>NW_024881261.1:7932191-10449691 GCF_018691265.1 Tyto alba
CCTTCTCTGCAACAGGCGCTAATTGCAAAAAGCCAATTAAAAGCGAGCGAGGGAAGGTGATTAATGGCCCTTTCCCTTTCAAGCGTGGACCACGGCCTGGTCTTCCCCGACGGAAAGTGTCCCACCAGGAGAAGGGATGGGAGGAGAGAGGTTACTGCTCGGGGTCAGGAGGTCCTCTAAACTCCCGCGTCCCCCCCCGCAGCGGGACCTTTTGGAGAAGTAAATCAGTTGCTGTATTAGCTCCAGGCTGTCACGAACCGCCGACGGACATGGGAGCAGGGGCTGGGACAATCCTGTTTATCCGGGAATCCGCCTTTGGCCGGAGCTGCTTTGCCTATTTCCTACGCTATCGGCAGGCAGAAAGGCTGGGTGCTGATTAGGGGGGACCGCTAATTTCCGCCAAACTCTCATAAGTAACAGCGCCATCCAACAAAGGGGGGGGGGGGGGGAAGGGGGAGGTAAATAAACAGCGTTTCTAAACACACCAAAGCGAGGCCTCCGGCATCACGCTGGTCGAGTGGCAAAGAGGGGTGCGTGGGTGTGCCGGCGTGGTGGGGGGGTGCAAATCTGCAAATCACCGTGGCGGTCGGTGGGAATTGGCCACGGAAGGGCCGGGAGCCGCCGGCTTTGTTTGGAAGGAAAGGGTTAAAAATCCAAGGCCAGAGGGGCCCGATCCTGGACGCGGAGCAAGGGCCGGCAGAGTAGCGGAGGGGGTCGGGATCGGGCCCGCTCCGCCGCTCGGCTCCCCGGGCCCCGGCCCCGCTGCTCGGCGGGGACACGCGTGAGGAGGGACGGGACGGGACGGGGGGAGGAGGGCGGGTTGCACCGCCCTTGGTCGATAGACAGAGTAAACGGATGGAGAAGGGAGACGGCGCAAAACCAGCCGGTCCCATTAGCGGTCACCTGCCAGCGCCCGTGCGCGGGGCAGCGCGCACCGCTCCGCGCCCGCGGGCAGCGCCGGGGGGCGGCCCCGGGAGGAGGATGAGGGTGAGGGGGGGTTGGGGGTTTGGGGGGTGGCTCTGTCCGCAGCCCCCTGCCCAGCCCGTGGGGCCGCCTGGCCAAATCCCCGGCGGGGCGCGGAGAGCAGCGGGTTTTCCGCGGGGCCGGCCATCCTCCGGGGCGGGGGGGCGGGAGGGGGAACGACGGAGAGCAGGCTCCGGCAGAAACCGAGATTTCCTTCGAAAGAGCAGTAAAAATCCGCCCGAGCCTGCAATTCGCCACCCGAAATACACCCTCCCTCCCCCACCCCTCTCAGTTATTTAATATAAAATGTATTTTTAAACACCCGCTCGGATAGCATCTCGCCAATATTTATATTTCCACGTTGCCTGGCATCCACTGTCCCACATTAGACTCTGCCTCTCTCTCCCTCTCTCTAATCCTGCCACTTTAAATAGATGAATTAATAAAGCAAATGAGGGTCTAATAAGCTGACTGTCCTGCCTATTGAGGCAGGGGGAGAGAGACTAGAAAGTGCGCCAAATTTGTTTGCAGTGGATCAAGGCTAGCCGCCTTTGCTTCACTTTCTTTATCTTAATTCCGACTTGAAAAGATATAATTATCTAGTTTGAACAGAGCTGCTATCAAATCCTTCTCTAGGCAAGGCAGGGGAGAGCTGGAGTGGATTGCAGTGTTCTGAGCCGCTTGGTGCAGCCGGAGATAGGGAGTAATGAAGTTGTGGAGTCCTGAGATACAAAGGGCATTAACCTCATTAGCATGAAACCTTTTCTTCTAACCATTGTGGGACCCTTTCAGACTCCTAATCCCCCCTATTTTCAAAGCTTGGTTTGTAATAAAGCTTTTAGGGTTTTTTTTCAAAGCTAATGGCATTCTCTGAAGATTTTATTGCTGTTACGCTACATAGGACGCTTAATTTTTTTTCCCCTCTCTCCCTCTCTTCCCTAAAAAAAAAAAAAAAAAAAAAAAAAAAAAGGAGGAAAAAGAAGTATATGGTTCCTGCAGAAATAAGCTTTTTATCAAGATGGGAAACAATTTCTAGAAAGGCCCAAGTCTGCTGTTCAGCCACGATCCGTTTAATGTTTGCCCATTTGCATGGGTTTGAAGTGGAGCACAAGCCAACTTGGGCGAGTTAAGGTGAAATCTGCGCCCTGCTTGGTTTCACGATCTGCACCATCAGCTGTTCGACGAGGGGGGAAACGCAACGAGAAGTTTACCTTGGGAATAGCTATACTAAATAATTAGCCTAGATTTAAATAGAAGGGACTGCATTGCGACATGCGTCCTAACCCTGCCTGGGCCTCTCTCATATTTGTAGCACTAGTGAATGGAAAGTCACCGGGATTGTATAAGGAGCAATGTTAAATAAAAATAAGATCGGGTTTAAAAAAAAAAAAAATTTACATAGTACCCGATAGAGCCAACACGTGCACAGAATGTCTAATCTTAACTTTTCAAGGCAGGATGTTTAACAAAGCTCGTATTTTCGCGATGCATTGTAACTTCGCCTTATCACAGTGTAAAGGGTAGTCAGATTGTCCTAAATTATGTCCAACTAGCCCCCCTGGATCCACGGATTAAGAGATTAAAGGAGACCACTGGGCAATGCCTCCTCTTTCCCCTTCATATTCCTGGTATGATAATTGCCTAAACTGATTTGCACTTTCACAAAAGCTTGCAGGATTCTTTGTAGCTCGAACAGAGCAGACGAGGTTTCTCTATCAATGGAAATAAAACTGATTAATGCAGTCTATCAGGCTAAGGAGCAAATGAAGCATGAAAAAACAACTGTGTACCCCCAGAAAACCAGCTAGTTTCCTCAAGGACCCAGAGCAACTTTTTTTTTTTTTTTTTTTTTTTTTTCACCTCCATGTCTTTAATGTCAGGGTTTTACCGTGTGCCCAGGATCGCTCCCGTGGAGCGGCGAGGCGAGCAGCGGCGGGGGCGCAGCCTCCCAGGACCTGCCCTCACCGCAACGACCTGGCAGGGAATTGAAAAGACGGGGGGGGGGGGGGGGGGGGGGGGGGAATCCTGTCCCTCTAAATAAAATCCATATTTTTGCCAAGGCAAACCTCTCTCCCTCTCAGCGGAGCAACGCTGCTGCGGACCAGTTTCACCTTCCCATTACGAGCCGGTTCGCACTTCAGTTTCTAACCAGGGAAAAGGTTGAGTTTGTTGTTGGTTTGGTTTGGTTTTTGTTTTTGTTTTTGTTTTAAAGGTATTTATTTACAGCTAGTGGGTTTCTGCGGCTTATTTTTAGAGGTCTATATACCAGTCAGTGAATTCATTAAGAAAACGCGCCGATGGCCGCAGGAATGCGCGGCGCGGCCGCGGGAGCTCAGGCTCCCACCGCAGGGGTTCAGCAGCTAAAAACAGGGGGCGGGGAGGGGGGAAACCTACCGGTTTCCGAGAAATTTGGTGGGAAGGGGAAAATATATTGCTTAAAAATTTAGGGCATATTGATAAATCTTTATTGACAAAATATTGACAATGACATACTTCTTGGAAGTATATAGTGTGTTAGAATTCTAACAAATTAAACACAAAACACAAAAATATTTACATTCTGGTATAGGAGACATGAAGGAAACATTTGTCACGTTTTTTTAGTAGCTCTATGATCTCGGAATATTATAAGGTCAGTGCTTGAAAATTGCCCCAATGAAAATGGCCATTAGAAAAAAAAAATAAAAAAAATCAATCCGCGATTTTAAGTCCCTTTTCTCTGGATCTTCCCATCTTGGGAGGTGTCCCCACCGCCAAACCTGGTCGCTGGGTTTGCGTTTTATTAATCTTAAAAATAATAATCATCCGGTTTTGCAATGGGGATACAAGCGCGGGGGGGAGGGGGGGGGAGGGGGAAATAATTTGATTGAATTTTTTTTTTTTTTGGCAGCAAAAGTTATGACCAGCCCCAGTCCCCCACCCCCTACTTTCCCTCCCGTCCCTCCCCTGCCCCACCGTGGTTGTCCATCCGGAAGGAACACTATGCTTTGTTACTGCTACTTCATTTAGCTTTCACAAACACTTTGACGCCAGAAGTTATCATAAAATGTTTACAGACTGCACATTTCTCGTAAAATAAAATTAAAAAGCACACAGAACCTGTCTTAAAGGGAAAAAAAAAAATCACAATTCATTTCTGTCTTTAGGAACTGGGGTAATTTTTTTCCGCTTTTTCTTTTTTTTTTTTCCGTTTTTTTTTCCGGTTTTTTGTTTTGGTTTTTTTGTTTTTTTTTTTTTTTCTTTTTTTTTTTTTTTTTTTTGCCCAGACGGCTTTACACATGCAATTCAAGTTTCTGAAACAGGTGTGGGTTTTGGCTGCTTATGGAAATTTCTCTTTCAAAGACGGAAAAAACTGTGAAGTGCAAAATGTCCTGTAAAATGGTAATTTTTCTGGTTTGGTTGGGGGTATGGGGGTGTTGTTTCGTTTGTTTTTTTTTTTTTTTTTCCTTTTTAAGATTTTTTTTTCAATTTTTTTTTTTTTTTGTAATTTTTTTTGACGTTACGCTTTTAAAAGTGGACTGCGAGAAACGGAATACCTGTCAATCACCTCGTCCCGGTGTTTTGGCTTTGATTGACAGATGCCCCCTTGCCAGAGCGGTGCCGGCAGTGCCACAGTTCGGGCCCCTCGTGGGTTCGCCCTCTCTCGCTCCCAGCTGCCCTCCCAGGCGGGCACTTTTGATGAAGATCTCCCTTCGTGTCCCTTCCCCGCACCGCCACGCCGAGGGTGTGGGTGGGGTGGGTGGGGTGAGCCTTTAACACTTTCTGTTGGTGGGGTGCCTGGCTTTGAAAAGTCCAAAAGTGCCAGTTTTTAATCGTCCGACGTGACGTCGATTTCCTCTGGACTGGCTTGTTTGGTGGCGATTCTCCACCGGTTAATGTGATGAGTCCCTTTTTTCTTCTGTTGTGAGTCTGAACCTTCCTCCTCCAACTTTTGCCGCTTGAACTTTGTCCGTCTGTTCTGAAACCATACTTTTACCTGCGGGAGGAAAGGCACCGGGCGTTAGTCCGACGCCTGCCCGGACGCCGGGGCTGTCCGCCGCCCGCTGCCCTGCCGAGGGGCTCTGCTTGCTCCCTGCCCTGCCTGCACCCTGCCCTGCCTGCACCCTGCCCTGCCTGCACCCCGTCCTGCCTGCACCCCGTCCTGCCTGCACCCCGTCCTGCCCGCTCCGCGCCCTGCCTGCACCGCTGCCCACCCGCGAGTGGGGCGAGCGCAGCCGGGGCCCCCTGCGCCGCCTAAACCTCTCCGGGAAAGGCACAGGCACCCTTGCCCACGCCCACCAGGCGCTTCCAAATAACCCACGCGTGCAGGAGCGGGCAGCCGAAACCGCCGCGTGTGCGCGGCTCCGCGCCGCGGCCAGCGCCGCAGGCGGGAGGCACCGCGGCCGTAAAACTGGCGCGAAGGCGCGGACCTTTCGCGCACGAGTAGCCCCGCGAAGTGTCCCGCGCGTGGCGCCAGGCACCCCACGAGAGGAAAACAAAGCGTGGCTGAGCGGCGGTGGGCTGTCAGCACGCCGGCCCCGCCGTCGGGGCAGCCGCCGGGGCGGCTCTTGTTACCCGCGGCCGCCGACAGCGGGAAAGCGATCGGGACTTTGGCGGGGGGGCGGGGTGGGGGGGGACGGTTTGCGAGGGGATCCCCGACCAGCACCCCCCCCGGGCCAGGGCAAAGCAGAGCCAGGGGCCTCGTCCCTCCTAACGGGGCGGCGAGACGAGAGCTTTTCCTCTTGGAAAACCGAATAAAATGAAAGGGAAAACCCCGAAAAGAAAAACGTCCCCGCAGCGTCTGTCCGGGACGCGCCGTCCAGGAGCGATCGTAGTGAGGCGAGATCTGTAAGTGCCGTCGTAAATATCCCTCTGAATTTGTTCAGCGCCGAATAAATCTGACTTAACCATCCGGCAGCTGACTTCAGTGCTTTAATTACAGATAGTATTGATCTGGGAGCTATCTCCAGGGCTGGCCACACTCCTTGTAGCGGCCAAAGGTAAACATTTTTTTAAAAAAGCAGTTTAAACTCTGGTTCTGTCTGAAAGTGCCTGATAAAGGCCTCAGCAAGGGGGGAAAAGGGAACCAGAGCATTTTAATAAGCTGGTTTAACCCGCTTCGCTGCCTCTTCAGAACAGAGACCTGCCTGGCCGGACACACATCTCTGCTGCATTTTCATATTCTCCAAAAGTCCCCCATTAAAAAGCTGAGCGGGGAACAAGGGGTGAGTTTAATTTGCTTTTAGTTTGCTAATTGAAGGGGAGGACGGTTCATTTCTGCACGCTGATCTCCCAAAAGGGAGCTCATTTGTAGGGGACTGGGGGTTTGACATCCGGACAAAAGACCCCAACCAGCTTCGGAATCAAGCAGCACAAAGACCACCTTAAATACAGCTTTCCAGTGGAAATAAGCCTGTGACCGGTCCCTTGTTCGGAGAACCTCATAAAAGTGGCGATCCCTTTTTATTGTTTTGTTAGGGAGACATTTTAAAACAAAAGCTCCAACCTCTTTATTGCTTCCCCCACGAAAAGGAGAGGGTTTTTTTTTTTTCTAAAAAAAAAAAAAAAAAAAAAAAAAAAAAGTGTTACAACTTAATCCGCCCAGAGAACGCTGTGTTTACTGGGAACTTTGAACTAGGCTGCGTCTGGGTATTTTGGCTTTTTTTTTTTTTTTTTTTTTTTAAAGTACAGTGCCACATACTGTAGCAGAGACAATGCCCATCTGGAGCCCTCTCTCCACGAGCCTTCTGGAAGGGCACAAAACAAAAGCCCGACACAACAACAACAAACAACCCCCCCAAACCCCAGCCTTTCTTCCGGCGAGGAGAAAACCGCGTGAAAAACACCCTCGCAGCAGGCCCGCCGGCCGTGGGTACCCCTGCCGTCGGGGGGGGACCCCATGCTCAGCCCCGCTCTCCGCTGGCTCCGCACCACCCCACGCGTGTCCGGCCTCGTTACCCGCCGCCGAGACCCTCGCCCCGGGGTAACCGGAGCAGAAACCGTCCCTCCAGCTAGACCGACCGAAACAGTCTCTGGTGCGGTTCTGGCCCGCAGCCAGTCAGCGGGGGGGTGTGGGGGGATTCCTTGTAGTTAATAATTTCTCTGCTTTTATTTTTCATCTTTATGCCCTCCTGAACTAGCCCCTCACAGCCCCGCTGCCGGACGCGGGGCAAGAAACGACTGAAAAATCATCCGAAAAACCGTATTTCTGCCGTAGGATCCAAAGCGGGGTTCTCCCCTCCGCCTTTTGTTTTGGGGGCCTTTCCCCTAACATTCAACCACTTCCTCAGGGTCACATCGGTCCCACGGAAAAACGCCCAGGACCTCCTTTCATTTGCAGATCGCAGATGTCGCCGCTCCCCCCTCGGCTCCGCCGGGGACACCCAGGCCGTGTCCCAGCCCCGCCACCCCGGGCACCGGCGCTGGGTGCCTCTCACGAACGGGAGAGGGGTTTATAACACCCAGGCGACGGGGAATACCCCTCACTCCTCTCGCTGGGCTCGGGGCCGGAGGCCTAAACACCCCCAGAATTTGCCCGGATTTTTGCCCGCATCTCCGGGCCGGCCGGGTGGATTTACCCAAGGAAATCCCAGTACTTTCGCTTTCCCAGCTGCCCGCTCCCTGCTTTCCCCTTACCTGAGTTTCTGTGAGGCTGAGGCTGTGTGCCAGCTGTTTTCTCTCTGCTCCTACTACATAATGGTTCTTCTCAAAGGCATGTTCCAGTCTCAGTAATTGGGATGGGGAGAAAGCTGTACGGATCCGTTTGGGTTTCCTGGCCAGTGCATTGTGCAATAGGAAGCTCTCCGGGCTGGTTTCATTCCCTGGACAACAGGGTAGAACAGAGATTAGCAAAACACCTTTCCCAGACGCACTCGAGAGGACTTTTCAGCACAAGAATTTTTGTCTCCCACCATTATTCGCAGGAGAAATCCGACTATAGTTTCTTTTATATTTTTTTTCCCAGCTCCTTTTTTTGTATAAAATTTTCCTTCAATAAATAGGTGGAGGCACAATGAGCAGGGGAAGGAGAGGACCGGGAGAAGTTCAAATACAAAAACACAACCAGGGGATCACTACGAGGACAAAAAAAAAAAAAAAAAAAAAAAAAAAAAAAGGCAAAAAAAATTGGCCAGACCCTGGCTGCGGTGTCTGCGGCTTCACCCCGCAGATGCCCCCCCTTCCCCTCTCCCACCGGCAGCCTTACATCTTTCCTTGTTTGTTTGTTATTTACATTCTCCCGGCGCGGCCAGCGGGCACCGGCGTTCGGTGCGGCCCCGGCCGAGCCCCCTGGACCAGGTCCCGGTCCCAGCCCCGGTCCCGGTCCTGCCGCCGCGCTCCGGGAGCCGGCAGCCCGCTTCCCCGGCCTCTACCTTTTCCCTCGCCCAAAAGTCCTGCCGAGGCCCTTCTCCACCCCCGCTCCCCTTCGTTTTTTCGGGGTGCTTCCCAGAGCGAGGGCTCCCGCCGCCGCCGTGCCCCTGCCCGCTGCAGGAACCGGAGGGGAAATAAAGAAACAAACTTCGGTGAGGCCGCGGGGCAGCCATCCCAGCCGGCCTGCTGCGGAGCGGGGGGGCGGGGGGGGGAATCACAGGGGCTGTTTGGTGGGTTTCTCCCTCCGGGTTGGCCCTGTGCCGCTTCTCCGGGTCGGTCCCTCCAAGGTGGGAAAGCCACCGTAAGTGCATTAAAAATCGTTGCAGGAGGAGGGTGTGTTTGAAATCAGGCTGTGGCTCAACACCAGGACATTTCCGCCTTTCATCTACCGCTCTTTACCAATCGCCTGATGACTGCGACAAATAATTTGGTGAGCGAAACCTGTAATTTTATTCTGAGAGGGTAATAATCCATTTTGTATCTCTGTCCGCCTGGCTCCGGAGAGAGCAACTCCTTTTCAAACAAGGGTGCAAACGGCTCGGCTGCAGAAGGCCGGGGAACTGGATATTGCAGGTGGTTTATTTTCGTTCGGAAATAACAAATAAAAATACCGGGGAAAAAAAAGAAGAGCAGATGGATTCCTCCGATCGGAGGTTGATTTTGTCTGTGTGCATGTGTGTATAGCGAAAGGGGCAGGAGCTGGACCCATTACGGGAGAAATCAGCTCACCCTTCGGAGAAGAAGCTGCCGGTTGGAAAGGGTTAAACAAGGGGGATTTTATTGATTGTGAGCCATTGGGTTTGGTTATTTTCCTTCAGCCGGTTATTAATCGCTTGGCAGCCGGGAGCCCTTCCCTGCCCGTACGGAGGGAATCGCCATCTCTGCCCCCAGCCCTGGCTCTGCTCCTCAGCCCCATCTCCCCGCGCTGCTCCGGCCTTGGGATTATTTGTTTTCTTTTTATCTTTTTTTTTTTTTTTTTTTTTTTTTTTTTTTCCTCCCCCCCCTTCTCCTTTCTCTGGGGTTCGTTTCAGGTTTCCCCCGTCCCCACTGCCCAGGGGAGCGGCCGGGTTTGAGGCGGTGGCGGCGTCTCCCCGCGGCCCCGGCAGCCCGGCCCCGGCAGCCCGGCGGGCACCGCCGCTTTCCCGGAGGAACCGAAACCTGGCGACCCCTCCGTTCCTCTCTCGGCGGGGAGGCTTCCTTCGGGGGCTCCTACGTCGCTTTTAACCCACCGGAACAATAAACTCTCCACCTTTTTCCTCCCCTTGTTTTTAATCGGGGCGAGAAAGCCGCCGAAGTCCCGGCCTTGCCTTCCCGCCTGCCCCCCTCCTCCCAGGGAAACCAAAACAAACCGGGAAAAGGAGCAAAGCAAAACCAAGCCCAAAGCCCTCGGTTCTGACAGCTCCTCGAGTTGGGAGGCGGCGGAGGCAGGCACAAAAGAGCCTTGGCCCGGCCGAGCCGAGCCCGCGGCTCCGGGCAGCGGCCGCCCGCCCGCCGTCCCCCCGCGCCCGCCCTGCGGGGACCGGCCCGGGGCCGGAGGGGTGGATCGGTGGGAGAAGAAAAGTTGCACGTACCTTGGAACCTGTGGCCCAGATACCGGTAGCGGTGTATTAGCCAGGGGTAGAAGGTGGAGGGATCCCTTTGCTGCGAGGCGAAGAGCGGGTGCGTGGAGTGCGAAGCGGGCAGCGGGTGGGCGGCCAGGGCGTGGGGAGGGGGCACGGGATGGACCGGCACGGCCGGGTTAGGCGGGTGGGAGACGGCCTCTGCAAAGACCAAGTCCGGGTTGGAGTAGACCCCCCTGCCAGTGGAGTGGAAGCCGTTGAGAAAGGGGTTCATCGGGCTGGAATTGGCATAGCTGAGCGCCGCCGGCCGGATAGGATCCTCGGAGCGAGACGCGGGCAAGGGGCTGTCTTTGGCCACCAGCGACTCGATGGTGAAACACCGCTTGGGTGTGGGCTGAAACATGCTGCCGCGGCGAGAGTCCCCGACCAAATCTCTGCCTGGCTCTCTCTGGTGCGCGGGAGACGATCCGGGGAAGTTTGCAGCAGGGAGTGACTTGAGGAGGGATAGATACACACATAAATAGACAGGGGCTGGAGGAAAAGGAGGCAGCGGCAGCCAGCGGTACCCAAAAGGGAGACACACACACGCACCACGCACGCACACACACACACACACACACACACACACACACACAAAAGTTGCTGGGAGAAGTTTCCCTCCTGCAAGGAAAAGGCGGTCGCCCCCCCCTCCCTCCCTAAGTCCAAAGACAATCCATGGATGTGATCGGCCCCTTCACAAGTTGTGCAAACGATTTGTTAGTTCATGAGCCTAATTAGTGCTGGGATCACATAAACAGCTTCCTCTGAAGCCTGGTAAATGGCTTGATGATTGGTCGCTATTACTCGCCTTGAGGTTGAAGGGGGAGACTCTTTAAAGTGCGTCAGAGGGGAGGCGAGCGCCGGGCAGCGCCATCGGGAGGGATGGAGCCGCGGCGCGGCGCGGATCGGAGTGCGGCGGGAGCGCGCCCGCCAGCGCGGGGGGAGCGCGGCGCCCCGCGCAGCCTCGCCCGCGCCCCCGCGCAGCGCCGCGCCCGGCCCCGCTCCGCTCCGCTCCGCCGCCGCGCTGCCCTTCCTCCTCCCTCCTCCCTCCTCCCTCCCTCCTCCCTCCCTCCCTCCCTCCCCTGCCGCCGCCCGGCGACCAAGGTAGGGGGACGGGGGGGGGAACGGGGGGGGGGGGGGGGGAGGACGGAAAGGGGGGGGTCAACGGGGGTGCGCGGGGCGGGGGGCGCCGCATCTCCTCTCGGGGGGGCGAGGGGGGGGGGGTTAGGGCCGCTCTGCCAGCCTGACACCCCTCTCCCTGCCACCTCTCGGGTGCTCTCAGCCCGGCGAGGTTACCTTGATCAGCCCCGGGGAGTCCGGGAGAGATGCCCCGCTCGGGAAAGGTTTCGTCCCGGTGAGAAAGCGGGTCGCCCTCCTCCTCCTCCTCCTCCGAACTTATTTATTCCCCCTTTTGCTCCTTCGCACTCCCCGCACCGCGCGGTGCGGAAAACAAAGCGGAGGGCAGTCGCATTATGCAAAGCTGGGACACGCCGGTCTCTCGCAGACGGGACAGGGGAGCAAGTCTCCAGTTCCAGCCTTGTCCGTATTTTCGCGATTACCTTTGGGTCCGGGGATGATTTTAGGGCTGAGTTCTCCTCCTCCCATTGGCTGGGGCTGCAGAATAATTATGATCACATCCTAATACTCTTGGCTGGTGCTTACTGTTTATTGGTAGTTAAGGATCTATTATCTATTCATCAGCCTCCCATTTTTGCCAATTACATTCTTCTAAAGTGAAGTACCAGCAGGTATTTTGCACATTTACAATTAATGATAAAAAATCTGGCGTACTTTAAATCTATTACGCCGCTGTGTAATTTATCTTGAAGATGCGGAATTGCTAATGTAAATTAATGTTTCTGTTGAACCAAGGGATGGGGGGAGTCTTAAAACCAGTCTAGCGTTTCTTTCCTTCGTTCCCGGACTTTGTTTTCTATTTTCTTTCCACTTTATACACAAAGAATCCGTTACTCCGCTGCATAAAAATATGCTTAAAAATCGCTGTCTAAACGGTCCTCGCTTCTTCCCAGTAAAGGGCGAGCTGAACTCTCCTCTCCTTCCCCGCTCTCTCTTAAAGGCGGCTGTTTGCAGCTAGCGATATTTTTAACACAATACCAATCCGACCAACTAAATATCGGTGACAAAGCGGTGTTGGGCACGCAAGGATGCCGGGGTTTGTGCGCCTTTGTTTGGGGACGTGTTTTCCTTTGTGTACCCCGTGCTGTGCGCACTGTGTGGAGGGAGAAGTTCACTTTCCGTACGAGATGTAAATCTGTTCTCCAGGCGTTGGGTGGCTGTACGTATAGACAGCTATATCCACACGTGCATACGATTGCAGAGACAAAGTGAGAGAGATGTTTGTACGGCGTAACTCAAGTCTTCTGACAGATTTTGCAGCGAGGTGCCATTCTCCCAGGTCTCACACGTTTGGGAAAAGCTCTCCCGCCCGCAGCCAGCCGGGCAGCCACCGGCACAGGGCTCCGGCCCCACTGAGCTGAGCTTGCTGCGGAGGGGAGAGAAGGATTTGCCTCCAGCCCCACTCGTGTCCCTCGCCAATCGCTAGTATATTAACTTTTTAAGTCTCCTCGCCCCTTTTCCGTGTAACTTTTTTTCCCCTCAACCGGTGGTAACGCTCTTCTAGCAGAGATGTGGGGTTATTGACCTGAGCGAGGCTGAGAAAGTGCCCTATAATGCGACGGGTGTTTGATGTGCTGCTTTCGACCGGGGTCTTGGTTCTTGAGCACTGAAGAGGAAAAAAAGAGAAACTTCTCCTAGGAAGAGCCGTGTTCTGCATCTGCGTATTCACACTTCTTCGGGACTACGGAATGAATCTGAATTGGAAAAACTTCAATTCTCTTTTTACCCTGTTTTGTTTTGTTTTGGTTTTGGTTTTGTTTTTTGTTTGTTTGGGGTTTTTTTGTTTGTTTCCAGACATCCTGACATAATCACAGGGCTCCTTTGAAAACTGCACCAAGTAATTTAGCAGTTGGGGAGGGAGAAATTATAACCGTGTGAAAAAAACCCTCACACACGCAGAACGGGGATAACTCTCCAAAACGCTCCATAATTTTCCCTCAACCCTCTTTACCGCCGGGGAAGCATCCTCTAGCCTAAAATCCCTTCCCGAAGGAGGGTCCCGTTGTTCCGGAGCTCAGCAGAGGAGGCTGCAGCTGCAGCGGGGGGCTCTCCCCTGCCAAATCCGATTTCGCCTGGATGATCCCGGCCGCAGCAACCTGGAGGTCCCTGCGCCGCCCCGAGCCCTGCTCGCTCTCTGTGCCTACATGCGTACATCTACATATCTGTGTGTGTATATATATATATATATATGTCTGTGTGTCTGTGCGTGGATACACACAGGCAGAGAAACCACGAGCAGATCCTGGGGAGCGCCAGCTCTCTCTGGATTTTGTCACAGAGAAAAAAACAGGCCGGGGACAGTCAGAACAAAAACCAAGGGAACTCGGGATGGCATTTCTCAGGATTTTCCGCTTCCCCCTACATTTCTGTATCTCTTTCCCACTCGTTGCCGTGGCCGTTTCTTGTGGGCTCCTCCCGCGCAGCTCAAGGCCCGTGTGGACCCCGTGTTCGTGCTCCCCCGGCCGGGGCCGCTCCACTCCAGCCAGGGCTGCCCCGGGAACATCTCCCGAAGGTTCTCTCTTGAACTTTTCCTACCCAGCGTCTTGACAGGCTGCTCTCGCTGTCCTCTTGGCGTCTACAAGGAGAAAATCTGGCAGGGGCTCCCTTCCCAGCAATCCCCGATCTGCTCCAAGCGCACTTAGCGGCAGCCTCTCTCGGAGGGAGGGGTGCGCTACATTCGCAGTCAAATTACATGGCTGGCCTCAAAGGCACTAGCTTCGGATTTCCAAACTAATACTCATCTTTTAAAAGCCGAGCCAAGAAGAAAATGCGAGGAAGGCCTCAGATGCGGGAGACCTCGGGGTAAGACGGTTGTTTACGGGCTGATCCAGGCTGAACTTCCGCGGGTGGGGGGATGGCAGTGAGGGAAGTTTCAGCCTCCCTTTAACTTTATTTTCCAGGGGGGATCCGTCTCCCCCTTCCCTCTCCGGTCCCAGGGACCCGTGCCCAACAGCGGGGAGGAGAAGTGGCCCAGGAAGGTCGTGTCTGGCGGGGAGGCTGCGTGAGTTAAAGGAGCGGGTGAAATGCCTCGTTTAATTCGTTTCTGGACGGTCCTAAATCCCAGTCAGTATGTCTAAGTGTGCTGCGAGCCCTTCACAAAAGCGCAATACGTGGCGGGAAAGACGGGAACCCGCGAAGCGCAGCTAGGAGCCGAGCCGAGCCGGGCGGCCCGGAGCCGGGACGGGCTGTGGGGCTGCGGGAGACGCCGGGGTCCTGCCGCGCCGGGGCACCCCCGGGACCTCCGCCGAGCAGGTGGATTTGGTCCGAGGGGGTGTCGCTGCCGGTCCTGGGTGCTCCCGAGCACCCGGAGCCCAGTGCACACAGGGCCTCGCTCTCCACGCAGCCATGGCTCCGGAGTGGGGCGCACACACGGGGTGCTTTCCACGGGCTTCCCCATAGAGTAGACCAGCCCCGAAATCCTCACACCCCTATTTCGGCCCTGCAAAGCCGAGCCAGCTCTGGTGCCACCGGGGCCCCGTCTCACCGGCCGGCGGGGGCTGCGGGAGACTGGGAAAACGGCCTCGCTGCCCGGGTTCCCTCCCGTCGGTCCCGGGTAACAGCAATCCAGGACCGTCGCTTTAGTTTTTTTTTTTTTTTCTATTCGACGCTAATTCAGAACATCCTCCCCTCTCGTTCCCGACCTCCCTCCCTTTCCCTCCCGGCCACCTGGCGCTGCACAAGCCCGGCCTGGCCCTGGCCAGCCGCGGGCTTTGTTTCGCGCACCTATTTTCGTCTCGAGAAGGTCGGATTTGAGGTTCCAAAATGACGTTAGTAACGGGGGACACCAAGAAAAAGAGCAAAACCCCCCGGGTTTACACACGAAGCCGTAATCTGCGCCCATCCGTGCCAGACTCCGGCTCATTTTAAGCGTCAACATGTGCGGAGGGAGGCGGGGAGAACATCCCGCCGGGGCGTGCGGGAGCAAACGAGCAGCGCGGGAACGGCAGCGCACCTCGCCGGGGCGCACCGCTCGGCCCCGAAGCTCATTCTCCCCCCCCCGCACACGTCCCCTGCCCGGTCCCTGCCCGGTGTGTCCGCGTCGTGTCCCGTGTCCCGTGTGTCCCCCCCCACGCTGCCCGGGGCGCGGTGGCAGCAGCCGCGGGCGCGGGCCCCGGTGCGCAATCCGCGGGGCGGCAGCGCCCCCTGCCGGCCGCTGGTCAGCCCCCGCCCACCCCGCGGCGCAGCCGGCAGCGGCCCACGGGCCCACGGGTGGGAAGCCTGCGCTGGCCCGCCGCGGGAAAAAGCCACAGGGAGCCTTAGGGCCGCATCGTCTCTATGTATTTATGAATCCCGTGAGGGATTTCGTTTGGTTTGTTTTTGTCGTTTCGGGAGGGCGCAGGGTGTGCGGGCACACACCGCCACGTGCGTACGCGCACACCTCCACGCACACGCGCTTTAAACCTTTCCCCAGCGCGACACCCCTTGGAACAGCGCTCATTTTAAGCCCTGGGTTTCAAATCCCCCCCTCTCCCCCCCCCCCCCCCCCCCCCCCCCCCAACGGACCAGTTGCACGTCCGAAAACTGCAACTGCGGGGAAGCCGCCGCAGAGGCTTCCAAACGCTGGATCCAGCCCCTGCGCTTCTTTTCGTACCTCGTTCAAAAGCGTGGCTTGCTACACGCCGTGCGTGGCAACTTTTCGCCGTCGTGTGTGGTGCGAAACAGGCGAGAGACGTGTTTAAACTTTCCTGACCGGCCGGCGGGTTGACCTGCCGCCTCCATCCCGAAAGGGACCGTCCCGCGGGGGCTCCCGTGGCCTGGGAAAGGCGCGGCGCGGCGGCGGAACCGCACACCGGGGAATTACTGCCCGTTTCCAGCAGCCGGGCGCAGAATTCGCAGATGAACAGGCTTTGTCCGGCACCAGCTATCCGGGGAGCCCGGGAATCTGCGGGTTTCTGACCGTATCTCCTCTGTAAAAGCCCGTGTTTGCCACGAGGGCTCTCCTTGGATGAAAACTCGCCAGACTCGAAAAAAATAAACTAAAACAGAGGCAGAGCTGCAGGCCAGCCAGAGGCTGCAGGTGTCCGGGCTCCGGACATCCCACGGGAAACCGCTGATCGTCTCCTATGGGAGCGAAAAAGTGCCCGAGCCTCCACCGACGGGGCCGAGATTGCGTTTGCGTGGGAAGAGCGTGCGGGGGAAGCTCTTGCACCTGGTGCTTATTTTTCTTGGTGGAAGACGATTCATCCCCAACCTGAAACTCACCGTCCACCACATAAACTCTCGCTTTCCACCTGGGCGGGACGTTAATTGCCTTGAGTGGGGCGGGGGGTGGGAGGGGGACACGACACGGGTGGACCCCGGGGGTGCACAGAGTCCACTGCCCTGCGCTGTGCGGCGCGGAGCTGCCTTATCTCACCGGCTTTGGTCTCACTCTTCCCCCACTATCTCGCCTCGACCCCAACTTAGTGCTCCCCATCAGTGCCGCTGCCCTGTACCGCAACCGGGCTTTTCTCCTGCAGCAGGCACGGCGGCGCGGAGCTGCTGCTCCCACACCGGAGCCCCCGTGGGTCCCATACCGGAGCCCCCGCGGGTCCCACACCGGAGCAGCCCGAGGTGACAGCGGGACTCCCCGTCGGGAGGGCTCACGCCCGAGGATGGGGCTGTAGCTACAAACTTTCCTAAACTTTCCTCTGGACCGAGAGCACCGCTGTCGGTCCGGGGGCGGGGGGCAGGAAGACCAAACTATAACGTGTCTACAAAAACTTTGTTTCTAATGAAAAATAGAAAACCACACTATTATTTACCTCTAGTTATGTTCAGCACTTTTTGATACTACTGCAGGACTTTTAGTTTCTCATCCAGACATTTCATTTTGTTAAGTATTCTTTCTCAATGCGCTCCTAAAGGGCCCGATCCTGCGGTCCCGCCGAACCACGTTTGCTCTTCATTTCACGCAGCGTTTTGCTGGGCACCAGGGAGGGTCGTCGCTATTTTTCAATAGGATCGAGGACTTTTTGTGCAACAGAGGGTGCCATGTGCTGAATTCCCGTGCTGGCCTCCCGCAGCGGGGACCCCCTGCCTGTTCCTGCCGGGAGGAGTCCACGGGAAACCGCAAATGCCACGGGGCGACCGATGCCTCCTCACCCGGCCGCTGGAGTCGAGCCTGCAGGAAAGTTGGTTCTGCTGGGAGTCAGCTCCCTCTCCTCCCTCTGCTCCGTGGTCGGATCGATTATTATTTTTTTCTTTGTGTGTGTTCACTCTCGCCCATCGTTTGGGGAAATTCGACCTTGCAAAGAGCAGTGGGTTTTTAACGGGGATTCACTCTACACCCCCCCACACCCCAGCCCCTCCATCCACCCGAGACATCTATCTCCCGCTGACCCGCATGAGGTAGAAGGACTTTGCAGTGAGAGAGACGAAACTACTCTCAAATAATTCTCCAATCTCCTAAAGTATAACGATTCAGTAGTAGCACATTAGGATACTAATTAATACGTATTTCATTTTAAAACATGCGTTTTTTCGAGGACTTGAAGTACATAATTACTTGCAGTGGCTTCTTGGAATAGAAACATTAGTATCCCGCTCTGACACGCATAACCTCGCTGAATGCCTTCCCTAGTTGATGCGTGTTCCCAGATATTCCAGCTCACAGGGATGTGCGCGTTGTGGAAGTCATACAGAGTGTAATAAAACAGAGCTTCTAAAGCAAAAGCAGCGGTTTCAGTGGATGTTTCAGGCCCCCGAGGCCCGGGGTGGCTTTTTCTACACGCATAATAGATGTCAAACATTTGTGTGACGGCTTTTGCCTAAACTGTGTGTGTGATTCCGTGGGGCTATCGCTCCGTTACGTTGAGTTGGATGCTCCCATCCAACAACTGCATTCAGCCCTAGAGTAGTTCCGAGCCAAAGGTGCTTTTATAGCCTTATTTTTTTTCTGTTGTTCTTTACTGGAAGGGGCGGGGGGGATATGGAAAAAGCTTGTTTGGGAGTCTTAGAAAACTTCACCTCGGTGCAGCGCGGGAAGGAGGGGATACCTGGGGCAGGGGTGCCTGCCTTTCCCCGGGTCGCTTCGCTGGTCGTTCCCCTCGGGGAGACGCAGCTCACCCGCCGCTTGTCCGGCTCTTTTCGCCGCGGGAACAACGGGGAAGGTCAGGCCGCTGCGGGGAGTCACCGCAGGCGTGCGGCGCCCGCCTCCGCGCACCCTCCTCCGCGGGCGCGCAGCGGGCTGCGAGGGGCCGCGGGCGGCGGCGCTCAGCGGAGCCTCTGACAGGCGCCAGACCTCTGTGTGAGCACCTCGGCACGCCGAGCCGGTGCTGGGGAGCGGGGCTGCGAGCAGAGAGCGGGACGGCGGCACCGAGCCCCGGCAAGGCCGGCCCGGGCAGGGCTCTGCCCCCCGGCCGGAGCGCTCAGCCGGGCACGGCCCGGGGGTGCAGCGGCCCCGGAGCCGGCCTCCTCGCTTCCCAATCCGGCCGTGCAGGCAGAGGGGTAGCAGCCGGGAGTGGAAAAGTGACCCCCTTCTCCCGATTCCTGCTAGAGCCGGGCCGTTCGGTGCTGCGATCCAACGAAAGTCGGAACTCGAGGAGTAATTTTCTCCATATGGGCAAGCGAGAGCGTACACGGCGTTTCTCTCCCGAAATCGCCTACCTCCAATTGCCACAGACAGTTACAATGGGGGGAAAAAAAAAAAAAAAAAAAAAAAAAAAGATACTGTAAAGAAAGTGGGTTTTTTTTGTTTGCAGGTCGGGGAAGGCAGCCGGACTCCGGGCGGAGCAGGCGAGCCGCCCCGCGCTTCGCGCCCCGCCGAGGGCTTGGCCAGGGGCCGCGGGGGTCCCGGCGAGGGATTGCTGCCCCCCAGCCAAAGGCAAGGGGTCGGCAAGGAGCCTGGACCTCCTTGTAGGAATTACTGCGTGAGGCTGCGAGGGGTCTGCTCCGCACGCAGTGCCGCAGCGGAGCCTCCCTGCTGAAAATCTGCTCGGCAGCTTCTCCGAGCAGCGTAGCCAAGCCCCGGGGAGCACTGCCCGCAGCTCCCCGCACAGGCAGAGCAAAAAACGGGCAGCGGAGGTGCCGTAGCAGGGAGGCAGGCAGGCAGGGAGGGAGGGAGGCAGCGCTCCGCGGCCGCCGAGGGGGGGGCCGGCAGCAGGGCCGAGGGCCGCCCGATCTCCGCTTCCCACCTCTCCGGGAGGTTCGCACGGGAGAGCTTGTCTCCCCTTTCGCTGTTATTTCAGGAGAAAGGAGCGGGGGAAGAAGAGGAGACGCTTGCGGAGGGTTTGGGGAAGGCTGCAGCCGGGCCGCGGTGACACATGGCGGAGAGGAGCCGAGCCGCTGCGCGGGCAGCGGAGCGGGGCGCGGTGTGTGAACCCCCGGGGGGCAGCGGGGACCCCCGCAGTAGGTAGAATGTTTTGAGTATTTTTTTTTTTTTTTGAAGGTATCAGTGAAACCAACAGATATGTTCGTAGTTCGCTCCTTCCAGCCTACCGAACGAGTCCACGCACCAACAGGCGAGGATGTTTATGGAGATGGCAGATGGTACCTCGCATAGTTCCCGCTTGCACCGCGAAGGGGCCGAATTGCTCCACGAAGCGACCTTCCAAACTTAGGGCGGTTCCTTACAAACGAGCAAACCTGACGTGTTTATTTGTTTGCTTATTTGTTTGTTTGTAAGAGTTATGACGTTTTTCTGCTTGCGATTTAACTGCGCGCTGCTGCAGGGAAATCCGCTCCCGGAGATCGCCGCAGTGACGTTGAGTTAAGGAAATACTACAGGTGTTACTGCGGTGTTTGGGAATGAATTCTCCTTCCTTCTCCCCCTCCTCCTTCCCGGAGTTATTTCCTAGCCTACCCAGATAGCTGGGAAAGGGTCCCACATACCCCGGAGCTGTAAAGTGAGCGCTGAAATACTTGATCTCACTGATCTTTGGAGAATTAAATCTGGCCTCATTTTACAGGAGGAAGCGAAGTCAATCTCGGAGGTTTTGCGAAGAAAGGCTGTTATTTCCTAGAGGATAGGCGTTTAAGTTGTTAAATATTAGTTTTTAATTACATATTGTTCTTTTTAAAATAATATTTATACTTAGGTCTGTGCAGGTATTCAACTGAATTTTCGAGCCATCAGCTAACCATTCTTTACACGACTGATGGAAAATAGCCCATTGTATGAGCGCTCGGCTACGTTTCTTTAGCAGACGGCGCTTGAAGCGTTCACCATTGTCCCCCGGGTCCCTCACCGAGGCCGCCGGGCCCGGGGCTGCACCCGCTCCGCGGGCGCGGAGCGGGCGCGGAGCCGGCGCTAGCGGTGAGCCCGGCTGTGAATCCGCACCGCTGCGCGGCAGGGCTGCGCGGGGGGATCGTTGGAACAAAATTCAGCTGCGGAGCCCGGGAGGGAGCAGGAGGGGCGCAGGCGGGCAAAGCCATAGAGCGAAGAAAGTAAAGAACGAGGTCTAGCAATGGTGAATAAACCCCTCGGTATTAAAGGCAGCCGCGAAGCCCACGGGGATTTACGAGCTGCCCCCCGAGGTCCCCGAGGCCGGCTCCCGTCCCCCCGTGACGGCGGTCTGGGGGCAGGGTGGCTGCAGGCGCCTCCAGCCCTTGCGGGGCTTCGTGGGCGGCCGGGCTGGGGGCCGGGGGGTGCGCGGCCCCGCCGGCATTTACTGCACATGTCGGGGGCGGGGACACGGGGGTCCCCCTCAGCTCGGCCCCGATGGTGCTCCGTGCGAGGAGGTGATCCTGCCCCTCCCCAGCGCCGTCAGCACCCTCAGCTCTGCTCCTTCTATAGAAACACCACTACCGCTTTCTTTTCGGGACGAGTCTTTTGCAAATACCTTCAACTGGAGGCTTTGTCCTCCCCCCCCCCCTCCTGCCCCGCACCCCCCACAACAGTCTTCCTCTATCTGAGGAGGCCATTCTGAAAAACTGTGCTTTCTTCCCTGCGCTGTCCCGCCGCCCCAGCCCTCCCCACTGCCTGTCCCTGCACCCCACCAGCTTCCCTTCGCCCCCCCGGCAGTGTGTTTTGCACCCCCTCTGGCCTCAGCATTCCCCCCCCTCGGGACCGGGATATTTTTCCCCCAGGCAGGCCCCCAGAGCCACGGAGGGGGGGTCAGGTTTCCTTGCAGTGGTGGGGCCCGGGCCCACAGGCCACAGGTCCCACTCTGCTTTACTGAGAGGCACAGGGACCTCCGGCTGGACAGATAAACACCCTTTAACACCAGTGGGGCAGGCACTTTGAACCGGAGCCGTCTGGTTTGGAAGTCAAGTTTGTGGGTTTGGAGGGGGTGAGAGACTTATTTTGGCGTATAAATATTTCTGCTCTCCATAAACTGGCAGAATGGACTAAAACGAACACATGCAGTTCAGCATCTGTTTAGCTAGCTGCATCTTACAGAGGAATATTGGCTTTTCACCTCCAGGTCCTAAATGGGAAATATAAAGAGGTTGGTGTCCTCTATTCTGTTTGCAATTGCCTATCCCAGGATTAAAGAGATCTCCATTTTACTGGCTGTCTTTCATTTAACTGTTTGGAGACCAGAGATGGAAAATATTTGCCGAGAAGAAAAGAATAGCTGCATGGGATCATTTGCAATTCAGTGTGAAAATATTCTACCAAACCCATTTCTATCCCAGTACAGTTGAAAAAATAGCACATAGCCGTCAACAGCCCATTCCGCTCTGCTGGACAGCACGGAAAGTTTTAGGCAACTAAATTCCTAATGGGAGACAGCAGCAAACAGCACAATCATGTCTTTGACTAAACTATGTGGCAGCTTTAATTGCTAGAAATGTTACTAATGGCTAAAATACTACAGTTTTGGTAAATGGGATACTTCCCATGAATGGTAAATGGTATAGCCTATATGGACAGAAACCAAGGGAAGCATTAGCTTGAAGTGGCATACTTGGAAGCGCAGAGGAATGAGCACTTGGAAGGAAGTCAGGATAAAAGCAGAGCCATCCAGCGCCGCACAGAGGGTGTGTGCTTGAGAGAAGCACATCCAGAAACAACCGCTTTTCAAATTGACGCTGACAAAGAAATGAGCACCATTTATGTTTAAATACCTTTTCATTGTCGCTGCTACCATGGGCAGCCCATTTCATATAAAAATACCCTTCATCAAGCATGAGCGGAGCTGGCTACCCTCGAATCGCCCCCAGAGCCTTGGTCTACTTCTTGTGGAGAGCTCTGCTCCGAATGCTGGGAGCAAACCCCCCAGCCCCGTGGTCCCCGGCCTGGTCCCGCGGGTGCTGAGCCCGGCTCCGCGGGTGCTGCTGCAGTTGGACAGTGCCCACTTGTGGCTGACCTTGTTTGAAGCAGAAGATGCAAAAAGTCCTTGCAGAGGGGCCAGCCAGAAGACTCTTGGAAAACGCAGTGCTTGACTTGTCCAGCGCTGATTCTTGCTTGTTTTGGACACCCCAAAATGGACAGCGAGGGAGGGAGAAAGGAATCACAGGCATCTGCGTATCCACTTGACGTTAGAGCTGCATGTGAACATCCAGGACCCAGCAGGAGCCCCAGCGCTCACAAAGCCCATCGCTGGAGTCATGTACAGCTCAGTGGCACTCTGATACTCCGGCGTCTAAAAGCCTTCCTGGAGGAGCGTTTGGTTATGGATCGTTCATTTGCCTTGCAATAACATCTAGCAGACCCTGACAAGGATTAGGGCTTGATTATGCCAGGCTCATTTTAAGTGCGCAGATGACAATCCCTTGCACAGGGCTCTAAGTATGAGGGCGAAGTAAGTGTCTGTGTCTTGAACAAAACAAGAAGGAAAAGTGTCAAAACTACAGTAAGGAACAGGTGAGATACGGTGAGGCTGAGAAAAAAAGCACTCTCCTAACTCCATTGTACTGATTATGAACTGTTTTCTGCTCTGGCTAAAGCCAGTGGTAAAAATGTCTCTTTATACTCATAGCAAAATTAAACCTTGTCGCATGATGACTTAGTGATCGCATTTAGATCTCAGATAGTGTTTCTCACCTTGCTTTTTTCTACAGTCTTAAACAAGTGCACCATCATGCAACGTTATACACTATTTGGTACAGAGACAGAACCGTCAAGAAAGTCAAAAAGCAAATCACAGGACAAGCCGTAGAAGCAGGACGTGCAGTCACAGTGAAGGTGTCTCGCGTACACAATTTAGGACTTACATTGCAACACTTACTCTCTGAGCTACTGTGTCACTGTGAGCAATGGTTCATTAATACTTCCTATAGAAAATCTCCTTTCATACTTAGAACAATTAAATAGTTATCAAGTCATCAAAAAACGTCCATGTGAGTTTGGAGGAGGGAGCTTACTACCAAATTCCCTTTCTGACAATGACACTATATAACCCGTACCTGTGGTCAAAATGGAGGAAGAAAACTGAGACCTCAGAGGGAATCAATCAGATCAGTTTTATTTAGATTTGTATTTTTCCTGATTTTTCCAAGTGTTTCAGTAGACACTGATTCCTCATCTATTATCCTTAGATTGGAGAGTCTCAGACAAGGGGTAAGGAGTATAGCTCCAGCCACAGCTTCCTACTACACCTTAATCAAAACGTGCCAGTAGCCAGAGAAGCTCTCTGAGATGAACGGGAAAGGTAAAGTGCTTGCAGATACATATCCACTCAAACCCAGCCTTCCTCTTCAGCCGTGTCAGACTGGAGACTGCACCCTAACCAACGATGAACTCCACCTTCAGCTCCAAGCACGTTTCTTGCTGTCAGACATGTTCTGGAGGGATGCAGACTGTCATTGTTTCTGAGCAAACTATTCCCTTAAGGCTGTCTGTCGAGCAGCTTTCCTGCGCCATAAACATGTTCTGCAATTTAGATCAGAAACATTAGCAAGTACCAAACAAAAACATACAACACACGCAGGCAGCCAAAATAGAATAAATAACCGGTCAGGCCTCTGCTATGCAAATACTTTCAGTTAGGTAAAGCAGCCCTACATTACCTTCAAAAAGTTCATTAAAAGGTTCCCCGGAGCTGTGTTTTTTACCCACAGCAGTCAGTTTTCAGGTCACTCGCCATGCAACCTGCCAGAGATTGCTGGGCGCCAGCTGTATTACTTGGCGTTACTCTTTGCATTACTGTTGTGCCAGGCAAGCAGACTCTGCGGCAAGAGACAGAAACACAGAACAAAAGGATGGTCCCTGCCCCAGAGCATTTCCAGTCTTAATCTAAGATGCAAAAAAGAGAAGGGGAAAAAAATAAAAAGGAAAAGAAAACAGCAGGTGGAGACAGGGAAAGGAAAAGAAAGGATGAGACAGGACTGATTAGTGTGATACTGAGCGGCCTCAACACAACAGCTGTTATCTGGCATCAAATTCTTTGCATAAGTGATGGCTGGATGGGGCCTATAGGGAACTTGCCAGCACATTTTACCACATGAACCATACGTTCTGTGTCACAACTGCCAAAAGCGCTTTGGGGTTGTAAGGATGGTTTGTGGTTGTGGCTTGGCAAAAACTATAAGGAGGCAAGAGTGTGTGTCTTTCAAGTGTACTGATATGCCAAGAATAAAGAAAAAAAATTAGCAAGGCTCTCAAGCCCAGTCCCTGTGACACTATCATGAAAAGAAATGTTTATTTATAACAAGAGAGCAAATTTGTGAATCACAAAACCTAACTGGCAGCCTCAAGTGATTTGGAAGAATCAGTTTGAAAGTCTTTCCCCTCCTCCCCAATCTATTCAAGCTGCAATTGTAGGCTAAGTCCCTTCGCGTTGATTAGCAGCCCACACAGTGCTCCGCAAGCCTGATTTTGAAGGGAGGCTGGGAGCAGCATTTGGGAGCTCCTGGTCCCTGCAAGGAACTGCCACATGTTCACAGGAGGTTGTCACACAGTCAGGGTAGGAGCTGAAATGTCCCAGGTTTGGGTCTGTTTTGTTTTGTTTGTTTGTTTTTTTTTTTTTTTTGCTTGCATTTATCTGGCACGTTACGCACCTCAGTTTGGAAACCTTGACCTATATTGGGTTACACTTCTAGTTAAAAAATCATTCATGTCAGTTTGAAAACCACATCCTTCAAAACATAATGTACTTTAACATTCTTTCGCTCCCCCCTGCCCCATGGCCTCTAATTTAGGAGGGTTTTAAGAGCATCATGTGCTTGAACTCTGAGCTGCTCCCAGGCATCTAAAAAAGTAATTGGAGTATTTAGGCTTTAAATGGATTCTCTTTTCAATCTAAATGGTATCACACATCAGAGATGTCAGTATGAGTGGTTAAAGAGAGATTAGAAATTCTCCTAAACAGTCTGGTAATTAAATCATCTATCCATCCACATATTTGGTTGAAGAAGCTCTGACTGCCTTAGGCCCCATCTCCTCTGTGCTCCCACCACCTCAGAGTACGTGATATAAAAAACTGATCCTGCCTGAAGACATTGGGTGTCAGTCCCGCTATCAGCTGTTCAATTGGGATTTCTCAGGACCTCTCCCTGAAGGAATACTGCTTTCTCAGTGGAGATTCCTGAGCCCAGACCCAGGCGGTTATTTCAGTGCCTGACTCTAGCCAGCAGTTGATGGAATTAGACACTAAAAAACCTTCAGGATTTATGCCTTCATCTTTTTATTCCTCACATGCAATATCTGGTGCCTATCAACTACTGCAAAGATGAATATGGTAAGTAATGGATAAATTGTGCTCCAAGTTCAGACCTGAAAGCAGTTATTATGATTAAGCCATATTAGTTACTTATTTGTTTAGTTTCTTAGCTCAGAAGTTTTCATCTTCTCTTAAAAGAGGCATAAACAACAGCAGGCATGGCCTTGCCTCACGTGGGGGAATGGCTGGTACCACTGGGCAAAGTGGCTGAGGATGCACTTGCACTCTGCCCCTTGGGTGTCCCCCGCCACTGGGCAGGTTATCGCTGGAAGGACATTACAGCAAGCATCAGACTGCTCAGTGTCACATTGATATCCTGCACATAAACTCCCTGGAAATTCTACCCTGTCAATATTTACATAGCAAAGATATTATAAATAAAATCAATACTTTATCTTTCCACTTACCTCATTCCGGACCCACATACTGATTTTAAAATAGCGCACACCTAAAGTAGACTTCATTGATTAGGAGTAGCCCAGATGATCACTATTGTTCTTAACACTCAGCTTCATTTTCTTTCTTTACTTCTCTTACAGAGGAGCTCTTACACAGCTATTCTCACTCTCTGCTAGTATAACTAAATTTGGAGAGCAGTGTGCAGGCTCATTGCTGATACAGAAACAGAAATAGGCCTTTTTCCTACTCTTTTATTTCCAAAACATATAAAAAATACGAAGAGGTCAACAAATTAGAAAGCAATGCAAAAGTTTTCCTATTATCATTGTACTCTGTAATGTGTAAATGGCAGCAGAAGCTCTTTTGCTGACTGCACCCTTCTTGTTACAGTAATTGCTAAAATAACTCAGAAACATACCATCTCAAATACCCACGTCCAGCTATACCAATAGATAATAACATTTTAAAGTCACCAGCAATGAATCTAATCATATCAACTTCACAAACGTTTTGTCTTAAAAAACTGACAGGATTCCTCTACTTTGTCATTACGCCTGTGTGGTCCCCGTCTGAGCATGACAGAATGAAATGTTAATCCTAAACAATGACATCTCCTGGGTGGATTTTACATTCTGCAGGATCAGTTTCTTTATGTCTGGGAAGGAGTTTGGTGACTCACACCAGCCAAGTAACCAGAGGTAACTATGCAAGATATACAGTGACTCCAGCCGATTCCCCAAGGCCACTTGTTCCACACCCTCTGCCACGAGTCACAAAGCAGCCATGTGCTGCTGACCAGATTTCAGATATTTCATATAAAATACTGAGCCTCGCAGTTAGCATGTCTTAACCACCTGGGTTTGGGGCCTGCACATCACCAAGGGAGAAAATCCCTGCACCTTCAGTGCAGTTTAAAAATTAGATTAACTTTTTTTTAAACACTCCCCTCGCTTGTCCTGAGCTAACAGCACCAAAGCAGTCATGCCCAATGACTCCAAGAGCCAGGTGGAGGGGTCTGATGAACCCTCTCTCTTCCAAGTGTCTGCAGCCTCTACATTTGCTGTTTTATTTGGGCTTTCTGAAAATGCTCTTCAATTAACTGAATTACTTTCAGTTGTAAATCTAAGATGGAAAAATGCAATATTAGGCATATCTGTCTCACCACCCCTCAAGTAATATCCATATGCACATTCCTTCCCCTTGCCAATCTCTGTTTGCTCATGATTCTGCTGGATTTTGAGCAAAGGACCTTGCATATGGTAGCAGCACTCCACTGGTCACAATTCAAGGCAGCTGCAGATTTCTAAATGAAATACAATATGGAAGTCTTTAAAACAGAGACGCTTGGACTTTTAAGCACAGAAGTGTTTGAGATTCACTAAATATACACAACAGCTCATTCTTTGTGCTTCTGAAGCTCGCTGGAGGAAGCAGGGCTTGTCATTTAGTATAGTAATTATAATGATTCATTATTATGATTATTAATTATAATCATATAATCAGAGTAATGATTAATAATTATAGTCATTACTATTTATACTAGGAGAGATCCTAGAGGCCCCAGTCAGAATAGTGGGCCCCATTGTGCTTCATATGGTAAGGACAGATGATTAGGGGCACCCTAATGACACGGGGACTGTGGTCAAGATCCTTCAGACCTGAGCACTGCGCTTGGTTAGTGCAACAGGCGTCCTGCAGTGGGGCACCACGCGGGGTGTGACTGGGGGGGCTGTGCAGCCCTGTCAGGAACAGGGTGTCAAAAGGCACGTGATACCCCGGGGAATGGCAAGGAGACCATGACAGGGGAAACACAAAGTGACAGTTACAGCGTAGAGAAGCGACCTTGCGGCTGCAATGTTTGCAAAAATAGTGTCTGCTCCCGTGCATCTCCTGGTCCTCCACTTTGTGATAGCCTCGTGCTTGGGCGAGGTGGGGTACTGTGACAAGCACTGCCTAACTCCAGCAGTCTCCAACTCATCAGGCTATTCTTGCTCAGTCAGCTCAAGTAGATGTGCTTCTCTAGGTGTTTTCCTGCCTTGACTTATGAGGCACTTACCCCCTTCTCCCCTCTCATCTCCACCACTGCCTCCCCAGATGTGCTTCTTTAGGTGTCTTCTTGCCTTGAATTATGAGGCACTTACCCCCTACTCCCCTCCCTTCTCCACCACTGCCTCCCCATTACCTACATGATTTAAATTTGGGATTCTGAAATGTAAAAAATACCACCCATGCTTGTGTTAGTGTTCATTACATCATATTATCATACCATAACTTCTGCCAGGCAGGGGGGACAACAGTTTGTCTTGTCTGCCTAGCCACTGCCTGCAGTAAATGCTGAGATGGTGACTCTCCACAGCACACTTTGTTCACTCCTGGAGTTTGCACTCTGCTGCAGTTTAACACAGTGAATGCTAATGCAATAGTCTAATATTGCATGCTCAGAAGCCTCCTGAAGCCCAGGTACTACCAAAATTACTGGCCCTAATCATAAGTGTAAAGATAAGTGTGTGTAAGCCTCTGCAAATTTAAGCCCTTGGCCTTTTGTTCTGCCTACACACAAATTGCTGCTTTCTTGCCACCTCCTTGTACGTGTTTGGATTTGAAGATGCAAAAGGTAGGGAGCTCTGCATCCAGTGCTGCAATTTCTCTGTTCTTCTCCAGTCTACTCCTAAACTGAAATTTCTGGGTTCTTCTAGTCTAGTCTCAAATTGCTTGGTTAACCAACAAAAGCTAACGGGATTAGTCTATTTAGAGACTACAAGACAGATTCAACTAATGAGTTGTGAGCCAGTCTAACTTAATGAACTTTAAAGGTGCCTGTACTATCTCAAGTGACAGAAAAAAGGAACAAAGTCCTTTTGCAAAATGGGTGAAAATCCATTACTTCAAAAACTGGGGAATATAAAAAATGGTGATGCTCTATACATCTCCCCCCAACTCCCCCGAAGAGAGGGAAGCACAGGTGATGATAGGCTTACCTTACTATTATCAAACGCTGAAAAGTTAATCTCCTATTGCACAGGCGGATCTGCTGCAAACGTCATTAGAATTAATGAAAGTATATTTGGTATGTGCTCCATGACACAATGCAGAAGAGAAAAACAGAATCAGCCCTGGAGGTGTGTTGGTTCTTTCAGTAATGCAAGAAAAGGGACTGGCTGGCACTCAGGCACAGTTGTCCTTGTTTCTGCTGGACAGTTTAGTTGCCCAATGAGATGTGCTTTTTCAGGGGATTATTTTGTTATGAAAAAGCTTTACATCCCTGGATATTGTCAATAAAAAGGTCCATGGAAAGAAAATCCAAAGCTGGAAAATGAAGTTTGGAAATGACAAAGTTAAAGCTTTCTTATGATCCAGCCCCTGATTACGTGATCACATATGTATGTCGAACAGGGAGCGAGGTGGAGTTGGATACTCCAAGTGAGTGAGTTATGGTGGAGCCCTGCCTGATTCACTACAAAGGTTGGATGGTATGCACTCTATGAGACATGTGGCCGCCCAGCAAACAATGAGCATAAAAATAAAAATTGAACAGCTGTCTCATTTGCTAAGCACGTCCATCTTGTACATTGAGCAAGCCTGAGTTCCTGCGGGAGGGAAAAAAAAAAAGTGTCTGATTGTATTAGCTATATATATACACTGCATGAGGAGACATCAATATCGGATGCTTTATAAGGCTGGACTCCAGACAGATATAAGAATAAAAGACATCTTAAAGAATATTGCATTTTTTGCAACATGTGTCGGCTCAAAGGAATTGTAAAGGAAGTAAATTAAATACTACTAAGAATGTATATATTTATAGCACTTTTCATACAAAGATCTC
This sequence comes from Tyto alba, assembly GCF_018691265.1. Lineage (NCBI taxonomy): Eukaryota > Metazoa > Chordata > Aves > Strigiformes > Tytonidae > Tyto > Tyto alba. The sequence goes on from NW_024881261.1 coordinate 7,961,990, forward strand.
AAAACACCTCTCAAAAAATTAAGTTTCACAACATTGCTGTGATCTAAGTAACAAGCATCGTTTCTTTCTAATGTGCAAAGTGAATCAGAAAAAGACAAGGTGATTTAACCAGACCATCAAGAACAAGAATGTCTGAATTTTAGGCTCACATTTTAACTCTTAGAAAAACTGTCTTCTACGAAAACATTCAGGGAAGCTATTGATTTCATACTTCCTTGCCCGCCTTCAGCAATCCAGCACAGTGCTCAGGCATATGGTTAACTTAAGGCCACTGATTGTTGGCCTGTGATTCTGAAAAACCTTTTGGCGTGAAGTACATACAGTTTTAAGCAAAAAAGTACATTTATAAGAGCACTGGTCATTTTACCAACTGTGCCTAGAATTTCCTGGACGCTATGAATGTTCATCTGAATCCCCAGTGTCAGATTGCATTAAAAGACTGTCCTCAAAAAGGAACATTCCAAATTTCCATGATCTTTGCCAGTTTCCAATGATTTGACGTTTATTTGAGCTATTGTGCAAAGTTTTCTGTTGAGTCAGATCATTCAGGACTAGCTGCTGGGACCACAGAGTGTCAGCAGAACATAATTCATCTGAGGCTAACGGCAGCACAGTTTGTCGGATAGGTAATGCTTCTTCATGCCGAGATATGCTGCTAGGAAATTTGATGTGGTTTGTTTGGTTTTGTGTGTTTTTTTTTGTTGTTGTTGGTGGGGTTTTTTTGTTTGGTGTTTTTTTTTTGTTTGTTTGTTTGTTTGTTTGGTTTTTTTTTCTGTTAAAACAGGAATTAAGCATTCCGTTGGCCCTTTGTTTACTTGTTGGATCTCTTTAGGAGGAGAAATTTCTGCAGCATATTTTTGGGTTGACAAAAGGAAGGGAGAAGCAAGATACTGATTTTAAAGAATGTCCCCAGCACCTGTTTTCTGTATTGTCCATGCTGCCTTGAGTCTTTGTTGGCTTTTTGGCTGATTTAGCTTTATCTTTCTGCTTCCTACATGGGTGCACACACCTGCCTGACTTCTGACTTTTCAGTCTATTCCTAGGGGAATTCCCTCAGACTGCACAAAGTGCTCATACCAAGCTTTTTTCCTTCATAATAGAAGAAATACCCACCAAGATTACCCCTTGCTTTTGTGGTATGAACTACAGTTGAATAAAACTTCCCTGGCCGCACAGTGAGACCAGATCTTTCAGCCCACGTATGCTTTATGTGAAAACAGCTCGCCTGTAAAAGTAAAGCAAGAATTTTTTTTTTGGTGAACTGTTCTCAAAAGTAAGTATGCATGGCGCTCTAATTGGCTTTTACCTCTGTAGATGGGACATCTTGGCTTCAGGATAGAGCTTGCGTTGTCTTAATTGCTTAGATCTTAAGGTATGCAAGGCAAAGACCCTCTGTGCTTGTGTAGTACCTAGCAGCGCTGGAACTAGACTGAAGTTCCTCAGCAAGACCTCAATGCAAATAATGAATGCAGCTACATAAGAGGACATTGAGTGACTCATTCTAAACCACAAGATGTTTGGACTGCAAATAAAGAAAGATATGTGGGATATAATCTGCTGTTGAGTTTTAACACAATTCCAGTTAACTCTGAGCTCGACACAGCCAGAACAATAGCAGGCTATAGATTTTGTTTCCATCCCTGACATTTACTAAGCACTGCAAGACTAAAACATTTTGAAGGTTAGACGCAATGTCCTGAGGAACGAATGACAAATGTCAACTCTTACACTCTTGCAAGATCTGAGCAGGAATAAGACAACTCTATAGACTGAGGCAAGTTTATTATTACAAATACCTTATTAAATCTAAATGGTAATGGCATTCCAATTAGCTCATTGTTAGGAATCTTTCATGTTTGACTTTCATTTAGACTGATTACGGGAATAATGCAGACCCTGTATAAGTAATTGGCACAAAATAAAAGCGTTTGAGCTGCAAAAACCCTCCTAGAGGCTGCGCTCTTTAAAAAGAAAAAATAAATAAAAGCTTCCTATCTTTCCCAGCTCATGAGCTCTCTCTGTTCACCATAATAATGAGACAACCCATTGAGTCTCCTGTGGGCCTGGTGGTATCGGAGCTCCCTTTTTACCTACCCCTCTCTTCTCAGGAGCTGTAGGGGGGCTCCTTCTCTTTTACTCTCCACCATCCTATTCTCTGCTCCCTTCGTCGCAAGCCTCGGCACTGTTTTATTGATCCTGCTCAACTGTGGATTCTTTCACACCCAGATCACAGGCTAGCCTCCGTCTCTCCCACACCCTCCTCCTCCTAACAGCCCTGTGGTCTCTCCAGACAAGCAGCTGCGAACATGCCTTTCTGTGTCCTGGCTCTCTGCTCCTTGCTGAGAAAAGGTGTTTTCTTTTGCAGCAGAGCCTCCATGAGTCTGACAGAGGCTATCAGTGACTCCTCACTGTGGGGTCCTGCTTGCCTCTTTCAGAGGGAAAGGACTTTTTCCAAGATTTTGCTGCAACCTGGGACAGAGATTTTCCTTTCCTCCCCTGGTGGAAGGAGATCCAGAGCAAGAGCACCTACCATGGAGTTCCTCTCTCCAGACTCCAAGCCCTTGTCCTTTCTCCTTGCCTCTTTGAGCCTGTGCTCCTCTCTCCAGAGCACAGCCCTTGGAGAGCTCAACCAGGCTGGTGATCCCTGGTTTTCCATGAGTTAAGATCCAGTTGGGCAAGGGTGCACTGAGACTGAAGGGCCCAGCTCACGACTGGGTGCAGGCCTAGGAGGAAACATCCCATTGTGAAAGACACTGGTTTCAGGGGAAGCCATCCAAGACCATTGCCCGGAGCCCCGGCTCATTAGGTTAAGAGAAGGAGCAGCATGAGATATTTGGTGAGAAGAGAGGTGGCCAAAAGCATTCATCTCTGCCAGACCTCCCTCTTCCTTTTCCGACTAATCTGGTGCCAGCCCTCTCCTGTTTGTGGCCACAGAGGCTGCAGCAAAATGTGCAGTGTAGGAAAGCTTTCCTGCTCTTTGCTCTGGGTATGCACCTCGGTCAGACCCTGCTCTGCGCCGGGGCCAGACACAAGCCTACACCTTCTGCCTCTTCCCACCCCACTGCGGGGGGGAAGGAAACCCGGCAGTTGGGCTGTGGGGACCCGAGGCGTACTCCGGCTGCTTCCCTGCCACCGGGATCAAGCTGGGAGCAGCGCTCTGGATCACAGCTTCCTGGCAGCGTAGACACAGCATGTGTTAGCCGTATGACGGCACGCCAGGAAAGGTCTCTCTGGTGTGGGGAAGAGATGAGCTAGCATTTCCTACTTGGGAACTATCTGGTTTCTGCAGAGCTCTGGAGGGTGAGCCAGGAGCTACCTGTAAGCAGCAGCAGCAGGATTTTGGGGAAAAGCTGGGGAAGTAGGTAGTTACAACAGGCAGCTGTAGAATAGCGGGTACTGAAAGCTGGGACCAAACTTCCTGAAAGCTGGACCAGGATCTGTCCTGTTGCTCTTAGAGGAGCAGGTGGTACCCACGGCTCAGAGGTGCTGGCACAAAGGGCAGTGGAACAGGGCCCAGAAAGGTTTTGAAATCCCCATCCTTGGAGGTTCTCAAGACTCAGATGAACAGAGCCCTGAGCAACCTGGTCTGAATTCAGTGTTGACTGCTTTGAGAGGGATCTTAGACTGGAGATCTCTGGAGGTCCCTTTGGCAGTAGTTGTACGACTGAATATGGGTTGGGAACAGCTACTTTGCTCACTCCATTTGGTGAAATCATCTTTTATTGTTGACAGCACTGACTGAAGAATTTCTTCCATTGCTGGAACTGCACAGTGTTCAGAAAAACCTGCCCATGCTGGAGGGCATTGTCCCTGGGGTGCTGGTGGTCCCCATGCTCACCAGACAACCCGCCTGCAAACCCGTAGATCAACTTGGTAATCCTTTGCATTTGATCTCCTACAGTGCCTCGGTAGGGTTGGGGACCATCAGCCTGCTGGTAGCACACCTTCCTTCCTTACTCTTGCCTGTTAAGGACAGGTGGGTGACTCTCCCGAGGAAACCAGAGAAAGATTTCCATCAGTCTCCATAGGTGGGTCAGGACTTTAGTGTCCCTCTGATGTTTAGTGGACTCTTCACATAGGCTGTATTATGATCTGGCATGGAAATCAGTAGTGTTTTACAACATCTGATCTACCATAACCTGGCATCACAGTCTTGTTAGGAATTAGTTGCCTTTTTTAAAAAAATGAAAATAATGAAATAACTGGTTCGAAAAGCTGCAACAGGTGAAATGATGACAAGTTATGAGCACGTGCCTAACTAAAGCACATAGCTAAGCACGTACTTAATTACTTTTCTGGGCTGAATACGGGTATTTTCTTGAACTGAAATTGAAAATTGCTCCATAGCTGAAACATATAAACAGACCTGTACTAGACAGCCTTTATTGTGCGAATGAGAAATATTCCCATGGATGGCTAAGTTTTAAATTAACTCTGATTTTTATGGGACTCTTTGAACCAGAAACCACGACAGAACTTTTAATACTAAGCTGGCAGTAATTTAGGCATTGCTGTATTGACAGGCATATTTATCCTGCCTTTGTATTTGTAAATGGTTTATATTTACTTGTCACATTGAAATAACCAAGAATTCACTTTTGCATGTTTGAGTTCTTCTGGTGAGGTATGTAAGGATAAGAGCCTTGTTATCTGTCTGCAGTAATAAAGATGAAAAATCTGCTGACATCCCAAACAAGCTGTAAACTAGATCATTTAACAAAGTTTGTTTTAATGCTTAAAATCACTATGTTGTCACTGTAAATTAGGAACTTCAGGTGAAACCTTGGATGAGTAGAAGTCATCTGCAACGATGGATCCAGAGGTGGTAACTGGCTTAATAGCTACAAATTTTTTCTGAATAACCCTACTTACACTTCTGTCTATAAGGTTAACCAGAAAGGAAATTATGCAGAGTAAATTTTCTCTGTTTAAAACCCATAAGCCTTACAAATGATATTTACATTTAATTAAAAAGTAGACACATTAGCCATTTAGTCTGCACTTTTTTTACGATTCTGCACTGGTTCAGAATTTCTCTGCAAGATGTTTAATGATAATCTTTTTATAAATAATAAGATACTTAGACACGGTTGCCTTTAACCTCAGGTCTTTATTTGTAAGTTTAATAAGTTTCCAAACATATTATTAAGAATTGTGGATCAAAAAAAAAAAAAAAAAAGGGAGAGAGAACAAAGAATTGAGGTGCATTAATAATACCCAGAAGCGAGATTATTCCACCCTTGGAGCTGGATGAATTCCCTGTGTAGCCCTTGAAATTTACCCTTCTTATCTGTTTCAGAATTAAATCATCTCCTTATCTCAGCTGTATATCCATACTGTACTCTTTATCACAGAATATATGCTCTGTCAACATCCTAAAAGTTATAGCCAGAATGATTAGTGATTTTGGTATCTGGATTTTGACATGAAGCTCCTCAGAGAAAGCCTAATTTGGGTTGTGATTTCTTTGTTTATCCCATGCCTTCTGCTAAGAAGCATATTAATTGTAGGAAAAAAAATAGTTGGAGGCTGCTGAACATTAGATTCCCAAAGCTTACATGAATATCAAGCGCTGGTCAGCTACCAAGACAACTCTGTCCTTTGCATATACCAGTATCACCCCATGGTCTCTGAGGGAGCTCCAGGAGAGGACACATGAAACAAATCCCAAGGAGACCTTTTAGACTGGGAACAAAACCTTGTTCATGGGTGAAAGCAGACTATCAGGACAATGCTGTCCCTAAGCCCTGCATTGCTAAATTAGCACTATCTGAACCAAATTAAGCCTTTTTGAGATCAAGGTAATAAAGCGTGGAGGACATGAATGTATTGCTCATAACAAGCAAGTTCAAATGAGAAAGATGAGATAATCGGGCCAGGGGGAGGTGAAAGAGGGAATTCTGAGGATTATAGTTATTTGGAAACCCAGCAGAGGGAGGATCCCTATGGCTGAAAAACATTTCCACACCTAGAATTTGTGGAGGATGAGGTTTTGGTGGTGACTAGTTCTTTGATGTCTTTTCCTTTCCCCGCCTTTATCTAAGCTTCGTTTGAGTCTCAACCAGCAGCTTGCTCCCAGGTGAGGTTAATTCCTAGATGCTGCAAGGAGCTATCAACCGACTTCTTAAAACACTGTTTAATTAGCAGTGATATTACATTTTCAGAATGGAAGCATGTACACAAAGGGCTGGTGTTATGAATTACAGTAACAGAGGATAATCTTTAGAGAGACAACAACAAGATATATTAATGCAGTGCCCAGACATGCCCATGTATTGTGCTTAAAGCTATCCAAGTGATGAGTGTGTATGTGGGGTGTTTGACTAAAGGTTCACATAGCAGAAAACAAAATAAAGCAAATAGAAGAAGGAAGAGAGAGGTGAAGAGGAAGGAAAAACTAAGACTTAATTCCCCAAGACGCTACATCACCTGCAAATTCAGACATCAATAGTTTTCCACTGGAAAGGCAGCTGCATTGGGCAAGAATTAGACAGGAGGTTTCCCTGCGCCTGGTGTGATGCAACAGCACAAAGAAATACATACCATAGTTGTCTTATGGGTAAGGAACCTGTACTGGTAACATGTACGTACTTAACAAATTTCCCAAATGAAAGTAATTTACCATAAAGTAAAATTTTTTTTTTTTTGGTAGCTCCAGTGCCACTTTGGAAAAGCCTGATTAGCTGAGCACTATGAAAAGTATTGTTTTCTCCTGCACCAATGGTCCTCCTTTTTTAATATCAGGTTTAGAGAAACAAGTCCATTAATAATCCCAGCTCCCTATCCCTCAACTTCCACTTGACAAAACCAGACCAGCTCAGAGTAAAGAGCCAGTGAGAAAACCAAAACAAACCTGAATAGTCTGTGTATGAAAAACATAGCTGAATGGTTTGAGCAGCTTCAGGTCTGATGCTAAAGGTCCTCTGTGGCAAAAAGAACTGAAGGGCATGATGGCATCATCAAATCATTCTTTGCATAAATTACAGCAACAACAGAGATTTGTGAAGATTTGACTGTTAAATCAAATAAGTATATTTGGATAAATTAGAATGGCTCTAGTTGTTAGTCAACTAGGCACAGATTAAGCTACTATTAACCAGCAAAACCAACAAATTTGATAAGCAGTATTTTAACAAAATAGAATTTCAGCAATAAAATATCCTGATGAGTATTTCTCAGGTTTCTGCCCTTTCCTCAGAACACCAAACATTGCATTATCACATTTTAGAAATCCTTACTGCTTTGTTCCCAAAATGCCCTGAAAAAATTCACACGTTTTCTTCTCTTCTCATTTACAGCTTGAAGGTCCATCTATGTTTTCCACAGCAAGTTATGAAACTGGCACTAGCCTTATCCTATTTCCATTTGGAAGGGTGTCTTTGTCCAAGATCTTCAAAGGGGGATGAGCTGCCTGAGTATCTCTAGGGATCCAGTCCAACTGACTCATGGAGAGTTCAGCAGAGGAAGAGGCAGCACATGCTAGATATGGGTGATAGAGAATATCCCATGGGATTGTCCCAGGGTTGATGTTAGTGGTGACAAAAATGCAATTGGATGAGTCACAACTTGTAAGGAAGATCTGGATCTTCAGAGGTACCTAACTCTATTGGGCCCAGATCCTTGGAGCAGTACAGGTGTATAATGCACATTGACTGCAGAGGGGTTAAGCACTTTAACACCCTTCTCTATAGATTTGAGAACTGAGTAGTCATCTCAGACTCCAACCTCTGTAAAACACAATGGGTGATTTTAGGACAGCCCAGAAGAGACGAACAAGGAATGGTATGTGGTCATCAAATACAAATAACCAAGCAGAGCACCAGGCTTGCCAAGGTCCTGTTGTACGGCTCGCTGAAGTCAATGAAAAGATCCTTCATTATTTCAGTAGGTCAGCCCTGGTGCTTTACTGCTCAGCTGAGCAGGCTGGAACACTGCCTGTCTCCTGCCTCTTCCCAGGGTGAGTGAAAAGCAGTCCAGAGACGTTAAGGAAAATTCATCCTTTGATTTAAACAAGATTTGGCCAGGGCCCAGGCTGGCCCAAAGTGAGCCTCTGGTTATATCAACAGTTGTAAGTAACTTAGCCTGTGTCAAAGTGCAAACGACATCTCCGTCTGCCATGTGCAAACCCTGCGTCAGTAAAGATGTCATTAGATACTCCACATCTGAGGCAGACCATTCTTGCCAAGCCCAGGCCCCAGCAGAATTTGGCATCACTTATAAAGATTAATCTATTAGTATTTATTATCATTACTGTTTAATATTATTCTCTGAATTGCAAGCAGGGGAGTTGAGGTTGTGGGTAACCTGCGGGCCAATTAAATTTCAGGAGAAGCAAAAGTCTGGACTTCTAGAGCTATTTCTCTTTGCTTTACACAGAGTATTCCTGTCTGGCTGAGCGATACGTGGAGCTAGGGTGACAGCCTGTGGCAAAACAGAAGAATTTCAATATCCTAATCCTTTTGATTTTCACTTGCTTTTGATCTTTTCTCCACTTCCTGCTTCTCAGGCCAGACAAAGGTGGTAATGTTGCGGTTGCTACCATCACCTCTGGTTTGAAGCATGGGAAATTGCCATCCTTTCTCCCTCTTCTTTCTCTCTCCTCTTATTTGTTGGTATTTTCAGGTGCTGCATTAACTACCAGACCATTTGACAAAAGGGTGCTATTCCTGGCTGTGCAACGTGAAGGAAATAATCTTGTGTGCATCTTTGCAAGTGTCACTCCGGTGGGTTGGCTGGTTGGCCCCTTTTGACTCCAAAAGAGAGGAACAAGGGAGCAGCCTAAATCTCAGTTCTGCTTTTTTTTTTTTCATGTTTTGCTTCTGGCCTATTCCTCCTTGTGTGACAGACATAGGTCCTCTCAGAGCCATCTCATGTTGAGGTCTTCTAGTTGGCAGGGAAAAAACAGCTATCTCAAGAGCAAGGCAACAGCCACTGCACTTTTAATAACACTCTAGGCATTTTTCATCCCCAAAATGTTTGTTCTGGGTCAGGGATTTCTGCTGCTGCTGCTTCTTTCTCTTTATCAGTAGAGTTAAAAAACCCCACCACCTATAGTCATTCTATACTCTGCCCAAATTAATCAAATAAATTTTCTTTAAAGTGACGCTAAATGAGTCACAGATGGTATTGCCCTTTTACAGGTTGCAGAAATCACCCATTACAGTTCTTTTAATTTATCAGTGAGGGAAAATAAGATGGCCTCTTGCTCCCTTTGCAATAATAATCAGAAACAGTCTATTTGGAGTTTAATTTACCCCAAATATGTATTGATAGTTGCAATGAGGAGTATGTGACCTCTCTGGGAGTCACCAGTGAATGGAAGGTGGATAGCTTATATAAAACCACCTTTAATAAAAGAGAGTGTTATATTGAGTATGTTTGGTGGTGTATTTAAGCATATGGTTTCCATATCAGGAGCTAAGATGGCAAACACATGCTTTACCTCCTGACAAACCTTTCTTATACTCATCACTCCTTGCAGAAAGAAAGCTGTGAGGGATTTTTTTTTTTTTTTTTTTTTTTACAACTCTGACTATATGGAAGAGCTGAAGAAATTTCACAAGGAATGTAAAGCTTGTGTCTCATTTGCTTATTTTTTTTTTTTTCCCCTGCTCGTACAAAGAGAGAAGGGGATGAAATTTATCCGCAGGCTTAGCCCGGCCCTCCCAGCCCCGGTGGGATCCCCCGGGAGTGGAACAAGCCGCCACCCCCAAGATGAAGCGAAGTTCCGCGGCGGCTCCGCGGCCCCGAGCACATCCCGATCCCGATCCCGATCCCGGGAAGCGGAGCGGGGCTCCCCGAGCAGATCCCGATCCCGATCCCGGGAAGCGGAGCGGGGCTCCCCGAGCAGATCCCGATCCCGATCCCGGGAAGCGGAGCGGGGCTCCCCGCCGGACCCCGGGGGCAGATCCCTGCGCCTGGATCCGCTCCCCCCGCACATCCTCCCCGCCACTTCCTTCGCTTTTACAAAACCCCGCCTGGAGAAAGCATCCGCAGCTCCTTCCCGGGGGGGGGTGTGTGGGGGTGTGGGGGCTGCCGGTGCCGGGGCTTTGCCTGCGGGTCCCAGCGCTGCAGCCCCCGCCCGGGGCCGGGCGGCTCTGGCTGCCGAGGCCCTCCGGAGAGGGACTGCCTCGCTCCGCCAGTGATAAATCTAGCGGTCCCCTGGCTTTTTCGTCACTTGCCTAATCCTGTGCCCTTCTTTTCATGTGCGGTAATTGCTAACATCTGCTCCCGCAGCCCGAGCCGTGCGGAGTTTGCAAAGGCAGAACAATGGCAACAGCTGTTTCATTTCGCCTCGGGCCAGCGCTTCCTGTTCAGTCTGCATCTGCCCTTCTGTGTCCAATTTATGTTCCTGCGTTGTTTCTTCTCCTTTTTTTTTTTTTTTTTTTTTTTTTTTTTTCCTTCCCCATGACCCCGCTGTACGTTGAGGAGGGATTTGGAGGAGCGCACGCTCCAAACCGTTTCTGGCGTAGACCTGGTGGGACCCTCTGCCCACCCCCAGGGGCAAGGAGAGTAGAGGAGGGGGATGCCCTGCCTTTTCAAACAAACAAAATAACAAACGTCAAGGGAAAAACCCCCAAACTTCCCCATGTAATATAAATGAGCAGTAAGGCCGGGCTGCAGTGCGAGGCAGGCAGCCCCCGAGCACGTACATCCCCGTGGGAGTGGGGGGATGAAGGTCTGGCCAGGGCTGGGTGGCCAACTGGGACTGACCCCAGCTCCACAGCCCCCAGAGAGCACAGCTGGCAGTGGTGGAGGCCTTTGGGGGTGCTTTTAAGCCCCCCTGGTCTGATTTCCAGGCTCCTCATCCTTCAATTTCCCAGTCTCCAACCAACCATCGCCTGGGCAAGAGGAGGCAAGTGGGCTCAGCCCTTCCCGGGGGAAGGAGAGCTGGTTTCAGGCTGGATCCCACAAATGTTCAGGACCAGGATTGGGCCGTGTTAGGCTGTGGGTCTGTTTAAAGTTCTGGAGCTGACCAGGATGTTTCTTTCTAGTCAAGTTCATACTCAGGGTCTGCAGGATCAGCCCTTCATACTTAACCTTTTAACACAAATTCTTCCTTCCTCTCCTCTATTTCCCTGCCCCCCCCCTCCCCCACCCCGAGAAAGTGGATGTATTCTTTCCCGAGTTAATTGTACCTTTCTGGGTTGGATAAGGCATATCTCATTAGAGAGGGAGAGAGATTTAATGTGAACTTCAAGCTGCCTTTCTATGCTACAGAAAATAAATCCCTAATCAGCACAGTATATATTTTATATAATCGCTCTTTGACATTCTCCCTTTCCTTGCTAATTAAAATGAAAGAAAACGGTGGTGAAATCTTACAGTGTGTTTTTCTAGAATAAGAAAAACTAAAACCCTCTTTTGTTTATAAATACAGAGTATTTTAACAGTCCAGAGAATCAGCTGTTTTCACAGGCATGCTGCTGAAATTTATTATTATTTTCCTTTTGAACCAGGCATTGAGCACATCTGCAGTTAGGGACCAGCTTCACAGTGGTGCGAACGGCCACAGCTTGGTGGAGGTTACCCAGTCACCCCAGAGCCCATCCCGGGGTTGTGACTGGTGATGCTGTGTGCTGGCTGGGAAGCACAAAAAGGGCTGTCTCCTCCTGCACCTTGCGAGAGCCTCAAAGAAAGATAGTTTAGAGTAAAATACTCAGTTTCATGTAGTGAAATGGTTTTTTTTCTTTCAAAAGTAAAAATTAAAGCAATAAAAAGTGAGTAAAATTTAGCTACTGCTGATTATTTCTAGTGTTATGGAGACTGTACGATGATTTTTTTCCCAGTTTTGCTCTGTGAGAAAGAGGTTGTTCCATCCTCCCTTCAGGTTTCCCTTTTAAAGGCTGAACAGCTCATCCACCCACAGACACACACACACCCTTCCTGAGATCCAGGCACGGAGATGGCTTGGCTACTCTTCCCCCCATCACCTGAATTACCAGCCCCCACGTCTGCCCCACACAAGCTCTTGCAGCCCACCAAGAGCTCTTCCATCTCCGGAGCAGCCCCTCTCCCGGGAAGCAGCCGTGGGGCTGTCCGGGAAACCCTGGCACCATGGTGGGGCCCGGACAGCTTCTCCCCCCGCCCCCCCCCCCCCCCCCCCCCCCCCCATTCCTGGAATAGGAATAGGAAAGAAAACTGAGTCTCTAATGGATTGACAGCATGGGGAAGCCTTCTCTTGAAGCTCTTTCCCAGCATGTCCTGCTCTGATTTCTCTTCCTTTAGGTTTTCCATAGGGAAAGCAGAACTGATCCATCATGCAGTGGACAGAGTGGCTCCTTGGGGGGCTCACTCCCATCCAAAGGAAGACTGCAATGTTGCTGGCTCCAGGTTTTATACCAGGTCTCCTGGGATGGAGACTAGATTTTTTTAATAAAGCTCAGAGAGTCAAGGGATGGGAGGGAATGACAGTATTACCCTCCTTTTTTTTTTTTTTTTGTATTTAGGCAACTCTGAGCTTTTGGAAACTGCACTAATGGTCACAGTATCAGGAAAAATAGAGAAAATACTTGCAGATGTGCAAATAAGTCCAAAACAAGAACAACAACAACAAAAAAGAAAGTCCTGAATATATGTTTTCTTTTAAAATCTTAAAATTTCTTTTAAAAATATTTAAGCCAGACTTTTGATTTTAAGTAGACAGTTCTTGATTTCTAGAGCTAAAATCACCACAGCTGTTACAGTGGTGGCATTGACTGCCTTTCTCTACCCTTAGCACATGAAGTTTGTGGTAATATTTTATCCAGGTAGAAAAGCATCTAAACAATTTTAAGAGGAATCACTCCACAGGAACAGCTTGGACATATTTGCAAAGTGCCACACACCTCATGAAACGCAGGACCTGCTTATCACTAGCAGTTAAGGATAGCCTGCTGAAAGGCTGCCAGCAATTTCCTCTTAGGGGAGATAGCTTTATATACATTTAGTGAGTGTATATGCATGGGGTGTGTGTGTGTGTGTGTATATATATATATATTTCTAATGTGTATTTACTGCTGATTCCTGAAATTTATTCGGGGAAGGCTAGGTGGCACTGAACAGCTGTTGCTGTGTTGACTCTCATTTGTCAAATTCCCTGTTTATGTGGAATGCTTGCCCTATCTGGGACACAATCACACCCTCTGCTACTGGGGACGAGAAACCTCCTAAGTCCTACAAGCCACATGCGAGAGGGAATGGGTCAGGGAAGACACTGCTCTGACTTGCCTTGTTCAGCCTCTCCTCATCTGTGCCTCAGGTCCTGGTACTCTGGGCATCCAGAGAATGGTTCTGGGTGACACTGGTCACCACTCACTTGTTTCCCAAATCCACCAGGATTTCCCTACTCAAGGCAGTGATGATGCTCATGGTCTCTGTAAGCCCCCACCATTGCAGTGGAGGACTGGGCAGATGTCTCCAAGGAGATTATTGCCATCACGGTGTACGAAGGTGTCTCACATGACAATGTGGAGTTGCAGACCATCTGCAGGTCCTCTGAGACCTGGGGATTATTCCCACAGTTTCAGAAGCTCTGCTTATAAGAGGTTCATGTTCTCCTCATGAGGGAAGCAAGCTCTGTTCTTGCAATGTGAGCATCTTGTATTTTTCACTTAATAATAACCTTCTCCAAGCTTTTATGATTTGTCCTCAAGGTGGTACTAAAAATATCTATTTATCTCCCCTCAAGCCCTTTTTTAAAGAGAGATTTTTAACCTTGAAGCTAGTCTTGCATGAGTGGGCAGGAAGAAATGTGGTCACCTCTGTGTCCTATCCTCATTCCCCTACTTGCCGACTGTAAGGGCTGATTTTGTCTCTGGTGCAGTTTTGTTTCTGCTGGATGATACGTTACGGCCGTTTGGGTCCCAGGAGGTTATCTAAACCCAAGAGTGGTTCAGCCCTGATCTCAGAGGCAGCCCTGTGTCAGCTGGGACACATCTCTGTTCATCACACATTCCCCATTAGGGATCAGGGCATTAATTCCTCTTGAAGCAGAGAAAATCCTGAAGTTTCAGGTCCTGCCCTTTGCCACAAGGCTGTCATCTACCTCTCCCTTCCAAAATGATCAGAGGACCAGCTACTCTGTTTATTTGGTCTTTTTTCCTATAAGCAGGTTCTTGCCAGGAGAGATGCTACCAGGGCATCACTACCTATTCTCTGAATGGGATCTCCTGCATCATGATGCTAATACTTGGCATCTTTTCGAGCCAAGTGAGAATTACTTTAAAAGTCTCCCATCACACAAAAAAACAGAGATAAAAATGCACTGGTTTAGCTAAGGAAAACGCACTGTAATATGCATTTCAAGTGGCCCTGATTTGAGAGGTGCCTAGGGTATTAGTTCATGTTGACGTATTCACTGACCACACACAGTCAGAGGTCTGCAGCGCAGGTCTCTCCCTCCTGCCCTGCTGGTGATGTCCACCCCAGGCTGGAGGACCACTCTCCCTCCAGAACTCCCAGTTGGGCACGTCGGTGCCAGCAGCGCAGTGCTGAGCTGCCATGCCATGTCACCTTGTTCGATCACACCTTTGGTGTGGTGACATCAGATCCCATCGTTATCTTCTGGGAAAGACCCAGAAGGGTAGTCAAAGGTGCTGATCACACAAGGGAGCCAGAGTAACTAGTTGCTGACAGATTTATAAGTTTTAGTCCAATTAAAATGCTGTTTATTTCCTTTAGAAGGGGCCTGTTTGTTTCTAATTTTAGAAGTAAGTTTGGGAAGTGACTAGCTTGTCAACGAATTGTGAGTATGGCACCTGAAATTTTCCACTAGCGCTATTGTTATTATTAATTAATAAGTATTATTAATAAGCATTTGGCCTTGGGTCTCATTCTGCCATGGCAGGGCAGAAATTCAGGACACCACCCAAAAAAACCCAACAAAATGACTTTGCTGTGAAAGGGCTCAGCTTTGCTCCTCTCACCCCAAATTACATCCGCTTTGACTAGGACTGGATTTGTCTCCAGTTTTTCCAGACTATTGCTGTCCACCATTTCTGCTGCTCTTCTTCTTCTCATCTTTATCATCAGCCTGGCAGTAGCCATCACTCAGCAAGTACCCTGTGGCAGTTAGTAATAAAAATAACCAAATGCATATATGTATGCATAACTTATATATTTATATTGCATAGGAAGGAGGCGAGCACCTGCAACTGACCTCCAAGGGAACTCTCAAAGGTGATAGACCCGTTCAGGAGCAGCTAACATGGATTTGGTATGTGTAGTTGATGTTTGAACCTGTTGCTCCTTGTTGCCCTTGCACAGCTTCTCTTCTGATTGCTCAAATTTATGCATTTTATTTATTCATGTTAAAGAGGGGGAGAAGTTTTGAAAAAAAAAAAAAAGTGCAGTGGTGTAAATGATCATGTCTATCTCTCACTAGTAGTGATGGGAACCTTGGATAAATAAGAAATGCAAAAATCACGAATCTTGTTTGAGAGATGAAACTAGAGCTGGAATCGGGATTTATAAGTTCTGTTCATAAGATGGTGCAGTTTTGTTGTGCGACTGTGGGAAAGCCACTTGGATGTCAGCTTTCCTACTATCTAGAAAACCTGGAATATGAAGTTATGGTAAAACTTGGCTATTTATTTGTGAAGTACTTTAAGAGCCTCTGGTGAAAGGTGCTGGATAGCTGCACAATTCCCTGTGGTTTATAAAATATACATTGACCACAATTTAACAAAGGCAATGACAGTAGGTTTTAAACAGGGGCAGACCCAACCAAAACACAGGATCCTCACGTTTCCAGCTCTTGGAGAGGTCCACATGTTGAACCCAGACCCAAAGCTGGCATCTCTGTGGAAGAAAGAATGAATAACACAAGTCTTCATGTGAGCCTCGAAGTCTCGAGGAGAAGGCAGGGGCTCGACCCCATCTTCTGCCTGGTTGCTCTTAATCTCCTGCAGGAATGTGACTTTCCAGAAAAGGTCTTCTCGGGGAGACGATGGAGGCCACTGCCAAAACCCAGTGAGCTGTACCTCTCTTCCTTTACCCTGAATCATCCATGATAATCCTTTAGCTGGGGGCTGAAGGCATAGAAAAAAAGCAAAGATAAAAGGGAGCTTGAATCAACGCTGACTTCTGTGGTAGCTAAGGCTTTAAAAATGCCTAAAGATCACTTTGATTGCACAGTTTGGGCCATGTGCCATCCTTTTATTACTTACCCATGTACAGGGGAGCTCAATGACATTCTGTTGAAAATATATTTTTCTTTTGGCCAAGATATTTTTTCGCAGAAAACAAAAAAATATTTTAGCTGAAATTATTTTTTCCCCAAAGTGACTCCCCTCCTTACCAACAAGTGGAGGAAAACAGCTATTTTTTGAGAAGCTTTTGAGTTCGATCTAAAACACATTTCTGCTGAAATATATTTCAAGGGAATTTTTTTGACTACGGTTAATTTTTTGGCTATGTCTAACATACAGTAGCTCCTTAGGAACCTCTCTGTTGTAAACAGGTTTATTACTGAAAAATATGAGAGTGTGAGGATGCCAGGAGGGGAAAATATAATTTCACCATTTTCTTTTATCCTAGCTAGATCACTTCAATGGGCTAATAGCCAAGAAGGTTAAAGTATTAATGGATCCTGCACAGACCATGCCAGATGAAAAAGATCTGAGTTGAGCAAAAAGCTATTTGTTGAAAGTTGTACTTTTAAGTGAAATCTTTTGAGAAGGGTAGAGCATCAGGCCAAGGAGCGCCTCACCCTTTGGACACAATTTTGTGATACTTCAAAGGAGAAATTGTAAACTCTTACTTGTGATGTCATTGATGCATATTCCTTCTAGCACTCTGGAAAACTTCCTTCTCCAAAGAGGTTTGTTCCTATGGGTCAGTGGATCCTCCTGACAAGCTGGTGAAATGTCATTTGTGCTATCAAGGGAAATGCCTTCAGGTTGGCACTTGCACAGGGGCGTCTGCCTCTGCCCTCCCTCCAGGCTATGGGCTGATCTTAGACAAAGTCTTTAGGGACCTAGCACCGGTTGTCACTTTTAGATGGGCAGAAGAGGGAGGCAGCAGTCATGAAGAGATGGCTGTTATGGCAGAATGAGGACTGCTGCAGTGACATGATAACACTATGCAGCAGCCCTGGCATGTGAGCCTTGGTAAACAGGGGTTTTATAGATTTATGGATGCTGACAGTCAGTCTTAGGAATCCCTTAACATTATCAAGACAACTGCAGTACTTGATGGAATGATTATTTTTATATTAACCAGATGAATATTAACACTCATAAACTTATTCCTAAGTAACTGTTAATATATGATATTATGAAAATAAATGTCGATGGAACTTTCAAGCCAGCATGTGCGCTCTGCTACTGACTTACTCTGTATTCTTGAGTGAATCTCTTACTTTCAAGTACCTCTTACTTCCCTCTCATCAGTTACTGTTTGTACAGCCATGCAAAAAAATTTTGAAGGTGATCCAGGAGATCAGGTTTCTTTGGAATTTCAGTGCAAGAGTCCTGTAGACATTTGACTGGAACTGAATGGAGAAAATGTTCCTATGCATATGGAGGAATAACACGTGGGCATGTGAATAGACATGCTGGCTGCCATCCTGTTTTATTGTTCTGCCCCTGACATACCTCAGTGTCCTCTCGACAGCAGGGGAAATCAATACCAAGAGACAAAGCAGCAAGGCCCCATTTTCCCAGGGCAGAGGAAAGAACAACTGCTACAGCAGCAGCAATTCACAGTCCACCTGGAAGGTAGCAGTTGGGTTTGGTATAACAGGAGCGTATTTTCAGGTCAGCTGATGCCAACAGCTTGTTGACACTGGGGCTTTGGGAAGAACCCACTCTTCTGGGCATGGCATTAATCCAAAAAACCTGTTTCATGCTCAGGGTGAAACAGGATGAATTCTGTTTCTCAGACACATTCCTGACATGGGCTAAGGTCAGGGGACAAAAGTGAACCCAGAGGCTGCTAGCACACTGAGCCATTGGAGTAAATACCTTTAAAGTAAAATCCAGGCTCCTTTTTGTGCTTAAAAATGGTGGGAATGAAAATACAAAAGATTTCCAACTCACAGGAGTCATTTAAATGTGCAGTTGATACCCCTGAGCCTTGCTGGACATACTCTTAAGATGACAAAAACCTTGCTGGCGAGTAATTGTGAGTACAGAGCTGTCCCTGTCAAAAGCAAATCTGGATTAAAAACTCGTTCTTGTTTCAAACACTTAGGAGCATGGCTTATTTGAGTATCTCCACAGCCCTCAGGAAGCAGAAAAGCAAAACCGCTTCTGTGTCTCTTTCATGGAAGGGAATCCCTGGGTGGACAGTAAGTTCCTTGGAGCTGATGGCTGAATCCTGGAGGCACCAGGGCACAAGGAGCAGCTCTGCACCTCCAGCCATCCCAGCAGGGCTCTGCCCAGGCTCTGCCCCTGCTCTGTGTGCACTGAGATTCACTGGGGTACAGCAAAGATGTACAAAGGGCAGAGGCACACATTGGGGATGCCTGGACTTGATACAAGGGTATGGCCAGGGTGCAGTTTGGACATGGCCAGGAGAGCTGCTGGGGGAGGCTGGGATTCAAGAGCATCTCAGTGGGGTGATCAAGCACTGGCCACTGCATTTAATGAAAACAAAGCTTGCAAACTCTCAAGTTCTTACATTAGATGTTACACCTGACCCACCTGGGCTTTCTTGGCTGAGCAGGGTGTCTTCACTGATGTGTTTTATATATTAAGTACCAAACAATGTTGATAGGCAAAAAAGTTCAGCTTACATCCATGATGTGCTGTCCAGTGAAACAACAGTGAACTGAGTTGGAAATGTGGGAGTAGAGTGGAAATGTTTAGAGTAGAGTGGAAACTAAAATCTTTTTTACAAGTGGAAAAAACCCATCTTTTGTGGGCAAGACCAAGGTCCAACAAAATGGGAGGTATGCTGTCTTTAGCCAGGCTCAACAGAGATTAATGGAAACTGATTTAAAAGGTTCACAAATGCAAAGTGATTCAATTCCTTTCCTTTTTACCCAGATACTATCCACCTTCTCTAGTGTATTTAACCACCCCCTTTCCTATGTATGAAAGAAATGTGGCTCTATGTATCATGGGCTGTTGGATGTCTCAGGCACTGCTTCATGAAATGAAAGCCTTATTGTTTCTCTGCTTTTTTTTTTTTTTCTTTCTTTCTCTGTTTGAGTGTTAAATGCCAGGAAGATTGGTAAAGATTTCAGAAAAACAAATTGACATTTGGCCTAATAAAATATTGTACACAGGTTTTCCTTTCTGCTTTGACTTGGCAGAAGAGTGTGTGAAAAGCTCAGAGAAGAAATATTCCATTTTTCCTGGAGGGAGGCAGGAAACCATTAACATACAGTGCTGGAGCATAATATCCTGATATGCCCTTTAAAATTAGCTCATAAACACACAAAAATGTGAGATCTGTACCTTAAAATTAAATTCAGAAATCACAAATATTCTGGTAGGAACAGCTCTCTCTTAAACAAGATTTCTTCTCACAATTTTTTCATGCCATATATAACACTTTCCTTTAATGGTCCAGCTGCTGAAAGCATGCAATAAGGAGGAAAATATCAGATTTTTGTTTTTCAAACTTTTTTTTTTTTTTGAGAAAAGTATATTTAAAATATGGTCAAAATAACTCTAAGCTTTCCAGTCCAGAAGAGAAATTAAGACAGAGCTTTAAATCTGGTGCTTTTATCATTAAGTTAATCCCATGAGTTTGTGGACTTGACTCTTCTCTCTTCAAAATATTTCAGTACTGGCAATCTTGAAAATTGCCTCTCAACTTTTTGTTTTGGGGCCACATGGTGGATTGACAAGTTCCCACACCCCTTTGCATCCTGGTTTCTCCATCCGAAGAGCTGGGTTAGCCCCCAGGCAAGTTATTAGCTCTCTCTCCCAAATGACAGCTCCCCATGTGTCCCCAGGGCCACTGGTGTGATGTCCCCAACCTCCCAGTGCCCTCTGCTCTAGCCCAGTCCCTCAGTATGACTCGTTGGGTGATGCCACCATTCTCCACCTAGCAAATAATGGGGATGGGCTATGGAAGTTAGCATTCCGTTGGCAGTTCAAACTAGGATGTCTGGATCTGACTGCAAGCAGTTGTTTCCCACTGTTAAAAAAGCTGGGCTTCTGTAGGAGGTAAAAACTGCAATTTTATCAACCTAATAACTCAGAGGATCAAAAGCTCTTATGTTGCAATTCAGTCATGTCGACTCTCAGCAAAATTCTGTGGCAAATTGGGGGAAAGATAATAAAATTAAATTTACTATCGAAATAAAAGACAGAAGGCATCGTGGTTTTATTCGTTAAAAACATCCACTTCTCAGCTTACTGAAAGTTATTGTTGTGTTGCCAGTTTACCATGAAGCAGATGGCTGCCATTTTGCAGGGCTTTGGCTGTGTGAGTTGATGGTATGGTTTCTACGGGCTCCAGATACAGCATTAACTGGTGCAGAACCCTGGAAAATGATAAATGGCTTGAAGTAAAAAATGTTGATAATTCTAACCTACATAACTGTAAATGGGTCAGCACCCTGGATTTGGGAATATTTGTGGCTCTTTAATTTGGGTTTGTGGAAGCTTAATTTAGAGGAGTCAAAAAGGAGCAGAAGTAGAACTTAGAGCAGCAACAAGTAAGAAGCCCAATGACTGTAAAGGAACTGAGCTATTCTGCCTGGAAAAAAGCAGAGAGAATTAAAAAGTGATGGTTGGAAAATAGAAAGGTCTCTCCTCAGCCCAGACAAGCAAAGCCAAGGAGTGTGGAAGGAATGGGGGACTGCAGTGAGATGAAAAGATTTGCTTCTATCAGTTCCCAAAGGAGAAACCATGACTGGGGAGAAAATACCCTGAGTTCAGTCCCTGAAAGAGGAGTACAAGGGACCCCTGATGAACCGGTCCAGCTGTGCTCTGAGGTTGTGAAAGCAAATCCTGGTGTCTGCCCGGCTGAAGTGCCCAGTCAACCATGCTGGAACATCTGCCACACTTGTTTGGTCTTACATTAAAAATAGGGCACAGACAGGAGTGTCAGAAGAAAAACTGCTTTTACTACTGTCTGCACCGAGTGAGTGTATAAACAGCTACTGGAACCCAGCAGAGGAAGGCTGTCAGCCTGGCAGAAGCTCGGTCAGATTTTCAGCTGATGTAAATCAGGAGGACTCCGTTATTAGCACTGAACTGGCTTACAACAGCTGAGGCTCTAGCCGAGCCACTGAAGTGGTAAATAGTGCTGACAGCAAGTTGTGGCTTAAACAACCTTAAATGAACTCCATTAAGTGCTTGTTTCTGAAGAGAATGTTGTTGAAACCTGGAAATGAGGCTTTCAAAGGTTTAACATATTTGTCTGCTGTAGAGGGTTTATTTTGAAACCAGATGCACTGAGAAGCTCAGCGTTGCTACACATGGCAGGAGAGGCGGCATGCTAAGGACAGATCCTGCTGTCTCCTTCCTGCTGAAATTGGAAGTAACCTCTGCAGAGTCAATGTCATCACATTAGTGTCAGCGAGATCAGAGGTAGGGCAAGCGTGCGTAATTCCTTCCAGCAAGATGGAGACGATGACAAGCTAAAACCTATCTGAATAATTGAAAAATGTTGGGGATGTTGCATTCTTGGAAATAAAACTGGCACAAGTTCTGCAGAAATCTCAGAGTGGCTGAAACAATTGATCATGGCAGTGTTGGGTGAAGAAACGAAGCAGACTTTTGTGGGTTTGAACGACTCATAGGCAGTTTTAGTAAAAGACAGAGTGGGCAGGGGCAGAACAAGGCAGCAAAAGTCAGGGTGGTGCTACTTAGGCTGAAGTTTGCCATGGGAATCAGGCAGGGGAGAGCTCGGGATGTGGGGCTGGCCAGGCCAGCAGCGGGGCTGGGGCTCATCAAGAGGTTATCCAAGGGGACTAACATGCAACCCAGTCCACAGTCAGTAACAAATGCAAGAGCTGGCCTCAGGTTAGAGTTAGTAAGAGGGTTCTCTCATGCCTTGATTTTTCAGGTACTAGGTTAAGAGCTGCTTGGGTCATATTTTTAAAGGAGTGTACCTCACTGCGGTGCCTCACTGCCCTAGCCACGCTGAGAGGAGAGCAGTGGTGGTGGGGCTCCCAGCCCTGCTCAGGAAACAGCAGAGATTTTGAGTTAAGCAGCCACTGTCTGGAGTGTCTAGATGAAAGCGGGCTGGTGGGAACAGGGTGAACACCTCCACTGCCAGGTGAGGTTCAACCTCCTCTTCATAACCAGCGACTCCAGGGACCAGGGGAGGCTTTGTGGAAGCAGGTGGAGTTGGAGTTGCATGGGTTTTAGCTGAGCAGCAACAGCACAGCGATGCTATCCAGGCTTGTCCAGGGAAGGAGATGTACCTTTATTACAGATCACTAAATATACTCTCCAAGAGAAGATGTCCACTGGAAGAAGCTTTCTTGCAGGGTGAGTTCAGCAAGAAGTTACAGGTGGCAATACAGGCTGTGAGAGGCTGGAAGGAGAGAAAGAGTAAAGGTAAAAGTAAAGGAGCTCGGGGGAGGCTGTGGTTGGTGGAGATTTCTAACCATCCACTATCCTCAGAGTGCTGGAGAAGGTGCAAAGCAGGGAGGAGACAACTTTGATCCAAAATGTGTGCTAAAACACAACTGACATAAATTAGTTTTCAGGTGGATCTTCCTGGGAAATGAAAATAGTTTTTAGAATTGATTGGGTAAGTTTAAAGCCTAAGTGATCCATAGTAGTGGGATCGCTACTCACCTAGACCTTTACATCCTTAAAAATAAACGTCAGAAGGAAACATGAGAAAATATTTTTTGCAAGTCAGATAACAGGAAATGTATTGGCTCCTAATGCCCTGCTTGACTCTAGTGCTGGTTCATTCAGTGCCACAGCCTTTAAGAAAGGCATTGAAAAAGAAGCTGGCTGCCTGGAATCACAATAGTGTGGATGGACATGTTCCACCATCGTATTAAGGCTCCTCACTAGCCCACATTCAATTCCTTGGCCAGATCCAGCAAAGGACAGAGGCATCTCCAAGAAGAATTTCAATAGAATTCCAGAGAATTACAATGGAATTACACAACAGCACAGAAAATAAAATTTGTTGGTTATTATGGCTTGTATTTCTGTGGGTTGCAAAAAAACAATCTCAGTCCAAATATTCCAAAAGCCATTGGAGTCCATTTGCAGAAAAAAAAAAAAAAAAAAAAAAGAGGCAGATATAAAACTCTACTTGGTGTATTGTTGTTTATTCATTCAACAACTCTTCAAAACACAGTACTATCCAGACGTGCTAGCAACTTGTTGTTTTTACCTCAGAGAGATTATGCACTGAAGATTTAGGCTGGAGGAAACACAAAACAGAGGGAAGAGCAGGTGACAGACAAGGTTTCATTTAGACTGCAGTATCTGGGGGACTGGGTCTGTCTGTTTTGCTCTGTTTATGCCATCCACAGCACAATTGGGGCCCTAGGGCTCTTAGGCTTGACTGCAGTAGAAACTATAAACACCAATAACACAATAAGGTCTAAGATATTTTAAGGTTGGTTGTCTGGAGGAAACCATTATGCATCCATCATGTGGCAGTGTGAACACATGCTCTGTATGCCTCAGATTGGGAGGGTTTTTTTCAACTGAAATATGAACAGTTAAAATGGCATGTCAATTATCTCTGTGTATATCGATACTGTTTTTCAGACTACAGGCATGTTTATTGCTGGGGAATCATAAATACGTTTCAATTTTCGCTCCTGCTTTATACTGTATAAGAACAGACATTTCTTTGATTATGAAAGCCTTTTTTTTTTTTGTTATGTTTTTTTTTTTTTTCAGATTTCTTGTTGACATGAATAGTCTTTGTCTTTTGTTTTCCCACATTGTTGGAGGATGGTAGCAAAAACATTAATGGATTTGGACCAGCAACATCACTTAAAGACTGGGAGAGGAGAAAGAATGTCTAATCTTTCACTACTGAAGCCTAATACTAATTCACTAGTCAATCCATGGCATCGACATTGCTGCAAACAGATGCAGAGTTTCCAGGGGCAAATGAGCCACTAAAGGGTAAAAAAGTCTTTCCCAATGTGGTTTAACCTGATCAACCAAGACCGAAAAAGAAATCAGGTCATGCAGATTACCATATCAGATCCCACCAAAGATCTTTGCCTTACTGTCATGTAGCAAAGACCATCATTGGGGTATGCATTTCACAGGAAAATATTTTTATCTCACTGTTGGCAAGTACTACAGTTAAGTGATTTTTGGTCACATTCAGTGAACAAGAAATGAAAAAAATATCAAGACAATCAAATAAAAAGTTGTAAGCATTAAGTGAGCCCCCAAATGCAGAGGTTAAGCATACTATTAAAACCACAAAGCAAAATAATAATATCAGTTACAAGCTGCATGGGTAATCAATACTGAAACTGATGCCTTTTAATCAGGGGATCTTTTAAACAGCCTTGAGGGGTAAAAAAAAAAAAAACAACAGGAAAAGAAAAAGGAAAAAAATGAGTGTTTAATTACAAGAGCAATATTTGGTACTTGGGAAGTTGAAATCCACTTCTGAAACCAGGCTTCCCAAAAGAAAGTAGGTCAGAGTTAGGATGGTGTTAAGCAATAGAGTTCATAGCATTTAGATCACTATTGAGATAAAGGGTCCTGTTTATTTAAGTTATTTCATGTGGCTTAGTCTATTTTCTATGCTCAAAGTACAATAAGGAGAATGAAGTACCCTATCTAGGATTCCTTCATGTCCTATGGTACAGCACCTGCAAATGAAATCTTCTTGACCACAACCTCTGGACAAACCCCACAGCTACGCTAAAGTTAATACGCTGGAGATGTAGCTATTTTCCCAAATTTGAATAGTGTCCAAAAAAATAAAAGCATTTGAGCAAATTGTTATTTTGTGTTAAATTTTCCTCAGCCAAAGTGGATTATTCCCACACTAGAATATGCTTTTTTCTTTTTTAACCTAAGAGCTTTATAGAACTGCAAATCACCTTCTGCAGTTCCAGTCCATCCTCTACTGCTTGCAGTGCTTGCAGGCGCGTTAGGCTGGAACTCTCGTTCACTCCCTGCCCGTCTTATTCTGCGTGCTGTGGAATAAGCTGGTGTTCTATTGGTGAATGAATGCCGTGGAACAGGTAGGACGGAGAAAGAGATGTTCTTGTCATTCAGTCAGCTCCTCATGAGCTGTGTTTTGGCACCAATATCCTGAGATGTGCCCGCTTCTTGAGAGCTGCTTTTTCATTTATGTGACCCCATGTGATAGCTCCCTCTCATGAAATTTCCTCTAACTTGATTTATTAAATCTGAATGCCAGCTGTAAGATACTTGGGGCACAGACTGCTAGTGCTCCCTCCTCAAAGCTAGAGGAGGGAGAGCCATTGTTTGCAGCTGAGGGGAGAAGAAGCAATCCAGGGACTGTGCTGTAGGAAAATCTTCAGCTAAACCATTATCTTCCGTATATGATTGCCTACGCTTAGCCTATTCAAGGAAGTCTCTGAGAAAATACCTAAGAGGATTTTTGCTTTCAGATTATGTGACTTCTAGATGATTTTACCCACAGCAAATCAGCAGGGGGTGAGTTTAGCTGCATTTTGCCTACACCAGAAGAGGAAAGGCTCACTCTTCTGAAAATCATCCACTAAATTAATGAAGACATGAATGTACATTAGGCTGAACCTATTTAGCTTATTAAAGTCTCCTCTCTCGGATCATTTCCTTCTGTGTACATCACAGGCTCTTCTGTTTGTAATTTCCAAAGCTAAAAAAAAAGAGATTGTATCTTTTTTAGGGGTTACCCTCAGCTTTCAGCAGTCAGAAACTATATGTACAGAAGTCAGCCTAAAATCCCATAGGAAGATTAAAGACCATGCTGTATGCAGTTAATACAATAATGACAACTGTCACTGTACTCATCAAATATAATCTGAGGTGAGTGTCACTATTAGCAAGGAAGGAAGAACCTAAATGTGATGTCAATTTACGTTTTGCTGTGCTGGATGTATTACTGAAATCTTTGTTCTATAAAACTTTGGCTAGGATTATTCTTACTCTCCTGAGGAAAATAAAATGTTTTGTCAAAGCCAGTTTCTTTGACTCCCATTGTTTTCACTGGCTTTGGGAACAGATCCTTATTTTTGCTTTATTTTTTAATTCTCTTTTACATCCTCCTATCTAATGAATAGACTGATGCAAGAAATCAGCAAAGGGAAACTGCACTGATGGAAAAAAAGGAAGTTAGAAAAAATAACACAGAGGCCATTTCAGGAGAAAGCAGAAAAATTTTCTGAAAGATGGAGACTTTTCTCTTAATAGTTTGAATCTTTGTCTGAGTGATGGTGGTAGGGGAAGCTGAGGGGATAGCGGGTAGCAGAGGAAATGCATGCTCTCCTTTTTCTCTAAAAGATATTCAGCATCTTTCTGCTGTTATTGGGCTGATGTTCTCAAATACCTCATGCACAGCTTTTGTGCTGCTGAAATAGAAAGAAATAGGGAAGAAAATCCAGGATGACATCAGTGACCTGTTCTGGTCTGTTTTCAGAAAAGGAGGTAAGCATCCTCTGGCCCTTGCCAATGGTTCAACCATGTGTCCTCCCACACCTCTATCCTTCCTGCAGGAGGACATGTCTGAGGACAAACTTGACATCCAGCTCTAAGATCCACAAGGAAAACAGGCTCCTTCCCAGTCAGAATAAGGACAATCTCCTGCATTGCAGAGCCCTGAAGTCCGATTAACCACGAGCTCATTAAATAGATTTTATGAATTTGCACTGTCAACAAATTAAGTTCCTTCCAGAAATTTCTAGATGAAAAAATATAAGGTTCTCTTGCATTCCTTCAGCACCTGGTAGTACACTGGTTAAACAGAATTAAAACCAAACTATCATAAATTCTCCAGTCGTATAAATTATAGTAGGTGGAGAGTAGCCTTTGGCAGCAGGAGTGTGACTACTGGCAGCAGTGGATAGGGAGATGCTCTAGCCCTGCACAGTTGCACATCTCACCCTGAAGAGCTGTGGGGTGTCCCTGATCCTACTGCTGGCTCGACTGCTGCAGTAACCCCCCATGTGGGACCCCGTGGGGTCTTATTGCAGAGCCTGGACCCACAGCTATGGAGGTCCTTGGCTGCTCTGGATGTCTTCTGCAGCATTTTGTGTTTAGGGACCTTGCTTTGATAACTTTTTACTTGTTTTTCCTTTCCTTCTGCCCCTCCCCCCCGCCCCCCAGCTACACTTCTGTCAAATCCCCATTTCCACATGAAGTTTTGCACCAAACTGACGGAAAGAGCTAAGATAATCTATTTGTAATAAAATACTTTCCCTTCACTTTAGTAAACATAGTGCTTCCCTGTGAAAACAAACTCTTTAGTTATTCAGGTGTGACTAGTCACCATATTAAATCACCATACTACCTCCTCAGTGTAATAATGCATCTATTTAAAATTTCATTTTAGAATCACTCTTCTTTTGCTGACATTTAATTTTGCACAGGAGTAACACTATCATAAAAGAACCCAGGTGTAAAAATATTACGTTTTTGGTAATTATGTACTGTCCATTACTACTAAAAACTAGAAAAACTATCAATGTTGCTCAAAATTGACTGGAATTACTAAGTTTATACATTTAAGAGGAATCATTTAAGAGCTAGGTTGCAGCATAAATGCCTCTGTGCCTCTGCTACACATGGCCATTTGCTGAGATGTTTTTTTAAATGAAACTGTAAGCTCTTGCACAGGTAACCAGCATTTTTATTTATTTTATCATTAGCATTACTAAGATACAGGTCTATCGGTAGAAGAGAGCATGAGGAAGAGGAAAGACAAGGACCAGCTGCGTGTTTAGTGAATGCCATTTTCACAGATTCATATCTATGGCTTTCAGATGACGTTTTGGCCTCCCAAATGAAGCTCAGGCTCCTCTAACAGGAATAATTATGACTGCAGTAGCTTTCAGTTCTTCTGTCTTAATTTTATATATTTGGGGCTCTTTATAACAGAACTTGAAGGATCCTGAGTGTAACCCAAGTCAATGGCAAGGCAGACTGGAATTAATCTATACAACTTCTGGCAGTGAAGTTTACCAACTAGGTAACTAATAGGTAACCAACTAGGTGCCTTCTTTCATTCATGGAGAAACATAGTCTCAAGTGAATGAGACTATGAGAAATTCCAGCAAACGATTCATGCCACCCTGATACAGGTACCTAAAATGGGTGAGTCACTATGCATGGCTACTTCTCTCTTGCTCCATCAACCAGAACAGCAACCTAAAGGATTTGCTTAAACATCCAGATTGCACATGGTTAATGTTTGGTTAGAAGAGTCCACCCAGTCGACTGACACGTTTGGATCAGACCCAACAAGGGCATGTGCATTTGGAAGTAGAGTTTGCTGGGAAAAAAAATTAGTTAAGCCTTTTTATCTGGAGAAATGTCTGTAAAGCTGCTTGTCTGAATTTAAACTTTTTTTTGTCAGTGTAGGGGGACCATGTTGGTTCTAACTGACTGCAGAAGATTTCTCAGTCCAGAATGGAATTTGTTGTCAAAATGAAGAAAAGGCCCCAACCACAAGATAGCCTTGTGGTGATCCACTTGAGATAGGAGACATCTATAGGATAAGAGTGGGTCTTAACAGTCAGGTATCAAGGTCAGTGGGCTAATACATGCTGTTGTTAGTCTCTTTCTCTTGTTGTTCATGTAAAACATTAGGGAGTCATGGCTTTATTCTAGCACAGACCAGACCAGACCATTTTTACAATAGAAGTTTTCACAGGGTAGAAAATATTAGTTCCCCTTTCATCACTCTGTAAGAATATTCCAGAGGGCAGACAAAAATCTGCACTAAATACCAGTTGACTTTGCGTTTTGGCTTCCTTGCAATGGCCAATATTATCTTTTCTAGGCTAAAGAGAGTCAGTTCATTCAGTTTTGACACTGTGAGATTTAGACATACTCTACTATTTATTGTCTGGGCCACTGCATTTGTCTCAGAGCCCCAGCAAGGGACTGAGCCTGCAGTGTGCTGCATCATGCAAAAACAACTAAAACGACAGCCTCTCACCCAAAGTGTTTGCAAGACCTGAGGTTTGTTTCCAGAGCTGAGCTGTAGTAAGGCTGCAACAGCAGCACCATGCTGTAGTCCAACCTCTTTCTTCAGGCAGAGATGTTTGAGGTGAGGCAGAAGAGCTGCTGTGTTTTTCCTCCTTTCATAACGCTCAGTAAGTGCTGAGGTTCTCCAGAGCTATTGCAACTTCGCAACTCTTTGTTCTCAAAGCTTATTTCCTTCACGTTTTTCTCCTTCTTTCTGGCCTTTTAGCACATCTGGATCTTTTAGATTTCTCTTTATGTGAATATCGCCCTTATTTTTCTCCCTATTTTCTCTCAGAAAGTTTCCCCACATTGTTATCTGCAACTCCCATCTCTGCCTGGTTGCTATTCTTTTTCCTGAGCTCCAAGTGGTTTGCATGGTGGTTTCTGCTGTCATGTTTTTATCAGGCAACCTCCAGTAACATTCCTGCATTCACCCTTTTTTGCCCAAGGTTTTGTTTACCTTCTCTATCTGTGCTGGGTCCGCATGTTTTGGGGCTGTTGGATTTCTCATAATTGCGAGGTTTGAGGATTTTTTTTAAAGGGTTGGGTTTTTATCTAACTAAGATGTATGTTTCTCTTTTCTTCCTGCATTGGACGGTTCATTTTTAAAACTTTCTTTTAATCAAATGAAAGGAATTAAAAATGAGGAGGGAAAGCCCAAGAATTTAAATTCCAGTCTTCTTTCTACCACAAGGAACCAAGAATTCTTTCTATTTAAGACAGTCACAGATTTTATCATTGTGACTGGTTTCCATTAACTTTGTAAGTAAAAAGACATTTAGTAAAGTTGAAAGCTGTCTCTTATGTGATGACAGACTTTGCCTGTTTTAATATTTTTACTGGTTAACTACCAAATCCCGAGTCTACAACTGTCTACAGCCAAGTGTTCACTACTCCTCTGGCAAGAAATGTGACTTAGAAATATATCTTCCATACTAAGCCTTTGAAAACGTATAGTATTTTGTGTTAGAAAAACAACAGTTTCAACATGTGAAAGAGATTGTCACAGCAAGGCCTCCCCAAGAGAAAGGAAGAGCAAAAAAAGGGTGCAAAGGGTCAGGCAGAGAGTTTGCTTCAGCAAACACAGGACACAAGAAAGTCTACTTTAATTAATACTAATGAATACATCTCAAGCAGGATGAACTGGATTGAGAAACTGGTTAAACCAAAAATGGTGCCATGTTGGGATACAGTGATGCCAAGTGGGATTTTGTTTCTGGAAGTCAGGACCCAGTTTAGTCCTGTTGAAACCCATGTCATTGCTGTCAGTGAGCAGAATTGAAGCCCTTGTACCCAGCCTCCATCTGCTCCCACACCTGGCATCATGGCCATGCGCAGCTGATACCACTCCTCGCCTCACTCAGGGAAATGGGAGCAATGGGAGCTAAAAAAATCTGAGCAGCTTAGAAGAGACATCCAAATATGTGTAACATACAGTCATCTATTCCTGCATTTCTCTCAGCGCCTGGCACATTTCATGCTACAAAAAGAAATATCCCTGGACATACTGTAATTTATTTAATATTCTTCAATGTAAGCAGTATTGGCTGGATGGAAGAGTTACTCTAAGCCCAGGTACAACCGATGGCAAGAAGGCATTGCCAACCCGGTTCTGCTATGAGGAGAAAAAAATCCCATCTATCTGGGAGAGTTATGCTGATGAAAATAGCCATGTAGGTAGAGCTGATGTCCAAACAGCTCCTGCCAGCATGGCTTGTTCAGAGTGACGCCAGTCCTGGATGGCTGCTGGGTGGAGGAGAGCACAGGGTAGCAGTGAAGCTCTCCTGGTCTGCCCGATGGAGCAGGGGGTGAGTTGAGATCCCTCTTTGCCCACCTTGTTTTACCCCTTCACTGAACGAGGCAGACTGGAGGTGAGGCAGGTGTCTGCTTTAGACATTTTGCTCTGCCTGTGAAATGAGAAGTTTGCCCTTTCAAACGTTGGCTGCAGGGTCTGTCTGGCACCACTGCTACGCAGGGTGTATTCCTTGGGAGCTCAGCAAAGCTATCTTTACCTTCTGCAAACAGGCTGCCTCATGGTTACTAGATGCTGTCAATTTTAGATTACTGGCCAGAGTAGTCAGATTTGGATAGAGGACCGAGATGAGAGGCAAGATGCTCCTGTGTTCCATTTCCTACCTGCCTAGATTTTTCTTCTTACAGTTTCTTGGGAAAGCTTTTCTGTTACAAAAGTTCTTCTCTGATGTCCTTCCACACTGCTTGTTCCCTCAGTATCTGAGCTTCTGAAAGGCTCCAACACTATAATAACTTGCAAAAAAAGAATGAAAGTGGGGCCCATAAATCAAGCTCTGCAAAATTCCCCTCAGAGGGGTTTCTTGGGAAGGGAACCTCACTCCCTCCCTCTTCAAAAGAGACAGATGCCACGTGCTGCAGGACAGGGAGGACGCGGTGTATGAGGAGACACGTGTCGTGCACCGATGGCAGGGCCCCTTCCTCCTTCCCCGGCTGCACAACCGCAGGGCGGTCGATCCCCGCAGGGCTTCCCCCACTGCGGCCTCCCCTTGCGTTGCCCCCCAAACTCCCTCCCAGGCCGTGCTGAAGGCGTCCAAAGGCCAGAGACCTGCAGGTGGGGACTGCAGACAGCCTCAGGCCGTGCCATCTCATCTCAACGCGCCGGCCCCCGCGGGCAGGGATGGCATCCCCAGCACAGCGGGCACCGAGCTCACACGGGGCCTCTCCTCCGAGCCGGGCTGGAGAGCACCCCGTCAACCCGAACACCACCTCAGCAGCCCGCCTGCCCTGCAGAACTGCAGTTTTGGCTTTTAATCCTGAGCGTTTGCTTCTATTCAGATACAACTGTTGCTAATTTCATTCTTAGTTTATTAGTGGAGAAAGGCTTCCCTATTTAATTATTAGAAACAGAGAATCCATAATATACTCAAAGCTGTGAAAACTTAATCCTGGATAATTTTTGACTCTCTGAGAAAAGTCGCTAGAACTGATCTATTCTTTCAGTCAAGTACACCCATTTAGTTTATTTTTAACATTCCTTTCGTTATATTATGAGCTTCTTAAGGATAATGAAATAATTGCTTGTCTCTTTGATTGATCTTTGTTTTGAAAGGAAACTTTAATAGTGTTATTTCTAGAGCAGGCTTACAATATAATACAATTAGAGGAAAACACGACATTAAAACACATTAAAGCACATGTTCCAATAATTAGACCTACAATCCTCGTCAGCTAGAGCACTGTGCAGGGAGGAGTTACTGTAAAAAATTTATGAGGGAAGAATTCATATTATTTTGCTTAATAAGGCAACTATATTAATAATGACATTTATTAACACTCTACAGCTGTAGCAATTGGTGAACAAACTCCTTCCCCAGACTGCTCTGGAAAGCTGTTCACATGCTACAGAGAATCCTGGATTTTGCCATTTTACTTTGTTAACATGAAAACATGTCAGTAGAAATTTGTATAGAGTGCTTTGACAGCTCCAGTCTTTCAGAGGTAAGAATTCTAGTTTGCACAATTCTCTGTGATAGCAGATGATGGGGGAAAGTTCAAAACCTGAGGTAATTGGGTATCTGAAGTGCGGATGTGCATGCATGCAAATTAGAAGAACAAAAAAAAGGAAATAAAACAGAAGAGATCCTCAACCTGGATGCACAGGCTGTCAGCTTGAAATAGAGCTGTGATGATGATTAGACCACAAATGAGATAGTATAGGCAGGCTATACTAAACTGTATAGGCAGGCACCTCCTGCTCCCACAAAGAATTAAAAAATAATTGGGCAGAAAAGCCTTTAATTCTCAGGTGATGACCTCATGTTCTGTTAGGACACTGACATAAGGGCAAGGCTGTAGCACTGGGATCAAGGATTTTCTAAGATGTACTTTATTTCCCACCTTCTGTAACCTGATTTCTCAGTAACAAGGCTGCGATCTCAGATAATCAAAATATTCAGTTTTGGGGTTTTTTTGTCCAGTTGCAGTTGCATTCAATTTAAATATTTGGGGTTTGGCAGGGAAGGGCGGAAGGGTGGAAAATTTTCATTTCTTTGAATCCTAGACCCAATAATATTTTCTTCATGTAAGATCAGTGAAATCACTTAGAGACTGTTTAGTTGGATTCATGCTGGACAAACAGCCTGCCTCTGCCTCGGGGGAAAGGAGAATCAGGTCCGGGGTGTCCCGTGAAGCTCTATGTGGATGTATAATGGCTCGATCCTCTGAAGAGGTTTCAAAGATGCTGTAGTGCTTTTTTTTTTTTTTTTTTATAGCAAATAAGGATTCCCTAACGATAAAGGCTCTATTTAGCATCTGCTCACACGTGGCACTATGAGTGCAAAACCACATCAGCAGTTATGCAGTGCCTGAGAACGTGATTTGGCAACTGTGGAGGGAAAGTGAAGACTCTCAGTGAACCAAGGAGGTTTAGGTCATGCTCTGTACTTGTCCAAACTGGAATCACGGATTTAACATTTCTGCTCTTGAGAAATTTGGTCACTGATTGAAGCTGACCGGCGTTACTTCTGCAACGTAGGTGGGATCTTCTTGTCTTATCTGAGAGGTCTCCTGGCTGTAGGTAGGCTTGAGAAGCAGTTCAAGCCTGGGACTATCTGCACTTCGGAGTTCATGCTGGAAAAAGATACCATCCTTGTTTTTCAGGATGCCTGTAAGCCTGCGTTAGTAAACACAGATGACGGCAATTATGCATTTGGGAGAATCTTGGCACATTGGGACTGACCGTTTTTCTGATGGAGAACTGAGATAGCAGGAGAAACCTTTATCCTCTGGCTGAACAAGAACATCTTGAATCTGTTTATGTGTGTATGAAAAAAATTAATCAAACCTCTACGGGCTAGATTCCTCAAGGATGATAAACACTCGGCTGGCTTCAGAATCCTGCAGAAAAAGTATGGGTTAACCTGGTGAGTTGTTTGACTCTAGATAAACTTGAGGAGCAATGATGTGGGACACGCGTAATGAAATGTTATCACAAGGAGAGGTCAAGTCTTTTCTGTGCATAGAGCAGGTACCGAGTCACTCCAGTTTTACCCACTTGGGTGTATTTGACTTTGTGTTACTAATAAAGCCAATAAATATTACCCCCTCTCTGCTTTTATTTGATGTCCCAGAGGTTGGAACTTCATCTCTGCCAGGATGAGTAAGGATCCTGGCTCAGTGGTAGATAACCTCTGAGTTTCAGTTTAAGGAGGACTAATAGGAAATCAAACACAGAAATCAAACACTCGTTTCTCTGGGAGAGGGGTGGGGGGAAGGTGAGCCCAACCTTGCCTCTGTACGGCTGAAACAGATGATGGTTGAACGTAAAAGTGGTTTGGTTTAGTCTGCAAAGTCAAACCTCGCTTCCTGCTTGGTTCAGTACCCCATCCCAGCTCCCCCACAGCTTGGGACCTGTGGAAGGACACAGCTCAAGTGAGACAAGAAGCTGGTCAAACCTCAGGTTGCTTGAATCATTTTCTCTCACCTCATCATTCCCTGTACAGCAAGATGCTGACGATAGTTACCTCTCAAGGGGTGGATTCAAATCCGCTTCCCCAGAGATCTGAACCTGCATCTCCCACACCTTGGCTGACTGCCTTAAATACTTGGTAAAGTATCTGGATATCTTCCACAGTGTTGTAAACCTAGGCCAGAAATAGTTTCCAGCTGCAACTGTATGACTAATTTGACCCGGGACTACTTTTGGGGGGCAAATGTTTTATTCACAGAAGAAAAATAATTGCCCTCCCCTATTAAGAAGACAGAAGGGAAGAGGCTCTACTGCTACAGGAAATGAGCCATGAGATTTTGTAGACAAGGTTAGGACGCTACACTAATATACACCACCTTTTCCCAAGCTAGAGTTTGAAAAATCCATAGTTCTCCTCCTCATCTCCTCTTGTATATAGCCATATACTTACTTATGTATGGGTTTCCAGGAGATCTCAAAGTCACTAGCAAATTCTCATAATGTGCAGTAGTAATTAGATACATTTCATATCTGTAATCCTTGGGAGTGCAGGTAGGTGTCTCAAATATATAATATCTTTCCAGAAAAAACATTCAAGTTATATTCTTTCATCCTCCTGTGTATGACATCAGCAACAGCTTTTGGGGAGGAAAGGAGAAGGGAGCTTGAAGTACCAGCTCAGAATATCTTACATCAATTTCTTAGTGTGTTTATGTTACATCAATGCACTTGTAGCTTCATATCTTTAGTGAAAAGTTCGTAAAACACTTTGTTCTGTGCAACTTAATGGGTAAAAGTACTGGTCCTAGGTTTTAAAAGGCACTTAAAGTTAGGCTCTTAGGACCATATTTAGGCTTATAAATAAATAACCCATTTTTCACATGTGCTACATTCAGCAGCCTCTCATAGCTTACATGGTTGCAGCTGGAAGGCCAACATTTTTGAAAATCAGGATACTTACGGGCTTGAATGCAGACTTGAGATAAGGATTTGCAAAGGGAGTTAGGTGCCCAGTTTCTACTGAGGAAAGGTTTAGGAGTTTCATGAGCATAACTTTTAAGCATCCATTAGGAAAATCTCAGCTTTGCTGTAAATGCCTCTGGATTCCTTAGATTTCATTCATTTGGCAGCCAGGCACCTAGTTCTGTCGTCTGAACTGAAAGAAATTTGCCGAGTTCCGTATAACTTATATAGTCTTTCTGTGGAAAATAAATAAATCATTCAAATGGAAATACTCACATAGCTGGGCATATGTCCAGATACAGTATGCCTAGCTTAGTGGCAAAAAAGTTACGGCACACATCCTGTATTGTCGAGGACACTGAATGTTTTGGCTGCCCTAATAGAAAAACAATAATTCAATCATGTATTATAAAGGAATTTCCTGGAGAAGTTTGGCCCCACTCAATCATCCTATTAGATTTTTCCTTAATGTGGAAGAACGGCACATTAAATTCATTACATACATTAGGCCAGCTACATTTATTTCCAGATGGGTTTCCATAAAGTGGTTGAAATGCCTAAAAAAAGACGTTTTGAAGATGCCTTTATGTGTAACTCATATAGCATAATAATGACACCACAGTCTTACACCACTGTATGCCCAGTAATTCTTTCTTGCAATGGAAGGACACGTTTAACACAACTAGCTGTAAGTATTTTATAAATCAATAATAATAGGCCCAGGGGGCTAGGATCATTGTTTTATTTTGCTGGCAAGGGCCCACAGGACTGGGATATTATGCAAAGACCAGAGAGGATGTGTGAGGAGATAGTTATGCTAATATATGGCATTTTCCCCCTCCCTCTCCCCTCCCTGGAGTAACTGTCTTAACATTACATGTGGTGATTTGTCCTCAGCAGTTCCAAATTACCTATACTTGCTGGCTCTGGCACATTAAATAAATACCCAATTAAGCATTCTCTATTCACTGAGTATGAGGAAAATGCAGTTCAAAGTGCTCTGCTGCAGCCCTACAACTCTCACCAAGTGTTTTAGATAGCTTTCAGATGGAGAAGAGTTAGATCAATACTGAGGTTTTTGAAAATAGGGCTGCAAAGTGATCTTTATGCAATTTAAGGGATTTAACTTTCCCAAAATATAGCCTTGCACTCACTTGTGGACAGGGTCTGGGATGGTGCTGTTGGAAAGCAGCCCTGCACTCTCTATCAGAGCCTGTAAGGGATGGTGTCTCCACTCAAGCTCCCTAAACAAAATCAGGGGAGGTATTTCTAATAATTAAATAAAGCAAGGGAGGTGTGTCTTCTTCAGAGATGATACTGCCTTTTCATGCAACACTAGCTAGAACCCGTTTCCTTAAAATTTCTCAAAGACCAGAACCTCCCCTTTTTGTGAAGGCTGTCCTATACTGCCTGACTTCCTTCCAGCTGCAAAGCCACAACTCTCAGCAAACTCTCAGTGTTCACAGGTTACTTTTTAATCTCTCAGAATCCCTTAGATGATCCCACCTCGCAGTCACCTTCATCTCATGAACATGCCATGTGTCCTGCTGCCTCTCCCTGGCTCAGACACCTGGATGCTGCTGGTTAGCCAAAGGACCAATGGTCCCTTCCCACTGGGGTCCCAGGCCAGAAGAACAGTGCTTTAAGGGGCAGCAGAGACGCTGTGACTGCAGGTGTTCATCTAACCTAGCAGCAGGTTACCAGCACCCACCTGCTCTTCCTACCCCATCCCACATGCCCAGACCCACGTCCACCCTGTGCCCCTTCAGGGATGCCTATGGCAACCAAACGGTGCAACACGTGAGTCACATGGGGCAGCTTCTCAGTAACAGGATCAGAGATGAGCACCGTTCCTCAGTCATGACCTGCATCTTAACCACCTTGCACCCTCACACCAGGGAATTTTTAAGTAGAAACATTTGTTGTGATTTTTCAATTCCTTCCCATCTCATTCAGAGCAAATCCAGATGAAGGTAATCATCCTGATGGAAATCTCCCTCCTACTTGAGGCTGCTATGAGGACCCTATCAAGGTTTCTGTGCATTTATTGATTATAACATATTAGTACAACCATGTACTTGCTGTACACTGCTCTCTCAGCCACAAAATCAGTACTGTAACAAGTTGGCAGCAACACAGCCAAGCTTAAGTAGAATCCCCCATGAAACTTCCCAATTACTGACTTGTTTGCACCACCAAATTGTACTGTTTTAACTTTCTCTCCATCAGAAAAGTAAAACTGCCTCTCCAGAGGGAAGATGAGTTTAATGTGGGAGGTTGGTGTACACTGTTCTGGTGTACAGCACCTTCTGTGCTGATAACATTGCACACACTGCAGATCTGAAGGGATGGGCTGGCGTACTATCTCAGTAAAAAATCACCCCTGAACTGAAATTGTATAAAATTGCATGTAGACTAGGCTTCAGAAAGACTCATTACTTCAGTAACACACAATACTTAGCTAAATTACTTAGGTTTTGGGTCTACACTTTTGCATATATACAGTGCCCAAACCAGACCAGTGCATAGCTGTGATTCTGAAACAACATAGAGCAGCTGGCCACGCTCAGCTACACTGGGCTGGGCGCTATTTGAGTGCCACTTCACCTGTTCTTCTCTGTTGGGGTTACCAGAAATGTGGAAGTTCCACAGCAGAAGTCTTGACTTATGAAGATATGAAGAGCCCTTAATTACACACAGCAAGTGATGGCAAACTGTCATTTCAACTATACTTGGTGCTGAGAAAGGCTTACTATTCTTGGATCTGTCACAAAAACATTTCAAGTCATTACAATGCCTCTCTCTGCAAAAAGGCATAAGGCTTCAGCATTTCAGTGGGGTCAGTGCAAAGAGTTTCTTCCCTCACCTTCACTCAAGTGTCTCCTAATGATACCCATGGACCCTGCATTTCACTTCAGTACACATATGCTCTCACATATTTCAAAAACATCTACGTTTTATGCATATGTAAATATACCTACTTTGCATTCATGCATGTAATACAAGTATCACTTTCCTAAGTCTACAAGATCTGTAGCTTTACTGGTGCACACGCATGTCCCCTGCATACTTAGAAATTATATCAACAAGATGTATGCGCCAGGATTTTTCAGGAAGGAATCTGAATTGGGTAACAGCTGGAAGACAAGCCAGAAATAGAGATATATGCCCATAAAGTACTGCTACATGCACTGGAGCCCTATGTTGTGTTCCTCCCAGTACTGGCAGCAGGAGCAGGCAGGATGCTGTGGTGGCACCCCAGCTGTCCTTCTGCACACCCAGAGATTTTGAGGAAGGTCTCTTTGGTGTCCCTCTGTATGCTGCTGGTATGATTTGCCTATAATATAATTTAACATATGTTTGGACTGCTTCTGTAGGCTTAGAAAATGTTAAAAACATACACATTTGTAAAACCTCTGGGTTGCCTGACATGCTGGAAACTTGTTAGGTGCCTATAATGCATTTCCTCTGTCAATTTGAATCCTTTCCCTCTTCATTTCTGCCAGGTTTTTTGTAGTCCCAGAGGACAAAATCCTCATCTATCAATTCCAAATTACTAGAACCGTAAGGGTGAGAATATCAGAGTTATTGAAATCTCAGAAACTATAAATGGAGGGTCTATTTATAATATTTTGATATGTGGTCTCCTGCTGTGCTGAAACCAGTGTCCCTGATTTCCAAGCCATAGGTCCTTTGTTCTGCACTGATGGAAACAGTTTCATACAATTTCAGATGTCCCACCGGGACAGTTCATTGTGGTTGTTACATTAATCATTCTTTTCTCTGAACTTGCAATGTTCCTAATTCTAGATCTATGTTTGTAGTCACAGTCCATCTGTAAATTTGTAAGTTCATAATTTTCTTCAACTTCTTTAACAGTCAAACCCTTCCTCATCATTTATGATATTCAGAGAAAAAATAAGGAATTAAATATAGAGTTCAACTGAACAGGTCCTTACATAGTCTTTCTGTATATCAGTTAAATTATATTGTTTATAAAAAAATGGAGAAACCTGACAAAAAAGTTAAATCATTATCAAGTACACTGTTAAAACTAGGTAATAATTTGTTGCTCCTGCTA
Source organism: Tyto alba (assembly GCF_018691265.1). Taxonomy (NCBI): domain Eukaryota; kingdom Metazoa; phylum Chordata; class Aves; order Strigiformes; family Tytonidae; genus Tyto; species Tyto alba. The sequence goes on from NW_024881261.1 coordinate 8,001,507, forward strand.
CAAAGAAGATTGGCACATTTTTCTACTTTGTATGTTTTCCAGCCTTATTTTACTCCATCACTAACATCCATTGCTGGAGAGCATAGCTTCTCTCTGAATAAAGCTCTACAGACATACTGAGGTTATAGACTGCGTTCTGATTTCCCGTATGTTAAAGAAATACAGTATGATGCCAATTACTTCAGGGGGGAATGACTCTGGATTTATACCACTGTATCTGAGATCATAATTTGACTCCTTGTGAGTAATTGAGGTCATGTGTCTTCCTTTTTAACTTCACCACTGTAATGCCTACGCCTCATGCTGGAGGGTGAGTAGCTTGAACCATCCCAGATGACTGAGTCATGAACATTTTTTCTAGATGAATACATGAGAGTTTATATGAGAGCAAGTAATTGCTCTTCATATGTGCCTGGGATATTATTTCATTAAGCAAACTACTCCCTGTTCATGCAGAAGCCCTAAAGATCAAGCAGCTGCTAGTGCCAAATTAAGTTTTCCTTGGGGTTAGAGCACAAAGTCAAAACTCTTGGGTCCTTTTTCATTAACTTCCTCAATTTGTGACTTCGGACAAACTCTGTGGGATCTCTGTGCATCAGTTACCCATCTATAAAGTGGAACAAAAGCTTACTTTACAAGGGAAAAAAGATGTGAAAGTTAAGCATGTGGGGCCAAATTCTGTCCTCATACTGAAAGAGCCCCTGGCTCTGTGCTCCTTAACTGTTTGGCTCCATGACATCGCCAAGGAAAGACGGACTTGGTGTAAGTTTGTATGTTTACCCCTGGCTCTCTGGGTCGGTAAAACACTCTGAAATCCTCCAATGAAAGCTGCCCTATAAATACAAAGTGTTCTTGTGACTCAGGTTCACTCTTTGTTTGGGTACAGATTCAACATCTCACTTCCTTGGCTTATGAGACAGGTTGTTATTACAACGCTCTTTCCTACCTCCTAACACCTACTTAAACAGAAATCACTTCTTCTGCTCTCACATTCAGGGCACAGAAATCTATTTAAACTTTCCTTTCAACATGAAGGAAATCATTAAAATCAACCTCAATCCCTCTCCCCCTGAGGGACTGCTGTCTTGTTACACTGAACCTCTACAAGTAAAGCCTACAGCATGTCTTTAACTTTGCTTTTCTTCAGAAGGACCTCAGCTTTTGAGACTGAAGAGACTTCTCTGAAGCCATGAGCAGCATGGGAGAGCCAGGACATGGGGGAAAAGAGAAGTTCTCCTCCCCAAGGAGGACTTTTAATATGCCTGAAGAAGGGAATTAAGACTTCAGATCAAGGCTTTACCACCATGTTATAAAAGTGACACCCTTTAGCATAAACACTGTATTGGGGAAAATCAGGGCATTATCAGCTGTGTTTATGTAATTTGAGAATATCTTATATCCATTTCATGCATGCATAAGTGGTTACATAACCTGTAAGGCACTAAAGGTCTGTTTCACTAAGTTTTCTCCCGATGGTAGTAACTTTTCTTCCCTATATGTAATATTTAAACTATAGTCATCCAGGTTAGTGATAGAAAACTGTTACTTTCCAACTCCCACAGCTGTAGACTTGGAAGGTTGCATTAGTACCAGGATGGGGTCAAACAAAATGGGACTGAGCTCAGTAGACACCAGCTCAATACTCTCAGCATACACACATACACTGGACATTTCTTACTTCACCTTGCACAAGCCCAAGGGTCCATAGCCACCAAACCCCGATGTGTTCCAGAGATCTACTAGTGCACACACTAAAAAGCATAATTATGATACCAGAAATATTTAAGTGAGGTCTCCGCAGGTGGGAGGAGAAACTGCTCTCTCCAAAAGCTTTTGGCTACAGGATTTCCCTATTCTGCCAGCCTCCACGTGTCCCCCTGTAGCTGTAGCTTTGGTGGAAAGGCCTCAGATAACCATTCAGCATCTTTCATAACACTCATAAAAATTGCTGGTGAGAACTCCTTACATACTATCATACGTATTTGAGTTTCCACAGGACAAAGCAACGCTTCCAGGAAAGGAGGGAGAAAGCATGCAGTTGGTGCTAAGGCTTTTGGGGAGTCATCTGCCAGGCGATGGAGTGGGTGAGGAAGAACCCTGCCAATGTGCCTTGGAAAGCCCTGGCCAGCTCCTTCCCTCTTTGCTTTCTTGTTAGGAAAATTCAGCTTTACTAGCCTAATATACAGTGTGATTGTGAAATGAAGCTGATGAAAAGACGATTTAAATTTTACATTCAATCTGGTTTGGATTGATAAATGGCTTTCCTGCAATATGCTGCTTTACAGAATGGTCACCTTTTCCCCTAGCCTGAGTGAGAGCCAAACTGAACCTCTGGGAAATTGAAATGATCCTTGCCCCAAAGTTTAGATCTTCAGCTGAAAACAAAGCATCAAGTTCCCTCCCTCAGGCTGAGCAGATTGTTACTCTGCAAGTAATTCTACTGAAACCAATGGGACTACTCATGGAGTTGAAAGATGTACTTGCATGGTGTAAATATCGCTGTCTTTGGTTCCAAATATCCAACCACCTTGTTTGTTTATTGCTGTGTTAAAAATCTTTTAACCCTACAGTCATTGCAATGTATTGGGACTGAGGTGCAATGGCTGAGCTTTGCTGACTGCTTGGCTCTCTCAGGGTACATAAAGGAATCCAGGGTCTGGAAGGATGGAGCAATTTTGGCCAAAATGGCATTTTGTTTCTTCTGGTTGAGGTTTGGTTTTGTTTTGTTTTGTTTTTATTTTTTAATTTTCTTTCTCCCTGTGGCCAGACTCCCAGTCACAATGGCAAAGTGAACTGTACTTCACTGGATATGCTGTCTTAAAAAAGGAATTAGTTTTTCCACTAGCAGAGTAAAAAGACAGATCCCACATGCATGGTCTTGCTGCTTCTTTTTCTGAGCAGTCAGCTGATAAGTGAAATATCTGCTCTGTATACCCTCTCTGCTGTTACATGTAAGTACTTCTTTCATCTACCATGACATTAATACAGCTCTGCTTATAATGCCTTTTCCCATGGCATTAATATGGCTCTGCATGTAAGGAAAAAGGAGGCAAAGAGAAGCTGTGCAGAAGACCTTCTTGGGTTATCCTTTAGCTTTCACTGAAGCGGGTTGGAAATTTCAGAAAGGAAATTTTTACACTGGCAAAATGCCAGACTGATTAAATCAAAATGAACGTCCCAGCAGAAATCAGAGGTGATTCTCAGGTTTCCAATGAGCTCAGTGGGCTGGTAGGCTGCTGTAGAGCGTAGTGACGGGGACAGCCCTAGCTCAGTCCCATTAGATCCACAGCTCCGTTAGATAACTGGGTGTTTGTCACCGCTATCTTTATCTGTCTATGTCACTGCAAGGAATTCATCAAGCTGATGTAATCCACACTGGACCATGCTCCTGGGTTGGGTGAAGAGGCTCTAAGGCCATGCTTTGCTCCTCAAGATCCTTTAATGCACCTTGGGAACCCCAGAGCTCAGAAGTCTTCTGCTTTTGAAAATAACTGAACCACCCTGAACAACACCCTGCCACAAACTGGTTCACAAGGAGAATACCCACTCAAAAAATTACATTCAAAACACTTCATGGTGGCAAAGAGGAGCTCAAAGGCAGTAATTTTGTGTTGCCTGTAACAACTTAATTCTGCCTTGTGCATAAATCAACTCTCCATCACTCTAGCTGTCTGGTCCTGTTCTCCTTTCTCCTCCCAGGCTGTCACCCAGTCTTTAAATGGCTTGGGGATCCCTGCCTCTCTAAAAGGGATAAATCTTGGAAGAGTCCAATTTTTAATCTCTAGAAGTCTCTACTGGGTATATATAATTTCTCTTCCAATTTTATTTCTTAAAAATAGATTAATAGTATTATTCCCTTGTTTTTCAGCCTGAGGCAGAAAATCTAACAAATTTTCAGCTTGAATGATGAAAGTTTAGTGAAGCTATACCAAATGGGAAATGGGACCTTTTCCTCAGAAGTACCGAGCAACCTTGGCATGAGTTGGAACTCAGGCTGTGCAGGGTGGACTGGCAGAGCGTTCAGAAGAGCACTCCACTGGTCGGACTGTTGAGTGGTGTCAGGCCCTTCAGAGTACTATACTCTGTAAACATATATGACCTGCCCTGATGTCTCAGGGAAGCAAGGCTGATTCCTGGTTTCATGATATTTTCTATGTGGTTGTTCCAGAATCAACTTAACTTCCCGTTATTTGCCAATGAAACGTCAGTCTCTCATCCAAATCTCAATGTCACCTCTCTTCCTTTCCCAGTGCCCCATTTCATCTGTTCCTATCAGTTTGCATCCCCTCTTGTCTGTGGGGATGGCAGCAGAGCAGAGCAGAGATAACACAGAAAATAATCCTTTTGTCCTCTTATCTCTGCTACCTCCTTCATTGCAAGGCTCCAGAAGCAGATCCACCTCTCACCTGATGTCTATGCAAGTGTTCAACACAGTGGGATGGATCTAGAGAGAATTCATATTTAAGAGACCTGACAGGTGCTTTGTCTCTACTGCTTTTTAAATTTATAATACATGGGATCAGTCTTGTATCCCCAAGAAAATAAGCAGATCTACAGATCTACGCTGTTTCCATAGAAGAGGCAGGGAAAGAGGGTGGTGATGAGCTGGCACTTAGCACCAGCCCCAGGAAAGCATGGAGCAGGATCCCAGTACCCACGCCTGCCTGCTTCCTGGGGTCCCCCAGCTCACGAGCCCAGGCTGCACGGAGGTGATCCTGATCCACAGCAGCCTTGACATGGTGTCATCACTCTAAAATCTGCAGTTTCTTCCCCTGGATCCTGAGGTCTCTTCCTTAATGAGAAGAAGTTATCTGACAAAACAAGAAAACAGCCTGTGCTTGTTCTCCCTCGCAGTTACAGACAAGGTGACAGGCGCAATAGGCTGACTTAGGAAAATGAGCTGACAAGTTCTCATAAACAACAATAATAAGTAAAATAATATTTCATTTTCTCCAAATTAGGAAGGTTTTTGTTTTGCTCTCATAAAAATCTGCTGGTCCTCTGAAATGGATCAGTAGTGACATCCAGTGGCCACAAACTGAGACAGCTATAGCAATTTTGGGTTGTAACAGTGTGGACTGCATTTACCACTACTTACACGTATCCTAAAAGTGTTCTGTATGCAAAAAAACCCATGTATTGGTTTTATAAGTACCACTGTCCAGGGAATGAAGAAAAACACCACACCCACCCAAATTATCTTTTTGAGGGCTAGGGCAACAACTTCTTGTCCTTAGAGCTATTGCTCTGCTCTGCCCCACACAATGAAGAATGTTCCTTCCCATTGGGACTGGCCTTTGGAAGAAGCTGAATCCACTCAACAAGGTGTTTTGAAATGAGTTCAAGGTAAAGGTTTTACGGATGAACTTGGGTTGCCTGTGCAGGTTGGCAGCTTGTTTTATCAGTTTTTTCAAAGGGCTTTGTGGCTCTCAGATGGTTTCTATTCATCTGCTCAGCTTCTTACATGTCTTCTGGCAATGCTGTCTGAACAAAGGGGCTATCTGCACTGCCCAGAGTCATACAGATGTTGTGGTTACCACATGATGGGTGAGAGAACTGCTAATAATACTCTTTTTTTTTTATATTATTTTATTTAAGGGAAATGTGTATGAAATAGAGTTTCCTAGCGTAGACGCTGATTAAAACTTTCATAGAATTATTTCCAAAGGTTTAGAAATGTCCACTAGATCTAGGTAGTTCAAGTCCAATTTGGCAATCCTACATCGTGAGTAATTTTTTCTACATCATGATTTTTTCTTTTTTTATCATGTTATCATGGTATTCCAACCCACAAAGTGCTAAATACAGCAAAGCACATACTTCAAGCATCCAAATAGCTCCCTGACCTTGAGCAAGCAGACACAGGAGCACTGCCTTGGATAGCAGCCACCCTGCTTCACTTACTGCTGATACAGGGTTGCAGAGTGACTTAGCTCCTGATGCAGAATACATACCAGGCCACCACCGAGTGAATCAGCTGGTTTGTATGATTCGGAGAACTTGGAGAAGACCTTGCTTCTCTTTCTCGGTGTGTTAAAAAAATACCAAACAGCTCAGCATGAACCAGGCACAGAATATTTTTTACTGACTAAATGTGCACTAGGAAATGCTGAGCTCTCCCTCAGAGACAATAGGCTTTTCTTCAGTAAAGTGCTGACACTGTGACTCCATAAAGTAAATCCTCAGTAAAATACTGTTTCTCACTTGATCTTGCTTGCAATTTAAGAAGTTAAATTTACACCCTTTCTGACAGCCTCATGCCTCTTGCTCAATTCTGATCTGAAGTGACTGCTGCGGTTCAGTTCGGGGTTGGGAGAGATAATCAAGTTACTGTTGGTTGGAGAGTTACTGTGTGTGTCGAGGCTGGGGGTTCAACCACATGCATACTTCAAGAACCTCACAAACACACGGCAAAGATGCATTATCTTAAATCTTTTTTGCTGACATTTAAATGAACACATTTTTCCTCAAATATGTGACAGGCCAAGAGCATCTGGCTCCACTGATGCTCAGTAAGTAACTCATTACACTGCAGGAGCTCACTCATTTTTGAGCCCTGGGCTTTGGTAATGCTCTTGCTGGGTTTATGGCACTGGTGTACTTGATTTGCGCTTGAGACAGGGTATTATATTTAGGCATTTGAGCAACAAATTTTGCAGAGAGACCCAAACCTTTAATTCACAGCTATGGGAAGCATTGGAGTAAATCCCCTGCTCATTACTATTGTTACTAATGTATATGGATGCTTCAAGGAATGACAAAATGTACAGAGTCTGAAAACACATGTATTGAAAGTAAAAAGCAGAGGCACATAAGCCAGCCTTTCAGATTCTGCTGATGCTTTATCTGAGATAGCAGCCTGATAAAACACCCTACCTGTCTGTTCAGGATGGTTGCTTAAGGACATTATGATGACAGACATTTCTGGCATGTCACTTTTTGTTCTGTGGTTGTTAGGATAGCTGTCATTTCTCTCCTTCTTCCATTTCTTGTAATGCTTGTTTACTTATTTGGTAATGCTTAGTCCTCTTTTAGGAGTAAAAGATGCTAAGGCTACAAATAGGACACAGATGGCAGCAAGCTCCTATTAATTAACAGTAAAGCACCAAACACATACAACTATTTATACTCAGCTAGTACTTACAATCATAGGGTATATCATTCATATTAGTTTCTAAGAGAGATTGGTATCTTCAGAAAATCTGGATTCTGCTCCTTTCAGAAAACTGTGGGATCGACTTCCCAAAAGATATCTGAGGAACTTACTAATACTGCAGTCGTAAAATTACCACCTCTAATCTAATGTGTTGAACAGACCAAGAAGTTCATAATTATCTAGAAGTTTGATTCCTGCTAAGGAAACAGAAGGGGAAATGAAGCAGTGCCTGTCTCCATAGTAGCTCTGAGCTGCTACCTGGGTACCCCACAGTCATGGGATGTGAAACATCCATGAGCCAAGAGAGAGTGAACAGATTACCACTACAAGACGTCAGGATAACATCTGAGAAAAATATCAGGCTTCAAGGGAGGCGTTAAAAAAGGAAAGTTTTAGGTCATCAATGCTGGGTTGGGTGACGGAGAAGGTTGGTTTGAAGGAAGGAAGAAGGGAGTAAGTGAGAATACTGGTCTCTAGCAGAGTCTTTATGAGGCAGTGTAAGTCTAGCAGGGGTTAATAGAAAGTAATAGGATTAAACTTGGCTGAATTCAGAGCAAATAGTGCGATTTGCTTTCTCAGGGGTTTGAGATTTGGAGGCTTGGCAGTTCACTAAGAAATTAAACATTAAAAGGGGTGGTTGAAGTATTTATTATTATTAATATTATTAATAATCTTTCAAATCCCTGGCAGGGATATGGTCCTTAGGTGACCCACCTGCAGAAGAGGTAATATGTATGGAGGGTGGCTGCTGGCTGAGAAGAAAAAAGGCTGTGGACTGGTTATATAGTGCTGCACTTCTTGGAGTGCAGCATATTTCTGCCTGCATGCCTTGGTCTTTCTCCAAGACTTGAGATTGCTAGCACCATGGGAAAGGATCCACAATGGCTACACGCTGCTGGAGATACAGAGTATATATATTTAGTCCTTACTATGTGTGGAAGAGGGAACTCTTTGATTTATATAGCCAGCACCACAGCTGTGTCTCCATTGTATTTTTTTTTTTTTAATTTCTGTAGCAAGAAATAAAATAAAGGTGAAATCCCTTGAGCTTCCTGGAAAGTAAGTTTTGTTGGAAGAAAATAGAGTTTTCTTTCCTTACAGCTCCCTCCCTTCTCCTCCCCTTCCCCCCCAAAAGAAAAAGAGGTAAATTAATGTTATAGTGTTGCCCAAATCTATTGACAATGCCAGTTGAAATGGTTGAATGGTTGAAACAATAAAACTCTACTGGTATCTGGTTTCATGTGGGCAGTCGGAAGGCAAGTTCCAGGCCAAAGTAGGGGTGACTGTTAGAAATACAATCACCTCAGGAAGGCTGGAGCTTGCCCGTTGACTCACTCTCCTAACGCTACCACCAAAAAAGAAAATAGTGTTTGTAGAAGTGAAACAACAGCTGACCCATTGTTTTGTTTTGTTTTGGTTTGGTTTTTTCCCTACAGGATTTCTTCACCCCTGTGCTGGAAAGCTCTGTCACTTTACACACTGGAAATCCAAACAATGTATAAGAATATACCTTGAGGAGCAAATACTGCACTGACACTAAGTTTGTCCTGCAGCCCATGTAAAGGGACAAACCCAGCTACCAGTGAACACATATGAGAAATACAGAGGGACTGGTAAGGTAAAAAACTCTCTATCAACTTTAGGCTAAAACAAAAATGTGCATCTCTCCAGAAAAGTCTCCGATACTGAGACAACCAGGAAATAAGTTACTTGCTTGGTGGTGGTGGCACCACAAGAAGTGGATCTCCCAAGGGGGGTCGATTCAACAGCTGGATTCAATGCTGGTTTTAAGTGGACCTCTCCCAGGATCTTCTGAATCCAGACAACTGTAATGTTTGCTTGCTGTCTTTTATTTTCTCTCAACTGTCCTCTTAGGACCTCTCTCATAGAAAAGAGTCCATTGTAGCTTTACTTATCTACAGGTGACAGAACTCAACTGCATGGTGGGAAATGTACTAGTGTTCTTCAAAAGTTGTTAAGAAATTAGGGTTGTGCCCCCTGGTGAAGGTAGCAGTTGCATCATTAGGCATAGATGAAAGAAAGTCATCTGACATGTCTCCTTTTGCTGATTCTAGCTCAATGGGGCTCAATCTGGGGGCAAAAAAGGAAGAAGCTGAAAGTCTTCATTGTAATGATTGCTTGAGTTTGCCTACACAACTACAGAGCTTTCCTGTTAACATCTATAAGCAGTCCTGAAACCAATCATTTAGACAAGATATAATGGCATATTATTGCCTGCGAAGGAATTGCACTTAGGTTTTCCAGTATTCCTCTGTTGCTAGATTTAGTATCACATTACAGGAAGCCTGACTGGACAAACCTTGGCAAGATCTCATGTTCTTCATTGTTCTGTTTTACACACTGACATGCAGATGCTGATGTGTTTTGGAGAAAGTATGAGCTGGCTTTGCATATTTTGCTATTCAAAAAGAACTAGGTTTTAGAGCCCCATGTCCCAGAAGACCTGTGAGAATGAAGCTTTAGACTGTATTTTGTCTCTTCAAGCCAAGATTATCTACAAAAGAAGTTGTACAAAAGATAATGTATTTTTATTGAGCTGGTTAGTCAGTAAGGCTTTTAATGTCAGAGGAAACCTGAGGGATGCAGCTATGAGTCTCTGTGGTTAACTCCTGAAGCACTTATGTAATGTCCTAGAATAATATACTCCACACTTAGTTTAAAAAGAACAACCAACCAAAAAACCCAACCAAAAACCCTTAAAAAAGAAAATCACAAATCCCAGTATCTGCAATATGAGAAGACATAGGATTACCTACTTTCTTACCTACATGAAAATGTATTTTCTTTGATTATGACTACTCTCTATGTGCTTTTCCATTCACTCAGCTGTGTTAGTCTACAGTAACTGTTTAGCAATAGCATGTTTGGATCTATGTGTCCAGCAATATTTTGCAATTTACTCCTTGGCATCTTCACTGCATTTACAAATAACAGACTATGTTTTTCAAGTTCTCCACCTGCTACTTCATCATAGCACACAAGAACATATGCACTGTCTGCCAGACCAATGCAGGACTTAATTTCCTTAGATGAGCTAATCAGCAAACAGGCACCAGCTAAAGCAGAATGAACCAAGGCAATCGCAGAAAAGTCACTGGAAGTTTTGTTCTCGGACAAAAATAAGAAAAAATAAATTCATTAAGATTTACTGAGCATGAAATCTTCAGATGATAAGGATCCGAAACTGCAAATTCTCACCATCCACCCACGAATTCTGGACTAGAGAAGCACTAAGTACATAAGTGGTATTGCTGAGACTATTAACAGTTGGGTCCCATGTGTAAGCAGTGGGCTATGGAAAGGAGATGTGTCTGCTTGAATCATAGAATCATATAATGGTTTGGGTTGGAAAGGACCTTAAAGCCCATCCAGTCCCAACCCCCCTGCCCCGGGCAGGGCCCCCTTCCCCCAGCCCAGGGGGCTCCCAGCCCCGTCCAACCTGGCCTTGAACCCTTCCAGGGAGGGGGCAGCCACAGCTGCTCTGGGCACCCTGGGCCAGCGCCTCACCCCCCCCACAGGAAACAATTTCTTCCTTATATCTAATCTAAATCTGACCTCTGACAGTTTAAAACCATTACCCCTTGTCCTATCCCTACATCTCGTGATAAAGAGTCCCTCCCCACCTTCCCTGTCCCCCCTTTAAGCCCTGGGAGGCCGCTCGAAGGGCTCCCCGGAGCCTTCTCTTCTCCAGGCTGAACCCCCCCAACTCTCTCAGCCCGGCCCCCCAGGGGAGCTGCTCCAGCCCCCCCAGCATCTTCGTGGCCTTCCCTGGCCCCACTCAAGCAGGTCTGTGTCCATCTGATGTTGGGGGCCCCTGAGCTGGACCCAGCACTGAAGGGGGGGCAGCTCATGAGAGCGGAGCAGAGGGGGAGAATCCCCTCCCTTGACTTGCTGGTCTTGATGCAGCCCAGGGCATGGTTGGCTTTCTGGGCTGCAAGCACACATCCCTGACTCATATTCAGTTTTCTATACACTACTACTCCCAAGCCCTACTCTGCTGTGCTGCTCTCAAGATAAGCATTCCTCAGAAAAGCTATGAACCTGAACTCCTAATGGCTACCAAGAACAATATTTATATTGTTTACCAAAACTCAGTGCTTCTAAATGCTTCTCTATTAGAAAAGAGTACTTTGTATTGTCGGTAAATGGGATAATAAGGAAGTGTGAAAGATGAGTCACCAAGCCACAGGGAAAGAAAATGTAGTGTGAGCAACCGCAGCACCCTCACTTGGCCCTGTGGTCCTTCGATAGAGCATCACACAGTTTCCTGCAGCTGTGGCCTCCAACAAGAGCTATGTTCAGCTCATTAGTGCGGATGAAGGTTAAGGATACGTATCCCAGCTGCCCCAGATGTGCCTACATGACCAAGTTGTCTAAACACCTTGGAATTTTAGTAAGTACATTTATCCTGATCTTACAGGTGTGACTTTAAAGTTGAAGAGCTAAGCCTAATCTTCTCATAGGATTCAGGTGACAACATACCTTCTGGAAATGTGAAGCAACTCGGCTGAGGTTTGTGGTGAGAGCTAGGGCAGGAATCCTGGCACAGCTGTCCAACGGGGCTGTCCTCTCCATGTTTGGTATCCAAATTGTTACAGTACCTTCCTTGAATGTTGAGATGGGGCAGATTCAAAGCAGAACCATGCTGGAAGCTGGGCAAGTTGACACAGAATAACACAGGAGCAAAATGTTGAGCCAGAACGATGAGTAGGGAGTGAAGAGGGGGCTATGCTGATGAATTCTGACTGAAACCTATTTCTATAGATAATGCTTGTATCAAAAAAACAAGACAACAACAAAACAAAACACAAAATGCAAACCAACCACAGACCAGGATATTATGCTAATCCTACTAAAAGTTAAAAGTGGGGGAAGTAAAAGGGGAAAGTTGATGGTGTGTGATAGAGCAGCAATAACTTGTTTTTAAATCTTCATTGCATAAGTGACCTCTTCCTTTACCTAAATTTGAACCTGTGCTTACTCTTAATGGCACCTATCTTGTGTCAAGTGAACAGTCTCTCCCAGTAAACACATATTTCCAATAAAAGATGCTAAAAAGAAAGTTACTGTGGGAAGAGTCACACTGATGAGAGTAACTGTAGGAAGCAAAGGAGAACTTGGCCTTGTGGAAAAGCAATATTTTCACTGTTCTGAGAGGGTTTCATAAATAACTTGGCATATACTTTGAAAATGTCCTTGACGGTGCCCTTTTAACCAACAAGAAAGCAGGCAAGCTCATGTTACAGCATCAGATATGCTGAGCAACTGGTGTGGAGGAAGTATTAATGCCCACAAATCTCCTGTGTAAAATCAAACACAGACAATTACCTTGGTTATGAACCATGGTGGTGTAACAGGCTTCAGCTAGCAGCCTATCCAGCTGCTCTTTGGCACGGATCCTGAACAGACCTTGCAGTTGGTCCTAAATCTTCAGATACTTTCCTCCTCCCCCACCCGCTTGGCTAGTAGCTGTACCAATTACACTAAGCATTCACACAGCTGCTGATGGCTGCCCTTTTCCTAGAGATATGGGCAGCTCGGCCAAATTGCCATCAACAAGCTCTCTCCCAGGCTTTCCCAGTAAAACAGCGGAGACTATCAGTGAAAGGGAGATATAGTCCTGAAGAACTTCCTAGACAATTGCCAGCCAAAGAAATCTGTGCTCCCTTCCTAATAGAAGGGAAAAAGAGGAACCCCCGAATACAACAGCTCCTCCGACCCCAGGCAATTCTGTTGCATCTCTTTGTGCATCTCTGTTAAAGACCTCAGGCTTCCCTTAAAGATATTTAACAAGAGACAGAGCTCACTCCTTTTACCTATCTATGGACACCCTGGTTTTGACAAGGTCCGTTGTCAAAACCTCACTGATTTTTTTCCTGACATCCTTCTTCCCATGTAATTTATACGTGTTTACCAGTGATTCTCTTCCCCTGCCTCTGACATCCTTTGTGCCTAAGCTGCTCCAGAGGTCAAGCAGAGGCATGTGTATATTAACAGAGCAGATAACGGATGAGAACACTCTCATGCTCCGTGGCTCGTGCTCCCTCCAAAGTAGATCATTTCTGCATGGTACAAGCAGTATTGCCAGGCTACGTTTTAAGCATTTAAGCTAATGAAACAAAGATTAGCATCTCAGAAGTCTATTAACAAAGTGGGTTTTTTTTATCCAGTATGTGCATTTATGTATTATTAATGAAACTCAAGACTTGCAGCATATGCCTCTATTCCTCCTTTATCACTCCTATGTATGGCAATGGATAAATTATTCCTATAATTGACCCTTGCTGGTTGTGTCTTAAGAAGTTAACAGTGAAAAGGAAGAGCTTTCTGCTCCTTCCAGAAATTAAGCCCCACTACAACATTAAGCATGGGGTTGAGTTTAGACTGCTTTCTACCTGGCTTACCTGCCTGAAATCTGCATTCCCCCCCGTGAACTGCTTTGCCTTCTATAGGGATAAGAAACCAGGGGAAAGCAGTAGGATTACTCTGAGATAAAAAAGAAAAATGCTGGGTACGAGGAGGTCTGGGAACCCACACCAGCCTTAACTCAGTCTTTACACTGTAATCAGCATGGGATGAAGTTCTGGGGAAACAGGTCTGAAGGCGGGGTATGCAAGAAAAACCCACATGCTACTTCATTTCTCAGAAAAATATTATCATCCTTCCTGCTTCTCCTCCAGAAGCAGCCACTTCTGATCCCTGAGATAAACCCAACTGTTTTCTGTTGTTCCTCCTCTCTTAACCAAGCTCTGCTCCCACAGTGGCTCCTCCACTGCAGTGCCTGCGGCAACGTTCACAGGGGCTCGGGGAGGTGCCTTCCAGCTTCCTCTTCCTCCTCCTCCTCCTCTCCACCTTACCTGCTAACTCTGCCTCCCCCAGTGCTGCTCCCAAGCACAATGTGCCTCCCCAGCCTTTTGTTTTCTACCCTTTTTCCATTGCTTGTGTGCTACCAGTTTGGGGGGATCTTAGGCCACAACCTGCTCAGGCTCTCCTTGTCAGATCCTCTTTACTCCTGTACCCCTTCCTCCTTCTCCCAAGAGGACAGGGAGCTTTTACAGGTTCATTTTTTTCAGACCAGCTGTGTGTTGATAAATAATTATGCAATATTTAGTGGATACTTACTGACTGCAAAGGAAAGCAAGCCTGCAGTGATCCGAAGAAAAACAAGGCAGGGATCATCTTTTCAAGCCTTAACAAAGGAGTTTTGTTGGATAACCAGCTCACAGCAGCATCTGCAGTGGAAACAGTTAATAGTTGTATTTAAAAAAACATGAATGTGAGACTAAGGTAGAACATTTAAAAATAACTGTTCTTAATGTTGCTACGGAGACCTTTATTATAGCCATTGTACGTGATGTGCATTGATTATATTCCGCGTAGGTAAGGCTAGTAGAAGCTGACAATATTCTCACTTGTATGAGATAGTATGCAAGAGCATACAGGTTGTGGAACTAAATAATGTTAGAGAGGCTTACTTGGTTTTTCAACTCTTAAAAATTTGTAAATGTGCAGTACTCCATTAACAGTTTTTTGCCCATACAGATATCCCTTGTTTAATACATTCTGCCTTTTCTAAAGCAAAAGTGCTTAGGATCATTGTAATTGCGGTGATCAATGCAACAACCCTATTATAAAAATAAGGGTTATAATTCATATGGCTGGCAGTTCATGCAGCTGGAGAGCTCTCAGTTAAATCTGAATAGTTTCAACACATGGCATTCAAACAAAAACTGTATTGACTGCATTAAAGATTTTATTTGTCTTTAAGCCTAGTTGATTAGGTCACAGCAGTGAAGGCAGAAGATGTATTGCTGGTGCTCATGCAGTTACATGGGCTGATTTTTTAAAAAGTTTCTGAGAAAATGTTGCTGATCAAAAGTGGTTAAGTCAAAATCTTGGCAAAAAACCTTCAAGTTTTTATTACCATATTCTAAGCTTTACCCATTCCAATAAAAATAACAGTATTTGGAAATGTAGCCCTCACAGAACTTCAGTTTCACTTTTTATATGACAGTTTTCATCTTCCTGTTTTTTTTTTTTTTTTTTTTTTTTTAATATTGACTCGGATTAAATAACCTTGTACAGATGACAAATTTTAGCAGAAATTATTCAGGAAGCCAAGCTTCTTTAGGGCTTATTTCAGAGAAGTTTTAAATTTCATATTGAAAATATTTACTTCAGTTTTTCCATTTGTTAGACTGAGAGCTCGGTAAGTAAATTCAAATAGAAGTGTATAGGCTGCATTTCAGGCAGCTGTGGTTTTAGAGACATGCTTCTAAAATTATTGGAATAACTGAGAACTTGTAGGCTGGTAGTGGGAGGAATTTCTAATTTGCTGCGATACTGAGGACAACAGACGAATTCCTCACTTCTTTTAGCCCACAGACTAGAATTTCACCTTGTCAGTCTATCCAGTATCCTCAGCATCACTGGGTGCCCAGGAAATAAGAATGAATATTGAACAGAACGAAAACTGTGTGCATATACATGAGTTTTGCCTTCTGGCTTAATGAAGCTACAAGAACACAGTCTGCCCGAAAGTGAGGAAATTATTCTTCAGTTAAGAAGGATTTCAATTTTTTTCCCCTGTCAGTAGTTTGGAAGTGAATATGAAGAACACTAATTTAAATCATACTTCCGCCAAAGCTTTTTATCTACTTTTACTGATAATCCAAACTTTAGAACACCCCCCACTAACATTTTCCTGTTTGATACTTTCCTTGTCTAGGCAGTTCGTATAGTCCATTCCCCTGCAGTGTCCTATGCATAAACAAGGTAAAAAGTGTGAAAAAGTTACAGCACAGCCTCAGTGTCTAAGGATAAGGCCAGATTTTTGTTACTACAGAGATGATACAGTTCTCCAACTTGCAAAATGTTTGTGAAACTACAAATTGCTTATGTCCTTTCAAATGTCACTTTCTGAGTGTGAAACATGAAGTTGTGTTTCTGGGTGAATTTAAATTTGGCTGGTGTTTGCCTTGCTCTGAACAGACTGAACAGAAGCAGTGCAGACAGCGTAGTATGAAACCAGACTATTAAATAAACTCTAACAGGAGAAAGACAGTAATTGTAGTGTTATGCTTTCTCTGCTAAAACATGTTACTAATGGTATTTACAGAGATTTCAGTAATATAGCAATTTGTCTTACGTAGCTGAACTGAGTAACTTATGTTACTACAAATATGTAGCCCAGATTGATATATATATATGTATTACATTTGCATACATATGTACATGTGTTACAATATGTAGTCCAGATATGCGTGCAATTATTATTATTTGTCATTAAACATAGTCTTCAAGCCATCTCCTGAAGTAAAGCTGCTTGAGTTTGTGCAAAAATATGTTGTGAAGGGAATAAAACTACATGTGTAAAGATTAGCCATGGGAGTCTGCATGCATCTTTTCATTCTCTGAATGTAGAAGCATCAATACAGGCATGGGAAGACAGTTGTGAAAACTGGGTAGTAGGAAGGTACAGAAATGAGAATATGTAAATCAATGTTTCTGTTTACCTTTCCTGAGCTTCTTGCCAATACAAAAGATCACACAACAAAAAGCCAATCTACTTTTCCATGCTTAAATGGCCTTGAGTTCATACAAGGAACAGAGCTGAAAGAGCCATCTTTCAGCTTTGTGGTGGGAACTGTGGAAACTGTTTCTTTACTTAGTGTTTGTCAGACTCATCTCTAAAATAAGTATTTTTTCCAAAAAAAATTTATTTACATCAAAATGCCTGGCCTAGCTTCAACTGCCTGGAACAAGTTTTTTCCTCATTTTAGTTTAAATTGTTAGGTTGAGAGGAGGGAGGGCTGACCAAACGGGGCAAAATGAAAGAATATCTTCAGGCATTTGTGAAAGGTTCATCTCTGCAAACACATTTACATGTGCTTAGACGGACAGCTTTTATGAACAGCCCTATAAGCACTGAGAAGCCCGAGGAGTCCCAGAGCGGCAGCACACAGGCATGCCTGCTCACTGCACTTACACAGACCACACCTTCTCCATAGAGTGAGTATATGAGCTGACCAGTAAAGTCCTTTTTTTCCTTTTTAGTGGCTTGATAACACATATCCAACTTAGAGGCAATCAGAGAGGCAAAAGTGAGTAACAGAAAATTCTTATAATCTTCCTTGTCCAAGAAACCTCATGGATCTGTGATAAAATTTCTGAGGTACTCCCTCTGGCTTGGAGAATTGGGGCAGCTTCCCTCAAATCCCCTACTGTCCCCTTATTCAGCTTTTCTCTGCAGCTGAGCCAGCATGAGGATACACAGGAGCTGCGAGCAGCTACAGAAACCCAAGACCTGCCATGGCATGTCACTGATCCCAGGACTGTAGCTGGTGAAATTGGATTACCGAGTATTTGCACAAGTAAGCACTGTCCTGAGACCAGGACACGGCTCTCGGGCTCAGATTGATGAAGTGCCAGGCAGCTCTTTCCCACTCCCCCATGCAGCCCTTTCGCCCCCCTCTTCACGGCCGTAGAGGCTAATAAAGCATCTCGGCTCTGCAGCGAAATGGCTGCAGTACGGACACGTGTTCAGCTCTGACCTTACCGCAGGGGTGGTAACCTCCAGCGGAAGGGAGGAAGCTTCTCGCCGTGGCCTGATTTGGCCGAGCTTATCTGGAGGCTAACGAGACAGAGCAGATGCTCTGTGACCGGCTGCTGCTGGGACCCGAGGCAGAAACCCCAGCCCAGCAACCAACTACCTGTGGACCGATGCAGGGAATTACACTTTTAATGAAGGGCAAGTGAGGCACAAAGCCTCACAGGGACCCTCATCTCAAAAATTACGTTCATCCCCGAAGTGTGTATTAACTCTTTAGCCATTGAATCCTTATACAAACTCAAAATTGCTTTTTAAAGCAGTTTCTTGAAGCCCCTCCATCAGCCAGAGGCTGCTTCGGACTAATCCAGGAAGTGAGCCAAGTATTAAAAAAAATAATGTGAGGTTGTGGAACATCTAAAACATATTGATCGTGGTGTAATTATACTTGAAATGTATTAGGGGAAGTAGATAAAACAAACTCCACTCTGAAAAAGATGATTTGGAAGCATGCAAGAGGGCCTCAGGGAAACTGCCCGCAATTCTTATGAGGGATGGTGAAACTACTTCAGAGTATGTAAGGAAAAGGTACTTGAGTGAATGCTAAATGACAAATGTGATAATAACCATCCCAAACATATCACTTTCTAAAGCTTAAGCAAGCGCTCATTTACATGAATACCAGAAGTCAGCACAGAGAATGCAGGAAGAAGCAAAATACATGTGACAAGTCTCACCCGTGTCTTTGAATTAAAGAACAGTTTCTGGACTTAAGATGTAACTGCAGGCAGGGAATAAAGGAAATCTTCTGTTTGCCTTGGATACTGGCAATATAAAAAGCCTGAACTTGTTATATTTACGGTTATGTTTGTTTTGTTTTGTTTTTTAAATCTTGGAAAAATTATCTGAGAGCTACAGTTCCTAAGTGGAGGATCTTGTTTCAGGATATAATAAAATCCAGGGTCTGGGTGAGATAGTAACAGAATCCCTAATTAAGAGCCATGATACTTTAAGCTTGAACATGAGCCTCTTGAAGTAAGTATCCAAAGCATCTTTACATCCAAAACGTTAAGCTCTTGATTAAACAAGCAGAACATACTTTTGATGATAATTAAAGATGAGCTTCAGTCAAAATACTGGATTTGTATGTGGGCCAAACTAAACCTTGGATACAAATCCTCACTCTCTTTTTGTTTTAACATGTTCTGATCCAAAATGTTTGGGCTCTAAGGCACCATTACCAACCAATTCAAGTGCTTTACTTGCTGCATGTAAGATTGCAAAGCTGTTCATAAACCAACAGTGAGAGCATCCCTGCTGTGTGACAGATCATATTAGATTGGTAAATTGAGACACAAAATTAAAAACCTCTTCTCCTTCTGAAGTGAACGTCAATTTGGTGTATCCACATCTTTGAGCAGCCAATGGAGGTTTTTTTTCCTTCTGATGCACACAGTATTCACAATTCCAAAGTAAACTCTGTACAGTTTCTCATTATCTCTGAAAACTGAGTTTTAGGTGTTGCACGTGGGATCCAACCAAAAAGCAACATTTAATATGCATTCCAATCTTGAAAACATCGGTCTAGCTTCCTCTTCTGAATTCATACGGTGCATCATTTCTAGGACAGGAATAAAACCTCCAAGTTTTTTCCTCCAATTCTGAGTGGAAGAACTTAGCTTATAACTGCAAAATGTATGTGAGGGATCTGAAAATTAATATTGAGCCACAAAAGATGGACCGTCCTCTGTGCAAGGAATGGGCTCAGAGGGGTTGTGACAGATTAATTCCTCCAGGTGAGCTAAACAGAAGAATTCTTCCCAGGGAGCTGCTGGAGGTGGGGCAAGCCCTCTGCCAGCACTGGGAGCAGACTCATACTGCAACCTGCCCTTCAAAGGCAGAATTAAAGAAAAAAAAAAAAAAAAAAAAAAAGGAATTTAGATGGTATCAAAGGAAAGCTCACATGATCTAAAGCCTCAGTGTTTTTAACAAAGTTAACTCCAATAAAATGTAGGATCACCTGATAATAAGATGACACCGTGCTTGACAGAGTTCAGAACTAGAACTGGAAGCAGTCCTGATGACTGCATTTCTTTTTTTCTTATCTTCAGAATTGGATCAGACCAGCTGCTCTTTGTGCAGTGCATCCTGTCTGAAATTGTAGATGCCTGAGGACAGGCAGAGGAAAAGGACACCCCCCAGCAGTCTGTCACCAGTGTAACTTCCAGCACTCTTTATATTTAATAGCCTTCAATGGATTTTTTTTTCCCCCCTCATGATTTTACCTAATCACTTTCTAAATCCTGTTTCATGCAGCACCATGAGAAGGATAATCTAATTTTGGTCTCTAAGAGATGTAATACAAAAACAATAGGAGGCCCAGGAAAGAATGAAATAATTTTGCCAACAGATATTACAAAAGCAGGCAATGACTCCAGTCCAGTGATGAAGAAAATTACTAAAACCACTCATTACAAAACAACCCAGCACTTCCTGCTTTGAAAAATAATCTATTTAGACTACTTGGCAGTTTTGAAGAAAACCCAAACCCTACCTTTAATCGCTTTTCTAAGCTTGTGGTGTGGATGTTTCTTTCCTCAGTGCCATGATGTGAGCTTTAAAGTGTGCCTGGTTCTACTGTCTGGGGTTAACTAAAAATGCTCCTAAACCCAAAGATCCTTGGATCAGTCATGAATGAGATGAATCAAGACAAATGTTCCCAGGGTGTCACTATTCTTTGCTTAGAACAGGAGAACTGGCTCAAACACGTGTCCCTTCTGTGAATTTACGCTACTTGCTCTCTATTCAATTACCAGGCTCTACATATTGTACGATCTTTGTACACTATCACTGTTGCAATCTCCTGCAAAATGTTGAAAACTGTTTTCGAAGTTCTACACTTTACAACAAACAGTAAAACAAACCTGTAAAGGTTTGCTGACATCATGTTCTAAATTGATTTGCAAAATAAAATAGTATTTTCCTTGTTTAAATATATACAAATTACCCCTTTTAATAAACTCTAGCCTAGTATTTTTTTTAAAAATCATATATACATATAGGGTCCTTTTTTTTTTTTGCATGTCTTGCATCCTATTTAACAATTTCCAGCTGTTCCATGTGCAAATAGTTGAGTATATTCTACACAATTTTAGAGCTCCGTGTAACCAGGGCAGAAATTGGTGAGATTGCATATACCTTTCTATTTACCCAGACTTCCAGAAAATGCAAGTAGCAACTTCCAAACTAAAGCCAAAGTAAAATATGCTCTTAAAGGCTCATTTGCAATGATAGTAAGATGAATCTTTGTTTTCTCCTCTACCTTAAAAATTTAAGTAATTTTATTTTCTCTATTTCAATCCTATTTCATGTTACATGACATTTTTGCACATCCTTTTTGTATTCATGTTAACACATTTGCTGCTATTTCCCTTTATTCTTTCATTCTCATTGAAAATGCTAAACCACGCCTGATTCTTGCTTCATAGTGTGTCTTTAAGATAACACAGCTCCTGTTGAAAATGTTCCTGGGAAAGGAGAAAAGTGATTACTGAGCTGAATGTTTCAGAGGCTCTTAAGCTGTCATCAGGTGCACAAAATGTGCCAAATTTCCCATTCTGCTTGTTGAACAGAAGAAAATACTCAACTGAGACATCTGCAACATGACTTTTTTTTTTCTCCTGCTGTTCCTCCTGACCCAAAACCAAGGCTGCTACTGCCTTTCTGAATATATTACTCCTTATCTGAAAAATCATTTAGTTGCAAATCCAAAACCTTTCCATTCTTACTGCATACTCCTGTATTAGTCATGGTAAAGGCCCGTAACTGTGCCGTACAAATGTTGGACTAATGACCTCTCTGGTATTTCTATAGAAATGCTCTGTTAAACACCCAGGCATTTCAACTTTCAGTCACAAGACCTATAAAAAATTAATACTCTGAGTCTCTAGTTTCAAACCACAGCACTGCATCATTAAGAGCTTTTCAATCCTCCCACCCCACGCACTTCACGAAGAGGGAGGGGGAAGAGGGCTTTTATCTTCCTGGCATTTAAATTTCAAATTTTCTTCTCCTCTTGTTTGCATTTTTAAGTAGTTCTGGAGATTGGCAAAAAACAACAGCCAGCAATATGAGCCTGAGTTTTCTTTTATTATATTAAATATAACATTATCTAAGAACCTTTTAGCCAGATATTTAACTACCAATGAAAACAGGTGTAAAAATCAATCTTTATCATTCAAGTAACTTTTGTCTTAACTGTGGCTTTCAGAAATTATAAAACTTCTATTTCAAGATTAAAATACTATCTCCTTGACACAGGGAAGCACCTGGAAAAACAATGTGCAGCTGTCAGTACATTCTCCAGCTACGCACAGTTTTGATCTGGCCTTTAAATAAGTTTGCTGTATTAGAGTAACAGGTTTTTTGGAAGTATGTTTATATATTCCAGTAAAAAATAGTTATTTTATGTGACAGTTCTGCAAACCAAATTCGAATGAGTCTTCTGCGTTAGTCTCTCAAAATGTTCAAAATTACTTTCTGAAGTCTCCACACACTTTCTTCCCACTCGCTTTAGCCCTGATGCACATCATGTTTCTTCCTTCTATCCTTCCTCATTGCTCTTATAGCAATTTTTATAGATGTCCCCCTCTCCTGTCCAGCCTGGCCTGGCGGGGTTCAGTCCTGCACACACGGCTACAGTGATGTCACCTACAGCCCACCCTGAAACACCACGGTGTTCTGCAAACCTCGCAGCTTGCTTTCCCTCGTATTCCTTTCCCCGCCGTATGTTTGGCTGTTTTTTTTTTTAACTTCGTTTATTCAATGTCAGCTTTTAAGCGTTAGCCTGTAGTTGAAGAGGATGGAAACAGATTTATCTCTTATCACCAATGATAGCAGAGCTTGACAAGATGTCACCTATGTAGCATTTTCAAAAAGCATCTGATCAGCACGGAACGGAGCAGAGGTTCTAGGAAGCCACAGAACCCCCCACGAAAAGAGGTTTTTTTCTCTTTTACTAAAATTGCTCAGGAGAGGGGCAGTCAGCACCCACCCGCCTATTTCTGAAGAGACTAAACGTCCTTTCTCTCTTACCAACCCACCTCGTACGTCCCTTGGGCAACGAGGCGCCCAGGGAAACCGGTCACCTTCCCCTCTCCGTCCCCCCGCGCAGCGCTGACGCCTTAACGACCGCTGCGGGCGGCGGCCCGGAGCCCCACTGCCGAGGGACAGGCTCCACGCGTGTCGCCGAGCCGCCCCCAGCGCGGGTGTGTGTGTGTGTGTGTGGGGGGGGGGGTGCGTGTGTGTAAAACGACACACGAACACGCAGACGCCACAAGCCCCCCTCCCGCCGCCGCCCGCGCGTGCGCCCGCCGCGCAGTGACGCCACACCGCGCCGTGACGTCCCCGGCGAAGCCTTCCCCCGGCTCCGCCAATGGGACGGCGCGGAGGGGAAGGGCTGCGCCGCCGTTGGCTGGCCCCGCGCCGCCGTTGGCTGGCCCCGCCCCGCCCCCTCCGCCGGCCGCCGCCGCCGCCGCCGCCGAGAGGGCGGTGGGGGGGACCCGGATGAGGCGGCCTGGGGCGGGCGCGGCCCCCGCCATGGCGGCGGCGCGGTGAGGGCAGCGCGCCCGGGGCGCGGCGCGGGGCGCGGCGAGGATGCTGCTGGTCTATGTGATCCTGCTCTCGGCGCTGGCCGGCTGCTTCCTCACCCTCCTGCTCCAGCTCCTGCTCCTCTACAGGAAGAAGCCGGAGCCTCCCGGGGCGGCCGGACCCTCCGACGGCCTCGTCTACGCCCGCGTCGCGGCCGACCACAGCCTCAGGGATTACCTGCAGGGCTCGGAGCCGGCCGCCAGCCAGGCGTCTCCGGAGCCGGTCCCCGGCCCGGTCCCGGCCTCGGCGCCGGCCGCCGCCGCGGTTCCCGCCGCCGCCCCGGGCCCGGAGCCCAGCGCCAAGCAGCCGCCGCAGCCGCCGCAGCCAGAGCCCCCTCCGGCCCCCTCCTCCCGCGAGGAGACGTGCCACTTCCTCAATGCTATCTTCCTCTTCCTCTTCAGGGAGCTCAGGGACACGGCCCTGGTCAGGAACTGGGTCACCAAGAAGATCAAGGTGGAGTTTGAGGAGCTGCTTCAGGCCAAGATGACAGGGAAGGTGCTGGAGGGGCTCAGCCTCAGGGACGTCTCTCTCGGCAACGTCCTGCCTGTCTTCAAAGCTGTCAAGCTCATTCGGCCGGTGGTCTGCAACGAAGAGGGCTGCCCCGAGGAGCTGGGCTTCGAGGTGGACCTGGAGTACAATGGTGGCTTCCACTTGGCCATCGACGCTGACCTGGTGTTCGGCAAGTCGGCCTACCTCTTTGTCAAGATCTCCCGGGTGATGGGAAAGCTGAAGCTGGTCTTCACGCGCCTGCCCTTCACACACTGGTCCTTCTCTTTTATGGATGACCCTGTGATACTCTTTGAAGTGAAGTCTCAGTTTGAAGGGAGGCCCATGCCTCAGCTCACTTCCATCATTGTAAACCAGTTCAAGAAAGTTATTAAGCGCAAGCACACCTTACCCAATTATAAAATCAGGTAGGATGTCCTGCGTCTTCAATGTTGCTTGAGGTGGCATCATTAGAATTGCTGGTTTGCTCTTGCTAGGTAGAAAGAGATTTTTGGTGGCACTTCTACAGTAGAGGCACCTGTACATAGCTTGTCTGATACCTAAAGCTTTCCATGAAGGTAAACATTATTTTCTGTTTATAATAGACGAAGAAGCCATTGCACAGTGAGATTGTGACATGCCCTGAACTACATGTAACTAAATGGCAGAATTAGTAGGTATCAAAGATTTTGGGATCCTGTGAGGTGTCCAATGACAGGACTGTGATATCTGTCTTTGGAAAGGTAGAAGGATGGCTCCGTGGACAGCATGTGAGTTTGGGGTGTCCACCTCCCAAGCTTCTGCTGCTGGTGAGCCACCTGGGCAAGACTTGTGGCTTATGTTTACCTATAGAGGCCAGATGGTTGTTAGTTAATGTGAGAAAGGATAAAGTTCACTCTCTAGGGAATATTTTTGAGATCCCATAATAGATGGTGTCCTCTTCCTTTCTGGCTTGCTGAATTTCTTCAGTAACTTTGGGGAAATCTAAAAGTTGATAAGAAAAGTAAAACTTTGGGGGACCTCTTGGGTTTTTTGCCTTTTTTTTTGTAATATAGTGTATGTTCTTTTATAAATGCACACACTGCATCACAGACTGCATTATAGAGTGAGTATAATGACATGATCAGTGATGTTTCGGTAGCAGAAGTGGCAAGTGCCATTTTACTTTTATTCCACACTCATTTCTGATTAAAAGCTGTTGAATGTTTTACCACTGTTCAGGTACCATGTTACCTTTCTGTCATGTGTCTTGCCACTTTTAAGATACCATGTTTCCTTCCTCTTTTGTTTATTCTTTGTAGGTTGTGTTATGTGTTAAGTAAGGATTTTTGGTTTGTTTACCACATTCTTCTGCAATAAGTCTTTTCTCTGAAATTCATCAGAGATGAGTAAATGAAAATGCCTATTTGAATTTTGAAGTGTAATTAGCTTTGCAGTGATGCAATTTTTAAAGCCTTTTCAGCTGGTTCTTCTGAAATCAAATTTATGAGTTCTCATGAAAGTGGATGTGTAAAATATCCAAGATTTGGAAAGCCCTCATAGGGCAATAAGTAGTTTCTTTGAGTAATGGGATGGTCCTTCAAAATTTTGAGATACTGAATTGCTCTCCAGAAGAGAGTGATCCCTGGGCAGCAGGGAAGCTGTCAGGAGCAAGTTTGCTTCCATTCTCTTATTGTGTTAGAAAGACTAAAGCTGTTAACTGTGGAGAAGAGCCTGAAGGAGAGTCTGGGTAGCACAGTTGTGGTGCAGAGTGAGCACTCTTAGCATACCTAGAAAGAGTAAGTAGAGCAAATGATCTTTACACTCTCTAGACAAGTTTTTAGGGTGCCTGTGGAATCAGTGATGATGTTCTCTTCCCCTTCAGCAGAGGAAGACAGACATCTTCATTTTTCCTTTGGGAGATGCACCTGGGCAGTAGGGCGCTTTGATCATTTAGTTAGAGGTAATGAATTTTCCACATATTTCTCAAACTTTCTGTGCCAGAAAGAAGGGATGAGGCATGTGAGCCACTGACATGTTAAAGGGACTGAAGGGGAAAATAAGCAGAGTGCAGTGTTTGGGACGGAAATGAGTAGAAGTGTGAGGATAGATGGTAACTGACACCGAGAACAATATAGGAGGTATGATTTATTGTAGAACTAAGAATGAGCTGTTATTTTAAAATGTTTTCTTTAAGTTATAAGGAGTTGGGAATTTGTGAATGCTTGAGAGGGAAGTACAGTATCATAGCTGGTTTTAACACTCAATAGTAGGCTGGCACAGGACGGCAAATGTTTAGTCAGACAGTGTCCAACCGTGTATATGGTGCTTTTGACCTTTAAATTTTACGCCGTGTTTTGAACATGTCATTCTGACCCACTGTGTTGTGAAAGGGGAAGACATGACAATAAGCTTAATGGGCATTAATGAAATTGTCTTAAGGAAGGAAGATTGGGTCATTAGTGTTTGAACCGTCTAGAACTTTGCCTTTAAAGCTTCAAGTGGGAGCACAGACCCCCCTGCATGTGAACCTTTAGCTATCCACAGTTGCCCACGGTTTTGTGGAACACAGACGGAAAACGTGTATTCTCCACTAGCACGTCTCAGATGAGTTAGACCCCTAGACAGCAAACCTTGGTACCAGCTGAGTAGTAACAATACACTCTTACATGATCGCATAGTTCACAATTGAGACATCATGGCTTGGACGATATGGAAAAATGATTTGGAAAATCAAGCCCCCTGCTGATAAAATGCAAAACTTGGTATTTTTAATAGAATTTGTAAGAATACGTTGGCTTGGGATTATGGTTGGTTAATATATTCCTTAGCAAGGAATGTATAGGAAGAAGTCAGAGTTTCACAACTGCTTAATAATATGTTTACCTTACTTAAAGCTTAACAATTTCTCATCTATAGGGAATGTGCTTATCCTCTCCCCATTTTTTTCCTATGGCCTATATGTACTTTTGTTTAAGTACATAGTCAGTATTTGCTTCTATGTGTAGCTCAAAACGTTTTTGATGTTTCCCTACTCTTGCTTAAGTAACTTTGTAAATAAATCTTTGAAAAGTAGTAATTGCAACTTTGTAAACAAAAGCACTTGGAGTGGGAGTTCCTTTTTCAGCTGGTTAAAAGGGGCACTTT
The DNA here is from genome assembly GCF_018691265.1 of Tyto alba. Lineage (NCBI taxonomy): Eukaryota > Metazoa > Chordata > Aves > Strigiformes > Tytonidae > Tyto > Tyto alba. The sequence goes on from NW_024881261.1 coordinate 8,028,494, forward strand.
GTTACCCTGCTAGCTTCAAGACTGAAAAATCCGCAAAGGAGTTTTATCTTCTTTCAATGTTTTAAGTAGCATTGAAAATTAAAATATACCCTTTTCTTTGTCTTCTTTACCAGGCAACTTCTAGAGTTTATTACTTGGCAGTGAATGGTATAAGAAGAGAACTTTTGCCAATAGTTGATTTTGAACATTCTATAACTAAGTTTGTGTAAAGCAGATTATCCCCCCACCCCCTCATTATTTAATTGTAAAACACTGCATTAAAAATAGTCTTGTGTCTTCATGTGTGTATTGTCTGTTGCTACAGCAAAATCAGTACACACATACTTTTGTATTCTTTTCAGTTATGTACAAAATTTTATGCAGCAAAGCAGTGATTAGTAAGATAATCTTTTTCAGTGTCATCCATTGCTAGGAGTGGCTTTGTGCAATGTGCGTAACTGTAGCTTGAAAGTGGAAGAAGGCATCTTGTGTTCCTGATGCGCTCTTAAGGGTCTGGTCTATGAGGGGAGGCAATGTAGACTAGTAAGTGCATTTTAAAGTTTGCCTAGCATTTTATGTATGATTTTTTCCATAAAAGCAATTGTCTACTAATTGAAAAAGCAGAGATGCACTTTATGTCTAAACAAGTAAGTAATAAATTGTGTTTTGTTCTGATAGTGTGTAATCACTTCTCTTTGGCTCTTGAAGAAATGTGTTTGTGTCTGGCAAAACACCCTATTTTGAAGTTGCTCTGCCACTGAATAGCAATTTCTATCTCATATAGTAGAATTTGGTTAAATCTTTGGAAGCAAGGTTGCTGGTTAAATAATTCAGTGAATGTTGTTAGGCTTTTCTTTTATAGGCTTGGTTTTTTTTTTCTTTTTTTTGTTATCATTGATAAAAGACTTGTGCAATTCACTTGATAGTAGCAAGAGTTACTGCTGTCCTGTAGTTAACTTTAATCTTATTGTATTTGTTGCTTTGTAATAGAAATGCAGACAGATTTTCTGAAAGCCTTGTAGTCTGTCAGAAGTTTCTTGTTCAGATGTGGGGAAGATCTAAAATGACAATTTTTTTTTTTTCTTCTCTAATATACATGAGTTCTGGTGCACTCTTGAGAAACTAGATAACTGTGAGTCAAGTTTGTTTGTTTTTTATAACTAGTTCTAACCTTAGTAAGGTAATGAAGGATGGTAGGTATTATTTATTTGTCTCTACATATTCCATATCTCAATTTTGACTTGAATTAACTGTTTTAATTATACCTTTTTTTAGTTCTAAGACAAGTTGGCCAGTGTGTGGAGTTTAAGTATGCACATGGGAAGCCTTGACTTCCCCATCAATTGTTTGATGTCAGCCACTGGTGTTCTGCAGGGCAGCTACTGACCCACCAGCTGTGTCTGGCTGTCCCCAAATCTTTAATGCTGGCACTCTCGGGAACCATATTCAGTCAGTCGTGTCTGTCAGCATCGCTTGACTTAACATTGTATTTTTCACGTGGGTTTCTTTTACTAGAGCAGGATGGTAGATACTAATTATCAGCACAAAGTGGAGTTTATCTAGGGGCCTGAATGCAGCCTTTGTTTTTTCATTGTATACACTCAAACAGTTCTTTAAAAGTAGTACTACATACATTGCTCATGTTGGTTTTAACTTTTTATATTGTGTACTTTTGATAGTAGGATAAAGTGATTAACACTAAGCTGTAGTTAGTAGCATTGCCATAGTGTGTTTAATATTTAGAGACATGTAGTAAGGACTATTTCAGGTGTCTATCTCCTTGCTTGCCTGTGCTGTTGCAGTGGCCATGAGTTCATCTCGATTCTCTCATCAGCTGTACTTTGCTCATTAACCTATGATTCAGCTGCTTATTGGTGGCAACCTTGATGCTCCCCCCCATCATGTCAGGCATATAGGTACACTATGCTGTGTCTACCCTGTTCTTAACAGTCAGCTGTAGTTTTGTTGTTTTGAACATGTCCTGACCTTGCTTTGTGTAGGTCTTGGAGAGCTTTGAGGTTTGGGCTCTTTCTAGACAATAAAAATATACTTTGCCATAATGAAGATACAGAGCCCTTTGTGTGTATGTAAAGGGTGAGGAGGAAGTATTTGCAGTCTAGTCTTCCTCCAGAATTTAATTTTCCGGTATTTCTTAATGAACAATGTAAAAAAAATCTGACAGCTGCTGTATTTTTTCTAAGTTTAAGGTCTTGCAAATTCATCCATTTAGATTCTAAGCAGATTAGGTATTGCCTAAGCAATGAGTCAGTTCTGTATATTTTAAGAACACTTGGTTTCTCAGTTTGTTACATGAAAAAAAGCTAATATTTTGTATTGATACTAGCCTATTTGAGAAACTATACTTTATTTTATTTTAATGCATGCTGCCACAGAATGGAATAGCTTTCTTTTCCTTAGAAGTAATCACACAAAGAATTGCTTCTAGCATTTCTATATTGGGTATTTAGGTGACCTTCTGAGGTCACTTCCAACTTGAATTATCCTTGGAACTGATCATTTGCAATATTGTTAGTCATGTTAAATAGTCTTACGCTTTATTTGGAAACTGGAAGTATATTGAATTTCACTGGGAAGAACCATTAGACAAGCCTATTTTAATTTACCATTATAGAATGCAATTTGAGAGTTACACAGCAGTTTCTTATTTTTGGCAAAACTTAAGAAGTAATGTAAATAGCTATTGATTTGAAGTGTGTTTTATAGTAGAAATGACTTCATAATATGGTAATAGAGGTATTGGGAAAAAGTATGAAATTAAAAAAGTATATATTATTCATATGATGAGGTCATACTCAGAAATAGTTGTAGAGATTGGGATTGTGGGCATGTCTTAACTTCAGAAATCAACAGCCACTAGAGATACCTACTTTATCTACAGCTTCTTCAAAGGGAGAGGATGTGGGGATTCTTTTCCTAAGTGGATTTCTACTGTAGTTGTGGTATGAATCTCTCTCACTGGTTAAATCTGTTAGGCACTCCTGTTTGAAGTTCTCATTCCTATTGCTGTTGAAAGGAAAGAGGAGGCTTTCTTTTCTTTTTATTTTTTTAATGCCATGCCTCTTCTAGGTGCAATAATCATCTAATATACAGAAGCATTAAAAAACAAAATAAAACAGAATCTGAGTCCTTTTCTGCTCTACAGAAATTGATGATAAAGCAATACTGTGATACTTGCAGGTTTTCAGACTGTTCCAGAGAGGTAATGCTCTGAATGATGCCAGCACAAAGACTTGTTCTGCTAATGGCAAAGCAGTGATAACTGAAATCAGTAGATCTGTTTGCAGACAATAGTTTCATGCTTCGAAGATTATCTTTGTAGTGCATGGACAAATAGTTTTTCTTACTCATACAGGAGTTAAATGGATCTTTAGATACCCTGACGAAACCAAACCTCGGAACTTTAAATATTTTAATTTCTTCAAGGGTGCTACACGTGTAGAAGGAAGTTTTTTGTAGTACAGAGGGTTTTTTTACTGTCTTTATTTTGGGAGTGGTCTATCTCAGACATACATTGTGTCTGGAGGGTCACTAAATACACGTTTCTTCAGATTAGATGACAGAAAGTGGTGCAAAGTATGTATGTAAATCTTCCTATGTAGATATCAATTTCAAAAACTATTGGTTCTAGGGTTTTTGAAAACTCGTAGTCTTCACCAGCTCCAGCACTTCACAGGCTTTCACACTGGAAAGATCTAATTCTGAAAGAATGTCAGTTTGAAACTTGTTCATTATAAAGTCAGATTCAATGAATGACCAGCTACATATTGGACATTTCCCACTATATAGGTGGTGTTCTTTTCATGTTAAGAGTGAGCCTTTTCCAATGATTAATCAACAAATGTTACATTTTATTTTCTTACCTGTCAGGGTGAGGTACTAATACAGCACTGACTTGAGATGGATTAATGAAACTGGGAGACTAGATGTAGAGTCGGGGACAAAAAAAGAGGAGGGAAAAAAAAAAGGCATCTCAATTGGAGGGAGAGATAAATGTAGACATAAAAGAATAAGTTTTGGTGATCACTCTTTGTGTTTGTTGCAGATTGCAGTCTAATAGGCTTTAAGGCTAATTTGTCTGACAGGAAAATAAACCCTCCTTAAACTTCTCTTACTTGAAACAGTATATAAAAGATTCTTTGTGCAATAATAATGAAAAGAAAATTACCTTATTCAACACTTTTGCTATTTTATATTTAAAAATTATTTTATCTTAGTTCTGTAGTAATCTTCTTTCATGTGGATAGTGAGTAAATGCTCTGAAAAATCTGGTTAGATTTATTTGGTACTTTGTGGTGTTTCACATGCACTAGCACTGAGACATGGCATTTCTGTTCATCTGAACTCTAATCTTGAACATTTAAACTGATCTTGCTGCTCAGTGAGAACAAATGCTTTTTTTGTTGTCAGTTGTCATATTTTTTTATAGCTTTCAGTTCTTTTAAATAAAATATGAAATAAGCAGTAGTACTTTTTTTTTTTGTTTTTCTTTTTGAAAGGTAACTTATTTCAAAGTAAATATAGGGCATATATGAGTTAATCACATTACAAAACTGTAGGCATCTAACAAATGTTAAGTTTGGCTCTGAGTCTGTATGTTGGAGCTGGTAGGTATGTTCAGGCACCAGAGTTGGCCTATTCTGAATCACCTTCTATAGGCTGTATTATGATGTTTAGTTTCTGTGGATAGATAGTGTGACTAATGTTCACTGCCTGTCACAAAACTGAACACTGGATTTTTCTTGAAGGAGATTGCTTCAAGGAACAGAGGCACAGAATTTACGGGAAAAAACAGGTAGCTAATATGGTTCTTCATAGCTCATTTGATGTCAAAATGTATGAGTCTTTTGTAGAGCCCATTTTAGATATATATATATGTTAAGCTTGTGAAATAGTTAATTTTTTTATTATCATATTCTACCTGATCAGGCAGCTCTTAAATAAGAAGCGTAAGGACAGTAGATTTTAGTAATTGGTGTGGTAGAACAGTGTGGTGCTCCAGTGATGATGAAGCTTAGTCTCTGGCTGCTGATTTTGCTATTGGAGCTAGTCCTTTCATGTTACTGGGTTTCTATGGGAAACTGCTTATTCTGCATTCCTGCAGAGATTGCCTGAAGTCATCTGATATGCTCCTGTTTACAGTTCATGTTCACACTTGTTTGATTTAGAACTATCTCAACATTTAGTTACTCTTGATATTACTGTTCTTTCGAGAATAGCAAAAGACTTCAAAGCTTCTTCTAGGATTAATAAGCTTGATTGTCTAAAATGAGTATGGAGAGAATTTTACATACCTGTGCGGTTTGTTACTTTAATAAATAATGTGTGCCAATCCAGTTTGCTAAAATCCCTAAATTGCGGAACTAGAAAAACCTTTGCATGATGATCTCAAACTGTGCTTTTGTCTGGAATAAAGCAATGGTCTAATTTTATAAATGTTAGCTGGGAACGATTAGCCTTTTGAGGAAGTTCCATTCTGTGTGATATCTGAGTATCAATATTTTATATAGTTAAGAAAAAATGCTCTCCTGAAAGTGTTTGTTTTGATGTTTGAGGTTTGAAGAGGTCTTCTTCATAACAGTGGATAAATTCTCATTTTGGAAATAAATGTGGATGTCAGTTTGTGTGAAGGAGTCATCATACTATAAACATTTGTCAGGTTAATTGTGATGTACTAAGCTGAATACAATTTATAAATTACTTCTTTGAGTAGTTTCTGCTGTAGTCACTGAGTTTCTCGTTAAACTAAAGAATTTACTGGTTGAATAGTGTTCATCTCAGTTGAGAGACATGAGTAAGGCCTGCACAAGTTTGGGAAGCTTTTCCTGTTACTACTTACCTTCCCTGTTTAACAAATTGCAGTTGTTTCTCAAGCCAATTGAGTCTAGGCTAGAATTTACTCCTTCAAGATGTTCAGTGATCAGTGTATCTAGTAGATAAGTGGAAAAAAAATCTGCAATGAAGACTTAAGTTGATAGATGTGCTGAAAAGAAAGTTTCTACAGTTCAGTTGAAGTGCCCAACCAACCATGACATGGTTGTGTGTGCTGTGTCATGGATGCGGGTGCTCCTGTATTGCTCTACCCAGCGAGCTGGGTATATGCTGTGTTGGGTTTGATAGCTTGGTCTTCTGCATCACACCTGCCCAAAGCCATTTGGGTACATCTGCTTCCCTAAGCACTCTTCCCTCTGGAAGGAATCTTACTCTTGTGGAGCCCTGCCTGGGTTCATAAGCCCTCTCAGGACTTGGGAGTGCATCTCAGTTTACTGCAGGACCCAGCTGGAGCCTGGCAGCATTTTAGACCTGTCTGTGGCCATATATAGCTATGAGAACTGCCAAGGAGTTGCTAGGTGTAGCAGAGAAGAAAAGAAAGAGAGGAAAAACATTATTTTTGTGAGACGAGAGAAAGGCAGAAACTGTTTTCAACTTTGGCTTGGACTCTGGAGAGCTACTTTATTATTTTTTTTTTTTTCCCCCCACTAGCTGTTGTAATTCCTTTTAGCCTTAAAACTACATGGGAACAACTTACCTTTATAATTTCTTAATTCCTCTGTTTGGTTTATGGTTACACTATAGTGCAGCAGAACAGTCTGTGAGGAGCAGTGTGCCCAGCCTTCTCCATTAAAGCTGTTTTGTGTAATGGAAAATACAGGGATTCTACTACAGCAGTAGTTTTCACATTTTTGAAGACTTACCAGATGTCATAAAAATCTGTCGGTATTTAAGAGTGTATTACAGAGATCAGCTGATGAATAGAGTTAATCAGACTGTTACACATACTCAAAGACAGTAATTAATTGCCAGAAATGACTAGCATAAAATTAAGTGAAGATAATAATTTGGGAATACTGGTTTTTTTTTTTCCAACTTTGTGCTGCTTGAACTGTAAAACTTACAGGGACAATTTGAGATGTAAATTTACAAAATTCTTTCTTAATATTTGTCCAATATTTTAAAATTATCTGTGGGTATCTAGTGGAAATAACACATACTTTGTTCCTGACTTTCTTATCTTAGTCTTAATGCTAAACTTCAGTATATTTTCCTGTATCAGTTTTAATGGAAACATAGTTATGAAAAATGCCTTTTCGGAAGGAAATGTGTACAGATATTACTATCTGCTTTTGTAATGGCAGTACAATATTGTTTGCCAGTGTCACTGATAGGAAGATACTAGTAGTTACAATAAATAATACCACATATGTAAAATGCTCTAAATGATGCTAGAACCTTTGAAAAATATACTGTCAAATATACTGTATATATAGTATTTTAAATGTAAGCCATTTTGTAGCGAGAACTAAAATGGACTTTTACATGAATGTCACATATGTATCAAATGACTTAAACTATTATTCCTGTTTGCCTGAGCTAAAATAGAAGAGTAGAAATTGAAGGTCATAGTCTTTTGGTGACATGGCAGAAGGCTTCATGGTGGTGTTTGAATCACTGCTGTGACTCTGGCTTGGTGAATAATTCCTAAGTAATTAAAAAGTGGAAATGATGCAGTATAACTCTGAAATCTTCAACAGTTTGTTGTGTTTAGTTGTTATTTTTTTTTTAAGAATAACTCTGTGTACTTGCTAACAAAACTTAATGCAGTATGGTAGAATAAACAAAACAAATTCTAATGCTGGCAAGCAAAGAGCCCAGTGGATTACAAGGGGAGGTGGGGTGGGAACAACCATGTTAGTCAGTAGTATTGTTCTAAAACAATACTACAAAAACTCTTTTTTTTTTTTCTTTCTTTTTTTTTTTTCCCCCTGTTCATCTGAAGGAAGGGCAAATTAGAGAAAATATCCAAATTCATTATGGGGATGGTGGGAGAAGATTATGGTAATTTGAGCAGATGCTTCTTTCAGATGTAGTCACAAGTCCCAACTGTAACTTGCCATCAGCGATGCAGGATTTGTGAAGTGCAGGAATCCTTCCATCTCGCAAGCCCCTCCTGTATTTGATTGTGAACAGTGGTGCCACAGGTTACGTCCAGACTGAGCTTCTGTGTTATTTGATCCTGTTTATTTACAGGATGGGCCCATTAATAAAATACCATGACTCACAGATGGTGACATCTTTGCTTGGGGGACAGTTGGCAAGTACGTGCCATGGTGTGTGTCCGGGTCCCCAGTAGTGCCCTCCCCACCACTGCAGTCTGCATAGCTGAGCTGTCTGTAAAACAGATCGTTACGTACTGCTGTTTACAATTTTAAGGTGAACTGTCATCTCAGCTTTGAAAATGGTACTACTGATACTCAACTAGACTATCTCCACCACTTTGAAAGACTTTAAGGGTGTGAACTGGACCATCTCCTATCTTGTCAGAAGTGACTAGATAAATGTAGATTGAGGAGAAGCTCCTGTAGTTTGAGCATTTTTAAAACTAGCTGGAGGGGTGAAGATAAACCTTGGAAAGCTATCATGTCTACAATTCGGAACAGATACAAATATTTTTTTCACTTTTGGTTTACGGCTGTCTGACCGTTTTCAGCGGTAAGATGGTTCTTTTCTGTCTAGGCTGTCTAAGAGGATGTCTATTCTAATAGAGCATCAATGTTATTCTCCTCTCACTAGGATTGTAGAGAAATTATGTCTGTAGAGAGATTTAAGACCTCTTATGGGATAATATATTGCTGAAGTGAGAAACAGCTAGCGTTTTGCCAGCATCTGTTACTGAAACGAATCTCTAATCCAGCTGGTTAAAGGTAGAGTTTTGGGGTGGCTTGGGTTTATTTGTTTGCCTTTTTTGACGCTTTATTTCTTGCTGCTGTTCTCCTTGAATTCCTAAAAGCTGATTGCTAAACCACACCTGCCCGTCTTCCAGCTCTACATGAACAAGAGCATATTCTGCATCTTGTGTCCCAATTGGAACAGTCACAACAGTTCAGTCTTTCTGGTTAGACAGGGAAATTTTGTCTTCATCCTGTCTGAGACTGAAATATAGCAGGATTTTGATCTCTTGCTCATAATTTGAACCAAGTTGGCTTCAGCTAGGTCACATACAATATTAAAAAAAAAAACAAACCAAAACACATGAAAACTCAGAGATCAAACAGGCACTGACTGCATTGAGTTAACTAAGCTATTTCAGTATTTATGGAATTTAGAATTTGGGAAACTAGTATTCTTGAAATGCAAAAAGTCTGTGCATGGTCAAATTGGTCTTGTTTGTGCTGATAAGAAAGTAGTTTTGATAAGCCTGATTCAATTCAAAGTTTCTTTTTTACCCGTGACTATTTCAATACAGACAGCAATGGAAATCTTTAAGGGTTTCCTTGCCGTAATTACAATTTTTGTCATATAAGCAGAAAAAAAAAATAATCTACTATCTTTTTGGATGGAGTTGCTTGACTATTTACACTTGTTCTTTTATTTGTTCTTGTATAATGGGTCTTGAAGTTTTAAAAGTGATTGTCTTGAGTGTCTGATTCTAGATTTACCTCAGAGGTACTGATATGACCGTAAGAAAGAAGACTGTAGTTTATGAATCTGGAAATGTGTGAAACTTTTTTTTTTTTAAGAAAAAAACATAAATAACAAAATCTTTGCTTTCATATTGAGGTCTTGATCTAAAAAGTGACTGTTCATATATTGAGAACTTATGTGTATGAGCCTCCCACATGCCTGTGGCAGAATATCCTGTAACACTGTGGGCGGAGTGCTAGAACTGATTTGCAGTTTTCCATAAAATTTCCTAGAAAATAAACCTACTCTCTTATTGCAATGTTTTGGAGGTTGTTTTTAAGCCAGATTTTCATGGGTGTGGTTAGAGCTGAAAATAGTAAATTTCTGTACTGAATAAGAGTACAGTTTGAATTACTAAAGTCCCCTGAATATGAATACTGACACGGTTCTGCAGCTTTGTTCCATGTGAAATCAGTGGAAGCCAGAGAATTGCTTTTGCAAAATCTACAGCGGTGGTACTCTTCTTTTTAAAGTACTTACCAAAAAAAAAAAAAAAAGTACTAATATTTCTTTCAAAATAAGGATGAGTTCAATTTTTATATCTTCAATGTGAAGAATGATATAAACATTATAATACTTAACCCTAACAAGCTTAAATGTTAGCTGATAAGTACTTTTAAATCTTATAAATGTGATCATGCCTTTTTAGGAGTAGGTTGTAATATTTCAGAATTTTTGTATAAGTAAACTTCATCTTAAATTACGCACAGACTAAGAATAGAGGACTTTATGACTTAAAATATCTGGTGTCAATCATTGCTTTTGTAATTTATACACTTTTACAGACGCATGACTTGTATTTCTGTGATTTGGATAAAAAAGGCAATCTAAAAATGACTGAGTTCTGTTCTGTAGTTAGTCGAGCCTTTTGAGTACTTCCAAAATTGAAGATAAATTCAGCAGTTATTCTTTCAAAAATATTTTAGATGTTAGAATCTTCAAATACACTAGCATTTCTGAAAATAAATTGATGCTTTACTAAACGCTGTCTTACTTTAGATTTTGATTTAATTTTTACTTAGTGGCAAACAAAATTCTAAGATTTGCAATGTATGCAAAGTAGACTTATGCTAAAGATACTTGCATTTTTAGCTGGTGGGCTCTTCTGAGATTTAAGGTCCTTTTTGCCTTGTTTATTAAGATTTAAATGTTTGGTTAAAGTAACTACAATTAAAAAAATTCATAAACCTGACAGTGTTTCATCTTTATGGCAGTAGAGTAGCGCTGGAATTTATATAATACAAGTGATTAATGTGGTCTTAAACAGATAGCCAGTAATTTTTACACCACTGTTTTAGGTATCAAACTTACTTTGTAAAACCAGAGAGTAATTTAAAACTTTTCCCAGAACTTATCCTAGAAGATTACTCTTACTTCTTAGCAAAAGCTCGACAAAATCCTAGCCTCCTCCTGCATTTACAAATGAAGCTGTAAGTCTTTCTGCTTCTTCAAGTAGGAAATGGAGTACTGAGAGCTTTTGAAGTTTGTTCCTGTCTGTGTAGCTCTTAACAAATATTTTTTTTTTTTACTGTGATTCTGGATATTCGTAACAGATGCAATGAACAGAAACACATAAGCACATGGTTATCTCTGGCCAGAGAAATTGATATTTTTTCCCAGTTCTTAATAGATTTCCTCATGTAACTAAAAATACTGTAGTTAAGTAGGTACTGGTGCGAGCAGTTTATTTAGGTAGTAGGTTAATTAAACTAAGGTATAAAAGACTTCTGTCCTCTTCACTGTTAAAGGTTGGCAGAAGTACCACACAACAATCATCACAGAATGATAAGTAAAAATTAATGGGAATATAGGTTAGACATTTCTAAAACTAAGCCACTGAATTAGTCTTGTTTCAAGTAGGTGAGTTCTTCCCCCGCAAAACTGGCAACTGGAGGGAAGAAAAGTGGTATTCAAGGGCTAAAACCACCCAAAATAAAGGGAACAAACTTGATTTGTTTGCTGATTTTTTTGGTGGTTTTTTTTAGATGCAATTTTGATCTAGACTTTGAGTGGGGAGAGCAAACGAGCCACTGAATTGACTCTGAAATACGGCATGAATGGAGTGTAGACGTCCTTCGTATGAAGGAGATATACTGACTGCGTGCAGTGCCTGGAAAGATTTTTGCTGTGCATTCTATGTGGAAGAGCTCAGTATTATGCTATTTTAGAATATAACTTTAATCCTGTATGTTGAGTAACTATCTTCGTTATCTTTCAGTATAATCATCTGACCTAATTCCTCATGTGAAATATGTGAAATTACTTTTTTTTGCTGTTTGTGCCTTGTGGTATTTGTTGAGAAACACTTTTGCTACTCAACAACTCCTTTTAAGTGGTATTTTTATAGTTTTTTTTTCACTTGCTAAAATTTCACATGAAGTTTGACTGATACTCCTCTTCGTATTCATATTATTAAGTTAAAATGCTGGTTTTAGCTAACATTTTCTTGGTAGTGTGCTATTTGAATTTTAGATTCCTGGACAAATAAGATGATAAATTTGTGGAGGGAGATTGATAATTTCAGAGCAAATTGAAAACACCCTATAATCATCTAATATAAGGCATTTTAAAATACTTTTTTTTAATAGCATGCCATATCCAAGCAGGGTTTTAGGGCAGGGGTGTAAGGTGTCTGGTTTCTTGTATAGCTACAATGTGCCTATTTTTTTTCTCTATAAAAGATAAAAGGTTTACAGAGGCTTAGCAAATATGGTTTAAAGACAGTAAAATCTCTCCCCCACAAAATCTACCATACTTCTGGTAGTTTTTAGTATCACTTCACGGGTTTTGAATTGAGAAGGAGGCTTTTGGATATATGGATTGAGTTGGTGTAATCCTGCTTTGTAGGTCAAGGATCTGTGACATGAGCATGAATTTTGCCATTTGACCTTGCTGAATGAGGACACACTTGAAAAGGGTCTAATATAGAAGCAATGAAAATCTGACTTGGAGATCCTGGTAACATCTCAGTAGTGTTTAGAAAGGTACTGTGTTTCTTTTAAGTACCTTCTGGTAACATTTTCTCAACTGTTATACTATCAGGAGCAACTCTTAGATTTCCCCACACCATTGTCATGGCTTTTTCTCGGGCTGCAGCAGTGAATGGAGTGATTGCAAACCATTTGTTTTGGGCTTGTTCTCCACTGATGGAACTCCACTGACATTTTTAGTTACCAGTTAAAGTTAAGAAAGGGAGCTGAGAACACTGGATGACTGTTCAAAGATCTAGACAGCCAAGTAGAAACCACTTCTTTTTTTTTTTTTTTCTTTTTTTCCTTGTTCAGAGTTTGCAAAATGAGAGCCTTGAATTCACAAGAGCAACTTGCCAAAACTGACCAGATCCTGCAATGGCTGCTGTGATGAGGGCAGAGACCAGCTGTGATTAAATGAGGCATTTAGTTTGCTGTCAAGGTTTCTTTATAGATTTTTTTTTTTAAATAGAAGCTAACTTATAGGCTACACAATCTTTTTTCTTTCTTCATCAGTGTGATGAATTTCTGTGAGGCATTTATTGGTAGACTTTTGCTCTTTAAAGATGGACTAAATATGAGGGGGTATCAAAATATATTCTTAAAGCTATTACAGAAGTTACAACAAGGTTATTTATGCAAGATACTTAATAAATTAAGTTCTACATTATAATAATGAACCCAGGATTATAGGAAATTTATTTATTCTTTATAATAGGAGAGTCTGGGACAGGAAGATACTGCATCACCAAAGGTACCATAATCTGCAAGGTTTGGGAATAGAGTTCGTATCTCTTGTCTCATTCCCTGAATTGTGTTATTAGCACTGTTAGCTGAAAGCCTCCTCTTGGTACTTTAGTACAATGAAATACAGGTTTGCTTTTGTATTAAAAGTGTGTTTTGTTGTCCCTACTGTAAATGCTTTATGAAACAAACTTCACAATTACATTTTGCCTAGCAACATGGTTATTTTCAAGCAGGAAAATTGGACATTGCAGAAGTGGGGAATCTGGTTCCTCCGCAGAGAGGGGGAGAACATCCGTTGCTGTTCTGCACTCCCGCTAGACTGAACAAAATTGCGGCAGTGCTGACTGTAAAAACACACTCCTCAGAGTGCACTTCTAAAAGGTAGCTCATAGGCTTTCCCTACCGTGGGGAAAAAGATGGGAGAACCTGTGATGCCTGACTGGTTATGTGCGTGGAGCAGGTTGCCTCTGTGGTTTTACAATGCAAGGGAATGGAGTCTCACCGCATTAACGACTTATTTGTTCACCAGTTCCCGGTAGGACAGCCTTTCCAAATAGATTTGGGTTATCTTGTACTTAAATAGTCTGTCAACAGTTCACTTCACTAATATGTAATTGAAATCTACTTGAAATAGTAATTTGTCTGATGTTCAATTTTGGAAATGTACAAACTCTCAGTAAATTAACTTAAATTGATAAGTGCTATGTTATAAAATTGGAAGGCTTTAGAGCAGCATTTAAACATTAAAAATGCATTTAAAGTGGGGTATCTAGCTCTTTGTGCATTGCTATTGCCAATGGAAATAGGTAATGTGTTAGTTTATTTGCTAAGGATTATTAAATTTAGTTTCAGTGGTAAAAATGTGAACGTAAGCAATTGTTGTAAATTAAAAATTGTCGAGGCTGCTTTTTAATCTCATATTTGTAGAAAATTTAATTGTGCTACACAAATTCCAGCATACACTGTTAAATGTGTTTGCATATTGTTGTATATAACTGCATTGGTATTTTAGAATTTTTTCCTCTTTAATTCATTGCTGTATTAATTAAAAAGAAAAGTGTTTTGAAAAGAGAACTCAAAATTATAATAAATATTATGTCTTAATCTACAAAGAAAAATGGCTTGTTCTGAGATTATTCCATCATTCTGTGCTGCAGCAAAAGATTGCAGTGTGTGCTGAACATAACACTTTGTTCTGAAGTTACTTGAGAGATGACATTTTTGGTTTGAATATTTAGGTAGATAGGTCTTCATCCTTACTGGAGTATTTTAGCCTGTTATTTTGCTTTTTGTGTTCTTAGTATTGAAAATAGATTTGTCCAGGTTTGTGTTTTTGTTAAATAGCCTGCAGGCTGTTTTATGGTGTGTATATATAAGTCAAAGACCTTATTAATACCAACATTTTTAAGCCTGGCATTCACAGAAATTTGGAGAGGTGATGGTAACCTATTGGATCCTCATTCTTTGCCTGTTTGTCCCTCCTAGAAGTCTTGTTCTAGTAGCTCACTGAGGCTCCCGATGGTGGTCATTAGTTTGAGGTTCCCATGGAAAACTGTTTTGTTTTTTTTTTTTTTTTTTTTAATAGATTTGGGGAGAAGGTATATGGGTAGTTGATGGAATTAATTGCAAAGTTATTTATTTGTGCTGGAAAACCCCCAAACCTACAAGTATTCTTTCAAAAATCATCATTAATTTCCAGTGTGCTTGCCTAACTCCTCCTTTTTTTGTCTAACAAAATCTGACCTAAATCTGTGTATTTTCAGGGGGTAAAATCATTCCTACAAGGCACAGGGTACCTTTGCTTATGCTTAAAGTGAGAAATGGGTGGGGCAGCGCACAGTGTGATGGCTTGGGGTGGATCTGAGCACTGGGGAGGTTGCCAGGCTCTGAAGTAGCAATAAGTCTTGTAGAGTGAAAATAGTGGGGTCGTCTTGGTGGTATTTTTCCTACCTTTGTGATGCTTGCTATTTCTTTTAATAATTCAAGAACTGTAAAGGAAGATTATGAGTAAAATAAAAACACAGTACATGCACAAGGCATATTTTGAGTTGGTTGTTTATGGTATACTCAAATTGTACTGGCCATGGTTTGGGCTTATAAGAGCTTCAAGTTTTGTAGACAGACTTAAAAAAATAATGGAATAACGTATTTAAAATGCAATTTTTTTACTTGACCAAATTCAGAGTGTTTTTCTTCCTGAAGGAGTTAATGAGGGAGAAACTTGGAACCAAATTAAAGTTAGAAGTTGAATTGGATTTCAGGAAAATAGCTGGGAGTGTTGAGTTGTATTTATTCACAAGGAGAACAAAAGAAATGTCTTTCTCATGGCTCTGTACGAGGCTGATGCTCACACAGAAACAAAGTGTCTTGAATCAGAGTCGAGCTCCCTTCCGAAGAGTGTGCCGACAGCTAAAGGGTGTTTAATTATTTACTTGAATTTCTGAGACTCTTCATTCAGATTCATGTGACTGTTTCCTGAACATACTGTGATCTCTGAATGTGACAAGCAGATGCCTCTGATGGTTGAGCAAACAGTACTTGTGAAAGACTTCTTTCTCATGAAATGGCAGATACACCCTGCAGGCAGTGGTGCTCATGTCCTGCTATTTGTAAGTCTTCTCAAGAGAAATAATTACTGGGAGGCTGTGTCAGTGACAGAGGATGGAAACCAAGGCATGGGGCAGTGCTAGGAAATGAGAGCAATAAATAATAACAGAAAGGAGGAATACTCTGCAAGTGCTTTTTCAAATACTTTATATAATGCTGGTGCAGATTCTATTATATCTTTCTATTTGCGCGGTTGTGGCCCTTGCTGTTAGCATTGCATGTATGTGTCTGCAGTGTGATGGGGTTGCAGCTGTGCAGCCTCTCCCCCTCCTTCTTCCCTCAGATTGTGGCAGTGTCCAACACTGAAGCACTATCACTTGAAAATGAAATGGGTATTTATAACTTGGCATATTCTAATCAGAGAGACAGAATTATGTGACGAGATAACGTGTGTAAAACACTTAGTATCTTGAACATGAACTGCTTTTCCTGTGAATCACATGCTGTGATGAGGGGAAATATAGCTCAAGGGCAAATATTTAGAATACCTGTATCTTTATTTTAATTCAAGAAGACTGGCTGAAAAGAGCAACCAAATGTTTTTCACAAAATGAGAGAAGCACCAATCTGTGTAACTGAAGTGTACTGTTTATTAGGATGCACCAGTCCTCTAAATACAGCAGCGTCATAAAAATTTTTGCGTTAGTGTCATAGTATGTTTTTGCCTTCCAATGCTGTGATGTTTTATGCAGAAGAACTTAAAGACCTGGTATTTACTGCAAAAGGACTCTTGTGTTAAATCACATTTGCAGTCATAAACATACTCTCTGATTTTATCAGCTTCCCACTTCCTCAAAATTATCTGCACTAGCAAATATAACTCGATCTCTTCCTGTGAAGCAATCTTTGTTTACATATTCTCTAGTCTTCTGCATTCAGAAAGCTTTAGTAGCTTCTACTTGTTCCTTTTGACCAATGAATATTTATCTCTAGGAGTGTTAAAGATTCATTGTAATCCTGTTGCTTTTTTCCCGTTTCTGTGTGTTACTGTTATTTATGTCATTCGAATTCAGATAAGTCTCTTCTATATTTTTCAGGTTCAAGCCATTTTTTCCGTTTCAAGTATTGCCACCTGATGAATATGAAGATCGAGACCTCTGCGTACAAGATTTTCTATTGACAGAAGGTCGACTAAAAGTCACGTTGATTGAATGTACAAGGTATGTTTTGTGGTCTTTTGCTCATTCTTGACTAAACAAGTACTCGTGTTTAAGTTTGTAGTAATTATAGCTGTAGGCCTGTGCTGATTCACAAAGTAGCAGCTTTAGTGTTGTGACTGTGCTCTAAGGAAGAATGTATCTTTTTAAAGGAAGAATGAACAGTAAGTTTCTAAGACACTTTTTTTTGTGTGTGCGTGCATGCATTTGCCTCCTGAATTTTGCCTGGTTACAAGCTAATCTGTGCCTCCTGTTATTTCATTTTAGTTTTGTTTGGGTTTGTTTTTTTTGCACACCAAATTTATGAATCTCTTTCCAGGACAGTATAAATGTTGTAATTATCCTATTGTATTATGTTGTAAGCAAAGGGGAATAATTGTTTCGCTCAGTCTTACTTAGATTAATCCAAATAACTTGTATAAGGCATTATTTATTGTCTTTGTCTTGAACAAAACAATGGAAAGAAATAAAATTTACTTCATTTATTGAAGAGAAAATTATTCTCTTTAAAGCTGGAGAAAAGGTGTGTGGGCTCTTAGTTTGCTTGGGTTTTTTTGTCAGACATCTTAGTTCTTGGATTATGTTAGATCTTACCCAAGCAGTGCTTAGTGTTTGATCTAGTCATGTGCCCTTCAGCTCTTTATGAACTAAACTCTGGTTTACAGCAAGACTTTTTTTTAACTTGCTCTTTTTGTTTCTTGTATTACCATATGAGCTCCACTTTGCACTTTTTTCTGTAGCCTTGTACAGCTGAACTGTATTTGCTGTACTAACGTGGTTTATCAGTGCCATGGATATCCAGAAGACACTCTTCTGCTTCTAAGGATTCTGTGGGCCACAGCAGTGATTATTTTTTGTAATAAAATTGCTACTTACCTGTCTTCCTAGCTTTGTGATGGGTCTTCTGTGAATGATCGAAGAATACTGAATGACTCTGTACACTCCTTGGCTGCCAGGAGTGTTTCCTCTTTACCCATACTGAGTAAGGGAGCTCATGATCTCTCTTTAGAGGCAGTCTCCAATTTCAGTCCAGTAGTGCATCCATTTTTATTACAAGAGGGCCCAAATTGACTACCTTAAGTTGTGTGTAGTTGTTCTTCATTTGGAAAGTAATCTTTTAAATACTATGTCTTTCCTGAATCCGAAACACTGTGTAACATCATCAGCATATCAGTGGTGGTGTGTTTCTTTCCATTGCATTTAGAAGCCAGATTGCTCCGTTTGACATCATCATCTGACCTCTCAGTACTTGCAGCTGTCACAGATGCTTATCAGATGGCTGGGAGAGGATGCAGTTTCTGGCTTGTCAGGTCTCTTAAACTTTAGGTCTGACTTAATCCAACTGCTTTATGCAGTTTGGAATTTCTTGACACACACTTGAAAATAATGTCTCAACAGACGCCTCTCAATCTCAATGTATGACTCTTGGTCCCATAATAATTCCTCAGATCTTCCAGTTGTCCCATCCTTTTTTGAGCTAAACTACAATTGCTGTCTATAGAGTCCCCCTTGTCAGTAAACATTATTGTTTACTTTGCACCTGAAGATATGGATGAGGTAGAAGCTGAAAGGCACAGAGAGGATTTTAGTAGTAAAAGAAGAAATCTACAATATATACGAAAATAACAATGAGAAAATTTCCTGTTTTCATTACCACTGTATGTGAGCTGTTGTGAAGGTTGCCTGGGACCGTTCTCAGTGGTTCCTTTGCAATGCAGCACTGCGTGCTGAAATACAGAGCTCTTCCACTCGTGTCTGCCACAGGGACCTGAAAATTTCTCTTAGTGATTATTCTTGTTCCAGAATGAAGGATCACTTTAATTTCTGTGTGTGTTTCAGTTTTGTGTAGTGCCCCAGAAAGTTTTTATATTCTCTCTCAGCTATTCTTTCTTCTGTACAGAATTTGGAGTAGGATTCTTCACTGCTGACATTGTATTCCATCTAGTCTAGTAACAGTGCTGCTACTTCTGCTGAAGTCTGAAATACAGTGGTGAAACTACACTGATAAAACATTTAGCACACTTTTTGTATGTTAGAAATGTCCATTTTAATTTCATTATATTCTCCATACCACCAAATACCTGCACTTTTTGCACTTGTTTCTTTTCTAACTGCATGCTTCACCATATTAATTTCATTGTTGTCATGCTATTGAAAAAAAAATGCACATTTTTAAAATTCAATTAATGAAAAGATGAGAACGTTAGTGTAAATAATAAGGAATATGTTTTGCAAATTTTTATCTGGCCTGTTGAAAATGTAAGTTTTCTAGTACAAGTGCAATGCCCTCACAGAAATCAATTGTTGCAAAAATGCTTTTATCTGTTGTTACTGTAAATCTTTAAGGAAAAGGGAAAAACAAAGCAACATGCTGTTAAATTTTGACATATTAATTTTTTTTACATGATATATTGTGAAGAAAGCCTTAAAGCCTACAAACTCTCATTATATTAGCTGAGAATACTCTTCCAGAACTATGCCATCAAGTGGGCTTTCTAAATTAGTATTTGTTTCAGTAGATAACCTTTAGGGACAGGGAAATTTTCCTCAGATACTTATTTAGTAAAATACCACAGAGTGTACCTGAGACTGACTTGTCAAATTTGGAATTTTAAGGGTCCTTTTCCTTTTTTCTTTGAGTAGACTTCAGTGTGCAGCAGTGGCACCTTTAAGTATGTGGATATCGAACCTGCATTTGACATTCTTAAAGTTTGGGAAATATTCTGCTTATTTCAGCTCCTAAAGTACTTAAAAATAGGAAGGCCACAGTTGAAATTAAAAAAAATAGGAAAGGACTGTAAAAGAAATAAATTCAGATTGCTTTTACATATCTGGTAATAAATAACATATTACTAAATGTCGGTGTATACTTCACCTGCCCATACCAGATCCTTGTTAGATTTGCAGATCAGTATCTCAGCATCATCCTACAAAAAGCAGGAAACTTGATAGCCCTGTTATTCATCCTCCTTTCCAGAAGACTATAAAGCTGAAGTTCTTGGCTCAGCTCAGGAGTTGAGGTGACCACAGCCTCCATGAGCTTCTGTTGTTCTGTATCAGAGGACAAACACTTCATGTCTTGGAGTCCTTGTAGCTCTCAGACTGGAAAGCAGGACCGCTATAAACAGCTGTTTTCATATCCATAGCTATTCTGTTGAATCACTTTGTTGTACCTCATGCTCGCCTGTTGCAGGGAACCATCCAATTTACAATTGGAGAAGGAATAGAAATTCATTTTCTGTATGCATTTTTTAATTACTCAGGTGGTATCACATTTCTTTATTGATTTAATTATAGCTGGGTTAAAAAATTTATTTCAGGATGTCTTTCATACATCCTTTCATACTGATTTACAAACTTGCAATCTGTAGGATATGGATACCTCCTTAATATCCAGTTGTTTTGGGTGTGTTATGACACAATCTTAAAGTCAGTTTTTATCCTCAGCTGTGTTACAGAATACAGTACTTCTGTTTGCATGCTAATGGAGGTATTACTCAAACAAAAATGTTCTTAGAGTAGCAGCAGTTAAACTTTCCCCTTTGTCTTTCTGAAACAGGAAATTTAATTCCAAACTCCATCATTAAAAGCTATTTAAAATTTAAATGTATAGTTTTGCTGTCTTGTGGTATGTTTCTTCAAGTTGGGTGTTGGTAACCTAATGTAAAGTGAAATCTCATTTTGGCTCACTGTTTTCTTTGTGACTTTATGTTACAGTTCTGGATGAAAATTGTTTTGTTCCTATTTAAAGCTACTTCCCATCCTTGTTCTTATGTCTTAGTTGCCACCAGTACAAGACAGCTAAATAGCTACTGTGCTGATATTTTAGAGGGACAAGAAGTATCCCTGGAAGATTCCCCAAGGGTGTGTCTAAGTGACCAGAAGATTAAATGTATGCAACCAATGATCAGCTGTGGAAAAGCTTTCATGAACTGTCTGATCAGTGAGACACTGAGGAAAACTCATGTTACTCAAAAGCAACTACTAAAAGCAGAACAGAAAAGTCACAGAGAGTTGCTGGGGATGGCTAAAAAATAAGCAAAGAAGGCCTAAGTTTGTCAGTTCAAGTAACCTTGAACAAACTTTGTCTTCTCCTGACAAAGTACCTAATCAGTTGGTTTTGAGACTGGATTTCTGCTTACAGTAATCAGATCAATAGTGTCTAGACAAATGAGTGCTGAAGGTCAAGCTGGAAATGAGGTTGACAGCTGCTGTTTGCAGTGCTCCCCTACAGCATGCCAACTTTCCATCTGAAGATGTGGTTACAGGGTACAGCTGCTAACACTGAGCCAAAACCAATCGATGCTTTGTAAAGCAGGGATGCTGAGTACCAACCCAACTGTGATCTTCCCCTATCACCTCCACAATGCATTCATGCACTCGGCTAAAAATCAATTAAACAAATTCGTCATAGAGAGACAGAAAATAAATATTTATTTGCATCTCCTTGCTGCAATGGAAGCTAGAGAGCTGTCATAGCCAGAGAGGTGTTTTCCCTTGGGATTGGCTTAATTTTACCAATTCTTATTGTTGGTGAAAGTTGTTTTCAATAGCTTCACTTAATTTTAAAAGTATGTTTACTACATATTTCCACATCTGGAAGGCTAGGCACTGTTTTGATCATAAATATTTAACTTAGAAGCATTATTTAACAACATAAACAGAGAAAAGTGATGTGTATTTCTGACAGCTTTTGTCTATATCCTCTGAAGAGTTGTGTAACACTTCACAACCACAAATAAGACTCTAATAGCTCTTTTGAAAGTCTAAGATTTGTTTAAAGTTTTTATTCCAAAATATTTATCTGCTTCCAGCTACTGTGAGGTGAGCTGTGTACAACTTTATTGCTGTTCTGTAGCCTAAAGGTTGTTGTTGAGGTTTTTTTCTTTTATAGTACTGGTATCTACCTGAAAAGTAGGGTATCATGCATGAGGCATCACTCTTTGTTTGTTATGAATGTTGCAAAAATTTACAGATATGAGAGGATCCCAGTTTAGTGAAATAGAAACATAAGCAGTAGTAACTGTGACTTTAATCTTCAGTAACTCTCTTGGAGCAAGAGAGCTGAAGTATATTGTGAAGTTTAGGACTAGAATGGAAGACTCTGGCTATTGTTGCTTTTTAAAAAAAAACAAAACAAAACAAAAGCAAAAAAAAAATAAAGCCATTCTTTTATGGAAAAATACTAATCTGCCGATTGAACACTAAAAAAAAAAAAAAGAAAAAGAAAAAGGAAAACACAATTAAACAAAATCACAAACAAAAACACCCTAGGTAAAAATTTTGTTATTTGATATTTATGGAGTTCTTCCACTAGAGGGTGGCAGTGTTTTTCCTTTAGTGTACGGCAGTGCCTGTAGAATATTTTCTGTGTGGACTTGCCCGTGTGTACACACTGATAATAATAATAGACTGTATGAATGAAGAATGGTGAGTTTAATATGATATCTGGGATATATGTAATAGTATTACAATTCTTATTATAGGCTTTTCTCTTTCAGGTTACTTATGTTTGGATCATATGAAAGAGAAACAAATGTTCATTGCACAATGGAGCTGAGCAGTAATGTTTGGGAAGAAAAATCAAGAAGTTCTATTAAAACGGTAAAAAATGGTATAATCTTTGCATACTACAGTATGTCTTACACTCTTAATATACTGTCTAGAAAGAATGTATCTTCGGACAATCAAATGGGTGATATAGCAGGAAAAAAAAAAACACCACCAAAAAACCCATTACAGACCAGTTATTTACTTTTTAATCCAAAGTATTTCTCTGTCAAATTGCCATGTATGGGTAACATCATGTTCAGTTATCACAACTGTGCTTGAAAATGTTCCTGGCTTGAATATATTGTTACTTGTCTGTCTTCATTAAAAGAAATAGTTTAAAATATGCATTTTTACAGTCCTGCTATGTTTGGGTGGGGCAAAGTTTAGAAAATGGTGAGATTCAACTGTATTTCACTGCCCAGCAGTGTACTCCTTTCTGATATGAGTGCTGAAGACACGCGGGATCAGAGAGTAAAAATGTAGGCAATTGCCATAGATCTCCAACACTTTTTAGAACATATAAGCCCTACCCCATCTGCTAAAGAAAAGTACTCTCACAAGTGTCTGCAAATATAGAAAGTAGTATTAGTGGTACTGTAAGTTAATCTTTTACTAATTGTCATACTTGAGAACATGAGTTTAGCAGCATAGAGCTGACAGACTGTATTTTTTTGTGCGTGTGTGTGTGAGGATGAGAATTAAGTTTCTTTTTTTTGCTTCAAACACGGTGCAATGTATGAACGAATCTTTCAATTTCCCTTTAGAGTGATACTGTGGTAGTCATCAAATGGAATTGCGCTTATAATGAGCAATAAGTAAAAAAACAAAACCAAAAATAAACAAAAATACCTAAACAAACAAAAAAAAATAAACCAAACCCAAAAAAAGCACACACACACACACACACACACACACACACCCCAACAACCCAGAAGGTTTAAAAATACTTTGTTAACAACAGGTTTCATGCAAAGAAATCACTGGAACAAAAATCAATGTCCTGCATTTTACCCTCTGCTGTCTGAGTACAACTAGTTTAAGCCCTGTTATATCTGACTAGAGTTCTGTTTGGAGACCAGCATCGCTTTTCCTCTAGAATAATCCAGAATTTCATCATCTCATTCAGTTTCTGCAATTAAGTTCCACTTTGCATTGTTTTTAAAACTCCTTGTGACAAATGCTGTGATACTTTTTGAGCTTACTGTATGTTATGTTTTGCCAAAAAGGATATATGGCTGAGCAGCAGAAAACCTCTTTTTGTCATCTTAGCTGCAGTATTTAGTGAAATGAAAAACTTGGAGGTGGAGGAGTAGAGGTTCACCTGCGCTCTCTTAGGAACCCATAACAGTGGGTGGCAGTTAGATTCCTGAGCGCAGCAGGGGAAGGACAAGCAGGGAGCCTGCAGCTGCAGCGCAGACCGAGTCACTCCCCAGCAGAGCGTTCCCAGAGCGTGGTTCAGCAGCCAGGCGTCACGGAAAACGATGGCAGCTCAGGACGACGTTCTCCAAAGTCATCTGTCATCTGTGGCCCCCTCTCTACCTGCTCCTACTGCTCACGTGGAGCTCGTGTGGTTGAGAGTTAGCCATGTCAACTCCCTGAGCTGGCTTGCTGTGTGATTGCCAGTGGAAAAGGAAAAGAAGGGTGGGATGGCAGCAGCTTCAGCTAGTTTAAGCTGCTGAAGCACGGCATCCCCGGAGGTGATGGCATAAAGCTTTCCAGTGGTCCTGAGAGGAATTACTGAGTTTGCTTAACTCTAGAGGTTGCTAGACTTCATTGAAGCATGAGGCAGGACGTCGATTTGAGTAATTTATTTTCAGACCTTCTTGTTTAATCTGTTTTATGCAGCAGTTTTTAGTTTTGTTTAACTTTTTCTAGTTTGTTTCAATCTAAAGGCTTAAGCCTCTTTGCATGATCACATAAGGATAATGCATGAGCAATTCAGCCTTAGTAATCTGGCCAGTTCATAGTCTTAACACTTCCCTAATTAAATATTTCCAAATTTTCAAGGGACAAGCAATACTTGGCAATGTTCAAAAATACAAAACAAACAAAAAAAACCCCAAACCAAAACGCCCAAACAATTTCAGGATCTAGACCTGATCCCATTAATTCCCATGTGAATCACCCTTTTGTTGGTATAAATTTTGTATGAAACCATGCATGGATCTGCAGTGTTGATACTCTAGCAGTGAAGGTGGCAGTACACTGATTTACCATGACATTTCTCCAGTCAAATTAATTTGTGCTTACTTTTAGATAATTCTGAGTAGCAATACTGGAATATATTCTCTTACACTCTAACAATAGAAGAGGAAAGAAAAAACTCAGCAGACAGCATGGCACCAGTGTGTTTATGACAGCAGATGGCAGTAGGGCTAAACTGATGGAGGGGGGAATTGTTCCTTTTTAAAACTACAGAAAAGTATTCTTGGTGAGACTCAAGAACTCATCTTCTGTTTCAGCATCTAAAGTGAAATGGCATGTTTTTAAAATTTCTTAAGATTTTGGAAATCTGGCCTCCAACGTACAGAAGGGTTTTCTATGCAGCTGTGTTGCAGTCCTTCAATAAGCGTCATTCAAACACTGCTAGAGAACAGACGCTCCTTGATCTGAGTTGCTGCATCTCTAGCTCTGCTGTCAGTATGAAGAATTCAGTGTGCTCAACTGCCTTGAACTTTAGGCCACTAGATACGTGGCCTAATTTTGAGATCCTGCTTTTGAAAATCTTGATATGGTAGAATACGGAAACTGAAAATTAGCAACTTGCAGAACTACTTTTTGCTTCTCAACTTATATTCAACAGATGTAGTGAAATCACAGAAGTCTCTTTTCCTGAGGAAATTAGGTTAAATGTACAAGTTAAACTAGAAAATGTTAGGGCATCTCACTGGGTCCCAAGAGTATTGTCAAAGATCCTCAACAAAAGAAGTGTTGCTAACACACTTAACACTGGAACTTAGTTATTTTTCTCAGAAACTGTAATTACATGAATAGTTAAATAGGAAGTTATAAAGAAAAAACACTGTGATGTTTTCCAGATAAAAAGTTTGCTTGTATCTTTTATTCTGATTTTTAGCTGTAATAAAGTGTCAACCACAAGGCAGCTGATTGCAATATTTAATATCTTTCTAATATTAAATCCTTCTTTTGATGTTCATATGTGCAATAATTATTTGAGGTGAAATTCTTAGAATTAATAACAACTTTGGAAATTACGGAGGTGAAATGATAGACTAAGTTGAAGTGAAAAATATAAAGATATGTTCTGGTTTAAAAGCATCTAATTTATAAGAGTCTCACATAGGCATGGCAGTACATCCTCTGATTCAGACTGTTCTACAACGCTCCTGAGGAAAATTCTCATAACTCTCTATACTTCCTGGCATTTTCATTCTTCTTATTATGTTAGTAGTAGTGATAAAAGATTAGACAGGTTTAATACTTCATAATGAATTTTGGTGAGACTTTAATCTGATCCCATTATTTGTGGAATATCAGTAGGTGTCAAAATTTGTTCTGAAAAAAGGTGCTGTGTTATTGAACCTATCTAGAGCATTATTGAAGTGTCTGTTATAATACAAAGGTGTCTCAGTTTTCTGTTTATCAAATCAATCTGAAACACCGATAAGGCTGCGGAGAGGTGATTTGGCACAGTCCCACGTGACACATGTAAACATTCCTAAATATCTTAATTAGTAGTACATGCTGCTGGAATTAACATTAATCACTGCATTGCTATGTAAAACTTAATTATGTATGGATAGGATGTACTAATTAGCATTAGCAGCATTGGATTACTAGACAGGTGGCTATGGCTAAATAATTAGATATGTCTAGATATATGTTTGTAGATACTAAAAGGGAGCTGTGTCATAACTGAATGGTTATGTCCCCTGAACTGCTAGTTAGCAATACCAAATTGATTTCTACAAACAAAACAAATTGTTCTCTTTTTCCTTGGAGCACATCTGTTAAGAGTGGACCCTTGGCCTTGTTACACTTGGTGAGAATCTTGCAGCTGACTACCTGTGCCAGCACTTCATGTAGTATCGTGAAAGAATAATGTAATTTTTCAGCAGAAAGCAAAGTTGTTGCTCTGCAAATAAAAGAAAAATATAACCTGCCTTCCTTAAAAGTGACAGAAGAATGGACATAGAAATGATCTTGAAGTATTAGTAACGGAGACCTGAGGTAGCTTTGCAGCTGTAAGTACCCTTTACATGGATTCTGCAATGCCTTGACTGCTCTGTGGATGCTCAGCTGTCCTGAGTGTGGTGAGCTCTGGCATGGTCCTCTGCTTCCAGCACTCTAGAGAAGAACGAATCAAGAATATAATTGTATCGAAATGAGAAGCTTGTTTCTTCAGAACAGCTCTGCATATCTCAGTAGTGGTGTTTAGATAGTTATTTCTTCAGGGTACTCATTTTTCTGGTAGATAAATTAGTGTCCTACAAATTGTAGAAACCATTGCATGTAGATTGGTATCTTCTGGTACTCTTGTACCCAGGAAGCATGTACAAACACAAAATGGTTTGTACTTCTTATTGGTTGTATGAATGTAAAGTAATGAAGGAGAGGTGCTCAACTGCAAAACAAAAGGTATCTCTTCCAAGTTTTCTCTTGAGTCTCTCTTTTTTAATAGAAATTCAGGAGCACAAGACAGTCATTATTGATCTTGAAATAATCAATTTAGGTAATCTAAGAAAAATATGAGGAAACACCTTCAGCCACAGTTTGGTATTCCCAAAGGTTTTAAGCATTGGGGCTTTGTGGTTGTTGGTTTTCTGGTTTTTGGGGGTTTTTTTTGGTTTTGATTTGTTTGGGTTTTTTTTTTTTGGAAACCCCTCTGTAAATACTAACTTTAGCAATGCAGCAACTGCATTTCTTATTCTGCAAAGTAAATATTTCCATCTAAAATGCCACATCTAGTAGCCCATAGGATTTACTTTCTCGGCAGTTGTCTTGGGAGCACACAAATATCCTCTGAAGTAACCTAATAATAGAAAGAATTAAAGAATTAAGGTAAGCATTCCACTACTACTTTAAGAATTCTGCTTGACATTTTCTCCAGTTAATTCTGAACATTGTGGCCAGCACTGGAATAACTGAAGGGCGAAGACCAGTGACACTGTCTTTCAATACTGCACTCTGAATTTGTGCATATGTATACATAAACTTATATAGGCCATGATCCCTACTTCTTTTGCTGAGGTTATCTTGATGGATATGGCCTTTTATAGGTAAATTTAATGGTAACTTTGAAATTGCTGTAGGCAGGCTGGTTGGTACCTGTTTATGAAGACAAAGCAATATTTCTCAGCCTTTCATAAAACTAAATTTCCTTTATCAGGGATTAAGGGAAATGTAAAGGTATTCCAGTGCTGTAACATATGAATGTAAAATGTAAATAATGTAAATCAAATCCAGTACCTTCTAAAATGAGTTGCCTGAAGATACTAAACTATAATGTCAAAACTTAAAGCAACTGTGAAACATTAATTTGTAAATACATGGAGTTAAATGCCTCACAGTTGGCATTTCAGTGTGCTTATTTAGCAGCCTGCCATTTCAGCATTTAATCCTATCAAAAGGAAGGAGGAGGATTAAACCAAGAGAAGCTTTTTGAAAATGTCACTTTTTATGAAAATTCATGATCTTGTAAAATTTGATAATATTTGTAAATACAATAGGGAATAGTTCTGAGATTTGTTCCTTACATAATGTTCTGTAATCCGTCTTTCAAATAAACTTGAAGGCCATCAGGATTTTTTCAGTCTCAGCCTAAACATTTAAGCTTTTTGACTTGGGGCTTTAGAAAGCTTTTCTGTGATTTAATGAGACCTTCTGTGAAAATGCACTGTAGCTCTTTAGTGCTCAGACACTATTGAATGTCAACATAAACACACACCAAAAAATAAACCAAACCCCCCAAAACTCATTAATAGTTTTTTGGGGGGGGTTTTGTTGTGGGTTTTTTTGGTTTTGTGTTGTTTTTTTTTTTTAAGCACCTATATATTCAGATAGTTGTTTAGAACCAGATGTCAACACTGTAATCACAGCCTGACCTGATACTTCTTGCCTGCTTATAAATCATGCAGAAGCTATCATGTACTGCATCCTTGGGCACGCATACCCTCACCTGGAACAAATAGAAAGCAGAGCTTGCTACACTTTTGCATTTGGCAGCAGACAGTTCTAGATGCATCATGTGCAACTGAGTCTGTATTTTTCCTTACATGTACTTTCTTTCTCCTTATATGTACTTTCTTTCTCCTTATGTCTGAGCTTGAAGTTGTGATCCTTCCTAGCCTCACCTGGATAGCTGCAGATGTTGACTGCTTGCAATGAATCTGACTTGCTGAGTTCCAGATTTATCAGATGAAAAGGTTAATGGATAAAATAAGTTGAGTGAGAAGAACCTGTGATGAGCAGGGCTTAATGCTCTGTGTGTGCTTGCGCTTCCCCATCCCCAAGTCTTTAAGAGCTGCCAGCAGAACTTGTCCCTGGTACTCGGGAAGAGAAGTTCTGCAGCCACATACTTGTCTCATATAGCGAAATAAGTCTGTTTTGAAGCCACTTAATTGCAGTCTAAAGCTTCACTACATTTTGTGAGTTATATTGTAGGTGCCATTGGTGATATTGTCTGTTCGGTTGGGGTCTTTCAAGTTGGTATTTTGCAGGGTGTTGTACTCTGAAAGCATGGTAGCGACCTCTTCTTGGTTCATCAGAGAGTCATGAAAGAGCCTTTTAGATGCCTGTGTTGGGTGAATTCACCTTTGTAATGCCTTTCTGTATGACTGTTCTGGGACAAAAATATGAAACTTCAAGCTGGATCAGGGATTAGTTCTGTTCTTTCAATGCTTTTTACAGAGCTGATAAACAATATGCATTTTTCCCAGTTTTTTTTTTTTTTCCTTGAAGGTTACTTATGTAATAACCAGCCTGTAGTACAGATTCGTTTAGTTGCCTGTCTTCCATATCCTCCTGATAGTACCCAGTTTGAATAGCAATTGTAAGCTTTTCTTGTTATACTCGTTCATTTACAACTTTGTATTTAAAATCTAAAACAATTAAATAAACACTAAATGATATCTTTTCCTTAAAAATGCTTGTAAAAGCTAAGACTGGCACACTGTTTTAGTGTGTCACTAGATGTGGTGCTGATGAATTTTTTTTTTTTTTTTTTTGTATTCTTGTCATCTGTTCTGCATGTCCAAATATTGGATGCAGGAAAGAGTTGTAAGTAGGTTTTGAAGCAGCTGTGTTTCTCATTTGCAAAGAAATTGATTTACAGTAATAGCTGATCTTGCTAAATAGATGGTTAATGCATGAAAACTAACTTTGTTTGTATAAACAGTATGGCCTATTATAAGAGAGATAACAGTGTTTTATTGACCAGAGTAAACAAAGTGGCTTCTGGGTAACTCAGTATATTTCTGGAATGAATTTCTAAACTATTTTTTTACATCTTATTGGAAAGTTGCATGGCCAGCTGAGGTGGCAGTACTCAGCCTTGAGTGATCCGGTGTTGCTTTTGGTTCCAAGTATAAACAATTTACCTGTTTATAGACTTTGAAGTGCAGCAATAACTACTGAGAAGATTCCTCTTCTGAATACCACTTTATTTAGTTGCTTTGTTCACAGTTGTCAAAGTTTGAGTAGCTTTTTGCTAGGAGTTTATCAAGAGCCTGCAGTTAGAGCTTGCATTTAATTTGGGGATTGTTCTTTATGGGTTGTCTGACACCTTCCCATGCTTGCCTGCAGTATGTCAAATGCTGCTACTGAGCTTTATCTGTCCTTTGTTTTCTACACTATTTATCGCTGCTATGGGCCATATTGGAGAAGGAGTGGAAAGTTTGTGTGCAAATGAATGTCCAAGAGGAGTTAATCAATTTCGGCAAAATCCTACTAAAGCTGAATTATGTTGTTTGTTTGTTGTTGGTTTTGCAGTGGATTTTTTGTTTTTTCTTTTGTGTGTGGTTTGGCTTTGTTTTGTTTTCTCCCCACCTTTCCCGTCCCCCCCTTTAAGCCCTGGGAGGCCGCTCGAAGGGCTCCCCGGAGCCTTCTCTTCTCCAGGCTGAACCCCCCCAACTCTCTCAGCCCGGCCCCCCAGGGGAGCTGCTCCAGCCCCCCCAGCATCTCCGTGGCCTCCTCTGGCCCCGCTCGAGCAGCTCCGGGTCCCTCTGCTGTTGGGGGCCCCCGAGCTGGCCCCAGCACTGCAGGGGGGTCTCCCCAGAGCGGAGCAGAGGGGGAGAATCCCCTCCCTGGCCCTGCTGCCCCCCCTGCTCTGGCTGCAGCCCAGGGCATGGGTGGGTTCTGGGTTGAGAGTGCACAGTGCTGGCTCACAGTCAGCTTGGCATTGCCTTGACCCATGTGCAGGACCTTGCACTTGGCCTCACTGAACTTCAAGACACTTGCACAGGCCTACCTCTCAAGCCTGTCCAGGTCTGTCTGGATGGCGTCCGTTCCCTCCAGTGTGTTGATGGCACCTCACAGTTTGGTGCACTCAGTTCCACTGTCCATGTTGTCAGTAAAGATGTCGAACAGCACTAGTCCCAACACCAACCCCTGAGGAACACCACTCATCACTGCTTTCCTCTTGGACATCGAGCCATTGATCACTAATAATTTAACTAATGAAACCACCATTCTTTAATGTAGATATTTGATGCCATTCAGTGGGATGAAAATTAATTTTCATACACCATAAATATCTCATGGTCTTAGATTTTGTGGTTCAACTGTCAAAATACAGGCATAAAAACTACAGAGTGACTGCAAAGAAAACCTTTAATTTTGTGGGAGGAATTCCTTATTCTGAGTACACTCTTATATAATGTAGCTGTTTTTATGAAGTCAAATTAGTTAAGTAGTTTAGATTCTTGGATTCAAGGTAATGCAGTCTTGTTACACGTGTCCTGTCTTACCTTCCTAGAATGTAATTATTTAACTGAACATTATCTCCAAATTACTATTAATTATTTTTTTTTTCTTCCCCTTCAGTCACAATCTGAAGCAGAAATTAGATGTTTGTCTCAGTGTCACAAGTCTCTTCTAGGTCTAGTAGAGTGGAGCTCAACACCTGGAGGCAACACAGAGTGAATAAGAATGGTGTCTGGAGCATTTATGTTGTCATCATAATTTTCACTAGGTACAATTCTGTGGCTATTCTATGGCTGTAGAACAGCAGAAGCAAAGTCTTGCTTTGTGGTCAAAAGTGCACGTTAGGATAATTATTAGTGCAGGGTAAGTGATTCTTCTTGCTTTTTATTAAGGGCGACCAAGCATTTTTAAACTACTTTCTGTAATTAAAAGAATGTATAAGCAAGCATTCTGTAATGCAGGTGTGGTGCTTGTTCTCTAAATACTCTACAATGATGGCAGATAGAAATGAAAGTAATATGAGTGGGCAGCGTAACAATTACCCTGGAAAAGCCTTGGGGATCAAAAATGGAATTGCCGATTCCCGTCATACAACTGAAATGACTAAAAGGTCATTCCAGTGTATTAAGGTTAGATATAGCAGAGTGATGCTCTGCAAAGGACACCTACATACCAGAAGTAATCGGTAGTGAATCATCATTAGGAAATGGAGCATTTCCCTTAATGCAATGTGTTAAAAGGCTGCCTCCATTAAAGTTTTGGTAAGATAAATAGAATCTTTGAACTATGAATGTCTTTACATATATTTTAGCCAAAATCAGTATCTTCAGGTCTATGTCATCTGTTTCCATTTTTAGGTGCTTAGTTTGGAATACGTATCTGTGTATGCTCAGATCCATTTGATGCTAATTGAAGCTATATATTTTCCCTAGCTGAAGGAAGAAAACAAAACGAAAAAAAGCCCTTAGAAATCTGAGGGTAGATATGCAGAAAGGTGGTTTTAAAAATTTTTATTATAAAAACAGCCATAAAGTGTTTCACATATAAACAATTATATATATATATACACACTTTATATACGTATGTTGTGCATATATATAAATCACTTCATATAAATAGATCTGTGTATATATATATGTATAAAATGAAAAACATCAATTGTTCTTCTTCAATTAAGTTTAAATGTAAGTCTTATGTATAACAACTTGACAATGCATTAAAAAATGTAGGTACTTGTAAATACAATAAATGACACCTAGGAAACTGGGCTTGGCTTATCTGAAGTTCATTAGCGCTTACAGCTCTGATGATATACAAAAGTGTCAAGAAATACGAAGATGATGTTTGAGAGCCATTGCAGAAATCTGTTTCTAGGTTCCTCAGCAGTTAAATCACACATCCGTGGAATATATTAAGAATAGGCTGAACAGCAGCTTGCAAACTAAAAATACAATCACTTTACATAACAATGTGAACTACATGTGAAGTGAGCATAGGATTACAGTATTCTATAACACAAACAAACATGTGATCCATCTCCACTGTAATCTCTGCCCCTTTCAAACCAGTGATTTCCACTGGTCTCAAATCAGATGCACATTTATAATAAGTAGACAGAAATACACATTGTATATGATTTAATTGAACTAGTTAAGTGTATAACAAGTAACTTGCTTAAATTATAAATTGCTGTTCAGCCACACAGTATGTCTGTGAAATGTGGAGTCAAAATAGATTTGAGTTATATAGGGACTGTGAAAAACATCGTGTGACAGAAGTGTTGATAGGTGTTGTACGTACTCCTGTATAACATGCATTGACTCATGATTTTTGGACCTGAGACCTACGTATAGACTGTAGACAAAGTCATTATCTCTATGGAGATGTATATATAAATAAACAAAAGACAGTTTGGAAAACGGGTGTCACAAACTATGTTGACAGTAGGATGCTTAGGCTGCCCCTCCATTAGTGGTACTGCCTGGGGGCTGGGGATGTGACTTCGTGGAGGTTTTACTGGGCTCTGGTTCTGGTCTGTCCTGGACTGACCACGGGTTAGTGTTTTGTAATGCAAACACTTAGCACTTTGTAATGCAAATCCAAGCACAGTAGGTGGAGACTATGGGAAATTCAGCCTCAAGAACACACACACACACACCTGATCTGAACTAAAGAGCAAATGTAGGCATACGCTTTGAGCAACTGTTAAATTGCAGATTCCGTCTTCGGTGTTGGCTGGCTTGCTGCTCCTACCTCTTTTGTCTCTCAAATGAGTTTGAACTGTAAAGTTTGTCACTGTCTTGCACATGGCACAGAGATCTATCTGCAAAAGGTCATCAGGCTTTTTTTTTTTTTTTAATTTTCTATACACGGAGGGGCATAGTAAAGGAGTAACTAAAGGGCTGTTGAAGCCTGAGTTAAATTTTACCTCCTGTGGGGTGGCAGGGTGGTGGGTTTTTGCTGATGGATATAGATTATGAAGTGAAGCTGATGCAGAAGTCATTTTGTGTAAGGGGCTGGACATCGTGTGAAGGAAGCATTTCACATATCAGCATAGGAAAAAAACAAACTTGGAGGGCTCTAGCTGCCTGTATGTTAAGTATTTGGGAGGGGGGATCCGTGGGCAAGACAGGATAGATCTGATAAATACAACTCAAATCCCATAAAATAGCCCTAAGTGGTAAAGAAACAGGTGGTGATGATGTGCAGGTGAATATATTCTTCTGTCTAGGTAACTTGATTCCTTGTGATACCTAAAATAAAGCAGCTCCACTTGCTTTGGTAGTAATTTGTTATGTTTTTGAACTGTTGCTTTACTATGGAGGATTGAAGTCTAGTGCTGAATATTGATGAGAATTTTGAGGGTGCTCTTGAGTCTTCTTAGTTGTGATGCCCTGTCAAAGTACAAGGAAATAAAGGAGAGGTTGGTTTGTTGGTTGGTAGGGTTTGTTTTGTTGTGTCAAGGCTGATACGAATGTGCCTGAATTGCAGGCACACAGTTTTGACCTGCAGAAGGCTCCTCGCTTAGGTGGGGTAAGATGTGTTAGGAGTGAAATACTGCACTCTGTGTTCAGCACAGGAGCTTAGGAAGGCTGTTGTGAGAGCCTTGCTGGTTAAGCAGCTGTGTCAGCAAGGGAAAAATATGGTTCTTGGGAAAAAGATTTCAGTTAGCCAGAATTTCTTTGAAAGCTTCCAGTAAGGAAAATACCCTAGGTGCTAGGAATTGTATTACTTAACCAAACCAGTTCTCTAAGCAGCACTTAGAGATGTAATATCTGTTAATTATTAAAGGAGAAAGCAGGCACAGTAGTAGGGGAAAGCAAATAATGGCTATTAGCTTGGTGCAGGACACCAGGTGCGGTGATGAGTAACTGCATCAATTCAGCTGCACAAACAGAGAGCAGAGGATGTCTAACGAGAATAATATTGCCAACAAAGTCATAGGAGTAGTAAGGTCATGGGAGTAGAGTAGCTGTAAATATTTGGCTAGTGTGGAATCTTTAAAATACCTGATTAATGTATCTTATCTGTATGTTACAGTACAACTACAAGTTTCCTGGGAGCTTCTATCAGAAACATTAAACAGCTGGCTTCAGCAGAAAAATTGGCTTGATTTCAAGCATTTCTTCATATATGTACATATATATATATATAGAGAGAGAGAGAGAACTCCAAACAAGATTTAAATGATATCTGGACAAGGTATCTGTTTGGTTATTAGATTAGAGCCAGCATAACCTAGAATGGAGGGGACCTCTGGAGATAATCCCAACTCCACCCAGGTCAGGGCTAAAATGGCTCAGATTGCTCAGGACCCTGTTCAGAGGGGCCCAGGCAGCCAGTCAGTGCTAGTGGTTAAAAAAGCCTTTTCCTTCAAATTTTATTTTTTTCCTTACCACATAGTATGTGCCAGGCTATACTGTTACACAGGGAGGGAAGGCAGCAGAGCTATCTGAACTCAATTTGACTAGTTAAATAAAAATAATTCATAAAAACAATGATTTCGTTTTGAGACCAGTCTAGGATTGTTTCTATATGGATGGCTTCAGATGGAGTAAAATTTCTGTGTGTTGCAGGCAGCCCAGGCAGGAGGCAGTTTTAGCCTAAAACCTCTGTAACAGAATTACATCAAGGCTATGCCTGACCTTACAGACCTGCTGAAGAGAGGAAATAAGAAATATGTACTATTTTTTTTTTTTTTATTAAACTTCTGTAGTCTAGCTAAAATGGATGTTTAGCCAAACCATGGGAATATCTATGATGGATTCTTACTCTTTGCAAATAATTTTTTCTTTAAATGAAGTTTTTTGCCACGTTTGAGAATGTTTCTATTTCCACTAGAGTTCTTGAAGCTTTAGTTATTGGAAGAGAATCTAAAATAACATTTATTCTAAAATTATGTTTGTAATAACTAGGAATGAACTTTTGGCTGTTGTTGTGAGCAAAGGCATTCACGTTCTTGCCAACTGATGTAGAGAAGTGCATTAGGAACCACAGTCTTGATTACATATGATTGAGGTAACCAAGAATTTTAATTAATTCCTAAGCTTTAAAAATAGCTACTAGGAAGAAGTAATTTTGTAAAAGGTCATTAGAGCAATATTCTCTCAGGTCTTATAATTGGAATGAAAGAAAATGAGATTTACCAGAAAGCAAAGAATCTGATTCTAGCTAAGATCACACAATTTACTCTTACAGAGATAAGTTTAAGTTCTGGATTTGTTTTGACAGCTGGAAGTAGAAACCTATAAAGGCATTGGAAATGTGTCCTTCACAGAATGCACTCTTTTCTGCATGTTCAAAAAACAAGCAGAGAGATATTTTTTGATACTGCCAACCCCCCAACCCACTGTATAACTCTTCAAATGCTGAAATAAATATTTTAAAGCTACAGTAGGAAAGAAGCAAGCAATGTTCCTGTGGCTGCAGGAAGAACAGTTTAGGGAAAGACATTATACAGGTCATGACCGAGTGTATCCTGGGCCTCCTTTTCAGCAAAGCACTTACAGAACAGGAGAGGTGCAAACTAATTCCTTCTTCTGTCTATATCAAATCAGAGAGTAAATCTTTGACAGTGAAACTTGGCACTTCTTATTTTTTATTTTTAAGTTTTATTGGATAATAACTTTTCCACCTTCTGAAAGGAATTCCTCAGGATAGGTTTTTGTAGGGGTTTTTTTGTTGTTTTGGTTTTTTTTTTTTCTCTCTGTGCTTCTTGAAGGATGGTGTCAAGCAGTCCTACAAATTACTAGGTACGCTTCAAGCATTATGTATTGCTAAATGCAAAGTGCAGGAGTATAAATTCTATTGTTAGCAGGATAAATTGATTCTTTTTTTTAAAGGTGGATTTTCTGTTGAGGTAACAACATAAATCCAAAATAAGAGATCAATGGTTAGCCAACCATTACTTAAGACACAGAAGATTTTGCAAGTAGACTGAGAACTTGATGTGTGTGACAGTCAGTCTTTTATCTATCTATAGGCATCATACATGTCCATATATTTTATTAACAAAAGAATAGCAGTTGATGATGATGAATGAGTGGGCAGCTAGTGACTATCAGTTGGCCAGAAACACTTTAAAGCAATGCTTTCTGTAAAAGAGAGAACATGGATGATATGCAAATCTTGAATGAGTGGACTATACATGCAGACGTGCTTGCTTTTTTAGTATCTGTCTACCACTTCACCCCTAACCCTAATGTATCCTTTAGTTCTCTTCTCTGAGTATGGCTGCCATTTGCCTTGAATACGTGGATAATATAACAATTAGCTTGGGGTCTTAGATAACTTAAGGATTAATTTTTAATTGGTAATCGTTAGTATGGCATTTTTTTTGGTATTTAACAATTTCACTAACTCCTATTTGATCACACTGTATTAAATTGGTTATGTAAACTCAGTGTGTGTCACTTAAATCTGGAGGCAGAAGTTTGATATCCATTTCAGTGTCTCATTATTCATTGAAAGAGTCTCATTTTCATATCCAGTTAGATATCTCATTATATCCCTCTGAGTATCTGTATACCTGTATCACACTTCTTTGAAGAAAGCACAGTGATTTGTAAAATCTGTGGGTTTGAACTACTGTTTGGAAAAAACATAAGTATTTAACCAGGCAGAGGCTTAAAACAGGAGGCATTGCAGATTGGCTGTGGTCCCTCTGTTAGCCCTGTGTTGTCGTTAGAGATTGACTATTTTTGCTCACCCAACAACATACAGCTTCATCAAGCCCGGGGAAACATCTCTGACTTTCTGTAGGGGTGAATTGTCTCTTGGGGCCCCACACCATGGCAGGGTCACCTGCCCCAGGAGGGCAGCCTGGCTGCCCATAGGGTCCTGCTGCCACCGGAGTGCCGAGGGACCACCCCGTCCATCTCCACTTAGCTTTGGGCAGGGGTGGATCTTGCTGCTTGTTCCCATCAGGGCTGTGTTTATCCCTATGAACTGTCAGCTGCCATGGAGAAGAGCCCTTACAAAAAAAGTATATTCTCCCTGGAAGCAAGCACATTCACTCTCTGTGTAATAAATCCATAGCTCTTTGAAGGATTATAAGCAACATATTACTTGATTTCAGCGTCATGCACAAGTCATGATCCTTGCATGTTGGTTTTAACCTTGGCCTGCTTTGCATGCAAAATATTGCTTCCAGTTCAATTCAGACATGTACACTTGTGTGAAAATGGCAAAAAAAAAATAGTGACATTTCTGCTGAAAGTATCTAAATTACAGTCCATTTTTGGTATTTGTATGACTTAAAAGTATAGAATTACCTTGGTTTTAATTATCTTTCAGTGCTGCTCTTCAAACGGTATTAAAGTATGTAAGTCAAAGGATATTTTTGTGAACCTTGAGAGTTCATCAAGAAGGGCAAGCTGTGCATGATGAACACACATGTTTATTCATTATGCTTTTCTTCTGGCATTTCAGGATAACAGACTACTAAGTAAAAAATAAAGCACTGTGCAGATAGTTTTGCCTTTTTAGCCCCCCAAATAGTCTTTTTTGTGAGATAAAGAAGACAATTCCTCATACTTTTTTCTGGTAGAATATATTGTAATGTGTGCGTGGCAGTTAGTACCCGACTGTAAAATTATATACAAATAGGTAGTTGAAAATCTGAGTTTAAGATATGGGTTTCTTGGTAGTTAGTGTAAATTAACAAAGCTTTAATAATCAGGGATCATGGGAACAGGAAAATTGAGAGTGATTTGCCATGGTACCGCGCCCATGGATTTGTAGACTGCAGTTCTCTAATCCAGATATAATTTTTTTCTATCTTCATCCTCCTTTTCCTCCCCATCTCTACATATGCAGTGTTTTTACCCCTTCTTCCCCCTAAACTCTTGACTGAAGATAGTTTCTCAGGTACTTTTTTCTTAGGCTTCTTAGTGTGTTGCAGATGCTATAAAAGCAAACTATTTTTCTTTTGAGTTAGCACATCTCTTGTTCTCATGAACTATCGTGGGAGTTAAGTGACTGTATAACAAATTGGGAGAAAGTTAATAGTTAAATTTGTGATTTTCTATCCTGAGGCTTTGCTATAAGATATTTCATCTTTTTTACTGTTTTTACTGTAAGGTACTTCATCATTCATCACATTGTATGTTTGGTTTTTCTATAAAGCTCTAATCTCTCAAACCCGTAGGTTTTCAAATAAAATATTTTTTAAAGTATCAATTTAAAAGAGAAACCTCTGACTTTGTATATTTAATATTGAATATGTCATTTGTGAACAGTGATTTTTTTGGGGCTGTTCCACCAACAGCCTTACAGTGATGGTCAAGGAAGTATAGTACCATGGCCTGGTATCACATATTCAAATTATGTAGCGCACAGTGTTTTCATCAACTTCTTGGATGCCATTTTCAATTTTTTTTTTTTTTTTTTTTTATAAAGCTCATTCAAATTATTAAGTAAATGAATTATTCATACTTAAGAGATCAAATAAACAAGTAGCTCATGATCTCAGAACTGATGCAGATTCTGTCCCTGTAATAAATAATATGTATTCACCACCTTACAAATATTTACCACTTTTAAGTAAACAAGTAAGATGTACTTAAGGACAGCTTCTGTCATGTATGTGCATTTGACAGTCTTCTGCACCACACCCCCCCACTTCCCCCGCCCCGTTCAGTTTATTTTTAAAAATATATTTATTTCTCAGGCATTTTATGGTATCGAGTAATTCTTTGCTCATTTTTCAATTAAATGAGTTGCAAATTCTTTGGGGAAGGTAATTGGTTGCAGTCTCAAGCAAGCCCTGCTTCTGGTGGCAGAGAAGAGAAAGGGGGAAAGGGGGAATGTTGCATTACAAAATCTGGGTACTTTTAATATATATTTCACCAGCTATCTGTAAGATCTGTTGCTAATTTAAAAATAATAGAGCATAAAACCAGAATATGTGAAGTTATAGTGACTGCTGAAGTAAAAAAAGACGTTTTTAAGCTTGGCATGATTTCCTGTTCATTCTTTCATTTACCTTGTAATAGAGAGATGAGGAGTTGGTAGATATTATTGCACTGAGCCAGAAAATACTTAAACCCCAGTCAGAATGAAAGAACTTTTACTTCCATTATGGGTAGTGCCCTGCTTCACCTGTAATTTTTGTTTTTTTTGACTCCTAATATATTGTTTCTGGAAGAGTATTTTTCTTTTAGCACTATTACATGCTTCAGTCTTAGTGGTTTGGGGTCTAAAATCAGTTTCTGGAGGGCTTGTATGTGCTACTACCTCCAGAAATAATGGGGGGAGGTAAATTATAGGAGAGGTTTCTACCAGAATCATGACTAAGCCTCACCATAATGCACAGTCCCAGTCTCAATTGTTTAACAGAAATTTTTGTAGCATAGCCAAGTGTTTTTTGTTTGTGTTGTTTTTTTGGGTATCCATTGTAATAACGCTTTTTCATAGCCTAGAAATGGAGGATATTCAGCTCTTCGTCTAAGTTATATCAATTCTGTTTTGTTGTCGATCAGATATCTAACTATAGGGAAAAAAATTCTACTTTTTGTTAGCCAATTATGATCACATTGATTACGTGGAGAGAAAGCTGTAACACGAAGGTCCCTTCCAAGCCAAATCATTCTATGATTCTATGAAAAATTCAGACCTTAAGACTGAAGCATTTATAGAAGCTAGGTTGCAAAGTCAGATAGCATGTGGATTCCAATCTACAGCCAACGTTTGGTTTCGAGATCATTCTTTGGATATATTGGGAAATGATCTTTCTGTGTGGGTTTTTTTTTTTTTTTTAATCTAGAATATTTTTCAAGTGCAAAGCAAATATAGCTGTGTATTGATTTCTTTTGCAAAGTGAATTGTCAGTATTTGACTTAGTTGGTGTAAAGATCTTTTTCAGTTTAATAGTTGTGGCAGTTTTTATAAGTGATGAATGGTAACAGTATGAGAATCTGGATTCTAGGTGTGCTGTTGTCTTGGTGCTACTAATCAGATGTGACATTGAGCTGCTGTTTCACTGCCTGGCAGCGACTTGTGCCCTATAACCATAAACAAATTGATTTGATGTGATGTGTTCAACAAAATAACCAGAAATAGATGTATGGTCATGGAAATCTTTACTGGTTATATAGCTGTGTGTTTATACTGCAGTGTTTTGTCCAGAACTTAATTGAAAACAACTCAGTGTGGTTTGGCAGTGTTTCTGTGTAGAGAAATTTATATACAAAACCTTGGCCTTCTTACAGCAATTATTCAGAATAAGCTTAGATATAAATCCTCATCTCTTCTGGCCTTGATAATGTAGAATTTTAGAAAAGTGATGTTCTGGTTTTACCAGGCAAAGGGCGGGGTTGGGAGATTGTATGCAACAGGAACTTCATTTTGATACGGACGGATCTTTCATTTAACCTCTGAAGAGCTGTTATGATGATGAATCATTTTACTACATCTGCTTTAGTTCCTTTGGGTTTAGGTAGTTCTGTGGGAACACAGGAGTCTGAAAACTGATTGGATCACACAGGGTATAATTCAGACTTGTGCTTTTCTTGTTAATACTGATGAGAAATAATTGCCATCAAGAAGATAGGATCTTTATGCAGTGCAGAAATAACAAGCTGTTTACTTAAGTCCTATGATATTTCAAATTGTATAATTACATTGGTTCTAGGTACATGCGAAGTCCCTGTTGCTATGACTGTTATTGATAAGAGTGTCATTTGTATTACCTGGAATTTTAATAGTTTGTTTGTAAGAATATAGTCTCTCACATATTTCTTGCACACTTTTGTGTAATTAACTGTTTAAATAAGTTGCATCTTTAATAAGTCAAATGACATGGCTTGGTTTCCTCAATTTTGGTCCAAAACTTAGTCTGATAGTCCCGTCAGAGCCAAGGGCAGCACACGGGGTGAGCCAGGCTGCTGGGGGGCCGTGGGGGCAGAGCAGTGCTGCGCCGGCTGCTTCGGCCTCTCCGGGGACGGCCGGTGCTGCCCGGCCCTGCGCTGCCTCTGGCACCACCGAGCTCTTCCTCTTCCTCCCGGCCCAAAGCCAGGGGTTTTGCTGAAGGTTCCCAGGCAAGAAGTATTTATGAAGCTTCTGCTTATTTCAGAAGATGCACCGTACACCAGATGTAACTCTGCAAATGGCATTGCTGTTGCTGTAAAGAAAACACTTCTGCTTTGGAATAAAATGAACCTATAAATAATGCACTTATTCTTTCCATCAACATTCTTCTGTCAGAAATGTAACTTTTAGGCCCTTTAAAATGTGACTTTTAAGCCCATTAGTGAGATCTAAGGGTTATGATTTATATGCGCTAGAAAGTAGTATTATATATTTTATTTCCATGGAAACTGGCATCTGTGTAGCATGCTACTAACTACAGTGGATAATGACTTTTCATATTTTTAGTTTTGATAGCAATATCCATGTCATTAGTCAGGTGGTTAATGCTGCTAGGTGTGATAGTCAAAATTGCTAAGCAGTTTCTCTGCATGGAAAAGAAAACTCTTCACTATGAATATTATTTCCATCGTAAAGAACTTTTACCTGATGATCTAATATATTGAATTTATTACATGACAATTAATAGTAACTGTTTTGTCACTATTAATTAGGTATTGCCAAGAGAAATAGAAGTAATTACTATCTTTTTTTTTTTTTTTTGCTTCTGTCTTAGAGGTGAACACCACCCTGGGTTGACCTCTCTCTCATGTGCATATATTCGCAGTGCATAAACTCTTGTGTTCTCATTAATCTCTGTCTGTAGTTTTGAATTGCAAGGATTCATAACAAATTTATACAAAGGAAACCATTAACTCAGTAAACGTTTTATTGGTTCGGTGTCACATATGGTGCAATAACATTATTTCAGTATTTGCTGTTAGACTACCTGAATTTTTTACAAAGTATTTATATGATGACCAAGTCATGCCTAAACAATATTGGAGGAAGCCTTTTTTCTATCAAAAATATAAATGGTGATATAAGATTTGGGGAGGAAAAAACCCCAATTTTTTCCATTTTTTCAGAGCCAAAGGAAATAATCACAGTTGGGTTTAATAAAGACTAAAAGGATGTCAGTGAGTAAGACCACTTACAGAAGAGCTACATTGGTGTTTGTACAAAATTGCTCTCCAAAGAAAACCTCCATGTAAAACTGAAGGTCTACATTTTATCTGCTTCTGACGCTTCAAAGTTAAATGCAGGTTTTCTGATTCCTTGTTTGTCTTTAACTCTTCCTTTCAACTCCTATAATTGCTGTTTACTAAGAATGCCACAGCAATTCTTGATAATTGCTAAACAGTTTACTTTTTGCATCTCACATAACCTCTTTCACTGTACAATTGGAAGGTATGCTTTTTTTAGTAGCAGCTCTGTCAAAGAGTATCTGCAATGTGTCAGAAGTACTGTGGAAAATAAGATGTAGCTCCTTATATTGTTTAGTAACTAGCCTGTTCTGGATTTTGCTGATGTCAAACGTTTTCATCAGGCAGACATGCAGATGTTTAACTTTACTACCATGAATTGTCACATTTATTTGCATGATGCTGAAGTTAAACATGTGCATAACATTTGCAGTATTGTGGCCTTAATGAATTATTACTTTAAATATAATCTTGGTCCAATATGTAACTCACTTCAGAATGAAATTGCTATCATAATTTGAAACTTGCGTTTCTTGCTTTTTATAAGATATCTTGTAGAACAGAAAATAAGCCCACCAGCTTGCAATACAAGACGACTAGTAAAAAGTAGTTAAGAAATTTTATCCAAACATGAAAACTGAGATAGTTGTGTCTCACCGTGCACAGACCACAATTCACATAACTGGAAAAAATAACAGCACAAGGTCTAACATCCCACTTCTATTTTTTCACTGTTTTGTTGCCATTAAAAATCTATTGTTCCTAATATTCCACTAAAAGCAAAGCTGATAACTATTCCAGACCTTACTAAGAAAGCAGAGTTAGTGAGTCCATTGCTTATAAGCCTGATTTTTCTTTCTGTAACATGTTTGCTGGATAGACTTTTTCATTAATAATGTTATTTGATTGTTTAAATAGAAAGCGTGTGCCAAAATTTTTTTTTTTTTCATTTTTTAATTTTTTTAACTGGGCTGGCTGAAGTGTGACATACCCATTAATGGGAAATTCTGTCCCTTAAAACCTGTTTCCAGTATAGCTTGAAGAAAATTCTGTTATGCTTAGAGGTACTAGAAATGGACAAGAACATAATAAAAAAAGTGGAGAACAGTAAAAACCTTAGACACTCTCAAAGCAACTGAAGGTAGGTCCACACTGTAGTACAACACTGTAATACTGATATACCTGAAATATCTCAGCAGTACCAGCTCATCTGTATTAATAGATGTAGTGCTGTCTCAACACCAAACTCAGAGTGGGCTAATTCGTCTTGTGCCGGCTACTTTGGCACTAGAATACAGACTAACGGGTTTAAAGTCAGAGTATACATTTCTGTGTTTTAGTCACAGGAGAGCATAAGACCTGATTACTTACTGGCGGTTTCCAGATGCTAGTAAATGTAACAAGTCTTTTGAAGGCAAAGGTGTTTCATGCGTGTGTTTTGGGGGGTTTTGGCTGATTTTGTTTTTTTTATTACACTTAGTGAAGGGGAGAAGATATGGGAAAGTGGTGTGTAGGTCATGTGCATCATCTGCAGAGTGGGAGAACAGTAACCACAATTTAACCAAAAAAAAAAAAAAAAAAAAAAAATCTTTTTCTGGAGTAGAGTTTTCCACAACTTAAAAAAGGTCTGTAAAAGATCCAGTGCTATTAGGACTCGAGTGTTTCTTACTTAACTTCTCCCTGAATGCTTTATTTTCTAGCATTTAAACTGTACCTTTGAAATGGCTGTGTAATTCCTCTGCTTTAATCAGTGGTCAGAGCTCCCTTTGAGAAGTCCGTGGCAGTTACACTAAAGTTTCAGAGATCCTCATAATGG
This sequence comes from Tyto alba, assembly GCF_018691265.1. NCBI lineage: Eukaryota > Metazoa > Chordata > Aves > Strigiformes > Tytonidae > Tyto > Tyto alba. Next base: position 8,073,297 of record NW_024881261.1, read on the forward strand.
TGGATGAACACCTGAGTCAAACCATTGCATTAGAAATGGGTCATTTTATAAAATTCCTGTCAAGAAAACATGAGGATTCCACAAGCTAATGATTTTAGTATCCATTAAGTAACACCCAAAAAGGCACAAAGGCGTAGCCAGTCCCATAAAGCTGTGTACTGTATGAATTATCTCTTGTGCCATCTGGACCCAATTTGCCAGTTAGTAATTGGTGTTTCAGTTGGTTATGTATGCTCCAATCTGCAAGCAATTTTAGCTGATATGATATAGAATGCAAATATATATATATATATGAAAATACAGTAATTGCAAAACTGACAATATTGAATAAAACTAAACCAGCTGAAGAACCTACTTTCTGATATTGCAAATATTTGTACTAGAAAAATTGTGTGAATATTCACTCTCAAGTTGATTTTGAGTGTTGGCAGATTCCTTTGTTTTACTGATGAAGACTGTTTTCAAGACAGAATGCACTGTTGAGAGTTTTTTGGTGTGAAAGGCAACCAACACAGAAGGTTGATTATTTTTTTTTTTTTAGTGGATGACAGATTAGGCAAGTTCACTGCTGCCAAGGACAGCTATGTGAGTATGGAAAAGCCTTTCTGGAGTAATGGGTTTTCAGAGCAGAGTAAGAGCTGGAGTGGAGGAAAGCAGAACACCTGGTAAAGCAAAAAACAAGTAATTAAAATTGCCTGAAATTTGACGTATCAGCTTGGTCCAGAAACCCACTGCAGGCACTACAGTGAACATTGGGTAGAGGCAAGGGATGATTTAACTAGCAAACTAAGTGATATAGGATGGATTAAGAAAAGGTGGTTATGCACCTGAATAAATTCCATAATATCATTGTGGAGACATTTCTGATAAAACTTTAATATTTTTATATTCACTGTAACTCAGTCTTGTTTGCCATAAAGTTTTATTTTTACTTGGTGGTATCTACTTATGGTGAAAGCTCATCCTGCAGTTATTAGCTTTTCAAAACTTATTTTGATTTTGCATGTTAAGTTTTTAATGATTTTAGCAAATTTCTTCTTCCAAGCAAAATGGGCAGAAGAATGTCTTTCTGGCAGTTGTTCAGTTGAGTACTATAAAATGAATTGTGCAAGAACAATAATTTTGATCTTCAGGATTGCTGTTTGACAAATTAATTATTTTCTTAAGCAGCAGATATTTTCCTTTTAATTTCTTATTGAAAGTTTTATTCATATTTTTAAATGTATAAATATATTTAGAAATTAAGTTACTTTGATCAAAACAAAACAAAAAACCAAACCCATCCTATCCCCCATTTTAGTATATCTAGAACAAATATATGTTCATTCAACGTATCTGTCTAATGTTTTTTCAAGATAATAAAAATAGGGGGGGGGGGGGGGAAGGAATAAACAAGTTTGGTGAAATTAACTGAATCAATGTAAACCTAGGAATGAGGAAAAATACATAAAAATTTTCAACTGAGTTTAATATTAAAGGTTTATATTTCTTTGCTATCACATAACAAGAAAGTATGTTAATTATTGTAGAAGTCTTGATAACAGATTTTGGAACAGTAACAACTTTAGGTTTTAAAGTTTAGCTTCAATTATGGAAACAAAAAAAGTCAGATTTTTATTCAAGCAGTTTTAGGAAGCACATTTTAAGAACAAATTGAAAAAATTAATCCACAAATCAGTAAACTGATTTCCAAGTTTGTAAATGTGTTTCCTAGCACGTGTTGGTTTCTTAGAATACAGTATTGCTTCTATCTGTGATGTACACTTTTGTTTTAAGTAGACAGTATATAATCTTTCTCATTAGATTACCTTCAACCTTTTTCTTAATAGTGGTTCGTTTCTAATGGGGAGGAAAGTAAAGAGTCAGTTTTCTATGTAGAGTTAATTTTATTACAGAGATTATTTCATTTCTTTTCATTGTCACACTGTATAGTCTAGTTATTCTATAAATACTAATGTAGCTTTTTATTTTTTCATATGTTTTTTAAATCTTCTGTCAGCATGCTTTTACACATCTGAATCTGCTAAAGGCAATATAAAGATTAAGGAGATGGAGGATGTCCCATTTTAGGTAGCCAATTCCTGAGTTTATTCTTTTTGGGTCTGTATCTGGTTTTGCAGTATATTTGAATGCACGCTGACCAGGCATTCACTTGGGAGTCCCAGCCTATTTCACAAGTTTATGAACTGAATTTTTAATGGATTTCTGTGCAACTGTGTGAGTGTACGTGTGTATCACTACACCTATGTATGTATAAGAGACATAATAGTGAACACAGAGTATAACTGATAATCAGTACATACTTTATCGACTACTGAACTATTTAAGCATCCCCAAGAACAAGGCTGGCTTAAATGCTCAGAAAACTTTCTCAACTTTCTGTTCTTGACAGTTTTCTTTATGCCTGGGAAGTTAAATTGTTTCTGTCATCACGGACTCCTTGTTCAGGGTCTACATCAGACATTTTCTATGCAAGATTCTTTTCTTGACAGTTTTCCTAGAACACTTCAGGGATCATCCTGCCCTGTGCACTGGAGTGCTGGAGAGTAGGTTGGAAAAGGCTTGTGCTGCTCTGGCCCCATAGTTTTGGACTTTGGGGCTGTGTCATAAAGAGAAGAAAACACCTACTCCTCTAAAGCATAGCTAGAAAAAAAATCCCTTTTTTCCTTTGAGTCTAGTGTTACTAGGGAGTGTATCATGAGATTGGTGGTATCTGTTTCCTTTCACTGTCTCCTCTAACTCGTATAAATAATCTAGCAGTCACTTCACTGTGCAGGTCATATACAATGACTACATTCAATAATAGGGTTGAAAAAAGCAATAATGTTAAAGTCCATATTTTAAAGGTATATGCCAAAACCTTTTTTTAATAGTACAGATATCCGAGTCTTTGGAGTAGAAGAAACTCCTTCCTAGTTTTAATGGTGGTTTTTTGGGTTTTGATTTTTTTTTTTTACATGAAATATTCCTTCCTTTCCTCTCAGTATACAGGGTTGTCTAGGAAAATGTAATAATTTACAGGCATATGCATAGACATTTTCTCTTCTTTTTCCCCAAAACACATTAGACCATACCTTGTAAGAATACCTAAGATCCACTATAGTAACTCTGATGGATGGGAAAAAAATAAGGTTTTTTTATCTAGTGTGCAGCACTGACATAATGTCAATTTGTGATACGTACAGTGTTACATAGCACTGATAGGCAATAAGTAATATTTTCAAAAATATTATTATTCAATTGATGTAAAGTCAGTGAAGTAAGATTTCTTATGTGCTTGTGTGATCTTTCCTTAACATTTATTCCCAAGAATGTGACAAGCTTACTACATTCTAATAAAACTTTATTATGTTAATGCTTAAAAATAGTTAAGCAAATATAGAATATTATAAAGTAAAATTAAGCTTTCAAAAAACAATTTACTTTTTAGTTCCTGAAAATAAGTACTTTGGTTTAAAAGCAAAAGTCTTATGCTCTAGTTATCATGCCATGGCTTAATTTTCTGACTTTTTATTTTTGTATGCACCTAATAGTTTGTAAAGTTTAGCTGAATGATGTTGCACTACTAGTAAGAGGTTGTCATACATACTTTTTCAAATGTTGTAATCTCAGTGTATATTGATGGACATTATTTATTATGCCTTGTCTTAGAATTTCTGAATGGAAGTGCTATATCTAATGTTAATTTACATTGTAGTAATGAGATTCCAGTATTAGTGGTGACATTCTTATCTCTGTATTAAAAAATAACCTAACTTTGTAGGTACAGTTTTAGAAGCAAATAATAAATGAGATGGCATCACATATGTCTGTTGCATATAAGAGGGATGTTTATCATCCCCTTGCTTTTGCAAATTCTTTCAGATTAATAATTTAATGAAGCATTTGAAGATTAAAACTTCATCCTGTATTGACACTCATGTAAATATTTATCCATTTAGATGGTATTAGCAAACTATAAACTTCTGAATGATCACTGTGTAGCTGTGGAGTTCAGTATCAGTATGTTAAAAAAGATTAGAAAAAATGATTTTCACTGACATCCAATAGCTAGGCTTTCAGAATGACAAGACTGAGGTAAAAAAAGGCTATGAGACACGACATAGTTTTCTGCTGCATTGTATTTCCAGAGCATACTTCCAATACTGAACTGAAAGTAGTGGTGGGGTTATGTTCTGCAGTGGCTCATACACTGATGCATATAAATGAACTAAAGCCTGTACTGTGAAATCAGTGCTTACAGACTTTGTCCTGTAAAAGTCAGGCATTCGCAGCCCCACATAAAAATGTTTTATTAATTTTGAACTGAATGGACATCTTGTGTCCTCCTCTTAGGTTTTTTCCTTGAATAATAAAACACTAGGGAAATTACTTCTTTTCATTTTTTTTTCCCCAAGATAGTCGTTCCTGTTCTGTTGCATCTTACCAAGTATCTCATAAATAGTCTGGGGGTTGCTTATCTTTTTTAAAAAAGGTACATTTTCTAAATTCCATGACACAGTTTAGGTCTAACTCTTTCAATATAAATTACTCTGAATATATGCCTGTCACTGACAAGCAAGTACCATTATCTGCTTTGCTGTTTTCCTTATTTAGGTAACTGCTAAGGTTTGCAGGAAGTAGTAAGACAGTTATTAATTGGATCAAATTAAAATGAACTTGCTTTAATATGGTATAACTAGTTTGTTAAAATTTTCCTTTCTCCTAGGCACAGCTGTTAATTTTTCTCCCTTGCAGCAGACTTTCTTGATAATAAATATCCTTTCATTATCAGCAATTTTCTTCTAACTTCTGTATCGTTTAACTTATTTTTGTCCTTCTGATGTTTCATGTTGCAGTAGATCTTTGGCTCTTCACATTTATTATCCAGTTTTAATTTGAGGGAGAGACAGAAAAGCGTAAAGTAGTTGTGCCAGGTGTGCAAAGATGCTTGGGTATACTTTTTGGGGTGGGGGGTGTTTGAGAGCTTGAAACAGTGTTTACCTGCACTGCAGCTAGCCTGAAGTATTGTGGTATTGGTGAAACTTGGAGTTGCCAGAAAGAAAAATCAAGAAACTATTCATCTGGTTTGGGTTGATAAATAAAACCAGTTTACTTCGTGAGAAAACTTGCAGCTGTGCCAAAGTTAATAAAAAGTTGAGATGAACTTTGCTTGTTACGTTCAAAGGCTCTCTCCTTCCAAAAACAGCTTTCCATCAGATACTGCTAGAATATTGGAAGTCTCCTTGCCATCAGTGACTCATACGCATTGTAATCTGCAGTCTGTGTCCCTGCATGGGAGCCAAATGTTCAGATACCTAAAGTGTCTTTGGTCCCAGCTGTCCCTTGTTTCTTTTATGTGGTCTCACCCTGGGGGAGAAGGGAAGGGTGAAATGCTGGGAATCACCTCAGCGGTTTCTAGTCTTTTACAGTAGAGAATGTTTTCACTGTTAAGTCATCCACTGTTGAGATCTGCTCAAACAAGTCCTTGGATTCAAAGGAAGCTCAAGAGGATGAGGGTCTGTACTGACAAACTCTGTAAGAAAGAGCTTTTGGTAACACCTTTTTCCTTTTTACTGCCTAATTATGCACTTTTCTTGTATCTGCTCATCACGCAGTTTGCCATGATTGCAAATACTAACAGTGGTTGAGGTCATTGCTGCCTTTCTTCAAAATGCTAGATGTTGCAGTACCAGCTCTTGTTTTCCTTCTGACATTCTCTTTCAAATAAAGCTTGTTGCTTTCTGAAGAAAAAGGTCTTTAGAAATCTTATCGCTTCTTTGTGCCATTCTTTGAATGGTAGAAAAAATATCTGACCATAAAAGAAACTAAATTTGCATGGGGTAATTCCTGTAAAAGTGTTACAGTGGGCAGCTTGCTTCAGCAATTGGATGTTTTTCTGATCTGCTCAGACTGATTTCACAAGAGTTACATTGCAAACAGACAGCAATGTTTCTTCTGCAGTGATGAGAAACTGAACAGACTATCAGGTTTGGATGAGCCCTGACTTTAAAACATCTTGTCTTTTTAATTAACTCCAGTTCTGGGTGTTAAGAACCAGAACTAATGTGATTTCAGAAGAAACGATACAATCAAAATAGATGTATCCTTAAAGGAGTGTAATTAAATGGCCAGAATAACATTGTGTTAATAGGGAAATCATCCTTGTTTGGTGTTTTGTTTTTGTTTTTGTTTTTTTTCCCCTCCACCATTCTGTCTAAGCATCTATTTCTTCCCTGAAAATCTCTCACTAAAGAGCTTTATACTTCAGTGGACTAAAATTAGGGCAAAAAATGGTTATAGTTTACTTTTCAGTCCTTTGCAATATTCATGTTTGTCAGTGTTCCTTAAGTGGGAGTTTACTTTCTGATCTTCCTTATGGTATTTTTCTTATCTATTCAAACAGAAGGATTTCAGTGGAACCATCACAGGGAAATTAAGATTTGAGTACTTAGACCCAGTGGTAAATCTCAGAAATAATGGTCGTTTCGTTGTTTGATAATAATATGTAGAGCTATATAGTATAGAGAAGTGATTTTTTTGGAAGGAGTTTTTGTTGCAAGTTTGTATGCTGCCACAGCAAATTCATGTCATTTTGCGTTTTTGACAGTTAAAATACTTAACTAGTATTATTTGAAATTGTAGTAATTGTTTGTGTTGTTTCCATACATCACATGCAACACTTGTGAAGTGCTCACTTAAAGCCATATTATATAAAAAGGACTAAAGCAGAAGAGTATCTTTTTTCTTTAAAAAACGTTTATCTTTTCTTCCACAGGTATTTCTAATACTTTTTCTCTGTTTCTTAACACTTCAGAGGTTTGGGTTTTTTTTAATTTTTAAAAAATGTAATTATGTATCATACTTTCTTTGGTGTAAATGGGAGAGACCTTAGTTAAAACAAAAAGAAAAACACAAAAACTCTACCATAGTTGTTTCTGTAGGCAACTTCTTACTTGTTTGCATTATGGAATAATCTTAAATCTTGGAACTGCAATTAAGCTTATATTTAGTCTTGTTATTTTTACATACACTACTGGGTATTCACAATAGAAGTTTATAAAGTTTGAGGGAAAATATTATCTTCAAGTGGTTGTGAGAAATGCAGAAAATTAGACACATAGGTTAAACTGTTAATGCAAGTCTGCTTTGTCAAACTTAGTGATGTTCTTAAGCAAGCTGTTTAGCATGTTTAGTTCTTTATAGAACTGAACAACAATTAACAAAAAACCACGATGTGCTATAAAGATTATAGGAAAGGAGTGAAAGCCATGCAGCCAAGGGGAGAGTCACGTACTGAAGTAATCCACTTCATCTGTGGAAAGCCATTGTGCAAAACTAGGCAAACGAACACATCCTCGAAAGAGGAGGATCAACTCCAGACTGTTCAAACATCGACAATTGAATAGCAACAAAGTAAATGCAGAAGGATGGAGGAGAAGGCTCCCCATCTAAACTCAGTAAATTGAAACCAAATAGAAAATTTCCTGGGGAGGTTTTCTACAAACAATGTCTGTCTCTCTGTCCTTGGGAATCAAAGAAACAAATTAAATTTCTGTCCTTGGAGCTGAAACATAGACTATGATTTCCCCTTTCAAATAGAGAGAATATACATTGGTGGAATGATAGTAGACAGTCATTTGAAACAGTCCAGAAGGAATGTGCTTTAGGGGAAAAAAAAAAAGTATATTTTTAAATTCATTAAGGTCTTTATTAATAAAAAAGTTGCCAAAGATCTCAGACGCTGAGGTGTGTAAACAATTGACCACTACATAGATATATTCTTCAACAGGGACCTCCAAATTATAAGACAACCATGCATGAGCGTGGAATGAAACTCTACTACAGAGATTGCACCTCAGTCATTTTTTTAAAAGAATAAGATATTTGAGATTATTGAGTTAAAATTTATCTCATAAGAGAAATATAAGTAAAGGGTTCTGAGTCCTTGAAGAAACTTCCTAGGCTATTGTTAATTTAGATTTGTCCTAAATATGCTTTAACAATGTACATAATCGTTTTCTCACTCCAAACACCTTCTTGTATAGACTACTGAAGAGCTACTTGTAGTAACAGGTTTTATAACACAGATGTGGTATATTCAAAGTGATACCTAGATTGATGGTACAGTTCTTCTTTTAATAAAATTTCTTCCCAATAAAATGGATGATAAGGTTGTGTTTAGTTGTAGTTTTGTTAGGACTGGGGCTTTTTGCAAAGATGAGCTGTGTATTGCCTTTCCTGCTGATCTGTATTTACATAGATTAGCTCAGTATTGTTGTTAATGGTATATAAACTATTGAACAGATGTGCACACACATACACTTATTTTTATATATATTTATTTTGTTGACAGTTTCTTGCACTGCTCTCTAGTTTTGGCATACTTAGTTCTTCAGAACTGGTGACATCTGGTTCCATCTTTCTCCGAAGGTATAAACTGGATTGGCAGACATTAAGCAGATTATCACATAATAGGGTAATGAAGTCAATGAATGTCCTAATGTAATTTTTTTTAATAGTATCAGTTGTATAATTTTATTTAAACAATCATTAATAACCATGAATCCTTGCAGTCATCTTAATGAACATACTCTTTAACTTTTAACTTCTTTCTCTCTAGGCAGAGCTAGTGAAAGGGAATCTGCAAAGTGTTGGGCTCACGCTCCGTCTTGTGCAGTCCAAGGAAGATGACGCAGGGCATGTTGTCATTGAAACTGTGACTCCAAACTCACCAGCTGCAGCTGCTGATCTACAGAGGGGAGACAGACTTCTAGCAATTGGCAGTGAGTAATATGTCAGCTTTCAAAATAAGTGTTGTCTTGCAAACTTGGAGGACATGTCTGCATACAGTTCAGCTAGACTGCCTTTAATAACAATTACAATTATGCCTTGCACTCATAATAAAAACTAACATTTATGATTTTATGGCCATTTAAGGTTATCATTCACTTGATTTGTTTTCTTGCATATTTATTTACTCTTTGCTAGGTAAAAGCCAAAGTTGAATAAACATTTTAGTGGCATGTATTTTAATGGCTCTAATAGCGATGCGGTGAGGTTTTCTACTTGGTTTCTTCCAGTGATGTTACAAAACGTGCTTAGTTCACCAAGAAAACAATAACATTTTGCATCCTAGGCCTGCATACACAGCTTTGAACCTAAAGGTACCGTATGGAGTATGGAACAAGTAATATGACCATAATTTTGACTGACAGAGTAATTGTCTGAAATGTCAAAATGACCCAAGAAGGTCTGCTGAGTGTTTGACAGTGTTTTTGTACTTTTAGTATCAATTTTTGTCAGCTCTGACATGTAGGAGCCTAAGTATTATTTAGAAATGTACTCTAAAGTACTTATATTTGAAGGCTTTGTCCAAATTGTAACTGACAGGTAAGTGCTATGTTGCAGCAAAAAATCACACTTGACTTTTGCCAGGGAGGGCACTGCAGGTTTTTTTAATAAAGATTCTGTTGAAATCCCTGGGCATTATGAAGTGGATTGTTACTAGTTTATAGTCTACAATTTTACATTAGACCCTCTCCAGATATATCTTGAATGCCTCTGTTTTATATGGACCCTGTCACCAACAGAGAGCTAGATCATAATCATAAACTGTGACCAGAAACTGATACTGGAACTCTTACTACTTTAAACCTGAGAATTGGACGGGACCTACAGAATACGGCAGTGGACAGGACAAATAAACTGTTAACAAGGACAGTAGCTAATCAACTCAGTGGAATGAGCAGATAGGAACCAATGATCATCAAGATATGGTCATCAAGAAATAATGCAGTGTTTTCTATTCTACTGGATGTTGCAGGACTAAATAAAACATGGAGTAGGAATCATAAGTATCTTCGTTTAAAGTTGTTGATGTTTGTATACTGTCCAGGGATTTATAAAGGCCAAAAAGGAGTGGGAATATCACTGTATATTAATAACATTTTAGAAATAAGTTTAGGCACTACTGATAAAATAGAATGTAACCTGAAATCACTCTACAGGAAAAAAGGTAAAAGAAATTCTGTTAGGGTTATATTGTGAATTTGGAGATTATCTACATCATGTCCTTGGTAGAGAAAGAAATGCAGAAAGAACTGCATGATTGAGTGATATATAGTATGCCAGATATCCCTGCATGTGACAGCACACACATTTCTTCTCCAAACATTAGCCCTATATATAAGAGGTAAAGTAATTTTGTATTTGGTTCTGCTAAATCATTAAGATTCTATAGAAGAGTTAGTGTGGTAAAATACTATGAAGATAGAACTTTATACACTCATAAGATGAACTACTTAAGCTCCCTGCTAGCACAGTCACATTAATTTTTTAATTAATTTACAGACCAGAGCTTAACCACTACAATGGGTTATTGTGTTTAGGTACTGCCTAAATCACCATTGCATTGCTCCAGTGATTTAAAAGGGTTTTGAGTTGCTTCAAACAGGCAACTGATGATTGTTCTAGAACGAAGAAAAAAGTAATTTTTACTCCATGACTTTATTCGGACTGTGTGTTCATTAAGATATTTTAGCATGTGTGTAATTTGCTGCATCTTACCATAGGCTAAAGATACTCTCAAATTGCTCTGAAAGTTCTGATAAGGAAGATAATTCAGTTCACTGCAGAGCCACACTAAGAATGTAGCATCGTGCCTACATTGTGTTAACATATTGAACTATTTTCTTTGTTAGCCTGCTTCTCTTTTAATTATAACCGTATGTAAAGATATCCATCTCTTTTGAATCCTTTGTTAAATGTCTTCCTCTGAAAAGTCCAAACTTACAGTCAGACCAGGGTTAAAAATTTTAGCATATAAAATCAATGTTACTCTTTAAGATTACATCATTAATAACAAACAGCAAACTGGAGTATATACATTAGTATCTTTTCCAGCTCCTGAAGTGATATATTTGTATGAATAAAATGGAAAAGATCCATCTGTTACATTTCAATTAAGCTCTTCTGTCATAATTGACTTCCTCTGTTAGTGAGCAACAGTATTATTACCACTGTTAAAGATCTAAATGTTTGTTGACTGTTTTTTTGGCCATTTAGATTGTTATCATAATTACAATTTAACAATTTTGTCTTTTTTTAATAGGTGTTAAAATCACATCAACTGTCCAAGTGTTGAAGCTTATTAGACAGGCTGGGGACAGAGTTTTAGTCTTTTATGAAAGGCCTGTTGGATATAATCAGCATGGCTCAGCACTGCAGGATGGATTTGGACAATTGGAAGACACTGCTTTCTTAACACAGCCTGAAGATGACCAAGCTAGTTTATCAGCTGATGTTGATAGCAGAGATTTTGATTCAGAATTTGAGGACTTAGCTTGTGAATCCCCTGACCAAAAAGAAGATCTGCCAACAACTCTGAGTCCCAAACGTTCAGTAGTAATACTTGCTGCTAAACCACTTGGAACTATATCTCCAATTCTGAATCGAAAACTACATTTAGGAAGTTATCAGACAGCATCAAAAACGCAACAAAAAGATGGAGCTAAAGTGGCAACACCCAAAGCTATTGAGGGTCCAGATGCATCACAGCAATCAGGTAAACAGTCACAAGGATCTGGTACTAAGCCGCCTGTGCCACCTAGGCCACAAAGTAAGACTATTTTACCTACTAGTGAAACTCAAAATCTGTTAGAAACTGGAGGTGTATCTTCTGAAAAAACAGAGAGGCCACCTCCGCCTACAAATAATGGAGATAAATGTACAGAGAAGGTAGTAAAGAATAATGATCAAATAGAAGACCCAACATTATCAAAAGTAATAACAGCACCAAAACAAGATACGTTAAAAGATGGACTTCCAGAAAATGCACGTAGTTATAAAGACAGTGGAGATGATCATCAAACATGGGAATCACCAGAAATTCCTTATAAAATCCGCCAAGGCCGATGGCCAAGGACAAGAACATCCTCCTGTGTATTTGAAGTAGAAGGATACCATAAGTACCTTAATGTTGCACTGTGGTGCAGAGACCCTTTCAAAGCAGGTGGTTTCATCTGCTTAGGATATGCAAGCATAAAACTTGAAGAAATTGCTTTAGATTGTATAGCTACATCCTCAATGGAATATATTAGAACCTTTAAACTGGATGCTCCTACACCTAAAGCAGCAGTCACTAGAACAGCATTGCGGAATTTGACAACCCATAAGGGATTCAATGAAAAGTTTTGTTATGGCGATGTAACTTTACACTTCAAATATCTAAAAGAAGGTGAAATAGATGATTCAAACTTTATCCTGGAGAAAGAAAAGGAATGTCACTTGGAAGAAGAAGCGCGTGCACTTCAGAAAGAGGATCCTTACTTGGGACAAATTGTTTTTACAGAGAACAAGCATAACTTTCAAGATACTCAGTTTCAGAACCCAACTTGGTGTGATTACTGCAAAAAGAAAGTATGGACTAAAGCGGCTTCACAGTGCATGCTCTGTGCTTACGTTTGCCATAAAAAATGTCAAGAAAAATGTTTAACTGAGACACCCTTTTGTGTAGGAGCTGAAAAGCGACTTGATCGAACTGTGGGAGGTTGTAGAGCAGAAGGACAGGAAGCTCCCCAAGCTGCACCATCTCGCGTTGATTCAGAATCTAAATCTGTTAACAGAACTTCAGGTTTGACCAGGCATATCATCAATACAAGCACCCGTTTGTTAAACCTTCGTCAAGTCCCCAAAGCTCGCCTTTCTGAGCAAGGAACAGAGGTGGTAGAACCTTCGCCAAAGCACACCCCAAACACTTCTGATAATGAAAGTAGCGATACTGAAATCAGTGGACCAAGCAGTCCTTCAAAACGTGCAGCAGGTACTGGGATAAAGTTGGTCCGAAAGGAGGGCGGTCTAGATGACAGTGTCTTCATTGCTGTTAAAGAAATTGGACGTGATCTCTACAGAAGTTTACCCACAGAGGAGCGTTTTCAGAAATTAGAATTTATGTTGGATAAGCTGCAGAATGAAATAGACCAGGAGCTGGAAAATAATAATTCACTTGTTAAAGAAGAAAAAGAGACAACTGATGCCAGGAAAAAAGCCTTGATTTCTGCTGCGCTGGCTAAGTCGGGTGAAAGACTGCAGGCCCTCACACTGCTGATGATCCACTACAGAGCTGGCATTGAGGATATAGAGTCTCTGGAGAACATGTCGTTAGAGCGGCAGTCCAAAAGAGTGACTAAAGATTCAGAGGAACCCAATATGGCAGAAGAAATGGATAACGAAGATGTCAGTCTGATGGAGGCTCCAACATTCAACATGCTATCGGAAGAACAGGTTGATCCACCTCAATCAGTAAACTGATATTTACATAGTTAGCCTTTGAAGGAATGGACTTAAAGAATACTTTGCACTTCATTACAAACACACACAAATTAAATTAAAACACTGGTATAATGTACATGTCCTGCTTCTCCAGTTATTTACCTGTGTAAGAGTACAGCTAATAATGGTTCTTCTCCAGCTACAGCACCATCATTTTGTTGAACTGGCTGGTTAAAACTACATTTTGGGGTTTATATTGGAAATTTATTTTTAATAACTTATTTTTATTTTTTCTAATTATGTAACCTTACCATTTCACATTAATGTGTGTGGTGTCCTTAATGTATTATTTCCCACCCCCTTCCCTTCCTTTCCTTTCCCTTCCCTTTTTTTTTTTTTTTTGATCTAGTGTTATCAACAGGAAAGTGGCAGGATTTTCAAAATGTTTAGTTTGTATTGTATGATGAAAAAATTATAAGCTTGTTGCATGCCTAAGGTGATGACTGACACAGAAGTCACTGAGGGACCAGGCTTTAAAATATTGATCACAGTTTTATTGTATGTCTTCTAGGTAGTTGTATATTTTTTGCCAAACATATCATAAAAGCAGACAAAAGAGCTTTCATTTTGTCTGTTATTAATATTTACTAAAGTTATCATTGCATATCATTTGTTTTCCGTATTTTTGTTAAATGCAAGAACTTTTCATAGTTTGTAATTAACATGAAATATAGGAATGCTAGGCTAAAAAAAGACCTCCTTAGACTTTTGGGCTATTATATCCTGATTGAATAATACTAGATATCAAAGAACATACCAGTATCTCATAATAATTTAATTGGGAATATTTTTGAGATAAGAGGCTGGTGCCTTCTAGAACAAAATTATATGTTTAAGTGTTGTTGTATTATCTGATAATAATAATCTGATAAAGGAAAACTGTTCTTCACAAGAGTTGGAGGTTTCACTGCATTCTATGAAAAAGCATGTAATGATGGTTTAAGTAATTTAAAAAAAAACTATTTTGCTGCAGACTTTATCATTTCAGAAAGCTTAAGGTACAAAACAATTTACAAAATAGCTAAACATGTTCTCTCAACACTTGCGTAATCATATAGTGGTAGGTTGCATTCAGCTTGTCAGACAGAAGAGACAGGCTGAGCAGAAGGATCACCTTTGACAGAAAAATGTCCTATAGTGTATATAACATGTTTTGAGTCAAAATAAGTGAGTCAGTAGAGATGAGGGAGAATTTCAGCCAGCAGCTTTTGAAAAAAACTATCTGGTCTTGTGCTGTGTGTAAACTCTGGATCTTAGCATCACCTGGCTAAGGCCATTGTTCTTATTTATTTCCTGTAAACACGTCTGTTTCATCTTCTGCGTATAGAAATGCCATATAAAATATCATCTTTATTTTAGGTACTGTTAGGTACTGGTATCATTATCACTGGTATCACTGGTAGTAGAAAAAAAAAAATACCGTTGTGGAAATGGAGGTGAATCTAAGATGGTAAAATAACTGATTTAAATTTTCAGGCATTTTATATTGTACTTCTCCATTAAATTTGCTTCTCAGTTTATTTTGTGATGGAAAAATTTAAGAAGCAATGGTTTTCACAGATGGAAAAGCATACCTGTACTTCTAAACAAAATGGTTACTTCCACTCATGCAACTACTTGCACTTTTTTGTGAGTTCGGGGCAGTTGATACTTATTTAGTTGATGTATGGAAAACACTATCCATGCTAAAATAGGCATGTGACATACTTCTGAAATTAAGCTTCAGCAAATAATCGCACAAAATTAGCTTCCCTTATTGACTAAAAGTTATTTAACCTATACTTGCTTGAGATGCGTATTAAGACTTCCCCACTCCATTTTCTCGGTGGCTTACTATTGGTGGTGATCTGCATTCAATCTCCATCAGTGTTTGCTCTTATGGACTACTGTAGAGGTTTTCAAATATATCCAAGTACTTCATTTAAGCCCTGGTACACATGAAGGAGCTGTGAAAACAATGCAAATACTGATTTCAAAAACACATTAATGGTTTTAAATTGACTTGTGTAATACAGTGAATAAGAAAAGCTGGATACAGTTTTCCTCGGATAGCATTGCTAATGATGATTGTAAGAGATAAATTAAACGTAGTGCAATATTTTTAAATATACCGAATGGGAAAAGGGCAAAATAGTTGTATTTTAGTGATAAGAAGGAAAACATAAATCCCTGTCTGGCATTAATCACAATAAACAGTGAATCTCAAGGGGAAAATTGTAATACTACATTCCTGATGTAATCTTTGCTTCATGCTTGACTGTAAATAGCTGAAAATAAAGAATACCACAGAAAACAAGAATATCTTGACTTAATGATACCTGAATAGGAGGCAGCTGCACACATTTGCAGAAGATCTGCCTGATATGATTTTGTTGGCTATTATTTTATCACGAGAATAAGCTTTAATAAAATAGTTTTGCTAAATTACCAACTTTTGTGTTAATATTTTTTAAACAATTGTATTGCAGTAGTTTATCATCTAAAGCCATTACTTAAAGGAAAGATCTTTGGGAGAAACCCACACATTTTTCATTAAATAAAACTACTGATTGCTGGATTAATGGGGCTTTTATGCATTCTTTCTATTTGCATATGCATTTGTTTTTATTCTGCACAGTTGAATAGTAGACATAGACTTCTTTCAAAATGGTAATTTCTGTAGCTAGAGCATCTTACATTATAATCTTCTAAAACGCTAAGGATATTTGTGGGGGCTTTTTAAGACCTCCAAGCACTACACAAGTAGTAACTGAATGGCAGCACTGGTGCTAGTGACTACCAGCAGAGTTACATTAAGGGAAAAAATTGTCCAAGAAAAATTCTTCTGACTTGCCCTGTCCTTCAGGAAATGTTGCTGGATAGTAGCTAAACAAATCCTTACTGTTTACTAGCTCATTTCTATCTAAGCAGTTTTTCCTTGTTTTTTTTTTTTTCCTTCCAATTTGTAATAAAACATTTACAGAAATTTACAAGTACAGGGGAGGACTAAGCAGTAGAAGCAAGTGAACTAAGTAACTTTATCACACTTAAATTGACACAGATCAAAATGCACAAAATATGACAGAACCCAGATTATTCCAAGACAGAATGGGGGTGTTTTGTTTATTTTCTGAGACTAAAGTTACTTCCTCACTGTCAGCAAAAAGGGTTTGATTACTTATTCCTCCAAAAGTCCAGAATGTAGAACAACTGCTAAATATCTGGGATTTGGGGGAAAAGGTAGTGTAGAATACCCAAAGGTGGGTGCCTGCGTGGCTCCTGATCCTGTCTTCCTCTAACTTGGGGTGGACCAGGAGCAGAGCAAGAGCCCAGTGTGGGTCTACTGGGCAAACGGTGGTAAGATGCTGGTCTGGGAGGCCCCAGGAGAAACCTGTCTCCATCTGCAGAAGAGGAACATGGTCAATTAATCTGTCCTTGGGCCTCCTCGTTTTGTGTTGCAGGTTCATGTGAACTCCTCCTTAATTTTGATGTGCTCAAAAGGACAGAATCAAGCTACAAAGTAAGCTGTTCTTTCTTAAAAACATTTTACCTCACCCCCCCGCCCCTGTATACAGTAAAACTCAATGCATAAGGCAAATAATGAAGGGGTTTCTTTCTTTTTTAATTATTTTCACTTTATTACAATAGATCATGAAGTTCCTTATTTTAATGTGGTCTGAATGCATAATTGTTGACAACGCAATACTTGGAAGTTTGATCCACTATATTTTTTCATATTTTCTGACCATAGTATATACGCTTTACAAAACTATATGTAAACATAGTATCTATACTGTAGTACATAAAACATCTGCAATTACATGAAAGAAGGCACATAAAGATTTTAATTTTACAAATGAAAAGATACACCATGGTTGATAAGGACACTGGGACTGTTTTAAAATGCTTTCTTTCAAAGTCTGATTTTTCTCAGTGCAGATAGGGACTGCCCAATACAGTGTTTCACCTGTATTAGACTGTGTGATCAAATGTTAAGAGAATGGCAACAACTGGTCATTTTTTTCATCACTTTTAGCAAAGTTGGTATTTTAACTAATTTTAAAAAATAATAATTTCTAGGTGTTTATGCAAATGCATGTAAAGTAGTTTTTTGTTTGAACTGCTTAAGTTATCAGCTTAGTGCCAGTACACGCTAAGACCTAGTACTGTAATACTGCAGCTTTTCTTAATGTGTCACTTAAGATGCAGCTAAAATGAAATTGAGATGTCAAAAATAAAAGATTCAAAAGATAGAAATATAAAAAGTATCTTCATGCTGTTCTTACTCCCTTTAAGGGAAAAGAACAGTGCACATTCATAGCTACTTGTTTACCTGGTGTTGTGTTTTTTCAGGGCTTCATATTGCACAACTGGTTAATTATTTAAAAATTCATTAAATAGTACTGACTAATAGCAATGAACTCATCTGTTTAAAATAGTTTTCCCCAACCTTCCATGACTAGTTCAAGGAGAGCTCATTTTTTAAATTGGCAAAGATGTACCTTTTATTTTACTAACGTACCACCTAAAGTTAATCGAAAAAATTATAGCAATGTCCATGCTCTGAATTCCACCCCTCAGCTTTCCTCAGTGTACTTACAAGGGTAGAATTTAAAAGGATGCAAATTGGATAAGTTTTCTTTGAGTTTTGCCTTTTTTTTTTCCCCCATTTCCATCAGATAAGAAAGACCCAAGCTCTTGACAGTAACTCATGACTCCAAACAAAATACAAAATATTGTATGTCAATGAGTTGACTTCAGAAAACAAAGTTAAAAGACATGTTTATACAGATTTATACTACACATTTAATAAAAAATATAGTGTAATATTCAATAAAATTAAATACACAAAATAAAGAGTAACACTATACAAATCCTCTATAAAAGCTTTCCCTCCCACTTATAAGGCGGTTGGCAGTCTGCTTTATAACCATGGGTGATGAATAATATGCCTTTGGATTTTTTTGACCATTTCACTATTAAATGTACGGTACAACTAAAACCTATTTCTGGATGAGACGTTTCACATGAAACACTGCATTTTCTACACCAAAATAAGTTACATGGCTTTTCATATTATTCATCGCTTTCATATTCTTCTTCCTCATCACCTATGGGGTAGGACTGGATGTTGTTCTGGGTATACATTTTTGTTTTCACAGGACAGTTGTGATCCATGAGTATTGCCTAAAAGAAAACAGAGTGAATATTAGTGTTTCTGCTTAGCATCCAGAGGCCTGTGGCTGACTCCAGCACAGCCAGCCGGCTGCATCCCCGCCCAGGGATGCGCCCCTCCTCCTTGCCAGTAGAACCCAGACTGATTTGGGTTAGAGTAAACCAAGGCCATAGGTCTGGGTGAGGCAGGATCTTGGCCCTAACAACACCACCAGCAACTTTCTGTTGCCTTGCTGGAACCAGCATTTCAGTCCATGTATTAAACTGAAATACACCAACCTGCTCTCTCGTTACAGTAATTTATGTCTCCTATATTTAATCTCCATCTGTTAGAAGCTGGATGAACAAGCAAGAGGAGTCCTGCTGCCTCAGGCTGAGTCTCCTTTACCAGCTTTTCTTCCCCCCCCCCCCACTTTCTGTGGAGCTCCAGAACAGCATAACCGGGCTCTGCTGAGAGTGGTGGCCCAAATATTGTGACTTGACACCCATGGCGAGCTAAAAGGCATGATCATAGTTAGGGACCAGCTACAATATTACATTCTTTGGGATAAATTTTCCTAGGACAATCAGAGTCTGTACTTGGAGCAGTTGTGTTGCATATTTCATGTTGAATATGATTAAGTTTGGCTTTTAATTTATGCAAAGACCACCAAGTAGGGACCCTCTGTTTGACCCTTTTTAAACCCCGAAGAAATAACACATCAGTTCATCGACACAAGCCACTTTGGAAACAGGACTCTCTTTGCAGATACTGGGGGGTGTTTAAGAGATTCTGGTCCTTCGGTGATTACTGTGTTAGAAGTGAAACCCTGTCAGTGACAGGGAAGTACACAATAAACTTCCCATCTGCAGCAATGAACAGCTGCTTTTTTTTTTTTTTTTTTTCTTTATTCTTCTTTCTGTTCCTCAGCCTTAGTCAACGCAAAAAATAAATAAGTTAAAAAAAAAAAAAAATCAGTGTACTCTGCAAAGGTCATGACAAGGGATTAACTGGAATCTCTGGGATTCTACAGTCCAAATATCTGTAAAGTGAAAGGTCTCTGGCCTCATGTACACCACTATTTCAGCAAGATTCATTTGCCCACTTTCCGTTCTGCTCATGCTGGTATAAAGTATGAGCAGAGTAAGCAGCAGGTTCTGTCCTTATCTTGCAGAGATGTGACACTGCATAGTCAAACCCTGGCCATGCAAAATTACATTTTCCTTTGACCCAAATAAACAGCTAGCAACTATATTTTGGGCCCAAGTCAACCTTACTCGGTACGAGCAAGGGTGCAGCACTGGGTGGGCTAGTCCTACAGCTGGTGACAGATGTTGCAGTAAAGATTGGTACTGGTTTTCCAGCATTTTCCCAGCCCTGGAGTCACAAGAGGGATTGTTCTGCCTACTGTCTGCACTGCCCTGTAATGCCTTTGGGAGCATCCCACCTTCTGGCTGAACAGACAAAACCTAGTGAGCAAAGCAATGGATACCCCCCTGCAGTAAAAGGGCTTTTGTACCTGATCTATAGATAAATCTATAGGAACAGCAAGTCTTGCAACAGGAGAGTAGCGAAGCAGATAAAGGACATTATATGAAAGGGCAAAATGAGCTTCAGAAACAGGAAAGGAAGGGAGAGAGGAGAACAGTATAGGAAGGGAATTGAAGGAAATGAACTACCAAAACAGGAATCCTTTTTTTTTTTTTTGAAGGGGTGGGAGGTGGGGCAGGCTGGAGGTGATGGGCTAAGTGAACAGTCAGCAATAGGAATGAAGGAATTCAATGTTCCTGCAGGCACATTCATGGGTGTCCTGGGGAAGAACTCACGGAATAAGCAGGGGAACTCCACACTCCAGGTCTTGTGAAAAGTAGACTTTTACATTTACTCAGCAAATGTGAACATCAGTGGGGAAAAAGTTTGGTAAAAGGTGTTAATCACAGCGTCACTTTTGACTTAGGTCTCTTAGCCCCTAATTTTAGGGATGTATCACAACATGTTCACCTGCTCTGGGTCTCATTCCTAGATACCCCCTGTGGGCTGCAGGGACCGGGTAAGTTGTTGATTTGGCCAAGCATCATCATCCTTACACACCATACAGTGGCTGGGGAGCACTGACTGCTCTAGAAAACTAAGTCATTGGCAAAGTTACATTTAAAAAAAAAAGTCAGGATAAAACCTGTGGTACAGATAGAATAAGAGAATCCATTGATTTGTAAGGACAGGTGATCTGTATGCAAGGAGGAGGAAGAAAAAATATACTGTAGAGGGCCATGGAAAAAAAACAGGGTGAGGCACAGAAAGGAATAAAACAAAATTGGTCAACACAGTTCTGACACTTCAAGGAAAACTAAAATGCCTTTGATACTGACTCACCATAGCATATGCTGTTGCAGATGAATGTCTCTGCTGGACCCTGCTTTGTGATAATTAAATTTGTGACTTTGTAACATGTAACTAATAAAAACCTTTTATTTATACATCTTGGATATGAAAAGAAAGGGGAGTTCATTCCAAAGATGATGTATGAGTGTGCAATAACCTGTGCTGGTCCTATTTTGAGGAAGTTAGAGGCAAAGATTCAGAGATAAGTTATCGTTTGTTTCACTGGGGGAAAAAAAAAAAAAAAAAAAGAAAGAAAGAAACTATGTTATGCTTACCATTTTCTCCTCTTTGGCAGGTGGACTTCGAAGGAAGAAGCACAGGGGAGCGAAGAGGATATCCACAATCCCTATAATTGTCATGAGCCATGGAAATCCAATGGCCTTTGCAATGGCACCACCAGCAGAGGGACCTTGTATAGATAAAAACCCTTTCCTCAAGATTGCTCAGACACAGAATTTGCAGCAGTCACTTTAAACAACATTAATTTTATATACAAAACTCCTGCATTACAAATTGATTTGAGGAATGTAAAGACATGTTTGTAATTATAACATAAACCTTTCCTGGCTCCATACTCCACATTCATTGAAGAAATTAGAGATGCTTCTAGAGGCATCTGTATCATGCACTCAAGGAGGCAGGGGGCTCAGTGGGGAGTTACTCCCCTCACAGACTACTAGGAGCACAGCTGTGGTGTTGGTTTTAAATGTTCCAAGGCCACTTTCCTAGGGATATCCTATTTGTGTTCAGTGCCTGACACCTCCAAGCCTCTTACAGCTAATGAAGCTGAGCACAGCAGCACAGCAGAGGAGAGGAACAGATGCCAAACAATTCCCTCTGCTTTGATTTCTTGTAGAAAATAAAAACCCCTGCTCATAAAGCCTGCAGATGCCACTGGGATTTGTACCTGGCATCATAGCATATTCCCTTTTCTTAACTTACAGGCAGGAAAAGGCTGGACTTACCTATGGCGAAGCCCATGCAAAAGGCAACATCAGCTATCGCATACACGCTGCCATAGACTGATACGTGACGCAGATCTACGAGGTAGCCCATAATTGGCATCATGGAGGAGTCCACCATTCCTGATCATGAGGGAGGGAAATATATTTCAGAAAAATACTGCCCTTTTTTTTTTTTTAATGTCTTGGCCAACTATGTGCTAAAAAGGGATGCAAAAGCAACTGAAAGGATGCTTATTTTTAAGTAAGCGAAAGATTTGTGTAAAAATAAGACTGTATCATCCATGTTTTTCATGGTCTTTACCATGTCTGAGGTCACATATGGACATGTATAGACGTGTCCATGTGACACTTGCCAGAGGACAAGAGAGAGACGAATTTAGAGCGTTTCAACCACTTCCCAGCAACTGTGCATCGCAAAGGCTCCTATCTCACATTACCAACCCAGTAGCTTTCATTTAGAGGAAAGCTATTTTGTATGAATTTACACTTACCATAGGACTAAAAGATTGCATAGCCTCCAGTCAATCAAAATTATTACAGTGGTTTTAACATGTCTTTTAAGCCACATTTTCATTGCTAGCCAGAAACAGCACAAGGCAGCAGGCAAAACTGCTGAGATACTGGGGATTTGTATTTGTGTCTGTAACTTCTTTCCTAGCTACACATCCCTTATGCATGAAGATGCCCCAGAATATTTGCTGACCAGCCAAGCACTAAAAACCAAGCCATGGTCCCCACTCCAGCCTGTCTATGTGGTCCAGCATAAGCAGAGTTTACACATGTTACTTGGAGAAGAGTACCTCACATGGGCTTGGGAATTCTTATTTGATGAACAAAAATTTAAGCCTGTTTTTAATTTGTTCTATGAAAATGTCTACGTAAATTCATTTCCTCAACAGGGAAGACTGCGGGGTTTGGGCAATGCATGGCTTTATTTATGAAAACAATGTATGTATTCATGGACAGTTTAAAAGTTCTGTTTAGGTTGATGGAGCAATTGTGGACAGACTTCAGAACAGCAATCTAACAGCGGCCTGGTTCAAAGTCCCTGGGCACCATCCTCTAATCCTTCTTGCTCTACCTACCAGTTTAGGCCACAGCTCAGGCTTCACTACTGTCACATCAGAATGCCAACAAAACTAATTTTCCATGTAACTTCATATAAAATCATTTTTATATCACCAACAGACTCTAAGAAGTCATTGTAATTTTTCTTACCAATGGCAAATCCAACTCCAAAATTTGGTGCTATGAGCCCATAAATGTTTTTAGCAAATGGTACCTATAAAGGAAATTTCAGGCAGTTAATTATGTCACATTGCATATGCTAATAAGGTTAGTTTTCTCTTTCCAAGATAATTTCTTCAAGTAGTTATGGCATGCTTTGTACAGATGTAAGAGTTAGTTTGATCCTTGTTCTGGGTTATCGTTTCAGACAATTGTGCCATTAAACCACTGACACACTTACTATTATAAGCAAGAATAAACTGTTGAGTGACAGCTCAAAAAACAAGGATCATCCTGCTCCTTTCAGACCCATCCTTCCTTCAAGATAATTGAAGCACTGAGATTTGAAAGCTCTCAACGCTCTGATCTGGAACCTATTAACTACACATTGTTTAATAATGTATCATAAAGCAGAAACTTCAGCAAAATCTCATGGGGAAAGTACATATTTGAAGATGAACACGAACATTTAGATGGTTTGAAAGATGCATGATCATCTACTTACACATAAAATACTTATTCCCACGATTAGCATCCCGAGTAAAGCACAAAGCCACCTATCAAAGAAGAAACATCACTCAGAGATCGGTGATACCGAGATGTTAGAGCTGATCTTGAATGTTTCAAAGTCATGTCTGAAGTGCTGAATTATACAACTAAAGTAACAACGTGTTCAAAAAAGCTATTTTGCTACTATAGAACAAACTTTAATAATTTCCACTATCAATAAACTGCTCTGGGAATCACTGAAAATGGTACATGAACAGACTGGAAGATTATTAGTATTTTTAAATTAAGCATACCTTCCCATTTTGTGTGCGAGTATCCCAAACAGATTAGTCCCAATGAGATAAGAGATACTAGCTGGAAGAAAAGCAACGCCTGAAAAATATGAATGAGATGCTTTATCAGCAATGATTTTAGCGAAGTGTTAGAAGAAACTAATAAATTCCAGACACTGCAATTTTGACTTGAACTCATCTAATAGAGTCTTTGTGCATAGCCCCCCCCTCCAAAAATCAAATATCCGGTTTGTTACAGCCGTCTCATGAAATCTGAGGACATCAGCTATGAAATGCAGGAGTGATGTGAC
Source organism: Tyto alba (assembly GCF_018691265.1). Lineage (NCBI taxonomy): Eukaryota > Metazoa > Chordata > Aves > Strigiformes > Tytonidae > Tyto > Tyto alba. Next base: position 8,097,409 of record NW_024881261.1, read on the forward strand.
GCCTTTGAAAAGAGTTTTTCAGCATCAGCTAGAAGTGGTATGGGAGAGGGGACGGAACAACAAAGAGCAAAGAAGTTTATATGTAACTACCATAAGCTTTGGGAGAGGTCAATGAAAGCAACTCCTTCGCGGTTGCATGGCTTATGGAGCATATGCTGAGCACATGCAGCAAGGCCAGGGTGGTCAGGAGTGGGCGAATCCCTCCCTGGAGGAGCAGACAGCAGGACTGCTGCTGTGGCTTTGCAAGTCACAGTTCCCCCTCCAAGCCCATAAATGCTGCAAGGCCTCGTGTTCAGCCAAGTTTGTAATGATGCAATACGGTCCTTGGTCAATCAGCGACTTAAGCGAAGCATGTGTCAATAATGTAAAGGTGAAAAAAACCCTTGTAAACGTGACTTTGAAGTTATTTAGCCAATAGATTTATGGTAAAAGTTAATTTTATTAAAAAAAAAATCAGTTATTGGTTTAAATTTTTAAAGCTAATTATCTGTAATGACTCACAGATGAGGGCACCAGAGTAAATTCCCTCTGACCCTGATGGGAGGGTACCCAGACCCTCCCATCTCCCCCACATCCACTTGGAAAAATATAAAACATACTGTTGGGACCAGCAATTTCTTCTAGCTCTGAAGTTTCCACAGCAGCATCTGTATCTGGAGTAGATGCTGGCTGCATGGGGGCCAGAAATATCTCTGGTTTGAAAGCCAGTTACAGTCCATACTTGAGGATTCATCCTCTTCCTACATGTAAGTCACGGGACGGGACCCAGCCGGAGGGGAAATGTCGAAGGAAGAAATGTTAATGGAGAACATGGTGTGCCATTGCCTCGGCTGCCTGGAGGGCATCAGGGAGGACAGAGCAGGCATCTGAGAGAGCAGGGACTGCCCATGAGGAGAAGGCATTTTATGAAAAATATCTGAGAGGCAGAGGAACGGGGTGGCTGTGCCTAATGCTGGATCCTAGTGCAACGGTGTTGAAAGGTTCACGTGTCTTAGAAGAAATAACACACAGTATTTTTCTGATTTTCCTGTTAAATTTTGCATCTTAAGAAAAATAAAACTGGGAAACCTGACAAAACTGGGAAAGTCTGACAAATTAGTGCATGCCATGACAAGCCTTCCATTTGGTCACTGTTAAATCAGGTAATTCAGATTTAGAAAGCAGCCACAACATTACGGTACACAAACCATTTCCTTTAAGTGTATATGCTCCTCATCTTTCACCAAGGCAACATAGATTTTCTCATTTCCTGGCTATCCATCTTCCTTCCTATCTCTCTGATATTCATAAGAAAAAAATCAAGAGGTAATTTTTAGCATAGCAATATCCTGTGGTTAAAATCCATGAGAGTTACAATGGTGATACTGGGGAAATATTTCACCTGTGTAAACACAACTACTTTTGTACTGCTTGGATCTATCCTTTTATACCAAATGGTCACATACAGGAGACCTTGACAACTGTAAAAAAAAAAAAAAAAAAAAAAAATACTGCAAAGGTTTGTTAAATAAGACTTGCAGGTTGGTGTGTAAGCTGTGGTATACTGAAGCAGAACCATAATTTTCTAAATAAGCTTTATGCACAGTAACATTAATTGACCAAACCAAGGTTCTTTATACCTTCTTCAGATTGTGCTTCAAACAGTTGGATTTCCAAATTGCATAAGATAATAATTTGCTTAAAACCCTGCAGTTCAAGATATAATTTAAGAGGCTTAAAAACTTTAATTAACGCTGTCAAATCAGACAAAGTGTAATGGAGTCAATTACTTATATCATTAAGGGGTAAAATTAGTCTTAATTTAAAATGGATATTTTCCTTCTAGGAACCTCTATTCAACTAAGAGATTTGTAAATCTCATTTCTGTTGCACCAGTAATATGAAACTCTAGTGAGGAAGGTAGATAAGCAATCTTTCTTTTTCTTCATGAAGTTTAATATATCTAACTCTGTGTGTTTATTTTGCTATATTACAGGCTAGCAGTCATTACTGTGTTCAACCGTACTGCAGCACATTAAGAACTGTTACCTATAGCCACCCTGGATCTGGGTTGCATTAACTAGCACTAAGGTTTGTGCTTTCTATAAGGTGTAGGGACACCTACATTAACACAGAGTAGGGATATTAGTCAGATACTAGCCAACCACCGTGTTCATGAAGGATTTTTTTCTTTCAAATGTTACATATTGATATTAAAAAATTTTCTCAAGAAGTGTCGCAGTACAGAACACTTCATTAACTTTAGCAAATTTATGTTATGTTTGTAACAGTAACTCCCTCAAACTATTAAAAAGCTAAACATCGGTCAGATGGATACAGATGATCAGCCCTATGTGTTGTGGCACACAAGAGCCAGGCACTCCCCCACGCAAGATAATTCACATCAACATTCCTCACACAGTTGGACACTCACTGGAAGTTTGTCACCTTTTTTTTTTGGGGGGGGGGTGGGGTGGGGGGGAGGTGTTTTGTTTTGTTTTGGTTTTTTTTTGACCCTCCTGTTCACCTCAAGAGAAAGTAACTGCCTCAGTTTTATTTTCTAGTCTAACTTGATACATGGGACAAATTCCCAGTTTGCCTGGGGACACTGGTTTCCCACAACTATAACCTGTAGCAGGGACACAAGGTGGTCTAAGGCAGAGCTATCCCATTCAACAGAAAGCAATGGGAGAACTAAGTAACCACTGAAAGGGTGTCAAATCTATCAGATTCAAAGGAAAGTGCTCCACATGTCCTCGGTGTCCACATTTTAAGTAAAACCCATCCTTCTTCCACATATTACCAGGAGCAGCCCTGGAAGGAGTACGTGTTGGCATGAGCATGCTCTGCACCAAACATAGTGCATCTGCTGCAGATTTCTGTGGCTGCCTGCTCCTGGCAATTCAAATTAGGAACTGAGGATGGATTCCCTGGGAAAAAATCCAAATAAATTGTTTTGTCCTGCTGGGCTGGCTCTGTGGCTCAACAGGCATCTTGCAGCTGCCTCAGCCACTACTCGCTGCCAGATGCACTGCTGGGGCTCCCAAAGGAGTCAGGACAAGCACAGTGCCGTGGCTGCCTCCATCTATTTCTCCTGCCAGTGTGCATGTTGCCCCTTATTGGAGCCTCTATTACAATAGCATCAATCCACGACCTATTTTTCTTACAAACTGATGTTTGAAATTGTACAGGTATAACGTTGATAATTTAAAGATAGTAAAAAAAAAAAAAAAATTACTACCCTGAAGCATGTAAGGAAACCATCATTAACAGGACAAGAACTGAGACAGTAATTAGAAAAAATACAGCCATGAAAATAATATACTGTACTTTACCAAGTTGCCATTTTTTTGAACACATGGTCTCCATCATCCAGATGGGTAATGCTGGTTCAAGCATAGCAATCGCCATGTTTGCAAAGCAGATTGATCCTTAGAAAAGGGGGGAGGGGGGGGGAAGAAGAAAAAGTAATTACTTCTTTTGACTATGAACAAAAAACCATACAAAGAATGGATGCTTTTACAAAAAACTTTGTGTTTTTACAGTCCTAAGTGCCATGCACCAAATGTTGATTAATGTTAAATAGAACAGAATTTAAAATCACTGAAGACTAACTTTCTATATATTTCTATTCTCCTAGAAATTCTACATTAAAGGTTAAGCTGTTTTCATAACGTGAAAGTCTGCAGTGAGCTTGATGACATTTAGAAAGTTCACGAGGTCTGACTGTTGTACAAATGATGAGCTAAAACTACAATCTTTTGGTCTTTATCTAGTCTCCTGGGGCAAAAATGGAGCCCTGCTGTATAAGAGGCACAGGCTCTGACCCTATGCTTCCATCATCTGAGAATGAGATGTGGAGGTCTTGATCCTAAAAATACCATGAGACAACCACAGAGATGTCTATCCTCTACAAAAGGGGACTTTGTGTAGAGATCCTATAGCTAGCAGTCAGTAAGTCCATGCAACGAAGCATGGGTCTGGCTGAGCTTGCCCAGCCCTATGAATTTCAAATGCTTCCAAATCTCTTTTGAATTTCTGGACCTTTAGTCACCCAGGCGCAAAGGATAACAAGCAGTGGAAGTGCTGATTCAGTCTTGCCTGCCGGCTCAGCTCTGCCCTGTGCCACCACCTGCAGATCGAGACTCCAGTGGCTTTGTGTCAGGTTTGTCTTTCCTCAGCAGTGCACTTCAGCTTCAGTGCAGGGATTATTGAACCACATGGTATTTCTTTGGATTTAAGATGCCTTTCCCACTTACTGGAGAGATCCCAAGGCAGTCAAAGCATAATGCAGGGCAACGTCCCCTCTGCTAATCCCTTGCAAAATTACTTTCAAGGGAGTTTGGAAGTCACTAGAAGTGAAAACCTCAAACTTGTGTTCCCAATTTAATTCCTAATATTTATAATCTCTGAAATTTAGGAAAATATGGCTCTTACAGTAATTTACCATCCAAATTTTACTTTATTAAAAAAAAAAAAAAAAAGGTTAATGTGTCTGAGGCCAGAAAAATATTATTTCTCCTGGAACAAGCTTCTCATCATACAGTTCAAAACAAAATGAGCACTGATGTCATTCTTTGCTCAAACCTGTCAGAATATATTAGGTTGTGTATCTACAATTCCTAAAATGAACTTCCAGGCTAGCTGTCTCACTCCCTTCCTGAGGCAAGGAGCAACAGTTCAGCACTGCTTTACCCTACAGATGAAAGGTTAGATCTAAAGACAACCTTTCCACTCTGCTGCAAGCTCCCACTAGCATAGCATCTGTGAGGAGCCCCAGTTAAGCACCTCAGGGCTGCCCTCTTCCAAGCCAAAATCAGCCACGCTCAAGTGGCTTCCTTGATGCTGGAAAAACATTTCAGGCCACAAAAAGTGCAGGGCCATTGTAACAGAGATGGCTTAAATAGCAAATGTCTTATTCTACTCTTAAACTTCACACAGAAATGAGATACAGGTATGCACATGTGCATGAGTTGCATCTATTTCTCCTTAGGTCAGGAAACTTCACCAGAGCTTATTGAAGTAGTCAGGGACATGGTGACAAAGGTACTTCAAAGCTTGAGGATGTACCCCAAAAGAAAAGTGAGCGCCTGAGCTGGTACTCTGCAAAGTCAGGGCAAAGTCCAATAAAGAATCTGCTACCTTAGCAAAGCTTCCACAAAAGAAGATAAAATATTTTTTCCCCTCTGTCTTGCATGGAACTGACCTCTCTTTAGAGGGCCATTCTCAAAAGCATTAATACTACACTGTTTCTTCTTTAAATTAGATTAAACATCCTATGTTGGCCAGAAGGCATGAAATTGCAACCTTCCAGCTGGATCCCATCTCTGCAGCTGAGAACCCTCTTGGCTTTTGGCAGAGTACCCTAAACATCACTGGTATTTTTCCATGCAAAAGAAGGTATGCAGTGAAAAGTTGTCACACACCTTCTCAGGAACCCATGTGCTCATGATGACATCTGTCTCAACTCTGGGTTTTGGATGTGATATTTTAAACTAACTTGTCTGTCAACGCAATTTTGTCACTTGGTAGCACCTGAAGCCTGAAGTTTCTTTAATCCCCGTCAGCGAGGTCTGGCTGCGAGAATGCCATTGACTTTATTTACTGAGCTCCTACCAGCAGTGACAAAAAACATCAGTAACATTCCTTTTGCCTGGATCAGTGAGTACTGATGGCACTGACTTTGAAGCATCACCTCTGACACAATCCACATAGGAGGCAGAGTCTGTATTTGCTCACATTTCTTTTCTCCTGCAGAGGTTTTCATGTGAGTTTGCCATATCATCTGGTCCTGTCCCTCTGATGCCCACACCTTCATGACCTCCCCACCGTGACTGCTGAGTGAATGTTCAACAGGAATAGCCCCAGCACATCCTGAAAAAGCTATTGTTGGCACCAAAGGTGACCAGGCAGCAGGACTGGTCATAGGGACTGTGTTATACAGTGAGTGAATAAGAGCACTGGCCTCCTGTCTGTTGTGACAGTCACCATTATTAACTCACAGACAACATGGGTTATCAAGGGAAAAAGTCACACTTCCAGAAAGAGAGGATGCTTTAGTTCAATACACCTTGTGTTAAAGGGTAATACTGTGCTATAGATAAGCCAGATTGGTCAGAAAGTGCTTGTACTTTGTGAATACAAACAGTTATGACTCAAGTGTATGACGCACACTCAGGAGATTGAATCTGAATTTATACCATGAAATTAGTGTACCTAAATCAAGAGTGAAAAAACCACTTCAACTGCTAGTCCATTTGCAGCACACCTAAAACATCCTTGGTTTTTACTTGTGGCTAACAAGGCAGCCCATTTTTAAATGATGTAGTTAGCTGCCTTAAAAGCCATTGAAAGCCTCTAATCTCCCTGAGCAGTGCAAACCCAACAGGACTTTTAACCTTCCCCTCTCTAATCACTGTATCTGAAAATCATACAGTGTGGGACATTTACGTTCACAACATCCTTGTGAAGCAGAAGACATTACCCTGGTTTAGATATGGAGAAAGGTGGAATGATGCTTCGACTGATTGCCCCAAGGTGTCAGAGCACACAGTCAACTCTGCTGTCCCCACCAACCGCTCACCCACCCTTCCATGTTAGCATCAGAATCAGAAGTTCCCACCTTAGAAAATAAATCAAGGAAAATACCAAACTCCTTGAGGTAAGGGAGACCAAATGAAACTTTCAGACCCTTTTCACTGTAAAAAGAAACAACTTCTAAATGGAAGCAATTCACATTTAAACAGTATATTCCTGGTGCATCAAGAAATCTGCATTTGGACTGATGTGTACTGGTAGACCAGAAAAAATGCCGAATTTCTAGTTGGTATTTGACATTCAGCTCTGAAAAAAAAACAAATTTGGTCGGCAAAGGAAAAAAAAACACAGGGAGAATTGGCTGAAGTTAGAGAACATCAACAGCATCTGTACCGACAAAGTGCCGGGCAGTCTGTGTCCTGGGAGGCAGAGACACTGGGTGCTGTATTTAGTCCCTCCCGTGGGTTACCAGTGGGGTTTTCTCAGATCCTGGGCACTGATGATGTGTGGGAGCAGGACAGGTCACCCAGGGAAGTTGGAAAGAGCATGGGGGGATCAAAAAAGAGAGGGTCTTTATGTTTCTACCCCTCTGCACATCCTCCTTTTCCCTTCCTCTGGTCACACCTGGCTGCTACAGATTGAAGATGGAAAGGAGAAACAGGAGGCACTGGCTGTGCCTGCAGGCACACGCAGGGAAGCAAGAGGCAACAAGAGACAAGAGCCAGGGCAGTAAAGTAAGGTCTCTCTGACACACAGTGTCCTGATTCCAGGCTACTCAGCCCTGATTCTTCTCACTACTTTGCTGCCCGAAAACTGTTTGTGCAGCCCTGCTTTATAGAGCCCCAAAACATCAGCTGAAACAACTTCAGAGAAGAGAATAGGTGCAGAAATTGAATGCCATGCAAACGTGCTAGAAAATGGGAACAAAGTCCATCCATGCTCTTATCAGACATGGGCCTTGGTCAAAATAGGGGAATCCATGGTCATTAGTACCTTTTCTCTTCCTTGGTCAAGGCTAGTTTAGCAAGAACAGCTAAGTCTTAGTCAAGCAAAGTATGCCTTGAAGTCAGTCCCCTGGTCATATTTTGGCGTTTAAACCAAGTTCTGTCACAGATTAGACCTTAGCAGGGATGACATTATTCTCCAGAAATCTACTTAATATGCTAGATGAACCTCACCTTGCAGCACCTGCTTTAAACGCTGAAGGAGTCAAGGTACTATATTAGATGAATGATAGATCTGATCTCTTATGACAGGTACTGTCTTTGCTACTCTTTTCCTTCAAATACTTTTATTCTATGAAAAGGTATTTTAATGCTCCAATAATTTCTCAAGCAAAAGTGTCTCTATAACTTCAGTCACATCTCGACCAAGAGTCTACTCAAAGGATTAGGGTAATGGTCATTTCCTAAAACCAGCAAAAAACATTGAACCCAAAACATGCCTGGAAGAACCGCTTTCTTGGACAAACAGGTTAGGATTAAGGAACAAAACTGTAAAAATTACAGCCTCTTTTCAGATATTTTATGAACATGAAAAAGGGCCAGAGCTTAATTACAGACTTCAGATTAAACATTCAACAAAACACAATGCAAAAAGGCAAACTTCCCTTGAGACAGAAAGACTCATTAGACAAATGATACATGTTATAGCAAACACCATTCACCTCAGACCTTTTCTGACATATAACCCACACTCCAGAGACCAAACTCACTCCCTCTTCAAACAGAAACAAGGTTCAGTGTTATACCCTATGCCTGCCTGCAATGTGTTGGCAATCCCTCCCCTTCAAAAGCCTGGGTCCTATTCACTTGCCTCATTGAAGGTTTCATGGCCACATCTCACTGCCTTAGCAAGCAACCACAAGTCATCAGTGTCCTCTCAACTGAAAAGACATGTATATTTCAAACTTTCTGCCTATTATGTTTCTACTGGTATATTCATCCTGTATGACCATCAGGTTCTTTGAGCTTTATGTAAATGAAACCAACAAATGGCAATATTGTTAAACCAGCTCAGCTTGAGGCATTCCAGGATGCCAGGTATAACAGCAATGGTTGGTTTAAAATAATAATAAAAAAAAAAATCTGGTACCTGCTGCAATAATGATATACGGGTCCTTCAGAAGTGTCAGTAACGGTGTCCCCTTCTGACTCTGTGAAACAAAATCTTGGGATTAGGAAAGGCAAAGTGTCACCCATTGCCTAGGGTGTTTTGCCTTAATACTTACTTCTGCTTGTGCTCTGGATGGCTGCAGAACAAATAATTGAACAGCTGTGAAAAGAAATCAATACTGTAACATTTCTTCGAGAAGGGGGGTTAGATGGTAGTAATATGAAAGGGATGTGCTACATGGTGATATTGATGCTGCATATTTACTGACCTCCATCTAACAGGGCTAGTGCTGCCAGCACCAGGAAAGGAGAACTCTTCCCCACAAACTCATACATGACGCTCCCAAAAGGTGGGCCGACTGCCGGGGAGAAAGAAAGGACACAGTTGTGAAACCACATCTCTGACTGATCAAGCACCATCTAGCAAGTATTTGGGCATCCTGATACTGGCACTCAGTGACCAAATAGCTCAATTTAAAAAACAAACAAACAAAACTAAACACAGACCTCACTGACCATGACAATAACCATATTATTTACTCCCAAAAATACTTTTCCATGTAAACAAAACCCAAACACCTCAGAGATTATTGTGTGACACATGTATCCACATAAGAAATGCGCTTCTGTGGGAAAAACTATTCTTAACATGCACCACGAATCTAATCTGGAGACGGCACGATAACATTGCACTTGATTGGACTCTTCTGCTGCTTTCATAGATCACAAGTACAGGCTTTGGGGAAGGCTGGGGGTGGTTTCTCTTGCCAGCAGAGCCTCCATCTCACTGACCTAATACTCCCATAGCAAGGCCTCCTAGTGCAATTCCCATTGCGTTGCCTCTCTCTTCATCATCTGTATATACACTGGCAAGCATACCCATTCCTGAAATAAAATAATAAAAAACAAACAAACAAACAAACAAAACAACACAAAATTAGGCAGCCATGTGCTATAGTTTATGGTCATCATTTGCCAGCCCTATTAAGCATTATACAGACACGACAGCAGGTATCTCTCCAAATCTAAATACAAATGTATATTTATATCCCTTCCACATAGAATTCACCTTGAAGCAAAAAGGAGGTTTAGCAAACATAGATGTTCTATTATACAGTATGACTCAGGTAATTTAATGATGCCCTCATTTGCTAGATTCTTTGGTCCTGTCTTGTTCACAGAGCTTTTAGCTGATGCTTTTCAACTAGGTGAAACAAAGCTTTTGACAAGTACTTACTCTCTGTTATTTATACTCCAGGCACTTGACACAAAGGTCTGATGATCATTCTCAGCTGTAACTGTGGTCAGTGCTAACTGTGCTCTAGGCAGGAGGTATTATGCAGAGCTGATTACTTTGAAAATTAGTATTTTAAGTTCAGCATCCAAAATTAAAGGATTCTTTTGACCTTTATCTTCACATGCCTCACTTCTGCATTTGATGATGAGCCTTCATTTCACAAAAGGAAACATGAAGCCCAATTTATTTGTGTTTTCTGTGAAGCATTCAGACACTGTAGAGGTAAATGGTGCAGAAGAGTCCTCACAGAAATTAATAATTCTGTTTTCAAATCAAGGTTTAAGTAGGACTCAGTAAATAGGGTCCACAACTATACAGTAAGCCATAAAAAGAAAACAAAGTATCGCATGATTGATCATTAAGTGAATATCATCCATTATGTGCACCAAAAGAGCAAAGGTCCTGTGTGGATGAACATGCATAGAAAATTGTGGGTGACATCAAATTATTTGCATGAACAGTTGAAGAGCAAGTTAGAGAACAATATCAGAATTCACAACACATACATGAGACTTGGAGAAATATTCTGAAAAATAGGAGGCAATACAAAGAAGATAACACAAAGTTTTACACTTACGTAGGAATGATTACATTCACAAATGCGGAGTGTGGGCGTAAACAACTGATTGGCAGCAATATTACAGAAAACTTCCTTTGCCTGTGAGATACATGAAGTGACTCTTACTGCTGTTGGCCCTTGTAAGGAGCCAGAGCTTCTTCTGAGTGCTGAGTCTGGTTTTGGTGAAGTACAGAAAGAAACGTGAGGGTGACTGGAGACTATCCAGAGAAGAGTAATGAGGGTGAGCAAAGGCTTAGAAAAATATCTGTGAGGGACAACTGCAAGACTTTCAATTTAAAACCAGAGAGGGGAAAACAGATGTGAGATGTGATAATAGTCTTGCAATATGAAAAAGAGCCACAAAGATAAAGAAAAGAAACTGTTCTTCATGTTCTCTCAAGTATGGGAAGCAGAAATGGGTCTACTTAAGCACAAAGCCAGATCCTGGGGGCATTTCTGGAGGCTTCCAAGAACATGCCTGTCAAATATGCATGAGGAATGACAGATATAAAGCTGATCCTGCCTTCATGAAGGGGGTGGACTAGATGGTCTCTTGGTCTTTTCTGCTCTATTTTGAAGGTTGTCTGTGAAAAAAACCTCATGTACTCATCTAAAAGCTGTATCTCAAGATGCACACTTGCCCAATGACTGAGTTAAAGCTGAACAATAATTTTGATTCTGTCATGTCTTCTCTTCAGAAAGCTTGAGTTGCAACCTTAACTGGTACAAGGAGAAAAAGATCGATTTTATTGTCTCAGTCCCTCCTGCCTGTCTTTACCTTTCCCATCCCTGTCCTCATCCCAGCCCCTGCCTGCTCCCTTAGCCACATTCCCACTACTCATCCAGGCTTAAATCTCTCTGCTGAACTAGCACACGTTGCACAGCTGCAAACCCATCTGAAGCATAAGGTGCTTTTTCCTCCCTGTTCAAATGCCCAGTCTGGGGCACTGCATCTCCCCAGCTGCCCCAAGCAGTGCTGCCCAGACATGGGCTGGATCAAAATCCCTGCAAAAGGAACCTAGGAGGAATCCAGCTGCCAAATTCATGTTAAGTTTTTATGGAGTGTATGTGAATCCTGCTTATAGGCCAGTCACACTTGGAAGGGGGAAATTTCCTAAGGAAGCCAAAGGACACATTCTTGACAAAATGCTGTATTCACCTCCCTTCCCAAGCCAAACTCGTATTTCTGCTGCCATCACAGGAAATTTTTCCAAGAAAAGACTGTGAAATGTTCTAATGTTAACAAAACATATTTTCTTCAGTCTCAGCCTCAGAAATAGTTCAATAATTTGGGCTGAAAATCCGTATTTCATTTCATCTACTAATTTAAAAATTATAACCTCATATTGGAAATCTGAGACAGGGAAACTGAGTCCAAACTGGCAGGCAGGATGGTAAGTCCTTGAAAACAACATTTTGTAACAGAAATTTCACTAACAGACAGAGCTGCTATCCCTACTATAATAAGTACCAACATAAGTTCCCGATGACCTTTAAAATGGCTAAAATGAATTTAAAATGTTGAAGACACAGATGCAGAAATCCCAGGGAGAGTGCAGTTCATTTAGTGCTCTACCTTACTGAAACCCAAATACCAAGGAAGTCCGAAAAGACATTTGCTTTTGAGCTACTTTATATGAAAGGGGCAGAAAAAAAAAATTAAATTGATTTAATTGAATATTTTTGCATTAATTATTGAAACTGCAGACAAAACACAATTCATAAAATTACTAAAAATGACAGAATCAGTGATCTGCATTTTATTTTATCATCTCTTCTCTCACCTGCCACTGAAGAACATGAGGAACCGACTCCTTGAAGGGACCTGGCAATAAATAGTAATGTGTAGCTTCCAGAGAACGCAAACACTACAGAAAAAAAAAAACAGAGGTAAATTTTTAAAATGAGGTTAACTCTAACTAGGTTAAAAAGTTAGATTTCTTGAAACTATCACAAAAACTTCATACAATTTAGTCAAGTGTTTACAGCCACTTATGCCACTTTCGATGCTAACTGCATTATCTTCTCTTATTGCATTTAGATGTGTCAGTGTTGAATTGCTCTCAGGTGTCTAAGCCTCCTGGTAACACTGAGTGCAAGCACACAAGCAGTTTTAACTAATTACTTAGGATTTAATTACATCCTACTTTGATTCAGCTGCACAGGGGAGTAACAAGACCTTTCTTTCTAGCCTTGCCTCCCCGCACAGTTTCATTGAAGGCTGCCCCGTCTGAAGCTCCAGGCATTCAGGGAAAGCAGGATTTAACACATGTGCACCCGTATGCATGCACACACTGATGTTTCCTCCAGTAAGTAAATGGGCAGGGAGAGGTTTTTACCCTGGTGTTGCCAGCTCTGCAGTAGCTGCTGTGCAGCACGGCTGGCTGAAGGTGCAGGGAAGCCAGTTCCACCCATTCAAGGGCTACAACGTGTTCCTGATCCTCCCAACAGCAGATCACCAGGGAAATTGCACCTGAGGAAGTGTGTCTCTATCTCTCCCAAACTGATTTTACCCTGAGGTCTGCTCTGCCTTTTAGAACAGAGCCTCTGGATACTGCACTCATCAGTCCAGCTAAATTCCCCATCCACAAGATTGGAAAGTAGGGATGTCCCAGAAACCCAAGCACTGTGACACGGTCAGCATCATTAAATCTCCAGTGAGCTTTTAAAAACTTTTTTCAGCTCCTATCTGTTGGCCACCCAGGGAATTTTGCCAGACAGGTTATAGCTGGGGGAAGCTGTTAGACACCAACTAAACACAAGATCCACGTGCACTTCTCCCACTCACTCTGTGACTTTGTGCCTCTCAGGCTTTTCACCAGGTCTTGCAAAAATCCCTACCCATGCTAACAGAGAAAAATCAAATAAAGGAGGAAAGCATGCCAGCAAATCAACAGTACCCCCGTTTGTCATGAATTAGGCTTACTACTCTTATCTCTATCTCAACCAAAATTTGTCTAACATCTTCCTAAAATCTAGAGTTGTCAGAGATTCTAACACCAGGTAGTCTTCTCCAGCTCATCAGTCCCTTTGCTGTTAGAAATATTTTCCAAATATTTAACCTAAATTTTCTTTGACACAGTTTTAAGCTCATTATTCCTTCTCTTACATACAGTGGACATGGAAAACTGTTCCCTTCCTTTTTGTCATAGATTCTGATCTGCCTGATCTGCCTTCTGAAGCAAACCTGGTTCCTTCATCATTCTTCCCAGGCTTCTAATGATCCTTGATGTTCTTCTCTGTACTCTTTCCATCTGGGCCACTACTTTAAGTGTCATGCCAAAACTGAACATAAAACACCGGCTGAAGCCTTATCAGTGTCATTTAGAGCAGACAAATGATCTCAGCTGACTTGCAGGCTATGTTCCTGTTTGCACATCCTACAGCGATGTTTAGAACCCTATGATACTGTTGACTAATATGCTATCCGTGAGCCACTGCAGCCTCACAATCTTTCTGATAAGCCCCTATGACATCTAGTTGTTAAGGACCCTGAAAAACAGCCCTCTCATGGCTATCAGGTTAAAACTGTCTGAGCATCACGGTAGGTTACAAGAACCTGAGAGGAAGGTTCAGCTAAGGAAGAGACTAGCCGAGGTGGGGTGGAAGGTGATGAATTCCTTAGAGCATGTTCACAAGAGTGCACTTGCCAAATGTCATCAGGACCACCATCCACATGGAGCAGCCACCCTTAAATTTTCCTTGGAAATCAGTCCCTCTACGTCAACAAGAATTCTTATGATAATTATTATAGATCATTTATTTAAAAGTTGCATCTGGGCTGGACCAAATAAGATGTGGACACTTACTGATTGTTGACACAAACATGATGCAGAAGCCAGCAAACAGTGGAATCTGGTAGCCTATTCTGGAAAACAAAATGAACATTCGCATTTCTGTGATTGTCTCACAGACATTTTGAGTTAGACATACTTACATGAGCGCATAGACTGCAAAAACCCAACCTGTAGTTCCTTGGTAGGCTTCGAACTATTTATTGTGGACCACATGATCAAATTTGTCCATGTTACAAATGCCGTTTCATCTGGCACAGCAGACTTTGTATCTGAAATCTCTGGAAGAAATCCTTCTCTCATTAGAATCTGATTGCCCTGTTCTTGTTCCACCATAATTGTTCCCAATAAAGCGCCTCTGGGCCTCCATGGGGTTGCCAAGGATACGAGAAGGGAAGATTTGTCTGGGCATGCTGAAGTTTGAAATATCCCAGTAGTGTTTCAATGCTCATCTGTTTCCATCCTCATGAGACAATGACTATAATGAGGCACGGTCAAACCAATGGCGCTTTTACTGGAAAAATTTGTCATCAGCTTTGTTGGGAGTTCTGGCTCAGCCAGCAGCACTGGAAGAGTCCCAAAGAGCCCGAGAATAATATTTTTGCTTTCCATGGATTTAGGAGTAAAAGTGAAGCTGATCAAAGCTTTCTTGATCAGCCCGCTTCTTCATTAGGATTCTAAACATCCTGTAGAAATGCCTGGTTGCTATAAATATTTTCAGGTTTCCAGGAAAAAAAATAATTTGTCTAGAAAGCAAATAAATATTTGAGCAGCTAAAACTGAAATTTCAACAAAAAATTTACAATATACTATTTTCCATGACATTAAAAATCTTAGAATCACAAACATGGGAAACTCTGAAGACAGTTTGTATATTCTATTCAGCACACTTTATTCACCGCTTTTTCTTTTGTAGGATTGTGTATCTCAAATGTATATACAAAGACATTATTTAATGGTCAAATTCTTCAACAATGGATGATGCTTTTCAAAGGAGTACTGATTGACTTCAACTCCCAATGAGTTGACAGTATTGGGCATTTATACTGGTACTATTGGATGAAGTAGGTCAATTAAATAATGTAATAGTCTATAATGGCCCTTTCAACTTTTAGTAATAGCAGTCGCAACATAGGTAAACCAAAATAATTATTCTGAGCTTTGTTTTTTGTTAATAGAATTTTTATACCATTAGTGACCCTGAATAATGGAAAACTCTCTGAAGTGCAGGGTTCAATGTTCGTTATATGTCTCATTGTAACATTTGTTTGGGTTTCATGAATGAAAGGAATCTACCATGCATACTTCTACACGCCACAGAAGTCTCTGATAAAGAATGATTTTACCTTAAATATCATCACTACATTAAAACATGACAAAAACACGTATTCTTCTAGTTGAAATTTGTAAGTGCATGTGACAAATATCCAGCAGACTAGTTACTCATGTGGTACTCATCTGCGCTGGTATCTCCAAAGCAAATGAAATCACTGGCACTATCACAGACTTCCTCTGTGGCTTTATGATAATCATTTTAATCTCTCAGCACCTTGACACCTGGAAGGGAATAATACTACCTTTTTTGTCTGATGTATTTAAAGTGGATGATTTTTCTAAGCTTGCCTCTTCTCTTGCTTTGTGTATAGTAGGTATTATACAATGGGATGATAATCTCCACTGATGTTTCTATGTACATGAGGAAATAAAAAATTATCTGTTATCAACTTCTTGCCTGCCTCAGAGCTGAAGTGGGCACTTCCCTTCCCGGTGGGCACAGGTAGAACAGGCCACAGAGAGTTTGATCATAATTGCTTTGATTTAAATTTTTCAGTTAAACAAAGCACTGATAGAAGTACAGATGAAAAAAACCCCTGCAAGTATGGCTACTCCTGCTGGTGAGCAATATCATCTTTCTCTGTGGTATGAAAGCAAAAGTAGAATGTCCTTATGCCTTCTTCCACTGCATAGTACAGTAGGGTTGTGTCTGTCAAGGCCATCCCAGAGGTATGGATGGACGCTGTGGGGGAAAAGTCTGATTTTAGTGCAGAAATCAATTCTTAGACTTGACACAGGGGCCATGAGACAGCAATCTGCTTCTGCTACAAGTACACTGAATTAAAATTCAGTTATTTGCATGAAGACAAATGCCATCCAAATTGGCTCCCACATTCATGTTTCCATCACTAGATCAGAGACATGGCTTCCTACACTTGGAAAGTTTCTGGTGATTGAAGGCTGTAAGAAAACAATTATTTTGGAAGACACTTTTAATGGTCAATGAAATATTGTTCTTAATTTTTGTGGTTGCAGATATTATTCTTCCTTTATCTTGGACAAACAGGGTCAGAACAAGGTGTGAAGCAATACATAGCAGAGGGTGATGAGGGCAGAACTGGAGCAGAACTCAGTCCTACTCTTGCTACCCAGCAGATCACGATGCTTTACCACACATTCTGAGGTCTAATGCATACCTTTTCCTTTACACAGAAATTAATCATTTCAGAACTAGACTCTGTGTGGGCACAGCTAGCCATTTCAGCCAAAGTCTGCATTGCCAGTGATCCATCATACAAACTGATGCAAAGGTATGCAGGCCAGCACAGGACATGCATTTGTGCTGAAGTAAAAAGTCTTTACAATCCTCTGAAAAGCTAAAAATTGCCAGGAGCTTCACCCACAATTTGGAGAATCAGGATTCTGGTGTGCTGCCCCTGCACGAGGGTGCTGAACCTCTAGAAGCTGTGGTTGCTCTTGCTCAGGGGAAAGTCTTACCCACATCCAGCTGACATTTAGTTAGATATGCAGATTGTCCTTTCCTGCGTAATCTTAGCAAACTCTGCCTCCTCCTGAAATAGCAGCACTAATTAGTTGGCAGTTGTGTTACCACAAATGTCTAATCTGCAGCTGCATTCCCTGATCTGTCCAGCAGTTATGAGAGAGCACAGACTGGGAGGTTCTGATGAACAATTACACTCTATAACATAAATAATCACAAGAAGGAGAGGCACTACCTGTAACAGCCAACTATTCAGTGATTCTGTCCCTTGGTCCTGGGCCATTCATGTTCTTGCCACATGTAACCTGTGAATGTGCAGTTTCTACTTCTTAGCTGTGACATGACATACTCCATGACAGTTATCTCTACATTTTGTCCCTCTGCATGTGTGCAACACAAAAGAACATTACAGCCTGTCTTCTCTTTCCTCATTACCACACTCAAGCATATAATTTTCTTGGGCGCTCCTTTCAAAACCCTCCAAGAGAATCCGAAGCACAGTCCAGCATGTTTCACCAAGGCTACCTGCAGAAAAAAAGTGCTTCCAATAGTATTTCTGACCTCTGAAAAAGCTGGAGTGGTTAGTTGAAGGAGAGAGGGGAAAGGCTTCCACTGATGGAGAATGCCTCAATTACTCCGTTTCAGCCTCATGTTGGCCCCAGATTGCAGAACTGCTTGGAAGTGGATTATACCCATTAACAAGGTTGCCCTACAATAAGACCACCAAGTGATGGGTCCTGTGCAGCAGTAAAATAAAGGTTACACTGACCAGGTTAGCAGCTGTGGATGATTAGAGCCTAACTATCCATCCATTACAGTGCTGCAAACCCCATGATTTCAACCTTCTTATACAGCTACACCGGTACCACTGTGAGCACCTTGTGTTAAGTCTGTCCTGGCTGGCAGTCTGGCTGTCTTCCTTACTGCTGGTGAAGACTGGGGAGGATGTATGGCAAGAAGAATATTTTCCTCGATGTTATGAATCGTTGAATGTGTGTGAAGGGAAGGAAAAATGTATAGGGTGAGCAGGGACAGGGAATGTGGGCCATGCGCTCTCCATCTCTGTGCTCCACGCTGTAGCACAGGGTGGGCAGAGAGGCTTTGTCCAACCTGTAGAACTGGTTATTTTAATCACCTGCCTAAAACCTGAAAGGAAATGAACTGTAACTAAGTAGTTACAAATGTTATTTATTTCTCTCACTCATTATTTACATGTGTCTTGGTCATGAACATATGGTCCTAGCCACTGTCTCATGCAAAGAAGTTCAAAGCTGTAGTCAGGCTGGTGTAAAAACAATAATTAAAATATCTGTTCAATTTTTAGTGATTTTTTAGGCCAATATGGATAAGTACAAGGTTAAACCTACATATTTTTTCAGATTGATAAAAAACAGCAGAGAGACATGGCAGGGGAGACATTTATTGGCTCTAGTGGACTGTGAGGCTAGCACAGCTGGGCTCAGAGCCTTGTTCACAGAGCTTGGTAAGAGTTTGAAAAAAATAATGGAGCAAATCAGTAGGTTATAGAAGGCACAGCAGCCTTTTGCCCACTCTCTTCACTGGAAAGGATTAGGCAGAGCCCTTGCCAGTGCATCCTCTTCACAAAGTGCCCTGTATCAAGTGCTGTGCTATTTGTGTAGTTTCTTAGCAATTTCACTATGAGGAAAAACATAATGTGTATCTGAGCCACAAAATCTTATCAGCTCTGCCCTGACACTGTGACACGGTGGGAAGTGTGTTGTTGACATCCTATAGCAATGCCATCACCTAGTGTTTCCTTTGCTAGGGCTTTGTTAGACCAAGGGAAAATTGTGTTTCAGGAACTGCAAACCACTTCACTAAGCCAGGTGTGTGTTTTGTCTGGTACACCATGGAAAGAGCTGGGCTTTGAATAAGAAGTAATTTTAGCAGAACTTACTTCTTGAATGAAACCAATTTTGAAGTTTATTTTTACAAATCTACACCCCCAGTAGTTATAGAAAAAAAAAGGGGAAAACAGCCTACAAAACTTCCAGAAAACCTAAAGTAATTACTGGCACAGACTCATATGAACAGAACATCCTGTTGCATCCTGTACAAACTCAAGCACTCAAAGCCAGTAATTCCATATTCAATTAACAATCTAAACTACTCTTGAACAACTGTATTTGACTGAAAAACAAAAGCCACGAACACAGTGTGCAATCTATTTGAAAAAAAAAAAAAACTTACTAGGCATCCTAACAAATTGTGCACGCTAATATTAAACTAAGCAACCAAATCTCCTTAAATTGTGATATTTTGCTGAAATTTTGCAAAATAACGACAATAACAATTATCACTAAACAGCTTATCGGTGGTAAGGAACAGTCTCTATAATGACAACTCAGTTATTTTCTGTTTCATCTATAATCACAATTTTCAGATTGCTTTTTTAACTGATCATATACATTGTTATTAGGAAATGCCAACTTTAGGGGCAGGGGGTTGCCAAGGACTTCTACAGTTAATTGATAAATGTGTTAACTGATATTTCCCACAAAACATTTCTCAGAAGAAAGGCAGATACTGGCACCAAGATACAAATAAAGCATGAAAGAAAACCATTAATCCTTAAATCTAATTTTGGGCCAGTTTGCCACTAAGGCACTCGTTTCTGCTGTATGAGAGAAGAGTCTGTCTCACAGGACACTGGGATGATGTGCGCCTTGACTTTTCCTCTCGCACTTCTCGGGCATCTGAGCTTGCAAACCGGCCCCTACGACTGCAGTCACACACTCAGCCCCACGCAAAAACCTGCAGGACGTTTCCAGGAGGAAATCTCAGCTCACAGCGCTAACGGTCACACCGCTGTGTTGCCAGCCCTGCTCCCAACAGGGAGGGGAGATGCTACAACAACATCTACTGCCCCATTGCCGAATCTAAGGACGTGTCACGCGTGTCCTGGCAGCCGGCTCCGGGGGAGCGGCGTTACCCCCCGCCCGGGCGGAGGCAGCACCGGGCTCGGGCCCCGGGATGCAGGGGCACACCGAGAGGCATCGGCGGGGACACGTGCCCTCTTGCGTCAGCAGACGTCTACCAAAGAAAGAGTGGAGATCGTATTTACTGTATGACGTAACCGCGCCTTTGAAAAATTCATCAGCAACGTGGAGCGTGTCACTGCCTTTCTCCGGGTTTGGCAGGTTGTGGAAATTATAACGCTAACAGAGAAAAGCACATATCAATAGGGCAGTAACTTTTGCATTTAGGAAAATCTAGAAGAATACCTAAAGAACTATTATGAAAATACTATTTGACGTTATGTTACTTTGCCTGTGGATGAGCTATCATACCCTCACAAAACAATACAGAAAATCCAGGTAACAAATATCTGTTTTCCTCCTCAATTTGCAGCAATATTTGTGGAAAAGTAATTTTTCAGTGGTGTGCTTTTATCTGTGTAGGTGGTATGCAGTAGGAGATAAGGTGAAATGAAAGAGAAATGAAACTGTCTATCTCATTTAAAGCTTTTGTGTTTAGATCGGTTCCACAGATTGAATACAGGTTTTGAATTCATATACTGTGAGTCAAATCACCGCTTAGTCCTCAGTTGGATACTCTTCTATCAGACTAAAATTAAACACTCAGGATATATATACATACATATATAAGCTGTTTAAATCTAAGAAAGGTAGTTTTGGCTTCAAAACCTGATTTATCTAGCATTAAAGTATGTTAGTTGTTTTGAGTACTGTCACATATGATATGCATTGACTGCTTAAACAAAAGTGTTTTACAAGGACAAATTTCTGCTGTATATTATTTTCTGAAAGGAAAACTTCTTTATAAAAACAGCTTAAATAAGAAATACGAAAATTAGTGACCTGACTAAATAAAATTTGGAGTTTATTTCCTGCAAAGACTGATCTCATATTCTGTTTAGGAGGACTGCAGCTGCTTCTGTGGGGAACAGTTACACAAAATTCTAACAATAAAATGAAATTAATTATTAACATCAAAAATTTAAATGAAATTATAAATACTTTTTATTCTCCATGTAAACAACATTAGTTCTTGGATTGGGGTTGGAGGGGTTGTATGTCATCGGTATTGGTGCTTATACCTCTGGTCCTGGCTCAAATAGATTTTCTGTAAAGTGCCATTTAAATGTATTTCATTCAAGGGATCATATATATGCAAGAATTTAGAGAGAACAATTCGAAGCCTGGGCTAGATCATGTACTGATGGGAATCTGTGATCCACTGAACTCGGTGACAGACATAGCACCAGCAAAGTTCAACACTTACCTCATTTTTCACTGAAGTCTGCATGAATTCCCTGCTGATTCTTACCTCGGACGACTCTAAATCATTGAATACCAAACTGCACCAAAAGCTGCGCATCTCTGGGAACAAGGGAGGGATCTGAACCTTGCCTACAGTTTCAGTTTCACGTTTGCCTAATGTGGGTGTACCAGATATATCATCAATTCATAGTGCGTTGTAAATGCTACATTGTAGTGTCTTTTGGCCACATATAACTGTATTGAAGACATTTCAACACCACTTCAGCAAAAGTTTCCATAAAAACCTGAGGTCTCAGGAGCTGGAAGAAAAATGTATGATACAGAATGTCTCAGATGGCTCATGTGCAGCTTACCAATTTATTTTGGAAAGGATGTAAGTGTTTAGAAGTGTTCACCAAATGTATTTCACTAAAATATTCCTCCAGATAGTGTGTCCGGTAAGCCAGGGCCACAAGAGAATTAAAAATACTTTGTTTGAAATATTAGTCTGGACTAAGACATCAATCTAAAATCCTGAGTGACATAGCAGAAATAACATACCTGTTTGTCAGTGGCCCTATGAAGGGGTTAGTGATTAGCTGCACTGTTGCTTTTGAAGCAAACAAGAGACCAACTTGAACATTTTCATTCAGCAGGTCCTTATCTTCCTTAGGGCAGTCAGATGGGGAAGGAGTCACAGTGACTATCATTTGTTCTGTCTGAGTATGATGCAGCTCTCTGGGTTGTGTCTTATCAGATTCATTTCCAGTAACCATCGTTGAGTTGTCGTAGTAGGAGAAGATGCTCTGAAAATTGTCCATCGTTGTTGAGACTACGTTAGGCTTAGTAGTCTGGATTTCTGTGGCATTTTTCTCATGTTTGATGCTGTAAAGGTAACTGGGAATTATTGGCACTGGAAAAACAAATAGAATATATTGGCATCTTACTGTCAGGTTATTTGTACATGGAATCACCAAATTTTCTTGTTTGCTTTGCCATTGATTAGGAAATACAAGCCTTTCCTACAGAGCACATTAGTAAGGATTTTGAACGGCAGAAACACAGACCTGAAATAAAAGTTTGCTCATGGGAAAAAGACACACCCATAACTCAGAAGTGAAGTTTAAAACAAAAAGTTCTTTTACATTAGTCTTTATTTTTGCCAGTTTTCATAAAGATAAGATTTTCTATACAGTTATCATTCATAAAACTAAGTATGTGTCAAAACCTATGTCTGAAAAGTCTCTTTGTTGTACATGACTGCACAAATCCATTTTTTACATGTATGGATTATATATATATCATGTTATAATACACATATTATAACATGAAAGATGAGAAAAGCATTGAAACTATTATTAAACCAAAACATAAAAAATGTACTAAAATGCATTTCTAAAATAAAGGACAAAAATATTGATAAGTAACAGCCATAAGAAGGAAAAAACCATAACAATCCCATATTAAGTAATCAGAACTAATGTGTTGATGTTTGCATATCTCATTTTTAAAAAATTTCCGTTGAAAAGATCATCTGTAAGGGACCTTCTTTATATGTTTTAGGATGTTAGATGCATTTTAATTTTATTAATATGTATCTCATAAATTAGCATTTCAGAATTTGTAAAAACAGATGTCATGTTTGTTAACACTAGTGACAGAATCATCCCTCGTCTTGCATCTCTTCCTGAAAAAGCCCACTCTTTCAGTAAGTCTGAAAACTAATAATTTCTAGGGCTTCTAACACACATATCACTGAAAAAGTAATTAAATGTTAATGACTTTGTAAGAAAGTATATTCATGTGAAAAAAAATGCAGAATCAACTTGCTAAAAATATGTATGTTTTTAGTTAAGGTCTACATTGTGGCATCAGCTTTTAGGCTGAAGTGCCCCAAGAAATTCAGGAGTCTGAGCCAGAAGCTGACACTGCAGCACGGTCCAAGAGCTGGCTCTGCACAGCCCCACTTGCTCCTGAAAGCAGCGTGAGCTTTCGTGTGTGCACGCACATCCACGAACCCACTAGCTTCTCTGAACCTTTTTCTTTAAATTCATGTAAGCATTTGAATACAAGGACTTCCAAAACTACCAGTGAAAAATGTTCAAGCGTTTCAGTTGAGTAGATTCCTAAATCTTGACACTACCACTGAAGGCAGTAAAAGTTGCATTTTTGACTTTGATCAAAACTTGGATTATTTTATTAAATCAACTCGTAGAAGTGTTCTTCTTAAAACCCAATTAGATAGTTTTCTTATTAACCTATCATTTTAAGACCAGTGTGGAGGAAAGAGGAACTATCTGAAGGAAACAGGCATCTCCAATGTTATCTAGCCTGTTGTTTCAGTTGCATGACCACAGGAGAAAAAACGATGATGAGCTAAAAATACTGTTATCTGTCCTTCTGTGAAGTATTAGTGGCGTTTTAATAGAAAAAAAAGAATGATGAAGACCTTTCTATACCACTCCTTATCCTGCAATTAACATCAAAAGAAAGAGAGACTTGGCTATGTGTGGCAGTGTGTTTGCACTACCTAGAATATCATCCCTCTTTCAAAAAAAAAAAAAAAATCAGTGCCTCAAAATGTTTCGTTTGAGAGCAGTAATCATGCATTGAGGGAGTACATCTGTCACTGGAGATTATTTCTGGCATAAATCGGGAGGGAAAAACAAAACAAAACAAAAAACAAAACAAAACAAAAAGAACAAAACAAAACAAAAAAAAAAAAAACCAAGCCAGAAACCTTTCTACCTACCGACTACCGTCAGCAGCATGTTGTCCAGGAGCAAGGCGATGAACACGATCAGGAGGATGAGTTTCCTGGACTGCCGGCTCTCCCGGAGCCAGCGGAGGAGGCTGAACTCGCCCCAAGCCATGGTCCCGCTCCCGGCGCCGCCGGCCCCGGCTGCAGACAGACAGACAGACAGACAGCGGCCCTTAGGGACGGGGCAGGGAGCCCGGGCGGCACCTCCGCGGCGTGTCGGAGCCCCCCCCCCAGCCCCCAGCCCCCCCAGCCCCGCTCCGCACCCCCCTCCGCACCGCACCCGGCCCGGCTCCAGCTCCCGGCGCAGGTCCCCGTCCAGCCGCCCGCTGCGAGCCGGCAGGGCAGGAGCGGGGAGGAGGAGGAGGAGGAGGAGGAGGAGGAGGAGGAGGAGGAGGAGGAGGAGGAAGAGGAGGAGGCGGAGGCGGCACCTCTGGTCCCCTTAAGCCCAGGGAGGGCTGGAAGCGGCGCAAGGGGCGGGTGGGGGACGACTCCCCTCCTGTCCCCCCCGCCCCGCGTAGTGATGCTCCGGGGCGGGCAGCGGGCGTGAGGGTTAGGGCTGCCTCCCTGCCTGCCTCCCTGCCTCCCTGCTTCCCTGCCTGCCTCCCTCCCTCCCTGCCTGCCTCCCTGCCTTGCTGCCTGCCTCCCTGCCTCCCTGCTTCCCTGCCTGCCTCCTTGCCTGCCCGACTCTCTGCCTCTCTGCCTGCCTCCCTGCCTGCTTCCCTCCCTGCCTCCCTGCCTCCCTCCCTCCTTGCCTGCCTCCCTCCCTCCCTGCCTGCCTCCCTGCCTTGCTGCCTGCCTCCCTGCCTCCCTGCTTCCCTGCCTGCCTCCTTGCCTGCCCGACTCTCTGCCTCTCTGCCTGCTTCCCTGCCTGCTTCCCTGCTTCCCTCCCTGCCTCCCTGCCCACCTCCCTCCCTGCCTCCCTGCAGCTCTGGGCTGCCCCAAACCCCCTGTGTGCTCACTAAGGTGTGCCAAAACACATACAGAGAGGAAAAAAGTCAGTGCTCATATGCTTCAACACTCGAGGAGTGTGCCTTGTTGGCGAGCTGCATTGAAACGTGCCATGGATTGATTCTTGTCCTAAAATTAGGAATTTGCACCTTTTAGCATTTAAATTGCTCATTTATCTTGTCTCCTCTGCACAGAATTCCAAGTGTTGTACCCAGCCTGTGGCATTTGGTTGTTATCACTAGGAATTTCTTTTCTTCCCAATCTGTGATAGAAAAGAGATTAACTGCGTTGAACTGATCAACAAACACATCTTAACAAAGATTTGCATTTTTAAAATGCATTGTCTTTCATATTGCATAATACAGCGCTTTCTTTCAGTCACCCAGTGCTGAACTTTGTGAACTGTTCTTTGCTTCACTGTCTTCACTGAGCCTCACTTGTGGTAAATCCCACTGAATGTGAGAAAAGGCTCTTAATAAGGCTAATGGTTCCAGAACCAAATGTCACACTGAAGCTGGTGACATCATGACTATGCAAATCATTTGTTTCTTTAACTATGTTGCCTGCTGTGTAAGTTAACCAGTTTAGTGGTGTCCACTTTCAATGGGATGCAATTTTGTTACTAATGCAGGTTATTTATGAAGTGGTGCTCAAACTTACACTGGTGCTTCTGTGGCAGCATTCATCTCATGCTGTAAACACCCAGTTTCAGGAATAACAGAAGACATTTACGCTGTGGAATGTTGCCAGTGTGAGTAAAAGTAGAAGATAAATGTTTGTGGTCTAAATTGCTCTCTTAGGTCCTTAATCCATCTCTGGATGAAGTTTAACAGGCCTTGGGAATGTGCGTAAATTTTCAGTACAGTGTGTTATTGGCTATACATAGATTTTTCTAAAAAAAAAAAAAAAAAAAAAAAAGTGGGAGAGGATATGCTGATAGCACATCTCTCCTTTGTTTGCATGCAGATAGCTTTGATTTTGACATATCCACCATGTATTATTTTTATATGGGACCTATTATGCTGCTTCGTGACAAGTATCACCCAAGGCTCTTAATAAGCTATTGACTCATGAATGATGGCTTATAAATGGTTTGTCTTTTCTAAACTTCTTTAGCCAGCAACTTCAGGAGTTGGGCACATTCATGTTTGAAGTTGAATTTCCAAAACAGAGCTTTTGCTTCTGTGCTCAGAGGAAATAGAAAAGTATGATCTACCGGACTGGAATGGGGAGAAATGTTTAATCTTCTAAGTATCAGATCCTGAAGGCGTTTAGACAGAAAATTACACTGTTTAGTTGAGAACTTTTGTGGAGTGCAGTAGGAGAAGGGGAACACTGACTCTAGTAACAGAAGCAGTATTAAGAGGGCATGCATGTCAGTGAAGTGTCAGTAACAGTGTTCTGCCAGGGAAACATGGGTTTGGGTATTTTGTATTCCCAGCAGTTCACAGGAGAGTTAGCTGACAGTGATATTGCTGTTTCTGTCACCTGTCAGAAAGCAGATGTGAAAAGAAATGTGATGCTTTTCCAGCCATTTCTGATGAGGGACATGATTGTAGAAGCAACTTGCTTCTCTCTCTGTATCTTCCATGTGACAAGGCGAAGCTCCCCTTCCCCCTGTCTCCCCTCCCAGCCCTTTCTTCTAGAATATTTCTCTTCTTCATCCATCTATCGCTGCGGTGCTGACACTCACACTGTCAGCATCTGGCCACTCTGCTTTGCTGGACTTTACGTCACTCCTCTTTTCTACTGTCCAAGTTTCTCTTGCTTTCAGCCAATGGATTGTTTGAAAAATAATGCTAAAATACATATGCAAGATCATGCCTGCACTATTATAATGGATAAGCATGAGAGCATTTGAATACATTTATTTGCATGTAAAGATGGCTACTCATGCACGGATACTATTGCTTTACTAATCTAGCCAATTAAATTGTAGTTACTTCTAGGAAGTGAGCAGGTCAGACCCCTGCTAGGTTTGATTCTTTGCAGGTGTAAGCTGTATTCACTCAAATAATGATTCCGTCACTAATATTTATTTATCTTTAATCAGTGATATTTGTGTCGACTAAATAATAAGCAGAAAAAGAGCAGGACCACAGCCAAATAAGCAGTTACTTTTGGGAAGCTGTTGATGATTTGATTTTCCTATTGAATTTTTTACTATTATATAATTGTTAATTAAGATCGGTCAAAAAGGAGAGAAAAAAGCCATGGGATTTTTTCCAGTTGTTATTTGAGCTTTCAACAGAACAGTTGAGCAAAATTTAATACTTTGAAAAATGCTGGCCAGCTCCCACTCTTTTGTTAATTCTCTACTTTTTATTTGTTTTAACTGTCCTTTAAGGCATACACGTGCTTATTATACCCAGATTTAATAATAACATTGTTCTATTAATTTTTAATGAGAAATAATGATAAACTCTGAAATTAGTTCCAAAAGCATATATTTATTTAGAGATCAAAATTTTGAGGACTTATAAATACTCCCCTCTGAGTGAGACACCCTTGAGCCATGTGGGCATAGGTTTAAAGTCATGGAGCATCATAAACCTGGTGATGAAAAAAAAATGTTTTAATGTGTTATCTGACCATCAGGCTTTGGCAGACCAAACAGTAGACTCTCCTGAATCACCTCTGAGGGGCCATAGAGCCTGCATAGCCAAGTGAGCTATGCAGACAAACAAAATAGCCACAAACACTTGGGCAATGATACTGCAAATGATCACCAGTCTGGAAGCAATGTTGGAGAATAGTACTTATTAGCAGTCAAAAGTTTGATCTCAGCTGAAAATTCCTCTGTGGCAAAATGTCCTGGATCCTGTCATGGAAAGCAACACAATGTGGTTAAAAGCAGCAGGGAGAAGTGACATTTTGCTGGTTTGCCTACAGGTTCCTTAAATGCTGAAATTTAGAAAAAAACACTTCTGGTTCTCATCATCCAGGCTGCGAAATGCACTACCTTGCTGGTTTCTTTGGGAAAAGTAATCCCTTTTAAAGCTGTCTCTTTTTCAGATTTACATTTAGTTTTAGTGCTTGGAGTTTAATTTGCAATAATTCATAATTATCTTAGATTTCTGTATGAATTAATTACTTGCAGTTATTGCTATTGGGGAAAGTTCCTGCTATAAATAATTCTTGCAATTTCAGTTGAAAGACATACCTGGCAGCTTATGTTTTACTAATAACAAGTAATGTACTTAGTCAGCTTTTTCAACCTTTGTAGCTCTTTCAAGACTTTTTTTCTTTTTACCCGACAGTCATGCTACTAATTACTTTGTAGTAAGACTGTGTGGTAGTTAGTTCCACTGAATAATGCATCTTCTCTTCTTCAGGCATTGAGAATATGCATTGTATTTTAATTTTCTGCCATATAGCCTACAGTAAGTGTATGTGTGAATGTGTATATTTATATATATATGTTTGTTCACTGTGGCATGTAATATTCAGAGGAGAGAGAAAAAAAGCAGAAATCTTGCTTTTAAGAGTGTCACTTAATCAATTAATCTAAAATGTTAAACATTTAGCTGAACAATTGTGTGTGCGATAACCGGGTCTGAGACTATGGGGCGTTCAGCTTCCAAGCTAGAAAGGCTCAGGGTGGAGAAAGGGCGTGTGGGGGAAGAAGAGATATTGCACAGATCATATGTCTCTGCTGAAGAGAAGTAAAATATCACTTGTTCCCCTTTGCACAGAAACAACAATGTTAATTTTAATGTAGGAACATAGGGCAGCCATTTCCGCCCACACCAAGAAACTGTGGCAGGAGGTGCAGACATTTTTTAGGAAGGCTGTAGTGGAAGAGGAGTAGAAAGAGAGATTAAGATAAGAGGTGATGCTTTGTTGTGATGTGTATGGGAAGTGATAGACATCAGGAGACATATAGATGTGCCACGGAGAAAATACTGGACCACAGCAAATAATGGCATAGGCTATCTCTAAGCAGTAAATAATTTAACCTGATAAAAACTAAAGTTTTTCAAGTTAGGGCACTTATTCTAAAATATTGTTCACACATAGCCTTGACCCAAAATAGCAGCAGCAGTCTGAAGTGTAGTCCCCTCAGATTTCCTCTGTACCATTCCCACTGAAAAAAAAAAAAAAAAAAAAACAAAACAACAACAACAAAAAACCCAAAAGCTGATACATTTGGGAAACAATATTGTAAGAGTTTCAATGAGGATTTGAAATTTTCAGAGTGTTTCAGAATTAGGAAATATTATTCTACAGCACAACATACCTCCTCTAAAATTCACTTTTTAAGCTATTTTACTATTCACATTAGAAAAAAACATTCAGCTATTCTGGAGTTGGGGAAGTGGTTCTTCTCGTGCTGTGTTAATACTGCCTGTCTGCAACATGAGAGGAGGGAGGGGCAGTCCCATTCGGTTCCACACGCCAAAATGTCATCATTTCTCTGCTGTTTTTTTGTTCCTTCCTGAGAGCAAACACTAACAAGAGCTGTGTGATGCTGAGGATTTAATGTGACTGTCCTCAGGATCTGTCAGGAGAGCCATGGTGCTGCAAGATGTCCAGGGAAGCTATTTTTAGTGTTTTCCATGACAGGTTTTGTCTAACCACTCTGGTATTACTGACCACAGGTTAGTGACGGTGAGGTTTAGCTCTAGCACATTTCATTGCTCTGTCAGGGAAAAAGGGTCTGCCACGCACATTAGAAGCTGGAAAATAACTAGGCTAAATAGCACCTTCTTTTATCTGTTCTTTCCAAGCTGGTATTCTGTTTGCAGTGAACACAGCCCTGAGGGCAACACACTGTTAGCTCCATGATCAATGGGAAGACATGCTGGCCCCAGTTTTACAAACCTAATTATTTTCTTCAGAAATCTGTCTGAAACTAAAAGGCACCTGACAAAAAATCTTTCCTATCCCTGGAGCTTAGAGGAATTCAGTCATTGCATGTAAATTGTGTTTATATTGACCGCTTACATGTCTTTTGACACTGGTTCCTTTTGGGTGGTTTTGCAAGCAAACACAGTCTCCTCCAGGCACAAAGTGTGAACTCCATATATTAAGAAATATGGTTAGTAATAAGAATGTGGTATGTGTTTGTATTTATACACACAGAGACGTGCACGTAAATGGTTGCATGTGTGTGTGTGTGCGCGCCTGCTTATATATATGTGTGCGTGTAAGATGCTACTGTGCATAAGTTACTCAGGTAATGGTGCACAAGTCACACACCCTGGGAAATCTGAAAACAAAGCAGAGGGTGAGCAGGTTGTGGGGAAAGGAAGCAATAGCTTTTCCTTCAGTGACTGGGCTTCAGAGAAAAATACCTTCCTGCTTTTTTAGCCCAGGAGTCAGCCTGTGCAGTAACTCTGTGTACAGGAAGCTTTAAGGTCAATTTGATTTAAGTAGTTAGTCACCTTTAACACTTGTTAACTGGTTAAAAGATTAGCCAGCTTTCACACACATTGTAAGCCCTTTGCCACAACACAACTCTACATCAGAAAGTAGATTCAACCTCTTCTTTCTGCTGGCGTATAACTCATTGCCTGCATTAGCACCGATTAGTTTTCCAGAACTGGCCAAGGCTGAGTGTCTGAATGTTAGGGTCTCCTGAGCAAAAGAGATCCCAAAAGTGAGGTAAGACAAGTTTGAAGTATGGCATGCATTTACCACCAGCTGTGGTGTTGGTAGAGAAAAGGAAATACTCAGAGCGGGTAACAATCATGAAGCCAAAAAAGTTCATAAAGCGGAACTGCAGAGGTGAAAACATATAAAGCACGACTGCTGGGCAGAGAAATACTTTTGCCAGGTCTTGAATCAGTTATAGGGAATATCCTGGTTGAACTCAGCCCAAGCATCTCTATACGTTCAAGAAATAACTCAAGAGTTAGTGAAGAGTGTTACGTGAAATGTTTGCCTCCAATAGGAGGAAATAGCTGATGGCCAGGGCAGGCTCTCCACTTTCAGTGCACCTCTGAAACTTCCAGGAGTGAAGAGAGGCTCCATACCTCCTGCAGATCCGTAAACCTTCATTTAACACAAAGAAAGATGTGCAAACCAAGAGATAAATATACGTTAAACATATGAAGAAGCACTTCTACCTCTTGGTTGCATTTCAGTTCCATTGCTGGGCGGTCATGATAAACACAGTGTGTTGCAAGACCCCGAAAGCCATACCAGGGGTCCTGGCTCAGTAAAACTCTTGACCAGGTGGTTTTTGGGGTTCTCCTGCTCAGGATTTTCATGCTTGCTTTTTCCCTGACAAACTGTTCACTGAAAAATCCTCCAGCGTGACCAAGATGAACTGTGCCAGGACCTGTGGCCTGGCTCAACCATATCCGTGCACCATTGTTAAGGGACCTCCAGTTCCCATGTGGTGGGTGGGTGGTGTCGGCACCTGATGGCACACCACATCACAAGGGCACAACAGTCACCTCAAGGCTGTCACACCAAGAGGTGGGATGCCCGGGACTTCTTGTGGAGTCATTCCTTGTTCTTTAACACTTTAACACAGCACAGCTGTCTTTCATTTGTGTAAAAAATATTAAATCAAACTGTAACTTTTTGTAAAGGATGAGTTGAGTGTCAATAAAATAAAACCAGGTTTCATTTGCCATGTTTAAGAATTATGATATTGTAGTAGAATCCCCCAAATACACAATTGTCATTAGTGGAAATGGCTCCAAAAAGGTGGTCTGCTTCATTAATGTTTAAGAGCAAATCCCATCCATTGTGGAAAGTGAATCCACTCTAAAATCTTTGAATTGCCTGCCAGACCTACATCTAAATATATTATCCTGGATTAAACCCTGTGGAAAATTCATAATGAAAACCAAACAAGCCACACAGAGCAGGTGTGACCTGCAGGCTGCTGAATACTGTGATTGCTTCCCATAGATTATAATTTTTGCAACACCTGGGCTGAATGTGCTGGGTTGATGCAACAGCCATATGGATCCTAATGAAATAATTACGGGATAAGATTACAAAGAAACATTCAGAGCTTGCGAGAAAACAAACAACCATAATGCAGGAAGATTCTAGATTAGCTGGGAGATAAAAAGTCTCTGTGTGGTCTTATTTATATTATTGGCATAAATAAAATCTCTTCAGGCTTGTATGCAATATGTTATATATAAATGCAGTCAACTAGAAATGTTAACTGCCTGGTCTGAAGGGAGTCAGTATAGTTTTGCAGAAGGACAAGACCTTAAATAAAATATCCTGGTCATATGGGAAAGTTGAGATGCCAGAACAAGAGGAGAGATTTGTGACACCTACCTCTTTCCCTTCTGGGCTCCTGAGAGCTTGGGGAGGAGCGACAGGCACTTTCAGAGGGCGGCTGCCCTTGCTGCAGACTGAACTGCTCTCTACAGCTGTCTGTCTCTATGCTAACCCATATGCCTTGGGACAAGTCACAAAACCACGACGTAATCACTCGCTGCCTCAGTACAATGTGGCAATCTTTACCTAATCTCCAGTACAATGGCAATCTTTACCTAATCTCCAGTAGCCCCACACATCATTTTTAGTTAATATATAAGTTATGTTTGAAAGTCTTCCATGAATTATGCCATCAAATAACCAGTTTGTTTTCTTTTATTTAAAACTATCTGGCCACAAACACAACAGAAGATTTCTAGTGAACATCAAAAAAAAAACCCAAGGAAGGTGCAACTCTGCAAGTAGGGGCAATGTGGCTCTGCCAGACAAACCTACAAAGTCAATGGGTTTCCATTTTGAAAGGTGATAGAGGGCAGGTTGAAGGGTAGATTCGGTCACAGGTACTAAGAAATAAATACATTCAAAATAAAACCACACTGCTGTTTCTGAAAGATCCGAAGGTTAGAAATTGACACCGGACAGCTCTGAATTCTTGCAAAATTTGGTTCTGAATTTGTTCTAAATATTGCAGTAAAATACCAGTGAAATGTGGAGTGCATGAGCTCTACCTCTCAGCTACATGTGTGACTCACTCGGGACCTCCTTAGACTCCTGGAACAAAACCTTGGCTCTTGTAGGGCATCTGAAATAGCTTAAAACCATTCATAAACTTGTGCCCTCTCCCATTGCTAATGGAAGAAATTCACGGAAGATTTCTACTCTAATACTTTGAAGCCCTAACAGTTACTCACACATATGACTTTGCAGGACTGGATCCTAAAATGTGCTAACAATAGTAATAAGTATTTAAATATTAAAAAAAAATAAAATTGCTCTCTAAACAGTGCTCTTTTGTGTAACCTTTTAATAGAAATTATGTTTCTCTGGAATATCTGTTCTAAAGTCAATAGTAAATAGACAAAAACTAAGTTTATATCTTACGTGAGCTTGTTGAATTATAATTCTTAACACAGAGAAACATGATTTATGAACTAGAATGACTGAAATCCTTTGCTTCATCAAGTCCGTCACAATATCTTAGATGCCTGCATACACTATTGGAAATGCTGTAGTAAATTTCTTCAGCCAAATTCCTTTTTAAAAGTCTTATTTGATTTTCTTCCACCAAGAATGCGTGTGTTTTTGCATTTGTTTTCAACAGGAGTTGTTTGGGGTTTTTGTCCCTCAGATTATAGAATCTTCATATGAGTTTAAACACACTTGGAAAAATAGGAAGCCCTGCCTGGGAGTATAAATTGCACTGCGGTGCTTGGTCACAAATGGCTGAGCGCAATGAGATTTTACAATAAACCAGAAATGTCTGTGTTTTGTTGTGTCAATAAATGTTCCAGTGATGCTCTTAAAGACAATAAATTACTGGTAATGGAACACTATCCTCAGCATGTAGAAGTCATTTTCCACTTCCAGACATTCTCAGATTAGGTTTAAATTGCTATTAGAAAATCCTAAATGTGTTTGTTTGAAGAAAATCTTTTTAATGTCTAGAAATAATCCAACGGTGGCTGGTTAGAGCAGAATTAGCTAGCGTATTCCTGGGGTGCACAGTTTACACATTTGGAAGGGAACTCAGCTCCAACAAATCCTTACAACTAGCAGAGGGAACAATACAGAGAGATTTCACAGCCTGTAATTTTTTGCAGCTGCTTGATGGTATTGCTCAGCCAAAGAGAAAACATGCTGTCAGTCTGCTAAGAAAAATGTTGTCTGAGTTTATAACATGGGTATAAGACTTGATCCTGAGGCAGCGCGTCTGGGCTGCAGTTGGCAGAGGGCATCTTCATCACGGTTGTTCACAGAAAGTCTCTGAGGTAGCAGAAGTAACCGATGGACATTGCAAGCAGAGCGGGGAAGGAGGTGAACAGGTGAAAGGAAGAAGCAATAAGTGAAGCAAAGACCAGAAAAAATAGGACTTTCGTGTACAACCATTAGCTCTTTTGTAAGTAGAGCTGTTGGTTTCCCTGAAGATTCACTGAAATCCACGGTGTTTTCATTGCTAGAGTTGATGTGCTTGGCAGTTCTTACAGCCTGGACCTGAAGGTACAAATGCTGGGGTTCTTACACATCCTCTTTTCTTCAGCAGTGGCTTTAACAACAGAAAATCACAGCAGGACAAACCCTTTTTTTTTTTTTTTTTTTCTTACTAATGGCAGAAATACTAAAGATCAGAATAGCGTATGTGTTTACAAGTGTAATGAGCTATGAATAATCTTCAAGACTATGATGCTCTTCCTGGTCCTCCACTGAAAAATAAAGAATGAACTGGAGACATAAAGCATTAAGAGGAATTTTTGTATTGACTTTTTGAGTTTCTTGCAGAAAGAAATCCACAAGGTATTGAGCAGGAATTTCAGAGGGGCTAATTATCTCCAAGCTCTATGAGAACCATCACTGGCAAACAGACTGTGCTGGATTGCACTGCGCTATTTTAAAGGATAATGACCCCCAAAATACAGCAAATTATTCTTTCCTGATCAGTACGCAGAACTGATTCCATGAATTCAAAATAAAAATTGCATTTCCCCTAGCATAATGCTTGCTTTTCTTCTTATTTTATTTTGCTTTATTGAACCAAAAATTTAAAAGAGAATAAATTGGTGCTGTTAATGGATATATTTCCATTAGCTACAGCAGGGTTTGCCCATATGCATGATTCTTGGCCTGTGTTGACATAACTGAAAAACAAAGGTTACCATTTCATGATGGAAGCCATCAAAATTGGCTGTGCTAGTTTCTATATTGTCAGTGTTTTGAGCTTTTATAAGCCTTGTGCAGTCTTAATGTGATAGATAATTATGCATAGCATGTGCAGGGGTCCATGAGCATGGACATGTAATGTCACATATATAAGCATATGTATATGTATGTGTGGGTGCATTATATACATAAAGTGTGATATAATGTGTACTCTGTCATTTTATTTTCAACCCCACTTAACAAAGAGATGTGAAATGTCATAAAATGTATGCATTGCAACTGCACATTTTTGCTGCAGCATATTTACTGAGTTTTCCCTGATGTCTTTATTGATATTCTCCACGGGAATACAAAGAGCAGAAGTATTAATGAACTCTGATTCTGACTGAGCAGAAGCTATGTTAAATGCATTCAGTAAAGGAGGAAGCAAATGTGAACCAGAAGGCTCCAAGCAGTGAATAAAGTTCTGGCTGTTGGCAAGCTTGCTGGACATTTTCATGTAAGATTTCTCTTTTAAGGACCCAGTCTTTTCCAGGAGGTTAGATCTGCTGTCAGCAATAGCCTCTCAGAGTCACTGGAGTCCTAAAATGAGCTCTCGATGGTAATAGACTAGAGGATTTCCATGGATCTTCCAGAGGAAAGCAGTGCAATAAAATGCTTTTTTACACTTGTACCTTCCTATATGCCTTTCTTTTTGCCATTGTATTCAAATATTGATACTAACATAAGAGAGGAATGAAGTTGGCATGGTGTCAGATGGTTAACAAACCAGTAATTAATGGATATAATGGCAAGAAATCTTGACTAGTTATGTCTTGCATGGAGGAAAGAGGGGTGCGTAGGTGTGAAGTAGGCGGTATCAGTGAGCAAAATGCTATTAGCCTTAACGCAGGTGGGAAAAGAGTTGAGCCAGGGCCCTCATGGAGAAGGAAGTTTGCACCATCTCTCATGTGAAATACCACTTGATCATTGGGAGCCAACAAATGGTACCAAGCTTCTTCACAGTCAGGGAAGGGAGAGATTCAGCCTCTTAATGCTGAAAAGTTAACTAAATAACAAAGCTACTGCTGAGTCCAAAGATGCATATGTTCTAACTGAGAAGCCATAAACTGTAAAAGCTAAGCTGAGCCCAAGAGCTTTCCCCAAAAGCCTTAAAAAGGCTTAGCTGGGCAACTGGAAGGTTTTTTTCCTTAATATAGCAGAATGCAGTATGATGGATAAGACCATAGAAGCTGTGAAATGGAAAAATTGTGATTTGTGAGTGTTACATTTAAAAACCTACAGTACATCCATCTTTATCTGGGGATGAGGCTTTGAGTAGGAGGGTGTTTCTACAAAGAGGGTGAAGGGATTCCTCTGTGCATGACATCAAGGGTATTAAACTTTTACTGTATCCCTTTCTGAAAAGGAAAGAGAGAAGTTATGTAAAATCAGGATTTTGTGACATGGAATATCTTCTTTGCCATACAATCTTGTCCTTATATAACCTATATAGTTTTATACCATTTCCCTTTCAGTTTTTCTATGTGAACAAAGCCAATCACATATGAAATATTTGGGGCCAGCTCTTCTACGGTCATAAATCACTCTAGTTCCTCTGCTTTCCACGGCAGCTCACTGCAATGTAAGTTTTGGTCCAATGTAGGTTAGTTAATCACTGAAAAGCTTAAATGTTTTAGGGGAGGGAAGATCCACAGTTAGACATTCAGATCTGACAAATGTTCAGCACCCTGCTACATGAAATGTGAGTGGAGATGACATACCTTCCCGCCTCTGAGCATCGTCGAAGGTCCCACCTGCTCAGGTGCCCGCCAGCAGCATGTTCCTAGAGGCACGGGGCAGCACCGCTGTCCCTCTCCTGCTCCAGGATCTCATGTGCCAGGTAGAGCAGGTCAACTTACCAACCATCTGGCTGAGGTGGGGCTGCCGGAGCACAGGCCGGGTGGCAGCAGCTTTCTGCAGACGGGTGGGATGCAGGCACCGCGGCTGGGCGGTGCGGCGGGGGGCTGAGAGGCTTCATCTCAGCCCCGGCGTGTGACGCTGGCCAGGCTGTGTATTAGATTAAGCATCCACGTTTTCCAGTCACCAGATTTTCCCTGCAGGAAGAGTCAGTCGTTGTCAATATTTCTAAAGCCTGATGAGACCTTCTCACTGAAAGGTAGAAGGAGCAAAAAGTGTTTCATCATTATGAGTTTCCAGCTCTTCAGTGACATTTGATGAAATCGTATTAAGCATAATTATATTTGAGGGGAACACATCTAAGTTCTAATGAGCCTTTATAGTTATTCATTGTCTGATTCCCTCAGTTTCATTTTCCATAGGTTTCTTTGCTTCATTTGGTTAAATTAAGGGAGATCCATTTTCATAACCTCTTCCCTTCAACTTTCAGGTCCTTTACTGAGCTTTATGGCTCTGTGCCGGTGAATATGTGCACACATTTGCTTGATTTTTAGCTTCTAGGGGGTCCCATCATATGCATGAAATTATGGACAAGAATAAATTTATGGATAAGCACTTGCAGTTTTAAAGGTTACATTTTCTTGCTTTTTATTAAAGGAAATTTTTACATAGAGAAAGTGGGCTTTGCATTTTCAGAAATGGTTATCGTTAATGGGATGAAACCCCAGCACTACAGGTGCTTCACACAAGATTTAAATGCAGATTTAAAGTGTAAATCCTCTTTTGTCCATTTTGAGGGCGTACTCAGGATTTAATGGAAATGGACAGAGCAGCACACTGACTTCTACTGAAGGTGAAGATCTTCTCTGCCAGCATGGTCCAGTTCATTATTTAAGTCCCTGATACGGGGAAAATAGGATCTGGATTTTAACAGATGTGAATATCTTCATTCATTCTTCCTTCTGTTTCTGTGCCTTTTTCATGAGGAATCCAGGTTAGATATATCCACTGAAAACTACAAATTATAACTGTAACTGTAATTATAATTACAATTAACTATCAAGATTGCCTACAGTAAAGAAGGTGAAGAACTGATGAAGGTGCTAATTGGCTTCTGTATAATGATGTGTTTCCCAATAACATTTCCTGGTAGTCTCATTAAAAATCTTTTTTTGGGAAATGAAGGATGTGTGAAATGGTACATCGTGAACAATCACCATAAGAAAAAGCTTCTGATAAAGAACAAGAAGCACCAAAATGTTAACATAGGTGTTTGACATTGTATAGCTGTAACTGATAAATTTCCAAAATTAAATACCGATTTTTAAAATGTAGCTCACATTTTGCCTACATCTTTGTTTATATCTCCAAAATTCCCCTATCCATTTTTCTGTCTACTGGACACCACCAATCACCTTCTAGAGTTCTACAGCAGACTAAACCTGAAGTAGCATCACTTCTGAAGAGGCTTTCCTCTTTTTCTAGATGACCACAGATCAGTCCTGGGGCTGAACATTGGGATTTCTTTCCCTCGTTGTAACTGTGAGAGGCCTCACATCCTTCTGTTATATACTGTATTAAACAGCACACTGTCAGCCATCCAGCTGTAGTGAAATAATATTTTGTTTGGGTTGCAGTTGTTCAAATACAAGCCTGGTAGTTCAATGCAGTTTTTGGATGAAAATCACCTCAAGTAACACTGCATCTTTTCTTCCATTAACCTAACAAGTACACTTCTCATTCTAGAAACTCTGTCTTCATTCTGTATCTTCTTAGATTGTCATGTAAGTATATTGTAGCAGCTCCCACACACTTTCAGAGAGAGAAGACCCAAGCCAAGGATCTGAGAATTGAGCTCCTGTAAACTTCAGCAGTACTGGAAATAAAATCCCCACGTCTAGGCATTTGTAAATAGCCCTTATTTTTGTTATGAACTGGATGTCTTCTGAATTCTGGCCTGTTCCCAGTCTCACTCTAAATCCAAATGTAGCTTGAACATATCTCTAATTTCGCCTATCGTTAAAGACTGCATGTTTTGCTTTCCATGTGCTTTGTCACAAATAATCAAGTACTCCAACTTCCACTTTTTGCAAAAAATGACCTCTAATTTAGCTCTGCTAGAGCCTGCATCTACATGAAAGGCACTTTCAATAGACTGCCTCTATTGCCTATATTTTCAAATCACAATATTTGCATAGACTCTTTCTTCACAAGAATAAATAAAAGAGAGAAAGCAAAGTAATAAAGGAAAAAAATCAAGGATTAAAGAAACAATTTGCAATCATAGTTAAGGCAAAGCATCATGCTACATCTTTGTTTTTCAGATAAGCCCAAGCAACTTCAAAGTTAGATTCTAAAGGCGGGATCAATATCCATGGCAACTAATTGCATTTACTGCACCTGCTGGAAAGTGCAGTGGCTGTGTCCATGAATACCGAAGTAAACCCCGCTGCTACAAATAAACACAGAGCCTGGCTGAAGGTGTGTCCTTGGGCACTTCTATGCTACCAGGATGCTTCCACTTGGCTGCTGATGCTCAGATTTTGTTATGTTTTTAAGAAATATCTTATGTTTCCTCTTCTGTTATTCTTGACACCAAAAGCATTCTCCAAAGAAGAATTAAAGAAACTTTGTTGATCTCCTTCAGCCCATGATGAGTACCAAAAACTTGGGAAGCAGAGGGACCGCTGGCACGTAGAAATTGCTGCCTGCTTAATGGTTAGACAAGGCCATTTTTTCCTTTGTGGTCCTTAATGCAGCTCTCCCTGATTCTCTTCTGCAGAATATATGCTACTTGGGACAGGCATTACCTTTATATTATTTATTTACGCAGTGCATAGCATAAAAGGCTTCTAGTCTTGAGCTGGGACTACAAGCTACCTCCATACAGATACTAATACATCAATAGTAATTTATCATTACTGTTAGCAACACCCATCTATTTGACAGCACAGACCCGAGCAGTTTGTTCCACTGCAGGCTGAACATGACTACCTAAGTCCAAACAGCACTTC
The DNA here is from genome assembly GCF_018691265.1 of Tyto alba. NCBI lineage: Eukaryota > Metazoa > Chordata > Aves > Strigiformes > Tytonidae > Tyto > Tyto alba. Next base: position 8,137,399 of record NW_024881261.1, read on the forward strand.
TAGTAACCATTTAGCAGTGCTGTATTTAAAATGTTTACAAAAGCAGAAGCAATATTCTGTAGTTAGAACTTCTCTGTGGATATTGCACAAGCAGAGCACACCTTAGTATTCATCAATTATTGTAATTAATTTGGATTTCTTTATGAGATAACAAGCCATTAAGAGTAAATAGCTGATAATATTAGAAACTCTTTTCTATGTGATTCAGTTCTATTTGATTACACAGATAACACGCTTCTGTTACCATTTGTCAGTTCTATATACAGAACTTGTAAAACCAGAAAGAGAAATGGGTCTGAAGTGTATAGAGGAGATCAATAAACAGAAACAAAGACATCTTTTAAATGTTAAACATTTCCTTTCTGGCTCATGTAAGCCTTGCCAGGAATTATCTATGGACATATGATACTATTCAAAGCACAGTGCTTTGATGATAAGTGTTCCAATGGTACCTTTAGGGAAGAGATCTTGCTCTTTTTAGATGTTATGTTTGTCCAAAACAAATTAATTGACAAATGTTAATGAATACTCACCAAAATGGTTTGCTTGCTCTGGTATAACTCTTGAGCATTTTGTGAGTGATTGCCAGTCATTCCTTTCTAATAAAAGAAGCAACATTCATTGGGCACATGGCAAAATTAATACTTGGCCTTATTTTCTGTACATGCACAGCAACCATCTCCCCCTGTGTATGAATTGCACTTCTGTTTTCTCTTACTCTTATCTGACAATAACCACCGCCTGGGAAAATATGGCCTGTTGCAGCTCCAAGTCACGGAGCCACAGATACAGCTTGCGCAAGCGTAAATGAGGATGTTGATGAAGCCCAGAGTGATAAATCTGTGTTGGGGAGGTGAATTTGGGTCAGTTTTCACCCTTTTGTGCACCTCTGTCCAGGCCTGGAACTGCCCAGCAGCCCAATCGGTTCAGTGCTCACGCTGCCCTGGTCTCCATCACTCTCTTTCTCTCTCTGAAGCCTTCATTGGCAAGTTCACGCTGCTCTAAGCAACATTAATTTCTGCCTGGATTTCTGTCTGATCTGATGTGAGATTTGCTTGGGAGGAGGCGGGGGGGGAGAGGGGAGAAGGCAGGCAGGGAGGACGGGCACAGGGGGAGGGCATGGGGGCCGCTGTGTTTGCTCTGCACCTTCAGCACCTGCCCTGTCCCCTCCTCCTAAAGCAAACACAGAGAAACCCCTGCAAACGTGCGGTGCTGGCAGGCTGTGGGGAGGGTGAAAGAGGCAGCACAGGGCCATCAGCAGGGATCTGCGTTCATTCCCCCCCCTCCTCACAGAAAGGTACCCCAAGGTCGCACGCTGTACTCTGTGGCCCAGGAATGACACTTAGGAGCATGTCGCCATCGGTTAACATCTCCTTTTCCTTCCTAATTTCAATGAGGTCATCCACAATGTATTTGTTGCCATTTCTGGCAGCCATTACATTTCCTCGTGCATTGTATTTCCTCCTGCATTCAGGGCAGGGAAAGTTCAGTGGCAGGAGCAGCATTTAAAGGGGTGGTAAGGTCGGTGTTATTCCAGCATGGGGCTGCGGTGCAGGAGCTGACATTTCGTATATTTGTATCAGATCTGCCTCATGCAGTTATAATCAGCCATGCTACCAAAACTATAAGCTGGAATGATTCAGGTCCCATGGCCTCTACCATTGCAACTTAAATTCCACTAAAAATAGTAATAAGAGAAAACAGCGACATTTAAGCAGAAGTCTGGGCCGAGTATGAGCAAGGTTGGAAGAGAACAAACAAAAGATTATCTGTCCTTTGAAACACCCACCTTCTTGCCAATTCAAATATTGACTGGCTACAGAATAGAAAAATCACTGCTTGCAGTGGGATGGAAATGGCTGAGTTTTCTTCAGAGATAACCTGTAAAGCAAAAATTATGTTTGGATGCTTCCAACAAAGGCCAGGACTCCAAAGCAGAAAAAAGGCATTGTGTGCATTGTGGGGGCTATCTCAGGGATGCTATTTCAGCGTAAAGCCTGAGTGGAGACATAGATCTTGCCCCCAGGCTGCTATATGACATTTGTAAAGTGCTCAGTGGTGACACCAGCTTAAGGGGTCATTGGGAGAACATCCTCCCACCCCCAGCTGTTTTCATGGACATGTTGTGAAATGGATGGAGGAACTGATCTGCCTGAAAAGAAAATCTGTGCATTCAGGGTATTGTTCAACTGGGTCCATTCCCTAATCTGGTTCCCAACTTGGCTGCACAAGCAGAAGAGCCACAACAAGTAGCATTGGACACAGGTGGTCTGGAAAGGCCATGGGATGGAAGGGAAAGGGAGGAAAAGGCAAGGCAGGGGCAAGAACTTAAGTACCATGGTACCAGCACTCACCACTTTACAACATCAGATCATGGTCTTAGCATAGCTGGTTCCTAGAAGGTGTGCACAGAAATGTCTCCTGTTGTTTCATCCACATCCATTAAGAAGGAATAGGTCTGGGCTCCCTCCCTCATTGGTGCTGAGAGGTGGGTTGGAAATGCCTGTTTCTCCCTGCTGACCACAGAGGACATCATTGCACAACTCAGACTGCATGCCTCTGTCTGGCTCCAGTTAGGATAAATATCACCATTTGTAATCACCTTCAGAGGACAGTTTCCTGGACCTTGCCTCCAACAGGATTCAGCATCAGTTACTACATGTCTATGTTAGTAAGTAAATAAGCACAATAGAAGCAGGTCTGTAGGGTGGCACATCAGGCAATGGGGACTCCTGTTCCATGTTTCAGGGGTTTTACTATGGATTGGGTCTGGCTTGCTCCAGTTGGCCCAGCAGCCATAAGCGATAGAAGTGCTTCAGGCACCTCCTGGTGAGCACCATGCAGTTCCCGGGGATACACGTCCCCATGCTGGGGTGCAAATCCCAGTGCTGCAAGTGGGAACAAGCAGGAGAGTTACTTCCAAGTGCACTTCTGGTCCAAACAAAACTCCTGGAGTAACCATATTCCTACCCACCTCACTCTTACTCACAATTACTGTTGTTCCTCAACTATTTCCAGAAAGCAGAAAGGGTGAGCTCCTGTAGCTTCTTTATTTTAAGAAAGCCATTGCTCAAAGAAAATCAAGTACCAAAGGATTTATTTCTTCTTTCCTGCTCTGTTCCTAATCCTGAAATGATAACAACCACCTTCCCACTGAACTCCTTAAGTGATTACCACATCTTCCAGTTGTACATGGGGTATGCTTGGTGACATGACTTCCAAGAGCTCTCCTATGTTCCAACACACCCTGAAGTCAACATTGCTCTGACTGTGTTAGGGTTTGTTTTGACCATTATTTTAATTTTAGTGTGAAGGATGGTGGTTTGTTTTGCCTTTTTTATACATACCCCCCACCCCCCCCCTTCTTTTGTCCAGTGAGTTTTTGACACTTTAAGACAGAAAAACTTCCAAATAAGTCCTACTGTCTGAGATGTTTTATATGTTCATTTTCTGATGCTTGCAAGGCCCATAGAGATCAATTCTGGCAACAAAGAATTAGAATATGGTCCCTCCTCCGGTATTAATTAAATCTTTTATCCTGTTCTGAACAAACAGCATATTAGGCTTCGCCACAGTCCTCAAAGGTATTATTACCACACTTCAATGGATGAGGGCAAAGGAAGCCAAGGAAGGTTGTAATTTGCTTTAGGTCATTCAGCCAAAGTGATGAAAAATAAAAAATAGAGCAGAACATTCCCAGTTCTAGACCATAGTTTCCTTCCATCAGCCGGTGGTTCTCCCTAGCGATGTGCACAGCTACGTGGGCTGTGGTTGTACCCCTCTTGGCCTTCCTCATACATAAACAAAGGTTGCAAAGGCTTTGGTGTTCCTTGGCTGACTCCCATATGGGTTTGGGTGGGCCTGGTTGAGGAACACGTTGCCACTTCCTCTGGAGGAAACTCTTTTTTCACCTCATGAGATACAGAAGAGCTGGGGAGGGTTTGGGGGGAAGGACACACAGCACCACTGTGGAGCCAGCAGACCCAGTTTCTGGCACTGGCCCTGAGTTGCTGTGTCACTTTAAGATTTCTGTGCCTCAATTTACCCATTCATATGGCCATGGTTAAGAAATTTAGGATGTTTCAATACATCCTATATATCTTTGTCTAAAAGAAAACTTAAAATAAGGATTAATTGAGGATCATCCTAAAACCTATGCTCTCTCTGTGTAGGTAACTGTAGGGCTTCACACTAAATTACCTTTGTGGTCTCTCTTTAGGACTAATAACAGATGGACTTTTCTATGTGAAGCCTAAGCATTTTGCTATTCTTCCCTCCCTAAACTTTACTCACCTGCTACTCCTAAAGTCTCCACCTACAAATGCCACCGTTCCTACCCAAAGAAACTTGTTCCTAACATTGCAGAAAATTTTGTAATATATTCTCTGGTTCCCAAAGCAGACGGACAGTGGCAGTGCAGGGCCAGGTCCCAGGGAGAGATTAAATAGAAAGCCTGACTGGGGCCGTGTCCCTGGAGCTCCCAGCTCCGAGCTGTGCCAGCTGGTGGCACTGGGCTGCCCGGAGCAAGGAGGTCTCGTTGCACCATCTAGTGGTATCCAAGCCAAAGGGATTTTCTGCTAGCAGCCCAACAAGCCTGAATAATAAAAATAGAAATACGGCATTTGCAACTACAGGTAACTCTTAGCATAGGAAACACGAAAAGCAAACTTATGTACTAATATAATGAGAATTTTTTAATAATATATTTTTTTCTGCAGTTTTTATTTCATATTATCACCATTAAAATCACAAAAAGCAGAATCCATATGAAAGAAAAAGAGAAGGAAGGTGCTTCCCCAATAATACCAAAAAAGGCACCAGTTCAACCTCACTTCCAAGGCCCGAGATTAGGGAGGTCAGACTGTAATTGTTATCACACATCCTTCATTTTGCAGTTGCTTAAGAACAGCTTTACTTTCCTCCAGGGAGAAGTAGAGCTGTGAAAAGGATGCCACAGAAAGAGTATCCCATCACTCTTGCTGAGTGAAGAATGGAAAGAAAGGGACATTTCTAGGAAGACATGTTTTAAAAAAAAAAAAAAAAAAAATTTCTATAAATATATTTCTACTATCTTTCAGATGCAACCATGATATTGAAAAACATAATCCAAAATCAGGATGGCTTGTGTTGGAATCAAATAACTTCTTTTTTTTCTTAAGTATTCCCAGAATTAAATACCTCTGAGCCTTTCACTCGTATTTCTGCAAGCTTCATAGGCTGAGGTCTAAATCTTCAACTGTATTCAGATGGGGACAGTATGACCCGACAAAGGCATGTGGCAAAGCATAACAATGCAGCAATATTCAGCAGGTCCTGGCACCACTGGTGCAGTCTGGCCCAGCCCTATGCCAATGAGAAAGTTTTTGTGCGGTAGGAAGAAGCACCCCATGCATCTCTTCCGTGTTTAACCACCACCATTAAGTTGTCTGAAAAATCCAACCATTAGGGCAGATGTGCTTGGTGGCTAAACTCTTTCCCCTGGACTCCTCAAAGCATTTTAGAAATTCCCCAACTCTGCTCCTTCAAAGTCTGCTGCTGTGTTGGGAGCCTCACACTAATCAGTGCTACCTTGTGTCAGCACAGCTTGCCTTGTAACACCACATAAAAAGCAAGTACCTAGCAAAAATCTGGGGCATTTGCCCATCCCAAATGTGCTGTCACAGGGTGAAAAAAGTCCTCATTTACTGATGTCAGTGTTTGCTTCACGCCTTGCTCATGCCAGTGCTACCACAGAGAAGCAGTGAAGATGTAGATTTGATTGGGGCACAAGCCCTGAGAGGTGCAGATAGCCAAAATATTAAAATCAGTCTTCAGCTGCAGGAAACAGCTTGGTCTCTGAGCCAAAGCGCAAGAGCAAATATTAGTATGGACAATTCTGCCTTGCTTCTCTTCTCACCTTCCCTTGGATCATACCTGTTGCCCAGACAAGACAAAGCAGAGCACAAGCTGCCTGCACTGGAGCAGAGCTGTTCTGCTCACAGTGGGTAGCTCTGTGACAGCCAGACTCAGGCACGGGTGTGCTTGGTTCCCCTCTTTTGAAGATGGGGACGAAGGCTTGGAGCAGTGCCCCCATCTCAGCCTAATTCACAACATCCTGTGTGTTCCCACATTACTCTTAAGTCGACTCAATGAGATATGACCTCTCATTCCTGCCCTTTCTTTCCTCCAACCTTGCTTCGAGTAGGGAGCAGAAATGTTAACTAAGAGCCCCCGAGTCCAGCACTAAGCAGCACTAAAACACAAATTTCATAAGATTAAGTATTTCTGGTCAAGGACTGGGAGCCCAGAGCTGGCAGTTTACGGCGCTCTGCCAGTGGGTGACCTCAGGCATGCCTCTTCACTCTTCCACACCCCTCCTCACCCCACTTCATAAAATAATTACAACCGCTTAGCTTTGAGGGAGGTTTAGAAATGCACTCATGAAATATAGAGGATTATTTCTATAGTCTGTATGAAATACAGAGTATTATTCTTGCATAATATTTTCCATTTAATTCCTTTCCATATTAATGATGCACTGAATGCTGAGGCAGATATGGGGAGTGCCCACAACTGGAAATCACCAGGAATCTTCTGCACACACAATTACAGAGAAGAGGGAAATTAAAGGCTTAGACTCCACAGGCCTTACTGAGTCAATACTTCCCTTGTCTTGAATGATGGTATTGTCTTTGAAATGTACTGAGGCATCTTGCAGGACTCTAGCAGTACAACTAAAATGGCAGGAGCTGCATTATTCAGTGATAACGTCACATTTAAGGTCTTTGTTTTTCCTTTGAAGAAAATAAGAGTTCTGCAATTGGTGTCAGTCACTCCGAGGTTGGGAGTTTACCTGAGCTATGCAAGCAGTGCCTTGTCCTCTCACCACGGATCCATCCGAATCATATCAGAGGATGCAAAGCATCCAGGAAATATTGAGAGGCACTTGGCTATGAAGTTCCAGGTTATATTTAATGGATGCCTATAGAATTCCTCAAATACAAATGATTCATTCATCAAGATAGTATGGTATATACAAACTAGAGCTTCACCTATTAGGAAACAATTTATGTCCCTCTGGAAAATCAGAAATTTGAAAATTTTGGGGGTGCAGATGTAATAGATGAGATTTGGGTCTTGATGATGACTACATGTAGATGAGTTTCAAAGAACCAGCCATCAAACTGGAAGTGCTGCTGGTAAACACAAGCATGCTGTCAGCGAGTCGGGGTCCCTGGTATGCCAAAGAGACTACCTGCCCTACCTAGCTGATTGCCTCCACCAAAGGCCTCTGGCCTCAGAACAAAAAGAAAAGCTGAAGTCAGAAAAATTGTTCCTAGCACAGTGTCATTAGGTAAGAACTCGGGATACTTATTAATATTTATGACTCCATTTATTTTACAAGCTAAACACATGACCTGTTAAACCACCTGGACCGAATTCTTTGTAAATTATATCCTTCACTCAAAATAGCCTTTGAGTCATGTCAGAGCATAAGTACACAATGACTTGGAAAGCCTTTCTAGGAATTTAAGCACTTACTAGTTGCCATAACCTCTTTGCTTTGGCTGTTCTGAAGATTGCCCTATGCCTAGAAAAGGCAACTAGTATGTGCACTAGCGAACTCTCAGCTTAAAGTATAGTGAATCTGACATTGCTAAAATGTCTTGATAGATCAACAGTGTGATATGACACATCAGCTTTTATTGCCATGGGAAGAGCAGTTAAACTGTGTGTCCAGAAGCAGGCGGAGTCACAGATTATGTGAAGATGAGTGTGATGGTAAGGTGAGGAAGCAACTTACCTGCAAGGCAAGTAGCATCCTCCTGTAATCAAAGACCCCAGCTCCAGAAGCAGGTGCTCTTGTGGAGTATATACACATGTAGGCTCCTCTTCTCAGGAGGACATCGCTATGAAAAATCCTGCGTGAACACCCACCACATTTAGGTTCAGACCCTAAGTAAGATCATTTCATATCACTACTCTTCTGTTTCCTCTCCACAGAACAGAGACAGGAGATCCTGCACCAGTGTGCTGATAAACAATTTGAAGGCACCCTCACTATAATAGTGACCAGAACCCTACAAAAGTTTAGTATTTATGATTAATATGTTGATATAGAAATTGCTGAGGTCATGAGCACTAGCGGCCAGGCTGGGACCTCAGTCCATGGGTCGGCCCAGCTCAGTGGGTCCATGATCAGACAGAGCAGGGCTGTGGGGAGCTGGAGATTGGCATCCCATGCCATCACTGGGTTAGGGATTGATGGCCCTGGGCTGGTCCTGGGCAGAGTGGGGGGAGACCTGGAGGGGCTGGGCAGGGACATTATGACCTGTTAGTGCCTTCAGGGCCCAGACAGACAGGCTGTGGTCATCTTCTCTGCTTTTGTCTTCTGTTGGCATTTTGGATTCTCTTATCTTATACAAGTAGGACATAGTAAGGAACCTATTTGGTTTAAAAGGCTCTGGGACTGTAAGAGAACTTCAGCTTGAGTGGACAGTATTTTGTGTATATCGCTTTCCAGTTGCAATACAAATTTATCTTCCCTTCACTCACTGTGTTTTCTGGGGCTAGAAATTAAATGAAAATAGGCAGCTAGTCCAGAGATGTTATCTCTATGTTAATCCTGCAGAAAGGAGTAGGTTTGTATTCTCCAGACTGCGAGGACCTGAAGACCTCTGTAGTGCTGACAGACTGCAAGGATACATCTTGCTTCACTATCTCCAGAGATCCACATAGGACTGCAGAGTGAAGGAAGGGTCAGGAGTTCATCTCCCTGTCAGATTTGAGAGTTATAACCTAGCAGACCCTTTGTGCATTGCCCAGCTCTCTCTCAGACTTCATCATCTGCTTTGCTTTCCTTTACATCTTGTTTCAAGCCCTTCTTGCTATGAAGGTGTCTCCCATCTTAGCATATTTCTGCCCAATTTTGACAAATGTTTCAGAAGGCAATCCATGCAGGCTCTGCATTGAAATATGTCTTCTCCTCTGAGTATCTATCAGTCTCTAAGTCCCTTCCTACCAAATAGCAAACATTCAAGCGTAGTTACTCTCCTGACTGATCTCTTTTCTACACCTGTCCCAGCCTGGTTCAAAGGCAATTCTCGTCTGTGAGCAAGTGATGCTCATGGGCTCACGAATACAGATTCTCTTGCTATAAATCATATAATCTTGACAATATAATAATATGACCATAAGCACTTCTATATATATACTTCTGTGACATATATACCTTCAAGTCCAGTTTCATACAATGTGCTCAATTATTTTCAATTTTACAAGTTTATCACATTTCTCTTTCCCTGCTCTGGAGAGGGGGAAAGTGTTTTACTCACTCTGTGCTTGTCAAATTCTTGCTGTGTTGGATTACCCCACTATTCCAGCTTTCCAGGCACCTGCAAGCGCCCTGAATGGGAGCTATCCAGATCACTGTTGAATGCTCAACTAACAACTGAAGACTGATAAAATCATGCTTTTCCCAATATGCAGAGGATTCATCCAAGAGATTCTTGCAGAGATCACAACAGGCATTTATAAGTACTAACACCCAAAACTAATGCATTGGTCAGGCATTGACTGATTGATTGGTTGGGTCAGGTGCCCATGAGCTGGACCACAGCTGGTAGGGTGAAGTAACACAGCTGGAAGAGGACAACCAGGCAATGCACACACTTTCCTTGTCATGAAATTTCATTGTGTTGTATGAGGCTTCTTCTGCGTTCATGGCTCCTATTTCACTAGGTTTCTTTCTTTTTGAAATACACTGCAGCTGCTTCACAGATCTACTCAATCACCCAGTGACACATATTTGTACACTCTCCATAAAGATTTTTTTCTTTCTTGCTTAGCCAGCACAGGCAGGAAGTGATAAGGTCTGCTTTGGTTACAGAGAGAGACGCATGCTGCGGCAGGCATGTAACTAGAAACTCTTAGATAAAAGATGGTTAGTTAGGGTCCTTACCTAAGATACTCCAAGGAACTGCTATAATAAAAATAATAAACAGCGGCAATAATAATTATTAACAGAATTCGGGGAGTCTGAACCTAATCCCATGCTGGGTTTATATTTAATGATTTTGCTGACTTTGACAGAGCTGTTTCCCTCTGAAACTGCTGAAAGTGAAGTCAGAATCAGCACCCAAATCTCTTTCCTTCTTATTTATAATTGAGTTACTCTGAAAGATTGTGTGGCCCCTCGGTGATGCTATTCAGACTAAAAGGCAGGTGAGATTTTTAGATCAAAGAAGCTTTTACCAAAATCAACCACTTCAAATCATTCTGTCTGAAGCAGTAGGATGCAGAATTTTACAGGAATAGGCTCCCTAATGTTTTTTTATGACACTTTTTTCCAAACAGTAGAAACACTGAGAACAGTTTCTAATATGGTTTCCTGTTCCCATCAGTAAAAGCTTATAAAAAAAAAAAAAAAAAAAAAAAAAAAGCCTGAATTTTAAAACACTGGGCTTCAATTAAGCTCAAGAGTTGGTAAAAATGTTTATTTGAACATCATCCCTAAAACCTATTTTAAAATTGCCTGGAGACCGAGTTAAATGGCTTCCTTAGTTGCTGTGTTTATAGCATTGCTAATATGGTGCTTCCTTTTCCCTATTCTCTTTTAGTGGAAAACAAGGCCAACAGAGGGAATCTCCATGCTTCTCCAAGGAAGAAGTGAGCCTCTGGCCGATCACAGAGTGACCCTTGGTGTCCCAGGGAGGACGTCACACATCTCAGGTTCTGCCTGAGGATCCGAGTGTGTGCTAGGCCATTGATGGGAACAGAGATGGAGAGCTCTGCCCAAAACCAATGACAAAACATGGCCACAGAAAAAAATAATTAATAACAACAAGAGTGCTTGATGTTGGTATAAGACACATTTTAATGTTTGTTTATTTTTGACCAAGAAGAACTTGGGTTTGTTTCATTGAGTTCTCTAGTTTCCAGAGTCTGCAATCATGTACTGATTGCAGGTCACTACTATAGTGAAGAAAAATAGCCAGACCTTTCATGAGAAAAAGAAAAGACAAGCAACAACCATCAGGAATTTAGCCAGTTTGTGTGTAGAAAAAAACCTTTCCATGAGATGGCAGTTTGGCATGAAATGGATGAAATTGCTCTTCTAAAACCAGGATCAAAGGGATTAATGGCAAAACATATTCTATTTGTCACTTGTTTCCAAACCTGGTTTTGCTAATGGCACCATGAGCTTTGCCATGGATTTGAAGATCAGAATTCATTCTTCTGCTTCTTAAGTAGCATTTAGAAGTGACTTTTCTATAAAGTAGAAACATGTATACACTGCAGTCCTTAATCTCTTTGAGCACAAAATGTATTTGTTTCATTGGCATAGCAAATTGCTGTGAAAACCATTTGGCAGCATAACTTTCCTTGTAGAGCAGATAGAAAAAAAGTGCTGCTGGCTGTCAAATGTTAGCTCAAGCACGCACTTTTTCATTACAGACCCAGACAGTAAATCAAAGTTCTTAGTACAGCAAATCATGTCCTTCTCTTAAACTCCAAGGAAAGTTCATGAGCCTTGATTTGTTTTTTTTTGTTGTTGTTTTTTTTTATCTCTTCCCAGTAACTACAAAGCTGTCTTAACATAAGACTTTTTAAATTGTTTGAGAAACATCTTTTAACAAGAACACCACATATTTCTTTGTCTGAAGTAGATCATCCCAGAGTTTGGTTGTCTTCTGGGAGATACGGAGAAAACTTGGAATCAAGCCTGGAGAAAGTCAGGTTTCTGGAGAAAGACCGGAGACAGTCAACTTTCATCAGCAGAGTGACCTGACACGTCACCATCTCTGTGTGAGAAGCTGGAGTTATAGCGATGGCATGGGGGGATCACAAAGAGCTTTATCTTTCAGGTCCTTCCTTCCTTATATGAATAGCTCATCTCAGGGAGTCATTCAAAGATTAAATTGCTAAAGCCCTTTCAAAAGCCCTCTTTTGACCACCAACATTTTGCAGTTCAGCCAAAAATCCTCCTACAAATTCAGATTCCTTTTGAAACCATTTTGTGAAAACACTGCTATGATATATTCAAAACTTCTGTTTTCTTCAAACTTCTTTTAAGTGTCATCAGAAGTTTTCGTCCAGGCATCGGCCAGTTCTATTGTCCAGAAAGCATAGCAGTGCTGTGCTTTTGGCTGGCAAGTGTATTTGGAAAACTATCCATTAAGCATCAGTGAAATTTAGGCAGTCAATGCTCTCCTGAGACTTTGGATGGTTGTGTGAGAGAAAAACAGACTAAATCCAAGTGTAATATCATGCTGGTAGGCAGAGGGCTTCATACAGACACTGAATTTCCCAAACTCCCAAATTCCTACAGCAGCAACAACTTCTAACACTTGCTACAAGAAAAGTGTAAAGTGGGGAAATTCTAGAATCCGAAGTCAGAGCCCCAGCCTCCAACTCTGACACTGCTTCTCAAATCTTTTTGTCACATGTGACAAAAGACAGCAAACGGGTGGCTTTCCCCTACAGGGCACTGATCAGAGAGCCTGATGACAGTCTGCATCTCACAGCAGATCAAATAACTCTTCCAGCAGTGCATCAAGTACATTGGCAATTTTATATGCTGATTTTGTGGTGTCTTCTCTCTGTTTTCCTGTTCACACAGGACTTTGTGGAAGCAGTTAATGTTGTTAGACAACATCATCACCCTGATTTCTCATCAGTAGGTGCTTAACACCACAATTCATTTTCACTGTCAAATCTCTTTCCTTTTCTTCTTGCTTTGCTTTCCCTTCCCTTCTTGCCCATTTCTTTCCACTTCCTCTGGACCTCAGTACATCCTGAAAATGTACAGATATTAAGTTTTATGCACAAGTTCAGAGTCAGGAGGATTCTGTCTGTGCCCAGATACCAAGACCTTCATCAGCTTGAAAAAGCCTGAACTAACCACAAAAGAACTAGATTTTATCTACTAGAAACTGAATTTTTAACTCAAAGGGAAAAATAAAAAGCTCAGATTCACATGTAAAACTGAGCACACAAGCCAACTAACATTTGTCCAAGCACTCCCTAAAACTCTCTAACAAGTACCACGTGCAAACAACCAGCTATTGGCACGCACCAGCAATGCATTTACGGACTTCACTGTCCATGAATGTTTGCACTTAGACCTCAGGCCACTATCCTAAAAACATTGGCCTCATATATGAGAGATCTGTTGTCTTCACGCAGCTATTACTTGCTATGAATGATGGAGCAAATTCCTAGTATTTCTGTCACCATCTGTGCCTATGTACTTTAACAAAGGTAAATTAAATTTACCCTGAGCAACCTGATCTCCCTTGCTCTGTGTGTAATCATAGAATCACAGAATCATAGAACAGTTTGGGTTGGAAGGAACCCTAAAGCCCATCCAGTCCCACCCCCCTGCCCCGGGCAGGGCCCCCTTCCCCCAGCCCAGGGGGCTCCCAGCCCCGTCCAACCTGGCCTTGAACCCTTCCAGGGAGGGGGCAGCCACAGCTGCTCTGGGCACCCTGGGCCAGCGCCTCACCCCCCAAACAGGGAACAATTTCTGCCTTAGAGCTCATCTAAATCTGCACTCTGGCAGTTTAAAACCATTACACCTCGTTCCATCCCTACACCCCCTGACCCAGAGTCCCCCCCCACCTCCCCTGTCCCCCCTTTAAGCCCTGGGAGGCCGCTCGAAGGGCTCCCCGGAGCCTTCTCTTCTCCAGGCTGAACCCCCCCAACTCTCTCAGCCCGGCCCCCCAGGGGAGCTGCTCCAGCCCCCCCAGCATCTCCGTGGCCTCCTCTGGCCCCGCTCGAGCAGCTCCGGGTCCTTCTGCTGTTGGGGGCCCCCGAGCTGGCCCCAGCACTGCAGGGGGGTCTCCCCAGAGCGGAGCAGAGGGGGACAATCAGACAATCCCCTCCTTGACCTGCTGCCCACACTGCTCTTGATGCAGCCAAGGGTATGTTTGGCTTTCTGGGCTGCTACTGCTGTAATTTTTAATGCCTTGAGAAATATTTTTTCTGCCATATATGTGGTACATAAGGTAAGGAAGAAAGGGAAAGGTAGCCTAACTAAATACTTTAAGTTGCTCTTAGAATATAATATCCTGGCAGAACAGCTGAATACAGCTTGTGGAGGTGCTTAATAATAACAATAATAATAGTTATAATAAATTATTTATAATAATAAATAAGGACAATACATAACAATAAGTGTTCCATTTGTGAAAACCAGGGAAAATAATAAGATCCATCATTCTGTGTTCACAAAACACTTATACTGCACGCGACAGCCACACATTCTACATTTGATGCACCCTGTGGTCTGGAAATTAGGATCACAAGGTATGCTGGGAACCTGGAAGCAAAGGGGACCGGAGGGACTCCTCTCAGCTGGAGTCTCAGCATTTGCCTCTGCTGAGCCTGCCACCACGCATGCTATTAGCATTCATTATATGAGAGTGTTTTTGTGATGTGGGTGCATCTCCACCTGGAATGAGTTAAAAAAGCATAAAGGCCATCAAAGTGTTATCAGATGTTATTAATGTTGAGCCCACTAAAATCTGGACTGCATCTGAACTACTGGCACACAGATGACAAGTCCTACATCCCATTAAGAATTTCCTGAGTCCTCAGACGTATTGCTCATGTAAAAGATACTTCTGAATGGGTTGTCATCCTTTAAATGACAAAGCAGAGAGTAAGAGGGATATTTCTGATGGTTTCATTAATGATTTTTCAGTTCAGTCCCTGTATCTTCTTTCTGCCACTGTTTTATATCTCAGGAGGCTTCCTTGCACAGACTCTTCTCATGGCTGCTGATGGTGAGGTCTGTGCTGGAGCCCAACAGCCATGGCCACTGTGCTGTTCTTAAGAAGGGATCTCCAACCATGGGCTAGCTGCACAAACCTTCCCCAGGCCACAGCCACCAGCCTTCACTGTATTTTCATTCTCTCAAGCGTCTCTTCACCATATTTATGTCTATACAGAAAATGGTTCCTTCCTCTGCTGTTGCTGCCATTTTCTCCCTCTAACCATTCTGCTCGAAGATTATTTTCCACCCCTCCCACTCAGTCCTCCATCCCTCCCTCTGTAATTCCCACACCAGGAATACCCTCCTCTCCGCTCCTAAGTGCTCGTGACAGCTGCCATCTTGGCCCAATCAGGAGTGATTGATCCAGCATCCTTCAGCACCAAGTGCATTTGATCTGTAAAGCTCTCCAGCTGGGTCTGTAATAACTCATATCCTTTGTGGGTTACACATCAAGCAACTCTTTCCCCATCAGTCACGTCTTTCTTGATAGAAAAGTTCTTCCATGAAGCCCTTCATGGCTAATCCACCATCTCATGCAGCACATGATAGAAAAAAAGGTTATGAAAAGCAGTATTTTGTGTTGCTTTCGTGCAGACAAAGCGGATTTCCATGTCAATTTTGTTGAATAAAAACTTCTGGGGGCAGAGACTGTGAATTCTTCTAGGATTTAGACCACGATAAGAGCAGTCAACTCATAAATATTTATACCTGAGGCTCACTAAATGAGCCACTACTCACTACTTCGTTTCATTTTCATTAACTCTGTTGCTGTACTTACTGCACTACATTCAGATCCCACCCTGCAGCCCAAACCGCTGCTATCACCCTCAGTGCAAGGCTGCTGCATACGGCTCCGTCATCTGGGACACTGGCTTCCAAATTCAACAGTAAGAAAATTAGGGCCAGATATTCCTGTTTGTGTAGGGTCAATGTTTCAGTGCACTGGAGTAGAAGACATAAATACCTTTTTATCCCTGACATTTGAGTGTCCAGCTCTCCACCCTCCTTTAGATTCATAACACAAGACAAATGACCGGGTTATATTAGCTGCAGGCTGGTTGTATCTTGTTGCCTAAATCACATTTTTTTTTTGTGATATGTTTTGTAGAATCAGAATGTGCTGGTTTGTCTACCTTGCACGCAAATGTGAAACTAAATATCTCTTCAGAAATTAGATTTACTGAATATTTTGTTAGCTATATAACAATCTGTTTTGATGCATTACAGGCACTGAAATCAGGTCAGAACAAGACCATGCAGACCTGTATTCAGTCTCTGAGATAGCAGGTTGCAAAGGAAGAACACAAAGACAGGAAAGTCTGTAGAGATGCTTCCTCCTCATCTGCCAATTTGTGACTCAGTGACTTTTCAGCCAGAAGTGTAATCTTTGTATTTAATTGTTTTTCAAGTTTTTCTTTCATTATTTTGTCCCATCTCCCATTGATCTAATGTGAACTTTTAATCTCCACATCCTCCCATGCCAAGGAGTATCTACAGCTTAATTATACGTTGTGTGAAGTACCGTTTTCTCTTCTTTCTGTTTCTTTTCTTAAACCTGCCACATGCGAGTTTCATCTGGCAGCCCTAGCTCTCATAATGAAAGATGTTTATCATTCCATCATTCCCTATTTCCCTCCTTCGTGTCCTCGTAACGTTGCACATCTCTCCTTTAGTCTCCCGCCTCTTTCCAGACTAGAGAGCTACTCTACATGTCTCATATGGAAGCTGTTCCTTATCTTTGTTTGTCTTTTACCCTGGCCTATAAACTTTCTCCAGTTTTACATATCCTTTGGCAGGTGAAGCACCAGAACTCTGCATTGTATTCAAGAGGCAGGTGCACCATCATTTTATAGAGGGTCATGGTGACATGATTTGTTCTCTCTCCTTCTATAAAATGCATTTTTATCCCCCTTGACAGGTTCTATATGAAGGAAGGCTGTTTACTGCCATCCCTTGGCCATAACTATAATGATTTGGTGCAGAATCCTTATTGCAATTCCATCCAAAATTCCTATGCCTGTAAAGTAAATATGAAGGTATCAAAGTATCACATCAATGAGAAATCTGTAGGGGATAAATTCAGGATTAATCCCTCTCCATAAATAAGATCTCACTGATATGAGAGAAACAAGTCAAATGATATAAAGACCAGTTCTTACTAATGCTGGCAGTGTTAGGCATACAAGGAAAAACTCTGAGGAGCAGGAAGAGCAGTTCTCTGATGCAAAGACTGTTAAATAATCTGAGTATTTTCATTGATTTCTGAAAATTTTGGCATGGACCAAAGTTCTACACTGATTTTAATCCAAAGACATAAACCAAAGTACTATGAGAGTGGTCTGAATGAAGGGACTTTGTATGTGAAGCCAAAGTCATGGCAAGCATGGAAAAGGTAACCAGAGTTCATTTGGGCTGCTGTATTCTTTATTTTTATTCTTCTAAAGTGCTTTTCTATATACCATCATTAATGACACATTTTGCATATGATCAGTGATTAATGGCAACTAATTATTAATAGGGACTGAATACATATTACCATGTACATAGAGTGTAACAGAGGTAAGATGTCATGTAAATATTCTGAAAATCTCAGCTTCAGATGGCAAATTTGCTATGGACAATAATGTACATTCTGTCATAATCAAGCATGCTTTAATATTTAGATGGGTCATTCACATTCAGTGGGCAGGCATGTAATTTACAAGTTAAGAGGTGATTAAAGTCAGTGGTTTCTTCTATAGAGTGTGTATTTTTATTTTTTTACAGAAAAAATCTATCATTGATAGCTCAATTCAGATTATGAATAATATAAGAAAAATCTTAAAGAAACAGTATTATTCACATATTAATATGCTCCATAAGTATATGACTACAGGATCCTCACCACATCCCAGTGAAGCAGGTGTAGGTTTTTCTTTCCACAAGTGTGTCAAGGAAATCCCAGAAGTCAAGCAGTCTGGGAAGAGTAAAACCTGAATTAGGAGTGAGGACTTCTGGGATTGGTGTCCCCAGACCATCAGGCTTCTTTAACTGCAAAGAGATGGAGCTTAGTTCCACGGCTGTAGTCACCTCAGGTTTGCTCCGTGCCTTCTCCCGGGTGGGCATCTTAAGAGCAGAACTTGCCATAAGCACTTCTATAGGCGGACACCGTGAGATACATATCGACTCTGGGCTGAGTTCAGGTATGATCAATCATGATGGAAAAGGAGTGGTTTCACCCCTGAACAGATGAACTATTTTACGACTGATTTCTGGACAGCGGACAGAGAAAGAGGTGAAAACTTGGGGTCCTTCTTTTCATTTTAAAATTTCTCTTGCCTGCACAAAAGTGCAAGATTTGCAATACATTCAGTCATGACCGAAGAGCAGCTGGGTTCATACTTTTTCTCCTCAACTCTCTCTGATGATGGGTCATATTGAAGTAGCATGCTGTCACAGTTCAGTACCGACAGCCACAACCAAGCTGTCCCTGGCTGCAGACAAGGTGGCAGGATGAGCCTTGATTGAACAAGTGCTGAAAAAAAATTTCTAAATTGGCTTGCTATGGGAGAGAGGCTAGAAAGGCTGCTGAAAGTCAGAGCTTTGGAAAAGATGCTAAGGAACACTGGCAGGGAGAGCCTTCTGCTTTTTCTTCATGTTTTTCTTCTTACTTATTTAGAAGATGGGACCTGTTGGAAAGTCCGCCCTGGAGATGCATTCACCAAGTGTCTCCTGAGGTATTCAGCTATTTTACAGCCCAAGGTAGAAATGCACAGGAACAGTTTAATCTCATTGCAGTGACCAATGCTTACAATTGAAGAAGAAAGCACTACTCTTATTTTGGATATACCTTCTTCAATGGCATCTTTTTCTCCCCACAAAATGAAATCACCTTTTTATACAAACCAATTAAGCGGTCTTGGCCCAGCTTAAAAGCAATGAAGACAATTTCCATGCCAATAATAATATAGAGGGAGAAAAACAAGAAAAACTTGGGATGTTCCAGTTGTGTATCTCCAAATCCAATAGTTGTCAATGTGATAAAGCAGAAATAAAAGGCTTCCTGAAAATCCAACCTGGTTTCCCAGTTTGGAAGAATAGCAGCTGCACAGGAGATGTACACAAAGATAACTAGCACCATTAAGACAATGGGCACATCTAATTTTTCTAACTCTTTCCCTATTTTGTCAAAATTCTCAATTACTCTGGTCATTGTCTTTCCCCTGGCTAGTTCGGGACATGAACTCCATCTCTCAATGCTTTTATTTCTTGCTGGCTTTGTGTGTTCATTTTCTCTGGCAACTAACATTTCAAAAATTTCAGCATTTCGATATTTGATTGGCTTCCTTTTAACACCTGGCTGACTTTTCAGCACTTCCATAATAGTCAAGGGCTCACTGATGACTACTTTAGAATGTGCTCTGGATTTTAGTTCATTCCCTTTGTTACATGCAGATCCAGAACAGAGTTTAGAGGCTAGAATTTTTGACTGTAGTTTTCTGAATTCATTGTAAGACTTGGATAAGACAGTGGCAAGGATGTCTCCCATGTCTGTCAGGACCAAAAACATCAGAGGGATACCGAATAAAGCATACAACATACAGAGATATTTTCCAATCCGTGTCACAGGATAGGTATTACCATAACCTTGAACAAAAACAAAAAGAGGAAGAGAAGGGAAAGAGAAAGAAAGAGAAAATTGTGATTTATTAGGTATTCATGACCTCTGAGCTTTTTTATTGCTGTCAATTTTAAAAGTCAATTTTTAGTCCAGAGCATGCTGTTCTTTTTGGCTTTGCTTTGAAGCTATTAAAATTTCTGAGTCTCAACAGCTGGTTACTAATGCAGGCATCCTACCTCTTCAAACACTTGGAGATTTGGAGTGTGCCAGTTCTGTTGAAATAACCTTTCCTACCTTATCTGCACCTTATGGGTTGTTTGGCTTAACTGCCTGACGACAAGAGGCCATTTAGGGAGGAGAAACAAAAGGTTTGTGACAGCCCAAGATCAATGTGCAGCCTCTACCCTCCTGGAGACTGTTATCAGGAAGATTTTCTGACCTCAGAATATGGGTTAAGAAGGATCCAGAAGGGACAACAGCAAGAGAGGTCTTGGGCCCAGGGGTGTCTCTGCAGGGAATTGGAGCTGAGGGCTGAGCTCAGAGACAACACCTGATGCTGAGGCAGATAAAGGACAGAGCATGAGGAGCTGGGCATCATCTCCCAGCCAGCCTCTGGGATCTCACAGTACAACTGAATGATTTCTGGGGATGGCACTCCCTGAGCTCTGGAAAGATTCAGATCTGGATGATTGTCTGAATTTTGAAACTGAGACAGTACTATGGATCAGACTGGGACAATGAGGTCCATACCTTAGACTTCATTTCTTTGCCAAAACTACTTGCGATGAGTGGTAAGCTAATAACAGAATTTGAAATTGTTCCTAGTTCATCAGACCTAGCTGTAATGGCATATATTGTATTGACGCTATGTTTGCACTGACTTAATAGAATCTCTTAAATGCAGCCAGAAAAAACAAAGGATCAAGTGAGGAAGCACATGATTATCACATGAAGAAATGCATATTTATTCTAGAGTACTAAAACCTACAAATATCAATTACAACAACTAGGGAAGTACTACCAGACACAAAGCCTTTATGATACATAAAATGGTAGAAGAAGATATGCCCTTTCCTTAAATTTAATTTGGATATTTATATTTCCTTCTTCTAACATACTGGATATGAAACTTAAATTGTAAGTTAGTGCTTTTCCATTACAGTGGGAGAAAGCATCAACATTATGATAATTGTATTAAATTTTAACAGCCATTTTTCTTCTTATCCTCCAAAAAGACATAAAGCATTTCTTCTCTCCCTTCAAAAATATTGTTCTTTTCTAGATGATCTTCCAGGCCAGGTACTTAGCCTGTAAGATTATTAGCTCATATGCTGAGGTATGGTTTCCTTCATTTTCTTCATCCATTCATGTTTGTTTTCACTAATGGCTGCCACAGTCTTTGGTCTGAATCCAACCTTGATTCCTCCTTTGCTGTGAGGCACTGAAAAACCTAATCTCTGTCACTCTGTTCCCCACTGGCTAACTTTAAATGCTAATGCTTATTGCTGAAGCAATTGGGGAAAATTAATTATTGTAGCCGATATCTAGTGCAGCTTCAAGGGTTAAATCTTATCTTGAGCTTAAATTTAGCTATTTACTGAGCTACTAGGCAACTACTGACGGGAGTGAAGAGACAGAAGTTCACACCACTGATCTTCAGACTAAATGTCTTGCTTCTCCTAGGTAATTACAAGTAGCTAAGCTGACTCTAACCTGAAGTGATTTATCAGTTCCTAATATTGCAAATAACAAACTCACCACAATGGAAATAGCCACCTATTAGCAACAAAGATTCCAGGCTTCCTACTGGTCCCAAAACTCAGCTCAAAACCTGAGGAAGCTGTGTTAATGGTCAGCACTATGAAGGCCAAAAATAATGGCAGTTTAGAAATAAATATTTTGGATCGGTGTGTATGGGGGCATTCATAAAATCCCATGTCAATAGAGATGGGTAAGTATACCCAGGCAAGAAATTTTCAACAATAGGATTTGATGAAGTCAAAGCTTTCTGATAAAATGACCTCTTTCAAACGTTCCTAGCTGATGTGTTTGTAATAGGAAATATTCACTGGGGTGAACATTTGCATCTGTGTCTCTGATGAGCTAGATGACTGCCTTCAAACTCAAACTGCAAAAAGGTGAGTTTTAATGATCTCCTAAGACATCAGAGTCAGAGGTTCAAGCCTCTGTTGTGACTTAGACAGCACATTAGGGTCTCCTACATGCTCCAAGCGAACTTATAAACTCTCACACTATTCCTTGTGTGGGGTAAAACTTTCTTTAAGGTTCAGTTTTTCTTTTTCTTTTGCATTAAGATGCATACCCATGCTAGGATCTTGAGTATATCCTAATGCAGTGGAGACATGTCTTTGCAATTTGATACACTGCTGTGGGA
Source organism: Tyto alba (assembly GCF_018691265.1). Taxonomy (NCBI): domain Eukaryota; kingdom Metazoa; phylum Chordata; class Aves; order Strigiformes; family Tytonidae; genus Tyto; species Tyto alba. The sequence goes on from NW_024881261.1 coordinate 8,159,152, forward strand.
CTATTTCCCATCCAGCTTTGATTCTGACAAATTTAGGCAGTCAGTGCCTGTACTTGCCAGTATTTGAGAAAGATTAGCAAAGGGATAAAAGTAGTTTTGGGAATGAGCATGAGGAGTTGTATTTAGCAATGCAGAGGGAGCCAAAACCAGAGCAGATGTTTCTATTTTATCTAGGTCCTCCTTTGAAATATGAAGTCAGAATGAAAGATTTCAGAGGTGCAATTTAAACATTGCTGTGTGCTGTTAACCCATAGAAGTGTGAACAACAACAGTGTGGTTAATTATAGAGCCATAGATTTACAAAGCTAGGTTAGACATAAATAACAGGGAAGAAACTGAAAAACAATATATGCATAATGAATTACCTCTTCCAGTGAAGAAAACATTACCTAACATAACACACAATAGTGGGAAGGATAAGGTTTGACCGAAACATTGAGTTCTCTTTTTACTTTAATATAATAGTTTTGTGTACATGTCATATGTAAGTACATTTAATAGTATGCATGTCGTGATGCAGCTAATTAGAATTTACCATCACTGGTTCCAGAATTCTGACTTGTTTCTGTGACTCAGCTACATCTCTGCAATCTCTGTTTGCAGAACCCCTTGCAGCCTCACTGTCAATACTCAGAAGAAAAATTCAAGGGGATTTGTCTTTAGGGTTTGGGGTGTTATTTTTAATTCCCTGGAAGAAAAACATTAGAGAAAACAGCAATAGCAATTGATTCTTCAGGGAGTTACTTTACCTCTGAACTTACCCACAGTTGTGAAGACTGTGCAGCAGAAAAAGAGAGACCCAAAAAATGTCCATATATCTTTTGGATTGACAAACCAGTCTCGTTCAGCTGTGTTGAGCAGTGCATGGATTTTTTCCTTAAATACTTCCTCATTCTCTGTCATGTTATCTGTTACAGTAGCAACAGGAGATACGGTGAGTGTTTGCAGACTGCCACTCAGGGAGCAGCCAGCCTGTTATTCCTGTGAAGTGTACTCCAGCTGAGGATTCACTCATACTCTTTTAGAAGACAAAAATATTCACCTCATCCTCCCCTTCTCCCCTTCCCCCCAGAAAAACAAACCAAAACAAAATGAAACAAACCAAAAAAATCAGGTGGGTCCGGCAGCTTTGGTGAATAAATGAACAAGGAACAGATAAACAAGCAGTGATCCAACAATTTAAAAATATGACACAAAAATAAGCATAAAGAATCAGGACAGGATGATCGAATATTCAGCTTCCAGTCTGAATGTTCTGTTTCATTTTGGAGTCCCCAGGAGATTAGTCCTCTTTTGACCCAAAGACACTTAGGAATGTGAGGTTGTCAGTCCATGGCTGATGTGAAACACTCAGGCAGCAATGCCCAGCACCCTGCTGTGAATCCCAGAGCCTGCACCCCTTGTTCCTGCTCCCCATGGCTGAACTCTGCTTGGAAGGACATTATCTACAGGGATGCTTGTCCCAAACAGATCATCGTGTCAGCACAGCTACCTGAGTGAAAGTCCAAGCCCGTGTACAAGCCCTGACACAGATCCAGGAGGATATCTACTCCTTCTCTTCCCCTCTACCCCCTCCATCAGCATCCCTGTGTCCGGGGCACAGCACTGCACCTGATTCCATCCGAGCATCCCATCACCAGAGGGAAGGGAAGAGCTTGGAGCTGGGAAAAGGGAACTGAAAGAGACTTTCTGAGAGAGAAGATTCAGTCCCCAGCAATCAGGAGGAAATACCATGGGAATCTCAGCTGCTCTTTAAAGAACTTAGATAATTTGGGCAAAAGGGAGAACACAAGTTCCTCAGGAAAAGTCTTTTCAGGCAGGAATACAAGGGAAGCTTGAAGTCAAAAATCACAGCTAAGGAAAACAAGGAAACAACAGCAGTCATTAGCTAAGCAGAGGGAAAATCCTGTTTGCAGGTTGAGCTGTTAGTATTTAGAAGAATATCTTAAAAGACAAAAATCTCATTCAAAAAATCAGGAGAATGAGCAACTCCCTTTACAGTTAAGTAATTTTGAAAGTCCAGTACATACCTGACAAATTTCTGGAGATGTTCCACAGATTCTGCAGAAATTTTCTATATTCTTCACTTAAATTGACCTTCCGGTTACCTTCAATGTGGGAAAACATGAGAGCCCCAAGAAAAGCATAGATCACAAGAGATAGAATGAAGCAGGCATGAGGAAATACTGCCCAAAATATTTTTTTACATGCCCTTTTACCTCGCAGAGGCTGTGATGTTGATGCCATCCTAAGCTCACTTTTTTTTTTTTTTTTTTTTTTTTTTTTTTAATTTTATGGAGAAGACACAGCTTTTAGAAACAAGGATGAGGATGTAAAAGCTTTTGCATGCTAGAAAAGCTTCTCCTGTGAAAACAAGGATTGTTCTGCCTCAGGCTTTCAGATCACATGCCTTTATAAGTGAAGATTGCACTACAGTCCCAATGGAAAAGGAGCACAACTAATCAACCCTTGAAATATATCTCAGTTGACAATACACCACTCTATCCCTGAATTACTATTTATCAGCCAGCACTGTAATGCACACAGATTACCAGCTTCTGTGGGTTTCAACTGGAGCTGACTCATGTTTAAAGTTTCTTGTTCTGAACTACAGTTTCCCATTGATAAAGTAGAAATATTTCCAACTCCCAGGAGGGAAAATCTGCTCTGTAAGGGATGGATTTCTTTAAAGATTTCTCCCAGCAATTAATAGGGAAATTTAAAATTAATCAAAAGAATAAGTTGGCACTAATTGTTGTCACTTCTGGGCAGACTGTAGAAAAATTAATTTCTCTTTCAGGTGGCTTAAAGAATCTCTCTATATATACCATGTAATGTTTATATGGGGGTCTTCTGAATTTTAAAGGATTTTTCTCAAAAAAAAAAGTCAATAAAGTTTTCCCCAGTTTTCACTTGATTAAAATCTTCCAATTAATTGAAATTGTTACTGACCGTAGTAAGAACTGTAGGATTCAGTTCAAGGTTAGTGATCTTTGTAAACTATGTCAAATTTTAAATATAAAACCTTTCTTTTCATCCATTACTCTAAAACATTTAGAGCAATGAGCAGTATCACTGCCCTTTACAATGACAGAGGTGGTAGTAAGGGGAGTGGGACTTTACAGAAAGAGATGTTAAATATTTCATCTCTACCAGTCTTTCATTAAAAATTGAAACAGCCTTGTGCAGCCAAGACCTACTGAGCTGTATACAAGCAACATGTCCATGCTACAAAGAAATCCTACACTGTTACAATGATTTCTTGTAGGTCAAACTCTCAGCAAATTAGATCAGAAGATGTTATATGCTCATCAATATGGAAGCCTCCACTATAGAAAAGAGGCTTTCGGGGTTAAGACAAAAATGAACCCGTGTGCTTGCTACTTTTCTGGTTATCTGCCTCATTGACTCAGTCTTGCTTTTTGACAACAGATTTATAAATCCTCTTATTGTAGTCAATCTCTTTTTTTTTTTTTTTTTTTTTTTTCTGTTGTCCTGAAGCACAGGGTTGAAAACTGCTAATGTTCATAATGAAACAAAATCTGGAAGAGCAAAGTGTCTGTAGGCAGTGGGATGCTCCATGCTGGAAGAACAATGTTGGCTTCTCTTGGGGAGTTTTGTAGAGAGTGAGTACCAGTGTTATATAAATCGATAGAGTTTACTTGGATTTCTAAAGGAGTCTTGACAAAGTCCCTCTCCAAAGGTTTTTAAGGGAATTAAACAGCTATGGCATCAGAGAAAAAGTCTTCACAGGAAGAACTTAATGGTTAACAGAGAGGAATAGAAGGCAGGAGTAAAAAACAGAGGGGAGATTACTGGTGGAGTTATGCGTGAGTCTGTGCTGGAGCTCTGCTGTTCCACACATTCATAAATGAACTGGAAAGAGAGTAAACAGGGAGATGGCAATGTTTGCTGATGGCATGAAGTTGTTCAGAGCAGTGAGACTGAGGGCAGATTGGAATGTAGGATGACCTGAGGATGTCTATCAATGGAATGGCAGATAAAAGCAATGTAGATCTGTGTAAAATAGGATAATCAATCCTAACCTCACTAATAAAGTGAGGGGCTCTGCTCTGACTATCACCACTTAGCAGCAAGGTCTGGAGGTACAATGTAACAGTACCAAAAACACATCAGCCCAACAACTGATCGTAGTGAAAATGCAAAACATATGTTGGGAATAATGAGTTAAAAATAAAGACTAATACATTGGTTATCCATATATTACTGTACAAATGCATGGTTTGCACATACCTAGAGGAGTCAGTGTGGTTCTGATACTCTGCTCTCAGATAGCACATAAAACTGGTAAAAATTCAAACAGCAACTAGGTTGACTGAAGGTGTGGACAGATTTCATACAAGGAATGACTGAGTAGTGCCTCTGGCCAGGATAAAAAACAATAACTGAGGGAGTATATAACAGCAGTCTTCAAACTCATAGGCGGTCTGGAGAGAGCAGATGAAGGATCAACACTCCCTAGTCTCTTCCGGGACCAGAACTGGGGACTATCAAATGAAGCAAGTAGAAACCTGCTTCAAAACAAATAGAATGGTTTCTAACATAGCTGTAAAATTCTTTGCCAAAAGGATGTAGGGTTTACAAACATTAAAGAAGATAATGGAGAGGTGCTTAGAAGAACAATCATTAATACTGACTACAAACCACAAGGGGCTCAATAACCCCCTGAACTGAAAATAGTTTGCAGCTGAAAAAGTGAAACAGGTTACTGGGACAAATGGGCCCTATGTCTGAGGCAGTACACTCACATTTATGTTAGTCTTAAAAAAGGTTTTCACTGCCCAGTATGGTAATTCTGACACAATTTGTCCTGCAGACTTTGTCATCTACATCTCAGATATAAACCTCTTTCTTCCAAAGTGCTTTAAAATATTCTCAGCTGCTTCCTATAGATGGTAGGACTGCAAAGTATTTAGCAACTCCCAGGAGCTTCTCAGCCATTTGCAACATCAGGCTCTGAGCTTGTGACAATGAGAAAATTCAATAAAAATATATCCAGAAATGATTTTTTCATTATTTGCTTAATCTAAACCATTTCCCACTATTGCTGTATTACATATCTGAACTCAGTTGCTTAAAAGCAAATCCCACTAACCACAAGTTATTCCAAATTGAGTTATTGGTACTTGAATTGAGAAAGATTTTTGCAATACACATTTCCTATTCATGTTAATGGACAGCAAACCTGCACTTTTCCTAACTTCCATTTCTTAGATTAGAGCAAATGTGAGTGCTCTGAAGGTGCTGCTTGCAAGTTTGTGAACACAGCCGCAAGGTTTAATTATTCCAGTACAAATATACGTATCCTAGAATTCCTACTTTATCTGATATTCCTGGATTACAAAGGTTATACCAATAAGGTAATTGTTTGGGCAGTGAAATGTTTTTCAATAATCAGTAAAACTCTTCCCACATCAAGTCATCTACCATGTTGTCAAAGACCTGCTATGTCTACCTCTCTTCTATGAAACACCATTGGATTCAGCATACACTCAGAGCACCTTCTCCTTTTTTGAACAAAACCGAAGTGACTTGAAGGATGGCCAGTGCCTTATAAAAAAAAAAATACGGCAATTGACTAAATTGATTGCTTTTATTTGTATCTGGCATTGATTGTGATGGGAATATTGTTTGATAAAGGACTTAGACCACAGCCTGACAGTACTTCATGACAATGAGAATTAAAAATGTTCCATTCAAGATTTAATGTTAACAAAGATCATGGAGTATTTGATCTATTGCTCTGGCATATGACCCTGGAAAGTATTTCCAGAATGCACTAATATAATTAAGCTCCCCAAGAAAACTAGTGTTTCTGTATAACAGTGATATCAACCCCAAGCAAAAAAAACCCACCCCAAAACCACAAAAAACAAGTAGCAGCAGTAGTTGGATTAAGAAAGCAATCTCAAGGCTCTGTAAACACTAGCTTTGATCCCCAGACATGAAGTCACCCTGCTTGGTGAGGAAGACTAGGGGGATACCAGTGAGGTTTCAGTAGTAGTGTTAGTGAGAACTTTCAAACGACTCTTCCCACACCCCACCCACCATGCTTACCCCTACCCCTCCTATCCCTTAGGCTCTTGAGACCTGTCCTGGTGGGTTTTCAGCCCACAGTGGGGCCCAAAAGTAGTGCTGCCCCAAGCCCAGCCCCAACACAGACATATGACATTTGTGGAGAGCATATATATCCTGCCAGATGAGCAACACATGCTTTTCAGGCACCTTGCAATTATTTTTCTCCTCCCGACCCCAACCATATTCCCCTGGAGTATGAGTTCCCCTGATACCTCCTGTTCTTCCCACTGCCCCCCTTACACCTCACACTGATGGGATGGAGAGAGAAATGCACTAATTGGCTGTGTAGGGTCTCTTGGATACCCCAGGGGATGGTTTAGCTTCCTTTGTAACCATCTTTAAAAGTCTCAGCTTTCTCTTGAGTCAAGTGCTTGAGCTTGTAACCTCTGGGAATATTTGAGAGCACTCAGGACTAGCATCCTGACACTGCATATAATGCTAAGTGGATTCAAACATGTCCAGGACTCTCACCCTGAATAAGAGCATTTCCTATTTCATTCTCTGTTCACACCAAAGGCCAGAAAATGGTCCCATCATTTCATTTATGAGAGGCAAACACTCTTCACATTCCCCACGACCAGCCAAGGCTTGGGTATTAGTCTCTGTTCCTCCTCTTTTTTTGGCATGAATGAAGTCGCACAGCCAGAAAATAACTCTGATGGGAAACTTTTTCACCTGGTGACTAAACAACAGGACCAGCCTTCATTCACTCATGAGCTAACCAACCCACTTCTCCATCCCCGCTTCCCCACCCCCAAATCATTGACTAGGTAGAAAGACTTCACTTGCTCCTTTTATTTCACCTCTTCCCCAATCCCAAGCCATCAGCAATAGTCTAGAAGGAGTAGAGCTGCCCCCTTAAGCATGCATCCCAAACGGAGGTAATATTACCCCTTCCTCCCTAGGAAACTTGTAACCTCAACATCTCGTCTCTATCGCTAATCTTCATGTGCAATTGCACCTGGGAGCCAGTGGTGCAAGCATGCATGGAGGGTTTGGTTGCTGAAAAGCTTGGGTGTCCAACTCAGCAGAGCGCTTCTCCCTCCTTCTGTTCATTCTGCTATCTGAACCATGTGCTAAGTGAGAATATGCTTGGGTCTGGAAGGGGAAGCTGCTTCTGGACAGACAACACTCTTCCAGCCCCTTTCTGAAAGGGCCACAGAGAAGTAACAGCAAACTCCAAAGGATGCAGTGCAACAATTCTTAATCTCTACAAACAAAGCCCAGCCACCATCACCTCACAGCACTGTGTATGTTGCTCATTTATTTGCATGACTTGTTTGAATGATGTGATAACGCTTCAGGGTGTTATAACAAATGGAAGGTTAATATCAAAATGAGTCACCAGTGTAGGACCCCACTGCAAATGAGACACGATGCAGGAGCCCTGGGTTTCCAGATAAGCAAAAGGGATTACCGAGGTTCAGCTACATGTTTTATGCCAAAGTCTTTACTGAGTTAATGTAGTGAACGTAATGCTAGTATAGTGGAGACTATCTCAGCCCAGTAGTTTCATTTTAAGGCAAACAAGCTCCCTGTGGAGAGATCAGAAAACTGCTTCTTTGGAATTTAATTAACATTAGAGCATGTGAGATTATATGCTGCATAAAAGCTAAGCATCATGGTTCATGTCAACAGAGCAATTTTACACTATTTGCACTGGCAAAAAACCCTTAGATTTAAGATGACAAGTCTATTTTGATCTTTAAAAAAATATATTTTTTAATGTTTATTCTTTATTATTATTAATGTGACACCACATATATATAAGCAGTTTAAAAGAGGAGAATCTAAAGCCTCAAATACAGGAGCAAGCTTTTAGTTGTAAATATCCACCAGCATGCATCTGAGACTGTCTCTGTGAGAGGCATAGACCCTCCCAATGCTCAGCATGCAAAATTCTAATGAAAAAAACATGTATTGATCCTATTTCTAATGTCATATACTTGTTCAGTTAAACAGAATACAGATAAGCAGTCATCTTTTGCAGGCTGTAGTATTGGCCAAATGTTACTGATAACATTGAGGTCAAAGATGTGTTTGGAGCAGTTCCGAGGTTATTGAGGACTATTAATCCCCAAAGTACACTGCTTACAGTATTTTCTACCCTCAGCCATCCATGGCACTTTATAAACCACAGGCAGGAGTCTGTAGGATGCTGACAATCAGACACCTCTTTCTGCTTCCCAGCACTGGCAATTGGACTGGACATGCATTAATGTCAGTGGCTCAGAGTTTCTTGAACATCAGGCTAAATTTTCCATCACTTAATTTCATCCCAATTTTCCTAATGACACCCTAAGTAATTTCTCTTCTCCCTTTCTGTGAAGTACTCTTACAATAGTTTTAGCTCCATTATCCTACCACTCATTAGTCATTGTGGATTGGAGGGGTGGAAGATACTTTCACAGATGGATGTGCCTCGGGACATCATCGAGTTGACACTTGTCTTCAAATTTCTTTCAGTTCTGCTGATTTCCTTTAGCTCTGAGCAGGCATACATGAACTCTTCAAACCTTGTCCCACCCACTTCAGCTAATACATCATTAATTAGCTTACCCTTTGTAACGCTGGCCCTTTAAATGTTTTTAGCAGTCATGTGAATAGCTCTTAAGTGCTTTTTAGTGATTCAGTAAACAACATTTTGCCACCTTAGTGGGGAAACTCTTTCAAGATCTAGATCTGTCAAGTGTAGCTTCACATTAGTTAGTTTAAGCCACAATTCCTTGGTGATGTCATCCTGCCTGGTTTGATGAGTAAGACTGCATTATGAAAGTGCCTTCTGCAAAATGTTTTGGGTTAGAAAATAATGTATGCAAGATTGCCCATCCTTTCTGAGGAATTTCTTATAAAAATTGAGTGTGGAACGAAGTCTCTTCTTCCACTCCTCCCAAGAAAAAACTAGTAGCACTTCTTAATGAGTCATCTGTGCCACAGGCCCTGTATGTAATGAACCCAGCGGATTCACAAAGACCACTTTGCACCCAGGCACTGCGGGCTCTTCCCGAGACTGCCTGGCACCCAGGCTGCCCGTCACCATCTACTGCTGCCTGATGCTCAGGCTGCATGCAGAGAGCCATCTAAATGGCATTGACCTTCTCCATGGCCTCTTGGGAATTTGAGATATATGGGAGTAGTAGCTCAATTACAGGATGAATATAAATTCAGGGAGGGTTGTTGCTTGAATCTTTTCAGGCAGCCAAAGCCAGCTGATTGTATCATATTCTCAGAGATGGGGCTTTAGGGTAGAGCAGTAGCTAGTGCAAGCTTGGACTGAGAAGGGGGGGATTTATCTCTTATCCAAACAAAAAGACATGAGAAACATATCAGAAAGGAAAGGCTGATCTGTTGAGAGAAACATTTGTATAGATGCTGTACCGGAGATTTCAGATGAACCCTGAAGGTCCTGCACACACAGAGGGGGGAGGAGGCAGGACTGGAGGTGACTGCATGTCCCCATGCAGAAATGTGTGTTGGCAGTGCTGGTTGTGAGGAGAAGAGCAGCCTCCTGAATCTTACAGCACCGGACACCTTTGCTCCACCACTGCTCTCCTCATGCTAGAAGTGAGAAGGAGGTATGGAGGACAACAGCTGTATTTCACCCAAAGTGTACATCCAAGTCCAGGAGTCTGGCTGGAAACCAAGTGCCCCCCACACAACGGAGATGCCAGCAGTCCTCGGCACGGAGTGAGATGAAGACTCTTGGCAGGCTGACTTGTGAACACTGCAGACTTTGCCTTATTTTTCAGGCTAACAGTTGATGAAAGGAGACCTGCAGTGGTAGCCATTCTTGTGCTGCCCTCTTACGTCCTCTTCAAGAGGTTATTGCTCAGCTGCTTATCTCTACCCAATGGTACAATGGCATCAGCTCACTTTAACTGTTGAACATCACACCACGCCTGACAGGATCTCTCAGTCTGTATACCAGGAGATTCTTTCAGATTATAGAAGATCTCCCCCTGTGGAGGCATACACATATGCACTGAATTTCAGTAGTATGCAGAACTGAGTATGTTCTTCCTGGATCACCGTATCCTTAAGGAGAAGACAAAGGGATCCTTTCCCCTGCTCAGCCCCTTCCCTTCCTGAAAACTGCTGGTGCCCAGAAGACCCTGAGAGAAGAAATATCTGGTCACAATACTAAATAATTTGTTAGAAGACCACCCCTGTCCGCTGGCTGAAATGTTTGCCCCACAAAACACCCCTATCACATTACACCTGCAGATCAGCTTCTGTGGCCAATGAACCACATCTTCAATAGCTCAGAGGCACAGCACTCAGCAAGAACACAAAGATCATCATCTCATTTCAACATGTCATGGGTCCCAGCTGCATGCAAAGCTTGGAAACACAGTGTAACTGCTTCAGTAAATTCTGCCAGATTAGGGTCACCTCAATAAAATACTGTTGCCATAACTGCACTGGAAGATGTGCTCAAACCAAAACTCATGCTCTTTGCCAGTAAAACCACTGCTGTAGGGCTCAACAAGCCAATACACGGGCTTCAGTACCGTTGGTGAGAGCAATGTGTAATTATGCTTTCTGTAAATCTTGCTGACATATACCACACCACCTCTAAAGGCCACTTCGGAAAATAACTGTCCTGAAAAAGCTACAGATCCACAGGCTCTTCTGCTGTAGGCAACAGCTAGGGCTAACAAGAGCATATTGCTCGAGGAGGGGAGCTGGCACCAGGTAACTGGGAGATTCAGTGCCTGCCCTCTCTGTGGCACTGGTTATCCCACAGTAGGGCACACGTGGGGATCACATTCCCAATCCCACTGCTCCTGGTGTGGGGTTACAGAAAGCTGCAGCTGCTCCTCTCCTGAAGCCTAGCTGCTTGCTGGATCTCACACACATGGAAAGGTGGAGAGCTGTGAATCTTGCTTTTTACTAGAGTGTTTAGTTTAAAATGCTCATATTTAAATTATTTTCGGCCATCTAAGCAAATATTTCTTGAGAAAGAGGCCATTCATGCTGCCTCAGAGCTATCTTCTCACTACTTATGCTCTTGAGTGAGAGAACACTCTGTAAGGATTTTCTTGGATCATCTTGGTGAGTATTTCTGCCCGATACATGTATTTTTCTATAAACAGCTACAGTAAATGCGGTATTTTAGTGTCAGATACATTTCTTACTCAGATTTTCTAGCTAATCTTCATGTGCTTTACCTGTTGATGAGCCATCATCTCAATTTAGCAGTCGTTCATGGTGCATGTGCCAAAATGTTGAACTATGGGCTAGTCTTTAAGAACAGTATGTAGAAAAAAAAAAAATAGTTACAATTACCCTGTTTGTTGCAACTCATTAAATTAAGATAGATGTAATATCTTATTAACAATCTGGAGAGAGCCCCATGGAGGTCTGGTAAGATGTTTATGTGTCTGGAGAATATGACAAATGAAGATTCCCTGAAGAAACCAGGGGGATATAGCGCAGAGAAAAGAAGTTTTATGGGTGAACAAATTGCTGCCTTTATCCATTTGAAGAGGATTACAGAGAAGATTGAGTCAAACTTTTCTCAGAGGTGCACAGAAAAAGAACAAGAGGCAATGACAAGGAAAAAGCCAATTAGATAAAAGAGGGGAAAAAAAAAAATCACAAGGTCAGTAGTTACAGACCAGAAGGGGGTCCCAGAGAGGCTGTAAAATCTCAGTCCTTGGAGACTTTTAACATTCAGCTGGACAGAACCATGAGAAGCCTGATCTACCTTTGCAGTTAGGTCTAGAGATCTCCAGAGAGCCCTTCCAACCTAAATTCTTCAATAATTCTATGTATTCTTGCACCCTGGTATGTTTTGTTTCTTGTTCAGGTACCAGTATTAGAAATCAGCTATATCTAAGAAATCTATTGGCTATTAGATCAAATCTTCCACACCACAGTGGCTGCAAAGCCTGCAGGGTTATAGTAGTATCTCCAGCAAGAAGCCAGATTGAAAAGGTCATAGAGACTCTAGCGGGAACTCTGAAATCTGGGGCCAAACAAGAAGGATCTGTATTTTTTTTCTGAACAAGCCTCCTGCAGCTGAAAGCACTTGTGATGGGGCACTTGCAGTTGGGATGGCTGCACAAAAGTGGGAAACATAAGGAGGGAGCATCACAACCTGCATTCAGCACCCAAAAGCCAAGAAGGGAGCTCCGCGCCCTCTCCCTTAGCTCTGCATGGCCTGAGCCCTCCTTTCACAGGCGGGGCATGGGGACAGTGCTGCCCCCATGCTCCAGGGCCACCGCGGGGCAGCATCAAGTGATACTGGACACTGCGGTGACACCAGTGATCACAGGGGCCAAGACCGCCAGATGCCTATTTTTCTTTTGTTTGCATATTTGTTTCATGTAAGAAGTGATTTGACCCAAGCCACAATTTTCCCTTATTTTACCCCTAAATTCATACTTCTGTCACACACTCAGCTGGAGGTGCTATCTCTTAACAGCCCTTGGCTAACCCTCCTTTGCTAACAAACCCTGAAAGCAGAGAAACGTCTCTGGGCACACTGAGGCTTGCAGTGCTCCAAGTGCCAGTGACAACAGTCAGAAAAGGCCAGTCCTTGCTGGGCACCAATCACACAGCACTGGGCACCATCACGGAGCGTGTGCCTCCTCTGCTCTGCTCTCCTTTCCCTGCCCAAGCAGATCGCATCAGGCATGTGGCGGCTCCACCTGAATCTCAAGCTGCACTGGATGGGAGGAGAAGATCCTTTTCCACAGCTCTCACCCCCAGCTGCTCGCTCCCTGATTCTAGAGCCCAGACCCTGGATCCTATTGTTTAATCCAAGCTGCTGCAACACAGCAAACCCGACCTCTGAACTGCTAATGTCTGAGCTGCTCAAAACCCTCTTTCATCCAGAGTAGACTAGGTCCTCTCCTAAGTGCTTAGATGGTACACAGTAATTTCTGGTGTGTTACTTGTTGTTGTGGTTCTCTGAATACTCCCCTCAGGCAAAAAACAGATTTCTTTGCATTTACTGATTCCTCTACCAGTTGACCTGAGTAGGAACTAGATAGATGCCAGGGTTTGCTACAGGTCAGTGTTTTTAAAAATATTTCCAAGCCGAATGAGGGATTTTCTATAACCTGCACAATGTTGCAGGCAGGATGAAGCATCTTAAAACCAGGAGCTTTGGATGTAACTGAGGTTTGTTTCCAAATGCACAAGGAGAGGGTTGCCAAAGGACAGAGAGGCCCTACTGAAATTGTGTTCCAGCAGTACAGAGAACCTCTCTCCTTCCTTGCAGTCAGATGTTTATGTAAGTAAATGTAAATTATCTTTTGAAGTGCCCTTTGTAGTTTTGGACCTTTTTCACCCTTCTGAAATGTTCATAATTTTTGTTCATTAATTTGAGATGGTGGTTGTTTGCAGTCCAACGCTAATAGCAGAAATATGCCATTTATACCAATTAAGCATTCAACTTAATGCTTTTATATAGCTGATTTGTAGCAGAATTTGGTCAGACTTTGCTTTCATTTAAACTCATGTAACCCAGTTTAATGGATATGAAAGCTGAATTCTTTTTTTTTTTTTCTTTAATAAGTCATTGCAGATATTCTAGCTGTAGACTCATCACTCAAACCATACTCCTGTCTCCTGCTTGGCTTCTTTCTTACTTTCCTTGTCCCAGAACTTGCTGCTCTCTGCTGTCTTGTAGGAGAAATGTGCAACACATACAACAGGGAAATCCCAGCCCAGGACAGAATTATACTCTATTTTAAAGACATGTTTAAGATGGCTAAGTTGAGTACTCAAAAGTATAAAAGGCTGTGTTAAGGCTGTAACCTGGACACACTGCCTTATGCATTTGCATGGAGTTAATTTATATGAAGTCATGCTGTATCTTCGCCAGGGCCATGGCCTCAATCAGTACACAAAATGGGTACAGTTCATTTAGTGAACACCTATGCAGTATTTATTTTAGCTTTAGGTCTATTTATCAAAAGCAAGTTTGGCAATAGATATATGATAAGAAGAATTTCAGTCCGAACGTTTAAGATGTGAGAACACTTCTAGAAAAAACACAGTTTGCTTCTCCTTGAAGATACCCCTGGCCACCTTCTTTTCCTGGCACTATTTAGTTCCTCCCATCACCGTAATGTAACCCTGAAGGAAGATCCAGGGGGACCAGGTAGAGGTTGTGGTAACCACCAAGTGGCCCTCCGAAAAGAGGTCAGACACAGGACATCTGAACTGTTCATGCAACAGCAAACCATTCCCAGCCAAACTCTTTCCCAGAGCAACTCCAGGGCATGCACACACTGAGCTGAATGTGTGTGCTACATACACACACTCAGGATATTCATACAAACAAGCACTGACCCTTCAAAGAATGAGCAACTCAGCTGTACGGCCCTGCTGTGTTGGAGAAAATGTCTGTGCAACAAAACCTGGTTGAACTTCCCTATTGCAAGGAAGCAGCAAGTGTAAAGTGGCCTTGTGAGGAGTTGTAAGGAAGCTGAGCCTCTGAGACTGCAGTGCACATCCATCTGCAGAAATCTGCTATAACTTGAGCACAGTGGGAATGCACATGTAGAGGTGAGAGTGTCTTGAACTGCTTTTCTTCTTCAGGAACCTACAGGCTTCCTGTGAAAGCCAGCAGTTGCACTGGGTCCTGGAAGGGGGTGCATCGTGGCATAGCCAGAGCACTGGATAAACAGCCAAAAAAAACTTGTGAAGAGATGCACTTTGGCAACAAATATCTCTGTTTGCAGGACCCCGTTGCAAAGTGGTCCCCAAACAGCACGTCTGCCAGTGCTGTCGGCCCTGCCCAAAGTGTGGAGGGTGCAAGACCCCTGGAACCTGGCATCTCCCCCACTCCCCTGTTTCCATCAGCAGTTGTTTAGGAAAGGGTATGAGAACAGGGCAAGCGTGGAGTGATATTTTCCCAGAACAGTCTTTTAGCCTCAAGCAATTTGCAGGTCATGGACTTCCTGAGCCAAAGATGGTATCCCCGCGACGAGGAAATCATTTCAAATATTTCCAAGCCCTTGAAAGAAACAGGAGTTCATCGAGAGGAGGCATCTGCTGGGAAAACCTGCCTCCAGGCCTGGGTTGGCTCGCGTGCATTTTCTCCACCTTCAAAACTGGTTTCCAGGAAAGATTCTTGGAGTTCGCAAAGGAAACAGCACGTCAGCCAAGGCAACGGCTCCGGGAGCAGGAGGCAGGGAGGTGGGATAACTGCTCCGGCTCCCGGCCCGGGAGCGGGAGCAGCCCCGGGAGCAGCCCCGGGAGCAGCCCCGGGCCGGGGCCGGGCAGGGGGAGGGCAAGGCCGGCCCTAAATACCGGCGAGCTGCCGCAAGAGGGGGCTCAAAGCCCGCGGGCGGGAGCGCGGCCGGGCGCGGGGACCCGCCGCCCCTCCGGGCGCAGAGCAGCAAGGGGCCCCCCCCCCAGCTGCACCCCCGGAGGGTGCTGAGCATCCCCCCCGCCCCGCCCGGCCGGGTGTGGGTAGCCCGAAATGATCCGCTGCTCTAAGCGGGGAATACGGGGAGAGTCAGGAAAGCAGGCTGCGGTGGGGGAGAGCTGCGTCTCTGCAGGGGGGGGTTGGCAGCTGACGCCCAGCTTGCTCAGCCCCTGTAGCGTGTCTTTGGAGGGAGACACATGTTCAACGGTTGTGACTTTATGTAAAAGTCCTTCTTTGGAAACTAAGCCAGTAAATGCAGCAGGGACATTATCAGCGGGCTCCTACATATTTGTCAGTAAATTCCTGGCACCAAAAAAACACAAACTTGTGTTACCTCCCCTTACATGTTGCCTTATAAATAAATAATTAAAGACCTGATAATGCCTGGTCAGTTGGCCACATACATGTTCTAAGGGACCTGACCTTCAGTTGCTGTGAACTGCAGCAAGAGGACAACACAGAGAGCAGCCCAAAATGGTTATCAGGTACACTGAAGACACTGTGCAATTGCTTTCCTGGGAACCTTGCCTCCTTTTTGAGAGCTCTTGTTTGTAGCACAACACCAAAAGATCAGCCCCTGGTTTTGCAGGCAAGGAAGAGAGAGAGAGCAAGAAAGGAAATCTCCAGAGTATTGCAAGTGTAACTATGACAAATACTTGCTGGCTCTCCCACGAGCCAGCCTGAAGCCATCCAGCTAGTTTGAGGAGTGTCATTTTAACTATAAAACCCAAGAACCTAAGATAACATTGCTCTCTCACCTGAATCTCATCCGAATCTCACTCACTCCTGTCTGATCTCCAGGCTTAGTATGCGATGAAAGTGGGACGGAGACATCATGATAGCCGACCTGTTCTACCCCTCCTTTCCTAGCTGAAGAGCATCTGCACTCACGTCCTCCTCGCCAGCTCTCCCCACTGTCACACAGGACGTTCCCCGGAGCTGCCTCCCTGTCACGCAGAGTTGTGCAGGCCCTGAGTTGGTGCCAGGGATGGAAAGCCTCTCCGCTTCTCCTGCTTCTGTTTCATCAGGGAAAGGAGCCAGCAGCTGCTGCAACACACTGCCATGCTCACACTGGCAGTGAAGCCTGGGGCATCTTTGAGGGGGAGGATTTAATCTCTGCATATGCAACAATGATGAGCTCTAAGGGATCTCCACTACAAGGTAGCTAAATCAGACCATGGCTGTCTCCCAAAAGGCACATGAGAACTGATGCAACCCCAGCTGCCCCAGGAGGAAGGAGCTAGACAGACTCAGCTGGTCCCCTCAAATTCTCATGCCCCCTGCTAAAACACCAGCTCCCGGACCTGTCTCAAAGCTATAGGATGTCACAGGTACTTGCTGTGGTAAGCAACACAGCTGAATTTCTTCAGAAACAGCCTCAACAGGGAATTGGATTTCTTCACGAGTTGATTTCTACATGTCTTCCAGACAGCTCTGAGGGCTGAGGGCACACACCAGCACCCAGGGCCAGCATGGGTGTTTCTGACACACTTGAAGGGCTCAGAGCCCTGTCGATGGATGACATTCATCCTCATCCCACGTCTAGGTTAGTCACCTCTGGCTAATAGGGTTCACAAAGACTTTCACCTTGAAGTCTCTTTAAACAATTCCATATTTTCATGACATTCCATATTTTCATGACATCTCCAAGCACTTCAAGAAGACAAATATGCATCAATGCACATAAAGAAATCAAGTTACAGTTTTATAGTAGAGTGGAGAATATATGCTCTCTGTCAAGGGTTTCAGTAAAGATTAACCAATCACATCCTCTCAGTGGAATTTTTGACTTGGGGTATCCCTGCCAATCACTTTCCTGACAGATCCTGTTCCAGATTGTTCCTGTGTTGTGGAAATAAACCTCAGGGAAATGAAAGCTAATAGCACACAGTTTATTTTCAGACAAATATAATACCTCCAGAACTACTTTTTGGATTTTCGCATAAGTTTTAAAATAGGAATCTCAGCCTGTTCTAAGTAAAATGGCAAAATAGATCTATTATTGTGGCACAAAGTATGGAGAAGGAAAACTTTTTCTAAGAAGCAGTTTCCTTTCTGTAGTTCTGTCCCTCGCTCAGGGATCAGAGTTGCTTGTACTCCTTTTTCCCTTGAGCCACTATGTCATTAATTTAAAAGAGATCCCAGGTGCACTCGGGGAACCCCAAAGGTCACAGATGGCAGCACTGCAGCATCTCTGTTGGAAGCAGGACTGCCTTCTTCCAGCTTGGCCAATGGCTGGAAAGAGGTCCTGCCTCAGGCCGGGTGGGTAATCTCTTTCGACGTGTGCTTAGCAAGCAAAATGAGAAGCAAGGTCTCCTTTTAATATCTGAGACTGGAAACTGGCCTGCAATGTTCAGGGGTCAGTCCATGTCAGGAGCTTTGCCAAGGCTCTGCTTTGTGCCTGTGTCCTGCCAGAGGCAGCTAGGATGCCAACACAGCCCAGAGACTGTACCCATTTCAACGCATGTGTGTTGAAACCCTGTGTTGAATCCTACTTTCTGTGTTGAAACCCTTATTTTTTTGTTTAATTATCCACCTGATACTAAATACTTTGAATATAATGTGAGGGCAATCTGGTTTACACAGGTCTTTTTCTCCCCCCTTCATCACTTCTGCTGAGTATGAGTCCTGGCTCAGGCAGACTTTAGAAATAAATGCAAAGACTGAATCTAATAGTCATGGATGCATCTCACAGGACTGCCTGTAACATATTTATCAGCTTTCAGAAGTCTGTAAAGTATAAGATTTTCTTGCATATTTTTTTCCAATAACAACTCTAATTTGTTGTCCCAGTTGTACAGATTGCGCTGGGGCAGGAGGTGTTCCGATTATTCCCTTTGTTTATGGTATTAGACTTAGACTATTGTTGATCTTATTGTTCTTATTTGTAACATGTTTGCCTCACTAGGACAGTAATTGTGTCAAGCAAGTTGGAGTCCAATCTGCAGAGCTGAATGTTCAGAACTGCAGAAGAAAGGCTCCAATTTTTCAAGCAGCGGGCATATTACTCCTCCACTTGGATTATTAAATTCTAATTATAGCCTGTTGATCCAGTTACAATGTTGTTTGTAAATCTAAATACAGTTCTCTAAAACCTATACTGATATGCATTTTATTTCTTAACCTGTTGATGCTTGGTAAAAAAATACCAGTTTGCCTAACAGAGCAGGTGGAAGTTAGCTTGCTCCTGACCAAGCTCTGTTGTCCTCAACTGTATTCCTCTGGATATGTTTAGGAATGAGCAGTTAATGGCATGGCTAACACCAAGAACAGCCATGACCGATGCATTTCACATAATATGTTGGTACTTTCAGACTCACCAGAGCTGGGGTTATGAAGAAATTTTCCCTTAGGTGAGACTGGCAAGGACTCACCAGCTTTCTGGGAGGAGGGGAAAGGCAGCTGGATTTGGTTTCTCTGCTCTTTGGGCAGTAACCCAAGCTCTTCTGGGAACGGCACCTTAACAATTCGATTCCTTTCATTCCTTCTCTTATTTTCCTGAAATGTTTTCTGCATTTTGGCCTCCTTTACAAGAAAGTTCTGGTTCATCACCCCATGTGAGAAGGTTTTTTGCAGGGTGCATTTTGTGTGCAGTAGGGTTTGCTGAATCCACATACAGTGACTTCATTTAAACCAAGTATCAATGAGGCAGTCATCTGTGGTGGCCATGATGAAACTCCATGCTCTTCCAAGCCCTTTTCTTTCCTTTGTTTTTATGAATGTGAAATGCAAGGAAAGCAGAGATGCCTGAGCCAAGCTGTGTGAAGAGCAGCAGTTCCCAGGAGCTGCTGCATTTTGGGTGGCTGAAAGTCTCTGCAGCTCTAGTGTACCTGCAGCAGCCTCCCTCTCACCTACAAGAGTAGAGAGGTTCGCAGTAAGAAATTACCAGGGTGGATGATTGCCTGAGTCCATAAACCATGGTCTCATCACAACCTTATTTTCTCTTCCACATCTTCTGTTAAGCTCCAGCACACTTGTGTGCTCACAGTGCTCACAAACACCCAGCCCGGGCTTTTGGCCAGTTTTCTCACACACTCAGTGAGGTGGCCCACGGTAGCTTAACTGCTGGGCATGGAAATCACCAGGCACACACTCAGGATTGCCACTAAATCCCACAGGGCTCCTCCTGGAGCCACGCATGGCTCCAGGAAGTGAAGCATCACAATATGTCGTGATCGTGGGAAGGGCTGGGAAGAGTTGTGGATGTTTTGACAGGTAGACGGGGGAGGAATTAGACCAATTCCTCCTTTCATCCTTGTCATTCATAATCCACCGGCAAAGGAAGGGAGGGAGCTGCCCCTTCTGGTAGGGAATGAAGTGAACGTCTTTGAGAGATTTTCGGCTGAAGTCACTGCCCGGGAGAGCTCCGGGGACTTGGGATACAGATGTCTGAGCAATGGACAGCCACAGCAAGCACCACCCTTTCCCACTGATCCTTTCCCATGGGCCCCACAGGGAAAGTCACTGAGGTTCGGGGCAGTGGGGGGATAAAACCTGCCTCCTCCCCTCCGAATAGCAGATCAGCTTGCAGGTTTGGCCTGAACAAAAAAGGAGTGAGGCGTATAAGGATTGGAAGACACCAGGACATCCCAATGACTGGGATGGGAATGGGATGGGTTGGTGGAAAGCTATTTGGAGGGCTGAACTCTTGCATATACACATCACCACGCTGAGATGTGCAAGGCAGGGTGGTGCTCCCTCCTGAGAGGAAAACCGTTGTTTTCCTGCAAAGCCCAGCGGATGGGTTGGGGGGGGGCACAGCTGCCCAGCTGTGGGAAAGGCCTGCCCGTGGACGTGCTTGCATCTCCGTGTCTTGTTGGGTGGGGACAAGAGGGCTCCATCTCCTCCAAGCTGTCCCTGAATCTCGCCAGTACCCCCACAGAGGTATGAAGGAAACTTTCCACTTCACAGCTGACTGTGACTTTAACAGGAACAAAACTACAGAGTCTAGGGAAATACTGAGCCTGGCTGGAGGAGGATGAGGGGGCTGCTTCTGCTACAGGAATGAAGCAGCAAATCCACCCCTCTGGTCAAGGCAGAGTTCAGTGTGGTACCCTAATAGCTGGGGGTGATGGCTGACTGGGACAAAAAGGCTCTGCTTTACCCA
Organism: Tyto alba; assembly: GCF_018691265.1. NCBI lineage: Eukaryota > Metazoa > Chordata > Aves > Strigiformes > Tytonidae > Tyto > Tyto alba. Next base: position 8,179,746 of record NW_024881261.1, read on the forward strand.
GGGGAACGGCTGCTGGATCCCTGGGCTGCACGATCTTCACCCCTCCTGGAAGAGTCTCCTTCCTCCACCCTCAGTGTGCATTTAACGGGAAGAAAGAGGCTCTTCCTCCATTTAGGTGTTCCCAGCTCCTACAGACCTGGAGATACCCACCTGAGAAGTGGGGGAAGGACCCTCGCTCTGCCCCAAGGAGAGGCACTTGTGCGGCTAAAATAAAAACCCATCACCACGCCCGAGCAAGCAGGTCTCAAAGGAGCCCTGAAAGCCAGAGGGGAAGGATGTGGCCCCAGGGGATGTCCTACAGCCGCTTGCCCCGCTCCTCGCTGCTGCGGCCGGGGGTGGGGGGGGGGGTGGGAAGGTGCCGGTGCCGTCCCCAACCCGCAGCCGCCGCCGAGGGACCCGTCGCCAGCCCGGCTGCGGCTCCGGGCCGGGGGCGAGCAGGGCTCGGGGGGGACGTCGAGGGAAGCAGAGGGGGTAAGAGCGGGTAGTAGCGGCGCGACTGTCACCCCTGCGGCGGGGGTGATGGCGACGTGGGAACGGGAGAGGAGGAAGGTGCTGGCTCCGCAGCTCTCGCCCGGCGTCCTCGCAAAACCGGGGCGCTTTGGACGGGGCGGCTGTCTAAGCACCCACCGAGGGGGACACCCCTGAGTCGCCGGCCAGCCCTGGGGGACCCTCAGTCCCGCTCGTCCCGGCGGGGGCCAGGAGGGCTCCAGCCCTCTGGGATGTTCGGTGCCCGGGCGGCTGCCCGCTGCCCCCCCTCCCGGAGCGAGCTGCCCCTTCGCAGGGACCCCCGAGTTTGAGTTTTCCAGCTCGGAAAAGGGCTCAAGGGTGGGTTTGCTGCCTCTGGGCGTTGTTGCTGGTTTTACCGAGGGATGCCCGAGGAGAGGAGCGGAGCCGCAGGCGGCCCCGGCGGTACCGGCACCGCGGCATGCTCCCGCCGCGCAGCGAAGGCACCCGACGTGTGCCCGACCGGGCCCGCAAATCCGAGGGGTTCTTGCCCTACCCTGGGGAGAAAAAATAAAGAAAATAAAACAAACACTCTGCTTGACCATAGCACCCCGCCCCTGGCCGTCAGCCGCTGGCTGGGAAGTGGCGGCTCCACCGCCGGCGGCGCGGCGAAGAGGGAAAGATAGAGCCGGGCCAGGTCCTGCGTGGGGAGCTGATGTGGATGTCTTCTCGTTGTAAAGACTGCCTGCCCCGTGGAAGGAGTCACGAAGCCGGGGTTTGGGAGAGGCTGTGGTCCAGCGCCTCTCGGGCGCGGAATTAACGCTTTATCGTGGGTTTCCAAACCTCCCGTAAACCAAGAAATAACGTCGGCGAAGCTCCGGGCTGAGATCCTGGAAACAAAAGGCCGTTTCCAGGCACCAGCCGGTGCTGGGGACCGGCCGGCCCAGCCGGTGGAGCAGCGCCCGGGCTGCCGGGCTGCGCTCCCGCCCGGCAGCGGAGCATCCCCTCGGGCGATCGATCTCTTGAATTGGCATAAATAAAATATCTGCAGCATGTGGCGGCGAGATTCGATTTACTATAGTTGAGCTGTCCTTCCTTTACCCGAAAAATACTCGGTTATTCCGTTCGGTTTTCCCCTGCCGCGCTCCCTGTGCTGCTGTGGTACGCAAAGACCGTCGACGACAGACAAGAAAACAATTTTACAGAAAAAATGGGGTTGGGAAAATTATTTCGGTGGGTTTTGCTTTCCAGAAACAAGTCCTGACACCGTCTGTGCAAAAAGGCAAACACAAATATCGCAAAATTGTCCCTCAATTAAGGTAAAATTTGACCGTCCGCTACGGGGAGAGATTTCAAAACAACTAGTCAACTGTCGAATGTTCCAGTTTATTAAAAAAAAAAAAAAAAAAAAAAAAAAAAAAAAAAGTGTGCATATATATATATGTATATATATATATAAAGTTCCGCTAAATTGTTCAGTGCTTCTAAGCCGTTTAATATCAAAGTGGGGTTTTAGATGCGAGGCAATACTTTCAAATAACAGAATCCCGTCACCTAAAACGATTTTAGTTGTGCTTCCACGTGCGAGGCACATTATTGAGTCAATAAAATGTGTTGTGGAGGTTCGCAAATCTTTCCAAAATTGTGTTTGCTCAAGATAAATTAATTCGTTTCGGATGTCGAAGAGCATGTTAAAGCAGTATTTCTCGTTTCCTTTATTTACCTCCTTTCCCGCACTATTTTTTTTTCCCTTTGTAAAAAAAAAAAAAAAAAAAAAAAAAAAAAAAAAGAAAGAAAGAAAGAAAGAAAAAGAAAAAAGCCAAAAAAAAAAAAAAGTCTTACACTCTTGCTCTATAACGGGATAACGGAAAAAAATACGAGCTGAGCCTCACGTTTATATTTTCTTTCCTCGTTTCCCCTCAGCTGAACAAACCCCAAACCCACGCATTTTCCAAGATGCCGTGGGTTGCGTTCCTCACTGTCCTCGGCCGCTCCTGGACGCGCTGCGGGCCAGCGAGGGACCTGCGGCCGGGGGGAGGCAGGAGCCCCTCCCCGCGTGTGCTGGGGACTCGCAGCCCTAATCCCGCTCCATCGTGGGAGGTGGCACGCACGGGAAAAAAAAAAAAAAAAAAAAAAAAAAAAAAAAAAGAAAAAAAAAGAGACAAAAAAAGAAAATAAATGGGGATTGTATCCCCCATTGTGTCCTGAATAGAAACCTCTGCGGCCGGAGCATCTGCGCCGGGGGAGGAGGGAGCCGGGGGGGGGATTGGGCTGGGAAATCCCGGCGGCCCCTTCCTCCGCCCGCGCTGGGGCCGCGGGGACCCGCGGATCCCCCTTCGGAGGGGCAAGAGCTCGGAGCGTCCCCCCGTTCACCGAGGGACACGCGTGGGGCGGTCGCACGTGGGCGCGGGCCGCGGAGGCGGGGGGGCTTAACGTGCGCGGGGATGTTCCGGGCAGGGCGGACGGAGCGCGCGTGGGGCGAGACGCGCGCCGGCACGGGAAGGACGGGGTGGGCGGAGCGCGCGTGGGGGCGGAGCGCGAGTGGGGGGCGAACGCGGGGCGGGGGAAGCGCGCGTGGGAGGGCGCTGGGAGGGCGGGGCAGTCTTTTGGGGAGGGTCCGGCCGTGCCCGCCCCATCCCCGCCCCACGGTCCGCGGGACGGGTCCCGGGAAGGCGCCGTCGGGGCGGGCTTCCACGGGCCGTGGCCTCTCCCCGGGCCGCGCTCCGGAGCGCAGAGCCAGCGAGGCTGCCCCGGCAAGGCGCAGCCGGAGGAGGTGCTGCCCTGCGTCCGTGCGGGGTCACGGCCTGTCCCGCGTGGGAGCGAGAGAGGGTCTCGGCAGCGTAACGCCTTCCCCGGCTTGCTACCCGCTAAGTGCGTGGTGCGGGGAGGTGGGTGAGCGGGGCTGATGTCCGTGGGGCCGGGCTCGTCTCCCTCCCGCTGCCCGCAGCCTCCTTGCCACGCCGGCCGCGTGGGCCCGGTGCTGGTCATAGACGCCTGTGCCGGCCGGGGCTCCGGCGCCAGCCTGTGCCTGCGCCCACCCGCCCGCCCCGACGGGGAAATCGCTGCTCCGGCGAGGGCGTCTCGGAGGGTCACGGGGCCCCGCCGCTCTCCCCGGGCTGTCCCCGGAGCCCCCCGGGGCTGCTCCCGGGGCCGGGGGCCCGGGGGAGCCCCGTCCGCTCCCCCTTTCCCACCCCACGCAGGGATGGGGGGGGCGGGCGCTGCAGCCACCTCGGGGAGGCAGCGGCGTTAGGTTGGGCATCGGTATCGCCCACATTTCAGAAGAGTTTTTCGTCTGCATTCCCCCCTCCCTTTCTTTTCTTTTTTTTTTTTTTTTTTTTTAATAAATAGGGTTTGGGTTTTTTTTATTCATTTAGTTAGTTAGTTTTGATTTTTTTTTTTGATTGTTAGGTTTAGAGGGGGAGGGGGTTGGTTGTTTGTTTAGTTTTATTTTTGTTTTCCCCTGGCGCCAATTTACCTCAGTTTAAAATAAAGCTAGGAACACTAAACATCAAACCCCACTTTACCAATGAACCGCTTGCTTACAATAATGCGTCAACCTTTGGCTGGTGCAGCAGGATGCAGGAGGGGAAGAGATCTTTGCTGTACAGAGCAGGGAGCAATAGAACGAGGGTGCAGCCATGATGGGAGATAAACTAGCAGGGTTTATCTGGCAGATACTTGAAGGTATGTAAGTGCTATCTTAAAAAAAAAAAAAAAAAAGTAATTTTTTTTAAAGCACTACCTCTTCCCATCTTCCCAAGACTGGGAGTAATTTTCTTCTTCACCCGTGATCTATTTAACACACCAATCCAATGCTGTTTTTTGGGCTAGATGGCCCTTGCTCTGACCCACGGTCCAGCTGTGCTATACTAGTTGTGGCATCTTACTTACACTATGTGAGTTATAGTAGTCACTAGGACCGGAACAAATAACCAAACTGAGCCCTGACAATTCTGTTTTCCTCACCATAGAGGAGGCGATGTTTCTGTGTAGTTAATTCTAAAATGCTTGGCAGCTTGCCCGTCAAACTGTAAGCATAGAAAAAACTGCAAACAAATTCTGTATTTAATAGTCCTTGGACAGTGCAACTGATCCATTCTACACTGGTAATGGGTATCGATGTCAACAGGTATGCAGCGAGAGCCAAATACTCTGCACTCAATGGAAGACACTTTCCTTCTGAATGAGGATTATGTGCAAAATATAACTTGGCAGAAGGATCCAAATTAAATTCATGCTTCAGTTAATTCAGATTAATTTTCCTGATTGTCCTTGTACACCAGACAACCAAATCCCTGTTTATATCTGCTCCTTTTCTTTTAAAGAGTTGATACAAATCTCTTCTCTTGGGGAGTGTTGCAAGATGCATACATTAAAGATTGTGATTCACTCAGGCACTAATTAGAGTTATAAAATATCTGAGATGGATTTTTATATCACTGTTATTATGACAGATACTATTTTGAGATATTGGATCCACTATATGACTGTGTTTCCAGTGTTTTTTTCACTAATATGCTGCAAGTAACATTCCAACTAATCACCTTAATGGAAATTAGAGAGGAAAATGGTCTATTAGGCTATCTAATCTATCCACACTCAGTAGTATTTTCTTACATTTTTCAGTCCAACTTGAAATTTAAAAACAATCCATGAGAATTAATCTGCAGTCTTGAGAGGTTGTTATACCACCAGATAGCTCAGAAAAGGGAGAGAATATTAAAAAAAAAAAAAAAAAGGTTGCTAGAAAATGTTTTCTGATGGTCAACTATATTTACTTTCTTTAGGTTTTATTTTATCCCGTAGCTTTAAGTCACACATCCCTCTGACAACTTAAATATGTGTTCTCTCTTCTTCATCTGTACACCTGTCACCATGACCCTACCATGTTTTTAATGTCTTTATTTTCCTCTACAGAAAGTTAATAAAAGAGTGCGGGTTCAGCTTGGGCCTCATTCCAGACAGGAACTTGACTACTTAATTATGTCCAAAGTCTTGCTCTTTTTTCCCCCCCATTTGGCACATTGATGGCAAGAAGCATAATATTTCTTGCAGGTTTTTTTTCACTGAGGTGGTAGGAGAAGCTGGAATTTTCCTTGATTTCACCCCAATCTGCATTCACTGCAGTTTTCTCTATGAAACATTTACACAGGGCTGGTACCCCATAGAGAACAAATGTATGGTATGGCAGCATATGGGGGCTTTCTGTGTCAAGGTAGTGCATTGTATATCACTGTCTCAATGTAATTTTACCCTCTGACTAAGGGTATGGTCCCCCTTACCCTCTCCTTGGCAGAACTCCTCCTGATGTAGGGATCTCCCATCCCTGTCTCCAACCCCACCGTGACCCCCCTGAACGTGTCCCTCCAGCACATCCCCAGCCTGTGCAGCTGATGCAGCAGAGACACCGAGGACTCTAACTGGGGGGAAACCAGCCATTTTCTGGGGGTTGTTTTATTCCGTCTGCTTCATCCTGTAGATACTTTATGCTATAGCTGGCCCCACTGGGAGAAGCAGCCGCAGCACGAGGATGTGCAAGGGTGGGGTGCAGAAACTGCTTAGCCAAAGCTCTGCCACCGGAATGATGTCATCATGCTACAGCACATCTTTCTGTCGTCATGTAAAACCGCTTACGTCAAACGGTGGTGCAAGAACGGCCTGGCCTGTTGCTTCTGTTGGTGGTCAGAGGACTACACAGATTTCAACACGAACCGAGCATGTCTCCTCCTGGCCTGCTTGCCCCGAAAACTGTGCTCCGATCAGATGACGTGCAATTCCCTCCCCTAGACTAAACTGAATACAGTCTGGTAATTGCCTGGGAAACAATAAAACATACATGAGACAAAGCATTCATTTACACCACTTTATTTTTATAACAGTGACAGAAACTGGAATGGACCATTGTTAAAGATCACTATTTCCTGTGCTGTAATAAATGTCTCATCTTCCCTGATGCTTGTTTATTTTATAAATGCCTCTGCTTTGGCTTTCATATTTAGCTGCCAGCAGGACACCACCACATTCTGTTCTTTCTCCATTGTCATTACTGCCGAAGCGATGTTATATTGCTGTGCTTGGCCTAGATGGTAGAGCTTTCTTATCTTGAATTTCCCATTGCTTTTCTGACCTAGACTCCCGATGAGGCACAGAGAAGAAGTGGCAACACTTAAAAAGCAATGTTTTCATGAAGTATTAACAATTCTGGTTTTTACTTAAAAAAGCCCCGCAGCACGGACAACTGCTCTTTATTGTTATGATTTCAAGCACCATTGGGAAGGAATTAAGTTGAAGTGCATTGGCTGCACCTGCAATGCAGCCCTGAGACCCCGCGGTGCCCCAGGCAGCAGTGGCACAGGGGGGCTGTGGGAGGGGATGGAGAGGCGGGCGGCAGCACCACTGCCCCGCTCGTGGGGACCACAGCAGAGTCCCCATGCCCTGCAGTGGACAGGGAAGGAGTGAAAATATACAAAGACTCTGGGAAAGAAGTGCTGTTTCCATTTTTTTTCTCAAGTGCAGGGATGTGTGTGTCAAGGGCAGGAGTACGATCCCAACCCCGGCGGCTGTGCTCCTTCCGAGGGGGTGCACAGCTCAGACCCTGCCGGATCCGCGCGTCTGAGCAGACCTGAGTGCCTGTGTAGTGTGGCAAGATGAGCGGTGCAGGGCTTGAAGCAAAGCTCCTTGAAGTCAATGAGAGCATTTCCATTGATTTCAAGGACTTTGGATTAGACTCTTTAACATCACGAATGAAAGATACTGTATTAGAGCCAACTGTTATTTTTTAGGGCCACATTACCCTGCTGCCCGTCTGTTTTGTCGATCTCAGAGCACCACCAGCAAAACAGCAAAACCAACAGCAGACAATCTGTCAAAGTCCAATTATGTACCACACCGCTTCTCCTTTCAAGTGCTAAAATCTAATAATCGACCTAACTCTTCTGCCCTTCAGACACGCACACTGCATTCCCTTTAACATGGCTATGTCGCCCTTCTTTTATTTTTCAAAAAAACCCAAAATTCCCACGTGGAGGTATCAAGGTTTTTCTACAGCTCTATTTCATTTAAAAATAATTGGATCGTTATTTTCTTTAAGAACCAAACTTCAATAGTAAGTAATTTCTAGAGATGTCAAGTGGCTCAACATAAAAGTTAATCTCGATCTATTGGTTTGTTAGGTATGTTTACGTCCAACCAGTTAGCTGTCCTTTAACAAAAGTGATTTAAAGCCCTTTCTGGAGAGCATGAAAATTATTCCCTCAGCACTTACATCCTCAGAGCCATAATCCAACAAAAGCAGGCTTATCTTTAAGCATATGAGTAGTCCTGTCAATGTCAATGGGGCTCCAGATGTGTTTAAAGATAAACACATACTTAAGTGCTTTGCTGTATTGGAACTATTTGAACGTTTTATTTGCATTTCATTTCAGTAGTAGACTTCAAATTTTGTATATGATAGAAGAGAATTCTTTCTGGATGTTATATTAAAATATTATTTAAAAGAGGATGAAAAGGGAAACCCCAACATCTAACAAATATTTTTTAATGACTTGCATTCGTTATTTCGAATGTTACAAGTCTATATTGTTCGACTTGTTTTACTTGGGGCTTCAGGACTGAAGTGCTGCAAACATAGAACTGAGCAACAAAGCCCTGCAAGGCTCCACTCCAGCACTGTTAGAAGTTCAATATCCCACTTTAGGGAAGCCACTTCACCTGCCCATGCTCCATCTCACCTCTGCAAAATTGAAGACCATAAACTTTTACTTTACCCCACTGCAGTTGCCTAGTAAATGCTTGGACAGAAATTTGATAATAGAAAATGCCAGAAGCTGATTCTATGGAGAAAATAAAGCTGGAAGAGATTATTGATTGCAAATCAACTTGGGTAAAATATGCTTATTTGAGTATTCCACATGCCCTAGGGCTCAAATTAATCAAACAGCAACTGTGTGCAAACATTTCTTAGCATTTCTGAGAATGAGCCCTGCTATCCTGGATGACCGAGCTCCAGATGAAGGTGCAGCAGCAAAATCATCCCAGTGATTTAAACTAAACAAGCTGAGCTTTCTACCCCAGTGCAATGTGAGGGAGATGTGTTTGAGGTGATCATTTGTATGGCCCTTTCTATGAAATGTTGTCGGGCTGGACTGTTTCATCTGGACACTTCACCTGCTCTAAAATCTCTGTTGGCAGGGCCCGTGCTGCCTGCTATGCCTGGCTCACCCACTGTGCTGCTGGCCAGGCTCCGAACGGAGCTGAAAATGACCCTCAGAAGCAGCCGTGTCAGCACCCAGCCGTGCAGAGCGGCGAGGAATAGCATGGGAGGCAGCGGGGTGGAAGGCGGGCAGGGAGATGTTTCATGCCATGTTTCCAGACCCTCCAGAGACTTTGTACTAGAGGAGGAGACAGCCTTTGGGCTCATCAATATTTCAGCTACTTCAGCGACTGCAGCTTAAGTAGACCCATGGCCGGTAGTCAGATACAACAAACTCAGCACAGTTTTTTCCCCGTGGTTTCTGAGGCATCTGACCCCAGGCCGGGGAGGGTGCTGTGTCTGCCACGCTGCTGGCGGGACCAGAGTTACCTGGAAGTGGGATCACGTCCCTCTGCACAAGTTGTGGTTGTGGAAATGGCTGCAAGACAAGCACATGTACCTTTCATTCCTGTCAGATTGCAAGCAACAGGATGGATCCCGGTAAAAAGGAAGTGGATGGGAGGGAGGTACACAAAGGTTAGGAACAAACTGAAATTAAAAGAAATCCAGATGTGGCATTCATTTGCCTGAAAGGGCTATTGCCTGTGCCTTCCCATGCAGCCCACCAACTGACACTCCATCTGATAAGGAAGCAGCTATTCACATCGAGCAGCCTTCCCGCAACATAGCGCGTGGCTGTTCATTGCACTCGGGTTTGCAGCTTGACCCAATGGCAACCTGCCAATAACACATTATCAACAAGTTTGGGCAAGTGGATAATGTTGTTCCCTAACTGCAAAAACTGTACAGGAACAAACAGGACAGCACAACCCTGCCGTGCCCATCTTGTCCTGCCTCCTGCTCTTCCCCTAAGCCAGTGCCGGCAGGATGATGCAGCAGCCTGTTCTGCGGGTGGTTTCACTGTGCAGCATCTCCCCAGTGTATCTCATGTCTTGAGATGACACAAGCAAGTGGACTCATAAGATAACAGGGAGAAAATATGTTCTGTGTAAATGGACGCTGACCTGTGGTGCTTAGTTCAAGGAGAAGCACTGGCCTGTGTTTGGCAGGAGGAGGACTGAAGGGGTTACTTCAGTCTGAAGTTCTACAACATCTTTATATTTTTGCCCAGCTGACATTTAGCTCTTTTCAGTAGCTCATCTTTCCCCTTTGCCATGTCTGTTATGTCAGGAAACTTGCTGGCTGCTTTATTGCCTTGAAGGTCCAGCTTTTCTGCTATTCTCTTCACATCTGTAGTCATTTGTCCTTTTCCTTCTGAATCAGAGCACCACTCCAAACAACTCTGTGAAGTACAGTCTATTATCCCTTTTCTCCGCAAAGTGGTTTTGACTCTTCATATGTAATGCTCTATATAAAAATAAAACACATTGTGCTGTGTTAATAGCATAATTCTTAAACAGTTATGGCCTCATTCTCCTTCATTCAAGGTACATAATTCCCATTGACAGTAGTAGGAGCGCTGCCAACACAATGGTGCATTAGTTCCTATGATAAAAGGAGGCAGACATCGAAAGGTCCAATTCTGCTCTTTGTTAGGAACAAATGAAGGTGTAATGGACAAAAATATAAAACTAAGACAAAAAATTGTGTGGAACAGCTTCATACTAACCAGGTAGGAAGTTGCTAACTGAGTAGTCACTGGAGTTGACCTTAATCTGACAGGAGTCTAAATCAAGAGCAGTTTTAATAACATCAGTAGCACCATGTCTTTGTGGAAGAGTTTAGAATCGATCCTCAGAGCTGTGTATCTTCCCAAACTGAAAAAGGTTGGTATGGCTGGACCTCTGATTCTCTTACACGGTATGTGGGGATCTGAGTAAGCAGTTCAAAAACATGCCCTTTGAAAACTTGCCAAACATTTGTCCTTCACAGCTAGACGTCACGTGGGTGTTGTATGTGCCGTATTAAAAGGTAGGGAGTGGGAAGTGTCATTTTTACACCTTAGAACTCAACAATGGGACCTTGGTAACTTTTCAGCTTCCCTGCTGAATAACACCTCCCTTTCATTAATATTTTTTTTCTTTTCGTAGTGGGCAGTCTTAGAGTTAGAGCACTGTCCTGAGGATCTCATTCAGTCCCTCTGGCACCGCTGGGATAACATAGCATTCTATGTGCTTCTTTTTTTCCATCTATAAAATAAAAGGAAACATTTTCCTCCATCTATAAAAATAAACTAAACCATATTTCTTCTCTTATCCAATTAGTCTTGTTCCGATCGTAAGTATCTTAAAGCATACTCAGTCTTTTTGCACAGCATCTAATCTATCAGGAGCACAAATAGATATGGGGATTCTAGATAATACTAATATAACTTAATTTTTCTTGTGTTATTGGGTGATAGAAACATCCTAGCAAAAGAAGTAGCCAAACAATATCCTAGGAATATCCAGTCTTTAGAAACATACTATTACTTGAGATTTGTATTGCTCTGTTATATAAATGAATAAGCAAAACAATAACAATGTATAAACCCCTTTATATCCATTAATAAGAAACTGAGTGATATGGCAAAAAGACTACTATTGCCATATTTTTGCCCAAATTATTTCTTCCTGGCAGTGCAGTTACTATGGGCCTAACACTATTTCTTTCATGTAAAAGCAAAAGAGATTGTTAGAGTTCAGCCAGCAGGGATCTGGACTCCAGGATGTCTTCTTGAAAACATAATAAATCATCCTTCTTTTGCTGTCAGAGAGGGAATGAGCTTTCTGCTGTAAAGGTGCCCAAGGAGTTTGGTTTCCAAATTTTGTAGATACCTTTGTTAAAGGAATCTACTGAGTGCACAAGTACAAAAGATCTCTTTATCTTCTTGCTCTTCTCTTCCTTGTCCTTGCCTGTGCTCTGTGGAAACACAAGGCACAGTCCCAAAGCATTTGCCAGTGCTCCAGACTTAATAGACTTGGCTTTACAGAACATCCCTTGCTAAGGTGTCCTCCACGTTTTGGGTAATGTGGCAGCAGAAGACAGCCTGTTCCCTTAGTCTCTCAGTATATTAGATACGTCTTGTACCTTTCTACCACCAAAGTTTCAACCTTGCACAAAACTGGTGGTGATGTATCTGTTTGATTGGTAGAAGCATGTTTTGGAGCAAATAATCCTTATGCCTTTGCCTTTCCTACTAATGCTGATGCTCAAGCTAGAAGGTGCTTTCCCACAGAAGGGACACTTAAGACAAAAATCATTTCATTAAATGCTTTCACCCCTCCCATATGATGTGGTCATGACAAACGACTTGTCTCTTCCACTGATCACACCCTTACTTTTTTTTCTTATCAGAGGCACAAGTTACATAGTAATAAGTATTAAGGTTAACTACTATCCAAAACGTACTACTCTAGATTTTTCTTACCCAATGCCTTCAGTCTTTCTGATATATTACAGAATACCCTACTCCTGATACTTCAAGGAAGAACAAACTAAGCCCCAAACCGATGAACTTCTGTTGCATCACTCCTTCGTGTGATCAGTGTCCAGCCTGGGGTGTAAGATTCAATCACACTGATCACTGTTTTCAAGCTCATGTAATTAGGTAACCCTAACAAGCTCCAATTAACTTTCAAATCAAGCCAAGGTATTTGCCTCAGTAACTTCCTGCATCAGCAGCTCCCATAGGTGATGAGACGTGTCTGGACATCTACTTTTCATTCTAAAATTGTTGCTTTTCAATTTAACTTGATGTTTGTTCTCATGTGATAAAAGAAAGTCCAGTGCTATGTGCTTGAGAATTTTGACTTCCACAATCAGCTCCACTTTCATCTTCTCCTTCCCAGCAAAATAACTCTAGACTTTACCGTATCTCATGTATTAATCCTAGCAGCTCTGTAATAATTTTTATTCTTATTTCTTGAACATTTTTGGACTCTGCTGTATACCACATGAGAGAAGAGGATAAAAAGAATGAACACAGAGTTAATGTGGATTCATGGCATAATCCTGTGTTATCCTGATGGTTTTTTGGCATTCTGCTCTAGCTCTATTTAATAAATCCAAATAATCTTTTTATTTTTTTTAAGCTGCTGCTATAGATTAAGGTAAATCAGACACTGATGACTCCTGGTGCCGGTTCTTTTTCCTCAGAGATTCCTGGAAATTCAGGGTTTATCAGATTATTTGAATTATACAGCTAATCACTGATGATTTGCATTACTTTGCATTTAGCCGTGTTTAGAGTTATTTGTCATTGTGATGCTCAGCCTCCTGGTGTGTTTAGATCCATCTAAAGGTAAAGTGTTCACCATAAAGGGAAGTCACTCTAAACTGACCCATAATCTCCTACAGGTTTTAGCAAACGCAACTGCACTGATTTTTTGCCTACCTTTTCCATCATTTTCCCTGACAAAATGTTAGGAAATGTATTGAACCATTACTTCAGGTGTCCGTTTGAAATACTACTATATTTCAGGTAATAAAATCCTGCCAGTATTCAAGTTACACATTCAGTCCAAAGATTTTCCGTATATATGGCCATATTTCTCTTTTTGGTACAATTTAACCTTCAAGACCTATAGTTCAAGAATTTCTAATTTAGCTTCTTTTTTGTTGGATGCAGCCAAATCACCCAGGTATGCAAACCTTTCCAAAACAGATCTGATTTTGTTTATGGTTTGTACTTGTGGCTTCTGTTGACATTGCCCATTTTCACATAAGAGAAGTACCTGATAATAAGGTAAAAACAGCAATAAAAAAAATAAAAGATATAATTTCAATAAGATTTCCACCAAGTCTACTGACTACCATAATACACCAGCCTTGGGATGATGGCAGAGTTTATCTCACTCCAGAGTGAAGGGATGGCTTCTGATCTCTCATATCACTCGTTACTAGATGGTACCTGAGGAACAGACTCAGCTCAGCAAGACTGTTCTCTACAGCTTTTCTCTGGCTCCTTGAGACCATGATTATGAGTATTTGAGACGTGCTTTTGTTCAATCCAAACTAACTTAAGCTTTCAAAATAAAACAATTGAATTCTTCCAACCCAAAATCTGACACTTTTTTTTTTTTTTTTTTTTTTTTTTTTTTGCTTTTGATGCATAGGTCTTCAATGTGAAAACTCCAAGTATTGAAAAGAGTACAGATCATATCTACTCCCCTGAACATGTCACCTTTGCAAACTTCTCCTCTTGAGCTGTAAAGACTCATGGACTAACAGTTTTTGAGGTGGTAAGTGCTCAAGGAAAGTTGGTAAAGCTAATACCCTCGTCAAGAGAGGGTGAGATGAAGGCAGAGGGAGTTTGAGTGTTCAGATGCTGGTGGTAATGGAAGGAGTCAGTGACACAGCTGAGGCTGAAACCAAAGACTCTCAGTCTGCTGTCAGAGAACAAATAGTATTTCCTCTTAATTCACAGTTTTCCCTCATGAAAAGAATCATGTCTTACCATTGTTCAGATGGCTCACATATGCCATGGGCATGATACAGGCAATGAAGCTTTGCATTAATCTACTGCCCAGATTGATAACTGTACGGGGCAGCTCATAATGACCACAATGTGATTAATCATGATACGTGTGTGATACCCATGCTCATTATTACTGGCCTCCAGAACAGCACCGCTGAGTCCTGCCAATAAGCACAGTTTAGTATCTGGAAGAGACAATACCGCAATTACTGGCAAAGTATGCAGGAAAATTAAGAAGCAGCTAGTTCTGTATTCTGCATCAAGCTAGTAAGCAGGAGTATAGCAAAGCATGGCAATGTAACAGCTACAAGGAATAATATATATTGTCTTGATCTGATACTTTCTGTTAGATAGATGTCTGGATATGCTATTTTTTTTTTAAACAGTTGACTTGCAGAACACTTGCTTGAAGAGGAATATATAGAGCACTGGCATGAAGGACACAACACCTGTATAAGAGCCAATGAAACCTATTTGGAAATAGAGCTTTAATACCAAAAAATTATGGAAATGAGAGAAATTGTCTTTGTCCTGCTATTGTATCTATTAGAGTTCTTGTGACTCTGTGACATTTAATTTCATATAAAATTCACCATGTAATGTCTTTTATATCATGATCCAGGGACCCACATGCCATTGAACAACACAAATGTACCTGGGCATCAGTCCTTGGACAAGTGGAATTAGTACAGTTTCTAGCCATGTAGACTACCACAAAGATGACAGCCTTATCTTCTACTTCACACAGAAAGCTGGACTGAGTCACAGACTTCAATCCTTTTTTTCAGACAGTATAAACCTTCCAGATAAAGACATGGTCCTGTTCTTCAAGGATACTGCTCACCTCTGTGGAAAAAGAATCATTTTCTAAGATCACTTGCAGGAGAAGGAGCCAATTCCCACTAGAACAAATAACCATCTTCAACTAAGTGCTTAGCATAAACCTCTACATGTCCCCTGAATACACAGTAGTATGTATATGCTGAAATTTCCAAGGTTCATCTTAAATTGTATGACAATTTCCTCCTTAGCAGTGAGTAATGGCAAGAGCCACAGAGTTGTTAATTATGCTGTGGACTTTGTTTCAAGAAGGTGCTCAAAGTTCCTGGTGATTAGCACAGCACTGAGACCTGTATGAGAGAACCACCTCCTGGTGAACCTCCTGTCTTCGTGAAGATCATTTTCTCTGCTCACAGAGTCACACTGCACAGAAACATCCTTTCCAAGAGAAATGTAACACGTGCATATAATAATGAAGTTTTCTGTTTCTCCTTCATCTTTAACAGTGACCAGGGGTGCAGGATGTGTAGTAGGACCTCTTCATAGCAACTCACTGACATTTCCACATCTAATGTATCGTTATGAGTAACCGCCATATTCTATGGTAATTGGAAATAACCAGGAAGATGTGCAGCTCTAAGGCACCAGTTCATATCCCCTGTGCTAAACAAGTATCCAAAAAATGTGCTTAGCAGCTGCTTGTCCAATGCATCAGCAAGTTCAAAAGCAAATAACCCAAATCAAAGTAATTAGGCAAATTAATAGAAGAAAAATCTACTTAGGGCTATTAAACACAGAGGTAAGTCTTTTGATTCAGAAGATCTCTGAGCCATGGCCTTTTAGCCACCCACCAAAGACAAAGTCTATCAGGATGATTCCACAATGCAGAGATAGCAAAGGAGGGCAAGAGCCGAGTCTCCAAGTCGACAAAAGCTTGTACTCATAAGGAATATTATTTGGATAGGAATCCATGTTATATAATAAATCAAGTGAATTAAACACAGGATCCTTCTGATGAATCTTTTAAGTCCAAGTATATGCACTGAAGCTTAATAGCAATTTAGCACCATGCTCAGACTACGATAACCAGTTTGGCATGCAAACCTTAAAGAGAATTTAGGACAGAAATACTTCTTTGACAAAGAAGTGTTTAGGAAATAGTATCAATAATGGGCATCTTTCCTACCCATCAGATAGAGATAAAAATAATATAAATAGTGCAGTCAATGAGAAATAAATGTTTGTCTTTCCCATGCTAATAATACAAACTAATAACACTGTATTTGAAAAACAACAAGGTAGTCTACATAGCAAAGTACAGCCAGGGAGTACCTGTGTAGTGTGCTAAGCCATTTTTAAGCCCTATTCAAAGGGAAAAGAGATAACTCCCAGTCTGCTTATCTGGAGGCACATGAGTGTAGATGTAAGCGTGCTGAAGCTACAGAGATCACTGGAGTTATGACAGTAAGAAGGGAACATGTTATGTCCCAAAAGAACATAATATTCAAGAATGCTTTAAGTCTGTTGGGGAAAAAAATAAATGAGAATGGGCGAAAGAAAGTTTAACAACTGCCAGACTAATGAAAATGTTGACTTTATAAGTGGTAAAACTTTTAATTTCTCTGTGCTGTTCTGGACTTTGCTGTTTGTTGCAGATGAGCAGACCTCAATTAAAGTAACTCAGCTCTGTGTGGATAGACTTGTCTGATCAGTGCAAGTTCACTGCAGGATTAGACTTATTATTTGAATTTCCAGATCTTCAACAGTACTGTGTTCATAACATGCAAAAGCAAGTTTAACTGATTTAATAGGGAAAAGCCTTTTTATAGCACTGAATTCTATGGACAAAAAGGGGTTTGGAATGTATTTGTTAAGATATTACACACATAGAACAAAACTCCCCTGGACCATAATGAGCTTTGGATCAGGTCCCTGTTTCAAAAAAAAAAAAAAAAAAAAAAAAAAAGAGACACATCACACAAATATAGTATTTAATTTCCAAATATTCTTCTTCAAACAGTGTAATTGAGTTCAGTACCTTCATGTTCATTATTATGGCCTATGCCTAGACATTATCATAATGAAAAACATGGGGGGAAATGTCATGCATGCTGCCACACACCTAAGTAAATATAATTGCTCTCTGTATTTCACAGTAGACCTTTTATGGGAATCGTTATGCCTATTCTGTCTAAAAAATATCTGTTATATAAAAAATGTTTGAAATAGAACATTGTTTTATTTAGCATTAACAAACATGCTCAGCCAGGACTGTTGATACTACCTTGCCTGTGCATACATACACATTTATACATCTATGTATACTACACAGCAAAGCTTACCTGCTAAACACAGACCTATACTTCAGTTGCATGAAAAATGTTCTCACTAATCAGCATCCACTTGTTGCATCTCCCCTGAAAAGACCAAATCTCTCTTAAATGTACTGTTCCAGAGCATCCTTTCACACAACAGGCCTTTGCACAGCATTGTGAATTCATGGAGGAAATTAACTCGTTCCATCCTCGCTGTGTATCTGCATGAAGCCTTGCACAATGGGGCTGTGATTTATTTGGGGCCCCTGGCTATGACTGCCATACAAGTAGTAACTAATAACAACAGACCACCAGAGATTGCTGAGATGCATTAGCTGTCAGGAAAAACAAAACCTGGTCTGTAATAAGGACATTCTACATCGGGTTTTATGTATAAATATAGTTGAAATGATAGGGCTTGATGAAAATTTAGGGGCACCTCCTCAATCTCAATCTGACTTTTCAGATAGTGGTAATAAAAATAAGTTATTCTGTAATTTGTGGAAAAAAGACCAAAATTTAAGATTTTCACTGAAGACAACTCATTGAAATGTATCTATGAACTGCCATATTTTATTTTCTTTTTTATTTTTTTCTCTTTTATTCTCTTTCTTTTCTTTTCTTTTCTTTTCTTTTCTTTTCTTTTCTTTTCTTTTCTTTTCTTTTCTTTTCTTTTCTTTTCTTTCTTTCCTTTCCTTTCCTTTTCTTTTCTTTTCTTTTCTTTTCTTTTCTTTTCTTTTCTTTTCTTTTCTTTTCTTTTCTTTTCTTTTCTTTTCTTTTCTTTTCTTTTCTTTTCTTTTCTTTTCTTTTCTTTTCTTTCTTTTCTTTTCTTTTCTTTTCTTTTCTTTTCTTTTCTTTTCTTTTCTTTTCTTTTCTTTTCTTTTCTTTTCTTTTCTTTTCTTTTCTTTTCTTTTCTTTTCTTTTCTTTTCTTTTCTTTTCTTTTCTTTTCTTTTCTTTTCTTTTCTTTCTTTCCTTTTCTTTCCTTTTCTTTCCTTTTCTTTCCTTTTCTTTTCCTTTTTTATTTTCTTCTCCTTTATTTTCCTTTCTTTTCTTTTCCTTTCTTTTCTTTTCCTTTCTTTTCTTTTCCTTTCTTTTCTTTTCCCCTTTTTCTTTCTCTTATTTTCCCTTCCTATACCTCTCTTTCTTTTCCTTTCCATGCTTTTCTTTACCACCAGCCCCCTTCTTTCCTTGTCTCCCCCAGATTTCCCATTTATGATGATTAAGCCCGAGCACTGGATCCTTCACTCCATTACACCACCTTGGACAAAGACTGGGTCCTGTGGGGCAAGGGCTGTTATTCCTCCAACAGGCGCAGGATGAGACCCGTGGGGCTGAGCAGCCCTGGCAAGGGCACTGCGTTCTGCTTCTACCCACCGATAAAACGCATGGCTCCCCAGCCTGCTCCAGGTGGGTAAAATTCCGAGGCAGCGGCCCAGGCAGGCGGAGGAGGAGGCGGTGAGGAGCACGCCTGATGGATACTCCGGCGTTTGTGTGAAAAATTCTCAGGGAAAATTCTTTCTCTCCCTCTCAGGCCCCTAAACTCTTTGTGAATGGGGCCAGTGCAACATGTGGCCTTTCACCTCGCCCAAGAACCACTGCCAGACAGCCACACTCAGAGAATTGTTTGTTAATAGTCCAATTAGATAATTGCCATCTTTCACTCCTTTTGCTCTACATTTCCCATAAAGGAATGAATAAGGAGAGCAGCATGAAGAGGGCTTCTGCCCTGCAAGGTGACAAGAAGGACTGGAGCATGCTCTTTGCACAAGGCCATTTGCTTGAATTGAATCATTGTAGCCTAATCAATGGTCTTATTGGATTACTGGCTGTTGCGGTTCTCAAAGATATTGTAGCGGAGACAATGAAATAGCTAGAGTAAAACTTTTTTCTCCTTTAGTGGATCACGCAGTTGAGATTTTTCATGGGCTCTCTCTTTCTCCCTCCTTCCCTCCCTCCCTCTTTCCCTCCCTCCCTCTGTCCCTCTTTCTCCCCCTCTCTGTTTCTCCCCCCTCCTGGATCCACTGCACACAAAGCTGGCTTTTTTTTTTTTCTTTTTTTTTTTTTTTTTCAATGAGCAGGCTCTGCGAATAGGTTCAGTGTTTGCGAAGGTGCAGAATTAGCACACACACATGCACGCACACATACACACACACACAGAGGGAGAAGCACAAAAAGCAAGTATCGGGACTGAAATAAGGAGAGGTAGGAGTTTAAGATGGCTGTCTGTGGGGAGATGTGTTAAGGAGGATTTCTGCTGGCCAAGATAACCTGCTTCCTTGGAGAGATCTGCTTGAAGGAAGAACTTTTTGTGTGTGTGCATGCTGGGGATCTGTTTGTTTGTTTAGAATTCAGGGGGCTTTTTTTTTTTTTTTTTTGCCCCCCTACAACTGCGTTTTTCCAGCCCTTCCTAGCAGCTTTATTCAGATTTATTTGGCGTGCTCTGGAGAAAGCCACTATATAATCGGGAGGTCAAAGGCATACTGAAGAAAGTTAATAATGGCTGCTAATGGTGCTAACAATTCAGGGTGAATCTTGTCAAAAGTTTTTTTTTTTTTTCCCCTCTCCCCCCCCCTTTTTTTCTTTTTTTTTTTTTTTTTTTTTTTTTCTGGAAGTCTCAGTCTTTTGATTGTGTGTTTCCTGAAAGCAAGACCAATCATTTCAGTTTATTCACTGGCTAAACTCTACTTGATTGGGGACAAGCACACAAACCATCCATTACGATCTGATATATTATCCAAACAATTTAGTGTATTCATGAGGTAACCTAAATGTGGAGGCTGCAAAATTACCCGTAATCAATTGAAACAGCGAGTGCGCGTCCCTCTGTGTGTCTAACAACTACATGTCTCTGTAATAAGGCAGACATTAAATCATTTTAGAGTTGCACTGTTGAGTACCTGATCACTGGGCGTTCTGGGAAGCTGGACAGTCACATTAGGACGCTGGGACTGAGGAAGCCGCTGCTTTTCCAGTGGGATAAAACCCGATCTTCCTTACTCAAGGTGCTTTACAGTTCCCCACCGATCTGACCCTAAGCCGTGCAATATCCAGCATAGACTTCGTCTTCTTATTCTTCTTCTACTCTTCTGTATTTTTTTTGTTGTTGTTGGCTTTTTTTTTTTTTTTTTTGTTTTGTTTTTATTGCACTACATGTTTGGGAAACACGACAAAATGGACGTTAGATGCAGTTCAGAGACTGAAGCTAACCGGGTCTCGAAGAACGGACATAAAGAGGGCAAGGAAAGCAAAGGGTCTGAAGGAAATATTTCTACTTCTTTTTTGAAGGATCAGCAAGGGACTTTTTCTGCCTCTGCAGCCACGGAAGATTGTAATAAAAGTAAATCTAGTTCGGCTGATCCGGACTATTGCAGGAGGATCCTAGTTAGAGGTATGAGTTTGAGGTATTTGGCGAGGGTGGGGGAAGGTGAGCTGTGTTCACGCCCGGGAGATGCGTTTATTTTGTTGCTTTGCCTTTGGTCCGTCCCTGGGCTGAGGGACCTTCCTGGGGCTCCGGGGGAGCGCTCCCACGCCCCGCGGGGCCCTGCGCGGCCGCCCCGCTCCAGCCCGGCTTTATTTCGGGCAATCTCCGCCAGCGGCTCGGGGGAAAGTTAAGCCGCGGCGGTTCCTCCCCGGCTTTGCCCCGTACCGGGCCAGCCCCGCTTCTTCCTTGTTCTGGTTTTGGTTTTGGTTTTCTGCTTTGCAGCTTTCCGGGGGTGCCCGTCCCCGCGGGGAGCCCGCCGGCACCAGCGCCGCCTCGGAGGGTCCGCGGCTCTGCCCCCGCGGCCGGGCGCGCTCCTTCCGCGCCCGCGCAGCCCGCCCGCCACCGGCCGCTGCCGCGTACAATGGCGCGGGGCTGCGGTTCCCGCCCGGCTGTCGAAGCGGGCAGGAAGGTCCTCTCCGGAGGGCAGGGGGTCCCGCTGTCCCCCTTCTCCCCGCGCCCAGCATCCCAGCAGAAAGGGATGTTTTGAAATAATCATCAGCCTTAAAATGAATGGAGGAATGGCAAAGGGCTTTGATTTTTTTTTTTAATAGTTTAATACGTTTAATTTTCCCCAACCTTTGTCTCCCCTCCAGGGTAAACTAATTAAATCATCCTATTCCTACCCTCTCAAAAAAAAACAAAACAAAACCAACCAACCAAACAAAAAAAAAAAACCAAACCAAAAAACACCTGAAGACATTTCAGTTTTATTAAGGTGTGTTTTGGGAGAGGAGGAAAAGAACAGAATCGGAACAAAATTAGTGCGAAGCAGGCCTTGTAAACAATAATTAATCCTTGCACGACCGACTGACCCAGAGAGGGGTCAGATTAAAATGATGTGGTTGCCTCTGATTTAAAACGTACCGAGGAGGTAAAATTACAGAAAGCAAAGTTGGGAAGGCTTTAATGTAACATGAATCTGGATCTAGCTTGACAGTCGTGTTAATAAGATTTGTCCCGCTTTCTTCCGGTCGGGGAGACTAAAAAAGTGATGTTTCTATGGGCCGTTTGGTGCCTTGTTTGGGTTTTTTTTCGCCCTTCTTCTTCTCCTCTTTGCCAAAACCCCAAAGCAGCGGCGGTGGCGATGCTTTCTCCGGGATACTGGGTGGGCTGGAGGTGTCCCCAGATTCATGGTGTGCAGCCAGCAAGCTCAGGAGCAGTGCTGCCTGTGCCCTGAAAGCTCTTGTCTGCCTATTTTTTTTTGTTATTTTTTTTTTTTCTCATGGGAAACTTGCTCTAAAAAAAAATAATAAGGAGGTTTTATATTTTGGAGGGTGGCGGGGGGTGTGTGGCAGCTTCCAGCAAGCCCTAACCCGGAGCCTAGGGGGAACAAAGAGTAGCCCTGCACTCCAGGCACAAAGCCCAGCCTGGAGGATCCCTCCCCAATCTCCCAGAGGGGCTGTGGGTGATGCCGCAGTGTCGTACTATCAGTGCAACATATTAGAGCCAATTTTTAAATGGGTTGAGGGGATGATTTCCAGAGCCCTGGGCCTTCATCTCCCCCTCCTTCCTTCTCTGCTGTTTTTGTTTTGTTTTGTTTTTTCCTTGGGTGTAGTGGTCAGGTGCAGTGCCCAGCCTCAGGGACTCTGCTCCATCCCCACTCGGATCTTGGTCTTGAAGGTGCTGCTGGTGGCTGTTTCCCAAGGAAAAATTAAAAAAAAAAAAAAAAAAAAAAAAAAAAAAAAAAGGAAGGGTGGGAGGAAATAAAAAGAAAAGGGTTGTCTGGGTGCAAAGCTGACTGCGCCTTTCTTTGCCAGATGCCAAAGGTTCAATCAGAGAGATTATTCTGCCTAAGGGGCTTGATTTGGACCGTCCCAAGCGGACCCGCACCTCCTTCACGGCCGAGCAGCTCTACCGCCTGGAGATGGAGTTCCAGCGCTGCCAGTACGTCGTGGGGCGGGAGCGCACCGAGCTCGCCCGCCAGCTCAATCTCTCCGAGACTCAGGTAGCCCCCGCGGGACGGGGAGCCCCGGCTGCCCTGCCCTGTCCGCTCTCCTGCCCCCCGAACCCCCCCCCCGCCTCGGCGGGAACCCCCCCCCTCCCTGCTCGGGCATCTCCCCTGCGCGCCGGTGCCCCGCGGGTGGGCCGGCCCCGCGGCCTTGCGCGCCTCTTGCGCGCCACCGCGCAGGCCCCGGGAGATGTCGGGCAGGGGCGCGGGCCCGCTGGAGAGGCTGAGGCCGCCCCCACAGGTGCCCACGCGTGTCCGGTCAGGGGGGAAGGGGCGCTGCCCTGCGTGGGGCTTATACCTATGTGCGGCCAGGGAAGGGGGAGCTCAGGTGGGGGGATGCTGAGTGTTCCGCGGCCTTGCGTGTCCCCTCATACAGCCCCCACGGGCTCTCCCGCGGCCGCGTGGGTCTGTACACGGCGAGGCGGCCCGGCCCGAAGGGTCCCGCAGGAACACGGCCACGAAGCCAGACCCTTCCCCGGGCCGGGCCGCGGCTCCCCACCGCCGCCGTGGAGCAGCCCTGGCCCCGGCGGGACGCGGTGCCCCCGGGCGCGGAGAATACGCGGCTCCGGCCGGGGAGAGGCGAGGAGAGGCCGAGCCGCTCCCAGCCCGCGGGAAGCGGAGCACCGCTGCCAAAACCGGGGCCGGGGCGGGGGGAGAGGTTGGCACCTTCCCCTGGGGGCTGCGGGGTTAGAGGCGTTTGGTCTGAGAGCTCTTTCCGTGGTACGGGAGACCCGGGGGACCGGGCTGAAGTTTGGGCCGTATTTTGCGTCCTTCTATTTTCGAGGGGGAGAATCGCCCCTCCATCCCGCAGGGCAGAGCGGCCGTGGGCAGGGGGCGGGCAGGCGGGTTAAAACTATGTGAGAGTGCGAGGAAGCATCTAAAATGACTAAACTTCTAAAAGCCGGTTTCATATTTCTGCAAAATATCATACAACAATAAATTCCCCTTACAAGTTAATTAGATTTTTTTCTTTCCCTTGCCGGATAGGAATGACAAGTTCAATAGCTCGTAGGTTACAGAAACCGCCGTGGGTGCTTTTTGTTTTGTTTTGGGGTTTGTGTTGGGTTTGTGTGTTTTTTGTTTTGTTTTGTTTTGTTTTTTTTTTTTTTTGGGGGGGAGGGGGGGAGGGGGGGGGACTTCCAGGATTCCTTTTTAAAGATAAATATTGTTTTAAAAGGGTGAGAAGGGGAGAAAGACTGTCCAGGCGGGGAGATTGGGAAAGAAGCGCAGAGCTGTTGTTACACTCAGGAAAGGCAGCAGGACCCGAGGCGATGGCAGCGTGCGGGGTCTCAGCGAGCGGGGCGAGGGGGGGCGAGGGGGTGAAGGGGGGGGCCTGGGGGCCGCGATCCGGCCCACGGGCGCTCCCGGGGCTCCGGCTGAGATGCCTTAGAATAAAGCGGTGTGGAAAGGGCTGGATCCGGCTCCCAGGGAACGACAGGCGTCCAGTAAAATAGGATGAAGTGAGTCGGGTCAGGTTAAAGGTAGAGTGCGATAAAAAGAGCTAAGGGCTCCCGGATTTCCCTTCCGCTCCCACCGGGCGCACCCCGAAACGGGGAGCAGCCAGGTTGCAGGGGGGGCTGGAGTGAGGAGGTGTCGCTTTGTGCGTTTTTAAGACGCCCCGCGTTATCGAGTGCCTGGCTGGAAGCCTTTGCAGCCTCCCCCCTCCCCTGCCCCGCCGGGCCGGGGTCCCGGGGCACCTGGCGGGGGGGGGGGGGGGGGGGAAGGGAAGAGGGGGGGGAAGGTTAGGGGGGCGGCCGTCCCTCCCCGCCCCGCTGACCCTGCCTCTCTCCCCGGCCCGCAGGTCAAGGTCTGGTTCCAGAACCGTCGCACCAAGCAGAAAAAGGACCAGGGCAAAGACTCCGAGCTGCGGTCGGTGGTGTCCGAAACCGCCGCCACCTGCAGCGTCCTGCGGCTGCTGGAGCAAGGCCGGCTGCTCTCCCCGCCGGGGCTGCCGGGCCTCCTGCCGCCCTGCGCCACCGGAGCGCTGGGCTCGGCGCTGCGAGGGCCCGGCCTGGCGACGGGCACCGGCACCGCGGCGGCGGCGGCGGCGGCGGCGGCGGCGGCTCCCCCCGGGGGCTCCCCGCACCCCCCGGCCGCCAGCGGCGCGGCGGGACCCCCCCCGCCGGCCGCGCTGCACGGAGCGGCCGCCGCCGGGCACGGGCTGTTCGGGCTGCCGGTGCCCGCGCTGCTGGGCTCGGTGGCCGGGCGGCTCTCCTCCGCCCCCCTGGCCGTGGCCGGCTCGCTGGCGGGCAACTTGCAGGAACTGTCGGCCCGCTACCTGAGCTCTTCCGCCTTCGAGCCCTACTCCCGGACCAACAATAAAGAAAGCGCTGAGAAAAAAGCACTGGACTGACTCTAAGTAACTTACCCCCCCCCCCCCCCTCCTCCCCCTATTTATATTTATAGTCTCTATTTGTGGCGGTATTTATGGGACGGGCGGCCTGCCGGCAGTCCCCCCCCTCCCTGGCCGCCGCGGTTCCCTCCGCGGGCCGGGGCGGAGCGGGGCCGGGGCGGAGCGGGGGCCCGCGGGGCGAGGCGGCGGCCGGGGCGCGGGGGCTGCGGGCACCTCCCCGGGGCCCGGCGGCCACGGGGCAGCCCCCGCGGCTCTCCCTGCTCCCGGGGGTGGGATGGGGGGGGGTGGTGGGTGGTGGGTGTTGTTTGTCTGTTCGTGTGCTTTGACACCGTTAGGAAAGGGACGGAGAGGGAGAGCGGCCGGGGGGCGGCTCGGCTGTAGCCAATGCCCTGTCAGGGAGAAGGATTTCGGAGAGAGGAGCTGCCAGGTGATGCCCGGATTTTTTTTTTTTACACCCCCCCACCCCCTCCCAGACTTCAGTGACTCCTAAGCACAAAGGTTTGGGGGCTCCACCTGTGCCCCTGTTTCCCCCACACCCACTGCACCGCAGTCCCCGTGCAGCGTCTTTGCCGTTTGCCCTTAACACCAGCCGGGAAAACGTCCAGCAACTTTTATTTTTTTCACGAAACATCTTCTTGAATGTGGAAGGGCCGGAACGGACTGCCTTGAAAATACACGCACGAAGCGGGGAGACAGAAACCAGTGGCTACAGAGATTTTCCGTAAAACTGTCTCTCCCTTCGAGATGACAGACACAACGCCCCGGTTTGTTTCTGTTTTAGTTTTTCTTAGGTTTTTGTTGGTTTTTTTTTTTTTTTTTTTTTTTTTTTTTTTATTGTTTGCATTCCCACGGGCCAGTCCTGCGGACCTTATCTGCAAAAACAAATCTGCAGATAAATAATGGAAGTCGCGACTCGATTTCCGTCCAGATCTGTTGCGATGGTAATTTTTATTTTTTTTTCCCTGTTTGATTTTTTCAAATGATTTAAATGCGCATCTAAAGAAAAAAAAAATCTTTAGCCTTCCTTCCTCCTAAAATAACCCTCTCGTATATCGCTCACACTTCATTTAAAACAAACGTAAAATATAAAAAGCGTATCTTTTATTGTTATTTTTGTACTTTAAAATATATCTATGTAACATTCTTTTTTTTTTTTTTTTTTTTTCCCTTCATAATTCTTACTTCTATTTTCTCCACAAACATATGTATTTCACTTTCTAGTATTCTGGATCGAATATTTCCTGTTCAATTTCGGTACTTGAATTTGCCAGAAAAGGGATGCTGTACTTAGCTAGTTCTTTGAAAAAAAAAAAAAATCTTTACTTTGGTTTTAAGTTTCTTTTCTTTCTTTAAACTTTAACACATGGCGTTTACAAACTGTATAAATACGTGCCACCAAACTGTAACCAAAAAAAAATTTTTACAAAAAGTGGAACGGTTGCTGTAGTATATAGAATTAATTATAGACCAGAACTGGACAGAAGGAGCTGGACAGAAAGAAAATAGTAATTTTATTGTAAATTATTTACGTCTGAAGTTTCTAGGCAACTAGTCGAAACAAAATAATGAATGAATCGAGCGCTGAGCCCTTGCTACTAACTTTTGTTCTGAATGTTTTGGATATTTGGATGTTTTGTATTTATGTGGTGAGAGTGAAATATATTATATCTATATGATGACTGAAATAGGTGTATTTTCGTCTTATATTCGTAGCACCCATATTGCCTTCATCAAATATGTGCGCTGCCAAAAAAAAAAAATTCCTACCCCTATGTAATCCTCCCGGTTTGGGTTTTTTTTTTCGGCATTTTTTTTTTTTTTTTTCAAATTTTACTTTTAATTTTGAAGCGGGAGACTGTGAGGTCTGTTTCATGAAGTGGGATTTCTTCTTCCTGGGGCAGTTTCGGGCACTCCTGGTCCCCTCCCTGGCTCCCACCCGGCCCTCGCAGTGCTCCCCGGTGCCACGGGCCCCATCACCCGCCCGTGGCCGTGGCTGGGGCGGCTCAGCACGGTCCTGAGTGGGGAGGGGAGCCGGGCGCCCAGCCTGCCTGGGTGGCACCGCCGAGGGAGCAGGGAACCCCTCGCCTCCGCGCCCCTTCTGCCTGCAGCGGGTGCGGGCCTGGCAGGCATTTACAGATGCACATGCATGTGTGTGTATCTATATAAGCATATATAAATATACATACATATATAGATATATGAATATATATATGTTCATGTGCATAAATATGGATATTTATAAGTATTTTCTAAAGAGGTCTTGCTTCCATCCTGTTTGGCAGCCCAGCCCTGAGAATCTTTTGCTGGGAAGCCGGTGCAGGGCGCAGCCCCTGTTTTTCAAGAGCCCCCTCCCAGACCCCGGCTCCTCCTGGGCCGCACCGAGGTGTCAAACTGGGGGTCCCCAGGCCTGCAGCCCCGTGGGACCTGCCCACGCCACAGTTCCCCACCGGCCACAGGTCCCCGGTGTGGCCCATGCTGGGCTTTGCCGTGAGAGCATCCCAGCTGGGGCAAATGCTCAAGATTAGGAGGGAAAGGTGTGGTGATGATGGTGATTTGGTTTTGCTTTTTTTTTTTTTTTTTTTTTTCCAAGTGTGTAGAAATGATCTGGGCAAGGGCAATCCGGGTAAAGGAGGGGATCACAGGTGACATTTGAAGAGGTGACATTGAAACTGCTGGTCAAGGCTAAAAAACTTCAAGGGGAGGGGAGGGGAGGCAGTGTTAAAAAGAAAAGAGCAGAGTGTGGCAAAACAGACCTGCCAGGGAGACCATAGGAGAGAGCATAGTTTTTGGTTTCTGCTTTGCCTGCATGGACTGCACGGCATCACCCACAGCCTTGGACAAAGAGAGGAGCCCTGGACTGGGTTGCTTTTGCCAAGCAGGCTGTCATCACTGCTCCAACCTTCCTCGGGCTCCCCTGCCTCCCGTGGGGCTGTCCTGCGTGATGAAATGGCCCCATCCCACAGGGACCTCCCTGCTGCTGAGATGGGGCCGCTTCATTACCCAAATCTGCTGCTGCACCGTGACCCACGGGGAACACCAGCACGAATGTGTCCTGCCAGAGCTCTCAGGTGCCTTCACCTAAAAAGAGGATTTCTCTGCTATTCTATTTTTTTTAACTGGAGGCAGTAGGAGGGTTCCTGCCCTCTCACACAGGCACCATGAGGCCCTTTTTCCCTGTTTGCTGGCCTGATCTGCAGTCCCAGGGCTGGAGCTACGGTCAGTGTAAGCACTTTGCTCCTCACCTAAGGCAGTTTAAGCCAGTGTCAAGCTAAATTGCCCACACTAAAGCAGAAATCCTTATTTTACATCTTTGCAGCCCTCTTCAATATACATGTGAAGAGCTAGACATCATTATTCTTATTACTATGATTATTAATTATTTCTGAATATTTCTAAACAAGGATATGCCCTCAGGCGTGAAGGGGTCTTGTCTAAGCATTCAAGTAAAATAAATACTTCAAGACATTATTCAATTTTTTTTTTCCTGTCTCCTTCAAATTCTATCTGTCCTACCTCTGTTCCAGAGCCTGCTTCTGGGCTGGGGTCAGAGCAAAAGCTGCAGGTTTTCCACTCCCATGCAGGGTTATCACAGTCCTGTTTCAGTGTCTGTTTGTGGCTCCTCAAATCAAAACCTTGGAACCCAACAGGGAGGGAGACAATTTGTTGTTTCCTTTGAAACTTCCAGCATTTTAAATGCATGGGGTTCCTGAGTGCCTAACCCCCCTCCTTTCTACAGGAGAACAAACTAAACCATGTACATCTGATTTCTGTAAAAAGGGGAGGGAATACCACCTGTAGCTGTGTCGCTGCGTAGGACAAGTTATAAATCACACATACACACATCCATCTATACAGTGAGACCAGATCAAAAAGCTGGTTATAAATAATAGTCCTGTTTCAATTTTTTTTTTTTTTTTTTGTTGCCAACTACACCGAAACTGTTCTGAAGCTGTGTGCTGTCCAGAGACACTGCTTGCTTGTTTTCATTGAAATGCTGAATTTCATTCGACCGGAGCAATGAACACAAACAGCCTTCCTGAAGCTACTTGCTGCTGAAAGCTTTTGCTGTGTTTCATGCAGTATAGCTATTTATGCCCATCACTGTGGCATCTGAGCTCAAATTGAGGAATATTAGGCATATGCAGAGGGACCATGTGTGAGCATGAGGGGAGGGAATATTTAGTAGGAAAGCAAATAAACAAAATATAAATCTATGGCTGGCATGATCTTTTAAAGGAAATCATGGAAGTGTTTCTGTGGCAGGCTGACTTCCTCAAACTTTCCTTTAGCAGCAGCTACCCATAGCACTTAGGATGAGCAAGCAATAACAAAGATTAAGGGTGGTGTGGGTTATTTCAGTTAGTTCAGCTGAACCCGAGGAATATTTTCACAGGTACATGGACAGAGTGTATGGTCCTGTGGCTCTCAGGAAGGCAAAACTCCCCGGATCAGCTCCAGCGCACCCAGGGTGAACACAAAACAATGTTAGCTAGGTCCACGTAGGGAAAAGAGGAATTAGTCTATTATTTAGAGGATTTTTTCAAAAGCATTTGCCCACCCACTTAACATAGGCCCTGCTTTATTTGCTGTTCGTCTGTATCCCTCATGCCAGGGATTAGTGCAGCCTCTGACCACTTTGTCTCCATTTGCAACCCTGTCATCAGCCCAAGATATATGACCTTGTGACATGTAAAAAAGCACATGAGGTCCCTGATTAACTTAGGAGTATTTTATTTCTTTAGAGAAAAGAAAAACACTTCAAAAGAATAACTCTTGAACAGAATCAAGTCACAGTCACTGGCAAGTGTTTTACAAAATTACCGGGGAAGCTAAAGTGAAATCCATCGATGTGATGCTGTCTGTGTAGCAGGCATAATATAAACTCTGACCCTGGACCACAGCCGTGGACCAGAGTGCTGGCTGGCAGAAGCAAACATGAAATGTTTCTGACTGAGATGTAAGAACTCTCTAATAAGCAGTTTACTCCTCACCTTGCTGCTTCTAATAATTGCCAAGAGACTGAAGCGCAGTGTTTATTATCCTTCTGTATGTAGTTGATACTGTTAGTGCTATTCTTCATATTTGTGTAGAGTGACCAGTTCTGATTTAAGTGTTAAGTCTTAAACATTTCTAGTGGAGTGAGTTCCACAGTCAACCAAAAATAGAACAAAAAATATTATATTTTTCATATTCATTTTCTACTTTTTATTAACACAAATAGTCCCAAGTTTTGTCATTAGAAGCAGCAGCAGACATTCCCAAGCTACCTTCTGAAACTGTGTCCTTTTTAATTCTCTTTTACCACATAACCTCTTCTTTGTCTCCTTTCTACATGAACAATCAAAATCCTTTCAACTTCTTTTCATACACACTTCTTGCAAACTGCACTTAATATAACTGTTTGCCAAGAGGTGCTGCCTTTCCTTTCTTACTCTCCCTGTGAGAAAACAAAATAATAAATTCCCAGAGCCTTTTTCTCTTAAGCTATCTGCAGCCCATTCTTCTGTTTGATGCCCCTGCTGTGAGCAACGATGAAAACATCGCACCAATAAGGATTCGCCCAGAATACAAACCTTTACCTGACACGTGGTGTTACAGTCAGTGCAAGAAGACAGGATCATGGGCCTCATCTGCTGAGTTGCCACAGCCTGGGTGAATGACATGTATTTTCTGTCTTTCAGCTGAAGCAGGCAGCCAAGGAAGCAGATGTAGCAGAGGACAAATAAAACAGCTCGGTCCACACAAGGCTGGTCCACAAAGTTTGTCACAGAGTATATCTACCTGGTAGAAACCTCTTCTCACAACCCAGCAGCACATCACTGAAGGTGCATGAGAAACAAACTGTGAATTTGACAGAAAACCAAAGGGAAACTGATTTTTCAATTCTGTCCTCAAAAGAAAAGAAAATGAATGCCATCATGAATCTGAATTGTTGCTAAGGTGGGTATCCCTTACATATTCAGTGATTCTCTTTCTTTTCCTATTAGCCTGGCTGCACAGGGATCAATCTGGAGAAAATTTTGCAAGGGAAACCTAATGGAGTTCCTGTCCTTTTAAATTCCCTTCCACAATTTTGTTTTTCTTACTTTGGTGCACAGAAAAGACAAAGGCGGGGGGGTGGGGTGGGAGTGGGGAGGGAGGTGGGGAGGGGAGAAAGACACTCATGCTGGCAAGCATCAGGTTGGCAAGTCAGGAGCTGTGGCTTCAGGGATTCAGACTGGACATTGGGAAGGAAGCCAGACAGAACAGAGACGAGGAAGGTTACTGAGACCACACCTGAAGAAAAGTTGAAGATGAAAGGTCAAATGAAAGAAGTCCTTACCCAGACTACAAAAATGCTGTCAGAGGGAGAAGCAAGTGAAGGACAAAGTGGCGTGTGTACAGAAGCGTGGAAGGATGTTCTCATGGCTTAGCCCCCAGCCTGAAATTAAGAACAGGAGACCAGTTCTTGTTTCTACTAGAATTTCTGTCTGATCCTAAGAGCATTGTTAGTCATTGGTTAGTGAGTTTCTTGCTCTTCTTCCTCTGAAACGGAAATACTGATACCCATCTAAACCTATGTAGAAGGAGGTATCAGTATATACGCTTGCTTCAATGAAGGTGAGAGAAAATTGTGACCAAAAATTTAACTGCCACCGTAGTCAACTCCAATTCACTGTTTGCAGTCATTATCTCTCATTAGCCCTGATCTTTCTTCCCTTTCCTCTTTTCATGCTTGGTCTCCTTAATTTAAACCTCTAAAGTGTGTCTACCACTAGATGGTCATAATCTCTGGGGCCTCTAAACAGTTTCATAAACCAAATCCTAAATGGGAATCAGAAGTAGGCAGGAGAATAAAGTGTCTGTTGCCATAAAATGCTGAGGAGGGATAAGTAGGCAGTCCAAGGCATCCTGAGTGCACGCTCCTAGATAATCTCTATACTTCTCTGGACATAGCATTGTGAACATCCTCAAAATCAGCTGATTACCGAGATGAATTGGTAAATAAGAAACCATTTCACCAGGTGTTGAGGGAGACTTTAATTGTGCTCAGGCTCCAAATGGGAAACTTTACACCATGGTCACAGCTGTTAAAACAACAGAGACTTATGGAAACAATCTTGGATTACTGACCCCATGGAGTGAAACATTTTTAATGAAAGGGATTATGCTTATTATTTCTTAGTGCCTTGTGTCTTCTTAGATATTCTTACTGTCATTATTATTATTTACCAAGAGAACTGTTATTTACTCCCATTTAAATGTGTGTTCGCATGAATATTTAATACTTTCTTCCATTGGCATGATTCTAATACGGTCTTAAGGAAAATAGTGCAAGATACATGAATTAGTTGCCCTTTATTAAGTCTAAAATCCTAAGAAACTTGGTGTGTTTGATTTTTTCCCACTTTCCAATTCTTCTATTGCTTTTACATGATGAAATCAGATCCCTTGCCATGTAGAGTTTACATGGTGTTTTGTGAGATGATTTCCATAGATGATACTGATATTTACTGCCTTCAGAGGTCATTTGTGTTCAGAATAAATTTTTTTTTTTTTTTTCATTAGAAGAGCAAAGTGGGGGAAAATCCAGATAAATTAATTTAAACTTTTAAGCATGGAATTTATCTATTGTAAAAGGAATGTGCCAATCATATAAGCTGTATTTCCAGTTCATATATTAGTCTCTACTTAATTTCCAATTTGAACTCCTGAAGTTCCTATCCAGGACCGTTGTAGCCTGATTTAGTGGCAAAACTCCTCCAGGGAAATGTCTTGTACTGCATACATGGAATTTCACAGAAGCAAGGTCTAAGACGTATACATAAAAGGAGAAATAGTCACCTAATCTGGCAGCAGAAATTTTTCTATGGCATATCTTGAAATTCTAACAAGTATGTTCAGTGCTGAGAACAAATATGTGAAAGTTGTTTGAGGAAACTGGATTAATGGGAAAAAGATGAAACTCAATGAATATAGTATTTACTATAAATCTGTTTCTAAAAACAAGTAAGGAATAAATATTTTAATTTTAGTGGAAGATGCCCAAATCCTGCTACTCAGCATATGTCTCTAGAAATCTCGTTCCGTGAATAGTTTTGTGGGTTCTGGAGGACAGTGAGTACTGTTTCTGTGATGGGACAGTGTTATTGTCTCAAAACTTCTTCATGAGCCAAATCTCACATCCATCTGGATAGAATTAGTATGAAACCTAAGGTGTGAGTTTTATCTCTGTGTTGTTATCTATAGCTAAGACATTTTTTCTAATGTAATATCTATATTTCTGTATGTTATTTTTGGACAGTCAGACACATGAATCTAAGTGGAAAGATACACTGCAACCCTCCAGAGTACCAGCTCAGCCAATAAGGCCTCAAGGCATAACAATTTCAGACAAAGGCTATTGCCTTTTTCTGCAAGAGTGCCCTGAGCACCAGTGGTGTTGCAAAACCAAATTAATAGCACTATCAGCAAGCTTCCTAGAACAGCTTTATGTGTAACTGCTCGTGCTGGGCAGGCTGCTGTGGGACCTCACGTTGTCGTTCTCCACAGCGTGCGTGACGAAGGCCGAGCTTTTTCTTTAGCCACGGATGAGAGCTGACGCCGCACCCGTGGCCCGCCAGCGCTCCCAGCACCGGCCCCAGCCCTCCCATTTCTTCCCGGGGAGAAGTGACTCCCACGGGGCGCTGCGGAGCCGAGCCCCGCTGGGAAGGTCCGTCCCTGGAGCCATGGGACATTTGGGGACACCCCCCCCCCCCCCCCCCCCCCCAAGTCCCCGGCCCCCCCGCCGGCAGCAGAGCGAGAGCAGAGCGGGAGCGGCGCCCGGCACCGCTCAGCACCGCGGACAGCGGCGGCCCCACGGACCCGCGGGGCGGGGGCTGCCGCGCCCGCGCAGCGCGGCCCCTCCGCGGGGGGGTCCCCGGGGTGCTCGGGGCGGAAAACACACCGTGAGGCTTCAACGTTGGGCTGCGGGAGCCGTCGGGAATCCGCCACGGCGCGTTGGCGGCGCGTGGCCTGGCAGGAGCGTGCCGGAGTCGGCATAAAGCGGAGCGTGAGTGAAATGATTTGAAGACATCTCAAAATGCACCCGTAAAGGTGAAGTGGCTCTTGATAAAACCGAAATCAGAGGTCAGGCATGAGACATCATGTCATGAATGTCTTCAGTCAGGGAAGAGAATTTAGCGAAGACAAAATTATTTCAGCTGAAAGACTCGGTTGCTGCAACATCCTTCTGTTACCACACTGCACATCTCCATCGGGCAGGTTAGCCATCTTAATTCATCCCTACTACGTTAACCATATTACCAACTTTCCTAACCTCCAGATAATCCAAATGTACATGAAATACAGTTTTGTCCTATCACAGTCAATAGGAGCAAGCTCATCTCCTTGACATCACTTAGAATAGACTTCTAAGACCTATAGGCAATCAAGACCCTTATTCAGAAGCATTCACTTCTCTTTCCAGATCTACTGTTGTGTGTCTGGGAAACTTCTGCTGGGAAGTGACACGTTATAACAGATTCAGTGGGGCCAGACCATGTCGACCTTGACTGGTAATCAGAGAGCTCCAGTTCTAGCACTTTGTCCATTTACTTTCCCTTTCCATTCTGCTCCCACTATTACTTAGTTTATACTGTAAGATTTGCAGGTAGAGACTCTCTCCTGCTATGTGTTTGTATAATTAGGCCAGTCAGTAAGCATTGCTTTAATATGAATAACAATAATAAACAGCTTTTCAATCCTTGAGCATATAGTAAATGCTGAAAACTCTACAGCCAGAAGTTCAAGCCCTTTAATGAACTGTAATGTTAGTTTACATTAAAGCCAAGAAAAATGATAATTTTCTACCTGTTCATTTGGTTTCACAACCTAGAGAGCAGATACACCCCTTTCTAGATGCATGTGGGTACACCACCACTATAAAATACTCCTGCTAACTCCTGTGGGACTATATTAATGAAAAAAAGTTTTAGAGTTCACCTGTTAGAGAGCTTCCAAGAAGTTTAATATCTGGCTATATTTATACATATGCATGCTTCTGTTAAGAAGAATCCTTGAAACAGCCTGTACTCTATAGCTAATTGGTGTGGCTATGCAGGTAACACAGAAAAAAAAAAATGCAGGGACAGAGAAGACTTTGCAGTGCCCATTTGTGCTGGCCAAAGCAGTGAGAATCGCAACAGCCGAGCAAATCCAGGGCAGACATTTTGATAACAAGAAAGAAACAAATGCATAAAGTGACCTCTCTCTCAAAAGCTGCATCAGCACAGAGGGGTCTGTGAGGAAATATTTCTGCCTAATTACATGGCTTCCTAAAGTGGAAGATGAGAAAATGGGAAATACTGGCTCTTTCAGATCAGGACCCTGAGATGGTTTTCGTGTAGTAAACTTTGGTGGAAAGCAGAGTCTTTTTTACCTTGGTTACTCTGAACTGTATTGTTTAAGATTTAAAGGCAGAGAGTAAGCAAAACCTTCAGCTAGGATTCTTTTTGACATTTTCATAAAGAACTGTGAGATGTCCCATTGTAATTTCTTGATGTGTAAAGATGAAGAGGTCACAAGTACCAGAAGAAAAGAAAACACAATTCAACTTCTGTAAAATAAAATTCTTACATACGGTCTGCTTCCTGTCTGTCAGCTTCAGATTAACAGGGTGAGGGACTTCTGCACTTGCAGGGTATGATTTGGCAGGCGGAGGTAGGCAGCACAGCGTGGGGATTACCCAACTGTGTGTGGGTTAATATTGAGTCTATTAACTCCTGGCAGCCTGATCTGGGATACCAACCAAATGAGTTAACTTTTAATACATCTTGCAACAATATTAGTAAGTAACACTTTTAGTCTTGATTAATGTAGGAGTTAATCTGCTGGTGAACTCATAAAGTGATTTTCTAGAATTGGCAATTTCTGCATCACAAAACAGTGTAGGACTCTTTCCATAGCTACAACTATGTATTAAGTATGGAGCATTTTTCCTCTGTATTCAGGACTATTTCAGGTCCAGAATTCAACAGGATTCAGCTGAGGTGTTGTGCTTTAGTTCACATATGAATAATAATTTTAAAAGATGTAGAGGAAACTTTGCTTCTGGAGCAAAGTATTCTATAATTGACTAATTAAAGGTCAGCTGAAACGTTGGACGCTGTCTAAACCAGAATGCTCACTAGACTATCACTAGTTAATATAATACTACTTGGTCTATGTTGCTATGTAATAAATACTCAGCTTCATGCATATCTGTGCACAGTGTGCTTTGAGAGAGGGAAAGAGGGAACAGCACAGGCAGCACCATTTTTTTGTGGGTTATCCTGCAAGCAAACATATTAAAAAGAGTCAACAGTAGTATTTTCTAAAATCATGTAGAAAGAAGAGATATCCTTAACTGGAAGGAAATAACTTACCAGCCTTATATGGACAGCCATTTTTTATGAGGTGAGTAAAATTTTATAAAGAGAAGTTTGGAAATCTCTCAGCGGAGAACTTCTAGCCTGTATTGTAGAGATGCATTGGAGAAAGCTGAAGGGAAAGCATAAGATTTCGAAGCCTTTGAGTACAAATTACCTTTTAGCTAGCACTTAATACTGGAGCATGATCCCGCAGCCCCATTTGCAACAAATTCTTGCTGACTGTATTTAGCAGCATAAGGCCTTTGGGGTCAGGGTGCTCAGTTTACAGTTCTGCCCTTTCAGTCTCAGAAGTAAGGAAACATTTCAAACCTTGAGCTTCAAAAAGAATTTAAGAAATGCACAAGAGAGCCAACTTTTAAATGAACTGGAAAGATTTTATGAGGACAGAAGATCAACAAGTGACCAGGACTCCAACTGTGAAAGAAAATGTGAGAAACAGGCACCTCTTCTAGTGTGAAATTGGTCTAATTCTAGGGGCCTTTAGAGTGGCAGTATCAAACAACTGGCCAATATCGTGTACACTTTCCTTCATCCACATGGCATAAACTCCATTACCACATTCTGTGAAGCAGTCAAATTTTCCACAGGTTTGTTTAACCCCTCATTTGAAAGTGGAGATGGAATTTTTTTTCCCCTCACTGAGGGCTGAATGTGCCTTTCCTAACCCACCTGGGAAGCCAGCCTTAACATGCACCTCAGTGCTGCACACAGATCTCTGCAGAAAAATCCCATACAACCAGGAGCCATATCAAGTGGGGATTTGGGTGTACCTGATCCTAAAGGGGCTTATAATAAAGATAGGGACAGACTTTTTAATAGGGCCTGTAACGATAGGACAAGGGGTAATGGTTTTAAACTAAAAGAGGGTAGATTCAGACTAGATAGAAGGAAGACATTTTTTACAATGAGGGTGGTGGAACACCAGAACAGGCTGCCCAGAGAGGTGGTAGACACCCCAGCCCTGGAAACGCTCAAGGTCAGGTTGGATGGGGCTCTGAGCAACCTGATCTAGTTGAAGATGTCCCTGCTCTTTGCAGGGGCGGTAGACTAGATGACCTTTAAACGTCCCTTCCAACCCAAACTATCCTATTATTCTATGATCACTGGGCTGTGGGTACATTGGTGGGTAGGTGATGGGTAAGCACCCAGACTACAGCTGTATCTTGAAAGAGGCACCTATATCAAGAGAGATCCAAGCAAGCTAATTATAAGTTGCTGATCATCAACATGGCACTCATGAAAGTGGTGAAGGCTGGCACACTGCTTTAGATATTTAGACATGAGATGTATTTTCTGGGTTCCATTTACAACATCTGATAAAGCCTTTTTATAGTTTGGGGGATTTCTAAGTATAATTAATGAAACAAACTAGAACTTTGGCAAACCCAGACATGAACTGTGCTTCACAGATCTATCATGCCTTTTCATCCTGCCCTGCTTTGCACCATCACCTGGAGGAATAGGTGTCACTGGGTCTGGCTGCTGCATCTGCCAGCGCTCTCAGCCTGTCCTTGTGTTGTTAAGACTTCAAGCAAATCTGCTATTGCAAGATACCCTAATAGATAAAAAAGCAGTGTGTAGAATAACTCCTCTTTGTCCCTGAGAAGCAATTCTTCTAGTCCACCTGCCTTTACTGTTTTATTGACAACATGCAAGAGGAGCATTTTGAGGTGTGTGTGTGTACTCGTGCTTGTGCGAGTGCTTGTGTCTCTCTCTGGTGGGCAAGCCAGGTAAAACTGCTTCTCGGTAAATGTGAAAACACAGAGACACAGAAATGTGTGATTCATTAGACCACTGATCTGGTGCCCTTAACAACATAAATTCCTATCAGATCCCGGCTCACAAAGCAATATTGATCATCTTTCCAAAGGGAGGAATCTTCATGATGATATTGTTGAAGAAAGGAGGAACATTTTGTCGAGAAGCTGTATTTCAAGTAAAATAACCCTCCAAGGAGCATTCACTTTCAAATCAGTAACGTGCAAGTATAGCTAACTCACAAAACAGCAGCTAGTTATATACGCAGATTTCAATGAGGCTTTTAGGAGAAACAATGGGGCTGTTTTTAAGGGTGGCTGCCCCGTTGAAGTGCATTTCTCTGAATAGATACAATGCTGTAGTGCTGAATGGATTCAATGGTGCTGTCTCAAACATGGCCAGGAGTGTCTAGAAGTGGGTGGAGGTAGAAAGAGCTGGTGGGACCCTTCTTATGGTTGACTCAAGCTGCCTCCTCCAATCCTTTCTTTGCTCTGTCAGGGGCTGAGGTTTCCTTCCCCTTTCCCTCTGCAACAAGCTTCCTTCTCTGCATGAATATTCCCTGTCTGGAAATAATAGAATGAAATTTTTTAAACACAGGCTTAAAAAATTCAAGAATAACTTTGTCTGAATGAGGTGTTTGGGTAACAGAAGACTCTCTTAAGGGAAGTGAGTAACATCTTGGCACCTTGGCTATTTGAAACTGGGAAGGAAAAATACATACACAGATAGAATATAATGTAGGAATCAATCCTGCCTTGGCCTCTGTAAGGAAAACAAGTGACCTTAATGATCTATTCTCTCTCTAGAGCACTCACACAGAAAGCTGTGCTCGTTCCAATTCAGCTGTGTGCCCAGCACATAACACAATGGACCTCACTCCTCGGGAAGCTCTAAGTGCCACTGCAATACAAATAAACAAGTTCTGCACAAGATGGTGAGGGCACCAGCAGCCTAAAAAAGCAGCTCTTGGGACCACATGAAGACTTGGAGTGGGGGGTTGTGCAGCAGGAGCGTTTACTCAAGGAAATTCGCTTCCCTTCTTGAAGAATATACTTCGGTTCAAAATGTATGCCTTCTCTTTTGCCTTTATAAATTTCACATGCACACTCCTATATATGTCAAAAAAGAAACACAATGACTGCAAGCTTATGGGTGACACCACTGAACAATGCCACAAAGTACAAGACATGAGACAGAAATATATAAATAGCTGCAGGCCATGATCTGCTCTCACTGTTTGTGTGCAGCTTTATTAATACTAATAGGAGTTAAGTGCACAGAATAGAGTGACAGCTATTCCCCCCCAGCTTTGCCAGCAGTTCTTAAGTACTGCTGTGGTCCATCCAGCACTTCTCCTTGCTACACAGAGCTGTCTCAATTACAATGCAAAAGACTGAGCTGGACCCCAGAAAACAGCACACTCCATCTGCTCTGCCCTTATGTAAGGTATTCTTAAGCTTTCTACCTCCAGTCTTACTAAGGCCTATTGTAACATGAAAATAGTAGTAGTAGTAGTAGTAGTAGTAGTAGTAGTAGTAGCAACAACAACAACAATAATAATAATAATCATCATCATCATCTTGGTGTGCTTGTGCCTTTTTAGGATAGTGATTCTTTGGCATAACTTTGAAATTGAAAATCATGCTAAAAATTGGGTTTGGGTGTTTTGGAAAATGGCCTTGGAATTATTCAGCTAAGAAAGCCACAGACACTATATTGGTATAGGACTATCATAGTAGTCCTATACCCCACCCATTTCATGGTTTTGTTTTTTTTTGGGGTGGCAATTGCTTTTTTTTTTTTCTTTATGATGACATTGTCCATCACCCATCTGGGTTCTGAAAAAAGAATTACAAACCCTGCAGGAATAGCCTGGGATAGTCTGATCTCTACGCAGCAAGGGAAATCATTAGTGATCCACTGAACACCCTGTGAAACAGATGGCACAGACTGTTGGAGGAGTTACCTTCCTTCTCCTTGTCCTTTTATCAACATATTGTCCCCACTCTTCTATGGATGTGAGGGGAAAGGGTGGCTGGAGCCCCCCTGGGCAGCTCTGCAGTGGGTGTCTCTGTGCCAGCTGGGGGCTGAGGTGCACAGCAGAATATCGCTGTGCTACGGGATACGGGTTAGGCTTTACTGTTTGCAGGTGCTCGACTGTCTCTCTGAGGCTGGGAGGAACTTGCTGGATACTTCCAGTGCTGGCTGGATAGGGCAGTTTCCTCAGCAG
This sequence comes from Tyto alba, assembly GCF_018691265.1. Classification (NCBI taxonomy): domain Eukaryota; kingdom Metazoa; phylum Chordata; class Aves; order Strigiformes; family Tytonidae; genus Tyto; species Tyto alba. The sequence goes on from NW_024881261.1 coordinate 8,220,056, forward strand.
TATTATGTGACCTTCCCAAAGAATTTCATGGTTGGTGTTTGGAATGACTTTACAGGCATAGGAGGTGTGAGGAACCCTGAGGATGCCAGAAGTCATTAATCTGATGTTGGGAAGGAAGGTGAATGGAAACGGTATAATTTTGTGTGTGTGTGTTTGTTTGCTTTGTGTTTTGTTTTTATAGTAATATATTTGGAAAAAGCTACTGGATATTTCTCAGGATATGTCATACTCAGCTAACTTTTAAAAGCCAGGCAGCTAAATTACTCCCAGTGGCGCAGAGATGATGTTCAGCTAACCTCTCCTTCTAGCTACTTCTCTGCTTTTAGTCCACATTTTCCAAACAATTTTCCAATGTGTGTTGAAATAAATTTTTAAATACAGATCATCTAAACTCCAATCCAGACCCCACGGTCGGCAGGAGAAATTTTCTACCAACTTCAAGTGCATTGAATCAGGCCATTAGGAAGAAGTCACCCTGTGAACTACTTGAAGCTTTTATTCCTCCTAAGGCTTAAACACATTAATGTGTGTTAACGCATGCACAAAAGAAGTATCTCTTCCTCTGTGTGCTCCACCTTAGAACAGATTACACTATGATATTTTGCACACTTGCGTATCCTTGCTCTGCTGTGACTAGCAATGCAAATACACAGTGAACATGCAGAATAGAGATTGCCCTGCTGTTCCCTTGCTGCTGGTGTGCCCAGCTCAGCCCCACGCCATCACAATCCTCACAACCTTAGAGAGAGCCCAGATTTCCATACAAAAGCAAACAGGAACTCCTGTGGGCTTGGGACTTGATTCAGACACCAACCCCTGAGGGGATCTCAGGGTTCTCAAAGGAGGGAGATGTTATGACAAGGCAGTTGCTGCAAAATGAAAACTACAGTCAGACCTGCAAGGTAGATTTGCTTCTAATCCACAATTTAAAGGAAGTGATTTCTCCCTCTTGCCCCTACTGCGATGCCCACTATGCAGGCTGGGTACTTAGGCTTGGCTCTAGAGGCAGAACTTGAAGCTTACTGTGCCTTTTGAAAGAAAATATTGGAGGGCCTGTTATATCTCTTTATTAATAGGTTTTGACTAATCCTCTATTCATTGATGTCCATTATGAGATTATATGGCTAAAATTAAGTTAATACATACAGTATGTCTACAATGAATTCGATAATTGAGTGTTTCTAAAGGAAAAATTGGTTCAATAATTATGGCTAAGATCAGCAACTGGCATCACAGTCTTTGTTGACTGAGGAATATTGCTAAAGTGGGGCAGCTTTTTTTTTTTTTTGCCTGTACAAGCTAAACCCCCAAATTGAGGTGGTTCTACTCTCTTGGAAGAAACGTTAAGAAGTATTAGTAGTGTGCGCAGGGCACAGACATGCATTCTGAGGAGGAATCAAAAGCCCCAAGCTGGCAACAGCCTGGTGGCAGGAGCTATTCTGAGAGAGGAGATTCATTAGCAGTTACATTCATGGTTTATTTCTATCAATAGTCTCTGACAGACAGCAGGGTGTCAGTCTGCCCTGGAGCCGCTGATTTGAATCCTGCTTCTGACAGCTCCCTTTCTGGACAAGGGGATCGAGCACACCCTCAGTAAGTTTGCAGACAACACCAAGATGGGTGGGAGTGTTGATCTGCTGGAGGGTAGGAAAGCTCTACAGAGGGATCTGGACAGGCTGGATCGAAGGGCCGAGGCCAGTTGTATGAGGTTCAACAAGGCTGAGTGCCGGGTCCTGCGCTTGGGGCACAACAACCCCACGCAGCGCTACAGGCCTGGGGCAGGGGGGCTGGAAAGCTGCCTGGAGGAAAAGGACCTGGGGGTGTTGGTCGACAGCCGGCTGAATGTGAGCCGGCAGTGTGCCCAGGTGGCCAAGAAGGCCAACGGCATCCTGGCTTGTGTCAGCAGTAGTGTGGCCAGCAGGACCAGGGCAGTGATCGTCCCCCCGTACCCGGCACTGGGGAGGCTGCATCTCAAACACTGGGTTCAGTTTTGGGCCCCTCACTGCAATAAAGACATGGAGGTGCTGGAGCGTGTCCAGAGAAGGGCAACGAAGCTGGTGAAGGGTCTGGAGCACAAGTCTTGTGAAGAGCGGTTGAGGGAAATGGGGTTGTTTAGCTTGGAGAAAAGGAGGTTGAGGGGAAACCTTATTGCTCTCTACAACTACCTGAAAGGAGGTTGTAGTGAGGTGAGTGTTGGTTTCTTTTCTCAAGTAACAAGCAATAGAATAAGAGGAAATGTGCCAGGGGAGGTTTAGGTTAGATAGTATGAAAAATTTTTTCACCGAAAGGGTTGTCAGGCACTGGAACAGGCTGTCCAGGGAAGTGGTTGACTGACCATCCCTGGAGGTATTTAAAAGACAGGTAAATGTGGTGCTTAGAGACATGGTTTAATGGTGGACATGGCAGTGTTAGGTTAACAGTTGGACTTGATGATCTCAAAGGTCTTTTCCAATTTAAATAATTCTATGACTATATATATATAACCTCATTGAGACAAGGATTACTTGTTCAATATGCATCTATGCAATTGTGCCCAGATGTTGCATGTATACTCACTAATAAAACCAACATGAATTACATGTTCCTGGGAGGTTTCCTGAACCTGACACACTCTGAAAGGATTATATAATTTGTGGATCATATTGTGGATGCCAAGATTTGGTGTTTTTTTTTGAGGAGAGGAGGTTGGTTAGTTGCTTTTTATGAGGAATTAAATTGATATGATGCTGAATTAACTAAAGCACTGCTTTCTACTAACCTTAGTTTACTTTATATCCAGGGCCTATTATCAGGCTTGACTGATACAGAAGACTTCTATGCTTAAGACACGAAAAGAAGAAAATAGCATACCTAAGGTATTCTTTCTGCCTGATAGCTACATACATAAATAAAATCTGGCTACAAGCTCTTGTATGAGAAGCTTCCAGGAGAGGCAGAAGTTCAGCATAAAAATAGGCAGATATGTACAAAAGGGAAGTCAATCTTTCCAAGAAAAGTCAATACATTATGCTTCAACTGGCTACATACTGTGCTGAGCAGGTAAATTGTAAAAGCTTTAAAGGACACTTGTTTCTCACTAAGATAGTTTTTTGGTTTTAACATCTCTCCCCTGTTTTAACCAATTTTCTGAAGTTAGAAACCCTCTCTCTCACCTGGCTGGTCCTGCTCTCTCTACCTTTGCTGATTACAAATGAATTTCCTTTCAGGAAGCTGGCTTACCAAAATGCACGGTCACATCTGCAGTCCTTACTCAGGCAGAACTCATATTGACTCAACCACACTTTTATAGAAATAAGGTCTGCAGTACCTGGCCTTCCCTCACAGCCAGAGTGATACAACTGATTAAAAGAGGAGTCATCAAAGAAGCAGCTCCAAAGAATAAAACAAGCCAAGAGTAAGAAGTTCCATCCCTGCATCCTCTGTCTTCATAGTGAGTGAAACCCTGCCCTCATCAAAGTCAGGAACATAACTGACTTTGACTTACAGAACCAGAAATTTCACGTTTTAAATAGATTTGATATGATCTCTGCAGATGCCTGGAAGAGCTGCAAGACCATCACAAATGATTTCCCTCTCTGAATATGATATACTGAGCTGACTCATGCCACTCACATTATCTGTGTTGCTTTATAAATTCAGTCTCTCCATCCAGTCTAGTCCCTGGCACATATATCAGACCTGAATGGGTCTGTATTTTATTTTCTGTGTCTCCTCCTTTTACCCTTGCATTTAGCAATAGAAACTAACTCCTAGAACAAAGGATGACTTTGCTGCAGTGCTTCCAGACTTAAAGTTGGTGGCTCTGATGAAGCAACATCTACTTTTTTTTTCTCAGCTAATTTCTCTCACATAACATTTTACTTTCATTTTAGATTTTGTGTTGGCAATGGATGGGATGCATAGCACCATGGGCTGGCTAAAGAGTCCCTTACAGAGTCCTTGGAGCAGCAGGTAAAGGCATTCCCTCCCAAACCCATACAGACATCTGAGCAGTCAGTGAGCTTCAAACAAACTAGGGAAGAGCAAGTAAGGAAGAAGAGATGTGGAGCAAACCCGGCAGCGCACTGGTAGGGCATGGCCAGGGTCCTGCTCTGCATGCACTGGGCAGTATGTCCCCTTCACTGAATTCCTGGGTGGGGGTGATGCCTGCCTTCTCCAAAGATGAATGCTCTTCCATGGATGAATTTTATAGTCCCTGAAATAATAAAAAAAAAAAACACTTAAGTTATGTGAGAGTTAAATAAGGACTAAGGGCTCAATACTTTGAGACATATATTTTAGGAATATAGGAAATGGGACATTCTGTGTGGTAGCAGGACAGCTGCCTGGACTCTGCGTTTAATCTCCCTGTCAGTGTGCTGGTGCTGGCAGTGCACTGAGACAGCCTGCCAAGGTAAGCCTATAAAATTACTGGAGCTTAGCTTTTATAGCGATAAAGTTTCAGACAGTGATTTATAGTTCTAGAATTGCTCTAAATATTCGTTATTCTTGTCCTACCACTCCAAAATCTGGAGCAATCCAAAGCATTGCAGGTAGCTGGTGGTCCCAGTTTTCTTCCTTATGATTGCACTCACTGACCCAATGAGATGCTGTTGCACCATGTGTAACAGTAATGGTGAACACTAAATCCCTTGCTATGTGCAGTCTCTGGAGTGGCATTCATGCAAGACATTCACCTAACCATTCTGAATAGCAGACCAATTTGAAAAAAAAAAAAAAAAAAAAAAGCAAATTCTCTCTCATATATCCATGAAAAGAAAAAGAGATAAAGTCCTGGAATACATTACTGGCTATAAATCAGCCCAGCCTTCATAATCATGCATAGAGACAGATCAGAGCGGGATAAACACAAATGATGTATGTCTCTGTTTGCAGAAAACTAACCTGGGTGAGTACTAGAAAAACAACCAGGAAAAAATCCATTATGAAAATACTTTACATTCTGTCAGCTTTTGCCTTTGTCAGACAAGAAGTAAAAAGGCAGGAGAGCATGATATTAAGATGCCACTACCTAATAATTTCTTGATAATTGCCCTTCAAGAGCAAATGACAATGAAATGAGTAAGGTAGAGCTTTCACCCACTCTATCCTGATTTAGGCAGTATGCTTTGGTACACACTTCCTTTGAGTAAACAGTACCTATAGTTATACAGGATCTATTTTCCCATTGATGTACCAGGGATTTATGTAGGTGAGTCCCATTAATGTTAATGGAAGTTATGTGTGTAATTCCCCTTTTTCAGCAATGAGAGAATAGACCTTTATGTTTCTAAAGTAATTACAGCCTTAGCTCTGGCTAGGCTGTTCTCCTCACCCTCCCCCCTTTGATAACTTCTTTGCTTCCCTCCCCAGCATTGACTCTGGGAGAAAAAAAAGGGATAAATTCCTCCATTCAGAAAGGAAAATTGGAGAAATAGCTGAAAGGTGAAACAAATGTAACTAGATCCACTCATTGTGTGAAGGAAATGCAAATACAGGAAGCCAATCTACATCCGCTACCTTTGCTGTGCTTTTGGGGACAGATGTAGATTCATTTTCCTTAAATTGTGTATTCACTGGGTATTCACTGTTTTCTGGGCATGTAGGTTATTTAGAGAGAACAAGGGGCTTTTTTGGCAGCTCATTCTTAATCCGTTTTAGAAAAACTACGCATTTTGATACTGCCAGACTTTTGCAGAAAAAGGTAAATTGAATAGAGATTTTGAAGAAGGAATTAATTGATTCACAGAAACTGCTGTTATCATCTAAGTCTGAGATGGGGGATAGTGTACCCCATGTGAGAGGTTAAACACTCTGGAGTTCTGTCACACCTCCTTTAATGGGATTTCTTGGTCCTGGGTTCAATGCCAGCAGGTTTCAGAGGGCATGCTCTACATAGTGTCAAGCCCCCAATCTTTAAACATTATGATTATGTTCTGTTTCTGATTTTGTGACAGATTATCTCTGAAAGTCCTGTGCCAGGTCTTTTATTAAACCTCCCCATTTCTAAATCACAAATACTAATATTTTCCCTTTAGAGTGGGATGATGGGAAGTCTATTTCATTGATGTACCTGGGGTGTGCAGAGAACATCTATGTATTACTTACCTGTTTGATCACTCTAGGCTTTGTTTCTGTCAACAAAACCATGGGAGTAATATTCTGCATCCTTCTGAAGAGACCAGGTTAGTTTTGCAGTTCTGCCGACTCCGTTTCGAGCCCTGCTGTTGCTCTCCAGAGCTGCCCCAAGCCCCTCACGAGGGATGGGGTGCAGTGGGGGTCCCTGTGTACCCGGCTCAGGATGGAGGAGGACCCTCGAAGGGCTGCTCTTGCTGCTTCTGCGGCTGCTGGTCACCGTGTGTCTTTCTTCCCTCCACTGCAGCAGCCGGCCTCACGCACACCATGACCCCTCTTTCCTCATCGCCTGGTTTTGCCAGTTGCTGACATGCATAAAAAAAGGGACTGAGGACATTTTTTACACCTTGGAAATGTGCTGCCCTCCGCAACCCTGTTCCACCCATGCCTTCAGCCAGCCCCGCTGCCACAGCTACATTTAGAGACAGTAGCACTCTTTGACAGCTGATTTGAGCAGGTATGAGTGTGGTTGCAGTTTTCACCAATGTCCCTGAAAAGTCACAAACGTAAGTTCAAAGGCTATGCAGCACACATCTCAAAGATTCATGGGTGCAACAACAGGGGTGAAGGATCCCACTGCACACTCTGCCTCCTTTTTTTTTTTTTTTTTTTTTCTTCTCTTTCGTTTAAATTCTTCACTCCATCTTTTTTTTTTTTTTTTTTTCTTCAGTTGCTACAGAAATCAAGGGGGACAGACGGTACCCAGTAGGATCAGGCCCTCATTTAGGAATCCTTCTATTTTACTAATCTCCTGCAAAAAGGAGTTGTATACTCTTGTGGTTCTTTGCCACCTGGCAGGGATAACAGAAAATACCCAACAGTTTCTTATAGGCTCACCCAGAGTTTAATACTCCTTCTGCGACGTCAAGAGAAGAAAGGAAGAGTGGGTGGAAACTTCTTTAAAGTATTAAATCAGTCAAAATGCTGATTTATTTTCTTAAAAGCTTGGTAGAGATTAACCCCTGTGACATTTACAACACACATACATTAACTGGATTGAAATACCACTAGAGCTGTAAATGTGAGGGGGAGTGGAGGGAAATGATTGGAATGGGGAGAAAAAAAAGTTCAACATATTCACTATACATGCACCTCACCAAAGAGACTGGAATGGTTTTCAGAAGCTACATCTCTCCCTGTTATTTTTTTTTTTAGTGCAGTAATACTGAGTGGAAAATACAAATTCACACACACCAGCAGCAGTTCATAAACATGGCTTCATCTGAAAGCTCTTTCCCTGAGTAGTCCAGTGAAAAACATGAACCATTTGGTGCTCTGGAGCAGTTACTTTTCACTCACCTTGAAAATAAATACTATTTTTTTCTTTTCCTCATGATCTGTTGTGGTTCTCAAGGAAAGACCTGCTTTGAGGTAAACTGTCTTTGCTCTGCTCCTCTGCAGCTCCAGAGAAGCTTGCAGAGTTTGGGGTCAACACGGGGCGGGTTGCAGCAGGATTGTTCAGTCTTTTCTGATGCCTCACCCGTGCGGCTCCAGGCCTGCTTTATGATGAGGACTGTACATGGATGACCCTGGAACAAGTCCTGCTCACCTTACTCATGTGAATAATCAGTTCAGTTCAGGAGAAAGAGCACGATTCACCTGCAGACGACTCAGAGACTGAGGTCTCAGTCTGCAGACCTGATTCTGGGGTTTGGGGTATTTTTTTTTTTGTTGTTGTTGAAACTCTGTGAATATGACACCTTTTCCACTAGCAGATGCTCTGCATTTTCTAAACAGCTCCTCCAGCACAATACAGGGGAGCACATGAAACACCCTGCCACTTACCCAAACCTAGCTCCTTGAGTCACTTTGAATTCCTTCTTCTTGACTTTGCTTTTATTGCTGAGAGGTAAATTGAAACAGAAATAAACCCACAAAACATTCAAAATAATTAAAATCCATCTGTATGCTTTTAAGTGACAAACATATTGTAGGTAAATGAATGTTATTAGCCTTTTTACCCATGCACTGAAGTTTTGATACTTCTATTCATTTAACTTTTCATCTTCTGAGGGATTTTTTTTTCCAGCTTGATCATCTGCTTTTCCACCCATCTTTTAAGGTGGTTTTGTGGTCCTGCTTTGTTTCTGAGGTATATCTTACCTTAACATTTTTATGCACCTGACACAGAAAGTGCCAATCCAGAGAAAGGGTTACTTTTCTCATGATGAGGGCAGTGAATAGGTTATTCATATCGAAAACACACCTTGAGATAACTGAACAAGATTAACTTCTGGTAGCTGTCCTTTCTTTATTTGACATTAAAAAAATTACAAATTTTAAAAATATGAGTATGGAAAATGCTGACAATCTCATTTGTAGCCCTTCCATCACCAAAAGTGCTTTAAGAGATCGATAGGAGAATGCACCACTTTTCACTCTTCTTTCCAAATGGATACTTTGCATTTCTTCAGCACTTTGCATTCGGAGGCTTGTTTGTTTTATGGTAATTGTGCAAATGTCGTGTCTTTGCCTTACCTTCTACCTCTAATGATGGGTCCTTGTTCTTTGACCAGCAAGTCTCTGCTAGTTAAGGAATCTATAATTTTAGACGCAACATATTTTTTTCTTGTATTGAAAATGCTCATGAAAAAGTACATCTGAGTAGTTGTTCTTTGGTGAAAGAATTGCGACTGTAGTTTCTTTTCTGTGTACATCCATGCGCTATGGAAGCTTTTATTACTGGGTTTTTGCATTCAACACCTTGAAACACTTTCATGAAAAGAGTCTCCTAAGTGTTTTGCCCTTGCCTAGAGCAGTGTCTAATGAAAAATATTCCTTATGAGCAAATGCAGGGATGAAAATATACCAAGTGTATTCTACCTAAAAACTTGCGTTCAGCAAGATTATAATAATACACACACACTTTATATCTTTCTACTTTATCAGGCTGTGGGAGGCAAACTCTTTTGACCTATGAATTTGATCTGTGAACTGTGTCAAAAAATTCAAAACCTCACGGTTGAGGTTTGTGCATTCTATTAGCATAATTTACCACCCAAGCTGTAAATGTACACTTTGTACAATGACATGCTGAACAGATAGCATTTTACAACTTCCTGAGGGGGAGTGTTTATATCTAACATTTCTTGTGCACATTTGATTATAAGTTTGCCATAATAGCTGCCTTTTTTCCCTTTTTCTGTCCTTTCTTTTTTAGCCCCAGCTGCTCTGGAAGTGCCTAATAAAAATGTCTTCTCTACTTTGGATCCTGGATGTTTATTTGTGCCACATAATGGACCAGCAGAATATGCAGGGAAATGGACTTCGGCCTGGACTTACCTCCTCCCAAGAAGGATGGGAGAAGAGATGTCAGACCCTTGGGTTGCATTTGGGTTTCTCCAGCCCTCCGAAACACAGTTTGTGTGTTAGAAATAAGAAAATTGAAGAAGGATCCAAACCTGAAGTCGAAATATAAGCAGTCCTCGGCTTTATTTTGTGTGTGTGTGTGTGTAAGGGGTGTTTGTAGAGCTTACTTTATGGTTACTAAAGCTTTGCACAACCAATTCAGAATCAGCAAGATGATGTGTGCTGTGCCCCCCTCCACCATAACCCCTCTGGCTACACCCTCCCTTCTTTTTTTTTTTTTTTTTTTTTTTTTTTTTAATTCCTGAAATTAAAATGTGTTGGAATGCTCAGTGCTGCTTTTCACTCTCTTTTCAATGGGCCCTTTAGTTTTTCACACCAAGGTGTCCTTTGGGGTGCCAGGTCAGGCTACCAAAACAGCTTCTAGGAGGGGATTAGGACCAATTAACATCTTTGTACACAAAAGCCACTGGCAGCTGAACAGGCGGCCTGGTGGCCTGCTCGGGAGCTGCATTTTAAATAGGGGCCTTCTGTACTTGAGCTCAAGTGGGAAGAGGCGGAGAAAGTTTTTATTTATAATTGAAAATGCTGCTCCTGCATAAAGTCTAATGAAAGGCAGAGTGGTGTTCAAAAGTATCTAACAAATACCATTTGAATATTGGCCTTTATTGTATGATTTCCATCAAAGATAACATAACAATATAGTCATTTCTCCTACATATTGAGATGAAGTGATTTTTCTTGTAGAGGAAAACAGCTTCATCCACACATTGCATCGGTCCTTCTGGTTTTCATTTCTTGTTTTAAATTCAGCTATACATTAAAGGTGACTGGTAGGATGGCTGCTCAGTATTGCTATAAGTCCATAAATCTCTTTTTGAAGGGAATTCTGCCATTAATCTACCTGATCCAACAAAGTGTAAGCCCACAGAAAAAAAAAAAAAAAAAAAAAAGAGAGAATTTAAGTATATGCATCAGGATGGAGGGGGAGGTAGTCCTACAAGGGAATCACTGTGTTTCATATGAGTAAATTTGCATTTATACCCCTTGCGTTTGTGCAAAGAGGGAAAAAAATAAAGAGCTCCAAGTCTGAAGTGCTGAATTCAACTGAGTCAGATCCTCAGCAGAGGTAATAGCCTTAGCAGCTTGGCCCCGGTATTTTGTACCTGACTTAATATCTTTACTTCTGCTCTGCTTTGTTTTCAGCACATATCACTTCTAAATCATCATTCTTGCAATCTGATCAGGCATTAAAGCAAAGGGAAAGGGAAAGAAATATATGGTGTGCGAATTACTATTGTACGAAAACTAGCAATTTACAAAGGCTTGTAAGTGGGAGTTGTGTGAATTTGAAGCGATGCTATGTTATAATGATTGTAATGAAACTGATTTCTGTATTTTGAGGATGAGCCATTTTCAAACACAGTATTTGTAATCACTGCATAAGCATTCCTCCTCCTCCTTTCATAATAGTAATAACAGGGCAGTTTTGTATATTTTTATCACTTGGAATGAAAAGTCATTTCTAGAAGTTTTATAACCATGTGTTTGATAGGGAAAAGATTCATGATAGGAAATAATAGCAGAAATGTAGTAAGTCCAACAGGCAAGCTGGTACTGACGTCCCGACTGATACAATTTTAAATGAAGGAATTATAAGGTGGAAGGATGCTGCACAAAAGTTTCTGAGAGGCTTGCAACCGATACAACCGACTGGCTGAAAGTAAAGATGAGGGAGATCAGAAGTTCGGTCAGTCTATGTTGGCTTAGCTGCACTGGTACACGTGAAAGATGTGGTCTGGTAGAAGAGCACTGGATGTCATTTGCCACAGTGCTAATTTATGTATTTTTGGTAAGAAACAAAAATATGGATTTCTCTCTGGGTTGACATGAATAGAAAACCCTAATCATGATCATTTTCAACCTCCTGGTTTATACAAGTAAGGAGAGATTTCACTTAGTGCAACGTTCTCCAGCAAACATTAATACACTCGCTATGTGTGGCTTTGCCCCTTCCTACCCCCTCTTTAGTTTCAGATACTGTATTGTATTTCTTCCGACATGTTGATTCTACCTAATGTTAAATGGTAATTGGCAGTAGTATAGGTGGGGAGAGAAACATTGTTATATTTTGTTCATTTTTCACACTTCAGCAGTTATCCCTTTCTCTCCCTGGCTGTACGCTTATTAGTGTATGAAATGCAGGTGTGTGGGAAATGGCAAGCACACATTGACAGGTTATTTTGTTGGCCACTGCCTAATTAGTAGCATAGTGGATGCACCCTGCTAAGCTTTAGTGTGGTGCAGTAGAGCTGGTCTGTTCTAATTTCCTCACAGCTTTGATATTCAGCAAGAGATTGACGGTTAGCACAAAGAGCCAAAGCACGACGGAGGCCTGCAGAAACAATGGCCCTTCTTGCTTGTAGACACCACAGATGTGAGAGAAAGCTGACTAAAAACAATTGGCCGACACTGTCTAATTGTCTCCAATGTCAGCATCATTAATGTTTTCCCATGTAAAAAGTAAAAGGCCAAGGTTGTATCCTCCCTTTATTTTGAGTCACATGATTATGTAACTTACTGAGATTCAGATTAAGTGTTAATTGTATTTGTGCAATAAAGAAACTGAAGCTACCTTGAATTTAATGAATATGTACTTAATTAATTTTGACAGCCTTTATCTTTATTACCTATTGAATAATCACAATCAGAATTAATAACATTTATAGGCAATTAAAATTACAGCCTATTTAATGATAATATATGTTTACATCTTTTTCTGAGATACAAATTATGAATACTTATTAGCAAAGAAGTTGTTTCCCTGCCAGGAGGGTTTCTTGTCTGTGTTAACAGCAGCAAACAACAATAATCAGTTCAATGTGTAATAGTGCCTTTCACATCAGACAATCTCCCAAAGCGCTACACAAGGGCACATGAGAAAAGGCTTCGCAGAATTTAAAGGTAATCACTAAATGGCAAGAATTGTAGTGTGCCTGGAACAAATGCTTCAAAATTACACACGATAAGACAAGTCTAACAATATTTGAGCAGTTTCAAAGCTTTATTTTCTTGCAGAAAAAATAATAAGAATAAAAAGGGTCCATTGAGGGTGCAACACCAAACTCCTTGCTGACCCAGTAATACCAGATCAGAGCTTTAGTAGCTACAAGCCAGAATATTTCCACCAATACCACCATGCCTAAAAGTCTTTTGGCCCCGAGATCTTATGCAGAAATCCTAATTCCCTGGTACTACAGAGGGAGAACAGACATGGCTCTGATTCCACCAGGGCCCACAAGAGTAGGCAGCTTGATGTGAAATACAGTAAATCATACAAATAAAGAGGCTTTGGAACAGTGAATCCTCTGCCACCATCCAAGAGCAGTAGGGTTGTTGCAAATTAAAAGAAAAAGGACATGGGCTCTTCAAAGAAGAAAGAAGGATCAGGCCTGGGGTTTGGCAGGTATAATACATTAAACCATCAAATGCATCAGAGAGAACCAACTGGTGCATATGCCCACAGATGCTGCATATATCTGCACACACGACCTGTATTTGTCTGCACAAGTCATTTCACTCTTTGAATGTTTGTTTTCTTAACATCTCTCCCATTCAGAGGATGGCAAGTCTTTGTCCCACCACACAACCACTGTCCTCCAAGAGATGCACAACTTCCACTAAGTAATGGGATAACCCCGTTCAGGAAAGAATTGGGTGTGATATGCATGTGACCTATGAGAAATAACCAACTATCTCATTAGACCTGAACACGTGGTAACTTGCTAAGCCCTCGTGAAGCCAGGATTCAAAACATGCATGTGCAGATTCACATGCTCAGCATCAGCTTTGTATTCCCTTCCCAATCTCTTGTCCCCCACCCAGTGCCCTTCTTGGCTTTGCAGGGCAATACTTCTTTCTCTCTTACTCCTGGCCTCAAAACATCAGGCCCAGCCACTTAGAAAACCTGTTCCAGAAAAGTAACACCAAGTGCCTAAACTCTCAGTGCAAGGGAGAGGCAGGGGGGCTGGGTGATAGCTGGGGGAACAGGGCCATCTTTCTTCTCTATATATTCAAAGGTGTCTCACCTACCCCATCGCATGGCTCAGTGTGGGAATTTCCTAAATGGAAAGGTCTTGTAAAACTGATTAAAAAGGAAGAGCAGGAGCGGTATTCATCTCCTTCCCTCCTATTTCTAACAGGGAAGACTTTCTCCCCCACTTCTAACATTATAGCAGTATAATTGTTAAAAATAATCAGTGATAAAAGCACCATGCCAGACCCTCTATTGAGTGTGTGTTTGTCCCAGTCACTGGGACACCAAGGTGTCTAACGACTCAGGATGGCCACCACAGGTGAAAGAAGTATGGAAAAGGAGCTAGTGGTCTTCCAGGTGAATTTGCTGCTGCTATGTGGACTTGAACAAACTCACTAGGTGACTGGCAAAAGACAGCAGAGATGGTGCTCCTTGTTTGATGAGGAGAACTGGCATTTTTGAGTACTTCTACATGGTTAAATAAAAGAAGGGAAGGAGCAGGCTAGACATCTGAGCCTTCAATTGACCATATTGCCTAGATCACTTTCCAGGTTGCTCTCAAGCCTCTAAGTCTCCAAGGTAACATTAAGGACAGGTTGTTGCAGGGATTGTTCCCAGAAGGTAGCATGTCTTGTGATACCATGCAGTTTGGCTCTCCTGACATATTCCCTACAGGCTTAGCAGTCCCAAACACTTGCAGAGACCCCCATGTCTCAACCCCAGCGCACAACGTATAGTCTTGGTTTATGCTAATTATAAAGCCCATACAATCTAGTGAGCTTCAACACAGACCTTGTGTTATTTCATGTATTTTGAAAGTTAAAAAGAAACCCTAAAAATACAATTATTTCTGTCTAAGGCCACAATGTGCCTAGAAAATACTGAGAGCCACCTCCAGTGTAGTGTAAACATGGCTCATCAAAGGAACTAGCTCTGAGAAGCAAGGATACAAATAAGGCTGAGCCTGTTGGCCTTGGGAACAGTGATTTCTCCCTGGACTTCTTTTGTTTATCAACATAGATATAGACTTTGTAATACATTCTGAACAGACAACCATTAGAAACCATCAACAAGTGATTAACCTGAATTAGAAAGCCAGTCACTGTAACCCAAATAATCTCATCCGTGTCTACTTTGTGAAAATAATTAAAAAATTCTGTAAAGGGAAAAAAGAAAAGGAGTAGTGTGAAACAGAGAAGCTGAGGGAAAAGGCACAGAGAGAGATCTAGAAGTGGGGCAGAGGAACACTCTTCTCATATGGTTTGTTCCTCAACTGACGAGCATCAGGCTCCTAGGCAGGGACCTGAGTTGTCTCAGCTGAGGCCACTAAGCAATTACTGGCTCCCAACTACACCTGTGGTCACCTTGCTGAGAGCCCTAATTCTATTTAAAGCAGCCCCACAGAAGAGAAAGGCTTTTGTGCAGTTCGTATCAGTTTGGTTTGAGTGTGTCTCTGTTTTGTAATCCTGTGTACTTGACTGGTAGGCTGCTTTCTAGGTTTGCATTGCTGGTGTGTGTACCTTGATCTAAGTTTTTATGTTAACTATTGGGCTGGCTTGTTGCACCTGAGTCTATTATACTCTGTTATCTCAAACAAGCAGTTTTTGTCTAAAAAATCTTCAGGAAATTTCTACTATTGACTTCTGTGAAAACTTGTAGGAGTAAACTGCAGGGTACCTGGAGAGTGAGTACTGGAAAGGATTGCTTTAATCATGAGGCTCCCCTTTGTCCTGGGTTTGGAGAATTGGATAGACTCTCTCATCTGAGTAGAGCTTCTAAGCAGGCAGTGCCTTCCTGGAAACCAAGAATAAAGGCAAAAGATGGAGCCTGTACTTCATGTCACAGTGATTCTAACAAAGCACAGGCATTTAAGCTTGAGCATTTAAGTAAAAATTTGAGCACCTCCTTCTCAAAGCTTATTAGCCATGGCAGTCACCATGCCTCTATAGAGTTAATGGAACAAGTGACACCTAAGTTATGTTTGACTGCTAAGAAAGCAACTAATTGTGTAGTGTGGAGGAGAAGGGGAGCAGGGCAAGTGAGTAAAGGGCTGGAATTTTGGGAAATGGGGATCCTCTGATTCAGATACACTAACAGGGCCTTTCTTGCTCAGCCCATCAAAATGAGCATGAAAAAGCGTAAATTATGACCCTTTACAAGTGTGTAAAGAAAAGAGCCCTCAGGTAGAAAAGCTATAAGGTAAGGTTGATGCTATGAATATGTAGTTAGATATTGTCTGACCTTTAGTTTAGCATTTGAGTAGCCTTTCAATCAGAGTAAGTGTGAGTAGTGTCTACCTGGTCCTAAAAGGGAGCTTGATAAGTGTATGAGAGGTATTGTGTGCGATGATGCGTGAGGCTGAACAGCACATCCTGGATGTTCTCCGTTGGCTCAAGTTTCCCAAGTAGCAAGAGATCTCGCCAGGGTGGCTGTCTACAAAAAGCTTTGGTGCATGAGAAAAAGGAGTTGTCCTCTGGTCCTGACTTCAGAATCTGGATTTTAAAGGTAAACTGAGGCTTAGAGAGATAAAAACTGACTGCACTAATTCAGAGCTCTGAAGAAATGTGTACTGACATGCCCAAGGCTTAAGTAGCACCTAAGAGGGCCTCTTACCAACCATTTAAAAATGAGTCTTGTGACTGACTTCAAGGTAAGACTCCTGCCAACTCCCTTCTTGTGCAGGGAGGCAGCAAATAACTAGGTACTGCTGGGCACTGACAGCAAAACCAAACAGTATATTGCTTTATAAGAGCTACTGTGTATGAAATCGTTATGTTAACTTATAAAATCAATGTCTATATTTTATGCTATTCATTAAGCTGTGGAGTGCATAAACAGTAGTCTTACAACCCTGAATGCCTGCTGCATTCTCTTTTATTCAAATGCAAGATCCACCTCTTTAATTACATAATTCATCAACTTTGTTACACTTAAGACATTGACTTTTATTTTCCATCAGACATAAGGAAGTGAATCATTCATCCTTTATGCAGCTGTGTGCTCTTACATCAGCTTCTCTCACCTTAGAAAAGTGTACTTGGTTGTATCTAAGATAATTGAGAGTTCAAAGCCAGGTTGCTTCAATCTAGGGTTGAACATTAACCTTTTATGCAGTGCAAGGCAGGTGCAAGGAGGTTGTGCTACTCACATACCTACTCAGTAAGTGCAAAACAGGAGCAGATGATGCCTGTAGCAGAAAGTGACCCAGGAGTCCAGGGGTATGTCAGACTTCTGATGGAATGACAGCCAAAGGTGAGACCTTTGGGACTGTTTTACAACTGATTTTTTTTTTCAGGGATTTTATATCCCATTATAAAAGTGCTGGAGTTCAGTCCTAGCCAAGCAGTTAATTTTGTTATTGGTCATACAACTACTTTTCTCTCCATGTATTGCAGGCTGAGCATGCCTTCAAACAAAAACACAATATTCAGAGAAGCTGAGGCAGTGCCATTTCATCACTAAGTAAATGATGATACAAGACTCCCAATAAATAGATAAGTTTCTTGTACAGACCAGTGATGAGAGACAGAACTTGACATATGCCAGAAGCAGTTGCCCATGTGGAGGGATGTGCTCTGCTGCATGGCCATGGGACATCCCCACCCTTCCTGGTGCTTGTCAGCACACCTCCCTGCATATGAAATGTGGGTTAAGCAGGACCTGAAGCACAAATGCAGTGGTTCAAGCACAGCAGTGGGAGATGGTTTATTGAGGAGAGCTGCACAGCTTTACTAGCACAGGCAAGACATTTGTTCTTATTGCAGAAGACACTCCAAATATGAAAGGAAAGGATGAAGACTTAAAAATATCCTTTTCTCAGATACCATTTATCTTGGAAGCCATTCTTTCTTTAATTGTGGTTTGCATTAACAACTATGAGGTATCAGCTTAGTTTTCCTCACTTAATTTCTTGGCAAAGGGTAAATCACAGGGCTTTGCAACTTTCAGGGCATTTTCTCTTCCCTGATGTGTCAGAGTAAGCAATGTGCTACTGAATGAGTTGTTTGAAGTCAAGTTATAAATTGCCCTTGCATTCCTCAAAGACATTCAGTGGCTGCACAACACAATCTGTTATAGCCATACCTGACAAAAGAAGGATGGAGGGTGAAAACCTGTCAAAAAAAAAAAAAAAAAGTCATATAAAAAGCCCACAGGTTTTGTCTGAAGTATACATCTCTTGGAAAAAGCTCCCTTTTGATGCAAGACGTTTTAAAGAAGTCTTTAAGTAGTATGTCTTCACCATCTGCATTTGGAGGCTCTGAACTCCAGATCCCTTTGCATAACTAGGAGCTTCTGCACCTAGTAAATCTTAACTTTCTCCTTAAAAACAGTTGGGACTTTTGTAATGTACAGATTACATTACATTTCCTGCCAAAAGTACAGATTTTAAGCTAGGTTTCAGAAGCCAACCCACTGCAAGTATTCTCCTTACCTTTTTTCAGTCCCTATTTTATATTTTCTTAGTGTTCTGAGTTTCCACCTGAATGCATTTTTTTATCTTAATAAAATGCAGTTTAAATAAATGGGCCTGTTTCATCCATTGCTATGGTACCCATCAGGGGGATCAATAAAGAAGGAAATCTTACTAGAAATAAGGATACTGAGTTAAAAAAATGGAGGTGAGTTTTGTAGTATCATTCACTTAGATAATGGTAGTCCGCAGTAATGTAGGCAAGAACAAGAGTATCGACTTGTAATCCATTATGAACCAAGGTGTTAGCTTTGTTGTATGGTCTTGTTTTCATTTTTTAAGATTTCCCAGTGGCTTTTAGTACTTTACATCTTCATTAAGGATTTTAAAAGCAAAGATCTTTGCTTACATTTAAAATACTTTCCCAGTGCTGTGATGAAGCACAGTCACTTGCTAATGGATTTCTGAATGCCATTTTCATTATAATATTTTTATAAGACCCCTCTCTTCCTCTATTATTACATTTGCTTTTGTAAAATGGTTGAGACTGCTCATCATGTACTTTAGGTTCTTTAAATATTGTTCCTGTTTACCATTATGGGAGAGAGTTGGTGTTTTATTTATATAAGAATAAAGCCATAATCCAGTTGGTACTTGGCAGCTAAGTGTGTTTATGCAGCACCTTCATTTATTCTGAGGATTGATAATAGGCCATCCTCCTTCAGTCTGAATCTGTCATGCAGTTAACTTTCAACTATATACATGTAACATTGGCTGAAGCATTAGTCAATGCAATCTTTATATTTGTAAGTGTCCAAGGATTCCATAATGCCATAGAAGTAAACTCAGCTGCATAGGATAAGTGGTATTTAGGGGAGATGAAGTATCAACAGCTTGACCATCTCAAGCATGACTGTGTAGTCTGTGTGTGAAGGTAGGATGCAGTGCTGCAGTGTCTCTGTCCATGTAAAGACACCTGCTATGAGGTGGCTCCCGTTCAGAGCAGTTGCTGATAGCTAAGCCGCTGCTAAGACACATTTGTCTTAGTTAAGGCAGTTTTGGGTCATTCCCTGTCCCCAGGTGGGAAGGTCGCACACTTGGACCTCCTTGATGGTCTGGAGGCCTTGGCACAGAAACTGCCCTTTATTCAGTGAATCAGACCATAGGCCTGACTCCAGTCCAGCAAGACTCCACCACCCCAAAAGTCTTTCCTGGTGCTGCTTTGCTCCAGCCTCTTTAGGCAGTCCTGCAGCTCATGGGATGGGGGCTGGGAGCCCAAACCTCCCTGATCCACGCGACGGCCAGGAGGTAGGAACAGCTCCTCCACTACTGCTGGTGACTTGGCACTGGGATATTTGCCTACTTGGTGACTCCTCCAAGGTGTCCAGTACCCCTCTCTTCACTTGAAAATACAGCATTAGATCCTCTCCTGTTCTATATCAAAACAAACTTGGAAGGCAATCATTCTGGTTATAACACCGTATTTCAACAGCAGGCTATCTGTCACTATCCTCTGTTGCAGTCATCTTTCTTGATTTAATTTTGTGGAAGGTAGAGCTGACTTTTGGTCCCTGGATGTAGTTCTCCAAGTTTATGTCAATAGAGATGCACTTGTACCTTAAGCAAGAATAATCTAAAATGAATGTGGTTCCTGGCTGCCCAGTATACTGAGCAACACGATGAAGAATGGCTGCTGTAAATATCAGTGATGTTGAGTTAAGATACAGAGTGTTATTACAGAGCTTTTGTGATGTATTTTTACTACTGTTTTTCAGTTATTCCTTCCCTAGTATGTCAACAAGCTGACTTAGTGGCTCAGGATTTGCTTCAATGGGGAGAAGTCAAGGAAAGAAAAGCAATTCTTGAGCTTGATGAGTGTTATATTCTGCCTTAATGTATCTTTCAAGTGATCTGTCAGAAATATTTCAGACCTATTAATCCTGAAAATCCTCTTTTAGTTCATCTGTCTGATTTCTGTTGATAGCTCTCACTTGGAGCAATGGTAACAATGCTTTGTAGAATTCCTGCATAGGTATAAGCAGATGTTACCCTTATGAGGGTGATGAATCCCACATGTTGAATGTGCCCAAGCAAGGACAAAAGGCCCAGAGCCTTGATCCCAAGGGCTGCTGATAGGCAAAAAGAGATGGAAAAACAGCAACAAAGGCTGTCTAATGACAGCACTGGTAGTGCTTCCCTTCTACCGGTCTCTGTTTGTATTATTTATTGAAGCAGATTCTTTTTTTTTTTTTTTTTGTGGGGTGGGGTGGGTGGGTGGGATGGGATGGGATGGAGACATTTAATTGGTTTACTGCCTCCAGGAGTTTTTTATGGTGGTTAGGATGATGAGCATAGGGGTCAGCTACAGCTGGTTAGGTGCCATTGGAACGCAAACACACTGAATACAACCCTGAGCAATTCCAGGTGGAGAATCCCTGTCCCAGCTCCAAAGGGTGGGTTGTGGGCATCATGAGCAGAGTGAACCTGAAAAATACTGATCAGTGAAATGTTCTCAATCTGCTGAGCAGGTGAGAGAAATGAAAAGGGCAGAAAGGCAGGGGGAGACAAAGTACACACTAGAAGGCTGGTTCTTCCTATGTTAAATATTGCTCACCTAGTTGAACACTCATTCCTACCATTATCTGATCTGTTTTTTTGCTTGTTTGATATTCCCCTCACCTTCCCTTCATACATAGCTGTCCAATTTGTACTACTTGACCATTTGTAGACAACCTGAACTTGATGTAGTCCCACTGAGGCAGTGCTTCATCCTAGACATCCCATAACTGGAAAGCACGGGGTATTTTGAAGATATTTTGCTCCTGTGTTCTTGATAGGAGGATGACTTTCTGACGTTTGAAAAAGCCATTTGCTTATTAACCTGGAACTCAAAGCTAAGGCACATTTCAAAATCATTACTGAGATGCTAACTGTCCAGACCAGAGAAAAGGCAGTAGAGCGTTAGAAGCAGCAGAGCTAGAAAATTTCTATTTATTGAAAGTGTGGCTGGCTTTCAGTAGCTCTGCATGTGCAGGAATGTGTTCTGGTGAGACAGCATACGAGAGGAGATTGAAATTCAAACTGTTCATCTTTAGGTTGCCAGCTCAGACTGGGTCAAGATTTATTTGCTGATGTAAATAGCTTCTAGAAAGAGACAGAAAGGTATCAGCATCTGTCAGCACTGGTAAAATGTATAAATGAGTTGGCAGTGGAACAATTTATAGTGTTTTTTGACTGCAATTGTCTGTTCGTTCTTCAGCAGAAAGGGTAAAAATAGAGACTAAATCACCATTGGTGCATGCCAAGGATTTTAACAGACCTGGATGGGCTTGAGACTCATTACGAACTCTGATGCTTATGCCAGAGCCAGGACTGGAGGAGATCTCATAGACCTGCAGTGCCAGCTCTCTCCAGACAGGCAGTGATTCTCACCTCCGCAAGCCACCTTCATTTCCAGATTCTTCCAACCAACAGATTTGGTTGTGGTCAGAGGATCTTCCATAAAATACAGCTGGTTCCTTTAAAAAAAAGTCAAATGTCATTTATGACAGGGCAGAACAGGCTGTTCAGATGAGGTAGGCAAGCTGGATTGTGTCCCACGCAATGCACAATTGCTTGTGTGTTTTACTAACCACACCAGAATGCTGCCTTTACCAGTTTAATAAGCACATGCTAGCTAAACAGACGTAATTCTTGAGGCGCTGTAGGAAGTAAAAATGTAAAAGTATCTTTTTGCCAAGCATTTGTTCCAAAGAAATCTGCTGTTCAAAAAAGACTGCCCGTTCTTGGCTCTTCTGCTGCCTCCAGAGTGGCTCAGAGGCGTGTATATGTGTTTGGCAGAGGGGAAAGTGGTTTCCTCAAAACCTGGTGTGGCCATAGGTCAGTTTGTTCAGTGTGAGGACCCAGACCAGGAGTGAAATGTTGGTGTGACGCTTTTGCTACAAAGCTATACTATACCTATTTCAATAGTTAGTCTGGACACATGTTGGAGCTGGTGGTATTGCACAAACCGCAGGGATGTCTCTCCTGCCTCAGCAGTCTCACATGAGCAGTGCCATAGGCATGGACGACCTGATTTCAGTGACAGCAGGGAAAGAAACAGCTCTGTATCTTACCCTCTCTGGAGGGGATGGAGCTGCTCAGACTTGTAGCTGTAATCCTGTCGAGGCAGGAATGCATGTTACAGCAGCCTGGGCTAATAGCGGGGTTAATGCCCTCTTCGTGGTGTTCCCTTTTCCCTTCCTTCCTCCAGCACCTGCTGCTGTAAATTCCTGCTCCAGCAAAGAATTGTCAAGATTAGAGCCTTTGTTTAGAGCACTCAGACCCAAATTGTTTCTTTGCAAAGTTGAGTGCTTAACTTACCATCCTCAAAAGGGTAGTTATTTTGTGTTTGTCTTATAATACCACCTAGAGGCCTTAGCTGACTTTGGGTTGATAAATGCTCAGCTTTTTCTGAAAATCACAGTCTTTAAAGCGTTTCTTTAACTGGATGCTCCAGAAATGAAAGCCCCAGGAAGACGAGTCACACAGGAGTTGTGATGTTTTCTTCCTGGCAGACATCAGAGCAGTTTCACTTTTTACCGAGCTGTGCAAACTTCTCAGAACAGGGATTACTTTTTCTTCAGTGGCAACTTTGCAAGTGTTCTGGTCCAGATGTAAGTTACTTCAAAAACGAGAAGGAATGTGGCCACTGCACTGTTCTGGCTACCCTTCCTGTATGGTTCAGAGTCAAAGACTTTGGGAAGGCAATCTGAGTATTAAGTTTGAGGGTATCTCCTGTAAGTATTGGAAAACCTAAATGGAGAGTGAAAATGTGCTGAAGCAGTGGATCAAGATGTACAGAAGAGTATGGAGCACTCCTCTAGAGGGTACTCTTGCAGGGTAGGCAGCAGCAGAAAGTGGGGCTGTTTCCTACTGTACCCCAGGGGGGTCACCTGCTTAGCTGATGCTGTGGTTTCAGCACTCTAATGTAGCTCTTTCACATCAGAGCATCATGGTGCTATGCTCAGGCTCAAGCGGCTCTTGTAGAAATGAGCTCCCTTCTGGTGTTTCTTCTGAATGTGTTAGGAAGCAAGACAGGTTTTCTGTAGGAGGCGAGGAAGGGTGCTCTCTTATTCTACCTGTGGTTTCTCAAGCTGGCACACTTTGTTTTGATAAGTGTGAGAGTGATTGTAACACCTGATTTACGCAAAGGTCTTGTTTTTAATCCACACACACAACTGCTCACCACCAAGAGGAAAGAAGTTTCTACCTTGTGCCATAAACCCAGGCCTAAAATTAGACCTTAACTCCCCATACTCCAGAAAAAAAAATAAATCTACAGTCCGTGTAGAAAATGGAATCAAATTGTTAACAAACAATATAAGGACTCCTAGATAACACAAACAATAATCTTAATTAAAAAAAAAAAAAAATAACTACTGTCTTTAACAGAATGTTGCCTAAACTAACTCTAACAGGCTCTGGTGTTTAGTTGTACATCTTCCAGCTCCTTCAACAAGATGGGCAGGGCTGCTGATAATAATGGCAGTGGAAGCAATAAGATGGGTCCCACAGGGAAAACGATTATGTGACCATGTACCAAAGACTGCATCCTCAAGAGTACAGATAAAGCAAGACAAGACAGGCTTGCTGCAGGAACAAACTGGGAAGCGCTTCACAGCTGGGTAATGCTTCATGTTATATTTCTGGGTGCTATTTTTTAATCTTAAATTTTAGCATATTAAAACCTAGGGGGAGGAGGGACATGAAGTAGGTAGAAAGAGTCCTGAGCTTCCCTCCAACATGAGTGATCACCAAGGGTGAATTTTTCAGAGCTGCTGTCTGGAGGGGTTGGTAGCCAGAGAGGGCTCACTGCAGCGTGAATACCTCATTGGAGGAGATGGAGATGCTTTGCCAGTGGGCTCCGTCATCAGCTGTGGTGCCAGAGAGGAATCTAATATTCGGAAATAATAAGATCCACTCCAGCTGGTCAATGGGTCCCAGTATTATGGACCCCATTGACACTCTTTGACTCTCAGGTCACCTGTTTTCCCAGCCATTCTCCCTTCCTCTTTCCATACTCTCCTCTGTGAGTGACTCTCACTCCCACCCACTCCATCTCCTCCTTACCACAGCCTCAGTGTATGCTGTCTCCTCTCACCATGCCCACCCCCCCATCCTCCTGAGAAACAAAGGCTGCTGCTGCCCATCTCCAGGTTGCTCCAGCTCAGGTGGTGCAGAGGCCACCATCTCCAGGATGCCCCTGCCCCATCTCTACCAGCCTCCTGCTTTGGTAAAACCAAACCACTTGGCCAAGAGGTCTCCTGGCCACCACGGGGATATCTGGCTGAGTTTCTAGAGCTGCCACAAGGTGGTGAGGTCCTACAGCTTCTCAATCAAGTGGCAATAACTTCTTTTGTTGTTTTTTTCCTTCATGTACTCAAAATCAGTGGCAGTGTAACCGCTGAAACAATCCCCAAATTTGGCTTTAGCCAGAAACTTGCCACTGAATTCTTTAGTCCAGATCATTATATTTTTTGGCCACACTATAACCAAGGCAAACCATTCCTTAACATGGCATGTACGTGACACCAGACCTGATTTACAGTTAGTCTGAAACCTTCTCCAATAGGTACAGAAGTGTTTTAATTCCCATGCATTTTTATATAAATATGTAGCGCTGTATCTTTGTAGGGAATATCAAAAAATGAGTCAACTGCAGGTTGTTTTTTTAAATTGTTCTATGGCCCTCTAATTGAGGACAGCTGCCTTTAAAGACATGTTCACATACACCACCCACAAACCAGACCTTTTTCAGTGCCTGTAGCCCTTGGCATTACATAGGAAATCATTCACTGAATGGTTTAAAGAGTGTTTTTTGTCAATTTTTAGTGAAATTTAGCATCAGCACAGCCCATTGCTGTCAACACTTTGGGATTGAGGCCTTAAATGAAAACAACCATGTAAAGAAACACTGTGTCTTTAGTTTCTTTATTTGAAGTGTAACATTTTTAAGATCAAAGCTAACCTATTCTGTGTGAAGTCCTCTACGGAATTTCAGTTCCAGCGTGCAAAAGAAGGATTATTATTTTATTTTTTTAAAGTATCTCAGCTGGATTCTTGCACATCATCTTTAAGTGGCTTATACTGCAGAACAGTCTGATCTCCTACTCTGGCGCTTTTTTTTTAATGTTTTGTTGAATGCTGCTCTACGCAGCCTGGGATGAATTGGAGTTCAATACTTGGCCCTTTGCCTGTGGAGGTGAGAACGGTGGAAAAGGTGTCCTCAGGAAGCCATGGTGTGAGCAGTGCAGCAGGCAGTGCAGGCAGCATCATGACGGGCAACTGCCAGCCGCTCCAGTGGGCTGCATGACACCAAATACACAGTGACACGCACGCAGGGCGTTGGCTGAATGTCTGATCCCCAGAGTGTGCTCACTCGCTCTTCCCAGAGCTGAAATACAGGCTCAGAAATACTGCTTGGGTCACACTTGGCATATGCATTTTCTCTAAGTGTTTTCATCTTATCAAGTGATGCTTTGTATAGCCAATGCAAATTATGTATCTGTCTTCCTACAGGAACAGAAGGAAAAAGTAATAGAGTAAGGGATGGGATGTTTGCTTTGGCTTCTAGCAAAGTGTAAGTGGCTACCATAGCAATGTGAAGCAGATTTTAATATTTCCTGTTGTTTAGCAGATAATCAACAATGGCAAATGCTGCTGTTTCACATACAAGACAATGTGGAGAGCTGATGAAAGCAGAAGGAGACAGATGATGGCAGTGGAAAGCTCTGCTGTAAACATTGAGCTAGATGCTCAAAGTTGCTTGAGCCTTACTTAGGTAACAGCTTTTCAGTCCCTGCAGAGCAGGGATGCGGCTCAGAGGCCAGAGCTGCAAGTCTGAATGAGAGAGTGAAGTCAAAAGTATCCAGCACAAATCAGATCACAAGCATCTCAATCGGAGTTTCTCGGCTGAATGCATTTGGTGGAGAATAATACAAGATGGCTATGCTGAAGGCTGCAGTGGGACTGCTACGTTGTTCAGATGAGAGGCTTGCAGAATTTCTTGGTTCCTTTCTAACTTTTATCCTTGGGAATAGTGTTCTCGATGAACCCTTTGGCTTATTAATGCTCATCATTATCTAAATTGCTTTTTGTCTTTCAGTTTTCACTCCCCCTTCTTGTAGGCGGTGTTCATAGGAACTTCTTCCAGGGAGAGAAAAATTATGAGTAACCCTTTGTTTGCCTTTCCATCTTCTCTTGATTTTAATAAGACATGAAAGGCAAAAATCTGAGACATCTGTTGTTTCTTTCAGCCATTTCCACAGAGACATTAGATAGCATTTCAAGCACTCAACTGACAAAACAACTCACCTTGTGAGAACACTCTGATTTATTAGATTGTTACATTGCACTGATTTTGTACAATATAGTGAATAGTTATTTTCTCTGAGACTTCCATTTTTTTTTCCATTAAAGCAGTATTTTCACATAGTTTTATGGCATTTTATTATATATGAATAAGAATACACTGGATATTTGGAACATGAAGGAAGTGAGTTAAAAAGAATGCAATTAATTGCCAAAACAATCTTCTAATGGACCCAGAGATGTGGTTAATGCATGATTTACCATCTACTTTAACAATGCCTAATGTACAATCAGTATACAAAGAAAAAGCACTGGTAGGGTGAGAATATGATATACGCTACTTCAGTCAATAGAAATAGTATATATTCTCATCCAAGGACTAGAGCAAACTTCACTTTGTTAAAATGGAGTGAACCAAAAATACTTTTAAAGTCAAGGTGGTTATTGAAAACTAATTTTAGTGTGGTAAGCAGGATTTTTACCCGCAGTGTTTACTCTAAGGGGTTCTTGTATGGCCTGTTTCATTAGGGAAGACACAGTGGAGTGGTCTGTTGGCTAAAATGCTCCATGGGGGGCCTGGCTGGGTGATGACTGGTGAGTGTGCTGGCCCACGAGGTCCTTCTCTGTTTTCACTGTCTGTAATTCTCAGTTTCAGACTCTCATGGAAACTCACAACAACCTCTTGTGTATTTTAAAAGGCTACATAACCCTGAGAAACTACAGGGCAGCCCCCAGCTCTAGCTGACCCATGCAGCTTGCTCATTTGAGTGGCCGAGGGCTCACAGGAATGAGTTGCTCTGCAGTAGGTGCCAAGAGCAGGGAGTCCTCTTAAATGTTAACATATGGTTTGGGCCCAACACAGTCCCAGCAAAACTCTACTGTGAACGCTTTTTTCTCACTCTTAAGCAGCCCTTTATGAAGTTCTTGGAATTTCTCGTGCAAGGTTCATTACACAATTTCTTGATCTCTGTTTATAGTGTTGCCAGTAACAGTGCCTGAGTGAGCTACAGGAGGTGCCCTGTGGTACAGCAGGTCAGCAAAATGAAGAGTGTTGCAAAGGACATACTACTTTGGTACCTAATAATGAACAGTTGGGCAAGTGGGAGAAAGTTGGTCTGATATTTTTATGGAAGTAAATTTGCTTACTCCTTGGTCCCTTCTGCCTTGTTGAAAGACTTCCAGAAATGCTGGCTAACCTGTTGAAAATCCTTATTGCAACTCTGAGCTGTTTCTTACAAAGAGTTCAGTTTTCTACTGGCAAGAATTGAGAGAGCTCCACAGCATGCAATAATGCCATGGTTATTTTTATCAGCAAAATACCTGGCATAGTTATCTTAGTGTAGCAAGTGTGGTCAAGTGGTGTAGTGTAATGCAACACCATCTAAAGAATGCATGTGACAGCTTTGTTTTGCAAGAAGGTAGTAGAAGGGCTTGTTGGAAGGAGAGCCCAAATGCCCTTTAATTCAAAGAACTAGCATCTAACCCTAATTATGTAGTAAAAATGGAGGTAGTGCAAGCACCAGAAAATGGACAAGTCTGCAACAGGAACAAAAGCATCGACTGCTGTTGAGCTGTATGCAAAGTTCAACTGAGAGAGAGAGAGAGAGAGAGAGAGAGAGAGAGAGACAAAGTGGCTCCAGTTGCACATAAATACTTGATGGAAAGTGTGTTGAGGAAGCAGGTCAATGGGTTATTTCTCATAAGATGCAAAATTGCTTAATATAAGTGAAATGAATTGCCCTTCCTGCAGAAATTAATTATGAAGGCGACTTTACAGAGCAGCATAATAAAGATGTAGGCAAAATAACAGTGGCATTGAATTCAAAAGTTATGCATAATGAATGGTCTATTAACATGCCTATGATCAGTACCAAGAGACCTTGACTGTTGTATAGTAACATACTTAAGTTTCTAACTAACTGATTTTATTATTTAGTCTGAAATTATGTTAGTAGTTTAGCAAAGAACAAGGTCTAAAATAGCACGGTGAGATCCAGGAATAATTTACCAAGGATTAACTTTTTGTATCTGGTGACACTTCATTAGATTCCAGCATGCTCCTTCCCTAAAACATCTCCCATGATAAACATCTGTCCACAACAAAATCTGATTATGTCCATATTTCATAATGAAATTATGCACACAGAGATACTTAATCCTATGTGGCTACCATTTTTTTTCCACCCAATCTGATAGATCATTCTCTCTTCCTAGGGGAAAAAAAAAAAAAAGGCTTCTTTGCTATTGTCATTTATCAACACATCGTAACTGTTTAAAGATATCAAAATAGGGACTACTGGGAACAAATCCTGTTAAAGTATTTACAGATGAGCAATACACAGACCAGATACCTGATAATAGGCAATTTATGAAATGTCCAGAATTCTGGTAAGACTGTGTGGAGTAAATTTGTTTGTAGTGGGGAACCTCAGATTCTCTTCCAAGCAGATATGTTCATGTGCAGTCCTACCAGCTCATCTCCCCTCTTTGCAGAATACCATAGAAGAGAGAGCATCCAACCAGAGGAATCAGTGGAGGGAGAGTTTCTTTCACCAAATGGTTGAAGTTGGAAGGAACATCTGGGGGTCATCTTGACCAACCTCCCTGCTCAAGCAGGGCAACCTACAGCCAGTTTCCCATGACCGTGGCTTTTCAGTATCTCCAAGG
The DNA here is from genome assembly GCF_018691265.1 of Tyto alba. Lineage (NCBI taxonomy): Eukaryota > Metazoa > Chordata > Aves > Strigiformes > Tytonidae > Tyto > Tyto alba. The sequence continues at coordinate 8,248,942 of NW_024881261.1, forward strand.
GGATTTCAGAACCTCTCTGGGTAACCTGTGCCACTGCTTGGTCACCCTCACAGCAAAAAAATGTCTCCTGATGTTCAGAGGAAATGTCTTGTGTTCCAGTCTGTGTCTTGTTCTGTCACTGGGCACCACTGGAAAGAGCCTGTCTCCATCCTCTTTGCACCATCCCATCAGGTATTTATATACACTGAGATCTGCCCTGAGCCTTCTCCAGGCTGAACAGTCCCAGCTCTCTCCACCTTCCCTCATGTGTGAGGGGCTCCAGTCCCTCAATCGCCTTAGAGGCCCTTTGCTCAACTCTCTCTTTTATATGTAAAAAAAAGACTTTAACATTTAACAATTAATATTTGGTGAAAAGATTTCCATCTGAAATCAAAGGAAGTGATTTGGGAACTGTAAGAGGGACTAGCAGCTCCTGGGCTGCAGAGATACTGGTGAGTTTCGATTTTTAATGACTCAGGTCACTGGTGTAACATCCACAGCAAAAAACCCTGTTACAACTGCTTTAAAGAAGTGATGTGGTGCCTTGGCCCATTCCTTCCCTCAAATTGACCAAAACAAGTCCCAGATTTTCTGAGTGAACACAGTAATGTACTTTCTAGGGAGAAACAGGACGCTTGAAAATGTTTCTTGTAAGGACATTCCTGTACAAACCCTCTTCTCTGCTCTGGCAGCCCATTTTATCCAAATAGCTACAAAATAAACCAGAGCAGAACCCCAGAGGAGCACATATAATCCACCGCAACTGGTGAAGCACAGCCTCTCCAGTGTGATACTGGTGCAACGGGGTCCCTCACCTCAGGAAAGAGGTTTAGAGAGGAACTCAGTTTCTAGCTTTCCAAGAGCATGATATTTGTCCCTGCTAAGCTGGAAGCAAGGGATATCTCATGTTTTTCTGATAGGAACATAGTGAATCACTTCTGAGCTGTTTGTTATCTCTAAATAAGTGTCCTTGCAGGTGCTGACAGGTATTCACATCTTGGTGGGTGAAACCCACCACCTGTCTGTGCTGGCAGACAGAGGAAACACCTATTTCAACCAAATCATAAAAGGTGAGCACCCATAAAGTACAATGTACTGCTACAAAGGGCGGGTAGATATAATTTGTCTAGTTATCTTTTATAGTTGCAAATTTAATATGCAGGGTTGTTAATTATAGTATAATTAGAGCATTTTAAAATGCCATGCTAAATACTTAATCTTCTTCTGATTTATCCTCCAATCAGTTTGTGTCCTTTTTGTGTGCAGATAGACATGTTTGCCATCCTAGGTGGGAATAGCTAGCAAAGATCATGCCAGTCTCTCTAATCAAATGGTTAAGTTTTTCAAATGAATCCATATTATCTGAGTTTTTCATTTTTAATCATACTTATACTCCAGTTTGAATGTGTGTTGATTAGTTAGTTGACATCTTAGGGAAACAAGAAGTGCTTATATTTACCCAGATATATTATGCTAGTCATTATTCAGCACTGATTGGTTTTATGAAAAAATATACATTACCTCAGCAGATAAGCTGTTTAGTCTTATTCATCATGTTAATTATATACTCAAATAGCTATTGCCATTTCTTTTTTTTTTTTTTTTGAGTTTATTAGTAGTTGTTTATCTGCACAGTGATTATGTAGTTTACTCTTCCTTGTTCCCATGTGTCTGCTCTGAAAGTGGTAAACATATGGCTGTAGTCATGCCCTGAGGGTACCTCCAGCCTGTAGTCACAGTTGTTTCCTCAAGGTAGCTCTCCTCAACAGGAGGATGATGAATCCTCAAGCGTTAATTTAGGCTTTGCAGGGACTGATGGATGCCACTGCTTCAGAAGAGAGCGGCCTTCTCTCCCAGCCAGAGGAGATCTGCTGCTCCCTTCTTTGACGTTTGTTGTTGGAGATGTTGGGGTTTTATTTATGTATGAGAGGTAAGATTGTCTTTGTGTTCATTAAAAGGTCCGAGTAACTTTTAGCCCAAATGAGGAACAGGAACATGCACATGGATAGCAACTACATCAAATTTCTGATTATAGTACTTATTTGATAAGGTACCACACTCTTTAATTCTGCGTGTACAGTTATGTGCAGTATTCTGTTAAATAGCTAATTTATGAGAAAAAAATTTATATTCCATAAGGGTGAATAGGTAAGGTTCACAATATACTGTCTCTAGATGATTCCAGGTCAAAATAATTCATTCGCGTGATAATTGTTTCCAATTTCTATCACTTCACTCTAGATTCTATGAATTTAGGAGTTATGTCAATAATCACTAGCATTTGCTTCAGTGTGTCATTCTGTGATATTTTCAACTTGCGAAGCCCATCTGTGTGAATATTCATAAAACACCCATCCAAGAGAACAGGCATAAGCCATGTTCTTAACTGCGGAAAAAAAAAATTCAAAAATGGTATGCAAGTAATTATTAGTAAGATTCTGCACAAGTACAAGTGACACAGACGTGTTGGGAACTGTTCATTTTCATCAGCTTCAAGCGTTAGTGAAAACAAGAGGTGTCCAACATCTCACTAAGATCTATCCCAAGGGAAGACAAAGAGAGGTAAACCCCTCAGTATTTATCTTTCTCTTCCATTTTCTATATAATTATCCTATTTTATACGGTTGTTGGCTACTGTGAAATTGAGAATACCAGCCAGATTCTTATCCATTGCAGGTCCAAGTTCTTCATTATTTGTTTTTGTCTTACTGTTTGATTTGGCCCCAACTGCATGGTTCCTTTCATGCTGTTTGCTATGAACATCTTTTCTTACTCACCTCCGCATCTATTCCTGTAGGTATTGCAAAAGAATGTCTCTGGAGTAAAAACAATGATTCATTTAATTTTTGGCTATTTTAGTAGCTCCTTAAAACTATGAGTATTATTCTTGTTCCACCCTGTGCACTGGTTACTTGACTGCAGATACGTTTTGATGTGGACAGATGTGATTTTATGAAGATCTCTCACAAGACTGAAGCCACTCTGATACTGAATATTGATTTTAGGCAAATTCTGCATACTTTATGTGCTTTTTTTCCTCTTTAGCTTTTGTTCATTTTTATTATCTTTGTGATGATACTGGAAACCTCTGGTCACAAAAAGTGCAGGTATTCTATATAAGCTTCAACAAGTAGTATAAGCAATAAAAGTTTTAACAAGTAAACAAGTATTTGTATTGTTTGTCTGCACACAGCTTAAACAGAGGAGGGGCAGCCCTAGTGAAATTATATACACATACATATATTAAATACATCATCAGTAAGAACAAGCTGGTCAAAAGCTGCAGTTGGCAAAATGAATTTTTGGAAAAAATCCAAAAGATGATGAGAAAATGCCTCCTGAAAAATTACCAAAACCTGATAGCAGTAGGAAAAAATGATGGGCAATAAAGGTCACAGACAACCTTATCATTAGGAGAGTTCACATACATTTACAAAAGATATTTCCTCTCTGGGAATTGCATAATCCTTTCAAAAATATCCAGCTCTTTGGCACTGCCCCTCCTATTCTCTCCGGCCTGTCCATAGCTCGGGAACAGCAGATACAAAGAATATATCTGTCCTGCTGCAAGCAGAATAACAGCATCAAATGGGTTTGAACAAATGTGTCACAATGTTATTTTCAATAAAGCTTATAAACATAATCATCTGTGAACAACAGGGGGTGGGAGCAGAGATATGAGAAGACTGAATCATCCCTCAAAACACAGGGCTCTGCAAACCCTTCCAAGTATCTGGTTTGCATTAGTATATTGAGAGATTCACCAGGGAAGAGGTATCGTCATTCAGCTCTCGTTTTCTCTTTCATCCTTCTTGGAGCTTAGTTGGAATCCATCACCAGCTCCTGGGTATATGTGGACCTACCTGGAGATAGGGCACTGTCCACGAAGAGTTGGACAGGTGGTAGGGGAGGCCTCTTGTGAAGTTAGCTTTGGTGCGGGTGATGGGAACTGGAGGCAGAAAGGAGCAGGAGTGGTACGTTTGCCCTCAGTCCTGTCACCTACACAGATCATCAGAAGGGCAGACCCTCAGAAGCCACCTAGATCTGTCAGAAACTTCCGAAGATTTCATCTTCCCTCTTCTTTGTAGCTTATTTCAGTGGTTCCACTAATAAAACCTTTACTAATACCCAACTTGTCACCTGTCTTAAAGTTTAAACCCTGTACTAATTCTTCGACCCAATTGTTACTGAAGACAGCTTATTAACAACTTCATGACAGTCCTTAACTGGTATCAAGGCCTTCATCATTCTTTCCCTGGGTTTTTCCTACAGGAAACGATCCCCCTAGATACATCCTTTTTAGTTCTTACAGGCCCAAGTTACATTTAGAACTGATTGCTCTCATTGCAGGCTCTCCACAGGCTCTCTCCGACAGGTCTGTGTTTTTGTTTGACACGTGGTAATAGGAGCAGCATTCTGTTCTGCCTGATGTCTCGCCAGAGTCAAACACAGCAGGCAGAAACCACAGTGTGTCTTACATACTTACTAATATTCCAGATTTTGTCTTTTTCATAGCCATATATTACCTTAATTTACTCAAACTTCCAGAAAAGATGCACTTATTTTACTGATGCATTTGATTATTACCATTTCTATGTAGCATACCAGAGCACTGTGTAGAGTCATACCCGTTTTAAATCACTGCTCCACTTGGGCAAGAGGTGAATTCCAATCCCACTTTCTACATGCTTCCAGTCTGCCCTGTCATGTCTTCCTTCCGCTGTCCTACCATGTAGAATTTGTGATTCTCATAACTTTGCAGAGTCAGTGACAAAGCTATTCCTGATCTGGGAAGAACAGGCACATATGGGTGGAACCTAAAGATATGGTGAATCCATCTGCATTTTCATTTCCCAAAGGACATGGATTATCCATTATATGTCATGTCCAGTAGACAGTGACTCAGTCCTTGATTTTTTTTCCCCAACACTAGTACTGACTGTGTACTGAACAAGTTTTCAGACACCTTTAGTCTTAGTTTTCCCATTTAACAAGAAATAGTATTTTTGAAATGCTATCACTAGAAATCGGTTATGTATGTTCAAAGTAAGATGTTGCTTTGACAGAGGAAGCAATTGCTACCCAGTCCCTATTTCAACATTCTGAAATCCCATGTCAGGTGCTTGTATTGCCTGCTGAGGCCTTTTATGATCTTAATGGTTTACAGCATTGGTTATGTAGACAATATATTACATAGAAATAGGCATTACGAACTAACTCTTACTTAAAATAACCCTGAAACAATTAACTGAATTCATGATCCAGGGAAACATTTCTGGGGATATTAAATCCTTAGAGCATAGGGGGATCCATTAGCAAATATAGTAATGGAGTTAATTTTTCTGTTGTCTACTAACTTAGAAAAAGAAAAGCCACTCTTGATTAACAATTGATTAATATATTTGAGGAATAATGTTGTAGTGGCACCCCATCCTACTATTGTAATCAAAAAGGTCTGAAACAAAGACATCCTTGTTTTAAATGCTTATTTTTCCAGGTATTGTAACTTGTTGTAGGTCTAAGTGGATAACAACAATAAGAACAGTGATGAAACCATAATATAGAAATTATGGAAGGGAATTATTTTGACAGAGCCATGATACTTTAATTTTAATAAATAAATAAAATAATGGAAGAATTGGCTTACTGTCTCTGCAGATATCAAAGGGATTTTATGCCCTGTTCTGGCTGCATACAACAGACCGAGCATTGTTGCAAGACGAAGATGTCCGGTCTCTTGGCATAGTGCAGGGATAAGCAACCCTACAATGACTCTTTTGGAAATCCTGCTATTGTGCTGTATGAAGGAAATTGGTTTGGAAACAGAGGGGGGGAGGTGATATCAGCAATGGGAAGAAGGGCTTGGAATGAGACCTGTGGCTGAAGGGAAACCAACAGGCAGCCCAAGAAAGGATGCTAAAATGTAAAACACTGGCAAAATTTCTCTGACTTAAAGAGGGGGCTACTCAAAACTGAGGTCAGCCCAGATCTCTAAGGACCTAAATAGAACCTCTGTGTTCCTTCAAATGGAGGCATTTATTGATGTGTGACTTTATTTGTAATTTTTACATTCAGCTTCTGGTTACAGACACAGATTCTGGTTGATTCTTTTCCACTAGGCTAAAAAGCCCTCAAGTATTGAGGATTTTCTCTTGTGAAATTAACATAATCAAATAGTTCGTTTCCTTTTTGCTCAATTAAAAAGATCAAGGGTCTGAGGTCTCTCATTGCAAATCACTCTCCTCAGACTTTAGGTCATTTTTTTCTCTTGTTCTTTCTCCATACATGTCTCTGCACCATCTTTTAAAGAAGTGGATAGAGTAACTTTATTTTGGTCTTGTTAATGTCATAGAAGAAATTTTTTTCTCTGCTGTCAGTGTACATCCCATTATTTTGCTGCAGTACCTTACTGGCAGCACATATGTAATTACTTGCACTTTGCCTCCCACTTCCTCTACAGAACCTTCGTTTTCCAAGATAATTTCCCATTCTTTGCATATGACTCCACCTCTAGGAGTATGAATTTATAAGTTTGCATCTGGTACAGTTAAATGGGTTTTGTGCTGACTAGTTCAAAATAAGCTGACTAGCTTATGAACTTCCCAGCGTGGCCTCCTCTGCCTTACATGAGCATACCACGCTTATGAGACACCAGTACAGCTCACGTGGATCTCCTGGCTTCTTTCCAGGATGCCACACGTGTTATTAACTACCTCTAGGACATAATGCAGTAAAGCATCAATATGGAGTCTCTTCATGTTTTAAAGGTCAAGATGAGAAGACTAGAGGATGCAGGCTGGGAGGAAGCATGCAGGAAGACTGAGCAACTTTTTGTAGTGAGGTCTTTTTCGTTTCCTTCCCAGGTATTTCTAACTAATGTTGCCACGTATGTTGCAATGAGTGTCTTCTGACCTGCCTGCCACAGTGAATGACCGGTATTTGCCAAAGAAGGAGGGAGGGAGGTGTATAAGTTGTACCTTTGCCCATGCAAATCTGAAGATAGTTGCCTCTCAGCTGACTGCTGCCGAAGCTTAGCAAAAAAGAGAGGCAGAAACAGATTCTGTAGTGCGCTCCATGTCAGCCTTGGGGTAAGCCGGGCAAGGTAACCATTTTAATAGAGAGGTCATCACTGGATCCCCTCCTTTTTCACACAGAGACCGTCAGAGAACAGCAAAGAGAACAGTGCTCTTCTGAGGTGAGCACAGCAGGGTCCCTGTCAAAGCCCTCCACCCTCATGTTGCTCCAAAGTCGTGATTCTGTCCTGGACACTGGAGCGGGCATGCAGTTGTTTCCCTCGGATCCCACAAACAGTAATGCAACCCTTGAATGTTTTTTTTTTGGTTGGTTGTTTTGTTTTTTTTTTTTTTTAACCCACCTTTTAGCTTTCTTCATACCACGGTACTCAAATAGCAGTTTTATAACCTGCCGTCACCCCTCTGGGCAGCGCGTGGATCAATCCCAAGAGTAAACCTGCCCCCCACAAACCGTGCAAAAGGGCTTATTAAACCCGCACGCACCCGCAGCCGTGCGGGAGGGCTCCCTCCCGGCCCACGGCGGACCCCCGTGGGAGACCCCCGCCCAGGGACCGGAGGGATGGGCGCTCACGGCCTGCCCGTGGGGACGGCGGCTGGCGGGCTCGCCACGCTGAGGGGGGTTATAAGGACGCCCTCCTCCCCTGCCCCCGCAGCCCGCCGGCGGGGCTTTTGTTCGCCCCTGCCCCAAGCAGAACAGCGCTCCCCGGGGGCTCCCCGGCCCGGGCAGCGGGCACGAGCCGCCCGCCGGAGCCCGCCCGCGGGCTGAGGGGGCCGCCGTGCCCGCACCCCCGCACATGCTCACTGGGTGCGCCGCGGGAGTCTGGGCATGTGCAGAGCGGGCCGGGCCGCTCGCCGCGCCCGCCGCGCCCCGGGGCTCCGGCCGCCCGCCCGCTGCCAGGTGAAGCCGCGCTAGGTGGGGCGGAGCGGGGCAGCCGCTGGCCGGCGGCGGGGCAAGATGAACAGCTCGGACGAGGAAAAGCAGCTGGAGCTTCTCGCCAGCCTGAAGGACCAAGGTAGGGGCGGGCGGCGCCGGAGAGAGCGGCTCCTCGCTCCGCTCCGCTCCGCCGCCGCGGGCCCTGGGCTCGGCCGGCGGGAGCGCGGCCGCTGCGGGGCGGCGTGAGGCGAGGGCTCGGCGCGGGGGGACGGGGCGCGGCCTGCGCCGGGGGCGGCTGCGGCCTGGGCGCCCCCCGCCCCCCCCCGGCACGGCTGTCAGGTCCCCTCTCGTCCCCAGGCCCCTTTCTCCGACAAGGCAGAATGAAAAAAAAACAAAACAAAACAACCTTAACAAAATAAGTGGGGGGCGTGAAACGTGTTGGATGTGCCCGTCGCAGCGGCCTCGCCGCCCCGCAGTTGTGCCCGGCGGAGGCTGGGGAGCGCGGGCGTCGTGGTGGTCGTGGTGAGGGCCAGCGGGTGAGGTGAGGTGAGGTGGCGGCACACGGGCTGTGGCTGCTGTCAGCCAGGACCTTCCCGCCCGGCGCTGGGTGCTGGTGTCGGGTGTACGGCTAACGGGCGGCATTGATCCCCCAGCCGGCACTACTGGTGAGCCCAGAGGTCTGGCCGGCCCCGCTATCTCTCTCTGGAGCTGAGCTTGACGTGGGGTGCCTGGCCGCACCCAACCTGGCGTCCTGTCCCATCTCCTGCCCCACGTTACAGGATCCGATACTAACCCAACCCACCAAACACCCTCCATCCCGCTCCCCGTCAGTGTGCAAACTTCCCGCTGATAGCTCGGGGCTCGCCCTGATACGCTGTAAGTTTCTGTAGAGCCTTTGTAGTTCCAGTGTAAATGAAAGGAAGCCCTTGTCCCGGGCTGGTTTCGTTCCCTGCGTGAGTCACTCCCGGTGCTGTTGTAGAAAAGTCCAGTACTTCAGCTTTGTAGATGTTTAGCTTCATAAGTGTGTAGTTTGGCTCGGAAACTACAACATCGCAATATTTAATCTTCTGCAAGAAGAGGCATGGAAAAGAGCTTGGATGCTCAAAAGGTAGCCCATTTTTTAACTTCCCTGGTCAGACTATCCTCGAACCAGGTTGGTCCAGCAGAGTTGCTGCCTTGGTTAAGTAGATAGGCAACCTTTGAAGAACCAGTGTTACCAGCCATTTGAATTGTGAGCATGCATCAAGTGTCTGCTGTGCCTCCTGTCTCACATCTCCATGCACAGGAGGTGCAGAGTGCCAACGCTGTAATTCCCACAACTGCATTCTCCTGGTCTCCTGTGAGCCTGGGAGGAGCTGTTTGGAAAGGACCCGTTGGACAAAGTTGTGTAAAGAAGTGAAATTACAGGGGTGTGATCAGTGCCCCTTTTTCTGTTATTCATTTTGACCATAAATGCAGTTGGTCACCTCTGCTCTATAGCAGAAGCTTTTCTTAACCAAATTTCAGCTGGGTATTTATGAACTATTTATGACCTGCTTTGCACTTTTTTTTTTTTTTCGGTTGTTGTTGTACACTCGGCATTGTAAATTCATGACTACCAGCTGCACTGGGTAGATTCTGACTTACAAGGATTTCAATGGGTATAAAATTCACAATAATTTTATAGCTGTGTGTTTTGATAATATGGGACCAAAAAATAAAGTTAAAAACCTAGGGTTTTGCTGACTGAGTGCTTGCTTCCCTCTAATACTGTTGGCTCCAGAGGAGTTGCCTATGCCAAAGACAGTTGCTAAAATGACAATAATCACTTGCGAAAAAGGCAAGTTTGGGTCATTCGCTAGTGAAATAATAGCCTCTTGAAGGTGGTAAGATTGGGGCTTCAGTTCTAATGTGTGAAAGTCTTCTGCTCCAGTAGGCTGAGTATCCTTTAATGTCTAATGAAATTTTACAGGACTGCAGGAATTAGTTCAAGGGAAAGATACTGTAACTTGAGGACTGGCTGTCCCAGATCCACTTAAGCTGTTGAAATAGAAACTGTACTTGGCAGACCCTGTCCTGTAAGGTTGGTGGATGTTCTTGCCCAAACTTAGAAGTTATAATGTGTTGTTGTGAGGCTAACAAATGCTTATGTAGTTGTATGGCTGGCGAGAAAGTTGTTTTATATGGGCAAAAAGTTACCCAGTGGAAGACTTTTGAAAGTATTCTTTTATATGCTGTTTTGCATTTAAAACATTGTAAAATTACGGTAGCACACCATAGTTAAATTAGTAGGTAAATTGCGTTAACTAACAAGTCTGAGATGCCCAAAGTAAAGAGTCCAAGTGATCAAAAGGTGATGAGATGCATAAAATTATCCTAACAGTAATGACCTAAATATTGTTACTGTAAGTAAGTAAATTTGCTTCCTCTTTATAAACTGTAAGTTTGAATATATAGTTTCCCCTCCATTCTTGTTGATAACAAAACAAGACTATTTTGGGTACTAACACCTTTCCTCAAGTAATTTTAGGATGCTCTGTGGAACAGAGGCAGCATGAAAACAGGAGGAAAAACAGGTCTCTTGTTTCTCCTCTTTACTGCTTCCAGGTGTAGATAACAGTATTACTTTGGAAGTAAATGCAGTTGGTGGAAGGATCTGCTGTCTCTGAATATTTGGGGTAATGGGTGTACATACTTATATTCATTGGAAAGTGGCATATGGCTTCAGATTACCATAATGTTATGGTCTGTAGTCAGATTTCTGAAAAACACCCATTCATTTGGAGGTGTTTCAGAGAACGTTTGTTCAGTAGCCCTTGTTTGGCTTCTCTTTCAGGATTTGTTTTTCTAGTCTTGAGAAACTTGCCTGACACCAGGTAACTAAACTGTCTGAGAAGTGATACAAAAGGTAGAGGGGAAGGCAAACAGCAGCACAGGTGGCCGATTGCTGTCATGTTTCAACTACTGCTTATACTCTTCCTAAACAAGGTCAGTAGATTGAACCTGAGGCAGGTGTCTTGTAGCTGCTCACTCAGTTCTCGACGGCAGCTGTGACACTGACTGGTGTCTGGGCAAATTCGCTTGGCTGTTTGGCAGAGCTCTGAACGGCAGCAAGGACATTGAAGCTGTCTGTGTGCAAGATATGCTTATCTTTCACCCATGCTGAATTTTCCAAGTCCTGTGTGTTAGACTCAGATACCCGATACTGATCATTCTTTGGCTTGCTCCATTACCAAGTTTAAGGTGAGCATCATGAAGAAACACGATCTATGTATTCATGATATTTAGGACTTAAAAGTATTGTTTGAATTTTAATCCTGTGAATGGCTTTCTGAGATGGCTTGGATTGATAAAGCAGATCCGCTATAAATATTAGTATTACCTAAGTGTACCCTGATATTTCCAGCAGTACACATTTTTATTCAGGTGGCCCTTATAATTCCTATGGGTAAGACTTAAAATTGAAGCAAAACCTTGAGTTATTGATGGTTGGCCATAGAACCTGAGGTACTGCAGCAAACTGGCTAACAGCTGCATCATAACAGTAGTTGATTACCTGCTTGGAAGATTGCCTTGTTTGTCGTTGGTTTTATTTGCACTGCCCTTAAAGACAAAGTCATCTTTCGCTGTGGTCACTTCTTTGTTCAATTGAAAACAGGAGTCAGCAATCCAAAATGTCTGGAGTTATAAGCTAGGTAAAATTACACTTCAGCTGCCACTACCATAGTCACATTTCTGGTCACTTTGCTAAATTACAGTGGTTAACAACTACTGTTTACACATATACTAAACATGTTGTTATTGCCTGGATTTTCTTCATCAGTTTTAAAGGTCTTATCTTGCTCTGTGTGTGTTGGCTGAATTTGATGAAGTGTGATGGTTTCCAGTCTCTAGTCCCAAGCACTGTGGCTTTGTATGATTTTTTTTTTTTTTAATGATTTTTAAATTTCTGGTTAAGATCTATTTGATCTCTTAGAAAAAAAGAAATAATAGAAAAATGTTAGAAACTTTGAATAAGGGAATACCATATATCTTCTAAGGAAAAGACTGCCAATCTGACAGCAATATCTCAGAGTGGTACTTTTTAAGTATATGCTATTGACAAGCTCTTAATGTGTCTTGACAAATTTATTCTTGTTTGTGGCAGAGGCATAATTTTTACAGCCAGAGGAACTTCTTTGTTTAGGGTAGGATATCCTGTTGGTTGGTATGTTCCCCTCTGTAGTCATCTGCTCTATAGATTTTTTTCTTTTTTTTTTTCCCCCCATGTATCTGTGTATGTGGGTGTCCATACAGAGCAGTCGTCATTCCCCTGCTTGAACATTTTCTTCATTTATTACAGTTTAAAAGTGTTTCCCACTTCAGTTTCTTGTGCTGAACCATATCTGTTTTTCAGAAACTTGTGAAGGCACATCTTTTGGTGTGAGCTTAGTTGTTGGGCTTTATCAGGCAGTGGTATATTTAATTTCCCTGTCCAGTTTCCAGGAAGCTGTAAGACTGCAGGATGCAAATTTGAGTTCTTATTAAAAAAATTTCTTTGTACACACCTGTATAGATGTGAGTAAAATTGAAGCATGTGGAAACACAAGACACAGGATCTGACTTGCAGTATTTGTGCTTAACGCTTACCTATGTGTACTTACACACATTATTTTGATTTATTTTTTTAAGAACTGTTTGATAATTGAATCTTGTAGGTATCAGCTAGTGCGACTGCTATGTGACCAAAAGCTTGGTTTGGCCATGTAAGCTTCAGGCCTAGTAATAGGTTAATATATTTTGAGTCATTGTAAAGTAATGGGTATGATGCCATCACATACATTGACCTTTACGCAAGCCCATATGTGCTTGTTTCTGAGCTCCATCTCTCTTTTGTGGAGGCCCAGAAGTTGTTAAAAATGCTGCCCAGGCATCAGTTTGAAGTGTTTTGCACATGGCTGGTGCTGCTGATGCCATACCATGTCCCTTTGAAAGAGAAATTGCATGGGTTTAGTGAAAGGGATCTTTGAGCCTAAAGCAGGGAACAAGAGAAAAATTGAGCCCTTTTGACTTTTGTTTGTACTCTTGACAGCAATTCAAAGGTCTTGTGCATGCTGTGCTTGTAGGGCAACCATCGCTGTTTGGGAGATGGTTTGTACAACAGACTTGACCTGACTCTTACGATTCCAAGTACACTGGGATGAGGAAAGTGGTAGCAGCAGTCCCATTAAAGCTTCTGGTGCAGTGTTGCTGTCGGAGGTTATGCTCCCTCTAATGGTACATCCCAACCCACAAAAAAACAGGTGTTGGTCTACTTCTGCCAATGAAGAATGACTTCATTAGGATACCTTGTTTCATCTGGAGCAAAGGATGTTTTGCACTGTAAATGCATTCTTGTGCCTGTACTAGCAAAGACATGCCTAGTCCGTAGTCTAGAAGAATAATTAGTGGAATGCTACTTGCTTCCTTTGACAGGTCTACTTACTTTTTGATTAACTAAGTAGGTTTGAAATGCTGAAGTGGCATTACTGGTTGATTTGGCATGGAAGGGCTCTCAATCTACTTGAAGGCCATCCTGGTTTACAATATAAATGCTAAAGTATATGCATGTAGCATTGTTAAGGTTGTGTTTGTTTTTTTTTTTTTTTTTTTATTTGTATTTTTTAATACACAGCTTTAGAAAAGGGGCTGGTTGATGAATTTTTTAATAAAAAGAGTAGGAAGAGTCTTACCACCTCACTCTGTGTAAATGAATGTGTCTTTTCTGTTGTTCACTATGAATTATAGTTATTACATACTTTTACCCTTATGACCTTGTTTTACTAATAAGTGCTTTTTAGCCATAGCAAGTATATAAACCATCTAATTTAGATAATACATATCTTCTGTTAGCAAATTCAGATTCAGGAGGCACAGGTTTACAACGGAAAATCAGAAGACTAAGATATAATTAAAGGAGATTCTGTATACAAAATTACCTGCTTAATTTAATACAAGTAAAGTGTATTGATATGTGTTGACAGGAGAGCCTTTTATGGCCAACTGAGCTGAGGAGTGAATAGTTGGTGAATAAGCATGGTCGTGTTATGAAGGAACATGCTCTGTTCACTCATGTTGGCTATTTTGTGATTTGACTGTTTTACAGTAAGAGCAGGGCAGCCTGGGAATTTGTTTTGGGTGGGTTAAGAGGTATAGCCCAACATATTGTGTTCTTTTCTCTATTTTTCCCAGCTTTTTTCTTTCCCTAATCTTGAAATTAAGTTGGAGTGTTGTTCTGAGGCTGTATGAAGGTAGCCTGAAGTAAAGAAACATGATCTGGATCCTGAAAAATCGTTTGTAAAATACTGCTGTATAGCAAGAATAATTCTGTTAAGGATAAACTTAAGTTAGCATCAGACAGTGACAGAATCTCAAGAGGTCTCTGATACATACTTATTATAGTTCTTCAGGATTCACTGGAGGCTAATGAGTACCACATAGGCATTTTACTATCGATATATGCTACAGTGTTGATTCATTGAGAAAATGATGTCTAGTTCTGGAATTTTAGTAGCATCTTTAGTAAAGCATCTTCAATTGTTTGTTTCATTCACCACTAATTTATTGGAAAGAGATATCTTTATTCCAGGGTAAATTATATATTGCATAATCTGAATGAGTCAAGGTGAGATGGAAGAAGTTTTGAGATGATCAGATGCTGTTGTCAGGTATATTGTGTGAGCATCTTCTTAGGCTAAGGAGAAAAAATAGTCCTGTCTCTCAGAAAAGGTTCAGGGAAGTACTCATACAGCAGGATTTACTGCTTGTCAGTCTATAAATGAGTGATAATGATGTCTCCTAATCTACCAAAGAGGGTTTTAAGGCTAAATAAGCTGTATGAGATTTGGGAAATGTGAAGTGTTGCCTAGCGCTGCTGGTATTAATTGTTCTAGGGTGGTTTTAGAGCAAAGAGATCATTGTCACCTTTATGCCATTTAGTGCTTCAGTGAAGGTTATGTAGACTTTTGACTTTTTTTTTAGATGGCCTCAAAACTTTATTGTACATAAAACACTTGAAAAACTTCTTATAAAAAATTCCCAATAACCCCCGCGATGTTCAGAAAAATAAAAAAATCCACCAACTTTCATATTCTGCCTTTGCAGAGAATCTGAAATACAGCAGAAAATGTGTGTAGTTGTGTAGTCATTTTTAAATTATTATTTCTGTTTCCAGGCTGGATAAAAAACAGCAATTTCTTCATTAGATTTAGTGTTTAATAAACCTATACCAGAAAATCTCAGCGATGGAATCTGTATGGGAGCATCATCTAGATGTTGCCATCCACGAAGAACAATCTTATTTTAAGATATCAGATCCTCACTGTGCATTAGCTGTATTCAAGGAAGAACTAATAGTTTTGCAATGAAAGTAAGAGGGTGAGCATGGTAAAAAGGCACTGAAGAAAGTTGCTATGTGAGTGCAGCATGAAGTAGCTGATGATTTTGTGTTTGCATTCCACAACAAATGTTCTGTGGATTACTATCTGCAGTAAAAGAGGGAAGGGCCACCCCAAACAGGCAGTTCAATTCCCAGTCTCACACAGGTGAGCCCTTACGGGGGGGGGTGTGTGTGTGTGTGTTGCTAGAGCATTGTGTAAGTTAATATCCTTGTTTTTCTAAAACTTGTTATTGTATCCATGCCTTAAGGGCTGATGATTCAGAGTTCTGGGTTCACCAGCATGTGAGGAGAGCTGTCAAGGGTGGGACAAATCTATATTTACATTTCTCAGTCATTTATAAAGTATTGAATAGCAGGTATGAGTTTGCCTTGAGGGTGGGCAAACACTAGGAGTTTTTGAGTATGAAGAAGCTTGAATTGTATCTCGATACAGTTTTTATTCTTTTTCTTGCATCTGGATGCTAGGATTCTTTTCCCTTGTTTTCCTAAAGGGAACAGGGATGAAGAACTTTGTGTTCCTGTTTAGGAAATAAGTTGTTTCACTTCAGGTGCTCTTTCTTAGCAACAGCATCAGGGCAATTTCTTCCCTGTTCATCTACATGTTGTTTTTTTTCCGCTTCCTGAGTATGGGATGTGGGTAGAGGTAACAGGGGTAGGTAAGAAGAAGTGAGGACAAAGTACAGGGATGGATGAGAGACTTTGGTTTTACTGGTGCAGGAAAGCAGGACACATTTGTAAGAAACCCAGTTTTGTTCCTTCCACTCTTTAGAGATACCTTTCTACTTGGATGAGCAGGAGTGAGGATTTTTTTCATCTATTTAAATTATCAGATTTCCTGTGAGTTTGTATGTGGACTGTGACTTTGTTTTCAGTGGCTTTATTTAACTTTTTTTTTTTTCCTTTGAGAGCCCTGGAAATTTTTCAACACATGCAGGTCACAACAGAGCTGAAATTCTGGCTAAGAGTTTTCTAGTGTTCCTCCATTCCCCTTTCTAGTTAATATAATCAGCAGGGCTTTGCCATTTCCCCTCTGCTGGTCAGGGCACACAAGGAGCATAGTCCTGTGTTTTGAATTACTAGACCAGGAGCCAATGCTGCAGTCTGTATCTCAGACTTCATGTACCTCAGTCCTGCATCTCTAAAATGAAGTGATCTTGGAGAAAAGAGGAATTAGGATAATTTGAGATTTTTTACATCTGAGGTACTTCTGTGCTGTAGCTGAGAGTAATAGGTATGCCAAAGGCAAGCAGAACAGTGATGCTGTGGACCTAGCTTTCAGGAGTGAGTTGAATTGGTTTTATTTCAACAGATTTTGGAATGCTGCGGATGGGGGAGAAGAGGGTTATCACAACAGTGTAAAGTGTAACTTAATTTTTAAGAGCTTCTTGTTTGAAAAAGTTTAACTGTCTAAAGCTAGAAAGGTGTAGTAGGTTTTCAGGTGGCTAATCTACCAGACTCTACATGCTCATGTCTTCAGATGTAGGGTGTAAGACATGTTAAGTTTCATTTTAAGCTCCAATATCTCTGCTATCATCAGTCAAAAACTGTATGTTCATACCTTTTTTCCAGTTTTAATTAAGTTGGCTTGAAATAGAACCTGTGTGCTAGTGTAGCTTCTCTTAAGTACAAGAAAAAAAATGAGGCAATACTGAGGGGCTGGAATATGATGCATAGTGATGTCAACAGCCCTCTCATTTTACTCTCACAGTATGCGTCTTGAAGACTGAACAGTGCTTCTTTCTAGCAAGGTTTGTTTCTCTAAGGTTTGGAGGTGTATTCAGCTTCTTTCTACTGACAGTAACATTTCTATGATCTCGAAGGCCAAACAGCCCACTTGGGACACACTGAAAGAACAGTAGAGTTGGGAAGTTTTGGCAACGGTGGCATGTCTCTAAGGTAGTAAAATAAAAGGTTTAAGAAGGGCACACAAAAATACACTGTAAACTAAAAGCTCAATTGGAAGCTGATCGATTGCTTCTGCATATTATTTATTGCTTTGAAACAGCACACCTCCAGCATCCTCGAGGTTGATCCCTTCCTTGCTGATCCCTACAGCTGAGTTCTGTGTGATCTTAGGTAAATCATACAATCTTGTCATGTCTCCACTGTGGAGTTCAAATAAAAAATCTCTCATAGAACCTTGTCCTGGGTTGAGTGAGTGGTGGAGTTTTTTGGTGGCAGGGGAGGGGGCTATCGGGGCAGCCTCCTGTGAGAAGCTTCTCGAAGCTCCCCCAGCTCCACGTCAGCTCCACTTCTGTTTGGGAAATTGAGCCAATCGGCTGCGCCTCTGCGATAACGTATTTAAGAAGGGACGTGGTGAGGAGCAGTGGGGCTTGTGAGGAGGAGTTGCTGCAGCTGCATGAACACCAAGGTCAGTGGAGGAACGGAGGAAGAAAGGAGGGGGGAGGTGTGCCGGAGCAGAGACCCCCCTGTATCCTGTGGGGAGACGGCAGGGCGGCCCCCTCCGCCACCCATGAAGATCTACGGTGGAGCAGACATTGATTTATGGCCTGTGGCTCCTGCTTAGATGATTAAGGTTCTGTGCCTGAAGAAGGCCGGGGTCTCATGGGAAAAGGTAGCCCCGCTGCTGTAATTCAGCGCTGGGAGGATTGCAGCATGCGGGGGAGTCCCACGCCGGAGCAGCTCGGGAAGGGCTGCAGCCGTGGGAGGGAATCCAGTCGGAGGAAGTTAGTGACCCATGACGGAGCAGTGTGGGGAACGCTGCGGCCCATGGGAGGAATTCAAGTCGGAGAAAGTTTGTGGAGGACTGTCTCCTGTGAGAGGGGGACCACGATGGAGCAGGAGGAACAAGTTTTGGACACTCCCCTCACCGAACATGAAGAAAGTGGTGGCACTGCCTGCACCCCCCATTCCCTGCCCCTGCGCCACTGGGGGAGGAGGTAGAGATATCGGGAGCAGAGCTGAGCCCGGGAAGAAGGGAGGGGTGGGGGGAAGGTGTTCTCAAGACGTGGCAATGCTTCTCACTGTCCTACTCTGTTATGTGTTGTTAGTGTCTGTAATAAATGTATGTTCTTTTTTTCTTCCCCTAACGAGTCTGCCTTTTGCTTGTGATCATAAAAGGGGGATTTTTCCCCATCCCAGTCCTATCTCGAACCCCAAGCCTGGCTCTCTGTCCCTTCTCATTGCTGGAGGGGAAGGGAGAGAGAGCTGCTGCATTGTGGTTGGCTGCCAATCAGGCCTAAACCACAACAAACCGAAAATGCAAACAGACAAACAACGGTGCTCAGCTACTCGGAAGGTACATATGTGTAACAGTATTGCATTAACCATGCTTTCTAGCATTAATCTGTAACCTGAGCCAGTGTGGGTTTATAATGGTGACTGCAAGCCAATACATTCACCTTGTAATTTTTGAACTCAATCAATAAGATTGTTTAACTCTCCATTGACCAAACATTGATTGTTTTGGGAGCCACCATCTTTTTCAGATGCTTTCCAATTACTTCAATTCTAGAAGGATATCCAGTTCATCCCTAGGCTATTAATGAAGTTTGACCCGTGTTATTTAAGAAGTCCTTGTAGGTAGCCAGAAGAGCTTTAAAATGGATGAAATGGAGAGCTAATTTGGGTAAAGGAGGTGCTGCAATATTAACTTTTTTCTTTTTTTTTTTTTTTCTTGTATAGCTATTGGCGAATATGAAGAGCTTAGAGCAGAAAATAAGAAAACGAAAGAAGAGGTTTGTATCTACTGTTTATTTATTTAATACTAAAATGCTAAATATTGGAATACCTTATTGGCTATGGCAGGCTGTTTGCTTTTATGAGCTCAGCTGATTACTTACAAGTAATAAGTATTACTTGTACCTGTATGTATGAAGGAGCAATGAATGCAACTCCCAGCAGCTATTCTAGCTGTCCCACTCCAGAAAAGTTTCTCTCTCTCTCTCTTTTTTTACTTTTTTAAAATGATTGGTGCTATAGCCAGTTTGCCTGTGGTTACAGTATGACCAACTCCAGTGTTTAGATATTCTTAGGAAAACTTATTTCGCTTGGATCTAAACCTTGTTTTGTGACCACCTGATTTGCACAGTGGAACTTACTGAAAAGAAAATGGAACAACTCCCCTCACCCAACCCTTCTGAAAATTCAGAATGTAGGAATATGGTTTCTGAAGGTATTTAATGTCTTGTGCGCCTTCTTTCCTGCCCCCACCCCCCCCAAAAAAAAAAAAAACCAAACAAAATAAACCGTAAACAAACAACCAAACCAACCCAATTTTTAATACGAGAGCAAAATGTCTTATTTCAGCTGGCATGGAACTGAAGCCGAAAATGGATTCACAGCATATCATACATCTTTCTGTGAAATCTATATGCCTGTCCGATTTGAAAAGAAGTTTTGAATGTATGGGCTGAACTTCATGCGTTACTGCAGGCTTTATTTTTTAATGGTCAGAGGTATTGAAGCAAGAAATAATGACAGCTTTCTAGATTGTTCATTGTAATTATGATGAACTGTCTTTCTAGTAGTAAAATTAAGCACATTCGGTAAGGTATCACTTTTCACCCAGGACTTTTGTTCATTCAACACAGCTGCTTTCTGCAAAGAAGCCAATGGGAACAGAGAACTCGGGGATTTGATGGCAGCGTTGTGTTGCATAAATCCATGTCAATGTGCAACAGATTTTTAGCAGATATCTGCCAAAAGAAACTGTGGCCAGTAAAAGCCTCTTATCAGTTCTAGATAGTGAGGAAGGCAGAGGAGTCAGTGCTACACTGTATCATAAACAGAAAAAAAAATCTCCTTTCTGCAGTACTAGTGAGCTGAAGGTGCAAGAAACATGTTAGTTTTCAAATCCGTGTTAGCTGTCAAGACATGTAGGTTTAATTTAGCTTTTTGTGAAGTATTTTCTGAAGGGTCACTTTTAATCCAGTTGTTATGTTGCAATTCAAGGCTGTATTGGGAAGACCTTGTCCTTAACTACTTACTTATTATTAAAGAAAACTTGAAGCTTATCTTCATATTATTCTTCAGCAATGACTGTATTTCCACTGGTCTCAGCATTCTGTGCTTCATTCCTGCCTACCCACTGACCTCCTTGGCTTTTTAACTGTGCTTGCTGCTTCATTCCCGTTCTGCTGTCCTACACCAGGGCTTCAGATATCCTGGGAAATTTGTGCCCTATTTTTGCTGTTCAGAAGGCTGGAAGTTCGTCTCCTAGTGCTCAGAAGAAAAGGGGAATGAAACTCAGTTAGACCAAGATTCCATCTAGCCCAGCCAGTACCCTGTCTCTGACAGTAACAGAGAGGGAGGAGTGTAAGAGCCTGTATAACACCTCTACAGAATACTCTTCTAGTCTCCAAACCACTTGTAGGAGGCTGGGGACTTCCTCAGCTGCATGTGATTTCAGTGTGTTCTGCCACTCCACAGCTCTCTTTAATTTGTCCCATCCCCCCGAAGCCTGTGCTGATCCTTGTCTTCCATCACATGTAAGGAGTTCTACACCAGGACTGTCCACTGCATGAAAAACAGGCTCCTCAGCTTTGTTCTGAACACAAGTCCTGTTAGCTTTGGTGTTTCTTCACGTCTTTGTTTAGGTTGGGGGGGTGGTGGAAGGGGGCAGCGGAATGAGGAGGCTTTTCTTGAGCTGCATCTTTATTTAGAAAATATTTTTCTTCAAAGGCAATTCCAATGAAAAATTTTGTTGCCAATTTGAGATGAAACGAGATGTTCTGAGGTTGTTCCTCGCATTCTGATCTTCTTTCTTCCTTGCGTCTCTCTCACAAGACTTCTTTGCTATAACTGCTTATCTCTAACCACTCCTGTGTGTTTCTTCTGAAAGTTGGTATGATGTTTTTCAGAATACTTGTGTAACGACTGAAAGTGGTCCAACCCTGAGCACATGGGGATTACGCCCCCAGTCGGGCATATTAGTTAAACACGTGCTCAGGGTTGGGGGATTTTCAGTCATTACGCAAGTATTATCTATCCAGGAACCTCCATCCTGCAAATTGGTATGCTTGTGTAAGCAGTCCTGCTTAATTGTTTAAGTGCTTGGACTCAAGTGGTTAAGCGTGAGGCCCTAATTGCATTTCTTCTACAAAGAAAAAGAATCTACTGATACAGAGTTCATGGTTGTGTTTGCTTACAGTGCCAATACTGGAAGAAACTATTCCTTGTATTGTTGCAGGGCTGGGTAATCATGAAAGCTCGTTAGCATCTCTAACTTTGTGATTGAATTTATGCTTTGCAGGATCAAACCTGATACTGGAGGAAGTATAGCATGGGCTATCTCTACCTGTGGGTCTGGGAAGTTATGGGTGACTTCTGTTCCAGTTTCTGCCCCTGTCAGTATGAGTGTAAGCAAATGGCTTCCTCTGTATCAATTGTGGTCACATAATTGCGTCGATAGGAGGAAGAGAAGAGAAAATTAATTTGTTTTAGAAGAAGACTTGCAGACTATTTGTGGAAAGTATCACACAGGAGTTAGACAGCAGTCTGTATGTATGTGCTTTTGACACACTCAGTGAAATTTTTTATAAGTCACCACTGCACTTGTATGGCTCTGAAAGATGAGCTGTGTCAAGGAGAAATGAACCTAGTTTATGTTAGAAACATGGAACTTGGTAGATAATGGACAGCTAACTTAAGATGTAATTTTCATTTTTGAAACTTTAAGCTCTTTGTTCCATATTTTTTCTTAAGTTTTAGAAAGTAAATTGTTGTTTATGTACGTTACTTTGTTCAAAGCACTGCTGCTTAAAAGGATGCCAATAACCATAATAATTCAGGAGCAAAATATAAGGTCTTTGATCCACAGTGTCTCCTCCTCATTGCCTTGCTAAACTATCAATTTGGAGACCTCTGGTGGGGTCTGACAAAATTGGTGCAGGCATTTTTTTCTTAGTATTTTTAAATACTTCCAAAAACTGGAACAAAAATGACACTGGCAGGTTACTTCCTTAGGTCATCCTTTTAATTGAAGTAGCCAAATAAACATGCATACCAGTCCCGAAAAAATAGGTAACTAACATTCAGTTGCACACAGATGTAGATAATAATATGCAGTTCTGATGTATTCAGAGTAGGATCATGAATAAATATTTGACTACTTGCTAATCAGAGAGGAATGACTCTGAACACTGGTTTTGACAGTGTTTTGTCATGCTGCCAGTAGGGGAAAAAAAAAAAAAAAAGCAAGACAGCTTTCCAAAACAGTAGGTGTAATACTGTATCTCTGATACGTCATTCATGGTGTTTGCTCTGTTAAAGCACATGTATAGAGTGGATTATATGTTTTGTCACCAAATGGGAATGGAGAAGGGTTTCTGCCTTGGTGACATGCTCGTTCTTTCTCTAAGTAGAGTATAACAAATGTCATAGGATACTTTTGAGCACTGTACCAGACTCATAATTTTAGAACAAGCATTAAATCTGCATAAATTTCACAATCTGTGTAAATGGGAAAGAATGTATCTTGTGTTGCTTAGCAATGGCTTAATTGACAATATGGCTACTACATGAACTTCTTGCATCTTAATATCTGGACTGAACAATCTCCTTCTTGTTTTTGCCCTTTGAAGGCCCTTTATTGAAGTCTATAGGAGCTTATGTACAAAACAGTTGGCAAAAAAAGAAGCCTGTTAGAAGAGAATGGACAAGAAACTCAGGCCTCCCTGGAAAGTGGTAGAGTCATGAGGATGGTGGGAGCGGGTATGCGGGGACTCTGTATCCACAGGCTTCCAGGTGGTTCTGTGAATCGACTTCCCAACGTCATGTAGTGTCAGGTTCCTGTGATGGTGTGGTACTATCCTGGTATTGTGCTAGATCCAAGTACAGGCCAAGTTCATGTGCTGCTCATCACCTTGCTATATATGCAGGGTTTGGTTTGAGCACTGATCTTTTACATGTACATGATTTTATTTATAAGTAGTCAGCATATCAGTTATCCATACTGGAAATGAAAGTATTGCCTTGTATGTTCTGTACCTAGAAGGCATATATTGAAATTGAGTGAGATCAGCAAAACTTCCGAACTTGCTGCTGTAAAGATGAAGAATTGTAAGGAGTTATTCACAAAATGAATTTGGGAAACTGAACTGACATTTCTAAAGATACGGATGTAATATCTTTTTATTGCTAAGAAATTATTGTTGACTCCTATAGCTAGTTCAGGACTGGAATGGGAATATTATCTTTTACTTTTGTTTTTTTGTTGGGATAATGGTGCTATAAATACTAGATTAAACATATAGTAAGTACAATGGTATAAATGCTTATTTGCCTCTGCAGAGAAGCTAGAACTTTTGACAAAATAAAGTTAAAAACTGAAAAATGACCAGCAATCCAGGAGTTATCTTTTTTTTTTTTTTTTCCATTTGAGAGTACTCTTGACTATAGAGCTATCTGTTAGAACTGACAAGGGGAGAGTTACTTGAAGACTGTTTCTACTCAACAGTTGCATGCACTTGAACGTGAAAAGTGAACAGAAGATTTTACAGTAGTGTTACGCTGTTTACTTTTTAAAATTTAGGGTTAGTGATATTCTTTTCAATTAACAATTCTACTGTATACGCCTCATTGCTTTTTTTTGAAAGGTGAGGTGGTTGTGAATTTTGAAGGCTTCAGCGCAGCTTTTGGAGAGCAGCTAACACTTCTAAACTTTGATATTTTTAAACTTTCCTGTTTTAAAGGTAAGGTCAAGTTCTTTTAAGGGGTGACAGTGATTTTTGTTAGAAAACTTAATTGCTTCATGTGAAGATTTTGTTTGCATAATTTTCCAGTTTGAAACAGTACAACTAGTTAAAGACAATCTGAACTTTTTCCAATTCTTAGCTAAATTGGATATAAACTAGGTTTTTTGGTACAATGTGTAACAAGTCTGCTTGCACGTGTCTGATTGCAAGGCAAAAGGCAAAGTGCTTTCCACTGATCATTTCAGCAAGGGCAACAATCTCCCGATCTCCTTTTATTCCTGCCTTTTCATTCTGAAGCACAGTAGCAGCGAAACGAAAATATTCAGAAAGCTGCAACTGGGAGCAGGAATTGCTCTGCAGAGACCCAAACCTACAGACCCTGATTGTGCAGAGAAATGTGCGTAGCTATCAGCAGAATAGTCAGCTTGCTGTGGTCCAAATGGAGGTGTCTCTACAAACAGCACTCAGGGTGAAGTGGAATAGGTCATTTAACTTCCCCTTTCACTGCACAGGGAGAGCTGTTATGCCTTACAGCATGTTGCTGGAGGGTTTCAAAAGGAGTTTTTCCTACTATTGGGATAGGGATTGTACTGCATCTTCTGCATCAGGGTTTCCAATCAGTAGGAAAGTGTCATGACTTCCACAGGCAACAGATCAGATCCTTAAAACACTGATCTTCCTGGTTTTTGAACTGAGCATTAAAAGTATTTGCTCACTTTATGTGCAGTGGGCTGAAAGCTTGCAGCATGCAGAAAAATCCGTGGGTGAGGTATGCCAGTGTGGTTACAGTGTCTCTCTTGTAAAATACGAAGAGGAAGCAGCTCACGCTGATTTCCCTTTTGCAGCAGAGCTGTGCTCTGCAGGAACAATCAGAAATACTTTCTTTCTGTGTCTTTTACTGCCTTCTGTTCTTAGACCACTTCTGCCAGTAAGGTAAGATAAATTTTCGCTGAGGAAATGGGGAGGGAGGGCAGCAAGATTAATGCAGAGATTTCCCTTTCCCACCTCTCCTGTGCAAGATTCTCTAAACAGTTGCTTTATTAACAGGGAGAGATGAAACAGTGAGTCCTCATCCATTGCTGCTTGCTCTGCACATCTTGTGACTTCTGCAGCTCTGCCTTGTTTCACAGACCTTTACAGCACCTGGTGACTGAGCTGTCCCCCGTATTCAACCGCTGTCCCTTGGCCCATCACCACAGTGCCACAAGAAGAGAGATTGTTTGTAGAGTGCAGCTCCTTTTGCTCTCACAGATAGCCATTAGCAGCGGCTTCCAAAGCCTGTGTGGAGGCTGTCCCCGAGGCGACACCAACGGCATCCTCTCCTTGCCCAAGAGCAGATCCTTCCTTGGGCCTTATCCAAGGTCCTCCAGAGCTGATAGAAGGGATCTCTTAAATTTGGCTGCCTTTGAATCAGGCTCTCTCCCTTCTTGTTACTTAACAGCAGGCTCCTTTCCCAGCTAACTCAACGTGGGTCCTCATGTGGAAAAACTGAAAATCAAGGAAAATAATTTCAGGGGTTTTTTCCCAGTTCTGTTCCAATGACCAGTATCCCCGGAATTGCAGTTACACTGCAAGCTCAGTCACACAGATCTCTTCCAGAAGTTAACTCATGGTCTTACACTGATTTATTACTGTGAACATACACAGCCACATGTGAGGAAGGATATCTGGTGTGCCGTGTGTGTAAGACACATTGTGTGCCAGTCATACTTCCCCCCAGGTCATGTGTTTTTTGCAGTGTGGTTAGTTACTGACTGTCTCTCTTGTGAATTTTACTCATTTCGTTGAGTTCTTTCGTTTGCTTATAGAAGGGATTTTCTTAGAGAAGTCTATTTAACAACTATTTTATTCTTTCTTTTTGAAGAAACTTTTCCATCATAAGATCAGTGATTGCAGCCCTGTGTAGTATTAGCATTAACCCCCAAATTAGTATATGTGTAGTGATGGGAAGTCCTCAAAGTATGAAAATGAGTGTCCTCCCATCTTCAGGCTCAAAGCTTTGTTCATGATGTTTTGGAACTGAACAGCAAGTCCCTGTTTATTGGCTTTGAGGTTTTCCTTGCACATGGCAGGTACAGAAATGTAGGCCTCTTTTTTCCAAGTCTATTTGTGTTTAAAAAAACCTAGACTTAAATCGTATTTTTGACATGTAAAGTAGTGCTTTTACTGTTGTGTGGAAGACGGATGACTGTTTATGTCAGTTTTGGATAATGTGGCTCTTCTAAAGTATTTTCAGAGTAGCTCTGAATTGAAACCCAAAATCAAGTAAAATTTGCCAGGTTGGTTAAGAAACACTGAGTAATGAATTCTTTATGCATAGTTTCCATGGATATTACATGACTGAGAGTTAAAAGAATGATGCTTTGATAGATTTCTGTAGATTATTGTGCTGGTAATTGATCTTTGTTGATTTTGCATGTTATGACTGACTGGTAATTAAATAACTGGGATCAGTGTTTCATGTCAATTTTCTCTTTTCCTACAGTGTGACAAAATCAAGCAGGAACGAGATGAGGCTGTCAAAAAACTGGAGGAGTTTCAGAAAAGTAAGCTGATAATGTTAGTGGGATTTTTTTTGATATAGAAAGTTATGAACATCGTTCTGCATACTCTACAGCAGTGTTAAGAAAGCTGATATTCAGGTCCATTTGCTGTTTCTCCTTCAAAGCCTTAAAGAGGTAATCTGGTGAGAGTTTGACCATTGTCAGACTAACTACTGTCACAGCATTTATATGCTCTGACACAGGTAGCTATTCTTAAGGTGCAAAGTTGTGAAAATACAGTGGTACAAATGGGGCTCTAATGCTGGATTCTGCAAGTGACTTTTGGAATGATATATGCTTGGATTGAGTGGGATTTGACCCTATTGCTGAGATTGCTGATAATAATGTAATTTTTTCATGAAGAAGGAGTAAAATTACTTTAAGCGTAGACACACCAATAAAGGTTTTGAGGATGAACTGCTGTCTCTTAATAATTTTTAGAGCAAGTTGTGTTTTGTCGGGGCTGTGAGAATGTCAATATTCAGTTTTACACTTTATGGTAATGGTTCTATTGAAACTGTATGGTGTCTGGAAGCAACAAAGCACATCTAATGGGAGTGAAAGTATCCTAGTGGAATAGCTCCTTAGAAGAGACAATTACAATAGGATTGTGGTCTGGTTTATGCCAGTACAGTGAACTGCACAACGAAGCATCAGAAATGTGGATGAAGTTAATGCAGGAGAAGGAAATCACATGGTCTATACTTTTGTGTGATTGTTAATAGAGGAATTTGCTCACTTTTATTTTATAATTGTTCATATGATACAATTATGGAAAATAATCTAAAATCAACAGGAATCATCTACTGCCTTAAGTGATCTTAGATAACTGTTCTATGAGGCAAGTATGTTGTCTAAGAAGTCTAATTCCTCTGGAAAAAACTGCAGCCTGTTCTGTTTTTGTTATGATATGAGGAATACCAGAGTGTGGCAGAAAATGTCAAGTAGTTAAGACTTAAAATTTGAAGTAATATTTGATGTTGTAAAATTTTATAGGTTTCTTTTATCTTCCTTTCACATTTTTAAAGGACATACCTTGTAAACATAGTGATAAAATGCCAGGAATATTAGGATTTTAAGGCAATAATAGAGCCCATTATTTAAACGACAATATAAAAGGCAATTATATTGATGAAGAGCTACATTGGCTTTGTGTCTGTGAATAAACTTGGCCTGTACTCAGCTTCTATTTGTTCTCCTGGCATAAACACATATTGTGTGTGATTCCAGTTTAATGGGGCCCCGTTTGTATGCCAAGCAGCTGCATTTTAGGCCCTATTGCGTGATTTCATAGCTCTCTGAAAATTGGTTCTATTGAGCACAAGAGATAGAAGGTGGTGGTGGGGGGGAAAGCTTCAACACACAATCATTTCTTTTCAATTGGAGCCAGCAAGGTTGATGACAACATGACCATTGTGTTATAATGATAAGACCACTAAGGATCTGTACCTCTCATCAAGGCTTTCACACAACAGCAGATACAATTTAATTCACTGCTCTGTCAGCAGTGCTGATACCATTATGCCGTCTGTCTCCACAGTTATAATCACTGTCCTCCGAGAAATGCAGTTGAAATGATCTTGAGCAGTCAAAGAAACTCTCAATTAAGGCTGCCACTTCCAATGTGTCAGATTGTGTCTTATGCACTTGGTACAATTTTCACTTCCAATCCTGTTTATTTACAATGTCTACCAGTAATTACGCTTAACATGTCATTTAGTGAGGGTGCCCCTGCCAAGGAGATTGTTGGGTGCTGCAGTACCATTGAGTGGGAGTTTCTCGCAGTCAATGCCATCAGCGGCTTTTAGTCCCTGATGGGATGCAGTAGTAATGTTGATAATGCAAGTATCGTGCTCATCAAGTCATAATTAGATGCCACTCAAATGTGCCACTTGTAATAACAGTGTTGATTCATGTTTTCTTGGTGACTGCAACTACTAATTAGTTAAGTGGTTTTTGGTTGGCCTGCATTTGCTGCGGATTATTATTACGCCTGAAAAAAACTGTCAAGGTTAGAGATGTTTCAGGCCACTTAGTGCTGCTTTATGAATTTTAATATTGACATAATAAGAACTTTGGACAGACTTAGGAAATAATATATTTTTGTATTTAATTTGGAAATATTTTTTTCCCCTCAGTTAATCGTAATTGCAGGTTAATTAAGTTTAAATGAACCAAGAGTAATGTCTAGTTCTGCCATGTGAGCCCAATCCTTGTTTCCTAACTTTAGCATTGCTTGAGGCCATTAGATTCCTGTCTGTAAAATGGGAGCAGCTCTGTATCTCCACTGCTCCCTCATTCTGCCCAAAGCATTTAATTGCTCCAAATTCCCAGAGCTAGGCAGAACAAAACCAGAAGAGGTATGGACATGTACTACCTAAAGCTTTTCCTCTCTCAAATTAAATATAGAAGCTAGCATGGCACAATTGGAGCAGATAATTTCTCCAAAGTTGAAAAAAAATGGAAATAAAAAGATGACCAAAGAAAGAGGAGCGGTTGCTCTGCTATTAAAGGACTTCATGTGAATATAGTTTTTGGACCAAGATTTTCCAATACTTTGTGCTGCTTTTTTTTTTTTTTTTTGGCTGCTTTAGAACTTGTTTCTTGCATGCGGCTACTGATTTGACAGCAAACTTCAATGTATTGCTGGTTTCCTATGTTATTAATTAAAACATTATTTAATATCGACTAACTATCAGTAAAGCTGCATAAATAATGCTTGTTAATGGCCTGCTTTTTCTGATCCTAAAGTCCTGTTTTGTAGTAATTAAGATGACCTCTGGATATCAAAGAGGATTTAAGTACTTCACTATTTAGGCAAAAGTCTTGGAAGAGCACAAGTGGGTGGGACTTTCTACCCAGTCGTAGGAAATCATTAGTTTTTAAAGCTATTCCTTCATGAAAATGAGATACTAGAAAAAGTCCTCCATATTTACACTATATTCTTCCAGCCTTGTTCCTGCTCCAGAGTATTGTTCAGTTGTGAATAGTCCTTTCTGCACATTGAAATGCCAACACTGGGCTGAAAAAGAATCTGCACCATGAAATGACTTGTAGAATTAGGGTCCAGGCTGCTGCTTTGGTTGAATAAGGGTGCCAAGAGCCAAGGAGTAGTTGCGTCAATGAACAAGGTGCTAGCCTGAGAAATGGGAAATCATTATTGGGTTTCCTGCTTTGCTCCAGATCCTCTTTGTGACTTGAAGCTTGTCATTTAGAAGATGACTTTTGACACTTGTTAAGTGCCTATGTACTGCTGGAAGTTGAGAGGAATTGCAAGCCAAAATGCATCTGTGCTTTTAAATGTCCTCTAACTCACATTGCTATCCTACGTTACAAAATGAGACTTGTTCCATAACTTTTTGGTCACTAAGTACATTGCGTATCTTCAACATAGTGATGTATACTCTCTGTATATATGGGGTTCCTCTAAGTGCAAAGGACAGATGTGTCTCTTGCTCTTGCAGCTGTGATGTCAAATACAGTAGCACAGCCGTGTATTTCAGATGCAGTCAGACAGCTCGCTCTCAGCCCTGGTCTCACAGAAGATTGTGTGTCCACGTGTGCATGCTGGTGTCTGAGTCTCTACAGGACTGTGGAGGCAGGGTGTGAGACCACAGTGCTTATTTCAGGGCATGCTCAAGCACAGGGAGACTTCAAATAAGAAACAGTTGGAACATTACAGCCATATAGTAATACAGAACTTGGGTTGTTCAGCTAAGGTTGTCAAAAATTGGGCAGTGCAAGCATTGCTGAGTTTCCATCAGGATTGTATCCATCAGGGTGTATCCCAGCTGCTGCAGGTAGCTTTGAAGCTGATGGGGCAGAGCCAGAAGAAAGAACTCTGCTGTGCTAACGATTTGACTTCAGTGGAGTATGTGCTGTAGGAGGCACTGCAAATATGGAGGCTTTGGTCACTTAACTCCTTTCTCCATTTCATAGTAAACTTGCCCCAGGCCTGTGCTAAATGTCCATCCTGCAGCTGTTCTTGTACAGTGTGTTTAGCAAGTATAATGATACTTAAAATACCATACAAACCTGAAGTCTGGAAGGTGAAAATAATCTTTGTAAGACACCCTGAGTTAATCTTGCTGTTTAAAAATATCAGGGTTTCAATCTTCAGAAAACATCATCTATACCAAGTTTTCAAGAGGATTATGATGGAAATCTGAAGGGGCAGTCTTAATGGTCTGACTGATTCCCCAAGTGTTAATGAAATAAAGATTAAAGATGGTGAATGATGATGATCAGGTAGGCTCCTGCTCACCTTCTGCTTCTGTAAGCTAATGCTCAATTCTCCAGTTCCCCCTCTAATGCTGCAGACGTGGCTTGAGAGAGTTGCTTAAAGCAGCAAACCAGCTATTCAGTGTTCAAAACAGTTCCTATCCATGGACATTATCTAAGTATGTGCTTCCCTGTATTTGAAATGCTTACATAGAAAGTTAACAGAAAAAGATGTAATGTGTCTGGTCATGGGATGCATGTGTCAAATGCAGGAAAATACTGACTAATTTTTAAATTCTTCCCCTAGTTTCTCACATGGTTATTGAGGAAGTAAACTGTATTCAGAACCATCTTGAAATTGAGAAGACGTGCCGTGAAAGTGCTGAGGCTTTAGCTTCTAAGGTGAGAAGAATTATGGTCATTCTGTTTCATCTGATTTTTTTTTTTTTTTTCCAAAATTTTTTTAACTTGAGATTGTATGCATGTCCCATATATGTTTTTATATCATCTTGTGGATCTGTGAAATTGTTTTGAAGTGGCAAAAACTGTAAGCTGTATGCGAGATGCAAAATACAATTCCTGCCTTTAAATAAAAAAATAACCATTTTAATTTAGTTTCTATTTTGGAACAGTAAGTCATGGACCAGCATCTTGATATCTAGTTTTTATATGCATTTAGGTTAAATGGAAAACAAGTTTTAGAACTGTCCTGTGTGAGATATAAAACAATAATGAGCATTTCAGTGTCTAAATCAAATGGAAAAAGTCAACCACTGCATTACATTTCAGGTGATTGTTTATGAAAGCAAAGCGAGGGCAGGGGAAAGGTGACCTCCACTGCTCTGTTGATTGCGTCTAGTCTGATGAATTTAGCAAGTGTGTAATTTTCTATATTCCATCTCATCAGAAGTGCATTATTATTAAAGAATGTTTTTATCTCTCTGTTATATATTTTTGGTTGTGTAAAATGCATCTGAGCCACTTCATCAGAAAATGGATTACAGCAATTTTGAACCAAATTTCATTAGCAATGCTGACTGCCTTTTTTTTTCCTTTTTATTTTTTTTTTCCCCTCCCCATCCCCTGCCCAAAGTACATCCTTAGATATGGTAAAAATCACACCAGCAAGAAATCACTTTAATTTAGATGCATTAGCAATGTACTTTCTGGAGGTATTTACTTAATTGTTTGCATAATGACACTATATTAGAATGCATAAGATAGACAATCAGCATATAAGTAAGAAAATGAACATATTTATGCAACTTTTCTTCTCTGCACTTTTCCCATAATGCATGTACAGGGGCAGTTCAAAGACTAGCTCTACCCAGTGGGGCTGCTTTGCCAAAGCTGATTTGTTGGTTGCTGTGAGTGGACTAAATAAGGTTCCTTACACCACTTGCTCCATTTCATTCTTTGGGAATGAGATGAAGAAGTTATTGAGTAAATCTCTGCAGTTGGGAGGCCGAGGAGAGGGGGATCAAAGATGATTGCTTAGGTAAAAATTCAGGATCAGCTTAAGTGTACGGTATATGCTTTATTTGAAGGTAGATATTGACTTCCACATGTTTTATGTCATTAGTAGAAAATGGAGCCTCATTCTTAGAGCTGCATACAGGGAATGCTTGGCTTGTAGGCAGGCAGTCACCTCAACATATGCCTGAACACCTCTGAGACTGTGCTGAGCTTTCTGAGAGCTGCTGACATAGGGTGTCTGGATGCAGAACAGTGAAAGAAATGGTGAGAATGAATCATTTGCATCAATCCCTGTTCAGTTTTCCCTGGCGCCTTGATCAAGATGGAGATGCCACACAGGACCTCTTCTGTATCATCCACCAACCAGGCACACATTTAAGCATCCAGCCCAGACTGGTTTCTGACTTGTGGTTTGGCTCATAAAGAATTGGTTTATGATATGGCTGTCATCTTACATATGTTGACTTTACAGTAATAATTCCTGAGAACTGAAAATAATTCAAAAGAATTTTGAGGTAATTCTGTCGTAAGTGGGACTATGGTAGTTCTGGTGTTTGTAGTTTATAAGCAAAATAAGGGCATAGGAGGAGGTAAGAGTTTTTAGCTGACCAACTGATATAGCTGGCAAAACCAGATGAGCTTTCAGGAGCACAAGCCCTTCTTCATGTCATTCAGTTAGGGCTCCTGTTGATGCTGGTACACATTTAAGGGTAAGGAGCTGAAGCAGCTATCACAAAGAATATGTGGCATTACGTAAGCTTGATAGTTGATTTGATTTGAACCTACCCAGGGTATTTATTAATAATAAGTACCAGAGAGGAAAAAAGGGAATGGATGAAGCATCGTGTTGAATTCAAGCCTCCTCAGAGGAGAAAGTGTACAAGCTTCCCATCTTCAGACCATTTTAATGCTGAATGGAGCATTTAATCTAATGTTATTTTGTCTTATTTGTTTGACAGGGCTTTTAATGATAAGGGAGTAAAAAAATACAGCTGACTTTTTTTTCTTGCATGGCAGTTTAAAGACAGACTAACTAGCTTCTTGACTGTTTGTGCTACTCAACTTTCAGCTGAACAAAGAAAATAAGACCTTGAAAAGAATTAGTATGCTTTATATGGCAAAACTGGGCCCAGAAATTATCACTGAAGAGATTAACATTGATGAAGATGATTCATCCACGGATACAGAAGCTAACTCTGGATCATGCAGTTCCGTGCATTGTCAGCAGCAAATGAAAGGTGAGCACTGTTGTTGAGTCTACACTGCTATACAAGGCAAAAATTGTCTAAAGAATGGCAGTATTGATTTGGACCAGAGATCCATCTGGCTCCGAGTCATGCTTCTGAGAGTGGTCATCAAAGGTTATCCAGGAAAGACTTTAAGAACATGGTAATTGTGTGGTGATACTGTGTAATGTTTATGGTGGACATACAGCCTGCAGAGAAAGTTACAATGCAATAGGAAGATGAGATCTATATAGCTAAGAGAGTTCAGTGTTACTGAGTTGATAAATATTTCCTCAGATCCTTAACAAAGTAAAAATTAAGCAAAAGAATAAGGTCATCTTGGTGTTGCTTCAACTGCAATGTCACTCTTTTAAAGTTTGTAAGACAGGATTCTCCATTTCTATTTCCATTGTGTACCTTCGTATGCACAAACTTCATTCATATTCCAGAGCTTTTACCAAACAAACAGCTTAAAAAGGGACTGTTATACTGGGTAAAACAGCAAAGCTTGGGAACATGGAAATACACTGATAAGAGATATCTGTGCTTTATTAAGAAATTTCTGGTTCTTTTTTGAGAAGCAGTTTGTATTTCTATAATCCAAAATCTGCCTTCCTTTCTTGTCTAACTGATGAAGTCGTCATGTTTCTGTATGTTGTTATATCATGGTAGCCAGAATAGGGGAATGCCCACATTCTGCATTTGGTGACAGAGGGAGAGATTATGTGGTTCACTTTTTTTTAAAAAAAGCTTTCATTTTTTTTCTGATAGTAAGTCACAGTAGCAAATGATGTCGACGTACAGCATTCTTGAACTTTCAGCCTGACCTTGTTAATTGTTTTCTGTTTGAATGCAGCAGCCTCAATGAAGTAGTACAAAATATCACTGAGAAAATAGAATGAGTGTTGTAAAAATGCTTTTAAAAAAAATCCCATAGTACCCTTCTATCATAAGCAGTTTTCCATCCTATAGATGAAGGAAAAGAGGCAGAGGATGGTGCGATCCACACCATGCAGCCTATCTGAATTGGAAATAAGACTCAGGAGTTTCTTCTGTCTTTTACTGGAGAAAGATGTCAAGGATACATTTAAAGATAGCAAAGACTGGCTGCAGATCAGAGGAGAATGTGGTTAGGAGAGTGGCAGGGTCAAATTAGAGAAATAATTTAGAAAGGCTCTGATGCATCTGTCTTGATGAAGAATTCATCAAAGAACAAAACGTGGCATTTTGTGAAGGATTTAGAACTCCTGGTTTCTGCTCCTTTCTCTGGCCTATTATTAAATGTTAATGACCTTACTTTTACAAGTGCTGAGTATTTTTAAAAGCATTGGCATCCCATTTGCTATAGGAGAAGATATTCCATCCCTGTGCAGGGAGAGAAGTGTGTGTGTGTATGGTAGCAGAGTGATCTGATAACATGTACCAAAAGTCAGTGTTAGGGGCTGTGTCCCTAGCGTAAGCCAAGCTGCATGGTGTTTGTCTTTAGGGAGAAATCTGAAGTTGCATTGTGGATTACCTGCTAAGTGAAAGACCATATGCAGTGAAAGAAGTGTTTTCAAAACTCCCCTTAATGCTTTGTGGTGTTGCCCAAGGTGAAATCTTCTGTTCTATGCATGTTTATGATTCTAAACATTTGTGTTTTGTGTTGTGGATCTTGGAAGTCTTTTAGCCTTCTCACTGTTCAACAAAATACTGGATATTTCTTGGAATGATTCCTTCCCTCCCACCACTTATCTGTAAGGATATACAAATAAGGCAGCACAGTCTCAGACACTTTGATTAACACACTCTTATTTTTTAAAGGGATAAAATTTTGTCTCTCAGATAGCAAGAAAGAGGAAGATATCTCATACACTGGGGAAAGGTGACAGTGAAGCTGTGGTAACTAATGGAAGTGTAGAGTGGTCTCAGAGCTGTACCTGAAATTTATTTATAGGCTTTGGGTTTTCTTTTTCTTTTTAGCTGTCTTTTTGGATATAGTAAGAACTGAAAACTCCACTGTGTTGGTCAAGCAGTTTAGCGCACACCCTGTATCTGAAAAGAAACATTTCTTGTACACATTTATAAAGATCTGGGTTTATGGATATACTTTCTTCTGTGGATAATGAGGTTGATATATGTATTGTAAGACCTGATTTGATCCAGTTACCATAAATTTCAGTGAGACTTTTTTTCCCCATTAATTTCACTGGAAAGTACAGATCCATAAACCAGACAATTTGGTTCAAGAATCTTCTGGGAAAACAGGTCTTTTTATTTACTGTAGAAAGCGTGTGCCATTAATTGAGAGAAAAATAAATCTGAGGCTCCTGAATTGGGAGCGGCAGGCTGGGGTAGAATCAACATTTTCAAGATGTGAGACCAAACAGAATTACATCTAGCATGTCATCGTCATCTGCATTTGATTAACAACAATTTTCTCAACTTGTGGCTGGTATTCAACAAGCAGCAGTGCTGTGAAATACTGGAAGCAGGTGGGGAATGAGAGCACTTACTGAAAGCTAATATATATCAATAAATTTATATTTTTGTGGTGTTTTAATGTTAACCTAAACCTTGATATATTATGTATGCAAACTGATCTCCTGTTAAGAAGTGATTATAATCAAATGTTTATTCCATTGTGAATTTAATTTATTTCATATTTTAATAATTAAGGAACAAAAATTCTGAGGAGAAAATTACAAGCATTAGCTCTTCCATCAGTAAAGGTTATATTCTGACTCTGTTCACATAATGTTACAAAGACTATAAATTGGCAGCTGTTCAGGACAATTTCTTCAGTGAAAACCTCCCAAGTATTAACTGCCTGTTGTTTTGTTTATTTCCCTTGTGACAAGAACTCATGATCCAAAAAGAATTGAAGTGCATTAATTTGTTTGAAAGGACGCCTATTAAAAATTGCTTTATGCTACCTCCGTACCAGAGTCTCTGTGATGTGACAGTCTCCTGAGTAGGACCGAGGACACTCTGTGGTGGCAGGATTGGCCCCATTATAGCAGGAAATGAATCATTCAGAATGCAAATAAAGACAGCAGGACTGAACAAGGGAGCTTACCTCAATAGAGTAAATCTGAAACTGTGGCCCAGTTATAGATCTGTTACTTGACACTTATGCGAAGTTCCTAAATTATTGAGGACGTACCTTGAATACAGCTGGTGCTTTGTATATGGTTAAGATGTTTCATACTTGATTGTACTTGCATTGCTATGACATTTCCTTTGTTATTTTCTTCCAAGAATAAAATACATTTTTCATTTCCTTCCTCAAACTGTAGAGCTACGAGATCAAATCATATCTGTTCATGAGGAAAAGAAGACCTTAGCCATTGAACTGGAAAACCTGAGGTGCAAACTTGTAGAAGTAATTGAAGAAGTATGTATTGTACCATGGAAGGCGAGACCACGTTAGCGTGTAGTCAGTACTTTTTGTATCTAATTTTGCTAAAAACGTTCAGTTGTGAAGTTAATTGAATACTATCTAATCGTAAGTCCTGCCAGCCTGCCCATATGATAGAGCACTTAGGGCATACACTAGAAGGGGCCTTCTACGTCAGAGTCCAGTCTGATCCTCTTGCTGGCACATGACTTTTCGTGATCTGTTCTAATGCCTGTGTTATAACTCTCATCTCCACTTCCTGACAGCCTCTCAGCCATCGCAGCCTGCAGTTTTTTTTTGATTTCCATAAACCTGTGGATGTGCAAGAAATAATTCTGGAGAATGTCCAGTTTAATCACTGGTGCTACTTCATTGAGCATATCCTTGAGTTTAGCCATTGGCAGTGCCCTGTCATGGTAATTAGACCAACAAATTGGCTTTTTGAGCCAGCAGTTTCATTCCTGCTTGAAAACTGGAAAAGCCATGTACTGATGCAAATCAGGATTTAGTGGCTCTTCCTGTCTGTGCAACACTTGCATTCACAAAGACACAGCTGACAGCTCTTGGACAATAAACAGAGCCCAGGAAAAAAAGCAAAACATCAGCCTGACTATATTAAAATACAAACAGTCAAGGGCAAACTAGTAACTTTTCAACCAGGTGCTATGGTGCTTCATCCTGAAAGGTTCCAAGGATGTTATATTTGCAGCTGTGACTGGTAACATGCCATGAGAATAGGCCATGGGAGCCCCGTGTGAAGGATTAGTTCATAACCTTTTAATGCCATCTGCTATGGGGTCTGTAAGTTGCAGTAAAAATGCTCTCCATCCCACTGGAAACCCTAAAATCAAGCCAAACCTAAGAAACAGAATTACTGAAAGCAAACTATTGCTTGCATTATGTCCTGCTATATGCCTTATTCCACTAACTAAAATACTCTTGGTTTTGATCTTTACACTTCTCTAGGTGAATAAAGTGAAAGAAGAAAAGGCTGTTTTGACAACAGAAGTTAATAAGCAACAAAAACTGTTGGAGAAATGTAACAGAGGTGTGTAGTCTCAGCAGGTTCGCTTAACAGTTTGCTACATCCTTTGCAGAAGCTTCAGATATTTTATGTTGTAGTACAAATGGTAGATTACAGAACAGTGACTGTGGTCCAGATCTGAGACTCAGGCTTATTGTTGCAGGCACTGCATAAATACATGGACTATTCTAGAGTGTCTCTACTCCAGGAAAATGTGGCAGTGTAAATAGCAGGTTGAATCTGAGAATAGGAAAATTTTTGTTCTGTGGCACAAGTGGCAAGCTTGGACAGGAAGGCAGTCCTTCAGAGATGGAGTTTGAATCATCTCCTGTTTTCCTGTCATTACGTTGCCTTCCTTTTAGCTGGGACATAGCTAATAATTTTGAATATCTAAAGACTTGGGAGCACTTATATGTTCACAGGATGAGGAGAAAAAGACAGGAGTGCTAGCAATGAGATACATAGGATTTCCAAGTTAAGGAAGGAAAGCAGGGACTTTCTTTTCCTGGAAAGAGATGAGAGGTAAAACCAGGGCAGTGAAAGTCTAAAAAGAGATAGAGGTCAGAGAAGGAAAGCATTTGCTTAATGAATTGAGTGCTTCCACATGAGAAATAGCTCACCCAGAAGTAGTTCAGAGGGGAGGGTAAAGATTTTAGTGCCTTGGATTCCTGTGCCCTTTTCTTGTGTTGCTGATTTAGCTTTGTAAAATTAAAAATTGTTTGGCTAAAAGTCTCCTTGGCTGTTTCACATTTTCCTGAGGTGGAAGACAATGGGTCTTGCCTCTAATGCCTGCCTGTCTTGATGCATTACTTGTTTTACCTTCCAAAGGCACTTAATTATTTGTTCAACAGCAACTTGACAATACATTCTGGAGGGCTTCGGCCA
The DNA here is from genome assembly GCF_018691265.1 of Tyto alba. Taxonomy (NCBI): domain Eukaryota; kingdom Metazoa; phylum Chordata; class Aves; order Strigiformes; family Tytonidae; genus Tyto; species Tyto alba. Next base: position 8,287,636 of record NW_024881261.1, read on the forward strand.
TATTCCCAGTTATTCTGATTTATCTTCAAGTTGTTCCTCTGCAGTTGCGTTTTAATTGCTTACTTGGAGAGGAAAAATAAAAAGCTCTTAAGATATCCCCCAGGAATTTAGAAACATTTCTCATGCAGTGGAGGGAATGGCCTGGGCTTCTGCTTTCACACAGATGCTTGCTGTCCTGGATTGAGGCCTGTTCAGAATGGTTTGGGGAATCATGCGCCATGGTTAGTTTAGCCATCTGTACGAGCCTTGCTTTTGTGAGCACAGTTGAAATACAGGAATGTAAAACTGCACTGCTTTATTCTTGAGGCTCTTTTAAATCTCTCTTGTAAAGGGACCTGTCAAACCTCACTCAAACTAGGCAGGCAAATACAGGTGCATCCACAATAACATAGTAATCTTTGATAGATTCAGCAAGGCTGGCTTGAGGCTTTGAGTGCTCACACCCAAAGAGGCGAAATACAGTCTGTGCTACATGTGTTACTGGAGTTTTTGTCTGAGAGGGAGGAGTATTACTCTATTCAGAAGATCAGTAATTGTGCATCTATATATAGTGTGGTTTAGAGCAAACAGGACAAATATTGCAAAGGGGACTGTATATGGAAACATTAAGTTATACCTTCATTCAAGGATCCCATGGTGCTGGGGAATAACAGCTTATCTTTGTAGATCAAACAGTACTTTCATCTTATTTTGATCCATTCCACTTTTACTTCTGATCTTGTTTTTTCTTATAAACAGTATCTGTGCTGGCAGTAGAGGAATATGAAGAGCTTCATGTAAACTTTGAACTGGAAAAGAACCTGCGAAAGAAAGCAGAGTCGTTTGCACAAGAGGTGAGTAATCATGAAAAAGGGATCTTATAAAATGAAGACATTGCAACTGGGCAAAAGCCTACCAGCTTAGATGACTTGATTTCAATTCCCAACTCTCATACAAAAGATGGCTTTTTATGTCATACTACACAGCTAACATCTGTACTTCATCCATAAAATGGGTTTACTATTTCAACAGCATTTATAAAGCACTTCAGGATTAACCATGCAGTCTTACCTCTTTCCTCTTTTAAAGCGAGGCTTTAAATTTGTAATGGGCTTAGTCAGCCACAGCAATTCAGTGTGGTACATGTAGTGGTTGGGTCTGGGAAGCATTAGCTGCCTTTCTACTGATACAGTTTGAAGCACTGTGTTTTTTCTGAAAAAAATATGTAAACTCACAAAAAAGTGTTGCACAATACAGTATTAGCTGAGGTTTGTTCAAGTTTGGCTGCTATTTAACATACGTCTTTTGAATAACCTAGTGCAGGGATCATTCAAGCTGAAAAAAATTGTTTCTGTGCTCTAGAAAAGGTATAAACTCCCAAAGAGGAAAAGAAGTTACTGGGTGGCATTATGGAATGGCTGGTGGTTGCTCTAATGTCTTGTGACAGGCGATGTTTGCCTTGGAAAACGCTGACAAACTCTTTCATTCTGTTGATAGACTGAAGCCCTATAAAACCATGAGTTTGTTTTGTTCTGGGTCTTTTTTGCTCATGTGCTTTTTTTGTTTGCACTCTGGATTTTGAGTTCTCTGCACTTGCGTTATATTTTCAAGCTTTTCTATTCCAAGCCACATATCAACATTTTCTTTAATAAAAGTTGGGCTTCCTAAGTAATAATTTTTGAGGGAGCTCAGGTTTAAAGAAAGCTATTACGTATCAAAATTACATGGGTCATCAGTACTGAAATAGGGTAAATCAGGGAAACATCTGATATGAAGTGGATTTTAGATTTTGAAACCATGGCTGCCAGCAAGCAGGTATTTAGCCTTCAGGAAGTCAGCTTTGAGTAGACAGCTCTTTTGCTTTTTGTCTTTGCTGCTGCTGTTTCTCTCTCAAAAAAATAAAAAATGTATTTGATAACTCCTATACATCTAACTGCATTCGGTCAGTGATTGTAAGCAAGGGCATATATGCATTTTGAACCTGTATAGAAACAGACTTACTCTGTTCTGTTAATCTTGTGTTTTTTTGCTGGGTATTTGAGTGTTTTGGATATGAACAGAATCATATAGCAACATTTGAAACAAAATTAATTTGGGGGGGTTTTAGATAAACTGTAAACAAATTTGAAAATCTAGAAGCTAGGGATGAAGAAGTCGACCCTGATGCTGCTTGCACTCGTGCTCTTGTGCCTGAGGAAGAGCTCTCCCTGTGCCGTGTAGGAAGGTTGAACTTCAGGGCACCTTGGCCAAGGGTACTGGTCCTCTTTCTTCTCATTCCACCTTTTGCCATTCTTTCCTGTTCTTTCCTTTGCAAGGGCATCCCGTTGACCCTTTGAGAAACCCACTGAAGGAGCTAACTTGGCAGAAACCTAATAACCTCTAGGTACAGATCAATTTTTGTTAATAGGAAAATTTGCCTTTGGGTAACAGGACTGGGTGCTCACCCTAAAGGAGAAAGATATTTGCAAGTTCAAACATATTAAACTTTGACAGATTCTTTTTCATTCATACAGGTATATGGTATAACCTAGCTTTGGATAATCTACTGCTTATCAATTCCACTACTGAAGCTTCAATCATTCAATGAGTCAACTTGTAATTGAAGTAAATATTAATTTATATAACTTGTGTGTATACACATACCTGCAGTCTTCTGCCTATTGTCAGTATCTCTGCTACGTGTTGAGAATGTAACTGTACTTCAGGCAAAGCTAAAGCTGCTGACATATTTTCCCCCCAAGGGAATAAGAAACAATAGAAATGAAAATTATTTACTAATTATTACAATGTCCTGTTAACTCTTACATTTTAAGTATAGAGATGGACTTTTCATGATGCTGTTAGAGTCAAAAGATGTGGTAGAGAAATCACTCAAGAGGAGTGATTTTGGAAATCAAACAGACTGCACATGCAGCCTCCTCCAAACCCTACTTTTATGGAGCTGTGTGGGATGGAGCCCAAATTCCTCTGCTGAACTGGACACTTCCCTTTGCCATGATTTCAATGCCATTGGGCCTGTCATGGTTTGAGCCTGGTCAGCAGCCAAACACCACCATTTACATTTTGATCAAAGGCTCACTGTTTTTTTCAGAAATAAAAATGAGATCTGCAAATTCAATTCAAATTTTTGAAGATAGAGGCATTTATTAGTGACTAAAAGTTGTTAAACAAAATATTGCCTATGTTTATTAAGTATTCATTTGGATTTTTTCAATACTGTTACCAATCTGTGTTATCAAATATTACCTTTTTACAGCAGTCTTTAAATTTTAGGAAACCTGATTTTGTTCATTACCCATGTTTTATGATAACTGTTTTTATAATGCTTTTTTTTTTTTTAAACCTCCTGAGACTGTGCAAGCATTACTGTTCTATTAGCAGTGTTTGTTGATTCTAATATATGAAGAACTGTTATTTTAAGAAAACAAATTTCTAAGGATGTTAAGTATGTTCATTTAGCATGCATTATTGCAATAGTTATCTTGCATCTCCTACTATTGCTTTTTTTGTCTTATGAAGTACAGAACAATTATGTACTTCTGTTCATTAACTGACAGCAGAAGATTGTAGGTAAAGGTCTGTCTCTCAGAAATGAGTAATTTATAAATGTGTAGTTAAACTGTTTTTCAGATCGTAAGAGTATAATCTGATACTCTGGGCCCAGAATGTTGCTTCCGTTTAGATTCATAAGCGTAATATTCAGACACCTAGACATTTTGAAATCTGATATTTGAAGTACTTTTTGTATTTGAATAACAAACTGACAGGCAAGCAGTTAAGTACAATGCCGAAGAAATGCTGAGTATTTGCAAACAAGTACTTACTGTTTTTTGTCATTATGTAGTTGTCTCTTCCGAAAACATGGGCCCCTGTTGTTGCAGATTGACAGTGTAGCTCTTCAGTTGAGGCTTTTCATTCCATGAAGTTCTCCAGTCCAAAATGGAGTCACTACAACACTGAGCTTCAGGCCTGCGTTAGTCTTCCCTTTGTGTATGTACTTCTCCTTTTGTATCATGCTATTCAGAAGGATTTTTGGAAAGTTTTTTAAAATACAGGAACATGTGATAACAAAGGCATTGCTCAGCTGTGTTTGGGGAACTAGTAGCATTTCAAATTACTTTAGAATTCTGTTATTGTTGGCCTGGTTTCACACTGATGGTGTCCCTTTAGTGACCTGAGACATCAGAGACAGGCTCTGGCCCACAACTACATCCACAACAGCAGAGCTTTATGCTCGGGTGAGGTTGTATGAGCGTCCTCTCACACAGATCATGCTGCAAGGCCATAGCTGTGTTTTGAGAGCTGAGGTTCCTAGGATGTGCTTACAGGAGCTGTTTGGATTATGCTAAGGATGTGCAGGGATTTTCTGCTTTTTTTTTTCATCAGCCACATGTTTTCACTATCCCTGTATAATGTTTCTCGAAAAAACAAAAATCGTGCTGGATTTTTGCTTGAGTTTGCAGAAGCCGCAACGGTTGGTTGTGATAAGCTGTGAAGTGTTGAGAGAAGGCTTTGAGTAAAGGGCGACGCTGCACTCTCAGTGCTTTGTGCTTAACTTGTTTGGAGCACTTCAAGAAAGCAAATAGGCCCCGAGTATTGCGGGTGTCATCACAGTGCCACGACATAGACCTTAGAATGGCACGTTTTAGTGTTTCATATTACTGTTTTTGACATCTCAGACAGCCTAGGACATGTCTTTTAGCTCACTGAAATACTGACTTACTGCCTGTGAGGGGCTTGGTGGTGGTGGGCATGTTGTCTTTGTGAGGGGCTTGTTTGGTGGTGGGCATGTTGTCTTTCTAAGGGGCTGAGGTATCTGAAGCTTGCCTTCACGGGGGGAGTCAACCCATGTATTCAGATAAACCCCTTTCTCCATAGCGTGGCTTCATCTTTTAGCTTTGCCCTCCTGGGGTTGCATTGCGGCTGCGATGGGAGGAGACCAGAGGAGCGGCTGGCGCGGGCTGCTTTTCGAAGAGGTGCCCTTTGCGTCCTGCCCTTCTGACAAGTGAGGAGGACTTGCAACATAACGTGAGCAATTGGGAGTGCAGGTGTGAGAGATAATGGGTGGGTGAGCATGTGTGCAGAAGCAAACACAGATGAGGGGGGAGAGGAAAGACAAGGAGCTAGAGAAGGGGGGAGCAAGCACATATAGGAGTGAGAGAACACTTGAAAATCAGAGCTTTTGATTAAAAAAAGATCCAATACAGCTTTAATTATAGTCATGCTGCTGGCACCACCATAATATATATTTAATTAATCAAAAATGATCCAACTTCAAACATTAGAATTCATGCTCTTTAGAGGTTCTAAAGAAACTGAGTAAATATTGTCAGCCGTGGTGTGGAGAGGGGGAAGGAAAAAGAAAGAGGGTTTGAAGTGAGTCACAATCCATTGTGAAAGGTATAGGAATCTGCATAAAAGAACTAAATAAATAGAGTATGTAAGGGGCGGGGGCATGGAAAAATCAGTACCTACCTGAATAAAGCAGGGTTAACGGGAATCTTGGCAAGCTTAACCAGAATTCTAGTGTCATGTTTTAAGAGACACTTTAAGATCTCTCAGATCTTTGTGGAGCAGTTTATAAGAAAACAAAGGAAGGCAGAGAGTATCTTGAAGGCCATCGCAATAATATAGAGGCTAGCCCCAAAAAGCACTCTTCCACAAAGATGAGCAAAATACAATACATACAGACAAAGCAAGCCAAAAGGGGAGGAACACAATGAGGGAAGTAAATTGAAAGTCTTAGCAATGTAGAAATCCCAGGAATTCAACAAAATAATCTGGAATTAATGGTTTATTAAGCATACATCCTACCTTGCAACAATATTTTGTAAAGTAAGCAGTTTATTACTGTCGTGTGTGCTGGCATGGAGACAACCCTTGCACCTAAAGTTGCTCTGGAAACCTCCCAGAGGATAGACATTGTGCTCTCAAAGTTAGCACTGAGCTGTTTTCTGTCCTCTGCATCTTGGATAAATAGAAATGAAGTGTCAAATTGCTGAGTAGGTTTGTTGGGGTTCCTCTCACTTTTGAGGCTAGCATAGGCTTTTTGTCAAAACAAGCAACTGGAAAAAAACGAAGAGTTTCTCACATGTTTATGGTTATCTGTATAACCATAAGTATAACCATATATAACATGTATAACCATAAGTTTGCAGTTTGAGAGGTTGAAAGGCTGCATTCAAAGTAACTATGATCTGGATGGATTAAAAAAATAAAGTGAATCTGTAATGTGCATTGTTCATGTTTTCCTTGACTTTACCTCCAATTCTCAATACTTACAGGTGCACTAAAACAGCATACTATACCTAGGTCTGTGCTTCTAAGTAACTATTACACAACAACATGTTTGCATTTAACTTGTTTAGCTCAAAATGCCTGGGCCACTGCACAGCTGACAGTAGTTAATCTGGGACTGAATCTTCCCTTATTGAAAGATGAAAGCTGGCTATCATTTTATAAGACCTAGGAAAAATTATTGTCATCCTTAACAGATGTCTGCACTACTCATGAGGTTGTGTGCAATGGATTTGGTTATCTTGATGACATGAGCTCCCAAAGAACACTTCCTCAGACGCATTTGTGACCTTTTGGGTTAATTTGTGAGGACTTTTGCATTAATGTGCTACATCTGCAAGTGGATACCGCAAAACCAGCACTCATGGAGCCACTCTGTGCTTACAAGTAACCCGCTCTGTGCAGTATCAAGGATAGTTCAGCAGGAACTGGTATCTGAAGATAATTAATTTGCAGTCCAGTTGACTGAACTGGAAATAATAATTAGAGACATGATAAGTGGTTAGTATTTAGATTCTCCTGAGCTTGAATGTTACCACTTTTGAAGCATGATGTAACACTAATATGTTTCATCAAGCTTTTTCCCAAGTACAGGTTTGTAAAATGGTAACAGATGTACGCTCTAGGAAACTCTCTCTTTGGTCTCTCTCTCTCTCTCTATCCTACCCTCCCACCCCATTCTCTTTTTTGTTCAGGCAACTAATCTATTGGGAAAAAAAAGCGAAGAGGTTTCTTCCTTTTTCATGTGGTATACGATCAACTTATGAATATATTAGATAGTGTCTTAATGCTGTAAGACTGTGAGCGTTATGGAATGTATCACTGTACTTGTACCATGGCAAAAAGAAAACCACTAACTGTAGGAAACGAAGTAATAAGTAACAGTAGAATTTTTTTTTTTCCTTTACTTTGGGTCTTGTGTAGTTATGCCTCATAAGTGAAGAATGAGTGCTGTAGTTTGACAAACGCTTTTGTACAGAAGAGGCTGGTAAAATAAATATACTGTATTTTTGAGGAAGTCACAATGCTGATGGGAATTCAGTTTTCTCACACTCAAAATACATGCTCCAAGCACCTCTGTGGTAAGAAGCAAGTGATGGACAAGAAATAGGGTTAACTCATCTAACTGATCATAACCAATTCCCCCATTCTGCATAAATTAGACCTCTTTTTTTTTTTTTGAGCCATGAAACTTATAAATGCTACATCATGTAGCTTTTTAGAAATATTCCCTTCAGAAGTTGTCTGGCAATTAGCCAAATAACTAAAGGAACTGTATTGTATCTTTATTAGTCTAAAATTGATGCAGGTCTTAACAAAAACTATTAACCATAAAATATTATGAATCCTCTAGAGAGACAGGAGTGACTGTTGGCTGCCCGTTACTATACATATGTCTTTTTTCATGATCATGTTACTCAGTTTTCTGTGCCAGTTTGAAAATCCAACTAGGTTTAGTCTTTGGCTCCTCTGAAGGAGGAAGTCTAAGGAGGTCGCAGCTCATTAACAGAAATGCATCTCTCTCATTTTCCATACTTCACTTTCTTGTTTTGTTTGTTTGTTAAAGAGAGTGTGTCCTGTGCCCTCCATGCCCTTGATGTTAGCTGTTTGGGTAATGTCTTTCTGTCTGACATCATATGACATGGTTATTTTCCATAAAAGCAGTTCCCAGGCAGGCAAGAATATAAACACCGGATACAGAATTTTCAGATCAGAGTAATGCCACATGCATTTAGTATTAAGTGTGTGCTGAAGTGAGTTTTCTGGATTGTGTCTTAACTGCAGAACCCATTTATTTGTTGTAGCTTTTTTCCTGAGTAGCACTTTAGACACCTATGAACCCACTAAACCACGAGGGATTTGTAAGTCATACGAGGCTGATATCATTGTTTGATGTGCAGCACTGAGCCTGAGTGTAGAGAGAGCATTTCTAGGTCAATGTCTAAACTATGGGTGTTTTTCATAATGTGTTTTAATAAGATACATCTGTTTCTCAACTCCACTATCAAAAAAAACCCACTAGCCATTGTTTCCTGCTGTAATATTTATATGCAGAGAAGCTCACAAGCCCAGGTGTCCTTGGCAATACAGTCCAGTTAAGCAGTTACAAAGTTAAGAGGGTTTGTGGTTTTTTTTTTTTTTGTTTGTTTTGTTTTTTTCCTGATTAGCCATTGAACTAAAATCCACACATAGATTTCTATTTTAAACTGAGTACCTCCTGAATTTAGAAACACTTAGTGCCCTGTCAGGCCATAATCAGACAATATCACTCTGTCCCTCCATCACATAAAATCCTTCAAAAAGCCTGTTCGTTTGGGGAGATACAAGTACCTTGACACTACCTCTGTTGGGACTTTGCAGGTCTGAACACAAAACTATAAGGCTTCAGGCTGCACATAATGCAAAAGACATAAGCTCCTGTAAACTATCACAAATGTAATGAGTGGGTTACCACTCCATGATGACTTACTGATTTCTCACTAGGATGTGGAGGGGATGGAGCAGTGCTGCCAGGATTGAAATCAGGGCCAGCTGCTCAGTTGACTGATCTCTTTTCTGCTTGAGACTTCTGAGGTTTGACTCTGTCTTGCTATGTACCTTCTGGTATTCTATTCATAGTGGGTAGCATTTGCCACTGATTTTTATTTTACTTTATGCAACCAATGATTACCGTATTATAATAGTGCTGCTGTATCGAGACATTCTTCTCCCTTCAAACTGTAGCTAAGACAAAAAAGTTATTCCACATAGTGAGTACCCAAACAATGTATAGATGGAAGAACACTACTTGAAGGAGCACTGACGTTCCCAGGGCTTGACACTAACCGAGTTGCTTTCTAACTTTTTTAATGAGGAAGAATTCCTTTTTCAGCTCTGGTGTAAACAAAAAACAGCTGCAGTGAATGCTCTGTAGGGTAATAGTTAGAGCAGGGTCTGAGAATGAGGTGTGGCCCCATTAAGGTCAAGGGGAAAACTTCTATTGTTTTCAGGATTTCACCCCTTTCTCTTTCCCCCTGCCCAATTCTTGTGCAAACTGGGCTGAAGGAAAATGGTCAGGTCCCAGATTTCCTGCACTTCCAAGCTTCTGTTTGTAAACTCAGGAGGGAAATACAGGTAGCTGGTTTGCACAACACTTGGAGATTTTGCAAATGAAAATGGGATGTAAACTATTGTCCTTTGTGACCTGCCTTTAGTTGCAGTTGTGGTTTCAGTAGATTCCTCCACCATTGACTTAACGTTTCTAGCACTGATTGGGATACTCTGCAGATAATTGTCTAGCAGGTGGCAAAGTCGGAACTAATCCATCAATTGGTTAAATTCCACCTAGTCTAAATAATCCTGTTAGTAGCTGTTCTGCCCTTTCAGCAGTCACTTTAATTAATATTCAGGATTGTGCAGGCAGTCAGGTTTCTGCCTTGCTGAAGCAGGAGTTGATTTTTTAAATTTTAGATTATAATTAATTTTGAAGGGTCTTTTTTGTCCCATGTCAAACACACAGAGCAACCTCCCAAAAACTTGCAGTCAGTTCATCACCAGCTTTATCTGTCACGACCATCTTGTCTAATTTTGTCCGTTCTATTTAGAATATGCTGGTACTTCAAGGACATGTGTGTAAGTAACTTCTGAAATGGATGGGACTTCCATAAGAAATGGATTCCAATGTGTCTGATTGCAGTATTAAGTTATAATCAACGATTTTTTTTGTGTGTGGTCAAGAGGACACTTCCACGTATATTGCAAGTAGGAATGTATTTGCAGTGTCATGAAAGCAATTTATAAAGCTAATTGAAAACGCAGGACTTCATGTGAAAACTTCTGAATGAAAAAGTTTTCACCCAGATCTTCAAAAGGATGTTTTTTCATTTTGTTGCAGAAGAGCATGAAACAAAGTGAATATGAATTTTCTACATTTGGTGAAGTATCTGCTCAAGTTGAAGAAATCAAGTTGCTCCACTTGATTTCTTCTTGTTTTGGCAGCTTTCTGCTCCCTCAGGCTGGAACAACTCTGTTCTGTTGGTTTCAGTGGCTGAAACGCAGGGAATAAAAATCTAGAATTATCACCTCAAACTTTTTTTCACATTCTAAATGATGAAACCCAAGTTTTCACTTTGCTTTGAAAGTTCACAGTAGGTAAACTATGATATTTGCTAAAGGTGGCTTCTAAAGAGACGTTGTTTCTGTCAGGGTTGAATAACTTTTGACTGACTTAACAGGAAAGCAGGAGGCTTTGAGACAATACTGAGTTTTTAGCAGTGATTTAGAGGCCTTTCTGAAGTATGATGTTTCAAGATTCTGTTTCTTTTAAGATGAAATGAATAGATGAGTTGCAATACAAGGGCAAACCTTTACAAGTTGAGGTGGGTGGCTTTGATTCTGAACTTCTCTTGCCTTTGAATTGTTTTTGCCACAGCCTTACTAGTGTAAGGTAATGCGAGCATAATTAGTTTGACTGGCAGAATTTTGGGACAGGGAGCTGATGTCCAGTGCACTTTTACACCACGCCACAGCGGCCTGTGTATTGTCATAAATTTGGTTTTGTTTGTTTTATAAGACAGTATAGTACTAGAGCTTGTATTCATCGTTTCCCCTTCATCGAATACTTCCAGTTCTTTATTGCCTACCCCCATGGCACAGCTTTGCCCAATGAAGTGTTCATTGTAGGTTTTATTAGTATTAAGGCCGCATCAATTGACTCTTCTTGGCACGCAGGGTCAAGCAGGCTGCGTTGTGAGTTAAAAGTTCAGCACGGTCAGCAAGCTTCTTGGTCTATACGTACAGCTAGAGAGAGAGTTGCTTGCTAAGGAGACTCTGTTGAAGTGTCCATGCAAAGCACAGGGTGGAATGCTTACCACGAATCTGCATCAGCTGATATTTCTTTAAAATCCAATTGTATTGAAAAAATAAATAAATCACATAGCACTGCAGTAGCACCGGATGGAAAGAAACTGTATGTTGTAGCTGTAATTTTGCTTTGTGAATAAATAGTGTGGGAACTTGAAAAGATCTCATGGAGCTTTTGTATTTCTAATACTTTATTCTTAAAATACCTTCTTGCTTTTGCTGTGCTATACAACAGTGTTTTTACAGTCTGAGGGAGTGTCTGCATTCTCAGGCTGTTTTCTGTTCTCCTGCCGTAAGTGGCTTGCTTTGCTGACCTGTGCACACTCATCTAAAACCTCAGCATGACCCAGTCCCTATTTCTGCTGTAAGAACAGATACAGCTAGGTTTGTCAAGAGTAGAAGCCTGTGTTGTCCAGGGGCAACCCTCTATCTGAAAGAGATGTCAAGATGCAGAGTAAATTCACTAGGAAATTTTTTGGATAGGAAGCAATCTTTTTTTTCCTGAGTTCCTAAATAGTCTGGAAGGAGCAGGTCTCTTACAGAAACTGCATATGCTGACAACCTCTGCACCTCTTAGGTGAACCATAGAGAAATGCATGATATTTTTATCAGTCTTTAGACTATTTGATTATTATTTTTTCCCCCCTAATATATCCATTCCCCACATCAAAAATATAACCAAGAAAGAGGAAAGAACACAAGGATCAGAACAAAAAGGCTGAAATTGCCCTGAAATGCCTTTTCCCAGGGCAAGTTCATACACTGATTATGCAAACATGGACTGAAATTAATTTCCCAAAGACTCTCCATCATTCACATATCCAGGTAACCCTCAAATAAGTGGGCTTTATGCCAAAGCTTGCAGATATGTTTGAGGAGACCCCCTGTGAATTCATAGACATTTTTTCCTCCACCTAGAATTCTTCTAATCTCTCCAGAGTTCCCAGAATAGGGATCAGATTGTTCCCATTTCCAGGAAATAAAATTCAGAGATCTGTTTAAATTTTTAATGCTGCCAACGTGTGGGTGATTGAGGTGTAGCAGTGGGTAGTTCTCTCAGCAAACGCTTGGCTCTTTTCAGTGTGAGCTCTTGTAGATTTTACTCTCAAACTTCCTTTTCCCTTCCTTCTCACCTTCTTCCTCACTATCCCATGCATAATAACACAATGTTAATTTCTTCATTTTCTTTCCAATTGCCATTTTTCCCAGGATAGCATTAGACTCTGCTTAACTATTGTTTTTCTGGGGGATGGGTTTTGTTTTGGCAGATGTTTATTGAACAAAACAAGATGAAAAGGCAAAGTCAGTTGCTTCTGCAAAATTCTGCTCCTGATCAACAGCTTATGAAGGCTTTGGATGACAATGCTAAGCTAACCCACACATTAGAAGAAGAGAGGCTTCAACACCAACAAAAGGTAAAACAGGATTACTTTTCATCTCATGCAGAAGTCTTTGAAAGCCTCCTGAATTAAAGGATTGTCATGTGTTTGTTATGTTCAGAATTGAGATCTTGTCCCCTATAAGAGTTCACAATCTAAAAACTAAACAACAGAGAAGCTTGTGGTTCCCTTCTTCTCGGTCACTGGTAAGACACGAGTACAAAACCTGAAGGTTTTTCAGCCTGAAGGCTCTGGTTTAGGTATTTTATTCTGGATGCCAGTAAGGTACAATTACAAGCATGAAGTCAAGTTCCATTAAGTGAAGAAGAGATGACTGGAGAATATTTTGGACATTGCGTAACATAAAGGGTATTTTGGGGGGATAAGCTAAGAAGACCAGGAGTTGAGAGGTAGACAGTTCACATTACTGGTTACTTGCTAAAGAAATGCACGGGGAAGAGCCAGACATTCTGGAACAGAGAAATGTTAGGTGAATGCTTCAAAGTGGTGTGATGGGATCTAAAGTGCTAGGATCTGAACAAATATATTATTTGAAACTGGACTAGATCAATCTCTAACTGAGAGAAATCACCATTGCTTCACTTGAAAGCCTGAAAATGAGTTTTCCCTGAGCTGCGAGGCTTGTTCTTAAAATCCTGGTAGTACAGCAATGCTAGGAATAAGTAGACAGTTCCTGTACTTTCATCAATGCAGCAGTACTAAGGCTATATGTAATCTCACATTCTCCTGAATTAGTATTATGGAAGAATAATTGCCAGTTCATAGAAAACCTCTGCATCTTTGGCTCCTTGAAGTCCAGAGCAAAATGTATGTATATAGGGATTTGGGAAGCGATTGCTACTCTGCACCTGAATGCTGCCTCTAAACCTGATGTTCCATAATTCACCCACTGGCTTTTGCATGAGTTGAGACAAGGGAGTTTAAATAACCAGCCTGTCAGTGGAAGCAGTCAGTGAGAGAAGAAAAGTGTCAATGTTCTCGTGCTTCAAATGAAGAAATGTTCTGAAATTAAATTCTAATTATGTGATAAAAACTCTATAAAAAGAAAAAGGGAACATCTTACAGCTTAAGTACTTTGGAGCTAAAGACATATTCTAAAGAAGAGGTAAAATGAGTTAGGATTATAATAGAAAATTCTGACATCTCTCAGAAAAATCAGTCTAGCTCTCATTCAAAAATTGTCCTCTTTCTGGGACTTGTAGTTCACTCCTATACTATAACATCATGTTTTTAGGAGTAACTGTGCATAATGGGTTATTTGTCAACAGGGAAGACAGAAAATACCTTTTATTGTAGTGAATGCTATTGTTTACCAACTGCAGATCAAAGAATTGGAAGAGCAGCTAGAGAATCAAGTGCTGCATAAGGAGATTAGTCGTCTTAAACAGCAACTAGAACTTTTGGAAGAAGATAAAAAGGAACTGGAGCTGAAGTGTCAGAACTCAGAAGAAAAATCTAGAGACCTAAAGCATTCAGGTAAAATCATGTAATAACTTTCATTTTAGAGGTACAGTGGAGGGGGTGTGAGTGATGCACATCTAATAGAATTATACATGTTATGTGTGAGATCCCAGAAACAACAACTTTTGTGTAGCTGGAGATCCAGACCTGTGCCTCACAAAACAAAGTACAGCAACTGCCTTCAACCACAGAACAGTTGTATCCAGAATATGTATGAAGAAATAACCTTGTAAAACTTCTGTAAGGTATTAAAATACTGTTGTTAGATTGTCCTGCACGTTGCAGATGGATATATACACGTAAATGGGTTTCTGTGTGAAAGACACAATCCTTCGTATTCAGCCAAAATATATCCTCTTGCCTAGTTTTAAAAATAAATAAAATGGGATAATGCTTGCATGGTTTTTTTTTTTCTTGCAAAGATGCACAGTGATTTATCGAACTGTGAAGTCTACATTGTATGAATTGTACAAAAACATCCCATAATTATCAAGCTACGCAACCATTTAATAGTCTTGCAATAGAAGACACCAGTGAAAATAAAGATATGATTTAGTCATATTAACATGTGAGATAACAATTTCTGCTGATGTGAGAGGGTCTGGAGGGGGTGTTTCTTTTTTTTCTCTTTTTTTTTTTTTTTTTAATTATTTAAAACAAATATTTAAGAGGTAGGTACTGCCTTCAGAGCCCTACAAAGGGAGTTAGCCAAACAAATCCGGTGGGCTTTTATGGCTCATATCCATCAGAATGATACGTCTAAATCTCTTACTTGTAATCAAATATTTTGTTCCATGTCAAGTGACTGAAAGGAGAGAAACAGTCTTGCTAGCTACTGTGTGTGTCTGTCTCTAAGATTTAAACTAATGCCCAAACCATATGGGCAGAAAAGATTCGCAGAATATTTCTGAGGGAACGACTGTTGCAATACAGATCAGTTATCCGTTACTGCTATCAGGATGGTGCCTGGCTTGTCTGCAGCATCCTTTCTCTTGAATGAGGAAATTTCCGACCTAATGCTCTTTATTTAAATTTGCTTTTAAAAAGGGCGCCTGGTGTATGTGGCCTTGCTATAGGGAATGTGTGGCAATGGCTGGTTAAGTATTTGCACATATCTTGTTCAGCTCAAGGCCTAAGCAGGTGCTAATTTTAAGTATGATACCTGCTCAGAGAAGCATTTAACCCCCCATCAGAGGAGGCCAAAGTCCCTATCCTTAGTTAACACTCCATGTATAGCCATGCTTTTCTGAAATACATCCTTAAGAGCAGGATTATCTTTAAGCTCGTTAGCAGTCTTGCTTGGAAGAACTGCTTTCCGTTATGGTTTTACATTACCCAGCCTTAAAAATATGCCTAGGCAGCATGAATTCTCAGCTGCCTTGGAAAATATCTAACCTTCACAGCAGATTCTTTCCTTCCAGGTTTGTTTGTCCTTCAGAAAGGATTTTTCAGCATAAAGATTGTACCTGGAATTTAAAGTCACTCAGTTGATTTTTTTTTTTTTTTCACTTTTTCAATTTAAAAGTAAATATTAAATATTGTAATTTTAATTTGAATCCGTCGTTACAAGAACAAAGAGCCATACCCATTTTGGAAATCATATTCTGTACCTCTGCCATAATTCCTACCGTAATCAGAACAATTGCTAATATTTTTTATAACTAAAAGAAATATAAGACTTTTTTATCTGTGTTTCTGCCCTTCCCCAGTTAATTGCATTTGACAACATTTCAAGTGCAGAAAAGTAATTTTCACATTTTAGACCTGACACAAAAACAGGAGAGAAGGAATCCATTCTGCCCACTGCCCAATTTTGACCATATTTATGGGGAAAACCCACACCATCAGCAAGACAGATAAGTCTGGAAGCTGAAGTTGTTAATTTCTTTCACCATGTGTTAGTTCAGTCTCAAAAGCAATCTCAAATAGACTGTCACAGGAATGTGATAAACTTGCCCCTGCTCTTATAATTTTAGGGAGAGTGTCAGTTTCAAAAGTAACTCAGGTTGGAGGTAGCTGCTTTAATGAGAATCTTCTGCATCTAGGACATTGTTCTGGGTAGAAAATGTTGCCAAAAATAGAACTTCCTATCAGTTGTGTGGTTTAGTCTTGTTTGATTTTTAGGTAATTAGTAGCTTTTTTGCTTAAACCTTCAGAGTTGGTTTTTAGAGCAGATGTGAGAAACCAAGAACTCACTCTAGTTTGTTTGATTGCTCTTGTCCAGTTGATGAACTTCAAAAACGAATACAGCAGTCTGAAAATCCTGTCCCACCTCCTCCACCGCCACCACCACCTCCTCTTCCTCCTCCCCCTCCTCCTAACCCAATACGGTAAGTGCTTAAATGAAGGGTCACAGCATTAATGCTTTGCTGAAGCAGAATACATTACATGAGCTTGCATCCAAGTAGGAAGAGTGGCTTTGAAGAAAAAAAGGCTTTCTCCATCAGTCTTGGGCTCTTTACCAGCAGGACACGCTCTGTGCCCCATCTGCCAACACCCTGACCAATTTTGAACAGTGTCTGCCTTGCCAAGCCTAATGAATTGTCTAGACTGTGACTTTGGAGGAGGAGGGATACCTGTCTCCTCTAAATTTAGGAGATTATTTTTTTCTATTCACCTGATAGCTGTAATTATAGACTTGTGAAATGCTTGTCTGAATGTACTGCTAAGAAAAACCCTTTGAACCAAAGGATATGTTGGATTACTGTGTCCCACTTCCTGTCGGATACTGGTTATGAAAATGCAGTCTCCATTGAGTTCCCACAATTACTTTCATAAGCTAAAAAGAAAAAAACAACAAAACAAAAAAACCCCAGAAAATCAGCACCCCATCATCAAGCAGTTTGGGGCAAAATTATCCAAATTAAGCCATATTTTTACAAAAGACTATAAAAGAGGCTGACCAGTATATGATGTATCAGGCATTAGACGCAGATTAACTAAGCTCTAAAATGTGCTTGGTTAATTTTAGGAACTCAGCTAATCTTCATGTAATTTTAAAAATAAATGGACTTCGATGACACTTTCTAACCTTCTGCAATAGAAATTACATACAGGAGTCTTGTTAACTACTGTGTTAAATATGTGAATAGAGATGATTAGTAGGGAGAATTCATCCATTTGCATCTTGCTTTGTTTTTAGAAATCTAAACTGAACATGTTCTGAACAATTGTGTTTGGTCTTTCGCTCCTTTTACGTCTGTTAACTCATTTGACTTGCTTGCTTCCTTCTCATTAATGTGTAGCATGAATTAACTGCGTGGGGGTGTTGTGGGGTTTCATTTAGTTTTGTTTAAGTTTGTGCCCTTTACTATTTGGAATCGATAACCCTATTCATTTTAAGCCATACAGTAGCTAAAATCATAGTATTTCCTTCATGAGCTGTGACGTTTGTGTGCATAGAGGTTGTTTCAGAGCCTTGGCACTGGATGCTGCTTTTTTCTGGGACAGTTTTGTCCCCTTATGTCAGAGAGGTCACTCTGCTCTGTAAGGAGCAATGTTCAGTACAGAGTGTTAGGCTCCACTGACACATCAGATGTGCATAGGAGCTTATATTTGAGCTTTAAAATGAATCACTTCCTTGCCTGGACTTTTACGTTTTGACTATAGTAAAGGGATAATTATTTGATGCTGTAAGAAGATTACAAACTTGGAGTTGGTGAGGAGATATTGAACACCGTATTTAAGTGTCCTCTGGAGAATAATACTTCACTTCAATATCTACAGCTCTTCTTTCCTTTTATTATGCCAGAGCAGCTTTAATTTGTCATGTGTCACAATGAGACACTGTCTTTTAATATTCAAATCTGGAGTGTTTTGATTTGTGCCTAATGTCTGTTAAAAAGAAATAAATTTCTCTGGTGCATTTTTTATGGGAGACATCGTGGGGGGTAATTCAGTACATACATCTGCATTCAAGAACTGTTAAATGAGTCTTTTGTAAGTAGCTGTATAATCAGGTATAAGCAAGCTGTTTGTGTGTCATGTTCAAGTTCATTCTAACAGTGTGCAATACAGGACAGAATGACAATATGCGGTTTCATTTCCCCTGAAGGTCTCTCATGTCAATGATTCGCAAGAGATCTCACTCCAACACCAACGTGAGCAAGAAGGAGAAACCTCCTCAGCAGGAATCAGGTATGGCTCATCCTCCTTCAAGTCATGCGGATTATTCACTAGGTACTGCAGATAACACTAGTGAAAATGAACTGTGGGTACAGATAGTGATGCAGATGCTTATAATTGTCAACATTAACTGCTGCTTTCCATGTCCCAGCATATTCATCTACCTTGCAGTCCAGAAATGTGTTTGTGGCCCAGGTATATGTACTCTGAGATAGGAAGTGGTATCTTCGGTACTATAGCCGTGGTACTCCTCTGGCAGGTGGCTAAGGACTTTGGGTTTGTCGAGTTTGGAGAAAAGGAGCCTTGAGAGGTGACCTCCTCACTTGCTACAGCTTCCTGAGGGAGGGGAAGAGGAGAGGAAGATGCTGATCTCTTCTCCCTGGTATCCAGTGATGTGAGAACGGTACAAACTGTGTCAGGAAAGGTTCAGAATTGGTATTAGGAAGCATTTCTTTATAGAGGGGGTGGTCAAACACTGGAATGGGCTTCCCAGAGAGGTGGTTGACGCCCCAGGCCTGTCAGTGTTTGAGAGGCATTTGGACAATGCCCTTAATAATACGCTTTAACTCTTACTCATCCCTGAAGTGGTCAGGCAGCTGAACGAGATGATCATTGTCCCTTCCATCTGAAATGTTCTGTTCTAATCTACTGCAAGCTTCCTCGATTTCCCAAGGAAATTTGTGTAGTCCTCGTAGCCATCTATGCCGCCACAGCTGAGCTGGTGATCATCATCCAATTTACTTTTTCCAAATGGATTTTAGTAAGAACAATCTTTGAGGCTGCAGATCAGAAACCTTAAGGGAAGACCTAGCACTTGCTGTAACTGAAGAAAAGTTCTAATCTTCCTACTTATGTCTCTGATGCTTATCAGATATGCCACTGAGCCGATTTCATTCACTGACGTGATAGAAAAAAATTATCTTTCCTTTTTTTTTCCACTGGGGAGAGGGTGGTTATGTTTCTTATAGGTTCACGGGAGAACTTGGCAAGATAAGCACTAAGTTGGGTATGGTGACGCGCTGGGTGAGGTGGCTGGGGAGAGCAGGGTGGTTCAGTTTAGGCCTTGTGCTGTTACGCTGACTCCATGCAGCTTGTTGAGCTGCACCCTGGCAGTTTGGTACTGCTTGTAGTAGCTGCACTCTAGCAACGTTAAGAGGTTCAACGTGTGCCTGTAAACTGGAGACACTACAGCATGTAGCTGCAGCTACAGTATTTCCAGAGCTTTACACTTCCGCAGGTTATCTGGCAGAAGCAGAAAAACAAACCCAACAAGCGTTAAGCAGAGAGCAGGTTATATGCAGCATAATAAAGGGAAATTTCCAAATTCCAAGTGGCTTCTTGTTTGTGATTTCTTCTGTCCAGAGCCTCTCTGCAGAGCTAGTTTGTTAAATCCTTCAGTTTTTATCCCTCAATTCATATCTTGTGAAACTACCACTTGGAGTTGACTGTAATGCTAATCCTTTAATAATACTGAAAACCTAAAACAAGACAGAATCTTGCACTAAGGTGGCTCTGCATGCAAAGTAACAGCTGAAATTGCATTTTATTGTTGTTAATGGAAGCTGGAAACTTAGCAGGTTGAGAACAGGAGGTAAGTACAGATTTACAAATGATCATGAGTGCCTGAAGAGTCAGAGCTAGTTAGACAAGCACTGCCAGTTAAATAAGGAAGGTTTTTCTCACTGTTTCTCTCTTCCTTCTGAAACAGCAGGAGTTTCTTTGTAGTGAATTGCTTAACTCATTTGCTGCCACTTAAACAAAGAAGGGGGCTGCAGAAGGGAACCTGGCTGAAATTATAGGTATAGGGTATAACTGTTAAAGAAAAAATTGCTGTTAGTAGACTGTAATGGTATGTAAGCATGGCTGGTGTGTTGGATGGGACCAACAGGCAGGATATGGGTTTTTCAGGTGAGAAACTGAGGAATGGGGTGACTTGGGCAGGTCCCTGGGGGAATCTTTGGGAACTGGTTACCAGTCTGAGAGAAATAAGGTGGTTGGTCTGGGTAAAATAATTAGAGAAGTGACCTTGTACCGAGATCTCTGATGAACAGTCAATCTTATTTTTCAGTAAAAGTTCAGTTACGTTGCCTTCATTTATCAGGTTTCCTTGCCTTGAAGCATCCTAGATGTTTTGATTACACCTTTTTGTTGAGACTGTTACAAACAGTGATTGCAGGAAATGCTATGAAATTCACTATAAGTTTTCTACACCCCATTCTTTCATTATTTATTAGGAAACTTTAACAGTTCTGACCTTTCATCAATCACATATAAACTGCTTCTTCTCTTAATAGTAGAGCTGTTCTTAAAATAAAAATAAAAAAAGGGAAAAAGTTCTTTCTTGATCTAGTTATTATATCCAACTTGAGGCTTGTTTTGACCCTTGTTAAGGACTTAGAATGATTGGTTTCTATCCCATACCACCAATTAAGCTTTTATATTTGAAACAGCCTGTTTGTGAAATTAAAGCCTGACATTAAATCGGCTTACAATACAGAAACGGCATTTCTATGAATCATCAATAGTACCTTGACAAGTGAGCGAGCGAAAGTCTATTTAAAATTCCTGTTATATAAGGTACAACGTTGCAGCTTTGAATAGCGTCAACTGTATTTCTCCATGTATTTGCTTTAAGTACTCTTTTTTTTTTTCCCTTTTTGGTATGGCATGTTAAGAGTCTTTTGTTACATTATCCAGAACACTGATAAGTTAACAGGTATTGTTTAGGTTCATCACACAGCTTCCCATTTCATCTGAATATTTTGCAGTCCTGATACTGAATCCCTTGAAAAAGCAACCATTTTTTTTTGTGGTATTTAAGTTTTGCCCTTTGACTCAATGTAGTGTTCTTTAAATGTGTGGGTTTAGTTCTGCCTGGGATGTTGGTGTATTGTTCAGACAAGGTTCTCAAGCCCCTGTGAAATATGAGACACTTTTGGCAGTCTTGTGATGGGCTGCATATGGGCCTTGCCATGGGGCATTTTCAGCTTGTCCTGTGTCAATGAAGCTGTGGAAATTTCTGCTGAGTGAAGAGATGCAGTGGAAGTGGGGATGTGTTCTTCAGACCTTGGTGCTTCAGTCTTTAGCACTGACTGAGCTTTTGCAATTCCCAAACAGTTATAGAAGCGCTGCGTTTTCCAGGATCTGGGCCCTGCTTCTGTCCAAACTTCTGCGAGCACTGGGGTTTGGTGTTGGCCAAGTCCACAGCTGGATCCTCAGTGTGTGTCGATTGGCATTTTATCCTTGAAGAGCTTCTGACAGTTTAGCTGATAGCAAAGATCGTTAATACTGCTGTATCCAGAAACTAGAATTCCTGACAACTAGAGATGAGGTTGCTGGTTTCTGCTACCGTATAGATTTATGCAGTGTAAGGTAAAGTGACTCTTTGTGGTGGGGAAAATTAAGAGTAAGATAGTGGTCCTGTAAGAAGGGCTCTGTGAACAGCCCACTTATGGGGAGAAAATTAAGCCTGTATATTTATGTTTATTGACATTTTTAATAAGGCTGAGAAAAAGCATGGATTTGGATAGTACATGATGCCTCACACATGCAATCAGGAAGACCCACTGCACAGAGTACACTGTATATGTAAATGCTATTTCATCATTAAAGCTAATTTATCATTATGGTAACTGTCTGTATATGGCAGGCAAGCTGTTTAGGAAGCTATCTGTTTAACATGCTGTTTTCTTTGCACTATTTATCTGTAGTTCATACCTGAAATGCGATATGCGCTTTGATTTTTGGAACAGGTGAAGAAGTTACGGATCTGAAGAGACAAGCTGTTGAAGAAATGATGGACAGAATTAAAAAGGGAGTTCATCTGAGACCAGTCAACCAGTCAAGCAGGCCTAAAACAAAGGTTTGGAATAAATAGCACAGCAATAATATTAGCTAAGTACAGTAATGCACACTGAAAATAAACCAAGCTTTCTGTAAAACATTCAAAAGAATACATTTGCCTCCCCTCATTTGCTTTGCTTGATTTTGAATAAAATTAATTAGAGCAGCATATATCTGAAGAACAGAAAAAGAAGTGAAGCCAACAGTAAGTAAATAGAAGCCCAGTTTCTTTGACACAGAAAGGAGCTGAAAGAAAACATCTTGTAAACAAACAGCTACTGAGAGACAAAAAGCGCAGAGAGAATAACTGAATTGGGTAAAGGGAGTGATCAAGTAGAGTGTTTTTAGCAGTATTTCTAACTTTTCTGTAACACTTAGGACTAATACCTGAATGTGACTGCTATAAAGTATTGGTTACCATCTTCACAAAAGCATAATCGTTCTTCACGTGTAGGCTGTGATTCACAGTGTTAAGAGCTAAGACTCTTCCCTTCATCTGTATAAGAAAATAGATTGAACGTTAGCCACGTGCCTGTGAGAGGAGAGGGCAGAGGAACATAATACAACTGCACGCCCTGTGCGATGTCTGTCTTCAAGTACAAACTCTGTCATCGTCCATTTCATGTGTTTTTTAACACGCATGTTATGATGTTTCTTTACAGCCAGAAACACCAAAGCCCTCTGAAAGTGCAATGAAAGAATTAAAAGGCATTCTGGTAAGAAAACTTGTCATTTATATTGCAGGGTTTTTTTCCTCATTGAGGTGACCGGGCCGTCTGTGTGAGGTAGCTGAGTATTTGAAACTTGTGCATTAGTGTTTTGGTTTGAAGCTGTAGGGCAGTTTGGAGTAAATCCCCTGATTCCACTTTTGACTTGGGCTGACTGAACAATTTCATTTGGTTTTGCTAACAGAATTTATTTTGGAGAAAACTATCCTGTTAACTCTGCTCCAGATTTGTATGTTCCTGCCACTAGAGGGGATGTTACGGTCTCTACCTGTCATAGATCCTCTACAAACTTTCCAAGTGCTCACAGTGGGGATGCTTAGGGAGGGAGAGGCAGCTAAGTGTTTCTAGTCCAAAGTAAAGGCCCTGGACTATAAATAAAGTAGATGTAGGGTTCTCCTCATCAACTGCTCTGAACTCCTGCTCTCTCCTGAGGCACTGGATTTTTTGTTAGCGTGGACGTAGCCTAAATAGAGCAACAGCTCTCTAGTCTGTCTGCATTTATATGTAGAAAAAAATGATTCTGAATAGCTATCCACATGCCTGTTTATCACTAAATGAAAACGTTAGGTGTGCATTTGGTCCTGACCAGGTCAATGTGCTAAGTTTGCTCCTGTTCTGTCCTTTACTCATACATTGCATTGCTTATTTAACTGATTGCTTTTTTTTGCACAAGTGCTAAAGTTGAATCAACCAGTCAGAAAGAGCTGTCGTTCTTGCTCCCTGACTTCTGTAACCCTGAAGCTTTTAAAGCTGAAGTGAAACTTTGACACATCAGGTGAAATTTTGCCTTTGTAAGGTGAGGTATGGTGGAATGCTGCCTGTATTGAAGCAAAATGCTTCACGTGCACTCTGCAGCAGGTGAGGCTAATCATTCTAATCATCCATGGTAGCACCTAAACAGCCCTTACAAAAATAACTTTAGTATTGTGTTGGGTGATGTAAGACAGTACAGCAAAGAGTGTAGCCACAGCCTGTGCTGTGATTTAAAATCACGAGTGTGGCACCAGTGACATGTTAAACTTGCTGTTCTCCAGTCACATGAAAGCAGGGGAAGAAGGGAAGAAATGATCTAGAGAGCCACCAGACCTTAATGCTGAGCTTTAATTAGAGTGACGCATAATTAAATGGGGAGGTAGATAGAAAAGGAACAAAATGCAGCAAGGAGATTATGTTTTAAATGGAACTCTGTAATTATAGGAATAGTTTGGTATGGTGTGCTGTTTGGACCAGTGAGGGTTGGACTGAACGAGCCTGCCGAAGGTCCTTTCGTTCTCTAATAGCTGTTTTATTTCTTTGACACTTTATCACTGACATCAGGGGAGACTTGATTATGTACTTTGGAGGGAGCAGAGAGAAACCTACAGTCACTGTACTTCTATATCTAGCTTGTTGCTTTTGAGCCCTTCAGGATATTTGCAGTATAAGACAAACTGTATAAAATCCAATTCCAGTCTATTCTTGAGACCAGTCATTATGCACAGTCAGACAACAAACATGGGGGTGGGATGTGACGGAGTAAACATTTGTTGTTATTATGCTAATTATGCAGTTCTTGTAGACCTCCATGTAATTGTTACAAACAAAACACATTTATGTTTTGTAAATTGCAGTGTTTGAGTGACAGTTGCTCAAGTTGCTTTTGTATGTATGTTTGTACAGATCTGGAGCATACTACTAATTAATAATGTACCTGCTCAGTTAAATTTCAAACAGTTGCCAAAGAAAATATTTTCATTTTTGTGGGGGGTTGAAGAACTAGAGTTGCTTTGTTGGGATCCTGAAAGCAGGGCAGCTTTTGCAACTTGCAATGCCATTTCCTTTTCTCATTTGCTATTTCTGCTTAGAAGTTATGTGTTTGTCAACAAAAGCTGTTAAGAATATGTTATTTAAGCTCTGGAAAAATACTATACCAGTCTGACATGTTTTGGAAGGCTTAATAAACAGGATTCCTGGGCATTCCTAATGATGGCAAGACTCAGAGGGAGAGTGAAATAGCATATAGATCCCAAATTTTCAGTTGGATTATAAACAATTTGGGGAAATTTTACAGTCAAGTGGGTGCTGATCCAGTAACTGACTCCTGTCAGTTGGGAAATGCATGCAGTATGCACTATGTGCATGTTAAAATTCATGTGGGCAAGTTTGGGAGGTTTCAGGCTTTGATTAAAACCTTTTTTCCTCCCACCTTACAAAAAGTGTTGCTGGACTTGCAGCTTTGCTGATACAAAATACTAACCTAGGCATCGGGCATTTCTATTTTGAATGTATAAAAAAAACTTTTCAACTTGCATTCTAACTCTGTGCATAATAGAAACCATGAAGTTTGTGAACATAGGGTTAAATTTATGGCAGATCAGCTAGGTTATAGGATATAATAACATGCTGCAGCTGCAACTTGTACATACTGAATTCTACAATATGTGTACACACCAGGACGCAGCAACACTGGACCATGCAAAAATATAAACCATACTGGAGCAGTACAAGATGGTTCTTTGGCTTTTTGCTAATAGAGGTTAATTACGGGCACGACAATGCCATAGCAGTTTTTCAAGATCCTTTAAATGTTAAGATGGAGGAAGTTGGCAGTTCCCTGCAAACATCAGAATTTGTTCATTAGTGATCCAGAGCATCCTTTGTAAGCCCAGTATCAACCCTCCAATGTATAGGTGGGTATGGTTAATCCCAACATCAGGAAATCCAGGTAAGGGGAGAAATGATGAGCCAATCCCCAGATGCTCCCTGTTGTACTAATGGAAGAGCTTCACACACTGGTCTAGAAGTGAAGTTGCTTTTCTGCAGTTTAAAAGGCTTTCACGTTGTGCATATGAGATGTTTGGCAAGACATAATATATCCTCAGAGAGCTTCTCATGCCTGTTTCTTGCTGTAGGAAACATTGAATAAATCCACTAGTTCCCGAAGCTTGAAGTCCCTTGAAACAGACAGCAGTGAAACAGAGCTGGAACGAGTTCTGCGACGCCGGAAAGTAACCACTGACCAGGACAGTGGCAGTAAGTGGCCGGACAACTTCATAGTCCTTTTCCTCTCCCTGCATTAAGTAACTCCTGAAGCTCTACTTTCTCTTCCAGACCATTGCCATTTCAGCCTTTATGGAGAACCCTGCTCACTGCTACAGTGACTCACTTCCCTGTCGTACCTGTTGCTTTTCATCCCCATTTTCTCCATGAGATGCTTCTGTCAGGATTTTCTGCGCACACAGCCTTGTGTACACAGGTTCCTCTGTCCTGCCTGGAGCTCAGATGTGGTTATTGGGGTTAATAGTCTGAGCCTAGTGTGAAAAATACTCCTGAAAGTTATGGTAACCAGAGAAATGAGGGCTTAGGGCTAATGTTTTTGAATTAATGTTGTCTGCAGTTTTTAAGCTATGCTTTACTATCATCATCTGTAAGAAACTGTTGATGTTCTGCCTGGTTAGAAACACTGTGCAAGTGTAAGTCCGTGCTGTAGTTGACGCAGGTGTGGCTGGTTTTAATGTCACCTTGTGGTTTTTAGCTTGGACTTTGTAGATGGACGGTTCACTAACTACTCAGTGTGAGAACAGGCTTTTTTGTCACTGGGCTGGCTCTCGCTCCAGCTGCAATTCAGGCTGGGAGAGCACTGGCAAGTGGTGACTTGGTAGTGCTGTGTGGGCAGCAGGACTTGACACCCCAGAAGGCAAGGGGATTGAGTGTACGGCTGTCAATACAGCAAGGCCTGCTTGTTGTACAAGAAAGGGTTAATCTTGGCAGGGAGAGCAGAAGCTGCAAAAACGGGACTCTGATACTCTCCATGCATTGGATGCTGTCTGTTAAAATTCCATTTTGATTTCTGCAGTTAGCTTGAATTCTGCTGTGGTTGTGTTGTTTTTTAGTCCAGTCAATCCGGATAACAGAAGCATTAAACTTTCTTTGGGTTTTAGGTCCCACCGGAATCTTGGCCACATCAGAATCAAAATCTCTGCCTGTGCTAGGTTTGGGAGCCAGTGCCACACAGCCAGCATTGAACAAGACCGACCTGGAGACAGAATTCAGTTCCAAAGTATCTGACTCAGGTCCTGGCTCTAACCAGCTTAAGGGTGAGACGGGCTCCAAGCCTACATTACAGTAAGTAGAATATGGATTTCTAGATATATATTTCAGTACCAGATCTGTTTAGCTGGTGCATTTTGAAAGTGATTTAATATCAATTTTGATTAACAGGATAAACATACAGTCTGCAGCTGTTTACCACTGACTCCTCAGTCTCACGTGGAGGTAGAAATTGAATTCTCTGTAATAAATTTATTTTCCTGTGAACATTCTTCAAAAAAAAATTAATCTTCTCTACCAAAAAAAAGAACTCTATTTTGAGCAATACCAAGGTTGAGGTTTTTTTCCATATCCTGAAGAAGGATGATAGTTACATAGTTAACTCTGAATTTAGAAAAAAGGTAGCGGTAGCACAATATTTTAAAAAACAGAATCATGTAAGTCATATAGGTCTGTATGCAGGTGTGCAGGGCAGTTTCTGTTGGACCAGAACAAGTCCTGATTATTACACTTAAATATTTATTGGTAAAAATGCTGAATTACCTTGAAATATCAAGGTTAAGATTCTCCAAAAAACAGGTAGTGCTGCATTGGCACAGATGGACAGAAGAATCTTTTGTCACAGGAGATTGAAGACCCAAGGTGCCAGTTTAAGCATCAAAGAGTTAAACCTGCTTCAGAAATACTTATTTCAGACAGATCCCCTGGAGGATTGGTTTGTTTTACAACAATACCAAGCTCCTTTTGAAATTAGGCTGTGCACTTGCTTCAGTTCCTTTGCCAGGTTGTCAGTTTGTCACTTCAAAAAAAGGAAAGAGATGAGACAAATCAGATCAGCAGAATATTGTAATCGTGGCTAATTAAACCTCTGATTTCCTGCTCTATCAGTTAAAAAATACCACCAGTACCAATTCTAGCGAGTCTCCATTGCTTGGTTCAAAGGAGTAAATCACAACAAATGAGCTGAAAATTCAGTTTGCATTTATTTTTATGAACGGATACTTACTTCACTCTCCTGCAGGTACTTTTATAATTTATTTTTGAATAGATAAAGAGCCCAATTTCTTTCCTTTTGTGCTCTTCGGTTTTATTTAATTCACATTGAGTTTTAAAAGCAGAATGCCTTTTCCAATCATACGTATTTTCCCCTTTTATTTCAATTAAGTATCCTTAGAAGAAAGATCATCTTAATTTTATTTTAATCAGAAAGATGAAGATTTGTTCAACAGTTAATTTGACATGAATAATGCTATTGCATTTTCTTGAACTGCTACCCTGACAGAAAGGTGAGGTTGTTCCTGAAAAATACTGTGTTTGTAGTTTATGGATTTCTACAATTTTAAACAGATAACCTTAATCAGAAAATACAGCAACTCCTACCACCTTTTGTCTACCTTTATTCCACCAAACTAAGTGGAAATTGCATTTACAAGAAAGGAAATGAAATAATTGCAGGCCCCAAGGTCTCACAGAATGCACGATGAATTGACAGTGAAAAGGATCTTGTGTTGACAGTCACAGTTGTTATGTGTTATAAAAGCATACGTGAAGCTCAATTTATTTCTCAGCTTGCCTATTCAGTGACATCCTAAAAGACACATTTCACTTTAATTTATCTGTTTAAAACATTAAAACAAATGTGGTGGGCCAGATTCCTTAGTGCTGTAGGGCTTCTTTGCACTGAGTCACTGGTGTAAACCTGCTTGGTCGGAAAATCTCATCACTGAGAGTGGTTTTCCAAAGGAAGAGAAGGTGCTGGGGCTCTCATACTCTTCTGCTGCTAGGCTGGCAGGGATGAGCAGAAATAACTGAGATGCTTCATACCACGTTAAAGTGCCATTACTTTTCTTTTTTCTCCCGGGTGCTGTTTGCAGCAAAGGTTAGTAGAAGCAGACTCCAAGGTGTGTAAGCACTGTTTTGAAACAGGGCTCGTTTGAAGCAGACATCAGAAGGAAGTTCATTTGTCTAACATGTCTGACAACTTGGCTCTGTAATTAGTTAGTTTTCTGGGCTTCCCTGCATGCCTCTATCCTAGCAGTTGAGTTTGGATCAGCAGAGAACTTCTGAAGCAAATCTCTCTATTGTCCCCATTTGCTATGCTTTGATTTGTGTACTAGTGATCTTAGTGCAGAAACTGGATCCCTGAATTCATTGGATGAGTGAAACTAAACCAGAAGATGTGATCCAGCCTTTAATGGCTGGCCTGTGCCCATGTTAAAACTAGTTCAGTGAGTAACCCTCCTGAAACGTGTGTTATGAGGACATCAATGTGAAGCACAGGCTGTTTCCTCTACACATCTGCTCCTGTTGCACCACACTATTTCCTAAACAGACCATGTTAACTAAACAAACAACACGCTGCTTTGACCAGATACCCTAAATGGCAAAGGCCTACAAAGGATTTATTGTGGCTCTTCTTATTTATACCTGAGGGAAAAAGGTGCAGCACTCTCATCATTTGCAATTCCTTGAAATCTGGCAAAGGTGTGACCTGCTTCACCTGTTTGCAGCAGCCAAGCAAACCTTTCATAGCACAGTAGAGGACGGCATGTCTTATAATTACCAGGTGTCTCTTGCAGTACAGTGTTTCTTCTTTTTTCTTCACCTAGATTTTAATATACAGCTTCCTGTAGAAAACCTTAGGAGTAGTCGTGCATGGGATACTTCTCTCTGCTGCACCATCTATTTACTAAGGCTTGTAATCTGAAGGGGGGAGGTAATGCTTACAGACATTCAGATGCGATCAGCCCTATTCATCATTCACATGTAGTAACAGTTGAGCACACCCATTCTCAAAAAAAAGGTCACACCTTTGAAAAAAGACTCAGTCTTGAAAAATCTCTCTAGGAACAATACGTAGACAGAAGTCAGCTCACTGAGTAAAATCCTGGATCCCCCCTGCCCCCAAGTCAGTGACAATCTAACCTAAATACGCACCAGGTAAGGAATTCCAGTCTTTGGTTGAAGTAGGACTCCACCTGTACTATGGTTACTCCTGTGATGAGGTGTTACCAAAGCACTGGCCTCCAGCTGAATCTGCTGGGCCGCTGGCCTGAGTTGCCAAAGGAGAAATTGCAGAAAAGGGAGGTAACATCGACAAATGCAGGCTGAGCCTGAAATTTTCCTGTAATCAAACTTCAGAAGAAAAACTTGGGTTTTGAAGCACTAGGTGAGGTGTTAGTTACTTCAGTGCAGGAGACTGTTAGAAGAAGGGTCTGAAGCCATTAAGCAGATGATTTGGAATGTGTCAAGTTTCGCTGAGGTGGTGCTGAGGGGGAAGACATCAGTAATGTGTGTCCTGTAAAGAAATTAAGGTCTTACCTCAGTATTCAGGTAACTTCCTCTGCAAATCTCTTCCCAGATGCTTAACCCAGCATGAGTGTAATTCTGTGACAATTGCTTAGAAGAGAATAGGTGACAATTTAGTTTCCTTGGGAGCAAAGAGAGTTCCCGTGACTCCCTGCAGTGTGTAGACACAGAAGGGAAAGGTGTGTCTGGCTCTGCCCTTGTTTTTTTTTGTTGTTTTATTATTATTTTTTTTCTCCAGGACTTTGTAAACATTTTGTTTCTGGGCAGCAGAGTTCTCCTCTTAACAGAGTGAACCACAGAGAGGGTTAGTCTTAATCTGATGATTTTATACAATTAAAGGATTTGTCCTCCTTCTCCTGGCTGTAATCTTAGTACCCCTGAATCATCCACCAGCTCTGCGGGAAGCAGCTCAGCCTCAGCTAGACAGAACTGCAAAGGTTTTCCAGTGCAGCTTGAACATGAGCAGTTTAGTTTGAACAAGAAGAAAATAATGGGATCCTCTGGAAGTTCGAGGTCTCCTCAATTTTACCTGTTTTAAAAGCTACTGTCACACATTTTTCTTAGAGCGTACTTTTCATGAGCTCTCTGAATGCAGGTAGAAGCTCTCCAAGATTCTTCCTTTAAATGAATTTGCCAATCTTTTTAAACATTTTCAAAAAAGCACCTAAAAATGGAAACAATTTCCATACTAAAGATTGTCTGCAGTTCCGTTCTGCTCACTGCTATGTTGACCACCTTTCTACTTGGCTAGGTTTAGCAGGGACATCCCTGAAATGGAGAAGGTTTCTTGCACTTTTTTCACAGATGTCTTGTCTGGCGTTATAAATAGAACCGGCACTATCAGAGGAGGGAACCAACAGACTAATTCACTAGTGTCACTGTTTGCGTTCCCTGTAATTCCCTTTTGACAAATACTGGAGTGTGGTGGAATTTCTTGTTCACGGAAAGCTTTCAAGACTTGGAATTGGTGTCTTTTTTACTACTGTTTTGTATTCGTCTTTGGTCCTGTCTGTTGTATTCCCCTGCCTTTTTAAGAATTCCGAAATATTTCACAAACGCACCTGCAGTTTGGTTTTTATTCTCAATAAAAATTTTCTAACCGAGTATGAAACTGGGTCGGCTCTTGTGGTCTGGCACGCAACAGGCAGGCCGCAGTGGCACTGTGCCGAGCGGACACCCGCTCTCCTGGACAGCCTGACACCCTGGGCTGCTCAGCCCGGGTCAGCCGCGGGACAGCTGAGCTCCTGTTGTTTGGCAAACCCTCCTAGCGTGGTAGTTTGGAAAGGACACGGAGGTTGGAGTATGAGCTTTATTGCACAACTGATGTTTGTCCTCAGCTGTGAGGATCTTGTAGGAAAATGGGAATGCTGGGCTCAGGAAGGGTGGCAGTTAGGCAAATAGCAAGCTGTAATTGATATGCAGGCACGGTTTTTAAGAGTTATAAAGAAGCATCTGGTGGTGAGCGACTGTCAGATTAGCTCAGTGCTCCAAATCTCATCTTTTGGGGAGTAAGGAATAACACCAGTTGAGTTTTATTTTGGTTTTGAAAGCAATTTTGCTTTGAAGACAGATGACGGCTATTTCAGCATCCTAAATTAGGGAGCTCGCTGAAAGACCAAGTGTACTAATTGGATGCCACGTTAGGGTCGGCTTCTGTAGCAGAAACGACTTCATTCATACCATCTCAGATTCCAGGCACAGTATCTACACGGAGTCTCCCATGCTTATACTATGTACTTGCAAAACCAGTCTTGCTTGGAATAGATTTTTGCCAGTATTTCCTAAACAAGCTGGAAAAACCATGGGTTTTCCTACAGCGTTTTCCTTGAATGGTTTCCTTTAGCCTTCTGCTTTTACATATAGTTAGAAAATTGGATGGGACTTAATCCAATAAAATTTTCCATTATATTTACATAAAATTCTGGTTTCTAATGGAAACATATTACAATGATTTCATGAATAGAGCACCAACCAAGGTTAAATAATACCAGGATTATAATATTAACTAGAGGAAACAAAGCAAATCCCAAATCTCAGTTGACAATCCAATCTTAGTTTGTCCTTTTGTACTCCTGCTGTAAATTATTTACAAAGGGCACAGCAGTACTGGTTCACAGACGGCCCATCAGGGGTAACCCTTTTTTTTTTTTTTTTTTTAACACCTTCTGTAGCTTCTGTAACTATATAAAGAGAATGTATTGCTTTTGTTACTTTCATATCACAAGCAGTGCTCAGTACTGCATGGGACTTTGCATATCCCATACAATTAATCTAAAATGCATTTATCATCTAAATCTGGATTTCACAGTACAGATTTTATCTGTTTAGTCATAAAAATATATGCAGACTTATGAACAATTATGTATGAATGAGTACAATAGAACTAGGTTCTCGATTTCTGGCTTAAATATGTAGTTGGACAAATAACAAGAATACTGATAACAACATTAACAATCTTAATGAGGAGAGAGCGTTGCGTAGGACAAAATGCAAATACCTTGGCTGAACATATTTGCAATTGCTCAGAACGCTGGCTATCTGTATTTGTACTAATTGCTTTTCCCAGCTTTATTTGTAGCAGTGAAAAATGTTTTTTTTTGAAAGGGGCCACCAAAATAATGTACATTCTATCACTGAAACTTTATTATGCCTGCATTTTGTTCTTGACAAATTATTGAAAATGAGCTATGAGTACCTGATAAACAGGGTTAATAATTTTTAACAATACCTCAGCTGTAACAG
The DNA here is from genome assembly GCF_018691265.1 of Tyto alba. Taxonomy (NCBI): domain Eukaryota; kingdom Metazoa; phylum Chordata; class Aves; order Strigiformes; family Tytonidae; genus Tyto; species Tyto alba. The sequence continues at coordinate 8,320,391 of NW_024881261.1, forward strand.
CAGCACGGTCAGGCTGGTGCTGCAACAGTGTAAAGGATTTGAAGAAGGGAATGCTAGTACAACAAAGTCTGAATAGTAATTCTTATTTTTATGCTTGAAACGCTGATTTAATCACTGGTTTTCTCCATTAAACTACTTTATATCGACATCTTTCATTTTTCTGTCCTTTGAAGGTGGTAAATATGATTGCCATTTTATCCATTTTTGTTATAAATGAAACAGACTTCAGAGCGTTTGGCTGTGCATCAGTTGTTGGAATGCTGCCATACACTAATGCAGACTCCCCACTGTGAGCCCAGTGAAGAATTATACTTTGATTCACCAGATTGTATTAAATAGTCCAGCTGTTGGGATTTGAAAGATAGTTACCTCCAAAGTGAAATAAAAATGAACTTGGCATTTATGGCTTTGACCATTTTTATAGTGTTGGGCAATCAGCTTTTCAGAGGTAGCACTTTTTAAAATAACCCTCTTCTGGTTACACAGCTTTAAAAAGTTTAATTTGCTGTAACATTCAAAACACCCCACCTTGTATTTTCTGGAATGATTGGCAACTTTTGCATAAAATAAGCATTATTTTCCTTATGAAATCACTAGCTTCTGATGATAATCAAATGAGTCTGAAACTGTATCCATTAGCACCAATTTCTGCATTAATTAACTTATACCAAAGTTCTAATGTTAGAGACAATTCTTGTAATTAAAGCTTGAACATGGAATTTCATTTGCTATATCCAGTGCCTCAGTAGCAAGCTGAGTGAATTCTTTAGGAAACAGAAAGTGCAACAACTATTGTTTGTGTGGTTATTTATTTGTTTTTAACCTGTACATTTACACTTTCCCTGTCAGGTGGGAGCCAGTACATTCTCCGCCCCATGCTCTAATTGTTGAGTGGGGTGACCTCTTTTTCTCTTTGTCATTTTCTCTAGGACAAAGACTGTCACAATAAAGGGCAGTTCATAGCAGGCACATCCAGTAGCTGAATTTCTTTCTCTGGCCTCCAGCTGATTCTACTTTTTTTTCCCTTTCAAGGGTGTTATCTTAGCAGTATGGAAGGCCGATCCTTATGAGTAAGCATGAAAAATTAAAAAAAAAAAAAAAAAAAAAAAAAAAAAGAACTAAAAAGAGGGCTCTGGACTAGCAAATGCGGTTGCACTCGACGGTCTGGCTTCCCGGGAGCGCGGCGCCGTGCCCCCGCGGGCGCGTGAAGGACCTTCCCGCGCGGAGGCCGCGTGCAGCTGCCCGGCAGCCGTGTCGGTGTGGACATCCCCCCCGCGCGTGGCGCGTGGCGCCAGGCCCTGCCTGCAGACGGGCCAGGGCGCGCGTGCGACCGCCCCCCCTGAGCCTGCCGGGGTGCCCGGCCCGGGGCGCGAGCCCACGCGTGCTGCCCGCGTTAGGGCGGCGCGGGAACCCCCCCGCCTGCCGCTCGCTCGGGTCGCCGTTTCCCAGCGTTTGCCTTGCTCTCTGCCTTCTCGCCAATCCAAGGGTTTGCCGGCACGTTTCCGACCCTAGCACAAAGCTTTTGAATACAGACAAGTGCTTTTAGCGTTTATAGCGCGACGGCAGCCTCGACAAATAACCCCGGTCTCTCTGACCTTTCCTTCCTCTCCCCCGGCTCAGAGGGCGTTTTATCTGCACGAATCCCTGCGCTGCAGGCAGCCAAGGCGTAACCCCACTTCTGCAGTACAGAATGTCGGCCTAGCACCCTCTGCACTTCAGCAAATCCAGCGGGTGAATTTCCAGCAGTCATTTGCGCTTGCTGCCGGCGGGACCGGGCGCAGCCCCGTGGTGCCGAGCCACGGCGGGAGATCGGGGCGCGCTGCCTCGACCTGGCTGTGGCGGGGCCGCGCGCGGGGCCGCGCGCGCTGCCCGGGGCGGGAGGTGTGGGTGGAGGAGCAGCCATGTTCTCCTGTCAGGCTGCGGGGGCTGGTGGCGTTTCGGCTGGCTGCAGCTGCTCTGGTGGACGTGGGGGAACCTAAATCCAGCTCCGAGATGAGCAGAGGGAAAATAAATTCTTGAGGCTATCTTTAAACTGATTCTTTCGTAGTCTAAGGATTTTTTTTCAGTGCTTTGTGGGTTCATTTTTCCTGTTAAGTATCGTCCGTGGCTAGATTAAGAAATGGTTCAAGAGGGGTAGTGTGACTGTTGCATTTTGTGCACTTTTATCTGTACGTAACAGCTGTTAAATCTATAAATCTAAGTTCAGTAGACCTGTCCTGGTCATACATGCCACTAATAATAGAAATGCTTTTCTGCATATTACAGTCTTTCTCCTAGATATGTGAACTGTTACCTGTATTCATATATTTATTCTTTTTCCTTTAGATCAACTAGTCATACAGAATTTACAAGAAAAGCTTCTAGCAGTGAAAAAGAGACAGAATCTGTTGTAGTTTTAGATCCTGTTTCCACCAGTGGGGATCAGATGTCTGAAAACACGCTGAATCAGAACAAAACGAAAGAAGAAAAAAGCAAGCCGCTGCATAAGGAATCTAATGTTGAGAAAATAAAAGAAACAGACAGTTCTAACTGTTAATTGTTATTCTGAAAGGCTGTAACTTTTGGGAATAATTATCTGGACATGTAAGTTGCTTAGGTGTGTTACTGGGGACTACGGTCTGTACTCCAAACAGTTTTCAATAATTTAGATTGAACTAGTCTTTTGTATGCAGTTTTGTTACATGCATTAAAGTGTTAAATGACTATGTATCAGTCAAAATCCCTTTCGCATTTTAATTTTGCAGGTATGGTTATTGTTTTCTTAGGTAGTGTCAGTTTCCTTTACTTTAAAACTCTATTTGAAAAGGCTTTTCAAATTATACTTTCATCAAGAAGATGCCTTGTTGAAGGTCCATTCTAAAGCTTGCCAGAAGCCCCTTGCATCCCTCTTGAACTGGACAGGTTTCAGTTAGACCCTAGGATGGTGATTACACACACATCAGCTTTAGTATAGGAGGTATTACTAATTATTAAAAAAATCAGTGTTTAGGCACATTGCTTTAAAAATATTTTGGTATCTACTTAAACCAAGATCTTGTAGGTCTTCTTACTGCTGTCTCCACACACGCTCTTTTGAGGAAATTAAAAGCACAAGCGTAACACTCCTGTTGCAGATTCCCCAGTGGACAGCTAGCCCAAGGACTGAAAAGCAGAGGCAGTGCAGCACGTCAGTTCGGTACCAGGACTTCTGGTAACGGTGGCTGAAGTCAGAAGTTTGTGGGTTGAGATTGGTGCTCTCCTTTGGATGAAAAGCTTTTCAAAGGAGGGCTGATCTCCTGGGTTTTGTTTCAGTGTTACGTGGCAAAGTTTGGAACTGCTGCAACTAGAGTCTGTGTTTCCTGCTGCAAAAGAATAACTTACCGTGCTCGCCCGTGAGCGTGAACTACATTTGGGATTCAGTGATTCTAGGACTGCAAGTTGTTTGGAATCGACGTTTTGAGAACTCCCAGCTGAAAGCTCGCAGCACTAACAAATGAGCCTTTGCTTTGAACCTGGTACACACCCGTGGCGTTAATTTCTTTACCAGGTAACACTTCAGATGTCTGTATTTGATAACACAAATCCCAGTTCCCCTCAGCCCTTACTTCCTGGGAAGACAGTGATGTAGGTACAGAATTGATTTGCTCCACTGCCAATTCACATTCCATTGTAGTCTCTTTAAATTCAACCCAATATCTCATTCTTTTATAATGAAAGAACAAAAGTAATCAGGGATTTACCTAAAGATTGGTGTAACTGAAATTGGGTGGTCAAGTACTTGAATGCACTTGGATTATTTTTTATTTAATTATTTGAAACAGTGATAGTATTGAAGGATGAATGTTCTGAGTTTGTTGGTTTGGCTCTGCATGCAACTGTCTGGTGCTTTTCCTAAAAATAAAATGGTAGTAACGAGTGTGGTGGTTTCACATCTTTTTTGGTGTTTTTTGCATGTCTGCTAAGGAAATCTTGGACTTGATCTAATTACTGGACTACATATAATTCCTAAACTTGGGGAAATTTGTCTCTCATCGATATCTTCATTTCTGGGGGGCGGTTGGCTCTGGTGGTTAATTTTTCACTTACTTAGGTATCTGTTACACTGAAATTAAAATGCAACATTTTATATATGTATTTTTCCTCAAATTACTGCTGCTGTATTATAAGTTCAAATTTTCAAACTATACAAAACCCGGAAGTTTTTTAAGAAGTATTTCATTTACTTAGACTGTTTGTTACCTAGGACATAAATTATTTATTTATCTTTTCACTGTTGCTTATTAAAAAGACTCCTGACAAGTTTCCCAGACCTTGTGAGATTGACTGGTTATTCCCTGCCTCGGAGTGAAGCAAGCTTCCTAGTGATGCCAATTACAGCTTTGTGCCCTACATTTGGGGTTTGCACTGCTGCACTTGTGTTGGTAGCGAGCTAGAACTGGAGCAAAATTCCCCTTGTAGGCTAGATCTAAGAGCAGCATTGAGGGGTGTGGGGGGATGGAGCAGCAGAACAGTCAAGGCCTTTGTTTTTTGTAAAATGTAGGGTTGGGGTTTTTTTTGTTTTGTTTCGTTTTTTTTCTTACTGTTTGTCAATAGCTTGCTCTTTGTATGGAGAGAGATTTTGACTTTTCCCAAACAAACATTTAGTTTTGGACTTGACACTGAGGTATTTGTTTTGTCAACTTGCAAATACACCACAGAACTTTGTGGTATTTTCAAACTATAGCCACTGCTCAGTTAACTTGGTTTCAGCTGAAAGCAGTGGTCTCCTGGGAAAAGCTAGTATCTGAATGCTTTTAAAAATGTTTGGCTAAAGTGCTCGAAAAGAAATGGATTAAGGAAGAGGAGTTATATATTTTTATTTATTTATTTATTTAGAAATTTACCCAAAAGTTAACGTGGACAGCCTAGGTGGGCGCACTGTTCTCTGGGAGCTGAGCAGGCAGGCTGTCAACTTGCAGGGCTAGCTCAGATCACTGTGGAGGCAACGAATCCTGCTTTGGGGGAGGAATTACATCAGAAAGTTGTTTTTCTGACTGTGATTCTTCAGCAAAAGCAATAAATTCAAGATTTGCTTCACCTGAAATAAGAGAAAAGAAACTCTTATGTTTGCTGTAGTCTGGTTTCTTGTAATATTACCTGGTGCAATCAGATTTTTTTTTTTTTTTTTTTAAATGCCACACGATGCTTGTATGCATCTAAGAGTCTCTGAACACCTTTCACAGTCTGGACCTTAGAAACAAAGGAGCGACAGCCCTGCGCTTTGCCCGCGGGAGTGGGGCGTGATGCCCGCCAGCCTGAGCCGGGGTATTTATCGCATTCCCTTCTTCCCTGATCCTCTCACCTCGCTGCCCTTGTTTTGAACACCCATCTTCCTCCCCACTGGTGCCCTTGCAGAAGTTCCCACCAGCTGGCTGGGCCTCTTCTCTGCTCAGCCCATGTTCAGCTCTTGCTCCTGTGACTCACACTTCACCTCCTCTCCTCGCTGCTGTTTCCCCCAGCTCCCCGACACCCCCTCCCTAACCTCGCCACCCGGCTCCCTTTTTTGCCACGCACACGGTGCCCACCCTGGCTCTGTGTCTCTGCTAGGTACCGTCCTCTTCAGGGAAGGGGTGGCCACCCCGTGAACCGGCTTGCACGGAGCTTGGGGGTGCTGTCTGCCCCCCTCAGCCGCCGCGGGGGCACCCCCGAGGGGTCACTGTCACCCCGAGTCCTCTGCTGCTCGGCCCGCCGGGGGATGCCGCAGCCTCAGCCAGATGAGGAGCTTGGCAGGCAGCTCAGACAGGCTGTCTCAGTATTTCCCTGCTGCTGATGTAGTTATTGGATTTTATTTCTGCCAAACGATGAACGGCTTTGGAAATTGCTGCTATTTCGTTTTATGAGATACAGGTTTATATATTTGTCAAACTCGAGCTCTTTTGTTTAGACGATGCCGTTTGAATAGGGAATATATTAATATTGCCGAGGCAGTTAAAATTCATAGTTTTATAATTATCTGTTGTTTTTGAAGAGTGCATTCTGTGAAACTACTTTCTTAGCAAAAACCAATTTCTATGTTTCTATTTTTTACAATGATTATATAAGACAAGGCGGAGATTTTGAAAATTCAGAATATTTTCAATAAAAAGATGTTTTAAATAAAAACTTTGTTCTGTAGTGTGCATGTCAAGTGCTGCTATCCTATGTATAGAACACTGAAAATTATTAGAAACAAGAGGGTGAAATGACTTGCTTCTCCTTCGTGTTTCTTTTTCTTAGGCATAATAAATTCTTGCAAACCCTTTCCTTCCTTTCTTCCTCCCCTTGTCTCTCAGCCTCCCCTTCAGACTGTATGCCTCTATTCTGCCTTGATTGATACCTGAGCGTGTGAGAAGTGGCTCTAATGAACTGTTAAGCATTTAACAGTGTATGGTGTAAAAAAAAGATGCAGATCCTGAAATGCAGGCGGATGCATACAAGTGGCTAAGGCTGAATGTGCATTGGTCAACTTCGGTTTTTCTGGGGTTTTATTTAGTGCTTACCCGCCCAACTGCAGCTTTCCAAACACATTTTGCTGGAAATGTTAACACACAAAAGAGGGTTGTGAAATGAAGTTTTGTTAGCAATATATGTTTAGGGGCTCGAGGGAGGTGGGGTATTTGGCCTAAAATTCCGTTTTGGCAGCTTTTCGATGTGTTATATGCGTGGGTTTTGTTTTGTTCCTTTTGCACTATGGGCTTCAAGACTCCAACCAATTAATTCTGGAAAAAAGCTTAATGTAGGCTACTCCTCAAGAAGGGGTCTATTTTAACATTCAGTAAACAGATAATCCATTAGGACAACAATATACATTGTGGCAAGTGCTATCCTAGGTTTTTTTTGTCAGCGCTTATTTATAGTCTTTTGATTTCACTTCCCTCCTGTGGTGCAGTTTCAATCATTCTCCCTCCAATCTTTGTTCTCGTATTCATTGCAAGCTGAAAACAAAGTAAGAAAGAAGCTCATACGTAGCGTTCTATTCTTGGCCAGTTCTTCCTCTATAGCAAGAAGGCGGTTGTATTTGGTCACCCTTTCTCCGCGGGAAAGACCTCCCAACTTGATAAACCTGGCACCCACTCCAACAGCCTTAAACGAGAAAGTGCGTATTTTAAAACTACACCGTTTGGGAAGTGAAGTCATTCTTAATTCTTAAACGTGGTATCCTACTTCTAATTTCACACTCTTCCCTTTCTACAGATAAAAACCCTCCTCTAAGTAGAAATAAAATTGCTCAATGAAAGATTTGTCGGATGCAAACAATAATTTTCACTGGCGTATGAGATGAAATTTTATTTGCAAATGTAGCTTTAATACAAAAAGACTAAATATATTAGTGTTAAGAATTTTTGCCTAAAATATTATTACTACTCCGAAATGTTTTAAGTAACTCACATTTTTTTATAAACTAGTGCAACCAAATAGATCATATACACTTTTGAATATACTTCCTGCTTTGGCAAATTTCCTGTGTGTTCTCTTTAAACTCAAAGATTAACTCTCTGGGTGAAAAAAAAAAAAAAAAAAAGCAACTCTCTAGAAGAAGCCCATTTTGTAAAACGCTTCTTTCTCAAGCAGAAACAGTCTTTCTCCTTAAAAATAGTTGATGTTAAAAGCAGTGTTCTGGCAATTCTGCAATTGAACAGCTTTCACTACTTACCAGATCCACAAGGCTATCATCAGAAGATTCTCCATCTGGACTTCCTAATATGGTAATATGTCTTTGACCTATATATAACGGCGGTGTAAAACCTTCATTAGTGTATATTTTATATATTCGACACAGAAATTGTTTAGACTTTTCATTCTTTTTCACCCTTGGGCTATCTAAGCTTACTTACATACAGGAGTAAAACCAGTGAAACCCATCTCATAAAAATGTAAACTATACTAGTTTGCTACATTAAACATTATGTTTTATTTTCAGCATGGATAAGGGAATATCTAACACCTTATCTTAATTTCTGTCTCTCGCTCGTCAGTCTGGTAATGTATTCCACAGGCTGGGAGGCTGTTCTATTTATTTTAATTGTGTTCCTTACTATAGTAATGATTTTCCTTCGCAACAAAAACGAGTTTACCATCCTGACTGAAATCTTTAAGTTGCCATTTGCCCACTTTGATATAGCGATTCTGGGCTTTGTGAAGGATTAAGGGAGGAACTTAGGTATATTAAATTTGTCCATCTATTCCTTGGGTATAAAAATGAATAAAGAAAAATTGATACAAAGAGAAATCTTACATATGAAGCTTCACGAGTTCTTAGTACTGTTACAGCAAAGCCTCAATGACATGTAGTCAATAATCTATGTAAACTGCAATTTTAAACATTTTGGACTTGTTTGTATTTCTTAATACTAGCATTAGTCAAAATTCAGATTACCCAACTACATATTTTTTTTAAATTTTGTTTAATTCTGATATCTAACTGTATGACACTTAGCTGCAGTGTCAAAGGGCACCCAAATTCAAAACATCCACGGTGTATTATTTTACTGTAGTCGAAGCCTTAAATGCTTTTTTAAGGTCCTGAGCAGATATTTGTAAATCAAAACATGAATTTTAGTTTCTTCTGACAAGCACTTTCTAAATTGCAAGTGGTGATAATTAAATAAAAGATGTAATATTTACAGGTGTAGCAACACTATTTATTGCCTTGTCTGGCTTGAAAGTCAGCCTTTTGCCCCCTCTACTCACCGTCTAGGAGTCCAGTAAGTTCTATGAGGTCTGACACCTTCGTTTGGTTAATATATTTTAGGACAACACCACTGCACATTGGTACATTTATATTTTGGTCAGTTTTAAGTTTGGAAATATATGTGGCAGCATCTTCAGCAATCAGGTAACATTTGGAACCAAGAGCACAACATATGTCACTCCATTGTTGTCTGTCCTGCATAAATAATCAAATAAATAACTGGAGTTCAAAAAACTAAACTGAATGAAAACCCTAATTGAAGAGGTAAAAAAAAAAAAAAAAACAAAACAAAAAAACAAACCAAACTTTGGATTTAATCCTAAAGGCCTAAAGGTACTCTTCATATAATCATATTATATTTTATACCATATTTTAAATAAATCTATCTACCTAAGAAAAACATACCACTGGAATTTTGCTTGGATTTTAAGATTTTGCTAGAAAACATAAATTCTAATCTGGAATTAATCAAAGCTAGTTGCATACATGTACAGTTTAAAGTATTGAAAATTAAATTAACTGCAGGAGTTTACTGTTCTGATTTCCTTCCTGAAATTTATTTAATTTTAATGGAATATAAAATATTTTTCTGTTGTTTTATTGAGAGGGCTCATGCTTCTGTTAATATTTTAAGTGTCCTAATATTTGTTTGAATATAAAATAAGGAAGTAGTAGGCAATCATAGACTCAGTGACACATATCAAGACAGGACGATCAGAGCTGTACGACTGACCCGTAGGGAACAGCAGAATACAACGCGCTCTTTCCAGCAAAGCTCCGATTTTACAGTCTTTGTTTCTTGATTTCACTGCACTGCCCATATGGTACAGAGATTTAAGGACAAGGATATGTAAACAATTTGAAAGAAGAAATCTATGAATTAATTTGCTTTCTTTGTGTCCACAGAATGCCAAGTTCTCACATTAAAAACATTAATTTTCTAGTTAATAATTCTGCCAGTTATAATTCTTGGTCTGTGGATCAGACGGACGCTTGTACCTGTACAGCTGCAGTCTGTATAAGGGCCCGCTCCTACAAGGATTTCAAGCCCACGTGTAAGTGAAAATGAAGTTTTTGACACCTGAACAAATGTTTAAACTTAAACACTAAAGTGGAGTGCTGTCTGGCAATGAATTGGTACCAGGGCTAAGCCTCAAGGACCTAATTATCTGTGGCAAAGATGTGGCATGGGTAAACTTTGTAGCTTTGCGAAGGGGGAGGAGGAGGAGAGGCATTTCCCCTAACAGTATTCTGTTTCAAACTGTACTTCACTGTGTTGTAATTCTCCTGCAGGTTTTCATACTGCAAATCTGTTTCTTCAGAAGAATTCTCAAAGAAGTTTGCAGCCCTGGCAAGAGCGGGGAATAATCTGGTGTTCTGGAGCACGGGTAATTCAGAGAGTCAGGCTGAAACAGCGCAGGGAGGCAAGGCTAACTACAGTAAGGTAACAGTAAACACAGGTACTCCAAAAATTAACTTTTAAAGCTCCAGTTAAGAACAAAATCAGATGGATTTTGCGGTTCATATGTTTTAGAATTATTGATTCAGGCACTTGGCAGATTAACAAAGACAACATCACTTTGCTTCCCCTTTCGATCACGGTCTTCATGTTTTGTTCATGAAAACAAACTCCGTATATTTATTTTAAAGAAGATAAAGTGTGCAATTCAACAGCAAGAGCAAATTTTATTAAGGTGTGCAACTGCAGGATCTAGGTCTACAATTGTAGGTTCTGCTACAATTAAGTTTTTTTCTGCAGTACATGGAAACAATCTTATGTATAAATGCTAATATTTAGGGTTATGCAATCTGTTTCTTTCATCCATCTATAACTTGGTAACATGCTTAACTGTATTCTACTTTATTGTTGTAATCTATAGGCCACACTCAATTAACTCCTCTAACTTTGATCACAGGGGCAAATACATGGTATTTTACTACCACTTCAAAATTCTGCTGAGCAATGCTGCCAGTGACAGGTTTGTTCTGGCTTTGGATATAAATCTCAATCATAAGAATAGCAGCAATAATTTTTTTTAAGTAATTCTAAGGAATATACAAGTATGTCCACATTTTATATAATATAATAGAATAGAATATAGGAAGACATTATTATATTGTTGATATTGTATATATTATAAACCTATGTTATTATATTATATCATATTATATATCCCTTTAATTTTATAATTTTATTTTATAATTTGAATGATTTGTTTACATAAGAAGGAAAATGTAATAAAAATTACAGTGGTTTAGCAAGTAGAATCAGTAAAAAAAAGCATTTTCTTGTAACTCTTTGAAATATTTGTACTGACCATATTCTGTTTGTGCCAGGATTATTTTCTGTCAGGAATTATGTCAAAAGTACATAAAAATTTAGAGTTATTGTCAATTACAGATATACAAATGAAGTGTTAAATATCTTTTTAGTGATATTTTCATGCTTCAAGACTTCAAAACTAGAAGCCTCGTATTTTATATGTATTGTAAAAATGTGGTAAGTTCAATGATATGCCACTTAACATTATTACCAATTTTTCAAGAACTGCACTGTGGTATCTTACCTCTTTTCGTAAGGGATCTATTAATGCAATAATGAAAGGAAATTTATTAATCAGTTCCACGTATATTTCAACGATTTCATCAGGACTTTTGAATGTTCCAGTGAGTATTTCGTATTTTCCTTTAGCCTAGAAAGTAAAGTAAAAAGCATAAAAGGAAGGTAATACTTTCAAACCTAGAGTAGTAACATAAGGATACAGATCTTGTGCCACCAGCATCTCTATGAGGGCGGTGGATTGTGTGTTCTTCAATAAGCACACACTCACTTGTTTACTCCGTGTGTAAGTCGTATTGAAAACTGCCTGACGTAACAGAGGGTTCTGGTGGGCTCATCCCAAAGTCTCTGGAAGATGCCACTCCCAAAACAAGGGAGACTAATTTTAGCATTTTCTAGGCAACAATGCCAGTTTTACATGACTCTAGCGTAAAGTTAGCAATATTTGACGTTTTTATTGGATCTTGCATGAAAAAATCTCACTTTTGACTTCCAAAATAAATTATTTTTTTGTCCTCATTTTCATAGAGGAAATATTGCTAGGGGAAAGGAGTGCACCCTCAGTGCTCAAGAACAAGATACTGCCTTTCCCCGCCTCTTTCTCCTTTCAAAAAAACGCCTAGTTTAAAACTAGTGTCAACATTATGAGAAGCACAAACAGCAGTGTACAAGGATTATTAAGGGCACACTGTCAAACTGTGCCAGAATACCCATTGCTTTAGTGACTTTAACAGTTCAGTAACAGAAAGTTACAGAATTACTGATAATTTATTGGTTAAGATTTTGCTTATTCTGGCATAAGATACAGATATCAGATTGTCAGGGAAGCAGCTGCTTTCACAAAAGATAATAGTAATGGAAGGTTTGTCACTACAGTACACCCAAATACACAAAATCTCATGAGATATTAAATGTAATGGGAAGTTTCTTTTTCTGCTTAGAGAGAAACCTGACTGATCTTGGAACAAGATCAGGAACTTTAAGACTTCAGATAGAGATAAATAAACTTTGTCAAATAGAAATACTGAAAAATAAGAATTAAAAAAATCAATGTTGATACACAATGAGATAAATGTTAGTGGGTATACAAACATACCATAGTAAACATACACAGAAAGGTCAAGGTAGTTTGAAGAAAACAACAGATGTAGTGTAATATAATGGAGAAATAAGCATCTAGTGGTGTGAGGAAATTACAGAATTATATGTGTGTAAATGATTTGTTCTTCATCCTTGAAAGCAAGGTGGGTAGAAGATAATTATTTCATTTATACCTTGTGGTGAAATGAAAAAAAAACAAAAAAACTCAACAGGTTTTGACACTTAATACTTTAATTCAAAATTGTTTGAGATGTAATGTGAAATGAAGCTGATCTGTTAGAGCATGTAGTAGGTGTTTGCCCATTAAAAGTTTGCTATAATTGACACAGACTGATCCGAAAAATCTTATTAAAGAAATAGAGAAAAGGAATAAACCTGGCTGATGCAGTCAGGCTTATACCATTTGAATGATTAAAGTTAAATCATGAAAGAAACAGAGATTCCTGCAGGCAGGACACAGGCTGTAATGGGGGTCTGCCTTGGTCCAGTGAGCCTCGTTCCAGGCAAGGTGCACCACTGGTATCCTGGTACAGCTGGGGAGGGGGAACACACGCATCCTCCTGCTCCCACTGCATCAAGCTGGCAGAACAATGTCTGCATGTCTCGTCCCTTGCACTCACAATCCAATAGCATATCTGCTACACTTGTAGGACTGATTCAACCGTGATTTATAAATACAGAGACAATTCTTTTGGTTTGTTTGACTGTTGCGTTAAAAAATTGAGGTAGAAGCTTCTAGGTGAGTTGCCATGTGATAATAATGTTAACAAATAGCTACATTCCTTTTAAAACCCGACAAAATAGATATTGAAAATAACTTACATAATCCATTAATTCATGAGCAGCACAATTTATTGCTAAATACACGTCTGTTCCTAGCTCCAGACCTATATTGTTGCAAGCTGTTTGCATTAGGAGTAGTGGTTGCTCTAGATTGTCCCATCCAGTTATTAGGCAACCTAAGTGTGAAATTCTTTTTAAGGCTCGTGGCTGAAAGTAAAACAAAAATAATCACTTTATTTACACACACACATTTATATAATATATTTACATATATATGCACTGTCATTTCAGTCTGCATTCAATCATCAAAATATACATCTGTTCTCAGAAATCACATTGACAACTTTAAGGACAGTTGCCTATGAATGAGGGGTAATAAAGTGCTAATAAATAAGGAGCAAATAGTCCTTGGAAATATGTCTAGTCATGTGGTTCTCACTCTCATATGGCCAGTGTTGGTTTACAAAAACATTTTAAAGGCACTTTTAACAACCACTGAATTGTCATGGATGCTATGTAAAGGTTTCCAGTGCTGGGGACCATTCCCTTGCTACAAAATACATATTCTCCACTTTTAAACAGATTTCATTCATTTATCCTCAACTATAACTTTGATATTGCCTCTATGGAGTGTTCAAGAAACACTAGAATCTTCCAAGACTTCTAGAAGAAACAATTTCCATAGAGGGGAAATACCTCTAGCACAGCTGCATGGAGTCATCTGCCTCAGAAACACTGTTCTTGGACATGAGCCACAAGCAGAATTGTGTTAAGCAAATATTTCACATGTCCTTCTGTTGTCAAGTTTTTTGTAGGTTTTTCAAACACTGACTTTTAAATTTAAAGTCTGTGAATTTAGGTTTATAAATAATGACACTAACTTGGCCAGAAAGCAGCAGGATGTAATCCTGGGTTAGACTGGAGAAGTCAGTTGGTGAATTTTGTGGTGTTTAAGCAACAGAAAAATAGAAAAACTTTCATTCATCCTCTCTTTTATACACTCCACAACAGAAACAATTCTCACTTGATAATATTTTAATCGTCCCAGAATGGAGAGCAAAACTGGCATGGCATTTCCATCCCACTATTTGGAAAATTCACCTATAAGCTACAGGTTTTGAAGTCATAAAAAAAGATCACTTGAGTCATAATGTCCTGTGCACTATTGTGAGTGCTGCCCTTTAGCTACTGGTTCATATCTGCCATTATCTATAACCTCAAACAGGAACTGGGAACTTAATGCAACATGATTAAGAGGGGAGCTAGGAAAGAGCACAATATGCAAGTCTTATAGGTAATAGTTTCATGGCCTACATGATCAAAAGGCCATGTGCTCTGATGGTGCTACAGGCCTGCAAAATGCTCATTTAGATAATTTACCAGGATTTCTATATGAGAAAAATGACCAGATTCCAGAAGAATTTTCCCTTTCTCTTTTTGTCCCACAGGAAGGGAAGGTATAGTCAGAAAAAGCAAAATTATTATGTAAAATAGGAGCATTTGGAATATTTAAAAGTCTTGCCTTGACCTTTCCAAAATGGTAATGTAGATTAATGTTTAATTTCTTAACAACATTTTGGTTCCTTGCTGATGTTAATACCTTGCTGAAGGCTTAAAATGAAAATCTCTTTGCTTACCGGAGCTTTCTTCCCTGTATTATGTGCTTTGCCTTTCCTACTATCTGCTGCTTGAGAATTGGGCTGTTGGGAGTGAAAGAAAAAAGAAACTAATTCTATGGAAAGTCCAAAAATAAAAGAGAAATATCAGAATTAAAAAAAAAAAAAAAAAAAAAAAGAAAAGACAAAAAAAAAAGACAATTTTGGTCTGAAGAGACTGCAAATATTTAAGTTAGGAAAGAGTTTCTGTTTTGTTCTCAATACTACCAGCGACTATCCAGTTTTATTCTGTGGTGGTAACTGATTTCAAATGTTTCTTTCTATGCGGGCAACACCCCACGCATAATTTGTTTTTCAAAAGATTCTCACCTAGCATATCAAAAAATACAGGGGTTCTCAAAAATGAGAATCTAGACTCTTTACTTGGAAAAACCCAATAACCTCGTGTTGCAAAAAGCATCTGCACGTACTGAGATTGATGTACTGCTACAGTAATAGTACCTTGAATAATGCATATTGCGTGTGTGTGAGACTTAGCAAGATCAGAACCATATATTGTATATTAACTGTGACACCATTCACTCCCAGTATACTTCTTCAGGTAAACAGTCCTGCTATACTTAGAACAATGTTTTATTCTATATCCATTAATTTAATATCACCAAATGGCCAATGTTTTATTCATCTGTCAGAGAAACACATCTTTTATTCTGTGCCATAAAACTAAGCCTAATAACAAGCTAAATGCTCCATGTTTAAGCTTAAAAAGACAAGAGTAGTATAAAGACTAAATGAAATATGTCATTATTATTACGCATTTTTATTGTACCGCTTCTCCTGGAGTATCCAGCAGTCTCATCATCTCTTTCTGAATATCCAGAACTCTTTCTATGCCCTGAAATTAAACAACAGTAATCTTCAAAAGAAAGATAAATTATTTAATTTTAGCATTTTAAATCAGGAGAGAGAGCGCACTTATACTAAATGCAGGTTTTAATATAAATGCTTAAAAAACCAAACCAAAACAAAACTAAAACTTTTACAGGCTTCCTTAACACAATCCCCCCACCCACAAAATGCAGTCAAGTGTCCAATGATTAGTAGCAGTGGAATGAACAGGAATATTTGATTATGCTGCTGAATGGGATGGCAAGAAAAGTGGTCTCTTCTTCCCCAAAAGGAACCCTTCCCAAATCTCACAAGTAAGCAATATCTGAGTCTGCGTAGTATCTGAGAAGTGGGAAGATGATAATCACTGCTCTCAGTTGTGACTATCTATGACTTCCTAACTGGAAACTCTGACAAAATTGAATATATTTAACCTTAGAACATTTCTAGGAAACAGGGAAAAAAAAATCACTGTTTTAATTTTAAACATTGGGGAATGGATGAACACTCCAATTAAATGAATCCATTGCTTTTAATGCAAGATTCTTTTTCCTTTTCAGCTGAGTTATTAGAAGTTTAATGCTAACTTTGTAAATCACATTTCACTTTCTTAAATTGTGCCAGTAAAGGAATACTGAAGGGGGCAGAAGTCAGTTACAGCTGACAACACATCAACACAGTACGAATGGTTACATTTTTTGCACTGCAGCAACCAGCTTGCTACTCCCCCATGAGCACTAGGAGGCATTATGTCTTTGAAAGGTACAGAATTAGCAAATTTATTGGCAGCTCCTGGTGACAATTCTAAAAAGTTAAAGGAAAAAGAAAGAGAATCAAGCTCAGCTATTTGTTCAGGTCACCAGCATACAAAGTAGAAATCACAGCCCTAATGTAGGCATCTTGTGCAGATACATTCTTTAATGCAACACGTGGCTAAACAAAAAGAGAGGGTTGATCCAGTCTGTCTCATCCATCCTTCTTGCCCTTTGAAAAGATTTTGTTCTGCTTTGTATTCCCTTCTATCGTCACAATTTCATTTTAAAGGCAATTTATTCCCAAAGGTTTTATACTTTCCTGTGAATTTGTTACAAGTTTTGTTGTTTTATATACTGTCATTCAAGTGATACTATTTATAATGTACAAATGTAAAATCACATTCTAAACAAAATTAAAACCTCTTATTGTTGTGTAACACAATTCCCCTATGTCTCCTTCAATGCACCTATTTTCACCTGTTTTTTCCTCTATACTAACACATACATTTTAAACCTGAAATCTTCATGTATCTTCTTTTAAATCTCCCACTATTTGCTTCTTCTAATGTTCCACATGTTAGAATTCTGCATTAACATTTGTTAAAACTTTAGCCTTGCAAGCAAACAAAAAATGAAAAATACTGTTTGTAAGGACTATATTGCAAAGATCTATATACTTATGTACATATATTGTTTATATGAAGTCTGTAGAATATATTTATAAAAACTAAAATGAAACAGTACCTGTTTGAGTGATAACTGAACTGGTGGTATAAGCATAACTTCTTTAACTAATTTCAGTTTTGCAGGTGAAATTTTTTCACAGTTCAACAGAGTAACCATTGGGAGTGGTAGAGTCATTTCTTTAGGTGAATCCTGTAATTGGGAGTACCATGTGAAAATAAAAATGTGAAAATCAGAATAATTTCTTATATACTTTAATTATGGCACAGGGTTCAAAGGCTGCTACAGGCAATGGTCTTAAGGGTGTATTCTGTGAGGTATATTTAATACCACTGCCACAGGGGACTACTGGCTTCAGATTTCCCGAATAATTGTGATAACAGGGATAAAATAAACACAGTTATAAAAGCCACATATACCTGATCGTGTTTCAGCAGTGCAATATGTAAGTACAACGGGATATGGCTAATGGTGGCACCAGCCCTAGCTATAGCAAGTGATGTCCCTGCAATGGCCAGGCTGCCACAAAGCACAGACTCGGCGGGTTCTGCAGGTGGGATCATTCTCTCTGCAACTGCCCCCTTCTTTCCTACAGGACAGAGAGTAGTAGCTAAATATTTTCTTGGTTTAAAACATGTGCTTATGTATCACAGTTGTATGAATAAATATGATATTGGCATTTCAGTATGTACTCAATGTATTACAAAAGAATCTGGTGGGGGGTTTTTTTGTTTTTTTTTAAACTTGATCTTGTCAGTTACTTTATATGAAATGACCTTACAAGTAATCAAAGTATCAGTCCTCACTCTGGTGTCAATTATCTTTCAAATATATTTCTTCTGGAGATCTTTCAGCCACTGAAATATGTATTTTTATTTATCTGTGCTTATATTCAAGTAATGTTATATAATTTTTCAGGTTCCTTTCATAAGCATGATTTCAGTAGTCTTTCTTGTCCTCCTTATATGCTCAACTGTTGCATAAACAATTTGGAAGATTACATTTTAACCTGACTGGGGGTACACACACTTGATTTCTTCTAATAATGACTGTGAAAAAAATTTTGGCCTATTACAGTTGGATTTCCCAATGAGAGAATAGGTCTTTTAAATGTTCCACATGCATAGTCTTGTTAAATTTTCAAAAGATCTTACTTCTCTTTCAGATACAGTGGAGTAAATTTTGTCAAAATGTGTGAAAACCAGCAGTTCCCACTATCATATTTACTGCCTAGAGTGCTTACATGAACATGTACAGTAAACACCTCTGTGAAACCAAAATAAGTGGTCTGATTCTCAGCAATCATATGCATCAGGCACTTTTTGTAAATCTGACCAACTATTTTGGAACCTAATAGGAGTGCTGTACAAGTTTTGATTTCAATAAAACATAAATACTACAGGATACAACCGATATTTTATGATAAAATGTCCTTAACGGGACCTTAGTTGGATATGTGGATTAGATTATGCATCATTTGCATACTATCCACAGGTTCTATACCTCTTAACTTGAGGATGAAGAGCTACACCTATAGACACAAGTAATCAAGTGCTGAGCACCTCTGACAAACCGCAGTGTTTGCAGGGATCCTTTACACTGCTTTGTAACCTGCCTAAATTACATCGGCGCTGTACCAATGAAGGCACCTGCTACTGGTAGTCACCACCTGTTAGTGGTCTTCTGTAACAGGTGGCTTTACAATCATTGGCTTTTAATAGTCAGGTATTGGTTCTAACAATAGTATTACAGTATAAAGAAAGCACAGCTAGTGAAAACAAGTAAAGTATATAACAGCAGAAGCTTGGCTGAAAGTACAACAGGCTGATATCTGGATGGACCTGACAGCTGCAGATGTCACATTTCAGGTCAAAGGGGAATTTACTGTGCACACATCTAACAAATGAACTGGGACATTCTACAGATAGTATATGACAGTTGAAACTAAACTGGTAAGAAACAATAATTTGCCAAAATTTTCTGCCCTTACAATAAATGTGAACAAACTTTTGTTGTTGTTGTTGTTGTTTTGGTTTGGTTTTGTGTTTTGGTTTGTTGTTTTTTTTTTTTTTTTTTTTTTTTTTGGCCATATATACTTATCCTATTTCTCTACTCACACCATTTTTTCATTTTTTCCTTTATTAGGCTGGTTTGCTCTTTTCTTTTTACTCTGTATTGCCTGTCATTCCCATCTCATCTCTTTCTTTCTCTTTTTCTTTTGACCTTCTTTCCTTCTTTTCTCAATGTTAGCAAGAAACTTCCCTTCCTCCCTCTTTCCATTCTTTTCAACTTCTATCTCAATTCTATTTCCATTTTCCTGTTCAGCTCTGTGATTCCTTTTTCTTTCCTTATAATTTTCATTTTTATTCTTCATTGCATTCCCCTCCATTCTTATTCCTCACTCTGAATAATAACCTCCTGTCTAAGCCAACTGTAAAACAAAGGCAGAAACTCTGTTCAACCAATGCATGTGAATGATGAGAAAACTGTATTTTCCCCTCTCTCATTACTGCAGTAGAAACTGCTGCGATCAGAAAGATGATTTAGGAGAGAGTAACCAAACCCTTTGAATGTGAGACACTGTCATGTGCTCTGAAGTATTCAGTGTCCGCAGAATACTTCAGAAAGTACTTTAGCACCTTTAACAATATCTATATTGCATAAAATATTACAGTCAAATAAACTAAAACCTGGTTTTGCTGCTTTTTTTTTCCCAGGTAGTGATGTTACTGATGGAGTGCATGAAGTAAGGGCAAGAGTGGCTTCTGCATCTTCTTCTTCTTGCTTCTGAAGTTCTTTTTTTTCTTCTAACTTTTTTGTAAAGTATTCACTGAGGGAAGAGGCATAAAGGTTACTGGCTCAAAATATTGTTAGACTTGTGACAGGCAGACACAGATTACACGCTAAAGAACATGCTGAGAGGTGGATTAAGGGTGTTTATTTGAACTTCTGCCATAGGCTTATTGTTTGAAGTTGGAAAAGTCAATAAATGACATTATTTTTTTGATAGTCATCTGAACCATCAGTTAAACAAAAAGAACCACAAGCAAATGTTATAAACCTTAACACATGCTTTTCAAACCACACTGGTTTGAAAATCAGCTCTAAATAGGCAATCTTAGCATGAAGCGTGTGTTTGCTTTGCATGGGTAGTAACAGATCCTGTCATAACTTTATGACATGCAAGAGCTTGGCCTAGGTTACTAGTCCAATAGGCCAGTTGTACACTGGTTAACTAAGTGGCTGCAAGCTCAGAAGTGGCTGAATTTCAATTACGTGCACAAAGTGGAAACTGCATACATGGGTCACAGTCACTCAATTCAGGCAAACTGAGTATGTGAGATATATAGAGTAGTGTAAACAATTCATTAAAATCTTATTTAGCCTCGCTTCAGTTGGAAGAATCTCATTCCTATTGAGTCTTTATTTCCTTCATCAAGGTTTCCCCAAAGCTAATCCACGTGGAAGGCAATTAGGTCTGTTTGCTACAGTTTGTGTAAAGTGTGGCAGCCCAACCACTGCGCCTATAGCAAAGTGTCATTCCCTTCAGTGATGAAGCTGAAAGAAACAACAGAAGAGCATGACAGGCCATATTTCTGCTTCTAGGGTGAAGAAAGCCATAATGTTTCCAGGTATTTCCTCTAATGTTACTGTAAAAATATATTCAGATACCCCTGTGATACTTTTACCTTACCTCCTTTTTATTATAAAAATCAAACATTATTTCTTTGAATGGAAGAACATGGCCATTCTTTTTTACTTTGGGATACTCCCGGAAGAAATATTTGTATGAAAAAATAAACATGGATATTTACTGAAGAAACTATGTTTCCAAAGAATCTAGTTGCCCCAAGCAAGGAGCCTTTAGGAGTAGCTTGCTCAGAAACAAGACCACAACAGAACCTGAAAACAGAACCTGAAAACTGTATGTATACACATTTTCTGTGGATTAGCTCAATGCAGAAGACCCACACACAGGTCTTTCGCATTGCTTGCATCCTACAGTGCAATGAGCAGAAGAAGTTGAGTTGCAGTCTGAAAAAACACTCCCACTGAATGAAACCGGCACTGAATGAGTTTCTTCAATGGAGCCTTGGACTGATGAACGTGTTCGGGCATTTTTTATTTAGAGACCCTTATTTTTCTATCCCATGTATGAGACCTTGTAAAAACCAGAATGATTTTCATATCATAATTATGAAAAAAGCAGGAAATAATATAGTGCAATGTATCTGAGGTAGACATCACATCCTAAAAATATATAAAAAATAATAGCAGAAAACACTGAATATTCTGGTTTTAATTTATGATATAAATTAATGGTTTATATTTCAAATGCAATAATTTGGATAATATTGAAGACCTACCCAAGCATCTTATCAACTTTACACTGGTCGGTAGGCTCCAAGTCTCTTAACATTGTGTTCAGTGGTTCGTTGACCCATTCCACAGCAGTGTTAACGGAGTCATTTCTTCCTTGCTCATCAGCTTCAGTAGTTTCAGGCAAAGCATTTTCAGGTATTTGAGAATGAGAAGATATTACAGTGGAACAAATCCTCTGAAAAGAAAAAAAAAAAAAAAAGTAAAAAAGCTTAAAACACTATTTAATTTCTAACTTGGAAATGTCATTTGAAAGACTAAGAAATGTAAGTCAAGTCCTTACCAACTCTACAAGTACTTATCTCCAAATCTACTGTTTGCTCCGCCTACTTCTCTTTTTTCATCCAGCACCTTCCTAGTCCCTTATACTTTGGTAATCGCAGACACTATTCAAGTTTCTTGACCTAAATTATAATTACTTAGGCAGAAACCTCCTGACAGATCTGCTTTACACATATATTTTGTTATCAGAACAGAATGGAGTTATTTTCAAGACCATATAGTCACTGGGACATCTTTTATTGCAGCTGTTGGTAGCCTGTTGTACCACGATTCATCAGCATTCGTGCTTCATGCCATCTCTCATGATCAGTTACATTTTGCCTTATGTAGATAATTTAAACTTATCTTTCTGTACTGCTGAAGAATAAAAAATACTTAAGAAAATTCACTTAATGAGGACATAATTTACAAATATCACAGAGTTGCCTGCATAATAGTATTTATTACTGTGAATACTATTTACATACTGTGAGTATCTATGAAGTTATATATATTTCAAGAATGAAGTGAACCACAGTTTAACTGAGGGAAAGTATAAATAATTATTCCACAATAGCTAGAGTTGCAAAGACAGTATTTCAGGTTGTGGGAGAGATGGCAATGCACCATGAATTTTTCATTGAAGGTGCTAGATGGACTTGTTTGATTTAACTATCACTCACATCAACTTATTAGCTTAGTGTAAAAAAGTGACTTCACCTATACTGTTTTTTTCACCTACACTATATTTTTTCTGAAACGCTGTCATACAAATAGAAATACAAGTATCTGAAAATAAATAAATAAACAAACAAACAAACAAATAAATAAATTGAAAATGAACTTACAGGGCTAGATACAGGACATAAGGAAAAGCTACATGATGATTAAGACAGACAAAAATTTAATACACAGAGATGCACTGTCACATCCCACACTCATAAACTAAAGATAAGTATTGTCTAATTCATGGAAAATAGAAGTTTTTATAGTTGCTGCCACTGTCTAACTTTCCACAACAGTTTTTTTTTTTTTTCCTAAGTTACAACACTGAACTGTTGAGTCACAGGGTTTCATATCCTTTCATTAAAGATGGAAAATAAAATGTTCCTTAAGATGTGACTAGAATAGTACCTCTCCCTGACAGCGTCTTATTAAAATAAATAAAACAGGAAGAAGCAGCTCATACCTTCTCATAGTTTTTAACTGTACAGTATATTTCCACTTCTAATGCTGGCTGACCAAGTCCATCAAGAACTTTTCTTCCAACTAATTTGCATATTACTGGAGCTTTTGAAAATTTAGAAAAGTAGTTAGCCTTAAATGAAAGAGAAAGAACTACATTAAAAGTCGACTTCTATGCAAAGAGGTTTTTATTCCATCAAATATATTTCAATCAAATCCATCATTGAACAAATCCATTTGTACATTCCAGTATTCAAAATACTTCTGTTACACTGCACATTTACTTCTATATTATCTGCTTATAAATGAGATTCCAGGGAACATATCCAACTCATATCTAAACATGGAAGTCCAAAGCCACATTCAGGTTAGATGAACATGTGTTTTATTTGGTGAGGTTAGTGATGAGTATCAAAAATCTCCTGAACTCTCCTATGAAATAGGCGTTTGTCCAAAGCTTACTTGCCTTTTCACTGAACAACAAAAATAGTCATCGTGCTACTCGTGCTACTCATGAAACTCATTTCTATTAGAATTCATATAGCTTCCACCTCCCTGTGCAGTGAGGTGCTATAAAATAATGATTTTGTCTGTGGCTAAGATCTTGAAAAAAATACATCTGTCTTCTCTCTCATAAGACAAGATAGATCCTGGACAACAGAAACTCTTAGGAGTCCATACAGAACTCTACTAGATCCTGATGTTGTATTAAAATTCCCGTAGCATGCTTTCCTTTAGTTATCTAGTAATAAGTAGTTACTAAACTTTAAAATAATATTGCATTTTTTTTTCCCCTAACAGAAGTACTGGAAACAATCTTTAACCAAAATCCTCCTGCTCAGAAAAAATTCTCATGTGAAATGCTATGCATAAAATTGTGTATGTGCTGCAGCCAGGGAAAAACAAAAAGTATTTTCAGAATATACTTATTGCTTATAGAAAGTACTTAATGTCCTAGTTGTCTAATATTATTTAAGGTTGCTTAATCAAATACATATGTACAGTGGCTCATGTGTCTCAATACTCAACCAGTGCAATATTACGGATCTTCAGTAGCAGAAGATTTAATCTGAAGGGAATTTTGTCAGCAAGCTCCTTGATATCAATGATAACCACCTCTTTTGTAGGCTCCTCTCTTACAGAACATATTTGGTGTAAGGTTATTTATCATGATGATCAAACTCCTAATTAGAAGTGGTTTTTTTGGTTGGGCAGAACTGAGCTAACAAGGCTAACAATTTTAAGAAGTTGTAGGTATGCTGCACCTAAACAGGACACAAGACAACTGATGTAGCTAGGGATCACTACTTCATGGGAAATCTGGGATTTTAGGCTAGCAAGCTTTGAGCCCTGGAGAAAGGTGAAATCCTAGACTTCTGGCAGGCAGAATTCTCTTCTTCTATCATGGTGTTTAATGGGCCTGTTGAACTGTCATCATCCAATTATGAGAATATATTCAGGGCTCTGTCCATATTTAATAAACAACATTGTTGGTTTAAAAAAATAAGTTGCTACCTGGGGTTTACTACATACTTCCTTACTAGTTTTGTTCTTTAGTCTGGTATTGGAGATGGTCACCAAACCATGACTTACCAAATGGGAAAACTAGGAAACACTTAGAGCTGCACAGAAGAGGCTCACACCACCACCAAACAAAGCAAGAATAGCTGTTACCAGTTTTAGTCCCTCCCACTGGTAATGGCAAAACACTTATGAGATGGGAAACAGTGTAACAAAATGTTTCAGTTCCACACACACTTTCAGGTCAAAGAACATACTTTTTTTTTTTTTTTTTTTTTTTTTTAATTCCCAAGTTTCTTACTATTGTAGTGTTGGCAATTTCAGTGCCACCAGTAATAGAGATTTCATTAGGGTTAGTCTGCAGTACTTTGCCAACTGGGAACAGATAAAATCGGTCTGATTCCTGACACTTCCACTGAGGCCCACTTGCTTTTCAGGAACAGCTTCAGTGTGAAATAGCACCCAGTCTCTTGTTGCCACCGGCCCGAGCCATCACCATGTTGAACAGCAGTTTTATTAGGGATGTCCATCTGTGCCCTCCTAAGGCAACACTGTTTCTGAGACAAGCAACCAGCACAGGTTGGCCACTGCAGAAATGTATTTAGCCCAGTGTCGAAGTGTCACAAACACAAAACCGCCACAGACCTCCCCCGAGCCAGCGGGAAATTATTTACGCTTAACCGTAATCACAGAGATGTCGAGCTCTTTGCGTCAACCGGGTGGTTTATCGAACCCCTGGGGCGGGCGGGCAGCATCCCCGCCTTGCCTCAGGGCAAGCACGGAGCCCGGCGCCCAGGCCGGGTGGCTGGCAGGGAGCTACCGAAAGGCGGTATGGCGGGGACTCCACGGCCGCCGCCGCCCCCTCCAAGTGGCCCCTCGCCCCCGCAGCGGGGCCGGGAAGGGCTCTGCTCGCTGGGGAAAGCCCCCTCCCTCCCGCCCGCAGCCCCTCCGCCCGGCGCGGCGGCGGCTCCCTCAGGAGGGGCCGGGGCGGGCGGTACGCGCCTGCGCGCTGCGTCCCCCTCCCCGCGCTACCAGCTCCCCGTAGAGATCCGCGGGGCGCTGGGGGAAGAGGGCGTTGAGCGCTTCCTCCATCCGCTGCGGCACTCGGTGGTCCCGGTAGTACCCCGCCGCCTCTTGCCGCGGCCTCCGGAGCCTCTGCTGCTGCTCCCGCCGCCGCCGCCCGCCGGGCTCCATGGCGGGGCTGTGGCGGCTGCCGCCCGGGGTGGCTGCTAGGCGACCGGGCTCTCGCGAGAGCCGCGCGCCTGTCCCCCCCCCCAATTCCCCCTCAGGGTGCTGCCGTCCCCTCAGGCTGCCTCGGTAAACGGCGCTTTGCTCCCACGGAGCCGCTAATGAGCGTCCCTGCCCCTGCTTGCGTTGCTGGGCCGGGCGTGGGTGTGTGGGTGGGTGTGTGGGTGGGTGTGGGTGGGTGTGTGTGTGTGTTGGTTGGGTTTGGTTTTCTTAATGCCGCGCGGTGTTCGCGCTTCCCTCAGAGGCTGGTTATGGTCTTCTCAGCCAGAGTGCCTCGAGCAGGTGCTCTTTAGTTTTAAAAGTCTCTGAACAACAAAATTGTGTGAGATTATCGTCCTGAAAGAGAGACAGATTATGGTTTGTGAAATATCTGGTGAGGATAACGCTGCAAAATGCCCCAATAACTCTACTTCTGTGTTTAAAAGCCCTTTACTTTCAATGAAAAGAAACGTTTCACAACCTAAATGATCGTTTTTAGTCTGCAATTTCCTACAAAAACTTTCACTTTGTTACACTCTTCATTGGTAATTTTGTTGAAGTAACTGAAAATGGAGATACTTAAAAAGCTGTTAGTTGCACACTTCCTCAGCTCTAAAATCAATATGTGTAGACCTTTGCTCATTGTGTGTTCGCTTCTCTAGGTTGGGTGATAATGAAGAAAAATCCCTACTGAATCATTTTCTTTTCCTTTCACATCCTTCAGAAATAGTAAGGTACCTCTCCAGAGAGTTAAACCCTCTTTTTTTTTTTTTTTTTTTTTTTTCAGGCTGTTTCCTTGGAAGAAGTTTCTCAACTGACACTACCCATTCCTTGAGGAGAGCAGGCAGAAAAGACCCTGTTAGATTTTCCCCATTCAGAGCAGTTTTGCGAGGTGGAGTGCTGCTCCTATGGGTGCGTTACTGCTCGGAGGGGTTTGTGCCGTCGGTGGGCCAGGTGGCAGCAGTGGAGTTGTCCCAGATCTGTGTTGTGTGCACGTGCTTGGCCCAGAAAGCTCTGGTTTAATTAAGTATTCCCGGAAGAACAGACTTCTGGTGGTAACGGCGCTGGTGTGCTGCTCCAAGAGCATCATTGTAACCTGGATATTACAACTCGATGCGAGAGTTGTACTTTCTAATACGTTTCAAGCGCTTCTAGATGAGTTTCTCACCTTCTGCCTTTTAAAGGGCTCTAAGTAAAATGCATCGTGGAGAAACAGCTTCATGCATTGCTCTAAGGGTATTGATCAACTGTCTGGGAGCAGAAATTTGTCAGATTTCCCTTTAGGAAAGCAATGAGCTGAAGCAGAGTGATATTCAGTTTATTTAATAGCCGTGCACTTTTTGTTAATAAACCATTTGAAATACTAGTAAGGATTCTTCTGAAATATTTATCATTTTTGGTTCCTGATCAAGTGAATGCTACATGAATTGTCTGTATGGCCATGTAATTTCCATTAACAGTAATAGTAATTGTAAGCATGTAGAAAGAGGATGGCTTATCCTATGATCCTACCTATTATGAAGTAGTTAACTGATTAAGGTTAGGATACTGCAAGCCACTTCATACCATCGGTGAACTCTCTGCAACCCCATTATCTTCATTAGGCTTGTGTGGGTATAATTAATTGGTGTTTAGTTAACAGTCGTGTTGAATGAAAAGAATTTAGTTCTATTTCTCTTAGTTTTATTGGCCCCATGGTGCTAACAGGCTAAAGTGTAATTAAAAACTCTCAAATCAAAGTATATGTAGAAAGCCCCAAGAAATAAATCCAGTGAGGAAAAGCCTGTGATTGGTATGACTGTGGCCTTTGAGAAATGACCAGGTACAAATGACACCCTATAGTAGTTCTTTTTTGTTTTTAAACAATGAAGATGTTTCACTTATATCAACATGTATGTTCAAAATGTGCAAAACTGGCTTTCAATCATCACTTTCCTAGAGGTGTCCAGTAACACCATATTTTGATATCTTCTTAACAGATTTTCTCCCAAAATCTTTTAGATTGTATAGTGTTTTGGGTGGATAGAGAAATGGGTTTTGTGTTTCTTTCGAGAGGAGCTGTACATGATTTTTTTTATCACCTCTTGCCTTTACTATATCTCTTGTGCCAGGATATATATTATAAGTTACAATCAGCTATTCCTCATTTATGATATTATATTGTGTGCTTTCCTTTTTTTCACAAGATGCTTTGTATGTCACTTGAGTATTTATATGTGGTGCTAATCTGGGGCACTCTAAACCCAAGAATAATACGGCATGCTTAAGTGTCACATAAAGGATTTGCTTTTTGCTGTTCTAAAATGTTGCTTTAAAAATATAAACTTGCCCCTTAAATCAATTAAGATCATGGTCTCACTGCCATCTGTGTTCTTGTAGGATTTCACAGAAGAGTAGTGTGTGCTTGTTCCACTGATAGGGTCTTCTTTGAAGTCAAGTCTGAGTACATAAAAACTGCATGACGCTTTCAGTAAAATCAGGATTGCCTTTTTAGCTTGGTGATACAAATACTCTTGTACAAGCACATTACTGGTTTTGAGGCATTTTAATTTCTTAAATAAAAAAGGCTTTTTATTTTTTCTTTTTATTTTACATCTAAAATGCTTCTGTAGTGTTTCTTTTAATTCTTAATATTCTGCATTATATAAAGCATAGACTTCAGTAACAAAGCTAAATATAACTTTATCTACAAGATTAAACAAAAACTTTGGTCCTAGGATGCAGCTGAACACAACATTTAGATTGGGCTTTGAATCTAGATTAAAAAAATTCCATGAACTTGAGTAATATATATACTGGATATTTGGAAATTTTTAATAATGATTTAGGTATTTTTCTTTTTTTTTCCCCTCTAGCATTATTATTTTAATTTCCAAAGTACTCATATAAGAGTTCACTTGCCTTGAGTAAATCTCTTCGCTCCAACAGTTACTTCAAGTTGAGTGGGTTTTAGTACTAATTTCTTTCTAAAGTTTGAGGATTCTTCCTGTGGATCTGTTCAGCTCCTGCTGTGCGAGGGTGAGCCTAACCTTCTCCAAAGGAGCCTGCTGAAATAAAATGTAAGAGTTGATAGGCTTTGCTTTATCATTCTAACCCTTAAAGGTGATTTGGAACACACGGTATTTAAAGACAAGTTTTTGAGCTGATTTTTGATCTTACAGAAGATTATCCTCAAATTTCTGTGATATTTCTGGTTTTTATTTTTTTGTTTTGTAATGTATAGCTTTTTTTTAATGTAGTGCACAGGTTATTGATGGATGCTAGGTTTAGCCATGGATATCAGGAATTTACTACATGATTTCTTTGTGTGTGCATTTTGAAGTAACAGTGATGAGCTTTAAGGCATTATTGAAGCCTACCTTGTTCAGGGACCCTGAGGTGATGGGTTATGGCATATACTTGTCAGTATATTGTCAATCTCATACTCTGAAATGTTAGTACACTTACAAATATATACAGAGTCTGAATGTTATCAGGCTCTGTGAGATTCAGTTGTTGCCTGTGAGGTATTGATGTAATTTCACAGATGATGTGGCAATGTGTCTGTGATACATTTGCAATTTATACAAACCAGAAATCAAACTCAGAAATAAACAGAGAGTTAGAAAAATGGGGACATGTACTTAGGTTTTCTAATTCTGAGGCTGGGTAATAGCTGTTGAGGAAAAACCTACTTTTACATAAATCAGTGGAATATATTATTGTTCATCATCTCTCTTTTTTTTATGGTCAGAGTGGTTTTCTGGATATTCTAGTTTGAACCTGCATTTCAAATGGCAAACAGAAAAAGTAATATATTAGTTAGAAAGGAATTACTCTTTTCTGCTTTTCTGACCTGTTTGTTGAAATGAGGTACCTTACTGAAAAGAATGATTTTATATCTTTTTAAAGGTTCAAAGCACTAAAGCACTTTTTTTTTTTTTTTTTTTTTTTTTGTAATTCTTTCCATTCATTACTCTCACCATAAAAAATTTGGCAAAAGATTTTTTTTAATCTAAATTGTTTTAACTCTACCCTTCAGGATTTGCATCTTCCTCTGTCCTTTTATATTCTATTAGAAACCCCCTAAATTTGCATAACTATTTAAGAAGCAGTACTTGCAGTTCCAAATACAGAAATTTTGGGGGTGGTTGGAGGCAATCTGTAGGTTATCTTTTACTGGTTAGCAGATCAAAGGCTTGCATGACTGAGAAGTGAAACCTGACTAGTCCAGATGAACTGATGATCTGTGGGATATGTGAAAAATATAGTTTAAAATCAGAGTTGCAAGTATGTAATAGTTGATGTGAATATTGCAATGAGTGAGAAATAGTGTTAATTGAGTTCTCAAGTCCTGTAACTTGGTGACAGATTTTGAGAAGCCTTTCTGTTTCTTTCCAGGAAAAGTGAAGCTGGTAGCAAAGGAGTTTAAGGGGTTCAAATAAAAAGGTAATTTTTGCACTACTATTGACACTTGGGGCTTTCCTACATCCTCTGATTTTTTTGCTTAAATGCATTTTTGGGGACAAATGCTACAGAAGAAAAGGAAGAATGTAATTTTTTTTTTTTTTTTCCCCATGGTATATCTCCTGATTTTTACAACCTTAATCACTTGGGGCATGTCTTGAACTTTTAACCCTCTTTCCCCAGCACTGATGCTGTGAATAATGGACTCTTCTGCTTGACACATAACTAGATTGCAGTTCAAAGTGGATGTCACAAACACTATTGCACCATCTGGAGCAAAAGCTTGACTATCATTTCAAGATAAGCCCGTAGGATTGTATGAATTTATAACTGACTTAATTTTTTCCATTGTACTAATTTAGGTTTCTTTAATTCAAAAATATGTTATTTTTTTCAATAAAGTTGCTCCTTGTTGCTGATTTTTTTTTTCTCAACTCCTCCAAATTTTCAGATCTTATATGAAAGTCATATTACATTTGTAACCATTTTAATCCTACTTTTTCTATAAACAGGGCTTAAATATTTCCCCTGAGGCTAGAGAAATGCTGTGTGAATTGTTGAGACAAAATTCTCTATTTTCTCCTATTTCCATTGTTATCTTTAATATGTTTTTTCACTTCAAGACTCATTTAGTTAAAAGGAAAAGGAAATATTGTTCCTACGTGTTCTTAAAAAAATATGCACATTTTTGAAGGTAGATGTGTTTGTAAACTGAAAAGCTTGTCAGAGTATGACTTCTGAAGAATACATAATATTCATAGTTCCATATAAGATGTTCAGCCATGCATTTGAATAACATCCAGCTGATGCAATGAATTACACCTTGTTTTGAAGGAAAAGAATCTATCGACTGGCATTACTGCTTGAGGTAATCCCAAGCATCCACATCCACAAAATACTGTTTTTATAAATTCTGTGTATTCGTAGAATTTTATTGAAAGCTAGTTTTGTGACTTTTCTCAAAGCAGCAGATTTTGAGTGAGCTTGAACACCTTTGACTTCCACTGAAAGTTAATGAGACTTGTAAATCTATAGCATTTCTTACAAAATGGCTTGAAATTAAAGAGATCTATGAACATGAGGTCAGTCTAGTGGGTTTGCAGTGTTTTGGAAAAGATGTGACTATTGGAGAAATAGTTAGGCATTCCCTTCTCTTGATGCAACCCAGGATACAGTTGGCTTTCAGGGCCGTGAGTGCACTGGGTCATATTGAGCTTCTCATCAACCAACACCCCTAAATCCTTCTACTCAGGGCTGCTCTTAATCCATTCTCCACCCAACCTGTTATTTGTCCATGGGATTGCCCCAACCCACGGGCAGGACCTTGCACTTGGCCTTGTTGAACTCCATGAGGTTTGCATGGGTCCACCTCTCAAGCCTGCCCAGGTCCCTCTGGATGGCATCCCTGCCCTCAGCGTGTCACCGCACCGCTCGGTGTCACTGGCAAACTTGCTGAGCGTGCACTCAATCCCACTGTCCATGTCACCGACAAAGATGTTGAGCAGCACTGGTCCCAACACCGACCCCTGAGGAATGCCACTCGTCACTGCTCGCCACTTGGACATCGAGCCGTTGACCATCCACCCAGTTCCTTATCCACTGAGTGGTCCATCTGTCAAATCCATGTCTCTCCAATTTAGAGACAAGGATGTGATGCAAGACAGCATCAAAAGCTTTGCACGAGTCCAGATAGATTACATCAGTTGCTCTTCCCTTATCCATCAGTGCTGTAACCCCATCATGGAAGGCCACCAAATTTGTCAGGCATGATTTGCCTTTAGTGATGCCATGTTGGCTGTCACCAATCATCTCCTTATTTTCCATGTGCTCTAGCATAGTTTGCAGGAGGACCCACTCCATGATCTTGAAGGGCACAGAGATGAGACTGACTGGCCTGTAGTTCCCTGGGTCATGTTTTTTTCCTTTTTAAAAATAGGGGTTATGTTACTCCTTTTCCAGTTGGCGGGAACTTCACCAGACTGCCACGACTTCTCAAATACGATAGATAGTGGCTTAGCCACTTCATCTGCCAGTTCCCTCATGACCCGCAGATGCATCTCATTAGGTCCCATGGACTTGTGCACCTTCAGGTTCCTTAGATGGTCTTGAACTTGATCTTCTCCTACAATTGGCGGTTCTTCATTCTCCCAGTCCCTGCCTTTGCATTCTGCAGCTTGGGGAATGTGACTGGAGCACTTGCTGGTGAAGACTGAGACAAAGAAGTCACTGAGTACCTCAGCCTTCTCCGTGTCCTGGGTAACCAGGTCTCCTGTAAGTCCACCTCTTTTTTGCATTAATTACAGTGATGGAATTGCATAACTGCATTTGGTTATGGTGTATTTGATTATGTTAGTGTAAGAAGGATTATGGTTTGATAGACTGTAACTGGAATTGTGCTTAAGAATAGAATTCGGTGTCAGACTCCAAATTTCTGTCAGGATTTGTATATTTATTAAAGACCATGTATGTTATCCACTGAAAATATTGCCTACTTTTTGTATATTGCACTGATAAGAATGTAACTGTAACTGTGATACAGGAATGCTGCTTTCTAGTCTCCATTTCTTAGAAATAGCTAATGAAAGCAACATGAAGGGAGGAGCTGATAGAAAGAATTTTTTGACAGAAAACCCTCTAGAACTGGAGATAAACCAGAGCATCTGCAGTTGTACGTTTTGTGAATCGTACCTAAAGCAATGAGAAGGGCAGTATGTAAAGCTTCAACCAGAAAGCAATTAGTACACCTAATGTATCCAAAGATCCATCATAAAAATTACCACTTTCCTCAGCAAAGGTGGAGGATATATTTATTGTCAGCTGCTGATGTCTAGTGATCAAGCCAAGAGTAGTACCAAATGTACACAGCTGTATTTGTCAGAGTGCAAAATGTTTGTTTTTTTGCCAGTTTATTAATTTTCAGTTACCTGCTCCATTGCTGGGGAGGGAAGCAGTCCAACACACACAACCTAGAACATTCTGGCAGTGCAAGCTGCGTACAAGTAAATAGTAGAATGAAATTATTTTAAAAAGTGTTTACTATTGCTCTATTTTAAAGTTAAAGGGTATCCTAGCACTTACAAGCTTAAATCCACAAAGGGCTATCAGATCTTCTACTCTTGACCTCCTGTGTATACCAAGCACTGCATTGTGTTTTGCATATGAGCTACAACTTGAAAGGTTTTTAGGCTTTAATTTGAGATGAATTGCTGCCTGATTGCAGTAAATTTTTTAATAAATAGCATAGCTCTTAATTAGCAATTTTGTGCTTTAACTCTACCCTTATTCTGTGCAAATTGACTGTAAGCAAGAAGAGCACAGAAACATCTTATATTTCCTGGCTACTTGTCATAAGATAGTAGAGCTTTTACTTTTGTGTTTCCTACTCATAAATGGTAATTTTTTCAGGACTGCTATGAAGTGTTTGTGAAGCTACTGCACCAGCCTGCCCTGTAATGGGAGTTCATTCAAAGGCCATGTTGTTTCAGGACAAGCATCAGTAGCAATTACCACTTCCAGCTTTTCTCTAGAAGTGTGAGTTTGTGTTAAGGGCTCCAGAGTGAGGCTGCTAGCCTGAGCTTCAGACACAATGAGAGATCAGTTATTCTCAGTTTCTCGTGTCACAGTTCTTGATGTTGAAGTTTTAGATAGCACTCCAGTCTATTTTTGACAAACAAGTTGTGGGACTGTCTATTTGAAAAATTTGAGCCTATTGCAATTATCGAGTTTTCAAATTATACTTGTGAAGAGTACTTGGGAAACAATATTTCTCACGCCTGCTGAATCCTTCTACTTCACTGCTGTAAAACATTGTATCATCCAACAAAAGCTTTAAAGTAATTCTGAATAAGTTATATAATGGACTTCAGAAATCACTGCTTAGTTTAATTGAATACCTATACTATAATTCATTCAGATCATAGAGAGCAAGCTCTATTGTATGTAGCTCTATATAACAAAATGTAACCATGAAATTAATTCTAAAATAGTAGTTCAGTCTGTGAAATATTCAATGCATAAACAAGATGTGCATCCCGTTCTTTACTTGATGTAGTTAAATTAGTGTAAATCTGTTTCAATTACATTGCAAGGTTAGAGCCTGGATCTCCTCAGATGTCAGTCACACTGATTTGGGTGCTTGTAATCTTGTGATACTACATAAAACAACCATCATGTAGTTGCCTATGTTGGGAGCTCCTTATCAAAGAATAAGGAATTTCCCTGTGGTGGTTCTTCAGCAACTCATCATATGAGTTTGTTGTTTTTTTTTTTTTTTTTTTTTCTCAAAGTTGTATGTTTTTATGGAGTTCAAGATAAAAAGATTTGATTGTTATGACTTTGTGATGGTGTTCTATCGGTGACAGTGCATATGTAGTATAGAAAAAATATGATTTGGAAAATGATAAAGGATGAGGGTTTGTGCAGTGTTTCTGATTTTGCTCTGATTAAATTTTTGTAAGTGTGGAATTTTGTGCTTATTTGTACTGTCAGTCAAATAAATGGAGATCCTGATGTCATACAACATCTCTAGAGCCTACATACTTTAGTTATAAAAAGCATGATGTCTTTGGGTGCGTACTTGAATTGTTCATCAGTGCGTAACATCACGTATTTGTTAGAAGTGACAGCATATGTTTCAGATGAAGAAATGAATTAAATATTGTCTCAAACAGCTTCTGTTATTTTAATTGTACTTTGATTCAGAGTGAGATATTTACATGACCTTTTCATGGTATAGTATTTTTCTATCAGCTATCACTTCATAAAGCTGCAGAGCTACACAAAACATGGTTTTGTCTGAATATTTGGCAAGTCATTGTTGCTAGCAAGTGACTAAGTCAGAAGGGTGTTAAACTCACAACGCTATTCAATAACTCCACTGACTTCTTCAATCCATTCCAGACTTTCCCGTAGCATTTTCTGTATGCAGACAATATTCTAAGATTAAAAAGAAATTGCATTAGTGTGGTTTCTAAGAAATGGAATAGGAAGTGGGGAATATGCAGAACAGGTGATTATATAATATTGCTTTCCAAAGCTGAAGTAAATGACATACAAATCCAAAGCAAATGAGAGAAATACTTCCTTATGTGAATTGGTATATGCATGTTTATGTTGTTTAGCTTCTTTAAAAAGTCAGGAAAATATAAGACATGCTGAAAGTGGTGCCTATAAAGCAAGATCATGCAGGAGAGCTGGCCACTGCAAACTTGCTATATATACAGAGTTACATCCATATATAGGAGCTGGTTCTTTTTTTGCCTACTTGTTCTTGAACTTCACTAAGAGCTTTCAATTGCTCTGACATTTTCAGCCAAGGAAGTAATAGTCGTTGCTGAGCAGTATTCTGCAGCCAATTATCTTATCTGATCGTTGGAGCAATCCCCACTAGAAAGGAACCAATACGATCAAGTTAAATCATTACAGAAAGGCAAGAGAAACAGAGGGAGGAACAAATAGAGGGAAAAGGGGCTCATCTCATTAACGGGTGCCTGTGCTGCAGGGTTCAGAACAGCAGACAATGAAGTTAGCCTGTAAGACAAAGCTGTGGAGTTGCCTCCTGTAGCTGTTGACAGGTCTGAATCCTCTCTTCCAGAGCCTATTGAGGCTATAGTGTGAGGCACCTGCAGACAATGTGCCAAAACTAGGCAGGGAGCACAAGCTTTTCAATAAGCTGTCGCCTCTCTCTCCCTTCACCCACCCCTCTAGTTCCCAGCGGGAGAGGAGAAGCCATACTGAAGAACTAGACTGGAAAATAGTCATGTGATGGGAAAAGGGGTCAGAGAGAGACACCTTACTGTTACCAACTTTCTGAGCCTTGTATGATTCAGCTCTTTGGGCAATTCCTAAAGGGCACTTATTCTTTTTGCTAGTACTGTTTTTAAGCTAATGACCTCTAAAAGACTGCATCATAGGGATTGGTAAGTCATCATCTGATTATTGTTAGCAAGTACATTTAAAAATATTTATCTCTTCCTATTTCTGCTCTAGAAAGAAAGATAAATTGATTTTGGTTTTGTTAATTCACTGGTAAACAATGATTTGAATACTGCCAAAATTAGCTGCTCACTTGATCTCACAGGTGAGTTAAAAGAACAAGCCAGGCTTCTGACGTGGATTTCTAGACTTGGTATTGTGCTTTACAAAAATCTATATTTAGAAGTCCATGTTGTTTTAAAGTTTTTAGAGTGGCCTTGAAGGCTACACATGCTTGTTTAAAAGAGAATGAAAGCACTTGCTTGTGTACACATCCACAACAAGAACTTAAATGACATGATCTATAGATCCCAAAGCATTTTGCAAAGGAGAGGTTTTTCCCCATCCTGTGACCAGACAGTCCTTTGTATACGTGAGCACGTTCATGTGTACCATGTACATGTGTAACATTCTTTCTGTTTCTCTGCGTGTACAAATCTTGTTACTGTGTATGCATATTATTATTAGTGCAGAGAGCTTGCAGTCCTAATCCAGACCTTTTTATACTAGGTGTAGCGCGAACACAAGATAGAAGTTTCCTGAAAAGAAAACAGGTTAACAATGGTTGCATCTGCACTGTGGAGTAGAAATATGCCCTGTGTAGCCTTAATCTGACTTTCTGGATGCAAAGTTTGCTGTGTCACAGTCACAGAACAGGAGATTTGTGGAGCATCTGATGTAGACTGAAGGTATGGGCTCCTGGTTTTCCCTGTCAGGTGACACACAAAAGTGCAGTGCTTCTCCCTTTGTACTGAGCTCAGGTTGAGCAGGGAGGTTGGCCTGTTTAACAAACTGAACAAGCAGAGATAAGGTGCATAGCCATTTTTTTTTTTTCTTTTTTCCCTCATATGACATTTATGTGGCTCAAAAACTGTCAGGGACCAGAACCACTGGGTATGCCAATGTGTGAGAAAATGATGATGCTGTTATTTCAGTTTCTAATACATGGATCTGAGAAAGGGGATAAACTTCTGTTGACTGTAGAGCAAGTCTGATGAGTTGGGATTTGAACTGACATCTTCGGCACCTTCATCCCAAGTGCCTTGTGTGGAAAATCTGTTTTAATATCTTACTACTTTTGTACTTTAGTTTAGAAGGCATAAGTGACAGTCTGTGCAGCCACAATGTAAAGGAATGATTTCCTAACAAATTAAAAAAATATTTTCTTTGATGGAATATATTCTGGTGTTTCTGGTAACATAGCTGTTGTAGATGGAGGGATACTACAAAACCTAGCATAATGCAGTATTTATCTGGCCTAAGGAAATAGCCCCAGTGCTATATTTTATAGCTTTCACTGGAGAAAGAAGGAGCTAATGGGTTCCAAGGAAATAAAAGTCTCATGGACTGGGGCATGTTCATGGGAAGTAGACATAAAATATCTGAGGATTGGACACCCTTCTAAGTCCTGTCCAGCTATTTATTAAAAAGTGTGTTTGTAATTCATTTTCTTGTATCTCTTATCTCCAAAAAAATGTGTCAGGATTTTGGTCAAGTACTGATATATTATGGAAACTCTTCAGTTAAACAATTTACAGAAAAAAAAATTGAGTACTAATAAACTGTTTCAAGGCTGCATACTCTTCTGTATGAATAAATAACTTTTTACACGTAAATTGCTGCCAATGGAGACTTAATTAAAGTAGGTTGTTAATACGCCTGAGTGGCATTTTTTGATAACCTTCTGTCAAAGGTAATGTGAAATGACCACATAAATTATAAGGAAAGAGGAGGGCAGTATATTCTTAGATGTTTATCCTTTTACATTGCTGTAGGATTTGATAGCTCCAGCAAAGGGTTGCAGGCTTACTGGATTAGGTACCTATTCATGGATGTGATAGAAAAGAACAAAAATACAGTGAACACACTTAGAACAATCAGAGGAATATGTGATTGTTTATCTCTCTGTTCCAGTGTGAGTTATGGATACCTTCCCCTTCAGATGTCCCCTTAGGCATGTTGCAGGTAAGGCTGCATTTAGTTGTTCACTCACCAGCACACTCCCCAACAGGCAAGAGTTTGTGTCTGATTGTTTAAGAGCTTTCTACTGCTTTGAACATGTCTAGTTCCCTTGGAAAAACATTCTCTACATCCCCATCCCCCTTTAGAGAAAACAAGTGAACTATTCATGCAAAAAAGTGTGTGTGTGGTTGGGAGAGTGGGGGGGCGTGCAATGCCACCGACAAACCCTATTGAAATGCATTGGCTGTTCATTTACATTCACACTTTTTTTAATAAAAATGTTAACTAATGATGTTAAATGCTTTGCCAAAGGTCCTGGTGGGTCAGTTGCCGAAGTGCCATTTCTGCCTAATTAGGGCTCTTGTGGCAGCCCAGGGGCCTCCTGATGCAGAGGGTGACAAGCCGGGAGCTGACAGCTTCAATCGGCTCCAACAGGAAGGTTGGGCTGGTCATGTTTTCTAACTCAGCCAGGTGTTAGCTGAATGTAGGGGGGGTCTTGGCCAGACCTGAGCATTCGTTTGATCTTCCTTTCTTTCACTTGCTCTATTTTGAGCTCTTCCCTTTGCCTGTCCCGTCTTGTGTCAAGGTCAAGAATGAGCTTGACTAAATCAGCAATTTCATTTATCTCTGGGAGATCATTAGCAGTCCTTCTCCCTCCCCAAATAAACCTTAGGCAGTGGTGCAGAAACAGCACTGGTTCCAGAAACCAGTCACTGGGCAGTACAGATATGAAAAGGAGAAGGAATAAATGCAGTTCCTTGTACAAATGAAATATTTTCTACTTCTCTGTTGCAAACTTGTTTCTTCTTATTAATGTATATTAAATATCTCCATCAAAACACCCTGAGCAACCCTCAAAAACATAAAATGGTTCCACAGTCACAGAAAAAAGCCTAGAAAATGTTTAAAATTTTATTTCATCACTACTGTAGTAAAAGTATTTTTTTAAAAACAACAAGAAAAACAGAATAAAGTTTTCCTTTGACCTCACCTGTTCCTTACTAGCACAATGACCATATTCTTATGTGGCCACATGCTTTTCATAGTTGGCCAGTTTTAGGTGTCTTGACAGCTGACAACTGTAAAATCAGATTGGGGAACTGGCTTTTTAAAATGGATATCTTCACTTGGTTAATCAATAGCACTTTGACTTCATCTGAGTTATGCTAGTTTATGTTAACTGAGAAAATAGTCCTTAAAACATAAACACATTGCTGATCATTGTATAAATAACTCAGGGTTTCAAAATGCTTTACCGTGAAATGGCACAAAGCATTAGACTGATCAAGGTTGAAATAATTTACTAGATTTCTTTAAGATGAATCTAATTTTCAGAAGATGTTCTGGTTTTCAGATCT
Source organism: Tyto alba (assembly GCF_018691265.1). Classification (NCBI taxonomy): domain Eukaryota; kingdom Metazoa; phylum Chordata; class Aves; order Strigiformes; family Tytonidae; genus Tyto; species Tyto alba. Next base: position 8,359,780 of record NW_024881261.1, read on the forward strand.
TACAACTAAATTTCAGACTTCTGTTTAAACTGATAAATTTAACTGTTCCCTATTTACATAAAAGTCACTGTGTGCAGGAATTGCTTTGGCCTCTATGGAATTAAACCACTGCTAAAATAAAAGGCAGCAGATGGATAGTAATAGACAAGTGGTTAATGATACTTGATAATATTAAGGACAGGAAACAATGAAGGAAATTATATAACTTGATAGCTGTCGTCATAATGTAATGACAGGGTGTGATTTTTGGTGTTTTTTTTTTGTTTGTTTGTTTTTTGTTTTTTTTTTTTTTTTTTTAAACAGGAAGGCTATAATAGGAAACAGTTGCATCCTTTCTTATTAATGATGTTAAGCACTTTTTTTTTTTTTTTTTTACTTTTATTTGCCCTTATCTCTAATCCAAAAGACAACTCAAAAGGAATTCAGCTCTGAAGAAAACAAATACTTGTCTGTTGTATTCAGCAAAATTGTAGCTATGAAACAGTAGAAAATTGAAACAGACAGCTGAAAAGCAGTTATACTTTATGAGAGCAAGAACAATTAAAGTGTAATTCCATTCCAATATTTTAATAAAAATTAATTTTCATTGAGGACAACTATTACAGCAGCAAGACATTCCAAGTAGGGAGACCAAAAAGTTGTGTTACATAATTTATTATGACAATATTCCTGTCTTTCAAAAGAAATTAATATTGAAATAGGAAGGTAATGGCGGGACATGAGTTTCTTTCAGGAGAAAATTTAACTAGAAAATATAATGAATCACATTAATCAATATCTTGCCTGATCTACCTTCTGGCTCTGTAGTGTACATCTGTTTTTCATTACATTGTCATAAAAAGAACTTGGCATACAGGACAGTTGCTGTCTAGGTGGCAAGCCCACAGGGTAATTTCCAGAGAGGATTTTTTTTCTCTTGATATGATTTTTTTGAAAAATAGTTTTCCTTGTATTCTAAATGTAAAGCTATTTTGTTGATACTTGGAGTCAGAGCATGAAGCAGAATACTTACTGTTTCTGTATTATTAATTTCCTGCAGTCTAAAAAGAATTTTAGCATTCTCTTCTTAGTAATGTTGACTGTTTTTGAAAAGTTGGTGACAATGGCAGTACACAGACTTTTTGCCAGATAGGTTCAATGGGAGCATTATGATTATGCAAATGTGCACTGGTAATACCAAGAATACCAATTACCAATTTGATAATATCAAATAATAATTTTATGCATTCTGTTCTTCTGTCTTCACACGTAGTTTGACTTGGTGTTTGCTGTCAAAATATGTAAATCCGCAGCAGGTTTCAGAAATGAATGTATGTTTGAAAGAGTAGGTAATTGCTTTCTGTTGTATGCTGAAAAATCTTATTTGCTGTTCATGTGATAACATACAAATCAGTTATTGAGAAAATGTACATATCAAAGATATATTTTTAAAATCTTATAGTGCAGTTTCTGGAAAGGTGGAGCTGCAATGAGAAGTTATTCAAATGATGAAAGCAGTAATAAAGTGCAGAACACTGTGAAGGTAATGTTTTTTTTTTTTAAAAAGACAGTTACCAAAATGTGTCTTTGTCTCCCTATTTTATCGTATCCACATATTGCAGCACATCAGATAGCCTGAAATGTATAATTCATGAATCCTAGGATGGGTATATGGGGAGGACAAGGCTGCCCTACAAGCACATTTACTCTGCTCTCTACTGTTCTGGGTCTATGCCCAGAAACTCATGCTGCTGTAGCCTGCTCCAAACTAGGAAGGTTTATATTAACTCGCAGTATACATTGATCCAAGCGTCTTGCCTTGTAGTTTATCTTCATGAAGTAGACAAAGTAAATTCATCCAAGGACAGAGAATCAGGTTTTGCTCTGAATTTCCTCTCCATTTATAAGATTCAGAAATGTTTCTTCACCAGTTTACACCTTAAGCATAAAATGCATGCCCAAGCTGAATATTCCTTCTGCAAAAGTTTAGTTGCTTCCTGCCTTAGTGACTAGCTAGTTCATGTGTGTATTGTTCTGAGAAGTTCTTTCATTATTTCTTATTGATTGCTGCAATTTTTTCAGGTTTGGTTTTGGGCTTGTATTTTTTTTTTTTTTTTTTAGATGGAGAAAGAATAAACCCCTTTATTGAAGTGTTTTTTATATGAATCTGCAAGGAAATTATGGTTGATTTACTCAGTCTGACCAACAATAAGAAGAAAAGTCATACACAAGTAGGAAGAATTCTGCTCTTCTGCAGAAATCTACGCTGCTCAGAGCAATTGCTCTTGCTCCCACAAGGTAGATCTGAGTGTTGCTCAGAACTGGCACTTACTTTCAACTGTAGCTGTCTGTTAGGAGTAGTCACAACCTTGGAGATACAGTGTGTGTTAGGAGTCCTTCCTGCTCTCACCGACTTGCACATTAGAGGAAGGTAGTGCCAGTCACCTTCTTATTAGAGTCTTTTTAATTCTTTTGCAGTTTAGAGCAGGAACAAACTGTGAGGCCTGATCAATGACCCATGAATCCAGTGAAGATTCACCCACTGACCTGCAGTTAGCAATGATTCAAGGCTTTAATGATTCTATATTTTTTCACTCTTTTAATGTTTTCGATCTTTTATTTCTATCTTCATATCAGATCAGTAGAATCCATCTGTTAAAGCTAAATACAGTGACATGGGTATGAAAAGGTCAGGGGCAGAACAGATTTCTTTCCTCCAGATGGAAGCTTTAAAACAACAGGGAATAATTACATATAAATGCAAGAATGCTCAGGTAACTGATCGGATTTTATCTGCCTGATCCTTGCATGATGCGAATAGAAGATCGACCTGTCCCTGAACTCTCTTGGCAGCTTCACGGAATGACTTAAACGAGATCAGCTAAAACGATTATACTAGATGGGTTTTAATGATTAGTCAAACCAATTTATCAGCTTGTTTCTCATTGGTACTTTCATTCCGCCACGATACACAGGCTGACTTTACAGACTGGCTGCATCTTGTTGACAAAACGGTTTAAAATTTTGGAGGTACAGCTTTTGAGTTTAATTGATAAATTGCTTCATAAAATACCTATGCATGTCACATTCATGTTGTGATACATCAACAGTAGGCAGTCATTGAGTTAAGCTGCTGGAATTCTTCTTGACTTCTTAAGAATGATTTTTTGGCAATGTTAGGTTAAAATGTTAGAACGCTAACGTTGAAACAGGCTGAAGCCTTCCAAGCTCACAAAAACATCCGTTATAGTAAAGACAGAGTTAAATAGGGAAAATCTGTAATACAATCAGTCTACATATTCCCACCCTGATCTTGAGTATCTGGAAAGATGAGAAAAAAAAACCTGGAGTGCTTTATTGTCTTCATCTAAACTTTAGGGGGTCTGTTGAGGAAAGAGGATATTCCTGCTGAACATAATAGAGCAAATTCCAGAATGATTAGAGACTGTGATGTCTAATTAATTAGCTTTTGTGGTAGTTAATTAAGTGGTCAATAGTATATGAGGCAATAAAGTCTGCTTCTAGCATTTAACAGAGCCAAAGGTTATTTATAGGGTTCTGATAGTGATGTAATTCTATTATACTGCAAAACTTGCATAGAAACACGTTCATTAATACAGTTTAAGATTTGTAAAGTTTTTAAATATGAGAATAACAGTTAAGCCCATGGAAAAAACTTGTAGTGAATACTTGGACAAAATTACTATTTCTAGACCCATGTTCTGAATTATTCTCACAGATATCTGTCCTTGGAATTTAAAATTCTACTTCCCATCAGTAAAATGAGCCAGACTTAGCCCAGAGGTAGAAAAATTTTTGCCTCATAAGGAACAAAGGTGGGAATTTTCTTCTATTTTTAGTGGCTTTCATGTTATATATAATAATAAAAAAGTGAACAGGTTTATCTTCAGGGTTGCTTCTTACATTCCTGAATCCAAACTCTGTTTTTTTTTTTTTTTTTGGTGAGTCCCTAATGTTTAAAGTTGCAAAGGCTGTAAGACTTGTGAATATAACCCAACATAGTATCTCCAGGACTTTTGTAAGATTGCTTGGGATATTGCTATAAAATCCTTGACATAAATTTTAAATTTCCTGCATGTATCTGATAAACTGAAGACACTGGATATTACAGATAGCAATTTAGATGACACTGTTGAGCGTTCACTGTTGATTAGCTGTTTCTCAGTTTTTATTTTTGTGGGATAGTAGCAGGAAGACTGTAACTTCCTACGAGTGCCATCTTACCTGACTGTGGGATTTGATACAGGTAAACAGTCCTGGCATCTAAGTCAGTCTCCTTGTGAATAAATGGAAAGAGAAAGATTCTGGCTTAGGTGTTCTTCATCCCTAATCTTTCTGAGGACAGCCAGGTCAGATGCCTAAGGCCCCCTCCTCTCTCCAGAAGGATCTCTTGCATGTAGAACGACAGATTGCACCAGTGTTTAGTGTCTTCCCGTTTGAACCTGTGTGAAGTGTGCAGCCATCATGATGCTAGGACCCAATCATGAGTGGGCTGAGTACACACACTTTGCCAGCCCACATATGATGCTATAATGCTAGCTTGCTTAATAGGGTTGCACATCAGATGGCACACTTAGGTCCTGCAGGGACAGAAGGCAGAGGTCTACAGGGAGGAAAAAGAAGAAGAAATGAAGTGGGTGGAAAGAGCAAATCAGGTGTCCATCACCCTACAATGACTTGTATGGAATGGGTAAGTCCTAATAGGTGATACCAATCCTGTACCTTTTCCATACAAACACTTCCCCAAATATGTGTGGTTATTCCATTTTTCTATCCAATACAGAAACTGTACAATGTTCCCTTTTCACTTATCTATCTTTTTATTGAGATCTTCTGCAGCTTGTGGTAATACATTTCTTTTCTTTCTTCTTCTTCTATTATTCACAGTTAAAGACTTGTACTGTATCTCCAAACCTTTCTGATAGATTCCATAGAGAAGAAAATGATTCAGGGGAAAAATCTTTGAATGCATTTTTTGAAAAATATTAGGAATAAAGCTACCTTAAAACTCCCTGCAGGTTTAATGAGAGTGCCTGTTAAATTTTCTGGGTATAGAAGAATAATTTGCTAAACAAAATCCCTGCAATCGTACCTTGGTTGCCTATCTTTTTTTTTCTTTTAAACTTCAGAATAAATGAAAAATTGATCTCTATGGTCACTGAAACATTAAATTGTCTTATCTGTCACTTGTTCAACATTGGCTTCTTAAAAGGGAAAACAACAATCACAATCAGCAGTTTCTCAGTGCCTAGAAGAAAATAGAAGCTATAAATGGACAGATGAATTATGTGCTTCCAGTGGTTTTCAAGGGAAGCATTTACTGAGGGAGAAAATTGTTTTAATCTTATAACAACTAAGGAGTGTAGAGTTTGTAAAAACATGGAACACCTACACATAAACTTAATTTTTGTTGCATAGGAACATATACAAAGTAGCTTTCAACAAAAATGGTTGGGGAAACAAGCTCTTTCATTGTTCAGCGTGCTATTTTATATCTTTAACAAATCTCTGTGAAGCACTCAGGGAAACCTAAACACAGTGGGTTAGTTGAGTGTTCAGCCTTTACAGTATTAAAAAAAATAGAAGTGAATCTTCTTTTAAAATGGAAATAAGTATAAATTTTGGTCATGTGGTGTGTATCTTTTCTTTTCTTATTTTGAAAGAGTGGAGGAAAAGGAGTAAGCTAGAATCAAATCCAAACAAAGAGCAGCCTCCACATTCTTGTTTTTCATTTCCCCGTCCTGCCTCTATTTCTAGATTTTGCTAAGGATCCACTGAGGCAAAATACAGAGTTGCAAACTTGCCAGTAGGAGACATGGATATCCTCTTTCTTTGATTAATTAATCATGGCCATTAGAGCACCCACTCCCTCCTGTTTTATTCTCTTGTCCAGCTGTTTTACATTCAATAGCAGAATGGAACCAAATAAATTTTGGGGAGGGAAAAAAGTCAGAAAGCTTTCAAGAATGAAAATTTTCATTCTCTTTTGGAGAAACTAAGTAAATAAAATACTGGTTATCCAAAATAACATAGGTGATTATCAATTAATAAAGACAGAAATGTAATATTTGAATCCTTTGTTATGATGGGAAGTTAATAAGAATCATAATCTGATGCTTACAATTAAGCTGCTTTTTGACTGCAAATCTAGAAGCCAAGTAATGCTAAATACAGTTACCCCTTTTATCATCATTGTATTGTACTGCCCAGTGTAATAATGAGATTTTTCTTATGGCTGCCCTCTGTGCTGGTGTGGTAGAACTGCTTAGCCTACTAGAAATACTGAGGGGAGAAGGGAGGAAGAAGAGAGAAGATTGTTGAGGACTGGCAATTGAGGGCGTTCCTTTGTTTTTAGTTCTAATATGTGCAGATCAGGGGACACAAAGGCAACTTGATATATAAAACATTGATTTTTGCACGAGATTGCTTATCTATCAGGGATTTACAATAACATTTTCCCTTCTAAGTGGAAGAATGTGGATGCATTACTGAAAGGTGGACCAGAAATGTAGATCCCATTCCTTCTTCCACTGTTGTTAAGGTAGGTGTTTAAGATCAGCTATTGGTAGAGGTGTGAGCATAACCTAGGAAAGGAGAAGTGAACTGGTGGGAATGTTTTTAGAAAGGGAATTTTGTTCTGGAGAACTCGTAAAGGTTCCTACGCCCTTCTTACACACAGGATACAACTTTACATACAGCCAAAATGCTGAGCTAGTTCCCATCTGTTTTGTTTTTGTGAAGCCATGTTGTGGGAGGTAGATACAGTCTAAGACTCCACTGGTAAAATCACTTTGAGGTCTGAGTTCAGTTCCCTTAGGGTTAGTGAAATAATTGTAGGAAAAGCTGCTTGTAGCTGGTGGTAGCACATGTGAAATTATTTGCATTGCTCCAAAGGCAGTGAATAAAATATTATGAGTGAAATGTGACAAATAAAATCAAGGAATTATGGGAACAAGAAAGCTCAAATTCTTGGGTGGAAACAGGTAACTAGAGATTCAGATCTCATGTGGAATTTTGACAGCTGTTTTTACTCATGAATGCCCGGTTCATTTGACCATAGGAAAAAGGAAAGGGTGAACCATATCTGCAGGGGATAATTTTTATTTCGCTTTGATCAGAAATAGCAGTCAACAACAGTAGATGAAAATTCTGTAACTAGAGAGGAAAATACTTAAAGAAAGTAGATACGTGTTATGTTCTACAAAACGGTATTGCTGATAGACTGCTAATGAAGGTTAAGCATGGGGTTAATTCATGACTCCTCTGAATACTCATACAGTTTTTTCACACGCTGAGGGGGAAGGAGTTATTTATACAACTACCTGTCTTTGAAACATACTTTGAATTCTAGAGTATTTGACTCTGTTAATTTTCATATCTTTTCTATGACACATTGCCACTGCTTACTACTTTCTATGATGGATAGCAAAACTTCACACATTACATTTAAAAGATTTTAATATGAATTAGTACTTTAAGTTTTAAACAGAATATCTGCTTGGGATTTATCCACTGTAACATACAAAATAACATTATTATTTTAACTGTATTTGATTACTGGGGATAGGGTGGACTGTATGTTGTTTCTTATGGTTTTTGTGTTTACACCCCTAGATGTAACAAAATTTTAAAAACGCACAAAGAAGATTTTTCAACGTAGCAGATGTTTAGTGTTCAGTACATAAAGAATAAACACAATTGCACATTACTAATAGAGACCCAAGCAGTGTAATAAGAATGACCAATCTTTAAGATCAAAAGTCCTCCCTACTTGTAAGAACTGTGGTTTTCATGTGTAATGAAAGATTCAATGCCTTAAAGGACAGATGTCTGTGTTCGAACAAATATGATACTCTAAACAAATGGTTGTCAATAAAGATTCTGCCAAAGGGAGTTCTATCAAATAAACCATAAGATCCTAATTATTGTAAAGGCACAGCCTATCTAATTTTTTCCTCAGCTTTATTTCACTGGGGTTTTTTGGCTATAGTTGTGAAGAAAATTGTTCAGTGTTCTGATTTATTATGCCTCTGTTTATGCAGTGCTATTACTGGTTTTATAGGAGTCCCAGAGAAGATCATGTGCATCAGTGGAAGCCTGCTGCACCCATCAGCGTGGAATAAATGGTACGCAAGGCCATATGGAAGCTTTCTGCATAGAGGTATTTCTAAGTTCTTGGTCTTCCTTGGCATAGTTCTAAAGGTGATGAAAAACCAGGCCAGAGAAAGAAATGTTAGGAATAACAAAAATCGTTGTTAACATACCTGTCAATGAAATGCAGTGGGGAAGTTGACAATGGGGAAGGGAATTAAACATGTAGAAGAATCTAGAAAATCAGAGTTTGTAAATAAGTGCAGCCTTGAGGCTTTTAATATGTCAGTCACTGGTCTTCTCTACTGAGAGCAGCTAAAATGTTTACAGTGCTTTTTTTTTGGGTGGATGACATTTAAAACCTCAGCAATGAAATGCTCGCCTTTTTCATTTAAGTAACTGCATACAAACATGTGTTTATGAAATGTAATTTTTGATTGACACAAAGAGAGACTCATAAGTAGGCATAAATCAGTTCACAAGTGTTACCTTCACCGTAAGTACTTCCTTATTGCCTTTCTATTCTGTAAATCAAGGAGAAATAAAAAAGATCAGTATTCATGTTGTATTTATGTCTTCAAGAGCTGACCAATAATAGCATAAGGGAAAAGGTAGGGTCAACAAAAGGTTTCTTGAGGAAATATCATCCAGATCTCCAAGTTCTCATTGTATCCCTTTCTCTTGCAGACATTTCATGAGAAAGCTAAGCCTGTAAATACAGACCTCTTAAGTCTCTGGTCTTCAGACATGGGAGATTCTATGTGCTGGGGCACACATTTCTGTGCAAGGTTAGATGATAAGCATATGTCCAGTCATTAAAGAGCTGACTCCTGCAGCACATAGCCTTAAGAGGGGACCATGCCTTCTAGCAGGGCTCTTGTGAGCACTGTGTCCTGCTAAACAACACATTCCCCAGCTGCAATGCCAGTATCATGACCTTTCTTCTGCTCCTTGACCCACACATCAGATGCAGCTGGTCAGATAATCACAGAGCAGACTGACCACCTGCATCTGATGTATGGGATCCAAAAGTGGGAGAGAAGCCATGGTACTGCCATATAAAAATGTGCAATGCTGGTGGTGACAGAGTGTGATACAAAAGAATGAGTCAGTGCATGCGACTTGACAGGTCTGCTTTATAGCACAGCTGGGGATTCACCAGATCCCACAGCACAGGGAGTGGGAAGTGCTCTGTGTGCTGCCAATTCCCCCTCTTTGCAGAACAATACTTAGAAGTCTGTTTCTGCGTGCATAACTTACCAGCCTACCTAATGAGATTTGCACCACAAACGCCACAGCTAAATTTGTCTTACAGATAGTGTGGAAAGCACTTTAGCCTAAGAAAACATGATTTTTAGCCTCTTCCCCATTTATTTCATAGAGAGCTCTTGTTAAGCATTCAGGTTTTGAGTCAATGTTATCAAAGCTACTTGTTTTGACAGGTTCTCTCCTGTGTGTGTGTATATGGAAAGGTTCTTCATGTACCTCCTAAGTTGAGAGATATAATTTGAACAGAGAAAATTATGGTTCATAAAAGTGCTCTTGTTAGGTGACATGACTATGCTTAGTCCACTGCAGGACAGCCTACATGGAGAAATGCATATTTCCATACAAATTACAGTATACTGCAGCCAAGAGATCAATTAGAATGTCTGCGACCAAGAACTCTCAAGTGTCTCCATTCAATCTGCCATTCAAACAAGACGAGAAATGCGTTCAATTGGTGTAAAGAATTTGAACTCTTTCAGAGAATGTGTAGAGACTGACGGAAAGTGGCATTCCCCGCGGGGTGGGACTTGCAGATTCTGTGAGATCCAGCAGGGAATTTTAAGGGTTCTGTAACCTAACATTTTGTCTCCCGTTGAGAGAAAAATTGCAGAACCTGCTGAATATTATGGAAAGAATGAGGATTTTTCATTGGTCAAGTATGACTGACTATGCTGGCTCTATCATGTGTTACATCGGTCAACTCGATCACTGTAAATCTATGCTATATTTCATTTGAAAGAGACTCAAAGCACTTTGCAAGCTATGTTGCCGATACAGAAACAGCATGTCTGGTGTTGAAATGCAGGTATTCTGGAATGAAACGTCACAGGAAGGAAACGTCATAACTGTTTAACTATGTATAGTAACAGTTCACAGATCAAGACAGGAAATTCAGGTTTAAAAAACCCTGAAAATGTAGAAGTGTATATTTTCAGGGCAGCAGATATGATACTGTCTGATCTTTTGATAACTGCCTTGAGATATTCATTTGACCAGAAGTTGTCAAAAACTTGTGTTTAGCAATTCAAAATGCCTCCCCTTCATCAAAATGATCTAAGATCCCTCCCTTTGACTAGAGCTGTGAAGTTCAATTCTTGTTCAAGTCAATGACAAAGCTCCCATTGACTTCAGTAATACAGCAGCAGAATGTGGTAGAAGACATGAAAGCTATCCCAGCTTTCACTCTGTAAAAATCTTTACCAAGTGAAGTAACTGAAATATAACAGAAATTAAATATTAAAAATACCTCTAACAGTTATATCTGTGTAATATAGCTATATGGCAGTTAATAACATTATAAATAGTTTATACTTAAAATAGTGTGACATTCATATATGTTATAATTTTCTTTAAATGTACCGTTCCTATAGTATTTTTTTATTTTCGTCACTGAGCGATTTGAAATATTTTGGTCTACTTTAAGCAAACACGCTCCTCCCAGCAGGTAGTGAAGCATTTTTTTCATGGCTAGCTTTTCCTCTTCAAAAATATTATTTGAATGTAGGAACAACGTTAAACTTAATAGAACAATTTATTGTTATAAAGGTACTGATTAAAAGAGAACTTTTATTCAGAGGCAGGATTTCTTTCATTCATCATTTATGAAGGGTTTCCCCAGGCACAGGAGTCTCATATGAGACTCTCTCTTACAAGACAAGTAAGTCTCATAAATTGTTGAGAAGGGGCACAGTTCACAGGCGTTTCCTTTGGAACTCAGAGATCCAAATTCTCTGATAAGCTTTTTATGTTGGTTGCTGACCCAAAATTTCATAATATTTTAGGATGCCACTTCTTGCTCATTTTGTTATCTGTTCACAAAAGAGCTATTTTTAATGATTTCATGACCTGCTGGGTGTCCAATTTTGAACAATCTTTTTCATCAGGGATATGGGAGCTCTTTTCTGGTAGGAACTGGCTCAGGTTCAGTGTTAAATATGGGTTTGCAGAGAGTTTGGCCTAAAATTCTTGGAAGCAGTTGGTGTTCAGCAGCTCAAACAATTGACTAGGGTCAAAATCATCGCCTTTCACTCCAGACCTTTGATGCTGCAAAAAACTCCTGATATCTTAGAAGAGCTCTGGGATGATTTTCTTAGAGAAGTCAGGGGATGAGCAAGTGAAAGACTGCTGAGTGCAGGCTGCGGTGTGCTGGGAGACAGGGTGTGGGAGCGGGCTGCGGTGTGCTGGGGTGTGTGAGAGCGGGCTGGGGTGTGCTGGCGTGCGTGGGAGTGGGCTGGGGTGTGCTGGGGGGTGTGGGAGTGGGCTGGGGTGTGTGGGAGCGGGCTGGGGTGTGCTGGCGTGCGTGGGAGTGGGCTGGGGTGTGTGGGAGCGGGCTGGGGTGTGCTGGCGTGCGTGGGAGTGGGCTGGGGTGTGTGGGAGCGGGCTGGGGTGTGCTGGCGTGCGTGGGAGTGGGCTGGGGTGTGTGGGAGCGGGCTGGGGTGTGCTGGTGTGCGTGGGAGTGGGCTGGGGTGTGTGGGAGCGGGCTGGGGTGTGCTGGCGTGCGTGGGAGTGGGCTGGGGTGTGTGGGAGCGGGCTGGGGTGTGCTGGTGTGCGTGGGAGTGGGCTGCAGGCAGAGAGCACTCAGATTCCGGGGAGCGCAGGGACTCAGGCTGTCTCCCGGAGTTAATGTATATAGTGAGCACCCAGATTTACCCAGGAGGTGAGGCATGCAGGGTGTTTTATCTTAGCGTACTCACCTGTCTCCTCTTACGTGTCTGTGGTACATCCACTGCTGGTTTTAGGCGGAGGTGCAGTGCCCCGGTTCCTCGCCGCCCCCTCCCCGCGGCTCCGGCCCCGGCTCCCGGCGGCCGGGCCCTTATACAAAGCAAGAGATCGCCCTCCGCTGGAGCCCTGGGCCCAGCTGCACATACGTCATCCCAAAAGTGCAGGAAGAGAAACGTCAAAATAGGGGAGATGGGAAGGATGAGGCGCCTTGAAAGCCTTCTTTATAAACTTTACCTTGTAAAACATAATAGAAAGTGATGTAATACAGTATATGGCATAACATATTCAACAACCTGTGGGACATTTCATTGCATTTATCCTCCCAGTACGACAGCTAAGGGCTACACTCTAAAAAAGGAAAATAATATATAAAGGTAATGTAAATTTATATGTTTTTGTGTATATATATAAATTTATGCATATAAATGAGTTTTACAAGTTTATATATAGGCATATATATAAGTGCTAGAAGGAAAGCAGCTTTGATTTTTTATTAACTTTTGATCAGAAGAATATTTATTACTACATTCCAGGAAATAATGTAATTGCACTAATGATTGAGTCAAGAAGACCTTTTTCCACGGACATGCGACAACAAATACCTGGTGTGAACTTTGAATCCTATCTTCTCCAAGCAATTTGCTTATTTGAAAGTAACAACTGAGCGTCCCTTCGAGATGAGATACTGCTGCAATTCCTGTGAATAAAGCCAGCCTTTGAAAGCAAGCTGTTGCTTGTTCGCTGGGCAGTAGCAGCTATGAGTCTGTACCCATGACAGCCTACCATGTCAGAGTCAAATTCTTAAAAAGTACCACACTGGTGTGATACAGAACACCAGAGCTGTTTCTCAGGGCTCAATTCTAGGGCCAGTTCTCTTCAATATATTTATGATCTGGATGCAGGACTTGAATTCACCATTAGCAAGTTTGCTGATGATGCCAAACTGGGAGGTGCTGTTGACTCTTGAGGAACAAGATGCCTTGCAGAAGGATCTAGGTAGATTGGAACATTGGGTGATGATTAATGGGATGAAATTTAATAAGTTTAAATGCTGGATCCTGCAGCTAGGACAGAGTAATGCCAGGCACAAGTCTAAACTGGGAGAGGAGTGGCTGGAGACCACCCCTGCAGAAAGGGATCTGGGGATGCTGGTGGGCAGCAGGATCGGTGCGGGTCAGCAGCGTGCCCTGGCAGCCCAGAGGGCAAACTGTGCCCTGGGGTACAGCCAACACAGTATAACCAGCTGGGCAATAAAGGTGATTATTCTGCTGTATTCAGCGTTGATGTAGCCTCACCTGTGTGCAGTTCTGGGGCCCGCAATTTAAGAAGGATGTGAAGGTCCTTGAATGTGTCCAGAGGAGGGCGACCAAGCTGGTGAAAGTGCTGGAAGGCATGTCCTGTGAGGAGCGCTAAGGACTTTGGACCTGTCTAGTTTGAAGAAAAGGGGCCTGAGGGGCGACCTCATTGCTCTCTACAGCTTCCTGAGGAGGGAGGTGCTGAGCTCTTCTCCCTGGTATGCAGTGGTAGGACACATGGAAATGGCCCAAAGCTGTGCGAGAGGAGATTCAAGCTGGACGTTAGGAAGCATTGCTTTATGGAGAGGGTGGTCAAACACTGGAACAGGCTTCCCAGAGAGGTGGTTGATGCCCCAGGCCTGTCAGTGTTTAAGAGGCATTTGGACAATGCCCTTAATAACATGCTTTTACTTTTGGTCAGCCCTGAAGTGGTCAGGCAGCTGAACTAGATGATCGTTGTAGGTCCCTTCCAACTGAAATTATTCTATTCTATTCTATTCTATTCTATTCTATTCTATTCTATTCTATTCTATTCTATTCTATTCTATTCTATTCTATTCTATTCTATTCTATTCTATTCTATTCTATTCTATTCTATTCTATTCTATTCTATTCTATTCTATTCTATTCTATTCTATTCTATTCTATTCTATTCTAATCTATTCTATTCCAGTCTAGTCTAGTCTAGTCTCGTCTCGTCTAATCATCCTAGATAAAGTGCTACCTACAACTCCTGACTTTCCTGGACAGCATTGACTTCCAAGAACTATGAAGCCAGATGGATTTTTTTAACAAGCAGAATAAGCGAATAAAAACAAGATTCCAGGGAAGAAAAAGAAATAGTGAGTTTCTTCTGCCAACTGTTTATCATTGGATTAGCCAGAACCTTGCATGAGTGTTTCAAAGAGAGGAAGTGACTGGCCCCATGTGAATATCATGCTCATGGTAAACATGTTTGGTTTTTTGTTTGTTTTTTTTTGTTTGTTGGTTTGGTTTTTTTTTGGTTGTTGTTTTTTTTGTTTGTTTGTTTGTTGTTTTTTGTTTTTTTTTTTTTTTTGTTTTATTTCTGTGGTAGAGTAGAAAAGACAAGGCATGTCCTCACTGTGCTGCATGTTGTAAGACTAATCAGTAGATGTAGTGAGAAATGTTTCATTTGCACTACTTTTCCCTAAATGTAAGATTCTGAAGTGCTTACCTTTTCTAGTTCAGCTCTGTCCAAGACCAGAGCTCTGAGCAAAACAACAGAAGTTCATGAGAGTCTTTCAGTGGATTGGCCCATTGGGATCGATAGCTGAATACTTAGTGTTAAAACGGCAAGTTATTAATAGAAGATGAAGGATTGAGGGAATGACTAGACAGCCATTTGCTCTTTCTTAAGTCAGAGAAGCAAATGAATGTTAGATCAATAAATTTATATGCATAAACACATATATATGTGAATAAATTTTATATTATTTCAAGAACTCATTCCTTTGGGGTTAATTAAAGAAAATGGAAAGATGGCAGTGGTCTGCATTAGAAACAGTCCACTATTAAAGTAAAGCAAACAAAATACAGTTCATTTTGAATAATGTTATTGAACATTTTTTAACTCTTCTAATTTGAAGAGGGAATCACATTATTTGTTTCCTTTTTTAAAAAAAAAATCCAATAAATATACTGAAAGCATAAAGTTGGTACATTATTAGCATAAGAGAAATAAAAGCTATGAAGAATCTGTGAAAGCATTCTAGGAGTATTGCATCAGTGTATCTTAATAAATACTGTCGTTGATATACTGAACCACACGATGGCAGTGTATTGTTGGATAAAGACAAGGAGTGCTAAACTAGTCTCACAACCAACATCGACGATTATACTTTTACCTAGTGTTACAGAAACTTTCATCTTTTAGGGTCATCGAATCCTAATTTTAGCACAAGGAGGATTTTCCCAAGGATATGGTTAAATATATCCACAAAGAAGCTCTTTGAAATAAAAAAAAAAACCCACAAGCTTCTTTCCAATAAACCCTAGAGCATGACAGTAACTTGAAGAAGTTACAGTTTCTCATTGCCAGACTCCATGACCTTCTGAACAGTAGATCATCCTTGCATGCCAAATATAACTCCATGTCCACTCCTGCTGAAGCCAATATTAAAACTGTTGTATTTAGTGAGAATTGGATTAGCCTTATAATTAGGGACAGCAAAGAAAGATCACAATTGTAATGTGTTTTGTAAGAAGCACCACACAATGGCCTTTGAAAGGTCACTCGGAAAAGTCTGGGTCAACACATGTGACTCTTTCAAAAGTTGGGCACTCTGGTTTCATCAGTGGCTGGTGCCTCTCCTGAGATGGAGAAAGAAGCAACAATTAACTCACTGACAGATAAGGAGAAATGGAGTGTCTGAGTGCTTGGAGTCTGATCTTTCCTCAGTGTCAATTAGTGATAACTGCTAAACTGAGTGTTTCTTGAAAGCTAGATTTTTGTACATGACCTTCTGCCTTGGTCATTAACTGCCAAGTCAAGGACCCTCAATTGGTCCTGGCTATTCCTATAAAGTGAAAGAAAGGCGGCGGTGGTGGTGAGAATGATACTGGAAAATTGCTCTGTCCCGTTTATTTATTTGTTCTAAAATATTCCTATCCTTAATCCACAGCATAGTTTTAAAACAATTGCAAAACAAAGTAAGCAGAAAGTGTGACAAGGTTTTAAATGGGAGATAGCCAAATCCTCCCAGCTCATATTTGTTGAAATTTAACTTTCTTCCAATGTGTAAGGAAGGAGTGTCACAGTGTGGTTTGCTAGTCAGTTGAGTTCTGGTAGATTAGGGGCAAAATAAATTCCAAAACTAGGACTCCTTCCCTTCCCCCTTCTGAATGGAGAGCTGTTAGCTTAAACCCTGATGAGTCTTAGCTGTTACACAGCTAGGTGAGAGGGGATGTTTCTGGGGAAAGCAAACTGGTCATTTTGGCTGAGATTTTCAAAGGTGGGTAAAATGTTTGAACTTTATACCCTGTTGTGTTTTGGAACATAGCTTTGTTTAGGCGCTGTAGAAAAATCCCAACTTTGTGGTTTTACACACAAATTATGTAAACACAGATGTTAATCGAAGAACTTGCACAGGTGCAGTCAATATTAGCTGTATGTGCAATATCTTAAGGTGAACACTGACTGCTGATTTCCAGCCAGTGGGGTATCAGCTGTGCAGCCGAGCAATTTGTAAAGTTGGTGAGCTGCTTGGGCCATGGCTTTTGCTGAGAGGGCCTTAGGGACAGGCAGCAGGATGTGTGAATATCTGACAGCAGTAGCCCACTTCTACCTGCTTTTATTTCCTAGGTTACACCCTGCTATTTCATAAGATGCATGATAGGCAAGCTCAGGGTCTTCCAGAAAATTAACGTATGCCACAGGTAATTCTGTGTTAGAGTGTGAGGGGTATTTAAGAAATGTAACAGACAGAACAGGCTGAGTGAATTGCTCAGGGAGTGTCCCCAGTGCCCTGCTGTCATCTGTCCCAAACTCTGCAAATACAGGCATAGAGCAACTTCAGTCAGGCTCACTTCCCATGGACCATTATAGATCTGTGCAGGTCCAATGAAACCAGAACTTCCTAGAAGCATGGGCGTGCTGTATGATTCCCTACAATGTGCCAGGAAAAAGGTCACACAGCACATGGCATTCTCCTGCCATGTGATATAGGCAGAAGGTATGTGATCTGTTCAGCTGGAAAGACTAGATGCTTTAAGCCATCAGAAGAGATTGTCATGAAGCTCTTCTCTAAGCCCAGAAAGTTATTTCCTGCCTATTTGTTATGTTTCTTGATACTTGCCCATTACTTTAGGACCTTTTACAAACGTATTATATCAAGCAGAAATTAATCCTTAAATTTTAACATTAATTTCCTTTGATTTTCCAAACATTGTTATTTGGCCTCAACTTTTAGGAATTAGCTGCCAAGAAGTGGGTTTGGTTGGTGGAGTTAAACATCAAGAAACTAATGTGATTGCATTCGGTAGCAATGAGTCTGGAGACCCTTATTTGATCTAGTAATAATACTAAATTCCTGCCTTCATTTGTATCACTCCCATATGACTTTTTTTTAATGTTTCTAGCATGTCTGATGCCCATAAGGTCATCTTATCCGAAGGACTCAGTTCCCTGTCAGTACACCACAGCAGCTGACAAAATTTTGTAAAAAGATTAACATTCCAGCTGTAGAACCTTCTGGACACTCTTCCGTATTTTCTCAGCAAAAACTGGTTTAGGACATGGGATATTGGAAACTTCCATACAAATCATAGTATAATCCTTTTGTGTTCTCAAAACCAGAATTTCATTTAGAACCTTGTAGATAAATAGATTTAGGGCTATATCTATAAAGCTCCTGACTTCCTGATTACTTTCTCCTTTCCATAAGAATGTGTCCTGGGCTGAGTGAGTGGTGGAGTTTTTTGGTGGCAGGGGAGGGGGCTATAGGGGCAGCCCCCTGTGAGAAGCTTCTCGAAGCTCCCCCAGCTCCAAGTCAGCTCCACTTCTGTTTGGGAAATTGAGCCAATCGGCTGCACCTCTGCGATAATGTATTTAAGAAGGGATGTGGTGACGGGCAGTCAGACTTGTGAGGAGGAGTCGCTGCAGCTGCATGAACACCAAAGTCAGTGGGGGAACGGAGGAAGAAAGGAGGGGGGAGGTGTGCTGGAGCAGAGACCCCCCTGTATCCTGTGGGGAGACGGCAGGGCAGCCCCCCCCTGCCACCCATGAAGATCTACGGTGGAGCAGACATTGATTTATGGCCTGTGGCTCCTGCTCTGATAATCAAGGTTCTGTGCCCGAAGAAGGCCGGGGTCTCATGGGAAAAGGCAGCCCCGCTGCTGTAATTCAGCGCTGGGAGGATTGCAGCATGCGGGGGAGTCCCACGCTGGAGCAGCTCGGGAAGGGCTGCAGCCGTGGGAGGGAATCCAGTCGGAGGAAGTTAGTGACCCATGACGGAGCAGTGTGGGGAACGCTGCGGCCCGTGGGAGGAATTCATGTCAGAGAAAGTTTGTGGATGACTGTCTCCTGTGAGAGGGGGACCACGATGGAGCAGGAGGAACAAGTTTCGGACACTCCCCTCACTGAAGATGAAGGAAGTGGCAGCGCTGACTGCACCCCCCATTCCCTGCCCCTGCGCCACTGGGGGAGGAGGTAGAGATATCGGGAGCAGAGCTGAGCCCGGGAAGAAGGGAGGGGTGGGGGGAAGGTGTTCTCAAGATGTGGCAATGCTTCTCACTGTCCTACTCTGTTACGTGTTGTTAGTGTCTGTAATAAATGTATGGTTTTTTTCTTCCCCTAACGAGTCTGCCTCTTGCTCATGACCATAAAGGGGAAATTTTTCCCCATCCCAGTCCTATCTCGAACCCCAAGCCTGGCTCTCTGTCCCTTCTCATTGCTGGAGGGGAAGGGAGAGAGAGCTGCTGCATTGTGGTTGGCTGCCAATCAGGCCTAAACCACAACAGAATGACTCACAGATTCATGAGAATTGGCTTACACTGACACAAAAAAAAGAGAATAGTCTGAATAAATTCTAGAAAAACACACAAAAGCAGTAGCTCATGAGGTAATTTCCTTTCCTCTGCCAATATCATATAATCCTTTACAGAATATTTTTGGTATTTTTCCCTAAATTTTCCCATATGATATGTTCAGAATTTCAGATCTACAGTTATAACATACTTTCTAGTATCTTTGTAAACATTCCTTTTTATGCTTTCATCCCATTGCAGTTTTTTTAACAATAAAATTTTACCTCCCACTACTGTGAGTCTGACCCCATATTCCTCAGATTCTTGTCAAAGGTTAAATAAGACTGGCTACACCCATGTTAGTTAGCCACTGCCTTCTGAAAGCAATGAAGTATGTACTACTCAAGCACCTTAATAATTTTGACTCTTCTCTGACTTACCTCCAATTTCCCATTAGGCTTTGTTACAGTCATAAAGATTAATAACAATGATTTAATCCTGTTTCTCAACTTCCAAGTCATCTTAATGTAGCTGAAGACATAACATAGTTAACATGAACAGAAAAGTAGGGCCAGCAAGATATTAAAAGAGCAGCATGATTCTGAATAAACCGTAAACTTAAAAAAAAAAAAAAAACCAAAAACAAACAAAACAGAAGGGCAGCTAAGAATCCATTAAAAGGAGCCATCCAAACACCAGTGCTAATGTGTTTCATAGCAGAAAAACAACATTAAGAGTTTTCAACAAACTAAATCTATGGGATAGTTAATAAGAAATGCAAAACATATATGTGCTAAAAATAAGGACAAGGTATATTTAACTGTGGATTCCAGTGATGATATTTCAACAGAGATTTTCCAAAAGAAGGTGAGAATTTGGATTCATCTGTCCCTATGCTTCTGAGAATCTTTGCTGTATGAAAAGGCAACAAGGAACTGTTGATGTAGGTTTCAACTGATGTTTGTTTATGCACATATTTATATATTAGACACAGGGGATCTCCTGGGTCACTTTGGGAAAGGTCAGATTTTTCCCACTGATGTGCAGCTGGAGACTATTCATTCACTACTGTTATCTGGGAAATCTTTACTCGTTGCCTCTGACTGGCAAGAGTTTGCAGGTGGCAAAAGTGGTGGACACCTTTCTGGTGCGTATCTGAGATGACAGTAGTGTTTCGAGTGGGGAGGTGAATAGTTTCAGTGACATGATGCAGCTGTATAATTTTTTTTACTCCTCAAGATCCTGGAAACAACTGGAGTGTGTAATTAGGGCATCAGATTTAGATTGTTAGCAGGAGCAAAATAAACAATCAAAATTTAGCACAAGGAAGAATATACAGTATTAAATATAAACTGTAATAAAAGTATGCCACAAGGTAGCAATTCTATCTTTTGTCATAGCACTTCAACTTAAGTTTCAATGATACTATGCCTTCTATTACGTCTTGTATGTCTGTCTTCTTTGATGTGTTTTTACTGCTGTTAATCCTATTTCCAGTCTCTAGAAACAGTTGCAACACATAGCTGTTGTACGTCCTAGTGCTGACAATAAAAAAAAAGAAGAAAAATTATAGTAAAAGCTATATAAAATTAAAACTTTAAGGTAGTCAATAAAATCCAGAAATTAAGATGTCAGGGGAGATTCCTGTCTGTGAGACTGCTACTCCTGAATCCCAGACATTTTGGGCTCACATGCCTGGCTGCTTTTTGTTCACAAAGCTTTCTGCAAGAGTTGCTCAGGTGCTGCAATGGATGTGCTAGTTGGAGTGTGGGAACTCACTATTATTTGCTTGGGCTTACGTAAAGGTGTCTCCTGCCTGCACAAAAGTGCTTCCAGGAATACCTAGGATGTCCTCAGAAAACAAGGACATTAATAGTATACTTGATTTTATTTATGGACCTGAGTCTCTTCTTGTGCTAACTTGTTAGTGGTTGCAAAGTACAATTCTGGCATGTATGCTAGCATTGTAGGGCAGATGTTTATTTTAGCAGTTTACTAGTCATCTTCTCCTTGGGAATGTTTTGTCTCACCATTTGGTATTCTTGCAGCATGTTTTTTCTTCTAGTTTATTGGTTTACATAGTGTGTTCATAACTATTCTGGATTCTTTCTGATTAAAGGTGGTTGGTAGATGTTGGAAATAAGGTTCTCTGTTCTGCCTTTGAACACTACCTGGTTAGTCTGGTTCAGGCAGAGCTGTGTGTCAACGGGGCTTTGTCCTATTGTTGTCTGTCCTCTGTGTCCAATCCCAATCTTAACAATTTATCGTTATATGGGAAAATGTCTCTAAATCACTCTTACAGTGTACTTTAAACCCTACTTGGTTCTTATACACCTTACATGACAGTATAAACCAAATACAGCATTCCAGGTGAAAGCATCATGTTTAACATAGCTTTGGATTTGAGATATAATTTTTCAATTCTATCTCTCTTACTTCTTAAACTTCTACTCATTTCTTGATAGCTGCTGAATGGTGTATTCAATAGTGACAGCAAGCTTTTTTGTTGGGATTAATTTAGAGTTTAGCAATGTTTACAGGACATTCAATTTATCCCTCCTGAAGTTACCTTGTATTTGTTTTCATTGTGCAATGGTGGGACATTGTTGCTAATCCAAAATATAATCTCTCTGCATTACTGGTGTCTGATTTTAGATATGCATTATATTTCACAGTGCTGTTGGTCTAAAATACTGTCTTTGTGTTTCTGTAACATTGTGAATAGAACAATGAGCTTACTTCAGATTTACACTATTGGAATTGTAAGCAGAACTTGATTAATTTCCTTTGCAAAGTTAAGTTTGCATATTAATTTGGCTGAAGAAAAAGAACCCATCAAAGTGCACAAATTAATCAGCTGGGACAGTGTCATTAGCCATGCAGTAAGCACTGGCTGTATGTTTCTGAGCCTCCCATCACAACATTTTTTCTGTGCATTTTATGCCATGCATGGGATGCTCAAAAAGCAGGTATAATAAGAATAACAGTGAAAAGGTATGAATATTTTGCCAGTGACTGAGTGCTTATAGGTTTTGTAGAGAGCACTGAGTGAAGCCTCCAGGTTACTTCATTTATGACTAAGAAGAAAAGGTAAGCTAAGGACACAAATTTAGTGTAAAATTCAGGTCTTGGGACAAACAGGGTTTGGTCTGAGCAGTGTGGCATCTTTTGTTGCTTTTGTGAAATGCAGAGGCATGATTACAGACTTACATTCTCTCCAATCAGTTTAGCTTTTATTTTAGATTTTTGTTGATTGTTCTTGCATTTAGGTTTTGTGTGTGTGGTTTTGTTTCTGTTTTTAAGATGTGTTCAGTTCATTGCCAACATGTTGGCAATTGTGGTTTTGGTTCCTAATTGGATCTATGTTACATGTTTGGGCCTGAAGGGGCAAATCAAAGTGATATTTATCCAAAAATGTTACTGGGGTCAGGTTTGTCTGTGAGCTCAAAGCCTACGTATGGTTGTTTTGTAAGGAGTTGATTTTCATTTAGTTCTTGCCTGAGTGTGTTTAACTTCCATTGGCTTTAAAGAGGGTCATGCAAGGTTGTTGAGGAACAAAACAGGCACTGCACAAACAAAATAGATAATGAGAGTGGAGTTTCTGAAGATGATATTGTGCCATTCTGAAGATGTCCTTGGCTGTTCCAGAATGTTTAGATAGCAACAACCGTCAGGAATGCTTTTATCGTCTGTGTTTGCCCAAGAGTCTGCAACCTTTCCTTTCAGATGCTGGCCTTACACAGTTTTCCGTGCTGCTGTCACCTCTTGAGTAGATTAGTGTAGTACATGGTATGTTGAGTAAAACACTGCAATCATTGGAAACTTTGGCTGCTGTGGAAAGTGGGTGCCATCTTATTTAAAGAGAATGATTCAAGAGTTCAAAGTCCTGAACAGTTTGGATCCAGCATGATTTTGAAATCATCTGTCTGGATGACTTCTAACTGCAGTTGTTGATGTAACAGCAGGAGTAGCCTCACATTCCTCCCTTGCCTGTTTTAAACCTTGACAGATTTGGATACAAGGAGTTAGGGAACCTTGAGCCAATGGACATGTGTTTAACTTGCATCTTTTGCACCTTTTGAGCTTTTGATTAGTGCATAGTATTTTTGTGTTCTCATAGATTTTCCTGCAGAAATGATTGGTTTCAGTAGGAAGGAGTGAGGAACATCTACTGGGGGTATTCTGCAAAGAATTTAATTTGGGCCTTTTTAGCAGGGTTTTGTAGGTTTGTAGGTTTGTGGGGGTGGCAGTCAGACAAACAAGTATGAAGTTGTGGTCAACCTTTTTGTCTTGTACTGCAAAAGTACATACCTTAGGTCCCTCTTGTATACTTTTAAACATAAATCCACATTTGGCTTCAGCTTTGCATCATAAGTCTATTTAATTTAGGCATATAAATTAAATCTTGCATCTGCGCAGTACTATGGTGTATATTTCAGATTATGTTACACTGCAGAACCGAGCAGTGGAGACAGCCTGGCTAGCAGTTTACCTGAAAACAAAGATACTAGGCAGATATGCATCCTTCAGTGGATTACATCCCTTTCTTTCCAGATTCAAGGTGGGTGTCTCACATGGCCACTAACAAACTCCTCTGAATTCTCCACAGATTTTGTATTTTAGAGAGTTTATGAGATCTTTCCCTTAAAGATTTAAAATTTTAAATGCTTTCCAGGCTTACTGTTTTGCTCTTTTATGACAAATTACATTACTCATGCAAAGGTATTTAAAGGACCTCTTGCTGTGATAAAATGAAATCCAGCTGGCTCAGGCCTAGGCCTTTAAAAGTATTTGAACACTTCAGTGCCTGGCACTGCCTGTCTCCAATGAGCCTTGTAGCTAAAAGGAGTCCTCCAGGGTTCCCTCAAGCAATTTATAGGGAAGAGCTGGGTAACCCAGAGCAGCCCCACATGTCATCTCTGTGGAAAGAAAATCTTACTAGCCAAGACAGGAACATCAAGAACTGTGAAGGGACTAAGGTGGCCTCTGAGCAATCAGGCACTGCCTTTGGGATTCCTAAACATGAAATTTCTTCTGGAGTTAGAGGCATGTCTAAATTACCACCATGAGTGTGTGAACAAGAAGCATGAAGAAAGTGGTAGATATGCCTGCAGAATGTTGCTGTCTCCTGAGTATGATGTGGAAAGATCCTGAACCTCCATACCTTGATTACAAGAGAAAGTTTTAGTCTCCTTGATAGAACACCAGAACATCTGTTTATTTGGAAGACAGACACCTCTCTCTTCCACTATATACATGTGGATGGCTAGTCACCTTTTGGCTCAGGTATGCTCAAAGCATCTGAAAGGATCAGAAATCACTAGCAATGAAAACATGGAGAGTCATACTTTAAAAATCCTGCTTCAGATCCCAAGGCATCAGCTGGAGCTGAAGCTGCGGGCGGCTTAATAACTGTGAAAGAATACCTGCATCTGCCAGTTGGCAGTAATTCAGGTACCTACAGGCTTAGAAATATGCTAGAGCAGGGCTTTGAGCAAGCAGCAGACTAGGTGAACGAGGGCCTAGAAAGAGGCCAGTCCATAACTCTTCTCTAGTGCCTTTGCTCAGCTATACCAGTTGAGAAGGGCAAGCCAAATAGAGGAGCATTACAAATAGAAGAGCCTATAATGAGGAGATTTATCAGTGAATTGAAAGGAATTATTATTGTAATTGCTCACATAAAATTGTGGTTTTGTCTGTAAACTGTACCACATCAAGGGGAAATAATGGTATGTATCCACATAAAACTTGTTCATACATAACACACAAGATTTCACATATAAGTACAAATGCTTCCCTTCTTTGTGATAATTGCATGTATCCAGTCATTCAAAGTCCTTGAAATTTCAAATACCTGTAGCAAGACAGAGTTTTATGAGAACTACCTCAAGGCAAACTTAATTTTCTTTCCAGCAAAAATCATTGTAATTGCAGAGTACAAAATCTTGCAAACAAACGGATACACAGAAGTATCTATTACAGGGGAAAATACTTGTGCCAGTGAGGTTGTCAAAGGACCTGGAAATGGAGATAGCTTTCCAGCTGGCTTTAAAAAGCGATTTTAAAATTATCTCCTGTGATTTTCACTGAAGATGAGGTGCTTCTGTGAATTTGAAAATCAAGACAGGCATCTAGGTATCTCTGAGTGCTCTAAATTCAGGATATTTGCTCTTTCTGACGTTGAGCAGCTGCATCTCAGAGAAAGGACCAGTAAGTTAGACTCTGAAAATCTAAAATTAACCATTCAGAATTAGTGAGCACTTCTGAACTATTGTTTTCCCTGGAGAGATACTGAGCCCTCCACAGTACTCATGCAGTGCTGTGGAAAATGAGTTATGGATGCCTGTGAAAAACTGACTTTAAAACCTCCTGTCTGAGTTACATCAAGTGCAAAATTGAGATGATGAGAGTTAAGTGTACAGCTTTTGTCCTGGTTAAATATCCAGCATTGAAAAGTTTGAAGAAGGAAGGCTGACTATAAATAGTTATTCAATGCAGCGTTTGGATTGCTTACATGTCCATTGTCTTCATGGTCCATTTATGACTGGAAATACAATTTTAAATTAATGTCATTCCAAACCCATTTATCTGTAGCAAGTGCCCCTCAGATCTTGCATCAGTGAACAGGAAGATGTATTTGATACAAGCACCCTATTTTCCCTGTAGCTATATACAGTATTTCATGTCTTATTATCATAATCTACCTACAGTGAATTTTATAGGCCTTGACAGATAGCACCTCGGGTGAGAAAAAGGATGACAGAGAAAATTTACTTTTACAAAGTGAGTCTTTCTGGATTTGTTCTTGGACAGCTTGACACCAAAGGCTATAAACATAGACTGGAATCTGAAACCTTTTCTGCAATGACCTTGTTTTAGAAAATACTATTCTTATCTCCTCGTGCTTGTTCTTCTCTCAGCAGTCACTCCTTGCCGTACAATCCTCACCATACGCTCCTTCTGTTTCCTGAGCAGTACCTTCATATTTATTTTTTGTTTACTACTCATTTTTATTTAAGTTGTGCAATCTGAAGACTTACCTTATGCTAGCACCAGGATTATGTTAGTGAACTATTTGATTTGATATAGGCTTGTCATCTCTGACTGTTTCTTTTCCGTTTCTTTGGAAAAATTCTTTTCCAGGAGGAGGACTGCCCCTGTGTTGAGCACTGCATTAAATTATACTTTATTGGCAGTAGTTTTGTACATTCAAATTTAAAATTGCCCATTCTTTATATTAGTAGAAGAAGGTCACTACTTTCTAAATAACAGAGCAGTCATATGCAAGCTTAAGGCAAAGGATTGAAAATACAGAAACAGCTAAAAATACAGTCCTTTGGAAGAGATGTCAAATGGATTTGAACAGTATTTTTACACATATTTCACTATTTATAAACAGTGTCAAGCACTTCTTTTCATATGAAATGTTATGCTGCCATTCTAAACAAACGAAATGCAGTTTCCTGTGGTGATGGCTTTTTTTACTGGACTTGCACCCTGCCCACATGATACACATTTTCTTCAGAACTGATTTTAAAGAAGCACCTACATTTACTTTCACTGCCCTTTGTTTCAAAGCCAGGAGACCCTGGATGAACAAAGATCATCTGAGGTGTGGGCACATTAATGTGAGCGCATTTGCTCTATTTGGGTTTCTGAACATCCTTGCTGAGATCTGCTGGTGATACAAGGTCCTGAAAGCAATCTAGTCTCCTTTTCAGCATGTTCTGTCCTCTTAAAAAAAACAACCAACTGCTCCCAAACTCTTATTGTGTAGCAGACTTCTTAAAACATCTGAATCTGAATTCTGTGACAGTCATTCTGGTGATGGAGACAATCACAGTTTCTGTGTAACAGCACAGATTAATGAAGTACTAGCCAAAGAATATCTGTACTAGAAACAGTGGCATATGTTACATCCTCTATTATTCAGTTCCCATATACCAGGGCAGCTATCACCTAACCTCCTCAGCATTTCAGGGCCTGATTTAAAATTACTTAAAGCAATGGGAGGTTTTCCTTTGGTTTGAATAGACTTTGAATCCAGTTGAAGAAAGCTGCAACCAGAGTTTGCCATCATGTCTTAAGAAGAAAAAGGCACGGGATATATTTGTGGTCAGTGAAAATAATGGTTTTATAAGATACGCATGCATATATAGTATATGAAAATAATCAGTTGTGTCTTTTTCTAAATGGTAATCTTCACCAAGGAATAAACCCCAAATCTTTTATTGCAAATAATGGGGTCAATGTAATGTGATTCTTCTTTTGTCAATGAAAAAGCAAATTAATTTCATCATTTTTCTTCAAGGGATTAAAGCATCATTTTTGTGGTAGTTAAGTTTAAGAAAGTGGCAACATTTAAAGGAGTATTAGTTTTTCTCTTGAACAAATTATTGGTTTATTGAATTACCAGACTTCAGCAGTTCAGTAATAATTTAAGCTAAACACTTAAAGGAATGTCAACAACATTCTTTTCTGCTGGAAAATAAGATTGAAATAATAAATCAGTATTGGAAATGCCACAGGCAAATCCAGCAGATCTAATAAAAGAAAGGATGTTTCTTGCATTGTATGTGACAGTTTAAAGATTTTGGTGCAGTTTGTTTTATTTAAATGAGAATGAACAAATAACAGACTTCTCCAAGTTTTGAGTTATGTTTTCTGATTTCAACTATATTTTAAGTCAGTAGAGCTCTGCCATCTTATTTTTATTTTTTCTTCTTTATCTATTATTGAATTCTGAAGTCAGAAACAAACTGTATTCTTGTTTACATTTATGTAAATACAGGGAATAGCTTATTTTTGCTTCTATTTTTTTTTACGTAGCTGTTGTAATTAATTCAGTATTCATTTATAGAGGCTAAATATTTTACATATTTCAGCAATGATAACCTTGTATAAGATGCACTACTTTTCTTAAAAATAGTCATGCTTTTGTTAGATGGCTGTTGGATTGTTCCTTATTCTATAATTTGATTTGTGAATTACTTGCTACTGCTCATGTTAATTCCTAACCTTTGCAGGAATAATATGACTTACTGATTCACAGTTTTTACTTTAGCATACTAGACTCCATGTTTAGAAGTTGTCAAAAACTGGTATTGCTGTCTGATGGATCAGAGGTCTCATGTAACCTGTGGTGAGATAAATTAGATATTGAGTGGAAAACCTCACTTTGGGATATTATGTAATTTCATTTATATGTGTGTGCCCTCATTAAAGATTCCAAAAATAGAAGTATGTGGTAGTTAACAAAGAATGTACAGAGAGGAGTGGCACATCCAGATTTTGAGAAAATGGTGATCCTCAAGACACCATTCATTTCAGAAATTTTAAGCAAAAGTAAATAAATTACTCATAGTGATTGACTGATGATTTAGCCTTTTAGTTTTTACAAATTTTACAAGTTTGTTATTGTAATTTTCTTAAATGCTTTGTAAGAACATATTTCAACCAGTGGATTCATGCTAAAATATCCACTTATACTATATCTAGGAGTACTTTTATTTTTTATTTCATCTGTGTGATTTACTATACTTCATCTACCTATGACTGAATAAATGGTACCATTTGATGTTCTAAATATAATTTTCTATCAAATATTCTTTTAAAAACAAATTATGCTCTGAAACAAAGTCCAACATCACTTATATTTGCAAATTATGTTTCAAGAGCATTTCTAAGGCATATCTTTGTAAAACATCTTTTACAAAAGTTTAGCCTTTTCCTTTTGGATAATATTCTTGGGAGTAAAAATCAAATCATATAATGTTCATATACATGAAGTGTTAAAGGTTGTAAAACCTATCAAAATATGTTTATAATGTTAAAAACATGTTCGGTGTTTACCAGGTGCTTCTTAAGAGTGTCAGAGAGCTTTTGGTTACTTTTCATCCCCTTCAAAATCTAAAATGTCCCAGTCCTGTTGTGTAGTTAAATGTTGGATGGAAGTTGGAGGTTGGTAGAATTCATTAAGACTTACTCCAGTAAGTAATCAGTTTGTTCAGCCTTAGGTGGAGGTACAGATTCCTCTGTATACTGCAAGTAGTTTCTTATAAAACTGACTGTGTTATTTCTTTTGTTTATGACTTTGCTAGCCTGCATTTCTTAGTTGGTTTTTAAGATTCTTTTATTCCTCTGTACATGTGTGTGTCTCACTGTGACCTCTTCCACCTCTTAGATACAGAGTGGTGTGGATGAAATCTAATGTGCATTATAGTGCCCACTTTTCCAATTAATTCCATACTAATCTGGAGAATCTGAGTTGGCATTTTTATTATATTTGTATATTCTCCACACAGTTTCTCAAACATCTTTGGAAAAAAACCTCAAACCTTTAAACTGACATGTACCTA
This sequence comes from Tyto alba, assembly GCF_018691265.1. Classification (NCBI taxonomy): domain Eukaryota; kingdom Metazoa; phylum Chordata; class Aves; order Strigiformes; family Tytonidae; genus Tyto; species Tyto alba. Next base: position 8,388,998 of record NW_024881261.1, read on the forward strand.
CATGAAACCTAAACGTCTGTGCATAACAAGAGAATGTACTCCTATGTCACCTGTTGAGTCTGATAATTTTCTGAGTCCTTTCTCCTTTACATTGTCAAATTCAGTATACTCAGGCCGGTACAGGATATTTTTGAGGGACAGAATTATTAGTTGCACTGCAAATAACATTGCAATTTGGGTAATGCTATTTAATTCAGTGAAGCAGTCTGCAAAGCAAGGGTATCAACAATAATACCTAAACATGCCACTTGGGCGGTACAATGTATTCTCTGGAACAGAGGCCATAAGAAATAAGGTAGGCAGAGTTGTGTCCTGCCCAACTGTAGTTCCTTGGTTTTAGACATAGCTGAGCCATCTACCACTTATATTGACTTCAGTGGGAGTCAACATGCTCATCACTTACTTAAGCAGTGTATATGTTCACAGGAACCACGGAACAAAACTAAGTATATTGATTGATGAATATGCAGTTTTGTTTCTTTTGGACTCATAACCAATTTGTGGTAAAACAAGCCACTACTGATTAACAATCTGGTTGATATTTTAAAAATGTCTTGAGAGAATAACATATTTACTCTATATAGATGGGTCCATATTCAGAGAGTAATACTCAGGTGATGGTAAGATCACATTAAGCTATATAGTAAATCTGTTTTGGTTTGGTTTGGTTGTTTTTTTTTTTTTTTGTTCTGTTTGTTTTGGGGTTGGGTTTTTTGTTTTGTTTTGTTTTTAATACATCCAGGGTAGAGGAATGGCAATGAATTTAAGGAAAAAAAGGAGTTTGGGACATACAGTATGAGTGGAAACTTTTTGGGACTGAACCCATCTTTTGACTTTGTGCACGCAGCACCTTGCACAGTCTGTTGGGATCCACAAGAAGACCCCTGAATATTACTGTGATGGGACCATTGGACACACTGTTTAGTTTGAACATATCTACATAATATAGTTTGTAAAAGAAGTTAAAAAACTCAACTAGTGTAATCAGTGATGAGCACAGGGTTGCCACTTCTGCACTTGAAAGTAGGCTCCAAATGAGCAAGTGTGTTGCCAGAAATTTGTGAGCACCAGAACCACCCTTTCAGTGTCCACAGCCTAGGAGTTTTGCTGAAGAAACATCCTGCTATGAAATGCTGGAGAATTCTATGCAGGCTCTGTTCCCAGAGTAATGCACTTCCAACAGATGCTGGGATACCAGGAATGAGAAATGTATAAAACACAGCTGAAAGATGTATAATTTGTTCCTTTTGAAGAAACCCTTTATATTCTTATGTGCTCAGTAACCTCCTTTATTGAAAGACTGTGATAGCAATTAATAGTTTTTCATTCTTCTTGTCTTTACAGAGATTTCTTGAGTATTAATATAAAAGGTTGTTTTTAGGAAAGGGGAAGATAGCAACTGCATCTAGGGAAACAGATTGTCAGTTGACTCTGGAATAAAAATAATTTGTAAGTTTTTAGTACATGAACCAATAAGCAGAACTGGAGAAGTTAAAGTGATATAATCCAGAAAACTATAAAGCTGGAATGAAGGAGGAGACTGCAATAACGGTTATGCAGGTGACAAACAAAAATCAGGCATTGTATGTTTCACGATGCTCCAGAAAGTACATAAAAGGAAACTTTGAAGTATGAAACCATTACCCTAGGAATTTTAATTGAGCAGGTGGATATAGTGCTTGATGAGGGATTCCTGAGATGCCAAGATACAAGGCATGCTTGCCTGCTTTCTCTTCATTTGTTTCAAATGTGGTGTGTTTTTTACAGATACAGCTCTCCCAGGTACCAGTATGGGGCTGGGTGTTGGGCTTCAGTGACACAGTGATTTCTGTGTCTGTAATAATGCCCGTACATCTTGCTGTCAGGTGCATTGAAAGCATTATTCAGATGCCTATCTTCCTTCCAGATCTCTGTGCCTAGCGTTTACAGCTCACTGATTCTCAGTGCTACCCCACCAGTGTCTCACTTAGAGCCTCGTAACCATGTGTGAGAAGCACATAACTCTTCTCACTGACTGGCCGCAGTTTTATGTAGATCTCACAACATGTGAATACGTCCCGGAAAGGCACTACGATGATACTCAATTTCCCCATGAAATTTTGATTGATGCTAATGGATAACATATATGTGGTAGCTCTGTTAAAATCAGAGCTAGTTTCAACAGGTATTATTCTTGTACTGTCAGTTTATGCCAGTGTATCTGAACCCCTTGTGTGATGAATTGAATGGTTTGAGGCTGCAGCTTTCTGGGCATCACCTAGCATAAGAAGTGTTCTGCAGATGCAAAATACAGTAGGTTAAATCACTGTTCTTGACTGTGCTTGAGAGGGAACTTGAAGCAGATGTCTGCCCCCAGCTACTGCAGAAATTGTGCTTCTCCCCATAGTCAGAGCAGTACCATAACAACAACTGGGTTTGGGGCTTGAATTTAACACTGATGGGTGCCTTGGTTGTCAGATGGAACAACACTTTGACGTTTCAGAGTCAAAAAAAGGTTCTTCCTTTGTGCTGCTACTGCCCTGCAATGTACTAAGCCAGCTGATGTTAATTCAGTGAGAAGGAAAAAAATTCTTTCCAGACCCACACTAAAATTGAATCTTGTGTACGGGACAAGCTAATTAGCTCACCTATGTGTAAGAACAGGGGTTCAGAGAAAGTAGACAACTTTACTTGTGCCATGCTTTTCAAAATCTATCCAAACACAGTATTTTTACATTTTAATCATTATATTTAGACTCATTTCCTCTTATAAAATAAGAAACCATTAAAACCACAGATTCTAAACAACCTGTCAAAATGACAATAAAAATGACAAACTTCCTATGGAATAAGTAACAAAAATAAAGTCTCTTCAGCCCCAGAGCAGGGTCATTTGATATGACCATATCATATTTAATATGATATTTGATATTTGATCATTTGACCTTTTCAAAAAGTTTTTTTCCTTCATATGAAATGTACTTTTTTATTTGTTTCCAAGGGAGATAGTAAGAGAAAAATAATGCATTATTTTCTTTTTCTATAATTTATTTTTATCCACATAATTAATTTCGATCTATATAAAAGAAAACAAAATTTAAGGGGCCTTAGTTCTTAATTTTGTATTTCAGATTGAGAATCCGATTTTACTTCAAATGTGAGGTTTTTTACTTATTTCCTCTTATTAGATTTTCAAAGGAGATACCAAGATCTCTGGGAAAGGGTCTTATTTCTGAAATTAGCAGTCATATGCGTTCAAATATTCTCCTTCTGCATTATTCAAAACACCTACAGCTGAGTGTGTAACTTAGGCAACCTGGCTTGATATTGAATAATGTAGTCACTGCCTTGACATTTGGAAAGATGTCTGTACCTAGCAAATGCTATTTTTATATGTGTTGTCTTGTTGCTTGAGGGATCATGGAAATTTAGCCCATGTACAATATATTTTCCTGAAGGTACATGATTTGGATATGTGTTTATGCGTTCCTTGATTGTTTCTCTTCTTTTTTCCTCTGCCTTTGTTAATTATCTCAATACATTTTTAAAGCCTACGGTTAATTGCTATTGAAGTGTATTTAATTGGAAGCAAAAGTTTCGGCTATTTAAGACTCTTGTCAGGAAACCAAGTATGAGAGTTGTTTGGTTTCTTTTTTCTGAGGCTGTTTAATGACAGCATAAGTAATCAGCCCTGGCTCTAAATAGGTAATTAAAGCTGACCATTGGCCAGATGTTCCCCTTTGTTGACTGGCGTGGAGTGGAGGGAAGAAGGGGAAGCGGCAATCCCAACGCACGCTGTCCTTGGGTTCTGGCAGACTGTGCAAGTACAAGACCCTGTCACCGAGTCTCCACAAGAATATAAACTTACAGCCGATGGGAACGGTGGACTGAGCTGCTCTTCCACCACCCATGCATGCTCCTTCCCTCTCTTCTCCTTAACAGTTTAGAAAATCCCGTTGTGCAGCTGATTTTGGGAGGTGGAGAACTGAGTTCAGGACAGTGGGTTTTGGGAAGAGGTCATCTTTTTAATGTGTACAGGATTGGTGAAAGCCTTTGAGATGAGTCAGGTCTGTGGATGTGAAGTAGTTTACTGCTTTATTTTTAACTTTTGTGCCACACCTTCTGTCCTGAGAAGCAATGAAATTTATAGGGAACAGAGCTAATGCTATGAGAGGAGGAAATCAGAGAACAAATAGAGGGAGGTGCTGCCAAAGCACCTGCAGTCTGGAGAGTTTTGCTTCAAAATTCCCTAGTCCTCAAGGTTTTCACAAGGATCCTGCCTTGTGCGAGTGACAGCTTTGGTGGGAGGACTCAGGAGAAACTTTGGGTGGATTTTACAACGTGATGAATGTCAGAGTAACATCCTGAGCCTAGGAATTAGCAAGGAACTGAGGCTGGGCTTGGAGTTAATACCCTTATTTACTCTGTGTGAATTGCTGTTAGTGCTTTCAAAATGTGAATGGCCACTGAGGATGGAAAGTAAAGGAGAATCAGATCATGAAGCCTGGGAGGAAACAGGAAGACATTTTCCCTGGTTCCAGGATTGTGCATGGGAGGACACCAGCTTTAAAAAGTTCTCGTGTTTGTAATGGCTTCTTACTTAGTTTGGAAAACTCTTCAAACATGGATCAAGTGGCAATAGGTGTGTCTCTCCCAGGTGCTGGAGACAAGTCAAATTAGCAAAAATCACCGGAAGCGAGAGAGAATAGTCCCGATGGCACTGCAGAACCTCATGGGAGAGTTCACTCCCACGGCAAATGAATGCCGTGCTGTAAAAGCGCCCCCGAAATTCATGATTTCAGGGGACCCGTTAACTGACTGCTCAGGTTAGCTGTACCAACACACCCCTGACGACCTGAAAGCAAACAGCCAACATAACCTTTGCAAACACCATCACCGCGCTGCCTCCCGCAGGATTCCACATCCCTTTTCCCAGCGCACACGGATGCAGCGGGGGGATGGGGGGGTGGGTGGGTGGGTGGGGGGTCGCTTTCCGCCACCGCGGGGCTGCTCTTTTTATAGCCACCTCCGAGCGGCTTCCAGCAGCCGCGAAATCCGCATCTGGGGCTGGGCTGCTCCCCGGAGCTCCCCCCGCCCCCCGGCTGCGAGCGGCAGCCGCAGCCCTGGGTCCCTCGTGCGGCTGCGGGGTGCGGGCGGGGAGGGGCCGCGCAGCCTGCGCGGGGAGCGGTGTCAGCGCGGAGCCTCCCCGGTGGCTGCCGGCACCGTCTGCAGGCAGGAAGGCGCGGCAGGGTGGAGACGGGAGGAAGGAGCGGAGCCTTCCCCCCCCCCCATCCCTCCTCCTCCTCCTCCGCCTCCTCCTCCGCGGTGGGCAGCGCAGCGCGGCTCTGCCGCCGGCCCATGCCTCGGCGTGCGCAGTGAGCGGAGAGCCGGCGGGGCGGCCGGGCCATGGCGGAGACGGAGAGCGGTGCTGCAGGTAAAGGGAGCGGGGGGGTGCGGGGGGGGGGGGGAACGGCCCCGGTCCCGCCGGGGCCCCCGCCGCAATGCAGGAACGCGGCGGGCGCGGCCCCGGCTGCTCGGGGCGAAGGAGGCAGGCAGGGCGGCCAGTCCCCTTCGCTCCCCCCGGAGGGTGTGTGTGTGTGGGGGTGTGTGTGTGTGGGGGGGGGGAAGAGCGGGGGTGTCCCCACGGGCAGGGGCGGCTCGCTGCGGAGCTGGGCCCCGCGCAACCCCCCGCCCGCTGCGGAGCTGCCGCGGCTCGTCCCGTGCCGTCCCCGGGGAGCCGACTGCAGCGGAGCGGGAGGGGATCCAGGTGACAAAACAATGCGGCGGCAGTGCCGGGCCTGGGGGGGGCTCAGGCTGGAAAGGAGGGGCGGCTGCTGGAATAAAGGAAGGCACCCTTTTTACAGAGCCGCCTGATGCGCGGAGAAAGAAAGACCCGGCAGCTCGGTGGGAGAGGCAGCGCTGTCTGGGATGGGAGCCGTAGCATCCTGGCACAGCCGCGGGGACCAGAGAGCTGCCAGCGAGGTGTGGGGGTGCGAGAAAACCCGGCTGGTTCCGTTTTACCACGTTAACGGGTCCGCGGGTGTCTGCCTTTGCAGACTTGACATGCGAGCTGAGACGATCTGAATCTTGTTTTACCTGAAACAAGGATTCTGTGTTTTTTTTTTTTCCACTTGTGGTGACACTGTGCCTGATAAAAATAACACAGCCTTTGCAGGACAGAGGTGGTCTCTCCTTGTGTGGGAAGGGAACTGGGGGAGGGAAGAGGGTTCCTAGGATACAAATGATATGGGTGAATAACCCTAAGGGAAATGCAGACTCAGCCTGATTTCATTCGATCTCTCCATTCCTTCTTCCTCACTATATGCTGCAAAGATTGAGGAATCTGTGCTGTTGAACCTAAGGTGCTGGAGTAATGTATGGGGAAACTTAAAAGGCTGAGTTTGTACAGATCATAAAGATGGGATTTGGGGAATATTTTGAATAAAATAGCTTAATTGCAGTGCAAGTGGAATAAAAGAGTCATAAAGTATCCATTAAAACAAACAAGCAGAAAACAATACTTAAACTAGTTGAATCTTCAAGATGACCTGCTCTACTGTGTTTTCTACCTATACCTTCTCCCCCCCCCCATGTTCTCTTAGTGCTTCTTAAATAAAATCTCTAATGTCTGTTTGGTTTGAAGTAACCAGTAACAATATTCTTGCATGCAGCTGACAAAGGAAAGAACGGGCTGATAGATTCATTGTCTTTTAGATGATGGGGTATCATGTGTTCTGTTTTCTGCAAAGTTGCAAGGTTAGTGTGATGCAATACTGAAATTAAGTAGCTTGTGACATAGGGAGAATCTGTGCAAGAGGGATTTTGTTAGAAGACAGAAGACCTTGTAGTAAAGCGATGATTTGTTATGCCAGAAATCTTTATGTTCTTTCCATACACTGGAATGCTTAAGCTGTCAGGGAAAAAAAGGCTTCAGGGATAGAATGTGATTTATTGAGTGGTGTATTGACAGTATTGAAGCTGCAGTCAGTTATTGCAGCATAGTACAATGCGTAAAAGAAATGTCTATATGTAAAATAGCCAAGTGTTGTATGCAGTGCCTGCCAGTCATTTTTATAGCTTCGGTTAGCACAGCATTGCGGTATCTGCAGCATGGTTAGTATGAACCCGGATGAAATTGTTCATTCTCAGGAGCTGTTGCATGCTTCTGGTGTCTTTAAAGCAACTGCCTCATAACTGGGTGTCGGTGATTCAGGCGACAAGTTTTCCTTTAAGGTACTGTCACCCTCTAAGCTTTCATTCTGAATATTTGGTTTATTCCCACTGGGACGGCAGTTGATGTTTGGCATTAGCTGCCCTGCTCTGTACCTGCAAAGTTTCCCCAAAGCTGCAGTCAGCTTTAGTGAGGCCCCAAGATGTCTGTTCTGTCCAGAGGCTGATTTAGCTGGTGCATGTATGGTGTAAGGGGGTTTGTCCTAGTCTAGAGGCAGGGACCAAGATGTCTCTCAAATACAACTGTCACCAGAAGCTGGAAGAGGCTGCTGTGGCCTCGGATGTCAGCTCAAGTTAGAGCAGCCTTTGGGAGGCCAGGAAGACCAGAATGCTGCCTCAGCTACAAAAGACCTGATCCCTGCATGTACATGTCATGATTTAGTGTATGTTTTGCTTTCTGACTGTGTCACTGGTGGTTGAGGTTATATGTGAGTTGACTGGTGTCTCATCTGGTTCTCCTTCCTACCAAATGCTTTTTTTTTTTTTTTTTTCCCCCTGCTTTTTTTTTTTTGACCTGCCATGGCCAACTTCTTCCACTTTCATGGGAATGCTGTTGAAATTTTTAAGGCTCCTTCTGGACATCATATCTGCCCTTGCAATTAAGTCTAGATATTTTTTCTTTTAAAGCTATAGATCTGGTCAAATATTTTAAAACGTCCAGTTCCTTTTTCTTCTAAGCTGTTCTGGGTGATTAGTTGCCTTTTTGCTGTCCTCTACTATGATTTTACTTGATCTATAATTGCACCAACTAGCCATCCCTTTCTTAAAAAAAGAAATCTTAAAAATACACTTTTAATTTTAAAACAATAACATCCAAAGGATCCCATCACCTCCATTTTCTGTACCTGAATTGGTTTTGCCTTCTGATGATGTGTCAGATGGGATTTCACAACTGTTTGACTTCAAAGAGCACATCATTTATGGTTTTACAAACTTCTCTGTGGCTGTTTCAGTCTGTAGATATTGTGAAAGAGCAAATTGGCTTTCTTGGGCATTTCAAAAAGCTGTGCTGGCTCTCAGTAAATGATAAGGGAAAATGTGAAAGGAATAAAACTCAGTTCACTCAAACAATGCTGCTTCCAAGTAGAACAAGAACAGTCATGACCTTAATTAGCTATGAAGCAACATGACCTTTTGGGGAAGTCTATTTATTTTTTATTTTTTTTTATAAGTAAACTAGATGTTGACATTTTCCATATGCAGCCTAGTGAAATCTTTTGAGTATTGCATCTGTCCATAAATGACTTCAGTTGCTTGCTTATTCAGCTTCTGTACAGCACTTGTCACTTTTCTGTTAAAATACCTTGCTAGTTGAAAACGGAAATGGGTGAAGCGCCAGGTTGCATCACTATTGCACAGGCTTGTTCAGCTGTATCTCTCCAGTGGTGAAAGAGAGGGGTACCAGGAGGACTTGGAATCTGTTTCAGGAATGAGCTTTGAAGTCCATCGGTCGCGATTGTAACTAGTACGTTCGCTTCACAGATGTTTTACTGAAGAGTGTGCAGCTGTTTGGTGATGTAAGGTCACAGATGTTGGTGTTGTGCAGAAGGAACGCTGCTGCCAAGTATGAACTTCAGTGATCTGAAATGCCTGTGGCATACCTGCAGACTTCATCTTCTTCACTGTGACAAGTGTCCTGGCTCCTGGGTCATTAAATTGAAACTGCCTTTTCTCAGTGACCAGCCACATTTTCGACCTTAAAAAGAACATTCCATAGCACTCATTACTTGAAATATGTCAACTATGGCCCATGTGCTGTGCTGTTAAGAAACATAGTGATATGCATTTAAAATAAACAAATACCAGTTTTAAATTTTGCCATAACTACTCTTAAAACAGTGACTTTGCAGTATTTTAAAATTAGGATGGCAGTGGTGAACTGTGTAAGTAATTGGTATTAAAACAGGAAATTCCTCCAGATTCTGTCTCAGAGGGATTTGAGAAAGGTTTTCATGTAAATGAAAAGGAAATTTTAATCAGTTCTAATAAAGTAAGCAAATAAATAAATGAAAATACTCAGACTGTGGAGGTCAGCATTCTGGCTGGAAAGCCTTTGTTCTTTTCTAAGGACTTGACTAAATGTCCTTACTCAGGACTGCATCAGGGTGTGTCAAGGACATCAGAAGCAGCTTTATGAACTGCACTGGTGTGCCCCATTGTCGGCACACTGCTGTGGTCTGGTCGTGTGTGAGAGTCATTTGGTGCTCACTGGCCCAAACCAGTAGCTCTGTTGTGATTGATTTGTAGGGCTCTGGGCACATGGATCAGTTCTAAAGGCATCTTAATTTACAGGAGCAGGAGATGTGGAGAGGGCTTTTCTTATAGCTGTTTCTTCTGTCAGTAGTTCCTCAGTGCCTGAGTCAACACTCTCAGCCTGTGCTCTGCAGATACAGTTTCTGAGGAATACTGAGAGAGATTTCTAGTAATTGTTATCAGTTGGAGTCCAGAAAGAAGTGTGCATGTGAATGGAGTTTCATAACAGCAATTTCATGTCATCTGAGGGAGTTTATTCACTTACTCTCTCTGAAGAAAAAACGTCTCTATTGCAGGAGCCTACCCAATCTGCACTAGTTTCCTTGGGGAAGGAGGCAGAGAGAAATTATTCTTCTTACAATACTTCCTTTTCCCATAGGGAATGATCTGGGAATACTTCTTTGATTTGTCCATTTTTGGATACATCTCATGTTCTTAGTACTGTTCAGGACCACTCTGGGATTGAAGCAGTTTCTTGTGAAGGGTTTTACAGTCCCAAACACGCCATGTCCACCCATCCCACACAACCTTTCCTTGTGAGGCTCTGTGTGTTTGTATTCACATTTTCTTTTTCCCTATTCCCTGTGAGATCTGAAGAGTGAGTATTTGGGTGTCTCTTTCCTCCTTACAGTGATTGGGCTATTTTTGTCTGTTAAGAGAAACTGTGATTTTAATGTTGTTAGTCTAACATTAATGTTGTTTAGTATATCCTTTCACCCTCCTTGCTATTGTTTGGGAAATGCATTCCTGTGACAACTTGTTCTTGTGGATTTCGTCATCTTTTGAGGACTCCTGATGCTTTCTCCATGCTTGAAGATCAAAATACCTGTAGTTACACTAGGCTGACTGGCAACCAGCACCATTCCCTGGTGCCAAACAGATCCAACAAATTTAACATCTCTTTCTCAAGTTTCCATGGATACCTTAGTAGAGCACATGCTGTAATCAGAACAGCAGGGCATACCATTTACAAAAGCTTCCAGTATTGTTATGAAACTGCTGCATTCAAAAATCAACCTTTTGTAGCAGCTTTATTGCTTACTCAGCTATATCCCTTTTAGGATTTTAGCCATAGGAACTCCTCTGCAGGCTGTACCCTCGGCTTGTCACAATGACAGTGTAACTTTCCAGTTGGCTATCTGGCTGGTTGGTGTTGGTCTCTGTGTGATGGGATAGCCATGGCACTTGAATGTAAGCCTGATGAGTGCTGGTATAAAAACCTCGGGAAATGGATTTTGTTCAGTGACTGTATGATCTTGTGATCTGCTCTACAAATCCTAAATATATACTTTCTTCTGTCCATGGCTTCTCTCCTCATACTGTATTTTCATTTAAGTCTAATAGCTGATCTGTTTTCAAGACAGTAAAATAAAAAGAATAAAGACATAAAAACTACTTTTGATTTTGCTATAAAGTGTCACTCAGAAGCTAAATCAATAGCCATAGACTATGGATTCACAGATGACTTCACTAATGAATTGCCAAATGTAATACCAATTTTTGCAGTTTTGAAACAACTAATATTCCCTTGTTTTCCCATCTTTGAACAAAATTGAGTTTAAAAGCCTTGAAGAATATAAAGGGATTTATATATAGCATCACTCATGCTGATTTATGTGAGAAGTAATAGTGATTCTAGTTTGGGTATTCTTTTTACTATATCTCCCTCTTTTTTCTTCTTTTTTTTTTTTTTTTTTTTTTGGCAGGGGGAGGAGAGAGGTTTGTTTTCTCTTGTCAAGACTCTGCAAATGTGTGAATCATGTTTGGCATTCCTGAAGATTGTCAAAATAAAGAAGACAAACATTTTCAAGTATTTTTTCTAATTCATGTTTTAAGAAAAAGGAGTCACTGCATTAATCCAGCTTGATGCATGGCAAGATACTTCATAAATTTAGGAATGCTTAATAACTAAATGACCTTTTTTCCTTTTAAGTAAACAAATACCCTCAAAAGTGTTCTTATTCCTGTGTGCTGGACACATGGTCTGGAAAAGCTGAATAGTAATTCTTCTTCAGTCTTTGAATAATATTCCTTTGAATATCTTGGTCTAGAAAGATAAATCTAGGATTGCGTTATTTTCAGGATACAATTGTGTCTTAAGATGGTTCTTAAGTAGGAACTTGCAGTAAAACAGGGATTTTATAATTCTGTAAAATTTTTATCTTGCTTTTTAAGAACTAAAACAACGAACCAGCCCACTCTCAGCTGGTAAATGTTTTTTTCCCAAAGAAAATGATTAGCATCATGAATGTTCTGTTTTATGAGTATGGCACTGGGAATTAGAGCATAATCTTATTAGTGCCATTGCTGACAACCTTGCAGTGAACCAGGTACATGAGGTAGATGATGACAGACATGATGATGAAGGAGAAGCAGCAGAAAACCTTTTCTAGGAGGGTATCTTTTCACAGAACCTAGGTTCTGTACATCTGTGTTTTGTTTTCTGTTCCTTATGTCTTTCTGTTTGGAGGTGAGGAGGGAGGAGACGAGACATAGGAAAACTGTGCTTGTACAGAGGCAAATCGTGCGAGGAAGCCTGAAGGAATCAACTTCATAGAAGAGCTTGTTGAAGGGAGAGGAGGTTAGCTAGTGCGTATTAAAGGTGTCTGTTACAGAACTACATCTGTAGAATATTTAGAAGACGACCCTGGAGAGTTGTCTTCTACCCCTTTGAGCTGCAAAACCTGTTGTTAACCCACCTTTATCAAAGCATGCAGCCTGCCCTCTCTGACATGTAAACCAGGATCAGTTTTTGTCTCTCCTGGCAGCAGTACATGGGTGAGGAAGAGCTGGAATCTGGGAAGGGAGCGGCCACTGCAAAGCGCCGCTGGCAGTTCCCCAAACCCCAGGCTCTGGAGTTGTGAGCAGGTTCTGAGCAAGTTGGACCCGGGCCAGGACTGGGAGGGAAGAGGGAGCTGACTGATTGCAAAAGCTGGAAAGCTCTCTGTCCATTCAAGGTGTAGCTGGATTTCAGACCTTACAGTATAGATGGTGAATGGGTTTAAGACAGCTTTAAGGCGAGACTTAACTGTTGGTAAGGACCTGGCTGAGGCTTTACAGACCCAGCTGTGAAGTTTGCATGGGACTGTGATACTGCTGGTTTAGTCCAGTTTACCAAGCATTAGCAAGATCAGATCAAGTCTAGGTAAAATAGTTTATGTCCTGTCAAAATAAGGAGAGGTGAATGTAACCCATGTGGCATTTTCATAAGGTTCTTGTAAGTTCTTGTGTGTTTCCTTCATCTTAAGTCCACAGAAGATAGGTAATGTCTCTGGGTTTCCCTTTGCTGGTAAAGTGGAGGAAAATGAATGTTATCCACAAAGTGAGTGATGGGATGAGCCTGGGGTTGTTTTTTAATACTTTTAACAATAATGTTAAAAACTTAAATTGTCTTAGAAAGCTTGATAGCATACTGGCAAAGTAATCCCTTCAGTCGAACTATAATCATGATAGGAGGCAATGCAAAAGCATAAATTAAAAAGGTCAAAGTTGTAGTGAGGAACATGTCTTATTTTTAGAATTCTATCCAGAGAATTGGGAGATTTTTTTACTTGGGAAATCACTGTGCTCTAATTGGTATCAATGTGATGAATACCAGTGCTTTGGGTGACCAATTATTATGAAAGGGTATCAGGAAACTTGGATTTGTATCAGAGATTAGCTATGCCTGTATTCATAGAAGGGGGAAGTATATTGCCGTCTTCAACTAACCAGCTGGATGCCTACTGGCATTTTAACACAAAGAACTCTGCTTCCATTGATGGCAGTAGCAGTGGTCTCATTGGTTTTAGTAGAAACAGAAGGTTCTTCCTTCTGATATGAAATACAGAATCTTTTTATTATGCATAAGAATATTTTGTGGTGGGTGGTTGGTTTTTTTTTTTTTTTTTTTTTTTTTTTTTTTTTATTTGCTTCTCTCCATCTCTTTTGTTGTTCTATAATTATTTTCAAAGGACATCTTTGTATTTGCAGCAAAATGCTCTAGGTTGTCATGTTACATTTGGAAGCTGTGACATTTTGTGCTTCATGCAAAGCAAAATCTCAGCGATAGGAAAAGCTGAATAAGGTTTTCTTCATCAGTGCAGCAGTTGCTAGCTAATAGCAATATGGTAAACCCTTTATTTCCTGTTGTGCAAGCATCATTAGCAAGCTTTGTTTGCAGCAAAATTATTATTGATGCTCAAAATTATATACAATATTTTGAAAGAGAAACGGTGTTTTTAATTTGATTCTTTATTGCCTGGTGGCTACCCTCTACCCATATTTCACTCAGTACATTTTTTTTTTTAATTTATTTTATTATCATTTTGTAATACAAACATATTGCTTGAATGGAAAAGGAAGAATTAAGAATTTGGCCAAAATTTCGGTATGACCAGCAACCTGACTGAGTTCATAGCTACCTATAACAGTCACTCTCACTAGCTGCTGGATGGCTGGAAATTCCAGAAAAATGGCCATCAGATATGTGCAAATGTTTGATCTGTGAAAATGATTAGTATATGCATGGTAAATTCAGTTAACTTGAATTTATTGGACCCATAAATATTAACTGCAATAGTGGCATTTTTGGCAGGTCTAATGCATCCTGACTTACCCTGTGCATCTGATTCATGAGCCTACAAATGAGAGGCTGATTGGATTGTGCGTGTGGAAGAGCAGATATGCATTATACAAACCAAAAAGCATTATTGCAGCTTTCCTTTTGAGGCAGGGTGGTGTACTGCAGGCATTCTCAGCTGGGGGTTTGGGAGAGCCTGGAGAAGGGTGTGGTATCTAGGTCTTTCCAGTGGGTCCTCAAGCTCAGCCAGAGGCTCAGATTTGGACAATGAATGGGATTTTATGGATGTTGAAGGCACTTCTTAAAATGCTAGAAGTATGATCTGAAATAGGGAATAGTATAGATCCTACTGGTGATTCAAAAAATCATGAGAAGAGTTTAATTAGCAAGTGCTTGGTTTCTGGCCACACTGGCAGGATAGAAATAGAAATGAACTTAAGATATGTTGATTGGGATATAACATACACACTAGTGTTCAGGCATGTTCATGCAGAAAGATGATTTCCTAGCAATGCTGTTTATTTCTTGGTTTGCAAAACAGCTGTTAGAGATCCAGAATATGATGGGTCCATTTCACCATCACTTGGAAGTGAGGTCTGTGAAGGTTTGGAAGGTACACTTCTTTCCTGGCCGAGCCTTCTCTTTTATAGACATGACTGAAGTACTGCAGAATGCATCTGAAAGGTCCATGTTGGGGTTTATGATGGCAGACTTGTGGCTTGATGCCTTGTTTTTTTTCTTGTTTTGCTTTTGTGTTTGAAGTTCTTCCTTTTCCATATGATAAATTGGTGACATGAGACATAGTCAGAAATTTCCCCCCTTCCCTGACGTGACTATTTTTGTGCTTTATGCTGTTGAGCAGCATACCCCGCTTCCCGAGTTACTGCTTTTGCTTGTCTTGTTAAAGTCTTACTTAGAGACAATGCATGCATGCAAAAACTTTAGCTTACCTGTTGTCTGTGTTACCTGGGTTGCAGGGAACCTTCTGTTAGCAGAGAATCCACTGCTATGCCATGCCACTCTGCTGTTGAAATGAACAGTTTCCCAACTATGTGAAGCAGAAAATTTTGCTGATGTCTGGTGTGGCTGTATTATAGAAAATTAATTATGTAGTAAAAGCTGAGTTTAATAGAAAAGAGAAGATTTTGTGTAGCTGCTGCAAAAAAATTTTGTTTTAGTACCACCTTAGTGACTTGTGACTGCAAGGTTTAGCAGTCATCTTTCTTAAAGCAAGTTTAAGCCTGCTGTCTTAAAACTGATTATCTGGGACTCTATATAGTGCTCCATGTCTGATACTTTCAGTGGTTCACTAAAACTCATTTATCCAGTTCTGAAAATGAATGCACGGCAGGGTCTCCCAAATATTCGGAATAGACTGATAATCTTCCAGAAGATATCAGCTACCATTAACTAATCTTTCTAATTAAATAAAAAGCTTGGTCCTGCTCTCTAGATCTATTATAAAATCAGACTCAGATGAACATGCAGAACGTGAAATGGTCACCACTGTCAGCTAAGTTCTTATAAATGTTCTGGACTTTGCTTTTACTCTGTATTCTGTGACACTTAAAGGTTAATCCTTTGTTGCATTTTGTCATCAGTTTTGTTGCATTTTGTTGAAATCTGGAATGTGGCTGATCATTTACTGCAAAACAGAAAAAGTTAAACTGATTAGCTATTGCAGGAAACCACAGAAAATAAACTCTTTCATGTGTTTAGATTAAAAGAAAGAATAAATTAAATGTGCTAAACCAGCAATTGCAGCTAATATGATAATGGACATGATTCATTATCGATACAGTATCTGCTAATCTCCTAATTTCACCAATTCTGTAATTGTTTGGGGATTTGCAAATCAGATAGGACCTTTTAAATGCTAAAAATAAATGCTGAAAATCAGAGTTGTCTTTATTTTCTCTTCTTCTTCTGGTCACCTTGAAAATGCACAAGGTGTTCTTTGGCAATTGCTTAAGTAGGACTGAAGTCAGAAATTATAATTATGTGGTCACATTCATTCTTTACATATTTAGTTAAATTATCCAAACCATTGATCTAAACAGTCATATTTCAGGTTAATGTTTATATTATTCTTTCATAAGTAAATTAAAGGATTTCTATTAAAGAAGTTTGCATCATATTTAGAAAAATATTATTTTAAATATTGGTGTGTTTGAAGACTTACTTTATTTGGATTCTAAATCAGATACTGCCATTTATTTTAGTGTGAAAATTGTCAAGAATTAAATGTTTCTTTAACTCCTGCTGTTTAGCTACATGTTTTTTTTCATAGTGTGTAGGTCGACACAGATAAAGATCCTTAGTAAACATGGGAGATAAAGCTGGAACTTGAGCTATGTGGGACACTACTTGATTGTGTGTTTTCACTACAGAAGCCTTAATAAGTCATCCTGCTTTTAAGAACTGTTCTGAATACCATGATGCTATCCAGGACACCTTTTTAAATTGTTAAGAGGAGAAATTTACTCATAAAGTCTAGGCATCCTTTTTTTGTTGCATGATTACAAATTAATTTCCTTGCAACCCTTTTCCCATTATCTGTCTTGGAATGGATGCTTTTTTTTTTTTTTTTTTTTTTTCTTTCAGATCAACCAGTCACAGTCCTTTAGAAATAAGAGATTTTTAAATATCCCGAAATATCCATGCATTTACAGCTCTTCAGAACACAGTTGTAAAAATTGTGACACATGCATGTTTTTTGGCCCAAGCAAACACTAACTCAACAAAATATTAAAGCTCCCACATGGACAAGTATATTTTAACACCTTTCATTTTATATAGGGTAGATAGTATAATGTTAAAGATTTCCTAATTTCATTTGCATTTAACAATCATTTCACTACTTGTTAGAAGAACTTTTAGCATTGAATACAGGGTGACTGGCTTGCAAGTCATTTTCTGTAAATGCCAACTGCTCTTATAAATGACTTTTTAACTTCCCGGTATTCTGAACTGCACTTACTAATTCAGTCACTCTGCAAACTCTCCAATAGTGTCAGGGCCTGTTCTAACAGCTGAGTTAGACTATAACAATTATGTCTGCACCTGGTATTGCACATAATTAGTTAGTAGCCTCATGGAATGAGTTGAAATGTAATGCAACTATTGCTTGTGCCAACATAGTAACAACTCTACAGAATCACTGTAACAGTACATTTTGGTTAGAATTTTAGTTTGCTACTTTAGAGGTTGTAGCATTGTCTTCCATGATTTTCCTATATTGATCCCACAAAAATCAGGGCTGGTGGCATGTAGAATCACTGTAGAATTACTTTATTTAGCTGGGTATTTGCAGGAGCAACAGTGAATACAGTGCAGAATGGTCATGGATTTGGAAGGATTTTTTTCCTCTGGTCAAAAAACATTGATAAATCGCCAGGAGTTTAACCTTCCAGCAGAGTTGAACAGCTGATGAGAATTAGAAAAAGTTAGCCCTTCCACAAATCCAGCCTTTATAAGTTTTCAAGAGCATTCTGAAACTGAAATGGACAATTTACTTTAAAGATTTCTTGATGAAAATATCCAAGTCTGTTTTCTGTTTCAAGCAGTATTTTCTGTGCATGTCTAAAACAGACCTTTGATCTCTGCTTAAGACTTTTTGTTAGCAAATATTTTTATACTTGTGGATACAGTGAGCATCCTTGTATACATTTTACATCTCTGGATTATCAAAAGTTAATTGGGTTGAATAAATTCTTGATAGAACACCACCCAGTTTAACATGGTTTCATTGAATGAATATGAATATTGCACTGGTTATTTAATCACTGCTCTCTGAGAGGGGAAAAAAATGTGTATGCTGTCACACAGGATTTTTTGAGTTGCATATAGATGTATAAATAACTTCTCAAACTACACCCAGGCTCATAACTGATGACAGGCTGGAAAACAGACTGCTGAAACATGAGTGCTGAAACAGGTAACAGAAAGAATTAGTAACAAAGAGAAACACTGAAAACACATAGATAGTGATACAATGTCTACATTTTTGTTCTTCAAAGCCCTCATCCTAAGTGGAGGAAATGTACCAGTTTCCTAAGATGTTAAGTCAGTATTGCAATGTCCTGGTCTGCTCAGGAAGTATTGGTTCAGGTTCAGTCAGGAACAACAGCAGGATGCAAGGAACATGTTTTGTTAGTAATTTTTTTTTTTTTTTTCCTGTGCTGAAGTATTGCTCTTCAATTCTGTGAAAAATACCATGTTGATGGTACCAAAATTAATGTTTTGAAAAGAGGAAGAAATTGCACAGAGGAGGCTGATAACAGCATCTGATCCAAATATATCTTAACAAACCAAGCAGATCCTGTTCTTGTCACATTTGGCCTGTGGCTTTTTGTACTTCACCACAAGACGAGAAACATAATATATTCTTGAAGAACTTGTATAGGAAATGTGAATGTTTTGCTTCTGCAAATGCTTCTAAAGATTAGGTTGAACATGTATATTGTAATTTGAACACAGATAAATGTTGTTATAGGAGCAATATTAATATTTGGAGGGGGATTTTTTTCCTGTGGGCAGATTATCCAATAGTCACATACTGCAGAGTTTTTGCATCTTCCCTGGGAAACTACACATGAGTGATTACCAGGAGCAACGGGATTATTCATCAAGTAGTTCTAAGGTCTGTTCTTGGAGAGCAGCTCCTCTGTCATCTTAGAATAATGTTCTGACTTGTCAGTTGTGTCTAGGAATTACATGCTAGTCATAAATACGCATTTATTGTGTGATACATCCAAGTAGGTGATAAAAATATGTTGAAATGTATTATTTAATATTTAGTATGGTTATTAGTCTTTAGAGATGTATTAAATAATTCTGCTTTACGTCTAATTAGCTTGTATTCTACAGAAGATAATTCAGTAAACTCAAGGCTTAAATTTGGGGACAGAAGGGTATGAGCATGGATAGAGCGTGTGGTGCCTTTTCTACAGTTCATTTTGATAAGCTATTGCAGTCTTCATAAGAGAATATATTAGATATAAATCCATCTGAGTCATCAGTGCTTAATTATTTTAATAAACCATTTCCTTTTCAATAATCAACAGGGTGAATACAAGAAGGAAGAATATAAATAGTGCATTACAATTTTTGTCACTCATTTGGTATGCTCCTTTAAATGGAATATCAGTATTGTATGCAGAGTAGAAATATTTCTTTGATGATGTGTTAATAAAACTTTCCTTTTTCCTAGCTGGATTCTTTCCTGCAGTAATATTAACAGCTGCAAGACGTTTCAGTGCAGAGTGTACTGAAGAGTAAAGACAGAGACAGTATTGGGAAAGTTTCAGAATAAAGGTTTATAATGGAATAATTGCAACTCACTCTTACTGCATTGCCAAATTGATATCAACTCCTCTTTTTCTCTTAAAATGAGTCTGTCTTGATCTCAAAATTTGTATTTAGTTTCTGCATTCATACATTTCAACTTTAGGCCATTAATGTGAGTGTATAGTGTTCAGGCTGCTTGTATCAACTATGACTTCTGAATATATTTAGGAAGACTTTTAAAATTATACATGGTAATGTGAAAGACAAGAGGATGGAAGTTAGTCATGAAGGTCAGACAAACATTTTAAAACCAAAACTACAGTTACGTCTTAGCATGTTGTAAGGGCAAAAAATACATATTACATGGCGTCTGTGGAATTGTCTTTCTTTTTTAGCAGATTTATTACAACAGGAAAATAGTGTAGCAGTATGCAAAGAAACTGTCCTATCCTACTCATTCTGCTTACTGACACCGAAGAACTTTTGTTTCCTTTCAGATGCAGTTACCACGTCTGCTTACTCATCGCCAGCGAAAAGTCTGGGAGACCCTGGAATCACTCCACTGTCTCCATCACATATTGTGGTAAGAAATGCACTCTTAGCATATACTGTATCTTGACACAATTCTCTCCTGCCTGTTTAGTGGGATGTAATTTCTTTAGAAAGTTGTCATTTTCTCAGTGATCCCTTTTATGCTATCCATAGTCTTAAGTGAAATTTTGGTCACACTGGGGTTGGTGACAGTGCTCTAATTCATTTAATTGGGGTCCTGGTTTTGCTTTTTTTTGTCTACTTGCTGAGCTGATAAATTTGTTCCTGCATGTTCATATCAAAAGAGGGGCTTCTTGATCCTCACGGTTCCCAAGTCCTGTCCCTGTCTTTGTCACTGATTTGTTTAGGCAGCCCCTAAAAAGTCTCATTCTGTTCAGAAAAAAAAAAGGATATATATGATATTCAACAGTAAAATACAAATTCCTGGAGAAAAGAATCTCTTCCAACACACAGAGCGAGAAGCTCAAAATAGAACTGTTTTAGTTCCTTATGGAAAACAGCCACTTCTCTAAGCTTTTAGAAGCAAGCATATCTCCCGTAAAGGTAGTGTGTTTTAATCTCTTGTACATCATGCTCATTTTGTTGCTAAACTCCCATTCAAACTAAGTCCCATCTGTTTTTAAGATTATCTGCATCATCTGTAACACAGTATATGCACAGTGTATTTCTTGGTTTTGCAAGGGATCGTGTTCAGAACATGTGGCTACCCTTGTCAGATTTCTTCCTTACCTTTCTTAATCAAGTTCAGAGTTGTGCAATATCCCTCTTCAGGATTTACAGTGTTTTCTTGCAAATTTTTGCTTTTATTCCCTTCTTTCTCCGTACACTCTAGAACTTCCCATTTTTGTCATAGTGATGAATTTATGTCCTCCTTCAGTTAGATTTGCTCCTTAAACTCTGAGGAAGACATATAAATAACATATTGCCCTAGTTGAAAAGCTTTATTAGAAGAATCCAAACAAGTCTTTAATTATTTGAGACCAAACCTTAATACTCTCATTTCTCCATTTTAAGTAGGAGGCCTATGGGATGATCTTGGAAAACGTAGGGGTACAATAGAAAGTAGCAGGCATGGAGATAATGGAGATATGTGAGGAAGTTGGTGGAAGACTGATCACAGAGTGAGGACATTTGGCAGTTCCTCTGTAAAAAATAGTAACAATTGCTTCAGAAATGTTACTGAGGGTACAGGCTGAGCAGCAGCAGTGGAGGATTCAGACATGACTTGTGAAGTAATAGGTTGACAGGTCTATTCCACGGTGATTTTGTCAAAATGATGTGTAAGCAGATGGTATTACCCTCCTCTGCTCTCTACCTGCCTGTAGCACATAGCTCTTTCACCAGTGTTTCCAGCTTGTTCTCTTCCTGTCTTGCTAAGCTGTCAGTGCTGTAACCACCATCAGCATGTGAAGAGTAGTTCCTTGCTCTTCATTACTTATCCCTCCTTTATATAGGACTTACATTAGGCAGCAGCATACTGTGGAGTCGTACAATTCCTTGTTTATTCACATCATGCTTTATATTACATCATTATGATTTGTGCCATAACCCTTCCATCTATTCTATTCTAGTTAATGTTCCCACATTGCCCTTGGCTGTGCTTTTCAGGGATAGCAGGATAACAGGTGAAAGGCAGGGAGAAGGATTCAAATTCACTATAAGCAGCTGAACAGCTCTCCACATTCTAGTGCAGGCAGGAGGAAAGAATGTGTATAGTGCTTACAAAATAAGTGTTATGTAAATTCTTTATAAATAAATAATTGTATTAGGATATAGAGCTTATTGCTGTATTTTGTGTTCTGTCTTCACTAGTTTTGAACGGTACTAGTACCTCGTGTTCAAGGTTATGTCATAGTCGATTCTCAAAACCACAAAATAGGTCCCAAATATACCACACGGCTGGATATAAACATTCTTCAGTAGATCAATTTAAGGGTGGGTGTGGGGGGGTGGAGTGAACAGCCTCAAACACAATGACCTAGTGTTTAGCCATAAGTTTTAATGATACAGGATAATAGCTATTCCAAAAAATTAGTATGAAGAAAACTTGATTCAGAAGGTTATCTATAAAAGGCTCCAGCAAATATATTGAGTTATATATTGGATTTCCACTTCATTGGAATGTGCATCTTTTGGGTATCAACTTTTGTCATAAATGGAACTTTAAAAAGTCCTTATTTTCACAGAAGAGATATGCATGTCTTGGAGAGCAGAAATACTGAAGGGTAATGCAGGTTACATTTATTCTAATCAGTGACAGTGTCTATTTTGCTTCTGCTCTTTGACAGAAGGACTCTGATGCAGATGATGCTGTAGAACAGTTATTTCTTGTTGTTGTGGCTATTGATTTTGGCACAACATCCAGTGGCTACGCCTACAGCTTCACCAAGGAACCAGAATGTATTCATGTAATGAGGTAAGGGCTGCAATGCAGCATTTAGTTTTCGATTGTGATAACATGGATTGTCTGCAGTAGCTATAGGTATTTCCTACAGAAGCCTGAAGTGTCTGGATTTGTCTAGTGTTGTCACAGTGTGCACCTTTCTCATGGTTATAGTTTTTTGTTGCATCTTATTGTATTCTAATTTGCTTTAATAATCAATGTGAACACATCCTCTCTGTTATTTTGCTAATTTTACAAGATGACATGAGTAAAAGAAGGGATCAGTATTTAGAATTGTTCGGGTAGCAGTGATAATCATTGTCAGGATTCCCTTATCTCAGAGATTGAGAGAAACTACACATGTATTAAGGGTCATGTCTTTTCTCAGGAGCTGCCTGTCACTGGAATCATGCTTCTATACAGCTGTGTGTACAATGCTTAGTTACTTGCACCTAGAAACTGGTAATTAATTTGCCTGATTTAAGCTTTTTAGTATTAAATTTGAATCAAATGTCTGATAACTAACTAGTGGTACTGGGAAATAAGCAATCAAAATGCATGAATGTGAAAATTAAGGTTTGATGTGAAATCTGTTCTTTATTATATGTATATAAGGGACAGACTTTAGATGCTGTTATGTAGGGGTTTTTATATTTTATTTCTTGATTAAATTGACACTATAAATCTAGTTCAATCACAAATGCAAAAGCTATTGTGGCAGGTATCTGAAAGGGTTGCCCTACAAACCATTTTTATAGAGTTTTACAGTCTTTTAAAAAAGTTTTTTTTATAACTAGAAACCTATACAATTCTTATTAAATTATCTTTAAAATAACTATATAGTAACAAGGCCAAGATATAGATAAATTCAGGCATAAACAAGGCATGTATGAAAAACTGAGCCATAAAAGTTCTTCTAAATAAAGCTGCTGTTAAAGCACTTAGGTAGTGTACTGTTTGCAGCACTAGTACTGAGAACAAAAGGGCCAAAAGACTGTCTTGCTGTAGTCCTCTGTGATATACTGCAATTTTTCTGAGCAAAGATGCTAGCTGAATGCAGCTCCCTAAATCTCAGCAGACAGTATTGATTGTGCAGTCAGCCTGCATACTTGGTTTGTATATGGTTGCAAAGTATTTCAGAGATCTAATTCAGCTGAGTGATTTGAAATAATGTCTAAAGGGAGAGAAGTTTTTCAGTGGTATTAATGCCATCCATTTGCAAAGATACTTGCCATTTTCAGTATGGACAAGTAATGCTTCAAGCCTTTTATGTATCTCGTTCGTCTTTTGTTCTCTTAACAGCACAGGAAGCTTCATGAAGCTGGAAGTTAGGACAGGCCACATATTGCTGTGTCAGACAGGTTATAGGGTTGTCAAGTTGGAACCCGTGCTTATCAATTTCTAGTTGACAGCAAATAATTAATTAAATTTCTTAAAGAATGAGGGAAGACATCTCTGAAGCTGTACCTGAGAAAGCCTAAATCCTATACACTGTGTTATTCATATAATCTCTGTGAAGATTTTACTATGTGAAATCACTGCTGTTTCTAGAGATGCCTTTTAAGCACTTTGAACTCAAAATTTTACCCTAGGACCTGATTTTTCCGTTGGATTCACACTATAATGCAGTAAATTACAGACCAGATTCTCCTTCTAGTGTACCAGGCTTCCTGCTGTAGATCACTGGGACATTGAAATCTATGTGCTATGTGGCCAGCTGAGAGTACATTCCAAATCTTAATTGACATTTTACTACTTATGGTTCAAAACACCATATTTCCTTCCTTATGCAATAATGGTAGAATGATTGTGATTTCAGACCTGTGTAGATACTATATGAAATACTGATGTAAAAAGAAATGCCATAAATTAATTCATATATTTCCAACTAGAAGGGAAGAATATATTTTGGGGAGGGAAGTGTACTCAGATTTCCAACAGGTATTTCAAACAGTGGAAAATATTTTAATATACAGAATGATTTTTTTTTTTTTTTAAATAAATATTTCTGTCAGGGAAGGATTTTGGCAAAGATATAGCTGAAACTGACTTAGGACATGATGCATATGATATTTTCATGCATATTTATATATAAATACTCATGAAATCATGAAATGCAATGAAAAGAATGGTATATCTATCAAAATAAGGCTTCAGTAGTTCAGAAGGTATTAAGAGGTCCAAACTCTGTATATAATGAGGCTTACATGTAGGATAAATTACAAATATTTCAGCAAAGTAAATAGAGCTTCCCGCTCTCACTCGAGAATGTTTACATTACAATAAAGCATACCAATGATGCATGGTTCTCTTTGCTTCCTAACATTTTTTCCACCTTCCCTCCTTAGTGTTGATCTTTTCCAGACATTTAGGTTTCTGACTGCCTTTTAACAAAGCTGCTTTTCTGTAAATGTCTCAGTGAAGGGTAAGATGGCTTTATTTAGGAGGTCCTGCTTTGGGAGAGAGTGAACACAACAGGGCTTTGGTACCAAGTTAGAGTGTAGTGTCAGCAGAGTTGTGATTCTAGTTGTGTAATTAGTAGAGAAACAAAGTCATGTTTTTGTCTGTGTGTATTGATTTGCTGTGATGCTCAGTACTATATAAAAAAAAAAAAAAGAATTTATAAGCATTGACCTAACAAAGTTCTTTAAGCAAATACTTAGCTTTAAATGTATGAGTAGCCTTACTCATGTCAGTAGACTAAAGCATGTGTTTGGAACTGGGCATGTGCTTCTAGATAATAAATGAATGACTTCAATTTGATTGCATAACATTAGTTACTGTTTTACCCATTTTAGGTAATGCTTCACACCTGTCAACTCTTGGTAGTTCCCCACAGCATCTTAGTTGTGGTTACCTTCAGGCTCTCATTGCAGAGTAGAAGTATAAGTTACAATGAGTGCTATTTTCTGCATACACTGAGACTGGGAATAAATGCATATGAACAGGCTGGCCATGAGTTCAGCAAGCATTTCAGCAGGCAGGGCAGTGCCAGAGCCATAATGAAAGACAGTTTGGTGCTGTAGAACGAGTTAATAATGTCTCCTTTGAAGGGAATACATGAGGTCTTACACAGTTTTGAAAAACACTTATTATGTTACATGCACTTACCTGAAGTTATAAATGTTTTAGCTGCTGGTTAAATAGCAACAAACGGAATGTGAATATTTCACAAATGGAGAAAAATAAATGGAAAACCACATGTGAGTATGAAACAAACTGCAGCCTGTCTTTGGAAGGAGGGGGAACGTGGTCTTTTTTCAGTGTAACTTTACTTCAACCTTCAGGTTTTTCCCTTTCCTTCTCTTCCCTGTTTGTAATTCTTGGCAGACACATGCTCGCTTTTCTTCTGCATACACACTTTTAGCAGTGTTCGGCTACGTTTTGATGACCCCACTGCTTGATTTCCGTGACTCTTATGCTGCAGTTCTGGATCAAATTCTCATCACTCTGCACGGATCACACTCTATGCTCTGTCTGTTAGCCAGATTCATATCTAAGGAAGGGCATTTCTCTTACCTAAGTATAACCTTGTGATCCTTTCCACACTAACTTTCCTCTTGTCTCTCTTTCCACTTTTAAGATATAGTCAGATCCTCTGTGGCTATAAATAGGTCCATTCTGATCTGCTGAGCTACTCCACTTTATATCAGCCTGGGACCTGATCTCATATATCTGAGTTTAGGCAGAAACCTACCCTGAGTTCTGCTTGAATAGATTTTTAGCTCTGATGCTGCTTTGAGAAAGTATCCCACAGGTGCATTTTAGAGTACTTCTGGCTTGTATTAGTCCGTGCTCTTAACAGGCATTTCCTTTCCTTTTTTTTTTTTTTTTTTTTTTTTTTTTTTTTTTTTTCCCAAGATCATTATTACCATTATTTTGCCTGTATTGGGACCATGAAAGAAAACTGCAACCTAAGGTGTTGAAATCCTAGCCCTACTGACTAGAAGCCTCCACTAATCGGAGTGAGGCTAGGGCTCCACCTGAGAAGAGGGTGTAGTCAGGAGCTACCAAGCACATACCTTTGCAGCTGCTTTTCTCTAGAAAAGATGTCACACAGGAATATTTTTACATCTCTGATTGCAAATGGTGAAGTCAGACTTGTCATTCTGTTTCCTCATTGCTCTTTCTGTGACTGAACAGTAATACAGGCTAGGAACTTTCAAACGTGCTGAGCAATTGCCGTGTCTAGTTTCAGTCAGAAACTCATCAGGAAGTGAACATCCAATTCTGTCAGTGACTTTGAAAACTTCAGTCCATACCAGTGAACATCAATTTGTCTTCATTTAAACTGCACGTTAAGTGTACTTATTCCGGAAAGAGAAAATGTGCCTAGCTGTAATGAAAAATAAAAAAAATTATTGTTATTAGCCATGTCCTATTTATGGAATTTCCCACCAGTGACTCAGAATGAATCATTAATGATTACAAGTGAAAACGATACCAGTCTGTCTCCTCTGCACTTGCAGCGGGTGTGTGGGATTTAACGATCTGGTGAAATAGGCAGTGTTTTCTGCTCCTGGGCTGTGGGATCCCAACTTCTTCACATTGGAACCATATGTTTGCTGTAACACCTACTCAAAGATTTTGAAGTTGACCAAGTACATTTCTAGCAGCAGGTTAGAAGAAATGACCTGGAGCAGAGCCCCAGTGAGCTGGTAATATTTCAGAGGCTGAGCAGTGGGACTAGGGAGGTTTAGGAAAGCTTTTCTGAGTGGATGAAGGTGGAAATCAATCCACTTTTTGTCATGCTGTTTCTGCGTTCAGAGCAGTGGAATTGTCCTCTAGCCTGAAGTAAATTCATAGGCATGTGATTTCCTGCCATTGCTGCTGCTGGTGCAAAAAAGGGCAAATTTTGCTCTGTTTGATCTAGTTGAATGGTCTGAAGGGTTCAAAGCACTTCAGAAGATTCTGTTCCTTGTTACTTTGCCAAGTATTAACCCCTTAGATTGCAGTTTTCCATGTCAGTTGTCTGCCTTGGTCTGGAGGTCAATTAATTTTCAATTGGTTCAACTGTTTCCGAGAATGAAAGAGCAAAGTTTTTTTTCCACGTAATCTTCCTATGTCACATAAACAAGTACCACAGAACAAGGCAACCTTTTTGTGCTTCAGAACAAGGATTTTGGCAGTAGTATATTATGAAAGTGTGTTTTACTATCTTTAGAAAAAAGCAATCAGCATGTAGTTTAATAATGAATGCAGTTGCCCATATGATATTAATTTGGCTCCTGTTTGAGTTGTGTTATGATTATGTCTGATAACATAAAGCAGATTTTCCACTGAAGCCTTCTCAAGAAAATGTTTTCTGGTAAGTGTTTGTTTCCCATGCTGAAAGTGCTTGTAGATGGGGTGAGGAGGAATAGAAATGTGAGTTTCTTGTTCTTCCATTATGATTTTTTTTTTTTTTTTTTTTTTTTTTTTTTTTTTTTGTGATGGAGAAGTGAGGAGAAGACAAGAATTCTCACAGCTGTCTCTGTGGTACAACTTTCCACTGTCTGACCGTGTCATCCTGCCATGCCATTCCCAAATTCCTGTTGCTGGGTGTTCCCATGGTCAATGTTCTTAGTTATTTCCTTATCCATTCTGTGAAATAAGCTTTGGGTTGCTTTTGCCTTAATACTTTCATGTTTCTTGGGTCTTCCTGAAGATACCCGCACAATCTTGATAAGATAAGACAGTTTTATTCACCATTTAATGGATAGTAGTGAGGGAAATGTTTTGGTGCCTATAAGATACTTGGGGGTTGGTTTGACAGACTGAAATTTTTACAGCGTTTTTGGCATTTAAAACACAAATCCATCAACTTCAGGTGAGTAGAGAGTGCAATGGAGAGACCTCAACATTTGCAGACATGTCTTCAGTTTCAGGTGTCCAGGGAATTAGATACATGATCAGATGTTGGTTGAACTGTCATGTCTTGTTTCAGAGAGTATTCTGTGACAGAAACAGGGATTTAATTTACTTCTTTGCAGTGGCGTTCAAATGATTTAAACAGGTCCCTAATTCAAAATGGGGAAAATGTCCTGTACAAGTAAGCATTCATGGACTCTGATTGACAATTAGATAGGCCACTCATTTTGAAGATTTGGGTTTGCATTAGTAGTGTTCTTGGTTAATTACTTGCATTTTTTTTTCTGTACAATATTTATTACAAAAGTACACTTAGTTTGAAAATTTAAGTGAGGAACTGTTTCCTTGTTAATCGTGTATGGCTTACTTCAGGCAGCTTGTATTCTTGTCAAAGACATAGTATGATTATGTCCTTAAAAATTATACAACTAACTGCAAAATTTATTGAAATATCTGAAATTAAAATTTCAGTCTTCCTTTTCTTGGATGTGAATACAAATGCTTGATTTTGGCATTGAAGGATTGAAATCAGTGTCTTTGGAGGAGAAAGCAGTCTGTGCAATCTGCCACCACATTGTTTTTCTCATGATATACTATTTTTTCTGCTGCTCTAAACATTAGTATCACTTACTGAAGCTGTTTCACTTGTTGGATAGACGATGGGAAGGTGGAGATCCAGGTGTATCCAATCAGAAGACACCAACCACTATCCTCTTAACACCAGAGAGAAAGTTTCATAGCTTTGGGTATGCAGCAAGAGATTTCTACCATGACTTGGATCCCACTGAATCAAAGCACTGGTTGTATTTTGAAAAGTTTAAGATGAAGCTACATACCACTGGTGTAAGTAATAACCAATTATCTTGGATAATTGTGCATTTTCTACTCAAATTATCTTTTTGTGGACAATACTAGATTTTTGCCTAAAGATTATCAACTAGATGTGAAGCAGCTCTATTTCTAAGTTTAGAGAGTAAGTAAAGTAAATTAAACCCTTCAGTTAACACTATGATTCATTTTGCTTCTCACTACATTTGACAAGTGTATTTTGTCAGCCTTCTTTCTATATCTTAGAAGTTCAATATCTGCTTTACTTAGATCTTTATGTCCTAATTTTCCTGAAGTTTATAGCTGTCTAGGGAATCTGCATGAGGTTGGTTTGTTCTATAAATTTACTTAGAAAGCAGAAATAGAATACAGGAGCCATACTGAACTCTAGTGCAGAGGAGCAAATTTACCCAGAGTTCTTTGTCAAAACTCAAAGCGCTAATCATGTTGTTAATTTGACATTATTCTTAATGATTATATTTTTGTCTTTAATCCATTCTAGAGTTTTGGGACTTGGCCAGTGCTTTCTGTATTGAGGTATTTTCTGGTTTCATGTGTTGGTGGGAAGCCAAAAATCTACACTTTTAACTCTTAACTTGGATTAAATATCTTGCATATGCATCTTTGAAATTAATTACAGATAAGTTTATTATAATTATTTAATATTTAGTCCATATTTCTCTCTCTGCCTTCAGTTATTTGTACACATGGGACATAAATGGTGTTTAAAATAAAAAGTCTAAAGTAAGCAGCAGATGTCATGCTCCAGGAAACTCAACTGATGAGTTAGATCTTCTTCAGAACAATTTTGTCACTTTTTCCTAAACAGGTGGATAATGAAGAATTCCCTTTCCTTAAGCAGTGGGAATTCATTTCATGTTTACCTTTTCCTTTTAATAACTTCCAGTTATTTTCTTTCATGTAGAATCTTACCATGGAGACAGACCTGACAGCTGCAAATGGCAAAAAAGTCAAAGCACTTGAGATATTTGCTTATGCTCTGCAATTCTTTAAGGAACAGGCATTAAAGGTAGGCTAATGCTTCCTTATCTAGATTTTATGTATTTATAGCTGGTATAAATGTGAGCTTAACACTTCTAACCTTGCCAAGCTCTGACCTCAGTATTATTTGATGTAAACAAAGCGAGGCAGCTGTAGAAACTCTAGGCAGTCTGCGGACTCTGGAGAGCTCACAATAGCCTGAAGTGATTTCCCCTTGTACAGGGGAAGCTTGATTCACTAACAGTAAGTGTATCACTGTGGTGTAGAGTTCTGAATATCTTCTTACTGGCTTAAATATTTTCTACTGCTTTTTTTAATGAAAAAACATTGATTTGAAAAGAGAATTTAAAACTGCAGGAACTGAAGCTCAGGAATTAAATTTGAGGCTGTGTCCTGTCCTCGTCCCCTACACTTCTGCTTCAGGGATGATGGACTCTGTGCTCGTGCAAGGTTCTGATAATAAAGAGTTGGCACTGTGAAACGCAGTAGGATGGGCACCTACTGATGTCTTCTGCCCCAACCTGACTTTGTCTTCACAGATTAAGCAAAGGGAAGTTGGATTTATTTTGTAATAGAAAGATTATTAAAAGCTCATTTATAATTTGGTAACTTTTATCTTACTGTAAGTCTGTACAAGGATGACCTGCTGAGATGTACAAGCTGGTTAACCTGCTGGAAATTATGCAATGATCTGTACAGGCCACTAGATTGCACTGAGATGTTCAGTATATTAGCCTGCATGAAATTCTGCAGCAGTGCAGATATATAGCCTTCATTACCCAAATCAACCCAGATACTTTTGCACAACACTCCTTTATTCTGTTTTACACAGTTAAACTGTAGCGTGTGTGCCAAAGAGCTGCAATTAGGCTATGGTATTCTGGCCCTGTGCTGACCTTTTGCAGGGGTGAATTTCATGTTGTTGTGCTGGGAGATAGAACTACGGAATCATTTAGGTTGGAGAAGTTTGAGATCATTGAGTCCAACTGTTAACCCAACACGGACAAGTCCACCACTAAATCATGTCTTTAAGTGCCACATTTACATGTCTTTTAAATGCTTTCAGGGATGGTGGCTCAACCACTTCCCTGGGCAGCCTGTTCCAATGCCTGACAAGCCTTTCAGTGAATAAATTTTTCCTAATATCTAGCCTAAACCTCCCCTGGCACCACTGGAATCTATTTCCTCTTCTATCACTTGTTACTTGGGAGAAGAGACCGACACCCACCTCACTACAGCCTCCTTTCAGGTAGTTGCAGAGAGCAACAAGGTCTCCCCTGATCCTCCTTTTCTCCAGGCTAAACACCCCCAGCTCCCTCAGCCTCTCCTCATAAGACCTGTTGCCCAGACCCTTCACCAGCTTCGTTGTCCTTCTCTGGACACGCTCCAGCACCTCCACGTCTTTATTGCAGTGAGGGGCCCAAAACTGAACCCAGTGTTTGAGGTGCAGCCTCCCCAGTGCCGGGTACAGGGGGACGATCACTGCCCTGGTCCTGCTGGCCACACTATTGCTGACACAAGCCAGGATGCCGTTAGCCTTCTTGGCCACCTGGGCACACTGCCAGCTCACATTCAGCCGGCTGTCGACCAACACCCCCAGGTCCTTTTCCTCCGGGCAGCTTTCCATCCCCCCTGCCCCAGGCCTGTAGCGCTGCGTGGGGTTGTTGTGCCCCAAGCGCAGGACCCGGCACTCAGCCTTGTTGAACCTCATACAACTGGCCTCGGCCCTTCGATCCAGCCTGTCCAGATCCCTCTGTAGAGCCTTCCTACCCTCCAGCAGATCAACACTCCCACCCATCTTGGTGTTGTCTGTGTTATTTGGTTGCCCTGATCCTGAATGCATGTTTATGCAGAAAATCTAATGAGCATGAGGGAGGACCAAAGAGTAAGACAGACATCTGTTAAGGGCTTAATTTGAAAATTCATACTGTATTCTGATAGACTGTCTCCTTTTATGTTGCCTTTTCCCCCCCCCTCCCTTTTTTTTTTTTTCCCCTACTGTGGTTGCTGTTGGTAGGGAAAATGCATTTTATTTTTCATTTCCTATTTGAAATGTTGCAGTACTCATTTCTTGTAATGTTATGCTTGGGCCACAAGACTGTTTTTCATATTGTCCTGTGAAATACATGTCCCCTGTAAACAGTTTTTGAGACTTTAAATCTCATATAAACAGTCAAATGTGAGTTAAGTACACACTGGCTTCAAATGAAGCACTATAATGTCAACATAAGCATAGTAGTTGCTGGATCAAATCAGAATATTCATCCAAGCAAGCATTGTTTAAAATAGCCTTGTTGTTAAAAACTAACCTACCTTTTTGAATGGGTTTAATTTATTCTCTGTGCGATCTCAGTCTATTCTTCATGGCTATGGAGAAATAATCCTACCATTACAACTCAAATTACTCATCTTGTCAAAGACTTATTTATCTAGATTTTGCGGTTGATTGTGGAGTCACAGACTTGAACCCATGCATAGTCTGGGGAAATTCTTAGTGAATATGAATGCTGTTGGGTACAATCCCATATATTTGCTGTGTTGCATGTACAGGGCTACATCCTTTCTTGATGTTAATAAATAAATCCCTGTGATTTGTGAGTGCATGCTGAAACTAATTAGACAAGCAATGTAAATGAACTGTTACTTTGGACTATAATCTGTCCGTTCCCAGTGCCGTGGGCAGTATAAAGGTATTACTTTTCTAGTGTGGATTTTTGAACTGCAGCATAGCTAAACAAACACAACACCTTGGCACAGCACATGCAGAAGCATTTTTTTTACATTCTAAAGGCCTGTTGTTCACCTTTCTGAACCTTTCTCTGTTTGGATGGAGGTTTAGATAGAACATATGGTAATGACATTTTACTTGGAACCTTTCCCAAAACATGTCAGTCTATCACCTAATTTGCAAATGCAATACAGACTTTCCTCTTTTTAAGGGGAAAAGGACAATAAAAGAACTAAGCTAGTCTTGAATGTTTGGTTAAAGCAAAATTTTCAAGGAGCAATCAGTCATTTTTTTAAAAGGGTTTAACTGTAACTTCCCCTTGTTAACTAAGTTATAAAAATTGGATTTAATGGTAAATGGTGTATAAAAAAGTCATAGAAAAATCCAGATTGTAGAACATAATGTTCATCAGTGATACATCAAATGTTTTTCTGGGTATTAATTAAAATGCAAGTGTGAATTCTTAAAGCTAAGAGTAAATCCCATACTCTGAATAAGAATCTACATAAACGTTCTCTAATATTCAGGAGTGCATGAGCTGCTTTTGGAAAAACTAACTTTCCTACTTCATGTTAAGCAACGAACTTTTCTATAGGCCTCCTCAATAAGATATCAACCTTAATCCCAGCTTTTGACACAGGAAAGCATTCTTGACAGGTTGGCAATGATTCTGATTTATAGCATAGATGTAACAGGAAAAAAATTGTAAAGAGAAAGTTACTGTTGCTAGAGGCAGCAGAAAATAATGTTTTCTTATTAAGTTGACACCCACAACTTTTGATTCACCTCTATTTTCTTTTTATTTAGGAGCTCAGTGACCAAGGAGGCTCAGACTTCGAAAACACTGAAGTAAGATGGGTCATTACAGTGCCTGCTATTTGGAAGCAGCCTGCAAAGCAGTTTATGAGACAAGCTGCCTACAAGGTAAGATTACAGGCTGAACGTAGAAATGCCCCTTTAAATCCCTAGTTGATAAGCTACATGATAAACTGTATTTGGGACAATTAGCTCTAGTATAAACTGTATAAAAATGGTCTAGAAAAGAGTCAGACTAGAAACATTAAATGAGGAGTTAACTCCACCAAGCAGTAGCTTTAACTCATACATATTCACATCTTAAATGCCTTTTTCTTTTTTATTTACTTTTATATATTGGTGTCCCTCACTGTAGACTGATATTTTAGTCATCTTGTACACTGTATTCCTGCTGAATTCAGTGTACATGGAATAGATGCAGTTTTGAGACCCAAGGGAAAGCTGATTTTAAAATACTGGACACAGTTTTGTTATTTTCTCTAGGTCATCACAGACTTTTAAAGTAAAAAAAAAAAAAAAAAAAAAAAAAACAAACAAACAAAAAAACGTAAAGAAAGAGGAGGGAAAGCAGCTTTTTTTCCAGTACCCATTTTCCCACAGTAGGAATGAAAGGATTGTGAACTGGATAGTCTGGATATAAAATTAAATTCAAATGTTGTTTTCACCAGTAAGAGGTTTTTCTGCATTTAACTCTTTCCCCTCAAACCTCCCTTAAACATGTGCACTTTCCATATGCATGCCCTTTATTTCAAATTCAGTTTGCGTCTAATACACGAGATGTACACATTCTTCTTTTCATCGGGATATTAATTTTATGTTTTGTTTTTTATTTTTGGTTGGAGACTTGCGTAACCCATTGGCAGCAGCTATGTGATGCACAGTTTGTAAAATATCTAGTAGTTCATGAATAATTTGCAGAGTGCTCCTGGGAAGTACCCAGATTTTTCTAACGCTGTTTCTAACTATCTCTAATGTTGAGCAACGTTTTTCTTAACAGTCTTTATTGTGGGATTGCTAATGCTAGTGCCAGAAGCAAAACACTCTTAAAGTTCTGATGGAAGGACACGGTTGTAGGTAAATCTGAAACACTAGAGACCCATTCATTATCTTTGTATATTGTTGTCTGCCTGCTGTCTGTGTGCATGTGTGCTCGTGGACTGGGAGCTGTGTAAGGATCAGGGCAGGGTAGGATAGATCTCTTGGCATTTCTCATTTGTGGTACAATGGAATGTTGTTAATTAGTGTCTGTGTCTGTGGTTGTGTCTGTGATTGTGTACTTTTATCGGCAAGCTTGGTAAGCAGTAAGGACTGAGGAGGCTTTCAACTTGGGGTGTGTGATCAATTGCAGGAGAACATAAGAGTTTAGGGAAATTGATGTTTACTTGACACATGGGTGATTTTATTTTTTTTGTTTTAAGTAATGGGGATGAAGAAAGAAGTGTAGAAAACTGAGAATTCTGCTTTGCCATTCAATCTTTCAGATACCTATTGCTGGATCCAACATGTTCCTCAAACGAGTATGTACAGGCAGATGAGAAGTTTCAGCTCTTGTTGCTAGGTGTTGGGCCATGCAAGCATCTTGAAAGTGAGATCTTGTTGTCATAAGAGTAATTGAGGCATAAAGTGTGAAAAGACAGTGATAGAAACTGCTACTGGAAACACACTGAAGTACAACCACTAGCCTAAGCTGAGAGTTAACTAGTGGGAAATGTTAATGAGCTGTGGAAATCTGCTTGAGTAATCTGTGGCAAGTGACATAGCTCTAACAGACCAAAAATACCAACGGCTTCAGTCATTGGTTCACAATGTAAAGCCCAGCCTTGCCAGAATGGTTAAGTAGTTGTCTAGGCAAAGCTAAATATTGCATGGAATCAGTAAAGTCAAGTAAGAAGTGTTGTAGGTCTGCTTCTGCACTCAACATCCGTCAGCTTTTGTACAGCCTACAATCTCAGTGCATTCCCGACATCCCCTCATCTCTGTCTTGCTTTAAACAAAACGCTGCTAACCTGGAACTCTTGGTCTGCCCAAGGGCTCCCGTGATGCCCCCTTCCAGCTGCTGTGCTGCTTTCTCATTTGAATGAGTAATCTGGGTGTTCCCTGCAGCTCGCAGTGCTTCCTCTCTCTTTCCATCCAGCCTATCAAAATTCTGCTAATTCTGTCCGCATGACAGCTTTTCCTGTCTGCACATACTGCTGAGCTTTCATCAAAGCTGCCATGGATTTTGTACTGTGGTTATTGCAACATCACTTCCTTGGCTTTGGCAACTGTAATTTGGCCTGTTTTGTGTATCTTCAGAATATTGCTGCTAAAGGGTTTTGTAGCCTTGCGTTTGACAGGGAACCTGCATTTGACTCCTCTGTCTGTGTCATCTTTGACATGAGCTGGATGTCCTGGACATAAACATCTGTAATGCTAACTCATTTTCCTCCTCTGAAATCCTCTCTAAAATGCTGGTTTTATCATGCCTACAAAAACTTGACTGTGATTAACTTACTGATACGTGAAAACTGCTCCTCATTGCTTCTTGCTGTTACTCTGCCTGCCCCATCTGTATTCATCTATTCTGCTTTTTGTATCCTTAACTCTTTTTATACTTGAGTTGTTACTTCTTTGAAGCAGGTACTTGTTTATTATTTGTCTTGCTCTCTGGGGTCTCCTGAGGGACTAAGTCTGGTAGGCTGTAGAGCGCTGCATGTCTACAGCCTCACTTTGCTAAATAAAAATCGCTTTGTTCACACATTCTTCTTCCTGTCCCTCTTGCTTAATTCCTACGTGCCCAGAGGTAGTTCTAAAGCTGTGGGACACTTGTTGAGGTCTGGTCACATGTAGAGAGAGCTCTGTGGCAAGAGCATAGTGTTGTTTGTGTAGGACCCACTCCGGTTTATGTTTATTTTCCAAAAACATGTCTGCTAGGATTAGTGTACATTGCATCTGTGTTTGTTACATCCTGAATAATGACTCTTGGGATGTGTTAGTCAGGTTTGCCATTGTCCCCACCAGTAAAATACAAGACATCATAAATAGCATTAACTTTTCTTGTTTCTGTGTCCTAGTTCTGTTTCAAATTCTTTGCTTTGGTGTAGTTCTGTCAGGATTGCTGTTTTTACCAGTATTAGAAGGAATCCCATTCTCATGAAGAACTTGTATTGTGAGTAACAAATTCAGATTGCTGATATATTTTTCTTATTTTGGACACCTTGGCAGCATGGTCCGGTTGGACAACATGTGGGAGGACTCCATCCTGCTCGTAGGTGGGACCTGCCCTTGTTGTTGCCCTTGTAGAAGCAGCCAAATGTTACTACCTTCACTGGGCTTGAGGTTTAGACCCAACATGACTCCATCTAAGCCATCTTTTCAAGCCATTTCCTGTTCCTGAACATGTCCTGGCACTTACAGCCTCACCAGAATGGCTTTTGAACATGGACACAAAACTAGGATCTGTGTCTGAGGTCCTACTGACACAAGAAAATTAAGTGTCTTGTATTACTGATGGGGAAAAAAAAAAAAAAGTCTGTCCACTAATGGAAATATGAAACTCTAAAAGTATTCAAGACCATTTGTGTAGAAATCCATTGAATCTAGATAGGTGTGAATAGTTGGTTCAGTTTTAACAACACTTTGCTGTCTTAATATATTACTGTGAGCAGCACTTTTAATCTCTCATCCAAAGGAAATTCAATCACTGTAGATTAGAGGAGCAGAGGATCCAATATTCTTGGCAGAGTGTATCTTTTTCATAAAAGCATTCTTCCAGCTCATCTTTCAATACACGTTCTTTGGGCACTGTAAGTGCAGAGCAGAATCTACATGCTGGAATTCCTTGAACATTCCAATAGGAATATGGTTTTAAGGAATAGTTTGGAATGTAACAGGGTATGTGAATGCAGAAGCTATAAAATAAGAAAGTAAAACATGGCATACCAAATGCGCTCAGGGCAGAGCAAAGAAAAGTGGGAGGATAGTGGGAGGATAAACTTGACCAAAATATTCTGTGGGTTTACAAATATCAGTCAGCTGGTCTACTCAGATATTTAGGGTTCTTTTTAGTATGAACTGTTGATTTTGAAATGGAGTTCTAGAGCTCTGAAGTAGATTTATTTTTCAATTACAAATAGCAAATAAAATCATTTGCATGGTAAGCTTGTATAAATAAACAGAGAGTCAGTCTAGGCCCAGTGAGCATGGAATTCCAGAGGCTTTCTTTAACCAGCTCTTATGCTGAATATTTATTAATGTTTTCACA
Organism: Tyto alba; assembly: GCF_018691265.1. Lineage (NCBI taxonomy): Eukaryota > Metazoa > Chordata > Aves > Strigiformes > Tytonidae > Tyto > Tyto alba. The sequence continues at coordinate 8,426,712 of NW_024881261.1, forward strand.
TCAGTTTTGTCATGGAATGTGCATGATGAGAACTATTTAACATGTTGTGTTCCAAGTTTACCATACATTACATTGATCAGTAGTAGCCTACTCTGTAGAAATGTTCAGAGAAAAGTAAACAAATTTGGTGGAAAAATTAATGTGATGGCACATAAAATTCCTTGCTAATAAAAACATGACGTGAAATATGTTTGATTTTGGAAAAGATGACTAGAGACTTAACCAGATCGATATCTGTAAAGCTGAGCTACACTTATTCCTTCGTAGGTATTTCTTTGGTATGTAAAATACAAACAACTGAAATTTATTAGTCTAGGCACAGTGTAACAGATCTCTGCTATAAACTACATAAAAAGGCAATGATGTTCAGGCATAAGCAGCACTGAGAAGCTGGTGATTTCTTTGAAACAGTTCTTGTTAGTGGAGGCAAACAAGGCAGAAGTGTGTTAATACATCAACCATCCTGATCATTTGTCGCTTCTGGGGTTCTCTTGAGTCCGTGCTTTCACTTCTGTGATATTAAGATCTTTTTAATCATAAGGATTAAAATGTTTATTAAGTGTTAGGGAGGATTCTGCATCTTGTAACTGTGTGTAATTAGGAAAGGATAACTAATTGAGGATTGAGGATTACAGAGTGGGAACTCAGCACAGTGGGAAATGTGTATTAATTGATCTCGGTTTACACATTTTAATTACTCAGCCAGGTTCACATAAAAGCGAAGACAGTTGACAAAGCCATCTGCTAATCCAGCTCTGTACATTTCTGCTTGTCCACTTGTGTAGCACAAGTTGGAATATCGGGAGGTTTTACTTTTATTTTGCTAAGCAAGTAAAATAGGAGGTTTTTGTAGCATTCTGGGTGAGAGTAGGTAGATGGATCTGTGCCTGTCTTATAAAGCTCTGGAACATGTCTCTCAGGATCTTAGAAATTACCTGAAAGCACTCTGGAACCAACCGAAATAGCCAAAAATTAGAATTTTCTGTCTGCTTGGCAGAAGGACTGTGCTAGATTGTTTTTTCCAGCCAAAAGAAGAAAATGAGAGTCTGAAAGACTTTAAACTACAGTCAGGAGGAGTGGGGGGAGTGTTAGAAGTCCACAGATAAATATAAATCAGTGTGGACAAGGTCTACAACTAGTCGGTGGGATTGTTTGTAGTAAGTTCTTAGAAAGGACAATGAAGGAGGATAATAGATCGGTCTAAAAGACATATTAGATTCCAGTATTCAATTACAAAGACAAAGAAATACAAGCTGAAAGTGGAACTATAGTGAAAAATATTAAGGCAAATTCAGAAAGACCAAGTTACAAAATAAGATGCCACTAGCAGAAAATATCAAGCATGTAGTTTTCGTGGTGAAACTGCTCTCAGTTAGGGCCATTTGTGTGTCTCTTAAAATCAGCCTGAGCCATAAGGATCTCAATGAGAATATTTTGAAACAAAGGGAGGGGGAGAACCTGAGTTACTAGGAGGATGCTTAAATAGAAAGACAGTCAGGCTCTGCTATTGTGGTAACTGGTGCATGCCCATGGTACAAAAAGCATTTCTAGAATAATAATACATGAAAAATTGAAAAGCTTATGAGAATTTAATGGCTTCATTTTTCTAATGCACACTACTCATAAAACTTGCAGCTAATGTTCTCCTGCACCTCGGGGAATATAATGTAATGCAGCAAAAAATTCTTGGTAATGCTACTTGGAGCTAAGCTTTCATTTACTGCACAAATGTGATCTGTGGCAAGTCACTTGGGAGTGAGCTGCAGCAACAACACCCTAGTGGAAATATGGACTCAATGCCACTGTGGTCCCATTTAGCATCAACCTGTCAACAAATGTAACCTCTTCCTTAGCGTGTTATCATTCAGCAATATGTGAGTCAGCTTTAGTAATGCTAATTTGGATTTACTTGTGGTCCCAATACCTGTGAAAGTTTTGGAGGACTGAAAGGTCAACAAAACAAGCAATTTGAAGATTTTGTGTAGTCTGTTGTGCAAAGAAAAAGTTGGTGATTTCAGAGTATTATGGTTGTTCCTTACCTTGTAAGGGATCCAAGATGATTCCCCTTAGAAGATTGTGTCTACATATCTGGGGTTACTTCTGAGACTAAAATGTGATAAACTAGATATGATGTCCTAAGTAACGTCTGTTGAAATTATTGGTATTCTTTTCTGTCTCACAAATACAAGAAATCCTTTTCTCTCTCATGATGACCCAGAAAGCTTGTGCCTTACCTGTGTGTAGCAAGAAATTATCTTTCTTTCTTATCAATGGTTCACAAAAGCTTTTGGAAAAATAAGAGCAGGTAAACTGCAGAATCTTTTCCATGCATTGTAAACAAAAGTGGTTTGAGTGCTGCTTCATGATTGGCAGCCAGTGGTTGTAACTCAGTTATTTCCTTCCTTAAGTTCCACTTTCCTTCCTCAAGGCCTGCTCACCAGCACACGCTATTTATCAAACACATATAAATTATATATATGTTTATTTTCCGAGTTAAGTAAAGGTGGCCCGTTCACCTGGGTCCAAATTGGTAAAAATTTAGTCAAGTCCAATTATTAGTGTCAATTTTGGTTTTAAAGACGCGTCATAAAAAGAACAAGTTCCCACCTACTATGTTGGAATTCCAGTACTCTGATCATTTTCCCACCTGATCTAACACCCCAACGATCCTTCCATGTCAGCTCTTCCCATCATTTTATTTTATTTTTTGAAAGTAATACAGTGCACAGATATTACAACTACAATGTGATGATACAATTAAACATTTTCTACAGTTCTTACTTTACTACTAAACATTTGAATAATGTCAACAGAAGAAAACAATGCACGATTAGATAATCGACGTGCAACTTTATCTTGCTGAGAACTAGAGAGTCCCAATTCCTTTAACAAGTTGTAATTACCCTGGTACCACTTGCCACGCGCCCCCAAGGGAAAGCCCATAAATTTAATAGTTGTTGCATTAGTCAATTCCTGAATCTGATCTTCCAAATGTTGATATTTCTTAATTTTCTCTTTTGCCGCATCTTCTAGGGATGTTTCTTTACTTTCGTATCTAATGGTTACATCTACTACTATTGCCATCTCTTCTCTTACAAATACCAAATCGGGTTTGAATAATTCTTTTTTCTCGTCTCAAATCAATGGTTCTTGGAATGCTATCCATTCCTTTTTCTTTGCCTCCTCAATTAATAATTCACAAATTTGGTTATGTCTTTTTATTCTCGCATCTTGCACCGCTGGGCAGTATCCGATAATATGCGAACAGCTCTCAATTTCCGCTCCACAGTGACGACACGATCTTACATGTGTCTCTTGCCTACCCCTCGCTAAGAATTCTCTTGTGGGGTAGACGTTGGCCCGTAGTTGTAAAGCGGTGACGATCTTTCTCTGAGGAATGCCCCTGTATCTTTCTAACCAGCTGTTACTGATCTTATCCCTCTCAAAGTTGGTAATCCCACGGCTCTGGGAAGCTAATTTGGTCCACTTTATAAATTCTTGCTTACGCCAATCACTAGGTTTTGGAAATATGGTCTTAGGAGCGGGCCTTTCCCATTCCGAATATTGATCTACCCCACCCAACACTTCCGTGGTCACTATGACCGAACTCGGGTCCCATATAGATGGAATCTTTTCCTTATTTCCTCCTGCCGCTAACCATAATTTCTCATACTCTTTCTCTATACCCTCTTTACTTAAAATTTCCCTGATCACCTTATCCGAAGACTCCGCAATTCTGTGCAGTCTTCGAGCCTGCACACTGGGAATTAACCCCGATAGCCTGGTGAGTCCCAGACCGCCATCCCTTGTGCTGGAATATAGGATGGCGTCACAGGTACTAGATGGCAAGTGTACCCACTCTTTGACAGCAGTTCTAATTGTCAAATTTAACGTTTCAAGGTACGAGACTTTTACATCAGACTGGTCTGCCAAGTAGATCATGCGCGGAATGGTATACACTTTCAAGATGTCTACTTTCTGCATAGGTTTTAAAAGAGCCCGATCAATCCTATGTAGCCAATCTTTAGTTTTGGCCAGCAGTTCCGGTTTGGATATACCAACCCACGGGTCAATTTTCAAACCCAGATATTTGTCCGAACTGCCTGGCTCAATCATATTGAGGGGAGTGCCTTTAGTGGTCCATGCAGGACAATCATTGATGGTATACGAGTCTTTAGTCGGCTGTATATAAAAGCCGTGGCACTTCTCTCCCTGTGTTTTCAGACCCGTCAAATCACAAAAAACCTCAACAATTTCAATATTTCTCCGCATTCCTTCCCAGGACCCACTTAGCAATACCAGATTGTCCGCAAAAGCCATAGATGTTATACTCATCAAATAATGTTGGTACCCGCTCCCCTCCTTCTCTAATACACACAGTAGAGGATCCACAGATAAGTTAAACAGTATAGGAGACATTGGATCACCCTGTTTCACACCAATCCGAATCCCAATGGGATCCGACTGTTAAGACTTCATGTCAATATGAGTATTGCTATACTTGTTAGAAATTAAAGAAATTATGTGGTTGTCCACACCCTTTTGTTTTAACACTTCAATAATATGATTATGGCTCACCGTGTTGAAGGCCTTTGCTATATTGACGAACACCACACCCAGAGGATGCTTCTCCCTCTTCACGTTCCGAATCAGAAGTTGCAGCAACTTTAGATTCTCCGCACAGCCAGCAGATCTTATAAATCCCCTTTGCCACGGACTGATCGGGCACGCCTTGGTCAGCCTCACTGTGATGATCCTTGAGAATGATCTCAGGACCGTCGACCCGATAGTAATGGAGCGCCAGTTGTTAATATGCTTCTGGCGCTCTGGCAGGGCTGATTTAGATATTAAAACGGTCCGACATTCTTTCACCATGTCCGGGATGGTACCAGTCAGCAACCACAGATTGTACAGTTCCGCCAGCATGGTACAGTGGGGGTCAATAGCCATGAGACCCCTCAAACTAAGACCATCTGGCCCTGGTGCTGAGTTCTTGCTCATCTCCTTGATGTTTTTCGAGATTTCTTTCGACGTAATCATGGCTTCGAATGCCAAGTTGTCTGCGTGACCCAGGGTCTTGAAACCTCCGAGGCCCTTGAAAGTTCCCGGCGATTCCCATCTTGACTTGAACACACGGTGCACCTCGTTAAGCGGCAGGCCACACTTCAGGGACTCTACATCATCCAGGATTATACCGGCTAGTTTCCCCCTGTCCAGGTGGAACAGCCGCTGGAACCGTAGAAACTCCCCTCTCTTCCTGGCCCTCTTCTTCATCCACTCCTTCGGTGGTTCCGAAGAGTGTGCCGTGCGGGCCGTCTGGAGTTTCCGCCCTTGACTCGCTTCCAACTCGGAGGACGTCCTGAACAGGCATGCGTAGCAGTCCTCAACCGCACCACCAACCGTCGTTGGCAGATCTTCTCCGCCTTCGATCACCTTCTCAAATGTCGCATGAAGAATGCGCAGTTTTCCAGCTGTTATCCATTTTGAAATAGTCTTTCGATAATGGGACCTCAGCCCCCCACCTCTTTTCCGGGGTCCAATGCTCACCAGATGTTCCCCTTCTCTCAGATGTTTCTTCCACTCTTGATCTTCTTCCCTCTTCTTAGCCGGACTCTTATTCAGAATCCTTCTTTTGTCACTTATCTGCTTCGCTGTCTTGAAGGGAAATTCCTCCGTGATCAGCTTATTGATGTTTCTATTTCCTTCATACTGCTTCTCCAACTTACGCAAGATCTCAACTTCCTCTTCCGTCCAACACTTTCAGTGTACCCCTCTCGCGGAAGTCTCTTGAGGGTGTGCGGCCATGATTCGCTCCAGATTTCTAGTGACTGGTTGGGCCAAATGCTTATGTTGTCCCAGGCCGATTTTTGTTTCAAATGTCCATCCGCACTCCTCACACGCCAACCCTTCTTTTGGGGTTGCCTCTATGGCTCCCTTGCATTTGGGAACGTGGCAAGCAATACTATGATGTTTCTCATTCGTTCTTCCACACAACGCACACTGAAACAAGATCTTTCTCCTCCCATGCACTCTCCTTAGATGTTCAACCAGTCCCGACACTTTTCCTATCTTGGTTCCACAACATGGACAAGGTATATTTTTGTCCGGAAACTTCACCACAGGTGTACCTTCTGGTGAAGGTTCTCCCCCTGAAGCCAGGATAGGTGATGATGGCAATGGGGAGAGTTGAGCCACAGTCCCTGGGGGTGAGAGCTCCCCCTCCCCTTCTGACTCACTCTCCCAAAGGAGGGGGCCGATGTCCTTGCCCTGCAGTTCAGAAGGGGAAGGTTCCTCATACACCTCTGGCAACATGGCTGAACTCTCAATCACGGTGGATAGATCTCCCCCCTCCAGTCCTCCTACACCTGAGTTAACAAACTCCAATCTTTTAAAATTTATCCCAATGTCCACCAATTTAGTGTGGTCTCTGACGGTACAAGGGACCACATCGTCACGCAAGTCCAAAAGACTTGTTTGCATGCCCACAGACACGAAGGCTATCCGCACTGATGGACACATTTTGCCAATTCCAGGTAAGGGTAAAATTTAAGCCAGACAGCACTCCCTTACGAGCTGTCAGACTGCGTCCAACATAGGCCCGTGGGCCAGGCTCTGGGTAGTCAATTTAGACTCTGAAATTTTGTATCACCAATTTAATATTTAATGCTATCAAGTGGTCGGTGAAGTCACTTGATAGGGAGGAAGTAACCATATCTTATCACACTGGGGCAGAGGCCACTTCAGTTACCCAGAAGGGTATCCGGCGGGACCACGGGGAGGCGTGACCTCTGCAGCTGAGCCCAGTTAGTAACTATGATCCCGTCTTAAGAGAGTCATAGTTACTCCGATTGGAAATAATAATTTCCAATCCACTCTGCCCACATATCTGCTCTTGTATTCACCCATCTCACTGTTATAACCTGGGAGTGTTGTTTCTCTGCAAACTATCTTCCTTAGAAAAGTGAAGTATAATTGAAAGTGGACATTTTGGGATTTAAGATGGCAACTTGAATAATCCTCTCATCATGCCATAAAGAGAAAGTAGTACTTCTATATCTCTGTTTCTGTCTGGAAAGCAGCCACTTCTAGAAACTCAGTTTCAGCGGGCATTTTCTAAAGGCAGTGGAGAACAGACACCCCTACTTACGGGTATGTAAGCCCTCATTAAGTCTTAAAAAGGACAGCAGAATCTTTTTACATTGGGAGAGATTTGGGGCAGACTGCCATGCAGTGCAAAATGGCTACTGAATTTTCACACCACTCCTCCCAGTAGTTGGCAAAAGGCAGCTGAAATACTGACCCCCTTCCAGTACTTAAAGGGGGCCTATGGGAAATCTAGGGAGGAACTCTTTATTAGGGAGTGTAAGGCCATTACCCCTTGTTGTATCACTACACGCCCTTGTAAAAAGTCCCTCCCCACCTTCCCTGTCCCCCCTTTAAGCCCTGGGAGGCCGCTCGAAGGGCTCCCCGGAGCCTTCTCTTCTCCAGGCTGAACCCCCCCAACTCTCTCAGCCTGGCCTCCCAGGGGAGCTGCTCCAGCCCCCCCAGCATCTCCGTGGCCTCCTCTGGCCCCGCTCGAGCAGCTCCGGGTCCTTCTGCTGTTGGGGGCCCCCGAGCTGGCCCCAGCACTGCAGGGGGGTCTCCCCAGAGTGGAGCAGAGGGGGAGAATCCCCTCCCTGGCCCTGCTGCCCCCCCTGCTCTGGATGCAGCCCAGGGCATGGTTGGCTTTCTGGGCTTTCCTGCAGGCTAGAGGATTTCACCTAAAAATTCCCTTTACAGGAGTTTATAGCTTGTGAGTTCTACCTTTGAAGTGTGAGCAGCAGTAAGTTCAGCCTGCTGAAGGCTGTAGGAAGGCTGTGAATTTTCTGTAGGTTAGTTTCTTTGTATGAGGTTCTGGTATGGGTAAGCCCTGGGAATTCAAAAACCACTGCAAAGCCTGTGCTCTGATATTTTAAAAGCAAGGAAAAGTTGTATAAATATGTAGTAACAGTATCTACTTCATCACGGCAGAAGCAAATATATCTGGAATCTCAAAGAGAGGTCTCAGGATAATCCCAAAATCCTAAGGATGATTTAAAGGCTTATTTTTACATTGGGGTTCATCCTCTCATGTCTTTCACATTAATCACTTATGCTAGTGCAAAGGATCTATCAACTTCCACTTCTGTGCCCCCTCCATTAAACTGATGGCATTTCCACTTTACATCTTTCAGAATTTATATTTCCCTTGTCTGCAAAATTAAGTTACTACTATTTTACTATAGTCTGAGATTTCATTTATACTCTCTCAAGCAGTTTTCTCACAGACAGTTGAGTATCTTTGTCTTATTGCTTAACTGTACAGATGGAGAAGCTGATGCTGAAGGAATTTTGCAGCTGTGATACTTACTCATTATGTTCTTGCTTGTGAAATGCAAAATATCAGTGTCACCTGATCAGAATAGGATGAAGGACAGCCTGTGCCACAAGCGTAATTGTAACTCAACAAACAACAATAGTGTGAAAATGTATGCATTTATGTATATCTATTATGTGTTTGCGTGTACATATAGCAAATGTTTCAGAGAAAGCAAAAAGTGCCTCTATGACATTGTAGATGCCAGAACTTTGCAGGATCAACAACAACCCAAACATGGTGTTGCCTGTATTTAAAAAAAAAAAAAAAAAAAAAAAAGAAGATGTTAATTCTCAGTTTTCATGTAGACTCTTAAACCCTGAAGATGAATTTTTGAAAGGAGGGGAACACCCAGCAGCTCTTCCTCCTGCCTTTGGCAAACCCAGCCTCTTTGCTGTGGTCACTAGGAGGAATCTGGCTGCCTTTGAAAATCCTGTTTGTTTTGTGGTTGTTGAGCAATTTTAAGAATCTGTCTTTGAACAGATAAGTGGGCTGAGCTAAATGGACTGTCTGACCTCACTGTTGTATTTATTCACGATACTTATTGTACTGCAGTACTCTTCATCACTCTGAAGATTAACGGCAAAACATTGGTGTATATGATGGCGTAGTGATTTTCAAGTGGTTTTTTTGCGAAGGCTTCTTAAGTCCCAAGGCTGAAGATCTAGCAAAAGTGCATGTGCTGTGCTTTTCTTGCAGCTTTGTGATATCCACCAGCCCCACTCCCTGCCAACCCTGCTCCCCCTTATGTGCCTCTTTGTGATAATGCTGGGAGTCTTTTCCCATGTTGCTCATCTTCTTTCCTGGCATGCTCTGCCTCTGTAATTAGATCTCAGTTGTTTATTTGTGACATCCCAGTCTGATGCCATATAACTGGAGAAAGTGCTAGCTAGTGGAAAAGGAGGAGGATTAGAGAAGAGCTCACTTACCAAGGCACTAAGTGGATGGTGTTATCATGAATCCGTTAACACAATGAACTGATTAGTTTAAACAGTGTAAATTTCACAAGGCACTTAATTTCCAACTGCTGTTTTGTGTTGCCTTGATTCAGTTACACAATACTTTCTTCATGCAGACTGTGCAGTGCTTAACTTGCAATCACGGCTTTCCTATTGTTATTATAATAAATATAATGAAAAATAGAAAAATGTTGATGTTAATTCACAGCTGCTGGTTTTTTTTTGGCTAAATGATGTTGTCCTGCAGAGCTTCATTTCCTAATGAAGCACATTATCTTTATGGAGATATTTCATGGAATCCAACTTTTAAATTTTATCTCCAGTGCCTACAAATGTGGCTTTAGTGGTAAAACAGGTTTAAAAGGTTCTTCCTGTCACCCAGAAGAATGGATCATTACCTACATGTGGTCTGCAGCATTGCTTCAGAAGTCATTAAAGTAATGCAGTTGGTGGAGGTGGCAAACTGAAAGCAGAACAGGGGCCCAAGACGGTGATGGAGCAGTGATGTAGCTGTCTCTGCCACTCCTGCATGTGCTTCATGTCACATGCAGAAATTGAAGCTTGTTGTTTGACAAAGAGTGGCATTTGGCCGTGTCACTGAACTGCAGTTCTGGGGTTGTGGAGTGAACTCCCCCCTTATTGTGGGTTCCTGCGCAGCATTAGCCAAGGCTTTTAGTCTCTGTGCCTTGTTTTTCCAACTGTCTAGCAAGGGTGGTTCTTATTTCACACGTGTTTATCTCTTTAGTCTATTTATGCTATGTTTTTGTATTTGGAAATGTCTTATTAATTGTGAATGCTATGGCACTGACACAGTACTGAATCAGGTCTTAGATGACTACAAAATTTATCAAAGCAGCACGTTAGAATTAACCCAATCAGACCTCATTCTTAGTTTGTTTCTATTTTTGAAAGATTGAATTTAACTGCCATGAAAGTAATATAGTGTATTACTCTATATTTAATTTACAAAATGTTTTCCTTTAGTGGCTTCCAGTGAATAAAGGACAAAGGCACTAGTATACATATTTTACAGAGAAGTAGTCAGAGCTAGTAAGGAGTACAGAGTCTGCCAGGATTATATAGCCAGGTAGTAGTGCAACAAGGTAAAAGTCACCTCTCCTGAGTACATGCACAGTTCTTTTCCAGAGAAAATGCACTTTTTAAAAAAAAAAATTGTGAGTATATGTTGTAATAATTTATTTATTCCATTTCACCCTGAAAGTGATGTAGCAAATGTGTAAAAAATGGGTCTCGATGAGATTATTTTCTCTAGTTCAGAGAACTGGCCTGAACTACTCCCTGGGCCAAAGGGGAATCAAGGGATTAGTTAAGACTCACAGCAAGCAAGTTAATGCCAGCATTAGCACTGAATTAGACCCAGCTGCAGTTTGCTCTGGCCCTGACTAGATTCTAGTGAAACAGGGATCAAGACTGGACTTCCTGCACAGATCTGATTGATCCTAAATCTGTGTAGTGCTCCTTTGTACTTCCATTATTTCCAATATGTACTGACTCTTAACCATTTCTCTTTTAGTTTTTGGACCCTTTTCAGAGGCTGTGTTAAGACATATTTTCATCATATTTTTGCCATAAGGAAGATGCTGAGTTTATAATATTATGTACAGCTGCATTTTAACAGATTGAGGCTTTTTTGCAAGAACCATCTCAGCCTAATGCTGTGTAAGTGTAGGGTAAAACGTGGCTCCTCCTTTAATTTATTTATTTTGTTATTTATTTATTTGTTTAATGTTTTCATCTCCCTCATCCCCTGTGCCGAAGAAGATAATCAAGGCAGATCCCTCCACTAGCAGTCTTTCTCAGAGTCTGCCTGCGTGGGGCTGATTTGGTCCCGTGGGCTGCTGCTTTCCCGCCTGGCTTGGCAGGGTAGCTCCCGTAGCCTGCAGAGCAGCCTGGGGGCTGCCACACACCTTCAGTAGGGTTTGGCAGCCATGCTCAAGGCTGTCCTGCCTCCACACAGCCTCAGGGACATAGAAGTCAAATTTTTGTAAGTACGAACTTAATGCAAATACTTTCCTTTTGGACAGAGAAAAATTCATGGAAAGAACTGCACAAGACAGGGCAGTGTTTTGCTCATTGCTGTTGCGTCCCTAGTGTAGTTTCATTCTGCACGTTTGGCCCTTTATAATGATCTGGTTCCAAAAGTAAGCTATGCAGTGATCTTGTGAAACCATGTGTGCCTGCCTGCATTATCACCCAATGTTGATGGAAGGGCAGAAGCTTCAGAAATTATTGAAAATAGGCTGCTGTGTGTGGGAAAGCATGGTTATGTGTTCCCTGACAATGGGAAAAGCTGCAGTGTGAGCTGAGAGCCTCCCAACACTCATGGCAGTCAGCCGTGAGATTTCATAAGTTTTAGTATTCAGAAAACAAGTATTCCTTTAAATTTTTTTTAAGTGAAGATGAAATGTGTGTACATGAAAGACAGACAGAAAGAGGATTTCCAGGCAGGTGAAGCTCAAGAAAATAAAGATGAATAAAAAATTCATGGGGCTGTGACTCAATTTAACATACAATTCTAATAATAAATCAACATTTTAAATTGAGCAGATGGAGTACTGTACGTGGGGTTGTTTTTTTCACTATTTAAGACCTTAATATCAGTTCTTTTAATCAGTTTTATTGCTTAAAGAAAGGGGTGCACTCCATGCAAGGCATGTTTCTTGTGTTATGAGTCAGTGGCTGGGCTTTTTTTTTTTTTTTTTTGCCTGTAAAAAGATGCCTGATGCATCACTCTGAATAGGCAAAAAAGGAGATCTAACTTTTGCTTTCAGTAGTTTGAAAAGGTAGTAATAGGAAACATGTACCTTGTCAATGATGGCATTATTTCCTAATATGCTGTTCCTTCTGAGGTCACTATGGTGTAGTAAATAAAGCCTGATAGAGCAACAGCATTCTGCCTGGATGTATTATGAAATACAGGAGTACTCCAGCCAAACGCTGATACTTCTAATTATGGTGATTTTCAGAAATGGGAGCTTTTCATCTACCTCGTAGCTTTCGTTGCCTTTTAAAAAGACACAAACTAGATGGAATATTCTACTATAGTGCTGTCTTTAAGGCCATATGGGTTACAATATTTAAAAAAAAAAATTTGTATTGCTTTTTTCACTGTGTGTTGTGGCATGTGAGGCTGGGTTTTAAAAGAAGCATCTTTTAATCTGTAGTGATGATGATACTGCATATGGAGTGAGTGAATATTATTTAGTTCTCTGGAAGTGCTCAGACTGCTAAAGTGAGCTTCAGTCCAGACCTCAATATTTGCTAATGATGAATTAGTCTAACACTTGGCAGCTGATGCTGTTCAGGGAATCAAGAATTTATTTGTGGTCAGCTGTGGTTCTCAGCTGGTGACACATCTCTGGCTATAAAAGCAGAGCTAGCATGCCAGGCTGAGAATTCACCTGCATCTGGATGGAAAAGTTCTTTGTGCTCCTGTACGTGAAGCTTTGAAGCATTTGACATTTGCTGTCGTTGATGCATCTTGGTGAATGAACAGCAATGCACTGGCACCAACCCACAGACACACTTTACTGGAGTGAGTGAAAGTCTGGGAGTTCTCTTGTCAAACCATGAAATCGTAGTCCTCAGGCATATGAGCAAAGTGAGTCTGGGGCAGACTTTTAAAGTGGTTCTTTTCACAGTGTTCTTTGTTTCTTCCAGGTGTATAAATGCAGCAATGTCCTACAAATAAATTCCTTTTTAAGAGCTTTCTGGTGCTCAAAGGACTTTTGTAATTTCATGATGGGTTTTCCACATTTGCGTTTTTGGGAAATCTGCTGTCTGCTTCCTACATGTTTCATAAGTGATGACTGGGCTTATACTGCTAGTGAATATAATGGGAGAAAGGAAATCTCCTTAGCAGACTACAGTCAAGACATGGCTCTGTTATAGTCTGCTATAAGCTGCCCCAGGCAAAAGCAGTGTGATGCATCTGTCCCACTGCCAGAATATTCACTCTATATAATGTTGAATACCGAGACATTGTTTAGGTCTGTCCCGTTCAAGCCTGTTAATTTGTGAATCTCTGTTCTCAGTTACAGTAGGACTTGGGCGAGGGCACGGAGTGAGTCAGATAGAAAGGTACAAACGTACAATATAGCAAATTCCCAAACTTCTACAATTAATACTTTTAAGGAATGCATCATTGTTTCTTTGTGTTGACCACCTGCTGATTTCGCTCCTCTTGCTCTGCACGCTCAATATTTTTCTCTCATCTGTACCTTTTTCCTTGGCTGTAATGATGGGACAGAGGTGCTGCTGCATGTCTTCATCTTCTCAGAGCTTGTATTAAAGCAATCTCATTACCCCATTCCTCCCTAGAAGTATGTAGCTGTTCATGTTTCTTTCTCATCTCCCCTTCCCCCATTCTCTATGTGCTGTGTATAGATATATATGTGTACCGTAATCTGATGATCTAGGTAGAAATACTACATACACAAAATATGAAATAGAGTCAATATCGATCCATATGTGTATATGCATATGTACATATAAAAATATATATATGTTGGATGCCTAGTACCTTTTGCTGTACAAGATTCTTTGTATAGTATTTTCATGATGTGAAATAAAACATTCTTCATTGCAACTGGCCCTTCAAATTCTGTAAGGAGAGCTTTTTAACAAAAATACCCATCATCATAATGAAATTCTGTTAGGATCAGCTGTGCTTTGAACTGTTAAAAACTGTCATTTCTGTTGAATGTTTTCCTCAGGAGATATTTTTAGTATGATCAAATAATATCTATAGAGAAAAATTAGCAAGAATAGCATCTGCTATACTTGGGGGGGGTCTGAGAACATTGATCTAAGTCCCTCCACTGCATGTCACTGCCTTCTTTTCCTGACGTGCAGGTTGCAATGTGAAAAGTTCACAGTACAGGCTACTGCTGGATGAGGGGAGGAAGCAATGTTACTGTTAATGGTTTACTGTTTTCTTTTAGCAGAACCAGCCTTGGAAATTTATACCAAAATCCCTTTTAGAACAGATGACTTTGCGACTGATACAATCTTTTTCTTCCTTGTCAAGTTAGGCAATACCAGTCCATTCCCTGCGTGTACAACTCAGTTCTTGTCATCTCTGCAAATGCTTTATAATGTAGCTTTTGGATTTTAATATCCTTAAAAATAAACTATTTTTCCCCCAAAATATAATTTTATCTTTCAATGCATAGGTTCGTCATAAGATTAATAGTTGCTTTGTCTGTGCTATTAGCATCTGCCCAGTACATGAAACAGACTGAGCACACTAAATTAATCTGAATTGTTGGATATGAGGAAAAAAAAAAAAAAAAAAGCACTTGCTGCTCAGATTCAGAGCTCTCACCTGACATGATAATGGATTTAATATATGTGAAAACTGCAGAAGAGTAGTAGGGAGCTATTTTTTCTCCATGCCCTTACTGGATAGGGCAAGAAGTGCTGACCTTAAAATTGCAGCAAGAAGGATTCAGATTAGGCTTGTAGCAGAACTTTCCAAAAGCAAAGACAGTAAAGAGCTGAGATAGTTTGTGTGCAGAGACCATACATTTTTGGAATGCTTTAGCAGATTAGATAAATATCTGTCAGGGACCAAGTATTGATTCATATCTTAAATGCTACCTTTCCAATGCAACAAATTAAAGCTTTGTGTGTAGAAGAGCTCAGGTGTAGAGAAGTGATATACAAGTGAGCTGGCATAAAACCAGCCTTGGTTGTGCCTGATAGATCCAGACCAGTTGGAGGAAAGACTGGGTTTATAGGAAGGCACAGTGCAAGAACTTAATTTTCATCCCTAGTATACCTCCAGAGCTTTTTCTAAGCCTGTGCCTGCCAACATGCTTTGATGCAAGTGGTATGATGGCAGGAGAGTCTGGCTTGGACCTGTGCTTTATTGATAGTCTTTTTATATCTTTTAAGGTTACTTTGGCTGCTGTAAATATGCATTTTCCAAATTTTGAAAGTTTGGTGGCAAACATTCTTTTGAATATAATATTTTTTTCAGTGTGTGTTGCCACATAGCTGGCAAGCTTTGATATTTTGTGGCATTTGCACAGTATTCTCCTTCCCTGACAGTTCCACTAATTTCAGGTCATGCTGTTGAGTCCCGTGGATGTAACTGAAGCAGAAGGTTTTGCCCTACAGCAATAAAGGATGTAAAGTTACCATAATCCCAACCATGAGGTGTGATTTTAAAATAATGAACAAGCATGATTAGTTTAACCCTTATTTTTTTTTTAATTTATTTGTTGTTGGTTTTACTTTTTTGTTATCAACAATGAGGAAGATGCTTTCTATAAAAATCTATTTATCTTATTTATTAAGATGGAGAGGATGAACTGTGTCAGTAAATGTGAAGGACAATTTTATGTCTCCGTCTTACCCCAGTATAGCTTTTTGAACAAGCTTTACTTTGAGTATCTAGCTGCAGGTGTAAACTAGTCAGCAATTCCCACAGCCCATGATGTAGCTGTATGAAGGAAACCAAATTCCAGTCCAGGTCCACAGTCTTTGCATGTGAGTCTGCCTTCTTTTGGGATGCTCTAGAGCCATCACAGTGTGTGTGTATGAATTGAAATGAAGGTTTGCTGGAAGACTGACCATGGAAGCAGAAAAAAGTTCATACATGTACTTTTCTAGCATGCTTTTAGTACTCAGGCACTTAACTGGAAAACAATAGCAGATAAACCAAAAGTTGGGTGGAAAGAGTTGAAAGATATTCTTGTCTATTTTAACAGAAAATCGTACAGTAGGGAGAAGTACAGGAGAAAATAAATGAAAACACAATTTTGTCAACTGCTCTTTGATATTTTTCTCTAAGCCCAGCTCTGAGTGATGTGGTTACATGAGGATTTGTGGCTTCTTGAAAATCTATGTGTCTGAAGGCTGAAAATTCAGAAAGAAAATAGAAAGAATGGCAAATGTTGATTTTTATAATGTGGGATTATTTTTAGGCTTGTTCTCATTACATTTTAGGGAACCTGCCCTATTGTGTTTTGAGTCCTTGAATATACTGAGCATTTTGAAGATGTTATAAAAGTGAATGTGCTTAAAAGCAATGGATTTTGAAATAGAAAATGTTAATTTTAAGTCAGAAGATGCACTACTGGCAAAGTGTACTGTATATTCCTCGTAAGCTGCACAGTGCGGATGGGGAGTCCATTTTGGCAATGACTATGTATATCTGGGATATAAAGAAAGGCATACTTAAAACATTGTTGTGGGAAGGAGAGGCCAAAGGTTTTCCTTCATTTCTTAAAGGAGGCTGGGACCCCTCTTAGCAGGCAGATTCATGGGTTAATTAGGAGTTCAGGTTTTAGGCCATCCATTACGGGTTTCAAAACAACTTTCTCCCTTTCTCCACCTGTCACGCACACAGCTGCTGGGTTAGACACTTAGCGTGGTAAGTGCATGCATACCTCCCTGTTACAGCCTGTGAAGTTGGGCTATACATTGTGGGCAGGACAATTCCCAGATCAAGACCTTTAGCCAAGGGCAGCAGTTCCTTTGGGCGCTGAATACGGAGGGCTGACCTGACTGAAACCGCGAGCTGGGGACAGGCTTGTTCACTTGCTGAAAAGGGTCTGCAGGGTTGCGGTATTTCCCACCCCACTTTTCTGATGGATTCTCTCTCGCAGGCAGGAATGGCATCTCCTGAAAATCCCGAGCAGCTGATCATTGCCCTGGAACCCGAGGCTGCCTCTATCTACTGTCGAAAGCTCCGCCTGCACCAGATGATAGACCTGAGCAGTAGGGCGCCTGTCAATGGTTATAGCCCAAGTGACACTATTGGAACTGGATTTACACAGGGTACTTCTATTAACTCATTTCTTTAGATTCTTATGCATAAGTTTGCTTCGTCCATGAGGGCTGTTTTCTTACAATTTCTCATTGTCTTTGCTCTCTTGAAATGTTAGCATCAGTTTGCATCAATCTTGAATTGGCTATCATCAGTTTGCTTTTCTAAACTGTTTTGCTGTTTACTGTACTTAGACTAGTTTAGGCATTGATCCAAGCAGACATGTTTGCACACACTTGAATTTTAGCATGCAGGTAGCTTCGTTGCCTTGTCTTTATTGGGATATTATGGGAGTCTTTTAGTATTTTAACAATAGTATTTTTCTGCCTTAATTAAAATTAGTACTTCATGTTGGATTGTTTAAAAAATTTAATCTGTTGGAAACAACTATGTGTTTGATTAGCTGCTTTATTGAAGCAGTGTTAAATAACTGGATCTGCAATGAGACTTTTAGTCTGAAGTGTTTCACAGTTTTGGCAGATGCCTTTTGATGTCATCTTTGTGAAATATCATTAATTACTTTCAACACTCAGGGGAACACAAGGTGTTGGAATATAGCAATGAATTTATCTTCTTGTAGAAAAGCCAACTATATGTGGCACTTCTGATTTATTGACCTGGGATCTGTTGCTAACATAATTTGAAGACTTACACGAGGGACAGAGATTGCACCACAGTGTAAGTCACTTGGCAAAAGATCCTTCATCACCAAAGATTTTTGAGCTTGGTATCCTAGTTGTGAGTGGAGGAAAATAGGAGAGGGGAAAAAAAAAAAATGGAAAATGAAGCAGCAGTAGGATGTGATTGCTGCACAATGCACAGATTTCCTATCTGTGTGAATTGTAACGGTTGCACTGATATTGGTGGGCGTGTGCCAATGTATCGCAGAAGGAATTTTTCAGAAGAATTTGTATTTTATCACATTTACTAGGTCAAAATAATACAGGCAAGTGGAGGATTAAGCTAGTAAAGTTATTCCTGTACTTACTGGAGGGTATTTTTTTTTTTTTTTTAGTTAGGCAGAGTCACTGCATCATTCTCTCAAATGATGTCTCTCCTAGCCAGCACTTGTCAGATGTGTTCAGTGTTACGGGGGCCCAGGCAGAGCACAGGACACAATCCCTTTACAGGACACAGTCCCTTCAGGGGCCCCTCACCTTCTGTCCCCCTTGCTCGTGTCCTGAACCATTCCAGTTCCATGTGATTCAACATAAATTCACTTTCAGGCTACACAGGGATTTGCCTCTGGGAAAAGAATAAATAAAAAGAGTTTCTCTCATTAAGGTTTTGAAGCTGGACAGAATCTGGTAGATCATGGATTTCTGCTAACAGGCTTTTTCTTGGATGTGGGGTACCATTCTCCTTCTTGACTTTGTATAGCTAAAGCTATTGGATATGAGAAAGGTCTCATGTCAAAATTAATAAAAACAAAGTTTGGAGTGAATTAATTTGGGGTTAGAATTAAAATTTCATAAACTCATGGCAGGCACCCAAGATAAGCTGAGAACAGATTAAGGAGAAAACCCCTTTAAATATAAACAGAGAGAAGCACTCCAAGGACCATATTATTGCTGTAAAGTCAAAACAAAAAATTTACTGTTCGTAGTAGCTAGGATAAGCTTATTTCAGTCATAGCTAAAGACTGGCTCTTGTGTTCACTTCTAGCTCACAGGAACTCCCACTGACTCCTGTGGGCTCAGTGTCAGGCCCTTGCTTGGACTTAGTGCTGCTTCTGTCACTGAATGCTTCGTCGTTTAAGCTCTCGCTGTGTGCTGCTAAGTCAGTGCAGTGAGTCTAATGCAGCTTGTCTGCATCACAGGGTCTTTATGGGGAGGGTGCGGGTGCAAGTGGAGCCACTGGTCTTTTTCTGATGATAGGCACTATAGAAATGAGAAGCAAAATGCATTCTGTGATTTGCATGCTGATATTTTCAGAAAGAATGATGTTTTTGTGCATGACAGGATGCCTCTCTTCTTCTGTAGTGTTTTATAGAAGCGTCTGTGAAGGTGAGTGAAGGTTACACAGGGAATGATTTTTTTTTGATCATTCAGTTGTAGAGGTTGATTTAGAAGCATAATAGCAAAGGCTCTCACTGCTCTGCTTTCTCTCCATAGACTGTTCTGCATCCTTTAAATGTCTAAGTAGCAATTAAGTCCTGTAAGTTAACGGATCGTTATAATAGTATTGCTAGATTATGCTTGATTTTTAATTGGTGTCTATTTAAAATATTCTGAGGGTCAGACTTGGTGATCACTGTGGCCTTTGGAAGCTATAAACCTGAGAAGCAGTGCTTGTAGCTGCTTGTTTTGAGACAGACTGACGTCCTGAAAGGCTGGGGAGGCATCTTTCCCCGAGCACCCAGAATCACCAGTGGCTTTTGGCACTGTGGGGATGGTGTCCCCGGCCCCGGGCGGTGCTGGTCGGGCTGCCAGCGAGCTGGGGCTGCCGCCTGGCGGCAAAGGCTGCAGCAAGCACGGCTGGCTGTGAGCCTGCCCGAGCCCGGGCAGCTCTCTGGAAACCAGAATATTAAAAAAAAAAAAAAAAAATTAAATCAGTCCTTCTTATAGCTTTCATATTAGGTTATTGGTTTTAATCCAGTTAGTATCAAGGAAGATCAGCATAGCTGAGAAATATTTTTTCTTTCTAGGAGCAATGTTATAATATTTCCGATTCTAATGCAATAATTTTTGTTCATTTGTTTTGTTAAGAAGTGATACATGCAGATTTGTCAGCCTGCTTACACTTGTTTCCTGCACCTTATGATAATCAACTTCTTCATGCTTTCTTATACTCAGTAATTTTTTTCTCTGTCAATGACTAGCTAAGGAACATGTCCGTCGTAATCGACAGAGTCGTACCTTTTTGGTGGAAAATGTCATAGGAGAGATCTGGTCTGAACTGGAGGAAGGTAGTATCCTTTCTTGAATAAACTTTGCTCTCATTGGTTTTATATTGCAGGCAAACATTTTGTTTCCCACAAATGTGCTGTTCACTGCACTGTTCTCACAGTGGTTATAAATAGGAAAAGAAAAAAATACAAGTTCATATGCTGCTCTTAGTTTTTAAGGCTGAACTGCAATTCTGCATGCTCTAGCAAAATATGATTTATTAAGGAAATGTTATAAAGGAATCCAGATTTTAAAATGCAACCATCGTATTTTCCTCAGAATAGGCATTGTAAATATGCCATAGTATTAATTTAGTAGCCTGTTAGGACTATCAGCACAAACAATTCCACTAATCTAATTTTCATCTGTGCTAAAATAACAGCTTTTGACAACTGAATTTCATATTTGTTATCAATCATTGTATTATAGTTACTAATAAAGGTCAATTCTTCATGACATTCTGTAAGTCATTATCTGTCATGGTGGTGATGCCCTTGAGAAGCTTTCACTGAGGTATGCTGTTGTGATAACGCTAATGTAAATACCATGCCTTTGGCAAACTAGGTGACCGTTACATCGTTGTTGACAGCGGAGGAGGCACAGTGGATATGACTGTCCATCAGATCAGGCTCCCTGAAGGACATCTTAAGGAGCTATACAAGGCAACAGGTAATGTCACTTCCACTGCTTGCTTTGTTTATGTAGTATTTTGACCTGTCAGTGAAGGAAATGTATTCCTTTATTATTCACTACATTTAGATAACAGTTCTGTCTGAAATAAGACAGCATTCAAAATTGGTATAACCTAGCTGCTGGTCAGCCGACATGGGTAAATCACTTAATGCTTCTGGTGCTTTTGAATGGTAGACCTGATATTGGGAGAGTAAGAAACTGCCACCTTCTGTGTTATTCACTCCTATTCAGGCCATGACCTCCTGACGTGGTCCTGGTCTGACTTGTGCTAGTAGACTTGTAATCTTCCTGTCCTTTGAGAAGTCACCTGTGTATTGCTGCTCTGTCCAGGTATTCAGAGAGGTACCGTGGAGATATGAATAGCTAAGTACCACAATAAGATCTTTGTAAAGTGACTGTTGGCAGAACAGAAGTTTCCCTACGTTTAAGAGGAATCTTGCATATTCCAGTAATTTCACAGGCAGCGTAACAAGGAGAGTCTACCATACCCTGGGGAGAATACACAGTGATTGGTCCCCAGCAAAGATATAAAGAGCAATCCTTGAATGGTATTCCCTTCCTGAACTCCAGATCCCCTTTGACTTTGTCCTGTGGCTAAGCTGTTAATCACATGAGAAGCCTATTATTTGTTGCTGTGTCTCTATACCGAGTAAATCTTCACCTGTATGGTTCACTACTGAGTCTTCTCAGTCTTGGTGGCTGCAAGACTACCTCAGGAAGCAACCTAGTAAGAGCAAATGGGACAGTGTACATCAAGTCTGTCTACTCCTAAATATGAATCCAACCTGCACCTTCTCATGTGTGGTTATGGAGGCAGTTTCATTTGCTTCTACTAAAAATGTTTCTGTTTTATAGTGCTAGTGTTACAGTGACTATGATGGTATAGGAGTGAAAGTGAGGAAAATGTAGGATTATGTTCTGTATTAGACTGATCGTTACATTTAGGAAAGATACCTCTTTTTGTAGACCTTCTCCCATGACAGTCCTACTAGTGTCAATCTGATGTGTATTTGGTCAACTTGAAATCTAATAAGCAGTTCAAAATATGAAAGCTGTGTTTTGTTTGTAATACAGGTGGGCCATACGGTTCTCTAGGTGTGGACTATGAATTTGAAAAGCTCCTGTGTAAAATATTTGGAGAAGATTTTATTGAGCAATTTAAAATCAAACGTCCGGCTGCCTGGGTAGATCTGATGATAGCATTTGAGTCCCGTAAACGGGCAGCAGCTCCAGACAGGACTAATCCACTAAACATCACTCTGCCTTTCTCCTTCATTGACTATTACAAGAAGTTTCGAGGTCACAGTGTAGAACATGCCTTGAGGAAAAGCAAGTGAGTAGATGATTGAACCCAAATGGATGCAGAATTAACTACTGGTAGCAAAGACAAATAATTAAAATATCCTAATTACGTGTAGACTGAAAGATAGTCATGTGAAAATGTAATATAAGGATGAGAAAATGGGATTGCCTGAAGTGCAGTTTCTAGGATTAAAAGTTCTGATCAATCTCTTGCAAAAACTTTTCTATAAAAGACTTGCACTCTTGTCTTATTGCTTTCTATGACTTTTGTTAGGTCACCACTGCATAACTTTCCTGAATTTGACCATGAGTCCCTTATGTGTTAAGTAGGAACGTCAAATTGAATACAGAATTTGATGTCTAGAAGTTAGTTACTTAGAACCTTAATTTTGAGTGGCCTGGACCCTGGAACAAAACCCAAGATCTTGCCTGAGATGCGTAAATATATTCATGGCTTGAGGAAGGTTATTAATAGTACCAGGTCACTGGTGAAAACACACAACTGCATAGAGCTCTGCAAGAGGAAAGCATTATTCTTTTGAAATGACAGCAGGCTTTCTTTCCTTCTAGTATTTTACCAGTTAAATAATTTGCTCGGTAGGTGGGGAGACATAATTCCCTCAAGAGATGTTATTTCAAGGCACCCTAAGTGAAAAGATCATGGTCTGCTTAGAAAAGGAAATGAGGAGAAAGTAGAAGTAAGCATTTTGCATCTTTTGAAATTATATACTACAGGAGACCTGATGATTAATGGCATAAAAGAGAATGAACAAGAGAGCCTGTGAATCTGGGACAGAATGCTTGGGACCCGAGAGCAGAAGACATGATATTTAGTAGTTATACCTTGGCTTCTTTCTGTATTTTTTAATCCAGTGAACGTTGAATGTAGCATGCAGGCTGAAACTCCTGCATCTCTTCCTAAATTTGTTGGTAAATGTACTTTTAGCCTAAATGACCTGGAATCCAGGTCAGAATCATTTCCTAAATGAGACTGGGGTTCGGAAATCATTAAAAATTTCTGAAAATATTCCCTCTCACAAGACCATCTCCTCCTTATTAATAGTCTTAATGGTGAATTTTGGAGAGAATGCTAAATGTTCCCTTAAAATAAAATGAAATTATTTGAATAGCATGGTTGAAAGAGTAAAAAGGTGACATATAATGTGCATGAATGAAAATGAGATTACTGAGCTATACTGATGTGTATCAGCGACGGAATAACGTAATGCCTGTATTCACTTAACAAATGTTATGCCTCATTAAAAATGCTGCGCTCCTTCTGCCTCCTGAGGCTTCCCATACTTGCTTGTTTTCCTTGCGTGTTTCCCGTGGCTTTGGCCTGCCACTGCTATAATCTAAATGTCGCCCTTCTGGGGATGAATCAGTGCTGTTTCAGATGAGCGAGCACTGGATTGACTGCCAGCTATTTCAGGAAGCAGCTGAGCGTTGGTAATGCTACAGAAGGCAGTCAGGCAAAGAAAACAACAATTAGACAAGCAAAAATAACAATTCTGCCTTGAAATTTTACATTGTTGTAGTTGGTATGGGGCTAGGTTGAGGTGAGGCACTTTATTCCAAGCAAAATTTATGCAGATTCTGTAAACTCATTAATTTATTTAGTGTGTCTTGTGAGTGTATGGCTGTTTCTCACAGCTCTGCTGTAATGCTTTAATGTCCTTTCTAACTGTTCTTTTCCAGTGTGGACTTTGTGAAGTGGTCCTCCCAGGGGATGCTGAGGATGAGCCCAGATGCAATGAATGCTCTTTTCAAACCTACAATTGACCAGATTGTTCAGCACCTTAGTACGTATCTGTGTGTAATGCCACTTTCCACTGAGCTGAAGCTGAAGATTTCCTTACCTGTTTCAAACCAGTAACTGGAATTAAAGTCAAACAACCTCCCTAGTACGCACCAAATGTGGGCAAGGAATTTAGTTCTGAAACTTGTTCTCTACAATGTAGTTAGGAAAATAATAAAAGTAAGGGACATCACCTTAACACATATTCTTACCTAGTTCTAGTACTAGTTATTGAGTGTGATTCAGCCCTGTTACTGCCTAAGCTTCAATTATTCTGTGCTTCCAGGGCTGCAAGCATTCAGGAGGCTGAAATGCACTGACTAACCCAGACCATGGTTTTTTTTTTTTTCCTGTTTCAGGCAACAACTAAATAGTGCCAGAGATGTAACTAGTTTCTGATTATTCCTGCTGTTAAGACCTCTAGTTCATTTCTCCTCAGTGCAAGGTCACATTTGTTCATGACTGTCCCAATCATATCTCTAAAAAACAAATAATAAATGATGCATCATGGTAAAAGTACTTCCAGGCATGACTTAAGCAGCACTGAATTTATTTACCCAGTAATGGAAAGTGACATAGGCTTATTGGGAAATGTATTATTTAAAGCCTTGCTGGTGGAAGACTGAATTTGTTTTGTGTATAATATATGTACTGAGCAAAGTATTGCCATTCTACACATTACAAAGCACTGACTGAATTGTATTTGGAATGGAACATCCAGCTTTGCTCACTGTATGTGAGGAATTACTAGGTAAATTTCAGAGGTCACAACTTAGTAAAACAACTAGTACTGAACAGCTTATATGTGAGCAGGGGGGAGGGACTTAGAATTACAACAGTTGTGACAGATAACTCAGTCATGCTGCCTCAGCTATTTGAACTAAGGGTGAGTCTACGACTGAACTGTGTGATTTTCTTGAAAGTAGGGGATGTGGGCTTAAGCTAAGAATGAACATCTGTAAAAATGTAAGGAGGTATTATTTTGCAGGTGGTGCGTATTGTGGTTAAGATGTTAGGGTCAGAAATAATAAATGAATCTAAAATGGAGTGACTTATCTGGAATGCAGCAAAGGGTATGTGAATTGGTTAGGCTTGGGAATATCTCACTGATACTTGAAGGGGCAAGATGATGTCTGTTTCCCTACTACCCATAATGTGACTGGTGGGATTTATTTGCAAGAAATCCATGTCTCCCTTTACTGGTAGAAACTAAATAAAAAAATCTGGTTTACATGCCACTTCAGAAATACTGTACTCTTTGAGGTAAGTTTCCATTCACCGTGAAACAGAGTATAGAAGAGACTGCAGAAGTGGAACTAGTGCATGCTGAGAGTGGCAGTGTGGACATTGATGTGGCAGTTTTAGACCTTGTGCACGTGCATGGGACATTCAGTGTACTCAGACATTAGGAGTTTCATCTGCATTGCCTTGTCACAGTGTATTTTTCCCTATTGAATGGGCTCTGTTTCTGTTTAGGTGATGTGTTTGATAAGCCAGAAGTGACCAATGTCAAGTTTCTGTTCCTGGTGGGTGGCTTCGCTGAATCCCCCTTACTCCAACAAGCTGTCCAAAGCGCTTTTGGTTCAAGATGTCGAGTCATCATTCCTCAGGATGTGGGGCTCACTATCCTCAAAGGAGCTGTTCTCTTTGGTCTAGACCCTGCTGTCATCAAAGTGCGACGTTCACCTCTCACCTATGGTGTGGGTGTGCTCAATCGGTTTGTGGAAGGGAAGCATCCACCAGAGAAGCTTCTAATCAAAGATGGCACACGTTGGTGCACTGATGTCTTTGACAAATTTATCTCAGCCGACCAATCTGTAGCCCTTGGAGAAACTGTGACACGCAGTTACACACCTGCCAAACCTTCTCAGTTAGTAATAGTGATCAATATCTATAGCTCAGAACAAGATAATGTTAGCTTCATCACTGAATCTGGAGTGAAAAAGTGTGGCACCCTTCGCTTGGATCTCACAGGAACTGATGCTTCAGTGCCAAACCGACGGGAGATCAAAACACTTATGCAGTTTGGGGACACTGAAATCAAAGCCATGGCCATTGATGTTGCCACCTCTAAAAGTGTCAAAGTTGGTATTGATTTCTTAAACTACTAACAGCCCATTTTCCCCACCACAGCCTGTTTGTGAGACTGATCTTCCACTATTCCATTTTTTGACTTTTATGTATCACATAATCAGCTTGAATTTCAGCAGGCTATATGAGAACGTCTAGTAAGGTGGGGTGTGTCATGTTTGTGCCCTTTGATGACAAAAGGCTGGATTTTGAAAGACCCTTTAAAAGTTTTGGGAGCAACAGTTCCAGAGGTAGTAGAAGTTCCCAAGTTACTCAAGCATGCTTAAAGATTTATCTTTATTAAGTAAATACTAATTATTGTTGGGTCCTGAAGATTAGTTAAAGAGATATAAAATCATAATCTCTTTGCCTTGTTCTTCCTTTTCCTCTCAAGAAAAACTCACTAACTCACGTGGTTGTTGTAGGGGACATGTCTGTTTGGGGTATATGTTTAAACAGTACCAACCTCTGGCAATGGGAACAAATTAGTAGTCTATAGTGTTCTTTTGATTTTGCCCTGTGTTTTCAAAATTTCAAGTGCTGAAAATGAATGACTTAAAGAAATGGAAACCTCGTTTCTTAAATTCTGAGATTCTACTGAAAAGAAAATCCTTAGAAATCTTTAAAATTAGATTTAGGATATATATATATATTAGGAGCCTAATATCAGTTGCTCCAGTTTGAAAACAAGGCCTTTATTGTCAAAACTCTCAGCATAAGCTGTTGGATTAAATAGTTAGCATTACTCTCACTATACTTTGGAAAATTATTGAGAACAAAGCTATTTCACTTTTGGGTCTTCTAAACTTATTAGTGTTCATTTGAACTCATAGAATCACAGAATTGTTGAGGTTGGAGGGACATTCATTGACTATCTGGTCCAACCTCTCAGCTCTGAGCAGTGTCAACTAGAGCGGGATGCTTTGTCCAGTTTTGAATATCTCCAGAGATGGAGATGCCTAAACTTTGGGCAGCCTGTTCCAGTATTTGACAACCCTCTCTACAAAAAAAAAAATGTTTTCTTATGTTTAAAAGGAGTTTCTTGAGTTTCAATTTGTCTCCATTGCTTCTTGTTCCTTCACTGGATACCTCTGACAAGTCTCTCCCCATCTTCTTTAATGTCTTCTATCAGGTATTTATACACATTCCTAGCATTCCCTGAGCCTTCTCAAGTCTAAACAGTCTCAGCTTCCTCTCACATGACAGATACTCCAATCCCTTAATCATCTTCATGGCCCTTTGCTGGTTTCAGTCCAGTATGTCCATGTGTCTCATGTACTGAGAAGCACAGGACTGGACCTGGCACTCCAGATGTGGTCTCACCAGAGCTGAATAAAGGGAAATAATCACTTTCCTTAGCTTGCTGGCAATGCTCTTCCTAATGCAGCCCAGGAGGCTCTTGGCATTCTTTGTTGCAAGGGCACATTGCTGGCTCATGCTCAACCTTGTGTCTGCCAAGACCCCGAGGTCTTTTTCTGCCAAGCTGCTTCCCAACCAGTTGGCCCGCAATATATACAGGTGCACGGGGTTATTCTGCCCCAGGTTTGGGACTTTGCACTTCCCTTCATTGAACTTTTTGAGATTCCTGTCTGCACATTTCTCCAGCTTGTCAAGATCCCTCTCACCCACCTGGTATTCAACTGCTTCTCCAAGTGATTATATTTCTTTTCTTGTTAATCCCTGTGTTAAGATTTGGAAGTACAGTTAGATGATGGCTGTCCAAGAATATTTAAACAACTTAAAAGAGAGAAAATGTCTAGATAAAAAGCAACATAATTTATTTTGAGTAGCAAACATTTTAATTGAGTAAAATATATTTCTGGGTTGAGTTGAATGGCCACTAAAGTGGAAGGCGGAAGCCAAGAGAATGAAACTAGAAATAGCATTAAATAAAGCATTCCTTACATGGCTATGAGCAGACAACTCTTAACGCAGGTGAAATACAATGATGGTCATGATAGCATCTTGTTTTCAAAATAATAACTTTCTGGAAGTGTTTCATTAAGCATAATCACCTGGGAAATTTCTCCTGTAACTGGAACAGTTCTTATTTTGCAAAATGCAAAATTTTGGTGGATAACTTCTGAAACCTACAATCTGTATCTGCCATGAACTGACAATGTCAGATTCAAATCCAAATCCCACTCCAGACTGGCAGACTGATGCTAATCTGTACAATCATGCTTTACTGCTGACACTTTCAGAGCATTTATACAGAGCTGCCTGATTACCTGCTGGAATTCATTACATTTTTGAAACTTTTCAGTGTTAATTGTTAAACTAAACCTTCCTTTCTGGTAAGTTCAGCATGAGTTAAATCCATTACTGACACTTCTGGGAAATGAAAGCTTTATCAATTATTTCACTGATTTACGTTCCAATCATGCACTTAAGATTTCTGTCTTTAGCCCAGAGTTTTGCCGCAGTAAAGAGCTGCAAAACTGATCTACTGCATTTTGCCATTGAATTTTCCATGTCT
Source organism: Tyto alba (assembly GCF_018691265.1). Classification (NCBI taxonomy): domain Eukaryota; kingdom Metazoa; phylum Chordata; class Aves; order Strigiformes; family Tytonidae; genus Tyto; species Tyto alba. The sequence continues at coordinate 8,455,094 of NW_024881261.1, forward strand.
CCTGCAGAATTCCCTAGTTGAATGTGAAATCTGTTCTGCATTCAGCTTTAAAAGAAAAAAAAAAAAAATAGAAAAAAAAAAAAGACTACAGAGAATGCTAGTCACAGTAGCCGGCTGGGTACTTTCTATAATTACAAACTGCTTGCTAGCATTCAGTTTCATGCTGCCTGCTAAATGCTTTTAAAGCTAAATACTGGGATTTTTTTTTTTTTTTTGTGTGTGTTGCTTTCCATGGTTTACAAACAAGAGAAACTTTAAGATGAGTTATGAACAATATAATTTTATGTATATACAATATTTAAATATTGTACAGACTCTTTCTTTCTACAGTGCTATTTTCTTGTATAAAAATGCTCTTCGCCTATGTTGATTTCATTCAGCTGTTAATTTTAAATAACATAGTTTCTCAATCAGCTTCTGTAATTATAGGCTTTTAAAGATGGTAAGATATGAAATATAAAAGGCTGATCTTATAATAATAGGAAAGAAATGTTGGTGTGTCAGAGAATACAACATTCTTCCTGAAATGCAAGTCGTACCAGTTAGGCATATTACACAGATGCACTAGTATGTTGCTGGGATTTTCATTTCTTTGTTTCAGATGGTAACCATTCCATCTCCAGCAGTTCATCATAATAATGGATGAATCCTCCTGTAAAAACAAGTTAAAAATTAGATTGTATGATCTGGATATACAGCTTCTTCACTAGGTTTGAGATTTTTCTTAAGGATCTTCTCTAGTTTTAAAAAAACCCAGCCAAACAAACACAAAACTACCTTCCAAAGCCAACTGATTTATTGAAGCTGCGGGTAAGAGCCAGTCTCTGTCTACCACCACCACCTACCAAAAGACAAAATTCGTAATTAAAATTGGGCTTTGGTGTCTTTGCACCCTATGTTAAACTGAATCAGTCCAATCCTGCACAGATTTGTTCCCGGTGGCCTTAAGTTAACACAGAATTTAGTGTAATAAATGGCTGCAGCCTCCCCCTCTCCTCTCTGAAGAGGAGGTGAACTGCAAGATCAGGTGGCCCATGATTTTTTTGCTGTTTTGCACCTGTCTGCAGGGAATGCTAAGGGTAGTTTCTGCAGCTCTCCTGAAGCACAGCTCCCTGCACAGAAGCACTTCTCTGCCCTTTCTTATTCGCCTTTTGTACGATCCCATCTGGATCCAAGCAGGGATTTGTTGCTGAAATTACAATACTTTACAATGTGGTTTGCGTATTTTTGCACTTCCTCATTTAGTCTGATGAGAGCACTATCAAGCTTATCATTGCAGCGCACTGAACTACTGAACAAGCTCCAAGCTGTCCTTGTTGCCCTCTTTAAATCTAAGAATGGTAAATTATCTTGTCTCTCTAAGGAATCAAGGAATTAGGATTGTAAGTAGAATACTATGCTGTGGTCTGTAGTCTATAACCCAGTTAAACAACTTTACATGGTAAGTGGCACATGGGTGCCTGTTTTGATAAAGGATGTTAGGCTGTAAAATTAATATGAAATTTATTAGGAAATGAGTAATATTTAGACTAGTAGTTCTGATACTTTTGCAGGAGATTCCCTGCAGAGCATTTTTGGGGTAGGGTTTTCAGATGATACTGTCCAACTTAATGTTGAAAAGATAAGGCTTGCTGTCTCTAGGGAAAGCAGAAGATCTTGGCAGAAGTTTTGCTCTAAGCAGCAACTTGCAAGTTTGGGTCCAAGTTACTTAACTCTAGGCTGAAAGTTAGCATTGAATTGTGATGGAATGACTAATTGTGCTAGGATATGATAAATGTGCAGTGATGGTTAGGACAGTTTACATTGGTATGAATATACCAATATTTATATACAGGAGTTTTAATGCATTATTATGAGAAGGCTAATTATATATTGCAGAGATTTAATCGCCAAGATAAGCTGCATATTTATGATATGAAGTGGCTTAAGCAGATGAATAGTATAAAAGTTGTTGGGCATAACGTCACAGTACTCACCTGCTTGAAATAGTCTTAAGCTATATTATAAAACCAACCATTTTGGTCTTGTTTACCTCTGTGCAAGATAAATTCAGATTTCACTGATGTTTGGAGCTGTTTACAACTTGTCTGGATTGTATCATGAGTGTTCTTGTGTCTTCAATCATGTCAAATAAAATACTGTAAAACTAATATTTCTTTTTGTTGTTACTATTTTTATGAAAATGGCTATAAAAAGAAACATAATTTGTTATGAAAGTGAGAAAGGCCAAGTGGTTATTCTTGCATTTGGATGCTCCTTCATATGTATTACTGAAGTGACACGAGCTGTATGTATTGCTAATGAGATTTCTTCAACCTTTTAGAGGTGTGGACACCTATAGTCTTTGCCAAGGGCTTGCAGGCCCCTGTGCAGCACGCACAGCTCTTTGACAGGAGGCTGCTGCGTTGTCAGTTCACTTGTGTACTTTCTAGGGAGACTCCATATGTGCCCAAGGTAGAAATCCACTGCTGGTGGTTACTCAACTTCCACCAAAGCTGATGTAGCTCAGAATAGGGTGTCAGCTGGAGTTAAGACAGGAAGACTTTGGACAATACCAAAAGCAGGTGAAGTATTTTCTGTCATGATGCTCTGAGAGAGACAGGAAATCAAATATAAAAATTGATATATCAAAGAGAACTGTAGTCTCTTAGGCCTTGTCAAAGACTAGTTTATTCTTAAAATTGTATTATCAGGCCAATAAGCTGGCCCAAACCCAGCCATATTTGCATGAGAGTGTACAACTTATGTGTTACTAGATCTAGGGATGTTTAGTTTAGTAAGGCCCAGCTGCACTGAAAAAAACTTGTGTAACAGTTTGTGCAATATTATATTTTTCTGCTAACCTTTGCAGGCCATGTCCCTCTAAAATTTGACTGTGTTGGCACTAGCTGTAGAGATGATTCAGTGGTGTTTGTGACCTTACTCTACAATACTGCCCAGGTGCAACGACACAGAGAATGAATTGAGATGCATAGCAGCCACTACACCCCAATTTCCACCTATTTGCTGCAATGAAGGTGTTTTACAAGTGCTTTATGACTATAATTATAAACACCATCCTAATAGGCTAGGTACTGTATTTAACTTGTAATGAACTTGATTTCAGCTAAACATTCAATTAATGTTACTAGTACAATGGGAAATATAATTACAGTCTTCAGGGACACATTAAGAACCAAATTTTGCTTTCAGCGTCCTAGTGCATTGCTCTGGTTTCCAGGGGAGTTTCATGCATGTGCATTCAGAATTTGGTCCTTTCACTGGACTTTTGTAAATCTTAAGGCTTTCTCATATAAGTATGTTTAAATATAAAGTTACAGCCCCACCTTGATAGGAAGGAGTTTGTTTAAATTGTTGGTTCTACCAAGATCACACAAATCTTTATTGAAATTTGCAGATGGTGTTTTCATGTTAACAGCCATGGAATAAAACAATTTATAAAACAACCTCCATGACAGCAGTGTTCAACTTCCCCAAGGACTTTCTCTCAGTTTCCTAAGCAGCTACATGAAACACCACCCAGACATCTGTCTTAAGGACAATGGATTTAGAGTCCTGTTACTCAGCGCAAGAGATGCCTGATTTTCAAGAGACGTAGCTTGTATAAGTTGATGAGAACTGCAGATGCTTTGTCTATCTGGGATTCAGACTTGTTATTTGCCAATCACATTAGGTACTGATGTTGGAAAACTTGTGATTATTTTTTTAAGGAATAAATCATGTTTTATTAGTTCTCATTCATTCCTTGCTGTGTTCTAACACACTGAAACACTTTTGTGGTGGGATTGCTGTAGAGTGACAACAAGGTATGGGGGGGAGATGGGCAGAATTTTGTGCTTTTTTTCCTTCAAATTAGAGATATGAAAGCGGATATTCAAACAAAATAAGAAGTTTGCACTACAGCCTGTGCAGTTCCACAGGTGCAAAGATGAATTTCTTGCAGTAAAAACTGTCTTATGCTATTCTGAAAATGCATCACGGCAAATGTCAGGAGTGCTGATTAGCCTCTGGGGTGGTGAAGATGTTCATGGTGTATTTGTGATGTATGAGTTCGTGACAATTCTGTTTTCATACCTGTGACTTAACATGGGGATATGCTCATGGACAAAAAAAAAAATTAAGATCTCAGCTTCACTAGGGGGTGTATCAAAAGCAGCTGAGCATACACCTCACTGATATAAAAGGACTGTGCAGTATATTGTTAGTCACTTAACTGTAAATATTTTTCTGCAAACCAAGAAATTCTGTATCTTCTTTGTTTAACATACAGTTGTGTTGATGCTGGTGATAATTTTGAAGTAGTATCTATTTTCTCATTTTTCAGGGACTGTAATAACAGGAAAAAGTTTACTAGATGCTACATTCCAGGAGCACTGGCTTTGTGCCCAGAACAGAAATCATTGAACTAGGACATAGCGTTTGTTACCATGTGATGGCAAAAAATTGTTTTAAGAACTTGGTAGATTGCAACCACTATGATCCTTCTATCAGTGTCCACAGGTGAGCTTACATAAATATGAAGAAATGAAAAATACAGTATAAGCTTACATTGGGAATATTGTGTGCTGCAGAAGAGCCAACAAGTAAAAGGAGGATGATACTGGATCGAGTGTGGGGAAACCTAAGGAATCAGCTGAAGAGGTGTGTAACCGGGATTTGGATGTGGGGGGACAGAGGCACTGGTGTGCTCCAGCAGTAACTGAAGATCAGGGAAGGTTTCAAAGCAGAAAGGAGTGGTGAGACTGACAGCTGTGAATGCCAGTTTGCTAAACCATAGTAATCTGAGGAGTTAGAAAGGTGACTCTCCCTTTCCTATGGACAACAAGGAGTATTTCCTTCCCTCTGAGGAATAAGCTCTGCACCTCTAGTAGGAACTTCCGTCTGTCATCATCTGATAAGAGCGGACACCAGACTGAACATATCCTCTTCCTCTGTAGTACAAAGAGCAACCTCAGTGCTGATCTGATGCTTCCCCCCCACGAGTACTCTGCATACCGTAGATGTGCCATCGCTGCGTATTTGCTAACACGTAGCAGCAGTTAAAGCACTATAGTACCATGTATTCCCCACAGAGCTTTTACTTTTCATATAGTGACAATCATAATGGATCTATTTTCTCAGTCTGTTTCCCCCCCACACTCCCTGACACACACACAGTTTATCTAGATAGCTATCAGCCCCTCAAAATGGGTGGAGTTGAAGGAAGTTAACTGTGAGCAGAGCAGAATCCAGCAGAAAAAATGCTGGTCCTGCATGACATCTGCAGGGGTTCCTGTATTTGAGTGTGTTTTTCTACAAACAACATTACAGCCTCCTCCAGGTAATTTTCTCACTATATTCCTTGTGTAAGCAGAGGTCCCAGATGGCAGTAATATCTGCAGGGTTTTAGCAACACACAGCCAGCTGCCTTGTCCATAAAAAAGTCCTTAGCATGTAGCACACAGGTGCACAGGAGAATAGATATTTTGTCAGTTTAGGGCAATAAGGTCAGAATTTAAATCTGATAATTGTTTAAGGCATTTGAAGAATCAGGTAACATGGTTGAGGGTGTTCCAAATCACATTTAAATTAATTTTGTAGTTACTTTGTTTTGGTTTAAGGTTGAGACATGAGATTGAAGATCAAAAAGTGCCACACACTTTATCAAAGGTGCTACAGGACTGAGGAGATGTTGCCAGAATGCACTGATCACATCCCACAGAGGCATTTATAATTTATCTCCTTCAGAGTCCAGTAGTATATAGTATGAATAGTAGTTTTAGACTTTTTCCCTTTTTACTGTATCCAGTATTCTTGCTGACTGCAATTGCAGCTCTGTCAGAGCATCAGAGGAGATGCATTTAGCTGGAAAGGACCTCAGACATCAACTATATCTCACCTTTCTGCTGCAAACCAGTATTAGTTCTGCCTAAAATACTCCCAATTTTTGTTTAATCTGGTTTTGAACCTTCTGATGCTTCAATGGTGCTACATACCTAGGCAGTTTATTTGTGTTCCGCTGTCCTCAGCTTTCTAAAGTTTTACATAATGTCAACTCTGACTCTCTGTGGCTGTCCCACCCCTAGAGAACATGGGAACATTTCATCCCATTCCTGCTCTGACAGCTTTTGACATATCTGGAGACTAGTTTCGTGCTTTCCCTGAATCTTATTCTCTAATTAAACCCTGGGTTTTTCAATCATGTTTTATAGACCTGTGATCTTTTTTACAGTTCCACTGACAGCTTTGAGGATTAGACAGTGGATGCTGTTTTTTTGCAGATAAACATGTCATTGCTAGAAGGACATTTGGAAAGCAGTGCCGAGGTCATTGTGTGCACACATGTGGAGGACTTGTGTTGTGCACATCTCATTGTGAAACTGAAAGCCCCGGTGAAGCACCAACAAACAATGAAATGTGATGTGAGTAGTTGAGGCATGTTGTATTTTTGACTTCTGAAAATGTTGATTAAAAAAAGGCTTCCTTATGTGCAGTCTGAAGGGTGCATATTTAAACCTTAGGATCTTGTTACAGTAGTTAATATTATATTAGCTGGGAGTGTTTTTGATGAATTTTGATAAATGAGGTAACCACAAATAATGGTTATAAAACACACTGCAAGTTTTGCACTCATTTTGCTTTTAGAATTTGCGTTGTTAAAGCATTTTCCTTGAACGGCTATAATGTGGAAGTTCTGATAAACTATCCATGCTTTACTGACCTGAAGTGTGTTGAGCTTTTCAGCTACATGAAAAATGCTGCAATGAAAAGCTTAAAAGAGGGTGAGAAATATCTAAATTTCTGAATGACTTGCTGGGGAAGTTTAGGCAGGCTACATTGAGCTTTTAATTGTGAAATTAAAATGCAATAAAATACTCCAACTACAGAAAATCAGGCTCCACTCAGGTCAAAATCTAATTTCATCTGGTAGTCACATTTACTTTTGACTAGGTGGTCTTTAAGTCTCTCTTACACACCCCCTGTCATTAGAATTCCCGGCCCTGTGCTTTGGGAAATGGGGATTGAAATGAAGAATGTTGGAAGATAGTGCTTTAGACTCGGTCACTTAATTGCTATTTTTCTCTGTATTGATGGGTGTGGAAGAATCACATGATCTCTTGGTAGATTCCCACTGCTCCATCACCTAAATATGTATGGCTGGTACAATGCCAACAGTGTATGGTAAGCCTTATGAACACTATTTCCTCTCTCCTTAACTGATGAGGAGAGCAGAATTGCTGTAAACAATAATACAACTCACTGTAGTGCAAACTCTGTAATACCAGATTTGTTTCATCTGCCCTGTTCTCCTCCACAAAGTTGAAATGAAGCATTTTTCACATTGTCTCCAAACCCAACAGACCTCACACGAACAAAGAAGAATATGGAATTGGTATGATCATCTTGGTGTGCCCTGAGAACCCCAAAAGATATGCCCTGTTGATATGCATGGTCTGCAAATGCAGTCCTGGTTGGGAGTGACAGAAGAGCTGGACATGTTTCAGATACCAAAGCAAAGCGGTGAAACTCCTCAAATTAACTGAAGAGTTCTTGGGGGCTTTTTGTGTGTTAAGTTATATTCATCTTCCCAGAGTACTATTAGCATATTCACCTACATTTAAATAATTAATTTTCTTTCTTGTTATACGCCAACTCTTAATTTTTTGTTCTTTCAAAATTATTGAAATCTGTGACAAGAGGTAGTGATATGAGGAAACGTTTGGTTTCTGGTTTGTTAATCAATTCCATAATATCTCGTTCTTCACAATTGCTTGATTTAATAGCACCAATTTCTGCTTTCAGGTCTTGACTTCCCTGTTAAGCATTTAAGTTTCAGAATTTTTTTTAATCTTTTAACCTTTATCCCTTTGAATTTTTTTTTTCTCAGCCTATAATTTATTATACAGTCTCCTGTCAGAGGAGGAGGTAGACTAGGTGATTTTTACTGTATTGCAAATTATAATTATTATCGTTATTTGCATTAGTAATGGATTCATTCTTATCACTGAAAACAATTCCATTATCTGATCAGACAGTTATCTTCACACTGTCCGTGATCATATATTTTTATTAGGCACCTCTTTCTCTGGGGGTCAAAAGGAGAATTATTCGTCAGTGCAGTCACTTTTCTCTTCACTTTTAACATTTTCCTTGGTTAAAAAGAAGTTTTTAATCCCCTACCGGTGTCCTTTGCAACAGAAATATGCCCCTTTCTACTCCTGTGTCACTGCCCCTTCAGACCCAGCAAAAAACAGCTTATCGCTGCTATGATCTGCCCTTTAATGTCTTTCTGCTGCAGCTGCTGGGAGAGGGCTTGCAATTCAGGTTCAGTGGAAGGAACCGAGAGGCTGATTTTCATGACCTAGTGAAGACATTTTGCCTCATTTTTGAATTAAAGCAAAGGCTTGAGGATCTACAGTCTCTCTTCAATGAAGTGGAGAAATGTCCTTTCCCAAACCATCCCTCCCCGTGTTCTATGGGAGACGTGGGTTTGGAGGTAGATGACTGCAAAGTGAGGGTGCAGAGGGAGCAAACACATCCTTCTCTCTGACTCCCTCCTGAATTTACTGTGCCTCTGCAGGGGTATAAAATGGTCAGATGGCACCAGTTTCCAAACCACAAGCAAAGGGGAGATGAGAAAGTTTGGAAAGAGATGTGAGGTCAGGCCACTAACCCTCCCAAGGGACTGACAGCAGCCTTGGTGAGAGCTGAAGGTGGTGGAGAACCTCTTTTCACAGCTCTCCCGTTGATTTTTATTCCCTCATCAAATGAGAGATGGTTGGTGTTTGGGTAAGGAATTAAGGGCAGTAAGGAAAAAGTCTAAAGATTTTGAGGTTTTTTTTTAAGCAGTACCTATGGAAGTTTCTGTAGTTCAACTCAGGTTGTGGTCAGCAAACCCAGTGCTCCCTGTTCAGAGAAGGAGGGGACGGCTTCTGCTCTTCTACTGTCTCACACAGGACATACACGTGCTCACTGTATGTTTTGCATCCCACGTGATTAAGGTGATGGCTATGCTCCTCCTCCATGAAGAACCACTTCTAAGCGAGAAATGGCACCGCTGTCACAGGAGACCTCACCTTCCAAACAGGATAATCAGCACTCCCAGGGAAACCTGGACTTTGAAACTGCACACCCCAAATTGAGGGACCCAAGCCACCGGTATTGTACATTGCTGTTATTTTTCATGACGCCAAATGTGAGACTTATGTTTATCTAAAATTATATGCAAAACTAAAATAATGTGAATTATTATGAGGAAAAAGTGCATTGCTTTGGAGGTTTAGATCCCCTTTTTCCCCCTTCACCTCACTAAAGTGTTTGATGTGAAGAAATTATCCACTTAATTCAAATAAAGGTAAGATTTTTTATGGAATATGTACCACAACAATAATTACATGGGCCATAGCACAAAGAGGAACTTGAATGCAACTTTTGGGTTTGGGTCTCACATAATATAGGTCTTCAATATGCTAGCAAGTGTAGTAGCCACTCAATTGTTATTGTGTAATTGAATACAACATTTAGACTAATATAAAGAGTACTTTGCTTCTTGTTTCTGTTTGTATACAGGCACAATTTAGAAGTAAGTGTCATCTAGGTCACTATTAGTATTTTTTCATTTAGGGATGTGGGAGCATCACATTGACCTTCTTTCTTCCTCTGCTCCCTACTGAAGCCTTCTGTTTTGACCAATTAAGAATACTGATACATTTTACTCATTCGCTGTCTTAAAATTTTAGAGGGTTTATAGCGGAAAAAAATGGGTATCTGACCTTATTGCATAATGTCTTTGGCAAAAGATCATATTTTCTTCAAGTAAATATCTCTTTTGTCAAAGAAACTGTTTCCAGTTTTTAGACATAACAAGATGTTAAGAAGTTTAGCCTTTTTTTTCACAGTTAAATACAAACATACAGAGTACATATTTCTGAAGTATGAGGGTGTAGTAATATAGCTTGTGATTTACACTCAAATTAAGAACAAAATTGCCTTCAGGCATAACATCATAAAATTCCTATTTGCAACCTCTGAGGATACATCCCAGAAAGGTATAGAAATAAATATGCATACATAACACTGTCAGATGTGGCTAGGTGATGAAAGCTCTATTATGACAAGCTAGATTAAAAAAAAACCTCAGGAGGTTCAGGAAGGACAATTCATCAATGCCAAATTAAGATACTCTCAAATATGTCTTGAAAGATAGGACCTCATTATCCTACTGATTTATGGAGCAAAGTAATGACTATAGACAGCATTGTCTAAAGACAACAATGAGCACTGCTATACTTCAGTAATAATTAGAGTCACATGAAATCTTCAATTTTTTTTTTTTATTGTTCTCAGATGATTTGTAATATAGGAGAAAAACACATTGCACATGGCAATCTAAAATGTAATGAAAATACGTGGTCCAAGTTGCTCCCATATTTAAAATTCTGATTGCAATGCTGCCCACCAACAAAATAATAGTAATTTCTGGCAGGAATTATAAAACCTAAACTACAGTACAAAGCATTTTTCACCAAATTACTCATTCCATATCCACAATTATAGCCCATTTGTTTTCTTATGCTGATAACAAAAGATACATTTTAAGATCTGCACTGTGTTACTCTTCCTTTAATAAATAAAGTGAGCTTTTCAAAAGCTGCAAAATGATGCAGATAAAAATCAAAACATTTCTACAAAGACTTGCCATGAATTGCGTGATATTAAAGTTTAAAAAAATAATCAATTTAGTGTGTATTTTTGAACATGATTTGTCACAAATAGCATTCCCAATAGATAAGAATGATTATATGGTAAAGAGCGTAATTTATATATCTCAAGCACTATGCTTTTGTCACTGACATCGTTAAGGAATTTGACACGTTTGCAGGAGAACAATATATGTCAACTGAAATATATACCAATTAGCCATAAATGGGACACTGAAATGAATGATGCATGTGCATGCTATACTTACAAGTAATAACATGTGGTTTAAAGTCACTTGCGTTTTCAAACAAGAATTCTTTTTATGTTGTCATTTAAAAAATCTAATATTTCAAAAGGTCAGGAATAAATAGCACCATTAGCATTAAAAGCTAGCTAAAGGGAAAGTAATTTGTTGTTCATTTAACATTGCATTTTATGTAATAGCTTTGTAAAGTGTTCAGGAGGGGGGGAGAGATTTTACTCTGCTAAAACAAGATGACGGCAGCTCCAGTTCATTATTAAAAGGAGATTTTTTATTATGCTATTGTCAACTTTAATGTCTTGATTCTGTTAGGTGTTTGTTAAAATTACATGGGCTGCTGAAGTGGCTATGGCAAAGGATAATGCAGAGAATATCATGACTGTCAAAACAATTGTGTAGGCAAGAATCTGCTTATACTAAGGTAAAGGAACAAAAGACAAAGGAGAAACTCTTCTGCAGTGTTAGGAAGTTAATAACCCTGTTGAGGTTTCCTCAGCAGGAGGTACTGAGATCAGGAAGCCAAATTCTAGAAGAGACAGATTGTCAGGGCAGAAGGAAACAGGCAGTGTCAAAGGGACACGGGGACATGGAAATCCAACATCAGATGCCAGCTCCCGTGTCTATGGCTATGCGTGCTATGGGTAAACCCATGACTATTTGTCTCTCTGGAGAGGGGACATGCATTCCTCCTTGGACTGGATGACATGAATGAAGTGTGAAAGCCTGTAGAGTCCTGAGGCTGGATCCTCTGCCTCCTGCCCAGCTGTGGCCGTGCAGCTGCGGAGAGCCGAGAAAGGCTTTGCTGGAGTGACCCACACCTGGACTCATCGCAGCCTGATGCAGGACAAACAATTCACATCCTTGAACTTATTAAACCTTTCTCTCTTATTCTACCACTATAAGGCTGACCACAGATGGTAAAAACTGGAGCCAAAATAAGTGTTAGCTTATACCCATCACAGACAACATAGGCTGGGAAGAAAGCACGCAAAGCAAACTTCGCTGTGCACTTGCTGCTGCCGTGAGGAGCTGCACAGGGCGAGAGGAAGTGTAATGAGGGGAAGACACAAGTAGTATCGTCAGGGTGAAAAACATTTGGTTTTCCCTCTTGAGAGAAGTCAGGCAAGAAACTGGTTTAGCATTCTAATACCCCACACACATCTATGACAACATAGCAAGGGGGGTGTCCTTTACTAATTCACATATTTATTCCCTATTGTCCTCCCTAGGGCAAGGTTTCAGGGACTCAGAAAACAGTGACTCTCCAGATCAAAATAGGATCATACTGTGCTCCTGGGGCAGCACAATTGGGTACTGCCTTTTAATCTAGGCAAGAAGCACAAGTGTAATATAGAAGGTTTTTAAATATAAAAGCAAGCTTGCACATCTCTGACTAAAACTGAAATTTCTGGGGTATATTTTCTTCAGTTGGGTTAAACCAAGTCAGGTTTTCATGTAAGGAACTTATTCCATCTCTGAGCAAGCCCACAGGTTGCCAATCTTCAGTGCTGATGGTCCTTTATCTATTCTTTACAGCCCCCTCTCCTTCCTGTCACCTTGCAGTGAGAGCTGGCAGAATGCACCAAACTGATTAAACCACTTTTTCTTCTGTATTAAAAGAGTAGTGCTCCAACAGAATAAGTTGGTTTCAGCCTGCACCACTCCATGGGAAATCCGAAGCCTTGCTAAGGGGTTGATGCCCTTCGGGACAAGATATTCTGGAGGAGGAAAGATCACACAGAGAGGCAGAAAGAGCAGAGTGTGGGGAACCTCAAGAGAAACTGCTGAAGAGAAAAGGTCCCAAGGAGTAGTAGATTTCCAGGTCCCAGCAGTTCTGGTTTTTTTTTTCAGTGAGGATGGGGTTCCTCTGGCAGCAGAGGAGAAGCAGCCCACTTCTTGAGCAGCAGGCTGAGGGAGCTGAGATGGGATTATGTAGGGACAGAAATGAATTTGTGAACTACCCACACTTCAGCTGAATGTGTTTGTCAAAAATCAGGGAAAGAAGTGACTCCCTCATTGCATTATCTGTTTTGACCACATCATCTGACAGTTTTGTTCAAGGCTAAGGGCCAGCATATGAGATTTCAGGACACTTAGGTGATTGTTCTGATTATAAACATTCTAGTGAAACTTCACTAACATTTTAAATTTGCTGTGTAGTTTTCTCAAATGAATTCTATCCAGATTATATACTACAAGCTTAGTTCAGCATTAATACAGCAAAGCACATTATCAGTTCTCCATCATGTTCACTGTTCCATCTCTCACATGTAATGAAAATTAAACTTCTGTCCTTCTTCTGTAACCATTCATCCTATCTCTGTTTCATCTTTATCTCACAGTAATTCTAGGCATAGCCGTCTGTTTGATTAAGAACATCAGCTTCCTTAATCCTGTCCTGCTACTCATGAGCACGTTTGCTTTCGGTAATGCCCAGAAGCCACTATACAGACTTTGTTACCTGCCCCCTTTCCTCCTTTTGTCTGAAATTATTTTGAAACAGGATGAAATCAGGGGAATTTTTCAACAGGCTTTGGTTCATTCACTCCTAAAGCTACTCTAAAAATTTTGTCTATAGTGAGGTATCCACAGACTTAACCCCCACCTCCCAAACCAGCAAAATAACCACATCACCAGTATTATAACTACAGTGATTGCAGACTCCAGTGTTTTATGCATTATTAGCTTTTATTGGTAGCAAGATTTTGGGCATCCATATGTGCTGTTAACAAGCTGTAAGAGTTTGCAGAACATCCTCCCTCACCATCTCGGAACCACAGAAATGGAATCTGAACAAAAAAAAAAAAAAAAAAAAAGCACCTTGAGTTGTCAACATCTGTTGAGATTATACAAGTGGATATTTTTTTTAACATATGTCAACATGATTTGTCATTTTACACAACTGAACACAACATACTTTGAGTTCCTAAGTTTCAAATGTTATTGCTGGGGAAAGCATTGGCGGACTGAATTTATTCTGGTTCACTGCCTGTCTTCCTTCAGTTTTACATTTTTTTTTTTTCTTTCATATTTTAGGTTACCATCACTATGTAGGTTGTCACAACTATTTGTGCAAAGGCCATGAGTCAGTGGAAGAGTGAGTGCCTATCTACAGGAATACAGTCCATCAGCAACGTGCTTTGGTGAACAGGAGCTACAACTGGACTTAGGACTTCTCTTTAGAGGTAATACTGCTGGACTGTAATCAATGCTTTGCTTGAAATTGTTTCCATCTCCCATGTTGTCTTTTAAGTGATGGCATTTTAACTATGATTTTGTATATGAGTCTAAACCATATACTACACCTCCTCTTCTAGAAACACAATCATGGGGTGGATAAAATAAAATAACTGATAAAGTTAAATGAGGGAGTTTATTTTAAAAAGTCCAGGAAAATGTGTAAAACTGGACCAGTAAATCATACTTCTATAATCTGAACATCCAAGACATATTACACAAAATCTGGATAAATTAGTTTTAGCCTCCTTCCCTCAACATTGCATGTAGGCTTGTAAGAGCTCATTGGAAGGGTAGGCTTATTATCAGCGTCCTTGTTCGTCAATCACGATCTCAGGGACCATCAAAATCAATGGAAAACTCCTGCTGGTTCCAGCTGACAGTGAATCAGACATCCTAATGCAAGCTCAGACACAGATAACTAGTTCTTGTGGACAGGAGGATCTTGGCAAGAATTATATTGATAATCCAAGCCAGTGTTATTTTTTTTCACCCAAGGGGTTATACAGGAAGTTTGCTTTTCTGAAGCCTGGGAATATTTTAAGTTTTTCTTTGAATTTATTTAACGCAAAAGGTTGAAGTAGTAGTGAATTGAACTATGGATGAACAGTGTCTTGAAAGGAAGGAAATAAAAGTTTTTCTTGAGAGTCTTTTTCTTTTAATTGCTTAAATAGCTTTTCTTGTGAAAATGTGCTCACCTCACATATAATTTTGTCACCTATCTTCCCAAGTAATTTTCAAGATTTTCACAATGGATATACTTACTCTGTTCCGTTTTCTCCAGATTGCACTGTGATAGTTGCAGCCCCTAACTTAGGAAAAGTTGGATTTAACTGTTTGTTGTTCCAAAGAAATTTAACCTTTGTAACTGTTCGAATGTTAACTTCTACATCAATGAAACTTATGTAAGTCTTGTCTGGTTGGAGGGTTCCCCTGTAAAAAAATAACATTTTATGGATGTGAGGCATGCTAGCTTTTAATATTAATTACCAGTCCTGTCAACTGATTGGCTGCTGTAGGAAGTGAGTAGAAAGTTAGCAGAGAGACAGTATCTAGCTTGTAATATGGTAGCAACATTATTGCCAATTTTCCAACATAAGACATCCCAAAGTAGTGTTTGTCAGAAGAAGCAAAGGTGGGTAGGCCTGATAGGCTGCAGTCACACCTCACAATGAAGACCCAGTGACAGGACAATCCCTGTGGAGAAGGTAGAGCTTGCTCCCGGTTGCTTATGAAGGCAGAGTTTTCTGCACGTAAACGAAATTTTCATTTAATGTTAATTTATTTATATGAAACAGATGTTGGATTTATTTGGGATGGCCAAAAGGATTATCCACCAGCTGCTCAGCCTGGCTCTTTAGCAGAGATTCCCACACTTGCAGCACTGTGGCAGAGTCAAATGTTCATGTGCTCTTTGGTAACTGTAGTTTATAATCTGGGTACTTATTTCATGTTACATCAATATAGCAAGCTCTAAGTGGCAGCATTTTGAGGCTGATAATGGCTTCAGCTACTACATCTCACTGAATATGAGTCAATGCTTTTCTGATCCTCTCCTTTGCCCTCTCCCATCCCCGTGCTCTGGAGGTGAAGGGCTACTTTCTTAAGTTTACCCCTACTATTTGAAGTCAAGAGAACTTTG
Organism: Tyto alba; assembly: GCF_018691265.1. NCBI lineage: Eukaryota > Metazoa > Chordata > Aves > Strigiformes > Tytonidae > Tyto > Tyto alba. The sequence goes on from NW_024881261.1 coordinate 8,470,915, forward strand.
AATGTGTGATGCCTTTATTACTGCAGAACTGTTATTGTAGACATGACCTGAGAGATACAGGAGGGGAAAAAAAAAAGCAGAGGATCCAGAAGAACCACCCAGAGGAAACCTCTTGTCATGGCTTAACAAGCTTCATGAAAAAGACAGGATTTTTATTCCTTCCCCTATCTTTCCACTTTCTCATTCATCTGCCTCAGAGGATGATATTTAGTCTCCTCTACATTAAAAGGCTTATAGTAGTGGAAGTAATGAGAGACAAGACAAAATCCCTTTGCCTTTTTGTTTCTTTGCTGGATCCACAGTGGTGCCTAGTAGGTTAGAGCAAGATTTGCTGGGGAAAAAAAAGTTCACTTCCAGTAATTGAATGGACACAGGCCCTGCAAAGGGCAGCGGGAGAACACTGGAGTGCATTCAGTGCTGGCAGACTCATCTCAGGTGGATGTATGGGTGCCTGCAAACTGGGATCAGGTCATAGCAAGCACCTGCTTCCAAGTGTGAGGACATGAAGTCCTTCTTGGAAAAGAAGTGGAAACGACATAGTTGTCAATAAACAAAAACCAAACCAAAAAAATAAACCCCCAAACCCACATCAAAATGCCTTCTCCCTATTTTTCATCATTTCAGTTATTTTAGTTAAAACAAACAAGAAAAATGCAAATAAACAAGACCACACGAGGCAAGCAAGCAAATGCTTCAGTGTAAGCAGGCAAAGTTATGAGCAACAAAAACTAGATTTTTCTATAGTAAATCATGAGGTAACTTCATCTGTAAGCAGCCATGGCAGCAACATTTTACAAGCCTGCGAAAGACAAAAAGATCAGAACTCTGCTATTGTATGTCCAGCAAGACCTTAGTGGGACAGCAAACAAGTGACACCAAATTCTATCATTTTAAACTCCTGCATTCCGACCATCTCCTTTCAAATGTAAACCCAGAGTGAGTGAACTGTCACTGCATTTACATAGAGCATAGAATTTGATCTCTAAAATAAGACCAATCTAAACAGAAATATTAATTAAAATTATAAACTAAATATTCTAGAAGAGAAGTTTCTTACTGTTGAATTTTTAACTTACTCAATGATCTGATGCTGCCTTGTGTTCCCACCACTTCCATACAGGGCAACGTTTACATATCCTTTTACTTTACGCTTTCCAGAGAGGGTCACGGTTACTTTGTACCTCCAAACTATACAGAAGAAATACGGTAAGTTAGATTGTACCCAGGGAGAAACAGTCTCCAAAATATCAAGTCTTATGTTATTTTTGGTCTGTACACTATGGTTGAAAGCAAAAGAAAATTATCACTGTCCTTCACTTTCAGTTCAAGGCTACATCATAGGCTGTCTGGACTCAAAGTGGTTAACACAATGCTCTCACACATGAATCTTAGTTCTTGTTGTTCTTCCTTGGGTTATAACCATGCTAAACAAATACAAAACACCAGTGAGTCAGATCTGTCATTGTATTCTAATAAGATCAACATGAGAAATGAATAGACATTTATGTTACTTTCTGGGAAAAAAAAAAAAAAAAAAAAAAGAACAACTAGTCAGTAACATGGTAAACACAATATAGACCTCATAATTTTGAGCATGAAGGTTTTCATATACAATGAAGGTGGAAAGGAGGAGGTATTAGGAATAAACACTGGTACATACCAGAACATAAGGAGTGTAAAAAAATTCTGAAGCTCAAGGAAACTAATTTTTGTGGGTGGGAACTTTCTCCTATCATGCAACTAGCAAAAGCAGATCTTCTCCCTCATGCTTCTTGTTTACAAAGGCAAAGGAAGAACCATCTTGTGAGAGATGACATTTAGGATAACTTCAGTTGTATAGGAGGTCATCTGGTCCATCCCCTTCTCAAAACAAGGCCAGCTGTAATCGGCTTGCTCTTGGCCTTTGTTGAATGGAGTTTTGAACATCTCCAAAAATGGAGATTTCCCCGCTTCTCTGGGCCCCTCTTCCTGCATTTAACCACTGTCATTGTGATAGTAATTTTCATATGATTTAATAAGAAATTTCCTTGCTGCAAGTTCTGTGCATTGCTTATACTCCTTTCTCCTTGTACCTTGTAATGCAGTCCACTAAACATCTCAGGGACCTCCACTGTAGTTTATCAACATCTTTCTTGTACTGGAGTGCTGAAAACTGCTTGCTAGTACTGGAGCAAAAGAGGAAAAGGCATGAAGGACTGAAGAGCCATTGCACTGCCATGAGGTCTGTTCATCTATTAAAATTAATTGTAAAACAGGAAAGCAAAAAGGTTTGTTTACAAGGAGTAGGTAGCAATAGAAACAATTGAAACTCACGAGGAAAATCCTTGGCCTCTCCAGTATTCAGGTAAAGTTTCAGGAAATCGTTTTTAATTTTCCCTTTGAATTTATCTGCAAAGTGACCCATGTTTGGGCATCCCTCCTGTGGGCATGGGAAACAGCTTCCCTAGTGAAAACAAATATATCTATTAATAAAATCATCCAGCCAGACAAGAAAAAAAAATTAGTCATAGGACTGATTTTTAACATACCCTCCTAACTCTCCCTATATCACAGCAACAACAAATTTCAAGTAACTCTTTCTGTGACTTGAGAAAGATGATGCAAGCTAGCCAACTTTCTCAAAGGCTCTGATTTTTCAGGGCTCTCTGTTTTTTCTCATGCTATTTAGCTTAATCCAGCCAAATCAGTGACACCCTTGAGTAGTCTTGAACTGGAGCACAGTGGTGGAAGTGTCCTTGCCAGCAACTGATGAGAAAGAGTGATGTCTCCTTATACCTTCAGGATGGGTCAAGAAAGGCTTTGTCTTGGAAACAAAGCTCATTTTTGTTGTGAAAGAAGCTTTCTACTATGGTGACAGGAACAGGTAGTCACCTTCTCCCAAAGTGATCTGAGAAATGTGATCTCCATCACCTGCTCAGAACACATAAAGGTCAGTCTAAGCACTATGTAAGTTTATACCTCTGTCTGAAGGATATGATGTGCCTGTTACCTCCCCATTACTCTCAGGCTGTAGTTCCCTATCTGGGACAGGGAAGGGCTTCCTGACCTTGGTCCATAAACCATTGTGCTTTGCCCCTGAGGCCATTCTAAGACACCAGAGTACTTTGATCATGGACTGACCCTATCAGGTCATCATATATTTTTATTTCTTGTTCTTTTGAAAAGATTACATTTAAGCTGTGTTTTAAAGCTCACCTGCTAGCATATGGGATTCTATTCGTTTCTGTTTAATAAATACATTTGATGATTACAGGGACAAGCTCTCCTCCTTACCTCTTCCCCAGTTTGATGCAGCAGAGCAGGCCTGGGGAAGCTACAGTAGCTCCAGTAGTACCTCAGGGCTGTCACATCACCACAGAACCAGGGACAACCCTGTTTTTTTGTTGTCTTTTTCTAATTTGACCCGTGTCAGCTGCATGAGCTATAATACTTTATGATGTCTGACACTTCCTTCTCCTACAGATGCACTTGTTGGGTGCAAGCTAGCACATATAAGCTGAATTTCAGGTGTATAGATAAAGGCCGCTATTTTGATATGGTTCATCCTGAGGCTCTGAGAAATACTTACTGTTTCAAAAATGTCATATGAAGCACAAGAATAGCCTAGAAATCCATCAGGGTAGATAATACTGTCAGAGTAATACTTGTAACTCCTCAAATGATTACAAGCCACAAAGTCCCGAGTTCCTGTGGAAAGATGCTCCCAGGTTAGTTCTTCCTTTCTGCTACCGTTCGAGGAAAGATACTGTTACAGCCCTTGCCCTGTCGTTGGGATGCACCATTCCTCCTCAAAAGCCTCATCACAATTCTTGGAGTATCAAACATAAGGTTTGAAGTTTGTTTTTGCAATGAATTGATGCTCTAAGGAATGTCACTGACTCAACAGGTATAAAATGCAGACTGGAAATGTTTTGTGGAAACTGACTATGCAGCTCAGTCCAGCTCCTGCCCTCCCCAACACTTATTCAAGCAATCTGAGTTTTACAATAGAAAGGAGAACTGCATGAAGCAGATCTTTTGTAGGGAACAGATACATTACCATAACAAAAGAAAACCAAATGAAAAGTATTTAACAGTGAACTTCCTAGGGCTATGCTGATTTGCTCCAGCTGAGGACTTCAAAACAAAATTATTATTATTTGGAGGGTGCTTAAGGAAGGGAGATTCTTAAAATTAAAATAATGAATATATTATTTTCCTTTGTGTTGCCTTTATTTTCCTGACCTTAGGTTAAAAAGAAGATCATATATAACACAGCTATTTCTTTGTGCTTTAATTCCCTATTATTGATAACAAGTTTATAAAAAAAAAAAAAAAAAAAAAAGAAAAAGTAATGCTTCCAGCTGCACTGAATAAAACCTGGAGAAAAAGGCTAGTTATCACAAATAGATTCATGGATTTCCAGAGTTGAAGGTGTTTGTAGAGATGTAAGAAAGAGCTCAGATAATATACAGAAAAATCTGTACAGCAGAGATTTTGGGTTGTGGTTTTTGTTTGTTTGTTTGGTTGGTTGTTTTTGGTTTTTTTTTGTTTGTTTGTTTGGTTGGTTTTGTTTTTTTTTTTTTGTTCTGTTTTTGTTTTGTTTTGTTTTTAATGTTATGTGCAATTTAACTCTTTAAAGACACAGAAATTTTCTAATAATCAGAGCTTTTATTAGAACCATGTAAAACAACAAAGAACAAAGTATTTGAGCAGCTATGTGCCAATCCTTTTTTAGCCAACTAAAAATAGACACAATGATGTTGCTTTAATGCAACCCAGATTGTAATAGGTTATTAAATAAAAATAATTAATTGCTTTATCTCAGAAGAATTGCAGCTGAAGATACCCTAACAGAAGTAGCTTTGAGAATCGTTGTCCCACTCCACCCAGTACTACTGCTGGGCAACTAAATAGAAACAAAGTGAAATGTTTTGTTACAGACCCTTCAAAATTTTTGGTGCAGTTTCAGTAACGTTTGTTTCTGCTATTAGATACTTTAGAAGAGGCATATTTTCCAGAGGCAAACCCTTTGTCTTGTTTATTTGTGAATCAGGTCTGGAAAATGGTGTGTTCTGAGCATATTAACAGTTTCACTGCACTCTGCAGCTGCTATTGCTGGTGAGCAGACCAAAAGCTAATGCAAAACACCTGAATTAATACAAGTTAAGTTGATACATTGTGAGGGGTGACCTTCCCCTGAATTTGTAATGTAATCAAACTTACTTACCTTCCCAGATGCCATCAAGATCCACGATCTGTGAAACAGGGTTCTTCCCACACCCTGGCATTTGCTTTCCTCCGTTTGGATAAAAGTCAAGATGCCCTATAGCTGGGCTCATGCCAAAACCTGAAGCATTTAAAGGAGGGGTAAGCACATTTTAAATTAGTATTGTCTTACAGCTGGCCTGAAGTTTGTGTGTGTTTGGTATTTTAGGATATGAGCTGTTGGTGACCAGCATGGTGTATTTGTTCTGTGTCTATGCACCACCCAGCACAACTGAGTCTTGATGAATGATTAGGATACTTAAGTACCACAAAGCATTCATAATTTGGTATTAATACAGTAGATCTGAATGCTCACCTAAGTGGGGGATTGTGGGAGCTGAATCTGTGTGAATAATGTCGACAAACTCTGCATCAGATTTATCCAGTCTGACTTCAATTGAAGTGCCTTGAAAATAAGGTTGAGCAGGGTCCAGTCCTGGAAGAAAAAGGCTAGTGTTACATATATATAAAGAGAGATAGACATATAATTTTATATAACTTTACGATTGTATATGACTATCACATATATAGTTGCATATGGTTCCATGTATTTAATTAGTATAGGCATTAATGATACCGTATATGGTTTCTCTCACAACCTGTGTGAAGACTGTTAAATTTTACTGATTTACATCAATATTGAATCCCAACACTTGGATACATATATATTTATTGAACTTCCCTGTAATAATGCTGCTCAAATTGAGGCTGCTGTGTCTGCATCCCATATAGCTGATCTATTTGCCTGGTTTCTAGAGTATCTTATTTGAGAGTATCCAAACAAGAATTGATGCTGATAGCTCCCCATGTGCTTGTAGGTGTTGAAACCAGCCTGTCTACTTCTGGCTCTGGTCAAATTTTAGAAAAATACCTGGTTTTGAAGTGATGAACTTTGCTTTTGATCCTAGCAGAAAACAGAATTAGTTTGCTTTCCAAATTGCTGCAGCAATTTCAGGAGCTTGTAAAATCTTGCAGATTGTACAGTTTTTGCTACCTTATACTTTCATCTCTTGTTGTTCCTGGGCAGCAGATTTGGTTTTGCTTTTAGACTGAATTTTGTAAACTATTAGTCCAAGGTTCACCAAGACTGAAATCCCTGAGGAAAAGTAACAATTGAAAAGGGCTGTGTTAATAATATCCATAACTGTCTTTTGTGTATGAGGGGTCATTCTGTTTAATGCACTCTGCCCTTGGCACTGCCTGCATGATGAATAAGGTGATCAAGCACATATCTTTAAACACTGGAAGTGCTGAGCATTTTAAAAAACTGATAAAGAGTGCAGACTTCAGGGTGAGTTACCTGTATTTTGAGAAAGGAGTAGTCTGATCACAAGTTTAGCTGATAATACCTCTTTTCAGTTTTTCTCTCTGGGAGAGTATTGAAGGTTTTAAAATACTTGAAATAGTGTCTCTGCTTTGTGAGGTCTCTGGAATATCTTTTTTAGAAAAGAATTCATATTGCAATAGGTATGAATATTTGATTGCCATTTGCTTTTTTAAATAGCCAATTAAATAATTTGAGAAAGATGAGGGCTCTCCCCTTGAAGAACAGTGCAGGGATATGGCTAATAGTCGTGTGGTGGCTATGGTCACTGATGCTCCTGCTGTGGGCAGAGGGCTGAGACAGCCCGTGCTTCCACAGAACTTTGTTTTGCCTCTCAACCATATGCATTTTCATCATTTAAGTCTTGCAATGTTGCACAATGGTTCCTTCGAGAGTAATTTCCTCTCAGCTAGTGTGGGTAGAGAGCAGATTACAAACCAAAGGATGCTGGAAAATGAAAACTTGCTGTTGGATCAAAGGGAAGATGAAAAGGCTTCTGGCCAATAGTCACAGAGGCTTGATCCATTATATCTTGCAAGATAGACACTATTTATGGGACCAGTGGAGGATGTCCAGAGTCTGCATAGTTAGGGCAACATGTGGACGTCTATAAAACCAGAACCAAAAATGCCTCTTCTGAAAGAAAGGAAAACCTGGCTCAGCAATAACGAGGGGCTTCTTCGCTTTCTGAGAGCATGGAGTGTGTAATGTGCAACAGGGAAAGAAAACAGAACAATTCAGTGCTGGGAAGGCAGAAACTGAATCAGTAAAGCTGACTGAAAATTAAAAGAACGTAATATTCATTAAAAATGTCTAAATCAGAAATGTGGGAACACTTAAAAGGGACAGGTTATTACTTAGCAATATAGTGAACGGTGGGTGCTTTTAAGTGAAGAAATGAAACTTTAGAAAGCTTGCTGGAAATAAAAATAAAATAATTATTGTTAAAGTACTCTACTAGGTGAAAAGTTTATGTGGGCATAGGAAAGTAAGGTGATAATGGGTGATATATCAGGAAGGTTAGCCTGCTGTTTCTGAAATGTCAGGTTTAATCCATCCTTCTCTGCAAAATTATATTTTTTAGCAAAACTACAGTACAAAATAACTAACTGCTCACTTTTGTGCTGCTTCTAGCATGCTTTAGAGAGACCTTCAAGCAGTGGGTGATGTTATGCATCAGATGTGCTGCTATATAGCAGGCCAGATTAATGAAAGATGAAAAAGGCAGGAGAAAGCTGCTACAAGAAGGAAAGTAGGGATTACTCTCCTGGTCTGTATTATTACATCAGTGTCACACAAGTTATTACGAAAAACAATCACAGCAGCTAAAACTGGTTCTGGTTGTACGTTAGTTATTGTGTGTTTTTAACAGTGACAATGGAATATCATTATGTTACAGCATTACTCCTGTCCTGCTCCACACTAGCACTGGTTGGGCAGTGACACTGCTAGGTTGAGGCACTAGAAGGCAAAGTCTGTAGATTGCCACAACCATGTGGCAAAATGTGTATCAGCAAGTCAACTGATGCATTGCAGGGCCCATCTGGCTCTGTTAGATGTATGGAGCCCTTTCTTTGCTGTGTAAATATATGTAAGCAAAATAATCATCACACTGACTGCTTTCCCACACTTACCAGGGCACCACTCCTTGGTGTACTGTGAGAAGAGACTAAATTGTACAACGTCCAAATTACCCTTGACAAAACTACAGCCCACAGTCAGATGCAACCATAAGAGAAAATGATCAGTAAGTCACTGACTTACCAGTTATTCTTCCGATCCCCGGCCGCCTCCTGCCAGCCTCACCTGCCGCATGTGCTCCAAGGCTGTGGCCAATTATGTGAACATCAGCTGGAGAGTATCTGTATTTTTCCTGAGAAAATAGCAATATAAAAAATTACTACACCTGTTTTCACCAGAAACAGGGAACATTCAGCAAAAGGGGGCTGAAAAACTACTTCTAATTTTACTGCAAACTCAGGAACTCTTAAGGGATTTCATCATCTGTCTGTTTACATGCTTATGTCCACTACATCAATTTTTCAAAGCTCCTTATTCAGGTGCTGCCCTCATTTGGCGACTGTTAAAACTCTAGACAGCTCTGTCAACATAGACCTGAGAGTCTCTGTATCCATTTTACATGCTAGACCCGTTAAGATTCACAGGATGTTTATCTGGCTTGCAAGGTTCAGCCAGGCAAGAACCCTTAGTTCCACCTGGCAGGTCAGGCACTGCGTGCAGCTGGAGGAGGATGTGAGAGGAGAGATGCCTTCAGCCTTTTGGGGCAGTAATTCAGTGTCTGCAATGCAGATGTAGAGAGTGGGACACAGGTCAGAGCACTCCTATACCCAGCATACAATCTAAGTAATTTATAGTCCTTTTATGGGAAATGTGTGTTGAAAGCACTTAGATTAAAAGAAGGCTTCAAACCAAGCATTACTTCCCATGTGCAGCTGGCTAAGAAAGGAGGCACATGGCACCTTCGATAGATTTAGGCACTTTGCACAAGGGCTTTCCCCTGAGAGCCATTGTCCTCCAGCCGCTGCTGGCTGCCAGCTGGTTTTCTGGAATTCTTAAGAGTCACTAGCTAGGTTTTGTCTTCGTAAAAAGGCCTGTTATCTCTGCATATTTAAACTACACAACATTTTACATCTGTTAACTTGTTCAGAATATCTGGCTGTACTATGGGGATGTCCTGTAGAACTTCCTATCCCTAAATTGGCTAACTGTGCTGTTATGGCTGATTTTTAAAAAAAGAGTCTGCTTTCAGCACAACTTCTAAAATGATCACTGAGTAGAAGAAAATGTTTTCTACTGGTTACAGTCACATTCATGAAAGTTCCTGAATCGCATTTCTTTCAAATCAGCATTATAGCTACAGCTTTATATCCAGAAGATTCTTACCATAAGAACATTTATAAAATAAGCTATTTCAGCTCCCACAACGCGGACATTGTTAGATGCCTGGGTGTACTGACATCTTGCACCTTTTTTCCAGTTTATGCAGATACAGTTCACATCTTCCACTGTAAGCATCCTCTGTTTTGCGAAACAAGAGCAAAAACCAAAGAGCCCCACAGTAAATACAATCTGGATTTGATTCATGTTGGTTATCACAGCTCAGCTCATAAATTTTGCATGAATTTAGATTAGAACACTTTAAGAACCAACACCTTAGCATATACATGTGGTCATGCCTGCTCACAGGCTTATAAATGCTTACACAATGCTAAAATAGGACATAATACTGAAATAGGGTGGTATGCTGTAGTAATGGCCACATCATCATTTCAAATACCCATAGCAGTATTTTTTTGCAGAAGGGAAAACAATATAAATGCTGATACTTTTAATTTTTAATTTCAATCAAACTTTGTAACACTAAATAAGAGTTCTACTCATGCACTGATTCACTTAAGTAATTTAAAAATACTTCTTTAATTCAAATTCAATTAGAACTTGTATTTTTGATAATAAAAATCAAGAGTGTTTTCCTGATACAGATTTGTAAGAAAGAGAGTGTGTTTTTATAGGAGGGAGCATAAATTGCTGGTGTCACTGAATGTTCGTTTCAGATTTATGGCTTTATTTGGGAATATATATATATATATACAGGCAGATACTTTATTGTCTGCCACAGAATCTGAAACTTTGTTTTTTTCCTCCGAGCTGGATTGTTTGGCTAAGTGTATTTTGCTTTAGCAGCTTTGGTATATTTATTTTTCTTTGCTTTGTGTTCTGACATTATAAAACATTCAAAACAAGCTACCACTGGCAAAGGACAAAAAAGGCAATAGAAGTGTCTGTGGCTGTGTTAGATGTGGTAAAAATAAATGTGCAGATAGGATTACTACTTAATGAGAAGGAATGTAAATAACAGATACACATAGGAGGGCTGATGTATTCACAAGCCCATTTGCTTCACTCTTTACTGAAAAGATTCATTGAGACCAAATTTTTTTTTTTTAAATAAATTGGAGTATTGTGATAAAACATAAACCACTGTAATAGAGGTATAATTTAAAGTTTTATCTCATGCCTCTACATTCTTGTGAAAATTGATCAAAAGGATTTAAGGGACTAGCTGAAGCAAAATGTGAGCTATTTTGTTGATTGTGAGGTTCTAGAAAAAAAATCTCTATTTTAAGAGTGGAAAATTGAAGACTGAGAATTATAAAAACATCAATCTACTTCTGATAATTGAACAAATTATTAACTAACAAATCCAGCAATCATTTCTCAATGTTCATACAGTGATAATCAACATAGATTTTTTTCAACAGGAAACTGTCAAATAGATTTATTTTCTTTTGACTTGGTATCAAAGAGAAGCAGGTAACAGTGATGCAATAAATGTGAAATACCTTTATTTTAGTGGACTTTCACATTGTTTCTTGTAGTGTAAATAAATAAGAATACAGAATTTAAACAAATTTGTAGTTGTGTGAATAGTTAGTTGAAAAAACTTATTCTAAAAGTGTCATATGCCATCAACTGATATTTTGTTCTGTGATGTATGCCTAGTAGCTTCCATTAGCTGCAGCTACAATAGAAAGCATGCTTATAGGATTTGAGACCACAAGCTGGAATTACAACTTTATATGGGGACAGGATTAAGAAATATATTGGAGAATTAGCACAAAAATCAGTAAACCAGAGTGCTTTACTTCATTACTATTCATAGCAAGTCCTACATTGAAAGATTTGTTTAAAATTATCCCCTTGAGGCCCCTTCTGGATGTATATTTCTACAGCTTTATTGTTTCTGTTAGCAGTCAGCCCATGTCCTCAGCCTCCAACAGTCACGTGGCAGCCCATATCTTTGTGAAGGACTTTCTAGAAATCTGTCTATTGTCTGAAGAAATATGATGCAATGGTTATGCGACTGCAGTTATTTCTGGAATCGCCCTTGTTACTAAGCAGTATCTTGCTCCAGGGTTTGTGTTGCTTTTACCAAGAAAAAGGAATTTATTGAGCCCAATCCTGTTGTCACTCACTTCACTAAAGAGAAGAATTGAATGTATTTTACCTCATGCTTTTCCTCAAGCTGGAGAGCTACATATTTAAGTTGTTAACAGTTTGAAAATGTGGCCTCTCTTTCCCGCCTTATCACTACAAGTGCCATGACAGAAATTAATTATTAATAGAGAAAAGAGATAATTTATAGGAATGTGTTTATAAATGCAAATTAAGCAACTTCACAGGGACAGGCTTCCCCTGTGGTAACCTACCTTGCACATGTCTGACAACCAGTTTTCTTCTCCATCATCTATAAATCCATGTACAATAAATCTGGTTATCCTACTTGCATTAAAATTTGAGTAGTCAATTGTCGAGGCATCAACTGCAGAGATCTCCTGTTGTAGATATTAAATTAATACACATTTAAATCTGTGGTCTGTAAATAGCTTATCAAAATTGCAAAGACCTAAACAGTGCTTATCTGTACAGGTGTTTAAAAATTACGCAGTGTTAAACACATCTGCAGATGTTCACATGACTATGGCTTAAGGTCTGTATCTCCATCCAAAGCAAGCTTTGACAGTTATCTTAGAGCATCCAAGACTTTACTTTTAATGTGCTTACCTCTTATCTCTGGAAAAAATTACCCAATGATTTTAAAAATGCAGAGTTTCCCAGTATTTCTCTGTGGCCATACAGAAAACATCAGGGAGTGCTGCTTTGTGGGGGCCAGAGGAGGATGAGAGTTTTGCCCCAGAGACCCTGCCAAGGAACTAGAAGGGGTTGTCTCTTGAATAACATGGAGGTTTCACCATTTCTAACTTTTTACAGGAAAGCAGCTGGAGTCTGTATTTATTTACTCTTTTTGCATGTGATTTACTAATGTTTAAGCCACAATAGTTCTTACTTGAAAGACAGTAGGATTTTCTCTTGTGTACAGGAGGAAGTGAATGTCGATCTTTTTTGGATCCCAGGGTAACTTATGGACTGGTCTTTCCGTAGTCCCAGACCATGGTATATCATCTGAGAAACATCCAAGCCTTTCATAGCAAACTTCTTTGCCTGTAGCATACAGATCGGAACAATAATAGATGAATGAGTAAAGTGGAGCAGGCTAGTCATAAAGCATAGCATCTCTTCTCTGGAGGACCATTGAAAATCCCGTGTTTTACTGAAAGCAAAGACCAGCATTTTCCCTCTCTCAGATCTTCAAAGACTACAGTTTACCCCAAGGAAAGAAGCCACCCTGTTGTTCATCAACAAAGTATTCAGTGGAGCTCCTCTGTGAGTATCCTGTACCATACTTTGGGTATCTTTGCTCAGCTGTGTTTTGCCTAAGGCAAAGACAGCTAACGAGTTTCTCCTAACACTGAGCCAAGATATTGCAAATAATCAGCAAAAATTTGAGACTGTGCTGAACAGCTGACTACTCTGTACACAAGAAGTCTTATACTATATGAGTCAGTGACTTCTGCTTAACATAAAGCTATACCTGCATTACATTGCCTCCACCCCCTACCCCCAGCTTTTTCTTCATTTCCATCCCTAAAGAAGAATACAACAAATCATCTCCTAGATTTGGTAGAGCAGTCGCTTTGCTCTGAAATAGAAAACACCATCATTTCTTGCATGCTCCTAGGATGGGATTTCCAGAGTGGAGAAGAGGAAAAACAACACACCCACACATTCATCTCGCCATTTTTTTTTATAGGAGAGTGAACTATGTTATCTCAATCTGTAAGTTTTAAGGCACTATAGTGTAGAAGAATATCCCACAAAATATAGCAGTATAGAAAGGCTATATATATACTAACTCCATATGCTTACCTTCTGCTGTGCTGAGCAGAAACAATGCAAGTATCCAAATTCCAAGCATCTAGAACAGTAGAAAAAGAAGCAGCTAGGATTTGCTAACCCAATTATTAGCAAGTGCACTTAGCTTTCTGGTGCTGAATTTCCTCAAAGTGCAAAGGGTGTTGTGTTGTCTTTCCTGCAACATTTATCTATGAATACTGCATATGTGAGACGTGTATGAGTCAGCTTTATGTTTGCTTGCTCCACTAGAGATTGTGGGGTTCCTAAATCTACTGACGTATAACTTAAATCCAGAATGATTTTTTTGTCCTGTTGAAGCTATGCTTCTAATAGGATATATAGTAGCTACTTTAGAACTAGCACAAGGACATCTTCTGTGAGCTGCCATTCCCCTTTATACTGCTATGTCTTGGTAAACCATCTAACTGATGAGGTAAAAGAAAAACCCCAAAATATGAACTACTTACAATGCAGCCTTGAAGCTCCATGCACTAATGTGCAAACTTTGCTTGTACTTTTTATAGTCTGCTTTATCCTTGGAAACGTTCCCAGAAAGATAGGAACATTTATTTCAGATTATAGTTCATAGCTAAACTGGAAAACAACTTTAATGGTTGTTTTCACTGAAAACTCCAAAATTCATGGACATAAATTTCTTGAATTTGTGTGGTGGAGCCCAGAATAGCATTGGAACTCCAGAGGTAGGACAATTCACAGGCAGCAACACATCAGGAGTGGGACATTAAAGAGAATTATGTGCGTCTGTGTGGCAGTGCATTTAGGGGTTTGTCGTGGCTAGGAAGGCTTATGTTTTCAGTATTGTGTAGTTGGGATGTAAGGGGTCTGCTAGGGAACCACATCATCAAGTCCCTTTCCTTGCCCTGTATCGAGGGATTTTGGATGTGGAATGCTCTTGTGTTTCTGGGTCTTTTGTGCCCATTTCCTGACATCAGCTCAATTTGGTGAATCCTTATCCCTTTAGGAAAACTTCTTAGTAGGCCTGGTATGTCTTTTCACAGTGAAAGTCTGACCTTCTCCTGGTGTCCTTTTCATTTCCTTGTTGAAATAAGTAGATGGAGAAGTACAATTGTCTACCTCTTTGGATCCTTACCATACTACCCATGTAATCCAAGTTTTGAGAAAGCCCTTCTCTGAGTGATGAACTGAGAGCAGACATGATGGAAAGATATACAAATAACATACAAAATTCCCCCAGATATTGTGACATGACCGCTTTGTGTAGCGACGTTACAGAGCTCAGCAGGGTGTTCTACTAGACACATCAACTAAAAGGTTAAAAACAGTCTGTGCAAATGAACAGGACTAGGTCTGGGAACCCCTTGGTCCTGTTCATCCCTAGGATAAGGCTCTAAGTGAACTCAAGAAGAAACGAGACTTCAGTTAACTCTTCACCTGTCAGCTTGGATATGCTTTTTGCCTGTGGCCATATACCTTTGCAGAGCTGACATTCCCTGATCTCCACCTCTGGGAACGACCAAGTGGATACCAGCTGTGTGTACAGGCGTTACACTGCTATCATCCATGCTAGTGGGGTTTATTTTTTTAATTAATAGTGGAGCTTTAATTTTTTCTAAAATACTACCTTTCATACTAATTTAGAGCTCAGAGCTTCTGTCCTTAATTGAAGTAGCATTCCAGTTCACAAATATGTTCACATTGGTGTTGCAGGAGAATCGGTACTTGTCCTAATACACTAATAAGTTTTAACACTTGTTCAAAACAAGGAGGGAACAGTCTTTCCCATTTAATTTAAGAGCTGGTGGAAAAGATTTAAGATTTTTATCATAGTCTGCTGCTCTTATTCAACACAGTAGTAACCCAGGGCAAACTGAATAATTAGGGAATTGCATAGGCCATGGTCAGTTGGGTTTCCACTTCCTGCTTCTCCTTTGGGAATGAGGAGTAGGGCTGGGATGCATGTCCCTCAGTACAATGCAGACTGCTCTCTGGGCCTGGAGGAGCCATTCTGGTCCTTGTGGCCTCACAATCGGGGCTGTTGGAAGCAAGATGGCTTTTGAGAAAGTGATAAATAAAGTCTCAGATGTGTTTCTGCAGTCTGGAATTGGAAGCAGACAGAGGGGACGACTGGATTTCTGGTGCTGCAGGATGCCCTGACTCTCCCCTGGGACACGGCATGGTGCTTCCCGGCATTGTTCACTCTTCCCTCGTCACCTGTGAAGTCCTTGGGGGAACTGTGCTATATGGAGCTACAGATCTGCCTTGGCTGAAACTCAGACTTGTTTTTAATTATGGTTCTAATTTCATACAGGCTTGATTAGTGTTTAGTCAAGGATACAACACTGACTGTTGCTCTTTGTTTTAAAAAATATTTCATTCCGATATTCCTACTCATTATAAATATGTTCTTAATATTGTATTTCTACTCCTATTTCACAGAAGTTTATCTGCCCAAGTGCTTGTACGTCATCTATCCCACATGGGGCAAAGGGAGTGAATAAATGATTAACTCTTTCTTCCTAATCATTAGAGTGGTTTTTATACTTAGAAAAATATCCACTGCCTTGGTCTCTTAAAGCTCCAGGTAGCTCACTCATGCCATGATTTGCAGAGCAGTAGCATTCATTTTAATGCGAAATAGTTAATCCCAGGTTTTGCAAAGTGTGGAGTTATTCAAAGTCAAAGTTTCTCTCCAGGATTGTCAGTGGCCACAGCAAAGGTATGTGTTTGAAATTAAACAGTAACCAGGTGCTGTGATTCGGCTGTTTAGTTTCTTCCAAAGCAGAGAACACTTGAGGTTTGCATTCATTTCCTGCTTCCATGAAGGTGTAGTGTATAAAGGGATGTTCTGACCAGCTGAAGAAATACCCTGGTCTTGTTCTGTTACTGCCTTGCCCCACAGCATCACAGGAGGGCAGTGCTCTTGTGTGGGGCTGGAAAGTTTTGGGTAATAATGTAGGCTGCAGAAAGGAGGTGTTTGGGACCATTCCCAGCTGCAGGGGTGTGCTGAGGTAATGTGCTGTCTCAAGAGTGTTTGATAGACAGAAAATCTGGCAAATTATCGATATGGTGGGAAAAAGTTCTTACCTTGAGGCACTGGTAGAATAAGACTGTGCAGTGTTATAAATGGATTTTAGCATATATGATTTCCAGTTGCTTCCATAATTACAAGCAAAATAAACTTGGTGCAAACATGAAACACATTGACAAATGTATTTGCAAAGAGCTGAAAAAATAAAGGAAGCAACTAGCAGTTTGATTTTTTGCTTTAATAGCCTTGTATACCAACATTCCCATGCACAGAACTGATGGTTTGCTCAGCTGCAGTGTACAGAACATTTGTACTCTGTGACCTCTAGCAAGGTGTAAGTAACTGGGGTTCTCCATATGTCACAGTTCCACGGCCACAAAAAGTTGAGCTGGGAAGAAAAACATAGTTGAATCAAGATTTATTTATCTATTTTCCCCCAGAGAAAAATGAAAGGTTGTCATCTGTCACCCTGAGGGTTGTTAGTCCAATCCATAATCCCACCTAAGCATTCTTAAAAGCCTGCTGTACAGAATATTAGCATCTGCATATTAACAGTAACAAGTTGAATTTCCTTCTTTTAAGGACCAGCTGTAAAATCTGAGATTTAACACATGAATAAAATTAATCTTTATGTTCACAAATACAGAGATCTAGATAAAAAGTCAGAAAGGGAGCTTGTTAAGATTCCTTTATTTAGGCTAGGTGTTTAAGTAGATTGCCCCAATCAAAGCTTTGCAGCTTTTTTTTTTTTTTTTTTTTGTAGGATCTCACACTGAAAGGGATTTTGTCATCTTCTCCAAGTAATCCATACCAATGCCAGACTATAAGAAATGTTTTTCCTGATAACTAACCAATATTTCTTCTGTTGTAAAACTTGACCTAAACCCCTTGGATATGTGGAATAGTTGACTGTGACCCTTCACAGACAGTTTATGCATATGTTTTTATATTTCTCTCCAGGCTTTCCTTTACTGAGAAACACATTTCCTTCAGCTGTCTACACAGATCAAGTTCTCTAAGTTTCTTTTGTTATTTTTCCAGACTCCAGTCTGTGTGCATTGTTCCTGAAGTATACTCACTAAACTTGAAAACAACTCTGCTTCTGGTTATAGTCTTACCCAGTTATTCAAATTAGAATAATTACTGTGTGGATCTTCTATACAGTACTGCTGGTAATGCACCTGGGAATGAGACTTGCTTTGTCTCAGTTTGCAACTGTTTTGCCATGGCAAATTATTCAAATTTATTTCCAAATTATTCACCACTGTATTTCTTTCCAGAGAATTATTCCCCGGTTTGTACTTGAACATTTGATTTTTCTGTCCAAAGTGTAATATCTTGTCCTTGCCATTACTGAAGTCCACATTGTTGATTGCAAACCACGTGTCCAATTGATTAAGACCATTTTTCAATACTGTCTCCTGGAGGTTTTGCAGTCTTTTCTCATTCCTTTTGACCTGTAAAAGGGATATAGTTACCTATGTCCATCTTCTCCGTGAATTATATTGACTGTTTCTGCTCCCATTCTTGCCCAGAGCAGAGTAAATACGGTTTTATTCCAGAGAAATTCAATTTTTGTTGTATTTTTGGGGTTAATTTCAACATCAAGGTATTTTGTATAAACTTGGTCTTGAGAGAGGACTCCACTGCAAGTAGAATGAAAACAGCAATGTTAAGTTTAACAGTTTAGAGATTACCAAACTGAATCATGTTCCTCAAAGATTTGAGTCTTCCCCTTTGCTATGACAGAAATTTACACTTTTGCTGTTCCTTGCAGCAGCACAGGACACTGGACCAGGACTCTGGGGTATTCTGCTCTGATCAGGGAGAGGATGAAAAACAATACTGAAAACTTGAAATATGTATATGGCAGGAGACCACCAGGAGATGATAAGGTTGAGGCTGAGACTACCTGCAGTGCCCAAACGTGATGAGTTTTGCAAGAATCACTGCAGGGAGAGCTCCAGGCAAGGATTTTAGGGAGGATTTTATGGATGAGATGGGATCTTCTGCAGGGCTTTGGGGTCTGCACGTGCACAGAGGGTGGTGGGAGAACGTGTGGCAGTGCTTGCTTCAGAGCAGGTACAGAAGTCAGTGAGAACTGCTATTTTGGTAGTCAGTGGGAGGTGATATAAGCTGTGAATGAAGCTCACTGGCCAGACTCTATAAATGTACCATTTATATAGTAATACTGGCTTTTAATATATCCTAGGGAGGAGGTATCCACTTAGCAAATTTGGTAAGTTCAGGCACAGGATTGCCTTGCATGAGATCATACAGCAAGACATTGGCAGATCAGAGCCTTGTCAACATGTGGAGTGAGTATGCTGACACGTGTGATGCCATGCTAGCATGGGAACAGTACGTGTCAGCATATTCACTGGAACAGTAGTGCTAAAGCACATATGTAATGGGTGAGAACTCTATGAATTACATGCCTTCCAGAGGTGTAAGCACTTTTCTTGTCAAACTATATTCCTAATTTATTGAAAAATCACAGAATTCATGGAAAGAAAGTGACTCTTGTTTCCTTTTTGCAACCATCCATCTGCTCTCATAAGTCTTACCTATGGGACAACTTTTTTTCATGTCTGATGTTAAGAACAAGGTCTGCAACACATAACAAGTGTTTGCACTACTTAAATATGTGGAAAATGTGTAGATTAAGGTTAGCGCTACTAAATGCTATAGGGAAATGTTAATTTCTTACCTGGCAATTTCATATTCTTCTGTTTTCCCCTTTGTGTCATGGAAAATTAGGTTTATGTCCCCCCTCATTTTCTTTACACCAGACAGTTTGATAAGTATTTTTTGTCTCCAAGCTTCATAAAGAAAAGCAAAATAAAACTAGATTGTCATTGTTATAAGAGATTTAAAAATGCTAGCATACTGGAAAGTTCTTTTTTTACTAACTGGAATTCATCCATGTTAGCAAATGAAAGACTCTCTGAGCTTTAATTTTGATATCTAATGTAGCATTTTTTTGTTAGCACTTACTTATAGAAGCAACAGAAATGCATGGCTGTAAATCACATCAAGGCAATCACTTTTCAAATAGATGATCAACTGTAACAAACCTCTTCCACTTACTAGCAAAAGGTGGGTCTGCTGCTGTATTTAAAAAATACTTTTGGTTTACCCTCTTCAGTTTAGCTGGGAATCTGTCAGCGTAGTGGCCCATCATTGGACATCCCTCCTGGGAACATGGGAAGCAGTCTCCCTAGGGAAAATAAGACCATTGGTTAATGAGGAGTATTTTTTCATCCTAGCTCTGACTAAACTGAGGCTTAAGATGTTGTTCTGATATTGCAAAGCTGTGACCGTGCTGTGTGTTCTCATATCTTACCACCACAACCTGATAAATTTGTTTCAGATAACGGCTTCTGCACCCATGCATTCTAAGTGGGAGTGGAATGAACAAGTTTAATATCTGTGTGGATGATGGCCTGAAACTCCCTGGTTCAAACATTTTCCAGCTAGATTCTAGGACAAAATATAAGCTAATTTTACCCTCCCAGTGGCAGGGAACTTGACTGCATCCACTTTGTAACACAATATGAAGGGGAAAAAATGGAATGTAATTCATAAGGGCATTTCTTTATAATCAGTCCCCAGTGTACATTAGAGAAGAGTCAATAATTTTGGAGGCTGCAAATGTCTCTTCTTCGAGCCAGGAATTAGTAGGGTAGATACATCTAACCTATGTGTTCTTTTCATAAAGGTGTAAGGTGAGAATTTTATGGGGTTCAATTTTTTTCCTATTTGGCGATATCATCTGTGCTTCAGGATTAATTTTCCAGAGTGAAATTGTTGATGGAGACATTGTGTGCCTCGCTGCATGGTTCTTCCTACCAAACCACACCATGAGAACACAACCATCGGCATCCAAGCGCTCTGTGCACATAGCAGGACCTGTTGTGAGTGCAAACCTGGATTATTTTCTTCACAGATCACTCTTTCCTAAACTGGTATACTTACTGACTCAAAGGATTTGTACGTTTCACAGGGATAGCCAAGGTATCCGGTGGGATAGAGGATACTTTCAAAATAAAACTCATGGCTGCGTGAGTGATGGCACCCCCCAATGACTGTAGCATCTGTTGGAACAAAGTTTATGAGCAACTGTGAAATAACCTCCTGTTCTCCTCTACAAGAGTTGCCCTTGCCCCACCACGGAAACAGCCAAGGCATGGAACAGAACAGCAGTATCGTCTTGTAATCAGTTTTTGTCTGAATTTACACGTTTCTAGTTGCAGTAGAAGTTACAGTTTTGCTTGTGCTTTATCTGGAGAACTGTGTGACAGTTACCCCAAGACTTCAAGTGAGATACATTGGTCTGCTATGATGCACTAGTGTCTTTTAAGAAGACAGACATATATATATACACACATATATATGAGATATCGCAGCAAGATGACATTAATTACAATTTTAAAGGGCTTAATAGAGCAAGGAGAATCCACCAGCCTTCTGACAACCTCTCCAAAGCCTGTGGAGAGGTGGGACATGTACAGTCCCTGGAAACACTGAGCTCTTTTGCCTAATTCATGCCTTATGGGTGTCAGATGCTCTTTGCAGCATCTGCAAGAAACTGAAAGTGGTGGTGCCATGTCACAAGTTTGGTCATGAGACTGGTCTATCTCAGCTTGAAAACCCTCCTGCTGGGGTTATTGGGTTGTTGGACTCATAGACTCTCTGATAACCTGCCTTTCTGTGTTCTGCAAGTCCAGTCTCAAATTACAGAAGCAAAGCTTAAGCCCGTGTTATAGCTCCTTACCCTACAGTGTTCCCTGGGAAACACTGTTCTGATCCAGCCTTTATTGTTTCCTATTTCCTTTTCTAATTTATTAACAAAGAGGCAAAAATCAATTTTGTTTTGCTGTTTTCTCCCAAATGGACAGTTATTTTCACAGTTCACATTTCAGGACTGAAGAAAATAAAGTACTGTGAGCGTTGGGAATATATGCTTACCTGCAATAACTTCAAAATCGCTTTGTTTCATCTCCACAGTTAAATCAGTGCATCCAGGCATCACAGTTCCTCCATTTGGGTAAAAGTCCAAGTGACCGGTGGTGTTATACATTCCAAGCCCTGAGATGCACATGAGATGATGTCAGTGTCTCGATGACATGCCCATCCCTGCAGATATTTACTTGCACATGAACACTTACCTATGGCAGGAAAGTGAGCAGCATTACTGTGAATAACATCAACAAAGTCTGCATCTGAAGGATCCAGTCTCACCTCAGGAGGAGTACCTTCAAAATAGGGCCCAGCAGGGTCTAAGCCTAAAAACCCTCACATTTATTGGTTGAGGGAGGGAGAGAAGTGTTGCATGTGTTAATGTCTTTCTCCAAGTTACAACATCAGATATTCAGCCTCGCATGAGGCATGTTGAATAATAATGATGTGAATTCTAAGCTAAACTGAAAAAAATGTTCAGTAATATGGTTTTGTGAGCCTTTCTGCAAACTTATTCCAACAGAAGTAAAATATTTTCCAGTAGACTATATAATGGCATCATATTACTGTGAAGGAGACATTTTATTACCTGTGAGCTTATTACTGGCCTGTAAAGCTTTATGAACAGGAAAAACTAAGGATTTTTGGTAAGTTGCTTTGTGTAGGGCTTGATGTAACCTGGTGAATGACAATAATGTTGCAAACATATTAACTATGTTTGTCCTTCTACTAAAATTTTCTACTATGGAGTTTTCAACCGAAACAGAGAAAGAAGATGTAATAATTACCCTTGTTTCTGAGAAGCATAAAGTTTGCCTGCTCTTATGCAAGGTGTCTCCAGCACTGCCAATAATTTAATTCCAGTCTACAGACCAGTGTGTTGCAAGTTTCTTTCCTTTAGAAATGTGCTATATTAGCTCTGCACCTTGGTGAACAGCATACCTGTTATCCGTTTGATGCCTTGGATCCTTCTTCCCGCCTCTCCTGCAGCATGTGCTCCCAGACTGTGGCCAATTAAATGGATTTCATGAGGGGAGTATCTGAAGATTTTCTGATCGTTAAGGTAGTGATGGTGGGAGACAAGAACACAGGTTTTAAATATCAGGCAAAGAGGGTGTCTTACATTACGGGCCTTTGGGAATATCTAGACTGACTTCATAGAATCACAGAATGGTTTGAGTTGGAAGGGACCTTAAAGATCACCTAGTTCCAACCCCCCTGCCCCGGGCAGGGCCCCCTTCCCCCAGCCCAGGGTGCTCCCAGCCCCGTCCAACCTGGCCTTGAACCCTTCCAGGGAGGGGGCAGCCACAGCTGCTCTGGGCACCCTGGGCCAGCGCCTCACCACTTCAAGGGAAAGAATTTCTTCCTTGTATCTATTCTAAATCTGCCCTCTTTCAGTTTAAAGCCTTGTCTTATCACTACATGTCCTGTAAAAAGTCCCTCCCCACCTCTCCTGCCCCCCCTTTAAGCCCTGGGAGGCCGCTCGAAGGGCTCCCCGGAGCCTTCTCTTCTCCAGGCTGAACCCCCCCAACTCTCTCAGCCCGGCCCCCCAGGGGAGCTGCTCCAGCCCCCCCAGCATCTCCGTGGCCTCCTCTGGCCCCACTCGAGCAGCTCCGGGTCCTTCTGCTGTTGGGGGCCCCCGAGCTGAATGCAGTACTCTAGGTGGGGCGTAGCAAAAAGGGTGTGACTTCCTTGAATTAATTATTGTTTTAATTACACTAAGATTTGATAGAAAATGATCCAGTTTAGAATTTTAAATGTCTAGCAATGATAGATTCACTGTTGTAGTGTTGGCATAAAGTTACTATATTCAGTTACCCTTGGTGACAAAATATGAGCCTTCTTTCTCATTTGGATCAACCCATAATTTCATCTTCCATCAAAATGATCTTTTTTTTTTTTTTTTACTCTATTATGGAGATCTTTTTTACCATGTCTATTCTCCATGTGTCTGCTTAGAATACATGATCATATCATTCAACAATACTTACACTAGCAAACTTAGGTGGGGTAACATTCATTCCCCTCTTTGTCAAGTGTCACCTGTACAAGACCTGCACTGCTGAGATGTTACAGATGCATTGAAGGTGGAAATGGATATTAATCAGTGTGTAGGCTGCATGCAGGGGTCACATTTCATCCAGGGATTTGTTGGGTTTTGTAGGGACCAAAGACAGAAAGGATTAGTTGCGAATTGCTTGAGGTTTTTACACTAAGTTTGGTTTGATTTTGTCATGCATGCACCAAAATAAAAGATCTGCAGTACTGACCTGTCTACCTTTATTGTTAGACAGTAGATTCCTCTGAATACATTTTACTGCAGTGCTTCCATTTACAATGCAGCTTAACTTTTTCTAAAGTCAAACTCCATAGGTTTGTAAATTGGGGAAAAGGAAAAAAAGTCTAAGTATAATTTATGCACTTTTGTAGTGGAAGAAATAGAGGCCTAGACTGCAAAAAGTGCAATAATAGAAATATTAAATGAGAAACTGAATCTATCTTCAAGTGACCTGGGTTTCATACGCAAAAAAGAAGGATACAGAAACAATCATGTAAGGCCAGATATGAGTTTTGTAGGTAGAAGCAGTAGATTGTAGCCCAGCAGATTTTGGTGAAGAGTTCTTTGATACTCAGGTGCTCGCAAAGTTAACACTTTGCCTTGTGCGCTCTGAACTATCACTTGCAGCATTTTAAGATGAGCACCACATGACCAGGATCAAGTCCAAAGCCAGGCAGGGTTCTGATTTGCAGCAGTTTTAAATACTCATAAGTCTTTCTGAAGTCAGTGGGAAATGCTGGTACTTTTAAACTTTGCAACCAAGCAGTTCTGTACTATATGTGTAAATGTGAACACTTGACTTTGGGAACACGAAGTTCACAACTAGAAGTAAACTGGAGTTTATTGTGCCTGTAGACAGCAAATACGGCATTATCAAGTGAGCCGGCTCCTGCTCGTTTCTGTGGTGCTAAGAAGAGAAACTAATTTACTTTTAGCACACATATATAAAGCTGGTAAAACCTGTAAGCACTGAACTCTAAGGCCTTGCCTCATTTCCATTGAATGCTGCCTGGCCTGTATCATCAAATGGAAATGTTGCCACCTACCGGTCTTTAATTAATTGGCACCTCTTTCCAACCATGTTAGCTTAATTTGCATCTTTTCTGGCTGTAAGTCCTTACAGTTGATAATTAGTATAATTAGCTGAATCTCAACTGTATGCATTGTACAGCTCTTCCTGAAGCACTGGATGACCATACCGGACAAGGTCAAAAATCAAAGCAGCAGCATCATAACCCCACTACATCCACTTAGGAGTTGTAGGTGGTAAAGCTGTGACTTTTACCTGTAAAGTTTTTATGAAATAAGCAACCTCAGCCCCAATCACACGGATGTTGTTCACTGCACTGACGTAGGTGCCTTTTGCACCTTTTTTCCAATCGACAGCAATGCAGTTGATATTTTCCACTTCCAGTAACAGCTAATGTGGGAACACACAAAGCAAGGTATTTAAGGAAACAAAATAACAGAGATTCAACTTAAATCAGAATAAACATTATAAGGTAATATAATAATGGAATTTTTCATTCTTTACTAAACAGGACTCTGCACCATAGCCCACACCACACTGAAATACGGATTTTATAAAACATAATATAACAACCTATTCATTCAAAATGTATAAATTATGAAAGACCTTAATAAAAATATTTTACTTTATAAGCCATTTGTATAGATATTTGAAATATTTTGGAAAAGCCACACGACTGCACAGTAGTTTTTATGTGCAATATGTGACTTATTTTGATGGATGTTGGTAGTTTAACTGAATAGCATAGGAAGTAGACTTATTTACCAAGTGCCTTTACTGAGAAAGTCATGTCAGACTGGAAAGGTTTGGAGTAGAGCAGAAAGTTTCTATTTCAGCAAAGAAAGCTAACGCAATGGTCATTTCAGTACTGGTCACAGTCTTGCAGAGATCAGTTATATTTCTACTGGAATAATCATGTATTAAAGTCTGCAGCTGCAGCTTTCTGTGACTAAGGCTCACTTAAGGTTTGAGAAAAAACAAGGGGTGGAAACAAAAATTAATCCACGATAAACAGCTGAAGGTAAGTGACAAGGAAAACAGAAGTTTGAAGCAACATCACATTGAATCCTGGACTCCTCCTAGCATGGAGAGGCAGATAGAATTGCTGTTTCTTTTCAACTGAAAAAATTGGAAATTTAATATTCTAGATTAAAAGTTTCATAGGCTGATGAGCAAAAATAATGCTGCAGATCTGTGACTTAGTATTCAGTGGTGGCCTTTTTCTAGCTGCTCCTTTGCCAGAGTGAAAGAAGCAAAAACTAGAGTAGATTTTGCTTATCTATCAGAGCCAAGGCTGTTATTGACACAGTACACTCTGCAGGTTTTGTGGTAGCTTCCACATTTCATATTTGAAACCTTTTTTTCATTGCACACTCAAATAAAAAGGGTGGTTTTGTTGGTGCCTTTTTTTTTTTTCTTTTTAAAATAACTGAATAGTTGTGAACCAGAATAGTGTTTGTAGACTGTAACTTGAGTTTTGCAACTCAGGAAGGCCTTTTGACTAAAAGATGTTTCACTTGCTCTTAATGGAAGAAGTAGATTGTTGTGACTAACCTGATACCTAACACTGGTATGGAGTCTGGCAACATCTGTGTTCAGTTTATTGCTTTGATCTGATCTGTAGGGTTTGGGGATGGAAACTCTCTAGAGAAATATAATGTCAGAGATGACCAACAAGCCTTCGCTATGCTGCATCTTCCAGAGTGGGAACATTCTGGCTTTTGTAAAATGTATTTCTTGGTTAGTATCTGCTAACGCCTAATGAATTGCAAAATGGAAGGTAAATATTAGTGCCTAAAGGATACTGACAGACTGTAGTTAACAACTGCTGATGGAAATCGGAGGATACTTTCTCATACCAAGCACATTTCTACCACCCAGCCTTTTTTTCCAGTGCTGCCAAATCCATGAATGATGAAGGAGGTATTCCTTCGTGAGGAAAAATGTGAGTTTTGGATGGTTGAGGAGTTTATTGCTGAGATCACCTGTGTGCAAAAAAAAAACAAACCAGTTTTATCTGTTCATACTTTCAAACATTTAAAAGAAGTCAGCTAGGTCATCCCCTCTGTAGGACTCAAGGGACCACTTTGAATGGACAAAGTCTGTCATTTTTGGAACTTGGAGACCCCTGTATCTCACCTTTCTTAGTTCCACTATGGTTTCCAAATAAGTTGTGCCCATGTGGTTTCTGCTGATCCTATCTATTTTGCTTAATACAGAAAGAACCTCCTTATGTGGAATATGAAGCATTTTAAAAGGGTTGCAGTGTCACATAATGCCTGTTGGCATGATTTGGGCAAGACCCTACATAGAGCAGCCCACCAGCCCCACATCTCCTGGTTCAGCTTGCCCTTTTACTGACCTCACCTTTGGCTTTAACGTGCTGCTCTGCATCTAAACAACACTTCTTTTTTTTTTTTTTTTTTTTTTTTTTTTTTTTTTCTAGAGAAGTGATGTTTCTATGCTTGTTTTTGTCATTAGCTACTCCAGAAAGGCTGCAAGAATTTAATGCAACTACATGCAGTAGGGGTGAAGCTGATATTCACACACTGCTGCAAGCTGCTTAATTATATATTTTCCTTTTTCTCTGAGAATGATATCTGACCATCTATATAGCTTTCAGACAAATACAGGGTCTGTAGTGTGAGCTCAAGGAATTTGGGTGTGGAAGGGCTGTGCCTTAGATCATAGGTACTTTTAACTTTAGTGGCTGAGAAGTAGTGCAAGGAGTATTTTGACTTGTGTTATCAACAGCATAAGTTCTGAGTAACCTGCTGCTGAATGTATCTTGTGTAGTCACATGTCCCTGATCTGCAGATTGCAGAAGTTTATTACAGGTATAACTTCTCATCCTCAGAGAGTCTGAGTTGGATTCTGAGCGTGGCAACAAGGATTGCTGTAAGCAATGATGTCTGCAATGGTTGTGATGGCATCATAGTTCATGCCAGAGGAATCCTAAACATCCCTGTCCAACTCAGAGGACACGAGGTTTGGGAGCCTGGGAGAGATTTAGCAGCTTCGTAAGTATTTGCTGAAGTGATGTGGTCCCAGCTCCTGATCTTACAGGTTGCTATTCATTGCTCTGCTCAGAATTTCAGGGCATAAGCAACTTGAGTAGTTCTGTCTTATATTCAGAGTGCAGACACACATATAAGAATGTAAAATCTCTGAGATTTCAAGGTGGAATCTGATTTTGGAAATTGCATAAAATCAAATTTTTATTTTTAAAAGTCACAATATCTTCCTAGCTCTGCTTCTCTGTAAGGCAGCGTCATTTGCTCTCCTATCTGAATAGTCTGAAGGCTGTTTATTTGAATGAGTCTTCAATTTTCCTCAAAGACATAAAAGACACAAAAGATGGTCTGCCATAACCCATATCCTTGTGCAGGAAAATGCCGGAAAGCTGTTATGTCCTACAGTTCATTCACAACTTTTTTTTTCATACTTTACCCCAGAGCATATTCAGTACTGTACTTTCAAACTATCTTCTTATTCTGACTTGTTTGCCTATGATGACTGACAGAATTTTTAACAGGTTAACAAACATTTGTAGATTTAGTCAGTTCTTGATGTTAAAAACAAGTCACCTGTGAGTTATTTCCTGTTTCTCTGGTGTAGAGAGAGAAGCTGATGTTCATGTGTTCTGGAGAGTCAGGCAAACCTGTCAGAAGTCTCCCTGGTACCCCAGACCAGGGTGGATCATCTGTAAAGCAGCCAAGCCTGTCGTAGCAAACTTCTTTACCTAGAGCAGAAGAAACAATTTGTTTATATGTTGAACTCTCTTATGTTTGATTATGTATTTCAGACTATAACAGTCTGAAGAGCAGAAAACTAAGGTTTTCATTTTATGATTAATTCTGAAACCGAGATTCATTCTTGTTTCCTTTATGGATATTACCTGAAGCAGGTAACACAAGGGGAGCTAAATAATTTGAGATAAACCAAGTAAAGACCCAGACATAGTTCTGACATTATCTAGGCTTGTAAAGGATTAATTCAATTTATTTTAAAGAAGTTTTTTAAGAAATGCTTGTTTGAATTGCTCCTGCATGCTTCCTGCTCCAAAGCATTGTGTATCTGTTCATAGAAATGAAGGATATCTATGCATTAACCTTGTTCTGTGATTGAAATGATAATTTCTTTCAATATAGTAGCTTTTTCTAGATCAAACACTTCTCTTGTTCACTCATGCTCTATTTTTTATGTTTTATCAATGTCTGTTGTGCTAAGCACCCTTTTGCTGAGTAGTTCTTTGTATACAGCTGTCATGTTAAGACAGCTCATACACTATCTTGGTAGAAGTAAGACACGTGACTTAATTTCTCTGTGAATTTTCATCACAGAATTATGTCTCTTCTATTCTTAGGAATAAAATTTAAACAGAGTAAAACTTTTTAGCATTAGTTGTATGCACGGTAATAAACATTGTCATACAATGACTTGCAAAACATACTATAACTTCAGTGTAAAGGAAAATACCAGTCATCTCCTATATATAATTTCATCTGAATTCACCCTCTAGTTGTAGTTTTTATAGATATAGTGTCTCACCTGCTACTGTACCCAGGACATAAAATGCAAGAATCCACATTCCAGCCACCTAAAGCAAATTGAATATACAGGTTAAGCATTTTATGTGGAATGATTTGTCCTTTTTAAAAGAGTGTAATACAAAGAAAAATGCAAAGACCTGCACCTGAAGAGGAATAACCTCGTACACCAGTATACATACCCCTCATACACACTGGGGACCCATCAGCTGGAAAGAAGTTTTGCAGAAGGGACCCAAGGGTCCTGGTGGACACCAGCTGACCATAAGCCAGCAACGTGCCCTTGCAGCCAAGTAGCGTCCTGGGCTGCATTAGGAGTGTTGTCAGCAGGACAAGGGAGGTGACCCTTCCCCCCGCCTCAGTTTTGCTGTTCATTGCATTTCTTGTGTAGCCGGTACTGCATGCAGGTTGATGAGGGAGTGAATCAGACCATGAGGTTCTGGTTTTTGCCAGCTAGGTGGAAGGTGGGGTAGAGCAAAGACAGTGATACCTGCATCTTGGTAAATCTGCACGCGTCACAGCTTGGGCCCCTCAGTACAAGAAAGACATTGAGGTGCTGGAAAGTATCCAGACAAGGGTGGCAAAGCTGGTGAAGGGTCTAGAGAACAAGTCTTATGTGAAGCAGCTGAGGGAATGGGGGTGTTTAGTCTGGAGAAAAGGAGGTTCAGGGGAGACATTATTGCTCTTTACAACTACCTGAACAGAGGTTGTAGTGAGGTAGGTGTCAGTCTCTTCTCTCATGTAATAAGCAGAAATAGCCTCAAGTTAGCCCAGGGGAAGTTTAGAGTGGATATTAAGAAAAATTTCTTCACCAAAAGGGTTGTCAGGCATTGGAACAGGCTACTCAGGGAGGTGATTGAGTCACCATCCCTGGAGGTATTTAAAAAATGTGTAGATGTGGCACTTGGGGACATGGTTTAGTGGTGGACTTGGCAATGTTAGGTTTGTGGTTGGACTCGATGATCTTAAAGGTCTTTTCCAACCTTAAATTACTGTATGATACTATCATCAAGCTGTCTGTACTGCTTTCACCTAAGGCTCTTTGCATTTAGGCACCTTTGTCTCCCTGACTTTATTTAGATTCCTTTTCTCTACACTTACTTGGCTTTCCCATGTCAAGAGTTCCATATATTTCATAATTATCCCCTCTTCTCATTTGCCTTGTTTACTGTTCTCAATTTCCTCCTTTTCTAGGCGTTTCTTATGGCAGGCCCCACTCATTTTCATCACACTGCTTTTCTTGTAAAGCAAAAATTTTGAGCTGTTGCCTCTGGCCACTGAGATATCTCATTAGAAATAATTAAGAAAAAATGGTAAATTTAGTAGGTATAATCTTGCTGTGTGGGAAACTGACTCCAAGGGCTATTTTCAGAGATTTGGCAATGTGAGAAAGCTAGAAAACCAATGCTCCAAAGGTCATTGACACTACCAACAGCTCTATGAAACAAACAAGAAACAATTGGGGTTTTCACAGAATTTGTCCTTGAAGCTTGTGTGTCAAATGTCAGGCAGGAGACATATATGTTCCATCTATGTGCTTTTTTTGGTGGAAGTTGAATTACTTGACTGTAATGATGTGGCTTCCTAACCAAGCCAAATGGGATAGGTCAGAGTGCAGAGAGTGTGTCTCTGAGCACTCTCTAATCAACTCTGAAGTTCCTGTGTGGTAATAGCTTGCTGATTATGTGGTAGGGCAAAAGAGCAAGGCTGAATATCTAAGCAGTGAGCTGGAGTTGCAAAGTGCAGAGCTGAGAGGAATCATGAAATTTCCTTGGAAATACAATTCTGTTCTTTAGTCTAATATAGCCATGGATGTAGTCAACAGAGAAGAAAACTAGCTGCTCAAGGAGAGGGGAAAGTGGAGAGGAAGTCTGGCAGTGAGTAAAAGAATCTGTCAAGAAGTACCCATCATGATGAGAGCCCGATGACAGTGCAGGAAAATCATAGAAGCTGTGGCTCATCAAACTGATTGGAGAGCTCAGTGGGATTTGTTTATATTTGATGTAGAGCTCTCATAGTCAGGAAAGGTATAGTCCATGTTGGGAACACTACAGCAGGAAGGTTAGTATAATTTATTTTCAGATACAAAATCTGAAAGACAGCTAATGAGTAATGATTTTAGGAAATGTTGGAACTTGTCACCAAATAAAAGTGATAAGTAGTTTCCTTTCAGAGGTTCTTCCTTTGAAGGCAGAAAATAGAAATGAACATTTAGGTAGGTAAGTAATGGAAGATACAGAAATTTTATTTTTTAATTTTTTGTGGAACATTTATTCATTCTGTTAAGAGTTGTGTATTTTGGGTAGGAGATAATTTTTTAGTGGCTAGGTTTTATATATCAGTCTACATTAATGACAAAAAGATTGCAGAGAGGTTAAGAAATTATGTCTTTGTAAAAAGAGTTGAGGCAGCATACAATTTGATGGGGGCAAATTCTTTCACTGGGCATTTAAGAGGCTTAGTGCTGAACAAGAGGAACTGGAATGACTTGTTCGTGAATGTGATCTCAGCCTATCCAGTATTGCTGGCAAGAAGGCTGCTGAATGTTGAGCTCAGTTGTTATAGTCAATGGACAGAAGGCATGCACTTCTGAAGCCAAACCAGCACTAAATATTTCCAAATTGCTGTTCAGCTCAGGAAAAAAAAAAAAAAATTGAAAATATTCTTAGGCTGACATCCTAATGTATAAAACCTACACTGGAGCAGTAGTTGTCCTTCACAATAGGCCAGTAAGTCACCTTCTGGACACCGTTGCCCAACCTGTGATTCATGGGCCACTAGTAGATGTTTTGTGAGATATGAGAAAGTCTGCATAACGAGTGTCAACAGTGTATTTATAAGTCCCACACATGTACCCACACACCCTCCTCAGGACACTTGCACAAACACACACAGAGTCTATTCATGAGAAGCAAGCCCAAATCTCAGGGCTTTTAATTATCAGCATTTTTAACCTAATAATCTCACTGCAGTAAATAGATTTTTTTTTTTTTTTAACTTTGAAATAAGATACATTATTTATCTAATGATTTAATTGATAAGAATTATACTCACCATTCTCTTATCACTCTTCTTATCTCTTTCCCTGGTGAGAAGTAACAGGACACAAAATGGCCACTGTTTTCTTTAATGAAGATTGGATGGCTTTGCCTGGGGAAAAAAAAAAAAATGTACAGGTAACTTGGTAAAATGAAAGAAACTGGAAGAATACAAGAGGACAAAAAAGGGAAATATTGGGAATTAATAGATAGAAGTCACACAGATTTTATAAGGAAAATCTCAGTGCCAGTATGTACATTTATGGCCAGTAGAATTAAGACATGAATTAAAAAGGAATATTTAATGCATGGAAGAATTAAAAAGATGTAATGTTTTTAGTCTGCTACTAGATAAAATAGAGAAAAATGCAATGATGCAGCCAAAGTGAAATGTTTACACTTTTCTTTTTCTCTCTTTACCAAAACCAGCTAATATTGTTCACATCAGAAAAAAAGTATTCATGGTGATACTCTGTTCAGACAATAATTCTAAATCTGCTGTAGAACAGCTGCTGGAACTCGATATTTTAAAATCATGAGACTTTGGTAACTCCTAGCTGAGATCCTTAAAAAAATAAAAAGCTATAGAAAAAAACCTACTGACAATTTTTTGTTAAGGTAGTGATTAGTAAGAAAATTCCAGATGTGGTTTGAAGAAAACTGATATGCTAACAGGTAAAAAAATTCAGATGAATGACCTGAGGAATTTCTGACCTGAGGAGTTTCAGTCCATTATCAGAGACAAAATAATGAAACTCTCAACAGGATACTCGGATATGAGAGAAAAATTCTGACAAACTATTAAAATATTAAGTTGTATAATTGAATTCAGTTACATGACATGACCAAGTAAGATGACACTCTTATAAGATCACCATCGTAAGTCTGGTACTCAGATATTAGTAAGATCTTCTCTGCTATTTGATATTTTGGTTAAGAAATTAAAATTGTATACATACACTACTACAACAGGTAAGTAGATTAAAAATTAAATACATGGATTAAGTAGATTAAAAACTGAGTAATTACTGCATCTCAGACTACAATGGCAAAGAACTAGAAGACAGCTCCTGGATTTACAAACTCAGTTCTTGCTGCTGTGCACCATTGCATCACATTATGATCAAGCTGTGATCATGTATTTTTTAGCAGTGTTTTTTTGACCTTATAGTTGCTCACTGCTCACGCTGGATCAGGGTTTTAGAGGAATCAGTTCCTGGCATTACACTGCATGCCAACTTTCAACACTGGTATTGCTGGACATGAGCTCATACTGAAACAGTACTGACATCTAGAACAAGGTATTAGTAAATAAAATGTAGAGGTCATGAATGTAGGATTATTTTTTTATTGTTTGGGAAAGTAAATGCTGTCACGCTGCATATCATACAGAATGGAGGTGAGCATCTGAGGAAGCAACAACTGAAAAGGCCCTTGAAGTCTTGCTAATGTATTACTAGTGACTTTTGAAGTGCCAAGGAACTTATTAGTCTTTGTTTCCACATGTACAGTTGGAAGACTAGTATTTTTAGTACATACATTGTATTCAAGATATAGATGGGGCTATTATTTAGAGAGTACAGAGATCTCATTGGTGCTGCATGCACATTTCAAGAGGGATACTGAGAAAATGGAGAAGGTTAAGAGAAAGTCTTCTTGGATCATCATGAGAATGGAAAAGAGAGAATGAGGAACAAGAAATGAAGAGAGGACTTTTTAGACTGGGAGTACGAATGCTCAGTAAATGGTTGTTCCCTAAAGATATAACCTGAGACCAGAAGAGGAGCAATGATACTTAAACAATGCAGTAATGTTGAAAACAGAGAAAGCTAAGAAAAAAATAAGTCCAATGTGTTGTTCTGAAATAGCTGTCCAGCTGGAGTCACAGGGCAAACACCAGCTAGTTTTAAGATGGATTTTTATCACATTTTAATGTGACAATGAGAAGTGGCATGGATGAGGGTCGATGACCTAGATGGTGCCTTCCACTTCATCCTGTGTTTCAAAGAGGCCAGATGGGAAGTTAATGGGTCCCCTCAACAGTATGCTCATAGCAAGCAGTTAGAACAGGAATGGCTCCTTCTGCAGTAACAATCTGCAGTGATAGCTTGTTTCCTTCTGTTAACAAAGCTAAACATGACATCTTCTGCCCCTTCAGTTTTACATGGTCTTTCCAATTTTCAGGTGTGCTTTTCCCCCTTTAGTACTTTACCTTCTTCCAGGTATTTTTAATTGTCACCATTTATGTTTTCCATCTTTTCTTGCCTTACTACTCCAACTACATTTCCAATAGTTCCTGCACTGGCACTGTCCTTAGAGAATATTTTTGTCAGTTCTATCTTTCAGGTGTTTTATTTTAGCCTTCCATATTTTTCAGTTGTTTGGAACACAGTTAACAGTATAAAGGTAAAACAAAGGAGAAGCCAGCCAGAGTTTAGCATATAAGCCTTTGATATAGAAATTGCAGGTTAAATGTCCTGTTCTCTCGGCAAATCCTTGCATGGCTCTGAGCCTGAGGCATTTAGAGAATACTTGCTAACTGCACAGCCAAGCATTGTAACATTACCCAAAATGGCAAAAGAAACTATGGGAAAAAAAAAATGACAATAGTATCTTTACAGTATAGTAATAATAGTATTCTTTATAAGTATACAAAGAATACCATCTTTTGTGGGCACAGGCCCTGTTCGGTAGCTCAGACACAGTATTTATCCAGGTTATCAAATACTGAAAACTGGTGTGCACAGTACTGGACAAAGTGCTGGTGATACGGTGTCCTAATTCAGGTAGCAGAGTAATTGGCATAATTGATAAAAGACTAAATTTTACCTCCAGCTCCTCCCCATAACTAGCCTATAGTAGGGTCATGATTCTGGATGAAGGCTCTTTGGCACTGCTTCAACATAAATGAGTATTAATAAGTAAAAGAACATCTTGACATTAGCCAGTCTGCATTCCTGCTGGCTCACCAGCTTTTGCTTACAGTTATTTTTTCCAGGATGAAGCTGATCTTAACTGAATATCTCTGAAACCCACAAATTTAACATTAGACAAATCAATTTTATAATGGAGCGAAGATGTCCAGAGCCTTTTGTGGATTTCCTTCTCCAAACAACACAATATGAAGTAGTAACCAAGCCAAAGCATGTATGTTGTCTGGTCTGGGTCACAAAATTCTCTGAATATCTGCTGACCTCTTAAACTGAATCTGAGGCAGTGGATGAGGACATTAATCTGAAATAATGACTCGGATGAGCGATGCAAATTCTTTTCTTGAGGCATTTAATGTGGGAAGCACTCCAATAACAGGTTAGTAAGTATGCAAAGTTATACATATATTTGTTCATCATTGGAGGATACAGTAAGATTTGGGATTTTAGGGTGTTTAGGTCAGTTGCCTAGAAATGGTGAATACCATAAAGAAATTGTGAGACAATAGTAAAAAAACCCGAATTAATATCAAGTCCTTGGCTTCCCACTTCAGAACTTTGTGCAGTATCTGCTCTGATTTCCTAAATAATAGGGTTCTCACCTTGACCCTACACTGGTATTCATACATTTAAATTTACAGAGACAATTATGATCATTTAATATGACTACAAGCATCATAAAGAAACCAACAAACATGATTCAGTTTTGGGAGGTGGCTGTGCCAATTCTGTGCTAGCTAAGGAGCCTTTATTTGACCTGCAGCCTCCATCTGGCCACTTGTCTGTCTTTCCAGGAGGACCTTCACTGTTCCTCTTCATGATTAGGGTACTGTTAAATTTAGTCAACTCTAAGACTAACCCTGTTTTCCTTTTGCTATTTCTGAAGTGCAGAATAAACCTTGCTGGTGACTAGTTCAAATTTCTCTGTATGTGGTAGTCTACCAAAATGCATCTCACTTGCCACATTCTTTCATATAACAGCTCTGTAATTCTTCACCGCTTCTATTCTCCCTTTAAATTTTCAGTGCTCCTAATAATGCTTGATTTTGTAGCCTAATTTATGCTCCTTTTTCATTTCAGCTCTTATTTGTGTTCTCATGCATTTTCCCTTTAAAAAAGATAAAAAGTACAGATTCCGTGTGCAAATACTGTCATTATGTTCTTCCTTTAAAAACATAGGGATGTATTCAGTCTTAAATTACCTTAACCCCACTGAATCCACCCTGTTTTCCTGGCTGCATTACATTATTACAGCCCAGAAATTCTCATCTCCTACTGGGATTTCCTGGAATTGAAAAGTTTTAAGCCTTGTAGCTGCTGCCAGGGTCTCATCAGGATCACTCTGAGTGCTGCTCTTTGATTTTCACCTGTTGACTCAGACCATACCATTCAACCTGTCTTTTTTTTTTTTTTTTTTTAAGCAGGAGTCCTTACAGTCCTCCAGCCCCAACCAACAGTTAGTAAGGACACTTGCCCAAAAACTCTACTAAGTTTTCAGCCACTTACCACTCTGAATGCAGAAAGGGTTGTTGCTTTGCAAGCTCCGTTCAGCCAGCTCCCTGTCAAATCCTGGTTGCTACCGGCTCTTTTCATTTGGAATCAGTCCCACGACGGTGGGTGCGGACCTGCCCACACAGCGTCTAATTATAGGCTTTGTGTGGGTGAGTGAGAACCTTTGTAAGAATGATACCCTTATTGCTGGATATAACAGATGTTGCCTTTCCTTGTCTCCTGTCATATCTAACTCATCAAAATTTTAATCCCTTAAAGTTTTGTTATGGGTTTGAAGAAAAGTAAGACGAGGCCATTTTAGCCCTCAGAGGGGTTATAGTATGTAATATTCATGCCAGTCCACATGCTTACCGGAGTTATCTGGTTATTGTAAGCTTCTGTTACAGGTAATGAGTTGAGCCTCCTCTGCGGGGAACTTCAGAACAGGAGCTTAATTTCGCTGCTCTGTGTCACCAGCTGGAAGTTACAATCTATCTGCTTGTTATCTGTCTGACGTACATGCTCTGTGAAGAAACCCTTGTACATTTTCATATAATCAAGACTGTTTATATTTTTTACATAGAGTGGGCTAGCTTCTTTTTAAATGGAAAGAGTAAGAAAAAATTATGTTACAACTTAGGGAGAATATAGATGTTTGACCGTTTTTGAGCTTTTTCTATTGAAGTCACTCAAGCTCTGTCTACCCATTACCATTTTGACTAATCTGTGTCCTCTTAAGCCAGGTGGGATTCACAGTTTAGGTGTCTCTGTACTAAGCACTCTCATTAGTTGGCATGCTCTGAATATAACTGACTCATACTGACAGTACTGTGATCCACCTATAGTAGAGAAGCCACAGCCACTTTCATTCAAAATTGTGTCACGAGGAGGATGATAGGATGATGATAATAATGTAATTCATCATTTTTTCTGTAATGTCTTCATGACTTGTCTATCATGTAAGTCCTAGGTTCTCTTTTGTGCTCTGGAGGTTGTGGGTCACAACTATGTCACAACCCAGGTCTTTCAGTTTCTGGGCAAGACCTTAAGTCACTACACTGCTATCTACAGGATGGGTGCTGCCATAATCACCCGATCAGGCAACTGTGTAAGACTGACTGTCATCCCTATACAAGGAGTGATTCAAGTGCTTAAGGGCATGAAGTAACTTGGCTTGAATCTGCAGTTCATATGAGAAGCCCATTTGTGCTCTTGAGATATATGTAATGCATGAGAGAAGTTATTTCAGAAATAACACCAAAAATATGTTTTTCCATATTCTGAGCTGTACATGATGCACTCAGCCTGCTACCCATTGTAAAAACCAAGTCAAGAGTGTCTGTCACTCCTTGTAGCACATGGTACCTACATTAATGTTTGGATATGGGTCTAGTTCTTTTTGGTAAAATGGTGCAATCCAATGCCATATATGATAATAGTCATTAGAAAGAAGTCTCAGAGGAATCTGGAGGAAGCAGTGGTTAGTTAGTGACAGGATCTCATATTTAATTACTGCTTACACTGAAGACACATGTAATTTCAGATA
This sequence comes from Tyto alba, assembly GCF_018691265.1. Taxonomy (NCBI): domain Eukaryota; kingdom Metazoa; phylum Chordata; class Aves; order Strigiformes; family Tytonidae; genus Tyto; species Tyto alba. Next base: position 8,508,879 of record NW_024881261.1, read on the forward strand.
AGACAGAACAGAACTAGCTAATAAGAAATTATCTACAGTCTAGTCTATGTTCATTGACTGGAATGTGGAAATTTGGCAGCAGTTATGGGTCCCATATCTCCTCAGAACGGTGTAGCTCATTAGATAAGTCTACGGAGGAATGGGGTTGGGGAGCCACAGAAAAGAGATAAGAAACGTCATGTGCCCCATTTCTCAAAATACTGGCATGTAAGTTAAATGGAAAGCAGCCAGTGAAACTGATGCCTCTATTAATGATGAAACATCTTCAGAAATTGCTGAAAATCTCTGTGTGAAAATCACACCCCTTTGGAATGTTTTTTTTTCAGGGGATGAGAATTGCTGGATATGCTCAGATATTTCGCTGTACTTTCCACAGAGTTCTTTGTGTGTTTGTTGAAACAGTGCCACTGAGCACCCCCAGCAGTGCAGTTACAAATTCAAACAGAAGTATATGCTTGCAAGAATACCTCCAGGGACAAGTGTACATAAATAGCTGAAAACTGCATTTGGCAAGAATATAAGTTTACTAACTTCTTTTGTTTGCTTTTTGATCTGCTTTATATGTTGATAAGTAGTAACCTGGTCAATACAGGAGGACCATATACATTTTCAACCTAGAGTTTCACTGTTGTATTTCAGAGAGAACGCACAGTGGTGCAGATTAAATTAATGTAGACCAGTATGACAAACTGGAATTTATAGTAAAAAGAATTTCTAGCCCATGTTGTAGGTTTTTGAGGTCTAGCTTCTTTTAGGAATAGTCAATTTTTCTGTGTCTGGTTTTATGTCTTAAGAGGAATGGTAGCCTTTTATGGACAGCAAGAAAAGGCTGGCTTTTGCAGTTACCTCTGACAATATGCAAGTGAACACTTCCAGGTGGTTTTGCAGATGTCATCTTGAGAATTATCAAGGGCATAAATGCATTCTGATAGTAGTGGCCTTCACATAGGTAGGAGAAAGAGGATCAAAGCACTCACTGAGAATCACGTTCTCCAAAGGAAGCTCAGCAACTGTGTTTCAAGTGCAGTGATATATAAATTACCAGGGCTTCCATATAAGTGAATAAAATTGTAAAAGCAACATTTTTCTCAAAAATTTCTATTTTTAGTTGAAGATGGTTAATGAATTTCTTAGCTTGGATGGAGGTCATCTGGAAGTAGCTTTTTGTATTCCATCCCCTAGAGAATTGCTGATATGTGTAGACAAAGACCACTCACCTTCTTGGAGAATCTTAACTTTAGTCTCTGATTGGCAGAGCCATGAATAAAAGACTTTATATTTCTGTTTTCTAACTCCAATGTGTTCATTCTGGTCAAGTGAACAAATCTTACACTGAATAGATGAAAAACCATTTTGTCTTAGTGTATCCTTTCCAGTATTGCAAAACAGCAATAAAAGGAATATTTTGGAAATTATAAGTATTTATCACCTTCCCTAATATATGCTTCCTGATAATTAAATCAGTCAAAGCAAGTAAAGATAATGCTAACTTCTGGTTTTGCGAGCTGGAGACTTATGGAGTGTAGTATCATTTAAAGGAAATAATACTAGTTGAGAATTTTAGAACATATGATGTAAGTAACCGAAGATGGAGAGGACTCAGTAGGGACAGCCAGGATTTCTTTATGAGTAACAGGCAGAATTAAAGGGAAGAGAGTGAAGTCCATTATTCTGAATGCTTGACCTCCTATTAATGCTATAATATTAAACTTATTTGAAATAAGCAGGTGAAATAAAAGGCAATAACTGTAGATTTGCCTTGGAGATTGAAAGGCAAATGCAAATCTTCTTGAACGTTTAAATTAATAAAAGAATGGCTCTGACCAGATTGTGTACAGACCAGTGGCTCAGAACGAAGCTAGCTGTCTAGGACTGTGGACATCTACATTTGGTTCTGAGCTTTCCTAGTGTCAAAAAAAGGAAAAATGACAGGGTGAAATGGGGACTGACACCAATGCCAGCCTGTATTTTCACAGATTGCTTACTCTTCCGGTGTTGCAAGACACTTGCCCCATCCAACCTTGTGGTAGCTGGGAGGAGAGGTATGTTTTCCTGCAGCACAGCCATCTAGGCGTGCTCTGTTTGTGCGAGGGCTGGCGATGATGCATGTTCTTTCCGGAAGTTTTTAGATCCTTGATAGTTAAAGATAAAGAACAGATTCTTGGCTCTGTTTTATCTTGGAAATATGCCATAAAAATAGATTTGGGCAAGCTATCAACTTCTGGTTCCTAATTATTGGAAACAGAATAACTTTAAGCAGCTTGGAGACTATCTGAAATGACAGAGTCCCTAATAGCATGCTACTACAAGAAAAGACTGAGAGCACCACAAATTTTGTAGAGAGCCCATGTAGATAGATTTGCTGATAGGTCAGTGAGCAGTTGTTTACCCTCCCAGTGACAACTCCAAGCCCAGTCAGCTTTGGTTTTGGAAGAATACTCAAATAAATGTTGGGAATGCACAAAGATTTTAATTTTTGCTTCTGTCCCAGGAGCCTGCCTAACATAACTGTTAGAGCCAGGGGTTACACAGAATACCCTGACTGCATTAAAGTCTCAGCAAAATCACTTTCCAAAGATTTTATTTTACCTTCTATATAACAGACACATGTCTGATAATTGGAGCCTGCTGTAGGAAAAATCAGTAATTTGCACTGAAAGAAAAGAGTAGGGTAACTGTAGGTAAGTAATTTCACTATAAAAATCTCCGTGAGGAAATGCAAGAGAAGGGAGTGAAATGATGCCCCTGCAAGAACACTAAGTGGGAAAATAGACTTACTCCCAAGTGATGTGATCTTAAAAGCAAGTGAGTAACTGGTATGGCACAACTGTGGGCTGAAAAAAAATTAAGGAAGCATCTCAGATCTACCAAAGTACCTTCGGGATGTGTGTGCTTGGGCATTGAGCCACTGTCATCATTCACTCACTTCTGATATACCAAAGATAAGGACTCTAACCTAAACTAAATGTAAAGGGAGAAGTCAGAAAAACTTATCAAAATGCAACTTTGTAGAAAAGAATTAGCTTTTCTTGAGGAAAGAGAAGCCTGAAGAGAGAAACAAAACCTGATTAAAAAAAATCATGTGGAAAGACGTGAAATATAAATCATCTAGAGGAGAAAAAAAAACCTGATGTATTTTACCTGGAGAAAATGATGGCGTTTCCTGTCGAGTTTCTATAGGGAAAGATGCTGCCAAGTGACTGGGCTATAAAATGATATAATGAGAAAGGAGATAGTCCTGAAGACAGAATGAAGGCACTGGGGAGGCTTTCGGTAGAATAGGCTTGTCAAGCTTCTTCTCCAACAAAGATGAAAGATCAAAAGGACTCTGTAGGCTTATTCCTGCAAATTTACTTATTCCTGATTAATTTACCAGGATTTTATCAATATATTCCAGGATGTTGGAGTAGCATTAAAAAAATATGAAAAGTCACAGATAGGAACAAAAGTGGGAAGAGAGACAACTGCATACACTGAATGTTGAAGTTTCCACCTATTTGTTCTATTTAATTTTAATTATTTTTATGCTTTTGGTTCTGGGATCACAAATGTTTGAGAGAGATGTTGATAATCTGTGCTTTTTGGAATGAAGAGTCTGCCGTGCTATGCAATAGAATATTTTATTCCTGTTAATGGAAAACTGATAAAAATTGTTCCTGTTTCCTCATTAACCTACCTGCATATATCACTTTATGGCAAACATACATTTTCTCCTCAAATCATTTTTCTGACCTTACATGTAAAGTAAATACAGATGATCTAAGTGGAGCAGAGAGTGTGTATTTTGAATTACTTATTATTGCTGATCCCTTCCTCTATAAAAGATTTAAGAGGTTTGTTTGTATCTGTGTTTGTTTTACCTTATCCCATTGCCAAAAAAGTGTCATGAGAAAGAAAAGGGACTGCGGCTGAATGCTTTAGAATGGCTTTGTCAGTAATTTACCTTTGGCATAATTTTTGTAATGAAGAAATGCTTAAGGAGTATTAAATGAAACTTGTATTTTCATTCTGAATCATTCATAGTATTGCAGAATACTTAAATAATTTAAAAGACCGAATGCAAATCATAATATGTCCTTAAAAAGCCTAGACAAATGAAGCACATTTGATTAAAAAAAAAAAAAAATAGCTTTCAACATGACAGCCAAACATATCAAATGGTGCATCTCACTTGACATTTTAAAGATGCAATTTAAATTGTTCTAAAAAACTGGCTTACCTTGTTGTGAAGATATGTAAGAATTACCTGTTCCACTCTTTGTCAAAGGCAGATTGTCTTGTGAAATCCAAACCCTTACATTTTTTTGATTGGCTCCATTCATACAAAGTGACAGTATCCAAAGGTTCCCTATAAGTAACAATTTTAATTTTTAAATACAGAAAGAAACAGGAGGGAGACTCTTTGCTACCAGCAACACACAGCTGCTGTCAATGAGTTTTTTCACCTTTAGCTAATAAAACCAAATCTCTCTTGATCTATCTGTAGGTGTATTAGTAACTAAGTACAGTGCTGATATTTACTATATGAAAGAATGAAAATTAACTCAAGAAATAGTATATGACAAAAATGCAAACCAGGACAACACAAAGGGAAGAAATTAATGCTATTTTTAACTGAACTGATAAGGTGAGAAAATGTATATTTTTAAATGGTCTAGCTGATGCTGGACTACATTTATATCAGAAGTCATAAGCCCATATGAGCTGTCATGTTTTGCCAGAATGCTGCTGAAATCAATACCTTAACATTAAACAAAATGGAAACTTGTATTTGTGAAAGCAAGAATATGATTTATTGTTCATAAAACCATCAAATTAGTTTTTAGAATGCCAAAAGTGGCACAGCCAAGTATGGAGGCAGGCGGGGATGTGCTTTGTAAAATTCTTGAGTTCAACAGGATGTTGCTTCCTTCTCATGAACGATGGCCTGTGTTGCACTGCTCATACTGCTGTCTCGTGTCATTAAATCCGATGACCCAATCCAGTGCCTGGCCCTGCTGCACACATTTTTGTGACCCTGAGGAAAATATTTATATTTCTTTTGCTTTGGTTCCTGACTGTAAGAAAGGGAAAATAAGTCTTCCCTTTTCCCCTCCCTGAGTCTCCTTTATTTGTGCAACTCTGGGGCAGAGAGCTATGCCTGATTTATGAAGGATGTTAAAGATGGTGTAATTACTAGCTGCTGATATTTCCCAACTGCATAGAAGTACCTGAGGGGTTGTTTTGTACTGCTCCAGGGGAGCGCAGAAAAGGAGAGTCCCTACTTATGCAAGAAGGGGGTCTTGCCTAGGGAGTTTCCCTGAGGGGGGTAGAGGAGGATGAGTTCCCTGCTCAGGATGGTTTCTGGATCCTACTCGGCACGGGTGGAGATGGTAAGGGTGCAGAAGCAGTGAGTCTGAGAAGGTAGACATCTGATTTGTCGACTTTGCTGCAAACCTCCTCAGCAAGCTCCTCTGGCAAACTTCGTAGGAGGTGACTGGATTCTGACATCTCAGAAGTATTGCTGCATAATTTGCAACACACCTGTTCATCACTCACCTTTAGCCTTGTGTAACGCATCACATTAACACCTTCTGGTAAACCCCACTGGAAGTATTCTGGAATAGCGAGTTGTTAGTATGGGACCGAACACAGTTGCCCAAGGTGATTCACACACAGGGTTTCTGCACCCAAATAATAAGCCTCACATTAGATTTAAAAATTATTCTGTGTCTTAGACCACAGTGGGCAAATAAAAACCAAAAGGATTTCTGTGGGTAACTGGTATGAAACAGAAACAATCTTAGCTTATTTTAGCTGATGCTGATAACTCTTAGTAGTCTGTTTTTGTTAACCACTATAATCAAAATGCCGCCAAATTTGGGGGGACAGTGCTGTGTAGCAGTGCAAGTAATGCAGCTCAGGTCAAATTCAGGGATTTCAGGAGGGCAAGGTAGAGGTGAAAAATTCAGTTTCATCATGTAAAGAGAAAATCATTATTTTGAAGGTTGCCAGATCCTCAATAGTGCAACATATTTTTGATAAAGTTGATGCCTCTTTCAGATACAGAGAAAGAGTCCCATCTCACCCGGTGTTCAGCTGGGCTGAATAGAGCACACCAATGAGTTCTTCCCCAGAAAAAAAAGCAACAATGAAATATTTTGCTGTACATTAAGCTGTTCTGTGTGTCACATGGTGAACTTTGATAGTAGAGTTTCTCAAGGTCTATTGTACAACTTGGTATGCAGTCCCAGCTCCTAAGCAGTCTTTTGTGTGTGTTATTAGTAAAATACATGTTAGCTATTACTGTAACTGGAATTCACAGAAGTGTAATTACCCTGTACGGATAAAAGCTGACAACACTAGTTTGGAAATAGACTTTTGTAGTGGGCTGGGCAAGTTTTTCCACAATCTATTGAAGTAGCCTTGTTAATAGTTCACTGCTGACTGAAGAAATGTCCTCTTCCAGCCAGTGAAGGTTGCCACAGTGGGTGACCAGGGCATTTCTTGAGGCTCAGCAAAGTGCCAGGGCTTGCCATGTGCTCGACTGCACGGTTCCACAGCCACAGAACACAGACCTGGCAAGGGAGGAAGAGTTTAAGGAAATATTTTTCAGCACAATGGGGTATTTTCTTATATCAATATAAATCTTATTTTCTTATATCAATATAAATCTTATTTTTATTTCATGTTAGGTCAAAGCATGAGTTCTAGTAGACTGAGAACATAAAGTATGTGTTTTAAAATGATTTTTTTTTAAAGAATTACTAGTTAGTGGCTAATTATTAAATTTAAAGATGCATTTGCCTTTATGCTCAGACTCCATTAGAATTTTAATATGGATCAGGAGTGCACTTCTGAAGGGAATCTCTCACTCCATTTTCCACACTTACCACACTTTGGTTTACACGACAGAGTGGTGTTTGGACAGCAGCTAGATTCATTTTGGTTAAAACTAAGCCGAGAGGTGTGCTCCAGAAGTGTACCTAATGTACTGCTGATGCCAGTGGGTGCCCGGTCCATGGGATCAGGTTGGGGTCAACCAAGGCAAGTATACTGCTGCGCTCTGAAGAGCTCTTTCTGATGTGCTGTGCTATGTGTTTATGGAGATGTAGGCACATGAAACTGTAATTTTGGAGAAAAACTTGTACCCTTCTTACAAGTGCAGGGCTTCACCCCCATCCCCTCACCCGAATTTCAGATTTGATAACTCTATTCTTTGGGGAAGTCTGGCTGCAGTGCTGAGTTGGTGGGAGTAGCTGTACTCAGTCAAACACCCGGGTACTGCCATGAAATTTGGATTAAGCTCTTATTTTCACTACTTAAACCCACTTGCCTGAAGGGGCATGACACCATGCAAAGATGTTTTGGATATTTTTTCCCTTTTTCCTTTTTTTTTTTTTTTTTTTTTGGTTTGTTGGTTTTTCCCCCCAGACCCACAGAATGGAACATGATTAAATTGTGTACTCACACATTTCCATTTTCCCCAGATATTATTGTGACTTCTTCAGCTCCCATGTAGCCTCTGTGTACATGACCTGGATGCTTTTTCCAGAGAAACTCAACTTTTGAAACGTTCCCAGAAATTTCTGTATCAACGTAGTTCCAGTACGTGTTGCCTGGTTTGAAAGTTCCCCTGTTAAAAGAAAAACATAGAAGTGATGATCTGTGTTTACAAATGAGGAAAAAAATGCTATGGTTTAGGTAGAAATGTGAGATGCTATGACAGTTGAAGCTTTGAATACTATTGTTATAATTTTATTACATTTTTTTTTCAAGAATTACCAATCAGGCATGTTAGGCAAAATTTTAGCTTATAATAGGTTCTTGGAGAATATGTTCCTTGGGGTTCTTGATGTAGATTTGAGGCTTTCAGCTCAGGCAGTAGGGGATCATGTCTCAGGTCTAGAAACACCAAGTTCTGCCCTCTCTGCTGATTAGTCATTCAAGACATGTAGCAAAGTCTTTTATAAAGTCCTTGGACCATAGATTTTTTTTTTTGTACATAAAAATATATGAAATAATTATTTGGACAACATTGTAACAGGACTAAACTTCAGGGAAGATTAAAAAGATACCACAAACCCAAATATATGTAATGCACTTCTCATTTAACCTTTTTTTTGTAAGGATTAGGAAAGAATGTCTCATTGACATTTTGGTTGTTTTTTTCCTCCAAATCTGTATTGCAATTTTTTGCCTTTGCTGAAGCTATTGTGGTGGTTCTGAGGCTACCTCATGTCTCCCAACATGATTTATCATGAATACCTGGACAAAGTTCTGAAGACTAAATGTCAGGTTTTTTCCTCGCTTTGGCTGAAGTCCATGGTGCAGATACCAGCTAGGCAAATTGGTGAAGGCTACAAAGTCTCTGTATGAACCTTACTTGAAAAAGCAGAGCAAACACCATCCCTGCTTATATCGTGAGGTTATTGTGCATCCCACTAAGGTCTTTCAGCCTATCAACCCAATGCATAGGCTTGCTGGTACTTAAGGAGGAGGCAGTTACTCAGAGGGATCTACAGAAGTATGGAAATTACTTGCTTAAATTCCTGTGCCTTTCAGGGTGAAAGCACCAGATTAGTTAGCCCAGCCTTTGTCAGTATTGCCATGGGGTTTATTCTAGATGTTATTTTTGGAAAATGAGTTCTACCTTCAAATAAGTCCAAGTCAAAAGGTTCTCTCGGTGTTTCTGTTTGCTCTCAACCATGAAAAAAATTGAAAAATGTAGTTTACATTTGTGCTTTTCTGTGGTATCAGTGTTCATCATAATGGAATGCACATTACAGTGTGACATGAACACAGAAATTACCAGGAAGTGTATTGTTGCAGTACTATATTTTCAACCAAAGGTACTTCTGGTACAGATCAGTACCAGCACTGTGTTCAAACACAGAAGAGGTTGGTTTTACAATATTTAAACTGTGCTCTTGACAAGGATCAGTTTAGGAGATTTAAATTCAGATTTACTGGAAAAAGCCAGGCTGAATGGACAGGAACCCCATCCTCCAGCACTGTTCATAAGCAAGCTGCAACTTCCCTAGAGGAGGGAATAATTAAATGACTGTACATCATTCAGCTCTGTCTTTTTAGAGGACATCACCAAACAATGTTAGAGTCCAGCAGTAGCCACAGGGCTCATTGCTCTTACCCACTTTGCTATGTTAATTGTCACCCTCAGAAAAGAAAAGAAAATGCGGAAGAATAGAGACCAATCAACAAGGAGAGTTTGACCCCCATCTATAGCATGGGGAACTTCAACCACTTATCAGCTATTTTTATTACCAGTGTTAATCACAGATCACATAAACCAAGATGAGACATGTAAAAATAGCTATGTAAAAATTCAGTATGTTAACAATGATAGAACCATTTTTTCAACAGTCATGTTAAACTTACTTGTCGATTGTATATTTTTTCCTGATCCCATTAGTTCCAGTCAAGGCTACATCTATATCTCCATTCACAGTTTCTGTTGCAGATACTCTGACATGTATCTCTTTTCGCCAGCCTTTGAAAGCAAAATGAAATAGATTATAGTTGTAAGCAGATTTTTTTCCTGATGGTAAAACTTCTCATATGTCTCAGTGTCTTTCAGGGAGAGGAAAGAATTGCAAAAATGTGCTGGTAAGCAAGCAAAATGTCACTCTATTAAGGCAAGTGCTAGTTCTGTGTGATTCTGTTAGTGTTAATTTCCTTGATAGTGTTCTAAATTGCAGATTGAATCTTTGCTGACCTACTGACTAAGCTGCGTATTTAGTCTGCCATGGCCAATACTCTACCTTGCTATTCCACTTGGCCTCATTTTTAATTTTGTAAATTCTTACACTGATGAGCAATTTGGGGGGTCTCATGGGTAGCATGTTAGCTCTGAACTATGAAGTGAGGTCTACTGGTCTGCTGTGTTGTTAAATATTTATTAAGCAAAACTGGCCGCTTTCTCAGGATGATCCCGATATACAGAGTGTTTAGGATTTTTCTTATACCTGCACACAGCCCAACAGCTCTCAGGAGAGCCTGCCATCCCGCATGTCTTTGTAAGGTAGAAGCAGGGTTGCAGATGCAATAGCACATATTGATTTCAAGCAAACAGGTTTGGGAAGTTTTTGTACTGGTTTTATTTCAGGCTGTTAAAAGAAGAATCTCTTCACCCACTTCATAAGGTTATATTTGATTTAAGGCTATAATTACTATAAACACAACAGTTTTTATATGTTGAAATTAATGTGTTCATTCCAATATGAAGAATGTCTAGTTTCTCTATACTCAAATAATTTTTTTTTTATTCATATGAAGATGCAATACAAGATATTTTTTGTTTGTGTTTAATTTTGCTTTCATATTTTAGTGCCTAGAGAATAAGGACTTCAAAGACCCTCTCTCATTTATTACCCTTGCAGTTCATCACCTGATGGATTACAATTTATTTATAAATTTTCTTTTTGTCCAGTTCTGTGTCTGCTTCTACATTAATTACAAATAAAACTATACTTCTTATTACTCCCTGCTATTTTGACTTGATGAGCTTTGCAAAAATATCCTGAAATGATCCAGTTTTATAAATTTTTGCCAGTTAAAACAAAGTAACTTTTTCTGATTTGAAATTTTGAACCTTCAGCATAACATTTCTCCCACTTTCAGCTTTATAAAATTTTTGAAGCCATCATCTAATTAACAAAATTTTAGCAGGGTTTCTAACTCAGAGGTCAGCATCAGTTGATCTGTTTCTATAATTATCTCAGCCTTTCCCAGATAATACTGGTACTGCATGTTCCTAAGACACCTGAAACTCGAGATTTTGTCCTGAGTGCCACTCATTAACTCCAGCAGTTCTCTATAGAAGTGCAAGATATTTGTTCACATGTAATTCATTGCCACTTAGAATTCACCACCCAAAATGAGCACTTACGAGCATATGGAGGGGAGGGCCCTGTGTTTAAATAAACCTTTTGCTGTTCTTTCTCAGTTTTATGTAAAAATGTATCAGCATAGTGACCCATCAGTGGGCATCCTTCCTTTGGACATGGGAAGCAGTCTCCCTGGGGGAAAATAACAATGTGTGTTACAAAATATTATCTGTTTTAATTCCACTTCTTAAAGTTTAAGAAATTAGGGTATTTCAGCTTTTTCCCAGTTTTTTTTCAAAAGGTACTTGCTTCTGAGTTGAGCTCATATCTTCAGTATTTATTAGTGTAGTGAAAAAAGGTGAGATGGTTAGTTTTATTTCATCTGGCTGAAAATCGAAGAGGAACAGGTTGAAAATCTGGCCTAAATCCTTATGCTCTTGCAGACACCATAAGTAAATACCTTAATGCATGTTGTACCTTACTACCTAATCTGTAAAATACAGGTAATATATTAATCTTTCATAGGGTCCATTGAAAGGTTGTCTGCTAATTATTATTAGATGAATAACTGTGTTTTCAAGAAGGTCTGGCTGGTTATCTCACTCATATGGTAAAGATATTTGAGTTTAGGAATACTGAAGCTTGGGGTCTTGCTTTGGGATGTGTTTTGTCTGCTTTTCAGCCTTTATCCCCATGCAGAACCTTAATGAAATTAATCTACCTACATAGATCTATCATTCAGATCAAGACCTTGATGTCCATTTAAAAAAAAAAAAAAAAAAAAAAAAAAAAAAAAAAAAAAGCATGTATATTTTCAGTGACAGTGATTTAGTTCAGCTGGAAAAAAAATAGCATTTTTATATTTAGATAGTTCAATTTTGTTATTTGGGAGGTTCTGTAGGAACTGGTATTTGTAGATCTTTGGGTATTTGGGCATTAGATGAATAAAAGACTAACTGATCATCATCACTTGCTTATTATGAGATTGAAAAAAAACATTCCCCTTGTATCACTAAGTTGCACAGGGTTGAGGTTTTCAAGTGTTGAATTACATCAGACTTTCATGTTACATGGCAACATTGCTACAAACATTAACAAGTTTTCTGCAGTATTGCGATCATTCCTTTTGGGAGCAGATGGAAATAAATTCAGACTTGTCTTCCTCCTTGACCAGTCCTTGGTTGCATTGACAGAACTGGTCCACTAAAAGCTCAGTTATACCAGGCATGAAGCACCAGGACATTATGCTGCCTTCTTCCTTGTGCCAACTGAGGGTTGTGTGAACAATGCTGTACTGTATAAATATCTCCCCTGCCCTATACACTGTGGATGTTTATTGTTTATACAGATGTTTAAACATTTCTGAAATCCAGAGGCTGTCTTCTTGATGATGGATTCCACCAGGTTTAGATGGACTTCAACCAGAGTTTCCTTACTGTTGACTTACACAAAAGATGAATCCAGGCACTGCCTTTCATTACTCACTTACTCAGCTCTTCAACTTTTTTTGGTATTTATATTTACAGCCTTGTTTTCTTCTAGATTTTTTTTTTTTGAGTTTGCTGCTTTTACATTTTGCCTGGTTTTTGGGTATGGTCTGGATGAAGGTAGTCAGTGGGTCTGCACAGCCTCCCCTGTATCCTGTGATCCAGAATACAGAAGATGTCCCAGAATTATTAAGAGAAGGGCAGGGCTATACTCACTTCCATAAATGTGTACCTGATACTTACCAATATGAAAGCTCTGTATGTTTCACACTGATACCCAACAAATCCATTCGGAGTGATAATACTCTCAGCATAATACCGGAGACTTCTTTTATGTCCACATCCAATAGATCTGTATTCTGGGAAAAAGCCCAGGCAAAAAATATTAAAGTTACATGTTAAAATAAAGTTCAGGCCAAAGCAACTCTTGTGGGTTTTTTTTCCTCAAGGCATTTATACATATAGTGACGTCTCAGATTAAAAATTAGTAATAACTAAAAGACGGTTTATAGTAAAATGCTTACTTATGGCCACATATATTTTTCCAATGGGGAAGAGCTAGGTTCTAATGTTTGTGTCCCTGTACTCATGCTGGAGTTAGCAGAGGTGGAGATGCACCAGGGTAGATCTTGTGCAGCCTCCCATCCTGCTACGTATATTTAACTGATTTTACTTTATCATGAGAACCAAAGAGGATTTAGGAGAATTTCCCTTTGGTATTTCAAAGACTGAAATAATTCATAGCTACAGCATATAGTAGTTACTATGAAGTAATTTTCATTTGCTTACCATTATCACAACATGGTATTTAGTAAAACCACACTTTCTACTCATTTCTAGAATTGAAGGTAAGTGTAGTAAATATTTTAACTTCATCAGCTTTCAATGTTTTTAAGCCTTAGAAAACCTTCTGTCATTGGACAGTGGTGATTCTGTGAAATGCTCTGACAAGCAAGATGTTTGACAGTGTGTCCTTGATTTTGTCAGAATTATTTGAAACAAGTACATTTTCCCATCAGAGTGAAATTTCTAAGCAGTCAGGGCAGGAAAGAAGAATGTACTTGGATTATATTTACAGGTCTCTTGTAACAAATATTGTCTTCATTGGCTCTGAAGTCTCCCCTTTATCAAAGCACAATATACTGAAGTTAGGTTGTATAAAAATAGTCTCTACTCTGCTTCAGTGGGTGTGGTCTCACCTAATCACAGCATGAAGTCTTGGAGGCACTGAAGTAATTGCAAGCTGGCACAGTTTGCAGTGAAATCAGAATTACACCTACTGTCAATATTTACGCATCTTAAAGACAGATGAGTTGGTATTGGCCAGTTGACACACATTGTTCTTTACATAAGAAAAGAAAAAAACACACCACAACCCTTGTGAAAAGTAATTTTGTCTGTTTTTCTTGAAAATAATCTGCATCATCAAGGCTTCCTGAGTATGTTTTCTTTATAGCTCCTTTTTAAAATCTGTTTCAGAAGGGTCTGTGCTTTTAACTTTAGAACCTTCAGCCCTTACTGTTGGCTTGCTTTGTGCTAGTGCCAAATTTACTTAACATCTATACAATCGGAACATAATACTTCTCTCCCTACTGATTCAAAAGCTGTAGAAAGAAGTTACTAAATAACATTTATAAAGCACTTCATACATAAAAGCACTACATAAATGTAAATATTATCATACAGAAGAGATATACACAAAGTTTTAACCACGAGGTAGGAGTTAAGGCTGTCTCTATTTTTAGTAGATGAATGAACAACCAACTCCATCTGCTGATGTTCAATAGAGCTGAGCTGCTTCTTCACCACAAAACACTGCAAACAGCCTTGTGAAATGTCTCTGAATTATTTTTTTGTTTGTTTGTTTTTCTGAAAGTGCAGACATTCTTATTCAGTCTGATTGAAAAGTGTTTTGGTTCTAATTGACTTTGTGCACAGCTAGCTTTCAGTCCTCTTTGTTAGTAAGTTCTTCAGCCAGTTCTAACACAGAGCATTTTTGAAAGCCAATTACTTAGCTAGTGGTAGGGATTTCAAAACATTTAGCTGTGAATAACAGATGTTCTCATTTCTGTAGGTTATGATCAGAAGACAGGATTTTGGGGATCTATTGTACTGGATCCCAGGGTAATTCTGATTAACTGCCCAGCTTTCTTTGAAGAAGATGAACTATCAATGGAGCACTCATTTTATCATCTTCTATATTTTTAACCTTGTGCTGTTCCCTTTGAAGACACTAAAGCTGTTAATGGCATAGATGAGTATGTCCAACCCCAGTAATACTGGGACCGATGTCTTTCTAGTGAGAAGAAAAGCTCAGATTTTAAAATAATAATTTTTGGATTATCCTTGAATGAAATTTTACCAGTCCTTCATGTGTGGAATTCCCACTGAGGTCAGTCTGTCAGCACAGTGGCAAGCTCTTATAAAGGTTGTGATGAACAAGTCTGCCTGCTTTAACTGATTTCCACTTGGACTTTGCTTTGGCTAGTATAAAAGAAAATTGGAGGGTATTTCACAGGCAGCTTTAAATCTTCTGTTTTTGAGTATTCTCTCCCTGCTCCAAATCTGAGCTGTATAAAAAATATACACATTCAGAAAGCTTTACTTTAGTCTAGTCTTTATTTCTAACTGTAGCATATAATGAGGTATTACTTAAAAAATATATTTACCTCTCATAAGATCATTGATGTTCCGAGTTGCAGGAGGTACACGAAGCTGCTTGCATCCTGGCATCTTCTTCCCGCCATTTGGGTAAAAATCCAGGTGGCCACAAGTCTGAAGAATTCCTGGAGCTGAAACGACCAATGAATCACGGCTGATCACTCTCAGGTATGGTGTGGCCACTTTCTGTGCTGGTGTCAGCCTTTGTGTGAAAACTTACCAAAGTCAAAGAAAAGATGACCAGCATGAGTATGAATTATATCAACAAATTTTGCGTCTGAAGGATCCAGCCTAACCATTATGGGAGTATATTGGAAAAGGGGCCCAGCTGGATCCAAACCTAAATAGATGGAGAAACATCTGGTTGAGTAAATAATACTATATATATGTCATCACATACAGTGTTTATACATTTCTGCCTTTACTTCAGATGTAAAAAACCATTTGTCCACAGCCAGCAAAATAAGCAGGGCTTTAATAGAAAGGTAGCTGGAGTCATTGGAGTACAGTAAAATGCTGATGGGTGCTTGCCTTACTTTTGGGGAACAATGTTATAAGAAGAGGTTTGGGGTTTTTTTTGCATGTTGGTGTGAAAAATATGAAATCCTGATATGTTATTCTGAGATTGTAGATTTGTTTGAGAATTTTTATTTGGTCAAATATCTATTTTTATTTCCAAAAGAGCTTGGCTGAAAATGTTACCTCTTCACTTCAGTGTCAATGAGCTCTCTTCAGGTCTAAAGCAACACGGTTCTGATCCCAGTTTCCCTGACTTGCTTACTGTGTACACAGCTTAGATGAAGCAATGTTTATGCAGAGAAAAAAACTGACTGAAGGAGAAAGGAAAGCAGAAAATAGTGAGCCTTTTAAAAAAAAATGTGATGTGTGAGTGTGCCACATCATTGCGTCTCTGTGTAGCTATGTGACTAATAGCTTTCTTCCTTTTCAGGGTGTCCATGGCTATTTACTGTCTCATCCTGACATACTAGATCTAGGTGGTTTAATATTTCATTTCAGATTTTCAATCTTTAGAACTGCTGAAAAGTCACATTAGAGGGGGCTTTTAAAGCCAAATATGACAACGAGTTGCTAGTGTTTTACAAGTCTATTATTCCACATGTAATAGAGTATTTTATTCCTATTTTTTATATCATTAGAAATCATAACCAAGTGCTCCCTGGGATTTGTTGTGATCTGTGAAAACTGACCTTTATTTAGCCACAGTTGGGACAGCTAAGCCTTTCTGATCTGTTTCAGTCAATCTTTCCCAGAGCTGTGAACATTGACATGTGAAATGCATGGTATGTGATAGGTCATGGCTTTGTTCATGTGTCACCATGCTAGCTATATACTATTAATTATGACCAACCAGCACATTGTGTTCTCTATTGTGTGTTTATGAGGCAGCAGTGATTCTTCAGTTCTCTTAAATTGCGTGAAAATACAAAGATTCATCAGCTGAAATAGCTTCAGTACCTGTTATTCTTCCAATGCCAGGCTTCCTTCTCCCTGCCTCCCCTGCAGCATGTGCTCCCAGACTATGGCCAATGAAATGGATGTTGGCAGGAGAGTAGCCATAGTCTTTCTGTGAAGACGTATGGAAAGAAAAAAACAAGCACGTTAAGTGGGGGGATACAATCCTGTGGCACTGCATCATGGCCCCATGCTATGCCAGGACATGGCCAGACCAGCAGGTGTTGCAGGGGAGTGTCTTGGGTGGGAAGTTACTGTTGCAGATGGTGGGGTCCGTGCCTAAAGAGAAGCAGTTCCCAGCTCATCCCATCCCCTCTTATATTGCACCTCTGAAAGGGAATAATCTCTGTCAGAAATTGGCCCTTGTGACAGAAAAGAAGGAAAAGGGAATTTCTGCACATAGCTCCCTTACATTTGCACTGATTGCTTATCCAAAAGGCAAACTGCCTCACTGCTTCACCCCTGAACCTGTCTGGACAGGATAGCAGTCTGTGGTAGAGGAGTATTCAGTGCCTGTGCCTGTGGCATACCCTCTGCGTGAATCGAGCTGCTGTCCTGCTGTGGAGGTTCTTCACCACGCAGGTCCCAGAGGAAAGGGAGGACCACGCCAGGAGCACTGCTGGTGTGCCGGGCTCAGCTGAGCTTCTGCACGGGGAAGCCTGACACTGGTGGCTGCAGCAGAGTCGCTTCCCTGTGCTGTGATTCAGTTTTTGCGGGAGGCAGCATGTGCGACCCACAGAGGGTCCTGTTACCACCCTTCACCCTGCCAGTTTTACTATACACTCTCCAATCTGATACTTGAAGAAAAAAGTTCATAAACTGTAGCTTGTAAGCCTTTAGGGGCATGCTTATCTGTGGTCTGACACTAAAGTAAGTGTTTCCATTTGTGCAGGATTAGAGACTTTCAATGACATTTTCAGCTGCATTATTGAATACCTCTGTACTTCCTGACTCTATTGTGTCAAACCTAAAGGTGCCACCCTGAACATGGCCTTTACCATACAATATATGCACAGGGTTTCATGTTCCACAGATACTTTTACCTCAAGAAGGTCCACCAGATATACCAGCTCAGCCCCCACAATGCGAACGTTGTTAACTGCATCAGTGTACAAACCACTGGAGCCACCTCTCCAGTCAGTCAAAATGCAGTTCACATCTTCAGTGTGAAACATGAACTGGTAGAAAACATGAAAACAGAGGATCAGAGGCTAACAGGCATGAATTACAATTTTGGTAGGATATATGCAAACAATATTTTGCTTTGCATATACAAACAATATTTTGTTTTGCTTTGCATATACAAACAATATTTTGTTTTGCTATAGCCAGGGACTCACTTTGTTTATGTCACTGGTAAAGACACAGCTTCAGTGTATTAATTCCTAGTAATACTAAGGAATCAACACAAGGAGGCAGAGTGGAGGAAGTGATTTGAATACTTTATAAAGACAGAGAAACTTGCTTCAGTTCTGTTTTCCATTCCAGATGCTTTGGTTGGCTTTAGGGTATCAACTTCTCTTTATGATAGTACCTCAGTTAGAAAAAGAGGATAATATGACTTCTTTTTTCATCGTCCAAGCCTTGTTCTTCAAAATTGATATGCTTGGATCATTTAAAGATTCGTAAATTTGTGTTCATGTGCTTGAATTGTTCAATCCCAAAGTTCATATATTTTAACCAAGATATTCTATTTATACACTTCTGGCAATGGAACATTCTGATTTTTCATTCTGAAACAATTTCATTTTTTGAAATGTGCCTAAACAAAATGAAACCAATCTGCTGAACAAAGCATTTTGGTTTTATTAGATTAGATGCCTCCCTCAAACTAAAATGTTTATTTTGACCTTTTGCTGAGGTGAAAAAAGTGACTTTTTTTCTCCTTTATTATTGACAATGAATTGAAAAATCAATTAATTATAGGTTTCTCTGTGGAGGTGAATGCAGCAAAAGGGCATTTAGCAGAAGGCTGAAGTGCATTATACTCATAGCTAGGAACAAGAGGGCAGTCTTGTAGAACTGAGCTTCATTCCAAGGTTTTTTCCTCTCATATTTTCCCTGAATTAACAAGAGAACAGAGGTGCAAATTTTATGTGGGAATTTTAAGCCAGTTAATAGGATGATGTGGATATTTGCACTTTCAAAGACAAGTAAAATGACTGTCATACAAAAGTCATACCATACCCTGCATATATTTGTTATCCAGGGGAGGTCTGCTCCAGCAAGATGGCCGTGTATAATGAAGCGAGTTTTCCTGTGTGTTCGGAAATTTGAAGCTTTGATAGTTGAAGGATTTGTAGCAGAAATTTTCTGTGTCAAAAAAAAACGACCAAGAAGCAACACAACAAAGCTGTGACAGCTCCAGCCCAGTGTACATTTTGATGCAGGGCAGAGTACACCAATGGTTAAGGCACAGTTCTGGACTCTGAAGAGATGGGTCTTGTTCCTCACTTGTAAACTGCCTTGCTGGATGATATCAATTAATCACTTCAACAAATGATTCACCTCCTCTAGTTAATTGAAGTAATGATACTGGCATCCTTTGCACAATGCTTTGAGATATACTGGTACAACGTGCCATGTAAATACAAGATTTTATCAAACTTGGCCATAGAAATACAAAGATAGCATCTTCTGCAAGGTATTATGTGGTTGATGTTGAATCTATACCTATTTTACAATTTTTTCTTTCTATTTTCTTTGAATACAAGATAATAATCACTAAGCTTATTTGTATTTTATGAGAAAGACCACCAAGTTTACAACATCAGAGGTTGTAGGTATTGGGATTTATTGAGAAGGAAGGCATTATTCTCTTTTAAAGAAATACTGAATACTGTGTTGTTTTAAATCTTGGCTCTTATTTTTTGTTACATTTTCACAAGCTTGAAGGGGGATTTCATGCACCAATTAGCACACATCTCACCTTCAGTGAAAGACTG
Organism: Tyto alba; assembly: GCF_018691265.1. Lineage (NCBI taxonomy): Eukaryota > Metazoa > Chordata > Aves > Strigiformes > Tytonidae > Tyto > Tyto alba. Next base: position 8,528,271 of record NW_024881261.1, read on the forward strand.
ATTGAAGTTAAAACCTAATAGGTCCTCTAAGCTAGAGATGTTGGACTTGTTCTAAGGTGACTGGAACAGGAGAAATCATTAAACAGCTCTACTGTTTGTGACTGTTATTTATATATAAAAAAGAACAACTGTGAAGTCTTTTTCATGTAATGTAAGCTGACAACAGCAACAAATTCCACACCCCCACTCTCCCACTTTTCATACTAATTTGCTAAATTTTTCTTGCTCTTTGTCCAAGTAAAATTCATACACTCTGATGGTCATTTCTCTTATTTCACCAGACCAGTCCATAGCTCCACTAAACTGCTTCACACTGTGGATGAGCCCAGCCCCGACACCTCCAACACCTTGAACATTCTGCTGTGAGCTCTTCCCAGTACTTGCTGATCTTCAGAGGAGAGGGCTGACACATTGCTGGTGTCTCTCAGTACGTTCCCACTTGATCCATCCTAAACAGTGCTGCAGGCTCCTTTTAGCTACTTCCATTTGTCACTCTGTCACAGTCCAGAGCTTCCTCTTGTTACCACTAACTTGAAGGTTTAGATAACCTCACCTTTTAATTTTTTTTTTCTTCCATACAACTCCATAGTCTGCTGTCTCTACTCTTCTCTACCTGGTGTGTCTTCAGGAGGGATAACCTGGTTCAGCTCTCTGTAAGAGAACCTCTGAGACTTTCTCTTTAGTTTTTTAGTCTCCATTTTCCCTCAGTCCCAGTCTTCCAAAAAATGGTAAATATTTGTTTGTTTTCTTTATTCATCCCTATTTAATTATCTTTTTGTTTGTTTCCTTCTTTTTCCACATATGATTCCATTATCTCCTTCATTTCTTTAGTCTCCTGTTCACATTTCTAATCTTCCCTTTATTTTTTCATCCTGTTTTCTTTCCTCTCTCTGGTGAAAATGGATACTTTCTCTTCTAATCTTCACTTTTAACTATCTATCTGCTCTTAGGGCTCAGCATTGGCCATCACATAAACAGAGCCTCTGAGACCTGGTGTATGTAACTCAGGGGACCTAGTAATCATGTGTATGAACCACATCCTCAAGTCATGTGAATGAGCCTGAAACGTTTTTAATCTGAAGACACACAGGAGCCAAAATTGAGCTTTCCTTTTGTACTGCCTTCCCCACCTCTGGTTTTATAATGCTAAACCTGAAACTGAATTGGGGCCATTAGCTTACTGTGGAAAAGTATGTAAAATATGTCTAAAATATCTCAGATGACCTGTGTTAGAAGGCTGTGTTTAATATGTTGTAAGTATACCTGGATCACCAGATCACTGAAATGAGGAAAAAGAAAACAGATGAAAGAAAATTATGAGAGTCTGTTTGTGTGTAATATAGAACAGGGGCTTCTCCCAGGAGACTTATGAACAAAAATATGGGAGAAAAGAAACTGTCTGTTTAATTTGTTGAATGTGTTGTAAACTGTCAGTGTTTAAAAACAAAGCAGTTTCTTACTTGATATTTTATGGTGTTGTCTCTAGTATAAAGAAGGAAATTGGTGTTCACATCTTCTGGAGAGCTGGGCAAACCTGCCAGTTGTCTCCCTGGGATCCCAGACCAAGGAGGGCTATCAGTAAAGCATCCAAGCCTTTTGTAGCAAACTTCCCTTCCTGGGGTATGCAAAGAAAAATGTTAGTGTTCTGGGAACGTAGCAGGTTAGGCTGCCACCAATTTACAAGAAGCTGGCAGGATAGTGTTTATACCAGGGAAGCAGAAAATGGCTGATTGTGATGGCACTTGTGTTAATTTTTCATTAAGGGGCTCAGTTGTTCTCTTGTGCCTTCTGCATGTAGCAGGGACTTGAACTGCAAGACTGATTCCTGCTGCTCACATAGCATAGATCCCGTCTTGATCAACTCAGGAGAGTGCAGGATGTGTTTGGTCAAACATATTGTTAACACAGCTGTCAGAAAAAGACAATAAAATCTTGATCCTTTATGGTTCCAGAGAACAAACGAGCTTTTGCTGGCAGCACAGAGCAGTCTTTTAAATTAGTCCTAATGCTCCAGGGATTATCTAAATTGTTCTTTCTTGTGCAACAACTTATGAAGGAGTAAAAAGAAACAAAAACATTAAAATATATAACCTCTGGTTGCTCCACAATGTACATTAAACATCTCCCTTATTTTTTATCACCATAAGATTTTAATGGAAGCAATAAAGTGGCATTTGAGTGGAAGCCTAGGGCAAAGCACAGCCTCAGGAAGTGTGGTCTGTGCCTGAAGAACTAGAGTTTCCCAATTTCTATTGTGGCTTTAATACAGTATTGATGCAAATATGACATACGGGTGTTGCCATTAAATGTCATCTTTACCCATTATTGTAGCACAATAGTTGTGAAATCCCAAATATTTTTTATTGCTCTTAAAAAGATACTGAAAACAATGAGAAACCATTGATACCTAGGATAGGCGACAGATTCACAGTACATCAGACTGTGACTTATTCTATTTGTTATGCTGTATGAAATGCAGGGGTAGAGTGATATATACTGGAAATACATCTAGAGGAAGAGAAGATTTTATTGTGGAGCTGCAGCTAGAGACTCCAAAAGTGACCCAGTCATTTTCAGAGGGGTTTTCCCTCTCATGCCAGTAAACTTTTGGACTGTGTCTTCTTGTTTCTCTCTGCTCTTTCTGTCTGTCCATTCCTATCGAACTATTCTTTCTTCTCTGTAAATAAGTATTTTGGGACAGGACTATTTTCTTGTGCTCTACGTAGCACTGTGAAGAGTAAGTGCCTAGGCTGGCATTACAAGTGTTGTACCTACCATAAATGATGGTGTAGGTTGAGGGTTGGTAGGGGAAACTATTCTGGAAGAATTTTAGTATCAATTAGTCTACAAAAATACCTTTCTAATTCCCATTCTCTTTGTTAGCTGAAAAAAGCTTTACAGATTTAAAAAGTAAAAGGTTAAATGTGGGAAAGACATGACATAGCTCAGTGCTCCTAATGAAGAAGTACGTTAAATCTGTTCCAAAGTTCAACCTTTTTCTAAAATACAGATATTCTTGTGTAAACTGCACACAGCAATTTTTACTGTTTATAGATTTTATCAATTATGTGTCTTACCTCTGGCTGCATCAAGAAGAAAAAGAGTAGTGATCCACACTGCAAACATCTAAAGCAAATGAGAACACCATTCAAACATAAATAGAATCTGGAATTCACCTAAGAGCTTCTTTGACTCATTAAAAATGTCACAGTGGCCATAGGAGTACTTCAGGCATTTAATGAGTTGGATCAAAAAGAATCCTTAAAAATAGCAAGGTTTCAGGAAAACACTTTCAGGATTCTTTCTGTTTGCCATGGATATTTTACATATGCAGGATATCCTCTAAGCATCTCTTGAAGATTGTCCTCCTGACCTTGAAAAACAGAAGCTTTTTTTTTTTTTTTCTCTCTAGAGCTGCAATTTATGGGCAAGCAAATAAAATTCCTAAAGGATTTGCAACAACATATTTTTACAGAGTGAAGTTTCTTCTAGAATTTAATAGAAAAGTTTTACTCAGCTATTCAGTGATTGTACTTAAAAGAACAGAGGAACAAACTTAATTTGTGTTTCTAAATCATATAGATAGTCTTGAAAACTCATTTTGATCATTGCTATGAGCCATGTATACTTATCAGTCTGACCTGCTTGATCATTTAATCACTAGCTGGTAGGTAAGCATCTGAGTTAATGGAACCAGTCATGTACTTTGAGGTGAAGTAGGGAAAGCCTTTTAAGTGTAGTCTCACTACTGCTAGTAGTAACTTACCTTAAAAAGAAAGAAGATAATTCTTAAAAAACTCTACTATCAGGCCCTGATCCTTTGATGAGTCCTTCACAGGTAAAGCCCTGCAAACCCTTTCTGACCTCCCCACCTCCGGTCTCCCCAGTCCCATGAAGTCCATAATACACTGTTAGGAGCAAAGAATTCATCCGTGTTCACATCTTTGTGAACATCCTTTCAGGTTCAGTCATGTCCTGCTTCCATCACCTCTTCTCCAGCCACTCACCAAATACCCCACGCCTTATCACAATGCACCTTATTTCAGTTCCTCAGATATTCCTGGTCCAGTGTACCCCATTTTACCTTGGCAAAGCTCAGAGCAAGTTCTCTGGGTCCACCTCTCAGTTGATTGTGGCAAGCCTTGCAGAAGCTCTTTGATGAGCCTGGAATGGAGCAGGATAGCTCTGTGCCTGCGCTCTGAGGACATGTGGCGGAGGGACACTCACCCCACCGCTGCTCCACAACACTTGAGTTCCCAGCTGCATCCGTGACTTTGTTGGTTAGCGCAGAAAGAGATCTCCTCCTGTCAGGCATGCTTCATCTGAGATAACATGAACCAGGTCAGACCAGTTGCTAAGTGACTCCACCTGTTTTATGCAAAGTTTCAAACAGGGTGTTATTGTCATTCACTGGTAATTATTTTTAAAGCTAAAAAGTGCTGGGAAGTGTGATGTAAACACTGAACAAACACACAGCCTTTCAGGATCAGGAAAAAGGCTCTTACCATCGGCTGGGCCGCTCACCTCTGTGTGATGCTGAGTTGGGATTCAAGTGATTTAGCATCACACCAGAAGGCTGTATCAAAGTCTCAATATTTTGGGTCCTACTCCAGAGTTTTAATAGCAAAACCATCCTTCCTGGAGCTGATCCTTGCCTTAAATAATTTACAGTTTTATGCAAAATTTTCAAATTCATATTTGATAGTTAAGTCTACCATTACAACATCAAGACACAAACAAGGTGTTTTGGGATGAGCTAACATGTATGTTCACAAGATTTAAGCTTTTACCTGAGAAAAGGTAGAAAGGAAAGAGAAGGATGAAAAAAAGTTTTTAAAATTAAATTGCTCAGTCTATCATCTCTTATTTGTTCATCTTGTAGTTTTTCCGTTTGTAATTTTGCTAGTGGATGAGTTACCTCACTTTTCTTTGAAAAGATGACAGAAATGCTTTTAAACAGAGGAGAGTAGTTCCTTGGGCAGATTGTCACCACATCCAATCACCATGAATCTTCGTAATTAAATTGTATTAATGGCAGTAATTTTAGTTTTTAGTGTTTTGATAATTATGTCTTTTCACACAGCACTATATTGTTGTCATATTGTTATACTAACATTTCTGATCAGGCTTTCCTAGAAATCTTTGTTCCTGTATGTGGGTCTTTTCCAACCTAAATGATTCTATGATTCTATGTAGACACAACTGAGAAACTCGCACCTCAACATTTTAATGTTAAACCCTTTAAGTATATTGTGTGACTTTGGACACCTCCTAAGCCAAGGGTGTACAGAAAGGGGAGACTCCCTTTTGTTATAATCCTTTCCACTGACTGATGACTTATCTTATATCTAGCACATACAAATATGAACTGGGTTAAAGTGATTCTTAAGAATGCTAGGTGTAAAAACATCTCCAGATTTTTTTTTTCTTTTCCCTTAACTAGCCTTGAAAAAGAAATTTCTTCACATGCAGATTGTAGAAGGAATTAGATCCTCCATCTCTGGGCTCCATAACCCTATCAGAAAATTAAGAAGGAAGGTCAGTGTGTAGCTCAGGGAATTTTTTTTTTTTTTTTTTTTTTTTTTTTTCTTCAGGACTAAGGTAGTCCAGTAAAGTGCTGAATTATTCACATTAAAATTAATTTGATTTATCTTCTGCTCACATAATTAAAGACTATCATTAGGACACAAATTGGTCAGTTAACCAGTCACTAATAGAATTCAGCAAACAAGAGTCCTGAGTGGGTGTTTGGAATGAAAAGAAGCACATCAGGTGCTCAGATCTGTGATATGGTATCACATTCAAAGGAAGTGGATACTTGTTTTTTTTTTTTTTTATATCTCTAACAGTTTATAGACAAACTCAGAAAGGCCTATTAATTAGAATGGAAGGTCCCACATAAAATTGGAATCTAATATGCATTAACTGCTTTTGATTTAATTCTGTTATATATAGTATTGGACCAAAACCTCACTTTGTTCTATCCTCACAGTTTCTTCTCACTTCAGAAGGAGAGTTTACTGCAGAAACAGGTCACACAAATTTTTAAATTAATGTAGTTGATTCAATACTTTATACTTGTTAATTTAAATTAATAGATTTTACCTCAGGGGAACTCAAGAAATCAGTATTACCCATTATATTAATAAGCCTTTCTGGAACCTGGTATTATAGTCCCAAACCGTACCTCAACCTTCTGCTGCAACACAAACTTCCATAGCAGTCTGGTGGTAAAGTTTTCAAATCACTTACAAGATTCAGTGATGCTGCCAAGTTAAAATTATAATGGCAACATATTTAAGGGCTTTTGATTTTACCTATGATGAGACCATCATATATTGAGCATCAATTGGAACTTAATTTCTATAGGATTTTCTCAGAACACACAAAATTATTATGTAGTGACATTCATTCTGCCTTTCAGCAGTCAGTGAGACACCACAGCTCTCCTTCAGTGTTTAAGAGAAGGTTACTTGGAGATCAGGGCATCTTCATATTTGTAATGAATTAGTCAGAGGATTTACTCCAGCAGACAAGCATGAAATGGGTTTTGTATGCTAGTTGACTAATACCAGGAAAGCTCTCAGCTCAGGAACATTGTTAGATGTCAGCACTTCCATGTTGACTTCTAGAAAACTTCTTGCTTTAATGGGGTTAAGTACTTCAGTATTATTTGGGACCTGTGTAGGAAGTAGCAAGCCACAAAGGGCTGACTCTCCATCCTTTAGAAGTTCTTGAGAGTTTCTCTTCCATGAACTTGTTCAAGCTGTCCCTGAAATCATGCACGATTCTAGCACACCCAGCACCCTGTATCAAACACATTGTAATTATGCAACTGTGAGAAGAATCATCTTTTGTTTATCTTGAGGTGTGCAACTGCCACCTTCATTTCACGCCCCACCGTTACTAGTGTAGAAGGAAATTAAAAAGTAATTTTGAATTTGTCTTCTCCATGATTCTCTTCATATTATAAACCACATTCCCACCTCAATATCTTTTCTGGGCTGACTTCTGTTTTTCCCTTATATGCTAGAGGAGATGGGAAAATGACTGCTTTTTCCATTTGGCTGGAGTAGATGAACATATCTTTTGCCCTCTGTTACCAAAACCAGTAAGGAAAATTCTTTCTGTCCTGAAGTTTTGTCAATTAATATGTTTTTTCTTGAGGGATGAAGTGGCCAAAGGTGGAAGAAAGTTCTTTCTGCAGCTCAAACACAGACTTGTGCATTCTCTCCTAAAAGCTCCCTTCTATAGCAACATCTGTAAGAGAGGAACTTAAGCGATGAGATACAGTGCACAGAATATGATAAAAAAATTGGACTCTTATGGATAATTCATTTAAATTATTGTGTAGGGCTGTTTATGCTATTTTTGCTATTTTTTGGTTTTGGTTGGTTGGTTTTGGTTTTGGTTGTGGTTTTGTTTTTTTTTTTGTTTTTTTTTTTTTTTTTGTTGTTGGTTGGTTGGTTTTTCTTTTTGTCCTTTAATTGTAATTGCACCCACTTGTCATATCTTAACCTGGAGATTAAGCTTTCTGGGCAGGGACCTACCTATCTACCTACCAGTGCACATTGTGGGGTGTGTAATTCAGTTTTGGGTAGTATATGAATAATTTTTATTATAAATGGTAACAGTAAGGTAGAGGTCACCTTTCCCAGCACATCAATTGTAAGGCCTTCCATAAGAAAGTAGCACTTTTGAATACAAAACCTTAAATACTAGCAAGGATTTTTCTATTCTTTCCAGTCTGCTTGGCTGCTGAAATAAATATGAATGGATTATTATTCTTTTTATCTGCTATTCCTTCATTACGAACAAGCTTCTAATACTTTTGTTGATGCCAATCCCAATGGGGATCACTCACAGAATAAAATACTTCTTAGCTAAAGAGAGAGCACCAAATGTTAAGTTCCACTTGCTTTGTATTTTAATATAATTTAAACTAACAGTTGTTGCATGACTTATTTGTACTTCCCATGGATGCTTTTTCCTTGTACTTCTTGAGGTGAGCCTGGAGATACCATGAGATTTGATCTGTAGTTCTCCTGACTGTTTTGTCCTAGAAATTTAGATTTTGTCCTAGAAATCTAGATTTTGTACTAGAAAGTTAGATTTTACTTCAAGAAAAGACAATTAAATACCATATAAAATGGATTTCACAGATTAATAAGAAAGCATGGAATAAAGATTCTAATCATAGCAGTTTTTCACAGCCCTGTAGAAGACTGTGGTAAATGAATTGTAATTGTTCATGATGAATTTTGTTATATGGTATAAAGATTATAGGCAGTGGTGGGATAGAAGCTCTATCTGAAAGTCTTTGATTTCATATTTCTGAATTAAAGCTGGTGGTTATTAGTAAAAATGGAAACCATCCTTTATGAGATAATTAGGATAAATCCCTATCTGGTAGCATAATTACTAAAACACTATAACTTTAAAAGCACTACAATTTTTTTTTTAGTTGCTGCCTCTGAAATTAAAGAAGACATTTTGTATTGAATCAGTACCATCAGGTTATGCGATGGCCGAATTCTTTTCTCTATGTTGATAAAATTATTTAATGTTTTTATTTATGAAAGATAAGACTAAAGATAGAGACATAGACATTCTACATATTCTAGTCCCTCACAAGATTTCCTCTGTATTTAAATCTTAATCAGATTTTAATATCCTCTATGTCATTTTTCTCAAACCGTTAAATGACTATAATTGTCAGAGCAGAACGCTACATGTTTAAAAATGGATGATAAAGTCACTAGAATGATATTAATTTATACAAGCTGTTAGCTGCTCTTAAATAGAAACATCTAATAAAATAGTGAAGTGTATTCATATTGGGCCTTTGATGCGATATGTGGCCTGGCTTATGTGGGTTTAGTTGTTATTTTGCAAACGCTGGTTCTGTTCCATCCCATTTCCTTTAACTTCAGTTGAGTGCAGGAGGTTTACATCAAGGTGCTGTTATGTTTATGTCACTACCTTTAGGTTTTTAAACTACTTGTGGTGTGGCAACATGTCTAATAGTTTAATAAAGCTGCATATTGTTTCCGTAGTATCCTCTACACTTGCAGCCTGACCACAGGTTTATGTTTGTCCCTGATTTGTGTCTTGTCTGGAGAGGAGGTTTGAATTTGGAGCTGTGCACCTAAGGCACATGATGATCTATAGATTTATTCCTCAGAAGGACCCTTGGAAGGGGCTGACAGAAGGAGAAGCAGTACATGGATGCTTCCCGAGGTCTGCTTGGTGCCTCTCACCACCTTTGTCACTCCCTGTAAAAAGGCATGGTTTACACAGGGAATAAACTTTTATCAGATTTGCTTGTGATACAAGACTGTCTGTAAAAAGAAATGGCTTCTTTATTTTGCTTTTGAATACTGCTGTTTCTTCAGTCAGTCTGTTTTTTTTTTTTTTTTTATAGTTTGAGAATGCTGTCAGAATTTTAATAATTTATGGGCCACTAGTGGAATTAAATCATGTTTTAATGAAATACTACCTCCGCCCTCTGATGTTTTTGGAAGGTGTCTCAACATTAATTTCAGAGGAACCAGTCAATACAGGGTAGATGGTGAAGAAAAGTAACTAACTTATAGCATCTTTCTGTAAATGAAGTAACAAAAAAGCTACAGCATGACATCTATTTATTTTTCAGACCAGCTAAATCCGTATCACATTCAATATGGCTTCAGAAAAATTGAGCATCATTATTTCAGTTTTAAGCCTTTTGGCTTTGAAGTCATGAAAACACAGATTTTTTGTAAAATTGTGAAGAAAACAGATGTGAGAAACAGAGAACACTGTTTAAAGGGCTACCCCAAATGAGAGTTATGAGGCAGGGCTGCAAAGCACAAAGTCATTTTAAGCCCAAGGAATGTGGGAGTGGGATGTTGCAATCAGTACAGCATGAAACATATAAAGGCATTACCACACTGATTAGACCTAATAAGTTTAACTAGAGTATTTCATAATGTGAGTACAACCCAGCCTCTTTTTGTCAGCTGAAGTTATTGCCATTGTTTTCAAGAAGAGAGGGTAGAAGCCAGCATTGCAGAATTGATTTCAGGATGCGTATAGCTATAGTCTATATTTGATGTGCCTACAAATGTCTGGTAAAGATGTCAATTTCAGTAATATTTCAGCAATATTTCAGCAATCTCTTACTGGACAGGTGCTAAATGCTAAGTGTGAAAAGCTGGAGACTGAAAAACTAGGATTGGTTTCTGTGTGGGCTTCATGCTTCTGAAAACCTGTTGGGTGGTTTGTGAACACATAACTTGTAGAGGATTGCAGCATGCAGGCCTTGGGTTTTTACAGAGCTGTGCCTGTTTGGGGATTATTTAACAGTTAAATCTTATTAATTAAATTTCTTATGAAAAGAAACGGCTATTTAGGCATCCTTCTAAACTGCACTTTAACAACTATGTGACAGAAAGATAAAATTTCCTAGTGGTGAATAAGGGCTTCTAGGCAATTAGCCCTCCTCAGTGTCATGACAGGACATGTTACAGATGCAGTGTACAGTGAGTTTGTGTGTGCAGAGCAGGTACTTGCTTCCAAGATGTGTTGGAGCACATTAGATGAGCTCTGCATTGTGCATGTGTACATCCTTGTCTCGTCTCCAGGAGGGAGGATGCTGAGACTCTGATATGGACACGTTAACCATGGACTGATTTGAGTAATGCTGGCGTATGCAAAGGAGGCGGCAATGATTATTCTTGTCATTTGCAACATTAGTGATATTCAGCATATGTAAATGTTGTAAACAACCATTATCTGCTTTCTGTTACTACTAGTCAGACTACAGTTTAATTTGGTTGAGATTAATGTAAAACATCTACTGATAAAAGGTAGAATTATCAACAGTTACAAGAGTTGAGAGCCAAATGATGCCTGGGCTTCATGCAGGATCAGTCCTGGGAATTTAGGAGTTTACTGCAGCCTTTGCCAGACTCATTGGGACCATTGCCACCGCTGGGACAAACTGCTTTATCTTGAGCAGCTGCAGTGTTTTAGTGTTCCAGGCAGAGAGTCTCAGCACGCTCTATTATTCTTACTCACAGGCAACATAGACATGCCAGTCTGACTGTGTCCAGGCAAAGGGGAGCCTCGAGCACTCATTCGGGATGAGACTGTGCCATCAGCCGGGCAAGTCAAGTTTATGAGCCAGCGGTTTTCAAAGTCCTCGGGGCTACTGATGATAGGAACAGCAGTCAGAGCCTGCATCAGACATGATAAGAAGTGAGGGGTCTCCAGACAGACTCTCCCATCACCTCCAGCTGCCAGAGACCTGAGCCCCCTTGATCTCACTGACATCAGAGCCTGGCCTGAGAAGATGGAGCTTCTGGCCAAGAAATCAAAGGCCATCCTCATCGCTGACAGTTTCATGGGTTATGACAAAACCAGCTCTTTTGTTTCTCTGACAGACTTCCTGCCAGCCTCAAAAACACACTTCAAAGGGATTGTTTTTCATGGCCTTCATCTAGCTGCTGTCTCTTCTTAAAGTAATAATTCTCTTAGCTATAAAATATAAAATTTACCAGGTGGGGTAAGCTAACACTTTTTCTTTTTTTTTATTGTGAAATTTATAGCACAAAATGAGGGCAATAAGAAAGTTAAAGACCTTTTTAGACTTTTTAGTATATCACTGTTGCTATAATAACTGGAAGTGCATTCACTGGCACAATATCATAAATATAGTGGAAATGGCACTTCAGGAGTTCTCAGTTTTGCCTTTATAAATTTTCTCTGTTGCACCCTTTATCCCAATAAGATTTAATCGTTGAAACTCTTCTCATATACTGCAGTAATACTTTACAAACTCCTGAAATGTAATAATCTAAATTATTGCTTTGTATACACTATGTACATGTGTGCTTTTTAACATGTTTACTGAACTCTGTGTATGTGAGTCTGTATGATACATGAATGAAATATTTACTGGGTGTAATTTTTAATGTCATTGAAATTAAGTCGGTCAAGTGAAAAAAAAGGAGAGAACTGTCTTCAGACAACTACAGTATCTGTAGACAGAGAGTGAGCTGGGTATGTGTTTTCAAGATTTACACAATCCTTCTCTCCATTATGTAAATGCTGATTACAGGGAGCTCTGGGACCCAAGGAGAAGCAATTACAACCCTTCCAGGCTGCAAGGAGCACATGCAAGACTGCTGTTCACAATGGCCAAAAATGTCATGGCATGTTTGGTATTCCATTTTAAGATAAACTGATTTCCCAATGTCCTGCCCATAAAGGAAAAGTACTAACAATGAACAGCTTCAGAACAATGAACTGCAGAGGAGTAACGGTCTATGCTACTGAAACAACAGAGGGAAGAAGTCCTGAGTTCTGCCTGTCTGTGCTATAAACGTTCATATGCCTCAAACTGATGCAATATATACGTTTAGAGAATTGATAAGGGAGTATAATATATCTCAAAAAGTGATTGTTTTGTGAACAGAATCAGGGCCTAATTTTTTTTTAGAGGGCTCCCTGAATAGTTGAGTTGTCCTTCCAAAATCAGCTAGGTTGATGTGTGAACACCATCACCTCTACCCTTAGTTTCTGTTGATTTGTGAAGGCATTCTGATCCCTAATTAGATGTGATGAATCATCTCAATTATCAGCCACAGGAAAGAATGCTTTCTGTTTCTCAGGCTGGGGTCTGTGCTCTGGCAATGCTCTCATCATATGTGGGGGCGAGACCCAACATGCACCACCCCTATTCACATTGCAGTCCACTGGGAAAAGAGCTGTATGGAGCACCCCAAACTGCCCCAGCCTTTAAGACTACAGAAAAAAACAACTTTCATTGCATCACTGAGCAACACCACTAACTCATTATTGACTTAAAATAGTATAGCCGCTAAACAATACATTAATTATTAGCTTGCCTCATTAGTTAATCCCATTAGACTGATATATGCAGGCATTTTATCAGTAAAAGTGAAAGTAAATTACTAGAAACATCGCTTTTCCAGTTGCATTTTAGATTGCATAGTAGGTCAATAGATGCCTTGAAAATGCTCTTGCTTTAGTGTAGCGCAAACTTGGCCTCTTAATTTCTTGTGTTCAGATAAAAGGGCATTTGATGGTTGAAAATGATGCTTTTGCCAAATAATGTTTTGGGAAAGGATAAATTAAGTGTATAAGATGGGAGCACTGCGAATACACTCTACTTTTATTACCAGTTTGAATTACTGTTGTTCCTAGGAAGCTTTGCTTGAAGCAGGAGTGCAAAATGCCAGGCCTTGCACGAGTACCATGTCAAGATATTTGCAGCTAATCTTCCTAAGAGAACAAGAGTGACAAAATAATCAATTCTCACCTCTGGAGTTTGCATTAACTCAAAGCTCCACACCTGAGACATGATGGCACTGGGTTCAGAGTCCGTGAGACACTGGGACTGCCATGGAGGCATCATTTTATTAATACTGGCATTTTAAGATCAATTCACTAGCTGTCTAAAGGGAAAATACTTTAAAATGTCTACTTAAAAATTATTTGCAAGTAGTTTTTATTATCAGATAGTCATTTCAAAACAGTATCTAAAGGCCTAAAGTACCGAAACACTTAATGAAGGTTTAAAAATTATTATAAAATGTAACAGCATGTATTAATCAGAGAAAGACACTCTTGTGAATTGAACTTGATGGTTTGGGTCTTGGAATGTGCATGGAGTTTCCTATGAAGCTAATAAGTGAGATTACAGTTGTAGAAATACTTTCCCAGAGCAAGCATTTTACTACTCAGGACAGGATCAACAACCACCTGTACCTATTTTATGCAGAAAAAAAAAAGCTCAGAAGTTAATACAGAGGGTCACAAAACTGAGAGCAATTTTGCATGCACCTTATAACTCCATTTTACAGTGTCATTTCCATCATCCTTATTGCCAGTTATTTGAATCACAGCAGCACCTAGAGGCTAGTGCTACACAGACATAAAAAGGAAAGATCTCAATCCTGATGCAGCTAACAGCTGAAATAAATAGGAGGGGTGGAGGAAAAAGAGACCAACAACAAGTGAAGTAAGAGTTGGTTGACAGCAGTCATTGCTGCCTGGTGCATTAGCTATCAGGAGTTAATGGGATTCTCTAGGTAGAACTATGGTGTAGCATCTCTTAGAAGGATTTAAAGGAATCAGAGATGACAACTGGTCTGGTATTTTTATCCCTTCATATTTACTGTTTCATGATATTTCTTCTGTGAAATGTATTCTAGTTTATATCTGTACTCTTAAATATGAAAAATTAGAGCTGGTTGAATATTTTGAGAATTGAAATCAAACTTAAATCAGATAAGCTACATTTTCCTGCTCCCCATGACTGAATAATAAAACTGTGATGCCTTATTTCCTTGCAGAAATTACAGTGAGAAATTCTATGTTAACTTGCTCAGAAAAAAAAAAAAATTCCCCCCAAACTACCTTTCTGGTAGTAAAGCAGATCCTGTTTGAAAACAAAATGGTGCTATTCAATGGAGTTCACATTCTACTGAATCACCATATTTAAAAGGATTTAAAATAAAAGCTAGGAGTGTTGGCAAGTGAATAGCAATATTTGCATGGAACCATATACCCACAGAAGGCTATTGCATGGTGTTATTAGGGTTTAGGATATAAGTATGTATATGTATATTGAGATCTTTGAAGTAGCATATACAAGTGTATTCATACAGGTGGCATATACTAGTACCTTCTACGAGGTAGAGAATTACTATTTATGTTACTTGAATCCTCAAAGGGTGTGAAAAGGTTTATTTATGTGCATTCAGTTCAGCAGGAATATATCAGACCCAGAGTAACGCAGTCTTCAAATACGTCTGATTTCTTATATCATATTTGCTTGAATATTTTCAGCACTAGCTGAACCACTTGGTTCAAATAATTGTATTGAAGGTATAGTTGGAGAAAACTGTTAAAAGGGTTTTCACTAACTATTGGTTGAGGTAGTTTCCCTGGAAACTTGAGAAGCATACTTTTCACTGCAGTCCTCTTAAAAATTCTCCTTATTATTTATTTGTATTATTTTGTTTGATAAAATTAGTAAGAAATTATACTGATTGGATGAGTGGTTATTTTCACTGTTTCTGACATAGTTACAGCCAGGAGCCAGAGTTATGGTTTACATTTCTGAGTGTGACAGAGAGATGGATAACAGCTGATACTAATAAATATCCTCCAGTGAGAGTCTGCAGGGTTTTTTCTTTTCATTGATGATTTTTCTTTACAGCTGGTCACTTAAGGGAAGTGAATCAACATAACTCTTTCTCTATGTCATTTCCCAACTTTGCTGCACTTTTTGAGCTGCCCCGGTCACTGCTGAGCCAATAACGCCAGCCCTGATTTGTTTGTTGACCTCTCCGGTGGTGCATGTCCTCCTCCTAAGCCACTTCTCGTCCTACAACTTCAACTCAGTGTCTGCTCTCATCACCTCTCCCTTTCCTACACATCACCTGCAAAATGTCCCTCTGCTTCAGTTCATGTGTAAGTATCATAACGGTGCACTCAACTCTTCTCAGGGTGACTCTGTAGCCTCACTACAGGAGCAGTGTTTGTCCTCCCTTCATCATGCAGTTGTGCATTCTGCTTGTGACCAAAATGAGATTTTTAGCTCTTCTGTGATGCCATGTAATCTCTCTGTGCACCAGTTCACTTCCAGGTGTCGTAAATAAATATGAATGCTCTAAATTTATAGGTGATAATTTTTATGTGAAGATTATGCTTGTGCCTACCTACATAAAACTTGCACTGAGTTCTAGAGGAGCATTCTATCTGCCCTTATGCACGTGGGCTGGCACCCAAGGACCTGCTTTAAAGTCTCTGAACCTCAATGGGAAATGCTGCAATGAGGTGTTGGAACTGAGCCGTCATCAGAGAGGTAAATTTGAGCCATTTTTGTGATCATATAGATTTTCAAAATCTAGTTTGTTCTTCTGAACTTGATGGTGATGCTCTCTAGTGGACAAGTTTGAAAAATCTCTTAGCATGAGCATCTAAAAGATGCCTAGAAAAACTCTGGTGCTGAGGATACAGATAGGTAAGGCAAACAAACAGAAAAATAAAAGATCCTTAAAATAAACGAGCAAAGTAAGAAAACTCAGAAAGAAAAAAAATGTTGAAGAGGCCAAAAATGAATTAAGAGGCTGGAGAAAAGGATTAGAACCCACTTATGTTTTGGTCTCCTTTTTGTGTATTTAGCTTTCAAGTATTAAGGAAGCATTAAGATACATAATATGTGTTTGGTTATAGATGTACAGACATGAATATGAGTCAAGGTTGAGCTGTATTTCCTTTTTGCAAGTTAATTTCTTAAAAATCTCTACACGTTTCACTATTTACTACTACACTCAGTAGCTTCTCCTAGGTAAAGTATTTCTGTTTAAAGCAAAAAGCGCTGCAGATTTTTAAATTAGTATCACAACTATTACTGTTAATCCTAGACCATTTTCTCATAAGGTGCAAGTTCATACTACCATCTAGTGCAATTTATGTTTCAATGCAAGATCATTGTAAAGTACGATGTCTTTATTATTAATGAATACCTCTGAATAATCTAGCTGATGTGCCTATTTACTATAGTAATAAATATATATTAATGGAAGAAAGAAACAGAACGTGATTGTTCTTCTATCTCTGAGACCTCTGTAAATAGTACACTGACTTCCATGCTTTATCTGCCTATTTTCTCACATGTCTGTAGTAATTTGAGGATAGTAATCATTCCCCTAGCACAATAATTCATGTCTGCTGAACTATGCAGCTGTGGGTTTATATGAATGAACAGTGGTTGGTTTGTATGAGCACCCTGTTAATATTTGCAATGTGATTTGGAAATGGAGAGTAGATTGTCTTTATCTCACGTGCTGTGATATGCAAAACCACAGTAAATCTTTACATTTTTAGGTATTAGTATTCTGATCTTAACAAAGAGTGGTATAGATTAAACAGCTCACGTTAATTCCTAGTGTGTAGCTGTTATTTTGATGCCATTCTACTTTTAGGAAACACTCAGGGTTTTTTAGAAGGTGTGTCCAGTAAACATCCTCAAATGACAAAGGGATTATTTTAATAAAATTTCTAAAGGTCAAATGTAATGTTGTTTGTTAATATAACTATGTGATAATTAATATACATAACAATACCATCCATTTACAAAGGGCTTGGGTGTTTTTTTATATAGGGATCTTAATTTTGTCTTTATTAATGAATTATTTCAGAGTCATCAGTGGATATTATCATCATTTAAAAAAAAAATAAATTAGCTAAGCTGATGCTTTTTATTATAATGTTTAATTCCCCAGCCCTATTTTAATGCTATGTCAGTAAGGAAAAAATATATATATAGCTAACTTAGTGTGCAGCAGAACTTTCTCTAATTCAACCTGTATTTGCCCTTCCTCAAAAATAAAGAATGTATACTTATTTCATATAAAGAACTAATGTAAATATATTAATATCAGTTCTGCTTATGGGTTAGATAAACTCTGAAAGAACTACATATTTTTTAGTTTCAGTGAGCAAGATTTTTTCCAGGCCTCCTTTTGTCTTCATTTGAAAGAGCCAGATCTAAAGAGACAGGAAGGATCAAACTCCCTATAAACGCATAACGGAGAAGTTTCACTAATTTGGAATTCCAGTGTGATTTTGGCAAAGGGATCTTACCTACATGAAAAGCCAAGTGTTTAATACTTAGGGTACAGACTTAGATGGCCAGACTTGTGGTTGATGGAGAATTCTTTTGACTTTAGTGAGACAGAAAAGTGTTCAAATATGAACAAAATGCAATACAGTTTATTTAATAATTATAAGCTGTAGTATTGTAAGTATATAGCTATAAGCTATACATACTTTTTCTGACAGAGTAAACTACTCTAAAGGAAACATCAATATTGTGTTGCAGTTTGTCCATCGTACCAACAGTGACTCTTTCTATAAGGTGATATCACTGGTTTTACTTTCACTATCATGTTTAGATGGCAGGCAGGTGTGGCTACAGATTTACCTCAGGAGCTGCAGAGGAGTGAAAGATCATGACTGGTGGTTTTATGACTCCAGGTGAATTTTCTTTAAGATTCTGAGCAGTACTCCCAAATTTCAAATGGACCCTGCAGGTAGATTAATATTACAGCATTTTAGAATAATGCAGAAAGGGCAAAGAGCTTCAATAAATTGTTTCTGTTTTGTATTTGGAAAGAAGCATGCTTAATGCACTCATTCCACTGAATTCATTAACAAGTAAGGAAGAAGTTAGGCATCTGTTAGGGATACGTTTTTTTTAAAATGATCAAGTCTGGAACATTTGCACCTGAAATTCCACAAAGTAAACATCTTTGGCTGAGGCACTTCACATACGTTAACCAGCTTTTGAAATTAATTTTGGAGTCCTGGGGAAATTGCAGAAGCAGGAAAGCTGTGAATAGTTTATGAGTATTTGAAACGGACTTGTATCTAAATGGCCTGTTAACCTGACATGAGCTCCAGGTGAAATAGTGGGAAAGGGCAAAGGATTTCACTGACAAAGAGTTAAATGATAGGAATACTATTAATGTTATTCAGCATGATTTTATAGAAAATAGGCCTGATTTAATTCTTTGTGAGATTACAGATGTAATCATACTGTGTAGATATATGCTTTAACTGCTGGAAGACAATCAGCTAGCAATATATTACCGGTCATTTAAAATAGCTGGCACTGTAATACATACAGTCTATAAGCAACTAATTAAAATCTGAAACTAATGGTTTTGAAAAATAATGGCAGTGAGAAATAATCATCCATTGAGGCTGTTTACAGTTGTGTCTTCCAAAGAAGGGTGTTCAAACCAAAGTGATGCTACAATACTACAGTTTTATGCTTAACCTGAATTTAAATATAAAATCACTGTTGATAAAATATGCAGATGACAGAGAGGTTGGCAGCATAATAGATAATGATCCTGGATCCACACAGAGTAACATGGATAGTTTGGTTAGCAGAACAAACCCAAATGATTAGATACTGTTTTAATATATTCACATGCAGAGTTGTATATCTGAAAAAATGCAGTTTGTAAGTATAGAGGGGAGAATAGTATCCCTGAAAACACCGACTTTAAAAAGTTCTTATAAATCATCTTGAACAACTGAGTCAACACAGACTTCTATGTGTGAGGTAAACAGGATTAACAAGAATTTGTAAGTCTATTCAGGGAGGCAGTGTGTAGGAGTAGGAAGGCAATTTTACATTTATGAAAGCACTGATGAAGCCAGTACAAGAATATTGCTTACAAGTCAGATGTCAGTGTTTCTAGAAGTGCAAGGAATGAAGAAGGTATACGAAGAAAGCCACAAAGATTATCCTAGCACTGGAAACATGCCTTGCTGTGAAGGACAGAAAGAATGTTATTTATTATACTTATCAAGAAGAGTCAGAACAGTAACTTGATAGTAGCACATAAGTACTAATACAAGGTGAATATACCATGTATTAAAAAGCTTTTTAATCTCAGTGAAGAAAGCATAAGAAGAAACAAGGACTAGAAGCTACAATCAACACATTCAAACTATCAATTAGACAAAGATTAGCATGCCAATTAGTCAGCAGAACAGGTCTAATACATCTCCCCCCTTGAAATCTTCAAGCTGAAGATGTGTTCCTTTCCAAAAGATGGGTTTTAACCTGGCTAGATTATTGGTCTCAGCCTTACAGTATGATGCCTTCTCCTTGTATGTATTCCCACACTGCAAGATATTTATTCTACTTTTGCACAGAGATAGTATGTCCTTAGAGCCAATAGATTTTAAAGGTAATGTCTCCATCTTCATTAGGTATAAAATTGAGGAAAAAATAAGCATATAGCAGTAGCAAAAGGTGTTTTTTGATTACAATTCTAAAATGAAAATTGTCATACAAGGAACATTTTTTATTAATATAAAAAACCACTAGATGGCACTGAAACATCCCTTTACAAACCCTCTCACTTTGACTGATAGCTTGATTATCCGTATTTTTTAATCAAGACTAAAAGGAATTTATGAGCCATAATATGAAGAAACCAAGGGACATAAAATTCTGATATTAGATGGGATGAATTGTCTTTTTTTTTTTTCGGTTTATTGTACAGAATATACAGTTCACTGTTTATTTTATGATTATCTGAATTATCTTTATACACTTAAATGTTTGGAGACTTTGTTTAAGGGAACTTAATCAGTACCAAATTATACCAAATGCTTCTTAGAATATGGAAGGGAACACCACTCCAATCCATAGTTTGATTGCTGGCCAGGCCTTGTTCTCTTCCTGCTAGAGTAAGTTTAGTTAAATAAATTAAAACAATTCTCTATTCTAAAGTGAAACAGAGACTGTGGGCTCCTTTCTCACTAGGATGTGGCAACAGGACTGCCAGGAAATTTATTAGTAGACAATAACAGGAATTACTCTTTCAGCAGAACCCAAGAAATATGCTGTGCACTTATAAAGACTCTTTTCTGGCATTTCATCTGTTTAATAAATTATTTACATGTAAAATTGATCACTGTAAAACTGTTCCTTCCAAACAAGTAGATGCTATCTTTAAATACACAAGACATTAGGTGAGAAGAAAGGAATCAGCTCTCACTTCACATTTCCATACAAATTTTTAAGCTCCTCCGTTATTCAGGCTGACAGACTTGTACTGATGGGAGAGAACATAGGGGTGGTGATTCTGATAATATCTTGGAATTACTGTATAGGTCTGGTTGAAGAAATGCAGAAGGTATATAGTTTAGTGTATGACATCTAGTGTTTTAAAATTTAAAGTGATGTACTATTATATTTTCTGATACAATTTTAGTCAAAAAATAAATGAAACATGAGCTTTCTGCTGATGAAAATCTCATGCTGAAAACACATTTAAAACCATACATGTGTCAGCAGGGTGACTGGAGGTGACTGTGAATGTATAGATGTGCCCTGAGTCTGGCCCTTCAGAGAAACAGCTAGCGTTTCCCCTACTTGGAACTCAAACCCTACAGATGTTTTCAACAGTTCGGGTGTTACGAGGTTTACCAGTGAGACAGGTGAGAACTCTCCTGAAGATGAAGGTATTACTAAATATAATTGATTTTCAGCCCAGAGTATAGATGCTTTGCTGCACAAAAGGCTATTAAAAGCTGGCTGGTATCCAGAATTTAAAACAAAACAAAACAAAAAAAACCAAGCAACCAACCAACCAACCAAACAAACAAAAAAAAAAAACCAACCTAGAAAATTCTTAAAAATCAGCCCCAAAAATTCACCAGAAGAACAACCAAATAATTACAAGAGTCATCTGGATAATGGGCTGACAAATCCTAGCAGACAGTGAGAATGATGGGAATTTGGAAGATTGGGCTATCACTAGAATATGTAAGCACTGCATGTCAGCTACCATCAGTAAACAGTTCAAAAGAAGCTGAACTACTACTTATATACTCTATTGACAAGCAAGGCATAGATGGTTAGACATTGAATCTGATCCTTTACCCACTTAACATACTGTACCTATCACATTTAATTTCAGAGCAGAGGACTGGAACTATTTTGTTAGTTCTCTTTACCCAGTATCTGTTTATTCCATTGTCACCCTTGGAAATGAGAGTGCAGCGTATGTACTAAACCTGTTATCTTTTTCATGGAAATTACCTGGACGTGTTTTCTCCTACTAAAAACTTCAGGACAGGTCCCTATTTATTACTTCGGCTCAAACGGTGGTAAAATCCTTTCTCGTGTTATAACTCCTATAAAATTTAAGACAACTGTGGTAAGCCAGTTTGCTCACTCTACACCTGAGCTAGTGTACTGACTTAGTATGAGTTTAAACTTGAATCAGCATGACAACACAGAGGGATTAACCCATTCACTCTGACTTGATACTGTGGTATCAACTGGAGCAGAAAGTACCCAAACAGGTGCACACACACAGATACAACTACAGTAAGATCTTTGATTGAATCTGCAGCAGAAATGTGGTGAATGGCAAATCCAGCAGCCATGCTCTTTATCCTATTGAAGGACAAGGAGGATCTGATCCAGATATGTAGCAGTGCTGGTCAGGCATGACATCCTTAACCAGGGGGACAGTGCTGGAACACGTCTTCTCTGTCTGGTCTTCCCCTGTTACCATTCTTGTAGGATCTGTGCCCTCAGGTTCCCCACTACACCTCTGTGGCAGGGCTTGGCCTGGAGGGTAATTTTCCTGTCCACTTTGGATCTAGACATGTAATTCAGTCACAGGTTTTAAAGGCAAAACCTCCTTTCCCTTGGGGTTTAACTTTTCTAGACTGGTCAACTGCTGAACTGTCGAGCTCTGCATGGGCAACTGGCCCTGTAGCTGGGGACTGTCAGTGGCCTCTGTGACTGTGGACCCCAGAAGCCAAAACAGCTGAAGAGAGATGTGACCTCAATTAATATCTTGCCCCCTGTGTCATACCATATGAATTCTCTCTCTGACCCAGTGTGTCATTCAGTTAGAGATACCTTTTTATTTTTAATGACTGATTCTTTATTTCTTGCTGTTCTTAATTTTATAGTGTTAATTTAGCACTAGCATCAATTCAATCATATTTATGTCAACTAATTAGAGATCATTTGTGTGGGTACTGTTGCATTCGGTAACTGTGATTTTATTTTGTGGTCAGATTTTGTAGTGGTTTTCTTGGTAGACTTTGAATTGGCTGTTAATAATAAATAAAATAACATGAAAATGTGGTAGCTTAACTGTTTTTTATAAGAAACAAAATAATTGTCTTATAGTTCCTCTTTTGCTTTTTGTCCCAGTTGTAACTGTTTCTTGTTTCAAGAATAGGTACATATCTGGTAAGTAAGATGAGGTCATGGCTGGCAAGCTCTTTGTAAAAGTTCAGTGATTTTTCCCAAGCCTTCTCAGGTCCATGGCCTGGCTTAATTATTTTCCTGGTAGATTTTTTCAAATAGATTTTGGATTTTCCTTTACAGTAATCTGTTTGCATTAGGCTGGTACTGGGAAGTGCTTTTTATGAAGCATGACTGGGAGCTGTGATTTATAAATTTAGGTAACCTAAAGGTAAATTTAGGCAAATTTAGTAATCTAAAGTATTTCTCCGTCTCTCTTCAAATTGATGGAGTTTTTATCTATTGATCTTAAAAAGCAACTGTTTCCAGGTCTAATA
This sequence comes from Tyto alba, assembly GCF_018691265.1. Taxonomy (NCBI): domain Eukaryota; kingdom Metazoa; phylum Chordata; class Aves; order Strigiformes; family Tytonidae; genus Tyto; species Tyto alba. The sequence goes on from NW_024881261.1 coordinate 8,551,425, forward strand.
CAGAAGCATGGCTAGCTTTCTCTAAGACTGTTTTTTTTTTTTTCTCTAGAATAGTAACCTTTTTCTTAAGTTATCTTCTTATTTCTCACTAACTGCTTCAAGTATTTCTATGGCTCTAATTCATCTTTTTTGGTCGTAAAAAGGGACAACTACTTCTGGTATCAGAAGTTCTGTTAGACTCTCATATGCAAGGTATATAATATATAATATACGCTTTAAAAACCCTATGCTTATTGTGTTATATGTGAAATTATTCATAATAACTATGTGTGTATTTTCATGGCAATTTGGTAACATTTTGTTCTTTAACATATTTATTAAGCATGACAAAATATTTGGTTCTTTTGCACTCATCATTTGAAAGATTACTTATCCCTGTTTTGAGAATTTTGAAGAAAATCCACAAACTTTTGCTTAATTTTTAGTTTGAGTCTTCCAAACAGAAATATTATATTTGTTCCAAATTACATTATTCATAAGACAGCGGAGACAAATATATTTATATATTTGGAGAAATTAGTATGTTTTACACTCACTCAGCAACAGCTGGTTTAGTCTGGCATTATATTTTTTTCAGAGCTGTTGAGGGATTTGTTTAGCCCAATAGGATTTATATTGATTTCTGTTTCACTTTTTTTGGTGAGCTTTATTCTTGCTTTGTTGTTATATTGATTCTGAGAGCTTTAGCCATTTGAGTTATTACAAATTTTTCTATATTTATGCTGTAATTCTACTTCAATAATCAAGAACTTCACAGCTATTAAAAACAAAAGACACCCACCGCCCCCAACAAATGAACGACTCCCCCCAAAAACCTGAAGTTGCAACTGGTTATCCTGGAACCTTAAGTATCTCTGAAAAGGACTTACCGTATTTCTTTCCCCAGATATTTTCAGGTGACTTAGGGACATTATATTATTAATTGATAGCTACTGGATGATATTGCTCATTACACTTGCCTGAAATATGTGTGCAGAATGCTGATTTAAGCCAATGAGTTCTGCTTCATGCCATATCTGAGTATTTAATCTATATGGACAAAACAACTATATAAATACAAGACCATTGAAAAAGAGATGCAAGGATTCTTGTAAAAGCAACTGTAAGTGGATAAATGTGAATTTTAAAATTTTTTTTTTCTGTTTGATTAACCAATACACCTAACTCCCTTAAAGGAAGCTCCCTTAAATGAATAAAATGTTCAGGATAAACTCAGCCATCCTAGCATATCCAAAATTGTTATCTGTTTCCAGCAATTAAGCTCAGAAATAGCACTGCTTTAGTTGTCTGTAGACATTCTGATATGCAACTGTATAATTTTGCAATATTCCCTGGATTTGATCAAAACCCACAAGCCATAGTTGCCTAACTTTAAAAGAGTCACATGGTCCCATAGAAGTCAGAGGGACTAAATTGTTTAAAATTATTAAGCACACCCTATGAGGATTTCTCTCAGGGAAGAGACAAAAAAACCTTATAAGGATGTCAGCTCTAAGAGCACTGGTTATTAAGAATGATGATTCCAACCTCGTGGAATTATCCTAGTTAACCCAGTGGATCAGAATACTCTTTGATATCAGTGCTGCAGATCAAACCTTGCCAGACTTCAAACTGCAGCTGTGTCCCAAGAGGAAAAGACTTTCTCCATTGCAGGCAGAATTTGGTCAGCTTCCAAAAGTGAATTATTCCTTTCTTAATAAAATATCTCTTGCAGTTTTATGTGTGACAGGCACCCTCTGTAGCTTGGAGAGCTCTGGGTATAGAAAAACTACTGAAGAGCCGTTATCCATCCCACCCCCCAGGGTGGGAAACAGATCGAAAATTATTTGCACACACATTTGGATGTGAAGAAACAATGACCAGAATGGACTGAGGCTGAGCAGAGTGAATGTTTCCACATGGTCCTACCGTAAGCACCTAAATCAAAGTCAGTTCCTGCTGTGGGGTTGGAAACTGCTGTAGCAGTTACATGTCCTACATGCTTGAATGGTGTTTCCTATTCAATGGAAATTCTTCAGAAATTCTCTAAAAATGTGGACTTTTCATTTAGAATACAGTTTTATCTTTGCTGTGAAGAGCTGACGCTAGCAATCAGTACTGTGTGAATTGTAGGAGAGGAAGAAAAGACTTGTCTAATCAGAAGCCAAGTGCTAAGTAATGGACTGGCTTACCATCAAAGTGTAGGCATCTACTGCTCAGTAGATCTGGAAACTATTCTGGACGATCATGCAGTATTGCTGGAGTTGAGCTGTTGCAGAGAGCTTGTTATAGAATTGCATTGTCAAGATATAAACTGAATAGGCATGGCTCCTGTTAAGTATTTCTTGATGGTAATAGCAGTCTTCCTCTCAAATAAGACCACATCACTCCTTTAAAAATAGGAGAGCGTTAATTCTAAAAATTAGTACATAGAGAACAGAGCTACTAATATAGGAACTCCAGCTGTATGAGTCATGGACTATGTACTGTCCATTCATGTGCAGCAAAGAAGAAACTACAGATGGATAGCTGTTGAACTTGAGGATAAAACACAAAAAACCCACCAATTCTAAATGAATAAAATTTTATTTTCATGAAAAGCAAAGGCAGATAGAAATGTGGTTTAATCAAACAAAAAAAAAACAAACCAGAAGCAAACCTGATAGAGCCTGAGTAAAATGGTTTTGAAATACTCAAAGACCAGTTTCTATGACACTTTGTATCATATGCCACATATTATTCACTTGTCTGAAGATTTTTTTTGTGATAGAGTCTGGAAAAGAGAAAGAATTGAATTATAGAAAATGAAATCTAATGAGTTCAGTGCGTTCTTTACAGAGAAATTTTTAAACACTGAGCTGCTTTTTTTTGTTTCTGAAGTTTAACAAGCATGATAAAAATCATGATTATAAGTAAATTACATTCCTTGAACAGAAACTTGAAATTGATTGTAAAAGTGAGTAATACAAATTTCCCATGACTGATGCTACTACTCTCTGCTACTGATACTAGTGGCAGCTGCATCTTCATACAGCTCAATGAGGGCCTCTGAAATGAACCTTCAAAACCCCCTTTATTTCCAAAAATGGGACTTCAAAATATTTTTTCTAGTATTGTTGCACAGAATGACAACCAAGAAATTTGAAGCTAGGATTGACATTTAGAGAAAAAACACACTTTAAGTTTTTGTAAGGAATTTGCGAGTGGACAAAATAAAATATTACATAAAAGGATGCTATTATCCTCTTATTTCTCCATATTCCCATCTTTCATTTAACTGACAGCTGGATGTAAAGATTAATTTAGCTCCTAAATGCATTATCTTTTGCAGCTTTCAAGAAACTAATGATTAGTACTAGTCCCCCAAACAGGTCTTGTGCTACAAACATATCTTTCCATTCTTTTCTGTGCTTTCCTTTTCTGTGAGAAATAATATTCCTGGACATTTGGAAATAGATTAAAAAAAATGAGAATTGGAGAGCACCTCCAATGCAAGGATGGATGTTTGGTTGTGTACATAGTATAATATCTGCTTATTTAGACAAACTGCTAATCATGTTAAATTTTACCTTTAAAACTAAAATTACCAATCACTTAAAATACATAATGAAAATGGCATACCATTTGCAGAATTTCAATTTCTGCTCGAAGAGTCTCACAGATACTTTCCCAATCATCATCTTTGCAATTTTCCAAATCTTTCTTGAGCCTGTGTCCAAAAACAAACAAACTTTTGGGTCAGTAAACTGTTGCTTGGGTAACTATTTTTTTTAGCTTTGGTCCCAATTGTCAGTTTGATTTATGTGAGAAAACCCTCATTGATCTATTTGCATGATCAGGATTTAAGTTTGGTAGTTTTGTAATTGGCAGTTTAATATGCTACTCTCCCACAATATTGCTGGATTTCATTCAGCACCGGCAGTTCTGATGGCAGTGTGAGGAACTTCAGAAAATGACATTTTTGGTTTTTATAAAGTATATCTTGACTAAGTACTTTGTTAGACAAATTTCTGAACCGTGTTGTTTTTGTAAACCGTGAAAGATTTATGGCCTCGTTAGTCATCATTTTCCTTATTTAAACATGTGAATTTTAATGTTGATACTTAGGAAGTACCATATGTTACTGTTCTTACTTTCCCTGGATATCTACTTGTAGCTGCTGGTGAAGACAGAATATTGGATTGGATGGGTTCTCTGCCTGTCCATTGCTGTGCAATCACTGCTCCATGCCCGTCCACAGCCTCCTTTGCTGTTGCTGTGGTTCTCTCCCCACTACTCCTACTATTTTTCAGCATTTACTGTCTGTTTCCCAATAGTCTCAGCCAAGAATCCTCTAACATTTTCTACAGTAAGGACTAATTTTAATATAGTGAGTTTTGCATTCAAAAGATCATTTAGTCTTGCTAAAAGGAGACACCTAAACTTTGCACATCAATGACTGTAGTGGTTTAAATCAATACTCAGTACGGCAAGAGAAATCTATGCCAGCGCTCTTAATAGTCTGATGAATACAAGTTGATGAGATTATACTGAGTCTTTCCATGGCTGTCATAAGCAAAGCACAATGAGAAAGCTCAAGTTGCTTACCCTTAATACAGTTTCAGCAAACAATGTGAATATTCTCAGACATATAGACAGACTGAAAAAAAGGAGGAAAAGTATATATTTTGTTTCTTGTTAAGTAGCTAAATTGATGCATCAATGCAGGACCTTGTTTCTTCTGAAGATGAAAGAGGAGGGAGCAATGTTTTCTTTCTTTTATATACTATAACGGGGAATAAGATGCACCTCTTTAGTTGTCCTACTGCAGACAGAGTTTGTTTTCTACACAAAAAAAAACCCCAGCTTTATTAAAAGGAAAAAGTATAGCTGCATACGAGAGGAATAGCTTAGTCATCATGAGGCATTAGAATAGTAGCATAAGACTGGACCACAGGTTAATTTTGCTGTTCCTGTGAAAAAAGTGAATATTTTTCCATCAGTATGGAAAGAATATGATCTCTGTGTGTTTGTATTACATATTACAGTATTTTTATTTTGTAATTTGTATTAAATGCTTTTTCTTTCAGGAATATTTATCCTGCATTCATAATAAACACAACTGTTCGAACAAAAGGCAATTCTGAACTACACTTTAAGAAATGAAATATTCACTGTACTGTAGTACAGTGCTAGTTTATAGACCATTTTCATTGAGAGAAGTTCATTTCAAGGTCTAAAATCATCTTCTGATCTTGATTAAATCAGCTAAACTTCATTGCCTTACCTAATTTTTTTCTTTCTGTGTTCTCAGTGTGATATTAGAACCCTAATTTGTTTAAGAGAAACAAAAGCCCTACTTTGCGTAATTTACTTTAAGAAAAGACATAGTCTGTTAATCTCAGAGAAAATGCTCTCTCATTGTCTTCCACATTGTAAAATTGATGCATAGTCTGTTTGTCAGTTGTCAGCTAAGAATGATACCAGTCCATGTTAGATGTACACTAAGGATAGAAAAAACAGAAGATAAGCAGTAAGAGTTGCTTATCTGTGTCTTGGGATTGTGAATTAATTACTGTTGATGATGTGTTTTCGAACTGTAATGTTTTTCATATGGATTTTAGAATTTTAGTTACATTATTTTATAAAACTTTTTAAATGTGTTGACAGCACAACTCCTTATGGGAGTAGCATGGGGTAGCGGTGATAAAAGACATTCGTTCAAATATGGTGTTTTATTTTTACATTAATAAATTGATTCTTCTTTTGGGTCTTCCTTCTTTTTTAGAAGCTAGATAATTACAATATGTGCCAGGAATATTATACAGACAAAACAAGGGCTGTCTGTTGGGTTACAGTCTACACAATTAATGCATTGGGGAAGCCTGAGTTATTGAATAAATTATGAAGTTTTACCAGAAGGAATGAAACAATGAAACTATTCAAAAAAATGCTTAACCTGGAAGCAGATTTAGTTTTTTTCATTTTACATTTAAGATAAGCATTCATATTCATCTTTCCAATATCAGATTCAATGTGCAAACCAATTATTCATGAAACTATACTGTCTAGATGGAGGACAGGTTTTCTGTCACTTTTGGAAATGGAAAGAGATGTACCTTTTGCCAGAACAAGTATTAATATTACAATTATACCCTCCTTATGACTATGATAAAAAGCAAATCTCTTAAATAATCTGGAAAATCACATTAGCATTTGGCCCCCATGGCCCTTGTTTTTGTTTTATTTTTAACATTTTGGTCTCCTTGATGGCAATAAATTATAGCTTTTAAAAAAGTCATTGCACTGGATTAACAGTGTATTGGTAAATTACAGCATCATAGGTAATGGGCTCTAATGAACAGCTGGAGTTGAAATGCCATATTTGTAAAAGGAAGTTAGACTATGCTTTGAAAAACATTCAAGATAAATAGCGATAGCAGAACTTAGCCTTAAATCAAGTGGGTGGGACAACAGCATCAGCATGTTTTTGGATGGTAGCTTGCTCCACACTTAACTCTGCTGTCAGTGGTCCATTTTCCATTACTATTGAATGCCAGAAGTGACAAACAGATGAAGAGGAGGAGATCACTGAAGATGATCGATTTTGCAGCTTTGAAACAAGCACAGCTATTAAATGTCATTGGCATTTGTGGTTGATACACACTCTTCTTGAATTTCAGCTGTATATGCAGAAGGCAAATAAGAAAAATAATTGTGAAATCAATACGTGCTGGTATTATGAATCGAACTATGAGGAAAATAATGTTACTGTCAAACAGGTTTCTCTGAAAATCATCCACAGATTCAAATTAATGGACCGAGACTTCAGTAGCCAAACCTTGCATTTCAAGAATAATTTTATGTAAAGAGGTCTCAAAGAGGAAATAGTTTGTGTAGAAGACAGGGGCAATAAGTGTTTTTAGAGCCTTTTTTCCTAAGTGGGGATGAAAGACCCCACCTGGTTATTGTTGGAGTTGCAGAAGGAGCAGGTTCTCTCTTGGTTATGTTTTGCTGAGACAAGTAAAATATTTTTTTCTTATTTTCCTTCTTGTCTTTGCCTTGTTTATGACTACCATTTTATTTTTTAACCATAAATACAAGGGAAAACATTAGAGTGTATTATAAAATGGAATTGCTTGATACTGCCATACAGGGCATAGAATTTATGTTACAAAATGAAGTTCCCTAAAAAGTTATATATAACCTTGAGAGCACATCTGTTGATTTTCCTGATTTTTTTCGTAAAGGTCAGGAGACACACTTATCAAGGTTTTAAGACTTTATTGTGACTGAAGAAAAGCATAGAAGACTTTGGTTTATTGTCTCAAGCTAAAGTAGAGCTAATGCATTGAGGTCATTCAGTCTCAGTTTAGTACTGGGACCGAATTAATGGGTATATTTCTATAGTGAGGGCAAGATTTTGTTGGGTATTTACAATTTGCTGACACTACTAAACAGAAAATGCTATTGATACAGCTGAAGAAGTCAATAAATTTCAGACTATTATCAATTGATTGAGGAAGGGAGAAAATGAGTCCTAAATGGAATTCATATCTCAAAACATAAATTCAAGCACTTGAGTTGAACAAATAAATTATAAAAGTATGTGCTTGGTGGAGCAGAAATAGAATAAAAATTAAGGAAGTGATCTAGTAGTAATAATAAATGTTTGCAAGAAGATGAAACATGAAAATGAAGAGGGTACTAGGCTACATAACAATGGGAATTAAATGTAAATTAAAATAAATAGAAATACCTTAGGTAAAATAAGAAAATTTCAGCTTTTACTGTTCTGGATCAAATGCTGATTGTAAAATACATTATTATCATTGATTAAAGTTTGCATTTTATGGATGCTAACAGGCAACTATTTGTAAAAGTTGTTACAGGTCTTGAAAAGTGTGGTTTGTTTTGTGATTTTTTTTAAATTTTATATTCCCCAAATACATAAAACATCGCAAGTCCTAAAGGAATATTTTATTATAGATGAATAAGTGTGGAAAGATTAAGGCACACTGAATTAAATCACACATTTAGAATGAGATTTGCTTTTGTACAGAAAGCAAACCAAAGTTATATGGACTACTCTCCACAGTAACTGTGAGAACAGGTTACACAGGAAAGAAAAAATGTACAAGCGTCAGAGACGTCAAAACTAAAAAGTGTTTCAAGGCATCAGTAAGATTTAATATGATCTCTATTGAAAGTGAGGGAAAATAAGTATGAGTCAATGATCTTTCTAGTTCAAATATCCTGATTTTTCTATTGTACAGGGGAAATTAGATCTCAATCTGAGATTGAGATCTAATAATAATATCTATTAATATGGCTACCCTATTGCTGAAATTAGTACCTCTATACTGTACTGCTTTACTTCATGTGAACTGTACAATTTTCTCAGAACTGGAAAGGATTTAGAATTGTCCTTATTTCCTTCTGCATTATGGGCTCTCCATTCTGTGCTCGTCTTCCAGGTTGAATGTGTCTTTCTTGAAAGGTAGGTGAGAGATTCGTACACAGTCTTCTTGCACCCTCCTGTTTTTTTCTGGAATTACCTCTTGCTCTCATCTTTTCCACAGCTATATTTACTTTTTATGTTTATAGTTGTCTTTTGATTACATAGTATGCTCAGGCCTCTCTTCTCCTTTGCTTCCAGGTACCTGCTATTGAAGTCCTTAGTTGTATACGAGTACATAAACCTGCACTGTATATAATTATATTCTTCCTCCTTTTTAGTGACTCCAGTCTGTAAGGTCTAGAGTTTTTGAATTGTTTTACACTACTGTCTTAAAACACTTTCTATTCCAAAGTCATTATCTAAAACATTAAGTAAGACCAGCTGTGACTGAAGTTACCTTCTTCCTGCCCCCAAATTTCTTTTTTTCAGACGTATTTCTATTGTTACTATTAGTTATTTCCTTACTCAAATTTTTTTAAATGTCTTCCCCAGGTTAACTAGTAGTTTCCCACGTGGGATAACATCAAATACTTTACTAATATCCAGATGTATGGCATTTGCATTTTCTTTGTCTAACCAATCAGTTGTCTTTTCAAGGAAAGATATCATTAGTCAGATTTGCTATACTTCTTGTAAATCCATACTGCAATTTATAATGGAAACCTATTTTAACATATTTCAAAATATAGTAGTTTCACTAGACACTGCTATTAAAAAGAAAAGCTTAAAAAAATCGATGAGGAGATTGTCATTAAAAAACTCATTTTGAACCACATATAGTACTCCAGAGATTGATAGTTCATGATTATAAAATTTAAGATAAAATTAAATTGCAAATATTTTTTTTTTTAAACCACCAGAACCATGCATGGCCTTGGGCAATCTGCTGTTAGCATAAAACATTTGTTCAGCTTTAATGAACATATTTCCTGTATGATTTGTATGAAGGAAAGTATTGCTTTTTCCTTCCTAATTTTGGTAATGGAGTTTATTTTTCTATATTATGAAATATAAGAAGTAATACTATATTTTTAGGAATTAGGCAAGCACACAAAGCTTTGAACTATTTACAAATTAAGCTGACTTCATGCATTTCCCTCTGATACTGCTTTTCTGAAAGAGAACAGAAACCTAGGTTTCAAATAATCATTTTATCATTACTACATTTAGAATAGTGTGAAAAATAGAAATTTTAGGTAGCAACTGTCTGGTTTTAGTCTAAATAAACTTTAATTAGAATTATTTCTAGGTTGTTTTACATAAGACAACACACATTTAAAATTAAAATGTGAAAACAGATAATTAATAGAGTGAGTAATTATAATAAATATAATAGTGAAAAGACATAGCTAGGAATTAATTGGTATCAGTTAGTGTCTGCTTGACTCCTGTATTGTTCCACTTAAGTGATGCTACTTGCTACCTGCCAGGTAAAATGTGACTCAAGAGCTGATGCCAAAGTTCTTTCCTGCTGTTTTGTGTTTGGGGTTGGCATTGGCAGAAGAGATGATTAAAATAAGCCTTTTGGTTTTAAATGAAGATCTTTTCTGGAAAAAAAGACCTTTTCTCTTAAATATTTCTCTGAATTATACACCTGTATCATGAGACTTACAATGTCCAGGGTGCCTACTTTAAGGAAGAGGGTACAGTCTTATCCATAACTATATCTATGCTTCACATTCAAATTTTGGTTAGTTTTTTCCTGTATCTGATGTGTATTAGAACAAGCCTATAACTGCAGCATGAACAGCTGTTGGAATTACCGGTGTGTGCTTCTCATGACCTTTTGTAATTCTGTGATGGATTTGGGAGAAATTTTATGAAACTGCAGACATCACATAGGGCATTTTTCTCAGATCAAAGATGAATTGCTGTAATTTGAATTAGCTGGCTACACTCTTCAGCTGAAATGCAATTTACTTTAAGATATATACTTAATTGTAATGAAGATTCTTGCCTTGCCAGCTACTTTTGATATTGATTTTTAAGCCAAGTCTAGGTATGTGATACAATAACAGACTTACACTGTGATCTGGGAGCTACATATATTAGATTATTGATGCTGGCTGTCCTTCACATTTGTTCTAAGAAAGCATTAAAAACATTGGTAGTTTTACCATTTAAAATGTGGTGTGGTTTCCTGCTCTGTAAAAAAAAAAAAATCAAATTTTGTGGTTATTTCATAGAAAAAATATGTGTTTTTGTCAAAACATTCTTCTCGTTACTGAAAGCCATATTTAGTATATATAAATAATAGAATACTATTCTTGCAATAGATTCTGTATGGGGAAGAAAACTTGTCTTGTTAGCATAGAAGGGGTTGTTTCTCATACTAAATAGGTTCAATTTCATTCATTTTAACATGACCAATACTGACTCTTATTAAGATATGCACTAGTATATGCAAGGTTGCATTAACTGGCACTTTGGCTGCAAAATGTCCTTTGCAAGTGTCAAAGGTATATCTCAACTGTCAGGAGGGCTTCCTGGTTCCATCCCAGGTGCCTGGTACTTTAGTTTTTCTCACTGACACTGCATGAATTCTTCTTTATTCTCAGATTCCCTTCAGTGGGCACACACAGGAGTGGACAGGATAGTTAACCTAAGGATTTGCCCCAGAGAGACGACTGGCATGGACTGCATTATCATATGCTCTTCTGCAGAAGCCATGGTGGCTCAAATACTTCTGCAGCACGTCATAGGGCATGCAACACACGTGCTAGGTGTTGTCATTTTGAACCAGCACTCTGCTGTGCTGGGCATAACTCTTTTAAGTATTTCATGCATTTTGAATGGAAAATACATGTATATACGTGACATTATATCTCAATGTCAGAGAGACAATACAAAGGGACCAGAGCAGGCATGATCTCACCAAATGCGAGGCAGTGTGGTGGTGACTGGTTTGTTGCAGATAATGCTGCCTCTGAGCGTGTAGGCACAAGCCAATGTGGACATAATGATCTATGGGCTGTGCAATCCACAATGATAATTGGTTCACTGGGTAATTCAGATTGGAAGAAATGTCAGGAGGTCATCTAGCCCAATGTCCTTCTCAAAGCAGGGTCAGCTACAAGGTCAGACCAAGTTACTCAGGGCTTTATCCAGTCAAGTCTGAAAATCTTTAAGGCTGAAAACTATGCAACATCTCTAGACAACTTTCTCCTTTGTTATAGTACCCTCGCATTAAAAAGGTTTTTCCTTAAATTCATTCTAAACCCCTCTTATTTCAGCTTCTGCTTTATGCCTTTTTTTCTCCTACTGTGCAGCATTGTGCAGATCCTGGCTCCGTCTTCTTGATGATCTCCTTGTACGTACTGGAAGGTGATCAGGTACCTCCAGGCCAGGGAAATTATTTATACACTGCACTGTTTATAGCACATAATACTTTAAATTTCCTTTCATTCTCTTAATTCAGTAGTCCAAACCAAGAAGTGATTAGTAGGTCTTGTTAAAAAAAAAAAAAAGGGAAAAAAAAAAAATTGATAGAGTTGTATGAGTCTGAAGAGGCTTGCGATAATTCTAAACAGCACAGTGCTACGACATACAGAAGTAGACAAATGAGGATTGCCTGCTCAGCACTACTGAAAAGCAGAATCCATTAGTGCTGACATGGAAGCACAGTAACATAGCTATGTTGCTTCTGGCATCTGAGTTAACCTATTAAGGGCTATCTCTCTCTATAAAGCATTGAGCTTTTCTGATCAAAATCAAGTGCAAGACAAAAGTATTATTTAGGCAAATCGGTCCTAAATTTGGTCCAGTATCTGAAATGCAAAAATATTTCAATGTAAAGAAAATTTCTTTAATATATTACTACACCTCAAGCAGTGCTTGCTTTTTGTGATAATAGTAAAAGTACTTTATATTTTGCAGTACATGCAATTATTAAATAATGTAAGCTTATCTTAACCATGAAATGAGGCATTTTATGAAAGAAAAACATCTCATTGTCCTTCTTGCTTTGGTTGTAAATGACACTTGCTGGTTTTGTAGTTAATAGAATTTAATAAGTTTTATCTACTGTTGTGCTTTCCACCCAGATAAAACCAAAGTACTGTTCCACTGAGCTGTGAGTTAACTTCATTACATAGAAAGACAGAAATATCTGGATTTGAATGATTTGCCTAGGATCTCATAGCAATCAATGGCAGAACTGGGGATTAGTAATATAATGTTTGCTACTTCTGTCCCTTATACACAGGAAACCTGTTACAGAAAACTAATTATACCAATTTGGATATTAAGTGTCATCGTGGCAGTAAACTACTCCAAGGGAAGTATGTTATTTAGAAGGAAGTTGACAACCTCATGTATCACAAAACCTAATATATCACAGTGAAATGAATAATGTAAAAGAATGAATTATAACATGCTGTCTTACAGAATTGCTGCTATTGTTATTTACACTGTCTTCTATGTATATGTAGAATGCAAAGTTTTTGCTACTGTATGCAGAATTGTAAGGTAATTAATTTTTATGCTGATGGCATTTTGGCCATGTCTCAACACCGTGTAAAAGGCTGAAAAGAGTTAGTAATAGGGCTGATATATAATTTTCTTTCAAAAACATATTCAGCAAAAAATGGGCCCTTACTAATAGTCTTTCAGAAAAATGCTTAGGGTTTTCTGCAAAATTTTATTTTTCCATTGAAAGTTTTCAGAACTTTTAATTTATTTTTGTCAAGACCTCAGAAATGCATAGGAAAATAAATGTGATGGTAACAAAAGTTGTTCTTTCCCTAACAATTGCTGTTAGAGAATATTTTGGACCAGCTTTTCTAGGAGGAGGTCGTTTGCATTGTCTATTAAAAATTTTTAAATATCCACAGGCACTTTCATCTGGAATACCATAAAATAGGAAAAAGATGGTTAATTCTGTGATATGGGGTTTTCTACCTTAGAAGATTTTTTTGTTGAAAACATTACATTATTTTACGTATAGGGAAAACATAAATGTCACACTTAAGCAAACTGACAAGACATGAGCCATTACCATTCAGTTCCTGGGAAGCAGTATTCACTATTAAGGGAGCTGTGCAAGGTCTTCTGGCTTGGTTAAATCTTCAAAATTTTCTTTTAAACTAGCTTAATTAGAAGGCAAATTAGAACTGATGGTAGACATCAGACAGAAAACAATTCTACATTTAGTAGCTGCAATACAAGGCCCACCTGACCCAATGAGGTTATTGTGGCCAGTCCATTCCACCACAGTCAGGCTCTGGGGAAGGTTGTACAGGCAGTCAGCAGAAGCATGTATGACACTGGGTAGTCCATCAGTACTCTGTGTGCCACCATTATTTTTACAGCTTAAGAATTGGCCTTCTACCCAAGGAACAGTCTTTTACTCTTCCTCTAAGTTTGACTGACTACCTTGCAAACACTTTCACTTTTTAGTTCATTGGAGTATGCATGTAAGGGTGAAAGGCTGTAATAAACAGCAGGAATTCCTGTTCTGTAATAAAAATGAATGATTCTTCTGATTTCAAAGGAATATTGTACAGGAAAGGTAAAATAGTCATTGCCACCAGGACTGGTCTGCAGTTATGGACCTAAAATTAAATTTAAGAACTTATTAACATGACACTCTTACCTTAAACATTCAGGATCAGTATGAGGTTTTTCAGTGACTTGGACTTTTTCTGCTTCTAAATCTTTCGTCATTCTTTCAGCCTCCCTGATTACTTTCTCAAGGTCTAAACATAAAATAACAATTACCTTATAAATATATAGTAATCATCCATATTCAAAGACTTCCTACATTTTCTAAATTTATCTTTTCTAATATTTCTTTGTGAAACTGTTTGTAGGGTCAAGGTATCTGAATAAAGAACATGAATTGTTTTATTATTGTAATTGCTATGCATACTGCAATCTTTTAGAAAGTGTTGTTCCTTTTCCCAAACAATTTATGAACATATTTACAGCCTTTCTCAGGTCTCTGACTGTAACGTGTTATTTTCATGTTTGTAAAAAAGTTGCTAAACCACTTCTAAATTACATTTTTTTAATTCAAATTTCAAAATCATCCCTACTGCTTGTGATCACCTTTGACACAGAACATTTCTTGGTTCCCTCTATCTCTTTCTAATAAGTTTTCCTGTGTATTTGACACATTCTTCCCAGATGTGTGTGTAGACTTCTTTTTTTATGCACAGACACACAAATGTCAATGAAGAGATGATAGCTGAATTTACAAGGCAGAGGTTTAGCACCTAGGCCAAATCTGTCTTTATCAGTCCGAGCCATATTGCTTGTTAAACATTTGAATTTTAGTGTCATCCTTTAATTATAGGTTAATGGTTTTTAAACAATATTTATGCTGATTTTAAGTTCAGTGTGAAACACTAAATTATCCATTTAAGTATATGACTTACCAGCAAAAGTAAAGATTTCTTTTCCATATTTATAATTTATGATTCAGCAAATCTGTAGACCTCAGTATCGCTTACTTTTAAAATACATCTTATTGAAATCCATATTTGTTATAAACATGGTTTAAAATGGTGTATTACGTAATGTAAAAATACATTAAAATCTTGTTTCTATTATTTTTTTTCTTGAGAAAAACAACTTAACAGAAAAGATATTTCAGAAGCATTTGTCAACAACAAATAATTATCATAAGTGATTATCCAGCACACCTTTGAGTTCACTTTGAAGAGTAAATAAATCCTGCTTTAATTCATTCTTCTGCAGTTGGAGTGCATTAAACTGAATATTTTTGTGCTCCATTGACTCCATTTCTAAGAAAAAAAAATGTATTTTAAATTAAAATGCATTGAAGTTTTCATTTTCGTGATATATTCCTAAATATTCTTAACTACTTCTACCAATCTTTGCTAGTCAAAAAGAACCTTAATATAACACTAAAATCAAATAAAACCAGTCATATAAAACCCAGTTCACAGGAAATTATACGTCATATAATGTATTTATAACTATGAAAGAAAATTATTTTTTAATGTTATTAAGATGTTTGATATATTTTGTTGACTGGAGATAAAAAGAATGCTTTGCTTTAGAGTTACTTCAGCTAGAAAGGAAGATGACTTTTTGAATAGGTGGTGAACAGACACCTCTCAGCAGGACTAAAAAAAAGCCTTATTTTGTTTAGCGTTATGGACATTTGAACCTGACCACTGACAGCATCTGGAATCAATTGTGATTGTTTCCCTAACAACTGGAGGTCCTTGCATAATTTCCTTGATAAGAGTTACTTAAACTTTTCTCTTTAGTGTTGTCAGTGTGCTCAGGACTGTAGCAAAGACAGACAAGTTCTACCTCAAAAAATGTGCAATTTAAAAGGGTGGAATCAAGACAACAACTGAACCTAGAGAAGAATGTTAGTCGCATTTCATGTCCTACTGATCACTTGACTGATCAGATCTTCCTGAATATGCAAAAATTATCATAAAAAGTAACAGGTGCCACCAAATACAGATTTTTTTTCAGTTGTAGATCAGATTCGGAGCACAGGAAATATAGAAAGAAGGCACCACCAAGTACAGACTCAAACAAATAGTCATATTTCAGTAATTTTACATCAGATATTGGGAATTCAAAGTGCTGGTGTTTGATGAATCATAGAATCATGAGACTGGAAAAGACTTTGAGGGGTCTTCTACTGCATTCCTCATCCTGAAGGCAAGATCAGCTGTACCTCTGTCATTTCTGACAGATGCTTGTCTAACCTGTTTTTAAAAACCTTTGGTAATAGAGACTTTAAATTCTTTTGGTAATGTAAACTCCTAAGGCAGAGGGTTTCAGTTGTTCACTGTTCTTAGAAAGATTTCTAAACAGCCAGACAGATGCTCCCTTATTGTGGTTTACACTTGTTCCTTTTTATTCAGCTCAATATGGGCATGGAGAATATATTAATTTATTTTTTACAGAATCCTTTAATGGTTTGAAGACTGGTATCCATCTTCCATTAGTCTTTTCCTTCATAGGTTAAATAGTCCCAGTTTTTTTTTTTTTTTTAATTATTATTTCTTCCCTTTTCATGTTCTCCAGATCTTTGAACCCTCTCACTGGTCCCATGTGGATTCTCTCCAGCTGGTCTACATCTTGAAGTGTCACATCCAAAACTAGATGCACACTACTCCAGCTAAGAGCTTAACTGCCCTAAATGTAGTGAAGGATTATTTTGCATGTCTTAGAGGTCAGAATTATGTTTATGTCTCAGTATGGTGTTGGCATTCTGATGTCATTGACTCATGTTCAGCTTGTGATCCATGATGACTCTTATTTCCTTGCTGAAGGATTGCTTTCCAGTCTGACTCTGTTCCAAGAAATCTCATATTCTGTATCATAATTCAAAGATAAAGTAATATTGTGGCAGTAAAAGACCGCTCCTACAAGACATCTGGGCATATAATTCTTTTGAAGCTAAGGATGTTTACATAGCTCAACCATAGGTGATTATAATCACTGCAAACTAATATAGTACACTATGTATGACAGTGCACCTCTGTGCTGGCTGACATTAGACACTGGGAGCCACTTCTGCAGGTCTGCTGCATAGTGCTCATAGTCAGAAAGAACTGAAGAGGATAGGGAACAGAAGAGGCTTTAATTATTGTTGTGTAATGTGGTATGTCAGATCACAGTCTTCAGTTTAGTGTTAAGATGAAGTTCTATGCAGGGAATGGAATTAAAAGTATGTTTTGCACAGTTATATTTTAATAATTTGTATTTATTCTCTCTTAATCCAAGATAAAATAGTTTAATATAAGATTTACCGTTTTTCAGCAGCGCTGCCTCATTTTCTAAATCATTTATTTCAGTCTTGACTTTTTTTTTAATCAGAAGATTTCTATTACTTGTTAGTCCATACTCATTGTTAAACTCTGTTACTTCTCCAGTAAAATTATCTTCCTCTTCAGTCATCTTTTTCTTTGCATCTGTCTGGAAAAAAATAAAGGGAAAATTGAATGTTCAGGTGAAAAAAAACAAAGTCTTTGTTAAGCTAGGCAGCCTGAAACACATTGTTGTTGTTTATTCCTAAACTTGTAGTATAAATTTAGTATATTTACTTTTCCTGATTTATGAGTCAGGTCTATCATTTTTTCTGTTGTTTTAACCTTATTTTTTCTTAAAAAGTGAAGGATATATTTTTAATAATGAACCATTTAAAAAACCACTACATTATGTTACAGACTTGTGCCAGCAGTTTTTCAGTTCAACTCTTTATTGAAATCAGTAGAAAGTTCTGTTTAAAGTCTGTGGCATAGTATGGCCGCTCTTTTTTTTAGATTGTTATTAAGTGAAGTAAAGGTGTTGTTTATTCTTCTGCAGAATGCAGAATTACTTCAACTCCATCAATAACTACCAAGAAAGCTATAGTTGATAGGAAATCACTGTTTCATTTTCTGGAAAAAAAATATTCTAAAGAGGGAATGTAACATTAAATTCCTTTAAAAAAATCTCATTTGGTTACTAAATTAAATGAAATTGAAATGACCCTATATACAGGAAGAAATAAATGATAACCTATATATCAAACTTGACTGGATACAATTAAAAGAAAATTCACATTTCTTCAAAGGAGTTTTAGTTTTTATAGCTAAATATTTTTTCTATGATAATTAAAATATTTATTTTTCTTTCTTTGTATGCTTAGGCTTGGGAACAGTTTGAATGCTGAAGAAATATTACTTAATTAAAAGAATATCTGCCTAAAGATTTAGGGTTAATACTGGTGATTCATACTGAATGTTTAAAATTTAGCTCTGCTGATTTAAAGTACAAATACATGTGCAGAGAAGACTACTCATCTGTGGCATTTCTTGATATCTACAGGTCCAAGGATCCACCATGAAGTAAGAAGGCGGCAATATTCAGCTCATCACAAGAGAGAACTGAAAAACTTCTTGTCTCTATACATTGCAAGTAGCTACATCTGTCTGTATATGTAACAAGTGTCTAGCATCAGAGAGATAGTGTGGTATGGCAGGATTCCTACAATGTTGTGTTGGGGCCTCCCTAAGTTTTTCCTTTGATTCTTCTCCATATGTTTTATTGTGGATGAGGCAGTCCAATTTAAGGTGAGACTTTCCTAATTTCTTTTACAAAGGAAATAATACGTCAGAATTGGAGCAGACATTAGAAAACGAAGTCAAGAACGTTAAATCAGTTTTGTCGATAAACTGCAGCATACATTACCTTAGATTACGGTTTAAATTAAAAGTGAGAATTTATCTACATTTACTTTATTAAGTACTCTAGAGATTAAAAAAAAAAATATTTTCCAGATTTAAAACATTACTTTTTTAATATTTTCAAATTTTAAAGTTGACTACTC
Organism: Tyto alba; assembly: GCF_018691265.1. NCBI lineage: Eukaryota > Metazoa > Chordata > Aves > Strigiformes > Tytonidae > Tyto > Tyto alba. The sequence goes on from NW_024881261.1 coordinate 8,570,150, forward strand.
TCATACAGTAGAAAATTGCTGTCTGAATACCATAGCTGGAAACATACAAAGATCTTAAGGAGACTGCTTTTCTGATTATAAAGCTCAGCTTTCTGTTTTTCTAAGCTGTCTTCATGTTTCTTCAGAATTTCTAAGTAGAAGTGTTTTTCAGACAGATGCTGAACCTTCAAAAAAAAAAAAAAAGATTGTAAAGTAAGGCTAATGTTTTATTGTTTCATATACTTTGATATTGTACATAAGTATCTTGGTCCAGTTAAAACTCAGCTGGCATAGCTGGTAGACTAGCAAAAGAATAAGAGCTTTTCTTTCCCCCCAGAATCTTCCAATATACCACTAATTTTTTGAAAAGTGTCTTTTCTTTGAAAGACACATTTAGTGCTGGTCTATCTATCTAAAGTGGCATTTTAAAGTCTGCTCAGTTTAGGAGAAATTTTTCCAGGTTAAAACCAGGAAAAATACTGATCACATGGGATCTTTTACCCAACATAATAAAGTGTCCTCCATCTAACTGTGTAAAGCTCATCACGTACCAAATCAGACTATAATATCAGTGGGACATAGGTCCAGTGTTGTTTTGACTAAAGCACTGCACGCTTCATCAACTACAATGTTTCTATTGCATATGCGAAGGAGGGAAGGATATGCTAATATTTTTCTCTGCACAATTTCTGGAATTCTTAGTCAAGGAAGTGTAATGGAAATTAGCTCATTGGTTAAAGACAGTCTGACCATAACCCCCGCAAGTCCCAAAATTCTATTTTGCACATAGTTTTATATTTTTGAATTTTAAGTAGTAGTTTATCTGGTAGAAAGGTATGTTGTTCAACCATTGCATTTCCAAAATTTTCTGAAGAGTTATCAATTTTCCAGCATATCTACTGTATCATTGTCTAACCTAAGTTAAGATATATGGCGAGATAAACTAAAACAGCAAATAAATAAGAGATGGCTAAGTGTTGAAGAGTCTTAAAGGATGAGTATTATTCGTCTGCTGAAGTGGAGAAAAGGAGGTCAGGAGAATGACTTCAACTGTAATACTCAGAAAAATGAGTAGGGAAAGTAAAGTTAGCAGAATTGCTCACAGTCTGTAAAGGCACAGGGTAAGTATCAGGAGGTAAATGGAATAGTCAGGCTGATATATGACTGTTTGTGTGTGCAAAAGCAGAAAAGACCAAATAATAGTGATATTACAGAGGTAAAAATGAAAAGATTGTAAAATGAAATAATGTGGATGATTTTGGAGATGGTGTAGGTGAAGTGTATTTAATCAAAAATGGAGGAGGATAGTGACATCAAATGCCCTAAAACTAGAATGTGAGAGTTGGAAATGAAAGGACCATATTTTTTCCTTATCCCTAATATGTCTGGCATGCTAAGTGTCCATGGAGTGTTTTTCTTAGTAATACTTATTTTCTATATTAATTCAAAGAGAGTAGATGGTCTTATACCACTGTATTTATATTACTGAACATAACTAACTGCAATGTAGTTTCTCCATCTGTAAGATGCCGACTTAATCTATGCATTTGCAACAGATTTTTTTTTAAAGAAATCATTAAGCCATGAAAAACAAAATGCTATAATTCAGGTTCTAATTACATGCTTCCTGATCTTACAGAACAGAGGAAAAAAAAAATAGCATTTCCTAGGAATATTTGATTGACCACAGGCAGTCTCTGTGAAATAGATGTCAAAACACTTTTGAACTCAGCCTCATCTGCTTGGTCAGGCATAAACTGCTGTGCATGCATGTAGTTGGATATGTATGCTTGTAAAGAAGTGCAGTTATTTGGTGCTGGACAAATTGAACAGCATTAGCTGAACAGCATTATTTAATATTATTTTAATTACATTAACTATTGTAGACATATGTAAACTTAATTCCTGTGCTGAAAAATAAGTTACTTTAAATAATTTCAATAATTATATAATCTTTAAACCTAAATACAGTCTGATTTAAATGCATTTTCCCATTCCACTTGTCTTCACTATCATTTCCTATCTATAAATGTACCAATGTCAAACTAAGAAAGCAAGTAAAATACATTTTTGTGGACACCAGTGAGAATATTATTAATCTTGGTGGGTAAAGCACATAAGATTTAATTAGGAATAATTCTTCAGCTCTTACCATTAGTCATTTACAATAATGGCTCTACTCCTGGGACCTTCTGTACCTACCACATAAACTTTGATTATAAATCACAATACATCAATAACAAATTAGTAGTATAAACATAAAGTTGTGATGTTCATAAATAAATTTATGAGCAAGGCTACAAAGGATTTTACCTAACAAGCAACACCCAGATATAATCTGTGTTAGTTAAATAAATTACTATTTAAATCACTTTTGGGCTCTGAGATCGTGGCATGCATAAATGCAAGCATGTGAATAACTGCTTGCATGATTATTGTCTCAATTTGTAACCAGTAAATATTTGTAAATGAGCTCTCTTTTATTCTAACTCTCTTGTGGTAATGTTAATATTTATTGTATATATTACATAGTCTTTTACAAAAGGCAGAAGATCCTGGTTTTGGAAGGATGAAAATCATCCCCTAAACTTTTATTTTCACAACTAGGTGAAGCAATCCCCCAAAGACTGTTGAAGTTGCTTATTTTAGTGATAGAATACAACAGTTTTGACTTTGAGGGAGGCTCCTTATGCTTTCGTGTTGTGCATCCACATTCTGCTCGTGCAGATACTTAAGAGCACAGGGGATGATATTTCGACTTCATTTTCAGGCACAAGCAAATGGATTTTTAAATAATTTGTAACCACAGGTATTAATGGTGAAAAGCTCTGCAAAACTGGAAGCTTAATCTATAAATATGTCTCCAGTTTGGTTAAATGAAAAGCATAGTAAAATCTTAAAAACACTGAATAGATTCAGAAATTTTCCTTTGTCTTTGGCATCCTTGGAAAAACTCTTAGACCTTGTAAGGCCTAACTGTGAGCCCAGGCTCACAGGAAGATCATTAGTATATGACTCACGACCCTGTGAAGTAAACACAGGGAATGTTTCCATGTATTTTCTGTGAAAGGCCTTTAATGAATGGCAGCGGGCAACAAATGAATGGTTTCAGGGCCACTGAAGGGAAGTGCTACAACAAGCTCCGGGACTGTTAAGACAGGGCTGCTCACACTGTATGGCTGATGTCTGGTGGCTGTGTCTTGTGAGCAGACTGACCTGACATGGTGGTCTGCTCCCTGCCAGGCTCTATGTGTGGAGCAGGAGTGACTTTCACGTGCACATGTGCTGTCTCGAGCGCTTCCAGATTTTGGAAGCATTATCTGGAAACGTTCCTATCCCTGAGATGAGCAACTCCCTGAACGTAGCCAGGGGCCAGCCTGAAGGGTGAGATCTGTGAGAAGGGAAAGACGTTGACAGACCTTTTCTCATGACAGAAACGCACAGCGTGATTTTTCCCAATCTGTGTTATTTGGCAGGTGAAGCGTACTCCTTGAAAGTGTTTATGAAACTATTCCTGAAAGAATAGGTCATATATTTGTAAATAGAATGCATTTCATTACTATATATACTATAAACTTGCCTACTTACCTTAGTTTCTAATTTAATTTTTGCAGTGCTCAGCTCTTCTTTTATCTGGTTTATTTTTTCATAACTTCTACTTATGTCGAATTTAGCTGCAACACAAAAAAACCTGTAAGAATGTGTGCTCAGTTTGTGGAAGTTACATTCTCATAAAAACATGCCATTGGCAAGAAGCAGCCAGCCCAGCTGCCTGCCAAGCTTTCACTGACAAAGGTCCCCTCAGTACAGTGGGGTCACCTTGCTTTCCCCAAGGAAATGGAGAAACCATTAAGTGTGGTCAGTGCTGCCGCCAGACCCACAAGATGGCGGCCATGGGGCAGACCTTGTTGGATGAGGTGCCTCTTTTCCCTCGCCTGCTTCTCTGTGAGCTCAATTTGCTGGAACAAAGCATCCAGGTTCATTTCTGTCTTCTCATGGAGTTTGTAGGCTCTCCGGGTCTTGCTGTCTTTGTGGAGGGCTGGTTGGTTAAAGCTGGGATGCCCTGGAAGAAGGTGAGGCTGGGCATACAGACACAGCCCTTCCCTCAGGGCTCTGTGCACTGCCAGGCTTTGGCTCTGGCCTCTGCCTCCCTGGGCTCAGGAAAGAAAGCCCAGATCACAGAGGGAAGTGGCTGTGGAAGATGGGACACGGCTGAGGAAGAAGAGGTGAGAGTGGGACGTGCGGGCTGCAGAAAGTAGGGGGGTGAGAGTGAACCTCGGGCAGAGGGAAACGTGGCTGGCTGGCTGGCTTGGGGAGCCCACATGGGAAACACTGGAGAAGGAAACAAGAAGGCAGAGAAGCAGCACAGTAGGAGCAGGAGAAAGAAGATACTTGGCTAGACAAAAGGCAGCTGACACTATGAATCTTGTCAAACTTGTGCACACTTGTGAAACATCAGTTCTGACTCTGAGTCTGGGGAACCTTGATCAAACAGCTGTGACTTGCTTTATATCTCTGGGACCACATGCTTTATACTGGTTTTGTGTTGTTCAGAAGCTGTTCTATTTACTCCTTCCTTTTTCTATGTAGTGATCATTCTTTGAAAATATATCTGCTCGGATATATTTATGTTTTGAAGATTGATGTCTAACCTTTGCAGTTAAGGAAGTAGGCTAAAATCTGCTGTCGTACAGAAGATGGTAAAACTGACTACATAAAACTTTAGTAATGGTGAACAGACTCAACTCAGCCGCATTTCACCATTAATATAAAATGACAGTGTTTCTGTTCCAGTTGGTCTAAGTAAGCAAAGATCATAACATAGCCCATTTTACGCTCTTCTGGAGCACAGTTGTGTATGAGTTTACTATGCTCTGAGCTTCTGCAACTTTCTGGTTTGTTCATTAGTAGATGGTATACCTAGAAATGAAAATATAATTCATATTACAGGGCTTGTTCCTGAATCTTGAAAAGGATTAACTACATTCCCTACAGGGAATACCTATGTGAAGTTGGCCTATTTGTTTTGAGGAAGAAAAAGCCTGGAGGAGTGGAACTTTATACCCTTCCAGCCTTTTTAACATTGAAAAATATTAGGATTATTGGCAGTTCTGTCTTGTTAAAGAGTTTTCCTCAGAGGAGGTACTGTCTTAGAATAGACTGAAGCAACAAAGTTCAGAAATGAAAAAATCTTTGACAGCAAAAAGAAAAACAATATACAGGAGAGTACAAATGTCTTAGTGAAAAAACTGTTTTAATTTAGAATGAAACTGAGAATTCTGGAAAAATGTTATGTTATAGCAGTTACTGCTTAAAAAGTGCCATGTTATAACTGATTGTGTGCTATAAAATGGTACTTTTTAAAGAAAAGACACTGCTCTATCTAAGAAAGAAAATGTGGGTCCTGATGAAATTTAAAAACCTGAAACTAGCACATTATGTTGCAGGAAATGCAATTATTTTTTGAAATGGAACAAAGTGCAACTGAGGGAGACAAGTTCACGAAAGTGAATTTAGAAAATGTTTCAGAAGTGAAGCTTCCTACCCAAAGGCCAAAGGAAAAGCGGATGAGTCAAACAGGAACCTTTGGTGATTGAGATAGTGGTTTGTTACACAGGTCCGATGAGTGAAAAAGTCATTTTACAAAATTCAAGAAAATGAACTGCTCTATCAGTGGATCAAGGAGAAAATAAAATGAGAAGCTTTCTTTGAAGTTTTTGAGACTTGACTGCTTTTGTGTTTCAAACTGAGAAAGCTGCTGTAGGCTGGAATAGTGTTCAGTGTCACTTATTAAAGAAACGACTGTGTTTTGTGGAGGGTGCTGCAGTGCCTCTAATTATGGCAAAGGAACTGCTCTCCCTAGAAAGAAGAGTCTGGCTCCAACTATACTTCTCACTGTCTGAGAATGACCATTCAGCATGATTATCTGGTCTGTAAAAGATTCCTTCAGAGAGTACAAAAATTCAGAGTGACATTAGTATTTGACATTTCATAGCTTTTTACTCTTGCAGCTGTTTGTCATGTGTTTGATTTTTACATGGTAAATAGCTCATAATAATTCAGGGTTGTATAAAGTAAACCACACATGTGAAACATATACAAGTGCTTTCAGAAACAGGATCAAGGCCATTACTTCAAAGGTGTGTAGTTGCCTGGCTCCCATGGAAATGGATGAGATGGTGTGAAGCTAAATGTTTCAGAAGTGTGAATTACCTTTGCTTCACTACAACTTTTGCAAAGTGTAAGATCTTTTGTAAATCACTAGCTGTTAGAAAGGTGACTTTAATTTTATTCTGTTGGTCATATCAGTACATCCTAATCTTAATCTATATCTGTATCTTAATCACTGTGCTGTAATCAGGTCATGTCTTTCTAGTGTACTTCAAAATTAGTAATTGCCCTGTGTAATCAGGCTGCTGTGCTAATAGTAAAGTTTCTTCTACAAGTCTATTCTCTAGTTTGTGTAGGAAGAAGAAAAGAAAGATTTTGTTTGTAGTTTCAAGTTACTGTAAAAATATTTATTAGTGTAATTTATTTCTAAATCATATATGCTCAGACTGTTTCAAAAATTGTTTTTCTGAAAGCCAAAAATGAAAGATGCAAAAGTAAAAAGTGGCAAGGTAAAGATTAGATGTTACAATATGGTCTTCACCATAAAAAATGTATAGTAGAAGCTAGAAATTATAGGATTATAGTTACAAATATATTTCCTCTTTTGCTCTTAAGCACTGTTACTATTGTTTTTTCCATGCACAGACTATATTGCTCACTTTTGAAATTTATTTATAGCAAACCTTCTTCACAAACTACATCTCTTTGGTCTTCCTTTGCTCTTAGTGGTCTTTGTATTTGCCATCTAATTTTGCTCTAATGTTCTTCTACCCTACATTATTCTGTGTAATAAATTCACAGCTCTCATTTTGTGTTCAGTGATGAAGTCTGAGCTAGCCTTTACTGGGAAATAGCATATATATGTGTGTGTGTGTGTGTGTATATAGGTAAAGTAAAGAAAGAGCACTAACCACTTGGAATGCAGTGTTGAGCAGCAGTGCTGATGGAGAGAGCACAAATAGTGAGAAACGCAATAATTATGTGGCATAAAAATGAACAGACTTATTAAAAATTAATTTTATTATGTGGTTTTTAAAATCATAGCTTTAGCTCTACTATTTTAAAACTTCATTGTTAAGACACAGCAGGCAGTGAAAAGTGGTAACATGTAATATAGTGGGTTTAATGCAAATCAAGAACATTTTGTGTGGTTGTTCTCCCCCTCCCACTGGCCACCCATTGCACTGCAGGGGAGGATGGAGCTGTTCTGCCTCTTCCACTGCTTGCTTCCTGCCCAGACTGGGTGAGATGGGAGGAACATAGGAACAGCAGAACAAGCACTTGGTGATCTCTGTTTGAGTGTCATTGAGTTCCTAGTAATAAAAATAAAAAGAAAAAAGAAAAAAAAATCCACAACTACTTTTGAAAACCTAGAGCAGGACAGCAGAGCAGAGAAATATTAAAATGCAGTAATAACCTAGCATTTATGACCTATCTCTAATTTCCTAAGGAACTCTGGTTAAACACAGTCTAGCTATTATCTCTGGAAGAGTGAGAGCAAACTGCTAACCCACAGGCTTGAAACTCTCCATTTCTAGTAGACGGCTCAGCAAGGGACTCATGAATAGACACTGTTTCCTCCCTGTAATGGGAAGGAAATAAACTACAAATACTCATATAATAAAATATAAAATAATGAAAAATGTAGAAATAAATCCCTGGCAAATTATATGCAAATGAATACAGAACGTTTCTCTGTGCCCCAAATCCCTTTTTTGTCTGTTTTTTTGAGGTAACAAAATTGTGAGTTAGTGAAAAGCCGCGTGTGTTTATAATGTATTAAAGAATACAGTAACTTCATACTCCCCCTAACATGTCTGGCTGCAATGGAGAATTAGCTATACTCTTTTTCATTCTGGTAGGAATGTAAACAACTTCACAACAGATGTTCTTTATAAGGACAGAGCCTGCTATTTGCATCATGATCTCTCCGCTTGAGTCTTATATCCAAGATCTTGTTTAATTCCATCTGGAAAGGCTTCATTGGATCCCTTTGGGTTACAAAAGCAAAGATTACTCTTTTATGTTTTTAAATCTAACTTCTCTGTTTTCTTTGGTTATTATCACACAACACCTGCTTTCTCTGCTGATTGTTAACTGTGCTGTTATACAGGTATCCACGCTATTCCTCTGTAGTGTTTTGGAGCCTTCAGTATATTTCACTTGTCTCTTTTACAGGATCTAAGAGTCTATCCTAAAACTTTTTCACTCTGCTATGCTGTAGCATTTGGATAAGGGACAAATGAGTCTCTCATTTTGGAACATTTATCAGAGCCCTTATTTATCTTGGCATAATGGTAGTAACTTCTCTAATGGAGAAAGAATTTTTCAGATCTGGAGTGCATATCACAGTACAAAATACTGCCTTGGCTTTGCATTGTCATAGTAAATTTTCTTAATTATTTGGCTGGAAAACTGCAGTTTGCTTTACATCAATACTGATTATCACTAAGTTGGCACCCAGTGGAAGCTAGAACAGAAAGAGTGAAAAAATACTTTTGAGATTTTAATTGTTGTATCTTCCATTTAAAAAAGAGTTTGGCTTTTTAAATTTTTTATTAGCAGAAATGAAAATAAATTATGTTATGTTGTAATGCCCTGTAAGAAGATGGGTGCCCATTAAATCTTCTGAATAAGGGGCTGTTAAAGAAATATTTTGAGGACTGGGACTTTCATGCAAGAGATGTAATCTTGGATTGAAATGCATTAAAAAATCTGTTGAAAATTCATTTTAATCAATTAAGTCGTATGACTATATAACACCAGTATGCTAGCTTATCTCTTTCTGTCACATAAATTTTATCTTAATCATAGAAAAATCTTAATGAACACTGAAACATGGAAAGTAATAATTTTGCAGTTAGTTCATCAAAGTAAAAAAAATAAATTTTATTTTCAATTCAGTTGATTCTCACAAGTCCATATAAAATGCTGCTAAATTATTAGAAGAGCAACTGTCATTATTTCTTCTAAAATATTTTAGGAGATTTTAATTTTTTTTTCTCATTAAGCTTTATTTCTACTTGATGCTGCAATTACAGGAAAAAGAATATGTATAGATTACTGAAATGAAACTGCTTTATTGTCTTTATTCATAACAGAAGCATTATTTAGTGCTAGGTTAGCTAACTGCTATACTTTTGCTGTATGCATTAAAGCCAGATGAGTTTCTCTGCATGCTGAAAATAACTCTCATGTGAAACCATGGGTTGTCCAATATACTTTTTGGCTTCTCTGCTAATATTTTTTATAAGATTAATTTTATGGTTCCATCCACGTTCCTGCTCAAAAATATGACAGTTTCTTTAGACGTTTGGATGACTTGCCTGTATGGCCCATGGTCTGAAATAGGCAGCGGTAGGGATTGTTCTACATTCCATGCAAGCATCCAAACCAAGGAAGCACTGTCTATTTTAGGAAGGGCTATTTCAGTTTGACTAAAACATATATCCTGAATCTGAAAACCTGCTGTTAAGTAGTGAAACTGCATGATCTCATAAAACCTCTCACCTAACTGGGCCAGATGGTATTTTTTAGTGACAAACTGTTTTTTAAGAATGTTCCCAATTCTAATTATTTATTCAGAATAAAACCTGTTGTTCTTCAAAATAGCTGTACTCCTTCAAAATCCTCTGAGCAGTTTTCAGAATACTTCTTTCCTCCAGAACATTGTGGAAAAGCTGCATTCTACCTGCAGGTTTTAAAAGCCGCTTTGTAAAATCCAATCTAATAAATAGATCTCTATAATACTGTGCCTTCTGTTTTATGTACAGCCCTTTGTGAGCAGAGGAACATATTTAATGAAGATTTAACAATGATAAATAACACTATATAAACTTAACTGACTATTGATACAGATATTATGCTATGATTTCATCTTCTTTAAAGATTACATAAAAAAAGAGAACCTATAGTTGTGCTTCTATCTCTTCCATATTCCACCCCACTAATGCTTCTTAGAGACTGTAGAGGTTTCAGAGGCTTCATGGCACACATCTGCATACATATGCCAGGAATCAGCACACATGCAAGATATAATAAGTGTTAAATTCAAGCAGAGTAGAAAATCACAGCTGTGGTAAGAATGTATTATCAATTGTGCCACATTCGTTAATTAATAATTTGCATTGTATTATAGTGACTTCTTTTCAGAAGCATTAAACATGTCTATTCACAGACTGTGTGAAGTCTGTAAATAATTCTAGTGAGTTTGTCTTTTTACAGTTCGTCTTTTTAGAAATAATAGAACAAAAGTGAATTAGAATAAATAGCAAAAATGTTGCTTCCTTTAAAATAATTTTATTTTTCCTGTTTTGAGAATTAAATCAGAGTATTTAAAACAGCCTCAGTAAGTCAATTCTTTGAATACAAAATTAATATCCATAGTTGAGGCCACAGATCTGATAAAAGGGAATAACACATAGTGTTTTCATATGTGTTTTCACATATTTTAAAAAATCATAACTATGCTTCTGTTGATGGCATTTTTAACCTTCCTCTTCCATTGCTAAAAGAAATAAAAATAGCTTAAATACCAGTTCAGAAGCAATTATTGTTGATTGTGAATGCTGTTAGATCTTCTAGTGCTGGAAAGAGGAAAAAAAAAAAAGAAGAGAAAAGTTCTTTAATGAAAGGACTTAATGATGAAGAGCCTGATGCACACACATATTTATATTTGTAATCTTTATAGGAATAATCCAGTAGGACACACTGAGTAGATAAGAATCACAGGCATGGGGGGCTGAAAGGTGTGCCAGGGGATTATTTGTTTTAACTCTACAGTTAGGGCAGAAAAAGCATACCAGGGGCTGCCTGACTCATGGAGACAGCCCCATGACTTGCTGCATGGGCAGAACTTTCCAGGAAGTCCTGGCAGATTGCTGTCCTGCCTGGCTCTCTCTGTCCTGTGTTTATTATCTAGAGTAAACACACCCAATTCCTCCACACTTTCTGCATCAGTCATATTTTCTTAGTCTCTTGACTTTGTTTCTTTCCCCATATTCGCCATCTTTGGTGTTCTTAGACCTTTTTCTTCTGGGAAGCTTCTTTGCCAGAGATTCCTTATTCTGCATTTGCACATTAGATTTACTGTCATTAAATGTACTGTGTTGGTCTTGCCCTTAGTAAATATTCAATGTGATCTTTTCCATTTGTCATGGTGTTATGAATTCTGATTCTTTCCTCCAAAACACTTTCTCTTCCCCTTCTCCAGCCTCTGTCCCCTCCTCGATCCTATACATTGAGTTGCACATATTTTATACGTACGCTCTCTATTCTATCTTTCAAGATGTTAAAAGCACTGAATAGAATTGCACCTGGCTCAGGCTTCTGTGGGATCCTTTTAGTGAAGTCCTGAAGAGTAAATAATTAAAAACTATTCACTGGAAGAAACGTGTCAGTTTTCTCAGCATCATACTTTGCATCCTTGCCCCAACATTGGATGCTTTTAACATTCAGCTGGACAGGGTGGGCCATCTTGTCTAGACTGTGCTTCTGCCAAGAAAGGTTGGACTAGATGATCCTGGAGGTCACTTCCAATATGATATTCTGTGATCCTCAAGAGTGATATAAAAATATCAGCATGGCCAAGAATTGAGCTGAGTTGGCTTGCATAATTAAACCAAAAATGAAATGATTCTTCAGACACATTAGTAAAAGGGAGCACAAAAGTAAGAAGTATGGAAACACAGCATACCAGGAATTAAATGGAGATTAACTACAATATAGATATGACTGAAATATCAAATGAACACTTTGTCTCATTTTTCACTGGGGATAATGTAGTGACTAAGAATACTGAAAAGGTGCTTAAGGGAATGAAGACAGAGCAATGGAAGTTTCCATAAGTGAGCTATCAGCTAAACATAGCCTACTTACTGTGATGAAATGGAGAGGGTTAAATAACCATTTGAGGGCACTGAAAGAATCTGCAAATGCTGATTTGCACAGAATGCATTTGCAGGGATTTTATGTGTATCTGTTCAATTCAGTGCTAGCTCAATACGACTAACTAATAATAAAGGATAATAAAGTTATTCCCTGTATTCATAAAAGAGAAAAGAGGTGGTCAAATAAAATGCAGGCATGCTAGTTTGACCTCAACGCTAAGCAAGGTCTTAAAGTAGATTTTGAAGGAAAAATTATCAAGGACCTGCAGGTAAATGGAAAGTGGGAAAAACTACAACATAGTTTTATCAAGGGCAGATCATATCAGACTAACTTAATATCTTTCTTTGATAAGATAATTGTCCCAGAGAAGAGTAATGCAGTAGACCTAATCTACCTTGATCGAAATAAGGCAATACATTGTTCCTCGTGGGAAGTTATTTAAGGTAGAGAAGATGGGCTTTAATGCAAGAATTGTAAGGTGGAAGAGGAACTGAGTAAAGGGCTATATTAAAAGAGGGTTCTGTTAAAAATGGAAATATCAAAATGAAAGGAGTTTGATAGTAGAATTCCTCTAGGACTGATCTTGGCGCTGATTTAACTAGTATTTTTGAACTTAGTGAAAGTAGGAGAATGGATATGGCATTAAGAGATGGTAAAAAGTTGGAATACGACTAGCATATCAGAAAAAATAAATTTCCTTATGGACTGACAAACTGGAAACCTAATAGTACAGAAAGTAGAGCTGGGTGCTTGAGGATTAATATCATGTTCTTTTAGTATAAGCTGGTGTCTTGATAATTGCTGGTGATAGTAAAGAGAAGAGGTTTAATGCATTTTTCAGCTGTATGGTGACTATGAGCCATCATTATGTCATGGCCATGAAGTAGTTTCAGGGTATATTAGATGAAGGATATTCAGTGAAGACAATAAAGTGTTAAAATTGCTTTACAAGGCACTGGTAAGACAACTTTCAGAATATTGTTTACAGTTCTCATGACCCACATTGATTCACAGCAGGTGCAGAGTGGGATGGTTAGGGGAAAGGAGTACCTATTTTCTCAGCTGAGATGAAAATAGCTTATCTGGCAAAACAAAGCTTGAAAGGGCATATGGTTATATCTTTACAAGTACGTGTGGGGGTAGACGTGAGGGAAGAAGACTTTTATGTTAAAGGATAACACTATTTCAAGATCAGATACTTACAAACAATTATGAATAAATGAGAAATTTGAAAGAAGGTTCTTGGCAATCTGTGCAAAGCTCTGGAACTGCTTTCCAGACAAGTTCATGGAGGCAAGAACCTGAACTACTTCCAGATGGAAATTTATAAATTAATGAAAGGATACGTGTGACATGGTGAAGTGATCATAAGTCAGAATATAAAGTTTGTGATTTAAAGCTTCAGATACTCACTGACATTGCCAGAAAAGTTTAATGGGAAACTTGTCTGTGTACTTTTCTTACACAGTCCCTAAACAGAAATGTTTTCAAATGGTTCATGTGCCAGTTCTATTCTTCTGCACACACCAGGACTTTTAGCTTCCTTCTTGGTGCATAGTATAGAAGGGGACTGCCCTTTCTTAAATGATAAGATTGGCAACAGGTAAAAGTGGGCCAGTGTGTTAGGATATCAGGTGTTAACTGGGTATGACTTGCTTACATGCTCAGAGTTAAATTTATCCCCTGATGGGGATCAGGAAGTAATTTTTCTCTAAGTCATATTGGGTGGGGTTACGGAGGGTATTGTTTTCCCCTCTAACATAAACTGTCTGGAAGGGGATGTGAGTTTTTACCTTGTGAAGTACTTGCTCTTGTAGACTGCTAAGATGTGGCTGGTCAGGAAATCTCATGACTTTAGTATCTTCTACTGTCCTCTGACACCGTGGCGTTTTTCAGTCATTTAGTCTCCTGAGGTACAAGGCGGTGTGATTATAATTCAGGATATTATTTCAGTATCCTACAAGATTTGATTCAGTGTTTGTTGTTTCAGATTATTCAAGAGTTTCCTCTGAATAAGAAAATCTTTTCTGAGGTAGCGTGGAGCTGACTAAGAGGCAATCAAGGATACTTTGTATGTATTGGTAAGTTTTGAAAAAGAAAAGGTTGATCATTTTTGTGGACCAGATATTCCTGAGATCTTATAGCAGAAAATAGTCCTTTAATTGATTATTCTAGCTTAAAGAATCAAAAAAACTATTTAGAGGATATAATGTTTTGTTAACTGGGATTCTTGGGGCTTTCTAGCTTACATATTCCACTAACATACAGATGCCTCATTATTAAATGATTGAGGTTTTTCAGACTTTATAATATCCATTTTTTATAGTAACAGACACATTGTTTTTCATTCTGATTTGGTTTCTTGACTACTACTACCTGAAAAGAAATACTTAAAAAAATGATTGTGCTTTATCTCATTAAATGTATAAGGAGTCTATGGCAATTAGGCTCCTAACTCACTTGTCATAGTTAAGTGGATACAAATAGACAGGGTGTAAATGTGCTGTATTTATAATGTTTAGTTCTAAAGATTGCTTTTTACACAAATATGAATCCTCAGACGAGAGGCCACAAAGGATATAATGGTGTTAAAAATCTACTAGGTGATTTGGTGTGAATTATTGATATACGCCTGTGCTTGTAGTGGCTATGCTGGCATCTTATTGCCACTAATAAAAACAAGATGCTCAGTTTATCTCTGTATCGTTTTGTAAATTCTGAATAAGTGTACTCTGAAATTGTGCAGTTTATTTCTCATAACCTGTATAGTGGTATCGATGTATCAGTTCTGTGATGTGGTTTATCTCTTGCAATCCAGGAAGCTGAAGTTTGAAAGTTTTTCTTAAAGCACAGATTACTAAATGACAGTATAATGTACAGCAACTCAGCCTGTCCCTCTCTTTACATTTATTGTCAGAGAAATAAAATAGCATATTCATAAGTGAGGTCAAATCTAGTCTCTATTTGTTTTCTTGAGTCCTATCTTGACATACTCAGATAAATATCTTTCAGTGAAGAGATGGCCTGAAACACATATAGAAAATTAGTGTTTCTAAACCTGTTAGTCTTCCAAAATCCTCATGTGGCATTTGCTATGAATTAAGCAAATGCTTAGTTATCTGCTAGTGATGCAAATAGCAAAATCACATTTGTCTTTGCTCTTCATATCATTGTCTCTGTGGAGTCCAGTGTTACAGGCCCTGGAACCTTTTAAGAAATAGCAGTTGCATGGCACACATAACTTTCTAAATCCAAACCCCTCATAGACGGAGAACATTTACTCCCACGTTTCTCAGTCCCTTTTGGCTACAATCTGGAACATCAATAAAATAGAGCTAACGCTTTTTATTATCACTTTAGGTACATAAATCCAACTGAAAAGATATTTTTTTTTTCCCTAATAAATTGTGTGATTAAAGTTAAACTGAAGAGTTTTTTGCTGAGGATTTTTGAAGCTGATTCTGTCAGATTGTTTTTATTTTAGATAGCATAATACTCCTCTCCTACTGTCCCCACTTATTATTGCTGTCTAAGTTATTGTTATCAGACATATAGTTTCCTTTTATGCTACAGGAAAACTTTGACACATAAATCAGACTTGAGAAGCCTTTAGGTTCCTGATATCAAAAAAGTCCTTTTGCTAAACAAACACCAGTATCTGTTGTCAGAAAATTAGCTATCTTCTTGTCCCCGTGTGCTGTACATGCATTCCAGGTCACCTCAGACTGAGTAGTAAAGTGTCTAGCCATCTCCTTTCAAGGTCCCTATGGGAAACCAGAGAAGGGCTGAATTTATATTTACAAGTCCACCCACAAGGTGGAAAGTAAACTCTACTGTGTATCATTGAAGAGGAGTCAATACAATATTTTAGTGTTCATTTTAATTGCCAAGATTTGTTTCCCTGAAAAAAGTATTGGATTGAGATCTTGAACTGCGATAAGAATACAATGATTTGGGTTGAGGAAGAGGGAAAGGAAAAATGCTGATCTCTATGAAAGGCCTGTATTGTTAGGAACTCTCGGAGCATGTTGTGGCACAGGTATTGTAGAGGCTAGAGTATTTGCTGAGGGCAGGAAATGTTTGATTCTGTTCTCTCACAGCACTTAGGGAACTAAAAATCTTACTTTCCTGGCACATTACCAGGCACCTCTTTCAGGAGGGGACATTGAACAGCAAATGGTGAAAGTTACGGGGTAAGAACAACAAGGAACAAGATGTGGTGCAATGTGGTATGTTAATGATTATGACACTGCTTTTCATCTGACAACTGTGCAAAATGTATCTAGAGTCTTCAGAATATTTCTTCCACTTTTACATATTAAATCTGAAGTACATCCTTAGTTCATTATAGACCAGGCTTGTCTTTTGTGTAGTATCACAATTTAAATGAGATGGGCCTTATCCATATGACAAATAGTTTTAAGAAATGGGTTATCTTGGGGAGAGATTTTTAAGAGTACGGTCTTGGTATTCAGTGGATGAGATTATCTTCCAAAATCTGGCATGAGTTTTTATTTTTTGCCTTAGATATTCATTCAGTAACAGTATTAGTTTGAATATATATTCCTAATTCCAATGTAATTCTCACTTTAAATGCTAGAGAAATTTACAAGCCCAGGCTTCTAACAGATTCCAATTGTATTGCAGGAAGGAATATATTTTTAAATTTTCTTTCCCAAGGAGGCTTTATGTTCTGATTGTAACTTTATAGTACTGGATTTGATTTGGGCCAAATATACATCTGGTACTCTGAAACAGGAGTCAGCAGTAGCTGTTGTACGCTGCTTCCTCTGAATCACTGGCAGCTGATGGTTATAGAGAAATTGCTAGTATTTGGAAAGAAGAGAAGGGAAAGGATCTTTGAGGGTGGTTTGTAAAAATCACTAAGATTGTGAGTGTTAACAGGGAAATATTGGAATAGGACTTCAACTGGGAGAGCGCATTTGAGATAAACTATAGTCTTTCTTTTGATCTGGGATCAGGGTGTGCAATTCAAACAAAGCAGTATTTTTTAATACTGTACTTTTTTTTAAAATACAAATGTATTTTAGTAGCTCAGGCAGATGTGGCCATCCTGTGTTCATCCTCATATTACTTGTAGGCTTTGCCTAAACACAGGTCTATTATAGGCCTGTATTTTCTCAAACTAACCTCTGGAGTCTATACAAAGAGATTTTGAGGATATTAGGCATTTATCCAGGTTTTCTGGATATCTGTTGGTCTTTTCAGTGACTCATACAAGCTTCTAGGTATTTGGACATCTAGGATAAATGGTTCCTGCACAGGAATACATTTCATGATGCGCCCAACATCATATTTATTTCATAAGAATTGCATTTGCAGAGCATAGGGATAGATATTCTTGAATTGAGAATCTTGCACAGAAACGTGGTGACCCTGCCTTGGTGAAGTGGTTTGCAATATAACACCTAGTTCTTTCTTGTCTTTAAAATTTTAGACTTCCCTGGGAAACCTGACTTTTCTTTAATCATTACAGAAATAAAAACATTCTTGAGCAGCTTTAAAGTACAGCAAACCCAATTCAGCAACCAAGTGCTTTGTTTTAGAAACAGTTTTATTTCAGAAAAGAAGCTGTATTCTGAGTTTTCTTTCTTTCTGAATACCATTTAAATGTTAGAAAAAAATCTTGTGCAGATAGCTTTGACAGTCTAGTCCCATAATTATTCAAACCATGAACACCACTTTATTTCTTTTTTTGTTTCAAACCTCAAAGTAGGACCTTGCTGTCCCCCAACCACTGGAAGATTTCTGTTGGGTATATTCCAAAGCTACTGGCCAAGTCTGGGCTATCATTGCAAATCATGTGCAGGAAGATAGCCAGGGTGCCTGCATCAGTTTGCCCTCTCTGTGACCAGTACTTGTCAGCTTGGCCATGAAGTAGACAGCTGGATATATTTAGGCCTCCTTCTCCGTATTCATGTGCTGGTAAGCATCTTCCTGTCTCAGTATGTCACAAAATTTTAGATACAGCATCTTAGCAGGACGCGGAACTGTAACTAAGTTCAAGCCTTTTTCCAAATCCCTTCAGCCATCCTGTTTCACCTTCAGTTTAGGATTCATTTACTCAGGACTCCTGCTAGTTAAAAGTATCACTTAAAGGTATTTAAGGGAGTTAAAAGTCTCAGGAAAACTTCTGTGTGCTTGACGCTTCTTTTAAACATTTTAAGCCAATATTCATCAACTGGGACATTCCACATAAAGTGGAAATCTCACAGAAAGAGCACTTCAGGTTATTCATGTAAATCTGGCAGAAAGAACACATTTGGTTATCCCTCTGGGGGTGGGGATGGGAATGGAAATTGCATCACTCTTCCTGCAGGGATTCTTTTTTCTTCCCCACCTCACCTCCCTACCCCTCCCCCCCCCCACCACCCTCCCCCCGGGATAAAAGATGATTAAAAAAAATTAAGGTGGTGGGGTTTTTTCACTTTTTAAAAGTTCTAGACATCAATTTTAAATTAATATTGACTAGGCAGTCAACACATTTTCAGCTTTCTTTCAATACAGTGTCTCTGAAGTGAGCTATTTCAGATGTCTAAAAAAGTATTGTTTAATGTCTGTGAGCACTGTCAGAAATCAATAACTTTGAAATTTGTGTTATTTGTACTTTAAGTTTGGCATATCACTTTTATTCTACTGTAAACAGAATGAATTAAAATGAGTATGGACAATTATCACAAAGCACATAAATATGTTGAATAATATTCCTTTAAATTGTAGAAAGAATATAATTTTGATATTTGCAATATTAACAATTTTCATTGAAGCTCTGCAAAAAAGTAAAAATTCCATATATTAGAATATAAGAAATAGCATTGTTTTGGTGGTTACATATAACCTGTGGGTAGTGACCACAATCACACTAAAATAATGTTTTCATACTAAAAATATTTTCAGAATTTTATAAAACATATTAATGAATAAAAAACACATTTTCAAGGTGGGCAAATGATTAGCAAAGCAGTGCTGTCAATAATATGAGCTTTTACTATTAAGAAGAGTAACACAAAAGAATTCCAAATTGTGTTTTGAGAAGAAAAAAAAATAATGCTGAATATTAGTGTTTTATTTTCCAGCAGACAAAGGCAGCTCTGTTGAAGTTTAGTTTTTGTATTGCACTGGTGTCTGCATCTTGAAGATGAAATCTGCTTTTGTTATATAAATGTATGGTCAGCTCTAGGACTTCCATCACCTATCTGTGGAGTCTACTTTGTGATAATGGGATGGCTCTAAGCGTTTTCAACACGCAAAATTTGAAGAAGTTTAAGCATCTAAATATGAGAATTAAATTAAAATATAACAATATTCTATCTGAATATGAATTAAAAGACTTAACCAATTAGGCTGAACATTTAGACATTTCAATGCATTCCACCAAAAAGTGCAAAGTATGCATTTTTAGCTAAGACTCTGGTAATGCAGTGCAATAGACACCCTGGTCTGAACAGCTTTCTCCTTTCTACTTCCCCCTGTGCTTTCCTGGTCTCCAAAAACTACTATGGCCCAGCTAACTATTTTAAAAGCAAATAATTTAATGTGCTATCACCTACCAGTATTGTTAGTCATTTAGAATGAAGATTCTCTCTCTCAAAATGTCTTCACCAATACTATTTGATTCTAATGTTATAGTAATTCCCTCATTTCTAGCCAAGACTGTAGCCTCTTTTCTAACTCTCTGAACATTATCGAAGTTGCTCCTGCTTCAAAGCATTTACGACATATATAGTCAAGACCAAAACAGAAGGCAATTATGATTACCCAGTTTACAAAGTCTGAATCCCAAATATCTAAGTACAAGGATATATTCTAGGGAAATACACAAATTTCTGTTCATGTGGATGTCATAGTTTAGGTCAGAACAGACTAAATAAATGCCTGAATTACTACATGATAAATGAAACTATGTAAGGTATTATTCTGTGCATTAATAATCACTCTGTCACAGAGGTCACAAATATCAAGGCGTTACGTGTGGTGGTTGTGAGCTTGGTCCCATGCGTCCCTGGAGGTCCTCCACATACCAGTATCCCCGAAAATTCAGTTGTGCTGTCCCCAAATTTGAAACTCCTTTGTGCCTGTTTATTTTTTTTTTTTCTTGCTTCCTTCTTTGATGTATAAAAAAGGAAAAAGAACTCAGATGTGCAGTGTTGGTGTTTCACAGTATCTCGACAGTGCATCTGTTGGAATGTTCTCAGTAGCTCCAGTCACACAGATTAGAATGTAATCAAGTTCAGAAATCATTATATTAATCACAATTGCTTGGATTTTTGTAATTCTGGGAACATCTTGCTTACATTCCATTCTGGCAAGATGCTATTACTGTACATCTTTAAACAAGTTTGCATTATTTTGTTATAAATAGTGATCTACTGGATAATTAACCAAGTCAGAAACTTGGAGGGGGTCACACTCTAAGTAATTTGTTACAGCTTTATATTTACTATAAAGTATTTAAATTTTAACATTTTTGTCTGCAAACATAGTTTTTTCTTCTTTCATAAATTAGTAACTCAGAAATTCCTATGAAAATTAATTAATCAGAAACTTCCTTCTTTTCCTTACTTGGGGCTGCAGAATCCTAGTCTTTTTGCCATTTATAAAGTAAATGATACTGCTCAGTTGCTTATATATAAATCCATTGCTTTGTTCAGAAGTATGACCTTTAGAAATGTTTTTCAGGTATGGTTTGTAAGAAGCAAACAAATAGACATTGGACAATCTTGTATGCTGGATGCTCTTCCAGTTTGTTACAGGATGGGCTGCTAACCTTTTTCAAGTTAAGGACATTGTCCTTTCAAGTGCTTTACAGACACAGTACAGATGAACCTCCACAGTCTGGAGCACATTCTTCCCTTTAGATGACCAACAATTATTCACCAGTGTCCAGGAAAACCTGAGCTAGTATGGTTTCAATTAAGTAAAATTGAAGCAAGGTATAAATTAAAATAGGTGCTTATTTAACCTGTGGGTTTTTGGTGTGGTTCCCCTCTCCCTCACAAAGAAACTGCTAATTTCTGTTTTCAGATGTTATGCCAAGTGTTAGAAAGGTGTGCTAGGCCAACAGAAAAAGACGCCAATATGTTCTCCTTGGTCTGGGTCCTGCATGCAGGTCATCTAGAGAGATGAGTGGGAAGTTTCTGCAGTGGATGGCAAGGCGGGCATGACAAACCATGGGCTGGAGAGATGGGTGCTGAGGGTGTCTAAGAAGCACCGACGCTCCTCTTGTTGAGTGCCTGAACAGACCCAAAGGCAAGCCTTGGAGGTGATGGCAAAAAAGAGACTTCAGTAACTCTAGGAGAATCTGAGTAAATTTTGTTCAAGTCGGGAAACCACCTGGAGAAAAAGACATGCAGCAGTGGGGGAAAGATTTGTTTTCAAACCTTGTATTAAGCCAGGCCCAGCCAGATAAAATGAGTTCTACTAAAAAAGAAAGCTCAATCTAATCCATTATTTTCTGTTCTAATAAATTATGGGTTTGAGATTAGAAGGCTTTGGTGTGTCTACCTAAAGAAAATGGCAAATTCACCTTCATATCTCTCACAAATGGACAGATGGACATAAGTATGGAGTCCTTTATATTTGTTTACTTTTACTGCCAATTAGGATACAGTATTCAGGGTACAATTACATGTAAATGACTTGAGGCAGGAACAAGTTTACATAGCATCCAGAAAATCTGAATAGCTCACCTTCATAATTTAAAAGTATGCATTGTTCTTTTTCAGCTGAACTGTCTGCTAGTAAAACTGCAGGATAGATTCAGGCATTTTAAAGAAAGTGCTGTAGATTTAACTGTGCATTACGTGATTAAACCAGGAAAATTTCTTTAACAGGTAGATCTGTAGTTGATGTAATGCACTTGTAGAAAAGCGTGGAGGGAAGAAACTGTAAGTAGCTTCAGTTGTGACTGTAGATTTCAGAGTGGCCTGTTGTGTCTACTTCTTCGGTGTGCAGAGTGCTCAGCGGGTATTCTGCTGTCATCAGAATTTTACAGAAGTAGTAGCCAGAGAAGCCAAGTAATGTGATTATGTGGTATTTTAGTAGAACAAACAGGTCTTGATTTTCAACACTGTTTCCACCTGATAATAATCTGGATTACAGAAGAATTATCTCATCAGAAAGTTATTCCTAAACTACAAAAATAAAAATGCATGCGTTAATTAAGGAGCTGTTGTTGCTGACTCAAGAAGTATGTAGCTTTTTCATCTCATATTTATTAAATGTTTTTTATAACTAAATATCTGATTTCAAATTGTTATATGCTTTTATTTTTTTTTAAGTGTTTGCACCTATTCAGGAAGCTGCATAAACAAACCAACAAACACCCCAAATAAGAAAAAGTAATCCAACACGACGAACCAACCAAAAAAAAACCCCACACAGTCACTCTGCGCAAGACCCAACAACCCCCTCACAAAAAACTCCGCCCCCTGCCTCCCCCCCCCCAAAAAAATAAAGGCAAACAATAAACAAATATCACTGTACCTTTAGTAGAGAGACTGCTACATGCAGCTGACGGTAGACATTTGAAAACAGTCAGTTTTGCTTTCTCTGCAGGACAAATTCTCAAGGCATTTACAACACTAGTTTCTTCCACTTCCATATTTTCTTGATCTACTTTCACCTCCAATATAAATGTCTTGAGACTTGTACCCTAAGTTTCTCACTTCAGAGGAAGACTGATCAAACAGAGATTGTACAAATTGACACTGACAGAGTTGCTAACCTTTTGAGAAACTTCCAATAAAATTACAATTTTGGTGATACCATCAAGGGAAAAATTTATTTTACTTGTCAGGGCTAGTCTAGCAAATGTACAGAAAATACAGTTTTGAAAATCCAAGATGATAATTTTGCCTTTGGTCACTAAATTCTAAAATGACTTGAACTTCCATGCATCTTTTTGACTTTTCTACATAGTGCAGGAGTCAGGGCAGATTTGGTCCTACAATTTAGAGTAAGATATGTGCAGTAAGTGAAAGTAAAATGTTTCTCTATGATTTAATATTCTTTGTTCTGCAAATGTACGTGTGTACAGTGTAACACGAACAGTGAAAGCTGAATACCCATCACTAGCTAGATCTGTGCATGTTTGAAAAGAAAATCTCACCAGTTTTTACACACCATTCTGTACACAGACATTTTATCACTTTCAATTAAACATGGGGGGGGGGGGGGGGGGGAACCTACATGTAAGTGAAGCATATGCAAATACAAGATACCAACATTCTAATTTTTTACATGGATTTTCTCAGATGCTGTTCAAGAATCTGATTTCAGTGTTCTGAGATACTAATGCTTTCCACATTTATGTTTACAAAGCTGGCTGGATGTTATATTCTTGCAACAAAAGAAAATTAGAATAAGTCATTTTCTAGAGCTTTAGTTTTTCTGCAAAGACTATGAGGTTCACTAATGCCAATATATTTTACATAGTATAAAGTAGAGTTTCCTGTTCTGTGGTTCAGGATTTCATGGTTTCCACAAGACCAAGTTGCTGGTAAAGACAGACAGTTGAAAAGACAAAAGGAAGGTTTCAAGTTAACCAACGAATTGTGGCCTTGGCTGAATCACATTAGTTGCTAATGCCCGTGGGATGCTAAAGGTTGATGCTGCTGGCGTATTGTTTAGAAGCTGAAGTTTCAAATGATGCTGTTCTAGCATCTGAATTGTATCACTCTAGATTTTCTAGGGATGTGAATTACTACTATTTAATATATGATATTTCATATTTTATACTTTTACCTAACTGTGTCACATCAAGTTTCTTTGCTGACTGTATCCTCTTGTGCTGTGGAATTAGCACGTTGTTCTGCTGTAGAGGCAGGAATCGCCTCTCCCACCTTAGCATGAACTGCCTCTACGGGCCCCTAGGGGGCTGTATTATTCCATTTTTAAAGCAACAAGACATAAATCGAGGGATACAATTATTATCGGTTTGTCCTAACAACTTTTTCCTTACCAGTTTGGGCAAACATCATTGTCTATGCCTGTATATCAGTATTTAAAGTTTGATGGAATCATTTGAATAAGATATAAGACTTCACAAGTGGCTGCAGTTTTGTCCATATTTTCAAATCTTTAAGGGTAACTAGTATGTTGTGTTTCTTAACTACAAGCTCTCTGAATAGCATTGTACTGTTTTAGCATTTATGTAGCTGTTCTACTGAACTCATAGTCAGGTCACATATTAGATATGAATTCACAAAGGAATTTTGCAGCTTTTTTTCCCCCCTTTTTTTTATTTTCTTCCAGATGGTCTGATACTACATAAACACAACCTCTGGTGAGGACAGGGAAGCAAGAGTTTGAGAAAAACTTCCTGGCCAAGAACAGCTGTGGGAATTCACTCCCAGGTCTGATTAAAGTGGGGGTTGGGGGCAGAGGGAGACTTTCTTTTCCTGTACTTTTGCATCAATTAAGTCACTCAGTGATCTGGATTGCATTTCCACATTTTTTTATTCGATTACTGTGTAAATACTCATTGCTTACTTTGCTTTTGTTTTATTTTTTTTCCTGATACTTACTGAAAGCTCTAAACCCAAATAAATTACAGGTTCAGTTAAAACTCAATCTTGCTTTTGTGCTGAAAAAGCCCATTCAAGGCTTCGTAAGCTCCTCAAAATTGATTTTTGGAGCACTGTTATTTAATCTGTCCTTTACAAAACTTTAATGCCTTAAGCAAATCCTTCTTGCCTTATTCCCACCACTAGGTGCTTTGACTTCATGGTAAGCAGATAAATATAAGACAAAAAAATGCAGTTCAGATTGTTCCCCCCAGTCCCTAGTAGTTCTCTAACTTGACTATTCTCCCTTTCTCATTATTGAATAAAACCTTCTGTGTAAACACTGTTTTTTGTGCTCCCATGGCACACAGGCTTTTTCCCATCAGTTGCTTGCTCTCTCCCACCTGCTATATCTGACTCATTAGTTCAGCTTCAGCTTTGCTTCACCTATTCCTTCCCCAAAGAATTATATTTAAAGTTCATGACACTGTTCTTATTCTCAGCATACTTTCTCTTCACATATCTGCTGGGCCTGCAGATAATACTGTCTAACTTTCCCTCGGCTCAGTGGCTCCAACTTCAGTATTTTCCTCCAGGGTTCAGTCTTTAAAAAGAGGCCTGTGGCAGAGATGGCAAAGGGAATCTGCAGGCTAACTGTGGCCCAGTCAATATATTAATTCAACTTTCTTGTCAGCCTGCCATTGTCAGATGACATTGTCATCTGAGGTGCTGCCAGCCATAACAACATGATGCAGGGCTCCAACACTGCAGCTTTTGCATGTGGGACTGAGTGCGAAGCAACATCAATTGCATTTCAGTCAGTTCTTTTTGCACGTGACACAATTCTGAGAGTTTTCTGTCAGCCGTTATTTTACATGCAAAGGAGGCAGAAGGAAATCCAGTAAAACTGAATGCAGAAAAAATAGTATTCTGACTTTGCACATCTTGTATGGCTGGTCTCAGGTACTGTATGGCCCTGACTACAGGTGCAGTTTGATGCTGTTGCTGTATTCAGAGCATTTGGGTTTGGCCTGCAAGGTGACAGGAAGCTTAAAACTGCCCAAAGTTAGGGGTTCACTTACCTCAACCTACTGTGAAAGAACAGTGTTTGAAGCACAGTTTTTTTTAAAGAAGTTTTAGTATAAAATAATCCCTCTATCCTCATTACTTTGTATTTTCTTTATTAAAAGCCTTCAGTGAAAGAATACCAGCTAATGTAGGTAACTAGAAGCCTTCACTGAAAGAATACCATCAATGTAGGTAACTAGAAAGAACCAAGTAACTAAAATTGTGTGAAGACTGAAATACTAGCCATTAATGCTGGCAGTAAGTAGGTTGAAGTAGTTAGTACCATCTTCCACATTACCTATATTGTAATGGCCTTTAAACAACAATTCAGTGGTGATTATGTTACCACCTGTCTTCTGATGAAATGTTTGTCCCTACCAGCTGTACCTTATTATATTAATTGTTCTGGAACTTTTTTCTAAAAATCAATCAACAGAATAGAAAACCAGTTTAAATATCTTTAAAATGTTCACATTAAGGATTTCTGTATGGCTTACTTTTTTTTATTATTCATTTAACTGAAAAGCCTTATGGTTTTGAGCGATTGTCAGCTACAAACTGTATGGTGGACATTGATTTGACTGCAATCAACAGCAAAGCATCTGTTGGCTTAATTTTACCCAGATAAGCAATACTAACACAAACATGGGCACTTCAGGAAAGCTGAATACCTTGTGTGTCAATGTGACACCAGACCAACACACAAGTGACTTCAGCTACCCAAACCCACAGCAATCCCTTATGAAGAGAGTGAAGTACTTGTGTTCTCTCAGTTCTAACAGGACATGGAAATCAGTTTAGTACTAAACAGAAAGGGTGGTATCCAGAGAGTAATTAAAAAATACTGGAAATAAGTTGAAAAAAAAATATAAAGACTTCCATCTCTGAAAGAAAATAAATACTCAGTAATTTCTGCTGTGGGACAAATGTCCTTGTGATTTAAAAGAAGCTTTCTTACACCTACAGTCCTGTTAAAGAGTGTACAGTGGTTGGACATTCTGAGCAACTGTATGAAGCATGGACTTTCTCCCTTGATTCCCCCCCCCCCCCCCCCCCCCCCCCCCGAACATGGTTGCATTTTAAAATTTGTTTGGATTAAGACATTTTAACCTTTTTTCACTTTGGGTGATAGTTTTCCAGAGATGAGTCAAAATACTGGCAAGAGGAGAGTTTAGTGACAATATTCAGAATTTTGGATGCATGCTTTCCAGCTGTCTTGTTATTTCTGAACTGTCAGTAACATTTTATTCGATTTTAACACTTTAAACATGTTTTCAGTTTCACTGTAATAGTAAACACCCCACAAAAGCTGTGTTTTATAACAGCAAAAGTAGCTATTAATGCAGAGATTTGCAATGTGTTGCTTTTATATGCCAAATAATACTCTCTGTGTGTGTGTGTGTATGTGTGTAGATATATGTATTCAGGACATTAATGCATGAATGGTTTTGTAAATAGTGGGCTGGATTTCTGTCTTATTTTCACTTGCCTTGCTCTGCTGTGCATGTCATAGCTATTCCTGACTTAGACTTGCAAATAACAGGAGAATAATGCTACCTGTGTATTAGACATACAGATAGCTTCTATACAAAGCTTATCATGTGCCATAATAGTGTCAAAATTACCAGTGAAGAAGTAATCATCTCTCTATATCACCCAGTTCAATTTGAATTGAAGTGTTTAGAAGGCCAACTTCTTTCATTAAATACCAACTACTTCAAAAGCTGAAGCTGTCATGAATCATCAATGCCATCACCAACTTAGCACCTTCTAATTATCTGGAAATACTCTAGAAATCTGGTCGTTGTCTTTGTTTCTCCAATTATATCATTGTATATGCAGCAGACAATAGATTTTGTGACCATACAATAGTATATGTCCCTTCATATTAAACGACCAAAACATAAAGAGTTGTGACTTAATTGGTTGCAATTTGACATTACTATCATGACTTCATAGAGAGAATGAGTACTGTGGACAGTTTTGCCTTTTTTTTTTTTTTTTTAATATTCTTTTTATTTTGGTAGAAATACAAATCTGTCAAAAAAGTGGCAGGAGAGGAAAACAAACAAACAAACAAAAAATTATAAACCTTCCACTTGGGTTCTGTGAATGTTGTATTCTCTGCATATCCTGGCATATGCTAGGCTTTTAAATAAGTGTTTCTGAAGTACCTTACAACAGTTTAGCTCCATCTGCCATCCAGTTTTTGCTATAAAAGTGGCCAGCCTGATCATCTTCCATCTCCTGAGGCAAGGCAAACTCCTTTAGGCAAAATTTATTGAGAGGAGAAGCAAATTCCTTAAGTCAAATGGGCCAAATAGCTTGTTGACAAAATTGCCAAGTAAAGTATATAATGATTTTTTACTATTTTTTTTTTAAACCCATTTGATTGCAGCTAAAACACAGAAACACCTGAATCAAATTTTCTGCGTATGAAAACAAGGAAATCTGTAAACTGACGCTATTTTAGGCTAATTGCATTTTGTTGGGTTTCGGGGGAGCGCTACATAGTAGCAACTGTGGGAAAACCACTAAATAGTTCTCTGTTTGAACCATCTGTCACGAATACGGGACATATGCTCGCTTTGTTTGTTCAGGAGCCAAGTGGAAGCCGATACACTCAGCCCGGCCCCGGCCGAGGGCTCACCCGCGCCGAGCCCCGCGGATCCCGCGCCCGCAGCCCCCGGCCGGCGCAGCGGAGCGCAGCCTGCGCCGGGCAGCGCTTCCTCCGCAGGCGCGGTGCCTGCCCCGCAGAGGGCTGCGGGGGAAAGACGGGCCGTCCCTCCTCCCCTTCGCCAGCCCCGCGGGGTCGCAGCGGGACCCCGCGGGCAGCGGGGAGGCCGGGAAGCGGGGTGAGCCCCCACCGGGCGCCGGCCCCGGCACCCGCAGCTCGGTCACTTTGGCGGCGGCTCCCGCTCGGCACCGTCCCCGGGGTGCCGCGCCCGCGGGGGCTTCCGCAGACCTCTCCGCGTTAGTCGGCGGAACCGCGGCGGCCGGCCCCGGCGGGGCTCCGCGCTCTCCCGCTGAGCTGCCTCTCTCTCCACCGCCCAGCCCCGATTTCCCCCGCCAAACTTTCGCAGCCGCTGCCGGCAGCGCGGCACCTGCCCCCGCCGCGCCCCGAGCCGGCGGCGGTAGACGAGCGCACCGCGCAAACTGCGCGGCCCCCCGCGCACCGCCTCCCCGCCCCGGCGCAAACAAATAAAGTTGCGGACTGGGAGGCTGGGGGTGTATGTGCGTGGAAGAAGCGAATTGCCCCGGGGGGCTCGGGCAGCCCTGGGGAGCTGCAGCCAGGGGCTGCGGAGCTGCCAGCGGCTCGGCCCGGCTGCGGGGCCGGGGGCGGGCGGGCGGGCGCCGCGGATCTCGTGTGTCCCCCCCGCCCCCCGTGTGTGCTCTCGGTCCCTCCCTGGGAACAGGCGCTGCCCACCCAAGGAGGCGACCGGCGCTCCTGCCCCGCTCCCGCTCGCTCACTCGCACACACATATACCCGTGCGTGCGCCTCTCGCTCCCTCGCTGAAGTCAGCGCTTGGGTTTTCAGGTTGATCAGACCTGAAATCTAAGGGAAAAAGCTCCGCGTTTGCGTCGCTGCTCCTGCCGCTGGTGGTGGTAGCGGTGAAGAGGAGAGAGGTTTGTTTCTTTCCTTTTTTTTTTTTTTTTTTTTTTTTTTTTCTCCCCTTGAATTCAATGGATCTGAACTTGGAGTCTCTGGACCTCGGCGGTTTTGGAATATCTACATGCTGATCCTCTTTGTTGTGACACATCAGCTCGTGCGGGGAAACCATCCGAAGACAGCAAGATGTTTCTCGTTATCTTGTACTTCGCTTTGCCCTTAGTGGGTAAGTTGCTGGCGTCTGATTTCTCTCTGAATATTGCTTTATAAAGCAAAGCATAGGGTTTATGGGATCGGATGCCTGTCAGTTGTCAGTCTATTGTTTAGGCAGAACAGTGAAGTTTTCAGTAGTTTTTACAGCTCTGCCTCACATCTGTTAGCCCAGTCTACATTTAAAGCTCTGGGAGATTACAGACTTAGATACCTCTGTAGCCTCTTGTGTAAATTGGATTCTTGCAAGTTAGAGGGAAACTTTTCATTTTAATAAAATAAGGCTGCTTGGGGGGATGTGTGTGTGTGTGACAAGAGCCAGCTGAAGGATTACATCTTCACCTGAACCTGGCAGCCTGCCTGACTGCGAGCGGTTTGCAGCCCGAACTGGTTTCCTTTCCACAGGAGATGTTTGCGTTTCCATCTGTGTGTGTCTGAGGGAGCGTGACAGGGGGCACGATGGAGAGGAGAGAGTTAATGTAATTTGCTTTGTTCTCCTGCAAAAGCATCATATGTGGAGAGAAATGGAGGGGGGGAGTCATAAATTCTACCTTTATACATGTAGAATAAGCAAAAATGTGGACAGTCTTTAAAAAGTGACTGACGCAAAAAGAAGCTAATATCAATCAGTGAGGATACTTATCTCTCTGAGCTGGGTGTTCGTGGATGTAATTGAAATTGCAGCAAAGCTCTTGTGGAAAGTGAGGCTGAAAATTTAACCCCCCGAGTTAAACACTCGAATGGAAAGGTTATTTGTTTCACCAAAGTGGATCTAAGGAATAATGAATGCTTGTTTTTCTCAGGCACGTTAACCCCTGTGGTTTTTTTCCCTTTTTGTGTTTCCTCATAAATCAGTTAGCGGGTTTAAAACATACTGTTTCCTTGGGCTCCCACGAAAGTGGATCTAAGACTATGAAAACCCCGTGTGCTTTTTCCTAAGGCGTAGCATGAAGCCCATAGGTTTGCAAGGTGCTGCCCGTGGGGCTGGCTGCATGAGGAGGTGCCTTGTGCTTCCCAGATGCCTTGCTTTGGAGCCCCGCTTAAATCAGGCTCGTCCCTCAACGAGAGTTTGTTGGTTTGTGTCTCCTCTCTCTAGATGTACTTTTGTCTGCAGAAGTGAGCGGGCTGCCTGCAGGGGACCGCCTCGACTGTGTGAAAGCCAGCGATCAGTGCCTCAAGGAGCAGAGCTGTAGTACTAAATACAGGACACTGAGGCAGTGTGTAGCCGGCAAAGAGAGCAACTTCAGCCGGGCGACAGGCCTGGAGGCAAAGGACGAATGCAAAAGCGCCATGGAAGCTCTCAAGCAGAAATCTCTGTACAACTGCCGCTGTAAGAGGGGCATGAAGAAGGAGAAGAACTGCCTGCGCATTTACTGGAGCATGTACCAGAGTTTACAGGGTACGTTGCAAAAAACAGAAACGTTACACTCCCCTAATGCTGTGTGAGATTTTGCAGCCCCTCACATCTGCAGCTAGCTACCACCACTGAGGCTAAACCCAGTGTCTGACCCTGTAATTCACAATGTGCTCTTCAGCTGCAAACTGAGGATCTTTCATCCGACTCAAGAACAGCTGCTGCTCCATCTCCTGTTGTTGGGAAATCCACAATGAGGGTTTCCTCCAGGGGACCCAGCTGACCTTTCTAAACCAGAGTCAAAAGATAAGGGCACTAGCAAGTGCAAGAGCTACAAAAACAATCATTTGGAGACGTTTTTCTAATAATATTTAAACTTCTTAATTAGGACTCACCTAACAAGATCACAGGACAGTGGAACTAGTTTCTTAGTTCTGTGCTGGAAGTTAAATGTAATATGAAGAGGAGCATTGTTTTAATGAAATATTTATTCTTTCATGTATTTACTAGCAATATTACCTGTGCATGTTGAGGCACAAAAAAATAAGTCTGTGCTTCCTAGAGCCTTCCTAGAGAAGTGTTAGTTAGAAGGGATATGACAGTGACTGACTCGGGACTTCTGTTCTTGATGTCACTGGCAAATTTCCTATAATCTACTGAGAACACGGGTCCTTATATGAGGGATATAATTTTCAGCCCTGTTTTGCTCTGGCCATGGAGTTGAAGATGCAGTCTTTCACTTCAGTGTGGTCCCCATTTAACTATTTTCTGTAGCTGTTTCTGCAAAAAGGAAGTCATCCCTTTTGGCTCATTTATCCAGGCATCTACTGGAACGTTTTAATGAGTCAATACATATTTTTTTTTTTCTAACTTTCATAATAAATTAGACTACTCTGACATTTTCTGCATCATAAAAAGTTTCCCTTTCAACAGCATCTTGTTAGGGGTGTTTTGTTCCAAAGATGCTAGTTTTTAGCTGTTAACTGGGTTGCATCTCAAAAACAGAGCTCTGCTGTTAGGGAGAATGAAGACAAACATCCTTGCTACAGCACCTCTCCTGCTGGCATGAGATCAGACAGTCTCTGTGATGTCACAGGCTGTCTCTGCAAATTATGACCTTATCCATGGAAGAAGGAGAGAAACGAACTAGTGACAGGGATAGACAACTAGCTTCTTTCAGGTGTTTTTATGGATAATGCTTTGAGGACAAATAAACAGATTAAAGGGGAGTATCTTTTGTTGTTACAGAGTAACTTCATTTCAGAGTAAAATTAAACAAAATATTATCCTGAATTCTTGTATAAGAAAAAATCCAAATTTTTTTGTCTTTAGGAAATGACTTGCTTGAAGATTCCCCTTATGAGCCAGTTAACAGCAGACTATCAGACATATTCAGGCTAGCACCAATTGTATCAGGTAAGCAGACTTAAAATTATTTAACTGAAACACAATTACAATCTGCTGCTTTGTATTTGAATTATGGAACTTTCAAGCAATACTCGCTTGAATAAAAGGAACCATTAATGGCTTTCTGATTTTAGGAAGTTCATGATATAGTTGCACAAAAGAAAATACTAATTGGTTTCGAAATAATAACTAAAACTGAAAGAGTGCTTGGCAGGATAGCAATTTGTATTCTTTTTGAGTCATTCTTGACAATAAATGCTAAATTTTCCTGTAGGTGGCAATCTGATTCCCTGCGTTCCTAATTTACAAATCGGTTCCTTTTTGGGAATGTGGTCAGTGCAAGTTGCCTCCCATTGACATTAAAGAAGATCAGAAGAGAAATCTTTCAAATGTTTGCATAAGGGGATGCTTTATAGTTTCATACACTTTTGTTGAAGAAAAAAATTTCAGAAGTAAGGCTTGTCTTTTCTGGATCTGCTGCCTGTTTAAAGAGACTATTCACAACTTCCTTCTTTTTCTAGTTTTTCCCTGAACATTTTTTGTTGCTATGTGGCTGTCTTTCAGAACTTGTTTGTGGTAATTTGAATATGTTGCTCAGTAATTAAACTATGCTGTTCATTTTTTATCAGCCTACATCATACTCATTTTGGATTGTATTTATTGAAACAATAATTTCTGGGCATTCAGAGGGGCTACAGATTGGAATTAATTTTCTTTTTTGGATTTTCAGAAGGTCTTATGAGGATGCAGTCTGTATATAGGACCTTTATTTGTTTAGTCACATAAAAAAATTGAATGTGCACCGTATAACATATAAGTCTGTCAGTGCTGAAGCTGTAGTTAACTGACATGCTATGGATAAGCATTAGTAGATGACTCTTTAAAAGGAATAAGGAAAGACCAGAGAGAGTGGCTTGACCAATTTTCAAAAGTACTTACACTTTTTAGGACCCTAAGTCTCATTAAAAGCCAGGGGGAGTTAGGTTGTTAAGTATTTAATGGTACAGATTTTCAAAGGCATATAGACACATAAAATGTAGATAACTGCCCATTGGGATTTTCAGAAAGGACTAAGTGATTTAAATAGGCGTTAGATGCCCAGGCAGTTTTAAAAATTCTAAGTGCTTAATGCATCTTTAGGTATCTTAATGCCTTTGAAAATCAGCCCTTTAGTCACTTTTCAAAATGTGACTTCAGATCCAAATCACATACATCTTTTGAAAGCATTATCCTAGTTTGGTGAGCAAGTCTGTTGGAGAAATAATAGAGAACAAAGTAATTTCTGAAGAATCTTTACTTATTTTATTTTTTATTGCTTAAACCCCCAAACTTAACACAAAACCAAGACAAAATCGATTCAGAGGAGTTTTCTTAATGGTCAGCTTGCAGAGGGCCAAATTCGAACCTACCTCAGCAGTTTCGTGATCTGCATAGAAATACCCTATGTACACTCTGCCTATCTGTTATTTTTTAAGATTCCTTATTTGCTTGCAAAGTAATTACCTTAAAATGTAGTATTTTTGTTGTACCTATTCTGTGCAACAGTGGAATAAGACATAGTTGCCAACAAGTGATGTCTGTCCTACCACAGTGACTTAAGATGCTGGTGGACTGGTTAGGACTCCTTCTGTGTTACTAGTGCACCCCAAATTGCTGTTCACTTTGTCAGAAGTTTCAAGTTTACAAGGATTGGAGGCCTAGATTCACAGGGAGCAACAAACAAAAGTTGTGATACAGTGGAAAACCACCAGTATTTGGAAGTGTTGTCATTGCAAAGGAAAAGATTAGCAAAAGCATTTCTCTTATTGTCATGGTTACTACTGCATGTTGCATTCTTAAAGCTACCTAGTCTTACAGATTGTTTGCAGGGCTCTGCAAATACCCCAAACAGCAGAACTTGGTAAGATTCTGGTATCTTGTTTAAAACAAGACAAAACCCCCCTGTACAAGTGGTGTTGGCAGGGTTTTCATAACTGGTATTCTGCTAATGTGACCATTGTGTTTATAGATACTGCTGCAGTATTTGCTCTCATAAAGTTACTTGGGTGTAATTAAAAGCAATGATTAACCCTTTAATCTCACAAAGGCCATTCTGTGGTACTGTATGACTTGATATATATCAAGTGTAATGCTTCTGCCACCTTTCTTTTTGAGGCAGTATAGAAAATCACAACAGTTGTCTTTTATGGTACATAAAAGGGGAAAAGCATTGGCTAAGATGACTGTTTTTTTGTGTTACATAACTCTTTTGTAGTGTACATAAGTCTAAGAAATGGAGGGCAGTTTTTAAAAGCAGTTAAAATTGATCTAATTCTATACTAAAGGGTGTTCAAAATTGCATCCTCTATGAAAACAGGATGCCACTTTCTCGTTAATCGTTCAAGCATCAATATGTTGATTTAAAACAAAAAATTAGGAATATGTTGCTAAACCTGGTACTAAGTTTGTAGTTTCTCTTCAGTTCCCGTTATGTTAATGGCACAAGTGATACAGTCGTGTGTTACTGATGTGAAGCTTTGTTTTACATTTTTAAGTGGTCTTATGTTATAGTGGGGCTAGTGGTGTAGTTAGTCTAGAACTAGAAGGACAAGCTACGTGTTCTATATAAAATTTAAATCAATGTCCAATGACGCAGAAAAGAAAAATTTAAACCCACAAAATTATTTATCATAGTCCTAGATGTTAAGCCCAGGGAATCTTATATTTAGATACTAACAAGCATGAATTTTGCATTTCAATCACTACTAAATTTGCAATGAAAGTGTAATTTATAAAAAAAAAAAATAACTGATGGCTAAACTAGGAATGTAAGTTCAGTGTTTGATTTACTTGAATACTCAGGATATGTCATCACAAGTGCTCTTCCTTCTCTTCCATCTACACTTTGAGTGCATAATTCAGCTCCTTCTATAAAGTTAGTCCTCTGACACCTCGCATGGCCAAATCCAGGACTGTCAGTCTTCCCAGTGGAAGGACAGGGCTGTCTTGGTTTTTATTTTGGGCATGTCTAGGTCTAGGTCTGAGTTTTCTTTAGAACTGCTATGTCTGATGTGGTACTTCTGCCTCAAGGGCGTGAATTTCTTGCTGGTAGTCAGCTCTTCAAACTACTGAAGACTTGTGTGTGTGTTTTAGAGAGAAACAGATTTGGGTTAGTTATTACGTTGTAAAGATTTTGCTTAAATAGACATTTTTGCTTAAATCTTAACAACTTCTGAGAGGTGAAAACATTTTAAGGCCATTGACTTCTCTCACAACTACAGCAAATGGGAAATCTGTTGATTGGATTTCAGAGGTGAGTTTCACACCAAATTAAGGATGGATGCTTGAATTAGTCACTTGTTAAAGCTATCTATAGCTTTTTAATATCTGGGGAACAGTTTGCCTCCTAAATTTGTATTGTGTTTGACATTGAGCCTTGCAACTGGAAGATACGTTATTCTTTTGGTATCAACTGATATAGTATAGTGGTCATCTCTGTGGCATCTTGTATGAAAATATCCTGCAAAAAAACTGTAGCTTCACATACGTGTAGAAATACTTAAAAAAAAAATAAACGTTTCTGAAATGTCTCATTCATTTCAACACAAAATGGAGAGTCGCTAAAGCTGAATAAAATGCCTTAAGCCATATCTGTGAAGTGGTGCAAGTAGAATACTTAATGTTAAAAAGAATTGACTATTTAGATCAAAGTATTTAGGATGACAACACTCTCCTCCCGTGGATTCACTTTTAAGTTGCTTAGTTAATCACAGGCTCATTATCCCATTGTTCAGCTTTGTGTATCTTTTCTTATTTCTTTTGCATTTATTATGTTCAGATATAATCTTAAAGAACAGGCTCTGTAAATCAGAATACTTCTTGAAGCATGTAGGTTTTGCTGGTAATCTGTGGAGAATTGTTCAGTTACATGCTACTAGTTACGTCTTGTTTCCAGTTGCGAAAATGCAAGACACATAGAAATTAATTATTTTGCTAATATTTCTTTTCAGTGTAGTAAACTGTTTTTGCAAAGTGCCTTCTGTATCACTGACAAATGCAAGAAAGAAACTGTCTTGTATGGTTCCATGCCAAAAGGAGTGTTTCCTGAATCTGTGCTCTCATGAGAGGCTGTTTACTTTTAAAAACTCCGGGAATCTTCTGTTGCAGATGATATCTAGAAGCTTGTATTTAGAAAAGGTTATATTTTATATTTGTTAATTAAGAATTAATTCAGTAGACAGCACAGCACACAGGGCTTCGTACTGGAGTGTATCATTCCATGTTAGCACATGGGTTGCACAGCACATGAAGTTAGCATGTTTGATTTGCATACTGAATAAGCTGTAAGTACAAATATAAACAATTATGATCAGTAAGAAGGCCTTTTATTGTATTGAAAATGTTGAGACTATAGGAAGTTAGCAGTGCTGGAATTCTCAGAAGGGTGTGTGTGCTGGTGGCATTTAAATTAGGCAGTCTCACGTGCATGCTTTCTGCAGGATTTCATGAAGATGGGTCTGGGTGTCCCTCTAGGATCTCTATGTTGTTCAGAAGGAAAGTCGGTTAACTAGTAGTCTCCCCGTTCTCCTCTGAGGTTTTCAGAGCCTTTTAGGCATCCTGTATAATTGGTGTTCACAGATCAGAGAGTCGATGCTGGGAAAGAGTTGAAGTCCAGTATGCAAAACACTTCCTTCAAGATTTGTCAGACTTTTATAAGGGGATACTTCCTTCTCCCCAGCATAAAACCTGCTCTGAGTATTGATGACAGCTGTCTGGGCCCTCCCTGTTATTTTATCCTTCCCAGAGATAGGGTAGAGACATCACTGAGAATGGATTTTAAGTGTTTCCTTTGGAAAAGTTGCTATGAGCAAAGATGGGGGAGGAAGTTTGGGGTTTTTCAATACAAATTTTCAGGATCCAGAGAAACAGAGCTTTCTTGTCTGTGTGTTTAAGGTCCTTTAGGATTCCTCATACCTTGTCTTTCTGCTACTTCTGTAAAGAGAAATTTGCTTCTGTAAAGAGAGGGTATAGAAAACAGTGTCATGGTGAATTAATTTTGTCCAAACTTTCATAATCGCCTAATTATTTTAATTAAGAATTGAACGTTCCCCCATTCATTTTTCAATTCTTGAACTAATGTAAGAGCTGTGTTCTGGGTAGCAGGTCCCTGACACTTTAATTAGCATTTGCTTCTTTTTTCCTCTACCTGGTAAATTACTTTTGTTTTGTAGAATCCATATATAACATTTTTAAAATTGTTTATCAAAAAGATAAGTTGGAGTCACTGTCCTAGACAATCTTTTTCATTTTGGGGTTTGTGGCATCCGAATTAATGGCTTCTCCCATGAAATAACACTGTATGACATCCCCAATTCCTACTGCCCGAGGCCTCTAATCCTGGTTCTGTTCCTAAATCTGTGTATATTTCAAATGCTAGATATTTTTCTAATTTAATGCTATGTCTTTTTTGACATTTCTGTAAGAATATCTGAGATGCCACGTTTCTACAAAGGCAAGTTAATTTGCAAAATATTAAAAATGTTGATTTATCTTGACTGTTTCCAGTGCTCTTATTAGCTCTTACCTCCCATATCATTGCAGTTTATTTACAAAAAGAGATACTTCATGTTAGTTACTTGCACATTCACCCAATTTCATAAACAATAAACCAGATCGTATTAAGTTAATAGGAGTCTTGCAATCTGATTCTGTTCCCACTGAAGTAAGCATAACACATCAGAATATTTTTATTTGATTATGATGTATTCTGTTTCCTATTGTATTTTTTTTTTTTTTTTTGCTTAGTTCTGGTTTTTTGATGTGAGGTTGAGCCTTTTGATAACAGGAAAGTAAAAACATGTTGTTAATTTATCTACACCAGATTGTTACGTGCACAAAAATATTTTCCTTTTTAAGGTAATACATTAAAATAATAGTCCTTGGACCAATATATAGTATTGGTTTTACAGTTACAAATCCAGAATAACTCTTCTTTCCCCAGTGAGAATTTGTGGCCTTTTGCCCACTGCAAGAAAAAAACAAACAACACGGGCATCTATTTTAGCTGCATTTAACAAAATGAAAATAGTTTGACAAAAACAAATCTAATATGAGCATGTACAATATTTGTGTTCTTCGACATTTCTGTCTGCAGATTTTCTTTGCAGAGACTACTAGGCTGGCTTCCAGTCAGATAACAAGTTATCAAGGGTGCATAGATACTAGTTGCAGATTTCCACTTCTGCATTTTCATAATCAGATTGGACTTCACACAAAAGAAAATCACTTTGGTGACTGTTGGTTTGCAGGAGCTCTTTGAATTTCCTGTTTTCTGCATTTCTTGAAGCTAGATCTGATTATGAGAGGGGAATTAAGTATCTTGCTGAAGTAACTGATTGACTAGCTTCTGAAGGCAATGCCTATGCACTTCTAACTTCAACAGGAATGTGAACATGCCTTGAAACCCCAAATAGGAATATGTAAATATCCTCAGCTTAGTCCACATTTCTTTCCTAGGTGAGATTATTGAACTTTTTTGCTAATTTCTTTGAAGATCTGTAAAACAGAAGAAAAGGTCTTTGTTCCTCAGGTATTTAAAATGCATAGCTTTGAGCAAATGTAGAGTTCCTGTTTGTCGCAGTAGTCTAGGCAGGCTTTGTCAACCTGTTTCAACACAGGAAACAAGATGAAATCCATTCCACGGATGGAGGAAGCATCTGATGATACAACACAGAGCGTTTATGCGTGAATATCCAGTGTCTCCTTGAATGCTGAGAGTAGTAAGAGAGAATATTTATGAGTCTGGAAGGAAACTCAAAGGAGAGCAGTATTCTCCTGAAGCTGCAGAAGAAAGTGTTGGGAGATGGTTAGTTGAATAAGCACAGCCAGGCATTTTGCTTACAGTGTATAATGAACCACGTGTTCTTTGTCTAGAGTAGCATCTATGGTGATTGGAATTGCTATCCCTTTAATTGATACATTTGCAGGAAAGCCTCAATTATAGTGTGGTGGGCCAGATATCAAAAAAAGCAAATGAGTATGTGCTTTTGAGCAGCAAATTGGATATTGTTGTTTTCCACTGCAGACCAGCTTTATGGTTTGTGTAAATACCCCACCAGCTCCTCTGAAGTAGAAGCAAAAGCACACAGGTACCTCTAGGTGGGACTGCAAGGAGAGATCAGGTACTTAATAGTCACAGAGGAGGGAAGCAGAATTTGGTTACCTTTGGGGAGAGGTACCAGTATTTCAAGGACATGGTGAGCAGGAAGAGGCATGGGCTGCCAGGGGACCTTAGAAACACAGAACTTGCCAGGAAGTTCCCAGTTTTGTCATGTGTGTACAGACTGCGGTGTTGCAGGGGTGTGCAGCTGGACACATGCAGCCTGTGGTCCATGTGGCACAGCCTCGGAGCATACTGTTGGGAATGCTGCGGTGATAAAGGTGGTGTAAGGACTGGTGTGGAAGAGAGGCTTGCGCTGAGTAGGCATATTCATATGCCAGTCTTCCTTGGAGGGCTCCTGAAACGCCCTGTCTGTAGGCTCTGGCCCCTGGTGAAATGCAGAGAACAGTGCCCAAAAGAACAGCATCCTGCAGCTTTCTGTGTCTTGATGGCACAGCAAGGTGTAGTTTGTGGCAGATGATTTGCACTCTGGCTCTTTACATTTTAAAATATTTTAAAACCTTATTTTTATAACCCTATTTGTATTTGACTCTCAGGGATAACTTTGACAGTCTTGGAAAAGCCATTGGTATCTGTCAGGAGTTGACAGTATGTTAAAAATGCTAAGAGTAAAATGCCTGTGTGTGATGAAAAGAAATAAGAATTTCTGGGTTGTAAGGCAGAACTTATTTGCGATAAGTATCCAACATTTCTTATTTTAAGATGTACATTATATTGTTTTAACCTTAGAAAGAAATGTGTTTACAGCTTTGATTCTTAGAAATGTGACCATTTTTGTTCATGAAAACTAATTCTGTAATTTATATTAGTTTTTTGGTATTATTTTTATATTTGTGCATTTTCTGTGGATAAAACTAATGCAGGAATAATGCTGTCAGTATAGTTAGGACATTAACACAATTAAGTTATTTTTGGACTAGTTCTTTATTTACTATGATGCTTTGGAAATTTTTGTAAGTGTCAGGGTATTGTCCTGTACAATCTGCACTCAGCCTGAAATTTAACGAGAGATGCATGACACGGAGTATAATGGCATAGAGAAAGCTCTTGCTGCATAGAAATTTGCAGAAATGATGGGTTGTAAAGAGACTTGAAGATATCAAACAATTTGAGTAGGAACCCATAAATAAAGATGAATTTCTGCATTCAGTGGTTATACGATTTTATCACTGTCTGGTGTCCATAAAATGCATCTTCCCATTAAAGTTTTGTCATGCAGCTGATGAGGTTCAGAAGTGTTAAAAGCTTCCACTCTCTTCCTTTAAAATTCTGCACCCTAAATTCAGTACTAAAGCTCAGTTAAGCAAAACCAGAAATCACCATTTCCCTGTTCCTCCTCTGCAGGAGACGGTACTGTGATTCTCCCTGCTTCCCAGTCCCACAGCCTCCAGCCCACTGCTGACGTTTCTCTCTTTTAACTCTGACAGTCGGTCTAGCACTAACCACTGTTGCTTCCTTGAGCTAATAACCACAACTCATTCCTACCTTGACAGGCCTTTTTCCATATACTTCTGTCCCTTCTTTGCTCTCTCTGAACTGCAAGTCCTCCACCAAATCCCCTCCAGCTGTAGTACTCCAGTGGTTTCTTTCTCTGTCACTGCAGCATGGAGCAGCACTGCTTTCTGCTTCCCACTTCAGCTACTTCTTAAGAATCTGAATACAGTTTTTCCCTTTCCTTTTTACAACAGGCTTGTCTTTGCTCTCTTTGATGTCTTTGCTTTGTGGTCTGCCTCTGCGTGCACCCCCGGCTCCACTCTCCCTTTCTCCATTCCCCCAATGTCTGTCCTGACCTCTCTTGTACTGGTGAGGCAACACCTTTTCTGTTACTTGAAAGCTTCCCTTAATCTCTGCTTTTTTCCAGCATTCTCCAATCTGTTCTATCACCACTCCTGTAAAGAGTTAGAGATGCGGCCTAATAAGAGTAATTGTTCCTGGGTAATGGAACTAAGAAAGCCTGGTTTCCTACCAGAGTCCTCTGTCTCTTGGATGCCACCTCTCTCTGCACAGTCAGAACTCCTACCTTCTCTCCCTGGGCTATGCCCTCTCCAGATGTATTCCCTTGTCTCTTCACTAGTCCTTAATTCTGTCCCCGTCAGTGGGGCAGCACGTGCTGCGGCTGGCTTGGTGTCGCACACGTGCTGAAGGACTGTATGGGCAGGCAGGCAGGCACCTGCTCCCTCTTGGAATGGCTCAGGGCCAGAGACATGCCTGCCTTGTGCTTGGCAGGCAGGGCTAAAAGCTGCAGTTCTTCATAAAATTTGCAAGAACTTCCTATTCTTTCCTCTGTCAAATTTGTTCGAATATGTCCTATGGGTTAAAAAATCTCTGGGAGCTGCAGGGATGTGGAGAAGATAGAGGAGACTAATACTCAATTTACCAACATTTCCTTGAAAAGTTAGGATTAAAAAAGCAAAAATGGTTCCTGTCATATTGCTAAGCATTAGACTGTGACATATCTCATCTTATTCCAGTCTCATAAAACATCTAGTGTGTCGTGCAAGTGATATAAATAAACATGCAGTGGTCTTGAAACATGCAGACAATTAAGTACAGTTGATGGCTGACAGTTGTATTAGATAATTGAGCATCTCAGGATTCTCAAAATGGGAAATAATTCATGCATTTAGGTTAGTTGACATGAAGATTGTTTATTCAGATTCAGAAGTGAAACAAGAAAGAAAGGATCCGTCCAAAAGCTGTTATATATGAACACATATATTGCATTTGACTATTTGGATGATAACACATTGTATTTACAAATTACACTGCACTTTTTAGAATCATCTTCTTTTTCAGATGGAATATTTTTAGGATTAAGGATTAAGTTTTACTGATGTTTGTTGTGATAAGGTCATAAATAAAATTAAGAAAGGCAACAATACTAGCATTTGGTAGTAGTTTCAAAGAATTCATGTTCAAATACCTGGACCTCTCCAGGCTTGCCGCTTGCAAATAGAGTAAAATGTATTCTGCATGGCAGTGGCTTTGCATTAATGAACGCTTAAGCAGCAGATTAAAATGTCTGTTTAAAAAATAGGTTAGGATTCTATAATAACACAAATCTGGGATCCTAATAACAG
This sequence comes from Tyto alba, assembly GCF_018691265.1. Lineage (NCBI taxonomy): Eukaryota > Metazoa > Chordata > Aves > Strigiformes > Tytonidae > Tyto > Tyto alba. The sequence continues at coordinate 8,612,544 of NW_024881261.1, forward strand.
TGAAGATAATTTTATTGGACAGATTAAGTGCAATTAGATCTCAACTACAGAATGTTTAAATACAATCCCAAATCAAAACCCAGTCTCTGCAGCTTTACTTGCTTTCCTTTACACCCACAGGATCAGCACCTGACAGCAAAGTAAATTATAATTTTTATTGTTCATTTTATATTGCTGCAGAAATGTACATCATGTTATCCATTAGGACCCAGACAAGTCTTTTCTCCACATACCCAGTCATGAAACAAGACATGATTGAAGACAGCGAGGTGTCTGCACTATTTGAAATTCTATTAGAAATTGATAAATTTGCTTGTCATATTTCTTTAAAGGATTGTATACTCATATGAAGCCATGAAAATTACAGCTTCATAATAAACCCATATAGACTGAGAAAATATGTCAGTTTTTTGTCTCATAATCTACTTAATTTTAGTCTCCTAAACAGTGAAATGGAGACAGAAACTTGAAGTGGCTGATAACACTTATGACCTGATGAAGTAAACTCCTTTGATCCTTTGAGAGGTCAAACTGTGTGTGTTTCTAAGCGGACATTCCCCAAGGCTGCTGATGTGCGAGATGTCTCTTCCCCTTGCCAAATGTCCCACCTTCACAACAGAAGATTAAAGGAGACTTGCAAAGAAATGTGGTGTGTTAGTATATTTAATCTTGTGTACAAATTGGTGTGAGAAATGTTGAACACAGAGTTTGGTGTGGTGTTTAGTTTTTTAATTTGTGCACAGTATAAAAATACCTAGACAGCAGTCTCCTGGATTGGGTAGAAAGGGAGTGTATTAACTCTAGCTGCGTTAATGTTGAGGAAGAAAGGCATACAATGTTTTTTTAATTTTGTAAATAGAGAATTATTTGAGTCTGACTTAGAGCTTCAGTTAGCTTTTTTATGCATTTCTGATGTATAGCTAAAAATATCTTCATGCCCTTGACCTTTCTCTAAGAGCTATGGGAAGATTAAAAAGCATAAATGAGAATAAATTTAGAATTGGCCTATTTGAAGAAAAATGGTACCAAATGCCTTAGCTAGCTGCAAAATGGTATTAAGTTGTCAGTCCTACAACACGTCCAGCCTGGCAGAGCTGAGCAAAGCAACCTACTACTAGAGCAAGGCTCTCAAAGTCCTAGAAACCAGAAGGTGGTTCATTTTTCATTCCTCACTCAGTCCTTCCCCTCCTTGCAGGAGCTGCCAGCAAAGGCGCCAGTTATAATGATGATTTCTGTAGCTCAGGTATCTGTCCCTTAAGACATCCCTTCCCCCCGGCTGCTTCTGTGTAGCTCACCGTGCAGCTGTATAAATGCTTCCGGTCATTACCCTCTTGGACTGTATTTGAGCTAGCGACTAAAAGGTGAGGTTGTCAATATATTAAAGATGTCATTAATGGCATAATCACAGCCATAAACGGTGAATAATGGTGATGGTTGAGCTTTATTTATTTATTAATTAAAAATGTGTCGCTATCTGGAATTGTTGACGTTACAGGGTTACTTCTGCAAACAGATGACTTTTAGTGATATCCACTGCAAGAGTTCTTAATTATCTACTTTAAATTATTAACTTAACAAGACAGAGAATGGTTGCACTTGTGAAGCTGTCATCTTCAGGGCTTAGGTACTGCATTGCTGTGCAATAATTATACAGTCTGATACTGTCTTTTGTTTATGCTAATGCAAGCGAGTTTATAAATTCTTCGAATTATTAAAATGAGAGTTATCTCCTTCCTGTTGTGTTAAGTCAAGGGTTTAAATGTTGCAAACGTTCTGTCCTGCTTTAAAGAGAAGATGTTACCATAAAAATCTTTCATATACCAATACTTTGTCAAGCTAAGAAAATAAGAAATGTTACTCTGTTCTGTCTTTCAAAATGGTATTTGTAGCATTGCAACTGTATGTACTGATTTTAATAATTATTTTAAATTAATTCAGTGATTTAAATATGTATTTAATCCTACACAGACAGACAAAATTAAAATCATACCTAAACAATAATCAATAAGTGACTATAGCTAGGACATTAATAGGAGGCAAAAGAAACTGATTTCATAAATGGCAATGTTTTCTCTAAAGCTGCTTCCAGTTGGATCTTCAGAAAAAAAATCAGATTTCTGTGATGCAGGCAATATGAAATATCTAGTTTAAACTGTGAAGAAAAATGTAATTTGCAAGTTACACAATGAATTATTTTGTTGCAAAAAGAATAAAATAAAGCTAATTGTTAGCTCCCCTTAAGCAGTAATATGTGTTAATTGAAGGACTCGGGATTGCATTGTAAGAGTCGGTATTCAAGCTTGTAGAATAAAGAGACTAGTTTCTGTCTTTAATCAGACTTAGAAATATAATAAATGATTCTGGACCTGGACTGTGGTGAGAAGAGCTACTTCCCACTGCAGCTATCAGAATAGGAGACGTGTAAGGTGCTTGGAACAGATAGCTCCTCTATCTATGGAGCAGGTTGTATTTCTATGGCACAGAGTGTCGCTGATAGATTAGGGTGACAATTCATGATGTTCCTGAGTGTGAGTGCTACATGTTGAACAAGATCAGAGTCTCAAGGAGCATGTCATAGAGAATTAAGGTTTATTACTTAACCTTCCCTGTGGTTTTCAGAATTTAAGAAGTATTTATAATATTTGAAATATGTTTAAACTCAGAAAACCTTGGTATTTCAGAGTAACACTTTACAAATCATCAGATTGTAGCTGAGTGCAGTGGTCTAATTCTGGATACTGATCTCTTGTTGTGTGACATGATACAATAACTGAAAAGTATTTTAATATAATTCTATAAATTACTGTGCGTATTAGGAATGATTTATTAGACTATAACAGGAAAGCTAGAAAGGTTTTTTAAAGGTGTTAACCTCTCAGATGTGTATTATTATTGTGCAGTAAATGTATTATTTTGAACTATTTATTTTTAAAGAGTGTCAAAACTATTAAAATAAATCTCTAAATCACTCTATAGCTATTTAGAGACAAGGTTTTGGCTGGCTGCCCAAAATACTGTATAGTAGGTATTTGGGAAGAGGTGGTTTCTTTGAGGTATTTTTGCCACTGGGGGACTCCTGCTGTTTACATTTAAATTCTGTACAGTTTGGAGTACCCCAGATTTGCTTTAAATGATTGAGTTCACCTGAAGTGGGAGGTATACTGATGTTGGAAGAGGTGCAACCAGCGTATTTGTCATAGAAGATCATGTTAATTTTAATTGGCAAATTAAGTGTTTATCTATTTCACATTGTAACACCCAAATGTTAACTCAGGTTGTTTCTCTTTGCATCCAATGCTAACATGAGAAGCTGCACGGTTTGCAGAAGATGTGGCTGAGTTAATTCTTTTGTTTTATCCTTAGTTGTTTTAAGACTTTAGTGAATAGGTGCTGGCAGGACTCTAGCTTTTTTCATATCAAATATAAAAGCTGAACTAATGTATATTTGGCAGACACAATCACTCAGAGGTCAGGAAACACGACTTAGCTTTTTCTCTTTTGTACAATTCCTTTCTGACACCGATATGAAATTACATTCAAACACTCCTTTTCCAGTATGGGATATGAAGCAGTGCTGTACCAGTGCCTAAGATCACCTTTGCTGATGTACTTAAAATCTAATACATATTTAAAGGGAGAGTTAAGGTACAAACAGCTCTCTAATTCTGGGCCTGTCTGACTGGAAAGTTTCTTTTCATAAATCATTCAACAGCAAGTTTACTGAAAGGAAGGTTGAGAGGCTCATTCAACTTCCAGACCTTTCCCCCAAAATAGCTCTTTTCCATTGGAAAAAATGCAGTTATCCTAATTTCCTGACTGTGCTCTGGTCATTCTGTGAGACTGCATTTTTCTTCCTGTTAGGAGTCTTCAGAACCTTTCAGGTGGCATCAGAAGGGCCACCAGTTTGTGCCATAGTGCTTTTTGGAAAGGACTGTCCAGAAGAGAGATGTGTCTGTTCATACCGCTGAACAATGGTTTGCAAATTGTAGAGAGCCAAACCTTCCCGTTTGTAATACAGTGTGGTGTCCTCAAACCATAGGATATTAGGTTAGCATGTTTTTAAAGACACTAGCAGCATAAGGCCAAATATTGTCAGAGCAATACTTGTTACTGTTGGATTGCAAGCTATATCAGTTTATTTTCTTGTAATAATTCTTCTGTCTGTACCTGTTGCATCACCGTGAAATGACTTCAAGGCTATTAGGTGGTAGGAAACAAGTATGCAGAAGTGCCGTCTCACATCTGGCTTCAGAGCTCGTTTCTTTTATTAAAGGTAATAAAATGAGTTGTACTTCAGATAGACAACCATGCCACAGTTTTTCTTTAATAAAACAAACAAGAAAGAACCAAGTGGAGTTTGCTTCATAAGGAAAATCTGTCTTTTGTTGTTTAGAGAATGTATCCTGTGATGGCTGTCATACAGCATTAATTTTTATGCTGTACTTTTAAATACCCAAATTTCTGCCAGTTTCTCTTCTTCATTGGTTACAAGTCAATGTTGAATCATCAATTGAAATATAATTTTTAAAAAGTAAGATCTGAGATGAGGCAGACTAATAGAAGGGAAGAAGGCAGCATTTTGCATGTGAATAAAACTAAAAAGTTTGTGAAATTCTAAATTGGAGAGCTTCAAGTAGTGTAAAAGACATATTTAAACAGAAAAGCCTCTGATTGTTTTCACTCTCGTTTCACGTGTATCAAAAAGCTACTATACTGAGTACCAAAACTTGAGCTGGCAACATCTTCCTGGATGAGAATGTGTAGTGCCTCTCTTTGGTGTTGGAGAGAAACAAATGAGCAGTTTGCTTTCTAAAGTGGTAAAATTCCATAAACTCTTGGTATTACATTATATTTTAATGCAATCAATCCTAATGAGTAATGAAGCATAAATGTTATCCTGTTTGTTGCTGTTTTCACTAGTTGTCAGTTGGTCGCTAACGGGAAGCTTAGAGATGTGTTACAGAGCAATCTGATTATATGAAGACCAGTCAAATTGCAGCAGCTATTTTTCAAACAAAATAGTAGTTCTTAAGGACACTTTGGCAGAGGAAGACAAGTGACAGTTTGCATGTTTAAATGTTATTTCATCAGGTCACATTGTTCTTTGAAGAATATATGTTGCAATAATTATAGTAGTATGACAATTACTTCTTTTAATTACATTTTTTTTTTTAATGTGGGGGTTAGATCAGCTCCTGTGAAATTGGCTTCTCATTGTTTTTTCATTCATGGAAAGTGGTGGAAGCGCTAGGGCAAAATAAGTTTTCTATTAGTTTGTCTCTTCATCTGGAAAGAATTTTTTTTTAATCTGGAGGACCCACATTCATAGCATTAAATTATGACAAATATTTATTGTAGAATATGTTTTATAGTTGACTGCAGAAGAGTGTTTTCTCTTGCTGTCAGTCACAGGATATCCATTTACATTCTATTATCAAGGTCTTATTATGAGTACTGTAGGCCTTCAGCTACCATTGTCTCCAATTGTTTTCCATCGGAGTTGGATCAAAATCAGCTTCACTAGATCAGATTTTTAGTCCTTCCTTGGGCAAAATTTTTGTTAAGAACAGATGAAGCTTTCCCAAACAAGCTGCAGTATGTAACCATTGTCAACAATGATGGGTTTTTTGTGTATTCTGGATTGGAAATATACCTTATCTTTGTGTCCTTGAAATATTTTGATTAACTGCATCTTTTGGAACTCCACATGTGTGATATGCCTGCTTTATTCACACATAAAAGGAACACAGCTATTACCTTCCCTCTAAGTTATATGAGGAAAGAGGATTGTGTTTACCCTCTATGGTATATTTCTAAGCGCCGTAACAGTTAAAATATTTTTCATGCCTTTGGTCTAATTCTAAATGTTATTTTTCATTAGTCATAAAAAAAAAATGGGTTAAAAGCTCTCAGAGGTTTTATGTAGGCTTTCATGCAGTAGTCTGATGCCTCTGACAGATAATCCTAGATAGATCTCTTCCACAAAACAGGACTTGTTCTTGATAATTATTCTCAAATTACAACTACTGCTTCTTTGCTTTGAGCAATCTGATAAGGAGACTACATCACACAGAGTCAGGAAAATTCCTTCCAAGCAGAGGAGATTTTCCATGTGGGCAACTCCTGAAATTAAAGATCTGTAATTATTTACAATAGATAGGATGTTCCATACACTCTCTTATGTTGGTGAAAGTTCATCTGATAGTAATGTGTGTGTCACTGTTCAATACTTCACTTCCTGATCTGTCTCATACTGGTGGAAGTTCTTAAAGACCCTTTTAGGGACAAAACAGGCTTCTGTGAAGCACTTTAATGTCCTGTTTGTGATGCTTGTCATGCATCTTGTGTGTATTTTAAGCACTGCTGTGATCATCGTCTGATTCTGAAAATTGGTATTCACTTCAGAAGAGCAAGTAAATTTTAGACAGTTACGGTATAAAAGCTATATGCCTTGCTTTATCAGGAACAAATAATACTGAGACCTTGTATGAAATTCATTCATAAAGATGATGCCTGCATTTTGCAGAACAGAATTGGTGGCCTTATGTTTTTCCCCTAAACTTCATGCTACAGATGGAGAGGATTATTTATGTGGAAAACTCAGTTTATAGCTCAGCAATCAGACAGCATCTGTATTTTCCTCCATTGCCAGATCTTATGCAACATCTTGTCCTGTTTGTAAAGCCATCTCATTTATGAAAGTTAGAAGGCTCCCAAACAGAACAAGCTGCTCGTATTTGTAAAGTATACAGCTGCTAGATCCAGAGCTGATGCACTGGGAGAGCAGTATTCCCATCTTTGTTTAATTGATATTGTTGGCACTTTTCATGCCACCACTCTGAAAAGGCTGCAGCTTAGCAGTCACTCTTGCATGGCTTCATGCTGGCATGCACCCAAAGAAAAATAAGATAGCTCTCCTATGGCCGCTTCAGTTCTTCAAGATGCTTTAGTCAGTTGAAGTACACTGCTAACAAAAGATTTGAATTACAAGGAAAAGGAGAGAGAGTAACTGCTACTCCACCTTCTGTCTCTCTGGGTAGACGCACTGAAAGCTTGAGGTCATATATGCAGCAATACACAGTGCTGGCTGTGGACCTTAGAAGGTCCCAGGGTCAGACAGTTGAGGTGCTTGCCTACTGGCAATGTATTGTAGTGCAGCCCCATTGACCACAGTGTTGCAAAAATCACAGGTATTTATCAGACAATTATTATTTTTTATATTGTAAAGCAAATTTGGTTATATTTGTCACAAATATGCCTTTAAGGACATAAAATTTCCAGTATATAAATGCTGTTTATAATCTATTTCTCTCTGGTACTGGTCATTTTTGTCATTCTAAAACTTGCCTTCATAATTTAAAAATAGGTCGTATAAAACTTTGATAATTTTTCAATGTTTGATTTAAATTACAAAGTTCAATAAGCTTTCTTTGCTCAGCTTATCTGTAAAAAATATATGCTTTTTAAATACCCAGTGTACCAATATTTAAAAGGCCATGTGTTATCTGAGAAAACTCATGCAGAGAATCAACAGCTCTACCATAGGAATCAATCAGCATAGTACTGCAAACAAGGGACCTTTTGTACCTCTACAAGTGCAGAACAGCATGAATTTTACAACTGCTGAGTGTACTCCTAAGTTAATTACCATTTAGAGTCTAAATAAAATAATTCTCTATAAAAAAATGTGTTGGAAAAAATGTAGTGGCATATAGCATCCTATTTATGATTTATTCAGCTATAACTGAAATTGTAATCAGAAGTCAGATTTGAATCACAGACTGTGGGGAAAAGTGGATCTTTTCAATGGGGATAATTAGCTTGAGTAGAACAAAGTGCTAATGCAGCTATCTGGAACTTGAGTTATTTTATTGAATGTATATTTATGCTATATGGACACACCCTATGATACTGAGGTCTTATATTTAATAAAGGGGTTGCAAGCAACACACAGTTGGGCCATTTAAAGGATTTAATCCAAAAGAAGAAGCGTCACTGCTGAAAAGTTATTTAAAACAGTGTGCACACCACTGTTTTAGTGTGTATCTTTAGCGTGTATACTATGGCATATATAGACTGCAGGAATTATCCTCTAGCAGTGGCCATGTGATTCCAAATTTAACTCATTGAGGAAGAAAAGATGCTAAGAAGAAAAGGTGGAAGGAGGTTTCTTCATGAAATCCTGAACTGCGTGGGGTAATTGTGAGGAGGATGTGCTGTGAGTGGTTTCCCCTATAGTTCAGAGACCGTCCAGTGAACCTGCACTATCTGCTGACTCTCACTGTGCAAGCCTCAGCACCTCCAGTGTCTTTGGTTATGTTCAGGCTTGACTGAGATCAAAGTTTCCAAGCTTAAGGACAGAGGTGTGCATTCTGTGAGGTATCTGGCAATTGCATTTCCTTCCTCCATTGACTTTTAATTATTACTATATTTTTGCCAATATTATTGAGCTTTCAAATGTTTTGCATTGGTTCGAAGGAGGTTTGCTTCCATATTAAGCTAAACAAAACTTGTCAATAGCATGCTCAATTTTTATTACTCTGTGTAATCACTGCTATAGACTATATCAGATTTCTAGTACCCTCAAATTCTTCTCTTTCAAAGTATAAGTTCTTCTCAGTGTCTGTTGACTCACTTTCTGAGTAGTCTGTTTTTAACCAAAAAATTTTAGAAATGCTTTTGTTGCTTTTTTACTTTCTCATATCTACTTCTGGTAAAGTGTTATTTCTCTCACACATTTGTCTTGCTTGTTGTGTAGTTGAGCTCACTGTTTTACGTCTTGCCATGTAAAGTCATGTAATGTAATTGATGTGGACAAATTGAGCACATTATAGTTTCTAAGGCAGTGACATTAGGATGCGTACTGCTTTCAGGAGTAAAGAATTGCTTTTCAAGGTCTATAAAATGGCTGTGTTTAGTATTCTGACTGGATTTAACAAAAATTCTGTGTTTTCAAGTTAGAGAATTTAATGTCTGCATTATTTTTGGAAGCACTTGACCACAGAAAGTCTTGCTTTGACATGGACTGGAAAACAGATGGAACAAAGGAAGGGCACATGGATAATTTGTGTTCCTTTTCTTTCTTCAAGTTTTGTTTCAAGTGCCAAAGCATTTTGATGTTTCTTTCTGTTTGGAGGCTTATGAGTATTCTGTTGCAATGCCCAAGGGACTTGACTGGGTATATTATGAATTTAATATAATTATTACTAAAAAATTCTTGAATTTCCAGTTTCAGAAAGAGATATATGTTCTAGGACGTAAACATCTAAGAATGGGAAAAAAAAGAGTCAAGCAAAACTAACTGAATCCTAACTGTTGGCATCTCAGGTGGATGAAGGGGTTTCTCAGTCTTCAGGTGTACCTGCTGCTGTATTTGGTATTTCCTTGCTCAGGAAAATCTTTAATAGTATATGGGAGAAATCAAAAATGGTCTCATTAAACATTATTGAGGGATCTTCTTCCCACAAGCTTACTAAAACCATCTGCATCTTGTGGTATCACTGGGCAGAAAAAAAAAAATTAAATTCCTTATAGGTTCTGCTAAACTTCCTAAAATTCCCATGAATTTGTATTTCCTGACTCTTTGTGGAATCTTTGATGTGGTGTCATGTCCAAATCAAGTTGTGTTTTTTTGTTTTTTTTTTTTTTTCTCCGTCTTTTGAAGTCTACCTCCGTTTTGTACATCAGTCTTCATTTTTAGGCCTGTTGCTGTGTAGGACTACATCATCTGCATCCTCTTAAAAAATGCATGGGTGTCAGTGATTTAAAAACTGATTATTCCATTAAATGTTTGTGTGTTTGGTAAAGTACAGATAAATCATTAAAAATAAGAAAAATTAAATGAAGACATAAAAGTAAAATCATTACCAACACAGTTACCATTTACACCAGTAAAATGTTCTGGATATTAATTAGGGCTGGAGCATGACAACAAGAATTTGATACTAGGAACGGAATCAGTATCTAAGCTCCTATTCCCTTTAACATCCAGAGATTCTGATTACATGATATTTTGTTGCCAATTTAACATAGTAATGATTACTGTCATTCTTCTAGATTTATTTTTTAAATAGTGGGTTGTAATAAATGCTAAGTAAGAGCAAGATAGTATGTGCAGTGGGTGTCAGTCACCATCCTTTTTGAATTCAGACCCTACTTGTTGTAAACACTAAATTGGACCTCTGAAATACTTCATGTATTCTGCATAGGGAATATGTAGATGTGAATTAATTATCAGTTGACTTGTAAATACAGCTGAAAGAGCATTTCTAGAAAGTTAGAAAAATGATCTGTGAAGTCCAGCAACTTGAATCCATTGTTGACTTGGGACTTATCAATTGTACTGGAGAAGTATTTCCCTCCGGCCTGTGATTTTGGAGGAAGAAATAGAATATCTGTTTCAAAGAACAAGTTTTATTACAAGTGCATATTTATATCTGTTTGGCTTTTTGCATGTCTTTATTTTCACAGAGGGTATCACATTGTAGTTCATTATTTAATGAAACACTCATAGTTTACTTTTCAGTGACATAACTTAGATAGTAGTGCATGTTTTGGGAAAGATCTTATTTACAATATATGCCTTTTTGGGGACAAATTGCATGACAATCCATGCTGGGGTACTGCATCTGTTATACTAGTGAAATTTGTACTCGTTCTCAAGTAGTGTTTGACTGCTCTGGGTAGCTGCATTTACAGAAGCTCTTTTCATGATAGAAACTAAAAACTGTTGCCTTTCTGTCTGATGTGCAGCTGCTTCACATCTTCTTTGTTGGGTATTTCTTTGATGCAGTTTCAACTATGATCAAATTTGTTGGTGACACAAAACCAGATGGGCCAAGATGCTCTTGTGACCAGGCCAAAATGCAATGACCTTGAGAGATTAGAGGGGCAGAGACCGTGGGGAGAAAGGGACATTAACTCTTGATAAAGTTCTCTAAGGCAAGGGTGAAGAAGAATTGGCAACGAGAGGACCTGGTCACATTAAGGGAAACTTATTTTCCAGATTGTTGTTTCAGTTCTGTCCTAACATGTCTTTTTATGAAAACAAATATTTCAGACTTCACAATCCTAAAATAGCAGAGATGGAGCGAGGGGGAACTAATGCACAAAATGAAAACTTTTGAGGATACTGGTGTAATACAAGTAATTTACATTTAAACTCTCAAACAAGTGACCTTGCCAAGGTATTTGGGAAAAAAATGTAATCTGTAGTGCTTTGCTAGACTCAGGTAGGTCATCAGTAGCTGCTAGAGGGATAGAGTTTAATATGGTTTTATATCCCAGAGAGTTTAATAATACAGCCTAAATATTTGTACTTGAATTCCTTATGCCTGTATTACATGTATTGTAATTAAAAAATAATTCAATTTAAGACATTCTAAATGGATATAAATTGTGGTATTCACATATTTCTACTAATAACATGCTCTGTTCTGAATTTGGCTTTTAGTTTATGAACAGAAAAGAACATTTCACTTCAATGTATGCATTTAAAAATATCACTACTAAATAGGGTTGTCTTGTAAATTTAATATGATCCATAACAATGAAAGCCTTCCATAAAAATTGTAAATCTATTACCAAGTCAATGCTATTTTATTATTTTATTTTTACATATATAATTTGTTAAAAAATCAAAGCTGTAAAGCAATACAGCAAAAAAGCTGTCCATTCAACATAAGCAAGTGTGTGTGTGATTTCTTTTTGGTCATATGTTTTCTCCATGATTCTTTGAAAGCACAGCTAACATTTATAGCTTTTGTCACAGAGAGTCATACTTAAAAGATTTGAAGAAGGAAAAGATAAACCTATGGCAGAATGGCCTTGTACTTTGCATTGTATTGAAAATGTGAAGTGATCTGGGTCTGATACTCTGAAACTTGTGGATTGCAAGGAATGTTAGTAAAGTGTCTAAAAAATTAGTCCTGAAACCACTGGACTGTGATAGTGGAAAACATCTTGAATTGTACATACTATTTGGAAACTGAATAGACACTGAAGCGAAGAAAGTGGCAAGTAGAAGCTTGTTTCTAATCATAAAAAATAGAGTCCATAAGCAGAAAAAATGGCAAATCTTTTTACAACATTTATCAAAACCCATGATAATTCAGTGGAGCAAAAATAGAACAATACTGTCATAATTGGTTTCCATGAGGCAGAACAAAAGGAGACCTGAAGACCTAGAGAAAGGAATTTTACTTTTCTGTTCAGAAATGTTACCAAGAAAAACAGGCCTCTTCCTCAGAAGAGAAATATTTATGAAACATTTATGAAATATTTATGAAACATTGAAAATCACAGATATTTGCAAGCCCAGTAAATACAAACTAGTCTGATTAGTCTGATTTTTGACTCACTGTATTTTAAAAAAACCCCTCAGTTTTTCAAATGTATTTAAAAAATCTGCAGTAGAAAGAATTGCGTTCTAAACTTTAAAGTAAGACTTCAAACTTGTCCTAACTTTGCTACTGATTTACTGTGTCCTTGTGAAGAAAACGTACAGCTCCAATGGTTGAATATTCTCAGTAATAACATGTGGATATAGAGAAGCAGTATATTTAAAATTTTTATGAGGACCTCAAATGATAGGCAAAGTGTTTTGTCACTCCTTTTCTGCAGCAGTAGTTATGCTGTGGGGTGAGACTGAGCACTGATATTTTTTGCTTTTATATAGATCCACATTGAGACATCGTGTTTAATGCTTTCTCCATTCAAATATATTTTGTATGAAGAGAAAAGCATATTAGAATTTCTGTGATTTCTCCAAAATAAAATGCAAAAAGAAATGCAGTTACTTCATGTTTTACTTTTGTATGAAAAACAGATCCTGAGTGGTATTATAAAATGTATTTAGTCCTCTGAAGGGTAGTGGAGCTTTGGCTCTCCAATCTAGGATACAGTGGAGAGACGAAATTCTTCTCCCAGGATGCAAGTTGCAGTGAAGCTGGGATGCGGTTTGTAATGCTCTTTTTGTATAGGAAGAGCTCTTTTTCACTTTGTGCAGTGCTGTATTCAATACACAGAGCTCCTTAGTCCCTCTCTCGCTCTGTATCTACAGAGAGATATCTATACCTATCACATACACCTATCTGTATATCTATTAACAACTGACATAAGCAACTGTGGGTTGCAAACTGAACAGGCTGCAGGCAGTGGTGTGTAACAGTGCAAGGCCCTTTCTTTGCTTCGGAGTGTATCTCTCCGAACTGACCAACTTTGCGGTGAAACTGCTTGGTTTGATGTTTTTCAGACTGAGCAGTAGTAGGGGGCAGGGCGGGCAGGAATTGGGTGTCTGGATCAGAGATGAAACATGCTAACCTTCACTTTTTGTGAGTTAGTGTTAAGTATCATAAGCACCCATGCCGCTACATGAAAGAAATTACTTCTCCTTGCTCACAGCCCCAATCTCTCATCCCTAAATTACATCACTACTAATGAATTCCATTCAATGCAACTAACCTCTGGCAGGAACCTCATAAAGTCACAGTGTAATGATCTGCAACAGGGTGATCTTTCCTCTGTTGTGTCTTCGTGTATTATTTCCTTCTGAATCTTATTTTCTAAAATGAACTGAAAAAGCAGTTGTCTTTTGGGGTTTATATTTTTATTTTATTTTGTTTATAAATGCATCCTGTTCCATAATCTTTCTTCAGAATGTTCTTGTGGGTGGAAAAATAGTTGAACGTACTTATTAAGAAAAGATGAAGAAGCTTTATCAGTTGCCTAAAATGTTTATAATATCTAGATATTCTATCATGTCTTCTTAATTAGCTTTACGAATTATGCCAATTTGCACACAGAGGTTGCTTGGATATTAGAAAGTATTTGAGTGTAAAATAAGCATTAGGGTGATGCTCTTAAGCTATTATTTTAGAAATACCTTTCAGTTTATTCTAAGAAAAGTGGTTTGTTTGGGCTTTTCTGTCTTAAATTACAGCTGTCATATCCCTGCAGTCTATGATATGATTTACCATCAGGTTAAATGGACTAATTAAATTAATATCCTAATGAGTGTAGTTTATTTTGGAAGATGGATTATTGTCCTGTTTTGTTACCTTTCAAGATGATTTTGCATATTGCAATCAAATCATTACCCAGTTTTGGGGGACTCCTGAAATAGATTTAACGTGTTTCCCCAGATCATGTACAGAAGAAATACAAACATTCATTCTGATACAGCATTTAAACATAAGAAATGGTCCTATTCATGCTAAATCAGGTTTTGGCCTTTCTGTGAAGACAATCAATAAAGTGATGGGATTCTCCTTTTGTTGCATGCTGTTAGCATTAGAAACTCACACAGGAATACAGCCTAATGCTTGCTTACTTGGCAAATGTGATTAAATTCTCGCTTAGATAAAAGGAGAATGAGAATAATTGTTTGGTAGAGGCAACAAGGCATAGCATGAACTACACGGATCCTGTAAAAGAGCACGTGGAACTGTGAAATTTGTGAAAGCTCAAAATAGGGCAATTGAAGTGCAAGGGGAAAGCTTAGTCTGGGATTCATGTCATTTTGGAGGAAAAGTTTTGTTCCTTTGTCTGATTTATTTGCACTTGTTTATGGGGTAGAAGGTTGATCCTCCTTTGATTGAGGAAGAAAGTAATGTTTCAGTATGGGAAGAGGAGATGCTCCCTAAACAAGTAAGTCTCCTTCTGGATCATCTGATCAGGTTCATCTTACACAGAAATGCACTGGTTTTGTGTTATGTTCCCATCCAGCATGACTCCTTCCCTGTGCTACTCCAGCTTCTTGTATTTTGTGGCTTAAGACAGAGACCTTTTATCCCAATGTACATCTAGCTAATTTACTGGAATCTTTTTAAAATTGGAGAGAAATCTTTTTGACCAACCTGGTTAAGATCATGTGGGTCTTCTATTCTGAGCTGCACTGTAAGGATACTTGTCTAAGACAGAGAAAAGCAGATCTAGATTTATTTTATTTTTTTTTTTTTTAATATTACAGTTGGACAGTTGAGTGTCATTCATTGAGAGCTGCAACTCTGTTCCCAAATGAGAGTGACCTCTGAGATTTTTTCAAGATAAATCTCAATTTTATTAGATAAAGCAGTTTGGAATGTTTGCATGTTCTCTTGGGTACTCTTGATCCTTATGATTATGAGAACTGTGGAGCTTGGGTAGAAGTGCAAATTAGTTACTAGAGACAGAATGTGAAGGTGTGAGGGTGAAAGTTCTTGCAGAAGAGGGAAATTATTATACTGCCTGAAAATAGGAGACAGATGATATAAATTTTTGCAGACAAAATATATCTGGAACAGGCAAAGGGAGTTATAAAAGAAAACACAAAAACCAACAGAACCCCCAGTAACTCTTACTTTTAAAAATCTCCTGGCTATGTTGCACACAACTGTCTGTGGTTCACTGGACATGCATAAAGAAAGAATTGAAAAAACTCTACAGCAACTTTGGGAAAGAGTCCAGGAATGGATATTTTGTCTTCAGAAGACCCATGCCCCTAGGCCTAGGATTCTTTTTTTGTATAGAATTACATACAGTTACTTGCTGCTAAGATTATAAAATTTCACATTGCCAGCATTTGTTTTAGAGAAAAACATTTTTAAAAGCTTTATTCAACATACAAAAGCCTTGTGCTCAGGCTTTTATACTGTCGTCTTTACTTTGAGACCAGTAGCTTTATTGATATAGTACTGGATCTTTGGACAAATTAATCCTAACTGATTTATTAATTCTATTGATATTATTGTTGTATGAGAAAAAAGGAGAAAATTTTATGGATCGGAGTTAGCTCAGTGCCCACTTCAAAGGAAGATACAAAGAGAAGAAATTGTATTCTGAATTGTTCTTATATAAGGCTCCTTTTCTTATTTGGTCACAATTAACATTTAAGGATAGTGTTGTAAATAGGATATTTTTATAAAAACAGAAATGTACTTTTGTAGTATGACTGGTGATTGTACTCAAATCTCTGATTTTTTTTTTTTTTTTAAAGGCAAATTTTTGGTTTTTGGGGGGGTGGTCAGTGGCAATGTACAGCAAGTGCCATTTTGATGTGCACAGAAGACTGAGGCAACCTTTAGCACTCACAGAGCAGGCAAGGCAGAATCTCCAAGAGATAGAAGATGTACTTGGCTATTAAAAAGGAAGCGGGCCTTATGGACAAAGGACGAAATTCTACTCCCCAGCTATATTGCCCAGCATATCTCCTGGCTGCCCTCTGACAGAGTGTTTGTTTAGCCAGTTGCACAGTTTATCTGCAAGCTGTTTATAAAATGTACAGTGTGAAGTCCACTTGCCATCCTTGAAGGTTTCAAAACCTGTTTGGATAAACCCTGATCAACGTGGTCTGATACCGCAGCTGACCCTGCTTTTTGCAGTACTTTGTACAGAGACCTCTTGAGAGCCCTTCCAACCTGAATTATTCTATGATTTCATGAACAAATAATCAACAACATTTGAGAATACATGTATATATTGCATTTGTTAAATAAGGCAAAACTGAGTTTTTCCTAAATTGTATCTAGATGTAATATACAAATCTCATTATGCTGTAATATGTCATTACTCTGTGTATGAATAACGGATTGTAATAGAAAGCCAATTCTTCGTGGCTAAAAGTCATTGAAAGTTTTGCCATCCACAGAGGGGAGGTCCAGAATTCTCATTCACAATTCATGAGTCATATTCTCTATTGCCTTCTGGTTTATGCGCACAGTGGGCAGAAACCATTTTATCAAATCAGATTGGGCCTGAATGTTTCTCACTGTGTTTTCCAAGGACACTGCGGGTAAGAGGCACAGAGGAGGATGACTCATGTTTTTTCTCTTCTCACTGATTTGCTTTGTTTCAGAGACCCTTCAAAGAAGGGCATATGCTGTGGTGGGAAGAACTGATCCACCAACCAAGTGGTGTAGACTTGAGTGTCGCCTGGGTACTATTGCAGATCCACGACATCCATTTCTGACATCCTTTTCAGATTAATAAATGAAATACCTAACTTTGGGAATGGATAGCTATAGGCATGTTGATGTTTTTCCAAAGATTTGGGAAGCTTGTACGTTAATTAAGTTAATTAAATATTGAATACACTTTCCATTTATATAGCTATCAAAATGCAGTACATAACGGTCTATTTATTTACACAGTTGTCTGTCTGTTTCATGAACATCAGGAAGTATTAATGATTACTGGGGACATATGGTACGGGAAGGAAGATGCTTACTCTTTGTAGGCTATCCATTATTTATTTCCAGAGGCTATATTTTTTTTTTTTTTTCCTACGGAGACTTTCTGTGTAATGCATATAACCCAACACGCTGTAAGTTGCATTTTTTTATTTTTTTATTTTTTTTTTTTAAATGAAATATCTGCTGTGGGAATGCTTATCTATTGGGAATCTTTCTAACTGGCCCAAGCCATCTAGACAGATTTGGCTATAATATATTTTATGAATTAGAAATAACCACAACCAAAAGTATAGACTGTATTTCTCATGTTACCACAATATCTATTTGTCTTTCTGTGTGCAAAACACAGGACAGATTTATCATTTATGATGATAAAATCTAAGCACTTTATTTGTGAGCACCATTGAAGTGCAAAGAATAAATTTAGTTTATTACTAAATAGCTTGCCATACTTTGTAAAATTTGCCATTCTGTTAGTATGATTTTCCAGTCAGTAACATGATATGCTGTTAAGCATAATTTTATGAAAATTTTTCATAACTGGAAACTCAGTGGCATTTTTTTAAAGACTGAAGCAGTTGTTATACTGTTATTTCCTCACATTATTATGTGAGAACAGTTTTCTTATTGGGAGGAGTTACTAATATTACAAATACTAAACTACTAATAGCATTTTAAAATTTTTTACTCTGTGCAAGGCAGTGCCTTAAGAGTCACTGTATAAAGGCGTAGAAATTCTGTATTTATAGTTTTCTTCTGATTTCAGATGTAAGGAAGTTAGAGTTGTTGGGCTTGATATATGGTTTATTGCTCTTGCTATTTTAATTCAATCTTTGCTTAGAACATTGAAAAAAAAATAAGGTTGGTGTTAGGTTCAGCAAGTGTAATTGAAAAGTTATAAATACAATTGCTTTCTGAATGACACATTGCACAGTAGCGTGCTGAATGTTTGGCAGTATCATAAAAAAATCCAAACTTTGTGTATAATGACAGCTTAATTCTGAACTTCTGAGAGAAGAAATATTAAAAAAGCAAGGAAGAGTGATGGTGTAGCTTGTGTCTGAGTGGAAGGGCCATAGCCAGGCCCCTGAATGTTGCCATGTTTGCACATACACCCGCACATATGTCAAACTATGACAGACATAGCAGCTGGTATTTTTAAGAAGTTTTCAACGTGGAGACACAGAGAACTCTTTAGATGACTTGTGGATATTTGAAACTGGTTAATTTTCTACAAATACTGAGGAAACGCTTTTTGGGAAGCTTAAGAATTTTAAAAAATTTTAAATTTTTAAAAAAGTCTATATTTGTCAATATGTGAATAATTACTGTAGTTATGTAGCTCTAATTCCCAAAATATCTAATTGTCTTTAAAATCTGTAGTAAATATTTTTTGTTACTTTCATTCTTTTTATCTTTCTTCCTTTTCTGATAAATTTCTGGAAGGAATGGGTTGATAAATGAAACATCTAAAGTGCTGAAATTTCTCAGTGAAATAGTAAAATAATTCTCATAAAATGTCATAAGTACTCTTAGATGGGATGAAACCACTGAAGAAGTGACAACTTGAGTAGGCCTTGAAACACCCATGAGATCTCACTGCACATATGGACTTCAGGGTCTGCTGATGGGGTTCTGGTGTTGGGCATTGACTGATGTTGTAAGTACAGCCTCAGCTTGCTTCAGCAGCAATAGTGAGGGTGCTCTTCTTCATGCCAGCAGTATCTGCTGTCTCCCCTTCCTCATAGCATTAGGTACAAGTTAAATCGGGGGAAGTCCTGCTCAACACTTTACTTGGGCCTGTAGGATATTTGCTTTGCTGCATCACCTGCACTGTACGTTTTCAGGGCTAGAAGGCCAGCTGTGTGAAGGTCATGTCAAGAGTTATCTTTGGCTGTAAATGGGAGTAACAAAAATTTAACAGTATAAAAGATGACTATAGTGTGCAGAATAGCAATATCAACATTCCTGTTGCCTAAAAGTGATAAGCATATACTTTGTCCTGGCTTCAGAGACAAGGCAATGACTGAGCTTTCATAACACCGTCCACTGAAGTTGGAGCTCTGTGGGCTGGTGACTCAATTTCTGCTTTAATGTTAGTGTGAGATGAATCAAATTACAGAGGGGAGTTCGTAATGCCAGTAAGAAGTCTTTAGTGAGACAATATTGTCAGAAGGCTGCGGATGACCACATAAACTTATATGCAAACCCAATTTTTTGTTAATGATCTTTTGTACAATAGCTATTAAGTGGATGAAGGAGTCCAGATGGGTTTGTGCTTTCCCTGAATCTGAAAGCTACATGAAATGTCTCTTGTCCCTGACTCTCTGGTTGTCTCCTCCTCATACCCTTAGACCTGTACAAAAGAACCAACCCACATGGGTGCCTATTTTTACCTTAAAACCTGTGTTCAGAATATCAGGAGGACACCATTTACTTACTCTATCTCAAGTGACTGCTTCAAAAATCTCGTATTCTCAAGTGCCAACAGGAAATGTTACTTTTGCTGGATTTTTTGTACAGCTCTGTGGCCCAAACAGTGCCTGTTACAAAAATGTAGTAAAAAGTATGTTGATATGAATGATCATTTTTGTTATCAGCCTATGCCAAAGATCTAACAGATACAGAACCTGAGATTCCAGGGAGTCTCCTAATGTATCACTGCTTCAGTAACCTGCATTTATAGGTGAAAGGATTGAGAAAGTTGTTAGTAACTCTTGCAGTCAACATATGTGCATCTGAAGCAAAAGACTGCCTGTTTGGGTTGGTTTCCTGCCTGTGGTGAGTGAGAGTCAGTTTGTAGTCTTGTATTTAAAGAATGGACAGATAAATGTTGAAACAGTATTGTGGTTTGTCAGTATAATGGTTTAGAGTAGAAAGGATTGGGAGCAGGTAACCTTTGATAAAACATTGTAAAAAGTTTCCCCTGAGTAATCGATATGTATTTACTGCCTTAATTTTGTCTCAAGTTTTTTTTTGGCACATCTCCAAAAGTTCAGCTCCTCTCATTTTTCAGATCTCCTTTATTTCCCAAATGCCTGTCTGATTTATATTGAGCAGTTGTGGGAAAAAAAAAAAAAAAAAGAATCCCAAGTCCACATGCCACAAATGAAAAATTTAAGACAAAAGATTTTAGTGACGGAGGGAGGAAGGGAGGAAAGCAGAATTCTTGTAATATGGCAAGGGGAAAAAATTGAATTTATAAACCATTTCAAACTTAGCAGTGTAGGAATACATTGATTAATTTACTGTCAAATTGTTACTTGAAGTGTTATATCAGCATTGGGACCAAGGAGAAAAAGCCAGGCTGATGGCATCACTGTTGTGCTGTGGAGAGCAAACTCAGGGCGGTACAACAGAGCCGGCGGCGGGGAGGAAGGAAGCTGCCCTGGATGGGAGCTCATGCATCTCGCTTACCCGCTGGAGGAGGAGACTGAAGCGTGACTCTCCTGAGGCAGCGTATCTTGCATTGCTGCCAAATCTACTGCTTTTGGCAGTAGTCTAACACTTTTATGAGTCATCTATCATCCTACCATTTTTTCAGTTTTTCTATCACCAATGTGAAACAACAGATTTTCCCCTCCTCCTTTTCTAATCCTGCCCTTGCTGTCTGTTTCCAGGCTGCTGTATGAGCAACATGCATGTGCTGATCCATTGCTGCCCAATGATGGGAACTTGTCCCTTTGTCACCCTCCTGAGGTGCTGGATGGGCTCCATTCAGCTCAGCTTCTTCCCCATCCTTTTTCTGAGAAAAATAGCTGGTAGGTTCAGGTGCCAGAGCGTGTGTTAGGATATAGGTTAAATTGCAATGCTGTGAAATGTATCCCAGTCTGTATGTGTGTATCAGCCATTTAGTAGGGAAGAGGTCCATGCCAAGGGCAGACTGGCACCTAGCCATCACATCATCTACTGTATGAATTTCAAATATTACTAGGTAGGACCATGGCTACTCATTGTCTTTTACTCAGGTCTCAGGCTAAAGCCATGATCTAGACCTTAAGCCTTACGGGAAGCTGCCAGTGCTCCTGCGATTGTCTGTGAAACTCTTGTTTTGACACACATACCGTATTCTTGTAAAACATCAAGATACAAGTTCAGTATTCATTTCAGCAAACAGGAGAATTGAATTCTCTCTTCATTAGCAGTGCGTGAAACAGTGTCTGCTGGTTGGTTCAGGGCTTTGATTTTTATTCTAAACCCAGATGGAAATATTTGCATAAGTCCTACAGTAGTCCTTTGTGGGGGTTTTTTAGTTCTTCGCACCCCAGTTAATATTGCAAACTTAAGAAATCCTCTAAAATTACTCTTTTCCATTATGCCTGTTTCAGAATATTATGAATATGACAGAAAGATCTAGAAAGCGCAGCTAGTGCTGCTTTCCAACAGGCTGTGGAGCTGCAGTGATTATTTGTGTGTTGTGTGTGTGTGTTTATCTCTTTTGGCTAGTGAGACCTTCCACGTTTCCCCATTTTTATTTCTTCTCTCCACACACTCCTTCCCAGCTGCCATAACCAGCGCAGCACTCGCCCTCTGGCCAGTATGCGGAATAAGCTGTTTGTGAGGCTGCTGGTAATGCCTCTCAGTCCGCCACTAGACAGGACACATGCAGAGATGCTTGGCATCTGTGCTCCGACTCACTGTCTAGCAGCCTGGTACCACCTGGTACCCTCTGGTCCAGAGTTTGCTGCTGTACTTGGTCCTGAGGACTCTGCAAAGAAACCCTCCCTGGGCCAAACGCATCCCCAGAGTAGCTTCTGCTGCATTTTTGTGAAAAGGATACATTTGGCAGGTTTATGGTTTGTACTGCTGGAGAAGCAGGATGTTGAATAATATTTGTCTTTGTTTCATTGAAATTCTACTTAACAGCTGTAGCTACAGCTCTTAGCCTGCATGGAAAATATTAGTGATTTCTTGGGTTTTCTTTTTTCAACGCAATTCAGCAGATCCCTGGTTTCCTCCCAGGGAGCCGCCATGCTTGGGGTTGTCTTGTCTCCTACCACTGTCAGTATGATAGGGGAGTCTACATACGCTTAGTGCCCCATACAAGGGGTAGAAGCACTTACTGAGACAAGACTTGAAGTATCTGGAGGTTGAAGAGGGAGGGTTTTTTTACTCAAAATACTTTATTTTATTGGAATTGGTATTTATTCTACTCGTAAAAGTAAGTGAATTCACATAAGTGAATTCCCTTTTCTCTGTTGCCCGGTTTCACCCTACCAATGATTTACTTTCCATTTTTATGTTTAGTAGTATGGTGCCTGTACAGTATTTATTTTTAATTGTGTGTTTGCATGTGTTTGTATGTGATTTACTGTTGAATATAAATAACCAGTGTCTCTCCAGTTTAGAAATTCTGCTGCCCAGGCTGACACAGAGATCCTTTCATGAACCTTATCCTTCTGAAACTCCCTGTGATTGGTTTTTAAAAGCTGGGGTCAGTGGACCGTAAGTTTGTTACATTTGTTAGAGATGCCATTTTGCATTCACTGAGAAAGTGCTGTTGCATTTTGACACCATTTCCTGTTGCCTTGTCTCCTGTTTTAGACCAGTGTGGAATATATTCAGAGATGTGTTTTCTGAAGTGTAATAATAGGTATATAATAGTCTAAATTACTAGTCTGCTTGGCTGTGTACATGTGTTTCATAAGCAAAGTCTGTATTCATTCTGAGGTGTTTTCTGCATTGAAACAGCACAACAATCCACATAAAATCAAGAAATGACTAGATGAGCACTGTATATACAGTAGCCAGTGGATTTTGAGTTTATTTTCAGTTGCCACACACGTAGCTGTTTTCAGTATCTTTTGGGTGGCAGCTTTTATAACATTAGAGGTCAGAGTGAAATTGTTGTCTATTTCATCCTTCTAAAAGCATACAGATGTAACATTCTTTGGATCAAATCCAATCTATTTTCCCCTTGGAGTGCAAGTGTTGAAAGTATGAAAACACCACAGCTGCAGTATTTAGATGTATGGGATAGGTGCAAACAGTACAGAGCTGATAACTTCCACGGTAGCTGCTTTCACGGTGGTATGTGAAGATGTTGAGAAGGTTGGCAGTAGCAGTTGGTGAGCCTGCAAGCATACAAATTACTGGCCAGTGCCCCAGCACAACATCTACATAGCAGACATAGATATGTCATACCTCCACAGCTGTTCCATCCCTCCTGTGACATTACATATGGTGAGGGAAGTCTACCCAATCTCTGCACTGAGTTTTCCTTCCTCAGGGGAGTACCATTGGGTTCTCTGAACCAGTAGCCTGTGTATATACACTTTTTTTGATCAATATTAACAGTGTCCTGATGTCACATTTGCTAATTCTACAACTTTGAGTGATACCAGTTGTTGACTTTGTTTCTTTTTGCACCTCTCTGACACCACAATCCTCCTTTTCCCCATTACTTACCTTTTTCCTTCCTTCGCATTTTTCTTTCTCAGCATGCCTATTAAAATAAAAAAAAACCTACCCAAGATAACTCAAAAATACATATATGATAACTGTCTTCGGGTTTTCATATTACTAGTATTATTCGAATCAGGTTACCCATTTGGAAGATACATTGTGGGAAAACACATCTCTGAGTGGAAGGAGGTGATGATACCCATGCAAAGTAGTTAACAGCCTCACAGAGCGATAGAAATGATACTTTCAAAGACCCAAGAGGTTGTTCTCACTTGTATTTGATGCTCATCTGAAAAACATGAATTTCTCCACTTCTGTTTAAATAAAATTTTAATCTGGAATGTCATGGCTGCATGTCACCCACTATGGCTAGATTTGTCTAACTTCTTGTCAAGTCAGGGTTTATTTGTACAGAACTAATTTTAGGGTTTTCTTTTCTACGTAAAATGGTAGAGTTGTTTTTTTCACTTTGATTTAATTTGTCAATATCATGTAGCATTTCTACCTCCATCTCTGCATCCATCTCTAGTCTTGTCTGGTTTGTAGATGATGGCACAGATTCGACATTTGGCATTTTCTCATGGCTTTTGGGGAACTAAAAAAGGCTGACAGTCACTGGCTGATTGGTATGATAGGAGAGGTCAAATTTAGGATCAACATCACTTTGTGTAAAAGTAAACAAAACACCACTGAATTTTTAGCTATTTGTGTAACGTTGAATTTGGACTTTGGTATACAAATTAATTAGGTATAGAAACACTTGATAATATGAATTAAATATAATCCATATTAACATTTTTGGAATTACAGAAGCAATTTTTTTTTTTTTCATAATTATGGGTGCCAAAAGCATGGATGCATAACAATACAAGGTCCCAGTATGAGCATAATTACAAAAAGTCTTGTGAAAAAGAATTATTTTCTAATTGCTATGATTCTACCAAACTGTTTTACCATTTGTTTTTCATAAGTATGAAATAAGAAAACTAATTGTTTTAATCTCCAAGTATAGTTTGTAACACTGGTGTAAAACCAGTATCAGTGTTCCTATTTCTTACAGGGAAATTTATGCTATGTGCTACCACAGAGCCAGGAACTCTCTTATACCATGTGAGCAAATATTAACTTGAGACCAGCATCAAACAATAATTTTTGTCTTTCTCTTTCTTTAAAATATGACATAAACAATCATAATTTGTCTTAAGGATCAGAGACCAATTTATGTTTGAAGTACTAAAGAGTTTTTCTGTTGGCTTTATATGAGTTACACTGAAGCCTTAGACAGTTGTCACAAGGATATCTAGTCTTGGAGAGAAACTTTCTAAGTAATCTTTAAAAGTGGGGAGCTAGTGACAGAGCTATGAATTCTCTATGGATTTTGGAATTCATCATTAGGTTGTCTATATTCATTTTTCCAGGGAAAGTAGTAATTTCTTGAGAAAGGTAGGAAGTTCATTAAAAAACAAAACAAAATAAAAAAACCCACAAAAAACCACCAAAACACTCCTTGAGTCCCCAGTAATGACACTCAACTGTGGAGTCTTTCCATATGTTGTAGACAAGTAAACAAGTGGATTATTGAAATCGTTGCAAAAACACATGCTTTTGCCTTAGAGTTGGTCCAGAAAGATAAGAAAAGCTGTAAAATTAACCATATTTTGAAATAGCATATGCATAGACTCTTGCCCATTGATTACAGGGTAGAATCACTTTAAATATGGTTTCACTTGCAGATACTAGCTAATTCTTAAAAAGGGAACCACAAATGGTATTTTCTTGAATCACTTAGCAATACCAAAACACAGATCAGAATTCTAATTTCTCTTTGTCAGTCACAGATAATATAAAGATAAAAGCTGTTGCAGCATATGAATATTAATTTGTTAACCATATTTAAAAAACCCTTCTGACCACTTAGCCCTGTGTTTTTGAAGCAGTATTCTGGGAAGTAGCTGTTTGAATCCTATTAATTTAAATGAGAGTCAAATGGCAGTCTGTACAGACCTCTTTGAAAATTCGAGATTTAGTTCTTTATTCTTATTTCTTTCAAGCTATTGTAGAAGACTTTCATGTATTTAGTGGACTTTCAAAGGCAGACATATATAGTGCAGTTAAAATACTACAATTTAGTACTTGCACTGCCTAAGATGTCATTTCCCACAGAGTAAAAGAGTATAGTTAAAACATGTTGTTTTATTTGATGTTGCAAGATTTAAGGCTTCTACTTGTTCACAGTGTAACTGGTGAAAACTTTATTGCCCGTTGTCAAAAAAAAATAATTTTAATTTAATTTTTGAAACTTGAATCTAAATCTTAGATCATACTTCCTGTATAATTACACACACTTATTGGAATAGCATATGGTGAAAATATATAGAACTTTGCAATATAAAAGAAAAGAAGAGAAATGCTAAGCTTTTATGTTGATTGCACCTGTATGGGGGCTTTATAAGCTTACAATTTGAATCATTTATAGATACAGACTCAACATAGCTCTAGCATAACTAGTACAGCAAGGCTTTCCCCTCCACACACACTCTTTTTTTTTTTTTTTTTTCTTTCTGCTGACTGAATGATAGGCAAAGCAATTTTCAACAAATGTCTCCCAGTAGGCTGTCATCATGGAAGCCTTGTAATGTTGCATTTTAACCTTAGCACTGGCGACTATCCAGAAATTATTTCGTTTATGCCAGACTGTTCTGTACAAAGCACTTTCCACTATATGGGGAGAGAATAAACTTTAAAACCTGATGTTCTCTCCATCTTCCCATCATTTTATCAAATATTTTTCATCTCTGTTCTTCTATGTTTGTGAGGATGTAGCAAAAATTAAATAGCATCATGTCCCTTTTTTCTTGGGGTGATCTCAATTTCATTCTCATCATTTGAGAAGTTTGAAAACTCCCAGGTGACTTAGGTACCTAATTGACATTTGTACCTTCCAGAATGTTTAGTGTCAGAATTTGATCATTACAAGAATAAATTCTACTTCATTATATCCAAGCTGTTTTCTTTTTAATAGTTTGGTTTGTTTTAAAACTCTTATGTACACCCTAGTGCAGGCACTCAGGTGGTAATACTACTGTCTTCTGTAAAACCTTTTTTAGTTGTTGTTTTCTATATATCCATTAATCCTTTAGTGTGGGCTAAAAGCTTTTCAAAAAAACCCTGGAAGATAAATGATCCCTTTAATTAAGTCTGAATCTAGATTTTTATTCAGGATTAAGTAATGAATAAGCTGGTGGTCAGGTCTGGTAGCTATAAAGCTTCATAGATTCTCTATGCCCTATTTCCTAAAACTTGCACTCCTAAAATTCCATCAAACGGTTATTTGGAACTGAAGGTATACATTTTAGCCAATCTCCTCTGTGAAGTACATCTATCCTCTGTAACTGGATGGAAGATACATTTAAATTCATAACGTCTCTTGAATTAATCTTCCCATGTGATCTGCATTTCTTTATCCATAGACACTGTAATGATTTATAGGTAGAGATGAGCAGGTATTTGCACAGTGTTATCTCATACGTATGAAGCCTGTGGTGATAGACTTGTTGGCAGTACTTCATGTTAATTTTCACAGAATGAAAATGCAGTTTTGAATTATTCCACAACTCAAACCCCCACCATTTCCAAACTCTTGACAAGTAGCCTTTTGCTCTGCCCGTTCAAGGTAGTCTGAACTGCAGCATGGTATGAATAATGGCTTCAGAGAAGATGGTGTTGGTTAGTACTTTTATTGCTCCCATTGTGGTAAGGAGTTCGTGTCTGTGTTCTTGCAGATCTTGGAGACATTATTCAAATAATGCTTTGTGTTAGAAACTGATCCAGTCTTTGAAATTGTTGGCATATTACATTGGCAAAGGCAGCTGATATTTTCAGCTCCTTCTACTGAATTCTCTTTTTTGTTTCCTTCTTTTTTTCATTAGTATCTCCCTTTCCATGAGAGGAACTTTGTCATGCACTAAATGGTTCCTGGTGAGACAGTGCTTTTCCATGGATGGGGCACTGGCGTCAGAGTCACCAGTCTAGTTTCTGTTCTGAATTTGGCTATTAACCAACAGAATAACCTGCAATTTATAATCAGATTCATTTTAAGTATAGGTCAAAGTTGTTTCAGAAGAGCCAACTACTATTTGCTTAAGTATTTACATACGGACAAAGAAGCCTAATTTGAAGGTTTTGCTCTAGAAGTCTTGACCTCTGTGGTTTCTTTGGTTTTATTTCTCCTTCAGTTTCCATTGTTCAGAGGCTCAACTACACATAATTTACCCACTGTAAAGTCAAATATTTTCAATCAGTCAGTTCACTTACTAAGGTTACTGGTGCCATTTTGTACAGTATTTTTTGTGATTGCAGTAATGGAAACATAAAATTGTCTCAAGAACAAGAGCATTTTATAAGGGTCAAAGCAGTGGCCTCTGTTGCTAGAATCTTTAAAGCAATACAACCCATGAACAACTGTGGTATTCCAGTGGATGAGTTCTGATGCTATCTAATAGCTCACAAAAAGATTTTCTCACATATCTGATGTGTGGGAGCAAAGAAATTAAGATCAGAATTCACAGGCACCCAAATTCTCCAGAGATGACCTTCTGAGATTTTGTAAGCAGAAAAATAAAACCATGTTTAGTAAAAATAGCAAGGAAACAAGATTTCAAGATTTAGACTTTATTTATTTATTGAGACTTGAAATATTTTGTAGTTAGAGAATTTCCTTTTCAATCTGTTTCTTTTACGTCAGTGTGTTTGCTTCCTGTACGTGATGTCTACTGCCTGAAGAGTATAGTTCACCAAATGTGGTTGGGAAAAAAGGCAGAGTTTTGCTAATAAGAATCTCATATAGACAATTAACTTAAAACTTCCAGGAGACATTATTAGTTGCAGGGATAAGGGTCAGGTCTCTTTGTGGATATATCTTCTGTTGGCTTTCAGCCTAACAGCTTTAGGGGACATTAGCTTGGAACTGAGCAATATAAGCAGAAAGAAGTCTGTTGCTGCTGCCTGGTGGGAGCTCACAGATGCTTGTAATAAAAATTGTTAAAAATTGTTTCATTAGTTTGCAAAAAGCAGATTTCTTGGAATACTGTACCTTCTTTTGCCAGGAATATTTAATTTCTTTTATGTTCTGCATGTGACAAATGCAAGCAGGAGCTAGCTCACAATTAATTATGATGATATATAGGACTTAAAATAAGCACTCAGCATTTTTCCATTTGCACACTGAAAACAAAAGATAATTGGGTAGAAAACAGTATGACATTTAATACAACTGTTCCTTGAAGTGGTAAATTTTTCCAAAAGATAGAGACTTACCAACCTTCTAGAATTACATAATATCATAGACATATAAGTTAAACTAATCAGATATGCCCCGTGCCCTCATTTTGTAAGTGCAATAGCTCATTTAGCTGTTAGCAAAACCTTGCTTAGTGGTGCATCAATAATTAGAAACTGTCATTGTCTGTGTGTGAGTAACACTTTGTCTCCCTCTTGCTATTTTGCTATTTGGAAAAAAACTAATCACATATCACATTTTATCTGTCCTGGCATACAAACATAGTTGGACACTTCAAGATGTCTATACAGAATTTTTAAAGTATCACAAAGTTATGTGTAGAATTTTTATATTTACAAATACAAGCATGTATTTTTATCCAATAGACATATAGGAAAGGTTGCAGCACATTTGCAAATCAACATACTCTTGTATTTAATACACCTACTTTTCATCCAATTGAGAGTGTGTATTTTGAAAATGAAAAATATCTTGTTTTCTTATTTGAAAGGAATATTTGTACTTAAACCTGCTTAGAAGGTCAATGGTGAGCCATTTACTGATGATCTTTTTAGCTGACAGGCTCTGAGCTCATAGCCGTCCATCCGTTAGGGGGAATGGGCACAGTGGAGGTCACAGTTATGTCTGTCAGCAACTAAACAGCCAGAAATTATTAAACCACTGTAAGCCTGGGCTGCAAACGAGACGGACAATCTTGCTACACGATAGTGTTTCAGCATTTCTTTGCAGATCAAAAGAGTGTCTTTTCAAACCTACCCTGTTACAGATCACCTTTTATGGGGACACAATTGCTCTGTTCTCCACGGCATGCGTTTTATGTGCAACAGCACCTTGTGCGTAGCCTTCTTCACTGGTTCTGTTGCTGCCTTTCAACTGAGCAGCAAAGGAGGAACAATATATCTTTAGGTATGGATTTGGGGTCAGGCGCGTTGCATGAAACTACTTTTAATTCATGTTTGGAAGCCCATCCTGTTCCTTTTAAAAAATTGTTACATACAGAAAAGAATCATGACTAAACTATTATGAAAGTGGGGAGATTTAAAGCAAAGCTACTGTAATCATTCCAGCAGCTCTGTGACAGTGATGCACAGCCTTTAGTGACCTACCTGTGGACATCAGCTGGAGTAGGTGGGAGACTTTCCCTTTTCCTTCAGAGACATATGTACGTGATAGTGCTGAATGTTTTTTCTTCCATTTTTAATGTTCAGCTGGGCCAGGTTCATTCATTGGTGGGATCCTTACTTATCTGTTCAAAAAACAGTGGGAGAAGAGTAAGATTCATCCTGAATGAGATTATGTGAATGATTGAGCTGTGCTCTTTCACTAAAAATGACAGTGGTGCAAAGACCTGCTTGCCTGAAGTCTAGACAAGATCAAAACCCGAGTGACAATTAGATAGGTTAGGTAGATGATGATGAAGCCACTTGTCTGGGAGGAACATAAATCCTAGAGATCCCTCCATGCTAGGGAGAGGACGATGCAGAGATGATGTAGGATCTTTACATCTATTCAGATTTGTAAACAATAACCCTTAAAAATAATTTGTTGATGATATTTTTTCAGTCTACTCACTGTAGCCATCTCCCAGTGAACCGGTTTATTTATACCCATATGAGTCCCACAATTCAATATTGGAGTGCACTGAAATGTACTGGGATAACTCCAAAAGTTACTTGGAAGCTCACAGCTAGTCCTTAATGCAACTGTTCGCATTACTTAATGGTAACACATTCAGAGAGTGTATTGCACTGCTTCTCCAATGGAAGAATTGGCTCCCTGTTCACTTGTGTGCCTCTCAGGTTGCTCATACAAATTCAGAAAGCCCTCCTTGAGAGACAGCTAGCCTCAGATGGCGCTATAGAAGTGCAGATCACCTAAGGTATAGTCTAGCCACTGTTTAGCTGTAAATATCTGGGGACTGCATAAAATTTAGCTGGCGCTAAACCAACACTAAAAGATTTGGGTTTAATTTTTAAACTATTTCCAATTATTTTTTTTAATGGAAATTCAAAATAATGAAATAATAATGTAGGACTTGACATATTCCCAGGACAACTCACCTGCACCAAATTCCTACTGTCTCCAGGCTGGTGGGATTTCAAAACTTGATTCAAAGACCAGCTGCCTGAATTTGTAGGAAATGTATTAAAGGTGCATGATGTCATGGACTCACATGCATACATATATATATGAATAACTGGATGACTGTAAGAATATGGACATAGCCCCTTTGTCTCAGATGGCTCCTTGACATGCAGTGCCAAGACATTCAGTCCCACACATGGGCTCTGGAGGGGATATTTCATTTTCCTCCTGCTGTATGTAAAAATATGAGAGAGGATTTTTTTTAAGCAGTGCTCTTTGTTATTCACAATCTGTAAATATTTATGGGCTGTAAGAAAATATACCTGCTAGTTACTACTCCATAGGAAACAACAGACAGAAAAGAAAATGCTATAAAACAAAGGAGATGCTGAAATATATTTTATCAATTACTGATAAGTACTAGAAATTAAAATTATTTTTTTCAGAGACATGATTAAAACCAGATAGCAGTGAAGTTAAACCATGCCTTTGAAGAACCTAGCTCCAAAGGCTCTACTTAGTAGAAGTCATAAAGAGTGACTACAGCATTCTCAGAAATGGATGACAGTTGAGTGGATTGGAAAAGTAAATTATTCTCAGTATGTTTCCAGAGATGATGATGGGTAATCTATGTAGACAAACCTGCTTGAGAAATCTCTTTAATTACAAAGCCAAGGGGATTTTATGATCAGGCTCATATGAATTGGCATGACCATGCACTGCTTTATGTATTAATCCGAGAGACCTTTTGGTTTAGATGGGCTGTATCTACATTGCATTCAGTGTTCAAACATTTGAATTAAATTTGGATTTTGGTGCCATGTAGCCTCAGTGGCATGCAAAATACTCCTGATTGAAAAAATTAATCTGAGAACTTGGAAAAAAGCCTTTTCTGAATGCTGAACTTATACTATCTTGGCTACGTGATTCTCAATACCAAAACTAGCTATCTGAAGCATTCCAGAGAGAATGTGCTTATTTTTATTAATGAAATGCCTACACTAAGAATTCATGTTTGCTAGGATGAAAACGGTTAGGTAAAATTAAGTATAATATTATCGTAAGGTATCTTCTCAGTTAGGAGTCTCATGAAAGAAACCTTTCTTCTCCCCAGATGTTAAGATGACCCATAGGTCACAGACAGCTGTTTGCTCTCTCTAAGGAAGGCAGAGGAATTTTCTACCCAGGGTTTCTGTAGATGGAGCTGCTGGAGTGCCATTTTGTTGTAGTTCTTGCCATTTGCAGTAAATGTGGATAGTCCTGCTTATATTTTGTGAATAACAGGAGACAATACTCTGTGTGTCTTGTATCTCTTCCAATGGGAACATGAATGATTGCAGTGTTTCAAAATCTATTGTGCAGTAAAGGAGCAACAGTATGCTGTGATTATCACTTTCCATTGCCAGGAGCACCGTATAAACTGATTTGAAAACTTGCTTGAGTTGTTCTTGTCTCAGCTTCTAAATGTTTGCAATGTCATCTAATAGCTTTATACTAGTGCAGTGCTTCTGAAATGGCAGACTGCAGTCCAGGTCCAGACCACAGGCAAATTTTGCGTTACAAGCCTGTTTACAAGCGTGTGATGTCTGTAACTTTCCCGTGAGGAATCCTAGATTTCTTACTTGTGATATGGGGTGAAACTTCCACACAGTGACAGAGCTCTGAGCTTTGACGTCAGCTTGAAGTTTTTATTAGCAGGCCTGGTAAGGTTGGAGCTGGCTCATTGCTTCCTGCTGAGCAGACTGTGGTAAGGTCTGATCACACCTTAGTAAAAATTAGTGGATGCTGGTAAAATTAGCTTCTGGGCCTTGAAAAATATTAATTGAGTAGTCTTCTAATAGTACATTGTAATTCAGGTTAAAGAGCTTAATCAGAATCTATTACATGCTGCTAAAGTGGCTCAATAATGGAGGGCTGATTCATAACCATCATAATCACTTCATTGCACTTTTAGTTTAGATCTGTTTTTCTTCTTGCTTTAGTGCTCAGTAGAGACTTCATAGCTAGAAAATTCTTTGAATGAAATGTTTGTAATATTAAAATTTTGGGGTTTACCTATGAAATAATGAAATAGTAAAAGACTTAATTGAAGGGCAGTTCATTTAAGTGTTACTACTTTACTTGCATTTGTGGTGTAAAAAGACTTTCTGACCGGTATACCGACATTTATATTTAAAACTTTTCTATCATCTTGGAAAATCCTCGAGTTGGATATTTTTAGGAAAGTGTCTTTAATTTTTGAGAATGTTTTGCTTCCTGTACTGCTTTAAAAACACTGGCTTCCAGTATTGTCTGAGCTGATCAGGAGTTTGAAATTGCTGCTGAATTTATAAAATAGATTATGATATACTCATATCACTCCTTTCCAAAAAGTCTTTTGCCCCAAATAAGGTGTGACAACAATAAGAAGTGTAGCTGGAGCTGCCTCTGATGTCTCCAGGGGAGCTGCTTGTGAAGCTTAAAAAACTGCTGGGCTCAATTATTCTTACTGCTCCTTTGCTGGATGTTACCTTTCCCCATAGCTGAGATTCTGCAATAGGTCATGGGATGATTCTGAGTCTTTTTCTATAGAGCTGAGTTTGAATTACTACTGCAGGGCGATTGCATATGAAAGACACATAATCCATTATAATGCCTCTTCTGTAGGGGTCATGACAAGTGCCTTGTAGGTGATAGACCATTAAGTCACTATAGTTGTTTCTGGAATTACTGTGTATCTATGCTCAAATAATTTATCTGGAAAATGGTGATTATATGGTTTTTAAGTTGGCCTGTTCCTGTAGTCTTTGTGCAGGTTTCATGTCTTCAATTGTTGGGTCAGTAGCAATGTCCAAATGTACAGACAAAAGACATGGTCTTCAAGGGGGCTCAACTGGTGACCATCACCCTTGTTCTTTAGGGAAAGCAGAGCTGTCTGACCAGCAGACCTTGGTTCAAGGCTTTAGATATGCCACTGATTTACTGACTGATATCCCCACTCAGTTCATCTGTCTGTATGATGGGAATAAAATCACTTCAGCTTTCCTCCAGGTCAAATCATGTGTGCAATTTTTTATGAAGGACTTTGAATTTATGCATTCCTATGTAAGTAATGCAGTGTACTATGGTATTACATTGTGCCAGAGTGGATTAATTTAATTAATTAATCTTGATTTAAATAATGTTTTAAAAGTAGCCTCTATTTGCATAATTGATTTAAATTTTGCTTTGTGTGTTTCTGTCTCATGATTTTTCTAAAGAAAGATTGATTTATAGTTGTTAGCAAGCATTGATTTTAAATGAAATACATAATGGATTAAACTCATTATTTTTTTTTAGGAGAGGGTTGGGTTTTTGTGTGTGTGTGCTTGTTTTTTTTTTTAATACTTGAAGATGTCACTCTTGTGGAATGATTTGCTTGTGCTAGTTTAAAAGAAAAAACTCCAGACAAGAGCAGCAAAACCACTCTGGACTGAATAAGAAGTGTCTCGGTTATGATGCTTACTTAATTTTTCAAAATCAAGGCAAAGATTATGTTCCATTGGTTAACTGCAGGTGAAAGGAAGCAGAGAATTTTAAGAAGAGATACATGAGTAAGTGTGTCAATGTGTTATGTTTTAGAAGGCAAGAAACACATATACTTTGTATATTCAGCATTGTGGTGGCATGTATGAGGTTTTGAAAGAAGCTGAGAAACAAGGAAGTAGTAAGTTGCTTTATAAGAAACAGGAGCAGAAAAGGAGAGAGCAAGTGTAGAAAAAAACAATTAAGAGTGAAGATGTACAAGACTTTGGAAGTAAGAGTCAGGACCTTAAGATTAATACAGAAAAGTATAGGTAACTTAATGTAACTTTTTTTTTTTTTTAATGGGTAACTATAGTGATATTGCCAGTGCAGGCAAGGATGGTAATTATTTTAGCAGCTATATTTTACATGTATTTGAACATGGGGAAGACCTTAAACAGGAATTTGCTGTAAGTGATGCAAGTAATGTGAAGTCTTGGACAAAGATTTTAGTGGAAGGATTGAAAAGGACAGGGTGGATATTGGAGATATCATAGAAAAGTACTGATAGGATTTGATGACAGCTTGAGATGTGATCAAGTGATGGAGAAAAGTGTTGAATGGGCCATGAAATTTGAAATCTAGAGAGTTGAGAAAGATAGTAGTATTGTCAACAGTAATGGCAAGGAGGTGAGAATTGGAAGAAAAGATAAGAAGTTCAATTTTCAAGAGGCTGACTTTGACATCAAAATTGTGTGTTTGAGAAGCAGGCAAAGAAGTGAGATAGCCTGCAACGTAAAGGAAATGAAAGATGCAAGTGAAGATTGGTGATTCATCAGTGTCGAAATGGTGCTGGAAGCTGAGGGCAGGTGAAGTTACTGAGAAAGGAGTAGGAAGAAGAACTG
Organism: Tyto alba; assembly: GCF_018691265.1. Lineage (NCBI taxonomy): Eukaryota > Metazoa > Chordata > Aves > Strigiformes > Tytonidae > Tyto > Tyto alba. The sequence continues at coordinate 8,647,889 of NW_024881261.1, forward strand.
GCTGGGATTTTGCACTGGAGATCAATGAATGCAAAAGGAAGAAAAAGGAAGCGTTGACCTGTCAAAATCTACAGTGGACAACCATGATAGGAAAGTAGAGCAAATACTGAATGTTCTATAGCTGCACCACAAATCAAATAAACAAATGAAAATGTTATCGAATATGGAGTTTGGAAGAGGATTGTAAATGGAATATTTAGAATAATTATGGAGCCTGAAGACAAAAAACCCTGAAGTGCATATGCACTATACCTGAAGAGACAAGGTAAGAAGTATTTTATAAGTAGAAGAGCTGCCGCATTACATATGTAACTAAAATGCTTGTTTATGATTTTTAGGAGAAGGAATCTATATTAATTAGTGGAAGCCCAAGTATGACGTCCCAACATTCCATTTTTGCTGTTTAGAAGGGTCCTTAGATTTTGGTATAGTTATTCTATCCAATGCATAGGATTAATTTCTCAGGTCAGGTATAACTTTATTGAGATTATTACCATTGGGTGTGTAGAAAAAGATGTCAGATATTGCTATCAACAGGTAGATGAAGAACTTCTAAATTTTCCTTCCATGATTTGAACTATTCAAGCTATTATCAAATCTTTTATTATACACTAGAATAAATCAAACCTCTCACTTAGCAATATTAAGATGATGTAAGAATTGCAGATTAAGTTTTTCAAATGTAAGTAGAGACTTTATGTTTCAATTTCAGAATATCTTTTAAAATATTTTTTAAAATGGCCTTCACTTCTGTGAGTGGATACTGAGCAAACCAGGCTTTGGCAGTGTCTATTACGTACTTTTTGCCATGCATAACACACCCGAAATCACTATGTTTTAAAAACTCTTGCTGTGCTTTCAAAATCCTAAAACCCTTTCTTTTTCAGATAGTTTATTGTATTGGAGGGAGCGGTGCAGATACACTTCAACATTGGACAGAGTTCAGGTGCTGCACTGGGCATTGCTAATGATACTCGAGCTTATTTTGCCTTGCTATGCAAAACACAGTGTCGGTGCATATGCTTGCCTGTGCTGGGTGCTAAGTTCTTCCTTGAGATCCTTTTTTCTGGCAGCATAGACAAGAATTCTTAGTTTTTATCATAAATTGTAAACAGTCATCAGCTCTTTACATGCATGAGAATAATTTGATTAGAAGACTTTGAGAGAAATGTACATGTATTATCTTTAATTTATGGAGCAAGTACATCTTAAGCAGCGTTTAGATGATCAGTTCCCCCTGTCTTAGATACCTTATGGCAGGACTTTTGAACACATCCAATAAATCCGTAATTCCTTCTGAGACACTAAATATTATTTTTAGTTTAAACATTGGGAAAGAAATATTTTTTTAAAGCTTATTAAAATGTTATATGAATATTTTTCAAATATAATTTATATTATCACTGATGCATAACCTTTCAAATGAATAATTCACAACAGCGAGTAGTCACTTTTGATAATCTATCATGGTATATTATGTTGGTTCTACTGAGAGATTAACACTTGCAGCCTAAGGAATAAAACTAGAGAATCTAATCCATTTGTTTGCCTAGTCACAGTGACAGATATTTTCTTAAATTAAAACCTATTAGTCTGAATTCTGAATCTTAAAATTGAATCTCATTTTAGCTCATTTTAGACTCTTATAAAACAGGATTATGATATATAACGTATCGGAGGCAAAGAAGTATGCAGACTATTGATTTTCAGCACAGTTTTCCTATCACAGACACTGAAGAATGTTTCTAACAAAAATTTATAGGATATTAAGCAGAGAAATGGTTTCAAAATGCTATTGGAAGATTAAGGAAATAGGATAGACCCTGTCTGTTAATAATTGGGTGTTATAATTTTTCTGAAAATCAGCTGAATTTGATATGGTTTTTCATCAGACATTATGGTGGCACATCTATTATAAAAGTAAGCAAAAATGTAAATGCTATTTTAATAATATTAGTTGGACCCAATCCACATCATGTTATAAAAGTACCCATGTAACTATATATAGTGATGTAGTAGAAGGTTTACCAGAGAAAAAACTGGGATATATGCAAATGATATAGTTTGTGTCTGTTTAACTTCTTCCATTTCTGCTCAATTAAATTTTAACTTCTGTAACCGAGAAATGGTAATGATGGACATTATTGCCTTTGTTGGTTGGCTTTGTCTAGAACCAATGGGGGACCCACTGGTGTCGTCTCCTGGCAGATACTCTGCAGGACAGCACAAATTGTGCTGAATTTAAGGAACATGCAGATGCTTCTGTGTGGTGGGACAGGGAGATATGAGAGCACTGGACCAAAAGATAGTTTCAGGAAGCATACTTCAGCAGTAAGGGAGAAGCTTAGGGAAAGCTTGTTTTTTCTGTTTAGATGTTAAGGAAGCTGCCTCATGTAAATTAAGCCCCTTGTTCATAAACCCCTTCCTCTTTACCTCATGTTGTGGGCAATGAAAACAGCACAAACACACAAATAATGATGTGCTTAAAAAAGTATCAAGGTAGATGGAGACTGAGTCTTGCAGGAGGGACATGTTCAGAAGAAATGGGTGTTGATTAAGGTTCATAACCTAATAATTAAACCAACTGCTTGTTGATCACAAACAAAAAATGAAACAAAACGCCATAACCCAAACACTTATTTTCTTGTATTATGCACTTCTGAATAGACAAGACCGGTTTTCACTATGAGGTAGCCAGTCTAAACAGTACTGTAAATAACCCTCAAAGCAATTGCTTTAAACGCTTCTAGTTCCAGCAGTTAAGAAAATTAGAGAAAAAGATTAGTGGCAAATTAGAGAAAAATACAGGATTATATAGTTAGTGGAGCTGCACCTGCCAAAATTGGGTGTGAAATTGGTCATAAATGAACTTGGTCAGACATGGTGTGGGGAGCTGCACCTTTCAGGACATGCACTTAGACAAGTGACTGTTAAGCATAATGTGAAAAAATGCATTTCCTTTTAGGCAGTAGTGGCTATTAAAACCACTTCTAAAAAAAAGACATATGAAATGAGGTTTTGGGATAGCTCTTGGCAACAAAAGTTGCCCCTTTTTGGCACCTTATTATGGAAACTATGGTACCTGATGGAAGCTATAGTAGCTATCTAAACCGTTAATTTGAACAAGGTATGCTGCTCGTAATCCACAGCATAGAAATTGCATCTCAGTGTATCTTTTCACAGAGTAGGTGGCCAAGTCATACAAGAACCAGTTAGCTACATCAGTATCGGGACTGATATACTGTGTAGTTCAGAGAAAGATCTTATTGATTTATCTCTTCTTTTGTCAGAGATGCTTTGAACAACCTTATAACCAGCCTGTTGCAACTCATACTGGGTGAACAGGTAACAATCTCTGAAAGTTCGTTTGTGTAGTATATAGTGCAGCTATTACGTGGCCCTGGGTAAAATACCAAGATCATGTTTAAGGATTAGAGTCTGCTAATATTAATAAATCATTCAAAATATAAGGCTTTGTTGTTGGTTTTATTCACGTCAAGTAAATTCTGTGATTTAATTAAAGTATTTTATAAAGAAACAAATTTTATTCTATAATTTACAACTTTAATGAGCAATGAAAAGGTAATTAAGTAACTTGAATCTGTTTTCTGAACCAGAATTGGTGTTCAATATATACTTGAAACTTAGTAGCAGAAGAGATGAAGCAAATACTATTGCAAGTTTTGCATAAAGAATGAAAACCTAAAGTTTTTTTAAACTGGATCAGAGGGTTAATTAGAATTACCATTGGGTCTTGTCATTGTCCTGCTTTTGCAACACTACTTACCAACCTGATACGATTTTGGAGTATAGTCCCTGATTGTATGCTAAAAGAGAAATCCTTCTGTTAAAAAACAAAACAAAACAAAAAACAACAAAAAAGCCCCCGGTATTATTTGTGAGTCTGGTCTAATATGTCTAAATCAGAAGTAAATGTATAATTAACCTTTTTTCATGATAAATTAACATTAATTTTCTTAGGATTAGTGGGAAATAGCATAATATAGGGCAGGTTTAGCATTCACAGTAACTGTCACATGGGACCTTTAACACTCTTACAGGATTAGTGCAGCCAGTGATTCATCCTGTTACCATGCACACAGAAATAGTGTGCAGCTTCTGACCATCAAAGAGGCTTTCCTAATTATCAGCTTTTACAAGTGAGCATAGAAAGATTAGAATATAAATATGAGGAAGATGGCTTCAGAGTTCTTGAGGGAACAAGATAAAATGCACTCATTCCCCAGGGAGTAGTTCAATTTTGAATTAAATTTTGCAGCATTGTTGGAGAACCCATCATTAGGAAGATAATTAATGAAAGGCCTGTTGTTAGGGATAAGTGAGTGTGGTGTCTGTATGTCTGTCCCTCTTTCTTTTACAAGGACATTTCTTCCTTGTCTTATTAATCTGAGCATTCTTTACGCAAGGAAAAAGACAATTTTTGAAGAGTGGAAAAGAACTTGAAAAGTATGGTTGAAAGTGTATGGTTTTGATGATACCGAGAAACAGGCCAGCCCTGTTTAGGTGCTGAAATACAGATTCAGTGCTTAATTTTTTGAATCGAAGAGCCCAGAAGCAGAATTCTTTTGCTTAAACACTTGAGCAAAATTAGGAATTGAAAATTCAGATGCTTTAGGAGGATTGTTCTGGTAAGTCAAATTAGTCACCTCTCCCAGCTGTGCTGTAATTCATGTTTCTCTGAAGCCTGGCGCAGAAAACTGTGGTTCAAAAGTTAACAAGGGATGTAGTTTGCCCTACCTGATGCTGCTCCCCCAGAGCTTGCACACAGACAGCAGCTGCAGCTCAGCAGAGGTAATGTGCTGAAACATTGTGTAATGTGTAACTCAATTGTATATCTGAGTCCATACATGAGATAGAAATTTTTTCAGACAACTCACTCCACCTTTGCTTATCTTTATCCTTTACTGTAGATGCAACAATTTATTGTCCATAATACACCACCCCTAACCTGCCCACCTAGGGTTCCTTTGTGCCTTCTTTGCTAAATATCAGCCCATGGAGGAGAAAATGTGGAACTGCACCACCTGAGCAATACATTAGGAAGATAAAACATGCTTACAGCCAATGCGCTCTTAACGTGTTGAATAGACCCTTTTACAACCTGATGACCTCTGCTTTGTAACTCAGAAAGAAAAATTCGTGGGGATCATGGCTTCTCTCTGAATATAAGAGGCTGTAGACTGTTTGGGCCATTAATCCATGGTAGCTACCAGTCATCTGCATTCTCCTGGACACATTTCATTTTGCACACAGAGTTCTTACCCATGTAGATTTCAAGAATTTAACAGATTAGTCTAGGTTTTGTGGACGTCCTAGAAGTGTAGGTGCTACTGTGTAGGCTGGCATAAGCTCACAAGTCTCAGACATCTGGCAGTCCAGCTGGAACTGGTGTGCACATAAGATGTCGTATAGCTGCGCACAGCAAATTCTGGGAGGGGCTGGATTTCCTCCATTCACATGTACTACACAGGTAACTTGCGCACGGAAATGTCCTGAGCTGTTGGACTAGTTCATTGCACACGGACATGAGTACCTGCAGTCTGCTTTTCTTCATGCTTTTTTCTGTCCCTAAACCCAGATATTTTGTGCAGGACAGCCTGGTTGAATTGAAATGAGTAGGGTAAAAATGTTTGTTCATATGTAATATATACGTGGGCTCAGGCCTTTGTAAGCCATGTATTTGAATATGTAGGGCTAGATTCTCATTTTACAAATGGACTGTAAATTCAGAGCACCTTTTGGATCACAGTGCAGGTTTTTCTAGGTTTACATTTTAGCAGCAGAGATCAGCACAGGCACTGATCAGTGGGACTTTTTTCCCCCCTTTCATTTGCTATCCCAAATATTTATAATTACCAGGAAAACCAAGAAGGCTGAACTTGCATGGTGTGTGTTGGAAACAAACCTTTTTGTCCTTAACGTATATTAGAGAAATTGTTCAAGAACAATTTATCCAAAGATTGTCGCTGCAGTGCTTTCAAGGACAGTTTCATCTTGGGTTATCAGCTGTTGTAAGTGCCAGTTGTACAAAGGCATATTTAACTTGTTCACTCAGTTTGCTTTATGGCCAGATTTCGCATTCATGAACAGATACAATTTGCTTATTGTTTGGAACAGTTCCTTTCCTTTTATGTAAATTCTTCATCTTCTCTTAGACTCCCATACCTTTATTACATGTCAAACAAGAACCTTATCATAGGGAAAGATGTCTGTATGTGAAATAGAAATTGGGTGTAGATTGGGGGCAGCTGGATTCTGTTGTCTTTTAAATTATGAATTGCATGGAAACCAAAAAGTGTTCAGCATGTATGTTCTGCTAAAGGAAGGCCATAGAACTGCATCTTTCTAGACAGGTTCTCTTAAATTCTGTGCAAGGTAAAACCTACATATAAATGTGAATCCTGATAATATGAAGCTGTTTTATATGAAACCAAAATGGTTGCATGAGATGATATATGTAATTACCTGCAAACCCACAGGTACACCTACACATAAAGTTCAGCGCTTTGTATATGGATGTATAGTGTAAAGGTCTTCATTTTCATCATGTAGTACCAGGGAGATGGTGGCTTTGTGTTGTAATTAAATCTTTGTAATATCAAGAAGAAATTACCGTGCTCCAATCTGAAAATTCATTGTGCAGCTAAATGCTTCTCTTTAGATAGAAACTGTTCATAATTAATAACCTGTTTGATTGATTATTAGTGCCAGACTGGATTGGCATCTGCGCTTTGGACATGATGTACCTGATTGTAGTAACAACTTATAACAACATGTATCAACTACTGTAATTATCATATTGCCACTGTTTTGTACAGATGTAAAGATACATAATTCAAGCTGACAAGGCCAAAGATTTTATTGGAATGACCTATGATACCCTAACATCTCATTAATATACAGCCAAATGCACAATATCAATTAAGTATAAGATACAACCTCAGGGCTTCTTAACATTAGTAGCAGTTAAAATTAATAATGCAACAGAAGTTCTTACTATTTTATTTTCCTACCACGCTGAAATGAATAACTTTGCCACATAAAAGCCTTCTTAAAAATGTGTGTTTTTAAATAGTCAGTTCTTTTTTGTGTTTTTGATTTTTACATTAGTATGGAGTAGGAGTAAATAGCATTTAAAATGAAGCCATTGTTTATTCACAAATCAAATAAGCTACCGACAGCTGCCCTAGTGGCTTCCTCATTCACTTAAATTAATGCCTAAGGCCTTGGGGTGAATAGTCTTCTGGGGAGAATGTGGGCATTTATTTTCGATTTCCATTCAATGTTGGGTCTTTTAATGCCAAATCCTATTTAATGTGCACATGTTATGTTGAACTGTGCGCAAATTTATTCTATGGACCACTTGACAGAATTCATACTATTAAAGTCACATACAATTTGTACTCAAAAAATAAGGTCTTCTCTTTTGAACAAGCAGTGCACAATTCTGTCTTTATTTTAGTTTAAGATCTACAGAGCACTGAGAATAGGTCCTACACCATAGTAGGTAGTTTTTAACTAAGCTTGAGGTTTGATATTTTGGAAGTGTTCCAAGCCCTGTCCATTTAATCAGGATTTTCCTATGCCCTCAAGTGTAGAGACAGTGCTGAGGGATGCAGTTAAAAAACTTGAGGGGGAGGGTAGGTTTACTAGGTTCAAGTATACTTCTTTTTTGACTCTTCCTTTCCCTCCCCCCCCTCCCCAGTTGAAAGCTGCTTAAATGTATTTGAACACTTACATTATGTCAGATTGGCAAAATTAATTAGGCCCTGTGTCCACACAAGGATTTAAACCCTGTGAGATAAAGGAGATGAGAGAATGTAGGAACGATAATGATTCTGTAACCTGGTAGACAGCCTTCTCCTGGGGAAGTGGTGTACAGTTCTAGTTCTGCTCCAAGGATTGCTTATGCATTTAACAGAAATAATTGAATCGGATGACTGTTGCTATCTCATTTTCTGTCCTGGCCATGTGTTAAAGTGACTGCGTTTTTTGCAGCACCCAGTTTATTAAGCAAGTTCAAATGAATTCCAGTCGGTTTTAAGCTTCTTAAGTCTGGGGGAGAGAAGAGCATTTCCTGTTTGGACCTTGAGGGACTTTATTATCAGCTAAATGGAAAGCTGCTCTGCCCATTAACAGTGAAGTTATGGACAAGTGCAGAGACGGAATTCAGAATACAGTTTAGTAACATGGGGGTGGCAATATGGCCATGACCAAAAGTCCAAGGTCTAACCTCAAACCCATGGGAACTTCAGGGATGTAAATAAAGTGCTTATGGACTTTATGTATGTATCTTTTGTAGCAGCTGAGCAAGGGCCTGGAGCTTCATAATTTTGGATTAAGTGTTCAGTTTCCATCTAAGAGCCAGCACATATATGTTTGAAGCATTACTGGAAAGCTGGTTCTAGATGGCTGCTAGCAGAAAACTGCATTTAGTTTTGAGAAAGAAACCAAGGGACAAAAGTTTGACCTGACAACCTTTCCTTCTTTGCACTTGCAACTTTCACCGGCTTTTGTTTCAGAGCTCAGTCTAAAGCCTAGATTTGATATAAACTTTTAACTGGTAAATGTCTCATAGTTTACACCTTTTTTTTGCTGTTCTTTTGCTTCTTTCTGCTTTCTTCTTTGCACAGTCTGTGCAAATTCTCAGATTTGCATAACCATGCCTGAAGCGAAAGGTGATGTGTCCTCCTTATGCTATTTCTCTGCCTTCCTATTTCTACCTTTTCTCCTGTCCTTCTGTTCATATCCCCCCTATTGTTTAATGTTCACTCTTGCTTTATTTTCTGGATTTAGCAAGGAGTGGTCTCAGCCACTGTAGTACCCTTCTGGCTCCAATTCTGCTGTGCTTTCTTCCTTAAAAAAGTGAAGTTGGTGCTAACCTGTGCTTCAGTTCCCAGATTTCCCAGTTTTACAGCAGCATGGAAATGACATGACTTTTGAAAGCTTTGCAGAAGCCCTGCGAAGTTCTTAATGGCATTCATGTTGTGACAGGAGTGTTGTCAATTTTAGGTTTTCTTGCCACATTAGAAAAGTTGTAAGCAGCAGCTGAGAGGTGGAGATTGTGTTATTTCCTCAGTTATTTTTTGGTTTGGGGTTTTGATTTGTGTCAAACACCTCCACCCCAGCAGCTTCAACAGGACAACTCTGCATTTGCTTTATGTGTACTTCACATTTGGAAGGTTCTTTGTAACCATAAGGGATGGGAAACAGTGGCCAAATTTGTTAAGCCTCCATATGTGAAGGTATGATTTCCGGTTCCTTTTAAGGTACTCAAATCAAAGTGATTTTCAGAGTTGCCACATTTCCCCAGCTACCAGTAACTCAGGATGAGCTTGGTTTGTTGACTATCTCTAGAAAAAACATTGCTTTTATTGAGAAGTATGACATGAGGTAACCTGGTATACCATTTTGCTCTTAATGTGCTTTTTATTTTTGTAAAAGCTTATATTCTGGAAGAATTAATGGTTGCAATTCCTCTCTTGCCAAAGAGAGCTTCCAGCTCAGCCTGTAATAGCAGATTTGTCTGTAATTGCTGGAATATCAGTTATCCGTGTTTGTTTTTTTAATATTGTAGTTGTGTCCAGAAAAAAAAGTGGGCAATATACAGTAAAATTCTGTACTTGTAAAAAACAGGAGGAAAAAATGGTATGCTTGAAAAACTTTTAAAATCTATGTTTCGTAAATCATATCTGCATTCTCAGCATACTACATGCAAAAAATCAGTGTGCTTATTTTTAGATATTTTTTAAGCAGTGCTTCTGCATATTATATGAATATATTTCCAGATGACTCCTAATGAGTGATGTTACCTGTACATTGTCTTCTGTTTCTGTGTTAGTTCAACATATGTTTACACATGCTGTTTACTGCTTTCATCACCTCTCCTCTGTTACTCCATCCCCAAAACCTTAATTCTTCAAAGTTTACCTCCTTTGTATATGCTTTTAAGGCTGCCCTTTTCTTGAAAGTCTGTCAGGAATACAGAATTCTGCAGCATGGGATGCAGACAGACCCTGTTACTCTAACAGAATCAATTATATAGTATTGTTGTGCCCCTTGCTTCGGGTGTCTACCACTGGAGGCATATCTTTGGTGCTTTGTAGTTGAGCTATGAGCTGCTGTTTGCATTTGCCTGTGTAGTGGCCCTTGTGTCAAATTGTTCTGAAGGAAACCACAGTCTTCTGGTAGTTAGAGCTGATATTTCTCTTCTTCTTTGGAGGACAGAGCTGTTTTCTTCAAGTGTGCCAGTGAGAAATATTTCCCGTCTTAGATTAAACAATAGAAGTATTAAACAGCCTTTTATGAAACAGTGAGAAAATAGAAAATACAAGTCAATGACACATCAGTGTTTCTACTCATAAAATCTATGGAATTATTCTTCTTGACTTCAATGAGAATTGGCTTAAACTGCAGGGCCTCAGTCAAGCAAAGTACCTGCAGACCTAGTTACTGTTTCAGCTCCTGTTTTCATCCTCTTGGGAGCCTAAATACTTTGGATCTGAACATAAAAAAAGGAAATTAGTTATAGCTATAAATCTCAAATAAGAGTCTTTCTTTACATTGAAAAGATGTTTTCAGGATATGAAATGACCAGCTTCAGTTGGAGCTGGTTTCAGTGTCAGATCTGTAGTATGTCTGGTCAGTACAGTCCTTTTGTGGCACTCATTCCAGACCTGAGTATGTCCAATTAAGGCTAGACAAAATGATCTTTTGAGGTTGCTTCCAACTTGAGCTGTTCTGTTATCCCAGATAAATTCCAAAAGGAATATACCCAAACTTATTTGTTCCTTGTAAGTGCATTACTTTTTCTCCGAGCTGGAGAGGGACAGAATCTAGCTCTATTTGGCCCTTGGCTTTCTGCTCCTTAAGAAGGTTGGCCTCTGTGCACTGTGTGGGGGATGCACTACCTCTCACATTCTTCTTTGCTTGGGGACATCTCATGATACAGATCTTTATCAGTTCATTATAGTGTGCTGAAATTTGAAGTCTCAGAATGGACTGCACTACAAAAAGAGTTAAAAATTTACATTAGCTTTTATGCCAACTACCCTCTCATTTGCATGCACAAATGATAAATTCCATCTTTTCTATTGTCTGGGATATTGATTTTCTTTTTTAATTCCTCTTTCAGGATACATATCTATTTTCCCTTCATTGCTCATTTATGCACCTGTTTAAACACAACACCAAGAACCCCTAGGCTTGATACACAGAAAACAAATGCTTTGTGAATTTTTAATTAACCTGTCTATATGATTTGAACTGAATAAACAAAATTTCTTGCATATATTTCCATTTACTGGCCTTTTGTATTCTCACAGATCTAAGCAAAACCTTTCTAGGAGAAGACTCAATTAGCATTTTGATCTCTGTTTCACTTGAACAGTTCAGGCATGTTTTTAAGAACGTAGTCTTTTGTCTGCAGATAAACACAGAATTAAAATCCAACCTAATATATCAACTAAATTAAAATTGGACGGATTACCCATACCCATCAGACATTACCTATGGAGCATGTTTTCTCCTTGCAGCCTGATGACTTAAACTCAAAAGTAGCTGTGTGACACTTCATTCTAGAAGTACCACAAGGAAATGACTTTGTGGGTCCTTGGGTGCGTGGGAGAAAATCCAGACAAGTATACCACACCAAAGGAAGATAGGAGTGTATATAAAACTTCCCTTATATAGGAAGAGACACTTCCGATCTGCATACCTTTTTCTGTTTGCCTCCTTTCTGAGGACATTGACATAAAAGAAAGGAGAAGTCTATAAGCAGATGAAAGCCCATAGGCATTCTTCCTTGAAACACCTTTTTATCAGGTAAAAATTAGCTTGTACAGATCCATGTAGTAATAGATAGAAATGACATTATGAATTTCTATAAATACAAACTATGTATGCTGCTGTTTTAAACAGTGCTCTCCAAGATACAGTTACATTCTTCCAATAGAGTGTAACACTTCATTTACTCAAGCGTAAATGTTGTTTTGTAATGGCAGTGTCATTCATTCCAGTGTTCCTGTGTACAGATGTAAACAGATCAATTCATTTTGGTTTTTAATTTGTCTTATGTTTTCTCTGCTTTGTTATAATTCAAAAGCAATAATTAAGCAAAGATGTTGCACTGTATTATTCTAACAGGCTGAGAGAAATAGTCTTAATTCCTAAGTTCCATAGTCAAACAAAATAGTGATAAATATGGTGGCAACAGAATGAACAGCGGTTGTTTTTCCTACGAAAAAGTGAATCCAGCAGCATTACTTGACTGTGGTTAGCCTTTGGGTCTACAAATAAACATCCCACATCTACTTCAGATGTTGGAAAAATGCAGTTGACTAATTCTGCAGGCAGATTATAAACATATTTTGATAGGTGTGTCCTTCTAAATATTATATCAAATCAAATGTGTCACACAGCATGGCCTAACATAGCTCAAAGCAAACTAGCACATGCAGAATTCACATATGCTTTTGCAGGAGAAATACAGTGTCTTTGTTTGTACCTTGTCTGCTGGTCTATATCTTTTCATCTTTACCATAATGCTAAAGGTGTTTACAGTAGCAATCCAAAACACTTTGCTAATGTTGTTCATAATCAAAGAGCTTTTGACCTTTCCAAAAAACTGCAGAGGTTCACTCGTTTGTTTGTTTTAGAGTCTTTTAAATTCAATGTGAAGTGCACATATGCACAGCTGAATAGAGGTTGAATCTTGAGGTCTTTTACTAATTTAGAGTTCCCACTAACCTTGAATGCCTTTAGAAGTTGTTTTTTTGCAGTAAGGATCTTGTTGAGTAAGCTGAGACCTGCTTTTGCTAGACCTCTGAAAACAAGGGCTTTATTTTCTATGTGAAATGTTTTTCAAATACCACATCAGTAAAATTCCTACTGTTGTCTTTTGTTGCTCTTTCAGTCACTTGCTTGGCTGCAGTGTACCTACCATGATGAGAATCTATAAAGGCAGTACTTTGACATGGCTTTTTTTGGCCAAGAAGAGAGCATTGTTGTATTAATAGCTCTAGAACTGCATCTGAGACTTTCAAACTCTTTGGCTGGTGTTAAGCTGGTTTGCATCTGAGTGTCCCTTTTTGGCAGGGCGGACATCCATGTGAACATCCCTGTGGGGTTACTGGTTCTTGTGGCTATCGGTATCCAACACGCAGCTGTAAAACCTGCAGCTACTCTGCTGTGTAAACAGTGTTGCATAGTGATTTCAGAACACTTCAGTTTATAACCTCTCTTTGAAAACCAACTCCCTTAATGATATTTTAACATGGATTCCAGATGTGACGGTTAAATATACTCGCCCCTTGGGAAATTAGCAGTGGTTTTTTTTTTTTTTTCTTTATTCATTAGTAAGTGCCCTCTGCCATTTTCCACTCCCTCCCATTGTTTCTCAATCTCTCTGTGTACTCCACATTACAGAAGAGAATGCTGTGTTCTGGTACTTACATTCTCACGAGGTAATGGCAGAACAGCGTTATCAGTTTACTGTAGCAACTGAACAATGTGAAGTCTCACTGCACTTAATCCTAGTTACAAAATGTTACTATATAGCAGTATGTTGAGTTTCACGTTCCACTGTATACCTAGTGTGTGTGTATGTGGGTGCCTGTATGTTGATGCATTTATGCACAATATGAACATGACCTGTTAAAAATGGCTTTTGGTAAAAATGTGCAATTTTTGACCAGCAAAGTTTCTTCTTTTTCTTTTAATTCCAAGTCAAGGATGGCTTAACTGAAAAGTCTTAAAAATATCTGGCAGCTGTGTAACCATGAGTTTTGATCATGGGTGGAAATATGTCTCAGCTACGGAGTAGTTTGCCTTAGTTTTCAGAGTAGGTTTTTTTGAAAGACTATGCTAGAAAATAACACATCATGCCAAGCTGGAATATTGAATAGCATGCTAAGGGAGTTTTTTGATAATATTACCATAGAAGAATATTAGTGACAAATAAGAATCTGATCAACTTCTTATGAATTGTTGTAGAATCCAAAGGCACTGAAATAGTTTTCCCAGATACTAATGACCTTTGAGTATCTTTGTACTTTTGAGAGCATATTTCAATTATCATTCAGTTCTCTATGTCTCTAGTTGATTTGGACACTGACTGTTCCCTAAGCACTGGAGCTGATATATGAAGACCTAGAGCAGACCTGATGCCATCAGACCTTTTGGCAGGGCCTTGCCATCTATGGAAGCTGCATTTTGGCTTCACAAATCTCTGCCTATAGATATCTTTCCCCTGATTCCTTCCCTCCTTGAGTTGTCTCACTACAGTGTACATGTGGAAGGAGGCAATTTTTTTGGAGGTCTACTCTATTCAAACAGATGTCATCTGATTCTCAGAAGTCATCTTGGACTGCATGCCATTGAGATTGCTTCTATGCAATGCAGCGCAAAGCTGAATCTTATCGATCTCTTTTTTTCTTTAGTGTCCTTTAATCTTTTCTAATCTATACTTCAGGGAACCACATTTTAATAATGAAAAACATCACTTTGTTTATCAAATTAATGTGACAGTGACCTGGCCCTCTATTAATATAGAGGGCTCAATTTAGACAAATTTATGTTACCTGCCTAGTAAACTAAGATCCTATAACAGAATTATTAATCATTCATAGTTGTTATTGACATATGCCTTTCTGCTTTCAAAGAGAACATATTAAAATAATACCTAATTAAAAACAGTATACATACGAATATCATAAATCTATGTATGGCTAAATGCCTAGTGGTTCACACTGCTTTGAAATTTCTAAACGTACATTTATAGTGTACAGTTTATAAACTGTACATTGGTCATTGATTTTTAACCCGTTTAGAATTACAACTCTGCGAGAGCCGACTTGTAACTCTCCAAAGCAGGGTCTGAGAAAAACAGCCTGAGAAAAAGATAAGGGATGGGGGGGGAGTGGAGGCCTTCCAAGCTGAGGAATGCCTCAAACACTTACAACTAACGAAACTATAGTCACCGGGTGGATAGTGTGGAGGCTGAAGCTGATAATGCTACCTGGATAGCACGGGATGCATCCGGATGTGGGGACAGGATGGCTTTGCTTTGGTGCATCTTGTAAAGTTTCAGGGCCATCTGTCTGGTGAATGACCTTTGCTTTATTATCCACAAAATGCATATTAAAGCTCACACCCTTGAATAAGCACCTTACCCCTCCCTGTACATGTAATATGTAGGTACATGGGTTGACCTAGGGGACAGACCCAAGGAAAATCTGTATAAATTGAGGGGGGACAAGAAGTGAGCAATCAGTCAAGCAAGGAGTAGATAGAAAGAAGCAAGTAAGCAAGCAAGCAAGATGGATGCATCCCGGATGAGCTCAGACAGGACCAATGCAGGACCCTGGACTTGTGATCTCTATTTCTCTGTTCTTTCTCTATATATCTCCTTTTCTTTTTCCCCTTTTCACTTATTACCCTTAAGTAATGCAAGGCATAATATACTGATTGCCATAGCTTGTTACATATTTAGCCAATTATATGTATCTGATTTATATATTGTAGGATATTAATAAATGTTTCTGCATGGACCCTGAGACTTGTCTCACTGTTATCTACTCCGCTGGGGATTTACGAATCTAAGTCACTTGTCTCCCTTGTCTGTGTGGGACGTGACAAACTCTTAACAGCAAAGTAGACTTAAAGTAATCTTTGTTATACTGTACAATGTTGTGTATTGGTTTATGGTTTATGAATCATTGTTTTACCACTGGCAAGTCAAGTGTTCAGCCTTTTCAAGTTTGTTACCTGAAAAACTGTGATGGTCATTTTAATAAGAAAAGTTTTAGCTGGAGTAAGAGCTCATTTCAACTGTCCACATTTATATAAAATTAGCCTTCACTTCCTCTGTAAATGTTACTGGGAAGTCTGTCAGACTGGGAATGTGGCTTTGACTGATGAATCACTAACCGGCTGAAAATACAAGTTTTAAATTTACTTCAGACATCATTCAAAACTGGTTGGGTTTTTTTTCTCTAAAATGCATGAAAAAGATTTCTTAACAATGTATAAAGTTACCTTAAAAGCTTTATTAGAATTTTGATTTGGGGACCCAAAAAAGAATCATTCTTTTAATACTGCTTGGGAAAATGCCTGAGTCCATTTATTTGCCGTGTCAACTAAGACCTTGGGATATGTCAAAATTTTGTATGGTAGGATGGTGTTACGGTTAAGAAGTTACTGGAGGACCTAAGATTTCTGCTCATGGTATCTCTTAAACCTCTTGTGAATACAAAGATTTCATGTGTGGTCTGACCAAGTTATAAATACTTTTTCTGTGCCTAAATTCCATAGCTACAAGTTGGAACTATAATGTTGCCTCTCTGAGATATTAGGAAGATAAATGATAAATTCATTAATATTTTGTGGTAGTAGGAAGAAATATATACTGATTAAAACCCCAGAATTACTCAAACATCAAATATAAAAATCCATGTTTAGATCTGTTGATTTGAACTATGATTTGCGTGGTTCAAATCAAATACAAAGCAGATTTTGCAGAAATCCATAATGAAATCCCATCTTCAACTTGCTGGATTTCAGAAGACTTTTTTATTATATTTTTTTAAGTAGCTTGAGTGAAAAGATAATTTAATCTTACTTTAAAACAACTGTGTATAATGGGGCAAAACAATAGCACATGAAGATTGGTTTTAACTGACACATTTCTTTTGCACTGTGACTCCAGATAACTGAATTTATAGAAGTCTTTCTTTATGCCTTCCTGTGTTTGCTAAAGACAAAGTAGTAGTCCCCCTTTTTGCCCCCAAAAGAAAACATTTGCTGCATAGGTGTATATGGATAGATGTCCTATTTCTCCATCCATCACTGTCCTCTGGGGCATCTTCTGCAACCCTGGTGATTCCATGCTTCCCCTCTGATTATATTGATGCTCTCTGCCGTCCTCAGTAGTGGGGAAATCTTATTCCTTGCATTCAGTTAATTTTTTAAAACTCCATGAGTAGAAACATATGAAATTACTCATTTCTGGCAGGCTAGTGGTTTCTTTGTTTTTGTTAGCTTTGTGCATCCTTTAGATCATTTTATCTTTTACCAGATCATATTCAAGTTCTTTGTCTCTACCTTTAAATCTCAACTGCTCTCATGCTCCCCTACATACATATTCTACACAAACTGCCTCTCCCCACGTTATCACATCCTTCTGTTTTGCTTTTCAACTTGTTCTCCAAAGCACAAAACTTTACTAAAAAACTATGTCAAAAAAAGTGATATGTGTGTATAATTATATTAATAAAAGTATTTTTTTTTTCATAGTAGATTCACAAGTGTTTGTTTTTTTTTTTTTTCCTTTTCTAACCGATCCAGATATTGTGTAATCAGAGAAAGTGTTACAACTCACACTTGTTAGTTTCTTATTGAAAACTGGTTGGAGGCAAGAAGAATAGTGTGAGATTGTAAAAAAAGACATAAGATATTAAAAGAAAAATATTTGATAAATTCTCAGCAAAATGAAGAAAATCGTTCAAATCTGTAAATTTATTTTAACTTATCCTAACAACCTGTAATTTCCTTCTTCTGAAATGTGGCCCTGTTACATTAATTAAATTGACATTGTCATGACATATTACACTCATTAAAAGGGTGGTTCTTTTATTCTACTTAGTTTACAATTCAGTACTCATGCTATATATCTATTGACAGTGCTGTACAGAAAATCAGAATTTTGTGGGATTTTTTGTTTTCCCCTTTGGGTGAGTCAAAATAGCTTTTGCTAAGATTTGACATTAATACCATACTGTATTGTTTCAACAACTAAATGGAGAAATTTTTGAATAAGACATAGAGAACAGTGCATACTACAAAATATATAAAATATATAGAATAGTACTAGATCAAGCACCAGTTTGTTTTATTGTCTTTTGCATGATTTAAGGTATCATGCTGGAAACTGATTTGAATAAATGTTTGTTTCTTTCTTTCTTTCTTTTTTTATATGGGCCAGATACATAAACCAAAGTTGATCTTTATAGCCATTTGTTTTGACCAACTCAATAAAGCTTGATAGAGCTGTCCCAGTGAGTAATTCCAGTATGTACCCGGGATGATTACTGTGCCATGTGCTACCCATGCCATTTTATATTCAGGCAGCCAAGCTTTAAAATTTTCACAGCTGGATTATTGTTGAATTGAGAAATTTAACTCATTTTTTCCTTTCAAAGCATCATATTTGTCCTTTTGTTATTGTATCTCTGTGACTGAAAACATGACTTAATAAATATATTATTGAAAATTAGAAATGATTAGGGAAAGTTTTTAGAAGTTTTTCTGGTCATGTTTTTGTCCAATTTTATTTTCCACTGAAAACAAACAAAAAAATCATAATGTTCAGATACAGAGTAATCACTTTATTCAGCCTCATATGATTTATGCATGTGTTAGAAATTCAAGAATAGAAAGATTTCTGCGGTGAATCAGAACAGATGTCCATCTATCCCTGTCTGACAGCAGCCAATAACAGCTGCTTTCCAGGATATTTTTGTACATTTTCACTCTCCATTATATTCCACTGTGGCAAGATAGGTGCATATGTGGCATGGTATCAATTTATTTGCTGTTGGTACAGGTGAAGGCAAGACAGGAAATGGTAATTAAGAACTAAATCTTGAATTCTACTTATAAATTCAGTATTTATGTTTGAGTAGATGCTCCTGCATGGGTGCTGGAACAGACTTCTTCCCCAACTTAATATATATATTTCTATTATGCATTATTTATTCAGAGAAAGAATAAATATCATCCTCATTTTTTTTCTGTGTGATGCTCACAGAGCTGTAGATTATGGATTTTGTTCTGTGTTGGTCTCTTCTGAAGATGGGAGAAGGCTATGAAATGAGACAGAATTTGACATCTTTCAGTGAAATGACAAAGTTACTCTAGATTTTTGAGTCTAATTGCAAGCAGAGAATATAGTTCATTGTATACTCCAATTATGTTGAGCATTTTACCCTTGAAATTCATGGGAAACTCCTAGACTGGAAGTTTACAATAAGTGTACACCATTTCTGCACACTGACAACAAAGTGTTGAAAGTGATTCCTTCAAAAGATACTACCTTCTGTCATTTTTTGTAAGAATGATGGAGATGATCTACATATGCATCATGTTTATTACACGACGTTCAAGAGCCATTTGGGAATGAGGTACAATTCTTCCCAGCTGTACACAAGCATGGAATACAAGCTAAACCCTATCCTGTGGAACTTAAAGTAAATCAGTAGGATAGACAGGGTGACAAAGCTTTCAAGCAGTGAAGAGTGTGATAACTGCTAACACTATTATAGTTCTATGATTGATTGACTTAATTTTATTTAACCTACATGTTAGTAAAGACTTGTTTTTCTCTCTTAAATGTCCACTATAAATATGTTTAATCAAGAAAAGTAGAATGAAGAGACAAGAGTGCCTGGCACAGATAGAAATCCTGTTTGGAGAAATTTTTCAGGAACAGTTCATCGATGTAAAAATATGATCCTTGTAAGACTGCCAAGGTCATTGAGGCCTGTGGTGATCTGATGAGTAAATGCTGGTCACGCCTGGAGGCAGCTTTAGCTTCTGAACTCAATTCTTCAAAAAATGTAAAACAGTTTTACAGAAAATAATGTTTGTCATTTGCTGGTCAAATCCATTTCGTCCTTGTTTTCTTGGTTCCCTTTTCAACAACTGTATATCCCTTTATATACATGTCAGCTGTCCCAGACGTGTACAAATGGCAGAAGTGCTGGTACTGGTTTGCATTCTGCCGTTTGGGAGGTAGCTCTGCTGCCTCATGGGATGTGAAGATGTGCATACAAACCCTTTTTAATGGCAGGTCATTAGCAGTCTTTTGTACCAGTCCCTTGTGGTTGGTATGCCCATACTAGTGGTTACTCCCAGTAAGTTACAGTGGCCACATTAATAAGATATGCCATCCTGATTTCTGAATGAAAATATATGGTAGTTCAAGATACTCATGTAGAAACAGGGCAAAGCCTTTAATGAGAACAGAACTAGGTTATTAGAAAGATTAATCCTTCCATTGCTGTCCTCTACCATTCCTGTTGCTTTGCCATCAACCATTAACATATACAAATCTCCAAAATATTTGGTGCAACTTGAAGGCATCTGCTTCTCTCCTATACATATTAGGCATAGACAAACAGTTCATAAAGAACATTGTGTTCACCACAAATTCTGGAAAACCTTACTACACTTACTTTAGTGCAAATGTGTCTTCATTCTGTAGTATACCTTGATGTTTGAATTTGCACATGATTTAACATCCCTTCAGCATTCATATTTTCTTTGATCCCCTTGCTTATTAAAAAATGCAAATCTAAATTGTATCTTATTAATGTGCTTCTTTGTGCTAAAGCTGTGGGGGGTTAAAATCCCAGCTTTGGTAACGTATTTGGATTCTTAATGTGCAAAGTGCAAAGAGAGCTAGGCTTTCTGCAGGCCATATTTTCTAATCAAATGTTATGAAAAAGATTTTTATTGTGCTTCTATTTCTTGCTCTTATGGACTTTACAGAAATAAAAAGAGTAATGACTTCATTGTTATACAAAAAATATTTTCAACCGTGGATAGAGATCCTTAATAATTTGCTGCAATTTCTCAAAAATGACAATGAGGAATCTTGGATGAAAATTCAGTAAAATATTTATTTTAAATACATGAAAGCCTTTTAACTGGTTGATTTGAAATGGATAGTAATTTCTTGGACCATGGGCCTGGATTTTATAGTAGTAAACAGTGGTCACTCATTTTTCCAGTTAAATATAGTAGCTTTTAGGTACTGAGTACATCCTTTCACTATATATAAGAAAAAAAGCAAATGCTGTAAAATTACTGATGCATTTAAGGCCATTAAACTGCTCCTTATGTTTCCTTTTTGCACAACTTGACCTATCTCTTTGCCCTGGTAAAAGCTTTCTCTGCATGTTTAATGGCTTTTTTCTTAGTGTTTCAGCTTGTTTTCTGAATTGCTTCTTATGCATCTGCTTAACTTGTTGGGAATTTGGGTGGTTTGTTGTGATTTAGGATTCTGCATTGCATAAAAATATTTTAGCAAAATGTAAAGCATCTCTGAGATTGGTTAAAAGAAATTTGGAAAATGTTAAACTTCATTTGATGTAGTGCCATGTTACTTCTTCACAACTTACTTTGCATCAAGCTTTACATACAAATTGAGCTTTTCCAGAAGCAGGCCAATCATTAGTGAGCTTTACAGAAATATTCAGATGAAGACAAACTTGGAAATTTGACTATTTAATTTTTTATGGAAATGCAAAAATGACCTTAATTCTTAGGAAACAAATAAAATAGGGAAACTTTATGCTTGTATGTTTGTTGAAGCAGCTAATCCTTGTATTGTTTCTTCAATAGCTGCAGTATTAGGACATAAGGATCCACAGTAAATTGTTGATCGTAATAAATTGTGCTCCCTTTACGTTCCCCTTCATGCTGTTGCTACTTCAGAAGCCTGAGTGGTTCAGCTGTGGAGTCGAGATGGCATGGTCTACCATAAAGTAGAATGGATACCCTATTATTGAGCTTATTTAAAGCTTTTGCAAACTCATAGGAGAAGAGAACTCTTCTAAGAGTCATTCTAACATAGTAGTAGCTCTATACCAATACTTTAATTTGCCTTGAAAAGAATTACTGATTAGGGGAGAGCAAAGCATTTCATCCAGAAACTAAATCTCCTTTGTTTATAGCAGGGCTTTCCATAATTTTGCACACTGGAGATCATTTAGTGGCTATGGCCCTCATCTGAAGGCCACAGATGACATTTCATTTGATGTGGTATTCCCTGACCCCATCTCTTTTCAGCTCCCTACGACTCAGGGGCTGAATGCTGAGCAGACTGACATTTCTTCCAGGATCCCTTCAGAAATGGAAACTGATGCTCCTGGCACTGTCCCTTCACTAGCTTCTTGTGATTTTATAGATGAATAGGAAATGCTAAGAGAGTGTGTTTGGAGCTCCCCAGGCTCTAGCTGACTAACAGCTCTGTGGGGATAAGGCTTTAGGGCGCTGATTAGCATCTCTAGTCCAGTTTTTTTCACTGTTCTGAACAGGTAGAAGAGGCCCTATTATCTGTAAGGCTCAACAAATCATCTAGTTCTGTTGAGGTCAGATTCTGTGAAAAAGTCCCTCACTGATCTGAATGTAAAGTACATGTTGTGGAAGTCCTTGATTTTCTGGATCCACAGCCATGTAGCACTGGGGATCATGACTCAGGTACTGTGTTTGCAGTGGGCAGTGAGTGATCTTTTTTGAGCTGTCTTGGTTCCCGCTGTTGAGACTTCATCTGGATTTGCTGTGTTTCTTCAGCTGTATCACATTCTTTATAGCAGTAGCCTTAGCCACTGTTTTCCTAACTCATATAGTTTTCCTGTATGTTGACCAAAATAGAGATTAAGAGAGATTCTGGCTTCCTGCTCTGGAAAATAGGAAGGAAGGTAATCAGTTTCATGCATTTCTGATAAAGAGGTCCTTATTTTATTCCTCTTGGTGGTTGGAGACAAGTTTAAGAGGGTGGTGGGGCAACTGATGGTGGATAGGTTATCCTAATCTGATGGCTTTGTGGTCTCATTTGAATAAGGACGCTTTGCTCATAGCTTGGGGCTTTGAAGCTCTAGAGATGTGAATGGATATTGAAAGATCCTGGCTTTGCTATAGGTGACTTTAGTTAATTTGAATAGAAAGGCTATCCATTTATGTGTTTGATCATAAATGAAACGATAATAAAGTTTGGGCTAACTTTGCACTGTTTCAGAGTCTGATTTATCAGAATGCTTCTACTTTTCTGGGCCACTGTGGTGAGACAAAGTCACCAGAAATCTGACAGTGCCTTAGGCTTCATTCCTCTGATATGTATATCTCGGAGGTGAAAAGACAGAATTTTGACTTTGAGAACTAGTATTCTCTACTGATAAAAGATCATCTAAAAAGTATTCAACATAACTTGGCAAGCAATTTAGGAAGGCAGTTTTAAGGTGTTTGATCTGTAACATATGGTATGTTATCACATGACGTGGCACAAAAAAAAAAAAAGATATTTATTTCCTTTTTAGTTTCAAGAAAGGAAGAAAAACACCTAAGAAATGTTAGGTTTTCTTCCTTCTGATGGTCTGAAAATACTCCAGAAACCTGACGAAATTCATTTCAGAGTACTTAAACAAGCTGAAGCTGTTGCTATACCATTAACAATTATCGTTGAAAACTCATCAAAGAAAGAAGGGATCCCAGGGGGTTGGGGAAAGACTAAGATAGTATCCACCTAAATAAATAAATAAATAAATACAGATGCATGTGCGTGCACACACACACACACACATATATCAATAAAATAAACCTAGGAAATGGCCCAGGGAATTATGATCCAGTTCCCAACCTCAGTTCTTGGAAAGATGATAGAATAGGGTATTAAAAAAATTGATTTAAAAGCATCCAGGGGATGTAAGGTGATAAGGAGAGTCAGTGTGGATTCATTAAGAACAAATGTCAAAGCAGTCTAATATCCTTTGTGACACGGTAGTTGTCAGTTCGTCTGAATTGTAGTATGTGATGTTTAGGTTAAATATTAGGGAAAAGAAATCTAACTTTAAGAATAGCTAGGCACTGTACATAATACCCTGGAGACTGAAACATCCTCTCCACTGGAATATATAGACAGATGCTTTGCAAAGAAAGGGCTCAGTTTGGCTTGACACAGGAGGATGAACTAGATAGCCATTACAGTTCCTTCCAGCCTTGAATTTCTCTGATCTTGTTAAGATTTTACAGCTCAATGCAGGTTTTGAACTGCTTGGCAAAATACTTGACAAAGGGCCTTTCCTTAATTTATGCATTGATGTTTGCAGTAGGAATGCACAACACTAATTTTTCTGCCATTTCCTATGGAAATTAACCAAGTTTTTTTCTCACAAATTTGCATACATTGTGTGAATGCATACTGTATTTTCAAGTAGATAACTTCCATCTGCAAGCAGTTTTTCATGTTCAGTTATATATTTGTGTGATGGCTCACCACATGCAGGCCAGGGTATTATTTTCAAGTATCTCTAAATCAGCAAACCTCAGTGTCCTTATGGAGCCTGTTGGGTGACAATGAGATGAGTGTGTGACTCTAAGAGCTCTGGCTATATGGATCAGATTACAAGATCATTTACTGGTTTAATCCATTTTTAACAGGATTTAAAAAGAGAAAAAACTTACCTCTGTTTGTACTATACATTTCATTTTATCCAGCATTTGAGCAAAGGCCCCAAAGTACAAAACTACTGTCATGGATTCCTGCAGGTGGGAGTTTTGCTTTTGTGTCCTTTCTTTATGCATTCTGCAAGAGCATAAAAACATGAACTTTATCCATTGTATGCAGCTAAAATATAAACCTAAGTTTTGCTTTAATCTTCACTGCTAAAGTTATCTCATTCCTCTTGTAAAATAATGAGTGAATGTACCCCATTTGGCTTAAAGCAACAGATCTATATCCAGTTAATTTGTGGATAAATATGCGTTTCTGCTATTGATGTTTCCTGATCCACACAAAGTGGTTATATTAATACTGAAACATTATTAATCAATAGGTAGCTCTTTAAAAATACATCACTAAGACTGGCCAATTACCTTTAAGTATATATCAAAGGCGACAGAGCAATTTGACTTACACTCATGGTCCATTAGAGAGTTCCAAATATTTTAATTATAAATATATTGTTATCTACAGTGACACTTACAAAACAAATTTATATTTCTCATTATGGCCTCAAAAATTTAAAAAAAAAACCTAAAATTATTCTTCAGTTTTTCAGGTTTTTTTTTCATTCAGGAAAGTACAAAAATATACTTAAGTTTATCTTAGTCTTCTAAATTAAAACTAAATAAACTGTGTGTTATCTCATACTATTTTTAAGATAGTCTGCTCTGTAAGATCACAAAAGTAAGTTATAAAGACAGATCACATAATTGAAGTGTATAGTTCTCTTTGGTTTTATAACCCTAATTAACTCTATTGATTTTTGGTGAAATTGCATTATTTCCCCCTCTACCGAAGGAAAATCTGACCAAAGCATACAATCTATGTAAATTCTCAGAAATATCTTCTCTATTCAAAGAATATAGGCTGTAATTTTGGGAAGCATACAGTGCATTTTTTTTATACCTTGCTTCAAAGTTTAAATAAAACTGTTTGAAATATAAGACCTACTCTAACCTATTTATGGAGTCACTACTGATGCTTCTTCCTCTGTTTTATGAAAGTAATGTGTTGGCTGAAGCAGAGTATTGCATTGTGTTTTACAGTCAGATGAGAAACTGTATATTTTCCTTTCAGATTATCATACCATTCTTCATATAAATTTCCTTATTTAAGTAGACTATTTCCCCTCTGGCTTGTGTCTCTCAACACTTACCCAGCATAAGCAATCTAGGGAGAATAGCATGAGGTGTAGCTGATTGTCATTCAATGCAAGTGAAATCTTTAGGTGAACATTAGTCACTCTTTTAGACATGTTAGCTTGAAGTGGAAGCAGTCAATTATAGAGTAGAGGCTTTATGGCTACATTATTACCATCATACTATTAGGTTTTCGGCAGTAGCATTCTGTTTGATCGATCCATGCCAAGACATTGATGGATAGTTTTGTTCTTCAAATGTCAAATATGTGGGACTTTTGTACTTTATTTATTTACTGCTGCACTACCGTATTGTGGATATCTTTCCTTTCTACATCATTCCAGCTTTAACAGCTAATCATGATTCATTTTATTTGAAGTTTTGGTGTTGATTTCAATAGTGTTTTTAATCTTTCTTTCTCATGCTCTTGAATTACAGAGGAAACTATACTATTGTATTGGATGCGTGAAAGTTTCACACTTGTGTGAGGGCCCTGGAGAGCAAGAGTTGTTGCTGATTGAGAAATGCACATGCATATAGTGAATTTTGAGGTTCTGTTTTCTCATCAATGCTTCTATGCTTGCTTGGGCTCTTTGTTACTTTATGTCTTTCTCATACATGACAATAATTTTAGAACATCACTAGCTTCAAGATGCAGGTTTAATTTAGGTCACAAGCTGTAATCTAAGTACTACTTTTTAACTAAATACATGACTTTGTAAGTATATTCAAAAGTAAAAATACTGCTATTGACACTGATCAATAGGTATATAACCAAACTATTTTTGGTTTTGACGGGGATGAAGAAGCATGTAAGTACAAACAAAGAGCAAATATACATAGGATGCTGTTAATCTCTCATCTCCAACAGGACTGAGAAGAGACTCCTCATCAGCCTGATTGTGAGGGGCTCTGGTTCTAAGTACTTTAACCTCCTACCAGGCTTTTCCTAACAGTGTTATTGAATCCATTCTTCAAGAAAAAGAGTAGATAAAAATGGGAAACTGAAACTCACCAAAGTTTTCTGCTCAGTTTGGTTAAGCATCAAGATTCGCAGACATAAATTAGCAATACAAGGGCTCCACACCCATTCTGCATCCATGGCTTCAGGGACACAGAAAGTCAGAGCAACTGTCATAGAGCTGTGTTTATGCAAGGAGGTTCAGAGTGATGTAGTCTCTATGTTACCACTTCATACAGTGATCGGTGTGCTGTGTTATGTGCCAGAGGAATGACTCTACCACTGTACAACTATTGAGCACTGTCTCTGCAATACTGTACTGGCTGCAGGAATTATCCTCAATGAAGGTTAATATTGTTAATACCAGTGAATTAGTATTTCAAAACTATCCATTTAGGTCAATACTGCACCAGTGCCACAGCAGGATGCAAGTTGGGATGTCAGTCTCATGGTTTGAATTCCTGGCAGCAGTAACACTTTTAACCTAATCAGGAGTGTTAACATTGAAAAAAAAATAATAATAGTGATTTGGGTAAATGTTACAGTTTTGATTACAGGAGTATTATACATTCTTAGTTCATCTCTTATCCATGTCCTTCCAGTGCCTCTCGGACAATGTTACTGGTGCTGGCTAGGTATAATTCTCCACTCCAGAACTGGCTGCAATTCAGTAGTGTGTGTATGAAGTGAGTCTGAATAAAATAGGCTACATTTAAGTGTAAATAGTGTTGTCATTTCACTTAGTGAGGATCACTCCTCACTAATTAGGAGGGCATTCGTTTTACTTTAGTGTTTGAATACCATAATAATTTTAGTGTGACACTGGTTTTCCCTTTCAGTTGCTTTTACTTTATTCCTATGTATGTGTGCATTCACATATTTGTAAACATATACACTAAATAAAAACCAATGCATTCCATGTGTATGTTAGAGTTAAAAATGGAGCCAAGGAGATTGTAAGCTGATGCCCAGTTCATAATAGCATTTTATCAAATGCCTAGTTGATTTAAATGGGTTTAAAGCACAGGCTGAATTAGGTCATAAAACCTGGATCTAGAGTTTATTGGACCTTGATCCAGAGTTTACTAAAGCAAATGGAAGTCAAAATGTTGTGTTCAGTGGGGTTCAGACTGGACAGTAAATAACAGACAGCTGAGGCATGGGGGCAGCACCCCAAAAAAGAGGCGCAAGTGCTATGTAGTTAACAATGAAATCAATATAACTTTATTTCCTGCTTGTCTTTTTTCATGAAGAACTACATTTTTTCATTTGGAAAAAAAGAGAAGTTGGACATTTATAAGAGGTATGTAAAGGTAAACAAGACTAGCTCGGGAAGAGCGATCAGTGGAGAACAGGGGAAAGACCAGAACACTGAAGACAAAAGAGAAAGAAGCTTTTGTCTATTGCCAAGTGACATAAGTGGAAGTGAAAGGTAATTTAGAGTAGACAATGGCAGTGGTATAATTATTAGTGCAGTCTAATTTATTAAATAACATAATGATCTCAAGTTAATAAACTCCCAGTTGCATGTAGGTAAGTGATATACTTCTTACACAGCCTCCTTACCTTCATTTTTTACTGCTTTGTCTTCTGGACACACAGTGGGATGGTGACCATCATAATCATTATGAAATCTCTAAGTCAATATCATTTAAGTTGCTTATTTCCAATGTATCTTATTTCCCTTGTTCCATTATGTGCACCTGCCTCAATGCACAAATCTCCTTGATCATTGGCTTTTGAAGCCTCAGCAATGAGACTTAAGATGAAGTCAGGAGCAACACAGTGATTGCAGCTCACATAAGCTTCCTGAAGCTGATCCTCAGCAAATCCATGAATAGACAAGAGTTACCAGTGTTACCTTCTTCACATTATGGTGAATTTATTTATATTCAGCAGGATTGCATCGGGACCTACTGATAGAGAAAAGAAGAGCAGCTGGCAGTGGATTAATGGAATGAGGGTCATATTGTTTGGTAGATAGGCCAGATAACTGCCCCAAATGGCTTTCACTAGCAGTAGGGAAAGGGGGGTGATTCCGTGCCTCCACAGCTGCTGTGACTTCTGCTATTCTCTGACTCTATTGCTTTCGCTGCTATGATGGCGACTTTCACCCCACCCCTACTGCTGCTGTCACTAATTGAGCATCTGCCCCATTTCTGTTACTGCTGATTTCACTATGATTTTAGCCTCTTCTTTTACTTGTGCTAATGTACTTTTGTCATCACCACAGAGACATCTGTGTCTATGTGATAGGAGTTGCAGGAGAGCTTTAAACATGATAGAGCTGTCCTCTTGTTGTGCTGGAGAGAGTATCTTTCCACACTCTTTGCTTTCAGATGTTTCCTGATTTATCCCATCAGCTGCTGTTGTCAGACTCTATTCACAATCACTTCTTCAGCCCTCTGTCCTCTCTTGATTTTCCTTCTGAAAGAGTAATACCGCAGAATAAGCAGGTTAATTTTTCTACTAAGGTTTTATATACTTTGACTCTTTTTTTCAGGTTATAGCCATCAGGAGCAAGCTGCTGTCATAGATAAGCTAATATATACTCCTGCAGTAGACAGTCAATGCATGTAAACCATCCCTACATACACTGGTATTGCTTGAGGCTGGACTAAGCTATGCTTCAGCAACTCTTGAATTAACAGGTTTTGTCTGTCTGTAGCGATCTCCTGAGTACAACTCATACAGTAACTCAGTGTCGAGGTTTAGGCCTGGTTGGCAGCCAACCACAATGCAGCAGCTCTCTCTCCCTTCCCCTCCAGCAACAAGAAGGGACAGAGAGCCAGGCTTGGGGTCCGAGATAGGACTGGGATGGGGAGAAAATTCCCCTTTATGGTCACGAGCAAAAGGCAGACTCGTTAGGGGAAGAAAAAAAAGAACATACATTTATTACAGACACTAACAACACATAACAGAGTAGGACAGTGAGAAGCATTGCCACATCTTGAGAACACCTTCCCCCCACCCCTCCCTTCTTCCCAGGCTCAGCTCTGCTCCCGATATCTCTACCTCCTCCCCCAGTGGCGCAGGGGCAGGGAATGGGGGGTGCAGTCAGTGCTGCCACTTTCTTCATCTTCAGTGAGGGGAGTATCCGGAACTTGTTCCTCCTGCTCCATCGTGGTCCCCCTCTCACAGGAGACAGTCCTCCACAAACTTTCTCCGACTTGAATTCCTCCCATGGGCCACAGCGTTCCCCACACTGCTCCGTCATGGGTCACTAACTTCCTCCGACTGGATTCCCTCCCACGGCTGCAGCCCTTCCCGAGCTGCTCCGGCGTGGGACTCCCCCGCATGCTGCAATCCTCCCAGCGCTGAATTATAGCAGCGGGGCTGCCTTTTCCCATGAGACCCCGGCCTTCTTCGGGCACGGAACCTTGATTATCAGAGCAGGAGCAACAGGCCATAAATCAATGTCTGCTCCACCGTAGATCTTCATGGGTGGCAGGGGGGGGCCGCCCTGCCGTCTCACCACAGGATACAGGGGGGTCTCTGCTCCGGCACACCTCCCCCCTCCTTTCTTCCTCCGTTCCTCCACTGACCTTGGTGCTCACGCAGCTGCAGCAACTCCTCCTCACAAGTCCGACTGCCCATCACCACGTCCCTTCTTAAATACGTTATCGCAGAGGCGCAGCCGATTGGCTCAATTTTCCAAACAGAAGTGGAGCTGACTTGGGGCTGGGGGAGCTTCGAGAAGCTTCTCACAGGGGGCCTCCCCGATAGCCCCCTCCCCTGCCACCAAAAAACTCCACCACTCACTCAACCCAGGACACTTAGTCAATGGATTTTTTGGTAATCTCCATGGTTTTTCAAATCTGAGAATAAAATAGCATAAGTTTAGATATCAAGAAAATGTGACACGTTATGAAGAAGGAATTAGTAGATCGGGGAGGACTAGTTTAAACGAAGAGTGGAGTGATGGAAGAATGACAGTCTTCAAGAAGTTTAAATGCCATTACCAAGAGGAGAGGAGTAGAGTTAGGAAGGAAACGGGCATTATGTTGTGGAAAGTGATAGATTAGATGCCAGGAAAATATTTTAATGGGATGCATAAGGAATACTGGATAGCTATTTGGAGAGACTGTGGGGTTACTGAAAAACAGGTTAGAGCATAGATTAGGCAGATAATTAGGGTGGGAAGAGACCTTTGGATGTCATTGAGGTCCCACTCAAAGCAGGGTCAGTTTCCACCCTGTAGTCCTCCTATCCAAATTCTGTTTTTCCAATTTGGCTGCAGTGATGAATATGGGGGAATGTATCAAAAGGCTTGCTAAAGTCAGTGTAAATTGACACCGTGCTCTCACTCAGTCCACTGAACCAGTCATCTCAATGTAGAAGGCAGTCAGGCCTGATTTGACCTTAGTAAATCCATGCTGACTGTTTTTCTTCACCTTCTTGTTTATATACATGGATATGGCTTCAAGGAGGGTTTGCTCACTAATCATCCCTGCAGCTGAGGTTAGGCTGACCCACCTGTTATTCCCTGTATCCTTCTCTTTGCCCTTCTTGAAGATACTTGTGATGTTTGCTTTACTGCAGCCATTGGGAAGTTCCCCTGCTTGAAAAGAACTATGAAAAGCAGATCAGCCTCACAGTGATATTTCCCAGGTCCCTCAGCACTTTTGAATGACTACTGGTCCTGTGGGCTTGGTATGACCAAGATAGTAGCAGTTGGGATTTGTTCTGGCTATAGCTGGTCTTGTTGTGGGGCAGGAAGGTGGATTATTTTTTGAAATCCCTTCCAACCTTGTGATTCGAATATCAAATATGAATACCAGCTTTATCATGTGTGAGATCTTGTCTTTCTAGAATTTTCTTCCTGATCTGATAAGCTCTCCTTTGACATCTCCTTTCTCTGCTTGAATCTAAAGGCACTAGAAATACAACTTTTTTTTTTTTTTTTTCCATTTTTTTAGTCCAGTTAGACTTTTGAGGAAGAGTTTCTATACATTGTGAAAAGAGTTGCTGTGGGTCATACTCAAATCTTATTAAAAAAAAATAAAGTGAAAATCCTACCAGTTAATTTTTATTTATGCACCATTTGTGGAGCTTCTCTTTATGCTTTGCCATGGGCAAATTTCATGTGATGTCCAAATTTGGACATAGGGATTTATATTTTTGTTCCTGGTATTGGAGTTGTGCCCATTTGTATGTACATTTATAGTCTAATTTGACGGCTTTCGCAGCCCTTTTCCTGTTGTGCCAGACAGTATTCACGTTCCTACCTTTCACCTATTTCTTTTTGGTTCACATTTTAACAGTTTAATTATTTAATGAAATTTTAAAAGTAAAACAGAAAAATACAGCTTTATTGACAAAGCAATTCTTGGTATGTAGTTGAAACTTTAAGATACATGTTGGAAAATTTCAAAATACTAAACCCCAAAACAGACCCTGTGTTTACATTTTATAGCATATGCTATGGCTGAGACTGAAATAAGACAAGGTACAAAAGAGTAATAATCATAAGCTTAATATTTTGCATAGTCAAAAATATATAGCTAGTTTATTAAAATGCTCTAAAACCACTTGCTAATAATTCAAAATCCAGTTATAGTTCTAGAGTTTTTCTGAAAAATGTTTGGATGTTTTGCTTGAGCCATTGTGAAAGTTAATTTCTTTTAAGTGTCTTTCCTCCCTCCATCAGGCTTACTGTTGATACCACACTGAGCTCAGACATCTTAGAATCAGACTTAAGTTAGACAAAAACATTTGGATTATTTCTCATGTTTATTAATAAATATATAAGTAGCTATCTTGTGAAATGAGACATGAATCCAAATAGTATTGAAACATTCTATGTAGCTATACATGTGTGTATACAAATGTGTCTGTATTCATATATATGAGAAAGATCTAGGCCATTTTAAAATAAGAATGTACTGTGCTGTCAGTGTAATTGTAGAATTCCTCTGATTTTGGTGCACAAATGTAAAGAAAGCAAAATCCCATGTTGAATATGTTTGCAACAACAAGAAGTAGTTTGGTTAGAAAAAATACTATATTGAGAGCCAAAAACTTTTCCTTGTCCGAGCTCTGTGGTTATTTCAGGTTTTGATGTCATAGCTACGAGCATATCTGGCCCCCTCTTTTCTGTAACTGGCACGACTTCAGGAATAAAGCAGTTGTTAGTGAGCAGAGGAGGACTTTGGAATTTCCTGCACTCCTGCTGTGTAGATTCAAATGCTAAGTTTAAATAATGGATGAAGCTAAGATTATTATAATTGATCATTGTATGATTTATATGGTGTAATTATAACTAGGTTGAGAAAGAATTTTCAAAAGCTAGTTTCCTGGTAGCCAGAGCCATTAAATAACAGTGTGCTGCCAAAACAAAAATTAGGTGGGAACGTAGCCACAGAGTTCAGAATGTCTGTCCTCCACCTGATTTATAACTACCCTTATGATGACAGTATCAGTGGTATTTTCTTATTAGGAAGAGTAAGAGCTATTTAAATTGTTTTTCTTATCTTTCTAACAGAACTCTGCATTGTTTTAAGCTTAGTCAAGCATAATAACTGGAAAACTGCAAAAATCTAATGTATAAGAAAACTAAAAGGTGCAAGAGGTTGAAAAGGTTAATTAAAAGTGTAATTATTGCATTTACTGAGACAGTCCAATTAATCATTTTATTCCATTGGTCATGTGATACAGAAACCATTGCTACAGATAACTGATTTCTAGTGCTGGCGTACATGGTCTGTGTTCATGAAAATGTGTATTTTTCTACAAATGGTAATTTAACTTATTATTTTAAGCCATGATTTTTTTTAAAAAGTATTTTTATTTGAATCTATTTTAAAGTAGTAGCTAATGTTTAACACTGTATCTTCACATAATATTTTCTGCAGTTATACTCCCTCTGAAGAGTATGGGAGCATTACCCCCTTGATACTTGTAGTCTTACAGCCCCATGGGAGGTTTGCTTACAGCTTAATGGGGTTGTAGGTATAGAAGAAATAAAGCACTAGAAATACATCATTATGTAATGTGATCTCTGTGAAACAGTGTATATGACCAACAAAGTGAATTCTCAAGTGTCAACAAGCACATCTAAATGTAATTTTTACCACGTCAACTGGAAAAAGGCAAAAAGAACCTTGAAGGATCAATTACAAGGGTCATAACCTTGTATTATCTGATTTGCTATAATATTCACACAAGTTTTATTGGAATGGAACATAAATTTAAAAAATAGTGAGATTAGAAAGGATTGCAATGCTAGAGCAAAGAGCTAGAAGCTTTCTCCTGGTTTATTTTGCTGGGGCAGCACTTTAGAGGGAGCCCATTATAAGCAGGAGAACAGTAGTTATGTTAACACGGTAATTAATCAAGTTGGAGGAAAAGAGGAAACAAGTTGTGAATTCAATTCTGCACTAATAAAAAGAAATGCTGAAAGTTACCCTGTAAATTGGCATGACTTTGGTAAACAGTCCCTTACTGTGTCTTGAGAACTTGCATGCAGTAAATCACTTCTCATGGCAACCGTGTAGGTCTGAATATTTTCACAGGTTTATTGTGTATTTCTGTGTGTGCTAGTTCTTTCTCAATTCTGTTGACTTAGTATTTAGCTAATAATAAAATACTGAACTATATAACAGAAGAGCATATGCAGTAACACATTTTCACTTTGAATATTTTAAGGGGAAATTAATTAGAGGAACTCAGCTGAAACAGTGGCGATAGCCTTCCACATCACAAAACCAGCCTCTGACAGTACAGAGCATGAATTGTATATGGAAAGACTGAGATCACTCCATCAGAAAAAAATACATTCTGTATATGGTCCCGGTCATGCATAATCCATCCTTAATACTAGTACAGTGTAGATATGTTAAAATGACCTTTATACCCTAAAGCTTTTTAGGATAGAACTGAAATAATTGGTGCAATAATGTGAAAAATAGTGACTGGATCAATTTGCAACAATTGGAACTTTGTTTGTTTAGCAGCCTCTGATTTTATTCATACGTTTATGCCTCCTATGTGAGATACCTTTGACTGAAGATGTAAAAGTAGCATTAAAGAACCAAATTTCTGAATTTAGATTATTGAAAATTCAGAATAACTCTGGTGAATAAAATGGATTTAACTATGCTGACATGCATATAATGCAAAACTGCTGTCCTCAGTGCTACCTGGAAAATTAGGGAGCCTGGCATAATCTTTCATTAGCTTTGTAGCACAAAAGTGATCAGGATATTTATTTAAGTGAAGACAATTTTGGGAGCAGACCACAATGTTGTTAGTGCCAGGGGCAGCGTTTCCTCTCCCTCCCTGCTCTCATGGAACAAAAATTTAAACCAGTTCACTGTAGGGTTATAAGACTTTCCTCTTACATAACCTGTAAGTCGATGTCCCTCAGCCACCTCTGAGTTTTCTGCTCAACCTTTCCCCATTCCTCCCTAGGAAAGACTGAAGGTATCAGAGGAAATCATAAGACATCACTTCTCCCCTTTTCATCAACTCATATCCAGCATAAGAGTTTTCTCTTGTAATCTTTATCTGCAGTGTCTGTGGAATGGATGAGGAAACGTTTAACTAAAGGTAGCAGGATCTAACTTTAAACGGAGACAAGAGTCCTGCTAAGTATTAGAGCCCAGATCCAGTGGTGAACTTGGGCAATGCAAAATGCAGCACATAAGGCATGTGACCCTCTTAGTAGAATTAAACTTCCAGGAACAGAGCAAGAGATAGATTTATCCACCTAAAAATCAGGAACCCCTGCTTCCAGGTGATATCTAAAATCCTTAGCAAGATGTTCAGAATCCTTATAAAGTGCACGGGAAATACTGTATTAAAAAAAAAAAAAAAAAAAAAAAAAAAAAAAAAAACCAACCAACCAACCAACCAAACAAAAAACCCCAAAATACCCCAAACAAATCAAAACCAAAACAAAACCAACCAACCTAAAAAAAAAAAAGACCCAAAACCAACAAAAATCCCTGCACAATAAAGGTTTAGATAAGCAGTAAGAAATACAGAAACTGAGATTAGTTGGAGGACTTTGGACCTGAGGAGCCAGATTCACAGCCTCAGGCAGATGCATCTGTCCGTGCAGCTATCAGTGTATGCTCCTGAGAGTAGAGAGCCACTCTTTTTTTAATGGGCACCTAGCAGAAGATGCCATGGTGCTTTAGTCATTAAGTTAGTGATCAGAATAGTCTTTGAGGAAGTGGGATGCCTTTGCCCTCTTTCTCTTCTCTGTGGGTTTTCACAAAGCCTGGGAGGGTACCTTATGGATTAAGCGGTAGGTTGGTCTGGATGGAAGGGGAGGAGATGTGGTATAGAAAGGGTTATGTGTTTTTGGAATGGATTAGAAGAGAGCACAAGTAAAATCATGCCTCTGCGGACTTAAAAATAACAGAGTCATCTTCAGGGAGGGAATCCTGGTTTCCCGTCATTGCTCTTGTAAGAGAAATAACTATTTCCCGGGTGCAGGCCAGAACCCAGCAATCTGCCTTCCAGGGAGAGCTCTCATCCTTGGGCTGAAGTGTCATGTTCTCTCTTGTGTTTTGCAATTTGCACTATTTCCTGTGTGTCTTCTTGAGAACACTTTATAATGTGGTGGTTTGAGAACTGTTATGGGAAGTGAGAACAGTGGTTCTGAGTCTCCAGGTCAAGGAAGGGATTGAACCAAAGTCTTTTAGGTCGCGACTGAAGATTCACCAGTGGAATCTCATAAAAACAAAGGCCAGGGTGTTTTGAAAAAAACGTTGGGCATAGCAGTTGTGCATAAAATGGTAGCTGAGTGATGTACACTTCCAAATCATGTCTGTTGGTTCATACTAAGCAATGTAAATGTTCTTGATCTTGATAGGGCTTGGACAGGAGACGGTCTTTATCTCCTCCAATATGGGTGTATTCAGAAAAAAGTTTTAGGGACTTTTTTTGTGCGGAATTTTTGTTACAAAGACTTATATGAGTGGCCAGGAATGTAAACTGTTCCAACTTTTGTCTTAGGAACCTAAAGTCTCAGTTTATGCAGTTCTGTTTGTTTAGGTCATTTTGTTGCTCTAGCCCTGGGTGTGCCCTTCTGCACACAGGAGCCAGTTTTGTCCTTGTCACCTGGTGTACCTACTGCTGCCATTGATTGTAATTTCAACATGCATCTTGTCATACTTGGTAGTACTCTGAAAGCCCCGGTTATAGCTGCTAATGTATTAGCTTTAATTTAAAAAGTAAAGCACCTGCTTGTTATGATTATGGAAAAGCTTTGAAGTAGGCCCGACTGTTCATTAAATGCTGAGTAGAAGAAAAGTAGAACCTCAGAGTAGCATGTATGTGTATCAGTCTCATGATTTCTCAGGGATGACTTGTTTTTTCTCTGCCATTTGGGTTTAGAAATAATTTGTCCAGGAAAATGGTAGTTCATTTGAATCCATTAAGATGCAGATGACAGTATTTCCCATGCTTTCCTTATTTTTTAATCGGTTGTTCTTACAAAGCAGAAGTGCTCCTTATTTTTTAATCGGTTGTTCTTACAAAGCAGAAGTGCTTTGGTGAATCCCATAGAAGCACTTTTGTTAAAGAGGGATCATGGTTCTCCTCTTTAATCTGGTCAGTTTTTGGTTCCTACATGCCATATTCTGTACCTGCCTTGGAACAGGCCCATACCCATGTGGTCTCCTCTATCCCTTTGTAATTTTGTCTTCCATCACATTAACATTTACAGCTCTCTTTACAGCATTCCGTTCACTAAAACCCCTAAAAAACCTAATAATGCTAATTACTTGCAAATAGTAATGGTAATTTTAATGGCAACCTCAGTAAATTGCTTTCTATGTGCTGTAAGAAAATTGAAAACTAAGTGTCTATTGTTGTTTAATAAGAATCTTATAGAACAAGTAATAGTTCTTTCACTCTTTACATCTAGTAGGAGCACAAATAAGAAGCTCCCAATATCCACTGAGAATCCCTTCTTGTGCACCATGGGGTTAACAGGAGTTGAGGAGACAGCCAAAGGCTCAGTAGGTGCGGAAATGAAATAGAAATGGAAATGCAAGGAAGATGAAAGATTAAGGTGAAGAGACTGGGAAAGAGGGTGAAGCATAAGGAAGATCATACAGGGCACAGGAAGCCCTATTAAAACTTTAGAAACATCTCTGGATAAAAGACTGGAGCATTTGGCTGGCTTCTTTCTGCTGCTGTATGGGAGCTTGAGCCCAGAACTGCTGCAGCTGTAAAAATGTTGGACCAGGGTGGGGGCGTTCAGGAGATAACAAATATCAAAGTGATTACACCTTATACTATAATACATGGCCTGCTTTTTATCAGTAAAATTTATCAGAAAAAAACTTACTACTTGGATGCATGTGTTACATGAGCAGTAGAAAAGCTGTGAGCCGGTGATCCATGTAGAGGCAAGTTAATGCCATGTAGATCCATGTCAAGTAAGCCTGTTGTTGCTGTCCCAGAGTTTTTGCGCATAGTGTACAGCAAACTGCCTGGTAGGAGGACATTCTGAGACAACCTAACTATGGATATTGGGAACTGCTGCTTTCCCACCAAGGCAGCAGCTCGTGGCTCTGGCTGTGTTCTGCCATGACTCTGCCTGCACTGCATCAGGGTAGAGCCCGTAGCAGTGCAGCAGCTCCCAGCTGCTGGTGACTTCTGCTGGGAGGCAGCACCCTGACGTTTGCAGATCTGTTCTGCTGGGCAGCTTGCCACGGGTGGGAGCCAGTGCCTCGCACGCAGGCATGAGGTATCACTTATCACCTGCCTGGAAGTAACTTACCTTGGAGTCTGCAGTGATTTGGCAGGAGTGGAGAGCTGCACGGTTTGGCAGAGATTTCCAGAATGGGCCCAAGGCAATGCAGACTTGGGAGAAGAGGAACCTCAGGGTGGGGAAATGGTGGTGGGAAGGAATCATTACTTGTCCCAGGCTGCTGCTCTGACTGCTCTCAATCCATATCCAAGTGCCCCAAGAGAGGGGGGGAACTGAAAAAGAATCTCCTTACACAAGCCTTTCCCAAAGGATGCTGGCAGGAAAAGTTGCACTGGATTAGATCCATTTGCTCTTAACGTAGTCAGTACCTAGTAAGTGCCAAACTCCTGCCTCTCTTAATAATTTAAGCTTTGCAGAACAGAAGCTGGGTGAAATTTTGACCTTATGTATTACTGCTGTGTAAGTAATCCTCAGAAACGCTCTCGGTATTGTTAACTGTTTGTAGTTACTACAGGATTTAGGAATAATTATGTTGTACTTACGCAATAAAAATAAAGCATAATGTGTGTTCTGGATTGTAAAGTTTTCATTAAAACATGATTTAAAAGCTTGTGAGAAGTTGGCATTAATAAGAAGAGTTGGTTCAGGCAGTCTTGTTTAATTCAAATGCAGTTGTTGCATCTCTCATGTGTTGAATGTTAGTTTTGTTTTTAAAAGGTAAAAATAATTTATATGATGTGATGATAAATATTACAGAAACAATAGCTATAGACATATATATCAAAAGAGAAAAGGCAAATGCCGTGTTACAGCCAGTGCTAGTTTAAAAAACAAAAACCAAAAAAAACTTGATCCTTGTTCAGAGTTGACATGTGCAAAGCATTTGACACTGTCCCGCACAATATCCTTGTCTCTAAACTGGAGAGACGTGGATTTGATGGGTGGATCACTCTGTGGATGAGGAACTGGCTGGATGGTCGCACTCAGAGAGCTGTGGTCAACGGCTCGATGTCCAAGTGGCGAGCAGTGACGAGTGGCGTTCCTCAGGGGTCGGTGTTGGGACCAGTGCTGCTCAACATCTTTGTCGGTGACATGGACAGTGGGATTGAGTGCACGCTCAGAAAGTTTGCCAGTGACACGGAGCTGTGTGGTGTGTTGACACGCTGAGGGCAGGGATGCCATCCAGAGGGACCTGGGCAGTTTGAGAGGTGGGCCTGTGCAAACCTCAAGAAGTTCGAGGCCAAGTGCAAGGTCCTGCCCATGGGTCGGGACAATCTCAAGCAGAGATACACTCTGGGTGAAGAGTGGATTGAGAGCATCCCTGAGGACAAGGATGCGGGCATATTAGTGGATGGAAAACTGACTGTGAGCCAGCAATGTGCATTCACAGCCCAGGAAGCCAACTGTGCCCCAGACTGCATCCAGAGCAGGGTGGGCAGCAGGTCGAGGGAGGGGATTCTCCCCCTCTGCTCCTGTGAGACCCCCCTGCAGTGCTGGGGCCAGCTCTGGGCCCCCAACAGCAGAAGGACACGGAGCTGCTCGAGCGGGGCCAGAGGAGGCCACGGCGATGCTGGGGGGGCTGGAGCAGCTCCCCTGGGAGGCCGGGCTGAGAGAGTTGAGGGGGTTCAGCCTGGAGAAGAGAAGGCTCCGGGGAGCCCTTCGAGCGGCCTCCCAGGGCTTAAAGGGGGGACGGGAAAGGTGGGGAGGGGCTCTGTCAGGGAATGTAAGGATAGGATGAGGGTTAACAGTTTTAAACTGAAAGAGAGTAGATTTAGATCAGATATAATGAAGAAATTCTTTTCCGTGAAGTGGTGAGGCGCTGGCCCAGGGTGCCCAGAGCAGCTGTGGCTGCCCCCTCCCTGGAAGGGTTCAAGGCCAGGTTGGACGGGGCTGGGAGCCCCCTGGGCTGGGGGAAGGGGGCCCTGCCCAGGGCGGGGGGGTTGGAACTAGATGGTATTTTAGGTCCCTTCTATAATTCTGTGATTCTATGAATCTGTGTAGGGGAATATGTGTCTTGAGTAGATAAAAATCACATGAAATATATGAATATGCATAACTGTTGTTTGTGAACAATTCGTACCTAAATCAGCTTTCATCCAGGATAATTTCAGCTG
Source organism: Tyto alba (assembly GCF_018691265.1). Lineage (NCBI taxonomy): Eukaryota > Metazoa > Chordata > Aves > Strigiformes > Tytonidae > Tyto > Tyto alba. The sequence goes on from NW_024881261.1 coordinate 8,688,075, forward strand.
CTGTTTGTACTGTCAGTGAATTGGCCTATGCTCTGCGTTTTAAAAAGATTGTTTAACCTGTCCCTTTTGATTTTTGAGGTGTTCGTATTCACAGTGTTTTTTAGTTCTATAGCAGCATTTATTGCGTTTTGGACCCTTGATGGAAAACACTTATATGATTATCAGAAAAGAGGTGCTTTATTGCATTATGCAATTTTTTAAAGCATGCTTTATAATATACAGTAAGCTGATATCTGTTCATATTGCAATGCCCCATTCAGAGCTCTTCCACAGAATTTTGTTTTAGAGTGGAATTCAGCAGTTGACTCCCAGGCACAAATAACCATGTAATTACTTGCAATCACATAGTAATTAGCATGTACTATTCATATATTGCATAATTATATACCCTGCAGATTACATAGTAATTATATTTGTACTAAACATATAATTCTATATACTGTATTAAAAAAAACTTTGAGAATTCATAGTTAATATTATAGGTGTATGTTAATGTACTACAACATTTTATATAAAAAAGTTACAATTTTATAAGTCTTTTTCTGGATATTTTATCTCTTCTTCATCTGGTTTCCTTAAGCTGTGGTAGGCTGCTATTATAAGAAATGATTGGATCTGTTAATTTATAGTCAAATATTGCATGTTTATAATTTTGTAATTTATGAAGATAAGAAGCAAAAAGTTGCAGTTTATTGTGCAAAAACTGAGATTGAGAAGGACTTGGAGTGTGAATGTTAAATGTACAAAGGTTACGTGTACAAACCCACTGGACATAGTAACAGCATACTGCTAGAGTGAAAAACAAATCTAATGCTACTTAGTTGTTTCATTATTTCTGGGTAGGTAAGATAATGGAATAGTAGCAGGTGATATATTTGTATAATGTGAAGTGTGCACCAGCACCAAGGCCCCTCTTGGGCACAGTCAGTTCAGGCAATTGCAGTACCTTACTGCAGAACGTCAGCCAACCTACACCATCTTTTCCTGCCATGGAAAAAGATAAAAAGTTAATGTCCTTATCATCTCTCAATGAGTGACAAATGGTAGGAGAACGGAGAAGAGTTGCACTTGTAGAAGGGCCTTGCACTGAGTTTTGGGGAAAAGGTAGAAGATCTAGAAAAAAAAGCTATTTTTAAGAGGACCTTAGAGCTTTAGATCATTTTAGATGTTTTATCTTTGGCCAGCTCCTGAAGAGGTTGCTGCAGAGTTTTAGATACTTGTAAAATGTTGTTCAGCTTGCAATTTCTGTAGCAATGGAAGTTAATGTATTTTCTGTGGTGTTGGCATTCCTAATATCCAAAGCAGCATTATGATTATTCTTAATTGAATTTTGCATTCTAATGCCAGTTGCCTTCATTTTCAAGCAAAACATATATTGGGTTTTAATATCTGGATAATGTATTACAAAATTAAATGTGTAATTATAGTCTTAACTTTTATCTGAGTTTAATTTTTTCTATAACTTTTTGTAGAGTGTGCGTGTGAGAGAGACGTACTCTTTGTTTTAAAATGTTTCTTTCAGGCGTTGTTAATTCTATGTCAGTTTCTTCAAAACTTGTAAGCTTCTTAAAACTTCCAGGGTTCAGGGAGCATCTGTAGATCTTACAAAAGTGTCTTTAAGCATGGTGCTTCCAGGCCTTGTGAGTGGCCTTAGAGTGGTGCTGCACCTGCTTTTCTTTCTGTCTGGGTGGGCTGTTTTGCTACATTCAAAACTGTACTAACAAGCATGTGGCTTTTATATTCTGCAGAGTACGCAAATTACATTTCAGTGTTGTTACCTGATGTAGACACTGAATGCCACACTGTTCAAGGAAAAAATGAAAAATGTCAGAACTTTACAAAACCAGAGTTTTTGTAAACATGTTCTCACTGTGTTCTTGTGTGATGGGCCAAAGGTATCCCTTTCAATATACCAGCGATTTTAATAGTTTTTAGTGAGGCCAAGTCTTACCCAATAGTCATCCTGCATATCTTCTCCTAAGAAGATGAAGTACAGCCTGCCTGCTGTAATCATCATTTATTTGCCAGCATTCTGATCTTAACAAATGCCTGTGCCCGTGTTCACTCGTTAAATCATTACCCTAAGAAACATAAGGGCTAGTTGCAGTTTCTGGCACTGAAAGATTCGTATGCAACAAGTATATAATCAGGATCTCATTAACAGTGAAATAAACACAAACATCAAAGCACAATATAAATGTGACGCATTTCTTACTGCTGTTGTGTTGTTTTTTCTAGTGGAGCCAGTACTTTCAAAGGGGAACAATTGCTTGGATGCAGCAAAAGCTTGTAACCTAAATGATACCTGCAAGAGGTTCAGATCTGCTTACATAACCCCCTGCACCAGCAGCACGTCTAATGAAATCTGTAACAAGCGGAAGTGTCATAAGGCCCTCCGGCTATTTTTTGACAAAGTTCCCCCAAAGCACAGCTACGGGATGCTCTTCTGCTCCTGTCGAGACGTAGCCTGTACAGAAAGGAGACGGCAGACTATTGTTCCTGTGTGTTCATATGAGGACAGGGAGAAACCAAACTGCCTGAATTTACAAGAATCCTGCAAGAAGAATTACATCTGCAGGTAAGATAGCACATGGCAGGGGAGTGATTAATGAGGTACCAGAAAGAACTTTTTGGTACTGCTGGATTTGCCAGGAGTAAGGGTCAGAATATCCACTAGGAAAAAAGGATGAGTCAGGGAAAAAAGCAAACGCCCCTGACATCCTTAATAGAATAACAAAAGCCTGCATCTGGTTACAGTGTGTGCCTTCTCCAAAACTGTTCACAGCTACTCCCTCACATTATAGAGGAATCTTTAAACCCCCAGTTTAATTTTTACAGGGTTTTTTTGGAAACATTTTCATTAGGTGTCTCTATAGAATGATGTCTCAGAATGATTTTTACGTCCCATTAGTGGCTGGGTGAAAATAGAATTCTTAATTTTAATGGGATTTATTGTCACTGTAATCTTACGTGTGAGCACTAATAAATGTGTATACAAGCCACATGTTGGACTTTATAAATGATCACAAGACACAGACTATTAATGGGGTTTTTCTTCATTAAAAAAAAGGGGTCCACATTTGTAGACTCGATCCCACTATCTTCGTAGAGCTGTTTTAGCCTTGGAATTGTTTTATTGCCTCTCCCCTGACAGGAGAGCTGGGCTGATACAGCTGGAGGGTCATGGATTCAGTTACCTAATTCCCAGTTGCTTCCCTCTGCGTGTTCAGCCTGGAGAAGCGCTGCAGAGCGCTGCTTCACAGGACAAACTGGGTCCTTTTGCTTTCAGCCAGTTCCCTGCAGGTTGTCACACACCAGTGTCATACAGGACCTCCTCTGCCCTTATTCCTGCTTAGCATTGTGTATGTTTATATTAGAACGTTGTGCTAATGTCATATTTATAAAGTTATGCAGAAGAATCTTGCTCATTTCTAATGTGTGAATTCCTTGTAGATTATCCAGTTCTGTGATGTAACAAGTTAGGAAATAAACACTATTGTAAAATGTCAAGGATGCTGAAGATACGATATAAATCTTAATAAGTACTTATATATGCCTGGTATAATATTTAGTGTTAAGTTTATTTATGAGATCTCCACTTCTAATCTTAAACATTCAGCCATAGCACCTCAGATGTGCCTGAAAGTTGCTCCTCACAGGTGAGGAGGTGAACAGTGTCCTACCCTTGATGGCTCGGGGGAAATCTGGATCCAGTTTCCTGCTGACCCAAATTTGGTCAGATTTAAATCAGAGCAGGGTTCTCATTTTAGTCCAGTGAGTTGCATTCAGCACTTTCATAGCAGATGCTACTGCAGTTTGTGAAAGCTGGATACATATAGTCTCAGAAACACCTGTTTTCCATTTCCATGTTGTACCATTAGTCTTTTTGCTTGTATACATTGCCTTCCCTATACACAGGACCCTATTAATTAGTAGAGTTACAGTATCTTTGCTGTGTTTTCTGCCAAACGCCCAGTGTGTTACAGTGCCAGTAAAATGCGAGAGAGGGTTTTATAGGGAAAGTTCTTCCTATTATTCAGGTTGCAGTGTTCAGAAATTACTTGCTTAAATTAATGACATTACTTGTCTCATGGCTGTGTTTTCCTTTGGTCAGCTTTGATCTAATGTTGTCTCAGCAGTTAAGTTTTTAATGGTGTTTTGTTTAATTGGACTTCTCGAGTCTGGTGTTGTGCTTTCTCCATTGCAACGCTGCAGAGGAAAGCTTGGTAAATTGTCTGTTCCCATTGCCCTAAGTTGCAGCCTTCACTGGGGTGAAAATGGATTTCTTTACAGGTTCTTCCTGTGGCTTCTTTTGCTTTAAAATGCCCAAATTAAAAAGTTTGGACTCTTCCAAGGCTCAGCGAGATGTGGCTGTGAGGGTGAGGGGCAGCACTGGTTAAAGGCAGAGGGTGGGCAAATGCCTGCAGGGTCTGGGGCAGTCAGTGAGTGCAGCACTTAGGTCCTATGCCCGGAGGTAAAGCAAGCTTGATGTGTTGCTGAGAGTCATCTCATATAAGTGTTGATACCTCCTGGGCTGTCTAAACTGCTGGTGTATTTAATACCTTCCCTGTCTACTGTCATGGAGAGGAGGAATCAGCAGCAGAGCTATTTCAGCCTGTCCATAATAAGGCGAAAGACATTTTGTCTCTATGACTTGTTGTGCACTTAGAATTGGTGTAATTTGTTCCCCTCGTCCTGCAGGAAAACAGGGACTTGGGCAGGGGAGGAAAGAAAGGGGAGATTTCCTTCCTGCTACTGAAAGTATTGGCACTGATCATGTCAGTCTATGTAGTAATTCCAGATACGTTTAGAATAATTAAAACCAGTAGTCAGTAGGCACATAATTCTAGATCTGATAATTTCTATTTCATTTTGAAATCAGAAAGAGTATCTAAATGAGAGAATAATTTGAGAATATGTTCTGCCTACTGTGAAACAGAGTCATTTAGAAACTATTATTTGTGTGCCTATTAAAGCTTCTTCATAATGCTAGTTAAGACAAGGGGGACAAGTTCTAAAGGGTTTCTGAAAGTACCTTGGTTTATGACTGCTGCTGACTCAGAAATGCAAGATTTGAATCTGCCCATACTCTCTATAAAATAGCAACTGGGCCTGTGCAAACAAGTATTTAAACATTCAGTTTTGGATCCTCTTTAAAAGCTTTGTCCTGGATGCACATATCACTGAATCTATTTTTGAAATTATATTAAGACTAGAGAAGCAATTTGGCCAAATTGCAGGTATCACTAACTGACATGGCAGGACATTTAGCATATTTTTTTTCTTTTTTATTCTTTAATCTATCTGTTATATAACATAAACTCTCAATTGAGGGAGAAAGGGACCAGAAATGTCAGGAAATGTAAGTAATTTCTGACTTACGTAAATAGTCTTAATTTTTCAACTTCATCAGAGTACTGAATGGTTCACTTTCATTATCATTTTTCTGCTGCCTCTACTTGTATCCCAGTGCATAACCAGCTTTGAAAATGATTGAGGTCTCTCAGGCATGCCTGTCAATGCTCACTGAAAAGAAGAGCAAAAACACAAAGAACAAAAAGAAGCCAATAGAGTTCCTTTTTATTATGAACATAAACAAAACTTCTAAGGAAAGTCAATACACTGTCAAAAACTTTCACCAATGATGTTGTCCTGGAATAGCTCAAACCTCAATGAAACCTTCTGTTCTGATCACTTCAGCCACCAATTAAACTTCAGAAAAGTTGACTGGCATGTTTTAAAAATACCATTCTGCTGTAAATGCAGGGCAGTGTTCTTCATTTTTTTCCACTGTCACATTTAACAGTGCTTCAAATACTATTTTCTTTGAGTAATGAAAATGTGAGTCATTAGTTTGGCCTTTTTAATAATCTGCGTTGTGAATTTGCATGCTTCCTCCTGGATATGTTCATAAGGCACTGACCAGAATGATAATGATACAGACACATTATTTATTAAAAGAACAACATCAATCCAGTCATGTGCTGCAAAGATCTGAAAAGAGTGGTGGCATAAAATGAGTCATTTTTTGTCAATATGAGAATCTAGTAACAGCATGTTTCTTGTCCTCACCAATTACTTTATTCATAATGGTTGGTCAGATCATTGAGGCTCATTTTTAAGGTAAAACCGCCAGAAAGTAGTTCTTGACTAGTTTTAGAAGACAGCTGTTTGGTCCTTTTTTTTTTAGCTAAATACTATGCTTAATGTTTTGCCTTTATTTCTGTAAAAAGCACGTGTTGCTGTCTACAGCTATTTGATACTGGAAAAGAAAAAAAAAAAATGGCTGCATAATATATTTTAATAACTTTTCTTCATGGGATGTCTGAAGGATAATAATGAAATGTCCTACTAGGTTTCAATAGATGTGTCATCTCCCTGAAAATACAATAGTTTTGTCACTGTGTATTCAGAGAGCTAAATCTTATAAATGTACTCTCACTGGTGTGTTCTTACCCCTTGATCACTTTCTCGTCACTTGTCCTATCCATTCTTAATTTTGTTGCAACCACACATTCAATTCTGTATGAAAGGTACCTGCATCTACAGGTATAAGAATGTTGTGTGAAAATATGCAAATACTTTCATCCATGTGTAAAGCAATTCATCCATGGTAAAGGCTAGAACAAAAGCTCAGCTGCTTTCTGTTTCCTGAAAATGTAAGAAACTTGCCAAGAAATTAATTTTCCTTTTTTATATTCTGTTGGACATTTTTAATGACAATTTGCGATGGAAAGGGAGGCACTGTGTCTTGGCTCCTTTTCCATAAGGCATGTGAAATCTGCAGGTGCTTTATACCAGTACCTGTTTGTAAAAGTGGCTTCTCTGTGTAAGACTTCTGGGCTGTTCCTGCGACATGTACCATTACTGACTGCAAACCATGCACCCTTATGGATAAGATTTGCCAGAGGAGCAGGTGGTTACACACTGTAGGCACGTCTATGATGAGATGCTACAAATGTGCAGTCATACTTTTTTGTCCTGCTTTAGGAGAGGGAGAGCCCAGAATCCTGTTTTAGGTGGGAGCCTTCTTCAGTTACAGCATTAACAAGTAGCAGGGAGGAGTGCACTAAAGGGATGTGTGGGGGGAGACAGAATAGGGGAAGAAGAAATATGTCCTTTTCCTCAAATTTTCTGTTCCTTAGGTTTCTCTTACTTTTTTTCTCACATTCTCCCTTTTTTCTCATACCTCTTCCCCTTGCTTAGTCTCCTTTCATCTCTTTCCACATCTCCCAGTCATTATCTGACTTTCACTGCCTCTCTGCAGCATTTGAATTCTATTACAGCAACTTACAGTCCTTCCTCACCTACTCCTCTGTGTATTGTTCTTTTCCTCCCTCAATATCCTGCCACAGTCCAGTGATCATCTCTAATTCAGCAAACGAGAGGGAAAACACAGGTGCTACCTCACTTTATCAGCCTTGTAGCTTATATTGGTTACAATTCAGTTGGCCAGCTACTAGGCTTGACTGCTCAGTCTCAGACTGGCTCTAGCTTTACATGTTAAAAGGACACTTAGTGGATATTTTCATGAAGGACACAGTAACATTATACAGTTCTGTATAACAGAACTGGATTTGCATCTCTCTGGGGTATTTATATCAGTTTGGCACTCAAAGCTGTCTGGCAGCTCCTTGAGATGACTGTTTTGCTGTGGGTATGAAAAACCAGGACAACGACATAGTTTTTGTAAAGCTGTTAAGGACATTAAAATGGGGACACTTGATTTCTAGAGATGTGCAGGCTATGCCTTTATTGTATGTTTGGAGACTGAGTCAGGGAGGAGGTGAAAAACCTTGTGTGCTGCGTGAGTCACCCTGCACTAGATGTAGGATGTCTGCAGTGTAATAGGGTTAGCCTGAGCTCAGGCTACCCGCAAATCCTCCTTGCTCTCTCTGTGCATGACATCAGGAAAGCTCCTATGTCTGCAAAATACCAAGTGGGATATGAAAAAGTGTAAAGCTACCTTTTGGACCATATACTGCAGCATGCACACAAGCTCATCTCACGTCTATAAACATAGCCCAAATTTGAAGGATGATTTTTATATGTATATTTATATACAGGTATATATGCATATATGTATATATTGTTAGAGATACCGTATTTATTAAAGTGAAAAAAACCAAACAGGTATTAATTAATTTCAATGAATTAAGAGTGAGGAATGATCACAGTTGAGAAAATTCAAAAAATGGGATCTGGGGGGAGGTGGGACAGAAGCTGGTGTGCTCTGCAGAGGAAACATAATGGTGTAGTGGAGTACGTGTGTGGGGAATTGCTAGCCTGGAAAAAAATTTTTAATGCAGTCTCTGCAAAATAAGCAAAAACCCTTTCAAGTCAAGGCAAACTAAAGATAAAAAATGCTGCAATATTGTAATTTTTTCTTCCCTTCTAGTCCTTTACATGATTCATTACATTGATGCCTTTCATTAGCAGTGTAAAATAGAGTATTACTCTCCCCTCCCCCCAATAAACAAAGGTAATTTTTAATTTCTCCCCTCTGAATAAAACTTTGAATGAATCAAGCAGTTCCTCCTTAAAACATATCCACAAATCCATTTGGAATCCAAAAATCAGAACACCCAGCAAAACAAGACTGCTTTGTTCCTGTTAAAGTGTAGATGGATCTCATTCTGTGGTGCCAGGATCTGCTTGGCCAGTCCTCATTTATACTCTCTTCTGCTTAAGAGGGCCTTGAAGATTAAAAGCATGCTGGGTGACTGACATTTCTCTGAAAGAAGCAAAGATACAAGGATATAGTAATTAGAAAAATGGCTCAGCTTTACTCCTGCACCCAACTTTCACATTGCTTTTTGCTTTAACAATGAAGAGAGCGTCATGCACAAGGGGTTTATGCTCCAAGAAGCAGTAACTAGACAGTATCTTTATGCTGAGGTCCCTTGTCAGGCAAGCTTGAAACTCTCCAAGCAGCATCCCTTCAGTCCTAGAATCTCTGCTGATTCCTGAAAGCCAGTCTCCACAAAAAGGGAGAGCAATTCCTTTGTGCCCATTATCTGTAAAACACAAGTTATGCCTCAACATTTTCAGAACCATTTGATTTAGATGACTTCTGTTTTGCATGGTGTAGCTTTGGCAGCATCCCTGGAGTGGCTGATGTCCTGCTAGTCCTTTCTGGTTACTTTGAAGGTTAAGAACAAACCATGGCACTGAATATTCATTATTACCTGTCTACAGGGTTGAAAAAGTGAGAGAGAGAATAAAGGATGTGTATATGAACATACAGCAATCATAAAATAAACTTGGATACAAATTATTAGAGTTTTATATATAGGCCATATTTAGATACTCTGCCTTCCATGTCAATCCCTTTTTAGCCAAAATCGATTCAGCCAGCTGAAGTACTCACAGCCATCAGTAAGATTTAGCTCTAAGAACTTGGGGGCATTTGCATTATCCAAGTGTGGTCCATCATCTCTGTATATAATTTTGTCTGAAAGGGCTTGTTTTGTTATTCTAAGTGAGAAAGGAAAACTGCCTTTATAATATAAGAAATAAGAAGACTACAGATTAGAAAGATGAGCCAGGAAGGGGGTTACAGCAGGGCAAATGTGACCTATTTTGCTTTGTTCATTTATCATGGGGGAAAGATTAAACTACATACATTAATGAAGCAGTTTCACCCATGTTTAGTCAAAAATATTGAAAACTAGGGAAGTTAATTTTGTCATTAAACTTTAATATAGATCTAAATTTGGAGCTACTCATGTTCTTAAGGATAAGCAAGCACTTATTTGCTTTGCTGGATGGGGTTCTAGTAAGAGTACTGCTACCACTGATTTGTTGAATTGTGAGAGATTTGTGTAGAGAGCAGTTTAGCATTCATCAGTTTGCATCAGTAGTTTCCACCGACTAATCTGTTAATTCTGGTGAAGAGAAGATTTTTGATCCTTTTTAATGTATACCCAGTCACATTTGGCTAATGTGCTCTTTCTGGGGCGAAGAAAGGGTGTATATATCACACAATAGCATTTTCTTTAATAAATCAAAATGTTTTCTCATTTACCTCAAACCATGTGTATGCTACAAGCAAGAAGCTGCTGTATGTTTAATGTGAATAACAGAGCTATTATATCAAGTCTGTTCCCAGTGTGCTTCCTCTGACATCACTGACTTCAGTGGATTTATTCCAGGGATGAATTTGGCTATTCCTGTTCTGTGTAGGTAAATCTTCAGGCAGTGCTAATTAAAAGAATGTCAACTGATTTTACCATTCCATTATGCTGGACTTTGTAACCGTTATTTATATCATTCTACATCAGGCCCCAGTGAGAGAATATTTCTGGTGGCAGTTCATCTATTAAAATAGCTGCAAGAAAATGTAAGCACTGGAACTAAAAATAAAATTTTGTTTCTCAACAGACCAAGTGACAGCTACATGCATATTTTCAAATTTTAGCATTTCAGTGTTTACTGAATAGAAATTACATTGCTTTCATTATGTTTTAAGCACTACCATGTTACTGATGGAGGAACTACTGTTAAGTGGAAGCCAGATGTAAATATACCAGTATCTGCAGAGACTTCTTGGCAGAGGTGGTGGATGTTTCCTGTTCTTTGATTATCTGCTGGTTCTAAAGCAAGTGACACAGAAAAAGTTTTCTGGTGTGTGTTTACTGTTGAATATAGATTTTCTGTGTGAGCTGACTGTGACCCTTGCCTAAGACTATTAATAGATGACCTTACACTCACATGTTTGTGCTTATGCTATGTTTGTTCAAACATATTCTATAAACCATTACAGCAAGCTTCTCTATTATAAAGCACATATGACTAAGATCTCTGTTAAATTAATACTTGACTGTATCATTTGAATGTTCAGTTCACTTTCTTTTGTTCTAGTTCAAGCATAAATTACAATGGTTGTCCTCTCAGTTATGATGCCCCTTTTTCTAATTAGGCATTGTGAAATGCTGAAGATACATCTCAGTAACTATCCATCATGAAGCATTGCAAAATACTCTTCAGAACAGAAATGTCTTTTAGACCAACATCTGTAAATATGTGGATATATCACAGGATGTCAGCTCTCCATGTTCAGGTGTCCATGTTCATTTTTTTTTTGATAGTGGAGATGAAAAAACTCTCTTAAGGCAGCCACATCATCCTCAGCTGGTAAAAATAGTTTATTTTCCAGTCTTACACTAATCAGTGCTTTTTGTGCTAGCATTATATATCCATATAGCTTCTAAAAGCAAGTAAAACATGTTGAATAAGATCAATGTTATACTGGTTTGCTAGTGCCAGAACTTTCCGACTCACTGTTTGATGGGGCTTGTTTTGTACATGGAAAAAAAGGTTCACATAGAGGAGACTGTAATCTGCTTTTATCTGCTGTAGTTCTGATTTTATATTTATTGTCTTACTCCTGAAGTCAGAACAGTTTTTAGAGTAGCTTCAGGATGAGTTTCAGCTATGCTGGCTGCCTACAGACCCTACACGGATTGAGTGCAAGGACGCATTGGGAACCTTTTCTTTCCTTCAGTCAGATCTCTGACAAGGGGACATGGAGCTGTTATCTTCAGGACTGCCACCACACATACCAGAATGCCCCTGAGGATTTTCCTCTGCAAAAAGCATCCGTACGTAACTTTAGGAAATGTGATGATCTAGTGCATCTGCCAACAGAAACCTTTCTGGTAAAGAGAGAATTTTTGTTGGAGTTTTTAGATTATTTTCTGTCTCCAAGCTCCACAACAGTTTCATGCTTGAGCCAACAGCATTCTATTATAGTTTATTCAAGTAGTTACAGAGAATATTATTGTTATGGATGTCTTTCTCAGGTACTTGGAACCACATCCTTTCAGTGTGCACTCACAATATAGTTGTTAATAAACACCTAAGCATCCAGTGGCACACTCAAGGACTTGCAGTGGCACTAATTTATTTGGCTTGCTTTTTGAGAGTGACAATGATTTTCTTAGGTTTCCAGCCTGTAATTCAAAGACACTCCTGTCTGCCCAGCTAATGAAGTGAGAACAACTCTATCCGTAATGCACTAGTTCTTTTCTGAGTAACATGCTATCGAGAGACACTCTGAGGCTTGGACATCTTTAAACATGACAAGTCATTTATATTTAGAGGCTTCAAATTAAACAGCATAAAGGAAATGAAATAAAATTAAAACATACAAATTCCCAGTACTTGGAAAGCAGCTAGTGGATTTGTTCATGTTATTGGAGAGCATTGGTAGAGACAGATAGGCTAAATAGAAATCTTACCAGCATCCCCTGATAGAAATCACAGATTGACAGTTCAGATTATAATTTTGTAGAAGATTCTCAGAGAAATGTTTTCTTTGCAACTGAGAAGACAGAAGCACATTGTACATGCTTAAAATCAATGCAAGGAAACAGAGCCCCACAAAACATATTTAATATAGGTTTGATTTCCTGTGGAATGCTTTCCAGATGTTCTCTCAAACAGGCCTCTAAAAAATGATGTGAGGTAATTTTTTTGCAAACAGAAAGAGAAAATTCTGTTTTGTGTCACTGCATCTGAAAATCACTGTTCTAATTCTTTATTGCATTATCTTGTGCCCAGGATTTGCACCATATTTTTCAAATTTGGCTTTATTACACAAAAGGTCAGAAGTATAAAAATATTTATATTACCCAATTGCAATAAATCATACTTGTTTAGAATCACATTTAAGCTTCACAGTTTTCCTTAAACCAGAAGGAGACCTAATATATTACATTAAAATGACTCTCGTGCACAATCTTGAGTCACTTAGAGGATTTACCTAACATTCATAAACTATGAGATTAGTGTTTTGTTAAGTTCTTTGATTTTCTGTAGCAGACATTGTGTAAAAAGATCTAACAGATCTCTGGGAGATAACTTGAACAAGGGGAAAGGATAATATTAACAGAAAATAGTATATAACTTACTTTATTTTGCTTTGCATAAAATACAATAATAGAACATGGGTGTGAGGTATGTTTACTTTAGAGCACTTGTTACTCAGAAAAATGAGATTTGTCAGTAGAAAAGTAGAAAAAAATATACTGTTAATTTTAAATTATAGATATGCATAGATGGAAATATTTTTCATTTTGCATAATTGAATTTCTAATAGTTAGCTCTCCATTGTCTGGGGCACTAGATGTCTAGAAGGCCCCTGGTAAACAAAAAGCCTGGATAACTTAGGTACTGGCAGATATGCTGGGGAACACAGTACACAGTCAGCTAGCCAGTTTGGGTCGAGTGTGGGTGCTCAGCTGCAGGAACCAGCTTTGGTAGACTGTCGTGTCTGTGCGTGATGCTCTGAGCACGCATTTGTGGTGCTAGGAGGCAACTGAGTGAGTCTTGTGTCATCTCTGGTTGCTTCTGTATCCAGTTATTTCACAGTCCAAATAGGCTGCCTGTAGTAATTGGGAATTGTCTGTATTTTATGTCCAGATGAACAACATAATTTTTAGAGATAAATCGAATGCAGAATCAAATATTTGCATGGGTTTAGGCTGCCAGTCATTTTAAAAAGCAAAACAGAAGCAAAAACAGATAAAACCCAGCTTCTTTTGCTTAGTAGCTGTTATTTGTTGTCCAAGATCCTGTAATAGTTTCTGCCAGTGTTGGAAAAGATTTGGATCTGCTCATGTGAGAGAAACTGCTTTCAATACTCAGGTGTTGGGCGCCAAATGATCTCCCATCAGATCTTTACTTTTATACCATTCCTTCCCACTTCCCAAAAGGTACAAATGCTGAGCTGTGTGTCAGGGTGCAGCGTGGGCCGGGGGCTCCCTGGAGTCCATGGGGACCCCCCTGGGACAGACAGGGCAGGACCTTTCTGGCAGGATTCATCCCACCCCCCCAGCCTGGGAGTGGGGCAGCTCGGTGCATCAGGCACGTCCCTGGGGACAGGCTGGGACACAGGCCCACGGGTGGACCTGGCACAGTGGGGCCCATGGCTGGGCAGGGCAGGGCTGCAAGGGGCTGGAGACTGAGGTCCTACGGCACTGATGGGGCTGGGATGGGGTCCTGGGCCGTAGGCTGGGTAGGGAAAGCCCCAGGGGTGGTCAGGGACAGTGCCCTCAGTGCCCAGACACTGTCATTGTTTCAGGAGGGAGGGTGGCAACCAAAGAAAAACTAACCTTTCTGCTGAAAAAAATTAATGGAGTTGCTGCTTAATAAAGATATGTAAAAATGACCATTTAAAAAAACTATCAGAATTTATAGTTGCTCACAGGTGTTCAATAGTGTGTGTATATAACTAAGGAGGTATGAGATGTATTAGTACTACACAGCTCTACTGTCTTTTAATGCAAAAAAAATGGGTCAAAGCTATGTTACTAGGTGCTGTGAGGGTCATCTCGTGATGGAGCTGCTCCAAGGCTTTTTTCATCTCACTAGTTGATAGAGTTTCTTATGTAGCCTTCACTTCATTTTCTCGCTGCCCACTCACTGTGTGTTTATGAAACAAAGAGCAAATGAAAAGCTCCTCCAACAATGAAGCCATTAGTTTGGCCACATACCAACCCCTCTTGCCACTATTACCTCCCAGCAGAAATAGCACCACCCAAGCTATACGGGAACTATTTGTAGCTACAGAGGAGGAAACTTCATTTGACCTCCACAAAAGAAGAACAAGTATTTTGGCTTGTTTTCTTTCTGTAATGGTGTCATTTATCACTATGACACATATTCATTGACTTAGTCTGAATTTTTTCAGTGTCAGATTTATACTTCTTTTCTGGTTTGAATATTGATGCAGCACTTCCCTTACATGACTATATGGTGTCTGCCAAATGGTGTCTAGACGCTACAGCAGCTTTGACTTGTTAGTGTAGTCACCCCAGTCACTCAGTTTTGGCATTTACCTACTCTTTATGTTACTGCTGTCAAGCCATAAATAGGTACCTAAGCACAATCAGTTATGTAAAGAGAGGTGGCAGCAAGCATGTTCAGACTTCACCTAACATCACTGAGGTGAGCACAGAGGACAGCAGCCGTCACTCCCTGCATTCACTAACTTGGAAAGTAGTTGTAACCACTCGCTTGGACATCACAGCATACGTGTGTGCAGTCAGTGGGAGATCTGGATTCAATGTCTTCCATGGTCTGAAGATCACCAATGCAAAGGCAAGGCTAAGAGAGAGGATTTCTCTCTCTCAAGGCTCAGTCCCTGAGTACCAGCAATTGAAGATGCATACGGCCAGAGAGAAAAAAGGAAGAGAAATCACCATCTGCTAGACCAGCGATAGGGATGCTTCTTGAGGAGGACTCATATATCTGGTTTGTAGAGTTGCTTTCCAATAGGCCATGATTTACACCAGATCCAAACTAAAAATGCAATTTTAGAAATCTTCTGCAACTTCATCATTTGTATCATGCTTCTAAATATTGCACCAGTACTGAAGCTGAGTTGACCAACTTTATGGGGGAGAACTGATAAATATCAAAGATAATTTCAGAACATCAAAGGACTTTTACAAAACCTTCAGAATAAAAAATAGTGAAAACCTAATCAATGCTGCCTATGCAACAGGCTGTGCTAATATAAAATTAAATTGCCTCAAAAATTGTATGCAGATTAAACACAATACTGCTGTTAACAAAGCTTATTTGTAAGCAAAATTTGAAAGTTTTGATTTATCCTGCTGAGTATTTGAAGAACCACTATCATAAGGAAAACAAATTAACTTTGGTTTCTTTGTATTTTTAACTCTTACAAATGATTCTACTGGTGCTAATACAAAGTATTAGAGGATAGCAGGTTTGGGATTTTTTTTCTCTTCATCTCAGAAAGACTGTTTGTTGTTTGAGCAGATTTTCTTTGAATTTGCCAGTAGGATTATTCTTATTTTTTCAGTTAGTGGTATACAAAATATTTAAAGTAAGCTTTCCAGAAGATCTGCAGTTTACTTTGAGGAGATTTTCCGGGGCTAAGATAGGACTCATTTAATTTGTGGGGGTTTTGCCCTACAAAGAGAAGATTTTTTTTTTTTTTTTTTTTTTTTTCCTTCACAGGAAGAAGATTTCTGTGTGGTTCTCTTCAGTTCCTCTTTTTTCATGTGAGAGAAAGGAAAAAATCAGTAATGCTGTTGTGCACAAAGAGGATTTGTGATTCTTCAACAGAAAAATAAATTAATAGTTCCTTTTAAATGTGGTCCTGCTACATGTTATGTACAATATAAAACTACCTCTCTCTATCCAGCCATCTAGTAAATAGATACATATATGTACATTGCACGTGTAAAATTGTGCACACTTGAAGGCACATGTTTCAAGCTCTGTTTGTTCTCTAGATTGGAGAAAATCTGCTCAGTCATGGGTTAGACACTTACCCACAAGTTACTACCTACAGGTTGCTTCCTGCTGAAGGAACAGTTAACACAATATGCATATTTTTTTATAGGACCGCTATCATCTGATTGTTCTTTTTCAGCATCCCTAAAAGGATTGTCTCTTTTACCCAAACAGTTCTTCATATCATGTGCAATACCTTAAGATAAATGATTCTATGGTTCCTAATTAGGCTAATTTGTCTCTCTGTATAAATTGCAGTACCACTGTTTTGGTATTGCTGATGAACACACTTTCATCAGTGACAGTCTACTGGAAATGTTTGGGGCTAGACCTTCAGTGAGTGTTAATCAGCAGATCTTTGCTGAAAACAGTGGAGTTATTTTGTGGCAGATGGAGGTCTGTCTCTGTTTTTATTTGCTGGCCTTAACTTTATCTCCAGTGGAAATGAATCCACTTAAATATCAGGTGCAATTAACAGCTCAGGAGGGAGTGAGAACTTTGATAGTATGAAGTTTGGATGACTCACTAGGGAGGAGATGTATGATGATGTCCAGTAATGCTTGGGCCAGAGCTATCTGAACTATATTTGTCTTAGGAAAACTTAAATGTTGCAACATTGTCAGATCATTACCTTTTATGACCACAAAAATTCTTCAAAAATTAACATAGAAATCAAGCTGTATGCAAAAGGGAACAGCAGAGCAATTTTTAGCCTTCTTTAGGGTTTACAACAAATAAGTTCTTTAAGCAGACTGGGTAGTAGATGACTAGTGTTGTTCCATAGTTATCAGTCCTTAAAAACATTTAGAGAAGAGGAATGTATTAAATGATCTCTGGACCAATGCACCTAATCTAAGGGAGAACTGGACATTTAAGAATGATGAAATGATTGCAAGAAATGTTTTCAGGATTATCAAGATGCTGATTGTATAATTGCATCTCTGAAAAGATTTATTTGTGGTCACATGAATAATGAAATTTAAATCTGAGGAGCTGCTTTGTTTTAGAAATGCAAAAACACTGCACATACAGCAGGCTTGCTCTTTCTACCATGCAAAGGTTTTTCATACTAGATAGATGTAATACGCTGTATTCTGTCCTAAAAAAGACTTCATCCAGGTATTAGTAGAATTTGTAAAAACCTTAGAAACTGTAAACTGTCTTTGTTCCCGGTTGCTCAGAAGGCTGGATCTGAGCCACTATCGTATTGACTGAGAGAGGAATCACTGCAGTGACATAGGACTTCCTTGCCCAAATTTTCTTCACAGTGCTGCTATTTATCTCTTCCCAGAACTTGGAATCCATTTCTTCTCAGCCTGTCCCTGGTAGGTACAGTATATATTCACCAGCAAAGTAGAGATTTTATCAATATTTAGAAATTTATGTATACATGTAGGGCATCTTGAATGATCAGTAGAGAGCTTGAAGCTATTGAAGGCAACTGGGTACAGATGTCCATCTTAAGGTTAAATGGTTAAATAAGGGAAGGGAGGGAGTGAAAATCTTACAGTTGTCTGTGGTTTGAAGGCAACCATGGATTTGCTGGTGTCAGTATAGCTAGCGAGGGATGGAACTAAAAAGAGGTCATGAGAATAGCTCAGATAAATTCAGGTACAGTTTGCATACACTATTTATAGGATACTTTCTCAGACTAAGCCTGTGAACCTTTTGAAGTTTGCCCATCACTACTTTCAGGCCAATTAATGAGGTACATCCAATCGTATTCTGAGATAGGTAACACAATAAAGCAAACAAAGATAATTAGTCTCTGGAGCATGTAAACAAATAAAGTAAATCACTTGCAAATCACTTGTTTCTTCTAACTTTCGTGTTTTCTTTGCAAAACTAAAAAAAAGCATTTATATTGCAAATCTACATAATGCTAGAGCAGTGCTGAAAATGCATAGATTATACTATTCTGGTTTTGAGAAAGCTTTGCAAAGATTAAGCACCTGATCCTGAAACATCACTGTGAGTTGTTATATGCAAAGGAACATTTTCATCCGTTTTTCACAGAAGAGAAAATGGGAGTAGGGAGGTCAACTAATTTTGTTCATGGAGATAAAGGTCTAAATGACATTTTATAAATAAACAAAAGTCACCGCTCCAACTTTACAAGTCTAAGTGAAAGCACTAGTAAAACTGAGGAGAACACGCCAAGATGGGCAGGACAGTGGCTGTGGGATGTGGGACCTTGACCCACCTCAGTGATGCCTCTCAAATTTTACAGACCTGAATGGGAGCATTATGTGGCCTTTAAAACCCAAAGAACCAGAAGAGTTCCTGGCTGCTAGTCTACTTTTTTTTGTTTTGTTTTGTTTTCCAATGTACTAGTAATCTTTTAATTGCAATACAGCTTCAGTCCTGGTCTTAGAGCATTTTCTGTAAGTAAGCAGTGCTCTCCCCCACCTTGGACATGGGGTAACTGAGGTAAGTGAAGATAATACAGCCATTCAGCAGCAGAACTTGATGCAGAGCACACATTCTCTTCTTCCCAGCCCTGGGCTCAGTACTGTAGACTTTGGATAAATGCACATTTTACAAGAACAAATAGATTCTCAGTACCATAGCTCCAGGGAGCTATGGAGACCATGCCATCTGGATCTGCCTGCTGCCCCAGTTCAGCCAGCTGGTTCTGCAGGCCAGTCCAGAACAGGGGTAAACCCATTGCCTGGAAACTCAAGGCAGTACCAAAGCAGGTCCTGCCTCGAGTAAGAGGGCTCTGTGAGCACAAACATACAGTTTTGTGTAATCAGTAAAACAGCAGAAACTGTGTTCTGAATCTGTAGATTAACAGATTCCAGTTAAGAGTTCAGATCAAGGCAAAATGACTGCTCATATGATAAAATCACTCTTTGTCTTTTTTTTGGCATGAAAATGCAGAACATTTCTTTTAGTAAAGGGCAGGCACTTCCCTGTTGTTCTGTCCCTTTTTACTGTTTTCTTACACTGTTTTGTTCTGACTTCAAAAATGGATTCTGAAAGGAGATGCATCTTAAAAAGAGACTCTCATCAGCTGAAATGTGTCCAATATACATTTAAGTTAAAGAATATTCAGCCTTGTCCAAAAATAAAAAGAGTATAAAAGGTAAGAATGCCTGCAGGCTTGATTTTTAAAGATATGCATTTTTCTTCATGTTGCAGATCTCGCCTTGCAGATTTCTTCACAAACTGCCAGCCTGAGTCACGGTCTGTTAGTAGCTGTCTGAAGGAGAACTATGCTGACTGCCTCCTTGCTTATTCGGGTCTTATTGGTAAGAAGGCAGGGAAGGGTGGGGGCTTGCTTGGTCTAAGAAAAACTCCCAAACTATATTTTGAAGGCCCGCGTGAAATAAAAACTGTGGAATATAATACCGTACAATATGATACTAGGCAAGATTGTCCACCTAACTGTACTGACCCTGTTTTACCTTACAGAGATTCCTGGGGTAGATCTGTATATTGCAAGGAAATTAAGGATAGAAGATAAGGAGAGAAAGGTGCTTGAATTTGAAATAAATTCAAGCTTACAAAGTAAATCTTATTGAGGTGGTTGAATTTGGACAGGACCGTGAAGTAGGAAGTTAAAAAGAACAAGTGAAACTGCAGCTTGGTTGATTTTGCAGCTGTCCTCACAGGGATGGGTAAACACCTTTCAGTCTTCAGGGAAAGTTTGCGGGTCGTTGGAGGAATGAGACAATGCACCAACGCAACCTCGTTTCACTTCCAGCTCCTATTCTTTCCATTATGTCCTTTTGTCTACTCTAAATCTTTTCTGAGATGCTTGTCAATGAAGGTGAACTGAGACCAGATTTATCTTCTGAAATCCTCTTCCCTCCCCAACATAATTAATTTTGTTTGCTGTCACCTTCTTGACTGTCAACAGGCACAAGGATGCCTTTATGCAAACTGGATTCCATGTAACACACATGGTATTTGATTCCTGAAGGAGAGACATCATCTCAGGAAGGTGAACTTCTTGTAGAAATACCATGGTTGGGCAATAAAGAAGAAGTGAATGTCAAAACTCTGAAACAAACACATTTTAAAGGCCACCAGATAAGATGTTTTTAAGCTTACAGACTGCACCTGCTGCGATGCAGTAATATCCCCTTCTGTTGGGCGTGAAGGTCCCAGCTGAGGCCCTGAAGCAGATCCTGCTGTTAAATAAATGTCTCTGGAGATAATATCCAAAATCAAATATTTCTAAAATAGGTTGAGTTTGCTGAAAAATGACTGAAAGCTATATTCTCTGGCTTATTGTTATCGTTGTTATTACTCTAGCGGTTAAGAAGTGAGGTTAGTCTGTGTGGCAACTGGTAAAATAAGATGTGATGGTTTCAGAGGATATGCTTCTACAACTTAAAAGATGAAGACAGGATGAAAAGGGTATAACATATGAACAGTTATGACAGAATGTCATTTGACTCTAAAACAAAGAATTGAATAGCCTTGAAATCTGATCTAGTCAATGAGATTAAGAAGTCTAGCTGCTGGCAAAGGGTAACTGTTACTAATAGATACTTCTGGCAGAATAGATCTGCCAAGAAGTTCATGCTGGACCTAGTGAATTTTGCTGGCAGTTTTGTTGGTTCCATTTTTCAGTTTAACCTCAAGGATGATCCAGTTCCTATAGCCAGGTGGTTTTGTGTTACTGTAGATGACCATGGTGCAAAACAGTCATGTAGCAGAAATGTGGAATGGATCCCTAAGGAGTTGAAATCAAAAGGAGATGTAATTTTCAAAGGGAAACATAAACACTTTTCTTCCTTCCTGCTAGCCCCTCAACACTTTCAAAAAGATAGGAACTGACTGATGTTACACGAGTTTTTATGTCTTGCTGGAGATTCTGATAAACCAAAATTAACAAAACAAAACTTTCATGTGCTGAAGCAGTAAACTGCTTCTGATATCAAGCTTATATAGAAGTGGAGTAAATTTTGTGAAGGACATCAAATTTGTAAGATGCTGAGATAGAAATCTGAGGTACAATCTTTCAAATGTCTGCTTGATATATATAAAACATAGAGGGAGGATATAGGTAGACTGTGGGTAAGAAGCTGTTACAGATCCATTCATTCATCAGAGCTTCAGGATCTCCAGGTATTTTAATTAAGATAAAATATTATTCATTAAAATAAAATATTATTTAATTTAGCCGTTTCATTAAATGTAGCAAAAATTGCACATCCATAATATTTGTTCAGGAAATTGAGGATTCTCTGTGGAAGGTACAGTGGATGCTGTCACATACAGTGATGTAAATCACAGTTAACTTCACTGAAATTAGTGGAATCCCACCTGAAGTGAATTACTTCAGTGGTGATAGTGTCAGGCACAGTTTTTGTATGAGGTGCTTCACCAGTTAAATGGAGAACAGTCTATATAGGATGCTTTAAGGTTTGCATCAGGGTCTTATATATGTAATTTTAAAGATCTGTATATTTTAAAGCAATTTTGAAGATCTTAATCAGTTGCTTTAAGCTCCTTGTTGTAGTAATAGGGATAAATTAATATTTTTTTAAAAAAGTAAAGGAAAATATGAAAATTATTAAATGTAGCAAAGGACTGGAAGATAGCCATATTTGAGATTCAGTGCTTTGGTTACAGCCTAGTTAAGCCATCTGGACCTGTCTGCACTGCCACATCAGTTAGGTATTGCTCTAACTGCTGACTTCAAGATCTGCTTTAGCATTTACTTTCTGACACATTTGCCCTTGTCTTCAGTAAAATCCATCTGATTTCCCTGGGATTCCTAGGAATTCCATGAGAGTTTGGGTGAATGAGCTGGAGTTTCACTGGACCAAAAGAGCTTCAGCAACATGGCCCCCCTCACAGACTCAACATCCATCTCCTCATTCTTAACTGACCCTAATTTGGGCAACCTCCTGGGTGTGTTCAGGTCAATTCTGCTTTTGTCTAAAATATGGAGACCTGACTGCCTACTGATGGGATCATCATGTAACTATTTGGTAAACAGAACACAGAAAACCAAACACATCCTCTTTTACTGCCAACCACCATGGTTTCTTTGATCCGTTAGTGTCCTTCAGCAGGATTTCCAAGATGCCAGCTAGCAGGGGTGGGGGAAGGGGAAGACACACACATTTCAGGGAAAAATAAAATCCACCCCAGGAAACCAAGCATATAATCCGCTTGGGTTCACATCTGCCCTCAGGTTTAAATGACAGACTGATTTTCTACTAGCTGCTCTTTCAGCCACGCTGTTTTTGCTGTATATAGTTTGTGTGCTTTGTATACACATTCCTCTTCCTGTCTTTCCTGTATTCATCAACCCTAATCGTACCTTGGTATCTGTTACGCTTTTAGCCCCTATCTTGACCCATTTTAATTACCTTATTACCTCTTCATGATAAGAAAGTCTTACCTCAGTGACCTTTTTAATTTTCTCAATACCTTTCTGTTTTCTTAACCCTTTACTAAGTGTTTGCTGCTTAGCCTTTTTTTTTTTTCTTTGAAGCCTTCTGTTTTCTTTCCATTTGCAAAATCCTCTTGATTCTCATTTTCTCTCACTTCTTTTCAGATCATGTCACATGGTTGAAATAGTGTACTGAACCATCAAATGGATAACAGATAGATATTTTCATTTGTTTTATTTTAATTTAATGTAATTCTTCTTATTATTTATCTACTTCCAAGTTTCCATAAATGGGGCAAATGATATTTGCCTATTTTACTAAATTCTCTACCTCCATTTAATAAATTTTGAACTGTGCTATTTACTCATGTGCTAATCTCACATAGAATTTGAGCAATTATTAAGGCAACTATCTGTTAAAAGCTGGAAGTAGATAAAGGTATGGGATTGCATTCTAATTTAAGAACATCCCAAAACAAGACAAAAGGTGCTTTTTGTGAGTTTGGCAGTGAGACTGCATTAATTTTCACATGCATTACTGTCTTTCTCAGGCCAGCCCTTAATGTCTGTTCTTTGTCTCCTGTGTCATGTATGAAGCAATTTGCATGTTGATTTGTTCAGTTCCCAGCACTGCCTGGTGACTGAAAGGCTATTTGACATCGTTCTGTGATTTGTGTTATTTCTAATGTTCCTTTTTTTAACTAGATGTTTGATAGTCCTTTCCTGTGTGTTATTGTAGACTCTTGGACCCTGGACCTATGGACTAAATTTTCTACACTAGTGTACACTTTGGGTCTCTAATATTTATCCTTCATCTATTCCATCTTTTTAATGACTGCTTTGATGTCAGTTTTGAGGAGATGTGATCACATTTCCTCATGATATATAGCCTGTCCTAGAACTATAGATTACCAAACGAGGAGCATGTTTCCTGAAATGGCTGTCATCAGTACAAGTCTGGAATACCTGCCTCTTTTTATTTAATTTTTCCTGCTTTTCAGGCAAGTAGAGTAAAGGTTCAAACTTCTCCATCCTTAGGGAACTTTGAATTTTCTGACCTGCTGGAGTGATGCCTTCAGTGAGACTACTTATTTGAATAAGTACTGGTCATATAACGGTTGCCCGATCCAGATGAGTGATAAACAGTTGCTGTATATCTTTTAGGATATGAAATGCATTCTTTGGTTTAATTTCATTCTTGGTAGCCTTGATTTGACATATAAATGTGAGAATATTTACCCAAGAATTTGTAATAGAGTTAGAATGAACCTGTGGTTACAAGTTGTTGACAATGTTTAGGAAACAATCACTGTACTGAAAAAGTAGTGACACATCAAGGTTAATAGTAATTTATTACCTGCAAAGAATATACTGCACCACTTTATGCATGCTGGTTATGTTTTTGCTTTGTTCATGGACAGAACCCACTCTGTTGGCAGGGCCCTAATAAGCACCATGGGGTTTACACTCCTCCAAGATGTATTCAGGCTCCTCTCAGCATGACTAGCATTTTCCTTGCTCGTGTGTTTCAGAAATGTTTTTTTCAGGCTGGCTGCAGACTCAAGGAGGAAGATCAGGTTTGGATGTCTAGTTTCAGCCATTTATTTGCAGCTACAACAAAAATGAAAATAAAAAAAAAACACACAAAAGAAGAAAAATTGGATTTTTAGAATGCATCTCAAAGGACACAGGTCCACATATGTTTGATTTGGCAACAAAGCCCTTTTAAGAGGTTGCCATCTTCCCTCAATCCATCCCTGCCCTGTGCCCTGTGCCATGATTTGCTACCTGCCAATTCTGCTGATGATGCTCTCTGTGGGAGTGCAATGTAAACCTTTCGGAGGAAAGGAATGGCTGTTTTATATGTGATTCATGTTACAGTCCCTAAAGTGGTTGCATTCAGACAACTGAGGGTGTGAAGTATGGCACAGGGCTGGGTGTCACAGGGCAAAGGGAGCCAGGAACTGTTAAGTCTGAAGTTAGAGCCCTGCCTTGGGTCTGCATTGTGAATCCAGCTCTGATACGTGAATTACCAAGTGCTGTTTGCTATCTTCTTAGTCTGGAAAGAATATTTCAGTACAAAGGTTGCTCACAGTACTGTACTTCACTCTTTGTTAATAGGCACAGTGATGACACCAAACTACATAGACTCAAATAGTCTCAGCGTTGCCCCATGGTGTGACTGCAGCAACAGTGGTAATGACGTAGACGAATGCCTGAAATTTCTGAATTTCTTCCAGGACAATACATGCCTTAGTGAGTACAAAATTAGATGTCTTTAAATGTGTTTTAGAATGTTTTCTGAAATTTCTTTACTGTTTAAGTATGTTATGATACATCAAGGCCATCTCTTTGCACCTTGTAAGCATAGTTCTTCTTTCTAAGAATTAAGCAAATGAGCAAATACATCTGATACTATGGCTTATGGCCAAGATTGCAAACATGAGAAGCTCTTGGAAAAAAATTCCGATAACAAAGTTGCATCATGTAGAAATATGTTTACATCACAGATCATGTTCAGACCCTAACAGTCAGGCAGCATCTGTACCAAAAAATTACAGCACCGGAGGGGCTCTGTATAATTTAAGAACTTCATATAAAAAAAGACATGTAGTTTATGATATGAAGGATTTGCTGTAGGTAAGTATAAATTGGATTGTGCTTACAATTTATAGGCAAGCTTCAGGTTTTTTAGGTTACTTGATCTCAGATGCCTGGTTTTAAACACCGGTCTGGATGGTACCTATTTTCAAGATTTTGTTAAATTATTGATTTTTTTTTTTTTTTCAGTGAAACTCACTTCCAAATTAGGGACTGTTATAAATTTCAGAATGGCTCAGTGGAGTCGATTTTGGCAGGTTCTCTTTTCAAATTTCCTGTCTGCCTGGAGCAGCATAATTGGATGATGTGGAGTGTGCATCAGAGTTTTAATTTCAGATAAATGAGGAGACCAAAAGAGCTTGGCTTTTCTAGCCTAGCAGAACATAAGTTGAAAGGATACGTGATTGTTCTCTGAAATTGCATTAGAGGGGCAAGCCCAGGGAGGGAAAAGGATTACTTAAGCTAGAGGACAATGTTGGCACAAGATCAAAAAGGGAGATATTGGCCATACATATTTAGGCTTGAAATTGGAAAATTTTTAGCTATCAGACTAAAGTTAAGAAATAGGCTTCCAGCAGGAGTTTGGGGGATAAAAAATTCTTACCAGTTTTAGAAGTCATATTTTATCAGTTTATGAAAGGAAGCACACATAGTTGTTTTTTTCAAAAATAATGAATGATCTTGATGACCCAGACTGTCCCATCCAGCCCTATATACTTAGGCTAACAGTAATGCCAGGTTCAGTCTATATTTTAGTATAGCGGTCTGAAAATCTCCATTGGTAGTTTCAAACCAGGCAGCATATTGTGAAGACATGGGGAACTTTGCATACAAAAAGTGAGTGACTTGAGTTGTTTATTTGATACAATATTTATTAAGCTTTGGAAGAATTAATAAATTACTCAAGATAATTCAACAAAAAATCCCAGAACACAATTCAGACTATGATTGGGTAAAAGTTAACAATATAGCATCAGACTTGCTTCAAACCTAATGAGGCTGCCATTTACATATACTGTAATACATCAGATTTTATTCATTTGTGAATGTATTAATTGCTGGAATGTTACAGGTTCCTTTTAGAACATAACAGAATGAACAAGACAGAATGATCCCTTGTCCTTTCTTTTGCTATCAGTATAAAAGCATTAATGAAGACAAATCAAAGACATTAGAGGTTACTGTGAGACAAATTATAGTCATCCTAGCTGTAAGAGATGTCATCTACATGAAGAAATTGAAGATGTTTCTGGTTTAATAAAAAGTTTTTTCTCTTACAGAGAATAGGAAAAGTTCCAATTATTATTTTTTTTAATTGTCATTGTCATTAATGGGCCTATAGTGCCTGAAGAAAATGTCATTTGTTTAGTGGATGAGATTAAAATCCAGTTTTTTTAGACAAAACAAAAATCCTTTTTCCACAATGGGGTGAAATCAGGAATTTCTTGCTAGTCTGTATTGCTAAAGTATACTTCCCCTTCAAACTGGAAAATAAACCAGTGATTTGGGGCATTTACAGAAGGTGTGGAGAACCTAGTTTAAATGTGTATTCAAAAATCCATTTGGTTATTTATGTGAAGTAAAAAGCAGGAGACCTAGGGTCACATTCATACTGTGCTTGATGTGGAGCTGGGATATGAAGCTGAGTTACCATGTCCCACATACACACCTGAAATCCTGATCTTTCTTGCACCTCTGTATGCACTTGCCTAGAAATTCCACTCTACAGTTGGAAAGACTTTTGCAACAGATGTTAAGTTGAAACTAGAGTGGAAGTTTTGATTTCAAAACATGGATGTGAAAATACAAGTGAAAATTCCAGTCTGTTTTAATAACTAGTCCCAAGAAAGAAAAATATTGCATTGTTTTACCTTTGGCATCTATTAGATAACTGTTTCTTTATGTCAAAATTTTCCTGCAGAATATGGGTTTATATCAGAACTGTGAAATTGGCTCAATCTCAAGAAAGCTAAAAATCCAAATTAATAGGCCCCAAATAAGATATATTCAACCTTAAATTTTGGGGCTGTGTATTATCTTGCATGTACTTTTATCCTCTTTATTGGAAGATGCAAGTTCACTGGTAATATTACAGTGGTCCTAATTGCTGTCTCTCTAGTTAGAGTTTGGCCAATCTTAAGTCTTTAAGACTTTATTTTAGCTACTCTGGAAGTGGATGTCCTGACATTCATTTGCATATTCTAGAATTCCTACTGAACTGAATGGGATTCAATATATCTAGCTATCTGTTCAAAGGATTTGCTCACACCTGCTTCATACTGCAGTAAAAAGAATTGGCAAGTGGGAGAAAAAGCATAAAGCAGTGAGTTACTTAATAAAAATTATTGAAAGGACCTTTGCTAGAGCAGTTATACACTTGAAGTACCTCCTTACAGTCATTATGTTTTTTGAAATGTATTTGAAATATGTATGAAAATTATATCTATAAAATACATATTTAAAATATAATTTATATATTTGAAATATTATGAAAATATGAGGAGGGATGGAGCACATCTTCTATATGGACAAGTGGAGAGAGTTGGTGTTGTTCAGGCTGGAGAAGAGAAGACTCCGGGGAGACCTTAGAGCGGCCTCCCAGGGCTTAAAGGGGGGACAGGAAAGATGGGGACAGATGTTTTAGTAGGACCTGTAGTGCTACGACAAGTGCTGATGGTTTTAAACTAGAGGAGGGTAGATTCAGGCTAGATATAAGGAAGATATTTATACAATGAGGGTGGTGAAGCACTGGAACAGGTTTCCCAGAGAGGTGGTAGATGCCCCATCCCTGGAAACATTCAAGGTCACATTGAACAGAGCTCTGAACAACCTGATCTAGTTGAAGATGTCCCTGCTTATTGCAGGGAGTTTGGACTAGATGACCTTTAAATGTCCCTTCCAACCCAAACTATGTCAAGTTGGAAGGGACCCATAAGGATCATCAAGTCTGATTCTATGAAAGGATTAAACAAGACTAATTGTAAAGACTACTTTTACTTAGAAAACTGGAAGGATTGCATGTATTTCTGTGATCCTTCTTGCAACAATGCAAACAAAGAGTTAATTTAGGAAATAATAGGAAAATATTGCTTTATACATTTCCTTATTCAGGTAAAACCAAGAAAAATATCATTCCACCCTTCTCGCTTTGTTTCTATCAACCCAGCTGATTGTGGTGCCTTTTACAAATTCTTCTCTTTGCATGTTGGAGTTCTAAAAACTAATATCAGATTAAAATACATCTTTTTCAGATGAGAATTAAATGTAAATTATTTTATAAGGCAAGGAATACCACTGAGAAGAAGTATTAATAACTTCCACATATTAGTCTCCAGTGAAATTGTTTGATATCTTGTACAAAGAATTTGAAATAAGAAATCCCCAAATCCATGTTGAATCCCCAAAGACCCGATTAAAAAATATTTTTCTATTTGTTTATTAAAAAAACCCAACCAATTTACTCTTGCCATAAACACACTCTTTAATCCCATGAAACTGTGATAAGCTTTTTAACTTTTATATACTAAAGTTTTAGTTTAAGCATGTTTTCCTCACCTAATTATGCAGATTTTGGTTGAAAACTATAAGGAAAAGATTGTCTTAGTTAAATCATTTTGTCGTTAAAGGCATATTAGTTTTACTACAACATGCTGTAGAAATAAATTAATACTTTGCCTGTTCTCTGTTTCTAGTTTGCTATGTAACATCACCTGCCTGAATTAGGACATAACATTCAAACTGTGTTTTAAATCTTGAAAGTTAATTTTTGAAGCTTTTTGGTGGTAACAAATATGATTACAGTAAGTCCTAGAGCTTCTGTCAAGAATTACTGGGAACATTACAAAGAAGAGGCTGCACCAGATAATTATGTGACCCCAGAATCTCAGTTCATGTTTCTAATATGTTAAAAATTAAGACACATTTTTCAGCATAAAAATTGAGTTTCTATAAATACACATTTTCAATAGAATAATAATAATGATTAAAAAGTCAATTCTGCTTTCTGCCATTTGTTTAGAAATAGAAAATTGCCTGTAATTTATTTTTACAGAAAATGCAATTCAGGCCTTCGGCAATGGTACTGATGTGAATGTGTGGCAGCCAATCTTACCAGTACAAACCACTACAGCCACAACTACAACAGCTTCCAGACTTAAAAACACAGGTTCAGAGACCACCAACAATGAAATACCCACCCACAACGATTCACCAGCATGTGCAAACCTGCAGGTAAGAGAGTCTTGTACTTATATAAGTACATAAATTAAAGTACATAAACTAAAGTTTTTCTTAGATATGTATACAGAGCAGTCTCCTGCATAAATAGATGCCTGCTTAAATTGGAATATCTGTTTATTTCCATGTTGTAGTTACAAACTGGATATATTATAAAATATCAGGCACTCTTATTTTAAATCAGAAACATGCGTATTTCCAAGTCAACTTTATTGCCTCTCTGACTCAGAAGCAGAACATAGTATTTAATTTCTTATCACAGGTTTGAGTATGAATGTGGCATTCTCCAAACCAGGATATGTCAGATTAAATTAATCCCCTGAGTAATCCAAATTCAGAGGGAACTCTTAATGTCAGCTAGCATGTCCTGCTGTCTTTGTTATGTTACTGACAGTAAACTCAAGAGATTGTTTGGCTGAGTAGGTCTGGATACTAGAGAATATGTGATGCTACAAACTACATGGTGAAGAATCTGGACAAAGATAGAAGTTACTCTGAATTAGGTGTTTTCCTGAACGGGAGTCAAGGTCATGATGTGATTTTGGCCAATGGATATAGTGATTTTCTTCGACACTTCAGTTAGGCTATTTATGGTGCATCACTGATTCTGGATTTAGAGGCTTATCACTTGCTGAAGGCATTATATGCAGCTCTTAGAAAGTTTGAAGAAGTTGGGCAGGAGACAACTACAAAATCAAGGCAGGAAAGAGGTAACAGGAAATGTAAGCTGAAAACATCCTTAGGCCAGATTAGAATCAGGGGTTATAAAAATTTCTGGTGGTTTAAATGCAAAATTAGGTCAGGGATAGATCAGCTTAGCCTCTTTATTTTTGTCTTCACAGAAGGAAAATGGATACATGACACAAACAAAAGTGTCCAAGTTTTAAATTCTTATCTGGTATTAAGATATTTTTTTCTGGATTCCCAAACTCTTCTGTACCTGTAGCATTCACATCTCACTTACTTATAAAAAATTTATTTTGTATTTTTCATATTAAACTATATCAAAGTTTCCATGATCACTAAAATGGACAGTTTGTAAACGTTGGAAATTTATTTTGCTTTTTGTTTTTTCCTGCACCACTCTCTCTCCTTTATCCTTTTCTGGTCTCTCCATTTATTTTGCATTGACAAACTGCATGTGAATTAACATTTTTCAGAGGCATTACGGAGTCATAAAATAGACGAGGTTAGTGGTATATGGTGTTGAGTTTAGGTCCTTCTGTTTTAATTCTGTTTTTCATATCTCCGCATTCATTACTAGTTAAGCTTTGTAAGTTATTGATGAGAGGGAGCTAGTTCTAGGCATATCTTTCTGTATGCAGCAGTCATTTGACCAAATAGAATATGCTAAAAAGAAGCGTAACCTTTTAAACATAAAACTTGGAATATCTTGCATTTAAAGCAAGACCTTGATTGGATATTTTTAATTCACTTCATGTTATATTAAAAAGTTGGTTTATGGGAGAGATCACATTTTCCTTCAGTGTTTATACAGTCCCCTGTAGAGTAAGGCCTCCAGATGCTACCAAAGTACACATGATAAATAATGAAACGAAGAAATGGCAAGTGATCACAAATCCCACTGGATTCAGTTTGATTTGCAAATGTTCCTTAAGCCTGAATAGGTGTTCCAGTGTTCTGAAAATTAATCAAATTCTTTCCTGTCCTTACTCCTGTTACTCTGGCATTTTGAAGTCACATCCCACATGAGTTTATCAGCACTGGTTTAAATCTATGTTATGACTTCCAGTGTACCCCTGATATACCTGACACAAGAAGTAAAGGTCTGTAGAGAATCAGCTTCCTTTAAATAAATGGTCTCTGCTGTTTTGTAGAAACTATAGATATGTCTGCACTAAAAGGTCGCTGAAGTTATGTGAATCAAGTAGTTTTATTCTTGTGAAGTACAACATTCTAGTGCTCACTGCTTCCTTGTGTCAGAACTGAAACAGAAAGAACAAAGCTCTTATATTTTAATGCATTTTTCAGAAAATAACTTACTAATAGAGCCAAAGCAAGCCCACATTTTTTTAAAAAAGAAACCTGTGGTTTTTGGACAGTATGGTGCCACTTTGCATTTGAGACTTAAACCTCAATGCAAATTTCACAAAAGAACTGGAGGCATTCATATCACACTTGGAGAAGGGTATTCATTCCAAGGCTCTCTTCCCATGAAAAATATGCCTTTGTAGCATTTTCAAAACATGAACTAGCACGACCAAGAGCGGTCTGAAAGGCTTTGTTACATGCTTAGCAGTTGAGCTGAAAGGTTTCAAAAAGGCAATAAACACTGTGAAAAGTAGAATTAAAAGCATTAGTCTCAGCACAAAAAGACAATGGCGGGGGGAGGATAAGGAAATGATCATTGGGATGCTACAAGGCTGCATATCCTAGTTAGTGGGTTTAAAAATACAGTGAAGAGATAAAGAGAAGGAAGTGATTGATTAGTATAAATTGCCATAGAAATGAACAAATACTAACCTCCTGGGGTTGTAAAATACAGGGCACTAACCCAGTCTGCCAAGAGTGTCACTGGCTGAGCAATTTTCGATACATTTTTTTCTGACTTGTTCAGAATGATTGTATGAGAAGCAAGAATACACTAATGGTTTTGTTGCTGTGCCATGTTCTAATGTACACATGCAAACCTGGGAATTGAAAGGGCTGTAAATGCTTAAAGAAAATATGACATAGTCTTTGTTTACCTGTACTCAATATTTATTCTTAATACCTGTTGAAGCTTTGGACTTCTAAACAATTTTTTTTTCGCTGATGCTGTTTAGAGATTGTTCTTCATTTCAACTTACTATTGCTACCAGAATTTACAGTTTCCTATTATGGTTGTATTTTCTTATTTCAAATTAATACAGAGAAATGTTAATTTCTTATATATGCTTATTTTATGTTTAGATATGCATGGATTTGTGTAGCATACTTTTTTTTCCTATCCCTAAATTAAATCAGTATCCATCTTTGCCAGGAAAATGCTTAGATTTTTCAAGCATCCTATAAAATCTTTGGTAAATATCTGGCTTCTAACAAAGTTTGCTAAACAGATAGTTGTAAATAGGTGGTAAATAAGATGATAAATTCAAGTATTTACTGAGGTACTTGACATCTTATAAAGGATCCTCAGCACCACATAAAAATAATTTATAAAATATTATGAACAAAAAGGAAGATGAATGCCAACACTGTGCTCCTTATACAGGCATATTTTATTAAATAATTGCTATCCCTCTCTTTTTTTTCTGATACCTTCACTCTAATGTTTTCTATTTAACGGACATATTTGCTTATCCTTCATTCTCAATAGTAACTTGTGTTCAGTACACCAGTCAAAAAATGGTTAGTCTTTCAGTCTCATGTTCTATCACCACTGTTTGAACTGTCACGTTGGATTTTAAAGGGACAAAAGAATGAGTTTGGATGTGTACTCACACCATGTATTCTTCAAGAAAAATGCTGCTTCTGGATTTAAGAGAGCTGAGTGAAATTGAAAGATGATAATGAAATAACTTCAAATGATAAATTAGACTAGATTAGATAAATTCTTACTACATCATCATCAGAGATGAATAAAAATCTAAGACTTTCATACTGGGTTTGCTACAGTATTTTAGAGGACATTTTGCACAAGACAAAAATGATAGAAGTCAAGATGGTTACAGACGCATGTCTAAATTTATGCATTTAATTCTATCACCTCCCTAGCTAGTTCTATACCTTTTTTTTCCCCACATTTATTATAAATGTCTTCGCTAGTTAACCTTAGTTCAGCATTCAGAGTAAATTTAAGGTTGTTTTTACTTTTGAAGAAATGTAAGCAGTGGACACATGTAATTGGGGTACATGGCCCTTCAGACTTGAAGACAATCACCTTTCAGTCGAGCCCAGTATGTGAATGTCTTTCTACTCTCAGCAGCAAAATTTAAAAAATTACAAGATAGGGATTAAAAAGCTCAAACATTTGTGGGGAACAAGGAGGTTCCAGAGCTGAACGCAGTACTTCAGGTGGGGTCTTACAGGAGCAGAGCAGAGGGGGAGAATCCCCTCCCTCAACCTGCTGCCCCCCCTGCTCTGGATGCAGTCTGGGGCACAGTTGGCTTCCTGGGCTGTGAATGCACATTGCTGGCTCACAGTCAGTTTTCCATCCACTAATATGCCCGCATCCTTGTCCTCAGGGATGCTCTCAATCCACTCTTCACCCAGAGTGTATTTCTGCTTGAGATTGTCCCGACCCATGGGCAGGACCTTGCACTTGGCCTCAAACTTCTTGAGGTTTGCACAGGCCCACCTCTCAAACTGCCCAGGTCCCTCTGGATGGCATCCCTGCCCTCAGCGTGTCAACGCACCACACAGCTCCGTGTCACTGGCAAACTTTCTGAGCGTGCACTCAATCCCACTGTCCATGTCACCGACAAAGATGTTGAGCAGCACTGGTCCCAACAGTGACCCCTGAGGAACGCCACTCGTCACTGCTCGCCACTTGGACATCGAGCCATTGACCACAACTCTTTGATTCCTTATCTATCAAGTTTTCCACCCATCAAATCCACGTCTCTCCAATTTAGAAATGAGGATATTGTGCAGGACAGTGTCACATGCTTTGCACAGGTCTGGTAGATGACGTCAGTTGCTCTTCCATATTCACCAATGCTTTAACACCATTGTAGAAGGCCACCAAATTTGTCAGGCACAATTTTGCCTTAGTGAAGCCACATTGGCTGTCACCAGTCACCTCTTTATTATCCATGTGCCCTAGTATAGTTTCAAGGAGGATCTACTCATTGATCTTGCCAGGCACACAGGTGAGAGTGACTGGCCTGTAGTTCCCTGGGTCTTCCTTTTTCTCTTTTTAAAAATGGGGGTTATGTTACCCCTTTTCTAGTCCATGAGACTTTACTGAACTGCCACAACATCTCAAATATGATGAATAGTGTCTTAGCCACTTCATCTGCAAGTTCCCTCAGGACCCATGGATGTATCTCACTAGGTCCTATGGTCTTGTGCACCTTCAGGTTCCTTAGATGGTTTTAAACCTGATCTTTTCCTACAGTCGGTGGTTCTTCATTCTCCCAGTTCCTGACTTTGCCTTCTGTGGTTTGGGCAGTGTAGCTGGAGCACGTGCCAGTGAAGACTGGGGCAAAAAATTCACAGAGTGCCTCAGCTTTCTCCATATCCTGGGTAACCAGGTCTCCCATTTCCTTCCACAGAAGGCCCACATTTTCCCTAGTCTTCCTTTTATCACTGAGGTACCTAGAGAAGCAATTCTTGTTGCCCATGACATCCCTGGCCAGATTTAATTCTATCAGGACTTTTACCTTCCTAACCTGATATCCAGCTGTTCAGTCCATTTCTCTGTATCCCTCCCAGGCTACCTGTGCTTGCTTCCACCTTCCTTTTTGTGCTTGAGCTTGTCCAGGAGCTCCTTGTTCATCCATGCAGGCATCCTGGCGTTATTACTGGACTTCTTTGTCAGGATGCATCGCTCCTGATCTGGGAGGAGGTGATCCTTGAATATTAACCAGCTTTCTTGGGCCTCTCTCCCCTTCCAGGCTTTATCCCATGGTATTCTACCAAGCAGATCCCTGAAGAAGCCCGAGTCTGCTTTCCTGAAGTCCAGGGTAGCAGTCTTGCTGTGCACCCTCCACACTGCCCGAAGGATCTTGAACTCCACCATTTCATAGTCACTGCAGCCAAAGCTGCCCTTGAGCTTCATGTTCCCCATCAGCCCCTCCTCATTGGTGATAACAAGGCCCAGCATAGCACCTCTCCTCATTGATGACTTTATCTCTTGGAGAAGAACGTTATCATCAATGAACTTCAGGAACCTCCTGGATTGCTGTATTGTCCCTCCAACAGTTATCAGGGTGCTTGAAGTGCCTCATGAGGACCAGGGCTTGTGAACATGAGGCTTCTCCTATCTGTCCACAGATGGCCTCATCCACGTGCTCTTCCTGGTCGGGTGGCCTGTAGCAGACCCCCGCTATACATCTGTCCCTGCCCTCCCTTAATCTTGACCCATAAGCTCTCAGTCGGCTCCACATCCATCCCCAGGCAGAGCTCCCTTCACGCCAGCTGGTCATTGACATAGAGCGTGACCCCCACTCCTCTTCTCCCCTGCCTGTCCTTCCTAAAGAGCCTGTATCCTTCCATTCCAACACTCTAGGCATAGGATACATCCCACCACCCCCTGGGATGCTAATAAGACTGTAGCCCCACAGGTGTGCTGACATCTTGTTTATTCCCCATGCTACGTGCATTTGCACAGAGGCATTTGAATTGGGCTGAGTTACTGGCTGGAATTCCCTTGTGCTGCCCTTCAGGTGCTCTCCTGATGCCCTGTTATCCCTTTGCAGGCTCTGGGCATCTATTGCATCTATTATGGCAAGTTTTAGGGCAGAAACAGGAGACAGGGCTCACAATTCTCTGAGACCAGAACTTAAACGTGACTCAGACTGAAAATGACTGTGCTTTTCTCTTGTAGATCTATCTTTTGCAGCTCTTCAGCACTGTGTAAGGCTCTGCTAATCTGGTGTTTGAAGTACTATCTATAATTACTTAATGTAGCTTCCCATGTGCTAAATATTATTATTATAAAGCATTGTGTAGGTGTTTGGAGAGGGTTAAAAGCTTCAGTGTAGTGTTCTAAGGATCAAGACACAGCAGGTGTGGAGCTTCATGGACTGGTAATTGTGTGGTGGGTGGACAGAAGCAGGAAACATGGGCAGCATGTAGGTGTGTTGTTGATGAGGGGATAGTACAACTGCTGAGGCTGTACACTGGAATTGAAGCAAAGGGAACTTGATTTATCCCCTGAGCACCAGTATTAATTCCCCCATATACCTGGCACTCTCTTTCCCCCATCTCTTAACACACCCTGTGATATTTCAGTTTCTTTTTTGTTTTGTGAAAAACAAGCACTGTCCTTTCAAATGCTCTGCCTGCTCTGTCCCTTGGGAGAAGTTCTACTTGCACCTCTTCCTCCAGGCACAGCAACTACGGAGAAAGTTATAGT
The DNA here is from genome assembly GCF_018691265.1 of Tyto alba. NCBI lineage: Eukaryota > Metazoa > Chordata > Aves > Strigiformes > Tytonidae > Tyto > Tyto alba. Next base: position 8,724,566 of record NW_024881261.1, read on the forward strand.
CTGGGGCATAAGATGGTCAGGAATATAAGACTCCCAACGCTGTGCCAGAGCAAAATAAAAAATAAAAATAAAAATAAAAATAAAATATTGACTGAATGTTCCATATGAAAAGATTTAAATTTACCTCCTCTGTTTCCAGGATTAGCTGACATAATGGGGTCGACCTGCTCGTACAAGTGATTTAGAGAACACCTATTGGCAGCTTTTCTTCTAAAAAAACGTCTTTAATTTCCTTCAGTAGCAATTCTGTTGTGCCTAAAGAAGTCTTGTGTGCTTGCATGTTCTTATTAAAATCTGCCAGCCAGGGATAATTTGAAGTTTCATCTTTAATCTTATACTGCTAATTTTGGGAGCACTGAACAAAATTCTATGTTTTACTAAAATGGAGACTATTTTGTCCATTGATTTCATTGACATTGATTTCAGTGAAGATAATCCTTCTTTGCTTCAGCACTGTGCTGGAGTGGTTCCTCAAAAAATGTGGATGTATAAAATTCCCTGAGACTCTATTCATTTACTGCATGACTCTTGCACTTCTCAGACAGAACCAGGGAAGGTGAAGTCACCATGAGTGAGGGACAGGTTTGGGTGTTGGTGCATTACTGCGCAAACAGTGGACCTCAGCTGCTTTTCAGTGAACATATAGATACATATGTGCTAATAATATGATCATGTAAACTGCTCCCACTCAGAGGTAGGCTGTGCTTGGGTTCTTCACCATCTTTGTCAAAGAATTTCAGGACCACACAAGATAGATCATTTTCAAGCTTGTTGAAATCCTGATGAATTTAAAGATCTGTTTAATATAGCTGATTAATTTCTAAGTACAGAGGGTCTTTTGCCTCTCTTTTGAACATCAGAGGAACAGTTTGAGGATGTAGCCAAGTATCATACCCTATAGGCTCAGATGTATCATATTATTGTCAGCATTTCTATGAGACATCAGCCATCAGTAGTCAGTAGAAAATCGTTCTCATTTACCAGCCTTGGTTGAACTTAGTTGAACATTGGGTCCCCTTGCAAGATCAATCACGATTTGTGGAGTACTGTAGTGGCTAAAAGTCTTCAACATTGTAGCACAACACATCTCTTTTGCTATCATCAGAGCTACACAGATGTACACTGGTTAACCTTCAGTCTCTTTGGCATGCAGAGCTCTCTGTAAGACTGGACCTTATATTTAATGATCAGTACTCTGATGAAACATTTTTAATGCTGGAAGTGGTTGTAATAAACTTATGTTACTGAAGGACAGCAAAATGGTCTATTTTACATATTAGAATTATAGTTTAAATTATGTTTTTTCAATTAGCATGCTTTTCATTACACCAAAATATTGTGCATGTATACTGCTGGAGAGTATAATACTTTAGAATTATTTCATCAATGATAAAATATTTTACAGTTCATTTCAAAAAAAAAGTTTTAATAGTCTGAGCATCTTTAGTGTATTATAATAATACAGCGCTTTATAGCAGACTGTAAAACTCCAGACTACAGTTTTAGGAATCATGCAATTTTGTTTTATAGTTTAATAATTGTTCAATTGAAAATGAGTATGAGGTTACTAAAAACCAATTTAATGACTTACAAAAATACAACTTTATTAAAATGTACTACACACCTTTACAGAAAATTGGAATTTCTATGGACAGATTATAGTTCTTATCCTCAGAAAGAATTTTGCAAATTATTGCTACTAAAAGCAGATGTAGCATTTGCAGTGTTCCCATAAGCCACAGTTGTTTCTATGTTTCACATCAGTGTCTTCTTACAGGAATACCCACAAAAATAAAAAGTACTAGAATAAACTGGAATGAGAAAATTGGATTACATCAGATAAACCAAATCAAACTATTCATAGCCCATGTTATTACTTTATGTGGTTCTTCATCATCTTAAAGGTATTCCTAATGTCAGACAACTTTAGTTCTCAATCAAATATCTAGTCCATCATGTATTTCCCTTTTAAAACAGATAGCTCGCTATAGCCTGCAAAAACCAGCCATAAAATGGAGTATAGTATTATAATTTAATTTTAAGGCATAACTACTACTAATAAAAATTGTAGGTCATTGCATTGTGATGGTAGATGTTTAATCATATTGTCTTTGGAAGTATAGTTCATAATATATTGTGCATTTATGGGACTTGACAAAGCGCTTTGTTGAAGATGTATTGTTTGCTGTTAGCAAAAACTAGGTTTTAACCATGACTGTTCAAGTGAAAGTAACTGGTTATGCTAGCAGGCTGACTCTGTTGCAAAGCAAGTGCAGAGAAAAGCGATCGTGCCACCAGGCTTCTAATGGAATGGAGAAGAAGAATAGAATCCTTGAAATCATTAGTACTTTTTTATTTTAACTGGAATAGCTTGCAGGAGTCCTACTTATAGACACGAATCCCATCAGACAAGTCATTTCACAGGTTCACAATGAAAAGGTACTCCTGACCTTAAAAACCCAATGAATTACAGTTAACTTCAGTTAAGCTAAGTTATCACCTCATAGCCTCTATTTATTCTGAAAACCACATAGTGTATTTGAGTGCTCTAGAAACAATAAATATTTTACTATTATAAATGGTGTTAATGCACTATGTTATTGTCAAAAAATATATCCACAGAGACACATGAGGAAAACCAAAGTAAAAGATGGGTACTATCTCAGATAATTGATACAGTTGTCAATAGAGAGATGTTTCTTTCTGAAGTATGAAGATAGCTCAGCAGTTGCCAGAATAGATCAAAATTTAACAAATAAAATCTTCCTTTATCAATTATGCCATTTTTGAAAAGAATTGTTATTTACTAGGCAAGCAAAAGGATTTCAGAAGAATTCTATAATTGAAATGTATTTTTAAACACTATTACTGAAGCAGGTATTGAAGGTTTTGTTTTGTCGTGTGACAGTTTAAGACAAATAACAGTGTGGAGGCTAAATAATTTTGGATAGTGAAGCATTTTAATCCCAGATGCATACAGTTCTATGAATTTCTCCATCTTGTGGGATGATGGTGCAGAAGGGGTGATAAGTCAGGGGAGAAGTGTAGCAATTTGTTGCACAACCTCCTCGTTCCATGAGAGAGAAGGCTCACTGCTAGAGAGAGACCCTGACGCATTGTGCACAGTCCTGGTGCAGGGTCATGAAGTTTGCCTTGTCTCTTGTCCTGCTCTCTGAAATCCCCAGAGGTTGGGGAGGTGGTCCCAGATCCTGGAGTAGCGTTGTGGAGATGCCTGCCCCAGAGTCTTTTCCAAAAACCTTAATTCCCTGGTATTTTTATGAGTCCTTGGGTATATGGGTGGGTAGAGAAGAGTTCATGGATGGCTTATGGATTCAAATTGTGCTATAATTCTCTGATTTGCTGTCACCCTTGTTGGCTTTTGCAGTCTGCTTATTGACGACACTTCTGGACAGTTTTGCAGGTCTTAACAATCAACAGGTTGTTTGCATAGATTAGCTATCTATTTCCTAGAGCACACCAAACTTACGCAGTTGTTTGGAACAAGCGGGTGATCATATTTTGTCAGCAAATTGTCAATTGAAGTTCACTCTCCTATGCTCACAGCTCTGTCTGATTTATTTTAATTCCAAAATAACTTTAAATATAAGAATTGGGTAGTATGCAGAAGCCACTGTCCTGTTGTGGTATGTCGTGAGTAGTTATCAGGCAAGTGGAGTTTTCCAGAAGCCTTAGGAGCCTTCTGCACGTGTTTGCGTGTCTATTTCTTAGTAGTTTCAAGTGTTCACATTGCTTTGTTGCTGTTTTTAGCTGAACCATTATGAAGAATGTAGTAGAGTTAAAGCATCTGAGGAAGGTGTATGAATTTGAGTACTCCAGTGCTTAGAAAAATAGAAGGGATAAACTGATGTTACCCACTGGATGAAAATGGGCTTGAAGGCACTTACCGTATTCTCTCTTTTTATACATCTTGCAGAACATGCCAGTTGTGGATGTGGCAGCTTTGTTCATCCTCTTACACTCATTCTCATGGCAACCTTACTTTCCCTCTCTGAAACCTTGCTTCCAGTTAACCATTAGTCTTTATTAGATCCTTTTCCTATCTGTCCTTTCCTTTTTTTTTTTTTTTTTTTTTCCTTTTCTTTTCTTGCAGAGCTGTTCCATAATCTTCAGGCAATCAACTGCCTCATAGACATATTCTGGTATGAAATTTATCAGTATACAGTTTTCTATATTCTCTTTAATGATGTAACGGCTAAACACAGATTCAGAGGGGAAAAAAAAAAAACTGCATGAGACTGAGTTGGAGGGATGTTGAGCCCATATGGCACAAGAGGAGTCACCATGCCATCACTGCCTTGGCTGCCTTTGAAGCTACATGTGGGAAAGGGACTGGGGGTTGTGGCCATACTGGGGTGGAGTTAAGAGATTGGACTAGGTCTATATTTTGATTTGGGAAAAAAGTCTGAGGCAACCCTGCTTCCTTACCCTTGAGTAAAGAGAATACATTGCCTTCATCTGCCAACAGCAAAACCAGGAACTCACTAGAAATAAGCCTGGGGGCAGCACACCAATGTTTGAGCTACTGAAGTCCTTCAGTCTGCTTTCACAGTGTGGGTAGGGGATGGAGATCCATGTGGCAGCAAAGACACAAGGGCTATTGATGTGTTAGAAAGTGTGAAGTTCCTGACAATTGTCATGTAGGAATTAGGTCTTCTCCCTCTGAAAAGGTGGTGGGATCAATAGCCCAACTGAAGTGCATCTACACCAATGCACACAGCATGGGCAAGAAACAGGAGGAGCTGGAAGCCATTGTGCAGCAGGAAAACTGTGACATAGTTACCGTCACAGAAACATAGTGGGATGACTCACACAACTGAATTGCTGCAATGGATGGCTATAAACACTTCAGAAGGGATAGTCAAGGAAGGAAAGGTGGTGGGGCAGTCCTGTATGCTAGGGAGTGTTTTGATTGTCTAGAGCTTAAGGATGGTGATGATACGGTTGAGTATTTATGGGTAAGAATCAGGGGGAAGGCCAACAAGGCAGATATCATGGTGGGAGTCTGTTGTAGATCACCCAACCAGGATGAAGAGGCAGATGAAATATTATACAGACAGCTGGGAGAGGTCTTACAAGCTGTTACCATGGGGGGATTTCAGCTTACCAGATGTCTGCTGGCAATACAATATAGCAGAGGAAAGAGTCCAGGAAGTTCCTGGAGTGTGTGGAAGACACCTTCCTGACACAGCTGGTGAGTGAGCCAACTAGGGAAGGTAGACCGCTGGACCTGTTGTTTGTGAACAGAGAAGGACTTGTGGGTGATGTGATGGTTGAAGGCCGTCTTGGGCCTAACAATCACAAAATGATAGAATTTTAGATTCTCAGAGAAGTAAGGAGAGGAGTCATCAGAACGGTCATCTTGGACTTCCAGAGGACAGACATTGACCTGCTTAGGAGCCTGGTTGACAGAGTCCTCTGTGAGGCAGTCCTGAAGGGCAAAGGAGTCCAGGAAGGCTGGCCATTCTTCAATAAGGAAATCTTAAAGGCTCAGCAGCAGGCCAACCTCATGTGCGAAAAGATGAGCTGGCAGGGAAGAAGACCAGCCTGGCTGAACAGAGAGATTTGACTGGAGCTCAGAAAAAAAAAAGGAGAGTTTATTACCGTTGGAGGAAGGGGAAGGCATCTCAGGAGCACTACAGGGATGTCATGAGTTTATGAAGGGACAATGTCAGAAGGGCCAAAGCCCAACTAGAACTTAATCTGACTACTGCTGTAAAAGACTATAAAAAATATTTCTATAAATACATTAGCAACAAAAGGAGAGCTAAGGAGAATCTCCATCCTTCACTGGATGTGGGGCAAAACATAGTGACAAAGGACGAGGAAAAGGCTGAGGTACTTAATGCCTCGTTTGCCTCAGGATTTAATAGTAAGACAAGTTGTTCTCCAGGCAACCAGACCCCTGAGCTGGAAGACAGAGATGGGGAGCAGAATAAAGCCCCCATAATCCAAGGGGAAATTATTAGTGACCTGCTACACCACTTAGACACACACAGGTCTATGGGGCCAGATGGGATTCACCCAAGGGAACTGAGGGAGCTAGCAGAAGTGCTCACTGAGCCACTTTCCATCATCTATCAGCAGTCCTGGCTAACCAGGGAGGTCTCAGTTGATTAGGAGTTAGCAAATGTGACACCCATCTACAAGAGGGGCTGGAAGAAGGATATGGGGAACTACAGACCTCTCAGCCTGACCTCGGTGCCCTGGAAGCTTATGGAACACATCTTCTTGAGTGCCATCACACGGCATGTACAGGACAACCAGGTGATCAGGCCCAGTCAGCATGGGTTTATGAAAGGCAGGTCCTGCTTGACTAACCTGATCTTCTGTGACAAGGTGACCTACTTAGTGGATGAGGGATAGGCTATGGATGTTGTCTACCTGGACTTCAGTAAAGCCTTTGACACCATTTCCCATAGCATTATCCTGGAGAAACTGTCTGCTAATAGTTTGGACAGGTGTACTCTTTGGTGGGTAAAAAAACAGCTGGATGGCCAGGCCCAAAGAGTGGTGGAGAATTGAATTAAATCCAGTTGGCAGGTGGTCACAAGTGGTGCTCCCCAGGGCTCAGTATTGGGGCCAGTTCTGTTTAATATCTTTATCAATGATCTGGATGAGGGGATTGAGCACACCCTTAGTAAGTTTGCAGACAACACCAAGATGGGTGGGAGTGTTGATCTGCTGGAGGGTAGGAAGGCTCTACAGAGGGATCTGGACAGGCTGGATCGAAGGGCCGAGGCCAGTTGTATGAGGTTCAACAAGGCTGAGTGCCGGGTCCTGCGCTTGGGGCACAACAACCCCACGCAGCGCTACAGGCCTGGGGCAGGGGGGCTGGAAAGCTGCCCGGAGGAAAAGGACCTGGGGGTGTTGGTCGACAGCCGGCTGAATGTGAGCCGGCAGTGTGCCCAGGTGGCCAAGAAGGCCAATGGCATCCTGGCTTGTGTCAGCAATAGTGTGGCCAGCAGGCCCAGGGCAGTGATCGTCCCCCCGTACCCGGCACTGGGGAGGCTGCACCTCAAACACTGGGTTCAGTTTTGGGCCCCTCACTGCAATAAAGACGTGGAGGTGCTGGAGCGTGTCCAGAGAAGGGCAACGAAGCTGGTGAAGGGTCTGGGCAACAGGTCTTATGAGGAACGGCTGAGGGAGCTGGGGGTGTTTAGCCTGGAGAAAAGGAGGATCAGGGGAGACCTTGTTGCTCTCTGCAACTACCTGAAAGGAGGCGGTAGTGAGGTGGGTGTCGGTCTCTTCTCCCAAGTTACAATTGATAGCAGAAGAGGAAATGGCCTCAAGTTGCACCAGGGGAGGTTTAGATGGGATATTATGAAAAATTTCTTCACCAAAAGCATTGTCAGGCATTGGAACAGGCTGTCCAGGGAGGTGGTTGAGTCACCATCCCTGGAGGTATTTAAAAGAGGTGTAAATATGGTGCTTAGAGACATGTTTTAGTGGTGGACTTGGCAGTGCCAGGTTAATGGTTGGACTCAATCTTAAGGGTCTTTTCCAACCTAAATGATTCTATGATTCTAAGTATGTTTATGCAAATAAAGTCATTTGAGTCTAAAGAGGCAATCACACAACTTAGTCGAATTCTGCTTGTGTTTATACACTTGTAAAAATGGAATAACTCCAGAGTTGTGTATATTGCAATTATCCTTAAGTGTATGTTGTAATTATCAGTTACCTTTATATATATATATATATATATATATACATCATTCTTTGATTTTCTATGTAGCCCATAAACTAATGTTCTTAAAAAATAAACTACCCAGGCTCACAGTTATTGTGTGACAGATATGATCAAAAGCATTTCAGGAATAATAAAGAAGATTTTTTAGGAGTAGTTTCTTCCTTGTAACCAGCAGCAAATGAAATCTAGAAAAGCCCAATGGAAATTAGAATACAATAATAAGTAATCATTCTAAATCACACATTGGTGACAAGGCAGTGTAGCTGCAAAACTAGTATGCTGTTGAAAAACTAAAATTTTGAACCTTTCCCATAGCATACTTAAATTTTTCAAGTAGTCAAACCATGTTTATAGGACAGAAAATGAAACACAGTCCAAATTTCTAACATAGACTCTTAATAAAAAAAATTAATGATAACAAAACATCTGAACGTAAATATATTTTTGTTCTGCTTTTAACCTGTCTGCTCATTTTACGTATAGACTTCACTGTAAATCAGTAATCAAATACTAGAAATAAATCACACCCTTTATTTCCTACTTACTTTTTATCCCTATGACTCCTAATCAGCTGTTTTACCTGAATAATAGATCTCTATGTTACTCTCAAACCATCTACTCTACAGCGTTTTTCAACTTGCTGTTCAGTTCCAGAACATGAGAGGCTGTCATCCATTTCAGTTCCTGCCTTCAGAATCAATAGGAATTAAAAGTGTTTATTTTATTCTGTACTTTGGAGGAGAGCCAATTTCACACCAAACTGTAGTTCTAATCAGGGGACTTTGCCTAATAATCCCACCTCAGTTTAAACCCTCCTGCATGCTTAGCTCTTTCTGTGAGCCACAAGTAAACAGACTGACTGTTGTGCATAATGTGGGATATTTCTTCATAGGTTCACTCAGCATGTATCCTAAAGAATTATAGGATTATCCTCCCTCATGTCTACCTTAAAACAGAATTAGGTATTCAGGGCAGTAATTTACTAAATACTGCATTACATGGTACTACTTTATTTTTCCAGATTGACATTTTCAGAAGCCTCAAGTTGCCTCTGATTCAAGACTAGATAGGCATTAGCACATGAACATAAAAATTTGGATATACTGAATTCATGCGCAGATTTGAAATGTATGCATTCAAATTTGTTATGTACATGGCAGGTAAGATGTATACCAGGTAGGATCTAAATAGCTACCTGCAGTTGTAAGTACCTAATTTGTTCAGAGTTGGATAAGTGGGTATATAAATTAAGTGTGCATGGATGAAAGCAAATCAGTTACAAGTATGTGTGAAAACCCTTTTCTGAATTTTTGTCTGCACAAATGTAAAGAAGTGGTTTGATCAGAACTTTTCTGATCAACATAGTGTGTTTTTCACAATGGCTTGCCCTCCTCTAGAAAAAGGAGTGCATTAACAGTTGCATGTATCGAAGTTAAATTCTTGAAGACTGTTATATAATGAAATCTATGTCAGTATGCTATTCTGTACACTTCAATCACATATGCACTGTAATTATCTGGTTCTGAGGGCAAATTTAGGGATCTGTTCCTGCAGGGAGCTAACTGCCTGTATACAATTTCAGAAGTCAAATGCAAATTCAGAAGGAAAAATTGTCCCTTTTTTCATACTGATTTTGAACTTAATTAGTTTGACAAATTCTTGCAACTATTTGCAGAATCATGCTCTCATCAAGAGCTGGCCTAACCCCCATTACTTTTGATTAAGATTTCCTGATTATTCCTAAGGATTCAGACATGGTTATTTGCAGATGAGAAATTCAGATTGTTATAGGCACAACTGAAAATGTTTAGATAAAAAAAAAAAAAAAAAAAAAAAAAACAACAAAAAAAAACCACACCCGGACTATACCCAGAGAACAGCTTAATGAGGATACTTATGAATCGTTAATTAATCAGAAGCTTTTCACCTTCAGGCTGATGGCTCAGATACAGTGTTGTACTTAATAGCAGTACAACTCTTTGGTAAGTGCCCTAAGTGAGAGATCTCTGCTCTTTGGGAGCTGAACTGGTTACCCTGGGTCCATGTCCCAGGGACAGCCCCTAAAATAAAAGTCATGCTGGTTTATGTCAGTGTAACAGGGGACTGGACTCTGGTGTTTCATGCACATTTAAAGAGAGCAACCGGCAAAGCTGCAGCTCCAAATAATCTCCAAGCCAGTGAGACTCATCTGCTCATGTATGCTCTGCAAGTCCTCATTCATCATCTGCTGCCCTTCATTATGTACAAAGCTTGTTGTAGTGCAATTGTGTTCATCCATGCACAGCATGTCAGAAATGCGATGTCCTATGCTGTTGAAGTGGTCACTGAGTGTGAGCAGCATAGTGATATCCCAGATCCCTTTTAAGGATCTTGTTCTCACATACTAGAGAGGCTAATCCCATCTTGGGCACTGAACACAGCATCTCTTAAACCCATTAAATTCGATTCTGACTGGGACAGCTCAACACACTAGTGCAGTATCAGTGCTGGTATGAATATATAGCCATTATATAAAATATACATATGTTAATATACAGTAGACACAGTCTGCATTATACTCATCCCTTCTCTCTAGTAATGCTGTTTTAGGTCTGATTTCCCACCCACTGGTCTGGAGGCAGGAGTAGTACAAGAAGCTATATTGTTGCTGTAGTCAACACACACTCAGATGTTTTGGGTTTTTTGGATGCTTCCTCTCCGGAATCTTGATGACAATGTATTGACACTGAAACTTGCCAGCAAGATGAAGCCGATGTGAGTATTAGATGCATCTGAGTAGGTAGATCACAAAAAGCACCCTTCACTTGGTCTGTTTTCTACTTGCCTCAGCTCAGTCCAAAAGTATTAATAAAACCATTATGCACTCAGGGAAATATTTGCTGCCAACCATCATCAATCAAGATTCTTTTCAGATAGCACTCTCAAGATACTTTCCTAGGTGAAACCTTCTAACCTCTCTTTTGAGCTCTACTAAAGGATGTTAAAATTTGGTAGCATAGAGCACCTTCAAGGTTTTTCTTCTAGGGTTTGCAATGGAATTAGAAAAATCTGAGTATATAGGAGGACTGTCCCATTTTAAGAGAAGCTCATCTCACAGAAAAGGAAATGAAGGGCATGGGGAAACATCCTGAGTGCTTTGCAGTGTTATAAACCTATATTCCATTAATTCCTCAGTCTCTTTGATGAAGTGCACTGCCTGAGGTACAAATTAGTGCCACTTTTGTGTATTGAATCTGTCCTCTTAAGAGAAGAAGTGCTCCAGAACCGCCTCCTCATTTCAAAAAATACTACAGAATAGTTGTCAGTATTGACCTGAGCTAGATTAAACTAGCTACCTCAGAATATAGGGCTGTAGATCCCATTAATAATCCCCTGAACTATCCAGTCTGCCACAACATAATACTTCAAAAAGTAGGCAAACTAGTTACAATAAATCTTCAAAAGCTTTTTCTAGTTTAGTATGGAAACCTTACAAAATATACCCAAAGCGATCCTGTTGATCTCCATTACTTGCATTATTATCACGCATTTATTTGTATTTTCTGATTTATTAAATGTAAACATAAATGTTCTTTCCTTCTGTGAATGATTTGTGTGATGAAACAAAGCAGGTTCATATCCTGTGACTATTATTTGCATAATCTGATAATTTGCATAATCTGGTTATTATAGGCTCAGTTCTGTTTTAATAGGGTTATAACTGTTAAACATCTAACATTCACAATACTTTTTGTATCTAAGAAATTGTTGCAGTGATGGAAAAAAAATGCTCAGTACCTCTTACTGATCTTAAATTTGAGGCCATATATGCAGATATTAGGAAGTTACTTTTAATTTTCACTTTCTGCTGCCTGGCCAACAGAAGAATTCCTGTTGGTGTGGTTGGATCAGGGCAGTAAAGAATAAGGTACCTTTCTAATAAGGTCATAATTCTGCAGACTCTTTTTACACGAGGGTTTCTCTGCTTATTTGAATAGCTTCATTAACTACAGTTTAACTGTTGTGTGTGAGAGTGTTGTTCATCTGTAAATAATGAATATGAGGAAGGCTTCTATAATATCATCCATTAAAGCATAGTCCACTGTAGTATAGCTCATTAAGAGAATTAGTGTTAGGATTTCATTCCTAGTATTTTTGAGAAGGGATGATTTTTCTCTCCTTCAGCCACTTCATCAGGCGAAGAATGAATGTAGGATCCTACACCAAAGTCTCTCACACGTATTGAGTTTTAAGATCCATACTGCAAGGATGTTTTAATAACATTTAGGAAGCTGACAGGACAAACCAAGGTCTAGTTTAGCTAATGGAGATCTGTGGACAAGACAAACTGGTTGTTTATTTTTTTTTCAGTCATTACTTAAATCTGTTGAAACATATGCTTGTCATTGAAAATAAAAGTCCAACAATCAAAACTGTATAATACTAATGAACTTTTAGAAATTAAAATGCTATCACAATTTATTAATCAGGAATACTAACAGTTAATTTGAATACCTTTCTACAAAATTATAGAAGCATATATTCTAATTAAAATAAAAATAGATTATATAGACACACCTAGCAGCTATGCTTGAAGTTCTTACATTTTCCATTAAAAAAATCCTGTGTTCAGTGACTTTGAACTTTGCCAAAACATTAACTATGTGGGTAAAATTTTTCATGTTATGTGTGTGGCTCTGGCTGAATTCTTGGCGAATAAGTGCCTGTCAAAACCACAGTATGCCATAACCCTTTTTTGTTATAGACTCACCTTAGTAAACTTGATTGCATTATTAAAAAAAATATCTCTGATATTTTTATTCTGAATGGTATTTTCAGTGCTAGAAAGGAATATGGATACTGAGGCAAGTACTGCAACAAGTCCACTAAAATTTCAGCCCTGTCAGTTCTAAGGATACATCTGTGCACCTGCAGAATTCAGCTACAGGATTAGAGGAACGGGGAGAGAATGCTTTAAATTTTTATTTCAGTGGCACTTCTGGAGAGCAGATTGTGCCAAAAATGCAAAATTTACCAATTAATCCAAATCGCAGCTGTTCAAGATTGAATAACTTTAAAAGAAAAAAATCCAGTCACTAAATCATGTCAAGATGTAATGGGACCAGAGTACAGGCATAGCCACATAACTGCAGATGTAAGGAAACTAATACACTGGGCTTGAAATATGTAAACAAAACTGAGGAGGGGAGGGCACGGCTGTACAATGGGTACTCAGATAAGTGGCTAGTTTATTCTACCTTTCTGTGCAAGGTTACTTCAGTATCTGCAACCTTTGCTTTTGCCTCCCTGTAATTGCAGTGAAGTCACTTGTTACCTGTTTTTGAAGCCCTTTTAAGGCTTTCTGTGTTCTTCTGTGCGTAACCATGCCAGTACTCACAACACACACATGCGTACACATATGGTTAATAAAGAGAAAAGTCTTGAAGATTTTTAGACACTTAACCAAAAGCAGATGTTCATGGCCATTCTCTTCCCTTCCCTTTTAAAATTTATGAGTGAACACAGTGCTCAAGAAACCAGCAATAATATCAGTTGCTTAAGGTTGGCATAGCACGGACAGAAGTTTCTTTTAATGCTCAGGGCTCAAGGCCTCGTGCAGACTGGTGCTCAAGCAAGCCTGCCTGATCTTTCCTTCCAGCTGCAGAACCAGAGGCCACCACTCCTGGTCCTGCTGCCTGAGTGCGGAGGCAACGCATGACCTTGTTTTCTTATTTCTCCCACTGATTGACAGCTCAGAGCTGGATGTCTCATGAGGCCGACCGATGTGGTGAGACTCCCTACCGAGCTCTCTCCCTGCAACACTGCTTTCAGCCTGGGAGACTCCCAAGTTCTTCTTAGAAGTGAGTTCCAGCCCCACACCGTCCTGTCATCTCCTCACTGCAAAGGAGAACTTGCTGGCAAGTGAGAGGCGTAGTGCCTGCCTGCCGAGCACAGAGCAGCACGTCACAGCCGCCCTCTGGCCAAGGCACACCTGGAGGTGTGAGATGTGGAGAGGCACTGTAGGTCCATTAGTGTGGTGCCTCTTTTCAAGGCTCATTAGTGCAATGCAGGCCTGTGCTGTTCTGACTGAGCTGCTTTTAGTCCCCTAGTATCCGTGGCTGACAGCTGCTCAGGAGTGTTTACACCACACTCCAGTGCACCACGTAGCCCAGTCTAATAGGGGAGGTAGGTACTTCTCCTGCTGCCAAACAGGACGACTTTGTTTGCATATTCAGACATGCAAGGGCACACACTCCAGCCTGGGGAAGTGTTGTGGGATCTGTAGTTCTTCAGCGGTTTACCTTTGTTCAAAATTAAAAGCTGAGTATGTCTTTTAACTGGGATTGTAATGACTTTGTGTTCATGCTGCTTTTCTTTAGATGCTGTTCACTGCGCAACAGCCAGATGCTACCTGTAATTGCTATGTATGGCACTGGGTTGATAGCTATGGTGAATCCCTAGAGAAATGGGGTTTAATAATAAAATCCCAAACAACTCAACTGGATGTTCAGTTTTATAACTAGAGGAAAAGAAAGAAGAAAACATAGGCAGCCTAAGCCACTGAGATATTAACCTAACAAAACTTATTCCATCTATGCTTTTTAGTATTCTGTTTTCTCCTCCACCCTTCTTAATGCAAAAATATTTGCTTGAGGCAAATCCATAAAAAGACCATATTAGGAGAATTGCATAATACCTCCTAAAAATAGGAAGCAAGAATCTAGGACTATAGAAATTCATTTTATTCAGATACATGAATGACTGAACATGAAAACAAAATTGTTAGCAAGTTACTGTACTGCCTTGAAAGGTAAGTCAGTTCAGTTGTCTTGGCTGGGTGTCATATTTTGTGCTGTGCTCACTGGGAGACTAATTGCTTGAAATAAATATTTGAAGATATCTGTGTCTGGTCCTTGTAAGCTGTTTGATCAGTTTGATGTTTCTGATAGGATCTGTTTTTTATAATACTGTTAAGATTGCTGTTAGGCAGTTTTTGTGCCATACTGTCCCAGACACATAAGTGCAGTGAGAGATCGGACTTAATTAGGTCTCATCTTGACTAACATAAGGATCTGGAAATGGTTCAGCAATAATTCATATGGTACAGGTCAACTTTCCTTCTTTCCACACTTGTTTCTGCTCATTTTGGGAGGATTACTTCAAACCCCTCCACCCTATCCCCGCCCTCCCCCAGTCAAATTTTCTCATAATTTTAAAATTGAAGAGGTTGGAGGGAGGTGGTTTTTCTTCAGGTGTATTGGACTTTATCAACAAATAGGCCTGTTTCTCAGGTTTCTAAAGTCATGTCTGCTGTTAAATATGTTTCTACTTACATCTATCCAGAGACTCAAGTGTCTGCGCTAGAAACTTGTTAGACCAGAGTTAATTTGATCCGTTGTTACCCAGTGTTCTGGGTAAGAGATACTTCCCATCCCAACTGGCCCTGTCCAGAAGAGACTGTGAAGCGCTCTGTCCTGGTTGGGGCTGGCCTAGAGTTCCCGTTGGTCTGGCAGCGGGAGGAGCTGCAGCACCCTGAGACCCCAGGGGCTGCCCAGGGCCCAGTGCCCTCACCTGTGCGCGGGGGCGGGGGGAGCACAGCTGGAGGGCTGGGCCCCGATTGGCCGATATTCCGTGTCACGTGACATTACGCTCACTATATAAAGGAAGGAGGGGGTCGGGACGGGCTGCTACTTCCGGGAGCGTTGCTGGGGCGCCTTTGTGTTCGGGATGGCCGGCCGGGAGCAGGCGGGTGGTGAGCAGCTGTACTGTACGTTACCTGCTGATACTGCTGTCAGCGTGTTGTTCTGTTACTGTTATTGAACTGTTTTTATCTCAACCCGCGAGTCTCCCTTTGCCCCTCCGATTCCCTCCCCATTCCCACTTGGGGGGAGGGTGGGTGAGCGGCTGCGGGGCGTTTAGCTGCAGAGTAGGCTCAAACGACGACACGCTCCCTCACTGGTGATCAAATTGCTGGAAAGCTGGCTTTAGCAGGACAGGGACCTACATGTGCCTCTCTTGCCAGAGGGTTCCTCATGCCTGCCCTGGGGTGAAGACTTATTTTGAACCCCCTTTTCCTCCTAAAGAAGTGCTTGGAAATGATCTCAGGAGACCTACCATCCCTTTTTCCTGACCAGAAAACAAACCTCCCTGCTTTGAGGTTGTCCTGTGTCCCTTGTTTCTGATGCTTAAGTACCCAAAACCAGTAAGAATCTACTAATGTTGAAGCATGAGGGGACTTTTTAAATGCAATGTGTGTTCCCTGAAGAAAGCCAGAGCTTTGTGAAGGTAGGTCTGTCACTGCATGGTGTTACCTGCTGAGCAGCTGGTTTTGGATGGGACCTGACTCATGATTTCTGAGTTCTTGAACTGGCAGACCAGAGGGTGGCTGGGTCTGAAGGCACTCAGGGTGTCCTGCAGTGCTCAGGGCTGCCCGGGGTACATCACCCTGCCCAGCTGGGGCAAAGCTGCAGAGGGAAAGCCAGACAAGACGCTTCTAGGAGAATGGGGACAAACTGTATGATTTTAGGGCAGGTACAAAGCTATGGGGGACAGGACCTTAGGGCTGAGAGGTGATGGGATCTGAAGGGACCAGCTGATAAACTGTTCATTGCACTGTACTGCAGCCCATAAAACTCTGTGTTTCCCCAGTGCATAATTGGGCAAAAGGGGATATTTTTTTTTGCTTTATTTAATGTCTCCCAGCAGAAAAACTTGTGATTTGATTCTTAGCGTGCTTGTTATCTACATAGCTTTGGAGACCAGTGCCAGCAGTGTCTTGGTAATGCTTGTTTTTAAAAGATACTTTCTTCACTGCACAAAGTGAAATGACAGCACTGTAGTGCTTTTATGCAGAGGGATGACCAATAACTTCATGCCCCAATCTTGCATCTTGAGGGCTGATTCAGCGGACACACACAAAAGCAGAAAAAAAAGATCTGACTTATTTTTATAGGATTGTGCAAAGCTGATTGTTTTTATAGCTTAACTAGCTTTGCACCTTGGCTGTATGATATGGGTTTCAAAATTACTCTGTGCTGAATTGGATCCTTATTTTAGTGGTCTGTGTCTCTGATCTACACTTTGCTTACCTTCTCTGGTGAAAGTAATTTATACTCCAGCATGGCAAAATACTACTGTGCTAATAAGAAAATACTATTGACAATTGTGATAGATGCACCTGCTGCTTAGTGAGCACAGAAGAGTTAAACTGATTGCATTTTTACAGTCTGTATATTTCTCCGCTTATTGTTTGTGTCCTGCTGTTAGAAAAACAGGTTAGTTGCATAGTAAATCTCTCTAATCAACACAAGAAAACAAAAAGAACAAGAACCCTCACTTGTTATAGCTACTTCAGAAGCGTGGTCATTTGAAGGATGTATTCTGGGACGTTTGTCCCTCTTCTTCAGAAAGACTTGTTAACATGGGCATAACTAACCAGGCATCCCAGGAGAGGACAAAGGCACACTCATTAAAATTAGCTGAAAAAACAACCCACATAACAGATATCTATTGTAATGATACTTCTGTTGACTTTCACTGTGATGAGTAAGCAATATGTTCCATAAAGCACATATGGGCCGAAGAGTGTAGCTAACAGCAGGGGACTGGTTTCTGAGTTCAGATGCTCACTCTGTGCCTCTTTGCATTCAGGTCCAATGCATTTATTTCCCTTTACGCACTTTTCCTTCCCTCCACTCCCTCCAAATTAAAGCTCACCTCTGTTTGGAGCCATCCCTAGTCAGACCTTTTCTTTCCTGTGAGTAACACATATGCATGCTGTAGTGGACATATAAAAATACTGCTGGATGACAAGCAGTAAATAACTCCTGGTGAGATACTGCTGCAGTGTTTAATGCATTTATTAACCATGTAGTGCTGTGATTTGTAGAAGCTGGATGCATAATTGCAAGATAGCATTTCTGGAAATGAATCCAGGGCTATTGTGTCTGCATAGGATGGAGGTATAGGGATTTGGGGAATGGGAAGCAGAGAGTTACTAAGTTTGGGAGGATGTTATGGTGGTTATTAGGTGCAGGACAAGAGAAGTCTAGGTTAGAGTGAGTCACTGAGTGAGCCACTGAGTTTAAAAGGAAACGTGAGGGTCCACAGAGTCCCATGTCTGGAGGAGAAATATCTATAAGCAGTATTCCCTTCTCCTTTCAGAAAACCACAAGCTCTTCTTCCAGTCCTGATATTCTTTTCTTTCTAGGAAAGAAATAAATAAAATTTTACTTCTGCTCATGAGAGTTTTTTTTTCTTCTGGGCATGCAGTCGATTTCTTTACCCGCCTTTGACTAAGTCCAACACTTTACTTTAAATATTAAAAACTAAAGGTTGCAAAGACCAAAACAAGGCTTGTGTGACTAATGTACAGGATACTGAAGCTCATCAGAAGGTGCATGAATATGATTATCTCTAAATATCATCTGTTGCTTGTGCTACCACAGTGAGAAGATTCTCTGTAAAAGCAGATGTTAATTTTTACAGAATATAAAAGCTTAAGTGAGTGCAAGGTTGTTGGCAGTATGGGGGCAGCTTTGTCAGAGTAGCCCACATTACTGAATTACAGTTCTCTGCAAAGCCGGGGAGAGTGGCAACCCATCTTACATAACTTTGGTTTATAGTCAAAGGCATGTCACAGATGAGTGTATAAGTCATTAGCAAATGCTATTTTACCTCAGTAGAAAATATCTCATACCTCTTTCCATATGTTTAACCAGTTATTTTAAGCTGCTTTTCTTTCACTGTTTTTTTTTTTTTTAATTATTATTTTTATCAGCCTATCCCTGCTTGTGTTTTGTTTAATGACAAAATTCCCACAGATCTTTTTGTCACTAGCTAAGAGGTTTATATTAAAATTCAAAAAACTTTAAGTTTGAATACGGTCTTATTAACCATAGAGTCATAGAATGATTTGAGTTGGAAGGGATCCTAAAGATCACCTAGTTCCAACCCCCCTGCCATGGGTAGGGACATGTTCCACTAGATCAGGTCGCTCAAAGCCCTGTCCGTTCTGGCCAGTTATGTGCTATCCCATGGACTTAGGTACTTCTAGCACCTTTGAAGGTGCCTTCTTGCCTGTATGTTAGGCATGTAGGAGACCTGAGATGGGGGTTGACCGTGGATCTTCGGCATCGTGAATAATGAACAACTCTCATTTCCCAAATTTGTTGATGGCATAGATATTCCCTATTGGAATTGTCTGCAGCTGCACGTGATGGGCACTCATTTATATTGTTTAATTATTTTGGATAATGGAAGATGTTTTGTGGTAAATATCTGACAGCTGAGGAGATCCTTCATAATTCAAATGTATGTCTCCCAATCTGTTTGTATTTCCACCAAGGCTATCAGCATAGCCTCCAAGCCCTGATTTTTTTACCTCTGATAAGGTGTTCAATCACTGTACCACAAATATAGCAGTTCCACTACATGTAGTATCGTTTCTGCCCAAGAGCAAGGCAGGAAGAATTTTTACCTTAGATCGTAATTACAGGACATACACTTTCTATAGCACTCTCTTCAACACATAGGTGTTTTTTTTCCCTTTACTTGTGATTTAGTGATGCACTGTTGTATTATGGTAGTGCAGTCTATGCCAGCATTTCCATTACAACCCATTTTTACAGGTTTATAACTCAACAGTAAAAATGTACTCTTCCAATTTGAAACATGGCATGCCATGTCTCATCTCATCCTCAAAATGATAGTTTTTTCTTTCTTGCTGCTTTCCCTCCCAACCCCAAAATGGTCACATTTTTGCTGTATTTTTAAATGAAAGATATTTTCCTTTCTGTTTTGATAAGAGAAAAGCTTGCCTGATTATTAAAATTACTCTTCAATTCTAAGAAGGGAGGACTTTATAATAGAGGATAAATGTGAATAAGTGTTGTTGATGTTAGAATGACTACATTAAGTATATGGATACAGAGAATTATTACCTTCCAAATGAAAGCTAGGGAATATTGATCAGAATGAGTGAAAAGCTTTTTTTTTATGTTGATTTTGTTTCCAGCTGTTGATTTTACCCTTAAAATAGTGTTCTCAAAAGTAAATAAGTTTTAGCTGCTGCACTCTATTGTTTGTCAGGCTAAATGAAGTAAAGGAAGACTTTACTGCATATAGACAAAAGAATATTTTTATCTTATTTGAGAAACATAGTACAGAAGGAACATAAATTCTAACTTTGGTGTTGAGACCAACTACCAAGGGTAGACTTGTAGTTAGAACAGTGTTATGAATCCAAAGTAGGTATAAGCAGCGAAGCACAACGTTTCCAACAGACAGATGCTTGTGTGTACTAGGAAGTTTAGAATGGAATGACAAACAAAAAAATGAGACTTGTATGGTCCTTAGAGTTTACAATGTTCAGATCTGAACATCTACTCATACCTCCTCTGAAGCCTCATATTCCAATCCAATGTAGTATGGGTGTTTAGGATGTAAGAAAACCAGGATTTAAATCCAATTTCTTCTTCTTTACTCATCAACTTGGAGCCAGCTATTTAGGAGTTGAAATCTACGCAATTGCCATCAAAAGAAGTTTCCTAATCTGTGTGAATACCACCACCACTGCAAACAGAGCAAAAAGACTTCACTCTGTTGCTTCTTGTTGTAGCAAATTTACTTCCAGGCATTTCTTTTTCCATTCAAATAGTTAAATTTATGCTTACCATAACCACTTTACTTGTACTAATTAGAAGAAAGGGTATGTAAGAGAGGGATTTCATGAAGGGTGTTTATTAATGAATTTAGCTATATTTTAAAGCTATCAATGTATATACAGTATTCATTCTTACTGTAGCTAAGCTGTCTTTCTCTTAAATACCAGCTGTTTCAGTTTTTCAGTTGTCTCTAATAATCTAAAAATATATTTTTATAAAATAATATAATAATAAAATAATAAAATAATTTTATTATATAAAGATATAATGAAAAGCAGGGAATATGCTTCCTAATGAGAAGCTCCTTCGTGTGGATTCTAAAATCACTAATTAGGTCAAACAATATTTTGTATCCATAAGCAACACCAGTGGCTTTCAGATATACAATAAAATAGCCATATGTGGAACTGAATTTTCTGAGGGCATCAAATCAGAATGTTCAGCACTTCCTCATATCAGCTTTAGTCCAGTCCATCTCTGCCAAAACCAGTGGAATTCTGCAGTGTAAAATGAATGCAAGACTGAGATTTGGGTTATAATTTTTTGCAGGAAATAAATTGCGTGTCCAACAAAACTTCCAGGTAGAATGAGATGTGCTCAGTGCAGTCAGTAGTTTCAGTGTGTAATTCCAAGTCTTCTGTTGTAAGACTTGATTGTACATTTAACACTGGTAGCTCATATAAAAGAATGCTGTTTATGTTTCTGGAATATACAAAGAAAGAAATTATATTGAGAATCACTGAAGTACTTAAATCAGCGACAGCAGCATTTATTGAAAATACCTTCAGCACCATGGAGATTACTATTGCTATTATAGAAAGCTGAAAACTCCCAGACCAGTCATGTTCACTTGAGCAATGAAAATATTAAACGCTGTATGATGCCAGACAGAGTGCACACTATTGCTTTCATTTTGTATGATACTGTCACCAGAAATGTTTCTTGAGTCAGTGTGGGGAGCACACCGCAATAGCAACAGATGGATGCTTATCATAAGACATGGCTGAAGATAGAGCAGATTAATTTTTTAGGCTTTGATCATTTAAAATATTCCTGCACTTAATAATATTCCATGTATAATAATCAGTGAAAGCAATGTAAACAAACAGCTCAATTTGAATTACAAGTATGTATTTTAAAAGACATTAAATGTTCTTTTTGTAAGTTTTCTAGAGAGAGTCTGTGGCAGCCATGCAATGTATTAAAATACTATTTGTATTTTCATAGTAATACATGGAGAAATTGCAAGAATCATTAAGGATAAAATACTCCTGTGTTGTATATTTTCCTAAAACTGAGGCATATGATAGATTTTTTTGTTAATATGCAGTGATATTATGGTAATTGCTAACTGTTACATTTCATTTCTTCTCATGAACATCCAGCACCATTTTTAAGGGGCCACAGAACATAACATGTTCTCTGAAGCTGATGGCACTCATCGTTATAATTGCTAAGTACCCTTAGCTGACTGTTTGAAGTTTTGCTGTTAATTCAAATCAGAATGTGAATGTTATTGGAAAACATGTAGTTACATTTGGAGAGTTTATTTGCTAATCATGTGCAAATCACTGTCAAAATTATAGGAGTATGACAACCCATGTGAATTCATCTAATTGTTTTGTGCTGCTGTATATATAAATTGTACAGGGAATAAATTTTGAATTTGTTCATAGGCACAGAAGAAGCGGAAATCCAATGAATCTGTAGATACAGAGCTCTGTCTTAATGAGGTAAGTGTGGTGTCTCCTCATAATATGAAAAATTAAGTTTGTCAAGATTATAGTGGATTTACCTCACACTAAAGTGTTGTTAGTATTATTATATTTAGATACCATAATGTATTAAAGAATGACCTTACTCAGAAACCCAGAGCTGGGCTCAAAGTGGCCTCTGCTGACGTTATATTTTAATATCTGTATAGTATGTGTTTAGGCAGATCCCATGGTAATTACCACTGCACCTAGTAAGTATGATTAGTTAATAATCTGCAGGAAGACAAAATTATATGGCTTTTAAAAAATACAGAGAAACATACTGGACATAATCCTCTGGCTAACAAAAATTACCAGTTTAGGGCATGAAATGATGTTTACATCAGGAGATGTGATGCTCATACGTCAGAAGACAGATTGGCAGCCCCAAGAGACCTGAACCTCACAGTGCTGTTTGAGTACTCTGCTCAGCCTGACCTCCAAGGCCCCCTTTCAGACATAAACATTACATCAGTTTCCCTGTCTGTCAGTCCATATCCTTTGTACTGAGTCTCTCAGGAAGCTTAATAATTAGTGATATACATAAATTAATGTTTACAATGTGGAAGCACACAGCCTAGGCATTGGATCAAGACCAGCTGTACAGGCATAAGCCACCAAACGGATGTGACCATATCTTTCAGGTTCTCCTTCACCACTCCAAATTCGCCCCGTTCTTCCAACTAATGACAATTCTATAGCACATTCCTAATTCTTTGGGTTCTATGAAGAATTTCCTGTAGATACTAGCATGTAGCCTCATAACATGAAGGAACAATGCAGTAACGTTAGAAGGTCTGTTGACATCTTATGCTGGCTAGAAGACCTTACACAGGAAGGCCCTAGTAACTGTGGTTTACCATCAGAACTGCTGGTCCATCTGATCCCTTGCTCAGTCTGTGACAGTCTCCAAAAAGCAGATGCCCAGGGTTGAGTATAAGAAAGCATATTGTGATAATACCCCCCAGTGCCTCTGTTACTTCTAAGAGTTTGCATCTCAAGGCCTTCTAGCGAGTCCTAGCAGGTGATATCAGAGTGAGGAAATGGCACGGAGATTTATGGCTTGGTGGACAGTCATTCCTGTGGAAACTGGTGCTTTGGGGATTTTCAGATCCTGAGTGGACAGGGTATGAGAAAATTTGCATGGTGTAGGTTGGACTTGACCTAAGAGGTCCCTCCTAGTCTAAATTTTTCTACTTCTGTGATTATACCTGTTAGGTTTTTCTTTTTCCTGGTGATGATAGCAATGAGAAATATTCTTGCTATACCTCCTCTTTAAATAGTTCACTATAATCTGCCAATCTGTACTTGCATATGCATAGTTTAATTATTGGTAGCAAAGAAGGCAAGAAATGTAAATAATGCAGCAACTAAGGGAAAAATGGCATGAGAAAGAAAATTTTCATAAACTAGAAAACTCTGCCTTTTCTGATCCCATGGATTAGATTTTATTTATTGTTATCCAGAAGTAACTTGTCAAAGTTGTTCTGTTGACTGTGTAGAAGTTGCAGTTTCTCTGCAGGTCCTGCATTTGCTTTTTAAAATAAACTGACATGATAAACACAGATCGGTAAAATTTGCCTTACTTAACAATGGCACGTCATTTATACATGGAACTACAGCTCAAGTAGGGATTTTTTAATACTTTTTTTTTTTTTTAATTGTGCTCTAGTGGTGTTCTAATCCTTTAACTTTAAAATACTGTCATTTTAATATATGTTTTTGTGCCTTCTGTATCTTTTAGTCTCTGACAGTGATATATAGATAACAGTGGAGGGTGGGACATAAACAAACAAAAGATGAATTTCATGATGTAGATTTAAATATTTTGCAATGAAAATGTGTAATGGTGACCAAGGAAAGTATTGTGTCTTGCAGAATGCTATTGGGAAAGACAACACAGCAGGAGTCTCCACCAGTCACATATCTTCAGAGAATTCGCTCGCTCTTCCTAGAAGCTTCTATCTAAGCACACCGCTTACTCTGATGACACTTGCACTGTCACTGTGTTTGTTCCTAAGCTCATCAGTCGTCTTGTAGCTGCATTACAAAAGGACATGTAAAAAAAAAAAAAAATTCTGTTTCCTGTCCTCTGTTGTTCATCTGGAATTCCAGGTCTGGGAGCTAAGCTGAGGCACTCCTGCTAGAACAGTTTCAGTCAGCTGGAATTTTTTTTTTCTCTCTCGAAAAGCTTCTTGTGATATTTAGAGGCTTTGTGAAATACTTGGTGCAGTGCTACATTCCAAACCCAAAAGGCTTTTGGGCATGCAGTGTTTTAAAGAGACAGTGTGTAAATTTGCCTGTAAAGCGACCTGGTTGGATTATTTTAATACTTATTATTTTAATTCTGGCTTTTAACTGAGAAGGTGGATGGCAGTTTTCTTAAGATCCTATTTATCTCATTGAATGGTTTTGGTTTTCATATTGATTGAACTTCAGACTATCAAGGATGCCAGGTTTTTGTCTAATGGTGAATGTTCTCCCAGAGGGTGGACTGTATGAAACTTCTTCACTTGATAAATTGCTACTGATGTTAAACTCTTTCAGTGTATTAGCATTTTCCTCTTTAAATGTTTACGTACTGTAAGTGGTTCTGCGTTCCCTGCTGAGAAGCCATTATAATTCGCATACAGGTATAATGTATGTCTTTCAGTTAAATTCGCATAAAAAGTGTGGCATAGAACTTTCTAACAGTACATTTATCTTTTAATTATAATCATTTAGCCTTAACAAGGGTGAAGATTCTTTAAATTAACAAGAAGCAGCCATTGTGAAAGCTTGGTAAAGATACATTTATTTGAATTTGAGGATAAGCAGTAGAAACAAATTTTGCTACAGGGTTTCAGCTGTACAGTCTATGGTCTTCTATGCTTCCACTGTGATAATATAGTCCAGTTATAATACTGTTTGTTTAATAAAAAATGACACACAATTTATTTGCTCTACCAAAACAGCATTATCTGTTTATGCATAGCTGATACTATCTGCTCAAAAAGTTACAGGAACTTCATGCCTTACTTCTCTTATCACAAGAGATAAAAGAGGAGGGGGAAAGGGGTAGTAGGATATAATTTCAACTGTGTTTTCTTTCTTAGACTGCTAATATCAACACAAAAGGATGGTTGATCCAATTACAAGGCAGGGTCATGCACACTCACCCATGTGACAGGCTTTTCTCACCCTGGTGGTTCCTACTGCAGAGCTTGGCATTGCTGACACGATGAACTGATTGCAAGACCAGTTCCATAAATTGTTTTAATGGTTTGGATGGCAATATTGCCAGCATATATGATTTAATCACTTTGGTTTTCATTCAGTGACATTGACAGCCTGTGCTGTCTCATGATGATTTTCTGCAGTATCTAAAAGGAATTCTTTAAAGCTTTAAATGTCATCAAATAGGCAGCATTTCTCCTAAGGGCTGTCTTTGTACCTTACTGTGATGGCTTGTTGACTGTTACAAGCACTAATGTCTAAATGATCAACAGTAATCAGTTTTTGGTTTTATTGAAAGTAGAAGATAAGTTTACCAAGCAAGGAGTTCATCATATTAAATTTACAGATTTACATTGTGACTTACACAGTTATGCCTGTTCCTGCTCTGAAATGTCCAGATCAGTTATTTCCAACACAACCATAAAGTACAAATTACTGTTTTATAAACTGCAGTGAAGTTTGGGAGTGTGCAAAACACGCATCTTACTAAGAGACTATTAAACCTATTGACAAGTTCATCTTTTGAGTTTTTTCTTAGCTAATAATAAACACATTCATAAATTCTGAAATTCATTTATGTACTCTTGATGGTCACATAATACAGGTTTCAAAGCACTGTGTATATGATAGAATTCTATGATACTCTATGCCACTGAACATAACAAATTAGACAATATTACTCTTTAATTCTGTGCTGATAAGAAACTGCAAATTACTTTCAAAGGCGGCAGAGCTGCTTTTGGAGAAGAAATATATAGCACATCATTACCAGCAAAGCCCATGTGGTTCCTGTTGCTCTTCTTGTAGAAGCTAATCAAATTATTGAAAACTAGTGACAACAGAAAAAAGATTACGAGATTCATGATTTAAAAAAATAAATCAAATTCTTTTATGTCAAAAGGAGTTGATAGTATAACCTATTGAAATGCTAATGAACATAGCATTATAATTCAAAAGTCTGACATTATCCAATTAAAATATTTTCAAAACAAATTCATAAACATTAAAATTATTAAATCCATCTTTGATCCACATAGCTTTCTTTAAAATATCATTTCTATTCAGCACATTACACATTTTAAGCAGTATCGGGAATTTTAATAACCTCCCAGTATAGTACATACTTTTTGAAGATTTTTTACATTTAGTTTGACTACAGTATCTCTGTTACATTTAATACCAGTTATTAGAGCTTTGACACTGTGTGATCCAGGATAAAAGCTATTGATCATTTACACTGTAAACAACAACCTAATTAGGTTTTGATTACAAAAGAAATTGCTAGTTATCTGATTCAATGAGAGTTACCTTTGGAAATACAATTATGTATGTAGTAGAGGAAAAAATGGCATCTTATACAGCTAGCCATGTTACCACAAACAACAGACCACTCAAGCTTCTTTTCCTGTGTAAATTAAAAGCATAAGGAATTCTTAATTAAAAAATAAATTGCTAATTAAACAGGCAAGAGATAAAAAAACCTTAAGAGTCTGAGCCTTAATGAGGTTTTTATAGGCATCACCATGCAAATATTGGAGGATTTTTAGAAGTTGGATGTGGTGTGGATGATGTCAATTTAGCATGGTGACCTTGTCAATGAAGTCATTTGCTGCAGTACTGAAGAATGTAAATTGTTTAATTTTTTTTCTGTTTTCAGTCACTAAAATGCCATGTGTGGAGTGCTCACTGAACAAGTTTAGGCTGGGTTTTATGTATTCCTTTAATACATTGATTTTATCAATATAAAAATAATAAAGGGACTGTCCAAATACAGGATGTACGTACAGATGATCTACTATTTAAATTGTAAATTTAACCAGTTCAGTTGTGTGTAAATTAAATCATGGGCTACTGTATACATATACAAATAATCTTTTTCATTTAACAAAATGAAACAGACATTGTTGTTAGTATTATTAGGAGTGTGTATACTCTGCCATGTTAAATGACCTGATTATTTTGATTATGTTTCTTCTTAAAATTAGTACACACAAGATAAATTCAGACTGGACTGGAATATATGGCTAAGGTTTTGCAGTATTTAATGTAGGTGTTAATTCCACAAGCTAGTCCAGTGAAAGAGGCGCTGAAGATGAACCTTTCAGATATGAGTAAAAATAATTGAGACTGAGGCAGTGACAGCCCCATCGGGCAGCAGTTTCCCTGGCTCGGCTCCCTGGGATCCCAGCTGCTTCCAGAGGATGGGGAGGGAGGAAGCAGGCATCACGCAGGAGCTGTCCGTCCATCTTCTTGGGGGCACTGGCCACTTTCCATTGACCAGCTTCATTCCCACTGTGTTGTTAGGAAGAATTAGGAGGAGTGGGAATTCTTAAGCATTTCAAAGCATTGCATAGACAGACTCAGTCTGGATACCTGTTCCCAGACTTCTTTTTTCAATAAAATTATGTCCCTCTAAGACCCAACCTTTTGAATATGAGGCTGTCCATGATTTGAGGGATGTTGCAGTTCGAATCAGTGGACTGAAAACATGAAAGTACACACCTTTGGTAAGCCTGTGCCACTAGGCTGGAGATGAAGAAAACAGAGAAGGAATCACCTTGACATCTCAGTCTACTTTTAATTTGTGATTGTTGGTTTAATCACGACGATATTTCCACAGAGGAGAGATGGTGAGAAACCAGTGAAAGGGAAGAGCAAAACTCAGAACAGCTCCCTGAAGGGTCATACATCTTGTGTATGTTAAGTGACAGAAGTATCTTGTACTTATCTTGTAATAAAAGAGCTGCATTCTGCTAGAACAGAAGCTGCTTCAGAGCAACCAGTAAAAGATGGAAGAATGAGCAGTTATTTGTACAGCAGTTGTAACTTTCTTTCATAAAATGCAATTGTTTGTCTTCAACACTAAGATACATCTGCCCCACTGAAAAATATACGTTCACTGACAGGACTTCTGCATTAAAACTCTTCTGGGCTAAAAAGGCCTCCAAGGTTGTTTCATGCCCATAAGGTTAGTCAGATTTGAACTGATGTCCCTGACATCAAATAGAAATATATTTGCTTCTGATGAACTTGGCAGAGAAATTAATCCAGTCACTTGTTAAGTATTTCTCATCTTTAAATATTTGCTTTTTCTTACCAGCTCAGTTCCATCTATGACATTTCAATTATTGGCTATTTCAGTTTCTCCTTTAACTTTGGAAGGTCATTTTCTTTATACACTACAGTAATCCACTTTATAGATTGGCCTCAGTGTTGTGGGTTTTTTTTAATTACAGCCTTCGTTTCTGAGGAAAAAAGATGTGATCAGGAATATGTCTCTAGTGAACGACCAACACCTTTACAGAGGGAGGAAATTACAAGTTTCCTATTTTATCTGTTTAGCACTGGTTTGACTAGAACAAGCTGAGACATGATATTGCTATTCCCCAGATGGAATTTAAAATTTAGTATAGTACTGAATAAGGATTAAAAAGTTTTAAACTCTCACAATCTTTTATAAATATTTAAATAGTTCTAATGTATTTTCCAGTTGGAATTTCAGTCAAATAGAGGAAGTCTCACTAAGTATTTTTTCAAGAGTAAGAAGTTACATTGGGAAATTTTGATGGGTCCATTTTTAAGGTAAAATCAGGGAGGGTGGTGAATACCCTTTCTTAACTCAGTATTATCTTGACTTTTCATACACCCTTGTTTCATGTTCTCTTCATCTGAGTATGTTTGCCTTCAGGGACAGTTATGCTTAATAGATAGATATGGTCACCTCAATAATCAGAAGCCAGTTCCTGCAACTCCTACTTAGATGCTCCATCTCTTTTATCATTCATAAAGGCCAGAGCAACAGATTCAAGATGTGGCCTAAAGATTATCTGAAGTTTAAAAGAGCAGAGAGTCAACCAATTTCTCAGTAGCATTTCTTATCAATATAGATCGTGGTATTATAAAGTGGAACTGTCTAGACTTCTCACTAAAGTTCTCTGAGCACATTTAACCAGAGCAGCTGCAGTTTCTGCTGTTTAACTTTTGCCAGGTGCCAATAGCTGAATTTTGCCATGCATACACTTAGAGCTAATTGCTGCCTAGATTACAACAGCCAAACCTGATCCCACTTCAGCAAGGGTTCCCCTTTACCCCATTTTCTCCTGCTTTTAGTGATTCCAACACAATAATTCTTTTGCACTAGTTTTTAATCTGTCAAAAGGAGAATGTCCTAGAATCCAGGAGAAATTGAGTCATGGATTTAAGGGCAATTTCCTTCAAATGCCTCCTGTCAAAATACCACAATAATTGACCTTAAGTGTTGAATACCCACTGCCCAGCACCTTCAGACCTTATGAAACTGAGCAGGAGTTTGGGGGATTCAGCTTCTAGTAAATGAAACCATGTTTGTTTTCAGGCGTCATCAAGCCACTCATTCTACTAACTGATGTTATGGATACACAGAATTAGTTAGAGACAGTGTCGTGGCATTGCACTACTCCCCAGGTTGTCCAGCTCATGTCAAGCAGTTTTCCAGCATTTGTATCAATGATGCTAAGCTCCTTATGACTCCTTCTGTTGGACATTGAGGTGACATTCAAAGTTCTGCTGTTCTAAGTGCAAAACTATTATGTCTTCTATTGTTTTATTCTTGTCTGAAATACAGCCCCCCATCCACCCTTTTCTGAGTTCATTCTCTCAACCTACTTGGAAGCACCAAAGAGCTGAAAATGGTTGGCTGATGCCACCCAGTTCTTGGTATCATTCTCAGTGACCTAAGTCCATCTCAGGTCAGTAATCTCAGTCCATGTTTACTGGCCATTTACATAAAATCAGTACCACAGTGGGCACTAACAGGCAGCAGCATTCTTCTGGCCAACCACAGGTGCCCTGGTAACATGAGGTATGTTGGCACTAGCTGGTCTCTACTGTACCCAGGCTTTGTGTCTACTTCATCACCCAGGCCTGTCTGGCCAGTGCAAAGTTCACTTAGACCACAGTAATAAACCTTTTCAGAGCTACAAGCTGACAAGTAGATCATGCCAGGCTTGCTAGCTCCAACACCTTAGCTGGTCTGCACAGAATAAGAAGTTTATTTTGACCACTGTACTTGTCTTTAGATGGAAGCTTAAAAGGTACAAAAGCTAAACCCCATAGATATACTGAATTACAGGGAGATGTAAACCCCTTCAAACACAGAAGCCGACAAATCTGCTGAAACTCTGGAGTAATTTTCAAAATAAAATTCAAATATCGTGGTTCTCTCCTCATAATGTTTATGGAATAGGATATATATGAGAGAAGAAAGTTTTTGTCAAAAACAGGAGAAAGCCTGAAGAAACAAAAATTACTTCTTAGGGAACCACCATTTAGTTTAGAAGGAGATACTGCCGAGAGCACATTGCTGAGAAATGTATGTCCTACTAGGTAGAAGACAGAGAAATCGTACTTTTTTTTTTTTTTTTTTTTTTTTTCCTTTGTGATTTGGCCCATGGAAACTGTACTCACTTTTGAGAGTTGAAGCAATTCTCTCGAGAGTATGCTAACTAAAATGCAGAGGATGGGAGCACAGGGTCTCCTTCCAATGTTTCCAGACCTGATTATTAGTAATGACATCCACTGCCTGCTTTGGGGTGGATCAAAGACTGACCCTTAGGTGAAATTGATATTCAGGAAGAGTGTTTGTAAGGATGGTTAGAGGTGGAACAAAGTCCCACGCTGGATTGCATCTGTCAGTTCAGAGTGCGCAACCCAGACTGAGCTGAGTCACACACTGCTCATAAAAAAAAAGTGGAGGCAAAAATTGAAAGCAAAAGTATGGTCTTAAATTTTATATTGCCTCCTCTCTAGGAAGGTCACAGTAGAAGTGAGGAATAAAATCAACATCTTACCTTTTCCCAGTACCCTCCACTGTTTCTGGATAAGAAAAAATATAAATCCAACAGGCAAGCAGTGGAAGAAATTACTTCAAAGCACTGCAACAGGTGGAAAACTTAACTGGTGGCAATTATTAATCTCTGTGTTCTGCCCTCCCCCAGATTTATTGCAGCTGAATTTGATTAACAGGGTTTATATGATGTTTTGTGTATCGTTACTCAGTGCTGAAATGATTCAGCTGTGCTTAGTACCACTCATGCTGGGAAGGTGTATGTGTCTTTCACCTGAGGGTATGTCTAAGTTTGCACTTTTTGTGTAAAGTGCAAGTTGACAAGAGCTGGAGCAAAGAGGAAATAGCAAGGGAAGGCTCAGGTAAAAGTAATTTTTGTTACATCGCAATGATAAACGGATTAATTTAGGGTAGGCAGAAAGGATGCAGATAAAAGTAACACGTAGCATTTGGACCCAGGAAGACTGGCATTCACTGTGAACTGAGGTTATCCAATGTTAGTATTTTCCTGCTTTTTTTCTTTTCTTTCCCTTCTTTTTTTCCAAAACTATCTGTCTAGAACATGCTTATATTTTCTGGAGGAAATTCTTACACAAACAGTTACCTTGTTGTGTAAATTCTATGTTGTCTTACAGATTTCTGTACATCTCAATGCAGGTTATTATGTGTCAGGTCTTCGGTCACAATAGCTGGTAATTTGTTGTAAAAAAAATAAAAACACTGTTCACTTGTTCCTATTGACTTACTTACACATTGCTCTGAGGACATTGCTCTTTGGACCATCCACACTGGAAGTTGGTTCACGATGTTTGGCATTTTCTGTTAGAATAATCCTCCTGCATTAGTATTGTACATATCCAGAAAACAATCCCTCTCAATAAACGTTATTCTCTTTTTTTATTAAAAAGCATGTTTTGGGAGAAAAATTCCCTGGTTGGTTGTTCTGTTTTGATTTACACACACACAAAAAAAAAAAAAAAAAAAAAAAAAGGAAGCTTGACTGGCAAAAAAAAAAAAAAAGGCAAACAAGCTTATTAAAGGTTGATCTCATTGTTCCCTGTTGTTTTACAGTCCATTATGACCTAAGAAAATAAGAAATAAAGCTTTTCCCTTTAAATATCCATGCATTTGCTTGCTCCCTAGTCTTTTTGTGTTAGTGAATGTGGCCTGCAAAATTACAATGAGCAGGGAATATCAGATGGAAATGATGGAAAGACGGGCACAAGAGTGGCCAGCTGGCCCTATTCATACTTGTTCACTCTCTGGCACGCAAACACGCCTCCACACCCATCCCACCCCTTCATCCTGCCAGGCCAGAAAGAAAGGTCTCGCTCTTCTTTTCACACAATGGGAGCAAAAGAGCTGCAAAGGCTTCGAAGACAAAAGGGTCTGCAGGGGGGATATTTTAGGAAATGCAGAGTGTGCTGGAAGGGGTGGATAAACAAGCCTTCACGATGCACTTGCTTGTGTTGATGACTAGAAACCACAAAAATTATTTCAGCATTTACTCATATTCAAACTGAGGCTTAACAAATGAATCTATTACGGGCAAAGAGCAATCACACCCGCCTGCAAAACACTGCTGCACAGCAAAGGGCAGGCCAGAGCCTCCTACTATTTTAAGGCAAAACAGTTTCAGCTGCGGTTACCTCAGAGGGGAGAAGCAAGGCTTGAGGGCAGCATGCAAGAAGGAAAGATAGGAGTGGTAAAAGTGCACGTTAACCCAAGATGAAAGGGCTCATCTTTCAGGCCTGAAAAATACTTTCCCAAGTGATGCAGCAGCAGATCAGTGTCCTACATGTTCACCATCAGGTTTTGGCAGCTCCAGAAGGGGCTGGAGTTGCATGGGGTGCTGCAAGCGGGAGGAGATGTTTAGCTGTCCTGGCATCGTTTGCTGCTCAGATGATCTGTGGTTCTGGAGGTGGGAGGGAAAGGTGGCAGAGTCTGTATCGGAGCGTCTAGCAGCTCAGCTTGGGTTCCTGGCCCACTTAGTGAGGTTGCCTGGATTTAGGAGTCACTCTGCTGCTATTAGGGTCCTGTGCATAAAGTGCTGCAGGTACTTCAGCTCTTGCAGTGCCAACTCCTGAGAGTTTAACTAGTTCAAAGACACAGAGTTGGGGAATGTGATGTACAAAAGCAATCACAGTATTTGACAGTGCAAGTTAGCATTAGGCTTTCCTTCTACCTGCTTTCCCCCTTTCTCTATGCCACCACAGCACCAATGCCGTGAAAGAGGAGAATACGGAGGGAGGGACGGCACTGCAGCCTCCATACAAGAGGTACGGTGCCATGACAAACTCGTGCGCGGCAGCCTCTCCAAGGACAGATGAAACCAAGCTGTGTTCGACACCACTAAGCAGCCAGCTATGCATGAGCAGATGGGTTCTATTGTGTGCGTTGTCTGTGGGTTTGATTTTTAGGTTTTCTCTATTTGATTTTTTTTTTTTTTCCTTCACTTTTAGCTGTTACTATTCACACATAAGCTCCCTTTGACAACTGCCTTCTAGACTGTGAGATAATGACAATGGGACTTCTGCTGGACAGAGGCAAACTGGGTAAGTTAGTACCAGGGGTCTGCTTAGAAAGTGCACAAACATAAGCCACTGTGGCCATATTGTCCTTCTTCCACATGTATATATTATACCATTAATAAAGAATGATGCCTCATAGCATCTCTTGTGACAGAGAGGACCAGTGTCCTCATGAAGAAACTGTGTTCTCTCTCCACTGATCTGGATGCTAGGTGTTAAACAAACAGCGCCCACCACACCAGGCAATTTGTCTGACTTTTGGTAGGAATGTTAGTAAGGTCTAGTGATACCCAGAAAAGTAGGGTTATCTTCTTTTAATGACATTTATAGAATAATTTCAGTTAAATGGGTTGAGTTACGCAGAGACATTTTAAATGACACTCTAGTAAGCAGATGAAGAAAGCTGTTTGTCTTCTTCAAAGCAGGCATGTTAGAGGAGGCAAACTGGCTAGCTTCCCACTAGTTTTCTTAGAGCTGCAGATCCAGTGTGCCATGAAACCAGTAGAGGGTCTCAGCTGTCTAGGACGTGGCTTTTGAAAGGTGGTCTTAACCATTTTCCAATCATGCTCCTACAGTTCTCCAAACCACTCTGCCCAAGTACTCAGCCAGCCCCAACACTTGCACAGCTCCTGTGTATTGGCAACAAAACCTGTCTGTGTTATTGTCTGCTTCATGCTGAATTCTGTTTTACATTCAGAGACAGGAGTATGATTTCCTGAAACAATTTTTTGGTTACAATAAACTCAATTGTTTTGGTGATACACATATCCATTTTTGGCCCTGAATACAAATTACACTGCCTAATTCTGCATTGCCAAATTTTTTTTATCTATATTAATTACAGACTAACAGCAGAGCAACAGCCAGGAACAAGCCAAAATAGGCACTGGGAAATGTTCCGAAGTAATTGTGTAGAAGGTTTTTTTGTTTGTATTTTTTTGTTTGGTTTGGTTTGTTGTTTTTTTTTTTTTTTTTCCAAAGTGGACACTAGAAAATATGTTGCTTTGAGGTAGAAAGCATAACTCACAGAGTCTTTAATAAAAAATACATTTATGTTTTGTAGCATTATAAAATTGACTGGTAGTTGGTTGCTTTAGAAGGACCCAGCATCCAGGCCTCTGAATTGCTGTTGTATATATATATTTTTTTTTTTTAAAAAAAACAACATTCCACCAACATTCTTAGTGATGTTCGCTAAACAGATGATATTTATCTCTGTGTTTGCAAGTGTGCTACATCCCTCTTGCTTTCAAAGGATACATTAATGCAAAAAAAGAGAGGCAGTAGCGAAACTGTCTCACAAAGTGCACACACAGATATACAAGCATAAAAAACAAAAATTTAAAAATAAATCTACATTCACCAGTCCACTGCTGGCTTCATTCTGGAGTGGAGAGGCTTCAAAGGTAGTACTAACTGGGCTGAGCAGTGATATTTGCCTGTTTGTCAGAGGTCAGAATCTGGTGGCTATAAATACAGTTCAGCTTTTATTTGTCTCCAAAACAATATTTGTCAATACTGTAGTGCTGTTTTGAGCAGATCAATGGCTGCACATAACTCACTACCCAAGGGCTTTATTATTAATACAAATGTAGGTAGGCTAAATATTGAGTGACATTATTAGAAAAGGAGTGTCCTTCCCTGTCTGACTTTGATGTCAAATGAACTTAAAGCTCACTAGCACATAGGATGCTGCTCGTACTTGCAAGAAACTGTCTCTCCCTTTTTGCCTGTCATGGGAATTGTGGAATAAACTAAGGAAGATTATTCAAACTGAGTTTGGGAGTGCTAGAAACCTGAGTTAGCATACAGACAGAAGTTTGTCTTCTTGGATGAAAGGCTGAGTCATCTCTGTTCAACCTCTTCAGTGAGATGGAATTAGACCAATTTGCAAAAGGCTCCAGAACCTTCGTCCTCTTTAAACATAGCACGTGGGGATGTGACATAATTAAGAACTAGCATGTCCTGGTGACCTTGTTTTAAAGTAATGTCTCATTTCAGAAAAAGAAAGAAACACATGGAAAAAAAAAAAATACTGCTGAAGCAGGAGACTTCTCCACTGACAACCTGGTTTTACCCCCGACATTGCAACCCTTGCACATTGGGGTCTACACAGATGTTACACTGACACGTTAATCTGACCTGAAGTTGGACACAAGACCTCTCAGTGCAGCCCAATGCCTGCTGCACCTCAAATGCCACCACTTGCTCCAGCCCCAGTGGGCATCAGAGGCAGCCAGCTGCGAAGCCAAGGGAGCTGCTTTCCAGGCACACAGCTGGCTGCAGAAACAGGCGTCCTGTCAGGTCTGGTGGTGCCCAAGTATCTGATATGTGATTAGGCAACTGACTGATGAGCCGTACTGTGTTATTCCCTTAAATAATATTTAAACTGAGCTCATAAAAGAAATCTTGTTGACCAAAAAAGAGATAAATAGCCACGTAGAATGCCCCTTGGTTGCTAGCATGTTAAGGTGCTGTGAGATTTTTCTCCTGAAGTGAGCGTACACATACACATTTAGATAACTTTTTTATAACCAATTTTTATAATAAACAAGACAATCTTGTGCTTACTTGAAATGTAGCAGTGAAATTTTTAAAAATGCCACCCAGTATAGAAAAGGAATATCTTTCAGCTGAAGAACACAAAATTTGTGTAGTGGGGGGGTTTCTCTTATGATTACAGACTGTCTACACTTGACAATAACTTAACTTTCAACACCCAGTGACATTAATTTCACTTGACTTCCTGTCTTAAGGTCAAAAGCATTAATCAGCACTTCTATCATTAGCTCAGTTTCCTTTTCTATTAAGCGATTATGATCACTTACTATTAATGAGTCGTGAAGTTTTAATAAATTTTTGCTAGTGTGAAATTGCTAAACAGTAATTATGGCATATACTGTATGGACGGTTTGTTCCACAATGTACATTTTGCTTAATGTTGGTTAGAAACATCTAAAAAAAACAACAGAAAATAATTAACTAGTTACACCTGAGGATGTAGAATGGCCTTTTTCACCACATTTATAGTCAATAAAAAGACAAAGCAGGTCATTTTTTTTTTGTCATTGCTGGAATTATTGTATTTCTGGACCTTGTGACTTTTGAGGTTCTTTATATGAAATGGCACTGCCAAGGATGCTTACTAAACAGGAGATGAAAGAAAATATCACATCTTTTAAGAGCTATTGTTTTAACTTGCGTTATATTTCTACTGTTCTGGCATTGAAACAATGAGGTTAAAAAACAAAAGCCAGACCCTCTCCGTTAATATAGAAGAGAAATAACACAGCAAGACCCATTGCCAAAAAGTAATATCTGAATACTGGCTTGGCTTTCCCATAGCTTGCCATTACTCACAGACACATCTAAACAACCAGTGCCAGATGCTCATTTGGAACTTGGCTGAGGTTTTTATTGGTTAACCGACTTTTTTAAACACTCATCAACCAGGAGCTGGACTAACAGTGGCTGATGAACTGGAAGGTAACTCTGAACATGGCACATATCAAGAGAGTATATTAAAGAAAACAAAGGAGATTGCAGCGATAACAGTTTCTCTACTAACTGCCCCCTGTTCTGGTTTACTGACATCAATGACAATTGATGAGAAGACTCTATCTTCTAGAGTAACTGCAGATGTACTCCCTTTTGTACTGAGGCTGGATTTTCTGAACCTCCCAATGAAGGAATAGAGTCAACTGAGGCACACTGGCTTCATTGATTGCTATTTCTGTGACATTGCACCCCTCTTACAGCAGTTGGGTCCTTAAAAAATGTGAGATTAAATCCTTTTGAGAGTTTGTTGCTCTACTGATAATAACACACATAGAGTGGAAGCTATATTGTCTGTTTTGAAAGCTCTGTCTGGGAAGCCATCTGGGTCAGTACTGTCCCTTTTCAGCGAATCTCATCAAACTGGTGCTGAAAAATTGAAGATGGTTCTGAGAAGAGACAAAAGGACAATTCTAAGACTCTGAAAAGCATGGCTAACAGTAAATCTCATCACAAAAACATTATGTATTTTCTGGAAGACTGATTATAAGTACCTAACAAGGAACAGAAATTAGAAAATAGAAAGTTTTCTATCCAATAGACAAAGCTTTAACAAGGCTGGCTGGCTGGATTTTAAATCTAGACCAGTGTCACATTTCTAGAAGAGAAGGTAAGTAAACATAGGAACAAGTAAACAAGATTTGTATTGTGTTCTCCACCACTGAACAAAATCTTTAAAACCAGACAATGTGTTTTTCCCAGAGAAAAGCAGTGTTCAAAGAATAATTTGGGGATGTCCTACACCATGCATAGTGCCAGAGGACAGGCTCTTAGTCTGTAATAGGTAAACCCATTTCGCTAGTATATAGTTCTGTAGTGTTTGGGGTTTCTACTTTGAGATGTCAGAATAGAGTCTTTGCACTGACTTCGAAGATTCTTTGTATTCTAAGAGACAAGAACAAGACACTATTCTTCTGGTTATTTCACCCATGGAGCAATCACAGCAGATCTTGAGACAGTATGTGTATGCATTGGAAGGCTGGCACTGTGTAGTTCTGCAAAATGTCTTGTATTGGTTGACTCCTGTACCGGAGAAGGATAACACCTGAAGGGTGCAGTCAGAGATACTGCTCCAACAAGTATTCTGTCATACCACTGTAGAACCAAGTGGCATGATTCACAGCTGTATTTCAGTTCAAATCCAGTGTTAGTCTGTCAGAAATTGAACAGGTCCTCTCTTTCCATTATAAAAATGGTGAATGCTCTGGATCAGTAGAAATGAATGTCTTGAATAGCCTAGGTTTAAATAAAAGTAAAAATAAAAATAAACTAATCAGTTTCATGTGTCTTCAGCAAAAGCTGTGGCATTGTAAACAGCAGTTCTGTCCAAAGTACACAGTTGCACCATACTGCTGGAACAAGGTCATAACTTTATTGATAGCTGAGTGACCATCTGTCTTTGCAGACATTTCAGTATCATCTCCTTGGAGAGTTATAAAGCAATATTGATCCATACTGGAGGAGCTGTATCGCTCACCAGCAGTTACTGGGATCCCTGCCTGTATGACTTGTACTGATATGAGGAAGATTATTAAAACATTAATTCATATCTCTTGTCTTCATCTTCCTGGCCTGATTCTCACAATGTTCATTACTAGGTAATGTGCATTTATATCATCTAAGTTTTATAACTCTCTGAGGATACTTTGGGTCAAAAATGAGCTTGAGATTCCAGGGCACAAGAGAAATATAATTTTTATCTGAAGGAACAACAAAGTGTAGGGAGAATTATGACCAGTAAAAGTCATCATAGCCAAGTATCTACTGAAAGCAATTTTACTTTAATTGCACCTTAAACTGACAGTTCCTGAATATGTAGAAAGGTCAGTAATTGCTTTGTGGGGATTTGCAAGGAGCCACTGAACAGTACCTTGGCTACATGTACTGTATAGGATTACTAGGAAATCCCAGTCATGCAGCCAGTTAACTTAGAACACATGGTAATTCCTATAATCAGATTTGTTGTATAAAGATTAAGCAATCTCAAGAATGAGTGAGCGACTGGATCATTAACACCTTTCCCTCGTTCATTAAAGGTGCCGGGACTCTTTAATAAATGTGACTGGTACTGTTACAACACAGTGGGTTCCTTGCTCGATAGTTGAGGTGCATGACACAACATTCCCATTTGTGTAGCCACACTCTGAAAAGGCCCCTTGGGCAGCCAAAGCAGGTGCAGCAACATGTGGGGCTTGAGTCAATGGCACGATGACATTTCCAGCACTGTCAGGATTTGAGCCCTAAGCTTCTCCAACAAACATCCTCAGTACCTAGGGACCACTGAAAATGCAGGCTTGATCCAGTTTTCAGGGTTGGCAGTGGCTGAATAAGGGCTCAACACACTAAAACTGGGCTCGGAAACTTAAAGCACTAAGGATGGGAGTGAGTCTAGGCACATATGTCTTTTAAAGAAGGAAACACAAACACCTCTTGGAGGTAACAGGCAGGTCACAGGACAGCTTTTTGCCCATATGTAAAAGGAGATGATAAACATGACAGGCCTTTAATGGAAAGTTGTCACCGGCCATATGGTGACGTCTGGCTGGGGGGTGAGATTGTTCGACCAAGCAAGTGACACTAAGGCAAAGTCAGAGCTAGTTTCAAAGCTCATTCCTCACATTTGACAAGGGTTTGTGTTGCCAGCTTCATTGTTTCCTCTCTCTACACTACTTTCTGTCTATTCTTTCCATGTCTTTGTACTCAATTACTGGATGGTGGAGTATCTCTAGGTTTAAAATAACAGTATATACATGCCATAAAGTCACATTTTAGAGCAGATTTCAAGGCGATAATATTCCCTACACTTGCTCAGCGATAAAGCTCTATATTTTAATCCTCTTCAGTTTTGAAGCACTTTCAGTCCATTAGAGCCACATAAATACAGGCACAAAACAATAACAGGCTACAAATCATTACATTTGCACAGCCAGACCTAAATAAATATGATCCAATTGATGACTTGAAAAACTGAGAATAGTCCAAAGTTTCCAGAGTAAAATGCCAGTGATGAAATAACATTCAATTGCATGCAAAAAACCCTGACCCTCTTGTCAGACGGCACACTCAGTGCAAGGTATTAGGAAGATATTTATCAACAAGGAAGGCCAATATTCTGACAAAGTAATGGAACAGTTAAAATTTACCCTGGTGTGAAGTGGGCACGGTTCAGCATTATTGTGGACAGTATGCTGATAAAGTGGGTTGTTAAGTGGAATGAGACACTTTCGGTTCAAATATTCAGCAACAATTTCTTGTGAAGCAAGCATTAGGCCTAGCAAGAACTTTACAAATAATACACAATAAAATCATGGTCTTCAGTTTGGAAATTGGTACTAAGCATACAGACATAAACTTACTTGCTATAATCACACATGATTGGTATCACTCCAAGGGACCCTCAGAAAGTCTATAGGAAGAGACAAGACAGAAGGAATTACAACTTCTATTCATTTTGCCTGGTATATCTCACATGTTTCTGCTCTGTAGCTGGTTTGTTGATAAACAGCAGCAGATACTTCAAAAGTTCATACTTCAAACACATGGGAAAGAAAACCAAGAAAAGAAGAGAGTGTTCTGTTCAATTTCAAATTATAAGCAATAAAGTCCATTGGATTCAAATCCCAAGTAGCAATTTAAAGTTCAAGTCATTTTATACCACAATATTCCTCTCTTGCTTAGACTTATCAACACCTGCCACAAATTAACATCTTATTGCATCAACCATTAGTAATGTGCACAAGCATAGGAAGGAATATACAAATGAGTAAAGGGCAAAAGGCAAAGCAGGCATGAGAGGAATGGCTCCTCTCTACCTCTGACAAGCAGGTAGAGCCTGCTCTTACATAGCAATTCAAACTGATGTTCATTCCTTCTTTTGTACAATGAAAATATTCTGTTAAACAGTAGATGTGGCCATGTTTCACACTAGTCAAAGTCTATAAGAATATATGATAATAATCGGTGGATTTGGATTAAATAATTTGTATATGAAATGGGTTTTGTTTTGCTTTTTTCTTCTGTCATATGACCTTCTGTTTCTATGAGAAATAGAGGATTGAAAGGCCTGGGAACTGTTCCATCGCTTTTGGGGTTCAAAGCCTCAGACAGATCCGAGGCATCCCCTCTCTTCCTAGTGCAGCTGCCTCTACTTGAGTCTTCTTCTGTGGAAAAAATTGAAATAAAATTTAAAAATATAAAATAAAATAAAATAAAATAAAATAAAATAAAATAAAAAATAAAATAAAATAAAATAAAATAAAATAAAATAAAATAAAATAAAATAAAATAAAATAAAATAAAACAAAAAGAT
Organism: Tyto alba; assembly: GCF_018691265.1. Classification (NCBI taxonomy): domain Eukaryota; kingdom Metazoa; phylum Chordata; class Aves; order Strigiformes; family Tytonidae; genus Tyto; species Tyto alba. Next base: position 8,766,110 of record NW_024881261.1, read on the forward strand.
TCCCCAAGGGTGAAAATGTTGGATTGGTCTATGCATATTTATGCATGTACCTTTACATTTGATGGATTCTAGCCCCACTGTTTCCTCCACAAAATATAAGGTTTACCTCTGGGTTACCCCCTCAAAATTTACCCTAGTGATTCAGTTATTTTCAGCAAAATAAAACAAAGCCCCCATAGCTTTTTAATCTAGACAGTACTCATTTACAGTATTCGTAAGAGCTCTTTAGTGCTAAGGCACACACCTTTGTGTGCTTACCCAACTGTCTTGAGAGGCAGGAAAATGTTCTTAAATCCATTTTATGGATGAGGACATAAAAGTTCAGTCTAAATAGGGATTAAATTGCAGTTCGTAGCCAGCCTCTCAGAAGGAGATGTACATACAGTATTTGCTCTCCACACTGCCTAGGCCCAAAGATGACTTAATTCAGTCAGCACCTTCATCTGGACTCCAGAGCTCATTAAGCACTTTTTCATGCTGGGACGCTGGCTGGATGGAGCAGAAAGGCACCCGTCTCCCACTAATGTGCTATCATACCTGAGGGATACACAGGAAAACACCTCAACTCTGCCCAGTTTCTCAATGGAAAACATTGCTAGAGTGGGCTGCTGTGCTGGTGCTGTCTTCTACTGCTAATTTCTGTTTCTTAAAGACCTCCACAAAACGTGGGTAACCCAGAGAACAGGCCCTGCTTGACCCAAAGAAGTTCAAACTCATACTATGTCCAACCACATGGCTGTAACCAAAGCCAGGCACGGTCATGTTACATTCCTGTGCTGAAGCTGGTTTGGAAAGCAATGCCAATTGACCTAGTTGTTATTTTCTTGTATCTGGTAACCCGCAGTGAATTCCTCATCTGAGGGTTTCAAAATTCACAGAAACCACATAGAATATCCATTGAAATCGGAGAGAATGTATATACAAGTGTTAATCAGTATAATAAATGTTGTACAAACTACAGCAGGATTATGACCACTGTTTTCCTTCTCCAGGGAGAAAGAATATGGATACATTCAAAGACAACTGATGCCTTCATTCTTAATTGGTTTTATTTCCTTTTGCATGACTACACATAAGAGATGGATTGTCTGCAGTGAATTGTGTCTCTGAAAGATTCCCTGAGTGGCTCTATCCTACAGAAGAAGCAGTTAAGGCATATGCTAAAATGATAGTCCAGACAAAGAACATAACTATCATTGGTGCATACTTTAATCACTTTAGGAATATTATCTGGTATCATATAACTCACGTTACATGACAGCATTCTGAAAAGGACAAGATAAAAGGTTAACGCGTGAAAATCCATTTTTTTAGCAGCCCTTTTTGACTTCTCAGAGAAGTTTGCAGGCATTCTGGAGTCGGTCCATCAGCTTTAGGGATCCCCACTGTGTTTATCGATGTAGTTCAGCTCAGTGTATAGCAGCAATACTCCAATTATCTTGGAAGGAACTGTACTGGATGCTCCACAACTCACATGTATGGTACCCCAAAATAGTCATAGTGCATGCAAATGCTGCATTTTCTTGTACAAGTATTATCTCAATGAACCTAGAGGCTTGAAAGGCATTAAGATTTTGTCTCAATGTCTACGAACTTTCTTCATGGAGAAATTGTCCCAGTTCTTGTGAACCATTGCAATCACACTGGGACAATCCTCACTGTGAACAAGGAAGGACACTGTCTTTACTAGTGGAGCTCATCTTGGTTTTAACAAAGCAGAGGTGTAGCAGCATGCCCAAACCATCCACATCATTCTGCAGAAAAAAAAACCCATACTACGTTTCTGGGAAGTTCTTAATATTGTGGGAGGCTGCCTTTTTATTCATAAGATCTTGAATTCACTATGCCTTTCCTCTGCAACACAGAAGGTTATTAGAACAATTTCCCTTCTGTTCATTTAATAAAACCACTCATCAGGAATCATTAATTAAAAATTCATCCTTTGAACTCTCAATTTGGAAAAAATAAAAGAATTCCAACTAGTTTAGCTCTCTCAGGAAATGAGGCAAGATGAAAGGAGTACAGGCACGATATGGAAATGCATTGATAAAGGACCTGTGGGACAAATGAAGTCATCAGCCCAAAGAGAGGAGAAGAATCAGTGAGCAAACTCCAGAATGAAGATGCTTTTGGCTTAGGTTTGAGACATTTTAAATGCTTCTAATCTTCAGAGGCTAAGGCATTCAAAGCTAGCTGAAAGCCAGATCTTCTAGACACCTCTTATCACTAGTCACTTCTGAGAAGACAGTTTTGTTTTGCTGTCTTCAGCCCGTGCTTTCTCCTGGGCTTTGATTCTGTCATTAAGGCTGCGTGTTCCGTCTGTGAGAATGGAATTGTATGTTATGCACACCACTTGCAGAAAGCTGACCAATATTTCTGTAGAAGAAAAGCATGCATATAATAATTTTCAAATGGATTCTGGAAGTGACTCTATTCACAGTAGACAAATCAAGCCTAGAAGCCCAGGATTAATGATATGATAACTAACTGACAAAAAAAATTCTTTCTACCCTTGCTAATGGAAGCAAGTAGACAAATAGGCATGAAACGCTATATAATTTGTGAGATGAAATGCTTTCTTAAACTTTGCAACTAAGAAAGAGAAAAATAATGCAAAGAGAAGAAGAAACAGAAGGTTGTTAATGGACTTATCTCCACAATTTCTGTTGGGAAAATTAAATTTAGCAGTGTTCTCCTTGTGAAATTACTTCCTTCCCCTGCCAGTAATTTTCATAGCATGTATCCCCAGGTATGTCTTTTTTCTGATTAAAATAAGTGCTTGCTGACATTGACCAATCTACTGATCAATAGATGTACCCTTAGTAGCTCTCAGTTGTTACCCTCTTGTCCTGCATGGAAGCTGAGGTTCCATCATACAGCCATCCATTCTGATTCAAAGCAGCCCCAAACTCAACAAATTTTCCTATGGATACAGAACAAACGGATCTAAAAAGATGTGACCTTCATCTATCAAAACAGCTACCATCTGGAGACCATAAATGTTGTGATCCTATCTAGCATAAGCTTCTGCACAAGCATGCAAATTGAAGTAAATTTTAGTAACTTGGGCATAATGAGGTTCAACAATGTTTTAGTTAAATAATTGTTAAAATTATAGGTTACAAGACAGAAAGTAAGCCACTATCCCCATTCACCCTCTAAAAATGAACATAAGGAAAAATAAAAATTCATTAAAGGTCATCTTATATAATTATTCCTTCTTGTTTCCTACTATTCCTCCACTGTTTATGATTTCTCAGGATCTGTGTTCAGTGGACCCCATTCTTTGTCACATTGTGTCACATGTGTCCAGATGTCTTATGTTTCCTAGCAGTGCCTGCAACTCCTAGATACCATGAGATGAACATCTGAATTAGCACAGACATTCTCCCAAGGAACGCTATGTCGTGAATAGCCTTAGGCCTTTGTAATGCACCCAGCTTCTTAGGAAAGCACATGCATACACTCATTCCCGTGCAGCCAAGGGGCTGACATCAGGTGGCATGCAGCGAGAGCTGGGTCATTGCACTGCATCCCTGTGCAGCAGCAAGCCCAGCCTTGGAAGTCTCCACTCCCCTGTTACTCGTTCTGCACGTCCCCTCCTGATCCCCCGTGTCTGCTATGCCTCACTTGTGCCATTGTGATTGTTTGTGGAGCTGAGCTGTAACCTGGATTCCTGAAATGAACAGCCTGAAAAATAACTGTTAATAATAAACTGTTGTATCAACACAGCTGAGGGATGATGAACTGCAAGAAGGTAGGTGGGAATTGGCTAGGGGGAAAATGCATCTTCGGCCAGCTTTGCTGCTGAAACCCATATCTCCCTGATTGCTCCTCTCAGTTACAGCAGGGGTGTTAGTGAAGTAGCATCGATGGGATATTAAGATATTAAGAAGCTGGTACATGGGGACATTTAAACCTTTTATTGCTGTTACTGCTGTGAATTTAAATAACATACTGCTTTCTGCTACACTTTCTTATGGTACCTTTGAGGACGACAGGGAATTCAATGCCAGATCAGCCTGTGATCTCTGTAGTCCAGTGCCTTGTTGTAAACACTGGCCAGCAAGACATTTCTAAAGAAAGTCTTTACAGCCCAAAGTTGCAGTTGTAAATGAACCTGTTGCCTGTGAGGTTTCTTACCAGCCACGGTGGCCTGAAAGTGTCTTAAGATTATCACGAACACCCTGATCTTTACAGAAGGGCTCATACATAGTTTACTGTTTTAAAGGCATGTCACTGGTACAAAGAATACAAATAATCAAAAAATCAGTAACACCGAGGCCAGATAAACTCTGCTGTTTCATTTCATTTCATTTCAGATTTTGAAGCACAGGTCATCTTACATATTTGCATTCCCATCATTATGCTTTGAGAGACATGGCTATGGATATGTTTGCCACCACACCTAAACTCAAGGCTTAAAGAGCTGACTGTCCAAATAGACTAGAAAAAGAAATACGCTTATCCTTACTTTACAGATAGAGATCTAAGACAAAGAGAAATGAGGGACCTAACTCAGGTCATACAAAGAGTCAATAGTAGGAATTGAACAAGATTGTCTGAATCATGCCCAGTGCGCTAATGTCTTGACCTTTATACCACGGCATTTACACTTCCATAGGAAAGAGTTATATAGATGGCTGAGGGAAAGCAGTGTACAGACAATTAATTATGTTTTACCTGCCCTTTCTTTCCTTGTCCCCAGTCACCTCCTGGTCCCACAGCCTGAATCATGAATTCCTGAAGAATTTTCTTCATTGAGGGAATCTATACATAGAAGATAAATAGAAGCTGGAGGAAAAATGCCGAGATGATAGAGTAGGTGGAGGAGGTTTTCTATGCTACTAATGTATTTCAATATACTTCTCATCTGAGCTCTGTGCAGCTACTCTGAAGAAAGAGAGGAAAAAGCCTGTATATTTGGCTTTTTCCTCTAGATAACAACTGTAGACAGTTGATGCTGAAGAGAGAGTATCCCAGATCTTTAAAGAATGACTGCTAAAGAAAGTTTTATTAAAAGTAACTGGAGAAGAAAAACCCTCTGCTTTATTTCTTGCTCTGAGAACTCCAGACATTCCCTAGTAGGTGCAACAGACCTCAGGAGACATTTGCAGTGGTAACTAATGGTTGAGGGGGCCAGTGGGGATTTCTTAAAGCACTGTTGGGATTTAGAAGCATAAGTCCCACTGACATGTATTACATTCCTTAGATTTGCTTGAAATGCCACACCACAATTAACACCTGGAACAGCAGATTTTGTGCATTATCCTTCATAACTGCAGGTGATGTTGGATTACATTTAATTTTTTATTACACTAAGAGATTTTTTACTTGTTCTAGGAATGAAGTTCTGCTTTGTCAGCTCTTCCGAGTCCAGAGCTTATGTTACTAAGGGCTCTCAGGCATGGGGTTGCTGTGACTTGGACCATACACTCACCAGAAACTCCCATTTACAGTCTCCCTCCATATTCTTTCTCCTTAGTGATACCATCTCTCCACTGTCTTCTCAAAAGACACTGAACTGAATAACAACATATTTAGCCCTCAGTGCCAGGTACGCTGAATTGTGTTGGATGCTGCTCTTTGATTTACAATTTTGTGTAAAGAAATTCAGCACCAGTTCTAGCCTGCACAATCTCTTTGTGCTCTACCATGCTCTCCCTTGCGTGGATGAAAACCGTAAGATATACAAAGGGAATCACAAGTGCCACTGGCTAGAATAGCTTGTTAAAAAGTTTACATCTGGCACAAAGGCATATGTGCACATGCAGACTGTACTATCTGCTTCTTACATAAATCCCATTTGGGAAAAGAGAAACTGTAACAGAAGAGTTGCTGCTTAGTCAGTATCTTGACCTTCACGTGGGGAGCCATGGATCTTTCCTGACATCGGTCATCTGTATGTTGAAGAAGGCTTTGAACAGCTACAATTCAGACACTGATCCCACTAATCCTGCTAATCCCATGCCCTGATGTGCTTCATTAGCCTGTGAAAAGACTTTCACAACTAGTGGCACTCTACGCTTCAGACAGGTGGTGCATACATTTCCCCAGACCCAGCCAAACAAAGTTGGAACAGCAAAAGTTTCAGGCAAAGGAGCTACACGGTGATTGTGCTAACCCATGAAATGGGCTTCCTGGATGCCCATGGAGGTCGGTCTTGTTTGTATCTGCACACAAAAGTCACTGTCAATCTCTGTGGCAGCTACAGGTTTTCATGGAAGAAACTTACTGTCTCATGCCACTGTTAAGAGCAGAGGGAGCCAGCTCTGTCACTGGACTATCTGCTGATGTACAGATCCAGCCTTCACTTTAGACCCACAAGTTTCAGCAACAGCTTTTACATGGAGATACATGGCCAACATGGACCAGATACAGTGACTACAGTAGTGGAGTGAGAATAACAACTTCATTTCTCTTTGGCTCTCATTTGGCACTGCTAAGCACAAGTATGTATTACCTTAGCCCACAAATGGTGTGAGCTTTCAATTAAAAATGGCAAAGTCTGCGTGGGAACAGCAAGTGAAAGAATCATTTAATCTTAAGGAAACTTGTAGGTAGCTAAAAGAAGTGGAAAGATGCTGTGTGTGAATGCATGTGTGTATGTCTGAGAAAAGGCACACTCTTACTACTGATAAACTTTAAAATATGATTTACTCTGTGCAGGCAGCAGTCTCAGACATCAAAGCCTCAGACTCCGTGCAGTGTCAAAAAACCATGAAGCTTTTAGACTCAACCAAGCATCAACACCAAGCTGAGGCAGAAGCTTTTACTCTTGAGACCGCTGACTGAACGGATTAGATTAAAAAAAAAAAACACCTCAACTCTCTAAAACTGCTGGTAGAAAAATAAATGACTAAATGTATATTTGCTCAAGTACGTTTTTATTTATCCTGCTGCACTCTACACATCAGTATTTAAACTTGGTGCATTTTAAATGGAGGCTAAAAACAGCTGTATGTGCACTAGTCAATGGACTAATGATAACAAACGCATCCATCAGAGAAGATAAAGTTTTGCTTTTAATCAGGGAAATGAAACAATGACCAAGGTAATGGTGCATTAGGCATTTTCTCTCATACTGCAGAGTGAGTTGGCCTAGAGCTGTGCAGCAAGTTACAGCTCTTTCTTTTGTGCATGCATTTTTACAGAGCCACTGATGATCCACCCGGGGTTATTGTACCAGATGCGTGATCAGGAATGGATCCAGCAGCTGGGCAATGAGGGAAGGTGTTCTGCTGCCAGTGATATGATAGATCCTGGTAATTGAAGGGCAACAGATTACTTAAGCCCTTCTGCCTGTATAGTACAGCTGTGCCTAAAACTGCTATGGTGCCAAAAGGTGGGACCTCCTTGTGCTGAGCTCTGTCTGTGGTTGGAAAAAGCTCATTCAGCAAGGAGCATACAGATCTAAAGAGTCAATATAAATATTCATAATGTAACATAATTATAATTTATATTTTTAATTATGTATAATATAATTTATAATTTATATAATAATATAATATAAATAATATAAACATAATATAAAATTCTCTTTTATATTTCAATAATAAAACACAGCAGAGCTCTTAAAAAATTGTTTAAGACTTTTCCCTTCATTTTAGTGGAGTTACATACCTCAGTGACTCACAGAAACCATGCCAGATATCCACCCAAGCCTTTCACACAGTCTGTGAAAGAGATGGGAAATGACTACAGAGCCCTCTTGTAGGTATTCCAGTCATATATTCTCCTGAGCTGTATGGTTTCATCCTTAGATTTTGTCACCAAGTGACAGAACACTTGAGGAAGACATGACCGGAAAATCTCAGTTCAATATTTTGAACTTGTGGCACCCTCTACTCCTAATGTTTCTCTTGAAAAGGGAGTGAAATAAGTTTTATCTGGATTCCATACACTTGTATGAGAAGGTGCTGAACTGCTAATGGAGGACACTGTCTTGCTTTCAACAGTGTACTTGGGTTTACAAATAGCCTGCACCAGCTGGTGGGCTGCAGCTGAAATGATAGTCGGCATTAATGTTGCTTGCACAGCTTATCTACAGGTCTACTTTGAGAGTGTTTCATTATTTGGACCAGAATGGAGCTCCTAGTATTCTGCACAGAAAAGGATTTCCTCCTTTCTATCAAGATTTTACAGACTGATTTCATGTTAAAGGACACTGGTTACTCTTCTAATTTTTTTTCCTCTCTCCACGTGCTCACAGAGAGCAATCTCTCTGTGTGTACCTTCACGGCAAATTTGCACACTCCAGAGCCTCTCACCTCCAACCTGCCTAGGGCAAATTGGCAAAAAAAAGAAAAAGGCAAAAAACAACAACAACAAACAACAACAACAGAAATTGATTTCCTAGAATACAAAAGAAAACTGAATCTCTTCCTGTTGGTATGTAAGCCCTGTTGCTGACAAAGAACAAGATGGAACAGAAAACAAAGAGAAAGATAGACAATTGAATGAGGATCACAGGTAGGAGGCTGGCAGCCTGCAAAACTCCAGCTCTTCTGCCACTTATTAACACAAAGACCATTTAAGAGGCACTGCATTGTTATTTCTGTAGCAGGGCAGCAAACCAAGATTAGTGACATGGAACAAGTTGTCAATAGGCCTACAGATCTGCAGGAGGACTTTAATTGGGTAAGGACATATGTCAGGAGGGGGTGGAGGCTGAGTTCTTTTTATTAGCAAAAGATGTTACTAGGCATGGTAGCTTTTGAGAAGGAAAAATTTCTATTCCTTTGTCTCTTTTATCATAAAAATCTACTACATCACAAACCGTTCAGTTTTGCAATGAAAAAGTGCCTTTTGTGTCATTTATATTACCCTACTGTGCTCTTATTATTAGCAGTTTTTTTGCTTAAGAACAGCACTTGGAAAAACATGCTTTTAAGAGCTTGAAAACAGTCCCTGCAAAGCTTTCTTCCTTTGCTCCCACCCCAGAATCCCAATCAACAAGTGGATTTTGTATTCAGGCTCCCCCTTCCACCTACCCAGTCACTTTCGTGAAATATTAATTCCTCCACAGGTTCCCAAAAAAGCTATTGAAAAGCAGCTTGAGACACTTTACTCCCTCTAGGAAATACCCTTAGGGTGTCTGGAGAGCAGGAAAGCTAGGAGGTGAGAGGAAGGAAAAGCTATTGCCCTTTATGAAGGAATGCAGTATCTGAGAGACAGTCAAGAAAAGCCTGTCAGGACATGCAAATTTTCTTCACTACACTGAAGTCTCTTGTCTTTGAGAAATATGGGGGAAATATGTCAATCCTAACTCTCTCTCAAGAAAAGAGGATCTCATCTGAGCATGTGTCCTTTTTGAGTTCACAGATCCCGTACAACTGAGGAATGAAAAGTTATCACAAGCTCTGATTATAGACTAGAGCAGACAAATTTTGACCTTCAGCCAGCTATCCTGCTACATGCTACAATAAACATCTCTTCTCTGCCTTTCTTCCTTTTTTCACCGTATATTAAATTATTTTCATCAGTGAAAAGTGTTGGTCTATCTGAGCATCATGGGATAGACCAAATTTGGGAGATCTACCCTACCTCAAGAAATAGAGGGAGAAAGGCCAGGACTGTCAAGTGATGATCTCTACCTATTTAAGATATGAACAATAACAGTGAAACATTTTCACTGCCATCTTGCAAAGTACTCACGAACACAATTGTTTTGTTTAGTAGAGCAGTGCAGTTCTGTGCTGGTTCAGGTTGTGGAGTGGTTCTGGTGCATGCCAGCTCGGTAGCTTTTGAAGGTAGCTGCAGTCCAGACATGTACCAAACACGTGCCAACCATTAATGGGGATGTGACGGTCTGCACCACCAACCGGGACTTTGGGGAGCTTTTAACATCATGCCTGGTGGGGAAGTTCTAGGGGACCAGACAGACTACACCTGAAGTAAAGCCTTCAAGCTGCAAACTGTCAAGGTGTAGAGGGCTCTGCCCACCTGAGTCTCTCTGAGTCTACCTGATAGATCCTCTGACTGGTCTGCCCTAAGGATGCCAAATTACAGTTGTACCTAAGGCCACAGCAAGTCTTCTGTGGCAGAAAGGAAAACTGAAAAAGGACTAGAGGACTATACAGTTTCCATGGATTTTTTTTCAGACTATAGGCAGGGCAGTCAGATGCTTCCAGTGCTGACTGAAATGCTGAGGAACAGTGGATCTTCCTATGGTTTCCTCAGAGACTTGACTGAGTCTCTAGTCTGTCAGAAATTAATTCAAGAATCTTAAAGTAAGGTGAGCTAAGACAACTGCAATGAAAACATGAAATGGGCAAAGGATTGATGTTTTGGGTTTTTTTCTTTTGATACTGTTCATCTCTCAGAGAGAGTTTCATAGTAAATGATTCTTAATTTCCCAGATGTGCACTCATTTCCCCTGAGTGTGTCTTTTCAGAGACTCAGTTAATACAAGCTCCCACGAGTTTCTGGGTAATGTTTTGCCCTTTTTAGAAAGGACTTTGGACACACAGGGCTGAAGTTAAAATTGCATGCAACTGATCAATGTTCATGGTTAAATATAATCAAATAAGACATTTCTCCTCTGATTAATATTGAGTACATTGTCAAAGGTGGTACAGATAATATCAAATTCACATCACAAGGCAAAAGGGGCAGCACAATGTCTCTGCACTTTTCAGCTGTCTGGTTTGATGAGAGGGTAAGGATTGTTCCACTCTCAACAGGGAGGAGCACATCTCACATACATACAAAAAAAAAAAAAAAAAAAAAAAAGGAAGGTGGTATTCTTCATGGTTCTCCAGTAGGGGACAGCCTTTTGCATTTTTGTCAGATTAACATATTCTCGGATGGTATTTCCCAAAGGGAATAAAGTGTCTCAAGTTGTTTTTCAAGCTCCTGTGCACTGTCTGAACAGATAGTTACGAAATTGCATTGCTAATGCTTACAGTGGAGACGCTTTTTATTACATGCTACAGTGAAAACATTCAAGACAGCTACACGTACTCACTGTCTCTAAAGGTACAGAACAGCTTGCTCTGTCCTAAGCAGAATGCCATACTGTTAAATGATGGGGCAGCAACCAGAGAATATTTCGTGTGATGGAGGAGCCAAATTTCATTGTGAAAGCACATACCAGCTCACCTCAGCCGAACTGGTTATGGTGCACTCTACTTACAGCACATCAGCAATATATCTGCTCTGTCTCTTCCAGAAATTTTCAACTCACCATCTCTCCCACTCTCAGCCCTTTTTCACTGTCTCCTTCATTCTTCTCCTAAATGTCACTTCCTAGTCTTTTGCCAAGTATTGTAGTTCTGCACCCAGAGAAACAAAAACATTTTAGTCTCTGCAGAACCATTCCCCCTCCCCTTGCTGTTTCCCCCTTTCCTCCCATCCTATTTGCATTTATGAAGGGGGGAAAAGACTCTAAGGTGGGGAAGTTGAGACACGTGTACTTGGGTACATGGGTCCAACAGCTTTAATCTGTCCCAAACTCAGAAGTTAAAGATATACTATTTGCCAGACCAAGCTACTAAAAGGACAATTTCTCCTTCCCCCTTCCTCCAGCCATGTAGATATGTCCAAAGTTACTGACTGTCATTCCGGGTAACATGGCTTTTTCATTACAGCCATCAGTTTCTATTTCTAAGGTCACAGTTTGCTCTGTCTGGGAGCCACTTACAGGCTTGAGGTGAATTTAAAGGGACAAGGCTTATTGCTTCAGTTTAGTATATATTTTTATGAAACCTATGTGTCAGTAACAGTTGTTACTTTGACTGATTAGACAGCCTCTAAGTACAATGATTAAATATGAATATCATGGGATATTTATTCAGACTTAATCTCCCTCTCTCAATCCTCAAGACATTATCTGTAGAAAGTTACTAATGCAGAAAATGTTGCTGCTATCATCCAGATAGCAACCTGAGCTATCCCATGTAAAATTTGATGGATATACTTTCTAACAATGGGGTGGGAGGTGGGCAGAAGGCAGGGTTTCCAAAGAGCAGGTTTGAAACTCCATGCATCAGAGTTGTCAGCTTACTCGTATCAGATTTACTAACAAGCTTTACCGGGGCAGGGATTTCTAATTTATCACTGTCTTACACTGGAAGGAATGCTTAAAATACATGGACTGGGCTATTTTAGGTAAGACCTGCAAATTAATCTCCATCTTGTTGCATTCCCTGGATCTTTACAATGAAAACACCTGCAACGACTGTAGTTGACAAAAGGCTGCCTGCTTCAGATCTGCAAATATCAAATAGTATAACACCTACTGCAAGGAATAAAGGCATTTAAGGTAATATCCCATCCCTGTAGTTCAAACCTACGTTCATTTCATAATGAAAAATGCCCTGTATTTTGAATATTAAGTATCTGCATCCATGATATGCAGTCTACTACATTTTTCAATGTAATTCAGTTCAGCACCTACCAGTCCATTTCTCAGACAGACTAAAATCTTTTCAGGTCTCCTTGTTTGTCTAAAGATTTCCTACAGCAGGGCCAAAAATGTTACACAGAAAACTCTCTCTGGCCAGAAGTTTTGCCCCATCTGTTAAGAGCTGGTTTCATGTCTCCTCACTGACTCACCTTCATCAGAAACCTGGGGCTGGCTGATGTGCATTTAGGGTTTTGCAGACACTTGCTTCCTTCCAGCCCCCCAAAACCCACTCATCAGGATTATGCACCTATTCTGCACTGATGCAAGAGTAGAAAAGATAGCCCCCCCCAGACACCCAAAATGCCTTAAAGTTATCCTCAACTTCTTCCCCCAAGTGTATTAAATGAGACTCAGGCCCTAAGTACAGCACAAGTGCCAGGTCTCCTGTTCCTTCTCACTGCATTTCAACAGCAGAGCTCAGTGTTTGATCTGTTGTTGAGTGATTGAAGGCGGAAACAGTGTGGTCACCCTTGTGTTATTTAATGCTGTTTTGCCTCAGTTTAGCAATTAGCACAGTCACTGAGCTGTTTTACAGGAGGTGTTGCTATGCTGAATTGTTCTACAGCTGCACAGGATCAAAGAGTCACAAAGGGAGCCCAGTGCGTAGATCTGCCACATGTTCCTTTAACTCGGCTTTGGTTGATGTTAATAGTTCTGACTGTGGTCATTAACTCTCTCTCTCTAAGATTTTTTATTTCTTGCAACATGTCTGAGAGCTTTGTTCCGGACTAGCAAGCCATGACACTGAGCCAGGGAAAATGAGACTGATGGAATATAGCCAGGGCTGTGGCACTGTCCTGCAGAAGTGTTTTACCCAAGAAAGGAAAGATCTCTCGCTGTTTCGGTTATCATTATTGCTAGTGTATGTAAGAGCCCATAAGGACATGCTACTTGTTTTCAAAAATCTAAATATGACTGCATAGCTAATGAGCCTTAAGAACTATAGTTTTATAGGTATATCCTAGGGAAGCATTAACAGAATGGACCCAGTAAGGAGAAAACAAGTCAAAACTGAAAGAGTCAACTGAGAAAAGCAACACAAACCTCTCCCTTCCTCCCAAAAATATGATAGCCATACTTGTTCCCATATTTTCTCAAGTTTAAAGCTTCCTCCTGTAATAAAGGTTTTGCATTAATAGCTCTGTCTCAAATTGCTGTAAACTTTCAATGCCAACTATGATAAATATGACATCCCAACAGCTTTGCGAAAGGGCTTTCCAGAGCTTTATGAGTGGGTGCTGCTGTTTGTATCTCTACTCTTTTGTAACTAGGGCTACAAACTGAGCATCCTGTAGAGTCTATGGCAAAAGTCAGGGAAGGGGAACAGAATGCAGTGCTGAGGGTAGAGGAGGGGGAAGGAGAGGAAAACAGTGTCTGCAGTTACAAAAAGGACAAGGAAAGTGAGAGAGGGGTGATTTGACAGCACCAGCATACAGGGATGATAAACACATTAAAGTTGGATAAGATAATATATAGCAGATAGTATATGAGTACTGTCATGAGCTGCTGCTTAAACTGTTTTATTCTGTCAACATAATAATTAATATATATTTTACCCATTTAAATGGCACTATTAAGATTTCACAGAATTCTGGGCCTTCCCCAATTAACCCCATAAGGCAATATGCATTCCACCAGCAGCTTCAAAGGTATGGCTTTTCCACTCTATTAAACTCTATTAAGCTTGTACAGGTCATATAACTGTAAACATGACAACCTGATTATCACTCATTTTATCTTTCTCCTTCCCGTGTCTTCACCAAAGTCTGTAGCCACTATTCTTTTACTCCTGTGTTCTGTCACTTGACATGATAGGCTTTTTTCTCTTACTTCAAGGTGTAGATTTACTTTCTAAAGACACTCTGTTGTCCTAAACACCTTGATAAGCTTGGGAAGCCCAAAGTCTGTGGCTGGGATTCAAAGACAGAAGGTGCCTCATCTCACTGCTGTCTGTAGTATTATGCAGCTCATGAGACCTTACTGTTTGAGAAACTGTAATCCATTTCCTTAAATTTGAACAGTAATGCAGACAAAAAAAGGTCGAAATATTTCTGGGGATGGTATAAAATTCTCCCAGCAATAAGGCAAAGAGTAAATCAGAAATTTTAAGTATAAATATTCTTTCTTTTAGGAAAGTGATCCTTGCTACTGCTACATACCACTATTTCTCCTGCAGATCATGTTAACAATGAGACTCATCCCTTCCTTGGGGATAACTTGCCACAGAGGATATGGATCCTATCATTTTTCCTCACTGTAAGGACAGATGTTTGCTCTGACTGGCAGATCTAAAAAATGAATTTCTCTCTGCTGAGACAGATATAGTCCCTAGATAAATTTGAGCATGATCAACAGATATCTTCTTTAGAAGATTGACACAGAACTTGAAAAATGATGCACATGTCCCCTGGCAGGAATGTCCTCTCTGCAAAGTAGTGACATAGAGCATGAAACAAATCAGCTATACTTCTTGCCCATTCCATCATTTTACCCTGTGCTCTACACCTTTATCAAGGCAATCATAAGATGAAGGCTTGAGACAAAGTAAAAACATGTTATATTGCCAAATAGTTTCTAATAGTATTTTTGGCTTCTCCATAGTTCATTATTCCTTAGGAGGAACTTTTTTCCTTGGCAACTAGATGTTGAGTGTTACTTCCATGCTGTGCGAGGAATTAAGACTTCTGTTTGTAACCTCTTCTTACCTGCAGAGTACTAGGACAGCTCAGGGAAAGGCACTTCGTACTTAACTGAAGCACCAGAGGAAGACATAAAGTGGGCCAAATCCTGCTGTGTTACCTGTGAGCCAGGAGAGCCTGCCAGAGCCCCACAGCCTGTCCAGGTTCTGCTCCTGAAGAGAAGCAATTTGCTGTGGTAGGAACTAGCCCAGGACATCCTCCATGGTCACCATCCTCCAACAAAGAGGAGGTGCCCAAGATGTTATGTGAGAAATGTCACTGTAGCCATTCAAGCTCCAACACCTCCTTCTGGCCTGGAGTAGGACAGAAATTCCCTCTCTCACTGCTAAATAAAGAAAGGAAAGGTAATGAGTGACTTTTAACGAAACAAGACATGTCCGAGACTCCACAAAATCCCCTCAGGACTATGACAATGGAAAAATTATAAACTCTAAAAACGATGAGGGAGAGAGAGGAAAACCCAGTCAGATAACAGACCAATAATCCACCATGTCTAAAAAATGTATACCATCTTGTTATTCAGTGCCCATTTTCCTTTTTCTCCAGCATTCTAATGACTTGCCAGATGGACCATCCACTGTGCAAGTGACTATGTGTGCAGCTGGATTTCCTTTGAAATGTCATTTGAATCTTTTTTAATATTGGCTTAATTTCTTCCCTGTATTATGCTAGCCCCACTTCAATCCTTAATGACCAGCATTTAGACACAGAATCTTATTTAAACTAAGTTTAATTCTGGATACTGAACATTGTTCAAATACTTCTTGTGTTCTTCTGATGCTTGAAGAAAGAGCTAATGAGTCTTTTTGGGTTTTAAACTGTTTTAAACTTAGCCCGTTAATGAGACACATAACACATGAGGCACGGGATGTGGTACTTACTTACACTCTCTGGATATAGCTGTAATTAAACACTGCTCTGCTTAGCACTGAGACTTTCCCAAAATCTCATCTAGGTAGTGAAATCCTCCATCCCAAACATGGACCCACATGAATGTTACGCTGGGGGAGCCCTCAGTTCTGGGGAGGCAATATCCTCCTCCTCCTCAGCCAGTCGGTAGCTCTGCAGAGGGGCACATCCACTACAGCAGCTGCCGAGAGGAGCTGGAGCACTCTCATGGCTGGTTCTGGTGCTGCCTGCTGGGCATTCCCACCGGGAAGACTTCAGATGGAACACCCTCAAGAACCTGCTTATCTGCAGCCCTCTTACCTTGGTGGTCAATGACAGGGAAATTAGGCACTCAAGAGACATATGAAAGGATGAAAAGAGTGTGTTGGACTCACCGAGCTGCCAGGAGAAATATTGATGTGAATCAACCCCACAAGAGCTTCTGAAGCAATTTGTTCTCTGACAGGCTGTGCATACCCTGAAATGACTGTGGCCTACGTGACTAATTTAGATTAGCTAATTAAAGGATTTGAGGCCAAAATGCTATTATGGTTTATGTGACTTTTCCTGATTTCCATACCCTTGATATTTTGTGAGGGGAAACCTTGAGTACTACCTCTGGCAAAGGTGCATCGTGGAGAAGGGACGGAGAGCAGTGATGCAGCAATATCACAGAAACCTGCACACTTTAACTAGTCTTATCAAAGTGTTGGAGCACTACCAGAACTCTGACTTTACAACCTCTCTCATGTATTTTGTTTGCTCATCATTTCTGCCCACTGTTCTCTATTTCAATTCAGATTGTAAATACTTCTGAACATAAATGATGTCTTTATTTCTTTCTAACACTCACTAGGTGCCCAGCACTAACGATCACCACAGCCATTAACAACTCAGAGGATTCTGAGTTCTGGCTGTACTTAAAAGAATCTCAAATGTCTCAAAGTATAGAAATTCATAGTCGGGGCTTTCAAAATATTAATTAATACATACCCCACTGCTAACCCCCAACTCCCCATCTTTGTTCCATTCATGCTTGCTTTGTAAAGTGCATTTATTTTTTTTAAACAGTTACTTTTCTTTGGTTGTGTATGAAGGCTGCAGCAATACACTAAGGATATATTCCACACGGAAGAGCCACTCTAGTTGTACCAATTATTTGCGCACCACAGAGCTTTCCTTTTATAATTGTCTTCATACATTCCTGTCTTCAATGCTAAGTGTGCAGCTTCATCATCACACTAAGCTTTGTTCTGTTCGGAAAGCAAGTGCAATAATTTCCTGATCTGAGCCTGGGAGTTTTATTTATGCAGACATACTGAGTTCTGTATCTAATGACATTTGTATAATCGGTGGTCCATGCAGAGGGAGCATTAGAGTCGTTCTAGCCTAGCGGCTTAGGCACGAGGTCCTCCCTGTCACACTCATTATTTTCCGGGCTCCCAAACTTAACCAGTTGCCCCCCAGTTCTCCTTCCTCCATGACTGTAAAAGCTCAGGAATTGCCCCAATACCTCCCTCTCATTCTGTTCTGTATGGACAATGCCTGAACTGTAGAGGAAAGTTTGCCAAGCACACTACATTCCCAGTTGTGAATGTGGAGTGTATGGTACCTACTTTTCTTTGGTCTGCATCTGGCCATAAAGAAAATTAGGGTTGGCAAAGCTCTACTATAAGATTTAAAGTAAGTCACTGATAAAACAAACCTGTTTGTAACAGAAATATGAGATTTAAAGTACATCACTGTTGACAGATAAAATAAGCCTGTTTGTAATGGAGATAAAAACTATTTATATTGCTGTGGTGCTGGGCAAGCATATTTTTTTGAGTCAATAATAAAGTCACCAAAAACCGCATTTTCCATTGTCCAGAAACTATTTCTGAATTGAGGTCAAATTTCCTAATGGTTCCATCTGAGAAAAAAAATATTGAGCCAGGACTCTGTGAAGAGACGGTAGATGGTTTTGTTACCTTTTACCCAACAGCTTAATGCACATCCACTCAGTTAATTTTTCCTCTCGGTAGAGAGCAGTATGCCACCTCCCACCCTACCAGTATTTGTGTGTTGTCTTTTCAGCCAAGACAGACCATTGCAACTGTTTCCTCATTTTCCTGCCTTCCTGACTTGCAAGATGTTAGAGAATTGTGAGCAACAAGAAATTTGAGGTCTCTTGCTTGAATTGCATATCTGAAACTGCAGTGATGCCTAAAGGAAATGTGCACAGGATCTGATCCAGCCCATACTGGCATGGCTTTGTTTTAAGCGTTCATCCGTCTCTCCTGGGACATGAGGTAGCTTCACCTCTGACACTGTTCAAGCGAATGTTAATTGGAGGAAGACCTGTGAGGCAATTCCACATCCCAGATGAAAATCCTAACCATTACACTGAGATTCACATGCTCTCCCTTCCTTCCTCACTCTTCTGAGGAGTGCTGAAGGGTTTCACACAAGTGGGACAGGCTCAGTGCAGCCAGCAGCTGCTTCTCCTGGGAGGTGGGGAGGTGGCTTCTGTGCCCATCAGCCAGGGAAATAAGATAAATCCAGATCTCGATCTTGTGGTGACTATTTCTAATCAGTGACCTATTGAATGAGAGGAGGATGCTATCTAAATCCCTCCTCCCTTTTTTAATTAGCCATTATCTGCTTTCTATAATTAAAGAATGACAAATTTTGGTTCATATTTTTTAGAAATAAATAAATTACAGCATTTTATAAATTTTGATGATTTCTCACCCCATTTGTTTCAATATTTCAATTTTGATTTCTCCCATCTGAAACAGCCTTACATTGCCCTCATCTCACCTTTTCACTACACTTCTATTTATACAGGGCTAGATGCATTACAGAGAAGCTTTTAATAGCAATTTTCACACATCTAGTGTCTAAATTTTGGAAGTATTCCTCCTAAATTAGCCTTTCCTTTGAATTTCATGGCTTACTGGTAGCTGGAAGCTTAAAAAAAAAAAAAACAAACACAAAAACCAAACCAAACCCACCACCGTATAAAATCTGAGAATGGTTTTTCAAACAACCTTGACAGAAGGATCAATGTATCCTATGTATCCTAGAGGGAACGCTAGGACAAGTTGCCGGGATATTCAAGAACTGAGATAGTCTGTATTACTTCAGCTTCTCAGCCTTCCTGAGTTATCTGGGATTCTCCTCACCTACCCTCCAATTCCATAACCAGTGTGTCTGCTTGTAAATATTAGGAGCTGCTGCAAAAGTAATATCTCAAGAAGAGCTTGAAAGCATAATAATAATAAAAAGTCTCATAATGAAATCCACTTACCTGTGTTGACCAAAATCATAAGCAGTTTTGCTCTCCCCTTTTAGGTGCAATTTTCCAAAGAGTCTGTTTACTTGAAACATTTCTCCCAACTTTGATCAAATGCCTAAAAAGGGGAGAGGCTGAGAACTGAGACAGGCAGTAGAATCTCAAGGATGATTAACTTTGGCTTTGCAGGTTCAAACATTATCATTGTCAGAGTATTACGGACATTTCTGGAGAGCCCAAGTGGCCATCTGAGGTCTGAGGCTGGGCTGAACATCAGCTGTGCAACTAAACCCTTTGTGTCCATTAGCCTGAAGCTGTGAATGAAGAATGTGCTGGGCAAAACACAGACCTCAGTGAAGGGAAAAGGCAGGTTGCCTAGGGTTCACCTAGGATATTATATTGCCTGTGGTTGTGAGATGGGAGGCCCCTTTTTTAAAGACAAATGTGCAATAGTTGAAATTGAACTGGCAGAACCTGCCTGGGGAACAAACTCACCTTTTATTAAAACAAAAGAAAACTTGCCAAAGCTGCTAGGCTCAACACAGCTTGATTAAAGACATTGGGGAATTTACCAATCAAGGAAAGGGCAGAGCATGGAAAAAATAAGAAGTGCTAGATCAGTTAAAAGTAGCTAGAGAAAACCCTGAGGCTCTGCAGCTGGTCATTACTGATGCAAGAGATAGACTGCCTCATGGAAAAGGGATATAATGGGAGAAGAGCAACACATTATTCTGCAGAGTTCAGCATCAGGGCTGACTAATCACATGCAGCACTAGCAGCTGTAGACCACAGACCACCTTCTTAGAGTTGGGGCACTGATATAGATCCCTGTTTGTCATGAAAACTACATATATTACCATGTCTGCATGCCTTAAGCAATGCAGCTCACTACTACCCTTCCATGCCAATGAAGATTGGTGTGAAAAGTAACTCAAGACCACGTCCACTAAGTGAAAATTGAACATAATGCAGTGAGCTATGCTAATCGAAGCATTGCTTAGTACTTTGGCGGCAGGTTATCACTAGCCCTGCTGGGCAGTCAGCCCTGCTGGAAATCATTATCACTGGGGAGGCTTCAGCTAAAAAATCTCTTCTACAGGCACTTTAGTGAAATGATGTTAATTGCTAATTCTGATTCCCTGTCTTCCAGAAGACAGCGGGACAGTGATGGTAAAAGGAGGATGCACAAGTGAGCTCCCTGGGGCAAGCAAGAGACAGGTGTGTGCATTTACCTAGGCACAGATAAAGGGATAAAAACATACCTCTCTAACTCCTTTTCACGCTCTCATCAGTGGCACTTGGATAAGGAATTCAAGGTTTCACCATGCAGAATCCATTTCTGCCTTATGAAGAACTACCTGACTCGCATCCAGTCTGTAAACTAACACTGATTAATAGCAGGATTTTAAGGCATGTGGCCATACACCTAGTCAGACCACAGACTTTCACCAGGATCGTGTACTTGCTATGTAAGAGAGAAGGAGCTGAGGCTGCCAGGGCTGCATAAAACTCAGTCACTTTGTCCATGCCCCTCATGAAGACAGGGTTATGCAATCTCTGCAATGCATTTTCAGGCCTGATCTCTTCTACCATAAAGGACATGCACTGAACTCAGCATAGCCTGCCTCCTACTCACAGCCAAAAGACCATACCTGTGCTAGAAAGCAATTATTTTGCATTTGCTAGTATAACAATAAAAAAGAATGGCAACAAATCTTTTTTGCCCTGCTGCATCTCAGAGCTTTGTACATTTTCTCCTCCCATCCACCTCTCCTCCTGTCTGCCATAAGAAGTGTCAGAAGATGTCAGATTCCAATGTCAAAATTAAATGTAGTAATCTGATCAGGATGAAATGCCAAATGAGTCACCTCCTTCCTCATCAGCCTCTATGCCACCTGCCTGTTGCTCTGCTTCTTGCTTTCATAGTTTGCTGCTCAGCACAGTGTCCAAGATATTATAAAATGGATCTGATAAAGAAGGGGCTAATGGATAAAAACTTCATGAGAGCTTTCAGGTAGAAGATGTGAAGTATAAGTAGATATAAGTGATGGCATTTGTGGGGAACCTGCCCTATAGTCTTCCTTTTTAATGGGAAGAGTAAAGTGAAATTGATAGAATAATTTTGAATTTTTAATTTTCTCTCTTTTAAATGGCTCATCATCAAGACCCTGACAATGTTCTCATCATTAAACATGACAGAGAAATATATGTTCCCTGATTCCAGAAGGTTGCAATAGTGTAAAAAGCAGTATCAATCTGAGCCAGATGACCAGGTGGGGACCTGAACACAGAACAATGTGGGATCAATAGCTTTTAATAAACTTGCTGAATTTGGCACCAGTTCTTGTTCCTGAACAGCAAAGAATAAATTAATTTAAAGAAGGTGTCTGGATTAAAACAAACAAAAAAAGAGAACATGACCATTTTTTTCTGCATCTTCTTTGACTTTACAGAAGTATATGAAATACCATCATGAGGATCAAAATATTTTAGCTATTCTTTACTTTCCCCCCTCTATGAGGCCAGAGCAAAGTTTCCATATGAGCAAGATAGCTTTTCATTCCCACTCTTACCCACCCAGATAAGTGAAGGTATATCATTTAATTAAGAGTGCTGTGCCTTAAGTTGAAGATATTCAGATCACTGAGCTTTGGTGCTAACTGAAAAACAGAAAGAAAAATTCAGAAAATTGTCTGCCACATGTAATTCTTTCTCATCAACAAGCCAAAAGAAATATTTCTGCACCAATTTTTAAGAACACTGAAAAAAAAGGCCCCAACCCCCTACACACCTACTCTTTGGTTATGCACTGTAATAAGCTCAGTGTAACTCACTGTTTAGGCTTTCTGAAGTAGGACACCTTAGTAAGACACAACTGTACCTCCTGAAAAGCAGATGAGGTCTTTTCTCTTTTTAAAAGTTTCTCTTCTAAACCAAGATATCTCCAAAATAAAACAACCAAAACAAACTCCCAAGTCCACCCCCACTGGGTTTTCTTACTTCACATACCTGTTCCCCATGCAGCCACAAGTTCACAAGTCCCATGGCCAACACCTCCCATGGCAATCAGATTTTATTAGTAATAACTATTTGCAGCTATCACGGCTAAGGAAAAATTAAAAACTAGAGAAGGACTAAATGGTGGGAAAGCCTGATGAAAGAAAAGACCAACCAGTGGAAAATGGGCAATGCTAGGAGAAGAGGAGCATTTCACGCTGCATACAGGAGTTTGCCTTCCCTGTTTCTTTGTCCTTTATCTATATCTGGCTGGCTTCCTAAGGGTTAAGCCATCTTTGATAGCAGGAAGGTAAAACTGTCCTAAATGTCTTCAAAAATCTGCTTGCCTATTAGTAATTCCCTAGTGACAATGTAAAGAAAATCAAACACCAGGCTTCACATCCTGAGCAAGTCTGGTTATGCATATTTAATAAAAGGAAACATACTATAAGATAAAAATGGGTGTCCATGGAAACTGCATACATATAAGGAAAAAAAAAAACCTCCCCACATTAAATTTTACATATTACTTTCTTTTGCATACACTCTCCCTCTACCACTTTTGATGTTATGTATTGACTGTCAGAGATCTTCATTGTCTGACTTATTTTCACATCTCTGGGATGATCTCAGCATTGTACAGCACTGAGATCTGTCATGTACCATACACAGCTCAGGCTGTACATAGACTTTTCTGCACTAGGCAAACATGGACTGCAACAAAGCACTGAGCAGGATGGCTTTTCCCTAGGATTTATTACTCCTCAGTAATTTTTTGTAAGGGGTTAGATGAGGGGAAAACAAAACAAAAGAAAACAAAACAAAATGGCATGGGCAAGCCAGAAGCAGTCTGTGCTCTACAAAGAGGGGAGGGAGAGCCGTGCTCCCAGCTCTCACTGCTCCCTGTCCTCACACTCTGCAGGTATAAGAGAGAGATGAGAAATATGGGTATATATCTCTCCATGAGGACATCCATAGGTGATTTTTGGAGGCTATCATGAGACAAGGGTGCTGTAACAGTTCAAACCCACAACTAGCAGCTGTCCTAGTGCTTTATATGGGGTAACTGATCTGCAGCTCTGAAAGCTGCGGTTCAAGCTTGGGACAGAGTGTATAGCACAGTGAGGGGGGATCAACAAACACTGAATCATGTTGTGGTTCTTACAGCTTCAGCCACCAGAACAGTGTCCAGCATCAAGAAGCGCTCAATAAGCCTCTTTGTTTGCAGCACCAGCTGCTAGGCACTGTGAAGACAGTTGCAGTAACTAGTGGTTTCCAAGAGATGCATATACAGAGACAGACAAGAGCTCTGTTGCAATTAGTACGGGAGATACAATCAAATTTTTATCATAATGAAAGCAATAGTTGGCTTCCTCAACATTTTACCTTTAGCAAACAGGCAAATATGTCAACTCTACTAGTTGGCTCCAGTGCAGCTCTAGTAAAATGGTGAGATGTACACAGTGGGCCATACTAAGTGATACACAAAGGCACCACCCAACAGGTGGTGGTAGCAAAAGTAACCATGGAAAACTTGACCTCCTCCAATCTCATTCCACATGGAGTCTCATTGTATAAATTGCCTTAGCACTTAGCAACTCTGAGGATCAGGGCCCTACTAAAGAAAAAACTGTGGCAGGATTGTGAACTATCATCTTATTACCATTGTTTCCAATAGAGTCACCATTTTCTCCTCTTCCATAACTAGGCAATTACATTTGGTCTCCACTGCATTTTTTTTTTTAATAGCAGTGAAGAATTTCCACAGTGGGATCAGACATTTAAACAAAGAGCAGCAGTTTCCCACCCTACTCCACAGAACACTGACAAACCCAAACTCTACCCTCCTCCTCTCCACATATCTGCACACATTTGTTCTGTAACTGCTGCCTTTCATTTAACTTACTCTTAGGGAATGACTTCCCAAAGGTTTTAGTTGCCCAATTACTTGACAAACATAACCACACACAGCTAAAACAATGCAAATAGATTCTCTGCTCCTTCATCCAGTACAGTTGCTTCAGGCTTTACTATGCATTCATAAGCAAATTCTGTTTCCTCCTGCCTTCCTTCCTGTGTTCATCTTGAACTAGAGAGAATCTTTTACCCTGTTCTCTCTCTTGTTATCATACTAAACATCCATAAATTCATTCCCCTGCTTGAATCTCCTCACATTCCTGAAACTAGGCACCTGCAAAGTCTGCATGTTGAAGGTCCAGTCCTGCAGGTAGAGTCATTCAGGAACAGACCTACAAGACCATGCAGCAATAAAGAGGCTGCCTGGCACTGTCCATATTGTCTTGCTGTAGTACTCCCACTTGTGCAGTTCAGATCTCTGATTTCCCACACTCTTGTTCAAGAGTACTCTAAGGTTTTTGGAAAACACTCTGACTGGCATGCCCCAGGTAGGGAAGAAGACCTGGCCAACGTACCTGTATGTGAAATCTGCATGTTCCATATTCTAAAGCTTTCATGCCTGATGTCCACCAGAACATATCAGACAAGGCTGATTAATAAGGCCTGCACAGACCATTAGTAGCATACATCTTCATGTACTCAATGGCACAAGCAGGAAACATACTCTTCTCATTATTAATAGGATGATTCCACTATAATAAACCAGCCCCACTGGCAGCTTACAGCCTGCAGTCCAGGAGTGCTCCTCTGAAAGATTGATTGCATGAGTGGAGGGGTGTCCAAGAATGGGAAGTACCCACAGAATCAGTCTCAGGTAGAAGCTTTGTGTGGTCACAGTCACTATCCACAGCATTTTAAGCCTAAATATAAGGAGTACTCCTAGACCACAATTTCACAAGTAGTACTCTTTGAACATGTGTGGGGATGAGAGTCCATGAGTAGATTATGTACTGCTGTACTGCTCCTGCCAAGAAGACCATGCCATTGGTCTCACCAGAGAATGACAGCCGTGGTCCGTAGCCTTGCCTCAAAAGTTTGCACACCCTGAGGGTTATCAAAAGTGTACTAACTTACAAGGAGGCCCACAGAGTACAGGAACGCAGGTGAAGTGAGCTGACACAATGAAAGCTTGGTCGCAGAAGTCATGGGGTCACTAGCCATCCAGATCTGTGTGCCAGGAAAAACACAGCACCTCTAGAAGAACACTAACACCATCTCTCAGTGAGGACAGGGTTTCTGGCCATAGAAGTAAATATGTGTCAGCAGAGGAAAGAGCACAACAGCATTTCTGATGAGAGCTGGCAGTCTTCCTCTCCTGGTTCTTCCTTCCCAGTCGTAGTATTAGGAATGAGACCACCCACAGGCCATATACACTGGCTTATCCCAGGACTTGATGAGTCCTGACAACCCATGGGAAACAGGCGATCAAATGCTTCTATGAAGCTTGCAATACCAGTTCTGCTCAAGTAAACAAGTAAACAAGATAGGTAAGGAGGATGGATGGAAGGAAGAAGGGAAGAACTGTACTACATGGTCAGCAGCAAGGCTACAATGACACATGAAGCTGCTGAGAACCCAGAATTTTGAACTATGGGTTGGTGGACACCTCATTCCACTTACTATTACATTTGCTCTTTTTTGGCTGTTTCATTTCCAGCACCAAGTTCTTTCTATGTGAACTGACAAGGATACATACTAAATATGTAGTATTCCTGTCAAGGTAAGAAATGGGTTAACTAAGCTTAGAAGTGGGTTTGTTCTCCAACTAGCATCTGTGTGCCCTAATAAAGTCAGATAACTGTATTACTGGGGTATCTTGAAAACAGACAAAATCTGCTTTCTGTTTTCACTAAATCCACAGCTAAATGATTTTTGAGGGGGATGTTTTCATGGGAGATAAAAGACTAAAATCAATGATAGGACTGTCTGAAGACTGAAGTTTCATTTTATCTCCACAAAAAATCAGGAGTCAGCTATTCCAGTTGCTCTCTATTAAGTTTTGGTTCAAAAATGTCACTTGTACTCACAGCAGTGCTGAAAAGACTTTTTATCTGAATCCGACTGTAGCATAAAGATTCTCTTGGAATCTTTTGTTTACTGAATTAGATAAGCATATGTAAGTAACGGTCTTTATTACAAGAAAGGACTTGTAGATGATATGAAACCCAAACAATGATATGTGTCAAAAATTAATAATAGTAATCATAAATGGATATGAGAACGGTGTGAGGTCTACAGATAACACATACATACACTTAGATATCAATCTGTGGTTTAGGGAATTTAGAAAAAAAGTGCCTGACTGTTTAAAAAGGAAAATTGACATCTCTTCCAAACACTTTTCAAGAACAGCAACAACAGTTTAATGCTCTAAATTATGAACTTTACTGTCTAACTGTGGTGATGGGTCTGCATCACATCTAAGTATAAATAAGGACTCTGAGAAGTAAGAAAGCAATAAAAGATGGAAGTTAAAAGATTTCACAATCTAAAGGGATATGTATTACATTGTTTTACCTTCCTGATTGAACACTAATGTGATATCTTTTCCAGAAATACCATCTTTTATAAAATGCCACCAAAGACTTGATTTTGGCCCAGGTAACCAGGCAGGCAGCTAGCAATGGTTCCTCAGTTCCGGATCTATCTGGCCACTAGACCCAAAGAAGAGCGAACAAGGATTAGGCAACATGGTTGTCTACAGTAATTGGATGACTAGAATTGATGGTCCTTGATTTTCTAGTCCTAAAATCCTAATTTTCCAATCAATCTTCCTTTGCAGCTGGCTCTGTCTAAAGACTCCTGCAAGATGAATTAGGATTAACTATTTCTTTCTAGACAGTATGCTCTTTAAACACAGATCTAGCTGTAAAGTGCAACTAATTAGAAATTAAGCCCTGCTCATTTTCTCTTTGCAACTAACTTCTTTTATAAAGAGCTTAGTCTCCAGTTCAGCTAAGCCTTTAATTGTGTGCTTAACTTTAAGTATGTGCTTAATGTCAATGGGACATATGGGTAAGTATGAAACTGTGTGTTTCATTGAATAGAGTAAGTTACCTCAAACGTTTAAATGCTTTGCTGAACTGAGGCCCCAGCAAATAGAAAAAGAAAAAGCATTTAATGGGATATTGAAAAGAAATAGGTTCCTAGTATCAGTTGGTGAAACTAGTATTTTAAGTTTTTTCTCCTCATTGGTATAATTATATCAATAACTAATTTCTGTTCATCCTAGAATGAAAGATTTCTTTGAATGTTAACTGAAACATTGGAGCTTAAACTAAATAACTGAACTCTTTGCTTTTGGCTGTCTTTGATCAGAATGTCAAAGATGTTTGGATAATTATTTCTATTACATCAGTACTCAAGACCCTGCCATTAAAATATATATACATACCCTCTCATCTTCACTGCATTTCTAGGATTGCTGCATTCCTGCAGGTATTCAGCTAGAAAAATGATTAGGTGAGTATCACACATAACAGTGCTATAAAATCAACATATGCACTCACAAGGATTTCAGGGGTGTTGTGATGGCACCCTGCTGAGATCCCTGCCCCTAGTTTATATACATTCTTGTTACCTAGTAGTGTTAATGATGGCTCTAAAGTAAGAGGAGAGGTATGAAATTATAAACTCCCTCTTATTGCTGTTCCTGTTGTTGAGTCCAGGCAATTTATCTCCCATGAGTTTCTGTACTTAAGCACTTTCTTTCACAAGTAGCTCAGTTATTGCATTTACCATAATTTGCTCTGCAACAGACGCTACCTTGAATCAACTGAGGTGAGCAGTTTTTTGAAAAGCTATACCTGGTAGACAAAAGCAGTCTGCCTTTTGGCAGCTCTCTTTCCTTTTCTGTCCCTGAGCTCACCCTGTAGCAGAATGAGGTGTTACCCTGTAAAAAAGAATAAATGCTACATTCAGGGAGAGTGTTTCTCTTCTCTCTTGCCTTATCCAAATGTGTTCTACTCTTGTCTGTCCTACAGCTATTGCATCATATTTAGCCTCTACTTGTCCTCTAAATCTTGCCAGAATCTATATTTTTGCCCCTTCAACTGAAATTAATGACCACACCTATTCATCCTTCTGACATGTCTGTTCTCATTACTTCTTCATCCTTTGACCCTTTCTGGTGTCATTATCATACTAGATATCTTTTACCTTGTGTGTCTTCAGCAATGGGAGCCGTTCTTTCACATGACTTAGTACAGAGCATTACTAGAAAGTCAAACATTTTCTAATGACTCACTAATATTTTTCTTAATTTCTTTCACATGACAAGCCATCAAAATATAGAGCAGTGATACCAATATTTCAAAAAAATGTCTCATCAAAACTCTGTCATCCAATGGCTATAGTTTTATGTCACAATCTTGGCTACATTTCACTGGTAAAAAGAGAAAGTCAGTGGCAAGTTAAAAACGGCAATAAGCAAGATGTATCATAAGCAATATGCCAAAAATTATGCTATTACTGCATTAAATTCCTAGTGCCATACCTTCCCAGTTTGTTATTTTTCTTCAGTATTTTGGGACAGTTTAGAAAGTTACCAGAAATACATGTCACTGCTCTTCTGGCTTCCCTTTTAAATTCTGATGCATAATACTTGGGTTGCAGCTATCACTAGAGGTTTCTTACTTCTTTTAAACATTTCTCTTGGAAATTTAAGATGAATCAAGCACATATTCCTATAGGTCTTTCATTTTGTAAACATCTTCTTCTTCAAAAAGAAATCTGTACTCTGGGTCATATCTGGAGATTTGTAATGTCTCTTTAATGGATTGTAAAACCAAAGGGATTGTTACGATAATCTATTTTAAATTAAATTCTGTTTAAACAATACTACATTTTTCAAAAAGATAATCAGAGGGGGAAAATACATTCTGATCCCAGATGAATTGTTCTGGTAATCAATTACCCTCAGTTTTAATACATTAGGTGGTTTATTTTAAGTCCATATTTGTTTAGCTCCAGATTCCATCCACATAGATACTGTTACCCTTTTTAGTGATGTATTCATACTTCTTCATAATCATAAAATAACTATTTTACATAGATAATGAAGACTGGTATCAATTCACCTATTAACATACTCTTAGATAAATTAGGTAGATTAATTTTCTTAAGTCACACATTACTGGATTTTTTTTCCACAGGCTCAGAATCATTCTTTTGTTTCTCATTGAACCTTTTATGGTTTTCAGATTTTTTCTTAATGGGTGAAAACAAGATCTGGACAGAGAATGCTAGCAATTATCTCAGTCATACCATGAACTCATCTCCCTCCTGCTTGACATTCACTGCTTACCCATTCAAAGCGAATGTTTTTCTCTTAGCCATTATATTGAACACAGAGCTCATATTCAGACACTACCTATCACAAACTCTAAATCTTCATCAGTATCACTGTATTTCAAGGGTACTTTTCTTCCATTCTGTACATGTGATTGGAATTTTTTGTTCCCAGGCGTATGACACTAAATTTGACTGTATTAAAATGGATATTGTTCAGATGAGCTCACCTTAGAGAATGATGCAAGTCCAGAATATATAAATGATCTGTCCTGTCATTATTTACCACTCCACTAATTTTTATGTCATTTGCAATATTTACCAGGAGAGATTTTGTATTTTCTTCCAGATCATTGCTAAAGAATAACTACCATTAGGCCAAAAACAGATTACTGCAAATCTCCATATGGTGCAGATTTTCAATCAAAGTACTTTTGAAATCTCTCTACTAAATACATCTTTCAGTCAAAGCATAAAGGTGTTTGGAATAAGCTCTATATACACTATTAAATGATAAGCAAAGGTT
Organism: Tyto alba; assembly: GCF_018691265.1. NCBI lineage: Eukaryota > Metazoa > Chordata > Aves > Strigiformes > Tytonidae > Tyto > Tyto alba. The sequence continues at coordinate 8,796,112 of NW_024881261.1, forward strand.
AACCTGCTTTAAACAGTAAAAATTTAGCTGGTCAGGCAATAGATAGGAAGCTGTTTTTGCCATCTAATAACATTTTAGACTGTCCAGTCAAAACCTTGAATATCAGCATGGGAATAAATACAAAACCATATTGTGCAACTAGAAGAAATACAGTCCCTTAGAAATAATTCAAGACAATTTTCTCCTTCAAATGCATGAATCTGAGTAGCTTTTTGATAAATACAGCTTGATAATATTCAGTAGAAGAACTTTTAATATCCCATGTATTGGACAGGGAGAGACATTTGTCTACTTTGTCCCCAAAATACGAGTAAAATTTGAAGAGAGCTTTGACTCTGGAAGGGATGCACAGAGGCAGCACTACATATGCATCTCTCATCTCAGGAATGGCCTAATATATATGGTAGCATCACAATAGCCTAATTCTGTCTTTTCTTTTTCTTAGTTAGCACAGTATGCAATAATCTCACATGAGCCTGAATCTTACAAGTCATGTAGGGTTTTGGCAGAACTGTCACTTCCCTTACAATACAATGCATTTTGGGCTTGGATTCATTTTTAAAGAAATAGTATTTGTCTAGGATTAGTCAGTCCAAATGCAACACTTTAGGTTTAATTTTAAGTGATTTATCTGGGTCATATATCAGTATGTAATATACAACAAAACTGTGTATTTATCTAATCTTGTAATAGGAGGGATACAGTTATGGGAATAACTCTAATAAATTAGAAATTATGTTTCCTCTGTCTTGGACATGACTAATTAGGAATAATATGCAGCTGAAAAAAATAGTTGTCAAAAGTTTTGTATGGATTTCAAAACTGCTTGCCAAGAAAGTCCTCTATTTCCACTCCTCCAGCCTTCCAGGACCTAGATTCTGGTCTTACCTTATTATTCAAGAAAATCATATACTCTAAATTCTTATTGCCTTCTATTTTCATCATTTTAAATGGACAAATAAATATTATTTCATTTTTTGGCTTTGCAGTAGTTTAGTCAAATAACTGTGGTTTGTCTTGCTTGTTACTATGATCTGTATGCCACAATCCAGACAAATAAATATGCTAACAAGTTATTTTTAAAAGAGAGGTCAAAACTTGCTCTTTGTCTTGGTCATCTGCATTGATATTGGGCTCTGTCATAATGCATATTAAATGGGGATTGAAGGTCTAAGTCTTTGTACCTTACCACCATAGTTTTGTTCAGAAACTCCTGAAGTCTAAATAGGTTAGCTATATGTGGTATTTCTTCTCTCTTCTATTTTTACTTGGTGTTACATGATTCAGTAATCTATATGGTAAAAAGGGAAATAAAGCATTCACAACATCTATTTCCTTCCTGTACGCTGTACATCTGAAGAAAATTAATATAATGAATAAAAACATTTGAAATGTGGCTTCAGAGTCTCCTTGTTTTAAATATTACAGACTTTCTTACTGCCAATAACACAATGTAGGTATTTAAGTATTCTTCAACTTTATAAGCTTTTACTATGTTGAATATTTTTACTTATGGCATAATATATGTTTTAACAACTCTAGCATGTGCAAACCATTTTATAGCCCTCAGCTTCATGGAATTAATAGAGTTTTAAAGGTAATAAGGCTCATCTGTTTTATGAAGAGGATGAGCTACCTTGACATGCTCGTATTTTGCAGGTACTAGAGTTTCCAGGTGCAAATAGAATTAGACAGATGGGGTGGAACTGGTAAGAAAACTGACTGAGTTTAGTCACATGAATTGGATTTTCTAAAAGTAGAAACATGAAACCACCCTTTCATTATCCTTGCATCTGACAAAATAAATTATCATATGTTTTTGCCTGAACAGTGTAAAGACCATTCAAAACAGATACAATTGCAAATCAGGAAAGATCACACTTACGTGGAGCCCTGACAATGTGATCTCATCAAGCTAGAACTTGAAATTGCAAGTGTCACTTCAGATAAGATCAGAGAATGCTTCCTGTCCCAATGATGTGACAGTATCAGGTTTGAGACTGTAGCAAAGGCACATGCACAATTTTGTGAACTAACAAGGCAGATTGAGAACACACTGGTTGGCAGGATATTTTAGATCCTGAGAGTGCCTTGAGCTGGGCATAATTACAGCTCATTTTTTGCACATGGGAGAGCCATCTCAAAGACGAAAAGAGCAGGGTACTCACTGAAGAAAGAAAAATGTTGATCTTTCAATTAGCATAAGTTCAAGCATCTGAACTGTGCTTCACAGCGTACGGACAGTTTCTGAGTGAAAAAAGACATCTTCTACAGAAAACTCTTAGAGAGCTGTGCTTCAATTTGTACAGGAATCATTTAACATATAAAATTCTACTTTTAGCTGTAGTATATTTAAGCTTGCTTAAAAAAAATAAAAACTATAGAAAATTAAGGGTTTGCTGCTATTAAATTGCATAAAGTTCATCCTTAAGATTGGTCATTAAGAATTTATTAGTAGGATTTTTCTGTTGATTTGGACTCCTGAATTACAAAGTGGTTCATAGTCATAAAGAAAGAAGTGCAAGGTGGCAGGAAGCCATTTAGATTTATTGGCTCTCTGAATATTTTTGGTGGTGTTTAGAGCTTAGTACACAGCACTTTGCCAGGAACTGATTCAGAACTATAAGTTAGGTACCAGTGCAAAACAGAATTCATGCATTAAAAGCAGTAATTGGGAAGATGCTGGAGGTCACATGAGAATTAGCAATCTGAGTATGTGTCCTAACACTAAAAATTGCAAAGCCATTAAATGTCTCTCCTTCTGATCTGGAAATTCATTATCACCTGCAATTTGCCTTTAATTGAACAAATGCCAAATTACTGCTTGTATAGGAGGATCTACCTTTTGGACTTGCGTGTTCTTCATGGATTTAACTCTGTCAGATGTCCGAAGACCCCTGGAAGCCAAGGCTTGGGAGCTCCCCACCTCTGTTGAAACCATGGGGGTAGGAGATACACACTGGTACTATTTTCATGGTGGAAGACATGAAGTCTATTGTGGTAAAGCAGCTGGAGGAGGCAGAACTGTGAAGTGCTTTTGCTTCATTGCTATAAATAAATGTACTCAGGAATAAAACATTATTTTATCAAGCATATACATGGTCTACTCAGAAACCATGTGATTTCATGTAGCATGGGCTGCAGCATTTGAAATACTAATTCCATGTGCAGATTACAGAACATATGCATGTAGGGTGGTACCAAAATAATTAAAAAATTAACATTTAAATGGAGAGCATCCCATTCCCCACAAAACCAGCATTTTTTTTCCAGTGACTGCCCAGCATATTAATACGACAAGGATTGACAACTTCCTATACAATGTTTGACAATACACGAAACCATAACTTTAGTGCGTAACTAAGAACCAGTGGTGAATGCTTTTTAATATCATAGCTCTTCTTCCAGTTCCTCATTTTTGCACAAATGTTCACATCAGCTGGAGGAAAAAATACAGCACATTCTTCATCTTAACAAACTTTCTTGCATTGATTAACACAGCATTTTATGAGATCTGAAAGAACAAAGTTGAATGAACCAGAAGTGAAAACTTACAATGGATGTGTCCCTCATAGCATTTAGATCTTTTCCACTTGATTAAAAATTCCTAGTTCCTCTTCACTGAATTGTTTAGTTTTTTAGCAGTCTCTGTCCTGATTAAAACAAATTAGCATCAGAGATCCCCAGCTGAATGAGGAATCATTAATTGAGAAACATGCAATGCTCCTTAATTACCTTAGAACAGTCAGAGAACAAATAATCTTAGGTTTCAAAGGAGTTTGCATGCACTGTGCACCATGGGCTTATTCTCTGTGTCTGCTGGAATAAAAGTAGACTGCCTATACCATTGAGGGATATCAGTACAAGCCTCAGTAAACACATTGTAGATTGTTTATCTAAAGTGAAAAAAAAATAGCAAGGTAATGGCTGACTGGAAGAGATAGATATTTCAGTTTATTATGTTGATCATAGTTTTAAATTTGTTTTGCATATGCCAAAATTGACAGAGAAAGAATGAAAGCTGTTCATTATTGATACAGATTTAAATACTTCTGGAGCTTGAGTGTTTTACTCAGAAGCACCTAACAAAATGTCAGACATGTAGGTAGGTACAAAGAGTAACTGTGCAGCTTGAAATTACAAACAAAAAGGCAACAAAGTTTCATAAAACCTGTCTCAAAAGGAATCCAAGGAATATTTGCTATTCCTCGGTTGCTTGTTCCTTGGTACACTGACATTTTTTTTTAAGCTATGACTCAGATTCCACAGATCAGTTAGTGTCAGCCTTCACAGGGTAAGGAGTAACTGACTTTCTTAAGGGCACAATATACTTATTAATACAAATATCTTAACATTTGTTTTACTACACCAGCTCATAGAAGAAATCCTGCAGAAAAATGTCACTCAATAACACTGAGTGTATTCGTGGAGCTGGGCTGTTATTTACATTGCTTTGGCATGAAGACTAATCCAGCAAGTGTTGCTATCTTCAGAACTAGACAGCAAAATTAAATGCTGTGCAGAACTACCTGAGCTAGCTGGAAACAAGCTGGCTTGTACCAGTGCCAGTACTCTGTGCTTACTTACTGAGCTAATTAGCTCTGTACAGCAGTAAGCTATTAGCAGGGGTGCAGCACAGTGCCAATGCACCTATGCCCTTCTGGTACCCAGACTAGCTCACATAGAGCTATTCGGCGAGATCTGCACCATACTACATTGGACTGTATATCCTTACAATCTTTGGCATACAAAACCCTCAATGCAATGTAATATAATGTATGCAGTTGACATAACAAGAGGATCTCAATAAATATAAAGGATAAATGCCATAGTAATACATTTTAAAGAGTCCCTACATCATGGGAAAGCTTTGGACTTCTTGTTCCTAAAAACCTGTGCCATTACTCTGTCATCAGTGAATTTTTGCTGACATACCTCAGAAGGGTGATTCCAAGATCCATTAAAGAACTTGATCTAAAAATTATGTTCTGGCCTTAGTATTCTGTCACCTGAAGGACAGGAGTGGCACATCCAGCCTTTGTTAGTAAATCCACTTTGCTTCATCCTTTTTCAGTCCATAGCCATTAATTAATTTCTGTCTAACTGGAAGCCTGAAGTTTTCAAAGATTTCATCAGGGCTCATCCATCTCCTAGATAACTATCCACTCATAAAGCAAAACTCCCTTTTAGTTCCAGTCTATGTAAAACTAGAAAGGAAACTCAGAAAACTCCTCAAGGCCTTGGAGGACATTGCACCCTTTATGCAGAAAAATATTGTATATATTTGCAAGAAACACCACAGACCTTGAGCTAAACTAACACTTCTATAGGTGAGACACACACATATATAGGTGTGTGTGAGAGCACAAATGTACTATTTTGTGTAAATATGAGTTAGATTAGCACTTTTTTTTTTGTCTCTCCTCCTGTAAAACAGAACTTCACCTTTATATCACACTCCTAAGAAACAAGCAAGAAATCAGAAAGCAAAATGTCATGTTGTTTACAGGTTTAAGTTTTAGTTATTTAGAGTTTAGTGATGCTGTTTTTGTTGTTGCTGAAATAATAATACATATGGGTACAGCTACCAATGCCCTTCCTGTTGGCCTTCATTTTTAGAGTCTATAAACCAAACAAGTTGATCCTTCCAGACAGCAAAACTACTGTGTGCACATTGCACTGTCACAGGAACACAAATAAAGAAACCTTTGCAATTCTATGTTGTTTGCCATCAAAGCATCAAAGCAACGTTTTGCAAAGCAGGCAAAAGCCAACCAAGCTTCAAAGCACTCCTTTAGGGTTGGTAATTTTTATAACAAAGGCAGTTTGTTGTAACAGAAGGCTGTGCAAAGCCAGGGTAAATCACAAGTTCTGAATGTTTCAATTTTGAGATACCATTGAGCCATTTAGTTTGAAAAATGAATTAGTTTATAAAATAAACTAAATAATAGCGTAAAGTCTGTCATTAGTAATATTGGAGGCTCAGTTGTGAAGAGACCATAATGCTGTATGTTTTCCTTTTGATGGGACTGGGAGACGCACAGTGGGAGACAAACCATATAAAATGGCAATCAGGTTACAAGATGTGAACATCTATATGGCAATAGGATTAATTCACTTAAAATATTTACATTTCTTAAATATTCCTCCCTTGCCCTCCAAGTTTTGCACAAAATAACCCCCAAATCTACAGTGCTACAGAAATTAGGCAATGGTTTAACATACCTGCTCTGGCTAGAGTTGCCCGGATCTTGACATAACACAATACCTTGGATACATGTGGACTCCAAAACCTCTGCTGACTGTAAAAACCTGGGCAGGCTAAAGGAGTTGGGTCATATTGAAATAATATATATTACTTGGATTCGAAGGCCTTTTCTTCACAGTGCAGTATAAAATTTTAGAAAATGTTTGATAAAACTTTGTAAAGCAGATAAAACTGCAGAGGTCTAAGGAAAGGGTGGAGACTAAGGACATGAAACATTTTGAGTGCATCAAGTGCAAGAGAAGCCAAAATACAGTGCAAGGGAATGGGAACAACTGGCTGGATATCAAAAATTTAATGGCCTGTACCCGAGACAGCCTTGTCCCAGCAGAGTCAAATTAAACATATATGCTACAAATAAAACTTACAAATTCTGAGAGATTCAGGAATCACTGAGTAGCAACTAAGGTCAGGTTTGAAGTTTTGAAAGATTTCTATATGAAGTGCATAGATGATGTTAATACTAAGTGTAAGATGATCGGAGATACAGTAGGAGAACTGCTGAAGAAACCAACAGTGTATTTCCAAGTGGAAAGATAGAAGAATTTGGAAAGGAATCAGGATCAGCATGTGTCAAGGACTGCATGCCTTCAGAACCTGGATTGGTTTCATGATGAGATTGAATCAAAAGGAAATGCCAAGAGAAAAAGCCAATGCAAAAGACAATATTTGAAGGGTATGGTAGAGGATGGAGCAGAGGAGGAACATTAATGTCTGAGAAGAAGTCAGAATCTATGCCTGGAGGAAAGGGTATTATTTTCTTGCAAATCCGTGGAACAATGAAAATCTTTAATTTTCAAAGAAGGAAGTTACAAAGTGATGGACATGAGTTGTTTTTGGAGTTCAGTTCTGAAGAGATCCAAGAGTCCATTACAACCCTTTGGGAAGAGCTCGGCACCATGTGTTGACAGGGTTGACATTAAACTTTTAAAAGCAGGAGGAGGTAAATGAAGCCAAAGGCTGTGCAGAGTAATTCTGTGATTTCAGATATTTGAAAAAGTTTCAGAACAATGGAAGGTGGTTTTACATAAATGCAATGTAAAAGCTAGTGTGGGGCCCATCTTTTTCTCAAAATCTATAAAGCTCTCAGGTGGCTTTTTTTTTTTTTTTTTTTTTTTTTTTTTTTAATAAAGCTGGAACAGTTCAATAACACTCATGGGAATTCTGGAAAATAGTTCTACCAGATAATAAATATTTTCATGAGATATTTGGTAATATATAACACTATAACCAGATGGAATATGCAGACTTATAGATTTTAAGAAATCTTGTGATGCTATATCATGGCCTTTGAGCTACATTGGAAGAATCTATAACTTCGTAAAATGCTTTTAAAAAGGCATAGTCACTATTTGCCATGAAGAAGATCGAGCATGAAGAGGGTGTAAAATCTCTGGCCCTTTTAATATAAATGAGGGGTTAAGGCATGGGAACGCATTATCCCCAATATACTTCAACATGGTACAATCACTGACATTTTCAGACTGCAATGGACATCAAAATAGTGGAGTACATTTGGGATCCTATGGTCTGGGCAACTGTGAAGGAAGCAGAAGTTACTATACAAAGAACGGCTACTTGCAGAAGAAAAACAAAGAACAAATAACATAAAATCAGATATCTGAGAAGCCTGATTAATCAAAGATAACAGTATGTTGAGTAGATTAGTAAAATAATTTACCAGCAATGGAAAAATAACCTCAATAGGAGAAATTGAGAGCAAATTCTGTGACTGCTATTGTGTAGAGAGCCACAAAATATGAATTATTTAATATCTGCCAGCAAATGTTTCTTTTTTTTTTTTCTTTCTTCTAATTATACCTCAAGTTGTGGTATGGAAAACTGCAGCATCTAGCACTATTAAATAAGTCTAATACTAAATAACTTAATAACTAAAATATACTTAGCACTCATACAGTGACTGCTATTTTTAGATCACTAAAGATCTCTGAGTACCCTCTAAACATTAATTAATTCATCTTCAATATTCCCATATCACTAGTAAGGTTAATTTTATCATTCCTAAGTATTCAGTTAGAAAACTTAGAGCAAATAAATGATTTGCAATATTCCTACCATCTATTTAGCAGCAGAAACAAAATTGCCTGTATTAATACATGTAGAAAGATTTTTATACCTGCTCATTTGGCTCTTTGTGCTTTGGGGATGGGGAAAGGGGAGACTTTCAGGAATATTAACAGATTTCATTTCTGAGAGAAATCTTTAGGACACAGACAGTTTGGGTAGAGTTCTCTCATATGAACATCCATGTTGGCTATCCTAAATACTATGTTCCAAAATGATGTTTATTTTTTCTCAAGTATATTTTATAATTGAATATTGTAGAAGAGATTTAGGACTTCACATGAAAAAATAAATTGTCCTTCATGCTAACCACTAAAAATAATGTCGTAAGTTTTGATAAATACCTACCTGGAAAAGAATGTTAAAAAGACTCAGACCTTCAGCAGAATCAGATGCTTAAGATATCTTCTACATCTGGAAGTGTATTTGAAGAGCTTCATCTTATTATTTTGTTGCTTCTTGTCTAATAAAAGGTCTTTTAGAAAAAAGCATTTGTTAAAATTGGAAAAGAACATAGCTAAGCATTGTTTTGATGATAATATAGAAAGATAAACAGTTTTTGTTAAATGAGTAGCATTTCTCTCAAACTCCAAATTCATATAAGATTTCTGTATTAATAACGATGGCCTTAGCATGTGAAAACTGTTACAGGAAAATATACTAAAAAATAAAGGATATAAAAGGATGGAAGACACTTGCCTTACTTTATGCATTCAGTCTCGGACATGCTGAGAATACTGATTGCCAATTGATAATGATTGATAACAACTGATAAATCCATTTAAGGTTTTATTTCTGTAGAAATGACCATTAGTATATGCATAAATAGTTACTGATTCAGTTAAAGTTATCATACTATTCAATATAATATTTGAGAACATGTGAGGAAACTGAGAAAATGTTCTGATTTAGATCAGCTGTGAAACCAATTACATAATTCCATATATATATATATACATACACATATACGTTTCCTGTGTGTTTTAAAGAGGGTTGTTGGGTTTGTGTCTTTTTCTCTTTGTTCATCATTCCTACCCTTGCTTTCTTATTTTACAAAAAGTAAGTTTTTAACATATCAAGAATTGCAAAGAGACGTTTTTCACCATATATGCAATCATATAGAAATATAGATATTAATTTAGAAAGTGAAATAGCATTAAACAAGGAAAAGCTGAAAGAACTTATGGCCCTGGGTTATACAAGCCCAGGTTCTGCAAGGCCTGTTTTTGCCACCTTTGTTCTTCTTTGTTAGCATTTAACAAGCAAGTACAGCTGAAGACAATGGGAAATTCTGGCCAACTGTAGACAACATTAGTTTTGCTATTATTTACTATAAGCACTTAAAATAGCCTTAGGTACTCCATACTTTAGATATGATCTGAAATATGTATCAGTAAACTACAACTTTTCAGTTAATGCTGAGAAAATAGAGTTAATATATTTAACTTTCCCCAGTAATGTCAAGAATTCTGGATAGGACAATTTTGCTTAAAAAAAGAGAGGGATTGTTAATTACCTTTAACAGAGACTTTTCCTTTATTGTCAAGAAACCTTTCAGATGCTTTTTAAAAAACTGGTAATGAAGTAGATACGTAATGATTTTATAATTTAGATGAATAATATGAAAGTTATTATGCGTAAAGACTGAACATCTGCTAAAGTGATTCCAAACTAAAATTCTTACCATCAGGATTCCATCTCTCTACATTAGATTATTTAGAAAATAATTATTGCTGCAGATTTTACACATAACAAATTCCAGGTCCCAATCTGAACTTGTCCAACTGTTCTGGATTTTGGAAGATGAGAGGGTACTTTAACTATAAAGAGAACAGTCAACTATGAAAATGTTCAAATCAGATGAACCTGAATGTTCCTAATTAATGGTATCTTCATGCCTGAACGTATCTAGAATTTGGCCTTTTACTAAGGTATAATTTTAATAGTGGCAACATACATATAAACATTTTTTTGTATAGGTAAACTAACATTTCATTACATTTCATAGGAATGTAATGGATGGAAACAAGTATTTTAAAGTGTTATTTATATGTGCACAAATTTGATTCAAGTAGTTTCAGGACTTTATATAAATATGCAAGTACAGAGAGGAACTAAAGTAGTGAACCCATGCTACCCTGGACAGTCTATCTCATATTTTGAACAGTAATTCATAGCTTCTGAATTTCCCTTATCAGAATGCAAGGACTGAGGGGGTGGAGGTGGAATCCTGACAATCAGAACTTCACTGGGGCTTACTTTCCAGAACAGTGCTTAGTCATTTATTTTTTAACCCAATATAAATCACATTAGGGGTAAATCAGGCCATTCAACATTTTCTGACTCTAAGAAAGACTTCAAAAGTTAAATTGCAGAACAAGGTTTAAAAAAATTTGGCTTTTCATGAAGCAATCATAATGTGACAATTGATAAAACATCTCATCTGATGTACAGTGGTCATTATTAAAAAGTTTGCAATTATCAACTAACAAAATGTAGTTATCAGACATATTACACGATTTTTATACCTTTCAAATAGAAAGCTGTAACAGTTATTCTGAAACTTTGGTTTGAGATGTGTTGGCAAACTTCTGGTACTTAAGTCTGGCCATTATATAAGTATTCTTATTTATTTATTTTATTATTATATGACTTTACTAATTTGCATGCAATCAGGGACCCCGGGCGAAGAAAGATATTTTACAAAAAAACATTCTCTGAGTGAAGGAAAATGCTGAATGATCCGATGACAAACATGCTTCTCTTATACAAGAAAATAACATTTTTAACTGTTAACACGATAAAATGGTTGATAGCTTTTTGCCCATCTTCAGTCTTGCAATAAAATATTTTAATCCCTTTAAAACTCATACCTGCTTTTCAAGTATCTGTCAAAATCTGGCTGAGGTACAGGGAATGTCATCCTTTATGAGTGAGTATAGTAAAAACTGTTCTAAAAGACTACATGGTCCTTCTGTGTACAGGGATTCCAGTACATTCACAAAACACACACTGTATATTTCTTATGTGAAATGTTTAAGTTGAGGATAATACAGAGTTCGGAATATATTCCAGACAAGTGGTTCTTTCCTTTTCATAAGTGTATGCATCATATAAACCAGTTCCATCGGTTTATATTCATTTGAAGAGATCAACTTTAAAACTGACAGTAAGGGTTGTTTTCAAAAGACTATTGTTTTCACTATGCTAAGTAGCACTGATTGAAAGTTTCCAACAGAAGCTTTAAAAAGGAATTTTTAAGGTTTTAAGATATAAGAGATTGAGGTCAGAATAGGCAATAAAATTCACAAGATTGTGATGTCATTATTTTAGGATAGTAATCTTATTTTAAGATATTAAAATACTGAAACAATCATGCCAGCGTAAGAAATAATTATACCATAATTCATAAGTGCATAATTTATCAAAACAATAGAGCAGTCATGGTTAGATGCAACCTAATATTCCTGTATAAGGTATAACTACATACTGTACAATCGTTCCTTTTTATAATTATTTTTACATTTAGTCCTCATCCAAATTAAGCTGAGCACTTCTATGTATGAATGGCATTACGAAATAAACACAACTCACAACAGGGCTTTATTACCGCTACTGCACCACCATGGCATGCAAGTAACTATGTAGACAACTATAAACAGTAAAATGTCATCATCTTCCTGAAATAAAAACATGAAAAATACAGATATAGTAGTAAACATCAATTATCTTTTTATCTTTCATATTTACCAAAAGTCTATCATTACATGAGGCATTTATACCTCTGTATCACTCTCCTGTACTGGTATGGAGGCAAATTTGGAGTTGAGAAACTATGCTTTCAACAAGCTTGTTCAAAACTACTGGTTTCATATTATACTGCTGTCAATGTGTAATATGTAAATGAGAATATGACACGACTGCTACCTACCCCTTAGCATTCTCTTACTCATTTGTATAATCATGAGTTTTGACTAAATAAAAAGACTGAGGGCCATTAAAACTATGTTAAGTAGGTTATCTGTTGTGGTGACTGAGCCCCCAGAAGACTAATGTCCTATGGAAAGAAAAGTCTTTTATCTGCTTTTTGTTGCTAAGTTCTGATTGTGTGAGGTTCCATACTGGATATTGGTTTTGAGAACAACTGTTGGAAGCAACTTAGATTTCTATTTATTTATTTATTTATTATTGTTATGCAGGGTAATTCCTTAATTGGTATGAAAGTGAGAATGAGATTAAATTCTGCAGCTGGGAGGAGAAAAAATATCCATACTTCATTATAAAAACAAGGGTTAAAGTGCTGACTGGGATTCATTTCTTCTGCTTGGAGGTCAGGACAATATATAGATACTAGCAAATTTCAGTATTGAAATCAGAGCAGGTAGAGTAACAGCAAGTTAAGCTCTCTTTAGATTTGTAATCTTGGTGATTCTCTTGGGGAAAAAAAAAAAAAAAAAAAAGAGCAAACTATTGCAGAAGAAGCTTTTCCATGCTCAATTTTGCTAATCAGTTAGGTGGCATGGAGGACCCACATACACTCTTTGTAAAATATATAATTCAAAATTTAGAATAGACTCTTAGGTACAGAAACATGAAAATTTACCCATCACTCTGCTGCAGCCAAGATATGTTTCTGAGGCTTTTACAAGGTAATAAAAATAATAATGAAATGCTCAAATGATTTTTTTATGGATTTATCTTTCAAATATTACATGTGGTGTTCTCGGGTTATACCTATGCTAAATTCAAAAGCTGCCTACCTATTTTGGGCAATGATAAAAGAACACCTAAATCCAAATGATCCTCTTTAGTTCTTGCTTGCTGGAAAGAAATCTTAATGCTGATTACAAGGAAAGAACTGTACAATTCTCATTGTTACATTAAGCTATACAAAAATGTCCTTTAGTTCCATGGAATTTGCTTAGCTTTCAATTATACAATTTCCTTCTACATTACACAACAACGTACAGTTTTTCCTAGTTCTGTTCAAGGATTTTCCCTGCTCTGATATGTTCAGGATTAAGAACACTAGGTATTCCATTTCGTGTTTTGTTGATATCAGGTTCCATTCTTCTTATTAAAAGCTCATCAAACATACTCATACCTACCATAAGTTTGTTCTGATTTGGGGTGTAGTAGGCTGTGTGACTATAACAGAGCACAGTACCTCATATGTTCTTTCATAGATTTGCCTCCATAAAAACTGAGGCTGTAGTATAGCTTTCAACGGAAGCCATTTAAAAAAAAAAAACATTACAGAATATACAATTTTAGTTTTTGAATCTCAGACACAAGTTCCTTGACGTGTTGAAAGATGATGTTTTCGATTTCTGACTCCTGAACTCTTATCTTTACAGTCCGCAGGCTTCTGTTGTGAAATGTCTATCAGTGCACTTGCAATTGCAAGACCTGTAGGATAAATAAAGGAAAAACAAAATTTAATGCTCAGGTTTTTTGAGAAGAGTTCCAGAGCAGTGTGATGGTTCCTTTCATGCTAAGTTTTTGTACTTTCCCAGGAGTAATCAGTTTTAGTTCAGACTTAGATAACAAGTTCTCACTTTTTAAAATGCTACCTGGTAACAGTGAAGAAACAGGAAGAAAAAAAATGCAGTTAAGACACCAGACTGGAAATCAGAAGTGTGTTCCATTTAAGTCTCTTATTGATTTGCTGTGTGATCTTAGCATCACCTCTTTCTATCTCCATTTTCTTGGCTATGTGGACTAGCAGCTCTCTGACATGGATTTTCTCTTATTAAATGTTTGTGCATTGCATTTAGAAATGTATGGAACTATCAAATCAGAAAATAAAAGGTAAATGGAGACCACAGTTAAGACAAAATTGTATCCTTGAATATTTCCCTTCGCAATACATATGCCCCCCTAATTTGGGAATATTCAGAGATTAGTATTTACCATGAACAAAAAGACAGGAAAATATCTTTCTAGAATGCATGGATTTGTGAACAGAAAGTGAACCATGAGGGCCTGGATAAATTCTAAATGTTGTCAACTCACCAAAACTCTTCTTTTTCAGATTCTGATTAAGTTGTTAATATTTCATGACCTGTTATAATCTTAACAGGGTATTACAGAGGACATGGATAGGCATGCTTAGGAAACAAGTACTTTAAGAATTTACTCTTCCATTTTCTTGTTACTGCATACTTGCTGGAAATTACTGACTTCTGCTGAAGTTCTGTGATTGACAACACACTTAATAAATGGTAGTTCTGAGTTTTTAAACTCACACAGGTGATATTGCAATGAAATGGATTAGGAGTATTCACATCATTCATACGTTCTACTGCACCATAGCTGCAATAAAACCATGACACTCATATCTTCAAAAGAATATTATATACCCATAATGTAGGTAAAGAAGGTGCTGTTTCTCCATACTGCCCAATACATCTCAATCTCTAACCAATAACAGTACTACCCCACAAGAAAACCTTTCAAAATACTTTTCAACATGTTTAACAGGCGGTCTCTATTTTTTAACTCAGGCCAATATCAAACTCAGTTTATCTATTACAGAATCCAATTTTGCAATATTTTTCATGCATTCCCTTATTACAACACTTATGTACTAAGAAACTGAAAAAATATTTTTCACTTACAAGTGTTTCTACATGCTTCTTTCCTAATAAATGATATCCTGTCAGATTTGGTTCAGGTTTCCAGTGTCCTGAAAAAATCTATGCTATTACACATTTTAGCACTACCTTTCTTACTTCACAAAAATGATGCAATAATTAATTAATGTGCATGCAGCTTTTTGAAAATTCATGGCACTATACTGTAAAATGCTAAGTACAATTATCATTGTTACATTTCAGAGTACATAAGGGCCAAGATTAATAAAGTATTTTTTCTCACATACACATATATTTCCTGGCATGAGCTAGTGATGCTTTAAATCGGACTTTGATAAATTAAACTTTTTAAATCTTTGAGACACTTTTAAAGTAGCAGTAGTATCTGGTATTAGCAAATTCAGGGATAAAACCTAAATAATGTTTTGATAGTTGCTTACATGTGGTCCTGTCTCTAGCAGTTAGGCTCAGGGAATATGCTAAATGGAATGAATATTATTAAGAAAACAGATTTTTCATTTTCTATAAGATATTTTAAAATAAACTTGGACGTATGATGCTAACTTCACTTTACAGAACAACTAACATAAAGGAAGAACTATTTCTTTCAAATCTAATGCTGCATACTGGGATATATTGGCATGCTGTTAGAGTTCCATTAAAATCGGGTCACTACAGAAGATCATTTTTCAAAACGTCACACAAATCATCTCATGAAATTAATTTATTATGTTCTCTACGCCCAGCATAGTTCCTTGTTATCAAAGCAATACAATTAACTGGGGGAACAAATCATTATTTCAGACTGGCAGTCTAAAGGAATTTCATTTACCAAGTCAAGCTGATGCACAGACACTGCAAGCAAACAGAATTTACATCAAAATACAACAGAAGATTTGATAAAATTGCTGTAGCTTACATATTCATTAAAAGAAAAAAAAACAAACCATTCTCTTTATTTTAGAGGCTTTGTATCTAAACAACAAATGTGAATACATTTATAGTAATTAAAGTTTGAACTGTAAATCGTATAGTGCTCTATATCTGTTACCTCAGTTCATAAGTTATTACATTTACCCACCTTCACTGAATGTTGCCATTTAAATATCCTACCTACCATCCAAACTGGTATTTTCCATACCAGTACACAGTATCTGGTTGCTTCTGACTCCTGAGTAAGGTGGCAGAAAAGAACAGTGGAGTCAGTAAGCATCCCACATGGAGAATCAATGGGTCACCTCTAATAGTCTAATTTTTGGAAATTCAAGCCTAGCTGCAGAACCAGACCTATTTTTAAGTTTAGTTTGTTTTTCTACTAAATGTTATAGAAATAACCTGACCTAGTTCTATGCAGCTAAAACAACCTCCAGCTTGTTTTAAGGGTATGTATGGGAAGATCATTAAGAAGTGAGCCTAGTCAAATACATAAGTGGAAAGTATATTTTTGTAAGAGATAATTGCATCCACAATGAGAAAAATACCAGAGAAAGCAATATGAACTTGGTTATCTTTAGCAGAACTATTGTCTTTCCTAATGGAAGTTAAATGGTAATAGTTTATTCTCAGGAAGTAAGTGTCTAATCATAAAATTACTGGTGTGTGAATTTTTTGCCTTTTTTTTACAATTATGCAAAACAATTAATAAGTACAGGAATAAAATACAGCACATCAAATGAGATTGCCTTGAGAAGTGCATTCCCGATTTATATACAAACAGCATTTTAATTCTGCATTTGAACAAAAGCATCTGAAAAAGTAATTCATTTTGAGATGCTCTCCTCCCAGTCTCTGTAAAAACAGGCAGTACTATATATTTTAATTTTGCAGCAAAACAGCTTCATTAGGCGTGAAAGGTTAATTGCAGGTTTAAGTGCAGTTCAGGGAACAATGCACGGGTCTGTAGTGAATAGCACAGTCTGCTACAGGAAGGCTGAGTGCTATAAACTGTTTGCCCTGCTGAAATGTTTTACTACCTCATTTACTAACTGTCTTCTTTTACTGCTTGTATTTGTAGTTCTTCTAAACCTTTAATAGCTACAGTTTTATTTCACTGTAATCAGATTTAAATGGAAATACCCATGCTGGGATGTTTAAACATTTTTCCTCTGATTGTATACAGCTACATTTGAACTGATGTAAGGCTACACTATCTCTCAAAGTAGGAAAAAACCCTACATTGAAAAAGTTAGTCCTACATGCTGGCGTGCATATTTAAAACCTTTTTTACTCCTCATTCATTTTAATGAGAAATGCATTGCGTTCCTACTATCCCCTTTGTTAAAAGTAAAGGAACAAAGAATGGCCTTAGATTCATGGTTAGACAGGTAACTGAAAATGGTTTTTTTCAATTTAACTATGTATTATTAAGAGATAACATTTGGATAGATGCCTTCATTTGATTAAATTCTACACATTTTCATTGTTATGAAGAATCAGAACATTCAGAAAGCTGAAGACAATAAAATAACTACAACTCAGGTAGATCAATTAGATTTGTTTGACATTTTAACCAAAATTATAGTAATTGTTTAAGGTGACCTTAAGCAATGAAAATAAAATAACAGCTGCCATACAGACCAAATTAAACAGAAAAGGCTGAGTAAATGCTGTACTATTAAAGTAATAGCTTCACCCTTCAGCACCCAGCAGTCTTTGCGCTACTTCCATTTGTTGATTCTTTAACCATGTGTTACTGTACATGCTCACCTAATAGTGGGCAGAATCCTTTTATCATAAAGGAACTGTTATTTGAAGTCTTTCCATTGTAGAAGATGCAATGCCCATAAATATCTGTACAGATATATCTAAGCGGTCTGAAGACATACTGGGTAACTGATGAGAATTAAAGACTCTAGTGCCTCATGAAGCTGACCATAGCACACAGTGAAGCCAGTGAAAGCTCATCAATAAAACTACCAGTTATAGGGAATTGTAATGAGTTCTGTCATTTATCATTATTTCAAGTCTATAAAAAACTGCTTTGTAAATACACAATGTATATTGTGTGTATAAATGACATTTATATACAAAACTACCTTGTTAATAATGTAGTTTTGTATCATCTATTTCTTAATATGATGAAGCAGATCACATCCACCATAACCCTTATGCATTCACACAAGGAATGCATACATTTATTCTTCATAAGAAATATATATGTTAGCTACAGTGTTTATAATGGCAGATGAACATAACTTTCAAGAAGTTATGTTGTTTTAGCCAAAACATTGTTTCTAGCCAAATGTTTCTGAGTACCCGCTGAAAAAGTTCTCTCACTTTCTATGAGACATTGTGCTAGGAATATTCTTATTCAGTTTAGCTGTTTGGTAAAATTTTCAAGATTGTCTGGTACTTCCTATAACATTCCTGTTTTCCCAACCAAACTTTCTCCAAGCGGACTAACTCATGATTAATTTTCATGACTGAAAAGGCCAGAATGTTGTATGTGCTACACACTCCTGTGCTATAAATCAAGTCGTGTCAGGAGGTATCTATAAAGGCACATAAAATGGAACCAGAACAAAATTTGGGATTCAAAAGCATGATCAGAGCAGATGAGGCTCTCTATAAACAGGTAAGGGAAGCCTCACATTCACAATTGGGGACTTCAACCACACTGATATCTGTTGGAGGGACAACACAGCAGGGTATTAGCAATCCAGGACATTCCTGAAGTGCACTGATAACTTTCTTCTCCAAGTGACAGAAGAGCCAATGAGGAGAGGTGCTATGCTGGGTCTTCTTCTCATCAACAAGAGGCTGGTGGGGAACATGTAGCTCAAGGGCAGCTTTGGCTGCAGTGACTATGAAATGGTGGAGTTCAAGATCCTTTGGGCAGTGTGGAGGGTGCACAGCTGGATCGCTACCCCGGACTTCAGGAAAGCAGACTACTCTGGCTTCTTCAGGGATCTCCCTGATAGAATACCATGGGATAAAGCTTAAAAGGCAAAAGGGGCCCAAGAAAGCTGGCTAATATTCAAGGATCACCTCCTTCCAGATCAGGAGTGATGAATCTTGACAAAGAAGAAGTCCAGTAAAAACTCCATGATGCCTGCATGGATGAACAAGTAGTTTGTGGACAAGCTCAAGCACAAAAAGGAAGCCTACAGAAGGTGGAAGCAAGCACAGGTAGCCTGGGAAGGATACAGAGAAATGGTCTGAACAGCCAGATACCAGGTTAGGAAGGCTAAAGCCCTGGTAGAATTAAATCTGGCCAGGGATGTCAAGGGCAACAAGAATTGCTTCTCTAGGTACCTCAGTGATAAAAGGAAGACTAGGGAAAATGTGGGCCTTCTGTGGAAGGAAATGGGAGACCTGGTTACCCAGGATATGGAGAAAGCTGAGGCACTCTGAATTTTTTGCCCCAGTCTTCACTGGCAAGTGCTCCAGCACCCAAACCACAGAAGGCAAAGTCAGGAACTGGGAGAATGAAGAACCACCGACTGTAGGAAAAGATCAGGTTTGAAACCATCTAAGGAACCTGAAGGTGCACAAGACCATAGGACCTAGTGAGATACATCCATGGGTCCTGAGGGAACTTGCAGATGAAGTGGCTAAGACACTATTCATCATATTTGAGATGTTGTGGCAGTTCAGTGAAGTCTCACGGACTGCAAAGGGGTAACATAACCCCCATTTTTAAAAAGTAAAAAAACGAAGACCTGAGGAGCTACAGGCCATTCAGTCTTATCTCTGTGCCACACAAAAATCATGGAGCGAATCCTCCTTGAAACTATGCTAGGGCACATGGAAAATAAGGAGGTGATTGGTGACAGCTAACATGGCTTCACTAAGGCAAAATTGTGCCTGACAAATTTGGTGGCCTTCTACAACAGGGTTACAGCATTGGTGGATATAAGAAGAGCAACTGACTTCATCTACCAGACTTGTGCAAGGCATCTGACACTGTCCCACATGACATTCTCGTCTCTAAATTGGAGAGATATTAATTTAATGGATGGACCACTCGGTGGATAAGGAAATGGCTGGATGGTTTCACTCAAAGAATTGCAGTAAATGGCTCAATGTCCAAACAGAGACATGTAACAAGTGACATTCCTCAAGGTCAGTATTGGGACCTGCACAATTTAACATCTTTGTCAGGGACACGGACCGTGGGATTGAGTGTAGCCTCAGCAAGCTCACTGACAACACTGAGCTGTGTGATGAAGACAACATGCTGGAGGGAAGGGATACTATCCAGAGGAACCTAGACAGGCTTGAGAGGTGGGCCCATGCAAACTTCATGAAGGTCAACAAGCCCAAGTGCAAGGTCCTGCACATGGATCAGGGCAATCCCAAGCACAGATCCAGGCTGGGCGGAGAGTGGATTAAGATCAGACCTGTGGAGAAGGACTTGGGGGTCTTAGAGGATGGAAAGCTGATTATGAGCCATCAATGTGCTCTTGCAGCCCAGAAAGTCAACTGTGCCTTGGGCTGCATCAAGAGAAGTGTGACAAGAATGTCAAGGGAGGGGATTCTCCCCCTCTACTCTGCTCTTGTGAGACCCCACCCGTAGTGCTGTGTCCAGCTCTGGGACCCCAACATCAGAACAACATGGACCTGTTGGAGCAAGTCCAGAGGAGGCCACAAAGGTGATCATGGGGCTGGAGCACCTCCCTTATGAAGACAAACTGAGAGACTTGGGGTTCTTCAGCCTACGGAAGAGAAGGATCCAGGGACACCTTATAGCAGCCTTCCAGCTCTTAAAGGGGGCTACAGGAAAGATGGGGAGGGACACTTTATCAGGGGGGTGTGGGAATAGGACGAGGGGTAATGGTTTTAAACTGAAAGAGGGTAGATTTAGATTAGACATAAGGAAGAAACTCTTTACTGTGAGGGTGGTGAGACACCAGAACAGATTGTCCAGAGAAGCTGTGGCTGCCCCCTCCCTGGAAGGGTTCAAGGCCAGGTTGGACGGGGCTTCGAGCACTCTAGTCTGGTGGAAGGTGTCCCTGTCATAGCAGCAGGTTGGAGCCAGATGATCTTTAAGGTCCCTTCAAACCCAAACCGTTCTATGATTCTATGATCCACAAAACCTTCTCCTAACCATGTATGAACCTGATACTCAAGTGTCTATTATCCAGGATTAAACTTAAGTGTCATCTGAAGTTCAAGACTGTACATGGCTAGAGGAACCACTGTATCTCACAACAGAGCTAAGTTCATTTCAAAGTCAGAAAACAGACAAATCTGTCGTGTATCTGAGGGTCCCAATCTGGCAGGTGTGCCTGGACAATATCCAGAGATCATGGACTTAGTCACAGAGAAAAACAATCATAAGCAACTGCCAAGAAGAGTATGTTTCTTCATAACCTGTCAGGTTCAATGGGTTTTTATTTGAATTAGATTTTTTTAAAAAGGACAAACTGACAGCACCTCAAAATCACAAAGTCTTTTTATGGGCTTCTCTTCCTGTTTGGTACATGGATGTGTATTTTAAGTTGACATCACACTTACTATGAGAAAGATATATTAAGCAAACTAAACTAACTAGGAAATTACTTTGGGCAAGTATCCCCATAATTTTTTTTTCATGTGATAATTTTTACTAGATGGGAAAACAGGCAAGAGTCCAGGATGTATGTTTTCCTTTTCTTATGCATATAACTTAATTAAATAAGTAAAATATGAGACAGAGTTTAAACCATAACAATAACAAAGTAAATAATGATAGTGTGGAATTAAATAGCCAGACACTAGTAGAGAGGAGATGTCATGCTCCTTTGTATTATACCCTTGGTATTTAGTAACAACAGCTGTCTATAAGGGGCTATGAAACTCCTATTCCCAGAATAGATTTATAAATTACTTGCTGTCAGTTTGTGGGAAACACAGATTATACAATAAAGGATCTTTTACAAAATGTTCAACCTTTCCTATTTTTTCTCATTTTGAAAAGGAAATGGCCCTACATATTTGTGTGAAATATTTGTGCTCCAAGGGGCCGGTAGTGATTTTTTTTGGTATACAGTCAGGCAGTTTCCCCTTCCCTTTCAGCGTGAGATATCTATAGTTTAGTCTGTAATACAATACAATACAAGTCTGTACAATATCTGGTGCCTTTAAACTATCCAGCCTGTCAGTGTTTGGTCTCTCTGGCTATTGACAGGCAGGGATTGACTATGCACTTTGGGTTAGCTCTTTTCCATTCAGCAAGTCAAACAAAAACTGTACTGATGAAGGGGACCTAGTGAGGAGGTGGAGACACTATGGTAGTGGATTTGGCACAATCTAATGTTAATTAACTGAAGCTTTTTATTCCCACCCTCATTTCTCAACTGAAGACATCATGGAACGCAAGAATCACAGAATCATAAAATTGTTTAGGTTGGAAAAGACCCTTAAGATCATTGAGTTAAATTGGTAAGCTAACATTGCCAAGTCCACCAATAAACCGTGTCCCTAAGTGTCACTTCTACACATCTTTTACATACCTCCAGGGATGGTGATTCAACCACTTCCCTGGACAGCCTGTTCCAATGTTTGATAAGCCTTTTGGTGAAGAAATTTTTCATAATATCCAATCTAAACCTCCCCTGGTGCAACTTGAGGCCATTTCCTCTTCTGCTATCACTTGTTACTTGGGAGAAGAGACCGACACCCACCTCACTACAGCCTCCTTTCAGGTAGTTGCAGAGGGCAATAAGGTTTTCCCTGAGCCTCCTTTTCTCCAGGCTAAACAACCCCAGTTCCCTCAGCTCCTCCTTCACTGATTACTTTTAAAAGGAGCTAATATGAGATGACTGCATTTAGCTGGACTGTATCGTCAGACCTGTACACCAATCCAACCTGTTCACCTTGCAGCACAGGTGGAAATAGAAATGCACTTACTTAACAAGTGGGAGATGAAGATTGAGGTAATGGCTGACCTGAGCTGGGAGAGGACCTCTCATTTGAAACTGTGTAAGAGATAATGGGTGGGGAATGGTAAGTCATGGGAGGTCTTGAAGATGAATAATGATATTTGAGGCAACAGAAAAATAGAGTGCATGGAGCTACTAAAAATTATTCTGTGTTAAAAAAAAAAAAAAAAAAAAAAAGGTCAAGAAAAAGATCTGAAATAAATGTAGTCAAGACAGTAGTTGTTTAGCATGGCAGTAATTCAGAAGTAAGCTGCAGAGATCCTATGCAAGGGCTTTTGTTTTGGTGATGCAGAGTGAAGATGGTGTAAAGGAGAGACTGCAGCAACAGAATTAAGCAAGACTATGCACTCTGGTGGTGAGGAAGCAAAGGAATGACAGTCAAAGAATACTTGGGCAAGACTGGAGGGACAGCAAAGTGTAATGATCCAACAGAATCACAGTTAATGTCTCAAACATCCAATAAAGAACTTCAGTAAAGAGAACCGGAGCTGTGATGGGAAGATGCAGCAAGAAGAGAGGGCCTCTTGGAGGTGGGACTGCACTTTTCTGAGGCTGGACTTCACTATTTTGAGTGACTCAGTAAAGAGCCAATAGAGAAGCTGTTTTCATGACATGTGCTGGGAAGAAAGGTCAGACACTGGTCAGACCTGCAGGGAAGGGTGGGAGTAGCTCCCCAACAACCCCCAAGCCCACCAACCCATTTCCAAAAGACTCTGAAGGTACAAACTACACGTGCGCCAAAGCCGAGAACTCTAGAAGCTCAGACTGCTTAATTAGCCTAATGAGTCCAAGTACCTGCCTGGAGGAGGGGCAAGGGATTACGAAAGGACATGAATCAAAGCCCTGAGTGGCAGTGCCCCTCTGGAACTGGACCTTTAGGCTGGCTGGACCACGTGAGAACTGGGACTGGTGAAATCTTTCCTTTTTGTCTCTGTCCTTCTCTCTTCGCCCTCTTTTCCTCTTTCTCTCTCCTTTTCTCTCCCACTCTCTATCCCTATATCCCTGCATACAAGGCAAGGCTTGCCCGGGGCATGTTTTAGGCTTGTCAGTGCACATTCACTTTGTGGCTTGTCAGTGTGCATTGTAAGATTTGCAGTTTGTTGGTTTAAGCTGTGGGGTTTACTGCTTGTGGCGGAGGTTGCAAGGCTTACTGACAAAGTTTCATGCCAATATCTGTTGTGAACAAATAATATCTAGGTTTTTGAGTTGAAGAATCCCTGGTGGTGTTTCACCTTAATCCTGTTTTGGGAATCAGCAAATCTGAGTTGCCATCCCAAGAAATTGGAACGTGACAAAAGGATAATAGTGTCATTAACACAGACTCGAGGGAAAACAGTGGAATACAAACTCATATGAAGATATGTTGTGGGAATGAAAAATAAACTACATAAAACTTGTCTGTAACCTAACCTCTTGGTGAAGGGTAACCCAAATCCAGGTGTATGGAATACAGACTTCAGTTAAAGTCAAATACATTCATTTTCTACAAATAAAGGAAGAAGCTGAACTACAGATACTTTCCCAAGATCTCTGACATCTAGCTTTGCCAAAAAATCTTTAAATTTGAATAGTAAAGCATACATTAAGCTATGATGGTTAAACAACATTACTAGGTATACTACCTATTTCTTGGACTCTGTTCCTTACAATTCCCTGGTAAAGCTTGTCGCAGATTTATCCAGTGATATTAAGAATATGACTGACTCCAAAGATTAAAAAAATAATAAAAAAGGAATTGTACTTGACTGTTGACTCTGAAGATAAAATTTTCTTCATATATTGACTCACTTTAGATATTACAATAGGTTTAGGAAATAGTTACATTTTGACTAGTTTAGTAATAGCTCCTAAAGCTGCAATACTTATCAGTACTAAATTTCAATTAATAAAGCAGGCACCACATTTAGTCAGGAAATATATTCTTCTCACAGAGTAGCAGAGCTAAGAGAATTAAAGCATCTTGATGTTTTTACCTAAGAAGTTTTACTTTGGCAGTAATTACAGACAAATGATCTATTGTTAGACCATTATTTTATTCCAGTATTGTAATTTTTGGACCTTGGACCAAAAATGGTAAATATAGAAATCTGAGAATGCCCTAACTGTTCCATTGCCTTTCTCAACATGGCTTATTTTATACAAAATGATAGCTGATTTTTGTAATTTTTGTTTTCTTCTTTTTACATTAAAAAATAAGCAAAAAGTAATAACTGCATGAACTAAATGCATGTGATAACACTTTATCAACCCTGCATTTCTTGAATATAAGTTGTGGAGACACAAACAGGTGTATCAGTAGCAAAATATGTTTATATTTTTAGGGGAAAAAAGCCAATTCATAAGATACATAACATTTTCAGAAAGCTATCAATCAAGTACATGAATTGCACATCACCTGTAATTCACAAAATAATTATTTTAAGTTATTAGCAAAACAAGGATTTTCGTTTTTAACTGATGGCTACTAAAAATACCTAAAAAGGAATAATCTGCTTAGAATATGTACAAACATCACGCAGATTAGTTCCTTGATGCTCTCCCACTGCATATTACACATTATGTGTTAAAATGCAAGTAATTACACAGGTTTCTATAATGGACAGTAATATTTGAAACATTTGGATTTCTTTTCGCACGAACTGTTACATTTTCAGTTTGATTACATCTCCTTTCCATTGAATCAGTTATCCATGTTATGAAAAACATCTCTATTCTTGTGATGTTGTGCAGACGTTTAATTTGTTTTCAAGAAAATCACTATAAACTAATTTGCTACTCTGCAAGAATTTGGTGAGATGCATTAATCATGCCAGAATCTAATTTGGTCTTGTAAACCTATTTTTGTAGAAGAGAAAAAAATCTACTTGGAGTACTGAAGAAGCACTATTTTCACTTACTTTTAGCAATACCTGGGTTAATACAAACAAAATTATAATTGGTTTTGTTTAGAAGTCAGTATCACGGCTGTGACACAGTTGGGGTTAGTTTATGAACTTCTCTATAGTAATTAGACACATTTGGATTGCAAAATCCTCCTCCAGACAAGTACATTTGAGGTTACTTGTACAGCATTATTTTACTATTTGTCTTTATCTTTAGCAATCTCCTTTTATTGTGATAATGCATGCCAATCAGAGAAAAATAAAGATAAGAAAAATTTATGAAATTGTGAGCTTGAGTTACAACAGTTTTAAAGCTTTTTACCCAAATCTGTTCATGAAGTTGGACTGTTTAAACACTGCGATGAAAACTAAAGCCTTACTAGACATCATGAGTAGGCTGAAAACCTGTGGGACAGATTTATCATTCGTATAAATAGAGTGTGATCAACCGTCTATTAATACAGTGCTGAACTATCATTTCATGTAATTAAGTAATCAGAATATCTGCATGTGTGTGTGTGTGCATATATGTGTATAAGTATCTGGGAAACAGAAAGAAAGTTCGAACACAACTGAGCAATCAGGAGAACATTTAGAAGGCAAGAAGGCAGAGGCATCACCAGGGTTTGCTTCCCTCCAGAGGGGCCTTACTTGCAGGGGCTGATTTAAAGCAGATTTCTTCCTGTCTGTAGAGGAAATCTGGGGTGATTAAACTCACCAGGTGAAATTCAGTTTTTGTGAATACCTCCCAAATGTTCCATCTGGGTCATAATGTATATTGTTAAGATTTGCAGCTTTACTATTCTTCTCCTCAAGACAAAACATGCAGCCTTAAAGACAATAGGTTTAAGGGCCCAAAAGGGGCCAATTCTGTCCCCACTGGAGAGAAAACAATACTACTTACATTATCATTTACTTTTAAGGAAGAAGATCAGAGCAATAACCCTCAAAGATGCTGTTTCTCACTATTGCACCTTTATTTTGCAGGTGCTAGGGTTTTTTTCACTGTTAAAAACTGTATTTAAACCAGAAAGTGATGAACATGTTCATGTAAACAAATTTTTACAGTTCACCAGAAATTCAATAGGATTGCAGCTTAATCAGAAATAGGCATAATACTTGCAGTGGTTTCCCATAATGCATTCTCACTTATAAGTTTTGCTTTCCAAGGTTGATGAAGCACTGGTGTTGTTTTCCATTTCCAACATACTGCTGCAATATATCATCGCTCTAACCACTGTTTGGCTTGTAATTTGGTTCTGGCCAAATAACAATGCCAGTTTTTCAGTATTCTGCTGATTTCCACAATTAGGTATTCAGTACATCCCCATGTACATAGCCAGCAGTCACTCTGACAAAACAAATGATCTTGGGAGTGTAACGAATAATTAAGTCAACAGGACAGAAAGCACGCTCAGAATTTTAAACCATATTTTGAAATATTACTAGAGTGACAACTTTAGGGTCCCCAGGATCTTTAACGTAAGGGTATTCGTAGTTTCAGTACCTATTAATGTCTGAGAATAAGGAAAAATTTAAAAAATTACACAAATTCTACCAGTATTAGGATGGGTCCATCAGCAAAGCTAGCATCAGCTTATACAGAACATTGATTTTTATTAATTTTAGCAGAAAAGCTAGGTAAAAGGCTGAAAAGCTCAAAGCATTAAAACCAAATATTTTCAAACCCAAAGATTTTACAGAAATGGTCCTACTAGAATCCTTATCAGCACTGAAAGAGAATAATTCTGAACTGGATTCCAGGATATAAAGGCAAGCTATACAGCTACTCATTTATTCTTTCTTCAATCTTCTATATTAGCTCGAACACACTATATTATGACTTTAAAAGGCAAAATGACACACTTAGACCTGGTTACTGTCAAAATGTATGTAAATAGAGTTCCATTTCAAACATTGCATGTTCATTAATGATTACATACACTTGGTCCTGAACAGTCAACACAGATAAATATCAGTAAAATTATAGTAGCAGAACACCATGTCTGTTTGTGTGACATATGCAGGTAGAGCAAATGCCAGAAACTGTGGATAGTAATACTATGACTGTGTATCACTGAAAATATATCATATGCCCTAGGCGTGCTTCCTGGTTTGGAGAAGAAAAACTATAAACCTGACGGTAGATAGTCACAGCTTGGAATCTAGCTCTGTGTGTACTCACACTCCAACACATAGCACTCATTGTCTCATTTACCAATCCCATTAAACAATTTGAAAGAACTAGTCTGGTACAAAGATAACAGAATGATGACTTTTGCCACTTAAAACATTCCTCCAGATGTCCTTTGCATCTAAAGGATGTAACTGGAAAAAACTGAGAAAAGTCCTCCTGGCACACTAAATTCAGGTTCAGTGTTTCTCCTTTTAGGAACAATATCCACAAGAGGTGCAGGAGCTGTGAAATATTCCTCTCTTGGGATCAGATTTTACATAAATCTCAGCGTGATGTGCTCATCACCTTTTTATACAACAAAGTAAAATCTCTCACTCGATTCCTGTTGAACAGGACTCATGCTACTAAATGGATGTGAAAGTAAAAGGTAGAAACCAAGTGAAAGATACAGTCCAGACATTCTCATAAAGTCCATTTCCCCGCAATTTGAGCTCCCAGAAGATGAACGCAATGAAAATAAACCTTTAGATACTGAAGAGCTGCTACAGCAGCCCTTCTTCATCGCTAGTCATGGCAGTAAGAAATGGCAGAAATTAAACCAGGGAGAAGAAGGTGTGACAAGAGATACACTCTGCTTGGAGTTTTCCAATGTCAGGATGGTTCTTTGAGACAACATGCAAAATTCAGAGCAATTCTGCAAAGTGTTCTTCACCATATTTTCATTAAAAACTAATGTGCTGTATAAAGTGTCACGCTGGCTTCGTATTTCCAGGATGTGATTAGAAGCTAGCTTTCATTTATGTATTTTCAAAAAGTTTTTACTATGTGATGAAGGAGAAACAAACCTTCAGCAGGACATTAGAATTCCCTCACTGCAATTTTGTTAAATCTCCCATCTGTTTTTTAAAAGCAGAAATTATGTTGAGTCTTCTATTTTCTATTTAACTACTGACCGTTTCCCCCTCTATTTTTTTCTCATATGCTTTTTGATCACATGTGAAAAACTTAGCTTCAGTTCTCTCATTTCCTGATTTTCTATATTTCAATTATACTTTAATGGCTATACATACAGTGATGATGATACAAGAGTGTGTTGTGAATGAAATCTGTTTTGTACTATCCCAGATTCTGAGAACTGCTACAATTTGAGTTGCTTTCTTCCGTAGCCTCTGAAGTGCCTTCTATAATATAATATAATAAACCCTGAATCTGCTCTTCACTTTGCAATGCAATCCAGCATTCTGTTTCCCATAATGCTGCTACATTATGATTTGCAACTATAAATAATTATCCTAAGTTATAAAGCTAAAATATAAAACTTTAAAGCAATACCATTAGATACCATACACTTGAGACTCCGAAGCAGCCATAAGCAAACAATGATTTTCATAAAGAATAGAAAAGAAGGTGATTATGAAAAGCATGCTTCCTGCTTAGGATTAGTTCATCAAAAGCTTTCTGCAAGTTTGGGTGCAAAGAATGGAAATAGTAGGTAATCAGTGGCAAACTGTACCTTGTTTCTAAGAGGTGGGGCACCACATTTTATGATCTCTATCTTAAAAGGTGAGGGGAAGAAAAAACAGTTGTGGGAATGGGATTTGACAATGTGTGAGGTTCAGAAATAGAAGGTACTATTCCCCCAAAGGGGAAGCGTCAGAGACAAGAGGGACTTATCTAAACCTCTGTAAGTCTTGTGTCCAGATGTGTGAACTTGTGAGTTGATTTTGTTTGTTCTGTCTTGTCTGGACAAGCATTCAAAATAACAACAGTGGATTATACAGGATTCCTGGCTTTTTGCTACAGTATTTTTCATTGCCTTCCTTCAAAATAGCCCTCCATTTTCCATTCTTATTTTCGCTTCTTCATCTTCTACTAAGCTTGAGTCCCCACACTATTTAACAGCCTTTACAAACTACTTATTTTTCTCTACCTAGACGTCCAATAATCAGGAATTTTCTTTGTGAATCTGATGTTAGTTAGTAAGACTACTCTAATTCCCTTACACATCCTTTGTCTCTTTGGATTGTACTAGTGTGAGGAGGTGTTGTTGGTATGGCAGGTTTTAAAAACTGCAAACATCTTAATAATCACTTATATTATTTGCCTTTCTCCTGACTTCTCATTTTAGTGGGCAATTCTTTTTGAAGAAAAATACACACGTCTGCTATTTACAAAGGGAGATAAAAATAACTGTTCACATTTGAACTATGAGCTAATTATTTCTTTAAGAACGATGAAGTAGATTGTGAATAATCTAAATACAGCTAGCCTTATTTCATTATTTGGGTCCCACATGTGCTTTAAGAACAATATTTATATTCAAGATTTTAAAAGCTGTGTGCTAACTAGTGCACATTTTTTATGCAACTTTTCATCTTTGATGTCTTTAACTGTACTTTCACTACTCGTGCTGCAAAAGGGACATAAATGTGTTTTTCTCACTGGGATGGCCTCAAGGATACAGCTATACTTTGTGTCAGTTTGAGATGTGCATGAAGCTGCTGAAGGTCCACAGAGGCTGAGGCAGTATGGTTTAAGTCCTTTCCAGATCCACTGGGATGGATTTCAAGGGGAGGGAAGTAGGGAATTTGGTCCAGGAGGCTCTTGCAGGAACAAGGAGCCTTTAGGGTAAGCTATGTCATTGCTGTGCTCTGCTGAAGCTGCATATGCTCAGCAATTTAAACAACTGGGTGCTTCATCTAGGATGAAGTCACGATGCAGTCTTTACATTTTCATCTGTCTTCCTGCTCTTTTCCTTTCTATTTACCCATGTAAAATCAATCTATTGCCCTGAAACTTGCCTCTTCTGGTCCATGTCAGGAGTTGCACTGGGTCCAGACAATGAGAATTTTTTAGCGAAACAAATGCTTAACCATATATGAGCCCGTTAAGAGATCCAAAGCTTGGTAGAAGAAATCTAGCCATCAACATTGAAAGCCTGATTTAAATAAGTTGAATTTTCACACCTTTTTTTTTTTTTTTTTTTTTCCCCCAAACCACTAACAATTTCAAGTCATATTTTAGAGTTTTCATTTACAAAATCAATGCTTACTGACCTTTCCATAATGGCTTTAATATGAAGACAAGAGATGTGTCCAGGGAGGAAAAATAGTATTAAAATACTGAGCTTGTTATCTCCAAAGTGCTACACAGAAATTAACTAATGCATGCTAATTAACTAGTTTGCTTAGGTTTAGTGCAATGATTGTTTCCTAATGCCATCATTCAATGAGATGGTTTGGTATCACACTGAAGCCAGGACAGCTCTTCTTAAAACATAATGAACTTAACATTTTTGTGTTCCCCACTGAAAATAATGTAAGTCTATTTAGAGTATTCTGATTATTTGCAAAAGACCACTACTTTTGAAGAAACATTTTGAAATCAAGATATGCTTTGAGTTAGTGAAAGACTGCAATACTAGGCAAAACCATAATGGATTCTTGTTGGCTAGGTTGGATGAGGATGGAGCTACAGACATTTCACCTGGGATGACTACTCCGTTCTGCATAAATTTCATAGGCACTGACCCCTCACAGAATCTTAGGAGCAAATAGCTCAGCAAGTACTTAGGGAAAGTGCTATCCTCTCTGTGGGGCTGTCCCTTTCCTACTCCTTTGGGGAAGTGAGAGAACAAACAGACTTTTCCTGTGGGTTTATCAGAGGACCACACTCCATGGACAGTTGCATGGCATGTACAATTCCAGTGTTTTTAGGCTAGATTAGGTACATGTTTGTACACCTCTCAGTGTAATGAGGTTCCAAGCCACAGTGAAGCCTCTGAAAGCCTCAAGAATATAAAAAAAAAAATACCAAATATTAGTAATAAATAGAAATTAAACTGGTAGCATTACAGGTATCCATGAAGCTTTGGAATGACTATAGGAAAGCTGGCACAATATCACTGGCATGACATATACTGAAACAGCTTAGAAAAGCAATCGAAAAAAATCCAATATGAATATAATGAATGAGCCTTTATTCCACATATGAAAGTGCTTCTGATACTGACAAAAGAAGGTACAATATTTATCATTCTAGGATCACAGGGGACAAAACAACAATATTAAATCATGAGAGGTTTTATTTGTGAATTGGCATTGTTTTCTGTCCCTTGTGTTACCAGGATGATAAATGCTTTCCTTTGTGTATGAAAGAAAAGTTTTGATACTGGCTGTGCATTCCATATATTCATGCTACAGTTTTTTGAGCGGTTTGGTTAAATCCTCATAAGTACCAATGTTTATATTAAAGGTGCTAATAAGCATTTTGGGGTGGTGGTTGTTTGTTTTCTTCCTCCTCCACAGTTTATTTGAGAGTCTACTTCATGATATTTTATTTTCTAGGGCAGATGAAACAAGATTCAGTAATCAGAGTTCTTAGGATAACTGGTGGGAATATTGCAGAAGCACAATATGATCAAAGCGAATGGAAAAGCAATCCCCAAATGACTAAGGGCAAAACTGCACCAGTCCCAGAATTACAGAAAGAGCTGATGTGTATGAGACATATTAAACAGTTGCATTTGAATTTTTAATATAGAAAATAAATGTCACAGAGTTTTTATGAAGAATTCGTTTGTTTTGAATCCAGGTCATCTGCTACACCTTGCCATGATTATACCTATTACTTTTCATCCATCTTTAACTCCTGCCAAACACTCTAGGAGTTGCAACATCTGATAAGAGGTTACATTTCTTTTAATATTTTTCTTACATTTTATGTTTTCAAAAGCTAGCACAGAACATTCCAGTGATCACATGAGAGTTAACATACTTTGTTGTGAATATTTTCAAATGCAAACAATTTCTTCTGGTTTGCACAATTCAGGATGAATACGGTGCATCACTGTGCCATCTAATGTGACTCAGCTTTGAGAGCTTCAGGGCTTGGTTCTGCCTTTGGTGCCCTAAGTACACATGGCTGAATTTGTTTAGACAGTAAATACTGAATGTGTAAACAAATATATAACTATTAACCTGATTTCCAAAGATATATAAGTGTGACCCCAAGAAAGGATTATTTGTAATGTTACAATTCTGTGCATGCTCTGAATGCTGGGGAAAAACTCCTAGAACACAGCCAATTTTATCACATGGATTTCAATTGCTAGGTTAGATGTACTTAAGAATAATATTTAAAATTACACAGAGATGCATTCTATATATGTTACGTATTACAGCGTGCATAGATAGAACAGCTCTTCAACACAGCATGACGGGTTTTCATTTCCTTTTTCAGTGCAGTTGGTATTACTGTTATTCAGAGATATTCCTGTAACTCTATCAGCCCCAGCCAGGGATACAGATCCCACTGTGTTGGGTGTTACATGTGAGTACTGCACCAAAGAACTTACAATCCAAACAATTTTTCACTGTGCTTAAATTTTCATGTTAAAAGAAACATATTCACAGACCTCCTTAACCCACAGACTTTTAAAGTCAGGCTTAACATTAAAATTTAGCTAGACTTTTCTTTTATGCAATAACCTACTGAGCAATAAAAATTCTGCAAATCACTATCAGGTCTCAGTTACAGTGTGTAGTTCAGAGGCTTCAAATTATATTTCTGACATCCTGTTACTCAGCTACTACTGAGTAGACCTTTGTAAATAGCTATATTAATGATGTACAAGAAAAAAACACAATCTACCTCACTCCTGTCTATCTATATTGGCCTTGCAGTTCTAACTCAAGTAAGAAGATGTTATTTTATTTTAAAAAATGTCGATATAAATGCTGTATAGATCTATGGAGCAATACAGGCTGGGCTATGCATAGATTGAGATCAGACCTGAGGAGAATGATCTGGGAGTATTAGTGGATGGAAAACTGACTGTGAGCCAGCCCCGTGCGCTGGCAGCCCAGAACCCACCCGTGCCCTGGGCTGCAGCCAGAGCAGGGGGGGCAGCAGGGGCAGGGAGGGGATTCTCCCCCTCTGCTCCGCTCTGGGGAGACCCCCCTGCAGTGCTGGGGCCAGCTCGGGGGCCCCCAACAGCAGAAGGACACGGAGCTGCTCGAGCGGGGCCAGAGGAGGCCACGGAGATGCTGGGGGGGCTGGAGCAGCTCCCCTGGGGGGCCGGGCTGAGAGAGTTGGGGGGGTTCAGCCTGGAGAAGAGAAGGCTCTGGGGGGACCTTCGAGCGGCCTCCCAGGGCTTAAAGGGGGGGCAGGAGAGGTGGGGAGGGACTCTGGATCAGGGGGTGGGGGTAGGATGAGGGGTAACAGGTTTAAACTGCCAGAGGGCAGATTTAGATGAGCTCTAAGGCAGAAATTGTTCCCTGTGTGGGGGGTGAGGCGCTGGCCCAGGGTGCCCAGAGCAGCTGTGGCTGCCCCCTCCCTGGAAGGGTTCAAGGCCAGGTTGGACGGGGCTGGGAGCCCCCTGGGCTGGGGGAAGGGGGCCCTGCCCGGGGCATCAGTAGGAGCCAGATGATCTTTAAGGTCCCTTCCAACCCAACCCAACCCATTCTGTAATTCTGTGATTAATCAGTGCTTTGAGGTTTGTTGTTTTTTTGGGGTTTGTTTGTTTTTTTTTTTTGTTTGTTTGTTTTTTTTGTTGTTGTTTTTTTTTTTTTGTGAGAGACAACTGGGCTAAATTATTGTAAAAACTAATAAGTGAATAAGCTGGAAAAATTCAATGGCTTGTGTCGTTAATTTTAGTATCAGAATGAGTGAATGAGTTTTATTTTCAAAATAGTTTATGCTTAGAGTTAAGCATAGAATACTTAGGTAAAAAAAGATTTGTAGTTTCGAACAGATTGTAAGATCAGCACAAAATTTCCAGGAAACTTTCAGGACCTATGCAAAGAGTTTTGTGTAGAAAATCACACATACAGAAGTTACAATGAAAAGTCAAGAAGCTTCCAGATTTTGATAGATTTCAGGCTGGATGTGTCGAAAGATAAGCCCTGACACTGGCAGGCAGTCTACCCCTGAAAATTTAGACTCTATATACAGAGATCTTCAGGTAAACCAATTTCTACTTTCACCTCTGCCTCCAAATGCTGGTCTCAAAGGACTTCATTTCAGCCAAGACCTGTCAAAACCCCCAAATGCTTTTCATTATGAATTCCTTCTGTATATTCTCTGTCGTCTGTTTTAAAATAATAAATTCACAACCAATTTATTTTTGAAAAGGGAGAGAATCACTTGAACTTATCCCCTGATTTTGTTATTTCAACATGTAAAATTGAGGGCATATTTAAAATTGTTGTTTGAAGTCTTTGCTTCATATGCCCTTTATGGACTCTAAAGTAGCAACAGGTTCAGAAGAAGTTATAAAAAAAAATAATTCTCAGTAGGATGACTATGAGACATTAGGGGTGTGCTCCGGTCAGTGCATATCCTTTTAAATCATTAATAATAATGGTAATTCACTCACAAACATCCAGCACAGACTATGTGCTCTGGTGTTTTTAATTGGTGTTACGAAATAATAAAATGATTTTTTATATTCTGATGTATCTGGGGGGGGGTGGAATTCAGGACATTTCTAAAATTCCTTCGAGAGATGATTCTGTAGAGTTTTTGTCAGCATCAAGAGAGGAAAATCCACAAGAACCGTACTGCTGGATTAAGAAGACAGCAGTGGTTACATTACCTAAAAAGCAGAAAAAACTCTTTTCAAATAACGTGTAGAAAAGGAGCTTAGTTTGGATGAAGCAGTTGCAAGAACACCTTAATGGGGGACAAGAAAGCAATTAACAATGAAAAGTCACTGATGCAAAAGATAGTCCTAGAGATTAAAATCTTATTGAAACAAATGCTTCTCTACTTGATCATAATGAATTGAGCTGAAAGATCTGCAAAACCAGTTCACTGAACACATGAGAAGAAAATAATAATTTGTTACTCAATTATAATACAAAGCTTTCTGACCAACACACTGCTCTACAGCATCAGTTAAATAGAAATATGAATCTTGGGTAAACTGAATAACACAATAGGAGAATGGGGCATAGTATTATTTGAATTTGCAATGTGATAATGATGAAAATATATACAGATATATCAATTTGTACAGTGCTTTAAAAACACAGGAAGAATATGCTTTATCCCAAATGGATAAACAAAACATTAAAGGGAACAGAGATGAAATGGGCATAGCAGGAAGGATAGGGCAGGGGTAGATGAAGCTAATAGCGTAGGGAAGGAAGGTGCAG
Organism: Tyto alba; assembly: GCF_018691265.1. NCBI lineage: Eukaryota > Metazoa > Chordata > Aves > Strigiformes > Tytonidae > Tyto > Tyto alba. Next base: position 8,832,101 of record NW_024881261.1, read on the forward strand.
TGATGGAGCTAAAATGAACATGGGGCAACTGGGGAATATTCTGAAATGAGAGAAATTGCAGAGACAGAAGTGTGAAAGAGAAACATTAAGAAGTGAACACTGAGAGAAGGACATTACATGTGTGGGAACAGCCTGCTTAAATTATAGAAATCCATCAGATCAAGGTAGATTGGGTCTTTGTAATGACGACAAAGGTCTCAAATGCATCTTATCTGCCTTTAGGCACTTTGAGACATCGAAATCTGGAAGTTATCACATTGGATCTGAAAAATCAGTAGAGAGGCATGTCCAAAGAGGAATCAAGGTTGTAGGTGGGCTGAATTGCCCTTTGACAGAAACTTTAAGAAAGAAACATAAGTGATCAAATTAGTAACACATCTAAAGTAATATGCACAGATTATGTGAAACCTTTGGATTAGACGGGACTGCTATAAAAGAGATTAAAGGATGGAACAATAAACATAAATATCTGAAAAAATAGCTATCACAGGGAATTGTTATTGAACGTTTCCTTACAATGCACCCCTAACGGGTCCCAGGTTCTTCAGTGTTGCTATTTAGGGTAAAATGTGGCAATGACAGATGTAGACATAACAGAACAGTCAGCAGTGGTGAAGATGGTATCCATAGGAAAAAAAAAATCTTTGTTTTTTAAATTAAATTTAAATATCTTTTCTTTTTAGTTGCTTTGCTACTATACCAAAATATGAAGTTACACACCTGGAACAATAATGTGGGATATACCAAAACCAAAGCAGTGGATTCAGAAAGGCTCTCCAATTCATGTCAGGTAAGGGGAAATAACCTAATTACATTTTTGGAAGTTCTAAGGACAGAAGGATCATGTACTAAAAGGGATCTTTCACCCTTTCATCAAGAAAGATTTAACATCCGGGTCTAAAGCTTGCACTCAGCAAACCTAAATGAGGTGACACTAAAGGACCTTTGATTAACAAATCATCAGAGTAGGTAAGTCAGTGATTCACATCTTAAATTCTGTGAAAATAAGGAATCAAGCAGATACCCTAGAAGGTCAACAGACTTGGAGGCAGACCATCAGAAGAAGAACCATGAGAGAAAAGCACTGGAAGGAACATACATAAGTTAGAGCAATTACAAAAAAGCCAAAGTGCCTTGTTAAAAATCAGGGGGGTTTATATATATACACACAGTTATTCCAGTTGAACATATTTCACTAAAAATTTGCTGACAATGTAATCTGTCAACATCACAAACTGAAGAAGTCCGAAGAGGCGTTTCAGTAATTTCAGGAGGAAACAAATTATCTGAAAATATGGATTTCTACACTGTCTAGTAAATAAAATAATTTTAACAAATGAAAACAAACCCATAAGTTTCTAGATGAGAAAAATAAAATTGAAATCATCAAATCATCGATACATTTTGGGTTTGTCAGTCTGTAAACAATCAACATAAATCCCACCTGAAATTAAGTTGTAAATACAGATTTTCAGATCACCATCTACTTGCATTTCTGCCACAAAAACTTTGAAGAAACGCAGTTGTGTGTTCACACTGAAACTGTGTTTTCTAATACTCCTAGTGATGTGCTACAAGCTGTATGTGATTCAGCTGATGAACCTTGCCCCTTAATAGGGACAAACCCAAGGGTTAAAACTTAAGTATAAACCAAAGACATGGCCAATCAAAGCAGAAAATGCATTGCCTACAGAAAGGTCTTCCTATATTTGGGGAATTAAAGAGAAAAGCTTATGTGCAGATATCAAAAAGAAGTTGTAATTCTTGTTCAAAAGAAAAATTTTTTTTTTTTTTTTTTAAGTAGGACTGTAGCCCTTCAGAGGTATCTTTTCCTTATCACATGTTCTGCTGTTAAAAAAGCTCTGTACTCCACGCCAGAAATGTACAAAGCCTGTCCAGGAACCAGAGGGTGAGCATATAGTTGTACATTGTGGTTTTTACTGTGATAATGAAATTAAGTTTTAGACATTTGCTGCATGACTAATCTCTCTTGGTTACATTTTGAAGTTTTTCAGTTAATGGTTAGTTAATGATGCACAAGGCCTCCTCTTTGGGGTTCTGCTGTCTCCTGTAGAAAAGGATAGCTGGACTTCAGTGCACAGCTTCCACTGCCAAGACTTGTCCATATTAGATTGGTCCTTGTTTTCCCTTAGATGCATGCGATAGAGATACAGTGAACCTCAACACTGGACACAGCACTCTGTGGAGCCACGATCAGACAAACTCAATTTCTTCCTCTTGAAAAGGGAGCTTTGAGGGGAATTGTCGCTGTCCAAGAATAACAGCCTGCCGTATCAAAAAGGGGAAGAGAAGTGGGTGTTCAGTGCTGAAAGAACAGACTGGGACTGCATGGATTTACTATCTGTTGGACTTCCTCTTGATTTAAGAAAAATTCCTCATAGTGTTAACATCTTCCTGGAGTTATGTACAAAAATGCTTACCATCAAGTCAATGTATCTACTGCTTGCTTAAACTTTTGCACAAGTATCTTAATCAGGACCTTACAGAGATGCATACTGTCAGTAGGGGAAATATCTAACCGTTAGTGGAAGCATCTAATAGAACTCCTAGGAGATTCACATGATTTTTTCCTTCCCTACAGTTGTCTTCCATGAAAATATTTGTGGAAAGAGGTGATCTGGCCACAGGTTTCAGGACTGCAGAGTGACCCTCAAGCACAGCAGGCATTCGCTTTAAGCCAGTTTTCCACCAGCATGTGCAACTATGCAACTGTGCACATGAAAACAAAATATTATGCAAATCTCTTTTACAAACTGAGGCTAATAGGAGTATCTAGACCAGAGATGCACAACAAGGATGCAAAGCTCTTTATAAAATGACTGAAGGGAAATTAGCATTACAAACATACCCATAACAAGGGATCCTTTACTGCTACAATATATAAAACAGCACTGTGCTATTCAGCAAGCACTTGTAAGGTATGTGTCAGGAGTGGGAAATTCTTTGTTCAACTCTCTGGGAATATACAGTGACACAATATAACTGAAACTGGAAAATATAATAAACATACCCATATGTTCATAACCTTGAACAGAGTTATCCACCACAGTATATCCTCCTGTGCTTTGGTCCCAGTATGGTAAGGTTTACTTTAGGATTTTAATCTGATCATGCATACCCCTAATTGTTTAAACTATAATTATAGAAGTTAAATTGTTTTGCCTTCTACAAAAAATGTGCTTTGGAGAGACCAAAACAGAAATTAAATGCATGTAAAATAATAGAACTATTTCAATGGTACTAATTGCAAAACAATTTTAAAAAGCATCTTTTGATGAAATAATTGTTTTAATTATACCGTATACTTAGGTTTACCAAATATAAACACTTCAGCTTTTAGCATTAAGATAATTTCATGTGTACTGTTTTCCCACACTTTATTTCAGAGCATAAATAAACTAGAAATATAAATCACTGCAAAGGACATCTGAACAAAACAAAAGGAAATGTGTTTATCTCTCTACACGTAACAGGAATCTATCATAGTATACTGTTAATATAGCTAAATGCAAACAGGCAATTCATGAATTGCCTAAGAGAAACCTTAATATTAGGGCAGTAGTATTAGGGAGACCAAACTTTAGGTCATTCAGAAATGGCATCTGCCCATGCAGGGATCTGAGCAGAGCTCATCAAGGTCCTTCCGGCTGTAGGACGACTGCATCAAGGCAGGTCTTCTTGCAGGGAATTTTCTCAGTGGAAGTCTTTGCAAAGGACAAGGTTCCCATGACTGCCTGCCTTAAATTTACAGATTCATAGATGGTTCATTTCAAAACCAAAGGGAGATGCTTCTTGATTGCACACTGTCGCAGACCATAAATTCACCATGGTACATTGTCCATTGTCTCAAGAAGAAATAAATGCAATAATTTTTATTCATGTGGCAGCAACTTTTCACAGGATTGGTCTTAAAATTTTCTTTGAGGGTGAGACACCTAGAAAAGGTGTTAAAAATCAAATACGGTAGTAGGGAAAATTTATTCAATAAAATTACTATTAAAGGTAGTTAAATGATATCCTTAACCAAATACCTCAGAATTGGTATTGTCTTTATTGTCAAATGGATACAGACATAGAAAATGTCTTGTGACTCTGGGTAGAAAGGGGAGGGGAAATGAAATATTTGTGATACAAAATGAACATGGAAAGAAGATGTTAGCAAGACATTGCACAGGTAGACATGCTCTGGCAGAATTATGAACATTTTTACAGCTGTAAAGCACTCAAATCTCTTAGTTTAAAAATATGCCTGTAAACAACTGCTTTGTATTATTCTGTGAAGCAACTACAGTAACAACTGCTTGTATTCTCACTGCTGGCAAAAGCTCAACACACAGCAGTGAGGAGGCTTTTGCTTCAATAAAAATCATGGTATCACTCATGAAATTTTAGAATTATAGGTCCTTCACAAGACAAAAAAAATCCTTCTGTGCTCTGATTGCTGAATCAGTTAGTGTAAATAGAGCAAAAACAGAGGAACAGCTTAGCAGGATTTTAAGTAGTCTATTATCTCTACATTGCATTCTCTCTTGCACTGCACCTCAGTACATACACAATACTTCCGTGTTGGTCTTGCTTTCACCTTGTAACCCACCAATCAAACTGGTTGAAGGATGCCAGAGACTAGCGTATCTGTTTAAACTTTCCCACCTGGCAATTGCACTTCAATTTTTTTTCTAGCTGAAAAATTTATCTCATTGAGCTTTTCTGTGAGGAATGTTATTTTAAATAGCATTACAGATTAATTCATATTTTCAACTCATTGAATTTCCACACTGCCCTTGAAATTTGTTCCATTATGAGGAAAAAAACTAATCTTCTACAACATATTTTATTATGAAGATAATGTTGAAGCTTTCAGAAGAGCTACGTGTCAGATCTTCAGCTGGTATTAATGGATGCCCATTTAATACAGGCAATGGGTTAATCTCAAGTTTGACTAGCTGGGATTCTGGTTCTCCTTCTGTCTATCTAGCAAATCACTAAACTCTTAACTGTTACCACTTTCAGAATCTAGGTATTGGAACAATATATACAGACACACATATATATATATGGGTTTACTTCTGCAATTTTCAGAACAAACTTTGATAAGGAAAGATATCATTAATGTCTTGTACCTTTTTTCTTTAAGTTTTATCATCTCAAAGAATTCATGCTCCTCAGCTGCAAAAGTGTTACTTTTTAATTTTACTTTTGACTTTCTTTCCATTGTTTGTCAAATATTTATTTTCTGGAGTATGTTATGTAACACTGGTCAAAACCATGCAACAAAAATTTTTGAAAATGAAAAATGTCATAAGGTTGGTACAATCTCTTTGCACAGACAGAGGCATCTGACCATTATGGAGTACATTTTCATCACTAACAAAAGTTTATTGACTGTATCTTTAAAACTGACAGTGTCTTTCAGGATCTATCAAATGTATCATAACATAAGCTATCAAAATGAATAAAATATAAAGTGTATACTTCTTAGAGACATAATTTCCAAGCACGTAAACTTTTATTTTACTTTTGCAAAATTATCAAATCACTTGGAGCAGCACTTCTGAAAATATTATTTATGAAAAAGGCTTATTTTACAGGCTCTGAGAACTGCAGAAAAGTCCTTCAAACATCAGGGCTACCACACCTTTTAACAGAGAAAGTAGTAAAACAGGTGACGGATGGCGGCAGGCAAGGCAGAATGATGGTCCCTGCACTCAAATCAACTGCATCTGCATTTGGTAGATAGCTCTAAGAATTAAGTATGTTACAGCTGATGAAACACTCTTGCAAATTCCCACTTTGCTTTCAACAGTTCAGATGTTTGTAGCATAATAGATGCTGTCACACTAAGGTGCCATCAGTAATCATGTGCACAGAAGAGTGCTCTGGGCATACAGATGGGTGAGGACCTTGTGGTTGAAGTAAAGAGGGTGATAGGAGAATGGTCCAGTCATGCAAAAACACAGTGCTGTCCTGAGTAAAGCCTCTTAATGTAGGAATCATAGCTTGCAAAATTACTAATTGCTTACACAGCACACAATATATACTATTGTTCTTACATTACCTCAAGTGTTAGAGCTTCTCAAGGTGGTTTCCTGTTAAAACTAGTAGCCATTACTAAGCCCGGCCATCCTTTTAGCTGTCTAACATTCAGGTTAACTAATACAATTATTCTACCCTGGCTCTATACAGGATCTTCTTACATTCTTCCCATACTTGCTGGTTAAAGATATGTCTGCTAACTGCATCACCATACTACATTTCACAGGCTGAAATAAAAGACAATTCAGGTCAGTTTCAAAGATTGCTTTTAATTCAACTTCAGCTGCCGAGTGAGGTGGCAAGACTAAACTTATCATCTAGGCTTCCTCTGTAGACATCAGAGGAGCAGGGCCAACTCAAGAGTCAGATTTGAAAGACAATTTTATTTCCAGCTCTTGCAATACAATAGGACAAGATATCCTCTCCAAGTGCTTCATTCTTTCTGTTGACTATCAAGGAAACTTAGATTAATTTAGATTAAAAACCTAACTTCCAGATGAATGTGAGACAGCTCCTGGTTATTTTGATATAGAATTGGTTAAGAACAGCTGTGGAAGCAGCCTCATACAGACAGCTTTAAAGATAATTCTTGCTTCAGGCAATTCACAAATTAAGCTAAACTAAAATCCCACTTCAGCTATAAAACTATTTTAAAAGATGCTTTTTGGGTTCATATTATACATCTCAATGGGAGAAGGGTGCCATATGGAGGGATTTCATTTTGTTAAGAGATACTCAGTGCTCTTATCTTCCCTATGTATAGCATAGAAATTGAAAACAAACATAAAGCTTATTATATATTTTTTCAAGCAATTGTCATTTTAAATACAGAGAATTTTATTAATATAGCAATGGGATACAGAAATACTAAAGTGAGAGATCTCAGAGTAAAGGCTCTTATAACGCAGTTAACGCCATCTAGCTGCATGTAGGTATCTTACATTTATTGGTTTGCATATATGGATCATGGCTCTTTAAAATGTCATGTATTATTTTCCAAGGATCATTTTCAAAGAGAAATTGTAATTTTCCAAATACAACTGGCATATAAAATAATAGCTAATGTAACCGTATGATGAAATTGCTGTCAAGTTGTTTACCAACTGTCCAGTACAATCAAACATGGTCTTGTGATTATTTTCCTGTTCTGCTTGAGAAAAGAAATGTATTTGACTTCCAAATTCAGCCTTTTGTTCCAGTAGCCTTTGAATTCTGGGAGTACAGGAGTATTTTGTAACTTTCTTGGCCAAACAAAGGATTTCAAGCACTCAAAATTGAATCTCATCAAACTCTCCATGGCCAAGTAATGTCTGCTGAAACGATGGGGGAGAAATCTTTCGATGAGGATGAGAAAAAGGAACACTCTTTGGAGGGTGCACCACACTTACAGAGTAGATCAAAGGCATGCAGCTTTAGCTCACTCCTACTCATACAGATTGCTGCAAAAAAAACATGCACTTACCTCAAAATTTGGGTGATTTTGCCACTATCTGTGTGCTTTCGCCACTATCTGTGTGCTTTCTACTGGTTTCCTATTTTCTATGTCCTAAACCCCGAGATATTGGGCTTTACTTCCAAAGCCCTTCCCTGTGAAACTCACTAATTCTTAGAAGGAGTTCCCTACAGCCATCTGCAAAGCTTTCTTAATTATCTCATTTCAGATCCTGTCTTTGATATGTTGCTTATAGAAAACTCATAGCTGGCCTGCTGCTCTCCTTTCAACACTGACTTTTTGGCTGACCAGTACTGTCACATTGCTTCCTTATGCTCCCCCGTCTGTCTAGCCCCATCTGTTGTCTCTTGTTTCGTACTTGGATTATAACCTCTATGGCAGTGGAACTGCCTTTTTGCTCTGAGTTCATTTAGCGCCTAAAACAATGCAGGCTTGACCCATGATTAGGGCTTCCCAGCACTAGAATAATACACACAAGCAAGCATTCTCACAAATAACCCAGATGGAGTGCCAGATACAGACACTGCCTTGCAGACATCACAACGTGGAGGAATCAAATTCCACCAAAACTAAATTACCCGGCAATACTGGTCCATTTGGTCATCACTGAAAAATAGCTTTCATCTTCCTTTTGCTTTTCAACATAGCTCACAGTTGTGGCTTTTAGCTAAATAACCTCTCCTCTGAATAAACCTTGTCAAATTATTGCATTGTGCTCTTTAGGTACTGGAGCTCATCTGCCCATGTCTTGGCTCTTCTAATGTAAGCAGTCTCAGAATCTCCCTTTCTCTATTTTGCCAGAAAAAGATTAGAGGTTGAAACCAGCTCCCTTGAAGCCAATGTGGATGTAATTATATGTTCAGTCACAGCTTCACTGGTTTAAGGCATTTCTGCCTTCTGGTGTGTGTTACCATGTCTTGACCCATACCTCATTCACAGAAGAGATGAAGGTACAGCACGTGAGCACTCCTCAGATGCTCTGTGAAAAGTCTGGGACCTTTCATTCAAGCTACTTCCTGTGGCAGTATTGATATACACCCTCTCTTTCCTCTTCTTTCTGTCTTGGTCTTGCCTGGAGTACTGCTCTCTCAGCCACTTAGCTCACCACTTCATGCATTGGTCTCTGTCTACCCCAGGTCAGGTTGGATTCCAAGCCTAGCTCCTCAGGCTCTTCTGCCTAGGTTCCCATAACAGTGCAAGGAATACACTTGGTCACCCAGCCACATCTCCACTATATTGGGGGGGACATCAAAACTGAGAAAACACTATCAGCAGATCCCAGCAGAGTTTAGAAACAAAACACCACATGTGTGTCCCTGGATGCAGCAAATAATGAATCCTATAACATCTCTGAAACTCCACAGATGCAGAATCCAAGCACATGGTGACTGACCAACACAACTGGAGAAGTTCACAACGCTTACAACTATCCTCACAAGTCACCTGCAGATTCTGGCAAGGGATGTGGCATAGTTACATCCTCATTCCCATTTCAAATCTGCCTCTATACAAATGAGCAAAATTTGGGACAGAATTTCTCTTGTGGTTCTTAAAGTGCTGATTAGTTTAATTAACATTTTCATGAAAGTAAAATAGGGAATAAATTTTAACTGTATTCCTATGAGACCAGATTATTAATGGGTCTCACTAACTTAGATTTCTTCAAGCACCTCTCTTTCATATTGTCAGTATTTTGCTGATTTGATTACATAGAAGAGGTGGCAGCATGATGACTGCTAATTAGAACTGAACTCTCAACTTATTACCAATCCACCTTTTTCTAGGTTTTATATTAGCAGATCAATACAAATAGATAATGTGTGTACAGCTGTGTTTACTTCTAATACTGAAATCACTCTAATTCATACATATCTCCTTTAAATTTTTTTAGCCTAAAGAACTGACACGAAAATAAGAATATAAAGAAATCCAAAAGTTCAGCTCTAAAAGGAGGTTTTACTACAAATAAAGTTTTATAACTCTAGTGATCAGGAATGTCCTTGAGCTGAGAATTTTTGATGATACCGTTAACAAGCAGTGGCCTTACTGTTATGCAGACATCAGCTATAAATTATGCTTTACGTACAGTCACTATATATTTCTCAGGGATTCAGGACCTAGGAAGTTCTAGAGATGCTTAGCACCAATGGACTTTAATAGGAGCTGTGGATGTTCAGCTGCCTGCACTGCTATGGCCACAAAACAATGGTACAGTGCATGCTGAAATACTTAGTAATTGCTCTTTTCAAGCCAAAGTGCACATTACACATTAATTACAGTTAAGCCACCTAAACACAATTATCAAGTATTCTACAGAAACATGTAATTTCTATGCAGATTGTATTTGTCAATGAATCTACTGTGTTACTCAGTGTTGCCACATATATGTGGGCAATGCAAACCAAGCTATTAACAAACCAAATAAACCTGAAAGAAAATGTAATATTTTAATATTTACTGCTGCCACAGACTCACCCTCTAAGAATGCTGAAGTAGTTTAAAGCATGGAAAAGAGTACATTGTGAAGGACATATAGATACATTTTTTTTATCTGACATGCAGAATGCCTAAAGAAGCTAAGTCCAGTATTCTGGCTTCTCATAAATTGCTTCTGAATTTTACAACAAAATGGTAATGATATGTCCAGGTGGCAAAAGTTCTATTTTAACAGCTGTATCAATTGCTCTAAACTCAAAAGCAGCATCTTAACAGATTAACAGCTCCCCATAATATTGTCTTTGTATCATGCAATTTGTTCCCAATGATAATTAGGTATTTAAAGACACACATAATTAGAGAGAAATGACTGGATGATTCTTCATTTGCTGGGAAATCTACTGTCAGGAAAGGAGATCCACTATGGTGACTAATGTGATTCTGGTGCTAGAACTGGTATCAGAAGAATATGAAAAAATGTGGTTTAAACTAGCTAGATGGTAAAATAATGTTGTACCAATACAGATCTACACACAGTTAATACGTGCATGATACTTTTTTCTCCAAATAGAACAATTCTATTCCTAACAAGCATTCCATAAGTATAGGTGCTACAGGGAATATGCAAGATTTAGTAAAAGATGAACTAGAATATTTTTTTTTCTGTTAAATAGATCTTTCTTAGTCTAATTTGGGATAACAGATAAAACATTAAAGGGACTATTAGTTATAGAAGGCATTTGTTTCTTTTTTCTTCCTATTTTCATGTTCCTACTGCAGTGCTCTATTTCTGTTTGCCTTTGCTGCTGCATTGCCTGTCACTAAAACACATCTTTAACTGTATATCATTTTTCCTCTGGATTTTATTTACCATGTCACTCACCAGCTGGCTTCATATAAGTACACCTCAAGCTACTGGAAAAGAGCATTTTCCACTCTTTCCATTCACTACTAATATCATTCCATAGATTGAGTGGAGTGCTTTATGAGAGATGCTGCTATCATGCAAAGACAAATCATGTCTATGACATATTCAGTCAGCTTTTACACAGGGCTTAAAATCATACGTCTATAGCACTAAAATGTTTAAGCCAGTTCTACAGCATCCTTCTTCTGAGAAACTGATAGTTCCTTTTGTGCAGCAACAAAAACCTCCTAATTTCCTCAATTACAGGTGCATGCGCATGCTCACGTACATACCCCCACCCTTGTAAGTGTATGCGCATCCAACAGCATCCACATTCCGAAGAATATGTTAAAACGTACATAAGTGGCAATACCAAGCATTAAAACATTGCAGTGTTCTGTACAAACATAATTTTGTCCTTTCTTATGTCCGGCCTATGCTATGAATGTTGCAGGTGTTCTGCAGAAGCATACGACGATGTTACGTTATTGAAGGCTGTATCACAATGCACTCGCCCAGGGGAACCAAATAATGGCTGCACAGCCAAATCTGGCAAACCATTACTTCCAAGAACTTGGCTTTCCAGTTTCAGTGATTTCTTTTTAAAACAACCTTTGAAGCATTTTTTCCCCTCCCTGGCTCTTGCTGTTTGCTTGTTTTAAAGAAAAAGGCTTTAAATTTTGCAAGCTTAACTGCAACATTCTCCCCCAAAGCCCCGATTCCTGATACTGGACATGGCAGTAGCATCACACAACTCTTCAATTTAAGTTTAGGACCAAATATATGAATTGTCAACAATAATCCTATGGGTGAAAATTATCTTTTCTATGACCCTCCAGATGGGGCAAAATGCTAAGGCTCTGTGGCAGGCCTGGAGAGGAATGATTGTAGAGCAGAGAGCCTTGACTGTGTCTGCTCCTTCCTACCCACTGCTCCATCAGATCAAATACTTTATAGAGTAGCCTGTGCTGCTACAGCTGCTCTGGCAGCAGTGTGGACCTGAATCTTTAAAAATGTTTGAGTTCAGTTATTATTTTGGTCTGCTGCCAATTTTTCCTATGAAATGCAGCTAAAAGAAAACTGTGATGTTCTACAGTTTATGATTCCACTAAACTGGACTGAATTCAGGGAACAAAGAAATGGCACTTCTTTAGTTCATGGTTTTTTTTTTTCCCTGACCAAATTTAAAAGTCTGCTGTAAACAACAGAAATGTTAGAAATTGTCTTTGAAAGTAACTATATTTTTCTTAAAAAAATCTTTGATTCCAGTGTGTTAGAAACTTAGCAGATAGCCCTAAGTTTGTCTAAATATATGTTTCATATATAACTACAGAAGCATTTCACAAACAAGTTTATGAACACGATAAAATGGGCACCCATGTGATAGCAGTTGCATTTAAACTTCTTAATTGTTTCAAATAGCTAGCTGCAGATACAGACAACCTTAAATATAGTTACTAATGCCTTATACACAGCCCAACTGAATCAGTAATAATATTAGAAAATAAACTTCTGCTTGTTGAAGGAATCAGAATTTGAGCATAAATAAGTACAATCAGTCAGTTAACCCTGTTATTTACAATATTTGAAGTCATTTCCACAGCAAGTTCAGAGTATTACGGTACTTTTGTCTACTTATTCTGAGTAGCTGTCTTAAGATCTGCATATCTCCAACTTCTTCATTTCTACATAACTTCTATTTGAAAGATCAGCATCACAAAGTGTTTCTGTCTTTTCTTCCCACTATGGATCTTATTAGCCAAGTTTCATCAGTCTTTATGTACATTGAACAAAACTAAGTACTGCAGCACTTACATAATCAAGGTTCAATATTTAACGATGCATCACAGTGATACATCATTGAATGACATTGAGGTAGGATTTGTATGGAGAGATGGTATTGACCAATTGATAAAGTTGGAAGAACATAGGCTTTCTTAAACAGGATGCCTTCCTCGCATTTAAGCTTTCTAAAGAGAGGGTTCCCAAGTGCATTATGATTCAGCTAAGTTATATTATAATTTTTTTTATCTATGTACACACATGCACATACATACACATTGAAAAATGCACTCAAATGTCTCAACATTTCTAAAAAAGTACAGGTTATCTGTTTTTTTTTTTTTTTTTTTAGCAAAATGTGTAGAAAGAATAGCATTATGCTATGGAAATAATTTCTAAAGCATCTGCTTAAAAACACTTAAAACTTCATAACTCATTTTTCTGATTATCTGAGTCCACCCAAAAAAGAAATCTTTTACCTTATAGAGCCATACTTTCTATCATGTTCTCCAAAAATTTCACAAGCCAGTGTGTGTAAAAGAAAGTTGAACATGTGGAAAGAAGAGTTAATTTACTAATACCAAGTAATACTGTAAGATTCTTGTTCTTCCATTAAAATAATAAAAATAACCACTTCCACAAACAAAACATAGGAAATTACATTTTCCCATACGTGTAGGGATGTTTACTTGCAGCAACATCTACCTCCTCAGCAAAGCAGTTATTTTCTTGTCATTTCCACGTAATATGTCATAACTTGCTCAATCTCTTGAAAGTTATTTTCCATAATTACACCTTGAAGTGTCCTAAAAGTCTGGGAGAAGTTAGAATATTTTATGTTGTGATATCAACACAGCACTCTATATGCAGACAATGAATAATTAAAGTTGCTTGTAAAAGAGTGGTATGTATTGTTAAGGTTGACTTTATTTTCTATTTCTCCTTCTGTTCTTGTTGTTCATAAGAAGGTGGCAGCATTATCTGGAAAGATACTTGTAAGTGCAGGACAGTGCCAGAAGTTTCTTCCCAATTAAGTATTTTTCAATAGTAAGATTACATTCAATTTGAAAAAAAATGTTACTACTTTTTATCACATTACTACACCCATGTGCAACATCACAGTTAAAAAAGCTGTCTACTGTAACAGTTTGATCCCATGTTGGCATTTCAGCTCACAAATAGGGTATTTAACTTTACAGGCTCATCTAACAATGCCTTCTCAATTAGTCAGGGAGAGATCCAGGAAACTGAACTGTAGCATATCTATCTTTCTTTGCAGAGTCAGTCTATCTAAGTCTGGATGCTTTTTTTCTTCTTCACTAATGGGAAATAAAATTAGTTTCAATGGTATCTAGAATTAAACAAACTACAAGTAGACCTGCAACTTCAATCAGGTTCATTTCTTTCCATTTCAACCTTACAAGTTTGGGACAAGAAAATGGTATTACAACATACCCAGAGTTTACAAGAAAGGCACATAACTACAGACACAAAATCAGCCAGCTCTTTAATTCATGACTGGTCAGGTCATAAAATGAGCATAATTCATAGCCTTTCTTCCAAAATAAAGAACATGTTAAAGTAAGATTCCAGATGTAATAATGAGTAGACCGCTCCTATTTCTTTAAACAGAGATCTATTCCTCTACATAAATTGTTTGGCGTGAAATGCTGAAAATGTTTTGAACAGAAAAAAATGTTTCCTTTTCAAGCTCTGGCAGAACAGCATTCCAATTAGAGAATGGTAGATTTGTGTATCAGTGGCATCCAAAAGCAAAGAAGATCAAAATGCATTTCATGAAGCACTGCCAATGAGGTACCTCATCCCACCTTTTTTTAAATTGCTTCATTTTCTTGAGAAATCAATCTTCTATAATCTTCCCTATACTTTGGAGAGTGCTTAGAACTACTGGTTTGAAGGTGGGGCTTTTATTCCTTACTGACTTCTCAATGGGCTTCTTGTATTGCAATCCAAAAGATACAAATAATACCAAAAAACCCCTCCAACCAACAGTTTAGAGCCCGTAACTGAAGTTATGCTCAGTTCAATCTGGAAATATGAAAGAGGTTAAGTGCTCAGATGTGGTCCTCCTCTTTGGCTACAGATTATTACTACTACCATCTGATTATTATTTGGTGCTCTTTGTGACATGAATGTGGTATTTTTTTCATTTCATTCTACTAGAAATTCCATTACAAGAACCTTAATAACCCTTGCTAACCTCCATATTTGCTGGCAGTTTCTCTAAGAGCATTAAGGAATAAGTGGAAACAGCTTCCTTCAAAGGAAGGGACCAGACACATCGGTGAGCCCTGCTGGGAAAACTGCACCAGTGCTGCCAGTGCTCAGCTGAATAAACAAAAGTTTCAGCTCCCAGAGCAAGAAATGCAGCATTAAAATTCAAACATGCAATTTGATATCAAAAGAAAAATGATTTGGGAAAGCAAAGTCTCTCAACTTTTGCTTTTCAAAGGGGAAAAGAAAATGCATACAGTAGCTACTGTGATTAGATAGGGAAATTCAAAAAGGAGAATCTAAGAAGTACTTTCATCAAAAGCACCCAAGCAATGCAATACAAGCTAAAGAAGGCAAACCAAGTATTGCACAAAAATGGATGTAGTCAACACATGGAACAAACACCAAGAGGAACATATAAACCAGTCAATTTAAGTGCTTACAGATATTATTTGTTTTGTAAATTTTCTTGGGAATTTTGTACAAGTTTTTCATTCAAAAACGTAAACTCTTTTAATGACACTGGTATCACTATAGTGATACAATTCCTCATGTGGAACAGGTTCTGGAGATGTATCTAAAGGTGGCCATAGAAGTATATCTTACTTCTGAAACAGAAAGGTAATAATTTATCTCAGTATATGGTGTATTTACTCGTTAAGTCTGTCTGCACAGGTTGCACTGTGCAAGCACAGATCTTTTGACTGGAATTCATCTTTTTAAACATAATTGTTTTGTTAGTATATTAACAGCTTGCATGCCAAGCTTTCATTTATGCCATTTTTGTACTACTGGTGAATGTGTAAATGAACAAAAGTTTTACTGCAGTTATAATTATGTTCTCTCCCTTAGTCAGCTATAGGAGATATGGTTGAAGGGACATCAACTTTTACTAGAACACCTGAAGTAGGATAGAAAAAAACCCACACAAGTATACCCATAAGATACATTTAGAAGATGAGCTTGGGAACTAATTTAATAATTTGCAGGTGGCTAGATTTCTTTCGTTCAGTGAAAGCACGGATTTGATGGGGGACCTACCCTTTTCATTTGGACAGATTCACATTAACATAATTCAGGACTGACAACTAGAGTTTTGTAAAATATATACTATTTTACTGGTAGCTGGGAATTTCTATCCTTCACAAATTCTAAGTTCACTCTGCTGCACTGTGGTTGTTTAGTTGCACCTATATGTATCTATAGAAATAGATGCATTTGGTACATTTGAGGATATAAAAGTATAGAATACATGAAATATGATGGTACAGAGCAGGGGTCTGGTAACCAACTTGCTGAGGTGAATTATGTTGATCGCACCTTCTAGAAAGTCATTTTCTTTGTATCAGTTTTCAATTTGATGGGTAAGTGGCAGGTACAGGCTTTGTGCAGCAATTAGTTAGGCACTCCAGATTAGGTTTTCTAGCATTTCCATGTCTGAACATTTTGGATAGGGTCTAATTATGGATTAGAGAACAGGGAATGGCTGTTCAGCACCCCTCAGAGCTGTGGAGCAAGATTTGACAGCATAATTGCTTGTATATGAAGAAGGGTACTGGGTCTTCCTTGAGCTTTGTGTAGCACAATGTCAGGATCTCATCTGCTGTTGGCTGATGTAAACTCTCTTTGATAGTTGGGTTATACTGTCTGGGTGGGACAGACTATGACTGTGGTCATATTTGTTGATTACATTGTTCACATTCTAGTCCACTGTAGGGATTTGTCTGGCTATAGAAGGGAATAAGTGCAAAGTGTAGAAAAATTAATTGTGCTGAAGTTGGCAAAATCTAATTCTAAATCTAGTGCAAAAACTGAGCCTTAAATGCCTGACATAGTTTCTGATTGTTCATTTGACTATCTGGAATATTTTCATGTACCTACCATTGAAGAAAAAAACCAGAAGATAAGATAAGAAGATGCAGGTGACTGGTACTTTCTAAAAATCTCTTTTCATATCACGACTTTTGATCAATAGAGAAAAATCAGAGAAAGCATCACTGAAGCATAATATCAGGGAAACATCATTTGAAGAAAGCTCTAGCTGACTAATAACAACCAGTGAAAGTATATCACAGAATTTCTTAGCCCTATACTGATGGAGTAGATTATCAGATTATAAAGCTATATGCGAGTTTTAGGAGACAAATATTTATCCCACAGGTAAGGATTATCTGAATAATTTAAATATTCCCTCGTGAATGAATTACACATCCTTGTAAGCAAAACATACATCAGAGATCCTAAATTGTCATGCACCACTTTTGATGGGAAGTAAGTCACGCTTGCTTCCTAAGACAAATTCCTCTTCATTAAATGCAATTTTTATTGCAACTTGCTACAAAGTGCCATAACCCTGCAGGAAGAAATAACTAAACCCTGCTGGCTGAGTGTAACAGACGTGAATCACTGATTCCACCGTGTATGGAAAGAGATGGGCATGATTGTGGGAACAAGGAATTAAAGCCCAGGGCCAAGATCTCTGCAGGAAATCCTAAAAATAGCCAAACTTACGAAGAAGTGTGCAGTAAGCTTTCTGGTTTCAGTGTCAAGTCACTTAGTAAAATTAAGATCTGGGAGGCAGAAAATCTGAATCAACCACAGCCTTGATTTTCCTGTTACTCTGTAGATACTGCATATTGCCCAAGGTCAGAATGACAGTGTCACATATCATGTATCTCTCATCTTAAGTATGCCAACCTTTCAGCTAACCATTTCAGCTATATCAAACATCAGTAATTAACAGCATAAGAAGGATGGAAGTTGTGCATGTGAAAAGGGCACAGTTGAAGAAGAGACTGCAAGATAAACTGGTGTACTTGCAAAAATATTCTTGAATGTTTAGTATCATTTTAGGAAGATTTTTTTTTTTTAATAGTCAATTTCCCCCCCTAGTCCTCAGTATTTTATGCTTCTGATGTTCTTGCCTTTACATAGGCATAATAGAGAGGACTAATACAAAGCAATCAGGTCTAGAAAACATGACCTTGACCAGTTTGGAGGAACTGGGATTATTTTGCTATAGGGAAAGGTGATAGAGGGGAGACATAAAAATATAGAGGGCTGCAGAGAAGAGGAAAGAAGGAAATAATCTTTTTTCCATGCTTATTTTGGGCATGATAAGAAGTAATAGGCTTAAACCATAGCAGAGGAAATTTAGGTTAACCATTAGGAAAAACTTCCTAACAGCACAGCAATGAATGGGAGAAAAATTTCCTAGGTAAGAGGCAGAAACCCAATTTTTGTACACTTTTATGAACAGGTTAGATAAACATCTGCCAGGAATTGTTTGCATGCAGCTGATACTGCTTTGAACAAGGAATATGGGACTAAATGATCTCTAAAAGTCCTTTCCAGCCTTATTTTTTTATGATTCTGTAATCAACTTTGAAAGGAGCTTGGCATGACTCCTATTGAAAATAATGGGAGTTTGCAGAGTGTTCTGTAATGGCATTCCAGATTTTCTCTGGTACAAACCAAGGTGGAACTGTGTGCATTTTAGTGGAAGGAAGTGGTACCTCAAGCTCCAGTACCTGCAAGAAGGGTGGTAATTTATACCTAGCTGCATTTGTCACACTCAGTAATTTGCATTACCAAGCTCTTTACAAAGCAGAAGAAATTTGATGCCTCTTTCAGGCCATTCTTCAGATTCTGTTCTGAATTGAAGCTGATGGGTAGCTGATAATGTTTCTTAGGTGGAGGAGTAACTGATTTTAATGCATTGTTTCACATAAACTAGAACTTTCTCTATTCTAAATATTTATCTGAGCAAATATTCTTCAATCATCAAAAAACAGTAAATTAAAGAATATATTTTAATTTCATTCTAACAGACCATATAAAACTACATATAACTCTTCTCCTATGTCAGTCTGAACAATACTCTAATGCAGCTCAGGATGTGGCTCACTGTGCTGCCAGACATGGTTTGCTGTTTTGTAAAAAAATAAAAATACCGAACCACCATTATTTTCATTTTCTCCGTATACAGATGCAAATATAATTTATTCAAAGAATATTTCTTCAATAGTTGGTATTTATAATTTAATAATTACAATCTCCAGAAATGGTAAAAATACCCTCTGAAGTTCACATTTATACTTAAATAATTTTGCACTTTATGGACAACATTCCTTCCCTGATTCCCCAGGAAAAGATGCAGTCTCTTCTTGAATGTAATGTGTTATGCTCTAATAGTTTGTAGTGTAACTTGTGATGCTTTTTGCATATTGATACATTTTCAGGTAACCAAAATACCTCTACAAAAAACTTCATTGTGTACTCTCAGCTTCAGTGTGCTATCTAAGATTCGTTATCTATTTTCCCTCATGATGACTAATCAGTATTTCTCTATTGTGGACAAAGATTCCTGCATGAGTACATTTGACAGGAATCATTTATCTACAGGAAGAATAATGGATTAATCTGCACTTCTCTGGAAAAAAAAACAAACCAAAACAAAACAAAAAACAGAGTATCATATATTGAGATACTGATCTGAAAATTCATCAACAAATACTGGAGAAGAGTTCTTAACTCTACCCTCGACTCAAACTTTCACGCTGAGGCAATGTAGGGATCTGGAAATTAATGAATGATATTATGCACTAAACCATGCTATGAATGATTGTTTATATTTTTTTCTATTACACTTACAATAATGAATCTGAGAACCTCTCAAACATTAATTTATTCCCACAACATCCTCACAAAGTAGTATTCCCATTTTACAGAGAGCATAGAGAAATATTATCCATCAACAGACACATGGGGATCCAGTAATAGAGCAAGTCTACTTTGGATACAGATTCAAGTAGGTGCAAGTCCCAGCAAGTCTTTTCTTCCTTTTTGATATGATTAACTGCAATCAGAGAGCTAAAATTTCCATGTTTACCTCTGTTCAGTGAAACCATTTCACTACAGAGCAAGTTCTGCTGAACCCACTGTTGTGTGAATTTGAAGTAAAGGAATGAAATGCAGATACAGCTGCAAGTATGTAGGAAGGGGAAGGGTTGAGGGGGAAAAGATAGCACAAGCCTGAAGCAGGTATGTACCTGGAAAAGTGCCCTGAATGATGCTACCAAGGACAAGTCTGAAGCCTTGAACTGCAGTTACAGGTATCATGCTGGTATATCACTGTCAGAGGACAAGGATAAGGAAGGTTACCCTTTGATCACCAAAATCCAAGTATACTGCCTTACTGGGTTTGCCCTATGGCAAGGCACTAGACATTTTAACTCTCACGTACAGTCAGTTGCATTCAAAGCAGGCTGAGGACACTGAGTACTTCACAGAAGATACTCAAGACTGTGTATCATTGAAACCTAAATTACAAGTAAAAAATATATGTAAAACCAGTAGGAATTAAGCACAGAATGGGTGAAAAGGGTAGATACATTGTCATTCTAAACTTTCCATGATTGTGTCACGTTGAGTCACTCTCAACCCTAAATATAGTTTGCCATTGTAATTTTCTTTGTAATCTTTCATTTACTCCCTAGCATGTTTTGAGCATTTAAGACAACTTTATTGAAATGAAAGACTTAAAGTGACAAGGTCTTTTTCTGCTACTGTTCAGATTCATGCTTCATGCTTAGCAATTTGGAAAATTCACTTAATAGTAACATTTTTCAGATCCAAGAATTTTATAAAAATATTAGGTTTATAAAAAGGGATTCTTTTAAAAGTGATTCACACTCAGGTACTACTTTAAAATATCCCTCTTTTGCATGTATTATTTTGTCTGACATTTTTCCATATTAACTAGCTCTCAGTCATTTTCAAGTTCATCTTCTCCAGTACAAAAAATCTTCCATTTTGGTGTGTGACTTGCTAGGTCAAATAATATTTACAGAAACCTAGCTTTATCTCATTTTATATTTTCATTATCTTCATATTTCATGTATTTAACTGATCCTTGGATTTTTGTTTCAGTTTTTTTAAAAAACACTCTTTTAAACAGCTTCTTTTCACTTTATGGACCTGCTAATTCCGTATTCCTAAACCTACCCTTTCTCACTGTTTCTACAGACCTTTATCTTTGCTGTATTTTGTAAGGATGAGCAGAAAAATCACCTTCTAACTTTTTTTTTTTTTTTTAACCTGGGTAATTGCAGGCAGGAACAGCCCTGATATTAGAGAAGCCCACCCATCTAGTGCAAGTACTACAGATAGTGGTGCATCCTGCAGAAATTCTTGAGCAGCTTTGCAGTCAGGTATGATTCACCAGGGTGTACCAGTTCTGGCAGCTTTGCTTGGCTCAAACTCATTCCAAAAAGCAGCATTTGGTGGTTTCTACACTGTTCCCCATTTCATGTTCCACAAAGACTTAGTCATTTGGGTGCACTGTTTAGCTGGTTGTATGTGTAGGCACAGTGCCATATCTCAATGCTAAAAGGATAGTGCAGAGAGATGCGGAACTCAGCCTGCAGTGCTGACCTGGGTCTGCTATATCCCTACAGGTCAAGACCTGACATGTAGATGTGTCTGAACTATATTCTCTTACCTCTTAGTTACAGAATTATGAATTAGAACTATCCAAGGCACACAAATAAGAGAAGTTTTCACAGTAAAGGAAGATGTCATAACAAGCAACATCTCTTCTCTAACAACTGTGAGCTAATTAACACCAACCTTAAGTTGTCAGCTATCCACAGGTGTTTTCTTTGCTGTATCCAAACTAGCTTCTTCAGAGGGACATTTCTAGTAATTTCATAGTTAAAGGGACAGTTAGTCCACAGTTAGAAAGGATGCAGGCAATAACTGAGTTCAGTGTTACAAACTCACTCTTATTACAAGGATGAAAGCATCCCATTAAGATTTATTTCCTCAGTCTGCTATTCAGTTTTATTAACAGAAAGTTTTTAACTTTATGTCTTTTCCTTTGTACTTACAATACTAATTGAATATAAAGAGCACAGAGAGTAGTTCATCTCCCATCATTCATCTTAAAAGTGTTTTATACTTAAACATAATAATGATAGTGATATTAAATTGTTTGTGTTCATAAGCTTTAAACCTAGCCTGCTACAATAGTTGCACGATAATGATTGAAAGGGGTTAGATCAAACGATTCTAGAAATTGAGCCGCTCCTAACTTTTAAGAGCTACTTTTAAGTAAGAACTGTCCCTATCATGCTTTTAAACTGCAACAGCAGAAAGCCCTGGCATCCTTCTGTCAACATTTTCCTGAACCACAAATTGCTCATGCATTAGAAATTCACTTGAAATGGCACAAAAAGGGGTGAAGTAAATGTATTCCTGAAGCCTGGGTCTGCAAGCCAGTGTAATTTCAGAAAACACCATACAGGCTGAAAAGACAGCAGATGCAAGGACTGAATTTAACTATAGATGATAACTCAATTTGTTTTCTCTGTAGTCTAGTAACCCAATAAGTCTTTAACGTTTTCGTAAATAAACAGATGGATGCCATCAAATGCCACAGAATGATAAATCTGATTGGTCTCCATATAATTTGGATAGCTTTATCCCAAAAATAGACAGTAGAAGCTTCTTACCCCAAGAGTGTGATAAAATAAATGTGGGAAGGTAGATTATGGGCAATTGCATTTTTACAGTGATGAATGAAACTTTCCATGATGGTATGACTAAGAATCAGGACAGGTCTCAGTATAGCTCTTTTTAGTGGTAGATTTGAACAGATTTTCCTTCTGTTAACAAAAAAAGGAGCTTATTTTCAAGGAATTCAAAGTTAGAGGAAGGAGAAATAGGTGATGGGACCCCTGCTGAAATAATTAAATCATATATAAATTTATCTTTGAAAGGTTTATGGTTCTAATTTAACTGTAAGCCATCTGCTCCACCTCGTATGTGTTGACTGAATATAAAACCAGACCACCAATTTCAAATAGGAAGGACACTTACTATCCAGTGTGTCACTTGCACAGGGATTTGTTCACTTTACCTAATTTTGCAACTCTAGCTAGACATCTGTTGAATCCTCAAAGTTTAACAGTACAAAATAAAAATCATCTGCTTGATTTTCAGGAGGAACATGGCCAAATGAGATGCTCTGTTAGGTAAAGCTGTATATTCACATGGTCTGAATGCAGACAAGACAGCCTATTTTCTATGTAAGAAACACTGGGTCTTTGTGTCAATATCAAGAGGATAGAACAAAACACTGCTTAACAGCATTATCTGATCACCAGTGTTTCCATTTGTGTAAAATAAAATAATATTAGTGGAAGATTTTTTTTTTTCATGAGATTTATATTAAAAATCACATAAGTATCATATAACTTCTCTCATCAAAATTCTCAAGTTAGAACATTACATGATTGTTAGTTGCTTTTATCACTTTTTTTTTTTTTTTTTCCTTTTTCTTTCCTTTGTTGACATCTCTCTAGTTCATGTCAAAAGAAGAAAAGCACACTACAATTTCTTCCAACTATGGAAAGCTTAGCCTTGTAGATTGCCTAGGCGTCTGCCTGGGAGACAATCAGATTTGAAGACCTAACTTTACAAAACATTTTCTTCTTCCTATTCATGAATTACTTTTCTTTGTACATCCTATCAACTTTACTCTGACTTTCCAAACCCTACTAATCCTGTGCCCTCCTCATCACAGAATATGCAAAAAGAAAAAAAAAAAAAATCACATACAGTAACGCAGGTATAGGATTTCACAGCCTAAAAAAGAAAATAAGCCAAAGTTCTGTAAATTACCATTTTTTTTAGAGGAAGTGATTATGGTGAGGAAATTAGAGATGTGAGTAGACAGGGGCCAAAATGTAAAGGGACAGCACTTCCCCACCCCTCCACATGGAGCCCATTGTGGGATCTTAAGGCTGTCCCTGCCATTTGACGAGGTAGGGAGCACAAGGTCCTGGCTACCATAAATCTTGACCAGACCCTCTAAGGGACAAATCACTGCTAGAAGGCTGTCCCTTTCTACATCAACAGAAAAACACACTGTGCAAGGTTACTGCTGATCTGCAATACATTAATCAAGAAAAAGTCTTGATTCTTCACTGACTACCAACAAACACATTATAATTATGCTATATGGAAGCCAAAGAACTTCTAAAGAAAGGAAGTTATGCACATTTTTAAAATTCAGAAAGCCTATGAAAACAGATAAAAAGCATGAAGCAACAAAGGAGGCTGTATTTTAGAGGTAAAGAAATGTAAGAGTAAAATAAGAATTGCCAAAAGCCAAGCTGAGTTAGACTTTACAAAGGTTTATTAAAACAAGCATCTAAAGATTTTCACTGTATAAATAAATATGAGACAAAAAAAAAAAAAAAAAGAAGAGTCATTATATAGAAAGAATGAGGCAGAGATCAAGTATTTTCTAGATATTGTCCCAGAAGTTAATTATTTGATGGTTTTCAAGGAGGGAGAATGCTTATAAAGAAAGTACCATCAGCATGGATAATGGAATGAGGATATGGAAATAGAAACAACATAAATTTTATGCATTGACATTAGGGTAATCAGAACACTAGTTCTGTAAGAATACAAGAAAACAAAGGCTGGAAACAGGGAAATTTAATCATCTGTCATGTCAAATGCAGTGGTATACAAATTGAGAACAGTAAGTGCTGTTTATTTCATACTAAAAATTGTCTAGATTCAAGAAAAAAATATATTTAGTTCTTTACGGATCTATTAATTAGACTCAGCTATATGATACTTGGCAAGAAAGAATAATTAAAGGCAGGTAAATGAAAAATGGGTCAGAATTCAACGTTTCATCAAGGATTGTGCCAGATCAACCTGACAGTTTTCTTCAGTAAGCTAACTTATTTTCTGGGTGAGAACATGCAGAAGATTTTCTAGATTTCTACAATCTTATACTGTGGGAAATCATCAACAGACAAAAAAGATGAGAAAATAGTACAGGAGTTACAAAGAGTGGACAACTGCATGAAGAAGAGAAAACAGAGTAGTTTTGAAGAGGAAGAAGGCTGCTGAAGGAATAGTATGGCAACAGGAATCAATCTTTTGACCAGTCTTTTTTAATATTTTCATTAAAAAGTCTGGCATAAAAGTAGGAGTATGCTGCTGAAATTCAATCATGACAAACATTGTTATGTATCATCAATACAAAGGAGTAGAATATAATCCAGGAAAAGATTCATGACCTCAAGAACTGGAGGAATATAAATGTACTCAGATTCAACAGCACAAAATTTCAAAGCCATGTATTTTGGAAACAAGCAGAAACTTATAAACTAATAGTTCACTGTTTGAGGAAGAAAGGAAGGGCAGGGATGTAAGAAGTTGGCCACAAAAATACCGAGTTGGAACAGGGAAAAATTATTTCAAAAAAGTAAGAGTTAAATGGGATACAGCAATGAAGTGTTAGTGCCATTGGGCAACACCAGATGGGACTTCACATGGCACACTGAGTACAACCTGGGCATGCAAGGTAAAAAAAGCTGAACTGAAGCTGAAACTGGGACAGTGCTACTAAGTTGTTCAGAAGACTGAAGAACAGGTTTAAAGCAGACCTCATTTGCCTTAGCTTGGTAAAATGAAGGTGGAAAAGAGATACGATTGCTGTGTTAAAACACTGTGGGTGATAGATGTCATGTTGAAAATAGGATAACCCCTGAATATTTCAGCTGATGGTCTGCAGGCAGATAAGGTTGAAGGATGATGTTTCTTTCCAGATTAGAGCCTTCAGTTTGAGGGTTTGGGTTCTAGTGCATCTGTTCACAGCCAGGAGCTCAGGATCATGAGCATTCATCATTGCTTCTCTTTTCACCATGATGAGTGAGGAGAGGAAAACATCTGACTGCTATCTGGATGCAACCTGAAAATAGCTCAGCCAACCTCCATGAACAGTGGAGGAGATGTACATGACTGTACTTGTATTTCACAGTGTTTGGAACTTTTACAGCCTCATAGACATTCTTTCAGTTCCCTTTATGCAAATAAAGCTACAAAAGCCCCCCCCACCCCCCCCAAAAAAAAAAAAAAAAAAAAAGCAGCAGCACCTATTTCTAATACTCTGGAGCAACAGTGACAGTTTTGTTTTGAACAATGAATAACCAGTTGTCAAAGAAACGTTCATGGTATTTATCAGTTTTTATTAATATGTCTCATTTTATTGAGTCCCTCTAGGGCAGGAAATCCAGCAATAAAGTTGTAAAACAACCATCTCTACCTCCTCTATTCTCATTTTTTTCTTCTTTTTTTTTCAGCTGATAGCTCTACAGTATTCAGTTTTTACTGTCCAATCAATAAGTTACTTTTGCCAAGATTTGTGGAAGACACATTTCTAACATTATACTGTATGTACTTCATATTAAAGCATTTATGTCTTTTTCAGATAAATTCTTCAGAATATAAAGGAAGGTTCTATGGCTAGAACGGTATAAAAACAAATTCATAACAGAACCACCTAAAATTCTTTAAAGGACCAGACAAAATCAATACCCACCTCATTTTTCATTACTTACAAAGGTTACTGTGCTAAGAACCTCAGTGCTTTTCAGGTAGACTTTGCCCTGCAGGTTGCAGAAAAAAGTGCTTCGGGTTTGGGCTGGAGGAGGGGGGGTGATGGCTACTGGGTCTTATTATCTACTTTGTTTTTGCTATTGCCATAAATATTTTTTAAGTAATCATCAGCACCATCTGCCACTTACCACTGTGTTCTTTTCACAGTGTCAATACTATAAACACAGTCTGCTCCCTCATTTGATGCAGCACAGAATGGAATTAAGCAGAAAATAGTCACTCCAAAAATAGACCTTTCTATTTAAAAGAAAGCAACTCCTTCAGTAAAGTATCTTCAGAATAGATTATTTCAGTTTCCACCAAATCTTAAAGAGCTGTTTTGCTAAATATGTCCAGTTAACTAAAAAGAACTCCAGATTTTACTTCGAGACCATGGAATTTGGCAAAACAGTCTCTCAGTGTCAATAAATTGAAACTACTGCTTAATATATTAATTAGGATTTTAGTTTTAGTTGTAGCCATTAAACTCTTACAAAGACCGTTTTGATTTTCTCAGACAATTCTAACATTTTCCATTTTTTGATCATTTAACTGGTAGCATAGTGGTAACTAATATGCAGTATCCTTCAATGCAATTACTGAAATTACATTTCTATACAAAATGCTCTAGTCATGCCTTAGGTTAGAGATGGATTAGCCTCAGGCTTCAAACAGTCTAAACAGTAAAAGTAAGCTTTCAAAAAATTCTGTTCCTCACTGAGTCTTTTAAAATAATCTACCTTATCTGCACAGCTTCTGGTAAAATGAATACAGCCATGCACCTTTGCAAGCTGAGGTGTGTGAATTGTCACTGTGACCTCCATCACGGAAGCATCATTGATATAATGCAGATGTATAATATTTTCTGGAAACAGTTTCTTCCTAGAAATGGTGAATTGTATGGCACTGCAAATCCTACTTTGGTTTTGGCCAAGATAAAATGCCTTACCCCTGTATTTTAACATCAGTTCTAGACACACTGCTTTTCTGTAGTACACAGTTTGGCTTATTTCCAGTCGCATGTTGGCACTTCATAAAAGATGAATAAAATTGAGATTTTTTTTCAGTATTTCACAGGAGAAATCTTGTTATTTATGATAGAGGGGGTGTCCCCCTTATAGGGGAATTGTGAAGTTGGTTTTGCTCAGTGTTTTTATAATGCTTTCCCTGTTTACATGTCAATTTATTATATCTAAACAGTATTAGATTATAAATTTAAAATCTACTTCTTCAGTGCATCGATAAAAACATATGTCAATAAAACAGCAAATAATGAAAATAAGTCAATAGTCTGTCTCCAAAATTATAAAGGAGAGATAACACTCAGTGGAGAGAAGAGGACTAGTACAGAACAAAGAATGGGATGATGCAGAGAAATATGTTTACTTAAATATACATGTAGAATGTCCAAATACTACTTTGATGTGACTAATAAACTGTCTGGGGGAAAAAAAAATGCATAGCTACATCCTGTTTTATCTAAACTTACATCCTCTCACAGATTTCCTTTTTTCTTTTGAAATATCACTTTTATAAGCTTAGGAATCTAAATAACCTACCAGTTGTGAATATATTCCCATTTCTACCTCTACCCCCACTTTTCTTCTCCCAACATTCAGTGCTCATGGTCTTTCTTCAGTAAAGCCTGCTATATATAATGAATAAGAAGTCCCACTTCTAAATGAAGAAACAAGAGAAATAAAGACTTTTTGTGTAACTTCAGTACTTCTTCTCTAGGTTAAGCTCTTCTCTTTCCCTGCTTCTCTTTTGCTTAGATGAAGGCTCCTTTTTTTTGTCGTTATGTATTACTCCATCCATATATGCCTTCAAAATGCTGCATGCAATACTCCATAAATAGTTAATGCCACATTTTATATAGCAGGAAATATATACTTAGTGTAAGCATTATCCCAAAACAGATACCTTGCCAGCACTCCACTCTGCTAGCTACCTGACATTATACCATACATACAGCTCTTGAACTCGTAAGTCATTGTTTTCCAGTTTGAGACCACACAAAGGACAAACAAGATTAATGCTCTGGCCTAGTCCTCTGTTCTAAACAGAAGCAAGCCTCAAGCCTTTTTTTCCCCCTCTTTCTGAGTGTAAGAAAAGGCCTACAGAGAGCCAAAATAGTATATCAGAATATATGAGAATATATACAAGAAATGCTAGAACCCTCAACATGCACACACAGGCCCTTAATAATATGTAGTCTATCCATCACACTGTACAATTCAATTTATATTATGTTATTAACTTTTTCATTAATTTGTCTTGTATTTTCACTCCTTTAGTATTCTGTAAATACCCTCCAACATGAGAAAAGGCCATAGGAGATTCAATACAAAGATACGCAATATATGCACTCACATTAACCATCTTCTGTGCACTTTAATTATAGTATATTTTCATCAATATTTTAAAAATTTTTCTACAAAAAAATCTTTATTCATCCTTACATCCCTACTGACTTTATATTGGGTTATTTTGCAAGTATGAAGGGATTGAGTAAGGAATGGTTTTGTGGCAGGTAGAAATTCATGGGACTTACCCCTGGTATATGTCTGCAACTGTTATTTCACTGTATACTGAGATAAGTACACATATTAACCCATTCTCCATATGGAAAGCCCTAACCTATGGTTTTGTTTCCAACGGTGAGAACAACTGAACAATATAATTAAATATAATACTCTCTAAAAATTATTTGTAATTTCATATTTATATTAATGTCCCTCTTATGATATGTATTAACTTCTTACATATTTTAATCAGAGAAAATTAGAAATAAAACCAAGAAAGCCTTGTTACTAAAAACCCCCATCCAGAGCTAATTGTCTTGTAGAACGCTTAATGAGTCGTTATTCATTATGATGGTGAGTACAGGAAAGGCAGATGGCATGGTAATTTTATTGATTCTGTGATCCTACTGTAGCTTGCTGATTAAGTAGGATTGAACACCACAGTTATTGTGTCCAGAATTACGTGAAATTCTGTTTTGATCCAAGGATATCAAAGAGTAACTTTCAAATAGCACTGCTGAAGTAATTTTATGTCAAACATGAAATTTTGCTATCTTCACATATATTTTTATATCAACAGAATACTTCATGCAGTCTTAGAGGACGTGAATTCCACAACTTCCACTGCAAAATTATTTCCACTGAAGATGGTCTATTAATTACTATATTTTATTTAGTTTGTTTTTGTTTTGATTTGTTTTGTTCTTTTAATTTCCAAGTGTTATTTTTAACTATTAATTTAGATTCACCTCACCTAGTCATAGCCATCTAAATGTTAGATGTCCTCTATGGTTTAACAGAGAGACACTCATATAGGCACACCTTCAGAGACGACTTAGCTCACTGTCTTAGTAAGAAAGCACCATTATTGGGTGCTCTATCACTTTTACCTGCTTGGTAGATAGGGAAATTTTGCTGTGTGAAAGTAACATAAACTGTAAATAATTCACAAATTACATCCCCTGATTCTGAATTATTTTGAAATCCTCTGATCTTCTTATTTCTCTTTGCCTTAAAGAATGTATTTGCCTTATCCAAGAATGATGCAAACATAGAATTTCATAAACTTATATAACACTTCAATACATCAAAGTGTGGGATTTAGTTGGCTTTAATAGTAATGATGACATGATCACAGTTCTTTTAACAGAATTTATCACAGTACCAAGCTATTCTTTCTGTACTGCCCAATATATCACCAGAGCTGCATGAAGACATTGAAGGAGTTATTCTTGGTCTTTCCACTGCTGGTAATACATTGGCACCTTTTCTGCATTAAGTAATTTATATATTATCCTCTTGTTCCTTTTCTTTTCTTTTTTTTTTTTTTTTTCTCCTTTCTGTGTGTGTCTAGCTTGTTTTGTTCAATACCCTTTGAGATGTATAATTTAGTTCATTCTACAGATCTGGTTGCAGCTGCTCACATTATTAGATCTTCTTTGATATTAAGAAGAGTTTAAGCTATTTAAAGCATGGGGTCAGACACTAGAGCAATGACAGATGATCTCTAGCTTCCAAAGTGTCATAACATCTGTCAGATATATATATGTATTGTATATTATAATCTGCCCACAAGTGCTTGAACAAGTGATTTTTCTGATATGCACATACATTGATGCATGCGTACTGATATACACATGAATTGTAGAAAGAATTGTTATTCTTTTGAAACTTTGAATTTAGATCTGATTACTCAGGTACAATGCAGCCAATGAGACAAGTGAAGAATGAGGAAACAACATTCTATCAGTCAATCCAAAATTGAAAAATTTAGTTTTTATCACTGCTAAACTTCCTTAATGTTTTTTATTCATCATTCTAATTTATAATTTGGTTCTAATTTCTGCTTTAATCCAAGCAAAATTTCATTTAAAAACAGTTGTTACTCTATAGAAGTATAATCGAATTGTTAAGATCCTCTTCAAAGATAACATCTAAAAGAAAATGTAATGTCTACTGTGCTACACCCAACCTACTACGATGGTAACATTTATTGACTTTCCAAAATTTCATGATGTTTAATTCTACAAATCATTCCTCCATTGAAAATGTCTCTTTTTAAAGCATGAGTCACAATGAACAGTGTTTCTTCTTTGCAATAAATGCATTTTTATCAATATTTCATTCGAATCTACATGACCAATCTGTAGAAGACCTTACTTAAACCACATAATAATTTTAAGCAGGTTGTGTCAACCTAGCCATTATTTGCATACTTATAGTACTAGCACTTAGAACTAAACAGTGCTGTTGGAAGTTTGTAAAGTTCTGAGTATTTTCTGCAGGAAGTAGAGAGCACTCACATCTCCACTGGGACATGTGGTCTCTCCTAGAGAAATTTTTGCCTTGCATAGCCTTTAGCCAAAGCCCACCATCTGTAGTTTCAACTTTTCTTCCAGCTGCTGATAAAGGTGAAGTACACAACATATGCTGCAGAAAGAGTAACCTTTACAATAGTTTGTTGGGGCTTTTTTTAATATTCAGAGACATTTTTCAACAAAATATTTGTTAATGTAAACCTTGGAAACAAGTAAAACTCATGTTTGATCAAATTCAGATCTTAAAAACATAAGAATACAACTCTAACAACTCCAGTAGAGCATCGACTAGTTACTTGTGGAAAGAATTAGCTTTCCTGATTTTTGGAGAAAATGTAATGCAGAACAGCACAGGCATTTCTTTCCTATATTTCAGATATGTATATAAGAAATGAAACCCATTGTCTCTCATTGTTAACTGAGAATCAGTATCATTGACATATCATTTAAAGAAATTTGTTTGACACACCATCAGTTTTATCCTAGAATGATCCCAATGAGGTTGAAAATGGTTATATGCAAGTAATAGAGGATTCTAAAATTACTTGGCAAGACATAATTACTGAACGCACTACTTTTATCCACCTAAATATCATTGTTTTAACCTAGCTTAGGTCATAAGGGAAACCAACTGCATAGCAAACATATGTCTGCCGCACAAAGCTTCCACATCATTTCAAATAACTTGGCACAGTTCACAGCATCTGCTCCCAGGAAGCCCAGGAAGGGAGCAGCAGGTAGTGTTGCAGGACAGAAATGAAGTGAATTAGTAGAGCTACAGGTATGCCAAGAAACTTGCATAATAGCTTCTGCCTAGACTACACATGGTTACACACAGTGAAATCAGTCCATGAGTACCAAAGTTCATTACACACAAGAAAAGCCGATTATAGCAATACAATCTAACATAATCTAATGGTTGAATCAGCATGGCTGCCCACTTCAGGCATTTTGATTCACTTTTGACCCTGAATGAAGTGAAAGTTCTGGGACTAAAAATTTTAGAAATTTTAAAATACTAAATGGCTGACAAAGACCATAAAAACAAATGGAGTAATAGCATTTGAAATATATGCCTGCAAAGCAGAACAGGAGGACATAGCACATGTATCCTTTCATAGATTGAGAAACATTCAAAATCTGCTGTGTTGTTGAACCCAACTCCTGTTTCAAAAAGCCTATTCCTCCCACATTTTACACACAGCAAAGAACAAGAATTACTTTTATAAAAACTGTATATAGTAAATAGAAGCTGATTATGTAGTAACTAGATAAATAAATTTTTACTGCCGAGATGCATGTTGTATGTAAACTTGAAAACAACAGAAAAAAACATTCTAAGATCCAATTTCAACAATTACTTTTAATTTCCTTTTATAATATTTTTCCTTGTTGTGAGAATATAAACACCTTAGTTTCTCTATCATTTCCTTAAAACATGAACAGGGAATATGCTAAACATCCTTTCTCCCTCATTACTCTCTTCAAAGCACTTACATTTATATACTTCTTCCAGCAAATGTATTTGACAGAGCATCAGTAACACTTTTATTTTCATAGCACTTCTAGAAACTATATTCCAAGCCATAAACAGCATTTTAAGAACTAAGTAGTCATCTCAGAACTAGGGGGCAAGGGGAGGACACAAAACCACTCCTCCCAAAAAAATGACCTAAAAAGCCTAAATAAATAACAGATAGTCATCAGGCCAAAAGAAGAAGAAAGAACATTCAGTTGAGCTTATTTCCAACATAAGTCAACTGAGTTTGCCCTCATCATCATTACTCAATACTTTTTAATCTCTTAAATGGATTTTTGAAGGTTAAAAGGATATCTTTTTGGCTCTTAAGGATAAAAGTTAGGCTTGAAGCATATTTTCCGGTTTATAAGAGCATTTTGGGTACATAACACACAGTTCACTATTCATTACATAGGTGTTCATTTCGGCAACAGCTCCAATGAATTCTGAAATAGTAAACTGGTCACCTGTGCAAAGCCACATTACTGTCTAAACGTTGTTGTCATGACCATTTTCTACCATATCAATGTAGGCAGTTACTTAAAGGATTTAAAAAGTGTATTTATGTACACTCTTTTTAGGAATTATTTTATAAGAATGGCTGTAATGGTTATGTACAATAATCTAGCACAGATCAGATAAGGTAGATTACCACAAGTGCTTCCAGATAATGCAAATGCTGCTTTAAAATGAGCTGGGACCATTTCCGAAGTGAACACCTTCCTAGTGAAGCATTCACTCATACAATCCCAGCTTTCATCCAACAGGCAACCTGGGAAATGATAATATTTTAATTGAATTCTGGACAGCACAGCATTGGGATTCATAGTGCAAAGGAACTTAACTAGAAGTTAATGTCAACATGAACCGAAAATACTCACTGCTGTTCCCCATAGCCTCATTTATAGTAACTTGAATTGAAAACATAGAAGTGGCTGCATATTAATTTTTTTTTGCCCTGAAAGACAATGTTGAAGCATACCAGTATGCACACATATTGCTTCAGGAAGTCCTGACGAGATATGCCATTGTACACCAGCCTAGTTTCATCACTGGGCTTTTTATTTGGCATCAAATTCCACACAAAACTTCCTCATTAAACATTGGCACTAAAATAGAACATCATCTTGAATGAGTAGCCCCTTGTATTCATCTGCTGTGCCATTATTTTGGATATGAGTGTGTGCATTTGTCCAAGTAGACTGTGTTGAACAAGGACAGACATGACACTCACCAACACGAGCCTTACCTGACTGACCGGGGGGTGGGACTCCTGATGGTCCTCTGGGCAGACATAAAAATACTGTGAGGACTGCAGCTCTGTTTCCTGAACATGGTTCAATGGCAATCGGTTTAGGAGCACCCTGAAAAAGGAAGATAACTATGTAACATCCAAGATTTCCACTATATTTTTACTTGTACATCTTTAATTTATTTTAAGGTTCACTGTAACAGTAAGAAGATATTTTTCCAAATTAACTCTTTGCATTTAAACAGATTGTCCTACCCCTATTAATTGACTTAAAAATGGGCTTTAACAGCCCACACTGCAAATCTAACCAGACAGAAAAAAATATATCATAAAGACAACAAAGTTATACTTAATTTTATAGCTCCCTAAATGTAGTGATATCAATTTCTTAAAGCTTAGAAAACAGCAAAACCTTTTGGTATATACACTGGTATCTGAGAGTACTAGAATTTCCCTTATTCTAATAAGCAGTATAGATGTGAAAGAGTTGTACTTCAACAGCATCCATTACCTAGACCTCCTAATGCCCGATTCATAAAATAAGAGCAAATCTATATTATATACAGATATATAAAGACAGCAAATCCCTCTTGAGTTTCCCAGACCACAAGCCTGTCTTCTCTGTGTCTGTCCTGGTAAGCAAATGATTTCTTTGAGTCAGGACATTCCTGATTTTTTTTGGATACACAGAAAACAGGTGCAGTGTTACTATATTTATATAGGCATAGAAATTCTCTTAAAACGTTGCCTGTGTGATTATCATCTTACTTTGTCTTATGTGAAACTATGATAATGGTGTTTTTGCTGGCAGGAGGTATGTGCTGTTACCAAGCATCTCTCTCTCATTAGTTATACAGATCTTTTCATTTGCAGTTAGATTTTGACTAAATGCTTGCTGCCATATTGTTCTCAAGTTGCCAGGACTGAGGACATTGAGCTTGAGAAAAACAAAGCAGTCTAGAAAGCCATAGAATAATACATTTCTAATATGTCAATTTACAATGCTTCCATATTTACATGTTACCATGTTTTATGCTCACTAAGAGATAGGCATTTCTCTTTGGAGAGCTTCAATATTTAGTCGAGCACTAAAGATATTTCTAAAAACATTAGGTCAAAATCAGCATAAGCATTTGTTTCTTTTTTTTTTTTTTTTTTTTTTTTTGGCTTGTAAATTTTTAGAATGTCTGTCATGTTCCAAGGCAAAATATGAGTTTGATGTTTTGATTCAAAATTCAAACCCATAAAGCTTTCCCTTTACATGCAAAATGCAATATATATATAAATGTCAACTGATTCAAGTATACTAAGAAAAATGATAGATTAGCCAACTTAAATACACTGCAACGTACTAGATGTAAAGAAAACAAAGGCATTTCCATCATGTAAATCAATTATCATTTTCTACTTTTCTGCCTACAAGTAACCAACGTGAAGTACTGCTCAGTGAAGATAAGGAAACAGAGAATACAGCAATAAATTGAACAATTGATAAATACACTTATTTTTTTACTTCATAGTCATATTTGAAATACATTTCTGTAGATTCATTTGAGGCGATAGCATTAAAATAACTTGACTGAGGAACATCTAATTTAAAATTTCCATGACATAATGAATGACAACGTACATTCACTAAAACTTTACCAAATGATGAAACAGGAAAGTAAGATCCCCAAAGCTTCAGCTAGAAACAATAGCTTTTTAAGAAACAACATAAGAAATATTTTCTAATCTGAGTGCACTGGATGTGTAGCATTTAATAATCATTTCTTGTAATGCATTGGCTCAATATAGGCCAAAGGAACTGATGGATCTAGTCTCAGCAAAACATTTTGACAGTCATTGCTGGATTATATGATTCTATGATAAAAGCAATGCAGAAAAGGAGTAAAGCAGAATAAGAACCTAGTTAATATTGGCAGCATTGATTGCACATGCACAAAACTAGTACAAGTGGATTAGAAAAGAAATGGTATGGGAAAGTTTTCCTATTAGGGTTTCTTTGACTACCTTATGTTGAAGGGCAATGTAAAAAAACACACAAAAATAATAGTAATTGTTCTGATTTTAACATTTAATATAGGGAAGGGTCTTCATGGGATCATTCAGATTAGCAGCTTGTCCGTGCCCTGGGCTGTTTAAATCTAATCAGACAAACATAGGCATAAAATAATATAACATAGTACTGACAGCAGCCTGGTGTAGACCTCCCTGCTTACTTCTCCCACTATTACATGCTTTCATTCACTCCTACCTGTTGCATGTTCAGCTGTCAAAATCTAAGGCTTCTCAACTGTCACACGCTCATATCATTCCTCCCCTGGGACCTAAATACATGCCTCTTCATTCCAGCACTTCCACCTACATCTCTCCTCCTCAGTCATCCAGACAGGGATGCAGCTCCATGCCAGTTAAGTTCATCTCACTTTGACCCCATGCTTCCTACTTCATCCTGCATTGGCCCTGTTCCTGCATCTTCAGCGCAAAATAGACCTCCTGGCTCTAGGCAAGTTCCCACAGCAGGAGCTGTGAACGGAGCAGACCTGGTGCTCTTCATGTCCAGCAACCAGGGTGTCATAAACTGGGGAGATGGTTAGTCAGTGACCCCCATGCACTCACCAATATGATAAATAGATTTCACACATAAGTATCTTTGTCTAGTGTGTCACGGACTGTCTTCCACTGTATATTAGAACAACAGCACTTGAATCCTCATAAAGCATTTATAATTAAAATAGTTGGTATTAATAATGCAAGCAATATAGTATTTCAGTCATCTTCCCTGATCTGTCACAGTGGCAAATCAAATAGCAGGATTCCTTTCTATTTGAAATGGCAGACAAAACGAAATCTCCATTTAAAAATGTTATTCAGAATACAGTTTATGCAGACACACAACTGAAAGGAACAAATTTACCATTGTGCCTTTTAATTTAGTGAATAATTAATTTATTATAAATCAAAATGATGATATTTTCTACTGTTGTGTAATATAAAACCTTTCTTTATCAGGCCCTATCCTTTTCTATTTGAAGTTTATACTAATGCTTTTCAAAACACAATTGGAAGAAATTACTTCTCATAAATATTTTTCAGAGGACTTCACCCAAAAATCAAACACAGTAAGAATTCTGTATTTGTGCTTATTTGTTCTTTATAGAACATTATGACTGAAGAAGCAGATGTCTTATCTTGCCTCACATCATTCAGATTTGCTAGTAACAAACCACAGAAGCATAGAGCAAATGATAATAATTTAGATACCCTAAGGTTTGTCAGTTGTTTAAAGATAAATACATAACCATGAATCAAAGTTATTTCATAGTGACATAACATGTTCTCTGAAATGTGCTGTTTATCATGTATTTTCCACGGGTTTTTTGGAAGAGATAAGGCACATGTTTGTTTGCCCAAAGCACTTAGCTACCATGATTTACTTTCTAGAATTATCTTTTTTTCTTTTCCCCCTGTACAGAAATTGACTTACATTTTTGACAAAAAGCACAAATGACAATCACAGAGTTAATAAAACTTTATCAGTGGAAGACAGAATAAACAAATACTTGTTTTTTTAATAACCTTTAACTCTTATATTCCCTTTCTTACACACACTATGACAGAAAGACATATGTCAGTTGGGAAGGTGAAAAGAAAGGGGAAGAAAACCACAAAGCAATAAAAGTGTGAAAGAGCATATATTACTATCACTAGTGAGAAAAGAAGAGTAAGTCAGTGGATGTAGAAAGAAGAAATAAGTGGAGAGGGTAGGGAAAAATAAAAGAATAAAAAAAAAAAAAAAGAGAGAAAGTTTTATCCACAATTAAATGTGTAATCACATATTTATTCACAGAAAACAAGTATCAGAAGTCATCTTCCTGGGGTCCTAGATTTTTATCAGAGAACAAGCATGTTCTTCCTTCTCCAGATTTTTTTCTGAACATCCTACAGAGACTTAGCCAAAGTCCAGCTGCCTGGTGAGTTTGTGAGGAATTACCGTGCTTTGGGAAGATTCCTTGCTCACCCTTGATCTGTTTCTACAAGAAAGAAATTTTGGCTCGATTTTTTTCCTATACAAAGGACAGATGACAGCACTACCATTACTGGCATAAAAATATATGTCAGTGTATGCCATATTCATACCAGTATTAAAAATATTTTTTTCTAAATAAACACATCTACTTTATAATAACAAGAAATTAACAGAACAGGTTTATTTTTTTATTTAAGTATTGAAAAATCCAACAAGTCTTGCACTGTGTTATAGGACTGTTTAGGAATAACACAAATGAGCAGCTTTAAGAGTCCAAACCAAGAAGCAGCTGGGAAGTGTATTCTGTCACTCTTGGCGGGCAGAACAGGCAACAGAAGGCGGCAGCATGGAGAGGTGAGAAGAGCAGGAGAACACAACGATGACTATGTGGCTGTTCATGGATCTTCTATAAGGGTTCAGAATCTC
Source organism: Tyto alba (assembly GCF_018691265.1). Classification (NCBI taxonomy): domain Eukaryota; kingdom Metazoa; phylum Chordata; class Aves; order Strigiformes; family Tytonidae; genus Tyto; species Tyto alba. Next base: position 8,870,507 of record NW_024881261.1, read on the forward strand.
TTTGCGGGAAACTCACTGAAACTTTAGCATCAATTCATATCAGTGAAAATACTTAATACTGTGAATATGAGAAGATGAAAAGTGTAAAGTGTTTTGGCTCTACCTGTATTCCAAGAAGTGACATCTCACAGAAATGCTATAAAACTTTAGATTTTCAGTACTAAGTAATTTCTATATATATTTTCTGTTCAGCATTCTAAGGTGGGTGCATCCAATTTTTAAAAGTGCATTATTATACCATAAGACAAATAGATCACGTAAGACTAAATGGCTCCAAACTCATGCCAAAAAAGCAATTAGAAAATTGAATCAAGGAATTAAGGATTAATGTGAGCATGTTACACCTGTCAGCAGTAATAAGTATTTTGACAAGAACAGAATAAAGTTTGACAGTGTGCACAAATACAGATCTGATATATAAATCACGTATTAAAATGCAGACAACTATGCATTAATCACTGTAATGTTTCCTAAATAAAATGGTCTTAGTGCTACTTCTGAGAATTCATTATAAGTATAACTTCATCTCTTCTTCTTATAACAGCTTGACTTATGCTTTTTGTTTTAACAATAAATTATGCCAATTTAAACTTAGTTTTTAATCATATTATTAAAACAGAATTAATCTTGTGAATTTCACATAAACTCAGCTTGATGGATTGGCCAATAAACAATCAAATCTGTTGTTCTGGCAGGATTAGTACCAGACTCAGAATGTAAATAGCCACTTTTCTGGAGTTCAATGTTCAAGACTTCAGAAGGAAGAAAAGGAAAAGAAAAATTGAAGGGAAAGGAAGAAAATAAAACTGCACCCTCTGAAGAAGTAAGGAATATAGAAAAGGAGGAAATGTAAAATTTAGACTGTTATATTACAAGTATTCAAATCTTCATTTTCTCTCAGCTTCAGGTTCTTTTCCTGAATTTTTTGGTTACTTTCTGAGTTTCTTGATTTATTTCTGATAAGCAAGTCTCAGATTCAGAGAAACAGTTGAGTACCCAAGTTGTATTTTGGTCAAATTTAGATACCTACATGAAAACTCAAAAGCCTCAAAACCCTGTTAATCTTAGTTTTAATATTAAAAATTTCACAATGGCTAAAGCTCTCCTTTAGCTGCCCAGGCACATCCTGGTTTCTCGTACACCCACTCAGGATTCACTGACATTCCTGCAGCTGCCCTTGATGTAGAGCTCAATCTAGATAGCTGTTTTCAAAACATGCTTACCAAATTAGATTTTTACAATATAGTTGTGGCCACTTTCTTTTAAAACACAGTTGAAAGCACAGGTATCTCTACTCTTTGTGGAAAGAGGATTAATCCTGGCTTTCCTATTCTGCTTTTACTAAAAGCTTTTTTGAGGTGAAATCTCTGGCCTAGAATTAAAGATGCAGAGTAAAATGCTGTGATTACTCTGACCATTTTCAGTGCAATAAAGGCAGCCTTTTCAGCAGAGCAAAGGAGGAAAAAAAAAATCATCCTCTCAAGTTCACAGAATTCGACTGATGTTGTTTGGTAGGAGCTTTGGCCATTTTGCTGGAGAGACTTCAAATGTCCCTAGCACAGCTATCCTGCCAAGAGAAGGAGATGGGAGACTCCCACCTGTAGCCAACCTCAATCCTATCCCCATCTGATTTTTTCCAGTGTCATTTGCCAAGAGAATCAAAGCCAACAGTAACGTCAGAGGAACAAAGCAACGCTGCCTGCTCCTCCCAGCAGAAGCCCACCACTTTCACAGCACCCACTGCTGCCCTCAGGAGAACCTGGCACTTCTCACAGAGTGCTGAAAAAAGGCAATGCCCCAATTACAAAGACTGTAATCAGTACGGCTGTTTTCTTGGACTGCCAGTGCTATACTGCATTGCTATTCTAAATGTTGGGTACATATTAACTAACACTCATTAAGATAATTTTGAGCATGAGCTTCCCAGCCACCCAAAAGTTTTGAAAATTTTCTCCACAGATTTATTCAATGAGTAATGAGCCTTAATGACAGTGCAACAGGAAAAAAAAAAATCTTTCACCAAACATAATTTGTGTGCCAGTGGAAACAGACTTTAGAAAACACCGCATCAGAATAAATAAGCAAGGCTGGATTTCTGAACATTGCTTTGTGGCTGGCATAGGAAACACCATTTCTTCATATGACCCTGGGGTTTTACTGAAATTATAAACATCCACTAAAGATTTTCTTTTAATCCATCCTGTAAAGTTCCTCTCTTGTGTGAGTGGAAAGCTTTACCTCATCTAAGCCTACTAGAATGGCTCAGAGCCCGAGTGTCCTCAATGCTTTGGGCTTCTACATTGCACCTTCTTTTGCCTTAGGATTTCTCAGTGATTTCTAACTTTGGTTTATGAGGTCCCACTAGCCTATGTGAGGTACATAACCACATTACATACAGCAGTAAAAGCTGGAGAACGTTTTGGAGTATCTTACAACTCTTCCACCTATACTGAAAGACAAGGTAACTGCCTTGCTTCTGTAACTGAGCCATCCATCCACCACTGATTTACTGGGAAGACTCTACCAACTCTACTAGACCTTCAGAATGAACCAGTTTTCCCTGAAAAATTCTCTAGTGCCTAATGGAGCTGAGATTATCAGGCTTACTGATAATAAAATGCAACCTGACCAAAATGATACTAATATTTCTTATTAGAGATCCTTTTAATAGTGAACTATCTTTCTAGGTAATTTTGTCCCATTGTTTTTTTTTTTTTTGCAGAATATAAATCTCCATTAATTTCCTTGTTTCAAAATAGCAACAGAAATCTTAGAATATATTGGTGCATTATTTTCCATAATAAAAGCAGTGGGAATTAACAATAAAAAGAACACATTATGATTACCAAACTGTGATTACAGCCCAAGTGAGAAAACCACATTGTTATCCTTCAATTTATTGTCTTACTTCTCTATATCAATTATATCAATATGCAGTGATAGGCCACATTTTTTTTGCAGTAATTTCCGAGAAGAATGTGGTTGTTAGTTATCAAAGGTTACATAGTGGTGTTAAATTTATGTATTAATCTGAAAGTATTTATGATCAGAAGAGCCATATTATAAGAACTATATTTACTTGCAACAAATTGCTCTTAGTCTAGTAAGAGACTTCATTTCAAAACCTAATACTATGTGATACAGTATTTCATTAGCAAGAGAATTATGAATTGACATTCTGACAAAAACTGATTTGTTAAAACAAAGCTATGAGAAACACCTTCACATGCATTTTTTTCAATGGGGTTTCCAAAAAGAACTTCTATCCACGTTTCATATTCAGCTTTCATTCTACCACATAGAGGTTGCTTTTTCTGAACTGTGACACTAGTGTGAACCATCCTGCAGGTTTTTTGTGGCTGAACGGAACATGAGACATTGAAATAAAGTCAAAATATCAAGTAGCTGCAAGGCATGTTGCATTTCTTTTCTTCATCCATATATTCAGTTTCCTATCTCGTCATACTGTTAAATAAACTTGTTTTTACTTTACTGTTACATCTTGGCCACTAATAAGAGTAATTTCAGGTTAATCTGGGAAATACTGAACATAATTTACAATGGATGGTGTGTGTAGTCATTGTACTGGATTAATGCCAGAGGTATCCCCAAGAGCCTCCAGAACATTCCCCTATTAAGTTGTATGAGTCTGATTAAAGGCTGGCAATGCTAGCATCCAGTTTGTGAAAAGAAATTTATCTTGGCAGCAGCTAGCTAGATCCTGTTGGGAAAAGCACCTGAGACCCTATGTCTGTGGCATAAACCAAGCATCATGTTTCCCCAGATACTTTCCTGTAAATTCTTCCTACTGCCATTTCAGATTCTGTAAGTCAAAGCGGTGCTGTGCAGTGAAGTGATGCTAATGTGTATTTGCTTCCCAGATGGGTATATCTGTTGGATCTCCAAGGACTAGAACCAAGAAGTGAAGAATTCTGTTATTCCTTCACAATTTAACCTTAAAGCTTGTCTACAAAAACTCACGTTTCACTGGTGACAAATTACTGACAGCCCATCACTGAATTTGAGCTGATCACTTAAGACCAAATTGTCACTCCCATGTATCACAATGGGTTAACTTTACCCCAGACAGCCTGGCAGAAGAGGACATGGTCCCTCCAGAGCTGCTACTAGCTTTTCAGAATGGGAAAGATGAAGTACTAGGTGCAGTTTAAATTCTGCCTAACTTGCAGGGTAACAAGTGTGGCTATGGTGGCAGGCCAGGGAAAGCTAAGCTAAGGATGGGTGCAGTACAGGTTACTTGCATTGGGAACAAGCAGACTGAGTCAGCTACAGATTTCTGAACTGTCCATGAGGTGGATAAACTTAGGCTGTCCTTTGCTCGGGGTGGATCATAAAATTTCAATCTGTCATTGTGACTGATTCTTGGACAAAAGTCAAAAGTTCTGACTAGCAGGTGCCTTTTGTGACCACAGAAATCTCATTCCTGTAGCTGTGCAGCATCATAGAGTCATTAAAGATAAGGTTTGATTATTATTTAGGAGATCTATGCCAGACTTGAGGGTTAGGAAATGCAAGTGTCCTGAAATTATTATGCTGCATTTTTCATTTCTTGCAAAACTGTAAAGAAAAGATAGTACACCATATGTCATCCAAAATACACTTTTAGTGAACTTTTCTTCAGCAATATCTTTTGAAGTTCTTTTGTAACCTCCTGGCCACATGCAGGATGCCTAGTGAATGATAAATTAAAACATTTATACCTGGAATAGTAATAATAAAAAAGAGAACTAAATCAAGACACATTGTGAAAACTAGCTGTCAGCAGAAGGGATTAAAGTGCAAACTTGGCAATATTCTTAATGCAGGAAAATTGCTAATGGCACCAGAATAACAAATTACTTTCCATCATGACAATTTACACATATCACAGTCTACTGAATGTAGGGAAGACACGAACCGAATGTCTGAAAGCATGACACAGCTTTTATTTTGATTGTCCTTGCCATGGTCCAAGGACAGCTGTAAAATATGTATGCCACAGACAAAAACATTTTGAAACAAATTATCCTACTATTTAAGATTTGTAAGTCTATAGAAGTTTTTACCCTAGTGACTGTGTGTGGATAGTGTGGACTGGATCATAGCTTCTCCAGCAGCAGGAAGAAACAACTGTAAAAGACTTCTCTAGCCCAAGGAAAAGGTATGTGATGGCAGCAAAAGGGAACTTAGTTTTGCTGTATTATATAGTAGCAGCAGCAGCAGCATGTGTTAAACTGACTAGCAGTTTTGGCAGTAGTTGCTGCCAACGAGGTGGAAAGGGAGAGGTCAGGCTGGCAGGCTTGTGAAAGCACAAACCAGACCTTTTTAAAGGTGTTGTAAGATGCGTCTCTCACTTTCCTCTCTTGGGGACCTTCATCACCTACTCTGGCCCATTCACCAATTTGAAAGCATAATTGGGTACAGCTTTTCACTTGAATCTTAAGAATTAATTCAAATCACAAACATCTATAAGATAATTCTCAGTTGCTAAAATCAGGACAACACTCAAATAACAGCAGAAATATGTTGATTTATACCAGCTGCAAATCTGGTACTATACTATTAATTTCTTAGTGGTGTCCTTGAAAAATCCTGTAAATAAACTCAAACTCAAGTATTATCACTTAACATTGCTTTCTAAGATGCTCCTCATCAAGACTGTTAGTACTTACAGTGGTCATAAACGTATTAGAAACTTCACTGAAAATGCACAAGAAATGAAATTTACAGGATCTAATCTGACAAGTAGACACATGAGAATTAGTGCTTGGAGAAACGGTTGCATTAAAGCAAACAGGATTACTTGCATCAATGAAATTATCTATGCGTGTTATTCATGTCAGCTTAACATAACTGACAGAATGATTTTTTTTTTTTTTAAAAAGAGGGGTTTTTTTAAATGCAAAATAGGAAAAAGTCTGGTCCTTTACAATATTACAAAATCTGTATCATTTTTACTAAACCATAAGAGATCTACCATCTAAAGTATTTGCTGAAGTTGGATTTGCTGAATCCCACTTACTTATTCCACTCACATGGAAAGTAAATGTTATTTTTTTCAGAAAGTACCATACTCCAAGCCTCCGTAGTCCCCTGAGCACTGCTAACTGAAAATCAGTAGTATAGAAACATAGTCCAGCTCAGTTTACATTTCTGTTCTACATGTGTTTCCTTGGGCTCAGCAGGAATTTCTAATTATTTTATATTTGATATTTTATTATTTTCTTCAGTAAGGTGGTACACAGTCACCACCATCAAAAATCATAATTCATGTTGAACTCTATAGTCCCCATCCTTATTGCATGAAAGTACAGAAAAGCTTGCTATTTTGCTTTAGGAAATGTTCTCACTTTAAATTTTACATTGTAAAATTTAGCAGCAGCGATGACGCTTGAAACATCTTTTTTTTCAAAAGACATACAATTTTCACAGCAGATTGACCATCTTTTTTAAGTTTCCTTGAAAAGTCACTGATTTGTGAACTTTTCATCAGAGTGTTCTTCAAATCCTTGCATTCCATGAAGGTCTGTACTTCATCTCATATTTGTCATATCTAACTAAATGATTTGTCTTCCCCTAATTTTATACATACAGTTTAATCCAGTGCGAAAAGTAAAAGAGAGCAATGTTTGTCCTGTACTTCAGTCAACAGAACGGTGTAACACATTTACCTTTGTCCTATATGTAAACTCTAATTTATTATAGCAGTGACTACTATTGGGCTAATGAGGCAAATCTTGCGTTTCACCATTGCTTTCTGATTCCTGTTCCCTTTCCTCACTCCTTCCCAACACCATTCCCAGTGTTAGGATGCTCCTTCCATGGAAAAAAATGACCCATATCAAATGCCACTGACTACTACAATAAGCAGAAGGAGCAGGAATTATTTACTTAAACAAGGGTTGAAATTTGAGATCAGTCATCAAGGAGATGTTATTTCTGAAGCTGCAAGTATTCATGATGACTGTTACTATAGAAACCAAGCTTTGTAAAAATATTCCAAACAAACACTTCTTTATTAGCCTGTGCTGTAGCTACAGCACTCTGCATTACATTGCGTCCCACGGTAAGTTATCAACCGCACATATTTTCTTTATGGTTATTTGCTTTCAATACTAACTACAAGAGAGGATTTCTATAGGTCTTAGAAGACAGTATATCATAATACCAGCCATCCATAAAATGACACACACTGTACTCATTCAGCACTAAACTCCCGTCTGTTTCATTTCCCCCCTCCTGTGGGCAGCCACTCAAATCAGTGCTTCCCTGTTCAACAACAGTGAAAACCAGGAACCCACTGCTACTTCCCATGGTTAGATCAGCAGCACAAAACCAGTGGTGGTTACTAAATGTCAGCCCCAGCCTCTTCAGCAATTAAACCATTCTTCATTCTTAGTAGACTTTGTGAAGCCCATGCGTCACTCAGAAAGCATCTTTCAGTCTTCATAGCCAGAGGTTTCAGACTTGTTGCTTTATTTGTTAATCCTACTGGGAGAAGGGTAAAAATCTGAATCCTGGTTCCAGTAAAGTCAGTGGCACTCCAGCAGTGCAGGATCCCTGACACTGAGCACATCCCCAGCGATGGGGCAGGTCACAGCCATCACTGCCAGGTGATTTGAAACCCCCCAGCCTGTGCCAGAGGGAAAGGGCAGGTAAAGTCCTGTTAGCCCATTCTGTGCCTGGTATCTTAACGACCGCTCTCTCTTGCTGCAAATTAAGCTACCCGTAGACAGATAACTTCAAACAGAAGTTTGTCCTCCTAAGCAGGCGAAAGCTGGCTTGTTATTATAACACATGGAAAGGAAAACTGTATTTAAGGAAATCAGAAGGATTTTTATTACAGAGTGAATACATCATGTGGGTACTGGAAATATTCCTTCTCTGAGGCTTTCCTGTCTCCTTTCACAGAGAAATCCTTTCTAAAGTTAAAATGATACTAATATTTCAAAACAGGTATGTTCAAGAGAGGTACGGTAGCAACTTCTGATTATTATAATTAAAATTCCAAAGCTGTTTTCATTCTTAACTTATTGTCATGTGCTTAAAATATCCTTTAACTTTCTATACTGTGTTTCTGTTCAAACAGGACAATTTTGCCCAAGTCTTTCAGAAATTTCTCAGCTATCTTTGAAAACTGGGACAATCAACTTTTTTGCCTAATATCAGTTCAATCCATTTAATTTAAAACTTGGCCTTGACTCAGGTAAGGATTGAGGATTCCTGCCTTTCATTATTATAAAACAAATCTGTTTTAAAAGTACATTGATACAATCAGAGCATGATTAGATTTCCATAAGAATATAAAGTAGTATGGAACTACATGTGCCACTGGTATCCACTTTAACGCACAATAGTACATAGTGAGGAAGGTATTAAGCAAAAGAGCACAACTAAGGAGCCAGTTAAAAAGTTTTATTTGTGGCAACTTGTGCTGTCTGCAACAGTATGCTGAAGATAATAATAAAAAAAATTCTGTAAAACATTTTAAGTGTAAGAAATGTGTGGCAAAGGGTATTCTGGAAAAAAGTCACAGACAGAACAAGAGAACACAGACAAAGCAGGCATGTTTTATGAAGACAGAGTCACAATTTAGAAGTGATTGTGTGGGACTGAATACAAAGAATGCAATTAAGGCATGACACATGTCCTGATGGACCAGCATCCAGAAAGGAAAGTGCTGTAGTTAAACGCTGTAGTTACAGGAAGGTTAAGGGTTCAGAGAACATATAAGCTGTCTTTTAAATGGAAGTTACCTATGCACTGTACTCAGAACATCTTAACAGATTTTGTACATCTGAAGTAGGTCACGTTTTCTTCATTGGATAGCTGGGCCTAACACGGTCAAAGCATGCCAGGTCCTCTGGCTGGGGGCCCTCAAGGAATTACAACAGCTTGCAACAAATTTGCATGCCTCCTCCTTCCCAGATTAATTGAGCAAGTTGCCACTTCCAGCTACACTGACCTAGGGCAACCTTCAGAACCTGCCTGTAACAAGACAAACCCATTCCTCATTATGTGTAGCAACTTAGGTTTTCCAAGGGTTTTTGTTTGCTTGCTTAATTTTTCTTAGCTTTTTCTTGTTGTATTCCATGCAGGAAGGACATGCAATGTAAAAAAGTAAAATACATATGGCATTTATACATACATGCAGATAGACTACACAAACAAGTACATGCCATTATTTCTAACTGTACTGTCAGAAATCTCTGGAATGTTATGTTGAAGCAAAAATGTAAGCATAGTAAAAACTATGTCAAAGACCTTGAAAGAGAAATTCTCATGAAAACATCCTCAGTACCAGACAGAGCAGTTTCTCATAATTCTGCAAATGCCTATTGAAGAGCCATCAATATATTTAAGAATTTAATAGATGTCTTTCAGTTCTCTTTAATCATAAACTGCTAGAATGGTTTCTACTCTCTCCAGTTCCCTTGTCACTGATTCTTCTGCTGTGACATTTCTGGATGACTTCCAGTTCTGATTGTTGCTAAGTCCTTGTTTTTGCAGAATCATCTAGTGTTGAAATTTGCAATTCCAAACACTATCTTTTTTGGTCTGTTTATCAGCTAACACACTTTGCTCAAGCAATCTTTGCCCTTCACATTCCAGTTGGTTTTGTTCTTATTCAAACTTCTAAGAATTTGCCATAAGTAATACAACTTAAAACAGAGATGAATATTTTTCTTCATTTAAGATGGATTTTATCTTCAGTTCTGAGAAGTATTTGAACACATACATGACAAACTTAATTTGGGGAATTAACATTTCATCCAGTTGATCTTTATATTATTGAGTTTTATTTTTATATTTCATTATATGCTTAAAACAATTTTTCATGTGTACATTAAAGGCCTCTTTGTATAGTTGTAACTTTCCTCCAGTTTGCATGGTTTTGGTCATTAGAGTTTCCTAATTTTCAGTGAACTGCTGAGCAAGCTGAAGACGTTAATTGGATATATCACTTTATTTTTTCTTGTAAGAGCTTCTTATTAATGGCTGCTCATGTAGATAATATAGATGTTAATCAATTTGCATCTGTCCTTCTAAAAGATTCAGTTAAGTCCCTAATTAACCATCTGTAAACAAACCCTTGTTCAGTAACAGGGTTCAGCCATTTATTGTGAGCTAGCAAAGGCTAGTAAGGGCCTTATGCTACCGCTGTGCCCTGATGTCAATATTTGACTTCTCTCAATATACAGAAAGTAATTGGAAAAATACAAGTGTATCAATCTGTATTGTGTATCACTGGATTCTCTCTAGCTGAATCATTGCTATTATGAGAAAGCATCAAATACTTCAGGCGTCTGTTGCTCCTGTGAGGTGTCTGGTGCTTTAACAATACTAAGTTGTATATTCCATAACTATAAGAAGTGAGGATAATGAAAATCATACATTCCTATGATGAAATTAATAGAGAGACAGTCTTTAAAAATAAAATTACTTCCTCAGATCAAAATATTTTTTTCCCCCAAAAAGAAAGGCACGTTACTCTGAGCATTTGCAAAAATCCAGGTCCTCCAGAATGCCGATGGTCACCTGCTAGAAAGTTCTTTCATATTTTGGGGATTTTATTCAATACATTTATCAGTTATTCTCCTTTAACAATGTTTTCAAATCTGCTGTCTACCTAATTCTATGTTGTAGCATTTTCTACACTCTGCAGTGATCACAGGAGTTTCTGAACAGTTTCAAGCAGGGTAACTAACCTCCCTAATAAATCTTGTCTCTCACCACCTCCTGGAGAGCATGCTCATTTGAGCATGTCAATGCAATGAGGATATCTTTTTTTATTATAACATGCATGGCCTTATATATTTATATATCTCCCACTCCCAGTACGCTGTTATGGACCACATATGCTCACAAAGATTTGGTGCACAGCCTCTAGATCTTTGTCATGACTGTGAGCAGCCCACAAGAAAAGAGACATACACTAAGTTATTGTCCATACTTAAGAGCAATTTCTATCTCAAAAGGAAACCATCTTCTCTATTCGTACAAGCAGATAACTTACTGATGTGTGTCAGTAGGCATTATTCATTTTTTACCGCACAGAAGCAGATCAAGGGTGCCACTCAATCACACCGAAGGGATTACAGCTACTCTGAGGCACTTCCAGTTCTGCCATCATATCCATTTCTCATCCTTCCCTATTCTATTCGGTACCTTACAATAACTATTGAAAATGATGGGTATTACTTACATTCCCATTAATCTACATGAAAGAAGACTGTGTAATGACCACAAATAGAGGACAATCTGCACAAAATACGTACATGGAAGTGCCTGCTTTTACACAACATGTCATGTGAGCGGAAAAGATGTTAGAATCATGTAACTTGGCATAAACAAATTTAGAGTCAGATACATTTTGATTTAGTGATAATATCTCAGTGATATAATTTTATGCTTTTCACCAGTATTTCAGCAACGGATCATTGTCGCTCTTATGTTCACAGGACTTTATTTTGTCTTTAATTCTCCAGTTGTTAGAACTGTTTTCTGGACAGCACTTGTATATAATTAGATCCCTACTATATAGTGTTTAGGAGCTGAGCAGGATCATTAGGAGTCGAAAAGAAAAAGAAATGAAATGAACTTATTACTCACAAAAGGTTGAAAAAAAATAAAAAATCTATGAAGGGGGAAAGCAGAGCCACAAATCATAGAGAAACCCAGGGACTTTCATCTTCCTTTTTCTGCAGTTCTACTTTTCTCTGACTCAGTGATCTCCCTCAAAATCCAGTTTTGTTATAGCACATCTATTTCATATTGCTTGCAACAGATTGTGTAACATGAGACATCTTCTCTTCGCATTTTTCCAGATTCTTCTGAAAGTAAACTCATCAAATCATCTAAAAACTTGTTACCAGGGTTCTTAAATATGGCACCTACTGCTGTCTTTCCCTTTCATTACCATGTACATGTAAATGATTAAATTAATATTCTCCTGTATCCCATGCAGGCCATTATCATATCTGCTGTGTCAAATATAATCCACTGCACACATCCGTTCACCTGTTTCATACTTAAAAGAAAAAAAAACAAACAAAACAAAACACTCTTTTGGAGACATACACTGACTTTAAAAATATCTAAATACATTTTGTAATAGCTGATCCTAACTCAAAATGCCAAGGCATTTTTCTGTTCTTAAGATCTGGAATTGATCTAAAATGTCATTATATATATGTTTGATATTCCATTTAGCACCAGTGAACACTTGTGAGCCTCCTATCTCATGATCCTAGGAGCTGGAAATTAAAGGGTTGAATAACCTGAATTGGGAGATACACAGCACCTGCTTCAGGACTTCAAATTTAGACTGATAGAGATGAAAGAATTAGCTTTATAATCTAAGAATATGAGAACTAAACCCATATCACAGTTTTTAATTTCTATTTTTTTCTGCTGTGAAACATGTGGCATATGCATAATGTATGGCAATGTGATATACAGAGCTTTTATTGATGGTTGTTTGGTGTGATCTATATAACTCATATATTGCTCATTTATGAGTAATGCAGTCCTCCCAAACTCTTGCTCACACACATATATAAAGGATGAAAACATTCAATGAATATCACTTTAGGAAGGCCACATTCTTCTTGAATGTCAGAGCTTATGCAAGTCATGCTGAAGAAGGCATAACACTAACTGACACCACACAATTATGCACTCTAAACACATTATACATTTTAGAAAAAAGAAGTAATTTAAAAAAGAAATGTGAAATTTTTCCTCTTATACCAGTTTTTGTATACTTTGGATCTAAAACCAGTGCCTTAGCTTTCATCAAATCAACTGCATAATACTGAAAAATAGAAAACTGGGCTGTAAAATTTTCTGAGTTTATAATTTCATCTGGCAGAGACCATTTTTACTGTCTGATTTGCTAAGACGGGGGTTTTATAATATATATTTCTAGTTCTTATTTTTTTTTATTGTACCAAGGTTCTGCAGCTTCCAGTACATACAGGCATCTGATGCCTTCACCATCAACATCTCTGCAACATGTAATGATTGGGGGCAGAATTTTACATGCTCAGATTTTTGAATTTTGAAGAACTAGAGCTAAAATACTGTATTTTTTTTTTCTATAGCTAATCCCCACAATTTCTCTAAAAAATCCAAATATCCCAAATTTTAATAAGCTGTATCACACTATGTCCAAAGGCCTTAAATGTTCTTATTTTAGTGGACTTTATTTGATGTATAGGAATATAACTACATATTCAATAGTTAATTATTTTCTGTGAAACATTAAGCAATAAATCAAATGTTATTATTTTATTAAAGAAGTGTTTTCAGTATATTAGACACTAAATGTAAAAATTTAAATATTGATTCATAAAGTCTCTAAACTATCTATAGACCTTTCAATTTCTGCATAGGGTATGGTTTATAAATCTTTAGGATATACCTTTTAAGTTATTCATAATCAATACTAAAATCAAAGAGTTGGCAGATAGCTCGTTCTAAAAGCTGCAGCCATGCAATTCATATTCTGCAATAGTGGTCAGGTCAGAGTAAGAAAACAGAATTAACCAATGAAGCTAATAACAACCTAATTCCAGTTTCCCACATTGAAACAAATGATTGAACTGTATCTGCCACATTGAACTTAACATCACTCAACTGCCTGATGTTGTACCAGTAAAAAAAAAACTGTAAAAAAATGGACACATATTATGAATAAACCCATGGTGAAGTGGCTTACAGGTTGAGACCTGCCTATTACATTGTTTTGGGCAGCTCTTCGGACAGATTTGAAGGTGTGAAAGAGCACGATGGTATTCTTTTAGATATGGCTAGTTCAATATTTCCGAATGCTGAAAGTAATTTCTCTCAATGCATGTAGATTTCCTGTCTCTATATTCAAACTCACAATGATACCTACTGTAGTTATTTAATGGCCCACCTTCAACTTTTATTCTTCTAATGAAATAATGACTTCTAATTACTTAAATTCAACATTTCTTTACAGCTGTCACTAGTAGTTTTTGACTGCCAATTCATCTGTAGGCACATATTGGTGCATACTGAACCTGTAAATGACTAGTCAATAGTAAATATGGGCCAAAAATTATTTGAGGGGTTGGGAGGAAGAGGTGGTCTTCCATTAGTTCTGATTAAATGCAGAACACAGAAATAAAAGAATAGATGTAAATAAATGCAATTAATTCTTTGGAACTAAGCAAAATTAAATCTAAACCAACACCTTCATTATACTGTATCTATGACAAAGACCAAAATTATGAAACGTTGGGTTTCATTCAATGCCTATGTTCAGCACAAAATGAAGATAGTACTTTAGTATAATTTACAAATATATGTTAGCTATTATAACATCCTTTATTTCAGTTATTCATTACTAACACTTAAATACAAAGTAATAGTTCAACAACTCCATTGACAGTGTGATAAATTACAAGAAACCAAATGAGTAAAAGGTACTATACTTGCCATCACACAACTGGGGAGATTGTAAAAATAACAGAAATCTTTAATTAACTCAGGAAATTAAAAGGTGACTTTAATAAAGAAGCTTAATAACAAGACATACTCAGTTGAACTCACTAGCACATGTTAATCAAGAACAAAAAATGATTTCAGGTACACAAATGACTAGATGCTTATACACAGCCTAAACTAAACAAAAAAAAATGAATATTTAAATTGGTATCCACAGAAATGATGAATCTATGATATTAAAGACTATAAATTCAGGCACCAACCACAGGTGCCTAATAAATAACAACTAGAAGCAAGGCTGATTCCTTAATGAGCACATGTTAAATGACAGTGAAACCACATTGAGACTCATTCTGCTATTTATGCCATATACAAGATAGTACAGGTTCAAAGCTAATAGTCTTATGTTTGCATGTAGACAATAAAAACTCTTGTATAGGTGGGCTTTTTCAGATGAGAAATGCACTAGTGTTTGATTAATTATTGTAGCAAATGCGAGATTATATTCTTAAATTTTATTTGTGATAGCTGCTTAACCATAGTTCCTGTGGTTTCAACAACTGTATCTATTGAATGTGCAACAAACACATGAAATCAGTAGTATTTGTGGAATAGGTGTTTTCGTAAAAACAGAAGTATGGTTATTTCCTATTCAAATATACCTAGAAATACCAATATTGGCAATAAATTTAGCTCCTACGATAGTTGAGAAAATTGAAAATTTTACAGTGTTTGAGGTGTTCAAACATACAACATTGCTACTTCAGTGTTATTCTTAATTGTTAACAATTGAAAAAAAGATATTCCAGTTCTGCGTCCCTACTATTAACTGAATGAGTTAACTACAAAAGCTCCACATAAGTAAGTGATAAACTCCCAAAATCAGAGCATTCACAGATTTGGAATATAAGTATACTGAATTTAATGGACAAAACTATGACTAAAGTATTCATTAGACAACATCAAATATTAGTGTTGTCCTTATTCATCCATGTGGACAATGTTTGGAAAAGTTCAGTCTCCAGTTTTAATGCAACTTTCAGGAAACAGACACAGGCTTCAGCTGTTTACACTTCCATGTTAGATTTTCAGTTCCAAACAAAGACAACTTTTTTAAGCCTAGCCCAACCCTTACAAAAGTGTTAACAGGTAGAGCATTCCAAATACTTCTTTCAGTGACAAAATGCAAGTGGAAGCAACAGAGATTACATTGAAAAAAGTGAATTATATTTGAAATATGTCTCAATATCTTATGTAAATATGGCTTTGATAGTGATAAACTACGAAGTGAATTTTCATATTATGAATTCTATTTTAATGAACATTTAGAAATGATGTCTTGGCTTTCCTAGTCCCAGTCCACATTCAGCTTCAAAATGCTTCTGCTTTTGTTCTTCCTACAAAATGTGTTGCATGAGTTATGGAATTAAACTTACTCAATTTATAAACCATGTTTGTTAACTCATTCAAATGAATTTGGCAATGTACAGTGGTACCACATTTATTCTCAGCAGCCATGCCTCTCCCCCCACCCCCTCACCCCCTGTTTATTCATTTCCTAAAGGAAATTGCAAGTTAATAGAAAAAGCAGCACTGGAACTGCCTCACATCCTATAGTTATTAATTAAGTAAAGTCTGGTTCAGTAACTCTGGATACTAAAAATACAGAGTTAAACAAAACCCGGTGCTTTTTGAAATGAAGTTTCAACTTCATCAGCCATTCTACAAAATTTATGCATTAAGATCTATATCATTCCTTTAAGGAGTTTTTCACAAAATCTCCAAGTAAAAAAGTAACAGCTCTTGACCATTTGTTCTGAAGGACTCATGTATGAAACACAATGAAGAAGTAATAAAATAAGTTATGTTATTGTCATGTAGAAGCTGCTCTCTATACAATTCTCCCTTATTCCTACATGCAGATTATTACCCTGCAATTAAGAAAACAAGAAGGTGCTCTACCTGTTTCATTGATAATATATAGTAGTTAGTAAAGGTTAAAATGCACAAATGTGAGAAATTTTTAAACGTTCCTGATATCTGTAGATCTTACAGGATAATTGATAGTTGCATTTGGTATTGAATGTTAAGTGAGTAGGTAGCATGCTGGGAAAAATGCACATAAACTCAGGTTATTACAAGTCTATTCCTTTACAGTGAACCTTTTCTTAAAAGTGAACAGGTTATTATTAAAGTGATTTTTTGGAATCGAGGACAATAACAGGTTCAACAATTACGTCAAATATATTTTAAATCCTGAATGGAATTGAATATATAAAAATCTTATTGCAAATTTAAAAGCTGTAAACAACTGATGGTATAAATGCAAGACAAAGTAGAAAATATTGATGAATTTCATCTGCGAACATGCATGTTACAGAGAACATGCAAAACCAAAGAGTTTGTATCCAATGAAGAAATTGAGTCCTCTCTTTTCTCAGGCAATTTAATGGATGGGAGCCTCTAAAGGAAAAGCAATGACAAGGAAAGAGAAATACCCCGACAGCCTGGATTTTATGACAGATTAAATAAAATTGCTTATTATAGATGGACTGCATTCACCTTTGATTAAGTAGTAAATATTCAGTTTGTTTTGCTCTTGTATCTGCTTGTATATTGTAAATGAAATATTTGTGACACGAGGAGTTTGCCATGTTTGTTCAAAGTTAAACAGTAAGCGATGTTTGCTATGACCCATCTTCCACAGCTAACCTGCGCCCTCAGCATCAGTTTCCACCCAGAAAAGGGAAAAGGAGGGACACTGGGAGAGAAAGGAGAACTTTCCTCCTGGGAACAAAGAAGAAAATGACTGGCAAGAGTGCAAGGAAGATGCAAGGCAAACCCCCCGCTTTTACCCCTGAAGTCACAGAAGCTGCCTGGGCAGTGCTAGCACTTCTGTTCAAAAAGAACTGCCAGTTTGTGCTCCTCATCTTCAGCTAGAGGTTTTCTGGACTTTTTTTACAAAGTAAGCAGAACCCTGTCTCCAAGCTTGTCTCCAGCTATTAGCACCTCCATCTGCCAATTTCTGTAATAACAAAGTATTTGTGCTTTGGCAGTCTAACTCCTGCAGAAACACAGTCCCTGCTGCTGCCAACCTCATAGGCAGTAACACACACGGGACTGAACAAATTACACCAGATCAGGGTTTATAGCAAGAGAGAAAAAAAAGAGGGGAATAAAAGATCACTCATAACAATAAAGCACAGAAGTTACATGATAGCCAGCATCAAGTTTTTGTTAATTATTACCTTAAATAGGAAAAAAAAACAAACCAAACCAAAACAAAAAACTAACCCCAACAACCTCTAAGCTATTGAATATGAAACTGATGCAACAAAAAGAACTGTATTATTAGCAAGACTTCTTTAGATGCTTAAAACCTACTCCATCAACTTGGATACACCTAATTTGTGTATGTTTATGAAAAGGGATGAGTAATGAATCACTGCTTTTCAGATTTGCTGTTGCTTTTCTTGTGTTAGGAGTTTTTGTCCCCCTTTTTTCTTCCCCTCAAAGAGATGCAAACAAAAATGTTGTGTATGTTCCCATAATTCACATGGTCACCTGTGGTAACAGTGCACAGCAATTATGAAGCCTTTTAGCTTGCTTTCTTTTATGGAAAAGATCTTATGCTGAGCAGAGGATATACTGAATACCTCAAATAGTAAGGAAGTAAGGTCATTAACCCAAATTCATTTCAATTTTTTCATTTCTTACAGACACTTTTGCTCCACTGCACCTGAGCTCCATATCCCTTCTCCCTCACCAAACATATTCAGGTCCTAAGGTCCTTAAGATATTTCTGAAAATCTTTTTAATGGCTGAAATTCCATTTTGAAGGTTAAAGGATATATCCCTGTCTGCAACATGTTGTGATATCCCATATGTGCTGGGATACTTCACTGTAAAAATGACTCTAAATTATTTCATACCAAAAAACAGACACTTAACATATCAGTTTTAGACCACAGTATCTCCTTTAAAATTCCATGTGCACTAACTGCACAGGTCTTGGGATGGGAACTGGTGTTACCTTCTCATCTCTGCATCGCAGCACAGTGCCCTAATAGGTTTCCCAGCACAACTATTCATGTAGTCATACCCTGAGAGTTGGACTGCTGAAATGATCTACCTTGAAAATAACTCAGGAAAACAAAAGCAGGCTGAGGATTTTTAGGGTAGAATCATTTTCCCAATTCATTTAACAGAGCGATTGTTCAAGTAGTTTTAAGGGATACAAGCAAAAGTGTACAGGTAAAAGGTGTGATAAGGACCTGCTGCAGAGGACTGAAAATATTTAAGCCAATACTGCTGCTAACCAGCTGAGAACATCAAACTACATATTCCTCTGCTAGCATGTCTCTGCTCACAGGAGCTAGTTTCTCTCAAACTAACCATTTATGTCAGTTATACTAATCAAACTTAGACTAATTGTTTACAACCTGTATTTAACTTGAAGATTGCTATATCTTTTTTTCAGACTAAAAGAGGTCTTGTTTGCCTGAAAGATGGCCTTTTTTATTTTCAGAAATATATTAGTTAGCTTAATAAAACACATGGTTTTTCTAGGAAACCTCTATCTTCCTACAGAGTATGCAATTAACAGGCTGGTGAGTTAAATTTTATGTAAGCAGGATATATTTCTCCAACCTGAACCATCTTGTCTGAATTTTCTCTGGAAGACTAGGTTTGTTGCAGGAAAAGTGACCACCAGGGAGAGGGGTTTTCTTATACCATCTCTTTATCTTCGTTGATCTAAAAAAACCCCCTCAATTTTACCAATGAAGAAAACCAGAACTCAAAAGTAACTCCTCTCACTACTTTCTCACAGAAAGGTATAAAGCACTATGCTTCCAGAGCTCTGGGCACTGCTTCACTTTTCTGCAATTAGAAACAGGTTCCTACATACTGCTGTTTTGGCAGAGATTGTATAATGCAGACACATTTAAGTAGGGAAATAAATTAGGCACAGCCTGCCATAATAACCTTTAGTTATGAGTGAAATAATAACTGTAAGTTTTTATTGGCCAGGGATATGCTAGAACAGAAAATGTAGAAATGGAGAGATATCACTTTCCATGAGGTTTCATAAAATCTTCCACAATGTCATTTCATTAAAGCTTGGGTATTTTTTGAGACATTTTAAGAAATCAAGTCCCCCCATAAGCTAGTGAAGTACTCCACTTTTTTTTTTTTCATTCTTCCAAAAACTGAAAGGTTAATTTCTGTTACTCCCCTTAAAAGTTCAGGCATCTATGTACATGACTCAGAAAAGAAGAAAAGCCAAATTATTCCTTCTTTGATGCAATAAAACCATATTTTAAGTACTTTCCCCCCAGTTCTTATTTTTCTTAACATTTTGAAAGAGGAGAAAATTAAAATAAATCAAACAGCTAGACCAGATTAATAAACAAATTAATCACAATGACAAGAATTTTATGTTCTCAGATCCTTCTATTTATATCTATATAATAATATGGGGTGTATTTCTACCTGCACTTTCTGGATCATAAAAGAGAAAGGATAAAACTGTTATTCAACATCAAGATTTTGTGTTGGTAAAATTTTTGTGACATACCATTTCTCTGGTTCCCAGAGACTTTGATAACCAATATCTGCTGCACCATACAACTATTTTTGCCAAGAGAACAAAGTGTTGCAGTTTGGTCAATTGTAATCAAGAGTGAATAGAAACAAATATATTTTCAATCTGTGTATAAATCAGTGGGTTGCTCTGTTTTACTAGAGCTAGGCCTAGGAAAACAAGCTTATGTATAAGGGAAAGCCTGTATCTACCAGCAGGTAAAACCTGTCAGTGAAGGGACAGATGTTCATCGAGGATATTCAGACACTACAGCAACTTCGGCAAAGTTCTAGCTAATGAGGATGCATGGTAGAAGTGAGGCAGTGCTTAGAAGGAACGAAGGAAAAAGGATTATCAGTCACATAGGAAATAAGAGGTAGGCAGAAGATGGAGAAAACTGCTCTGGGAGAGCTCTGTGGTATGGCAGGAAAAAGTCTTGGTAGGAGCTACTCTCACTGATGGAGACAAGTTTTATCATGCTGATGGTTAATGAAGAAGCAACTTGGATACTAGGTTACCAAATTTCCCAAAAGAAGCAATGCAGTAAATAGAATAAGGCTAAAAATGGATGCTGAGGAGATAAATCCAGGTGAGCAGTCTTTTTCTACCAGCAGAAAAAGCAGTAAAGTCAAAAACATTGAGGCCTTTACTTTACTTATTACAACACTTACAATATGTCCCAATGGCTAATACAATTCTTCTCAGTAAATGTATTAAAGAAAAGGAAGATGGAACAATAAATTAACTAATATAGATATGACACAAAATTACTTAAAATAGCTGCTGATATGTTACTGACTGTTGCCATGCTAAAAGACTAACTAAAGCAAGAAAGAGAAAATACTACCGAAATTTTGCATTTCCTGCAAGGTCACTTGTAAAAATTATTACTGTAATCCAGGCAAGATTTCACTCCTTAATGCTCTTTTGGCCAGTTTGTTCACATTTTCTTATTTAATGACAATACTCAACCCAGTATTATTTAACTCTATCCTTCAGATAAAATGATGCACCATCTAAAAATATTAACATAAATTTCACTGTAAGAGGATTAAAACCAAAGTAGTTCTGTCCAAATTAATTTAGGTAAGTACACTAGCTAAATAAATCAGCACCCTTCAACTCTCAGAAAGCACTTCAAGCAATTTCAAGTCATTAAAAATACTTTTAGTTCCAACATTTTGGCTCTTAGAACAGTCTTAATGGTTATATGACAGTATGTTCTACTACTGGCTGTATGGCTTTTATTACATGCCCTGATCTATTTGATGATCATGGCAGCTTTTTAGAGAACTACAAAGAAAAGCTGAAATAATGAATTATTTTTCAGACAAGTCTAATAAAAGTGTTAATCAAAAATACCATAAATGTCAAAAGCTCTCATAAATCCTACATCTCATATATTCCTCTTTCTAAACATTCAACCAATGGAAGAAAAATCCAAAAAGGGGAAAAAGGAAAGGAAAAAAACCTGAACAAACCAAACCACACTAAAACCCCCCAACAAAAGAGAGAGTGCAAACCAAGGAAGAGAACAAAAGCATTCCACATGCATTTACAGTCTCATCTATTTATTTACCTGATCTCATTTACTGATTTATGAACTAGGGTTATTCTCCTATGACTTAATTTCTGACAGCTTATAAACATCTCATATAAATTGATATGATAATGTTTGATTTCTGGTTAGATTATAAGGCATTCCCATATGACAAGATACAGTCAATTATTTCCCCCCTTATGCTACTATTATGTAATATTAGTGGGTTTTAATATACTTCTATCAGAATAAGAACCACTCCCCAGCCCATTTTCCAGTGACTTGCACGTCACTGATCCTGAGACAACAAACAGAGTTTCAAAGTACAACTTGAAATGTATCTATCTGATTTATAATTATAATTTTCCTTTTTTAGGTGACATTTATCAAGACTAAATGTGATTTGACCCTCTTTCCATCCACTTTTAAATCCTCCATGAAAAGAAATCCTTACTGGTAATTGAGGAGAATATAACTACTTATAACATTGTAGATTTGTTAGCAAGAATTCATTTTGCATTTTTATGAGGTTCCAGAATATTATGTTGGAAGGTGAAATTATAGAGTTGTCAGTTATGTCTGTTGGATCCCATACTGATTTTAGTACAATGCTATGAAGTTTCAGGAATTCTTTGTGGGGTTTCCATAGGGTTGTGCAAATGCTTTGTTCTATCTATAATGCAAATACCTACTAATTTGCCTCACTTTCTAACAGAAAGCACTGAATTAAATTAAAAAAAAAAAAAAAAAAGAAGAACAACTTGCTAGATGCATAATGCACAGGGAAAAAGATGGAGCTTTGTTACAGGAATCAGAGAGGCTTCCAGATCCCTTAATAATAGTGGTGCAGTAGATAGCCATTTTCATTTACAATATAGGTTTTGCTCTACTATCAACATACACACATAAATACTTCTAGCAACACCTAGAAAAAATAATATTTGAGCATGTGTTAGCTACTGTTTCTCTTACAGTATAGTCCCCATGAAAACACAGACCATATATATATAGATAGATAAATATTTTACACCTCACAGGGATTCCACAGAATTATTCAATAACCTCCACACTCAGAGGAGAGTCCAGTTATTTAAAATGCATGATTTTTGGTGTGAAAAGTGAAATCTACACAAAAAGCTCCATGGAGTACTTTTAGGAGTACCAATATGACACTTCTGAAAGCGCTGCTCTAATATGAGAGCAACAAAAGGTATACAGAGTCCCTCCATTTGTAAACTGTGATAATGAATGCTCCTCTACAGTTCCCTGTTTTATAGAATAACCAATGGCAGAAATTGTCACCATATGCTTGATGTTTCACGAAGCATTCAACTTAGCTCATTTTATATACTTGTATTTTTTTCAAAATGTGTAAATTTCTTAATTTAATAAATTTCAAATAAAGTTTACTGGTAAACTTTGCAAGAACCCAGAAAAAACAAAATTGATTCCCCCCCCAGTCTTTTTCATCAGTATAGGTTTATTCTTTTAATACGTAACTCTGACAAGGAAAATTTTTAGCTAGCTATTGAAATGAAACAAAATATCTAGTGAGTTTCACTTTTTTCCACATTTTGTTGAAGCATCAATATGGGAGAATGGGGTCTGAGAATTTAGGGAATACTGTAATTTGATTAGTGCATTACTTTAAGAAGTAGAAGTCTGTATTCATTACCTGAATAATTGCATCCATACTTTATTAAGATTTTTATTAAGATTTGGTGTATTTAGAGTGACAGGATCAATATGTTAGCAGAAATTCATACATGAAGGGACAATTACAGACAAAAATTTAGGTCTGGATTCACTGCAATCTTAAGCATGATTTTTTTCCAAACTTGTCCAACTGCACTTTTTTCTGAAGAATTTTTATTAATGAGAAAAGCAGCTTGGTTTCATAGATCAAAGCCTGAGCTCCTGTCAGATGAAAGATGAAGTGATGTGGCTTTGGTTGGTACAACCTATGTTAACAGGGACTTTTCAACTCAAGCTTCACCTCCTGTATCTACTATAACAGCAGTTTCAATGGGATACAATCCTTCCAAGATGAGATTTATTTCACTTCATACTAATTAACCTGATCATGATCTAGCCACACACATCTGTCAACATGAGACAGCAAAAAAGAAGTTTCTATCGTCATCTGCAGCAAATGCCATGACACTGTGTAAACATAGTGTGCTGTCAAAGATTAAAATGTCACAGGAAGATGGTGAATCAGACTATCAGATTAAAGGAGTGACATGAGTTAGGAAAAGGAGATTAATGAACATTGCAGAGTTACTGAATTCTGCTTAGATTATCAGATGTAACCAGCATTAAAGTTTGAAAAATGTGATACAGATAGATAATGGACAAGTTCACACATATTGATTGCAGCATTAGCCCAAAGAGCAAAACACACACTTAAACCCATAAATCATTAGCCAGATGCAATATTGACCAAATTACTAGCTATCAAAATTCAGTTTCCACTTCCAATGAAATAAACAAATTAAGTGGGTTTTTTTGTTAGTGTCAAACTTGGAGGAGGAACACACAATGAAGTGTGTTATATATTACTTGCAATTTTGTATGAACTTTTCCAAAATCATTGCAGGAAAGAATAGGGTAAGCTTTTATACAAATTTCACTCAGAAGAAAAATAAAAAGGCAGCAGTATCACAGCATTATTACTAATTATTTTAAATCTCAGGAGGTGCAGGACAAGAATTAGAAACAGCCTATCATAATCACCTTGTAACTTTAAATATGAATGGAACAATTTTATATATAGATGCAATATGTGAATCCTATAAAGAAAAAGAAAACTGGAGGAACAGAGGAAACAAAGGAGGCTATTTGGGTTGTACTTAAAATGAGTCAGTATTTTGCTCTGGTGCTAGCTTATTTTGTTTCAGCAGATCTCTACCTAAAGCAGATGAAAAGATTCCATACTGTTGAGTTCAATATCACCTAACTGGATCAAATCTTAGGAAATTTTGCTGGAAAAACCTCTGCTCTGCCACTTGATTGTTCTGTGACCCTCGCCAAATAACGTCACCTCTGCATGTTTCTATTTCCTTGCCCACTCCTATTCAACTATAAAACAAACATTATAGGGTAAAGTCTTCTTACCACAAGCTTGCACTGTGTGTAGCCCAGTGGGAATTCTGATTCCACTTGGGACCATAATGTGTATCATAACCCAAATAAACCATAACAGGAGTTCACAGAATTATACAGCCACAAAGATATGAAGAAGGAGCAAGAGAAAAAAAAGCAGTAAATTAATGTGATTTTAAAAATCAAATGACAAAATTTGGATAGTGCTGCTAGTAGTGCTGAATAAATGCACTTTGTTGAAAACCTTATTTATTATTTGATTATTCCCTATAAACAGACATGCCAGTTCATGAACATGTCCTTCCAAGATGACAAAGAATAACCTGACTTGTTTTTAATTTGAGGAACATTAGCCTCACCAATATTTGTCCCAGATGGAGGTCTGGTGGCAGATGTCTGCTTGTATGCAGAGATTATTGATCTCTGAAATCTGAGCTCCATATTAAAGACTTTGAGAATGAATCTTTCTGTTTCAGTGAGAAGATAAGCTCTCTTTTGGAAGCTGAAAAACACAACCCCAAAACTTTAATTTATTATGACGCTAATGCTCATTAGAATTTATTCCTGCTAACTTCCTTTTGATAATAGAAAAAAAAAAAAAAAAATCACTGTCAATCTACAGAAGGTCCTGTCTAACAAATGTAATTTTGTACCTGCAAATTTAGGAAAGTTTTAATTAGAATTTGTATTTTCATAAATCCGGATTCCCAGCATGATCAGAATTACAGTATTCTGTCTTGGACCTCTTATAGTTTAAAAAAACCTAAATGGCCTACTGTTCCAATCAGCAACATTTCTAACTCATCACTCCTTGTTTTACTCATCCTGTCTTTAAACCTGGAAGAGACCAGGCTGTTGTGAAGAGGCTGCCATGAGATCATGCAAAATGCAGCAGTGAAGCTTAATGTGTACAATGACAGAGGCACAGGAAATAACTAATTTCTCGTTTTCTGCCTCTTCCTCTCTTTCCTGTCAAAATTCTAATTATATGAAAAAATTGCATTTTACTGACATTGTGTCAAGTAGCCATAACTGTTACCCAGTATAAGGGGTTGACTCTGGCCTCCAAATAATAATGTTAATGAGATAACACAGAGCAGAGGGAGAGTGGGCTGCCAGGCCTGTGCAGAAAGCTACAGCAAAATATCTAATGCAAATGATTTCCTCCTGGACAGAACTGCATTTGATTTGAAGATTTCTTAGCAGCTTCATTTTCAGGCTATATCATCCAACATGCTGCTTATGTCATCAGCATTTTGCACAAACTTGCTTTCCACCAATGAAAGCCTCTCTTTGAAACGTTATTACAAGAACTAATCCTGTTTGCACTTATGACTGTAAAACTCTGCCTCATGACAAAAATACACAGAGACCCAAATAGACAAAATACTGAGGACTAGGAAGGCCAGCACTGAACTGGATGGGATCTCTGAAAGTAATTTCACACTGTGGGGAAAAAAAAAAAAAAAAAAGTTTTAAAAATAACTTAAAGTCATGGTAGAAATTAGACCCATGTCAACAGGCCACTTCATATGTTCTTTCAACACTGACTTGCTCCAGACTCCATATTTTCAACCATAATTTTCAATCTGCATCATTTACCTCTCTCCAACAGCAGTACTTATTTTTCTTGGGAAATTATGTTACCATATTGCATCATCATATCCAACATGCATCTTTCCTCCTCAAAAAAAAAAAAAAAAAAAGGTGATTTGACCTTTTAATGTCTTTGGATTAAACTATAGCATCATTCTCTTCTTTTGCTGGGGAAAAGAACTAAAGTAGATCTTATTGGACAAATCTAAGCTCTCATCAGACCTCAGTTTCTAAAACAAAACAAAAAGAATTGCATTGCCTCCCATTCTACTTTAATAATATCCACAACAAATGCCTTCAAGTTAACTGGTTTAAGCAAAAAGGCTTTGTAGTAATTGTATGCTCAGCTGGGCTCTGTACTTCTGTCTCCAATGGCACTTGCTGGTCCCTTGACTCCTGGAATTCTGTACAGGCATCAGGGATAGGATTAAGGGATGTGGTCTTGGTGAAAATGCAAAACTGAACAGAATCAGCTACTTCTTATCCTTTTCAGTAGCTTTATATGTGCAGGGTCAAAAAAACAAACTACAAGTTGCATATTATTTGCATTCCTTAATGAACTGCTGGAGGCAATTGGGACATTGTAATGATGAAGACAACCTAAACAGAACATAATTAAAAAACTTTGTTTGTATTTTTTAATACTGCGGTTAACCCCAGAGACACAAAAGACAGACCTGTGCAAAAAAATGCTTTTACAATGATCTTTTCATCTTCAAAGATGTATACTCTGTCAGGCAATCTCTGTAAGTATCTATGGTCTCTCTTCTGATTTACAATTAATTTGTTTTTTGTTTTTTTCCAGGTAGCTTAACATATTAATAACAGTCCTTAAGATGTTCTATACCCTCTTCTTCCTCTTGCTATCCACTCTATTTCAGCATTTAGTAACCACAGGGATTTTGCAACTACCCTCCCCAGGGATTCTTCTATTAAACTTTTAATTACACAGGCAGGAGCTGCACCCCTGTAGTTAGGGTAAAATTTAGTATTAAAAGCAGAAATTACATTTCTTTCTTATGCATAATAAATGAAATAATTACATGATTAATATAACAGTGCTTTCCCTTCTGCTATGGCTGAATTTTCCCAGAGTTTAGATAGAAAGCCAATGATTACTTTGAAGTTAAAATGCATTACAGTTGGGTTCTTTAATTAAGAAAAGCAAGCAAAAAAGCCCACCTCAAACAATCACCAACCTCCACCCAAAACAAAACCAACAAAACACACCAAAACTAGGATTTGTTTTTGAAGGAGCTAAACAAAACAAATTCCACCCTCCCTCCCTTTGTAAAATTTTAACACACTGTCTTGTACTTATTTCTCTTTTGAATAGTGTTCTCCAAAAGTAACAGTGATTTCCCCACACAAGTATTTACATCTATTTTTATTTATTTATTATCATCATCAGTATTGCCAAATAATAGTGTTCTGTTCCAGAATTTCCATGAGGAAACACTCTGGACAAAATACTCTCTCACTGCTCTCCCTGGAAATGAAACAAGATGCTGCCTACAAGCGGCCACTTAGAGAAAGACTCCCATGTCCTACAAGTCTCAGGGAAACTATTGCTCTGTCTCCTTGAAGCACTGCAAACCACAAGCTAAGGGAAATGCAAGAAAAATCAAAGGTGATGGCCTCTCTAAAGGCGGGCAGTTCATCATAAGCTTTTCAGACAGTCAAGATTTTTATATTTTAGCCTTTCCTGACATACTCCTGACTCCTCTGTTTAGGACTGACATGACTGCTGAGCACAGGAAGCATTTCTGATTTGCCTATCAGGAACTTGACAACAGAAGGAATTAAATATACAGTATTGTGTAGGACATAACTGGTGAAAAGGGGGACATCACATTGGAAATACTATGTAAGGCACTAAGAAAATAAATCAATATTTTCCATGTAGGTATAATTTTTGTTTTGCAGGAAGAATGTAATACACAAAATATGAAACTATTTTCCTTTGAAGTTATTAACAATAATTCTGTATCAGCTTTTATTTTTAGTAAAGATGACCTCAGAGAACCTTAATCTTTTTTTCTGCAGCTCTATAGTGTAAGCCAAGACAATTGAACCCTTTTAGTAGTAATGCTGGGTGCTCAGAGAGGAACTCTCAAGTACTATTATCCCTGATACCATCAAACACTATAATTTGTGCTGTGTATAGCTGTTTTGAAATGTGTCATGGAGATGGAGTGATTCATACTTTTTATTTTTCTCATCAATACATGTTAATAATTTCTGGTATTTGGAGTGTCAGCTTTTTGACAACTTACATTGCATTTTGGGTTTGGGCCTTTTTTTTTTTTTGTGTGTGTGTGTGTTATCTGAAAACTAAATTGTATAACTTGGTACAAAATAAAGCCTATCACTTGACTACTACCACTTCTAGCCTTTCTTCTTGTGGATACTTTCACAAAGTAAATACCTTGTGAGGAGTCATTGAAATCTTGGTGGGGGAGAGGGCGTGAAGGAGAAAAATGGGGAAAATATTAGGATCATGAACACATTTGGATCTCAACAGGAACAATGAATTTTGAAGATGGTTTTCTTGGGTGAAAAAAATCTACTAATTTGTGATCATTAAAAACACTTCATGTCTTGCTTTAAGAGATATTCACATCTATAAAAATCCTGCTATGCAAGTACTAGATATAAACTATGTTGTAAAATAACAAAAGGTCTTCCTCTGACATCCCACTTCCGAATATTCAAAAGCAATGATGAAATTGCCAGAGAAATACATGAAAATTTGGTAGAAACTTCCATGGAAAAGATGGAATAGAATTTCTGTGGACATACTATTTCCCCAATCAACTTCAGAGTGCCCTTAAAGATCCAATACAAAGCTTCCAGATAACACTGACTGTACTTAAAAAAAAAAAAAAAATCTCAATATTCAAGTCTTAGTTCTCCTCTTAAAAACTATATTTTACCTTTCTTGCTTGAAAGCAGCAGTATGGAATAACTCTGCTGTTAGGTTCTAAAACATATAGCTTTTTTGAAGCATTGTTGAAGAGCAACAGAATATAAAAGTTCATACAAAGGAGGAAGTATCAAAATGTGACATTTCTAATAATGAGGAGGTAGAACGGCTTGCTACAAAGCTCAACACACAAAGAAGAAGAATTACAGACTTATTTCAGAACTGTAGCACTGTCTCATACATCCTAAAGGAATTCAACTTCAAAGCTTCCTGTGACATGCTATGTGCACATTGGACAACAGAAAAAAGGGACAATGAGACCAGCAGAACTACTGTGTTTGGTACTGGTGTCAAGATTGTTTTACGGTTCATGCTTTCCATGCAGGAAGTACCTAGGAGCAAATCACCTCTTTCAGGCTTTCAAAAAACCTGTTACTGTGATGAAGGAAAATCATTCTTCAACTCCCAGAGGAAAATTATCCTCTGCAGATTCTTTTTACTCTCTCCCTCCCTGTCTCTCCTTTCTCTCACATCATATAGGAATAGCAGTTAACGAAAGCATAATGGCTCCACCTATGAGAATCAGGAATATTGGACATTTACTAATAAAAGTCAATAATGTGGCAACATTTCCAGTAACAGACTTTCACAATGAAGTAATATACAACAAGGTAAAAAAAGGATCTAACTTTCTCATGAAGGAAAGGAGATGTAGCAGAAAAGAATGGTTATTACAAACAAAATTATCACCTGGTAATTTCTCCAGTATTTCCTATCTAACAGCTAAGGCTGTAAAAGGGAAACTAAAGAGATGAGAGGTAAGTAATAGCACTGTTTGGAAGACCAACCTACAGATATTCACTAGACAAGGCAAAAATCATTGGTTCTGGCTAAATTTGATACTTCTTATGCTGTGGAGAACTTTGCCTCTGAGGCTTAAATTTCTCAAAAAGACAAAAGTAGGTTGAGCATTGCAGAACTTCTCCGGTTCCAGTTGTCTGTGCATGAGTCAGATACAGGAAAAAAAAAAAAAAGTAAGATTAGTAAGATCTGGGAGATCAGTTGTCAACACATAGTTCCGGGAATTAAAAGGTATTACTACCCAGAGCAGAAAAAGCCTCCAGATCATCTCTGAAAGTATGAAATAAACTGGAAATTTATGTACTTAAAGAGTGTCCTTGTGTCCAGAAGATATGAGGGAGCCTGTAAAAAACATAAGAATTTGAAAATATCCTTATTTCTGACAACAATGGGCTCTAGCACTTGAAGATTTTATTAACTATGTATACTAACAAAAACTCCGAAGAGTAAGATGCTATAATGGAAAGATTATGATGGTACATAAACATTCATAAGACATCTAAGCCTGCAAAATTAATTCTGTAATTTGGTTAATTTACAACAAAATCCA
This sequence comes from Tyto alba, assembly GCF_018691265.1. Lineage (NCBI taxonomy): Eukaryota > Metazoa > Chordata > Aves > Strigiformes > Tytonidae > Tyto > Tyto alba. The sequence continues at coordinate 8,901,147 of NW_024881261.1, forward strand.
CACAACTGTCAAAAGGAGTTGTTTTGTCCAGCATTAAGCTTATGCAAAATCTGATGTTATAATGTCTGTAATCCAGAAGTGGTAAAGATGATGATGTGACTAAATCCTGTAACAGGTTTCATGTGATAGTGGAGTTCTGCCTAGTAGAAATCTCGTGACCATACCTAGTTGAAACTGACGCAATTTAGCCTTTTTTTGAGCAGGGGGGCCGCTGCTGTAGGCCTCAGCTTTCACCTCATAAGAAGCACATCCCAGGCACCAGCCCAGGAAGCATCCTTCACCCCACTACCAGCCACGGGATGACAACAAGTGCAAGTGGGCCAGGAGTGCAGGCAAGGTGCAGAGTCTTTCAGTGGAGAGGAAGCTAGGGGTTTGTGCCATGCATGTATGTTACACTATTTCGCAATCTCATTTGTCTATCATTGAATAAAACTAAATTTAAAAAAGGCAAAATTAGTCCAGAAACAAAACTCTGACTATTTGCTTGCCAGCAGAGTTTAGTGCCCTAATTTCTAGTCTACCAGGAGGTTTTCTGCTGCTGCTGTGAGTGCTTCTGATCACCGGCAACTACAGTGGTCCAACATCAAATAAAGCAATATATCATTCTCCTATGACATATATATTGACATAACTGCGGCCCTTTCCTGACACTTAGTGTTAACCCTCCAGACTGAAAAGGACCTAGAAATCAAGTCTTTCTGTGCAAATGTTTTAACCATTAAAGAAGAAAATCCACAGTAACATCATCTTTGTGAACTACTGACCTGTGAAGCTAAAAGCTGCTGCATTTTTTTCCTAACAATCTCCTGCCTACAGAAAAGCACTCACTTGCCTCAACAAACATTTCTGAGATCACACAGACACAAGGTTACCTATAACAAAGTTAACTATAACATTCGTCATACGCATTCTCTGATGCCAGCAGCATGAGGTGCAGTTGCTTTAGGCTCCATTTTAATATTTTTTTCCAAGTGTCTCTTCTGTAGCAAAAGTCTAATCGCACTTTTCTACAATAACTACCACCATTTGTGGCATTATGGTACCCATATCTGACTCATCCTGCCTTAAAGGGCAAAACTCCCTCATTCAATGATTCTTGCATCAGGCTCAGCTGCTTGCTCTTAAGGCAGCTCTTCTTTTAGAAAGATATGCAGTTTTGATCAAAGACTTCCACTAATGGAAAATCTATCATATTCCCTGAATGATGCATTCCAATAATAAAATACTTTGACTTCCTAAAATGGGCATCATCTTTCCTGATCAAATTCTCTGACTTTGAGCCTCAGACTCTTGTTATGTTTTGTCTTCATGATAAATGAATCCTCAATACCAACCATCTACTATGTGTGGCGTAGATGTGTCACCCCTTAAGCTTTTCTTTGACAAAGTAAAGCCAACAGAGGAAAAGAGAAGTGAGAAGAAAGCCCTACTACGAATTTGTTTAAGGCTGGCTTAATGTTTTTAACAAAAGATGAGTTTAGGTTTCATTTTGTATTTAAAATAGAATGTTTCTACCTCCAAATCAAGAGACAAGCAGAAATGTTCAGATTTAGAGGAAAACAAAAGGGAGATCCAATTCCCCCCTCCCCCCAAAAAAAGAAAAAATAGGACCTAATAAAATTTGTTTCCTATGTCCTTTCTACATTAAGATAGACCTATCAGAGATGATCAAAGTAAAGAACTTCTAAGCATGTGCACAAAGGGGAAATTCTCATATACAGCTTTAAAACTAGTAATATCCCCCTCAGAAGTTCCTTTACAGTTATATCATAGACTTACAGTGCTTTAATTAGTTACAGTATTTGTAAAAAAGCACGGTGAATTTCTGTCAAAGTTAGAGAAAGCCACACTAGTGACCAAGGAGATGAATACACCAAACATTTTCCTGACCGAGGAACAATCAGCACTTGCCAACACAGCAGTACTACTGATGGTAACAAAGAGGTGAAAACATTGGGTAAGAGGAATACTGGAAAACACAAGAAAAAGCAAACATCTTGTGGCCTAATCCATCACGACACTTTTATTCACCTCTTGGGAACAGCAGCAGACCTTTAAGAATATGGCTTTAGCAGCAGAAGAACAAAGTACTAAGTTGGACTAAAAGCCACATACCTATCCAGAAAAGTTTGCTGGTTTATATATTCAGCAGAATTTCTAGAACAGACACATGGAAAACAAAGTGGCTCTGTAATAACAACAAATACTCCCCTGATAACCCAGAGATAGATGTAGCCCCAATCTTAGGGAGGGCTGCACAACCATACAACATTAGCTGATGTGGAAGAAACATGTACAATCAGAAATGCTGGTCAATTTTAATGGTGGGCAAAGGACAGGAAAAATTAAGTTGCATAGCTATTCCAAGTTAACCCATGACTGACTTGACCTAGTTTTGGGCATGATCACTGTAAAAACATATTGCTTTGGTCAAGCCAGACATGTCTTTTATATTTTGTTGTCTTCTTAGAGAAATATCCTGGACCTCTTTGCTATACACACTAGTCAGTAGCAAAGCATCGGTAAAGGTTTCTTTTATTAGGGCAGTAACAAAACATCAGTACAGTAATAATCAATAGTAAACAATGGAGTTTAACTGTACAGCATCCAGATATCTGAACTTTGAGCCATAGATTTCTTCACATATACACACATTCCAATAGTCTCAATGCATATTTACTAGTTGGCAGCAGCTTATAGTAACATCTTGCACACACAAACACATACATATGTATCTCTACATGATTTTTTTTTATATTAATCAGCCCAGCACATAGACCCTGCAGTAACTGACACTTCCAATAGTCATGCACAATTTTTATGATCAGTTGAGGCCAGGTAAGATGGAGAGAGGAACAGACACAAGAGGTTGAGGAGAAAAGACAAGCAAACAAAATCACTGATTGAAGATAGGGTCTTGTCTCCCAGTTCTTCAGGTCAAAAGCTAAGGCTTGTTAAGAGACAGTGCCCATATCATTTAGAAAAAATGTACTTCTTGGCTAAATACAGCTTCTAGAACTGTGTCTGTAAAGCAGATGGGGTGGGAGGGCAAGGAGAAATAGCTGATGAAGAAAAACTTAACAAGTTTCAGAGGGCATTTAGAATTCAACTAATATGTGAGCCTACTCTTATCAGATGAGGACCAAAGCTATAATTGTGGTGGATGCATTTTTCAATTAAATAGTTTCTGTTCAGGTCTGTCCTTTAAGAAGTCCGTCTAGTGGCTACATATGCTAGTGGCCACATTTTAGAACAATGATACGGTAAATGTCTGAATTCTGGCAGACCTCTTAAGCAAGACCATGTGGTGGAAAAGTTACTAAGGTGTGGGAGTTGGTATGAAAACAGAGGCATTACAGAATTCTACCAAGGACAGTGAAAATCACCAGGCCTCTCTCCATGTGGATTGATTCCAGGAGAGACAAAGGAAAAGCCCTTTAACTTTGGTACAGCATTTCTCTGCATGTAGTAGTTTTTATGACATGTTAGCAGAATTACTTAAGTAACTAACATGTTAGATAATGTGTTATGTTTCCTATCATATTCTAGGATACTAAACAGAATCAATCTAGAAGAGCTGCATGTTGTTATAAAGTGAAAATAAGGACACTTTGACAAGTGAAATAGTTAAATGTATAATCAAGTTTCAAGTATATTGAATATTTAGTGAGGAAACAAAGTCACTAGATGTCTTCCTATTGACTTAACATAGTTCATTTAGAGTAAGAAATCCATTCAAATGCCCAGGCAGCCATGGCTGACCATATTGTGAACATCAGTTCATTGACTCCGTTAGTGAACTCTTGCCATTTTAAACTTAAGCAAGTCATTAACTATTAAAAAAAACAAAGATTATTACTTAACTACCTGTTCAGATGCAGGTACAAGCATGGTATTATAATCTGATGAAACAAGCGTAACTATTATCTGCATTCACCTTTTCAGCTAAAGTTGACATACATAAATCCCAGAGGTGGTAATTTCACTACAGAAAGTATGCAATTAAATTTGCTAATATAATTTGCAAATAGAAAGCAGAAAAAAAAAAAAAAAAGTGTATGAGAAGCTTTTGGGGAGCCATAGGAAACTGGTAAGGGCTACAAGCATGTGACATTCCACAGTAATGAGACAGTCTGGCTGTGTGCCAGTGTCAGCCACTGTAACTGCACCCTGCAAGAATTCAGCTGCAAATCTTTGTTTCCTTTATGTCTTTCATATCTTTGCAATTCTCAAGGCAAAAGGCAAAGACAAAGTCTTTCAGCTGGAGTTCTTTCATCCAAGAACATTCTTCATCCAAGGCCAAAGGTTCACCATATCCTAAAAGGCCTTTGGATCTGCATGTTCAGTCATCTTCATCCAAATGTATTTCTTTGGGAGCATTATTCAGTCCTTGTGGTTGATCCTAAAAGAACACCAATAAAAACTATCTTCATTCCTTCAAATACAATCTTCAATGGTTTTATTTCTAGGACCACTGTATGAGAGTATTGTGTCAAAGGTACAAAATATTAAATGATTCAGAGATATTTCAATTAAAACCACAGCACATTTGAAACGCTTCTCCTTCTATAGTTTCTGGGGTTTGGGTTTTAGTCCATTCTTTAGATAAATGTTTCCAAGATGAAATAGATTTTCTGGAAAACCACACATATGAACACAATATTTTTCCCTTGTGCTGACAGCAGTTTAAAAACACTACCTATTAGCTTTCCCTGGACAATATTTCTAAAGTGATAAAAATTGTGATAGAAGACCCTACCTGTATGCTACAGTACTACAAAGTGTTTTGAATATAAAACTCTAGAATATGACGAGGTTCCTGTATCCACTTAAATTGCTTTACTGGAATAGGGAGAAGCAGAGTTTCCTCACAGAGGAAACAAGACAGTTATTTAACGGTCCATGATAATGCCACAGAAAGTAAAAAACCCTGTAATTGTAATTTATGATTACCTTAAAAACTGTCAGCTAATCTTGGTTTCAAAACCAATCCCACACTCTAACCTGCCCATCAGTATTTCACATCATCTAGCTTACTTAACTTTCCTCCATCTCTTTTAAAAAAAAAGAAAAATATAATGAAGTTTACTGATCCCTTCTTTGCATTTTTATTTTCTCTGAGCTGCCTATTCACTTATTCCTTTCTTCTTTCGGTCTAAATATGTTCTTTCCCTTTTCTCTTCTGGAGGCCTCTCCTGCTACCCTTTTCTTCAGGTTCACAAGCCCCTTTACAATTTAATCTTTGCCTTTCTGCCTCTGCATCATTCACAACTTTGGTCTCCAGTCTCTCTACCAGTTCTGTGTCTCCTACCCATTTTCAACCTATGACCCTGCAGTCACCTCCAGTTCTTCTTTGCCTTTATTATTCGGCAGTATTCTCTTCACATCCCTCTTTCACCTAAAAACCAGTCATTTCTTCTCAGTTATTTTTTCACATGCTACCAAATTTCTGCTCTTGCACCATCCTGCCAAACAACTGGGCCACAAACTCCTTCTAGAATAAGGGAAAAATCCTGCCTTGCTCTGATAGTATAACAAGATTAAGTTGGAGGAGACCTGATCTTCAGCATAATTTTAGAAAACAAAACCGTTTCTCTGCAAGTACTGCTGTCAGTTCTCATTATTTCATTACAATAGTTGAAATAAATTTATTACTACCAAATCTGCAGCTTCTGAAGGAAATCTGTAAGAAATCTCTCTCAAAAGAAAATTTCAAGTTCTGATGGTTACAAGAATAGCATGAAACACGCTCCTCTCTTAACTTAGTGAATCACAGGTGATAAAGGATATAATTCAACTTAATATTTTCAAATTATGATTTTTAAGCTGTGTAACTACTATTAGCATTCTGACTCAGACATAAACCTGATCTAAATAGAAAGACAGACTGCATAACAACAGCCTAAGTCCATACCTGATTTTGAACTATTCTAAGTTATCACTATGTACTGTACGGTCAGAATGTTAGAGGAAGGGAAGGGAAAAAAAAAAAAAAAAAAAGGGGAAAACTAATCTCAAGCAGTCACCACATAAATGCCATTAAAATGTCACTCACTACACTACAGTTATAGAAACAGGCAACAATATTGTCTTGGTAACTTCTATTAAATTCTGGATGGAAATGACCCAGTGACAAATGTTTAGTACTTTGAATATTTCAAACCAGTAGCAAATGGAGGAAAAGCTCAATTTTCCTCATCAGTTTGAGAGATTTTTTCCTATCCAAAGTAATTTCTTGATCTCAAATTAGAAGCCATTTCCCCTGTAATGGGAAATGGACAGGTCAGATAAAGAATACTAATGAGGATTTCTTTTTCCTTGGATGGAATGTAATCAATACCCCTCCTTAATTATCTCAAAGCAATATGATAGGGAAGGAAAAGGGTTGGTTTGTTTTTTTTTTTTTTTTTTTTTTTTTGTTGTTTTGGTTTTTTTTTATTCCACTCAGTCTCCACAAAACCTTTAATTGCGGTGTTTTATATTTTTCAAGAATTAATATAGTTAAATTGCCCTTGGGATTATTCTTCTAAAATTTTGACTAGAAATGCTTTGACATCCATCTTCCAACATAAATGATATTCTACCATGACTAGGCTATGTTTGCATAACTGGGTTAATTACTTAGAGGAAATATTTCTCTATCAATTCTGTGCTGAGGTGAATTTAAAGACACTGACAGATTCAGAAATCAAATCCTTTATAACACTAACTTTTTGAAAGATGTTAACAAGAGATACTAGCTCAGACAGAAGCTTCCTATTGACTCTATTCTGCCTTCAAGGCCTGACCAAAGCAGATCTCAGACTTTAAATCTGATAAAGATCAGATGGGATTTGGTTTGTAAAAAACAACAACTCCAGGCTTCAAAGTTTATTAATTCTTTAGTGTCCTCTGTTCTTTAGCTTTTTATGTGTGAACGAGATTTTTGTTCACCAGAGTCAATAAACAACTTTTAGCTGAAAGGGGATAGTGATATAAGGTACCATGTATCTTCTTGTAAAAGCAAACATCATAAACTTGTTTTAACATCAAGACAAATGTGAAAAGAGAAATTAAGGTAGATTGTATCAGCTGCAGCCTGGAGGAAGAATGAAGTCAAAATGAGGGAATGTGCTCTTAGGTCAATTATTTCTAACAAGTTTCAGGCCTATCAGATCTTGATTCTTAATTGCATAGTATACTACATCCCTTTCCTGGATGCTCAGACCATCCCAAATTTATTCATAAACAGATCTAAGCTATTGCTTTCTGTCCTAGCACCTGACACTAAGCAGTCCTTAGCTTTACCCTGCTGACTCCTTCTGAAAAATGCAGTACAATAAATAAATAAATAAATAAATAAACCAACAGTGAGCTTGGTGCTGGTTCAATGTTTTCCCTGCAGTGGTGAAATACCATGAAGTGCTTGGAAGCACTCACATGCAATTTTCTCAGTGTTTAGTTCTCAGCACTGAAGCTAGCTGTGGGTCAGGTTAATGCTAAAACAAATCTAAGCTTTACAGCTGTTGAAATACTTAAACCATGCCAGATTTTATAGTGATGTCATAGAAATGCAGTTATTACTTGCCTGCCACAGAATCTGCTGATGGCAGTTGAAGTTCTTATTCATCAAGGGGTCCAAATGATTGAAACAATCCATCTGCTCTATATACTCTCTTTCTGCCTATACTGTGATTACTTACTGCCTTGTGATGTCATACTTAATCAAGCAATTGGTGGCCTGTTAGATCTCCTGAGAACTGCACTGCACTGCTGTGATGGAGCATAGGTAACTAAAGTAATCCACCTGTTTCAAGCTTTCCCTTTGCAAAGCCTGATGGGACATGCTATTTGGCAGTGACTATCATAACTGATCAAGCAATTTCCAGAGTCGTGAATACTTCTGAAAGTTTCTGCTGTTTTTCATCATGAATTCCAGATAATTGAAATAATTGACCTGCTCTAGGGCCCTCCTTTGACTCTAGCATTTTCTACAATGGGACATTTGTCTAACATCATATTTGTTTAAGAACTGCAGTAGGAAGAGTCTTTGATTATACTTTTTGACAAGATGTCATAGCCACAAAGGAAAATGACATTATTTGCTCAGTTTGTATTACCGAACTGCCAGACACTACTCCACTCCCTGTACTCACACCATGACTCACAAGTGCACGTGCTATGCTACATCCAAGTGGTAGAAAGGTATAGGAAGAGGAAATGAGGGAAAGCATGCAAGTGAGGGAATGCACGCAAGCTAAAGTTTTGCAGCCAGGCTGATGGTTATAATCCCATTACTGCTCCCATATGATGAGTGCCAAGTGATTTAAACACAGCAGTGCTCTGTTGGTTAAAGGGATTTCTACTGTAGGCTCCTTAACTACCGAAAAAAAGCTTAAAGGTTTTGCAGAGGACTGGGTACCTTGACTTCAGTTTTTCACCACTTACTACATAGTTAAAAGACCAACTTGTCTGTTGATTGATATAAAGAGTTTTAGAAGAGTCCAATTAAGTGTATTAGCCATAAAAAGCTTTTATGTGTTCATCTGCTAGGGGGTATATATCTTACTTGGAGTCAGATTGTATTAGTTTTATTTAAGAAGAACAAAAAATACCACATTAACTCACTAGATTACATCCCACTCCTGAATTTACTGTATTCATCTCAAACATGGATGTTCAGTTGTGTTCATTACTCTGCTTAGCATCTGAGCAGGTCACAAACTGACTGACAGTGACTGTAGAAGTCTATCATGTCTGCAATAATCTTGCAAGTGTCAGATTTCCAGCACTTTCATTAAGATCTAACATTTCTGCAGCTGTACTTCTTTTTAAGGGGTTCAATATGTTGCCCTGCAAAGTACAGCATATAGAATTATTTTTAAAAGAACTCTTATAACATAGCATCCACCTCTAATAATGCCCAACTTTCCCAAAGTCCAAATTTTTCTTTAGCTGTAGTTTTTTCTTTTCAGCTCTATCTTCAAACAGATAACACTAAAATGACAAAAGAGAAATGCCATTTTTAGAGGAAGAAAGCTGCCAGATCTTATACAGATGTACAGCTAGAAAACATGTCAAAACCAATAAAGTTACAATTATCTACCCTCTGAAATAAAGTTGACTGGTTTTGGTTTTCTTGGGGTGGGGGGTTATTTATTTACCTATTTTAATTTGGATGAAAATGAAACCAGCTCAGAAAGTCAGGATGATCTGTTAAGAATAAGAGAGTTTACAAATAAAATATGTGATAAAAGAAATAAATTTTCTTCTTCTTATATCAAACCTTTTAGAAAAGATAGCTCTGAGTGTCTCTTGATTAGAAAGGTTTGATGTGTGTTAGTGTAAAGATAAAGTCAAATCCTGAACATCCAGAAGAGATTTATGATTCTATCAAAACCACAAGTTAGTACTTGTGTACAGGAACAGGTATTCCCTGGAGGTCTGCTGTCCAGAAAGCAGCTAGGGATTGTCCTGATTCCCCCATGCTCCCAACCTTCAGGTCCTAGCAGCATCACAGCATGTACAGCCCAAGCACTATGGCACTACTTATGGTTTTCCCCCCATTGAGAAATACCTTAATTGTAAGAAGGAACGAAACTAGTGGTAAAGGTTCAGTTTCAGCTTTATAGAGGAAAGTTTATCTAGGAAGACTTGATATACTACTCCAGTGAGTGTCAATCAACACTTACTTGAGGAAAAAAGATGACCGAAAGGACAGTGTTGTATGTATGCACATAACTGTGGGGTGGAGGAAATCAATCTTTTGATGAAATAGCTTGCATATATATATATATACATATATATATGTGATGATTGAATGTAGAGAATTCAAAGGGTGACATTACAGATAATTGGCCCTGACTAACAAAAGAAAACAACACTGCAGCTTTTTGTCAGCTGTGGGATGTAATTATGCATCATTAATTATACTGGCATGTCAATGAAAGGTCAGACAACACAATATAAAGGAAGAAGAAAGTAGTCCTATACCCTGACAATGTTGTTGTTTGAAAATGTTAGTGCTTATATAGCAGTCTTGGGGTGGGAGAAAGTCATTCTTTATTTAAATCAGGTGAAAATCTGGGGTCAGATTCTGATCTGGCTTAAAGCCAAGTACCTGAAATAAAACAATATGATGGCGATAAAGGTGTTGCAGACTTTAATGTAACTGCCTACACTTTCAACTGGACTGCCCATGAATGGGTATACAACATCAGGCAGCAACACTTTCATTTAGTACGGGGTCAGTAACAGCTTGCCAGCAGTAGTACAACTCAAAGCAGAAGACCTAACTTTCCTTATCACTGTATGTGCTTTTATTAAAATAATCTACTACTCTCAATGTTGTTTTTATTCACCTTCTGTCAGCCACCAGTCTGATTACTCCCAGTGGCAACTCTAAGAGTTATATCTGCCATTTTTCATGCTGTCCTCACATTCTTATTTGACCCAACATTAAGAAAAAGAAAAAAAAAAGAAATATCAGCTTTGCTAGCAGTGAATAGTTTGGGGGGTGGGGGGGTTGGGGTGTTTTTTTTTTTTTCCCCCCAAGATAAGTCACTTTTAGCTAGATCCTTCCCTGTCCACCAAATTGCTTCCACCACAATGTTTTATTTGTACAGATTAATTTGCCAGTGAATGATAAATGGGAGCAAGTTCTGTGGTTTTATAAGTTTATTTCACATACTCTGGTAAATAAAAGACACAGTAACTTACATGATGTCATCTCTGCATGCAATATATACTGCTTTTCCTGATTCTTTCATTTTTTCTTAATTGATTAGAAATACATGTGCAACCTCCAAGGCCAAAATCTTCCAAAGTAAAATGCACACAGTGTTCTAATGTTTATCACTAATGGAGTCAACCATGCCTCTTTGCCAGGATAAAAAAGGCTTGAAAAGATACTCTGATACAGGTGCTTCCTTTCCCAAAGCAGGAGTGAGACTTGGCAATGGGTAGAGGTGAGGGGAAGCTGTGCCAAAGAACATCTCAGGGATGCACTTTCTCATTGGCGGGCTGGAATTGGATTATGTGATCTACTGGAAGGGGAATATAATGGTCTAAGTTCACAATATTTGGTTTCTCAGGTTCAGGCTAGAAAGTTTGGAGTCTTGGGGGGCAAAGGAGAGTGTGGTACAGAAGTGTTATTAAAGAAAAAAACAACAAACTAACAAAAAACCCCACACACAACCAATTCACCCCTATCTCCTCATACTCAGATATATTCCTTTTCCCTGCCGAAAGAACACAATATTTAGTTAAATATTGAAGTGATTAGAGTATTGACAAAGAAGAGAAATGGACTGAGGGAAAAAAATATTTTAAATTTTCTTTACAAGTAGAGAAATCTTGTTTTCAGCAGTTTAATTTCACACACAAACCTCCCTTGAAATACTAAATTCAAAGCCTCAGACTGTCTCCTTTCTTCATGTTATTTTATCTTGTCACATAATTACAGAGAAATTGCTAATGGCCACACTGAACACTTAGATTTATCAATAGGGCAAATCAAACTTTTGCAGCAAGTTATGCAGGATACATATTTCAATACAGTACTATATCACCACAGTTGGTAACTTAAAGGCAAGCATTTAATTACATGAAAACTTTGGCGAGAGAGTGAAGGAAGTGGTGTAGTGAGTCTTTGAACAAACGTAGTGGGATAAGCATTGATAAAAATATCAAAGCAGTAAAGTTGAAAGTGAAATTAAACTAGAATAAGGAAACTCCCAATTCCTAAATTTTAACTTGATATAAAATGTAAGCAGAAGTAAACTTTAAAACTAGGTTAACCTCTCTTTCAATTTGCATTAGTTTTTATAATGAAGTAGTGTTTTGGTTTTTGTTTTTTTTTTTTTTTTTTTTTTTTTTTTTTTTTTTTTAAAAAAAAACATGTGGCTTTGTCTAACTGCACAGTTCTTCTAATGGCTAACAAATCTTTCTTTTCCAGTCTCTTCAAGCTGCTAGAGAACAATGTAGATGCTATTCACTGTATCCAGCCTTTTGCTTAGGCAGCAAATGCTACTCTGAGGCAATGGTTATCTTGAGTAGCTATAGCATCATTAACTTGTCTCAAATGCCCCATTTTAAAAGATTGTTCTTGTTAGGAACAATTTTGGAAAAGTACAGAAGAACTGAAAAGGGCTGAGTGTTTTAGATTAGGCTATTATAGTAAAATTGAGCATCCCAATCAAGTTCTCTGGTATCTAAACTGATTTATTGCATCCTAGCTCTTCTGTGTTACAAGATCTGACAAAAAGTACACGCCAGAAATTTTGTAGCAGTATTTTATGTTAGGTCTCCTCCAGCCCCACAGGTCAGATTTCAATTTAGAATAGACTATTTACTAGAAAAATAAAAAATTCTATCCCTCAATATTTTATTAATATATCAATGAATTCTGTCCAACATCTCTTGTGCTCAAGATAGTAGACAGTAATCAGTAGACAGTAAAAGTGATATTAAAAGAATCCTTGATTGTTTCTGAAGTAAGCTAGCAGAAAGATGATTGGGGGCTTTCTCGTAAGACAGCACAACCACCATACCACCTCTTGCTCAGATACACAGCCAGAGCCTCAGTCTTCCCTCCAGCTTCTACTCTACCAGTTCTACAAGTGAAAAGCAGGCATTTTGACAACTTCAGTGTACTTTACACCTCCCTGAAACAGCAACTCAAAGACAAAAATGTTATTTAACTGTTAAAATTCCTGTACTGTATCCAGTTTAGTGACCAAATAAAGGAGGTACTCGCACATCTCAATCATTATAACCTTTGAAAAAGTTTTAAAAAATATTCACTCAGTACAAACTGCTGAAAAGAACCAGAGGTAACGAGAATAGTATCCAAATGTTACTCATGGACCTAAATAAAATATATAACCCTCATGATTTCCATCTAAACAAGACCAGTATTAGTCTTCAATCCTAGAAATTCCACCCAAAAATTAATTTTAGTAATTTTAGTAAATCTTTTCAGTGCCAATCAGTGTTATTTTGTAGGATCAGGTTTCTTCAGAAAGACATATCAAAAAATATGTGAAATGGAGGTGGGATCAGAGCTTCCTTAGGTATGGCCTAGTTGCCACAAGACTCACAGAAGTTGGACATGCAGATTCAGCTGCCCCTGACAAAGAGTTAAGAACCTTTATCTGCCCAAAAGTTGTCAGTATCAACTAGATCATGGCCTACTCCAAGAAGACATACTTGACATCAATTATTTTTATTTTCCCCTCTCAACAAGGAGAAGAATTTAAATTGAAGGCATTGACTTCAGGCATGTCATTGCTAACTGCACTGTAAAACCCAGAGTAATCTGCACCACACCCAGATTTGTGCATTAATCACTCTGCCAGCCATGGACTCAGAGTCCTCTCCAAATACCAGCAGCTATCAAATCCAGCAGAGTAGCACACTCCTCTAGGCTCTTAGACGGTCGACTCCATCAATTCATTGGAACAGGCGGTAGTAAGAGGGGATTGAACACCACTACCCTGGTTAATCCTGTTCCCCTCCTCCCCTATTAATTGCTGCATGAGTTTCTCAACCAGAAGACTGCATTGTTTTCACTACAGAAGTACATACAGTGAACTTCTTACAAAGGGAGTGTCTATTATTTTAAGCTTTCTCTACAGACTATTTATTATTATGTTGATACAACTAATTACCAGCTCTTATTAATTTTCTGGACATGTTAATATATTACTTTTAATGCAAGTATTCAGATTACCATGAGGTGAAGATAAAATGCTTAGGTATACCCTGCATCTTGGGGAAGTTTTTAATAAGTAGAAAGGGGGTTTTGGTAGCAGTGATCGACACATAGCCTTGATCTTACTGAAAAAAGGAAAGGGCTATCTGAAATCAAGTCAACTGTGCACAAAGACAGACAAAAGGCCTTTGTTTCATCAGATTAATTTATTTCTGATGCTTTTTGCCATTATTGGTTTTAGATGTCTGAGAACCCAGACAAACTCAGTTCTATAGCCACCCCTGTAACTCTGATCCATAGAACACTCAGACATTAATTTCTTATTTCACATTTTCAGCTTCAGTCCAATCCTTAAGGAAAAAAAATAATCCAAAAGATATTTAGTGACAATAAGAACCCCAAGGAACAAGATAAACATGGATAACAGCAGAGAATTCATTTGTTTAGAAGATGGCTATTGCTACTGGTTCAGTCCATGCCAAAGGTCTCCTATCACAGGATTCTTTAGGAATATACCCATGAAGGGAATTGGATTTCCTCATAAAATTCATTTTTTTTGTCTTAACTATATGAGGAAAAAAAAAGAACTCAATCACAAAACTTAATATCTTTACAAAGCATTACTTATATGTCTTTGATAAACTATGTATTAATGGCAGTTAAATTTATCCTTATTCGAAGAAAACTGTCATTTAGAAACAAAGATCCAAGACACACAGACTGGCAGGTTTTATTCTACAAAGCTATGATAGAAAGAGGAAGACACAAGATTTTTTAAAGGATAAATAAAATACAATCTAAATTTATATTTCAAAACATTCCCTAGACTATATGAGTCGGCAAACAAGTTTGTCAGTATTACCAGATTACTTTGCATTTTGCATACTTTACATCCAGTGTTACCAGTATTTATTCAAATAAAGGTGATCGGGGCCATTCTCCTAATTTGTAACAGGAATACTGTGCTTACATGGGGAAAGAAGGGCTCTGGGCCAGGGCTCATATTTCTTGAGGCAAGGGTTCATTTAATGGAATTTAAATTTTTAATATTATATAATTAAATTTATGTCAACACAAATCAAAAATCATAACGTAGATTCTGTTACTGCACTCAGAGACAGGCAAGCAGACCCTTGCTCTCCAGGGAAGCCCTTTTGACTTAAAGGGTACTCCAAACTGATGAATTTTGGCATTCTCTGTACTGTTACTGTAGTCAGTGGAGTTCACATACTTAGAGCATCTGTCCAGAATAAGCTGGCAGGAGGATGAAGCTTTTAAGAAAGCTTTATTTAAATGTGAAGAAAGATGCAAATATTTATTAGAACGCCTTAGAAGAACATGATTTGATGGTGCTTTTCATCATGATATTGTTGATGATTACCACCTAGTCTTTTCATAAGTGGCTATGTCTTTCCACACTTGCCCAAGCAGCTTTCAAGAGGGAATGCAAAACTAACCATTCTGTTTTGAAATACTGCATAACAGTAAGTAAAATAGAATTAAGATTTGTTGTGCATTTTGCAATTTAGCATACATAATTTTCAGTTTTGCTAGTAATTCAGAAAGCTTTAACACTTATTTAATTAGTCTAAGCTTGGTAATTCAGCCAATGAAAACTGTTCAAGTTCTATTAAATCGAAATCAACGTTAACAGTTAATTTTCTGAATGATGGAGCAACATAAAAACAAACTTGAGTAACGCTATGATTAATTAATTGATTAGCTAGTTCCTGTTGAGAAATTATATTCAATAAGTGTCTGTCAATACAAATTGCTATCAATTGCTACTTTATGAAGTGCCAAGAATAATGGGTTCAGGTGCATATTAGAACTAGCTGTCATGAATGCCAATTTGCAAGAGAAAAATTGATTGTTTATCATCTAATTTAATTTCAGACAGTTAACTTACTTGTAATAACTCATTTTAGCATTGAATTTAAGAATTTGAGTGTTGTTAAAAGCAGCATCTCATTGTAATAGGTCTGCAAATTTAAATTCTTCTGTAAATAGTTTAAATCCTTCTATAACTCAATTTTGTCATTAATTATTAAGAAAATATTTAGCAACTGTATTCAACATCCAGACACCTCCGTTCCTCCCACCTGCAGCATGTTTCACTACAAATGCTTCACTACTGCTGTGGTATTAGACTTGACCCTGTGCTTTTTATGACATTGAGAAAGATGCAGTGTCCAATGTTGCCTCTTGTCAACTCAGTCAAAATACTTTGTGATGTCTTTTAGGTCATGCATGCTAGAAAATATACCACACATGGAGGCATTTACTACACTATTTCAGCACATCTGGACAGCTTGATGTCCAGATGCTGAAGAAAATTCTGCTCACAGGTTTGTAAGCAGAGTGAAAGGATGCAAAGTTGCTCTAGTTTGGTGGAAGGGAGGGGTATAGTTCATCTTACACTTTCTCCATCCTATTTCTGAAGTCTTTTAGGTTATTTGATAGCAATTGTGAAGTTTTAAGAAAAAAATGTCTGCTTGGAACCTTTCAGATCCAAGGATTCAAAAATCCGTGTTTTTCATCATTTTTTCAATGACTCCTAGTAAGCTGTCAGCTAGAAGCAATTTAACATTCGTGAAAACACCTCCCTCTTCCAGATTTCAAATATGCACTGAACTTTCAGATAGTACTGCCCAAGTACAAATATAGGGTTACATTATAACGGTAAACTAAGATGGTATAACTATTTAAGAGTTTACTAATCTGCATAAGGCTTTATATCTAAAAAACATGCCAGTCAATGTCTACAACTGTAATATATATTCTTGCAACAGTTTGCAGTTTCTGGAAATTGATACATTATCAGCCTCCTTTACTTTGCAAACAAGGCATTGAAACCAATCATGCTTTTAATAGGTACCTGACAAAGTCCACCAACTTGTAGCTGTCAAACACACATGAGCATAAAGATTACTGCCAGTTTCACTGACTTACTGCAACTACCTCACACTAGTATGAAGTACGTTCATTCATTAATACAGGTCACTTTATATTTCAAAATAACTATTGTATTAATACTCTCCCTTAATCAAGAAAGATCAACCATAGTTGCAAACAAGCAGCACTAAACTAAAATGTTTCAAAAGCCTTTTCAGCTTTCCCTTAATAGCATGAATTGATTTAATAAAGAAAAAAATTTCAACAGCAAAGTCTTCGAAATGTCACCTCAAAAATAGGTTAGATTCTTATTTCCTACCTTCTCTTTTACAGCATGAAATGCTTTCTATGTTTTGCCTCACAACTCTTCTGCTTATGGGAGCTCCCACAGATGATTTCTGTTAGCAAAAAGGAATCCACTGACAAAGCCTATCCTAGAGCTAACAGACTGAGCTTCCACTGGGAAAATGCTGCAGGCTGAAACACAGATATTGACCAACCGAGTTAAAAATAAAACAGCACATAACCAGCACTACACTATCATCAATGTTTATTAGATTTCACACAACTGGATGAGGAAGTATTTTAGCTTTAGCTTCAAGTCTGACTAATAGAACACTACTACAACTCAAAAATTCTTGTTTTCTACAAGTCTGATATTTCCTTTCCTGAGACGATTTAACCGGGCTTTCTGAGATTCGGTTGCTCTTATCGTTCCAGGAACACCTTAAGATGACCAGCTTCAGGAAGTTACTCAGTTCTTTCCATGACAGTTTTGGAATGGCCTAATCTGCTATCAGCATACAGCAGAGCAAGGACAGATTACAGAAATCCATTCCGGAAACAGACAATTGCAGAATAGGCATGGTTTAGCATGTGAACATTGCAGAGTACAACTGAAACTTCTAAAAACTCAATTCAAAAATCCTGTCAAATAGTTATTGTTCAAAGAACCTTTGGTAATAACAGAAATAATCCTTTACCTAGAAGATTACTTTTGAATCAGATGGTTTCAGTGTTTTACTGTATTGATCCACAGATATACTGACACAAATGAAGAGGCAGTCAGAGATGCGATCTTCTTAATCTACTTTCATTACCAAAGCTAACACCTCACATACGTATGCTGTCAGGAATCAAAGGGTTATTCCCAACCCTGACAGCAAGCATTTGATACCTGAAAGGCAGGGCAGGAATATGGCATTTGAGTTTTTCCCTTTAGGGGGAGAGAAGGAAAGTATTCTCAAGAGTATATATTGATTATAACCACACTTAAAAGGTTGAAAAAAAAAAAAAATATTTATAGTCATTGAATCAAGATAATAGTGTAGATGACTTAAAATTCCCTCCACTGCCCAGTATGTAAAAAGCTTAGTAAAATCCACCTGATGCTTCAGTTTTGAAAATAAATTGTTTGGAAGAACTTTTGTGTAAAGAAATGTGGCCATACTTCATTAGTTTGAAGTCCATATCACATTTTAAACTCTTACAAAATTAGAACTACAAGAACCTATAAAACCATCAGAACAAAAGAGGTAGTATGCTAAAGGTTGGAAGACACTACCACACAACTGAAAAATCATGAATGGATTTTACTTTCAATTCAACACCAGAATTGACTGATCCAAGTAACAGTATACATAAAATACAGGCAGATAATAATAAGTTGTATTTGTGATGAAGTATCAACTAGTAATTCTATTGGCATCCTATGACAACTGACATCTGACTCCATACAATCCATTACTTTCATCATTACATGGTAATAAAGCATTTCTAATAAAGCTTTCAGATTATAAATAACACTGATCTGTAAGAAATTGTTATTTACCATTTGATAGACACTACATAGCAAGACAACTTTAAGGAAGATGTATGCATCACAATACAGCCAAATGCAAAGTCCTACCTAGACACATTCTTAAGGGAAAGCTGGGAAACAGTAACAGCTGAGGGCAGTCAGGCTTCTGTAAGATTATGCTCATTTTTGATCATGGCCTTACCAAGCACAAAACATTAATAAAACCATACCAGTTTATGATCAACTCTCAGATTTCATCCTTTGTCTCCAGTCCTAGTCCAGACAAGGACAGCAAAAGATGGAGAATTGCACTGCATTCAGGGAAGAGCTCCAGAACAATCTATCATCTGGGAAACATGCTTTGCAATATGAAGAACTGATTGCTGAACAACTTT
Source organism: Tyto alba (assembly GCF_018691265.1). NCBI lineage: Eukaryota > Metazoa > Chordata > Aves > Strigiformes > Tytonidae > Tyto > Tyto alba. The sequence goes on from NW_024881261.1 coordinate 8,919,931, forward strand.
TAAAAGACTATTAAATCAAAATCTACATGTACCAATAAAAGTACAAGACTTTGAGACCACTTTAATAGATGAAATCAAAACAAATTTAAGTGGATCTTAAATTTATCACAACTGAAGTTGATGCATTATTTTAAGTAGACACATAAAAACAGGTAGATCCAGATCCAAAAAGGTCAACTGTGACTGAAGATGTGTAGAATTTAAATACCTATTCCTATGATGTTTGTACCACCAAAAAAAAATAATTTCTGTATTATTTTGCTGGGACTTACGTCCCAAAGCAAACAAATTCCTGTTGGTACACAGAGAAACTTTCACATGATCAGAATTTACTGCAATCTAAACAGAGTTAATGACTTCAGTGTTTATGTCTTACATAAGCACATGCAGAAATTTTAAAGTAAGCATTCCTCTGCTGAAGTTTCCTATAGTAAAATGAAAAAATTAAGATTAATTAGGCCAGAACAAAGTACAATTTTGTAACCTACTGTTAGTATATTACTAGGGAGAGTGTCAAAATTTTTGATTCTACCTCAAAGGGTAATCCATGAACTACACATTACATCAATACAGTTGGATTAAAGGCTTGGACATCGCTTGGTACAGAGATTAGAAAACCCATAACCAATTTCTTCTGTCTCCCAGGAGAGCAGTCTAAGTCATAAGTCATTTTTCCACCACCCTCAGGAACGCTTTTCTCTACAATAGCAGTCACAGCTATGACAATAAATGACAAGAGCAGCCCATAGCCTTACATTCAGGTCATAAAAATGATTCTTTGACTGTTGGCTGATGATGGCCTGTAACACCCATCTCTTATATTTTCAATGACTGTTTCAGGCACTGAACTACTGTACAAAGTATAAACGCAACAGTACTCCCTCCATGCATGAACACCTAACTCCAGAAGACCATTTTTAGATGTGAATCCTGACTTGACAGAAGAATATTTCTGCAGCTTGTTTTAGGCACTTTTGAAGAGGCGTCCCTTTTCAGTATTCCCTGTTGGCTCTGCTCCACACATGGCTCTGGATTCAGTTCTGAGACAGGAATCTAAAAATGGATTACTACAGCAGGGGGCATTACAATAGCAAAATCTCTTGGGAGAAATTTATCCCGACACTTCATGTGGTGTTTTAAAATTGACAACATATTTTTGAATGAGTTCTTGTTAAGCCTTGTATTTTTAGGAAAAGCTGTAGTAATTACTGGGTGGTATTTTATGGCTTCTGTTATGTTGAAAGCCATATCTAGATTGAAGATAGAAAAGGGCAATATAAATACTGTCATTTATGAGTAGGTCACTGGATAGGGAACAAAAAATACCTGGGCTTACTTCCAGTTTTTCTTTGTAATTTTTCTTGTGTGTAAAATGGGATGGATATCTACTAACATGTAAGAAGCATTTTTATACCTAAATATCAAAATAAACATAATTTACTAATAGACTATTTCAAATAGCTACAAGGCTATTGAAATACTGAATTACTATAATATTTGCTTTCCCTCAAAGGTTCTCATCTGCATTGTACAGGGTTTACTACTTAAATAATGCAAAACTATAAACCAGCAAAAGAACATTCACACTTCAGGGAGCCTGACTCCATATCCCCCAAATACCACTTTGATTATAACAATGACTCTTAGATAGAACTGGAATAACCTCACTTTGTTAATCATGACACTTAAGATAAACTGGAACATTGCCAGCATTTCAAAACCAGTTTGGGCCACACCATTAGTACAGTAATGACTCAGCTTCATGTTATAAGGAAGGAAACACGAAGTATTACAGTGCTGATTTTCTCTGAACATGCAAACACATTAACAGGACACTTCAGGTAATGTTCATACAATAAGAATATTTGTTCCACTACAAAGAATACCTTTTATTCCTTTGAAATAATTTTGATCTGTGCTTACATTATGTAACATACATATTTGTACTATCTAAATCCTTCACATGTAAAAAACCCTAAAACTACATTTTAAGTACTGCTAAAAAAGAAAAGCTATGTATCTTTTCAAATACAATGTCTGTGTAAACAGCATTGTAATTTATGAAGAAAATACTAAATTTCATGCATTCATTTTTATAAGAAAAATTTTAAATCTAGAAAAGGGCCTTGAGATTTTTTTTTTTTTAAAAAGAAGTTACTTGGGTTTTCTCCTCAAAATCAGTAACAGCGTCCTCTCTGGAATGGATATTGAGGGATTTCAGAATGCTAAAATTGTAAGGTGCTACTGAACCTAATCAGGTAGTTATGCATTAATTATACTTTTTAATCTTGAGTTTCTAGAAATTGAATAAAAATATATACTACGAGTTACATTTTTCATGAGAAATCAAACAGGATAGGACTATAGTTTTCCTATGAATAAGCCTACATCGCATGTCTTAACATTACAGAGAATGCCTCATTCCCGCACAAAGCAGCATAAACTGGTTTTTGTCCATCATTTTCAAGCTGATGGCCCCTTGTAGCAGTAGACTGCACACATACTACATCTCACTTGTGTGCATGCTCCCAGCACTGTAACAATAGCTGCTCCACAGCCTTCTTGCCACCATCCCCCTCCTAAATGCACCACCTTTCTCACTCACCTGTGTTACATGCATTTTGTGATCACATAGGAACGCTTTGCATAAAGGATAACTACCTTTATGTTTCCCTCTTCTGCTGCTTTGCAATACTTGTACAGATATGTTACGTATTGCAGCTACTACAATGGGCAGGATTTGGCTTGGGTCACAGCTTTTACTCACTCCATCACTCATCATTTCACAAGTTTCCACCCTTTTATTTATGTTGGGTAAACAGAATCAATTTATTTACCAGCTACTCAACCTATTCACTGATTTCAGAAACTGAGACAAAATACCTTATGGTATTAATCAGCTATTTGCTATTGAACCTCAGACCTCCGTAATCTCGAAAGGTAAAGATTTGGAGCACCACTCAATGTGGGAAGCCCTGTTCCCATTGCATAGATCATTTCCAAGGCCCCCATATCACAGGGTCAGTGATTCATACTAGGCTTTATAAGCAGCAAAGGATTTTTAGATGCTTGAGAACAATTGTTTTATTCAGAGTCTTTTTGAAAAGACAAACCTGGTACTGTTTGAGCCACTGCAGAAATGACCAGAGGTGAACCAAACTGCCCTTCCCTTATTAGCAGTGGGGAAGACAACACAACAAGGATACACAGATTTTCTTTAATTCCCATGAGTAATCCCTCATTCCTTATCAAAGTAAATATTAATGCTGACTGCTCACTACAGCCATGAATTTTCAAAAGTTCCCTCTGTCTTAAACTTACTTTAGAAGCAACATTTTAATATTCTATTCTGTGACAGAAAAGCTTATAAAAGAGTGTAACATGAGAGTTCATTTGGTCCTACATCTCTGGTAATGGGCACTGTATGAAATATGAACTTTCTTATCTGTGATATATTATCTTTTGCTTGAAATATGGCTAATTACTGTCATTTGTTAGAGATGAGACAGTTGAGTATCATTTCTTGTGTCACATTGACTTCAAGTTGCTTATGATTGCATGAAATTAGTGACAGTGAACTTCTGAATACAAATTTTAGAAGCTTCACTATATACCTCATATTAATATATTGCTTTCACTGAAATTTCCAACTGAGGAAAAGGGTACCAACACTAACACTTAATAAATTCCTTATCAAATTCATTCTAGATTAAAATATCTATAGAAATATATTAGTGGTCTGCATTAGTAACATCAGATCATACACAGATATATACAGAGGACAGTTTCTCAATTCATAGTTTAAATAATTCATTGCTTTTGCTTTGTTAATTATTTGTATGGAATGCTAAAGATTCACTTTCCAAGATAACTTCTCCATTTTCCAAAATTGTTTTATATCATGTACTCAGTAGTTTGCTGCCAAGATATAGATACAATAATCACACAAGTACTTCTCTTTGTAAATTCTATCACAATGCAACTGACCATAAAATTGATCCTGCTAAGTGTTATGAATATGCTTAACTGCAGCTGCCTACTTTCTTTTAAGTCAGATAGACTACTTTTGGACAGTATTTCACATGAATTTGTGTGAAAGATTAGGACATGCATTACATTATTCACAGCTGTGAGTTAACATATATATCTATGACTGTCATTAAATATTACTTATATGTTGGAAGAGTTGAAGAAGAAAAGATGCTATTTACATGAGAACAAACACAAAGTGATTGCTAAGATGACAGATTGCAAGGGTACTACTAAACAAGGACTCAGACTTCATGATCACCTCTGTCATGAAAGCAATTAGAGCATCTTTTTAACACACTGACTTTTGCTCACATAGCTGAGTGATCTAACATGCTTAGGAGAAATGTATGTGGGATGACTCACTCTACAGTACCTGAGAGGACACAATTCCATCACCTGTGGTTGACAACCAGAGCCAGTAATAAGATACATACAAACATCTGAATAGCATCAACTGTATTTGTTAACATACCTGTTGAGCTAAAATATACAGTTTAGGCATTTAAGGACTGAAATGTGTCAATGTATCACTGGAAGAAGATTATGCCTTTATAATATGGTGGGGATTTTTTTTAATTAGGCAGATGAATACATTCATTCCATAAAGGAGGTACTGTCTATTTAAGTGAAAATTTATATACAATTAAGAAGAGAGGCCAGCCTATTCCCTGAAGATGGAAAAAAAAAAAAAAGAAAATACATACTAGCAAGAAAAATTACTTCTGCCTGGACTAGCTGGTAGGCTTCAGATAGAAGACTAGCAAAAAAAGTACTAAGACACACTGAAGAGAGACAATTTTTAATACTGGGCTCTCTTAAAGTACAGATGGCACAACACACACAAATAAGAAAACTATGATTGACATGCTACCAAGAGGAATAAGGAAAAACCAAGCAAACAAAATCAGACCTAGGGAGAAAAATGTCTTTCTCATTTATTCTTAGTTATAGGTATTTGAAATCCATTTTTTCTTTTGTTTCATCTTTGAAGAACTAGGATAGTATTGCCAGTTTGTACAGGGTAGAAAACAGCATTAGTACAGTTCACCTTAACTTTACTAAACTCCAGACAAGGCACCCTGCATTAAACAAGAAAGAATTCTTTCCACAACTCACCAGGCTGCTTCCTGTGGTCAACCACTGTTCTTCACATAACATACTTCCCTCAGCCTCTCTCTGCACACCTCTACAGCCCTTTCAGGAGTGTCTGCAAGTTCATTATTTATTTGGATCTAGGCTTTTACAGCTGCTGTTTCTAATTGGCTAATTGGTCAAAGCTGAGGATAGGTAAAAGCCTGTGATTGAGATCTTCATTAACCATTCCTGGTTTGTTACCCTGTCAATTGTGCCTAGTTTACTACAAAGCCTCTAAAAAAAAAAAAACTCTCAAAAAAATGAACTTATCTCACCATACATGAGCCACAAACTCATAACTGTGTTTTGTAAGTGCACATGCATTGCCAATATTTAAACACATTCTTTAAAAAACACTGTGCATAGTACACAAAGGTACACATTGCAACTACTAAAATATAAAGGTTGGGAAAAAATCCTGGAGTTGACAGGGTGACATATGAATCAAAACTCAAAGAGATATGTCTCACCAAGTAATGTCAGAAAAGCAGACACTGACCACCACCATGCTGCTACTGAAGGAAAAGCCATTACAGGAGTTCTTTGATTACATTAATGTCAAAGCTTCTCTAGTTTATGCAAGAACTTTATATCCAACTTTTTTTCACACACAAAAAAAAAAGCCTGAAACCTTGAGCAACATAGATTTGGGGGTTTACTAATGTTTTTTATCTGGTTGAGTTAGCAGCAAGTACACATATTACCCATAGTAGATAAATAATGAGTTGGGGACCACTTAAGCAAATTGAAGCAGAAAGAAGTTGCAAGAAGGGAGATGCTACTATTAGGAAAAGGATTTTCACAGTAAGAGCAGTCAAATATTTGAACAGGATCTAGTGAGTCTGAGGAATCACCATCCTCAGAAATATTCAAAACATCATCAGACAGGGCCCTAAGCAACCTGATCAAAGGTGGCTTGACTTTGCACAGGGGTTTGGCTCATCCCCAGTCTCTTTGACTTGCAGATGAATATGAGAGGTTCCTTCCAAAATAAACTATTTTATGATTCTATTGTGCATGATGAAAACTGTTTTCTACAGATTAGATTTACTGCCTAATTCAAATTCAGTAAGTCAAAATATTGAATTTCAGCTTCACATGAACTGTCCTAACAATGATCAGTTCCCTGGTCCTATTAATGTAAAGTCTCCAAAACAGCTGATGAGAAGATGAGGTCTCTAGTGCTGTAAATACTCAGCTAACAGATGCATTCATCTGTCAGAAATGCTTGCCATGTTACTATCTTAGTGATGATAATACTCAAACAGAATGGTGCTTGGAGACGAACTTCATACTGGTGAAGAAAAGCTGGTTAGAGTTAAAAATGGACAAGGCAGAGGTGAGCAGGGGAAAGCATTCATAAGACCCTACAATTACACAGAAGATGTACCAAACAATGATCAATATAACCTGTTGTATAGAAGAGCTTTTGAATTTCTCATGCAGTCCCAGCTCTTGTTAAGCAGTATTTCTGAATAATGCCTTCTGCTTTCCCAGATGATTTAAAGTTGTTGCCCCACATTGCCCCACACTCTGGAAGATAATTAATTCATTGCAATATTTTCACCTCTCAGGGCCACTACAATTCTATGATATATTTTGGCATTTTAAGCCATTTGAAAAACTATCTGAAACAGAGTAATAGAGTATAACTCAGGAGCAAAGGCTATTGCAGAGATTGCTGTAAAACAACAAACCTACCCTTTGCTTTCTGTGCTGGCTTTCTAAAGAATATAAATTCAAGGTTTCAGACCTTATCCTCAAGATACTCAGTGGCTAAGATGGCACATCTACACCATGGCCTAAATGTCTGTGATCAAAGCTTTTGGGTTTTTTTTCATTCATCTTGCACAATGGAATTTTTTGGAGCAAAACCAATTCCAAGTATTACAGGAGACATAAATTACTTAGGATTAGATCAGTAATGTTACTGAAATGTTACTTCATCTGCAGACTTTCACAAACTTCCCTATCATATACCCCAAATCCTAGACAAGTTCTCTGACTTTGCCCTCTCTCACATAAATGCAAACCAAAACGTATACATCAAACAAAAAAAAGCATGACATCATACACTAAATGCACTGAGTTTATGCCATTTCCTGTTGTGAATATCAATGGGAATATGCAGTGTACATGCAAATTGCAGCACTGTGTCTAGGCTTTGGGAAATATGGTTTAGATTGCATGGAAATTTTATCAGCATTACTCAGAAGTTGCAAGAAGTGGTCACATTAGGGGAGATCCAGAAGTAGTTTTGTGCCGTTTTATGGATGTGCATTTTGTGTGCTTTTATGGATACAGAACTGTTGCTCCCAAAGCATCAATGCATCTCCCTATATGGCCCCCCATTAACTAATTTTTTCCTTCAGGGTCCAGCATTGTTTATGTGCTCCTTCCAGTTCTCTTACTTCCTTTTTACCTTGAGTTGTTACATCTTCGTATCATTTAAAAAAAGTCACTGATAAGGCAGACATCTGGGTTAGAAAAACTTATTTAAAGTCTTCTTTAGCTATTTGTTTTACAAAATAGTGGCAAACTGGTTATAAACTCTTGCTAGATTAGAACCTCACTGCGCTTTGAACTCACTTCAATGGATATTGTCCATGAAAGTTTCATACTAGAATAGAAACAGATGCTGTAACTATTTTTGAGAAAAAGAAAATTAAATATTCACATTGTAGTATTACTTCTCCACTTAATTATACCGGGAAATCAGAATATTTTTTTTTTCCATTTTTTAAAAAACATATTTCTGCAATTGCTCTGCATTTAACCACACACACAAATCCACTATTCCTTAATAAATCAATCAGAGTAAGTATACAATTTCACTAGTTTAGTTTTAATGGTGCTCTAGCAGATATATGTTGTGCTGTATATGGACCTGGTGTAACTCTACCTTTCATGGGTTCAGCAAGTGAGTGACGGGAGAATGTATATCAGATAACATTCATGATTAAACCCTGAAGGTACATAGGAGTACACAACTAAATTTTGGAGATGTTTTTATGCATATTCAATTTATGATGTTTGGCTGTCTCTACTTATAACAAAATGGTAATATATTTTCTTTCTTTTACTATGATGTTAAAATATTCGTCATGCAAAAAAATGAAATATGCACTTTACGGCATCCATATGCCCAGAGGAAAATGATCTCACTGGATCGCATTGCCAAAGTCATGTCAGTGCCTTAGTCTTAGTATATTTAGTGGCGATCTTAAAGAGTGTCCTACAGTTGTGTGTTTTCTGTCACAAAGCACAAATTATGTTTGTGAGTCACTGGATAATGCTTTTCTTTTCTGCACATAAACTGATAATTAAGTGTGCTCAGAAGGATATGTTTAATTCCTCTAGATTCCTATAATTTGAGAAATTTCTCTATATAAAATAAATTGCTTGTCTACTTTTCCAAAAGCCTGGTGGCTTTTCCTTTAATAACCATTAAGTTGTTTGTAGAACAGAATAACTTTATTTATTAACTTCAGCTGGTTCAATATTTATACATCTTTTTTAAAGGCCTAAACAGCTGAGATAGAAGCTGACAGCAAGTGACTCTTTAAGCTTCCCAGCTCCTTACTGAAAACTGGGTAATAAAGATAAGAAAAAGGTCATCTTGCCAAGGATATAGCATAAGGAATAGCACTTAGAAAGGCAAAATTCTAATTTAAATAAAATTCCAATAACTTGAATATATACCAACAATGAAAAAAGGAAAATTTTGTTTCATATATATCTGTGAAAACCTTTACTGCTTCACACTAATAAACAATAATGTTTTATAGTCTTTGTTACTGAAAACATTAATATATTTGTAAAGTACACTATATTTATAACTGGATGTGATCACATATCACAAATACTGCTTACTATTTAAAGGAGTTCCTCTGGTAGAGATGGCCCTGATACAAACTTACTGATCTTCCCAATTTCACTGCAGTCTAACTGCCTTTGTAACTTCTACATTACTGCAACTTTTACTTTGATGCAGTATACCATTCATAATCTTTTGATTTCCAGAAGAAACTGTACAAGAAGAAGGGTCTTTTCTGTAATAAAAAAATTGTTGTGATTATTAGTGAAACTATGATCTTATGCAATGTTTCTACCTCTGCTTTGCTAAAAAGCCAGTGAATGGAATCCATGCCCTATAACTTACATATTCAACCTCCTCACAGCCTCCAAAATTTTAGGTCCTTCATACCAAAGAACTGATCTAGTCTGCCTGTCATTACTACCATACCTTTCTAAATGATCAGTGTAAAAATAGAAACTGCCTCTCACAACATGCAGGGATAAAAATGACTCTTCTTCCTCCTCACGAAAAAGACATGGACCTGTTGGAGTGGGTCCAGGGGAGGACCACAAAAATAATTAGATGGATGGAACACCTCTCGTACAAGGAAAGGCTGAGAGAGTCAGGGTTGTTCATCCTGGAGAAGAGAAGGCTCTGGGGATACCTTATAGAGACCTTGCAATACTTAAAGAGGACTTATGAGAAAGATGGGGACACACTTTTAAACAGGGCCTATAGTGACAGGACAAGGGGTAATGGTTTTCAACTAAATGAGGGTAGATTCAGACTAGATATAAGGAAAAGATTTTTTACAATGAGTGTGGTGAAACACTGGAACAGGTTTCCCAGAGAGGTGGTAGATGACCCATCCCTGGAAACATTCAAGATCAGGTTCGACAGGGCTTTGAGCAACCTGATCTAGCTGAATGTATCCCTGGGCGCTTGGACTAGATGACCTTTAAAAGTTCCTTCCAACTCAAACGATTCTATGATTCTGTGGTTCCACTGAGAACATAAGGAAAAAGAAGAAATGCTATGCAGCACCCTTATACTAAATTCCCCCAGCTTTGATGATGGACACATAAAGAGAGCAGGACCTGCATTTGCAGACCAGACATCAGAATAGTGATGCAGGTAAGGAGAAAGATGAGCTTCAGGATCTGCTCTGTCCAGGGGGCTCATGGTCTACCTAAACAGGAACACGGTCCATCCTTTTTCTTGAAACTGAGCCATCATCCAGAAAATTCAATACCAACTAGAAACTGAAGAGCCATGATGCCCAAAGCACAGCAGTAGAACCAAAGTTAGACATCAAGATGGAAAGAGCATACTCTGTAGCTCTGGATCCTGCCCACGGGGAACATTTTAGATCTGCATCCTTCCTGAGGTGTGTCCAGGAATCCCATAAGATTCTCCCTAATGTGTTCTCCTTTTGCCATCTGATAAATCCACTCTTGTAGCTGTAAAAATAAGAGTGTGCTACCACAGGATGTCTGTGACTGTGCAGGTATTGCCCCCCTCAGGCTCAGTGCTTTCTTACCTCATGGACAAATGCTATTCTCACTATATTATTGTGCAAAATGTTGCTGTCTTCAAAAACAGTTTAGTTGTAGTCCTGACAAGACATAATATTTCAGTCTTTTCTGTGGACTCAGGCAAAGCTTAGCTAATAACTCTCTGAAAGCTGCGTCTGTAAACCAAGTAGAAAAGTGCCTGCTGGGTTGAATAGTCTTGGAAAGTAAGCAAATCAGATCTCTCCCTGAAGCTTAGGTGAGGTTTAGGCATCTGCTGTCCAGGGCAGGTGCATTGCCTTCCATGCAATGAATTCATTTCAGACTTGAGTTTAGTTTCATAGAAGTTATAGAATATTAAAACTACAGTGAAAACTGGCATAACCTATTAGATTACCTATCAATACATGCAGGTTGTCAAGTTCTGTGAAGAAAAGCAAAGGCACTGCACTTTTGTCTCATGCCTGATGCAGTTTCAATATGTATTGTTGTTGGCAGGAAGAACTGAAACTCAAGTACAGAACTAGGAAAGAGCATGCAGGTAGTGGCTCTGAAGCACAGCTAAGGAATACAAGTTGCCAAATATCAAACAACACTATGCAGTAGCCAATTCCACCTGGAAATAATGGAAAATAGCTGATGAAAGACTATAGTTTCTGTATATACTTCTCCTCTCCTTTTAAAGAGAGAAACTTCCTACTTTAAAGAAGAGAAATAACTTTTCATCTAAAACGAAAATAAATATGAAAAAGATATATATAACTAGAAAGATCAGCCTGTCAGAGAATGGCATGTGCAAATCAGGTGTACAGAAAGGCTCAGTCAGTCAAACAGAGAAAAAATTCAATCTATCTGCTTTTTAGTCATCCTGATAGCATAATTATTTCCATGCTTTGGTTTATCCAATTCAAATGATTCTGGAAAAATCTCATTGTCATGGATTTTCTATCCAAAGGCAAGATTCCCATAAGCAAGCCTTGATCCAAGATAATCCTAGAGGTACATACATTATATTGTGTTTTGCATTCACTGAATTTTGTACCTAACTACTTTATGAAATAAGATGTTGGAAAAATTGTATTTATTCATTTTTAATGAACATAAGACAGCTACAGTGTCATTATTCATAACATTTACAGACATATCTAAACACTTCTGCTTGAAAACAATCAGAATATTTATTTTGATACTTTCAATTTTCAACTATGCGTAATACAATAATTTAAAAATTTCTATTCACAGCATGCCAATATCCCTGAAACACCTACGTTTAGCTAGTCAGCCAAAATTTCTGCTAATTGTTCCAATTGAGCATGAAATTTGTTGGCAATTTTGTTCAACACAAATCATATATTTCTATCCAAACAATTTCTATAGTCATCTGATTATGAAGTACATGTGCCAAATAAAATCTGTGAAGTGGAAAGATACATTTTTATCAAAAAAACTGAACAAAGACAGGTTTTCAGAACTAATTGTAAATTCACAGATCCTACAGCTCATAAGCTAATAAGCAGAGGCTTTACACTCTTGTTAGCATGAAATATTAGGACACCAACCAGAATGTAGACAAATCTCCTACATATCATGTTTCAGACATTCTTACAATATCTTTTTGCTCATGAAGGTAAATTGACTCAACAGAAATAAGCAAGCAAACAAGAGAGCGTAGGGATTAAAAATGTGTTTTTTATAAATTTAGTGATTGGATACATTCCAGAACCAATCTAGAATTTTTAAAAACTTTCTTTAAGTTAAGGACTCTGTCAAAACATCAACAAGTTCTGAGGTGTTAATATATACTTTAGCAATAAGCACACGTGGAAAACTTTGGTCTATATGAAAAAACTGTGTGGCTTATTCCAGACAGCATTTTTTAGACCATTTTTAGATTTCCCATATGCCGAAGGAGAAAACTATTACTTAGAAATCTTAAAATATCATTAGCTTGATTCTGTGCAAGGAATTGAACATCTGGGAAGAAATAATAGTCATTTAGTTTAAATAAGTATGTTTTAAATAGAATGAATTGCTCAGAGTCAATCATTTACCATTAGGACACAGGGGTTATAGCATAATGTTGTGCATTTAGCAGTACTTACTTAGCATGAGTAGCTAGATTTGCTGAGGCCTCAGGCTGCAAGCTGTGGACTTTCACCTAGATATGCTAAACTTTTACCTAGTTAAGCAAAAGAGGGTCTCCAGAGCCAGCACACACCAGAAGATAAGGAGGTTACAACTGTCAGCAGAAGCTGCAAGTCAACAAGAACAGATATTGGCCTGCCTGGAGACAGAGAAGGAATCCAATAAGGTGTTGGAAGATCCCAGACCAGAAATCACCATTGGACTAAAAGGCGCATGAAAGGCACGTGAGGGGTGGGTGCATAGATTCTAAGGTTATAATTGCCCAGGGTTTCCTTTGTTCAGAGTCTGTCTTCAGATGCACACAGTTCAAGCTGTTCTTACTGATGTACCACTCAATTAGAATTTTTTTTTTTTTTTTTTTTTTTTTTGGTAATCTGGTGCTTGAGACTGCTGTAGGGAACCTATGGTCCAAACTGTGGGGATAATACCATCTGAACGAGTGTGTGAGTGTGCGAGTGCATGTCAGGGAGTCAACTGAGGTGCCCAAGAGTTCACAGGAACTGTCCTCTGCGAAGGGACTTAGATCCTAGCAGTAGTCTCAGGTGGTGTGAAAGTGACTCCCTGAGTCTGAACAGGATGCCCAGATGCAATCACCTTAACACATCTATACACTTTACATTGCATAGAGTTGGTATACACAACACACGTAAAAAAATCATAGCTGTGACCAGTATGCATGAATAACTATATTAGATACTCTGAATCACAGGCTCAGAACATTCACACATCTCTAGACATAAATTTAAACAACCAAAATCTTATGCAAATGTAAAGATATTTAATTGAGAAGAGCTACACCGTTGTATATGACCACTGAATGAGAAATTAAATAGTGTGGAATCTAAAATTCTTATTTCATGAAAAAGAGTTCACTGTATGAGGAAGGAGTTTTTGCAAACCAAACAATGCTGCTTTCAGGTAAAAGCTTTTTTCTAATGGAAGAACTACCAAATGTAAATTTTGTGCATGATATGACATCCCTCACCCATGGTATCACAAAATGATACCCAAGGTGAATCAATCATTTGAAAAGAGGGAAAAAAAGATTTGAAGATAGGAGTTAAAATAAAGTGACTCAGTAGTTTAGGAGGAAATTTTCCAGATGAACATGACTGAGGGAGTGAGCAGAGAAGAATGCAGTAAGCCATCAAGGTCAAAGAGTTGCACAAGATAATGGAGTTCTTGAGGCAGTGGACAGCACATTTAGGATGATCTGTAAGTAATACAGAAACACAGAAAATGTGGTCCAATATAAATTCTTCTCTTCAGCGTCAGGTGTATCATCTGACTACATTTCTGAGATCTAGTAGTGTAGGATGCATAGATTTTGAAAGACTATAAAAATGGTAATACACTGGTTAAGACAAGAAATAATCACATAATGAATACAGACATCAAGGAGAATATTGAAGCTATTCCAGAATGAATTGGAGATCATATTAGTCAGACCTACAGTCATGGAGAGACTGGGGGTCAGAGATGACTTAACAGTTTCTGATCTTGCAAGAAAACTGAGGATGTAAATCAATGAAGGTAACAGCAGAAGTGAAGAGGAGGGTCAGAAACATTCAGTAACAGAAAACTAATAGTGCAATGAAGGTAATTAAGGTGTTCAAACAACAGAAATGGAAACTTTTCAGAGACTGTGCAGAAGGAAGAGTTAGGTGGAAATCAGAATAATAATAAAGACAGAGCTGAAAGGAGAGAAACTAATGTAACTATGGGTACAGGGTACCTGAGAAATATTTGTCCAACCTGTTCTAAAAAGCTTGCAATAAAAGAAATTCCATCACCTCCCCAGGCAATTGCTATCAGTGATTCAGCTTTATTATCAGAAGTTTTTTCTGATATCCAGCCTAAACCTCCTCTACTACAATTTAAGTCCATTACACCTTTGCTGCCTACAGTGCACGCAAAGAAAAGATTGTTGCCCTCCTGATTGCTACTAACCTTTTGCATATTTGAAGGTTATTATTTTGACTCCCTTCAATAGTGTACTCCAATTTCCTTGACTTTTCCTTGTAGTTATATTTTCTAAGTCTCTGATTGCTCACATTGTTCTCATCTAGATTCTATGTCCTCTGATCCTTCTTGAGCTGGACTGCCACAGACCAGACACAGTAGTGAAGCCTTTCCAAAGGCTTTCCAAAACAGTGAAGCCTTTTCCAATGCCAAGCAGAGCTTGGTTTACAGACATAACATATGGACAATATGGATAATCCAAATATGGTATTAGCAGGAAGTTAAAAAAGAAAAGAAAAACAAAACACAAAACCCCCTAACTTTTCTAGGAAAGAAAAATATTACTTAGGAAAATTACAATTAAACTCAGGGATGAGAGTTCTAAAAACACCAACTCCTCACATGCACATCCAAAGCCTTCTAAGGGGCAGGTTACAAAAAAACAATGCAACCTTCGTTTCTGAGTGGCATTGAAAAGAGACACACAGGGTAGGTGTCTCTAAACTATGTTTCTGCTCTCTTGAGTCCAGCTACAGCTTTTGCAGTCCCTGGAATCATTCAGAACAACTTGCAACTTGTTCTATGTGACCGTGGCTGAACTGGCTCACAGACTGTATCCTACACTTGGCATTCCACTTTCCTCAGCACTAAGCATGACAAAGATAGAAACATGGATTAGCCAGTAAAACTATCCTTCCCCATCCAGGAGAATGTCTGGATTACCCACAACATAGTGTGGAATAATGTCTAGTTATCCCACCATAGCAATAAAGAATAATCAGATTTGATCATATTTTAAACAAAATTTAAAAATAATTAATAGAATATATTAATACCTTTTTTGAAGTTCCCAGAGTTGAGCTCCCCAATAAGATTGAATGAGCAATGCTTGCAACTTTGTAAATTATATAGCATGACTTTTAAGTAAGCAAGAAGTTCAAGTATAACAGTCTTTGACAGCTCCTGGTGCCAAATCTGTATTGCCTTCACAGTCACTGAAAGATGACCATTCTAGGGACAATATTGTCATTATCTTAAATAAACTGCTACTTTCTTACAAGAGGAGTGAAGTTATCCTCTGATACCGAGACTAAAATTAGGAACTGAGAATATCAAGGGATAATATGATGAGCTGTAACAAAGAGTTGGGAAGAATCTGTACCTTGATTTTAGACATTACGTCATCAAAATAATGCAGGTGTAATGCTGATGAAGCATACAAATAGCTTTATTTTGCACAAAATAATGAAGTATGCTTAGGTTGCAGTTTCAAAAATTATTCACTGAATTATTCAAATTAAACAAGAAAATGAACCCAACTTCACTGGATTTATTTGTAAAGCAAGACAAAAAGTCCTGACATCTTACTGGCAGAAGAAACCAACACCACAGCTTGTTAGTATAAACTTCAATTACATAAACCTCACAAACCTCTGGTACAGGATTTTAATGTGTTTTCATAAGTCACTCTGATTTCCAATAGCCATTCTAGGTATAATGATAGCTACTGGTGTCGGTGCATGCCTTCTAATTATTTTACTCAAATAGATGAGAAATAATGGCCAATCTTTGCTTCAGAAGTCCCTGAATCAGAAGTGCTTTATCAGAAGTCCCTGAAAATCAAAAGTTATTTACTGTATCATAAGTATTACTTACTGCTTTCTAGAGAAACAAACCTAGATTTTATCTGAGATTCAAAATTCTTGAAATCATTTTACCTTGTCAGAAGTGGAGAACAATCTAACATCTGCAACAATTCTACAGGAAATTCCGTAATTTCATGGAAAAATGATTGAAATACTTACTGCATTTTTTTTTCTGCAGAAATAATTATTAAAGCACATCCATTTGAAAAAGAAAAGAAAAAAAAAGATATCCAAGGAATACTCTAAAGATATCAAATGGATGATCATCACAAGAACAAATCTGCACTTGGTTCTTATGCAGACAATAACAGATCTGTCTTTACTCCAGCAGATGTAGCACAGTAGATGCTGCTGTCCAGAGACTTAGCATGACCATACATTAGAGTCTACAGCAGTGTCCACCTTATCTCACAGATCTAAAGAATCTGTCCCTGTTTCAAAAATATAATGGGTTTTGAATGAGCTGAAAAATACCCACAAGTTATGCAAAGAAGGATAGAAAAAACATTTTTATTACTTTTCACTTAACATACAGATTAACTAAAATGACTGTCAGCAGCACAGTGGAAATGATTTATATTTTGGGAAAAAAAAATGTTGCCTAAAGGAGGCTTAGAATATGAAGATAACCTAAATGATTTAGCTTTTGGGATATACTGAGCAGCACAAAGCAACCAGGCCTGGAAATGGCTTAGATGTCTAGAAAAAAAAGAAATTAAATGAATAAAAAACGTTCTAACACTGAAGGCACTGAGTGTCAAGAAGCATTGTAACTATTGATCTATGATGCTACTTTAATTTTTTATGATTCTGGTATTGAAAAAAATTATGTTAGTTTCACAAAATATCACAATATTCTCAATCTTTCTGGGCAGGGTGCTCCTGATGTTTTCTTACTGTGCTCCTTAACAGCCTGTGCTATGTGAAACTGCTGAAAAGGGGACCTTAGGAATTCTTTCTCTTCTTTTACCTGCCCCTGGGCCACCAACCACTTCACTGTAGCCCCCCTAGACTGTTCCCCTATTGGGATCCAGAGATTCATTGCCTTTCAGACTTCCCTTCCCCTCCTCCACCAGAGTAACTTCTTGCTGCTCTTGTTCTTCCCAAGAAGGAGGAGGAAGAGTGAGGGGTGGCCATCATTCAGCCTCAACTTCCATGCAGATTTCATCACTTCTAAGTAGGGAAATGGCAACCGTAATGGAAGCAGACGAAGACACAGATTAGGGCTGGCATGGGTTAAATAGGACAATTGTGCACAACATCAGTATCATGAATATCACGCCACAGCAGGAGTAGGTATTGCTTCATAGATTTAGAATTAGGATATGACCATGATATCAATACCATTAGCAAGACAGTGGCTGATGCGATACCAAGAGGGAGGGAGGGCAAGGGCAAAACTACATTTGATTTCTTCCGCGTTAACTTTAAACTGACAATAAGATATTTAGTAGCTGGTATAAGGCCAACATGACAGAATGGATGACAAGATGAGACTTGTTAATGCCATGTTGTGATTCAGTTACACAGAAAGGCAGCCTGAGGAGGTGAAGACTGATGAATAATATGGTTTAAATTGGGAAGAGCAAAGGCTATTGCCAAGGACTGAAAACTCAAACCGACAGCAGGAAACAGGAGGGATAAGATGCAGGTTAAATTTTTTTTAAGGAGTTAATATCAAGATACTGTCATTTTGTTGGAAAAACATTGAGAAAGATAGCTGGTAAAGACTCCAAAGCAGAAATAGCCCAAAATAACAGAGATTCAACTCTCTTCTGTAATGTTTTCAGGATTTTATTTTAATCTTTTGCAAATTGCTGCTAACTGAAAATAGACCCAAATATTATCAGTTGTATTGTAAGTATCTAAACTAGGCAATCATTTTAAGTACAGTATTCATACTCTTATTTTTTTACATATGCTTTCTAAAGACTGGGCAAAATGTACTTTACTAATGCAAACTAAAACTCTACAGTGAAACAGTTGCTCTGGATATTTATAAATAAATGAAAATAATAAAACACAAGCTAAACAAATGGCATACTGGAATTACCATGTAGATAGCCATATAAATACTGACATATACCAGACCATCAGTATTAATATAGAAAACCAGCTGTACAAAACCCCCATCATGTAAGCCAGAGGACACTAATGAACAGCAGTCTTACTATGCAGTTGAATGGGAGACTTGCAGTAATGTCTGGAACAGTTCAATGACATTACACTGTGCCCAAAGGACCCATGGATCAATACAATGTCGTTGGAAGTGCCAGAGTTATTACAATGTCAATGGAAGTATACCAACACTGTCCAAAGTATCAGTGAGTAATACACAATGTCAATAAAGTATGAAGTGAGGGAATGCAATGCACCACCATTAAAATTGGAACCCCTGGTATATCAATGTAAGATCTTGGCAGTGCTGGTGGAACACTTTGAAGAGAATTACTGTATACTCTTAACTTTTACCAACAGATCTCTGAATTTAAAAGATCCCAATGGGCATCAGCCATCACAGAATTAAGAAAAAAGTTTAATGATTCTAACTTAATACAACAAAATGAAGTTATCGGTACTTCAGACTATCCTGTTGTTTAAGCACTGCATCCTGGAAATACATGTGTGATCCAAACTCCCTCAGCCTGAAAGAGAACTGAGAATGAAGAATAGAATGGCAACTACAACTTTTAGTGTCCTTTCACAAATTGAGGATAGACCAAGAATGGAAGCTTAATACAGCTCTTTCTTACAGAATATACATCAAAGGACAATCAATACCCTGAATCACATTCATTTAAACCTCAGCACAATGCTTTGTTTTGATACAGATCAGTATATTGTAATTCCAAGGAAATTTTGAATGGACTTCATTCTGTGTATAACCATGTATTAATTAGGAAAAGACACTATGGAAACCAATTTCTAGAAAATGCTAGGCTAGGAAGAAAAAGCAATAAAAACTGTAAAATATAATTAAAATATTTTAGCATCTACCTCTTTTAGTGCTAAATAAAAGATAGGAGAAAAGAAAATGTGGCAATTAACTTGTGATGATAACTTCTAAAGTTTAATTAAATAATCAGTATGTACAGAATTAGAGTTTGGATGCCTCAGCTCCCACTCGTTGCTTCCCTCTGGAAAGACGAAAGAGAAAATGTTCCCAGATAGAAGTGTATAAACAATGAAATCACATTCAGAAAAAGTTAACTTTTAAATACAGTGTAATGTGTCCTCAGCCTGGGGAGCTGCAGAGGTCTTCTGTTCCAGGAGAAAAGGAGACAGAGATATGTGATATTGGTGAAGAATGTAGGGTTTCTAGTATTTGGTCAGAAAATAACAAAGCCTCTTCAAAGAGATATGGCATTTTTATTCACTATCTATTCCAAGTATTTAAATTATGCCAGCAAGAACAATTGTGATTGCTTCCTATACAGTAGCAGGACAGAGAGCCTCAATTTGATAAGTACTCAAGAGCTGATTCTTTTTCTTTCTGCTATGAATCTGTTTTTCACACTGCTCACTTCTCCATGAACCTTAGAGATTTGATAGAGTTTATTTAATCTTCCATTGAAAGAGGCTA
The DNA here is from genome assembly GCF_018691265.1 of Tyto alba. Lineage (NCBI taxonomy): Eukaryota > Metazoa > Chordata > Aves > Strigiformes > Tytonidae > Tyto > Tyto alba. Next base: position 8,939,743 of record NW_024881261.1, read on the forward strand.
TTGAGAAAAGTAAGAGAAGCTCTGAATTTAAGAGGAATTGGCAGCAATGAAAATAAAAGCACAATCTTGAAAGATTTCAGAGCTATCACACCTCATTCCCAGGTCCCACCATAAATAAGATAAAGTAATATCTGTAAACACAATATTGTAAATAAAAGTAAAGGAATAGAGGATTACAATCTACCAAAACCCCAACCTAGATTAGATATTCATTATTATCCACATATTGTAATTCTCCCTCTATTTTCAGGTGAAACTTCCAAAACCCATTTCATGCATTATTACACTATTCCAATATCACATTGCCTTGCATATTATTATTTCTTTTCCAATGTACTGCAATCACAATAAAAGAATGCAGTAATGTAGCCATTATCTACAATTGAAAATATGCAATATACTCTGTATTCTTTAAACCTGTACTTATAAAACACAAGACTGAAATTCCACTCACAGCTGCTTTATTTATTTATTTGTTTATTTGTTTGCTGTAATCTCTGTTAATTAAGTTAGATGTTAACTAGGGGGCACTGTGTACTCGAAGGACTGAGCATGAGGTTTGCTCCCTCCTTAGTGCCTGCATCTTGCATTCCTTCAGCTCACATCCATCATGGAAGGACTGCCAGGTGAGCTGGCTGTCACTCCAGCCCAGGCTAATAGATTCTCCAGTGGCTTTTGTTACAGCTCATGTCATGCTATTAAAACTCTGTGCCTTGAAAATGGCATAACATATGTAGCTGAGACTTGTCAGCTCCAGGTAATCAGACGCTGCTTGGTTTCAGAAGCAGATGCAGATGAGACTAGCAATATAAATATGCAAATCACAATGGTCCCTTGTCAGCACCACTGTTCCTACCTCTAATGGCCCTCGTAGAAAGTCTGTTTGCTCAGCTCCTACTTCCAGTGCTACATCGACAGAAGCAAAGGGGCGGCTGGCCATCTGCTGTCGCTCCCGCATAAGTTGCTGATGAGGAAAAAATGATGTTTTAACAAAACATTAAAAAATGCACCAGATATTAGTCTGCCCTACTATACCTCCCATTAAAACATAAGACTGCAAATAGCATGCAAATAGTCATATTTGTAGTATTAAAGGGAGAAAGTTATACTAAATTATCATCATCTATATTTATTTGAGAACTGAGCCCGGAGGGCTTATGTTGTCTAGAAATGGTCTTTCAGCTTGAACTCAGATAAAATCTCCAAATGAAAGCTTTACCAACTGACTGTGCACTCTAAATAACTTTGCTATTTGTGCAAGTTGCAAGTAAATAACGGGAAATTGTTGGTGAAAATAGTTGAAGTCTAATTCCACTGATAATGCATGCATTAGAACACCTGCCAAGAACAAGTCCACTTGGACTTCAAATTTTCATACTTCACTACTAAGCCAGATGGAGTTAATAGTGTCAGGACTCATAATTTTATGCAGTATCTTTTCTGCAGTTACTTATGAAGAATAATGTGTCAGGACTGGGAAGCCTGCACCAGTGTATTTGAATATGAACAGCTACGCTCATGGAGTTTGTATAATCCTTTCCAATCATACCAGTGTGCACAGAAGTCCCAAGCAAAACCACAAAGCTAAGTCATATTTCTTCCTCAATCTGTAATTATAATGCTTATTAAACCATGATGAATAAAAATGATGACCAGCAGTAGATATTACAGATCTTACTTCACTGGTTCAGTGCAACTAATAAAAGCATTATTAAATATTTAAAGTGAATGAGTCGTGCGATTAAACTCATGTGCTCTTTCAACTGAACAGGATGTTGCAGCATCTTGAAGAGACAAAATGTTTGCAAAAGTGTTTTATTAGAAAAGATTTAAGTTTCATTTTCTTAGCATTTTTTCTCCCTATTATATGAAAAGCTTAAAACATTAGAAACTAGTATTTGAATGTAAATGACACTAGCACTGTGATGTACTGTTCATAAAAACCTTTGAAATAATAAAAGGTATGCAAGCAAATATTTGCTGGCAACTTACTAATAAACACTCTTGATTTAAAGTCTGTTACAAAGCAACAGGCTCATTTTGTAATACTTCTCATACACTTTTTCTTGACTTGCATTTTAATATTGTCTATAGAAATCTAAAGAAGCGCTTGTAATGTTAAAATCAAAACAGTACAGTAGTCTCCTAATGCATACCCAGTACATTCTTAAGGCCTGATTTTTATAAACTTGCAGTGTATTTGTCAGTAAGCACCTGCACAAATGGGCTTCCAGTATATCATACCAAGAGAATAATTGATATGTCTGTGGCTGAAACTGCATGTTTTATATTCAGAAAAAATAAAACCCCAGTATAATTAGCTAGATGGTTAGAAATGTAATTTTTAAAATTTAAAAATTAAACTAGTATTCTCTATACTGATTTACATCAGCACTGATTTGCATCAATACAATATATTCATAGATTTTACAGCCAGAAAGAACTACTCTGACCCTCCAGTATTACCAACCACCTGAAAAAGACCACAGAAATTTATAGCATGAAATACTGAGTCATTATATGCTAAAATTACTATATCTATCTCCTTTTCTTCCTAAAATAACAAAAATTAAAGAAAACAATGTTATTAGAATGGTCCTACCATATGGAACTCATTACAGTATTGTAAGTCTGCAGAGCTACTGGCAAATGCTTACTTTTTAATGGGAAACCAAACATTGTTTTAAACAAATAGAATTGCTTGGGGAAAGTATTTAAATGAGCAGAATAAGCTACACTCTAAATGCACAAACAATATTTAAAAGATTTACTTAATACAGACTATAAAGGAATGTATATTTAATATGCTCCCTGTTTTTCAAGGCTATCAGGTTTCCACACCTCTGTTCCTGGTCATGCATTCAGTAAAACCTTTTCATTCACAAGGTAGTCACTGCAATTTTGATAATCTCTCATTTGAGAAGAGTACTACAAAGATTCTTAATTAGCTCTGTAAACAAGAATGAGAACTATAAAATGTTCGACTGTCCTTGAAGTGCTGCTGAGTTTGGCAGCTGAGCACTTACACATCAAAGAAAAGTGCTCTATTCAAAACGCTGCTTCTTTCTGTTCAGCATTTTAAAGCTCCATGCAAGGGGCAGAACAGGAAAAATAAGATAAAATGAGGAGAAATACAGGAAGATATTATGATGTTTAAAATCAGTTTTGTGGCTGGAAAAGGTCACTAACTCCCACAATCTGCAACTGTCTGTGTATCAAGACTGGGACAAAGGCAAAGTTCCAGTTATAGAAAATCTCGTGAGTGAGATTATCACATGGCAAGGTGGCATTCTGGTTTGACACCCTGTGCTCCAGTCACATGCTGTTTTCATGTAGCCCACACAGGTATGAGGAAATTTCCACAATTCAGCCATAGGTCAAGAAAGGGAAACTCTCCAAACATGTATTATAAGAGAAAAATTCCTCAACTTTTTCTCATCAAAAAGATTAAAAAAACCACACAGATTTCATCACAGCTCAGGTAGAATAAACATAGGATAACGGAAAGTTGAACTACACTGGTGTTATTTATATACTCACATAAAAAAAAAATACTGGATTTAAAAATCATACAAAAAATAAATACCTACTTCAGTACCTCACTATATATTACTTGGAGATAAATAATAGATGGTCATTATTAATATGTAATATTTTAGTATCTTATCACACAATTAATTTATACTGTAGAGAATTAAGCATGTGCCTAAATATTCACTTAAAACCACGAGAAATTCAAAACATTACTTTCTCAGCATAGGACTCAGAAATTCAATGAACACTTATCTGACTGAAGAGACAACTGATTTCAAGGTCTACCATAATTTTAAATCTCATTAAGTACAAGAGTATTGACAAGATTAATTTTTGGCATCTCTGTTATTTTGTAGCAATTTCAAAGTATTAATTTATATCTTATTAAAGAGTTTCTCTTGTAAAGTATAGAATTATATTTGTCATCAGTGAAGAACAGCAAGATATTAGGATACTATAAATTAGTTCAATTTCTCACTCAAAACCTATATAAATTGAGAACATTTCTTAAAAAAACCCAACCATTTTGGCATAATTAGTCCTTTGTCATGGAAATGCACATTTCACCTGATTCTCCATGGACATGTAGACATCTTCCCCCATAGATTTTGAGTTTTGTTGTGCTAGTGAAATAAGTACTTTTGAAATAGGACCCACTTCCCCCTTTAGAAGTATATCACAGGAAAGTATTTTCCTGGGTATACAATTCAATTTTGCCATTGATCAAAAAAATTCTCATAGGGGATACTTCTCCTCTGATCAATGCAGTTTAGAGTGAATTAAAATGTTCCATAGCAACTTATACAATCTTCTGTAAGAAAATGTACTTATTGCAAAGTTCTTATTTAAACAAAAATGCTTTGATTTTTTTTTTCTTTTAGTTGATAACATTTGGACTTACTTTTAAAATACTTTAACGCCCATATTGTATTCATGTTCAATAAAACACTCAATGCAAAATACATATTACAATGATTTAACACTAACAGAATACAACATTTCAGCAATCCCAGGCTGACACATCTCAAATCCTCTGTATTTTAGAAAGTGTTACCATTTTGCTTCTTTTCCCTATTTAGAAGATGGTTTTCTTTTTCTTTTTCTTTTTTTTTTTTTTTTTTTTTTTTTTCTTTTTAAGCCTTGGTCTCTCATGTGGAATGGGATAATGTTCTTCTGACTAACACTGCTTCTTCTATGCTCTTCTCCTCACCTTCCAGCATAACGGTCCTAGGAAAGCCCTAACTGAAAAAAAAAAAAAAAAACCTAATACCATATATGAGATGTTAGGAACTAGGACAGGTGTACTTTTTCTTTGTCATATAGTAACAGACATTCTTGAGGGACTGATAGATTAGGATAGCTGAAAAGGATGAGACCATTTTAGTGCCATAATACAGTGAACAGAATAATCCTTTGAAAGATCTTTCTGTTGCTGTTTGGCACCTTTATGGGCTACTTTAGCCCACTGGCAAGCAAGGTACACGTTAGAGCGTGCCATAAAGTACGCACAGACAAGTGTGCATGCCCAACTTCGTGGGGCAGCTTGACACCTAGCGTAAGGATAAGAGGTAGCAAAGATTTATAAAAATGTTAGGAAGGATTCTGACCACCAGACCAAAAAATCTTTCTTTTGGCAGTATAGAGCCAAACAGTCTCAGTACACTGTTTCAGAAATAAAGAAGTATATGGCAGTTGAAAGGGTGACTATTATTTTAACAACAGCAACAACTGCCTAGGTTTTCTATGTTGGTTTTTTTTTTTTCTCCTTCACATCTTAGATTTTCTTTTTTTGTTGTTGTTTTTTCATAGATCAGATCACTACCAACATTGTACCAGGACATCCAAGACACTATCAAGGTGAGTACTCAAAACCAGGAAAAATGGCAATTCTACAGTCACTCTGGCAACTGCTGCCCAAAGTGCTGCTCTACCCTCCTAGTGACAAAGATTTTCCAAATGTCTAACCTGAAATTCCTATTCTGCTTATTCATTACTCAGCTCTGACTTGTCTGCAGTTATAACTTGCTCTCCTCCTCTCCTGTTTCTGTGCTGTCAGCTGCTGATGTGAACACCAAAGGCTACGATAAAAGCATTAACTATGCCCGGCATTAAATCTGAGTGATCTGGGAAAAGTGTTTGCAATGAAGAAAAATGTCAAAACCTCATGGAGAGCTGCAATCACCAATTTCTGATCACATTGCCTTTGACAAACTCCATGGGTTAAAAAAATTAAAAATGTATGTAAATGGCTAGCTCTGCAAAAATAGAGCCTCATAAGCAGTGCAATTCAGTCATTCATCGCATATTCTGGAGGTTTCTTATTGCCATATCTAATCAACAGATGTTACTTAAATGGGTTTAAATGACTACATAGATCTGAGTGGACCACAGACATTTTAGTTAGAAACACAATTTAATTATCTTCAAAAATCTTAAATTCTCATTCACAAACTGGATTATACATAGCGATAGTTCAATGAAGCTCTGGTTATTTGCTTTAATTTGCACAAGACAAAGATTGCCTTCTCTGTAACTTTTCTCATTTAACTTGGTGTTACAAATATCTTCAAATTAAATTAGCTACTTATATAGCTGGAAAGGACTGCAATTTCTCATTTATATGTTGAATAATCTAATTGATTTACTTAATTTTCAAATCATCGGATTTCACTGGAAGGCATATCATAGCCATTAAACTATTTTGCTGGGGTTTAGGTGAAACAAGCTCACTTTTCCTTGATTGCAGGAGATATAGTGACTTTAAGAGATGGACAAAAGCTGGCTTAGGAAACCAAGAAGCAGAAATAACCACAATTATGACAGTAGTCTGACAATCTGGATTCATTCATTCTCTCCATCATGAACTTCCTGAATAATCCTGATCACTTGCTTTCCCTGTGCCTCCTTTCCCACTCTGTTAAGTGGAAAGTGTCCTGACACAAGAGTGCATTCAGGTAGGCAGTGAGATATTACAATGATGGACGTAGTATAACATGCTATTTGCTCTACAAAACAGACTCTACGGAAACTTCCTAAGATATCAGGGCCTATTCCATGGCACTTTCTTTTAAAATTGTCTGAAGAAAATGTGCTCTCAGATGTGTGCAAAGGTCTGTCATGGGAAAAAATGAGAGGAGTTATACTTCTCATCCTAGCTTTATACTGAATAAAATGAAGGGTTATTTAAACTAGACATAGTCCAGCAAACAACAGATAAGACATACTTAAAATACAGTGTACACATCCCAAAAAATAACAGTTCCAAAAGGTCAAGTTTTTATGTATCCCTTTTGGAAACCAAATACCAGTCATCTGTAATTTCCCTTGAACAAATCAAAAATGAGAAAAAAAGATGAGCCCCGAAAAGGTCATTTTGTTGCTAGATCCAAGGAACAGACATTAAATGTATTGCACATTAGCAAGCAAAGAGCAAAATGTGAAAGTACTGTAACTTCAGGTTTTAGACCTTTTTGATTCTGGAATAGAATTCCCATCTCTTAAAACACTCAGTATGAAAATCTGCTTATTACAATGGAAATGGCACCCTGGTTTATGCTTATTTGCCAGTAATTTATGGAGCCTCATGGTACAATAAAGTTGTGATCAATCCTTGAGAATTTTTCCCTAGGGGTAATAATTTAACATAGGAAGAATTTTTTGGGTGCTAAGAATCAATATTAAGCTCAAAATTCAATTCACTGCTTTCCGATTTAAGAAGTGCTAAAAGACCTAATCCTATTATGTCTTTCACTTAGATCACTATGAATCCTTGTTGCACATTTACACAGTTCTGTAACCATAAACATTTTAAAGGTTCCTCTAGAGGTACTTAAGTTTCTCTGTCGGCCTTGCTAACCCCAGAATTGCACTCTTCTTCCTAATCAAGTGGGTTTGAAAATTCTTTCAGCAAAACATTGATTATTTTGTTGTTAGCTAGAAGAGCCATTTTCAATTCACAGAAAATTTAAAAAATGCTTATTCTGCAAACTAAATCTGTGTACAGAGAAAAAGAGAGCCAGATCCACTAATTACATACGTTAAAATGTTTCCACATAAGACATTCCTCTGTATTTGCCCAAGGACAGTTATTTATAAATGAATATATTAAAGTATGTGTTGAAATTAATTATTTCAGAATATGAAAGAGAGATTCAAGTATCATCTTATGCAAAGTACTGCTTGGAACGCTTTCATTTACAATGGTGTCACATAAATAATGCTTTTCAAAATGTCTTCTAAGGAATTACTAACACTGATAGTGTAGTGCTTTAAACATAAGTGCCATCTTTCTAAGTGGAATAGACACAGTATGAAACTACCGTACATTAACAGAATCTCAGTGCATCCTATCGGCATTATTAAGCTACTGCTTTTGAAATGAGGCATCATGAATACTATCCATTATCATCACAACTGTTAAAAATAGCTTTAGTTACTTACCTTAGACAACGGATGTCAAGCTGATAATTCCCAGCTCTGAAATAAAGTTTTAGGCCGTTCCTATGGCAATTCATTTTCCTTTAAGGATAGTAAATGTGGTCTAATAAAAGAAACTGGATACAAGTGGCACCTCATGAGATCACTTTGTCCACCTCTGTGCATTGGTCCTAAACAGAGGCAGGCTGCAGTGTGATTATGATCTTTCTAGCAGATGTATAAGTTTCTTAAACAGGCCCCGCTAAAGGAGGTTCCACAGTCACTCCAGAAGTCCAGAGTACCTGATGATCCCCATGCTAGAAAGCTCTTCTCTAAAATCTAAATAACATCTCCATGTTGGCATTTAAGCCCATTGTTTCTTGTCCCGTCGACAGTGGAGAGCATTTCCTGTCTACAAGTGAGAAAAAAAAAACCACCAAAACTCTCTTCTCCTTTATAGGAGTTATTTATAAACTTGAAGTTTCTCTTTAAACTTCTCAACTGTAAATAAATGTGGGTATGTGTTATCTCACCACTCCTGCTTCCATTTTCAGTGCTCCCCTCTGTATTCTCCAAGTGCTGGACACTCTTGTCAAAAACTGGGACCCCAAGCCTTACATAGCAGAATAGAAGGGTCACTTTGCAGGCCTCACACATATTTCTGTTGACAATATTATACCAGCATCTTTGTTACCACAGAAATATGGTGACTTACATTCACTTCTGATTCATGATCATTCCCCCTAATTTTTTGAATATTCTTACCAAGCTTATTGCCCATTTCCCCCTACCTCATTTTGCAGATGGTTACATCTTTCTCAGTGCAGAATCATGTATTTGCCAATTACAGAATTGTGGAATTGCAGTTTTGCAACCAATTATTTCAGATCCTCCCATCTTCTTTTGTACAGATTACATTTCTGTCCTGTAGTATGTCTGCAGTCTCTCTTACTTCAATGACAGTTACACTTTCAATAACCATGGTCCATCTCTTAAATCAACATCAGAATCAGATCCCAACAGAAGCCCACTTGATATACTTTTCCCATTTCACAGTGAACAACTTATAACTAACTACTCCAAGAACAGTTTTACATTTGCTTCCTTTTTATCTGAAAGGTATGCTAGTCTGCTGTATTAAGAAGTCAGTTTGGCTTGACATGATTTGTACTTGAAAAAAAAAACATTGAATGCCATCACATCTTCACTTTCTTCTAAATTCTTATAGATTTTTTAAAAAAATATTTATTTCACTGCTTTCCTAATAATTAATGATAAATTGGCTGGTGTCTAATTTCCCAGCCCTTCCTTTTTTGCCTTCTTTTCTTAGATAGGAATTACAGTCATCCCTTTCTTGAACCTCACTTGTCCTAGCTGAAATCTCAGAACACTTACAGGCTCTGGGATCATATGCTTATCCAATTCCCTAAATATTCTAGAATAAATTGAATAAACTTATCCAATCTGAAAATATTTAGCAAGTATTCTCTAACACATCTTTCTACATTACTGCCTGATATTATATCCTTTTCACCATAGGTACTAACAGACTTTTAAAGAGGCCTTAATGAAAGCACTTTTTAAAACAGATGCTTTTCCTAGAACAGACAAAGTCAGAAAGATGGGGTGTACATGCTATTACTTTAAAGAGAGGTTCAAGTGCAGGACAATTGTATTTTAATTTGTAAATAATGTCAATGCATTTTTTAACCTGCAAGACAACAAAAAGGCTAGCCACTGGGTTTGTTTCCTATGTGCACTGATGTAAAAACACATGGTTCAAATTATAATGACTGAATTGAAGCTATTCCAATTTAGAAAAAGCTAAGCTTCTGAAACATACCTGAACCCTACACCACCTGGTGGCTTCAGATGATCAGAATCTTGAGAATTTTTCTCAGATGACATTGAATCCAAGGTTTATATTTATTTTTCTTCACTATTTTGTTTCTACTTTTTTTTTTTTTAATTAAATCATAACATATAAAGTAAAAAATTATGAAAGAAGAGAAATAAAAGATACTGAGTAAGAAAACTGGGCTGTACTCCAACAAAGGTGAAGTTTGTTTTTAATATTACCTCTAATTCCTTAAAATCATCTATTATTTGAGATAACTGGTACACTGATAAAATGACAATGTAAATGAAACATTTTAAGTGCAGCATCATTGCCAATTATACAACTATTCTAAAGTGGTACTTTAGAAGCTACTTAAAGCACAAATGACATTACCATTAAGAAAGGCAAACTGGTGATGTACCATGACTGACTGATGCCTTTAAATGCTTTCAAGCTTTAATTCTTACTGTCTTAAACAAAATAATCATTTCCACTGCCTTGCAAAGGGGACCATAAAAAGGTACAATTACCAGTAGTTCTTCCTGTCTCAGGATGGAGATGCCCAGACCCACACGGATCCTCAGCGTAAGGAGCTAGACAGCCTTGCCATTACAAGCTGAATGGACATGCCACAGTACCTTGTGCTATTGTGTTGGGTGAATAAATCTCTGCGAGACAATCCTTACAAAAGTTGAGTCCATGTTACTTCGTTAACTACCTCCCTTTTCATTAAAAAATGGGGCTCGTCCTGCCACTGGTAGCCTTTTTAGTTCAATTGCCCCATCCAGGAGAAGCTCTAAAACCCAGTGTTTTTCACACCAACAACCCAATTCTGAATCATTAGTAAAGACATATTTTAAAGCTATAGACAGGATCAGGAAGTGTGAAAAAAGGTCTGTTCAATCAGAATATACAGAAAATCCCTACCATAAATCCTGTTCACCTGGAATTTTCAGTGAGAAGGGGTTTAGCTAATCAAAATAAAACTAGGATACTGATCCGAAATCTGGGTGTTTGTCCAAAGAAATATTCCAGACTTCACAGATTTGCTCACCATACCTAGTACATTCAGGGCAGCAAGAATCTGGCACACACTGGTAGTGAGAATAGCATGTGGCCACAGCCAACTCATTTTGTGCAGGGCTTTGAAACAGATGCAGATCTGCTATCTGATCAGAGTAATAATGTGAATTAAAGCAACTCTCCTTTGTTCATTTTGTTCCTAAGTTTGAAATAACTGATTTAGCAGATGTGAGATGTTACACCTACTAATAATGGTTGCTCAAGAATACTTGAATAATAAGTTGATCACAAAGCTTTCCACTCCTGCTATAGAACTAAGAAAGCAAGGCAACTAATCATCCCTTACCCTTGAAGGAGATCAAGAAACCAAGGTAGTTTATTCTGAGTTCAAGTATCTTGAACAGGAAGGTATTAATAACAAGACACTGTTGACATAAGTAAGTCTGAAGCTTGTAATATTTTAATGGAGAATTATTTTAAGAGTTGAACTGCTATCTAGTAATCTACAGCTACTGAAGGGACTAGAACCTGTCTAATCTCCTAAAATATTTAAGCTACATCAGAATTTCAGAAATAGAGAGGTTTCAAGCATTAAATATCCTAATCCTACAGTCTACAATTCAGTTCTGAAATACGGAGCACAGCATTAATTCCAAGAGACTATCTTGGTAATATCTATAGCAGCAGAAGTCAGGTTGTTATTCTCTTTACCTTGATAATAATTTTGTGCACAATCTAGCTGCAGACAAGGAAATATGGCTTTCCCAGTAGTCTTCCTACAAGGGGTTGCACCAGTCTATGTGTGAACATACTCTACAGATTAGAAAAAAATACTGTGAAGAAGTACTGAGACTTCAATATAAAAGTGACAGAGTGTAAATCAAAGTACTCTGGCATTTTGAGCTCCAGTCAGACTGTTTCAAGAAAAAGAAGTGGGACGATTTAGAGTTCATCAATTATATCACATCAAATTAGCCTCCATCACTGGCTTGGCTCGACAGCTTTCATCTATTCTAATTTACAACAGAGAGGACAGCCAAGTACAGGATTGTGGCAATGACACAGTCAAAGGGAAGCACAGCACTTTTGCTTCACAAGAATAATAGGCTTTTCTGGACAGCTGCTTCAGCTGGGTCAAAATCTCCAGCCACGTTTACTTTCTTTCATTTGCTTTGATCTGACAACCCTCATCCTCATTTAAGGAAGCCATGTGCTAAACATTAGCAATCCTGCAGCCGCTGCCTTTCTACAGACGCTGTTTGGTACACATCTACCTTACACAGTGATTCACCTTTGCAGTCAAATCCTTAAAATAGATGAGTACACTACTGGAATGCTATTGTAACTGTACATGGTTACGACATATGTTAGCTATTTTAAAGGAAAATCACTATCAGCAAATTGTTAGAATTTGCCTTCCAACTGACAGACTTTAAATTTGAATTTGCCATGGTTATTTGAAGCTAGTGACAGTGCAATAACTTAAATCACAGTGAAACACACAAAAGCACTGAAGAACCTTACACAGATATCACTTTGCAAAATACTTTATATTAAGAATTCATCTCTTTGCTATGGATGTGATCACAAGCACTGTGCATCATTTAAATTGCATTTTAGAGGCTTAGATGGATTCTAACGGAAAATGGGCCTTGTGTTAGCATGTTCACCCCTGCATAGTGGTGAATTTGCACAACAGGGATGAAAAGTCACCTTTACTGTTTCTACCACAACAACTACTAAGAAATAAACCAAAAAAAAGAAAAAGACTGTTTTCTTCATAGCATTCAGTTTCTCTTTTCTCCTAAAGAAAACATCATTTAATACAGGCAAATTGAAACAAGCATTTAAAAATGCATACACTGCAATGATTACTTCACTGGAATGAGCAGACTTCCAGAAGTATATTTCGATGCTCTTCCATCACAGTTTCTGTGCATATTGGCATTATGTGCATATCTCTTTTACCTACTTTCACCTAATATGGCCCATTTCCAAATTAAGTATTGCAAGCCTTAGGCGAGTCAAGGTGATCTTTCCCATTTCTTTACTTCCTCCCCAAGCTTGACTTTACTGGTAGGATTTTGAGTAGTGAACTACTAATAGGCTTTTTATGGCAGTCTTAAAGTTTTCTTTAGTAATTGTATCAGATTAAAATGCTTAGAGACAAGTAAATTATCAGAATTTCTGACTGCTACTTTTTAGAGAACCTCACATGATATTAGGAGTGATAAATACTAAGTAAAACCTAAGAGACAGTATTGTCTTTTATCTGGAATCTTAATTGGCTCCTTCTTTTTATATGAAGTCTTATACAGTTTGTATAAAGAGCAAATTAATACAACAAAATCTATTCATGACTTTCCTCTTACAAAACTGAAAACATAAGACATTTTTATATTCTTCCACAATATGCCCCTTTCTGCATAAGAATCTTTTACCTGCATTAGAGAGAGCCATAAATTTTTAAAGAATGTGGACTTGTTTTCTGTTATTTGTTCCAGCTGGAGATATATTGGTTTAAAATGTCAGGGATCCTGCTATGTGTTAATGGATTTTTATATGGGCATCTGCTAAATGCTTTCAAATTTACACCAGCATAATGTATGAGACAGCTGGAATTTCATTAATTGAAATTTATTTACCAAGAAAAAAAAACAACATCCTTAATTGGGAGACAAAAGAAAACAAAGATATGATCTATGAGTCAAAGGTAACACCCATCTCAATGATTTTCCTCCACAGAACTATATTTATCACACTGCATGCAAAGCAAGGACTTGCCTTTAGGGACTTCTTAAAAAGTGCACAACAACTATGATTTGGCTAATTAATTTTCCCTACTTATTTGGAATTGAGTGAAGTATTCTAGTATGTAATGTTCAAACCCTTCAACATAAGTTTTTATTTTCTTACTCAGGGCTATGGTGGTTGCTTGATTATTAACATGGACAAAGTTATTTCTTGATTACGTGAACTCTTTTTATTTAAATAGACGTGTTTTAAAAACACACACAAATTAAGGACGATATTCACCTCTTCAGAGGTACATTTACATTCTCTCTCCCATCTAACTGGGGACCTACAAATCTTCTGTCTTTTTATATATGTAAGGATTGCTCTCAATGTTAGATCTAGAGCAGGTTCATGACAAATGATAGCAGCAAAAAAAAAAAAAAAAAAAGGTCTATTGCAATGCAGAGCAGGCAGTTCCTCTCTGTGGAGCAAAGATCAGAGTCCTGTTAGTAAAGGTGAGCTGAATGATCACAAATATGTGAAGTGCAAGGACAGTGGTGTGGTATGATGATCTGAAAGGATTCTCTGATCTTTCCCTGCCACACATGAAGAGAGGTGGAGTACAGAAGTCATTAAAGAAAAAACATAATTACAGGAAAACGTCTGGATAACGTCTTCATTGCAGCTTCCCTGCACGGGTGGAGAACTTTCTCTGTCAGTGTTCAATGCTTCTGACAGTGCTTAAATCAAACTATTCAGACTTAGCACTGGGAATTGAGTATGTTGCTAATAGGTCCCAAAGGCCTCAGTTAATGCCATCAGGAGATGACAAAGATGTTTTTCCTCACCTGGTTAGATTGAATCATGTAATACAGGGTGGGGTTGCACCTTATCCACCAAGAAACCTTGCTTTGGTTGCTCAGTACAACTATTCCTTATGCCCCAACTGCAGGAGTGCAGTGTGGAGTACTAACTTGGAAATCCCAGTTTGGAATCAGAGACCAGAAATCAACACAGGCAGCTTGACACTGCTGGGATATGGGTCTGAAAGACCAGCATCCATTGTGATTTTTCTTATGATCAGCCTTAACCCTTGTATTAGGAGAAGGTAACGTGAAAATCTAGCAGAAATGAGAAACCTTAATGATAGGCAAAAGGAGACTGAACAGTCGCATTCATTGGGTCATTAAGCTCAGCATTATTAAATTAAGAATGCACACAGCCACAGGTTACTCTGTTATGTCCTTTATGTCCTACATGGCCATTTTTGAGGGTCAGTACACAGGAGCTATTTACACCTGGGTAAATAGCTCCAAATAGGTCCTAAGAAATAATTTGGTTATATTTGGCAATTGGTTACATTGTTTTTTAAAACTGATATATGCTTCAAAATGCAAAGAATTACATTGTCCCCACAGGTTATTTCTTTAACATGTTATGAATGCTCAGATGAAGTAGGAAAAGTTTTAATATTTTTGTTTACTGACAATATATATATTTAGTATGAAGTTACAATTGTCAATATCCATGATTCAAATAAAAAAATCTACCTTATATAAGTACTCCAAAATGGCTGTTTAACATTTATTGCTTTTCCATGCTCCAGCACAAAAAGTGGGCAAACATAACACCAGTAAATTTAGATTTATACACAGATGCCCTTGTACCTACAAACTATTGATTGTAAGACTACAGCCTAATTAGAAAAGAAAAATTAATAATTCTGAAAAAGGATTCGAATATTTGCCTCGCTTTATAATTTATCAGCATTTTGATTCTCTTCCATTTCAGTTCTGATGAATGAATCTTGTGATTTCAACAGTAAAGATTTGCTTGCAGTTATATTTCACTGGCCTTTAAACTAATGTCCATTCATTCCTGTCCTACAGGCAAAAGTAATTTCTTAGTTTCTCAGTCTCTGATGGAGGGAAATTTTGACCTAATTCTCTGCAACTTTAAAGGCAAAAGATGTCAAAAAAAATTTTAAACATGTCTTTTTAAATGCAAATGCAGTAAAAGGTGCTAGAATAAAAATAAATAAATTTAAATTGTGGTGGATAAAATTATTTTCTTTGAAAGTGAAACCAGTCACATCCCACAAATGCAATCTTCCATTTGACTGTACCAACATTTTAGATTTATAGTCAGTATACTAATTAAAACAATTTGAGAGTATGTCTGGTTTTCTGTATTATATAAATTGGTATCAGAGACCTCATGTTTTTTCTGGAGTGCAAAAATTTCTAAAATATATACCTTAAAATGTATTCTCAGCTGTAGTCTCTCTTCTATGCTGAAAATAAAATAGGTCCTGTTGACCTGCTGAGCACCCAGTATTTCTGACAGTCAGTTTATGTATGCTTCAGCACAGATTTAAAAATATAGCTTTATTTTAAAAACTCTGGCTTCTTGATTGCAAAAGTACAGGTTGTACAATTTAGTGCTCAACTCAGAAATGAATAGTGTTTGTATCTGAATTAGTCCAGAGGGAAAAAAAAATCATTGGAATTCACAGATGCCAGAGGACAGATTCATGTACACTAAATACTTCAGCTACTTAGTCCTCTTTTCTTCATTTATATGCAATGAGTCAAGGCTTACTGCAGCTGAGTATCTCAGTTATTATTTTTTTTAAGTATCTGCATTCTAACCATGTTACATACATAGAAGAGATCAGGTCCTTCCCTAATCATATCCTGCCTGATTTTCAGAAAACGAAACACGAAATGTATAGTGTGAACTACACTGACAGTGAGAATTGGTGTCACTCAGACTGACGAGGTCCAAGATACACTAAACCAGAATCATGTATACCATAAATAAAGTTAATGATGAAAAGCAGAATCAAGGAAATGCTCAGCATAGGCTGCAAAAATGTCGCATTTCTTTTTCTCAGATGTTTACTTCCTATGTCACCAATCTGATAAAAAAATATGACAGCATTCCATATCTTACCAATGAAAGATTTTCAGTTAATGATAAATTCCAATTTGTTTTTCTGGTAAGTTTTAAGTTCTGTTTCTGCAAATATCTTTGCATTCAATCAGGCATAGAAAATATGGAGACCTGTAGATACCATTTTTCAGTTTGATTCATCTTGTCTTGAGCGTTAACATAACAAAACATTTAACTAGTTAGAGGGATTTGCATAAGGGAACACGCTCCAGTATTTAGACTTAAATAAAACAGTTAAATCCCATGGGAAAAAATGTTGCCTTTACATTTTCATCCACTATCTATATTGTACATCTAAATATTTTTAATTTGGTATAATTAGAAAATGTAAAAGTTCTTCATATTCATCTTAATCTAAAATATACATTGAATATTTTCAATATGTAGGAACTTATTATTATATACAGGTATTTCAATGGTCACACCACCACATGTAATAATTACATCAGAATTTACTGTAACTACAAGTGGGAAAGAATGGCAGGATATTGGCAGTATTTTTTCCGCAGTGTAAAATGAGTTGCTTCAAACACTGAGTTAGCTCTAACATACTTAATATTACTTTTTTTAGTAAATCAAAGTAAGGCTTACACAGAACGAATGTAATTTACATACATATAGATGTCCCAAATTTCATGTATTCTATTTAATTCCAACGCATATTAGGTTTTCACTGCTGAGTGAACCATACTTTGCAATACAGCTGGAAAGTCAGCTGAAGAATCATGTTGGCTACAGTCTGCTAGACAAGCCAAGATACCTGTAAGCCAGTTTCCTCTTCTGTAAAAAGCAGTGTCAAGTCACTCAGCAATACACAATGGAGAGCAAAGATGGGGGAAAGCTAGAGCTAAACCATGTAACACGTTCTTGTGAGGTGCGTGACTGTGGGTAGTAATGTCAAGCTCTCCAGCCAGCTAGTGTGCCATGGATAGAAGTGGACTCTTTCCGATGGAGGGAATTGATGACGTTTTCTCCACACAGTACTGAACTGTGGCATCTGAACCACAGGAAGAGATTGTACCTGGATGTAACCCAGGTTTGGAGCTGGACACATGATGGAGAACAGCACTTCATACTACCTGGAATTACAGCTTTCAGAAGGTATAGAAGCCTTCTGAACATTTCAGAGATCAATGTTCACCTGACCCAAACCAAAATCATTAAATTTTTCATCCACTCATAAAAATTTTCCCTGAAATATCTCTGTTCTCATACAAAGCTGACATTTAGATAAACTAGTATTTTTGAAAAGAAAAATATGCTGTTTAACCTTAGTAAC
Source organism: Tyto alba (assembly GCF_018691265.1). Taxonomy (NCBI): domain Eukaryota; kingdom Metazoa; phylum Chordata; class Aves; order Strigiformes; family Tytonidae; genus Tyto; species Tyto alba. The sequence continues at coordinate 8,957,526 of NW_024881261.1, forward strand.
AAATAATGAGAAACAGTTAGCGTAGGGAGCACTGCCATCATTTCCAGGACTTCACTCATTGTATACGTATTTTGTAGTCATTAGGAAATGTTTCTGATCCTAATGTACATCACAGATTAACACGAACTGTTATGCACAAAATAAACAAAACTGAGCTGCATGGAGTAAGACATATCCTAGGTAAGAGGTGACACCCAGTCTACTAAATTTACTCTGGGATTTTTTTGCTAATCTTGGATCTCCAGACAACGTTTTCCCCCTTTTTCATATGAACTGCAGATTGGCAGCTGTGACTCAACTGTACAAAACAGCTCTCATATTTTCCTCTCCTGGGGCACTTCCTCTCCAGAAGCAAACTCATTTAATGTCACCTCAGCTGCTACTGGCAAACTCACCAGCAGTGCAGAAGAATCAAGCTGTGATGTGATGAGATCTAGCACTCCCTGAGCACATCATTTATTTTTGTGATGAAGCAAAAATAGAGGCTGGGCCTATGGTTTACTATATGTGAAAAGGACATCTAACACAACTTCACCTGGACATGAATTGTATTTACTTTTCAAATACTAAACCTCTATGCAAAATCTTTCTGTGTGCCATGCATTCTATGGCGTCAGCTGCCTTTCTCAAAGTAAATTTACTTGTTTAAAAGAAATGCCATCAGCAATGGTACTGTACATATAAATGGATCAATACAGAATGTTTTTTTTAACACTGTCATACACTTTCTAATAAAAAGTCCAATTCTCAGCCGTATTAACAAACCAACCCGCATGCCAAGTTGACGCAAACACCTCAAACAACCGGGCATTACTTGTAGGCATATCATTATTTCTGCTAAAAATACACAAGGCTTTGCTGCAAAGGTTTTCAGGTATCAACCAGACTTATGATATGTGAAAGTGTCCTTAAACATATGTCTGCTTTCCGTAGAGGTGTTTCTGGAGGGTTATGTTTTAACTTGAAACTACAGACAATTGTGTGCTGTTAGTCTAAAACTACCAGTGCATAATACAGAGCTTGGCTACTGTGATTCTTAATGCAAAATGACGTGAAACATTATTTGCCACATCAGGAGAAGCTGAAACTATGCCCTAAGGCAAAACATCCTGAGTCATTATTATTCAATTATGATGTTTAAGATCATTCACTGTTGTGTGAGCACTGTGAAAATGAGGCATAATGAAGTGGGTTACACCAGGTCTGACATTTCACCCTCCTTTCTGATCATGCAGACTTTGGGGATTTAACTCAGTTTTGTTGTATAGTTCTGTGTGGCTTATTATTATTTCAATTTTAATATTAAACCAGAGAATATGTGAATCTATTATGGAAGTGTGTCATGCTATATTAAAAATTATAATCATAATCTAGACAAAAGAAACACACATATATTTAAAATACTTAAAAATATTTAAAATCTAGGGAGCTAGAGAAATTGAAGAATTATTCATTCATTATTATTGCCAATAAAACCAGCACATACTGATCTGTACAAGACTGTCCATTTTCTTATTATAATGCACTACCATGAATAAGATCATTGGGGAATGATACCAAGAAAGAGATTATAACCATGAGAATGTTTGTGAAAAAGGAATAACAAAAAAAAAAAAAAAACCAAATGGAAAATGCTTACAAGATTCTTTCTCAGCTGCCCAGCTCTCTTGTAGCCACTTTAAAACATATTTAATATTGTATGTAACAGAACTCATAAGTAGTGACACAGCTTTCAACTAATCCCCCTTACAAAACAGATTTTAGGAGGGAGTAGTCCCCAGCCTGCGGGGGTGAGCTGCCGGCTGTGGAGCCCATGTTCTGCCGCCCGGGCACAGCGCTGCAGCTGTGGGGAGCTCAGGGGGTGCAGGAGCCACCCCTCCTCTCCCCTCAGGAGCCCCTGCTCTCCCTCCTGTCCTACCTTTCATGCAGATAACACAAGAACTCAGTTTGCTGCCATGATGTCCCTTCCCTTAGTCTTCTTTCTCAGACAGGGAAGATTTGGGGTGGTTTTCCTCTTCCCTTCAGAAGCAGCAGAACCTGCTCAGGACAGGCTTTCTTTGCCCTGCTTCCTCTGAGGCTGGTTGTTCTGAGTTTTTGATAGACAAGGAGAGGTGTGAGGAACACCTCTTTCTGCACTCCTTCACTCCTCTTCCCTGATGGCCTCCCACCACCACGATGCAGAGGCAGCAGCCGTACAAGGAGACCAAGCCATGCACTTGGTGGTAGTACTCTATTTGGGTTGGTTCACCAGCTATTTCCTCAGTTTAGGATGAGGAACAACAAGAAGAGTACCCTTTGAGCCCACTTGGGAGCTGCCTGTTGGACCATGCTGGTAGTGTACTCATAGAGAAAAAGTCAACAAAACAAAACAAAACATAGGAGATTTAATCACTGACATGAGAGTGTCTTAACTAACAAAAAAGAGAAAAGCTAAAATTTACTATTTGTCTCCCATGACTATTGTGAGAAAAAAAAAAATAGAATTCTAAAAAAATAATAAATTAATATTAATATTTTCCTCCTCATGGATAATAATCAAATAGGAAATAAATACACTGTAAATATATAGACAATTTCTGAAATTACAAGTTTTTCACAGGTCTCATACACAGACCATACCACAGCAGTAAACATTGCTCAGTGCATACAGATACACACACAGAGCAGTAACTCTCCAAAGAAAATAATATTTTAGAAAATTTAATCTGTTTTCTTCTTAGCTGTGGGGCAAAAATTATGTGGTTTTTAATAGAATGCTGAGATAAATTAAGACCACAATAAATATATGTACAGGTAGATGTCTCTTATTAAAGTAGCACATAAAGCGTGAAGCCAAAAAAGGGGCTAAAAAGCAATTTAGCTGAACAAAGATTTCAGGTATTAATTTACTGCCACAGATATGAGCCTACAACTAGTACAAGCACAGAACATCTCCTATGCAAATAGGCAAGACAAGCTAGTCCTCTTTTCCCTGGACATGTTCAATAAAAGGCAAACATATTATCATGGGATGAGTAAAAATCTACTCACTGATTTTTATACTGTAATGTTTTAAAAAACTACAAGCATTTAAAATGGTACAGAGAAACCAACTGGGACATGTTCTTAAACGTGACACAATACTTGCCTCTGACATTATCCTGTGAAACATTTATTCAAGGTCCGTGGCTTTTGATAACAGCTCAGCATACTGCTGCTGTTCTCTAATTTATTCTTCAAGTTTTTGATCTGTCTGCTGATTATCTCTGAGACAGTGGTTCAGAATCTTAGGTTTTCCATCCTGAATCTTACCATCAGCAAATTCCTTAATGGAGAGTGGTCTCAGTGGATGAGCCCACCTTTTAACAGCATCCTTCATGTTTTTAGCATCAGCAAGGCTGCTACATCTACACAACAAATGAAGGCTGTTTTGTCAGAATTCACTGCTTGCTGGAGTGGAAAAATTACTTTGGTTTTATATGCAAAAAAGAAACAAGGAACTTCGAATTTCCACCATTGCTTTTAGCCACAGAATTAAACACAGTACACATGTACTTATCAAGGGACCATGCTACATGGAGTATTACTAGAGAAAAGTGATGCAATCAAATTGAATGCCTCTTTATTTTGGCACATGTTACGCAAAAGCAGGGGACTGGTAAAACCCTGACTTTGAGAAAAAGATTTTGCCTCTGCCTTCACTTTGGGAATATGCATGAACTCTGCCATGAAGATGGTGGGGATGGTCCCCATGTTAAGGAAGAATAGTTTGAAAAGGGAGAAATACTGGAATTACATTCACATCCTGGTGTTTTGTAAATAAATGGCAGTAACATGGACAGTGTGTCCCTGTACCACTCATTTCGTGGGACAATCAGTATTTATCTGGAAAGACTTTCAGTCTCTAGAATAATTTGTGTGAAACGTAACAATTCTAAAGAAATCAGACCAATCAAGGACAAATATCAATCCACAGAGGCATTCCTCACTCATATCTTTGTAGATTAAAAAAAAAATACCCTATGAATATGTGTAAAACTAGCATAAAAATCAGCATCAGGGCCTCCTTATATTGAAAAGCTAGAGTACTAATACAATGGCAGGCATCAGAAAAAGGAGTAGACCAAGGGTCCAATAATAGGTCAGTACTTTTTTATTTTGGAAAAGCCAAATGATTAAAATTTCTGTTGATCTCCACTGTATATCATCATTTGTTCTTTTTCATTAGCTTTGCCTCAACAGCAGTAGCAGAATGGGAAGCAATGTGTGAAGGCAAATTTCAAGAAAGAGAAATGCAATACTTCTAATAAAATGAAAATAACTACCATTTCACCTAACGTATCTGTTAATAGAGGCGAAGCTCCTTGTCACGGATGTTGACTGCATATAATCTATTCACTTTAAAGTTGAATTTAATTGTATTATTATTTTTATATACAGTTTATTGCCTAAAAGCCATGAGCCAGGACTTCTCTGCATTAGCTGCTGTGCAAACAAAGGAAAGAGGGTTTTTATGGTCCAGAGAGTTTATATTATAATTTGTTAATTTTTGATGAAGAGTAAAAGATAATCTGAATGAGACATTCAGGCATTCAAAACCAGAAAGCATTTAGCTATATGGTGCAGCTCCTATTACAATTCTCAGTCTGCATTCAGAAAACACCATTACCAGATACACTGAACATTGCTATAAACTGACAGTAAAGAGGATAAAATTGTCTTTAGGTATAAATGCCTGAACTACTACTAACGCCAGTGGTATCATGACTATTTAAAAAAGAATTTTGATCCTCTATCAAAAAAATGTGGTAGCAGAAGCAAAATATAGCCAAACAAAAAAAAAAAAAACCACACACACACACCAGACTGTAAATTACTAATATCCATTCAAAGAATGTTTTTTTCCTACAACTGCAAAACTAGTTTTACTTCAAAATAAAACAGGAGCCATAATTACAACTATTTCTTAAATGCTATTTTCTGGGCCTAAAGTCTCACTGAAGATTCTGGGATGGTAAAAAGGAAATCTGGTGGTGCTTACTGTACTTTTCCATCTGTAGTGAACATTAGGGCACTCTAAGAAAAACCTGCTCAGAGCTAAGGAGGTATGGTTTTATGTCCGCTGTGAAATTAAGGAAACACAAATAAAGGTATTTGATTACTATAAATTAATAACATATACTTTTTCCCCATACAATATATGCCCATGTATGCTTACCATAAAGATTTAGAACAACTGGAAATGATTTAAGCTGAAAATCAGATCAATATTTAAGAGCAGAAATACTGAGTCATGTCCCTTTGCCCTCCCAAGATCTTTATCGGTTGCCTTTAAAGGACATCTCTAAATTCAAAACACAATATTCTATCCATATATCAGTAATTTCCTAAGTTAATAAGCACATAATCAGGTAAAATACATTGTCACGAGTTCAATATCCTGACACACTACATTTATATCATTTCTTGAAAACACTGAAAAAATAAGGTAGATGTTATTTTATATTGAAACTTAGCACTTGATAGTAGCCATTACCCAACTGTATTTATTGTAATGATAGAGATAAACAAGGAATCACCACTATTGAATTTTAAATAGAATACTAGACTTGAACTCTCTTAAGTCACTACCTAGTCAGATTCTCAAATGAATAACTATTGCAGGAAGGGAATCGCAACCACTACAGAAACCTTGTGGCTAGTGAAAATGTCAAAATTTCAAAAACTGATGATATATTTTTGAAACTGAATCTGAATTAAAAGTAACTCCACTATTAAATTAAAACATTGCTGGTCTGATTCTGCTCCCTAATGGTGAATAGCAATATTTCTTTAAACTCACTAAAGAATATTCTCAAGATGAAATGTAAGAGGTAATAAATAGCTTATATGACCATTATTCCCATTAAGTCATTTCTTTTGAGCAAAAGAGGAAAACATTGTACTTTCAAGAATTACAAAGGTAATAGAATTTTTTTGTAACTATAGAAGATAGAATTGGATTAGTACAAAAAATATTATTTTAATAATAAAGCAACCATTCTTTCAGCATATGCATACAATAGTTTTTTAATTCATATTTTAAATTACTTTAAGATTTAATAATTATATGTAAGTGAAAATGAACGTGCAGTATGCTGTGATAATACCACCACTAAGTGATATCATCTGAGTCTATTATTCAGCAGAGCAGAGAAATATCAAGAAATAATTGGCCTGAAAACTCTCATTTTAATTGCTCTGCAGAGCCCTGGAAAGCAAGTTTGATGCCTCTAATATCAAGGAACATATCCAGTTCTGAAAATGAAGCAAAATGGATCAGGCTGGTCGTAAAGAAATTATAAGTACTGAGCCAGGGTATGCTAAACCACCTGCAAAACAAAGCGGAACAATTTTACTATACCAAATGACAACAAAAGAAACAGCTCGCATAGGCTTCTTTAGCATTAAAAGAATATTTAGACTCAGAAGCTGAATATGGGGAAGTTGTTCAAGGTTGGAATTCAAGGCTGGAGTAAACCAGGATAGCCATGAGCTCTGGAGGAAGCAGCTGGTGGTGAGGAATACAGAAGAGACTGGAGGCTTTTAGTCTACACAAAAAAGGATCAGTACTCTGCCTTCTTCTAAACCACATGAGTAACTACAGATAGTTACTACAGATAGTTACAACAGAGTGTGTTGCTATACACAGATGCATCTTCCCTAGTATCCCCTTCTTTGCCACATTTTCCCCCATCTCCAATCAACTTTCTACCTTAGAAAACTGGTACAGTCAAAACATGCAAAATCAACTTACATATACACAGGCTTCATTTTATGTTCTTAAAAACATCCTGTGAACTTTCCAAGATAGATTTTTAAGCATCTTCTTAGTCCAAGCTATAGAAAAAAATATTTTTCTCTTTTTTTCAGGTGTAATTTTGTAGATACCATTACTTCACACCTCCCCTAGGATCAGACTGATTTAAAAATAAACCACAACCTCAACTTTTAAAATTCTTTGTATTAGTTCTATCAAACTTCTCATAAAATGTGTAATATTTAGAAAAAAAGTACTTAGTCAATTTTCAGAAGCTTAGTATCTCTGGGGTAGTAAAGAGATTTTTAAGTCAATCAGTTCTACAATGGAGAACTAGCATCAATGAGAACTTCAGGAGTGACTCTTGTCTCTTCATTATAAATACCAGATCTGTCTAGAGACATAATTTTATTTCATTACATGTTGTTTGCCATGTCAGAATAAAAGTGTTAGCTTCAAAATACTAAATCTGGGACTGAGTGATTAATAAATGGGCTTTAGGTTTCATTGTGTGAAAAGTATTGTTGCAATTGTTTTTTCATCTAAGAGTGCCTGTTGTGCGAAAGCTTGTTTTATGTGTCTAGAACCACTTACATAAAATGCATTTTTAACTACCACAGTTGATCATAAAGGAAAAGAGGGAGAAATTAAAAGATACATTATGCAAACAACCTTGAGATTTCTTTTTCTTAATACAAAAGACACCAGTGTTTATTTGCTTGTTCACTGAATTCTACAGAATGGCATAAAGTTGATTTAAGAAACTTAATTTTAGACTGGTAACCATTTTACATTCTCAATTAAGGGACAGGTATTTTTAAGCCTACATGATAAAATATATTGGGGTTGGTGCCTTGAAAAAAAAAAAAAAGGGAAAACTGGATCCTGCCAAGGTGAATAAATTACACTGGCATGAAAAAAAGACAGAACAATGCAGTTGACACCAGATTAACATCTGGGGTTAACTGCCAAAACCAATGCAATTCTTATTAGTATCTAACTGAAAAGCTCATCCTCTGTCCTGGGCCACATTATTAATTTGCTTAAGCCAAACAGGCTCTTCATCAGCTTCTGTCTTGCCTTATGTTCTCATTTCCCTGGAAATGTATGGTAATGAAGGTCCTTCTAACAGATGTTCCTTTAGACTCATTAACTTCTGAATCTTGTTGTTCATTTCATCCACCAAAAGTTAGTTTATTAGAACAAACAACTATGGGAAAATAGAAAATCACAAAAGCTTTCATCATGATACTTAACTTCAGATACCAATACTGAGTGAATGTATGCAGATGCTGCTAATTATAAAGTACGATGCTTAGAGACTGTCTTAAATGATGAGGGAGTTCCCATTGTCTCAAGATACAAAGATATCCTGTGTGACTTCAAGCAAAACATAATAAATCATTGCTTAGCAAAAATTCAAATAACAACTGTCCTGGTTACTGACAATAACTAAAGGCACAAAGCACTTTGATCCTATTTGCCTGAGGGAAAGTTATTTAGTGAGCTAAAATAACACTATAGGATTGTATAAATAGTACTATAGCAACCAGCTTTGAGGAGAACATTAAAGTCTTGATTTCATGAAAAATGCATGAAATGAAGCCTTAAGAATAATGAAACACAACTATGCACAGGATTTACTTTATGATACATAGAACATGATAAATGGCAGACCTTATTTAAGACAGATAAAATTATTTTAATGTTTCACTTCTGTGGCAGAACAATTAATTTACATTTAGATGTTGAATTACTATATGAAATCCTGATACTGAAGGATGGTACACTTTATTCAGAAAAAAAAATCTTTGTAAAGGTATGTCACAACTCTTCATTATCATGTACAGACTCTGAACAGTTCAGTGTTGATAAAAATCCTGATATTTTTCTAATATTTTAATATAATAAATGAGTTTTAAGGAAATGTAGAATGTCTTCCCTAGCATGAGGACTTTTAAAATCATGTTTTTACTCATATTAAGTCTCAGATTAAAAAAAATTTACATGATCTTGTTTGAAGACTGACTGCAACATGAAGTCAATACCTACCTAAAAAAGGGAAAAGGTATCTTTTCTGACTAAGATATATAGCACATTTTAAAAAGATATTACCCAAAAAACCCCACAGTTTCAAATGTAACATGCCAACCGGTGAAATGCAGTTACAAAAGTAATATTTGTAACTTGTTTCAGCTCTTCTACTTTAAAGCAACACTAGTCACAGTTTAAAGGTTCTAGTTCTAAAAGCATTTACTGTCAACCAGTAATTCTTGGGACTTTGCACAATAAGAGACATTGGTGAAATAAGAACAGTGCCAGGATATATCAACAGAGATAAGACATAACCTCTGGTGAAACTTTTCCATGGACTTTTAAACTGATTGTCTCTGAGGTTTTACCTGAAAATACAAAATGAAAGAAAAAAATCTTTCCAACACATAATTTTACTGACTTCCTTTTCTACCATATGCTTTGGTTTTATTTACTATCTGGAATACCCTCCAATTTTATGTACCTGACATTTTTCTAATATTTTAATATAATAAATGAGTTTTAAGGAAATCCATCCTCAAGTTTAGAACAACTACATTATGCACTTCTATGCACCAGTGGGACAGCAGACTATTACATTTCTTTCAGAAGCAAATAGAATTCTGTTGAAAGCAAGAAACACTTTCAAACATATTTGAAAATCATGAGTAAAAGTGAAAAACAACATGTAGGCAAATGTATGTGATGCACTTTGGAGTCATATAATTATTTCTGTATTCTTATGTCTTACTAAACAATCACCTTATGGTTTGATTTACACATTTAAATGTGCTAAGCATTCTTACCCTGAACAAGTCAGTACTGTATTATCCTCACTTAGTAAGAATCACATGCAGTAGCATTTCTCACTTGAATGAGGTAGAAGGAGATTGTGAGCCAGTTGTTTTCCTTTGAAATCATACAAAAATCCTAAAGTTTTTACTGTCTCAGCTGATTGTCTGATAGCTGGTAAGATCATTTGGTAATGACAAGCAAAACAAATGAGTACTGTGTCCTAGGGACAAGTCATACTCTCTCAAGAGATGAACTTCATGGAATTACAAAAATGTTACGCCTACCAATGACACTATTGTATGTGAATAGTGTTAAAGACTGAAATAACCTATTCTTTCACAACTCCTGTAAAATATTTGACAGTTGCATTCGTTATCCAAATGTGTATTTGTTTATATACAGCTGTCAAGCATTTTTGCAGGGACAGTATATGGATGACTTATTTCTAAGTATTTTGTCCCACTTTCTTTTCAATTAAAATATAACAAGGCATTCACATTTCATAGTCAAGAACAAAATCTTCAATCACAAAAGAATCAAATAAACCTCACTTTCAGGACATTCTCATGCTGTTTAGTCAATTTCACTTAAATTAGCATATAATAATTACTTATAATTATTTTCTCACAGAATCATTCCAAACAATGCCTTGCCTTTCTTTAGGAGTTGAAGAGTGTCTGAACAAAGAGCTAGGAAATCAAATTCTCTATAGTATGTGGGAATAAGAGAACTAATTAAACTTTTACTTAACAAAAGTATTCACCAATTCTATGTATACACGTGCTATAACTAATCCCTGATTTTCAAAGATACACTGTTGCTCCCGCTCTAAAATCCTCATTCACTTCAACGTGTATTATGGACATTCTGAATTTTGCAGTATAAAACCTTCAGGTCCAGCATCCCACCCACGTCTCGCGTCACAATTGTAAACTTTTTAATTTGAATTTTTTTATTTTCAAGAAACATAACTGACTATCTTTACAAATTAATACTCATACCATATCCATACCCATACATATTACTTTAGAATACAAAAGGAAAATGTAGAACTGAAGATGTATGAAGAAATGAAGAAAAAATATTCAAATACAATCACACAAAATTACTACCAATTTAATAAAGATAATTGGGTTTTGTGATCCAATGAATATACAAAAGATATTTTTCTTGCCAGTGCTTCTGGACAATTGTTACAAAATGACTGTCAGATTAGCAACCCAAACTTTTATTAATTATTTTGTGAGTGAAAACAATGGAAACATACTAGTTGGACTACAACTCTGAACATAAAATGTCCACACACTAAAACAGTCTTTGTGAGGCACCGTGTTTTAGATGACATCACCCATCTAATGGTAGCACCTCCAAGTACCATTTACAAGCCCCAATTTTCTTTCCTCAACACTAAGCGTCTTACAGACACAGAAGAAAAAATCAAGTCCTCTCTCAAAGAGCTTGCAATATAGGCATAAATCAAAGAAAATAGGTGAATATTTCAGGATCAAAAGTAGGCTAGTCATGGTAGGTAAACGGACAGTAGGTTGGCAGCGTTACCATAATTGTGTAATGAAGGCATCAAAGTAAAGTGGAGCTGAAAATGTGTATTTAAAGTAGAACAACAATGTGACTGAGGAGCTGTTCAGAAGAAACTCCTTCTGCTTTTTCATATGGTAGGATAATTGTAAAGATTACGAAAACATAATAAATGTACATATAAATGCACATATATAGGGAGTTCTTATTCTACTCAAAATTTCCTGCTCTTTGCTTGAATGTAAGTGCCACCGATCAGTTCCCAGTCTTACACATGCACAGATTAACAATATAAACCAGCAAGACTAACTACCAGTTAGCATGTGTATTGGTACACAAAATGGAGAAGAAAAACAGCTGTCTACATTTTTTCACTTTACAATCATCTTTTTATGCTGTGTTATGTCAAGGGCAAATGTGTGTGTTAAATTTCATTTTCATGGATACATGTGTAATACCAGTCATCAGGCTTTTAGCTTCACTGCTTTAAAAAAACAAAACACCTCACTGATGGGCCAAAAAAATGTAGGACTTTGTTAAAAATCAGGCTGTGAAAAATGACAGAAACTTCCTTTTGAGCACACTGCCTTTTATAGCGGTAGATACTGTGTTTGGTAAAATTCCAGAAACTTAGCCCATCTGCATAATTTCTTTTCCTAGTTACAGAGTGCTTAAATAAAAATATATATTATAGCTTCTAAAACAAAAAGCCAGAGATTTTCTCAACTAGTTCATTAAGATAGAAACCTTGTAGAGGGGTTTCTCCAATGCATGATTTAAATAGAAGTCATTTTAATGACAAAAGCAACCTTACAGATCTGATCTGATATTTTAAGGACTAATTTTGGACTATTTCTGATTTTTGTATAAAACCACAAAGATTTCTGTAGTTAATGATTTCTATGCCAAGGGAGAAATTATTTCAGATTAAATTAATTCTATTCATTAAACAATAAAAAAAAGTCTTTTACTGCATCTCATATTTTCTTACTGTTTTAAAATTGACTGGTAAAAAAGGTGTGGCTATAACAGGTTAAATTCTGTCTAGCACTTTGTTTTGGCTATCTCTGATCACATCTAAACCTTACTCCCTACTCATCTATGCGCCATGGGGACACACATATTAATCTCTCAGATTAGCTGCATGATGAATCTAGATGCCTAACTTCAGAAAATTAGGATCACACTGTTGGAGGTTGGTACATAATCTGTGATGTCATGTGGCCTGATTTAGGCAGAAGCCAAGGTACTACAGTGCTTGCCCTGAGAGAACTGAAATCAACATTAGAGATTCTAAGAATAAAAATGAAAATGTAATAGTAATTAACATGACTATAAGTTAAAACTTATTTCAGTAAGTATATTATCTCACAGTAAGCTATATTAGCAAGTTGTAGCACATTATATGATGTACTTTAGTGTTACCAACCACTTTTATAAAATAGTATTATTACATGTTTACAAGATGATTTACAAAATTAAGCATTAAAATAAACATAAAAAATCATGGATATTTGAAAATAAGTTTTAATAATATTTTGTAAATGTTTACTTGGACAAAATTAATTGTTGACTAATTCTAAAGAAAATGTTAATGACATCTTTCAAACTAGGTGTCTGAACAGCAAGATCAGTACAGAAAGGTTCGTTAGTTAAAATGAAAAATTTTAATACAAAAGTATACATGAAGAAAATTCCATTAGCTCCAAAGAAGTAATTTCTGAGGTACTTTGCCGACTGACCTGATAAATCTGTGCTGTGTCAGTTTTCATTCAACAGTTAATATTTGACTACACTAAATTAAATTGCAGGATGATAATGCACTGGCAGATTTCTTATCATTATATTTCACTATCTTAAAGCTGTATACTTCATCATAGGGAAAGCAAACAATTATTTGTCTATGGTTCAATCTCTGTTTTTTATACATTCTGTATAGTGGCTACTCCTTCTGAAATACAGTTTCAATCACAGCAAAACTGATCTTCCCCTTTTCTGATAAATTCATGAGTTGAAGACCCTATGACCCTATAATAAAACAACACCACTCCTGAACATGTAGCTACTTTAAATATTTCTTCAAATATTTGTGTATTATACAAAGCAGGTAGGAATTATGTGGTAGCTGTTAAAAAAAAATAACTCAGGTATTATCTTGTTGCTTTGTTATTTGCCACATATATGCATGATACATTGATGTAAACACAGGTTTGCAAGAACTGGGAATGAAAGTGATTATCTTTACAGTAACTGGTTTTCATGCTGCAGAGCACACCCTCAATGAAGTAAAGAGCTTCTTTTGAAGTCTTTAAGTCCATGTAAGTTTAAGTTATATGTATTTTAAGCCTGAAACTTTATGTTCTGTGTTTGATAATATCATCTTCATTCTATCTTGAACTGGGATTTGTACTTTAAAAGTAATATCATAAAACATAATAGTATGCCCATTTTTAATAGTGCCAACCAGCCACCTGCAGCCCAGGTGGATTATGGAAAGGAAGAGCACAAGACACTACCTGGAACAAAAGAATAACAACATATTACGACCCAGCAATTTGTTCCCATTGTTGACCCTGTAAAATGAGACGAGCAATTTGACCATAACTGTGTGAATGGATTTGGGCCTGGTGATACTCTAACTGCAGCATATATTTAGAGATACTCCGCTCATTCAAACAGAATATGATCTGGAGATAAAAGGTGGTGATTTCCAGTTGGGCAAAGTTTATTCTATGTAACCAGAAAAATCGCTAAAAATGATATAACAGATTACCTGTACTGTTTTGGATGCTCTTTACTTTCTATGAGAAGTTGGCTAGAACTACAGAATATAAATCTGGATGCTTCTCAGCTATTCTGTTGCTAAGGCAAAGCAAAAAAAAAAAAAAAAAACAAAACAAAAAAAAACCAACCTTAAAAATCTTAAAATATTTATTAAAAAATTTGTTGTAGTAAAACATAAGACAACAAAGATCCTTCAGAAAACAAAATGGACCAAAACAAAACAAAATAACAACAAAACCAAACCAAAACAAAACAAAAGAACAAAACAAAACAGAATGCACAACAACCAGGTCTGCTACAAACTTTTTTCCTGAGGGGATACACACAAAATATTTAAGAAAGAACAGACTTGGTTTTATTTAAGAAGGAAAAGAACTTGCTTTATCCTCATGAAAGGAGACACAGATTATGATTTATATCTTAGAAGATCATTGTTCTCCCACTGAGAACACTCCCTTGTCACAACAAAGATGTTTAAAGTACAGCCAGTTGGATCACCAGTCTACAAACATCTGTGTAGGTTACAGGACCTAAATCACATAAGATTATTAACATCCTTAACCAACACACAGTAGCACGCTGCCTTTGCATCAATAACTGGGTGCTCTCTGTGGCTTCAGGAAGAACAACAAATAAGGTCACTGCAGTAATCAAACTTGCAGGTACATAAACTTGTGACGAAGTACAAATTCCAGTGTAAAAAGTTTTAGATAACTACCCAAATGCACATCAGTAAACCAATCTTGTCCACCAAGATCTCAGTGAACAAATTGAATCTTTGGTGGTAGTCCCTACAAATAAGAACAAATCCGAAGCTCCCAAATGAGCAGTGTCTGCTTTTCCTAGTCAGAGCATTAGCCAGCTCATTGTCATCCAAATCCAATTTCACAGAAGGCGGAGACAAAGGAGACCTTTCACTGATGAAGTCTAATGAAAATAAATCACAGAGCCCCAGGTCATCAGCATACTGATGACAGTGAAGTCTACACTGTGTGCTCCCTTCCCTGGTGACATCATATTTTGTGTATGATAGGTTCAACTGAACCCTTGTGAAAAATCAATCTTTGGACTGGAAAAAAACCTTTCCAAAATTACCATTAAAATCTCAAAGAGAAACTAAGGATATCTATTTAAAGAAAACAATGCAACCCAGTCTGGACCACTGTCAAACAATAGGAAGAATAAATATTACAGTTACGTCTAATTAATAGGTCACTGCTTCAGAACAGCAAGATCTGGATTCATGACCCTATTCTTCTAAGGACATCTGATACAGAGTCATAGCTCATAAAAAATCGCAATGGTAGAGACTTCATATAATACTGTCCTCTAGGTTTTCTGAAGCCAGATTCCACTTTGAGTTGCAGGGCTCAGAAGTTAACACAGAAGTCTATAATGAAACATTGACCAAACCAATCAGAGTAGAAGAAGTATCATAGAATCATAGAATGGTTTGGGTTGGAAGGGACCTTAAAGATCATCTATTTCCACCCCCCTGCCCCGGGCAGGGCCCCCTTCCCCCAGCCCAGGGTGCTCCCAGCCCCGTCCAACCTGGCCTTGAACCCTTCCAGGGAGGGGGCAGCCACAGCTGCTCTGGGCACCCTGGGCCAGCGCCTCACCCCCCGCACAGGGAACAATTTCTGCCTTAGAGCTCATCTAAATCTGCCCTCTTTCAGTTGAAAACCGTTACCCCTCATCCTATCCCTACAGCCTCTGATAAAGGGTCCCTCCCCATCTTCCCTGTCCCCTCTTTAAGCACTGGCAGGCCACTATAAGGTCTCTCCAGAGCCTTCCCTTCTCCAGGCTGAACAATCCCAGTTCTCTCAGCATGTCTTCATAGGAGAGGTGCTCCAGCACTTCATGCATCTTCATGGCCCTAAGTACCTTATGCCTTTTACAGATCTTATTTGTCAGTATAGAACTTGTTTTCTGACACATCCCCCCAGTTTAACTTTTGTATCATGATCAGTTTGATATTCACTACAGCCAGACATCAGTATTTATTTATCCAGTTTTCCGAGACTATAATCCTGTTTTGAAATGTACCTGCTGTCTTCTCCAGCTTTCTTCGAGTTTCCTGAAGACAATATACTCCACATCTATTTCTTCTCCCATATACATAATATCTCTTAACTTGTTACAGGAGATTAACAGTTTAATATGATCAGGAGTTATGTCTAGAAGGAAGTCAGTACCTAATAACTTTTGAGGACTTTATTATTCCCAATTTCAGTTTTCCATCTATAAACTACATATACCAGTACTTTGCAAAAGCTTTTTGAGGTTACAATCATTTAATATTATCAAGCGTTCGCATAATTTAGTAACAGAAATACATTTTTAAAGTATGTGGTCTTTATATCCAAACAATATAGACAAGAATATAAAAAATTGCTGACACGTAAGTTCCTAAAAACAATCCTATCCTTATATTCAACCAAATATAAACACTATATTCAGTCCTGAACCGAAGAGTCAAGTAAATGTCAGAACATTGGACTATGCTTGGCCATTATTATTTTACAATATTCCATAATACTTAATATTTTTTTTAGAAAATCAGACATTCATATAAAATGTGAAATTGATTCCCAAAATAGAGCACAGGTAGCCTATATACTTCTTCCTTGTGTTCTTGAGTCGTGTGCAGCCCTTGAAGAGGACAGTGCTTTCTTACTATTCCCTAAATCCATTGAATGTGTAATAAAAGAGACAGAAGCAGCATGAATAAATATGAAAGCAAACACAACAGTCTACATAATAAATTATACATCTATCACATATATATACAAATGACCAGGTGAAACTGAAATAAATCTTAAGAAAATGGATGACAAAGCTAGCTCACAACCAAATGGCATATACTTCATTGACAGTGATGGGAGATCGCAAGTTTTTGCCGAAGCCTTCATATTAATGATGAAAATCTGCTTTATGAAGAGAATGTTTGGTATCTGTAGTGCCTATGGCTACAACTTTTAAAGCATAATGTAAAAAGTTCAGATAAGGATCACATGGTCCAATTATCAACCTCCTTATTCATTAAATAATCTATTTATGTGATAAAGATGGAGTGAAAAGTATTTATCTTTAAATGCTTAATTACAATATTTGAAGGAGTTTTATGTATATTTATATAAAGTGATTATTCATTATTATAATGATCATCATAAATTTCCGCATAAGTCTTAAAACAAATATAAGTAGCATTAAAAATCCACATAATTCATTTTCAAATTGAGAAGCAAAACTCTTTTTTTATTCATAGAAAATAAAATTGCATCTTTCCTCATTCTTCTGTAAATGGAAAACTTATGTTATTCTTTTTTAAAATAAATTAATTTTAGAAATGTCAGTACTTAATGCTTGCTGCCAAAGCTTTGAAATAATAGCAATCAAGTGATGGCACTTCCATCGGTACTTAAGATTAATCAGAAATCCCTGATACTGAAGACGAGGAAAGGTTCAGAAAGTGAATTTACATTTGCTCTAATATTTCTTTATTTTGTCAGTGAGATCGTAGGTTAAATGTAACAGTTTGCCTAACCATTAGAGCAGGGTAGTCTTCAAAGTTCATTTCAGTATTACAGATATTAACATAAACCAGTTTGGTTTTCATTATACACTATTTAAAAAAAAATAAAATCATAGATGAACTAGACTCACAGAATGTTGGAATTACATGTAATCACATAGCTTTCCCAAAGAAAACCTGAAGTCCTTATTCAGTTTGATGAATCCTCACTCTTGTAAATCTCCCAGTGTAGCCCACTGAAACCTCAGGTTTTCAATTTCTATTTGAAAACAAGTAGTTCCTGTAAAAGAATTTATGCTTTTTGTAAACCACATGATCTGTCACTAAGTGGGGAGAAAAGGTAGAATGACTACTGGGAAAGGTGTGGACTAAGTAACTGAAAACTAAGTTTGGGGGATTTTTTTAATATCGTGCATTATTTGAATTGAATATGATGTCATTTTTCCTAAGTCATCATTATTCAGTTCTGATAGCATTTACATCATCATATTTCCTACAGACATGTAGAAATACATTAAGTTCTAGTGGAGTTATGACAGAAAAATGTGGAGGGTCTGCAGTAAGAGAACAGGGGAAAGGCTGTGTTGTTCCATACCTAGTTTACTTAAACTAAATGAAGTCAAAGCACCACACTCATATGACAGAATTGATACAGGCCAGAAGGAACAAATGCTGTCTGCAAATAATCATCTTTATCTGACAACTGGAAACTAGATATTGAGCCGAAGGGTCACATGACATACTGTCATGTTCAAAAGTAACTCAGGTTTTTCAATTTCTGTTTAATTGAATGTTCCTCATCAGGCTTATTCATGCTCATGAATTTACCACAGAACCTTCTTTTAAAAAAAATATATATTTCAAATATTTCAAATATTCCCTTTCTGTATTATTCCTTGTAGTTATATTAAAATACATCCTGAAACACTGTTTTTAGTTTTTGGGTGCCCAGTGACCATTCTGAATAAAGGAATACCTGCAGTCATGGAAAATGGCAATGCTATATTATGGTCTTAGAAACAAAGAAGAAACATCTGAGTTAACATGGGATTTTCTGTAGGAAATTCTGGGTTCATTTCTCCCATGTGGTCTTTGCACAGAAAGAGGGAGATTGAGGCAATTTATATAGAACATATGCTAGAGGTAGTCAGGAACAAAACAGGCCATAAAAAATTGGTGGGTCATTTACAGCTGATTAAGCGTAAGAATAGGAAACAAGGTAGGCACTAGTGCCATATAGCTTTGGACATCAACGTCTGAGTTTCCTTTGTATTCCACAGGAAAAGGCATTATTCTCTACAGCACAAGTGAAAACACCTGAATCCAGCTTCTGTTCTACAAGAACTTCTAGAGGAGCCTCTCAGTCATCACCATCTATAAAGTTAAAAAAAATAAACACAAAACAACTTGCTAATATAATGACCTCCTAATTTCCCAGTTACTTTTTGAAAATATTTTGGTTTATATTTGGGGTAGCCTGAGATTTCCCCAAGTCTCTCCTCTTTAAGTCATCCTCATTCATGTCTATAATTAAATTATTCTTTGGGGAGAAAAAAAATGGAATCTAGCATCTCCCACAGCTGAGGTCACTAGTCATCACTTACTGCTATTTGGTCCAATTAATATTTCTCCCCAGTAAGAAACATTAACAAGACATGCTCCGAGGGTGTGATGATGCTCCAGAATATTCTAACTTAGCAGTCAGGACACTCTTTTAAGAAACTGAAAGTTTTATTTCCAGATCTCTGCTCCAGATAAGACAAAAGAATAATTCTAATTATGGTTTCTTATCTTACACACATATAAGTACCTTAACAATTAAATAAGGCAAATAATTTGGATGAAAGCTCCTCCTTGAATTTTAAGATTCTGATTTTTCATTTCCATGTTTTCTTTGCTGTTATTAAAAGTACATGACATGTTACATTTGGCATTTAATTTCCCCTGACATTTTATAAAAGTGAGAATCCTAGAGAAAAAAAATCACTTGGGTTGACCCAAATAAATTTCTTCTCCATTTCTAGGACTGTCAATGAACAACAAGAAAAATGACAATTTCAGTATTTCACAAAACTGTAGTTAAAAAGGACCGGAAGGATTAGTTCTTCTGAGTTCTGGCTTTGCAAATAGCAGCAACACAGATTAAAATGCAACCACAGAACCGTGTGAGAATATTAATAACTCTCACAATTCTGTTTCTCAGTCATGTCGTCATCAACTTTTACCTTGACCACTGCAGCCATCTCACTAGCCTTGACAAATGCAATCCTGGCCCACTTATATCTTTTCACAGCATTTCTAGAGAGATCATTATCTTGTCATTGCTTTGATCATATCATCCCTTACTCACATCCTTTCACTGGCTCCTTGGTTTCCCTATCATATCAAATACCTTTTATTTGTCTTCAATTTCAAAACCCATTGCAATTTATTCTCTCCTATCTAGCACTTGTCATATGCCATCACTATAGCTCCTAAATCATTAATGCTGCCTTCTGAAATTAGAAGATCATTTGTACCTTCCCCTACACCCTCCCTTAGGCTACCCTTAAAACTTAGGCCTCTGTCAGCCTTCCCATCAGTGCTTAACATTCAGCTCTGAAATTACTTTTCCAGAAAACTAGGCTAAAATAGGCCACAGGTACTGAGCTGAATGAGTAGTATACGCTTCCACACCATCACAATCTTACCCAATGGACCACCGTCCAATGTGCTTTCACCTGTTCTTTTTTTGACTTCTTAGCTTTCTAAAAACTATTCAATTTAAAAGCTATGTCAGACACAAACCAAGTTAATGCTGCAGATTCATACTGAAAAGAACCAAACACTGAGTGCTGACCACTTGAGAATTCCAGATACTGAGACTTCACTGGCTCAGGAGACACTCAGTCTTTACATTTCCTTGGTACCTTACATTCACTGGCAAGATTCAAAAATTGACATGAAATGTATGAAGGTTGTTGTGTTGCAATAAGTTAAAACAAAAAATGTAAAACCAGAATGGGTTGCTTACACAGAGATTTTTTTTAATTTTGTTTTTATTTTAGTGTGATGTCTGTATCTTCGCTCTGATGAATTTTCTGTATGACACCATGAAGAATAAATGATAGTAGAAAAATAGTAGAAGAAACTACAAGCAAGCTGAAACACATAAAATGAAAGCACTTATTTTCTAGTACCTGTAAATTGTACTACTCCAGTCCACTAAGAGACATTCATTTAAACGCCTTGCAGCCACAAGTTCCCACAATAGATCCTGCCCTTTAATAAAATCAAGTTATTTTAAATGTTATTGGCATTTTATAGGCTGCTAAAAGGAACAGAACTCAGAATGTTGATATTGCTCTGAGTCTCCCTGATTGTGTCCCATTCTGATAACCACTTCTCTGATGAAGCTTTGATTGGGCAAGCATCTTCTGCAAATAATTCAATAGGAAATAAACACGTTATTGTTGTATTAAAAACAGAATGTGTACTGGGACCTAGGATTATTGGTCAGTGCAGGAATTTTCCAGGCATCTGGTCTGTAGCTCACATTGCATGCAGTGAATTATATCTCAGTAATTGAGAATGATGAATGATTTGACCCTCTTAAATATATAATAAGGGAAAAAAACAGCACAGTGAGAGCCAAGATATAGGCAATTTTAGCTTCCAGGAAAAAACAGTTGTAACCCAACACCACCTACAAATCTCTGTGGGTGCTTTGGTTGTGTAGTATGTCATGTACCTTGGGTAATACATCTTGCATTGTGGGCAAGAAGAAACACTAATATTGATTTTCTACACGATGAAAAACCATACGTAATGTCAAAGAATTTAGAGGTTTACCCAGTAAGGTTAAAAAAAACACTTAATCTTTTGCTTGGGGATTTTTTTTTTTTCTGTACAGGAATTTTATATATCCCTATAAAAGGCAGGAGTATTAAGTGTTACAAAAGACTGCTAAATGACTCTGATACAATTTAATGTCACAATGGCTAGACAACACCTCTTTCTGCACATACCTCTCTAGTATTATGGTGACTTTATGGAAATATAAAGTTAGCAGCATATCCTGAAGTTAAAAAGCATGATAATTACTAATTTCATGGTGGCATTTCACACTGGGATATCCTGATGCAGTAAGAGACTGTCCAGGACCAACCTTCCTTTCACACAGATATTGAAGTCAGAGGTCAGCTCACTTCTGTTACAATTTGTGTCTCTTCCCAGCTGGTCACCCTCCTTCCTGCTGCACTGAGTGGAAATGGCAAAAAGCAGAACTTCTTGTGAGACTTTGGAAAAGATGCTGTCTACAAAGCTGCAGAATTAAGCACACTGATGCCAAGGCAGCTATGGAATTTGGGAGCATTATTATTTTGTAACACTAGCTAGAAAAAGGGAAGAGGAGAGAAGGAAGTTCATATACTGTCCTAAAATATTTATTTAAAAATACCAGGAAATATTGTTGGGGAAATTTAGTTTGTATAGTGAGTGAGGGAAGTGGAAGGCAGACAAATGATGAATTCATAAAAATAATGAAGTTAAAAGTAAAAAGAGTTTAAAAATTAGTAAGGAGAAACCACCCTGGTACTCTTGGTTCTTTTACTTATTTTGTTTATTTGGGAAACCAGTGGCTAAAAGCAGTTTCTGGTCAGTTTAACTGGCCGTTAAAAAAATCCAAGGCTCTCTTTTGTCTGTGGTTCAGAGACATGCGTGCTTAACACTGTAGAAGATGAGCACGTGAACAGTCTGTGTTTCTGTTTTGGCACAAGGACTAGATTTAAATATGAATGGGGAGATCTCCTGCAGCTGACAGAAGTGCTCACTCATTCCACCACTGCTGCAGAGATGTTACCAAGAGCTCCAGGGCCCCATTTTTCAGAGCAGCAATTCAGATAATGCATATTTATAACGTTTTTACAGCCGAATGAGTTAACAAATCACAAAGCGCTTGAATTACACAGGAAGTAGCAAAAACCAATCGGGTAGAGCCTTAATTTGATACATCTGTATTGTGTGATGGGCTCCATTGTATGGACTCCATCCCGCTCCATGGCAGACAGAGTGTGCATTGAAAGCCCTACATTTGTGCTCTGAAAGACAGCAGCTGCTTCCCATCTTCCATACATCTGAAGAGAGTTTTACATTCTAAGTACTCACAAGCCAAGAACACATAACTCTGATATGGGCTGAAGGAGAGAGTATTTCTCTGAGTACCCAGATTATCTGCTGCTCAGGAAAACTACGTGACAAACAAAGGAGGATTTGCCAAGGAGATATATTGAGCTGTTAAACATGGACTCCAATAGAAAAAGACAACACAGTATCTTACTGATATTTATAAATGCTGTAATAGATTCGTGAAATTTTATATAGCACATCCATATTTTAAAAACTAGGAGCCAGTTTCCACAACTGGAATGACAGTTTTCTTCCAGAGCATTTTCTATTGTACTAATAAAATCAAAATGCAAGAAAAACAGAAAAAAAGTCAACTTCTCTAAAGCCATTCTTATTTAACAAGTTCTTATTATCCATTGTTACGGTAAGCTTTTTCTTACAGTTTCTAATTTGTAGCTGATTTACCCTTTTTTATAGTACATTTAACCTAAGTCTCGTAGTACACAGCTATTAATGAGACAAAAATACATGTCTCATTTTTCATTTTCTAGATAAGGACTTTTTTTTTTATTATTTTGAACTTTTCCGTCAGTACTTTTCTTGTTTCTCCATTAACCAATTTCCCACACAAAC
The DNA here is from genome assembly GCF_018691265.1 of Tyto alba. Classification (NCBI taxonomy): domain Eukaryota; kingdom Metazoa; phylum Chordata; class Aves; order Strigiformes; family Tytonidae; genus Tyto; species Tyto alba. The sequence goes on from NW_024881261.1 coordinate 8,980,727, forward strand.
ATCTCAGTTCTTTCTTCCCTGACACACATATCTATAAAACGTATTCAATATCTTCTTCCATGTTGGTTTTAGGGCTGTAAACTCATCTCCATTTCCCAAAACTGCTTCTTGCAATGATTACAGAAAAACGGTGAAAAAAATGGTTTGAAAAAAGAGGAAAGAGATACATCAAATATATTATTTACATTGATGGAACAAAATTATGCAGTTGTGTACTATCATATATAATTTTCCCCCTTATTTCCTCTTATTTTTTAGAAGATGCTAGTTTATATGTTGCTACATAGAACCTGACACCACTGAACTTTCAAAGAACAAGTGGGGTACTTACTTACTAGCATAGTACAAACAGTGTTGATTGGTTAAAACAAAACAGTTAGTTTTCTGTAAATACTGTCTTTATATTCCTGTTCACAAGTCTGGTATCTCCCAGTTTTGAACTTAACCCTTTTAGAAACTAGCACTCCTGAGACATTATTTACAAAAGCTAGCCACATAATATCCAAATATGAGTATTGCTATGCTTTCATCACATTATTTTGTCTAGGGTAAAGATATTCTATTATAAACACAAAAGCAATATTGTCTAGATATGAGAAAAGTAAGTCAGATGCTAACAAACACCAAATAAAATCCAAAACAAAACCAACCACCTGGTAATTTACCCATTTGTGCATTTTACCCAGAAGATTTTGTAATTCATAAATGAATTAGAAGCTACCAGAGTTCTCTTTTCTAACGGCTTTTATGTTAATTGAGTTTGCTCTAAACATTTTCATATATCACATCAAGTATTCAATGAGGTGCCAAAGCACTTTGTTAACAAACTTATTTCCCAGATGTGGCTAAAGCAGGGACAGAAGGCTTGAATGTTCTAACATACCTAACAATTCAATTACAGTTATCTTATGGTGCCATCACATATTTTTCTTCAACAATCAAACAACCTCAGCTGGAAACTCCAAGCAATAACATAAATAAAGGACCATCTGGCAAGAATAATTAAGGAAGGCTGGAAATAAAACATTAATTAGTGCAGTAGTTCAAACGACCTTCAAAGGCCTTATTATAAAATTATATCCAAACCAGATAATCATTTATTTCATGTTACAGTTATATTTAACTAAGCATGAATAAATAATAATATCATTTTAGATGCTATTATACTGTTATTGACTCAGACTGATTTTGAAATTGTCTTATTTTTCTATAACAATAAAATTAGAATGGAAAACAACCTACATCAGTTTAGAATGGCAGCCTTGGTTTTCCCCTGTTTCACATCAATGAGTCAGATGAATCAAGCCTGTCTCAAAATTTACATACTAGAAAGGAATAGAATGGTTTGCCAGGACAATATGCATGCAACTAATTGCTTTTAAATCATTTACATTTGTTTTCTCAATTTTGGAAGGAAAAGAATGGAAGTCGGAATTACTTGCTTTCTGATTTACAAAATTAAATGAAATACCAAATATTAAGGTTTCTGAAAATCTTTTCTGTACAGAAATATACATTGCTATCACAAACTCAGCAAAGATGCCATCTCATATCTTTCAAAATCTTTGCTTCTTTTATTGATGATCTTAAGAAAGTCACAATTAAAAGAAATCAACATATTTCAACTTAATCTGCAGATAGGTAATGATGGTCTCAAATGCCTTATCTTCAAAGCAATACAATGTGAAAAAGTTTCCTTGACAATATAATATAACTAGGTTGTTCAAAAGGGGGGGGGGGAGGGGAAGATCAGTAATTCCTGTGTTTCTGTACCTTTTTCAAACTGCATTTAAAATGTATGTATGAATTATTAATAAAATTACATCTGCCTATTTTCTGGGTTTGTTCTTTCAGTTGAGCATTATTGGAAAAATATGCTAAGGAAAATTAAAGAGGACTATAATTAAAATATATTAATTATTTTATTTTATTATTATACAGAATTGCCATTCAGCCAGTAAGACTAGAGTCTTCATTATTTGGTGAAGTCACCTTCCTCTTATCCCCAGGCTACAGGACATCAAGCAACTGAATGAATTATCTTGGACCACATCCAATAGCATGTCCGTTAGTTACAAGCCAGACAATGACAAAGCTCCTGAAACTCTCAGACATCATCTGGATAAGCAGGCACAGGGGACAAAATCTTCCTTAGGGAATCTGAAGACCAGATCCACTTAGGAAGATCCATTACCAACAAAAGAACTACAGGAGTCCCCAGTGCCACCCAAGGCCAAGGGAAGCTGGATGAATTTTTGCCAATATGTTATAGTTTCCACTATTGACTTGTGCTTAACACAGGATGTTGTTCACAACACCAAATGATTCAAACAGTGAAAGTGCATTTCTAGTGGTCATACTGAAGTAATGAATTTCAGGTTTGTTGTTTTATCTTCCTTAAATCCAGTAGCTTAACCCCACAAACCTTATTAGGATCACAGATATCTTGTTGATATGAGAAGACGTTGCTTTTCAGACTGAGAAATTACAATCGGATAAAATAGCATGTGAGTTCATGACAACACCGACTGTTTAGGAGGTAAATTACTACTAGAACCTGTTATTAGTCTGTCCAAAAAAATAATTAAATTATTGCAAAACTTGGCCCACATAGTAGGAATGAAAAAAAAAAAAAAACAAAAAAAAAAAACAGAGAGAAATAGCTAGCCTTATGTTACTGTCCAAACTATGTCAGTGGTACATCAGAGAGACAACATAACAACAGATGATGAGTAACTTTGCTGAGAGAAAGTGGAACCTGGACAATATCCATCCATAGGGAAAGGTGCTGAAAGGAAGGAAGAAAGCTCAGCTGCTTGGGAAAAAGGGAGAAAGAATGATCTAAAAATATGAAGGTCAAAGGCAGACAGTACTTACAGTTACCTAAGGGACAGAGAGCAGAAATTACTAGGGAAAAAAAGAAAGGTGAAAGTCCATAGCACAAACTGTAATAAAGATAAAAAAGGAGGTAGTCAGGACTCAACACCAGCATAAGCTATAAACCAGTTTCTGGTTCACTTATAACCAGTGAGCGGGGAACAAGCTTGTAATGAGACAGGGAATACAGATCCAGAAAGCGGAGCTATTTCTCAGTAAGAGAGCACACCTAGTTAACATAGAGATCTCCACAGAGTTCTCTGATCACCTTCCTGTGCTAGCTGTAGAAGTGCATCTCTAGTTAGGATGCTTTAGACGCTGTGATTTTGCACGAGAGGGGGAAGGCAGATGGTCTGACAGTCTGTGCAATGATCTGAATGAGTCCAAGTTTCAAGATCAAGCAAAGGATAGTGAACAGGAGAGAGACTGCCGCTCTGTTGTTCCTAGCTCCTGGCCTTGCATTTTTAGGTAGATGGATGAATTGTTGTATTTTCTCTGGGAGAGCAGAAGAATTAGGTGTATGATACTCAGATTTATGAAAGAAAAATATTTTTTTTCCAACAAAAAGCTGAAGCTACATTAAAAAACAAACAAACAAACATGCAGGATAGGCCAACATAGCCATAAATATTTTGTCATTATTCTCATTGTCTTTAGTCATTGCACCTCCCATGTAGCCTATCTCAGTACTTCATTTCTTAGGAACTGTGCAGGAGTTGAAGCAGTCATATCAATATCTCCAACACTGCTAGCTGAGACTGCAGTAACAATCAAGGCTTATGTCCCCTCAGCAGTCCTCAAGAGTACTGCGAACAAATGCTGTAATTCAAATGCACCAGGTATGCATATGCCTTGAATGGAACGGATGTATCTGCATTGCATCTCAAATACCCATTGCATCTCAAATTGCTTCAGAGACATGTAACCATTCCTTCTCTTTTGCATATTCCACATAAATTACTGAAGACATCTTCGCAGATGGTGGAATTTTGGACTGCAGAAACATTAAACAAAGGACTGACCTGACAAAGCCTGTTCTGCATCAAGAAGTCTGACCCACTGAATGGTATTAACTAAAGTAATAAAAGATCATGTTGCAGCCTCATGGGGGCAGGGGACTATCAAAGAATTTGCAAAAGAAGCCTACATTCAAATAGTCTTCTCATTTCAGAGGATAGCCTTAGACAACAGGAATTCAAAAAGTGCCTTGACAATCTCACTCTTACCTACCTGAGGGAAGAATATGGCATCTGATTGAGACTGGAAATCTATCAGATACTCTGTGTGGCCCTAGCTGTTATGTACCACTTCCCAGGAAAGAAGAAAACCAAAAATAAACTGTAAGGTGGTACTGAGGTACTATTATAGAGGCACAAGACGTGATACTGATTAATTGGTGATGGCATTACTTCCATTGTAAATCTTACTAGCTTTTATGAAACATACAGTAGGATTTGTATGAAATTTATTTGTGAGAAGATGAAAAGAACCTTTTCTGATTTCCAGCAAGTCTTTTTGGAAGATGTTTTGGTACATTTGTGGCCTTTCTAGTGAAAGAGGTAGAGAAATACCTTCCTTGGAAGAAATCTGTAAAGGGCAATGCAGACTCCTTTTGAAGCTTCTGACTTTTTCAGAGATTTGCCAAAGGCAATAAAAGAGGATATATTATTTTCTTAGAAGTGATATCTTAACAAAACTGTACATTTTTTTTCATGTCAGATGAGGACTTGTACAGTGAAATGTTGCTTTTTTAATCTCTCTGGCCTAAACAAAATAAACAGATTGAGTATCCATCATTAGCAGGTATAGTATCTCTGCAGGAGATACAGCGTGAAACTTGAGGAGCTATGCTCTGCAATTAAAGCTAAGAAAATGCCGAAAAATAAAAAAGGAAAAGTATTCTCTTAGAGAACTTTTATATGAAAAACTGTTAAAACCAATTTTCACTAATAGTAATGCATATCGACTCATGGAAGAAAGGGTATTGTCAGATGTCACCTTTGGCCACACATACCAAGACAACACAGAAAGAGATCCTTAAGATTTCACTGAAACAGAACTCCTAAGATTTCTTTTTCTATCCTCTAGTCTCTAGAGCCACCATTTCACATGTTCAGTTTATACTTCCCTTTCTCTTCCTTCCTACTCAAGGTCAACAACTTCTGGTTTTATGATTATGACTGTGACTTACAGGGAAAATGACACCATCAAACTGCTTTTTTTCTCTGTCACATAATAGAAATTATTGACAATTCCAAGTTCTCTGTTGCACATTTATCTTCATATCTTTAAAACACACGGTTATGAAAACAGAAGCTTAAAAAAATATTCTTATCAATATATATATAAAAAGCATATATAAAAAAAAACATTCTTACTTTATTCCCTGGAAAATAAACATCAAGCATAAATACAAAGTCAATTTTCATGTTCAGTTTGATCACAAAGATGAACTATGTCGTCTTTAAGTATCCTAGAAATATATCCATTTACTCTAAAATTTATTTCTCTGCAGTCATTTCTATATAAGGAAGGCAATGAGAATGGAGTGGCCTAACATGATATCATTAAACTGAAAACATACATTAATTAATTTTTCTTACACAAAAGATGACGGTCTGTGAAAATGCTAACAGGCATTTCACAACACTCAGTTCTGTTAGAACAACGTAAACTAGTAAACCGAAGCTTGATGACTGGACCTAAAATATGATACAGCTAAAGATTCCTTAGTATGGGGATAGTAACTCCATTAGGTTTAAGGATATTCAATTACATAGATTTTCTACATACTATTTGCTTACTAACCAGTGGTCAATTAAAGTAATTGTTCCAAGATGATGTTTAGGAGCTATGAAAGACTGAGTTTAACTTCTAGGACAGCGCAAGTCAATCTAAACCCAAACACATGTATCTCTAAGCCTTTGAACCATCCTGATAATAGGTCACTGCTTAATATGGTTGATTGAATGCAAGAACTGTTATAGGAACTAATGAACTGCTTTTTGTGTTGCATGAAATGGAAAAATCTGTCTAGGTGAAGTCATTCAGAGAACAGCAATGATCATTTGCCAAAGATAATAAAAGTTGATGGCAATTATGCCATACCACGCATCAAAAAATTGGATTTGTTAAATATGCTTTAATAGCTGAATTGTTTCAATAAAAAGTACAAAGTGGTTTTATGTATAACTTTTTCCTGACAAAACAACTATTAAGCATTTTTCACACTTTCATTTAACACGTAGATTTAAAATGTCATTAGCAATGACCTACTGACAGGAACACACTAAAGCTGGTGTTTGTCAGAGCTGACAGTAGATTGCAAAGAAGAGAAGCAGTGTTCTCCCAGCTCTGCCCAGATTTAACCTGTGAACTGCAGTGTGCTATTTAACAACCCAGACCTTATTTTCTCCAGCTGTTAAACTGGAATTACAGTCCTCATTTTTGTATAGTAGTTTGAGATAGTTGAATGACAAGTGAGGCATACAGAATTCTTGTTTTTCTTAATCTCAGTCTTATAAACTACTTGGGAAAAGAGAAGAGCCTCTTTTGTATGATAAATACATACACATAGAAGATGCAGATATAGGCAAACGCTATACTGTAATTACAGATTATATATGGTACAAGATGAAGTGTTTTATGTCAATTTCTGACCCTATTTTTGCCTGTACTGCTTCTGTCAGAGTTCCCCAACATGCATCAACAATGTTGTATTTTTTTACACATTCTTTCTTCTCCTTTCCTTCTTCCCCTGCAGAAAGAAAGGAGATCCAAAGTGAAACCAAAAGTACTGGGAATAATCTGTTTATTAATTAATATTTAAAATGTTAATACTTTTTAACTTCTGGGGATTAAAAAAAATTTGTAAATATTTTCATGTTATTCTAATTTTGAGAGATTGATACCCTGACAAATCTCTCCAATGACAAATATTTCAATGTTCCTAAATATTTTCATCTTCTGAAACAGGACTTCTGCATATCTTCTTTAGTAATAAGTCAAATGGAGGTATCAGTAAAGCAAATCACAGGAAAACATTATGCAAATACATCAACCTATTCTCAACATATACTTTTAAAATACAGTAACTGAATTTAAATGATTGTACTGTAAAATAAAAAAAGTCACATAATTATCAACCACTCTATCATAATATTTATCGGTATGGTGTCACATAATTTCCAGTCCTTCTATGTATTTTTTTTTACTCTGGAAAGACATTGAGGTGAAAAAGGTGATTCTTTCACTCACATACCAAAGGTCTTAATATTAATTAAAAAAAAAAAAGTAAATTTTGTGGAACAAAATAACTAAGAAAGAACTGCTCATAATGGAAAATAATATAGTTCTGTATTCTACCCACACACAAAACAACAAGATTTTTTTTAGTTTGAAAGGGTCATACTTCCAACAGTGGTAGAAAAATATTCAATTGGAATTAAATATGCGGACCACAGCTAGAACATACTGAGAAATTTAAAAAAATTAACTCAAGGGCAGATGCTTAAACAGAATATAGTCCAAAAACAAATAGCTTGGGCCAGGTCCCTGTTAACTGTAAGTATTCTAATTACTGAGACAGATGATGTTTCAAATTAATGTAAGCCACTTTGGCTGGGGTACAATTCCTAAATGTTGTATAATTATATTATGCCTTTTTACATTTACAACAAACAGTGAACACTGAGGAAAATTCTACAAGAAGTAATTTAAAATATTAAGTAAAGTATTCCTATTTCAAAAACCATAATGTACACCTTGTGACACTGTACCTGGAGCAATATCTCCAATTCTGGACCAAAAGGAAAGGTTATTCTCCTCTATATCCCTTTTTTTCTTTTCTTTTTTTTTTTTTTTTTTTTTTTTTTTTAAATGGGTCTGCATTTTCTGGCCAAACAATTTACCATAATGAGGAACTGCAACAGCTACATTGCTTTCAACAGGTAGATAGTATGGCCTAATTTAGAGGGTCAGCTGGGATTCCAGGTTGTCCTTCATACAGACAGAGTCCAGCACAACGTTTTTGATCACAGAAGGAAGAGTCTGCTCTTAATGCCCTGTGTTTTTACCAAAGGTGCAGGATTCTTCCTCCTAGTCAGAAACACTACTGTTCTCCATTTCAGTATTGGTCAGTAAAATTTTCCTCACTTGCAGACACCATATTAACTGCTTTGACAATCAACAAGAACATACCTTCTGGGCACCAGGGAAACGCATTCTTTTGCAACAGGCAGGTGATCATTACAGACTTCACTCACAAATGAATATGTAATATGGTGAATATTGGTCAAAGCTAGAGCTGGCAAAACAACTACACATACATGCATCCTATAGATGGTCACTAACTTTGTCTTTTCCCAGTGAGATCAGAGTAAAGATAACCATAGATTTTAACAGCAGCAAGAGGGACAGAGAAAGGAACCACTTTCAGGGCTAGAATGCAAAGATGTTATGATCTCATTCTGGAATGTCATCTGTCAGTCCATTAACTTCAATGGAATACATTCTTGAAGAAGTTAGAATTTCCTGAGGTCTTGGAATGTCTTGGGTTTAGTCCTCTTTTAGTTCTGAGACCTAACAGCATGCTCATGTTCAAACTTAACTTCTTAAAAATGCTTACAAGCCTTTAAGAAGTATTTTTAATAACAGTAAAGTATTCTATATGGAGCTGAAAAAAAAGGAAAGAAAATGACTATTCAGCAAGAAAAATGAATAGTGGGCAAATTACCAGAAAATCCACTGCGGATTTGTAAATGTGTAATTTGGCAAGGTTATTCCTTCTGGCTGGAACTGCTGATGAGCTCTCTCACATTAACAAAGGTACAGGGATGGTGTGCTACCTTGCAAAAGTGTTCTGTACTGACAGAAATCTGCAAGTCAATAAACCATCCTAAAATCTCAAATTCACTCTTCAGTCTTCACATTCCCTCCTTTGTGAAACTTTTCAGACTGCAGTAGCAGCCAAATTCCAGCCTACCTCATCTCATTTCCTATTGTGATTAAATCATTTACTCTAATGCTTTATGTTGATTTTCAAGTATCTGCGCGAAGTGGATTCAGCCCTCTTAGAAGTGTATGAGTTTGTATGTATTAAAATGGAGTAACCGTATACACAACCTCCATAATTTTGATTCAGGTTTCTTACCTTATTTGTCTGCATCAGAACTTGACATTGTCTCTTCCCATAACACATAATCAGCAACTGCTTCATAAACCAGAAATACTAAATTTTTCATTCATTTTGTAGAAAAATTACCAAGGATGCTAATATGTGTAGTTCATGAAAATGATGGAGTTAATCACTGTATGCAAAGGTAAGTAACTCTGTAAATCTGCAAATAAAAATTTAGCTAATTCTCATACTTTTAGTATGTTACTTTCACCAGGGTAGCAGACAACATTTCCCCCAGATAAGATAGATAGCAGGGATCCTCCAGAGCTTTGGCAGTATTTTAAATTGTGTCTATTAATGGTTGCCAAGAAAAATACAAAGAGAGCGTTCTCTTGCTGAGTAAATTCAGTGCAGCTTACAATTCACTCTCCGGGTGTATGCAGAATATTTTGCTCTCCCTCAGCCAGAGCCAGAATCAACACAAATAAACAGGTAGCAAAACACAGAGAATGTGTGATAGCCTCTAAAGTTGGAAAGTGGAAAAAAAAAAGAATCTGTCCCTTTTAAGGCATTCCTGAATATCACTTTGTATTATGAATGCAATTATTTATACTCTACAATACCTTTCTGTCAGAGACATTCATATGACTGTTTTTGAAGTCACAATTTTATCTGATTTATGCAAAATACATATGCTTGATTTTGATTAATGAACTCGTTCTAAGAGATGCTGTCATTTCATTTGACTTTACTGAATCCTAGTGACATTGCTTGAATCCTGTTACGATGAGGAATTAGTTCTGATTTTTTGCTCATTTGTGTTTGCCTGCTATAAAGGCATATCAAAACGAACACTAAAAACTGGTCTTTTCAGTTCTATGCTTCTTTTTTGGAAGTGTATTTTAATTATTTTTAATGTAACTAATTATATTTTATAACTTTGCACTGTAATTCAGTTCAAAGACATCGTGAGGTCTCACAGTCAGTTACAGCACAAGCCATCATATCCAACGGTCCTAAAGAAGGCAGACAGAACTAACTCCTCATAGTAGGATGCTCCCCTGGTGTAACATATTATGTCAAAGACAACTCGTACGATTACTCTGTCTAGTGCACCATAGATATTTAAATCCATCTCATTCTGAGTCTTAAACTTCATTTTGATAAACATTAATGCCAGCACATTAAATCATCTTCCATACACTTTTAGCACTAAGAAGAATAAATTTCTCTTTCGCAGTGCATTGGTAAAATACTAATGACAATGAGTCAGATTCCCCTTGGTGTAAACCATAGATGTCTTTCGGTTAACTTAGAATCCTGCAGAGTTTCTACTTGGAGAGTATCTTAATTACTGTATGCTTGTTAATGCTGACAGATTTCAAAATATGATTATTTGATGAAACAGCTGTTTTCATGATTAACAGAAATCAAATTACATATAGTGTACGTTGGTCTACAAAGAGACACTTGTGAAGAAATTTGTTTTAATTCACACAAAATACATCATTCTTATGGCAGACATCACATGTCAATTATTTTAAATCCAAAATACTGTATAGCTTCTCAAAGCATCTTACCCAGTTCACCCTGAAACAGTGCAGTAGAGAACACTTCATCAAATCAGCTATTTAGAAATCTGTGTTTCTAAAATTTAGTCAACATTGGTTCCATTGGAATACTTTTTTAATGCTCAAGTGATAACTTCAGCTGAAGTTCATTATCTTTTATGCTTGCTTCCCTTCACTATTCAATGAAGAACTAACCACTACATAAATACTTCATGGTGCACTACTTTTGAGCCATTTTTTCTCACAACCATCTAACAGTTTGCTCCTAATGCAGCCTAAATTACAAAAATAGAAAATCACAGTTACATACATTTCCTATGTGAAAAAGTGTTTAGGAAAATACTGTTTTATTACCACTTACACAGGCTAGCTTTATTATGCTGCTTTGCTATTTGAAAAACAAAAACAAAAGCAAAACAAACAACCAAACACAAAAACAGTATTTTGAGAAATTTAATCTTTTTTTCCTGTGATGCTTCCAAGCTTTCTTTATTTGGGTTAACTTAAATGGAATGGTCATGTTCAAGTATAATGCTTATAAATGATAATAACAACTGAAGACCTATAGGTCTAGTGTTATTATATAGCTCTTCAGTATCCTAAGTACACTGAGAAAAAGATTTACTCTGGTATAAAATTATTTTCAGAGAGATCATGTGAGGCTGAGTGGTGTCACTTAGATCCTCCTGACTTCTGAAAACATAACAAAGAGGCACTGAAGTCTGCTTTGCCTTTTAGGAAGGAAACCTTAATTTGACTGTTGTCAAAGACACTGGCTTCAGAGAAGCATATAGCTTTGGAGAAGTAGAAACCCACCTTCTAAGAGAAAAACATTGTATGAAGCACACGGAAGATATGTATCTGGCTCTTGATCTTCAGGATGTGTATACAATAATGACAAATCACCTTGGGCTGAAATCAGTATCTTTCTCTTTGTACTCCATATAAGCTTGATGATAAACAATGAAGAATAAAATCTTATACTGACTAAGTTTGTTATAAGCATGTCGGTGATCCTAACTGCCTTATCCATCTACCATGTCCACTTTCAATCGTGCTTTGGGGAGATTATTTCTTGTGACGGCACTGTGCAATGCAGAAGATGTATCTCAAGTTCCTTAACTACACTGCAGTGGCTCTGACCAGGTAAAGCGTATACCACATATGGTTCATACAGATTCCCTTCACACAAGTCATGAACACTCAGAATACCAGAACTATTATGAACTCTTAATGTTTAAAATGATCTAGTTTTTTAGGTTTAACCTGCTTATTACCTCAAATTCTGTGGAGACTGCAGAAAGCACAGAAGCTGGCTTGGAAGCAAGATAAATTCAATACCTCAATTTCTATCTCCCCAGTTCATCTCATTTACACTTAAACAAATGAAGTCAAAGCACAAATCATTTTTGTTCAGTTGCTGTACAGTCTTTTTTAGATGAACAACAACCACCATCACCCCCAACATCTTCACAGACTACATATATGTCATTGCACAAATACTTTGTGGAATCCCCCTGTAACTGCTCCACTGCCAAACTTCTCATTTGTATATATGGGGCTTGTCAGTGCCAACACAGTTAAAGAAAAGTCTCCCTTCAGTACAACAACTAACTGCTTTCCAGGCTCATCTTGAAGAGTTACTAAGTCAGATGGAGTAACCAAATATTGAGAAAACAAAAGCTGTAGACACATATATTTTTCTTGACATGGCATCAACCAACCCAGTCAATTGTCACCCTCTTTGCCAAAGATAATTAGCCCCAGGTTAGCTTAAATGATTTAAACAGTGCAACTTTGCTAGCCCAGATCATTTTGATTGAAATGGGCTAAGTGAGCCCTGGCAATTCATTCAGCACAGCTGAGAGCATGACAACCTTCAGCAGACGGCAGTGATGAGCAGCTGTGGTTAGAAATAGAATTATAACCTTTTTCACTAGCACAGTTGGATGAGGAAGAACAGATACATTAACATATAAAAGACATACCATCATCCTTGAATTAAAACTCAATACTGTGTGCATTCCTGATCTGGACATCTAATTTTCAGTCAGCCACTCATTCTGTGTATTTATGAAATAAGATCGCAAATGCATCTTAAACCTTTCTCTGTTACACCATCCAGGTGTACCTACAGTGTCAACTAGCACTGGAATTAATCTCTGAATTCTTGCACGTCTTAAAAGTCAAGCACATAATGTATGTACCTGAGAGAAATTTTGGTATTAGTAAATAACATTTATTTTGCTTCCTTCAACAAAGACATGAAATGGAAGCTTTCAAGCATACAGCATTGAGTGTAGAACACTATAATTAAGAACTATATATTAGAAACAGAATTATTTTTGTGATCTGTTATTAGTTCTCTCTCTTGTGTTACTCAGTTTATATTAGTCTGCTTATTTAACAACTCAATCTCATGGACAATTAAACAATACTCACAGAGGTATATGATTGTCCAACCCAATCAGTTCCACCCTATTAAACTCTTCTTTCATTGTTTTGTTGCATCCTGAATTACACAGTCAATACAGTCTCCTCAATAGGGCTACACTTCTGAATACATTTTAGAAATTAAATCTCAAACTTGATAGATTTTGTTATCAGATTAACTGCATTTGCTCTTTTAAATGTAAAGCAAAAGTTGTAGCTTTTTTCCCAAGAACTTCCACAGTCTTTCCTTATTTCATTTCTGCTGTGATTTAAAAACTGCAGCACTACAAATCTTGAAATCATTGCTGTCACTTCAGATGCTATCAGAGTTTATGGTAAGATACAAACTCACAGTCTTCCTAACATTGGCTACAATGACAAAGTTATTTACTGTGCTTTATGGAGGCACTAATCTTGTTTTCCATATTCCTACTGAAAACTGGTGACATTCACTATCTTCCCAACCACCATGGCATGACATGCAAGTCAGTTTGAAAACTGTGTCATAATAGCTTGACAGTAATATAAACATTGATTCTTTCCAAATGTAACAGCAGACAGAGACTAGGGAAGACAACTTTTGCTTTACTTCAGAAAAGCAACAATTTCTTTTAGTTTTTGTCAGTTCTATGGCGGACACAGATGTTCTCTTATTATATATTTATTTTGGCACATTACTTTTTTTTTTTTTTCTGAATTAGGACTCTCAGAAGAAACTACATGTACATCTGACAATGTTAGCTCAAATTAAATATTTTTGACCATCATAAAAAAAAAAAAACACACAAAAAAACCCAAAACAAAACAAAAAAAACCCCAACCAAAAACAATGAAGAAGCTTTAAACCTACTTGCTCTTTTCATTATGAGAAAAGAGTTGCATTTTTAAATTAAAATAAAAACTATACCTAACATTCTGATGTTCCTGATTTCAGGGAGAAGCACTTAATTTCTAGAATAAGAATTACCCAGAAAAGTGGTGAATTAAGTTGTTTATAACTTATCCTACATTCCTCTCATTTTGTACAGTAGATGAGTGATCCAAAATTTGTCAAAGGAAAGGGATAACTCTTGTATTTTGTTATAGTAGCATACATCAGTGACAGGTCATGCCTCTTTGCAGTAGAGACCTTTAAGTGATACTAAATGAAACTATTATATATATACCATATTTCAAGTGACTGCCAACATTAATGCATTGTTTCAGTAATAACCATGAATCTACTGTGACATATTTGGGCTATTTCTCTGTGCAGTTATAATAAACTTTTGTCCAAGAGCATTTAAGTCTGCAGCACTCATTATCCTTGTTGTGTGACCTAGAAGGGTCCTTGGCAATCAAAATTCTGACATAGAAGTTCACAGTTCAAATCCGCCTTTCAAGTTGTCCCTTGAGACTACTTGTACTGATCCCAAGTCTTTTTTGACAGCTGTGTTGAGGTTTTCTGATTATAAATTCCCATCTTCTAATCTTTTCACTAGAAAGGGCAGCTGCAAGTAATGGCAAGTTAATTGCAGCATATGACACAAATTCTAATAAATGCTTTAAAAGATTTGCAATCTATGGTTAAAAAAACAATTTGGTGGCAATAATTTCAGTGTAAATCTCCAAGTGCTCAAGAGGTCTAAGTTGCTCCTAAACACTGCAGAGGGAGAAAAAAATAAAGTCATTTTATGGGATATAGGTCTCAGTAATTATTGTTGCATGGCAGGGTTTTATGCTACACCAGTGAAAATGAAATTGTTCCACACATAACCTGGCAGCCAATACATAGCTCACTCATGAAAGGAGATTGAGTCAAACTAATGACAATCTACTGTTAATATATTCCAATATTTTCCTTAGCTGTATGACTGTAGACGTTTGTGAAGTTTAAAGCAGAATAGGCTACAATGTGGTAAAATAAGGCAAAATAACAGAAGATATACAAACTAAATGTAGTTATTTGGCACCTGCAATAATTTTCAAGTAAGTTATGACAACTGTAATACAGACCTGTCAGCCATTGTCCTACCTCATGATGAAACACACCACATCTCATAAACTAAGAAAATGCAAGAATAGATCAGTATGTGCATAAAAGAAGAATGATGCATATTTTCAGGGAAGGTGACATTCTAATGCCTACATAAGGATCAAACCAATGGTCCACCCAGGAGCTATTATGATGATCCAGTCTGACTTGATCCGTAACATACTTTAAAGAATTGCCCCCAGTAGTTTATGCATCAACTGTACAACATTTAGTTAGTGATAGCGAATCCCTGAAACCTTCAAGAAGTTCTATTTCTCTTTATAGGATCTTGCTATACCATTTCCTGCTACATTAAAGAATTCACCTTAAAGCTGGTAATTTTCTCCCTAAAGAGGAGATAATTCTAAACAGATCACATCTTAGCCTACATTCTGCTAACTACATTGAGACCTTCACTCTCTGTATAAGCGCTTTTTCAAACCTCAAACAAATTCTTGTCTTTCTTCTGTTGTTCCCTTTACAATTATCCAGAGATATTTCAGATAAATATTTAAGGAAAGGAGTAAACATGGTAAATAGATTATAATAAAAGTAATTTTTGAGCTCATATATGCTATTGATATATTCTCTAAATGACTGGAAGCTTTACTGTAGGACTTTAGGTTTCAGGCCTTCAGTTCATACCCGTATAGCTCTGTAGGGTTTTCTGTTTTAATATCAAAGAGCAAAATAGATAATGGACAATGGGTTACTTTTCAATAAGCAAGACAAATGTTGAGGACAAGGGTAAAGTTCTCAGGTTTAAAGCAGTTTAGTTCTTCAGCAAAATTTATACCCTAAGCTAATCTTTGTAATCTCTGTAGCATATAGCTATTATACATATTATACAGAAACTCCTGATGTCAACATCAACTGATGTGTAGGTGAACTAACCTACATTGCAACCAAAAGCAAAAATACACCAAAATCAGTCAATCTTACTACATATTCAGGTCTCATTAGGCATCCATGCCTCCTTCTGTGACATAAGCATGAAATATATGCCATTTTTTTCCCTCAAATCTGTGAAGGGAGCCTTTGTTGGAAGCTGAAGTCCTGATCCCCTATACATCATTGCCCTGGAGGTTGAAGTGATATAAGAGAAGCCAAAACCTGTAGAAAGTAAGGGCACATTTCCTTGTTCTTGTCCCAAGTGAGTGTCCCAAAAACAAACCGACCAAGCCAGATGCTGACTTTATGAGCCTCAGGTAGACCTTTTCAAACTAGCATATGTACTAGACTATGCATCATGTTTCATTCTGGCCCTACTTCTCCTCCTCTTTTATACTCAGTTTAAAAAAAAATAAAAAAAACAACAAACAAACAAAAACACCCCAGAATTCATCAAGAAAATGTTGTCTTCTTCTCAAATTCTGCAGTACAAGACAAAAGACAGACAATGAATAAAGACATCAGGAGAGTCACAACCCCTCACTGCCCCAAGAAATGCTATGGAGTTTAACACTTATAAGTGATAACTATGTGCAGTAGTAGACAAGTCAACACAGAGGCTCTCATTCACCTCGAGCCCAGTGGCACCACGGTGTCTGTGCTGCAGTGATTCATGCGCGTCTTTGGAGAGATGCTACCCAGGAGCTTGGAGAATGCTGGTGCTGGTGCTGTATGAGGAGTCACAACCCACTGAGATGATTTAATCAGATCTTGGGAAAGATGTATACTTCTCAGAAAATACACAAAGCTTTTTCATCCTTATTGTGATTTAAAGATGTTTTTCATAACAATTTTCTCTCAGATTTTCAAAACTACGTTCTACTTAAAACTGTTTTGTGTAAAGGAGTTTTTCTGTTGTATGATTTAAACGTTATTTTTTTCAGAAATAAAAAGTCGCTCAAGTTTGCAGAGCTGTAGCTCTTTAATATAAAATTTAAATATTTGTGTGTATTTATTTAAATTAAAAAATGACTAAAAAGAAGACTTTCCGAGGACATAAACACTTAAATATGCCCTTAATAATGCAATTAGTTATACCTCCTCTATGACCCTATGATTTCAATGGAACACTGTAAGAGAAAAAAAGATTTCAGGACAATAGTGCAGTAAAAAAACATCTGTAAATTAGCAAGTATTTTTATTAGATAATTACCAACTGGAAAAGTAGCACATGCAAATACTCTAATGGAATAACTCACACTAGCATGTGTTTAAATGGCATTCAGAAAATAAGCCAAGAGCACCTGAGGTGTTAAAGCCCTAAAATTGCATATTTTAGCAAAACAGAAGAATAAGGCTAATGGGTTAGGTGTATATTATTCTTGTATGCTTATAATAATCCCTTAGCTAGCAAGTTTTAATTTTTTCAAGGTGTTATAAAAATTACCAGAATAGGTATTAGTCAGAGGTACCCCTTCAGTTATATCTTCAAATACCAGCAGGACTAATCCTCAGGTAAAATAGCAAAAGCTTAATGCTATCGTATTTAATTTCAAAGGATTTGAACAAAGAAATAATTTCAGATGATTCAATCAGTTCATTTTGAAAGAGAAATTGTAGGAAAAAAACTGTGCTTGTTACAAAAGCTTGTTGTATTTCTCACAAATACCCAAGAATATTTCCATAAAATTATATATTAAAGAAATTCGCCTCACATTCTAGAACTCGACAATTAATAAGTGAGTGGTTGAACGCTACAGATGCATTTCTTTGTACTGACCTTGAACAAGAAGTCATTGTGAAGTATCGTCACTGCATTTATACCGTTAGTAGTGTAGGAAGACTGTGTCCCTCACACTTCATCACGCATCACTGAACTGTAACAAACTCTGACAGGTATAGAGCGTATCTCTAAATATTATGACACTCTGCTAGTGACAGCTGGAAAAGAAAAGCTGGACACAATCACAGTTTTCACATTTACTGGAAAAGATGAGTTGCCATCCATAGCAACCATATTTCTGGAAACACTAACTAATAAATTTTAAATATTTTTAAATGTCTCATTTCCTGACATTTTAAAACGCAGAAAAGCATCAGTTACAATTGCAGAGGCTTTTACTGTCAGCAATTAGTCTTTGTGTCTTACGTATAACATTGTCACAGAAACCACTGTTAAACAACCAACCACAACCCTAAAAATCTACAACATTCAATAACCTTGCTCAATTATAAAACAACTAATGGCAAAGGTCATTTTCCAAAGCAATAATATTTGCATAATTACTGCATATGAGGAATCAAGCTTGGAATGTCACAGAAGTATTCCAAGAGTACACTTTCTGCAAATTTAGTTTTCTGATTAACCGTATTTCTAAAGCAATTTAATTAAATATTCATTTTAAAATCAGAAAATTACATTCCAGTGCTGCACCTTATGTGGATGACAAATACACAAAGGAGGATTGCATCTTCCCACCAGTGCTAACTTTAGCTTACAATTCCTCTTTAATTATTTTGATGAGTCCATTTAATTCAAAGCACATAGTGTTGCAAATTCAAGCATTCTGCTGAAATATATATGCTTGGAGATTTACAGCTGTCTACTCTTCTGTAGTTTAACAGAAGGACAGTTCAGCCTTGGTACCCAAAGAAATACTTTAATCTGTGGCCAAAAGAACATGAAAATCTTTGACATTATAACTTTCCTTACAGCCAACCAGGTAGGTGCTGTGCATAAGTCTTTCTCTTAAAAGCTGCTTCTTTTCTTGTATGGCAAAATATAGGGCATTTCCTTAATAAATAAGAATGTTTACTTCTAAAAAGGATTATAAAACCACAGTTTTATTCAGGAAACAAAAGTTTTAATGCAGCTATGCAATATGATACGAAATACTCACAGGAATAAACTAGCACTCTGGAACAAATCAAAATTTTAATCATTACAAAGTGAGAAATGAGAACCAAAAAGGCTTCTATTTATGCTTCTAATTTTTTTTTTTAATAAATATATTTGTGAATGTATGTAGAAACACTTATAAACCCCTTATTCAGAAGAGATAGCAATTATGGATATGTCGCTCGCTGCTTTAATAGATTTTTGCAGCATTGGGAACAGCGTGCTTGTTTAACATTATCAATTAATTCTATTATATGATTAGATCTACTGTTTTTTACTATTTTGATAAAAAAGCTTAATCTCAGGTAGCATGTATGTAACTACAAACATTTCTCTTCCATTTTAGCTAAAATGTTTTCCTGTAATTTATAGCTCTATTATACTAAACATTTTGCTAGTATATTATATTAAACATTCTTTTGGGATACCCTTCATTATATTTTGTGAAATGTTTGGGAAAAAATAGAATAGAAAAGAAAATAATATAACTGCTTCAGTTGTTCCTTTGATAAATATTTCTATAAAAGGAGATACATTTCCTGAATGTTCTAATTCAACTTTTTGGCTGTGTCTTTACTCAGAGAAGTTGAAGCTAAACACTTCAAACTCAAATCTGACTTAGTGACATTGCCAAGAATGCCAAAACATCTTACCTTCAAAGAAAATCAGTTTGGGTTTATTAACTTATGAACATTTCCACACAGCACACCAGAATATGTTGACAGTACATTTCATACTACTTGGGGTATGTTATGCTTTTACTTATATCTATTTAAAATGATGATCTGGATGCAGGTAAAGAAAAAGTGGGATGGTTCATTCGATGTCTTTAGGAAAAGGGATATCTTAAGGGATAGCTGTTAGGAATTCTTCATCTCAGGTTTCCTGAATATCCATCTAATTTCATTGATTTTCTTCTCCCTTTTCCCTTTTTCCACTAAACCTTCCTTATTCCTTGGAAAATTAAGTGGGGAGAGTAGTAATAATAAAGTAACAGAGAGACAAATAAATCAAATGTACAGTAGAGGCATATGGCAAAGTCAAAACTGAATCTTTTCCAAAACCTTTCCTTTTCTCTAAGCTGGTAATGCTAAACTTAAAATTCCTAACACAAAGTTTTCAAAAGTGTTCAGGATCCATCAGCTTGAACAAATAGAGGTAGCTTAAAGCAAAAGAGAAGCGAAGAGTAGAACAGTAAAAGAGTGGAGAAGAATAGGAGGAGGTAAAAACATATAGTACAAAGACCATAAAAGGAAACAACAAGGTTCAGTAGATAGCACTGAGACCTTTACTTAAACTTGCTCACTGTATATTCCATTTCATTTATGACTTATTACTGTCACACCTCTGTCTGCATCTGTAAAACTATATGATATCTACCAACTGCTGTAAAGTGCTTTGAGTCTTATTTAAAAGTTCCTAAAAGAACGTTAATTATTGAGTCAACAAAAGACAATGAACTATACGCCAGACAGTTAAAAAAACTGTTTTTCAATTGCTTATTTATCTTCTCTATATGGATTAAATACTAAATAAGGAAGTTACAAACTTGTTGAGTGAATTAATGATAATTCAACAAACAGCAGTAGAACATCAACAGAGTTGAATTATTTTTCAGACTTCTTATGATAAATCTGTATGCTTGGCTGCTTGGTCTGTAACAATGTTCTTAGCAACTGGATGGCCACATTCTCTTTAAACAGATGGAAAAGAGCTTAATGATACCTGAAACTGCCATATTAAAGTCATTTTTATGGTGACCACTTTTTTTCCTCACTTAGTGCAGTGGAAAATGGAGTTTGACAGAGATGACAGGTGATCTGAGGTTCATTTGAAAGCTGCAGACAGTATTGTGTGGTTTTGGTTTTTACTTCTGAGTGCTTCTTCCAGACAAGAGGTCTTCAGAGAGAGAGAAGCTTCTGGGTCTTAAATTAATTCAGCATTCTTTTATGGTAAGGACAAAAATACAATAGCTTTATTTTCTTCAGAGGTTTCTCAAAATTCCAACATCTTGATTTAAATTGTTTAGACCTAGAAATACTTAATAGTAGCCTCCTGACAATTTCCTTATTTCAGTTTTCAGCTTTTACATCCAATAAAGATGTAATGCTAATTTTCAAGGTTTATTTCTTGCATTTTGGGGTTGTATTTCACTTAAAGTAGCAGGAAAAAAACAACAGTTTTATTTTGTTTAAGGCTGACCATATATGTGTTAGAAATATTTGACTAACACGTTTAAAATTCACATCATTGTGTACGGGAACTTTCTAAAAGGTGAGATCTGTATGACATTAAAGTTACACTTGATACTATCCCTATAGTTAATGGTCTGTTAGATACCCTTTTATGTCCCTATTTCAGAGGGTTTATAACTTCAGGACAAAATTCTTTGCAATATGAAACTAAACATATAGGATAGAAGTCCAGAAAGAACTTTATTAGGCACATACTCAAACCTTCCATAAAACAGATTTTAAAGGCAGACTTCTTTTTGTGCTCTTACCTAACACCAAAAATTAAAAATAATTTTGTTGACACCTATCTATAACAATTTTTTCATAGTAAAATGATTTTTAATATAAAATATGACACTGCAGAACAAAAAAAAAAAAAAAACATTTTTGCTACAAAGAACTCAGTATGTATTGATCTTTGTTATTACTATTTAATTAAATGTTACAGCAGTAGTGAAAACTACAAAACAGAAATATAGTTTATGTCCCAAATAATTTCTAACTCAAAAGATGCACAGATATCAAGTTCAAGATTTTTTACTGTAGGTCCAGTTGTGAATAAATATATTGGATGGAAATATTGCAGAAATTTCTACAGGAGCTGAGAATAATGGAGGTGACAATGCAGAAATAGAAAGGGAAACATATAAAGAAAGTACCATTAGTGATTTGGTCAAATACAGTAGTGTGGTTTTGAAGCTAATCCCTCATCATCCCCTCTTTCTGTCTTTGACTAGGTTCACAGAGAAATTTTGGTGCACAAAAGTCTTTTTGGAGGAAACCAAACAAGAAACTCTGTTTCATGTGTGTGGCACAAATGCTACAATCCCAATGGGTGTGCAAGTATGCTGAGCTATGTATGCATGGTCCTTTGGAAAACTGAACCATACACAGGGTAGGAATGCACAGTACAGGAAAGCAGACTAAATCTGGCTGGAAATATCCTGAAGTCCATACAAAGGGTATGTATTTCTAGTTCTTGCTAACAGAAAAAAAATATGTCAATCTTCCCAAATAAATATTAAAAAATCCACACTAATTTGATCACCACCATTGAACCAATATATAAAGCATTTCTCAGTATGCCAATTTTACCACATGGTTCAGTTTTCCAAACGTCTCAAAAGCACTCTAACATCCTGCGAAATGAAACAATGCATTGTTACATAATAGTTTAATTTGACTCAAATGATTGTAAATCTCCATGTCATGCTGGAAACAGTAATTTTTTTTAATGTGTCTGAAATAAATATTTATGAAACAGTCTAATCTTTTGAGTCACATAATGCAAGTGTGCACATTAATGACATTTATAGAGTCCAACCTACATAATTAGTTAGCTGATCTACCCATAATTGTCATCATTATTTCAAAAAGTATTTCTTTTAATTGGATGGATTTTAGTGCTCCCTATGGTGCTAGAATGAACACAGGTTGGTCTTCTGAACATTAAGTTTCAGTGGAACACAAGGATTTTTTTTTTTTGCTTTGTTGCAGAACGATGAGTCTCAAATATATTTGTCAATATTTTGTTGAATTGAAGCCTGAGAAGGCTCCAAGCCTCTACTAAATATTTTTTTCATCAGAGACACAGAACAACATCTCTGGAAACAATAACAGCAGCTATTACTGTCATCCCTGTGGTTTGGAAGACGGGAGTCCTCCAGTGGGAGGACAGGACTTCTCCTCTCAGCACTGCCACTGACTGGTATTGATTACTCAGTCCACTTAGAGCCCTTCATATTGAAGAGTCTCATTTCTCTTACCTTACAAAACAAAGTTTTGGTTGCAGTGTTCACTTGCAGCAATGCTAGGATTACAACCTCAATTTCCAGTACAGCAGGTCCAAGTTGTATTCACTTAGCCACTCAGCACAAACATTCCTCATTTATGAAATTGTACTTAAGGCACTTGGATCACAGTACAGATACTTCCCCTTTTTATTAGTCAGTCTTCCTACATGGTGCAAGGAAAAACCCATTAATTTATATGCAAAAGAATAAAAAAATCAGGTTGTTCAGTTAAATGTGAGTTTATGAAGTCCCAGAGACGCTGATTTAGCAACTATTTTTGTGCATATTGTTAATTTTCAGCTGACAAGCAGCACTGAAACTTGGAGTGGCAAACATTTGCTAAGCAGTATTTCTTTGCGTACATTTAATGGGTATCGAAAGCTCTGCTTTGACGTCTTCTGGAGACCTGAGCCCCACTTCAGGAAAATGCAAAGTGTCATGTATCCATTTAGACCTTAGCACAATCTGTTAATGGTTTAATCATGCTACTACATAAAGCTTCCCTTCTTTCCCTTTCACTTAATTCCCAAGCCTCTAGCTTGTCCTTCTTTATGCAAAAAAAAAAAAAAAAAAAAAAATCAACTAACATAGTTTTTTCTTCCCATTGCAACAATTTTAAATACTTCCTTGTTAATAAACATACTGTTATGCTCAAGTGAACACTGCTTTCAAGTATTTTCAAGTAAGTAGAAAACACATTTGGAAACTATGAAATTATCCATTTCTATAGATACAATATAAATCTGAATTCTTTTGGCTACAACACAAAGACTCTGGTTTCAAATGACTTTATTCCTGTACCATAAAGTCCCACCATTCTTAGACACAGATACAAAACCACCTCGTGCTCACAGTTCCCAGAGAAACAGAAGTGGAAGCAGGAGAGAGGAAAGCTACATTAATAGATTTTTTTTTTTTTTCAATTCTTCCATAATCCCTATAACTTCATCACTCTTAAGCCTTTCCCAAATCCACAGGCCTTCCAAAATCTCCACATGCCCATCCTGTAAGGCCCCTCACATAACCCTCGGTTCCACTCTATACCTCTAATAACTCCCCAGGTAACTCCTTCTCCTCCCTCCCGTGTCCGTTACCACTTTAGCTGTGCAAACAGCACATGCCACAGCAGCCAGTGTGTGGTTGTGTTGTGTTCTTGGTGTTGGGGTTATGCTGATGTTTTGGGTAACACATGTCCTCTAACTTGGGGGCTGGTTAGGGTACAGAACAGCTACATGCTCAGCTCAGCTCTCTTGGCCTTGCTCTCACAAATCTGAGCTTCCTTCCTCTAAACAGTTGTCAGTTTTCACAAGACTTTGTAGAAACTGAGGACTTTTGGATGTTGTTATCTAAGCAATCCAGTTTCAGTTGGCAACTGGGTTCAGAAATTATTACTGACAGTCAGCAGAGTGTATTTTTCAGGCCACTAAGCTAAAATACGATATTGGAAGCTGTGGAACTGTTTTAAAGGAAGGAAAATGAGCATGGTTATGAATTGTGGTGGTTTTCAATATTGTGACAATGAAACTGACTGCCAGCTTTCTCTCTTTGTATTGCATTCAAAACTGCTCAGCTGAGGAGTGAACTTAGCAGTGGATGGCAAGCTGCTGTAATAGAAGCCTCACACTGTGCAAAAACTGTTGTTACTTTTTTGATGTTTCAGTTGTCTATCCAAATAAAATCATCCGGTGTGAATGTTCATGAGGAAGCATATGGTATGTAAATAAATAGCAGGAGACTTATGCTAAACAAACCTACTTTTTCTCTTCCAACCTTTCTTCCTTTCCAAGTTGACCTTAAACATACTTGGAAGGAAAAACTGCTTCTCAGCTATGTGCTTATACATGATAGGAAACAATAATACCTAGTCCAGTGAGGTCAAGATCTCCATTGTTTTTATGAGTCATGGTTAACATAAATAATATTTCCATCCTCCTCAGCAATATATATCTTTTCCTAGGATGCAGATGACAGGAGTGTGTTTAATTAAATGAGGAGAGACCAAAGAAGGTATACTTCACTTCAGGATTACAAGATCTCTCAGAGGGTCCATTCTTTGCTGTGTCCTCCTGATTGCTAGCAGTCAGGGAGAAATTTAGTGTTAATGGATTCTTTCTCATCTACCCACCTGAGTGAGAGCCAGGAAAATGCACAGGACTGTGAGGCTCTATTAACTCTTTTTCAGTCAGCTGAAGGAGAACAAAGAAAGAGCTAAAAGACTTTCACCTCCTCTACTGTGATCATTCTTCACTGCACAAAGACCATAAGTGATCCCAGTTCTTCAAACCATATCCATATCTTTATTTACATGCTTAAATTCTAATAAAGCCCATGTGTGGACTGGAGTTACCGAGAAAGATTATTCCTGTCCTTCATATGCCATGAAGTGTTAGTGCTGAAGCAATCTCAGCAGTGATACGGCTGAGAGTTCAGTGATTTAGAGACAGCTGAGATCTGTATTTGGCTGCCTGTACCTGTGAGGGAATTTTTCCTATTACCATTTACGTTAGGCAGGATGGTGGCTGTAATATATGTCAACGGGAGTTACCTTAAAAGTGATGCCTCACATTTCATACACAATATCGCTGCATGTTCAAAAGCCTTACAGTTTTAAGCAAAACATCATCATCTGCATTATCTCAATGCCAAATCTGAGCAGGGTAAGAAGAACTACATTTTGTCACACTAAGGATGAGGAAGTCAGTGTCAAATTAGCCTCTTGCAGCCCCATCCTTTAAAAAAGGTAGGAGAAAGACTCAGTGCTGAGATGGAGAGCTGAAGGTGTCCTCAGAGAGTCAAGCTTACTGTCACTGGAACAACGTCTGGTACCAAATCTACTGATGGTTGCTTCACATACCCTCACCCCTCATTTGGCAGCCCATACCCCCAGGCTGGCCAAGGCTCTGAACAGGTACAGTGAGCAGCAGGAATTCTGCCATGCAGCTGATTGCTAGCTCATGTTAAAGATGTTTAAAGTCAATTTCTAAAAAATTCTTTAGCTTTCTGAATCTTCCAAATATTTAACTTTGGAGACCACAATTCAAACGAGCCTTTCTTATCAAGAACATACCATGCCTTTGACAAATAATCCTATTATTACATGTTCATTAGCCCATTTGATTTTTAAAAAGGAAGATGTTTTGCTTTTCTCAGTGTTCATCCTTTCCTATAAGCCTAAAGGGATACATATAGACAAAAAACTCAACTCAACCCAAAAGAAACAGAAATAAAAACTAGTGATACATCTGATCACATGTGATTTTATTAGACTTACTTTAGAAATTAAGATTGGTAAATCATCTATGCAACCATTACAGAATAGTTTGAAAGAACAACTGAGAATACAGCTTATCCAAGTAATACAGACATACCTCAGTTAGCTTTGAAGTTAATAAACAAGTTTTTCACAACAATATATGTCAACAGTATGGAAATGAAGTGAGCTGAAATAGCTAGCTGGTATTTAGGTAAATATTTTGGTAGCTATCCTTAATGAACATCACAAGGCAACAGCTCTATGGTTTTAAGACTTGGATTAACTCATCTAACTTAGCATATCAAAACCACCTTGCACAGGATTTGAGAAGGAAAAAGACACAGATAAAGCTATAACAACATTCCACACAACGGAAGATTTCACTCCCTTTTTCTAACTCCCTAATAACTTGGAGTATCAGAACTAGAAAAATGGTAGGTTATATCTAAGGATATAACCTCAGGACAGGAAAAATAATAATAAAAAAATCCAACAGTTTAATGAGCTACTGACTAACTCATGCTGACAGATTCTTTTTTTACATGTAATGATAAGAAAATGTGGTCTTAGATGGCCACAGAGGACAGTGTTTAATCATATCATTTCACTGCCTTGTCTGAGTCACCTGAGAATGCACACACATGCATTCAAGCTTACAAAACCAAGACAGTTCTTCATCCACTCAAGCATCTCAATACAAGCAATTCACTTCAAGATAACTGTGTTCTACATTAATAACTGAATTAGAAATCTATCACTAAATTGTTGAAATAATTCAATGTATGAGAAACAAGATGAATCAGCTCACAGAAAATGTGAATTATAAATGTCACCTCTGGAAAAACACTGACTAATCTAATGTTTCTACTCAAGCCAGAAAAGATCCTGCTTAGGTTTACATCTTGGTGATTCATTTTGTGGAAGGGAAAATAATTGATTCTGCTCTTTCACAGAAATGCAGTATATGCAGTGTCATCAGTACGTCAACAATTTACATTTGTTTTACTGCACAAAGGAGTTTCAAATCAATTTCAAAGGCTGTACATTTGAAAAGCAGCCAGCTGGCTTTTCAGAACTTTGAATGTGGTTGCCTTTATGTTACCAAGCAATCAGATAGACAACTGAATGTGAAGTGAATTTACAGCAGTTAATTAGAAAATGCCATTGTCCTGCTAAACAAAAATTATTTCCACATAGCTGGATACCACTCCCCTTAACAGACCCTCTTCATGATACTTCTTTCATAAAAAGTGTACATATTTCTGTACCTCTTTAACATATTTATTTGTTGAAAATCTGGCTTTCAGATGGCTATCTAAATGTGTCATGATGGACAACATAAGGCAACAAAATGCTTATTTTTTTTCAAGTGATGTAATAAGGCATTTGTTAAAACCTGGCAAAAGATTCAGAGACATGTTTTATTCTGCAAGACATGCAGACGGTACAGTGTAACTTCAAGAAAAGAAGACAATTCAGTCTCAAATCAGTAGAACCATGTCAGCACAGGGGTACACCAAAACTAATAAGATGCATCTCTTACTGCAGCTGTCTGATTTCCACCTTTCATGATAATTTGTTTACCGCCAGCTCTCAATAATGCAGAAGTTTGGGGTTTTTTCCTTCTTTTTTTCTCCTCACCCTTGGAAAATCCCAAGTGGGTGAGGATGCTGTCAGGGAATAAGCAGGCACGCAATATAAAGCAAAGAAAGACAACCCTAAGGTCTGCTAGAATGATATCTCTGTTCTTGCTGCTCTTCATTCACTGTAACTGAACCAGGCTTTGACCAGGCATTGGTATGTCTGAGAGCTATTCTAGGATGGCGTTCAATTCCTTGGAGGTTCTATCTTCAGTCACTTATGTGCCCATAGTTTTTTCAACAAGACAAAGAGTATATAGGATCTCAATCAGAATAATACAGAGAAACTTGAAGAAAGTATAAGCTTTTAAACATGCCCTTGCACTTATTTTTCATCTTGTGCATAGCATGTGGCTTGTACTGACTCCTATTCTTCTTCAAGTTCCAATCTCCCTTCCATAGTCCAAGAACAAACAGCACCTTTATTCTCATCAAGACAGGAACGGATTTCTGTGATTGACTTGTCCCTGACACCATATTTGAAAGCCCATTCACCTGCATAGAAGGTAACATCACTTTCTAAAGGCAAGACTACTAAAAGGGGACAGGTTTCTGGACCAATCTGAAAGTCGGATGCTTGCATTCAAAATTTGTATCAGTAGGCCTGGCATGTGGCTTTGTGATACTGTGACTGAAGTGTTGCTGCAGCTAACAGGGATGTGGAACTACTGACAAGCGTGTTTTACCAGCTGTATCTTCATAGGATACAAGTTTTATTGCTTGGATATGCTGATACTTGTATATAAAAACCTTAATGATGAAGTCAATAAAATATGTGCATTGCTAATCATGGATAAAAGAAACCTACCATAATGCAAGCCACAAAGGTGTAAACTTGATCTCACCTGTGATCTGTTACAGAGAGCACCTCATCTCAAAATCTGGATTTTCAGTTTGGTTGCCTCTGAAGACCCTTTGAAAGTTTCATATAAATGCAGAATGGAGAAACTTTTTCCCAATAGATAAAGCTCCCTTGAGATGAGTGAGAGCAATATTGCACTGGTGTTGGAGATAATATGTATAGTCATATTATGTATAGTCAATATGTATAGAAATTTGGCCTCTTCTTATTCCTGCCAGAGTAGCCATGATGAGATGGGACGCTGCATTCAGCAGTTTCTAAAGCTGTTCTCAGATGGGCTACCAGGCAGCTGCTATCTCAAAAATCTGTACTTGAAATATGCTTCTTTTCATGGTTCATGAGCAGTGGAACATGGCAAGTATCACTTAAGACCTCACACATACAACTAATAAACCAGTCCACTTCTTGACTGTCAAAGGTCAAGTTGATAGGGAGGGTTAGACTGCAGAGGTTACTAGTTGAGAATTAACTTCTCAGGAAAGTTGATGAACATAAAATGTTTTCTATCTAGGTCCTGAAAAAGATGTCCAATGTCATGTTAAACTATGTTCACATAAAACAGGAATGTGTGTCAGACTCTTCACTAATCTGTCCTTTCTAGACTTCCAAAACTATCTGAAAGTCAAACCTGAAGCAATTTTTCTGAGGTGGATCTAACACTGACTGTTAGATGTTATTGTACTCCTTTTTTATTACCATTTTTAATGTTGTTTCCAATAATCATGTATAATTTTTTACTTTATTTATTTCCTCTATATTTTCTCTTGTATTATCTAGCCAGCTTGCTTCTTCCTTTATGTTTCTTTTAAAGAACAAGATCTAAGATTCAAACTTTCACAGTCTAACTAAATGACAAAGGAGGAACTGAGTCAACGGTAATAATAAAAAGAGGGCAAAAGAACAGGAAGTTTCCAAGGTATTCAAATTTCTAATTGTATTCAAAGGAATACAGTGAAATGTAATCAGATGAAACTAATGCAAAATTAATATTATATTATGCAGTATACATACAATAACTATTATAAAATTATTGCTGTAATATGAACATACAACATAGAAATCTTCTTATGAACTTTTTTATAAAACTTGGAGTTATTAAGCTTTATTATTCTTCCCTTTGTATCTGAAGTCCATGAAATTTTAAACAATGTAAGCAAACTATTTGTCATTTTTGTATAAAAAAGTGGAAATAAAATGAGAAATCAGCATAGCTTAGCACCCAGACAATTTTATAACAGCAGAAAAATGCCCATGTAGGCACACAAACACGCATACACATGTTTACACAAGAGGCTTGGAAAATGGCATGCCCTATGTAAAGCAACTATCTCAGTGAAGCCTTGATTAGGTTATAGATACTAAAGTTCATGTTCATGACTGCTATTGCTTGTACTGAAAGTAAGTATATTTAAGCTGGTAAGAACACAAAATGACAAGAAAAGGATGGTAAAAATACTAGTTACCCATATAGTTACTCATCAAGGATTATTAAAATATCAAGTTATTACATGAATGGGTGTTTTTAAGATATATTAAAAATATGAACTTTCCAACTCCTGGGAGGTGATGCATGACAGATTAATTTAAAGGTGAGGTATAAACTGCAAATGTTAAAATTAAGGAAATAAGAAAACCAAATTTGTCCAAAACAAAATTCTGTTTGGATTCCTTAAAAATATATTGCTGAATAATATATTACAGATTTTTTAAATCCATCTAAAATGACAAAGGTATTAATGCTTTTAATGGTTTTTCAGCCAGACTGCCTCATAAAACATAAAGAAGCACTTTGTATTTGATCTTAGAAGCTGAAGAAATTTCAGAAGAATTGATCTTTTTTATATTTTCTGTAATCTAGTCATTTTTAATGTTTCATCATCAATAGACTAGACAACATATAAAATCAATCTTTAATTCCATGACAGGAAAAGAATTTTTTGTTGCTTCCATAATTGCTGTAGAAACAGTGGCTATCCTAATAGCACCACTGAGGTTGTAGGAATATAGCATATATTGCAACAAAGAAAATGCTGTTAGAAATTGATCACTTCTATTCTTTCATTAGCACAGTGCTACTAAACTATGACATCATTCTGCATTATACACAGAGCTTTTAGGAGAATAATATGTTAAAAATAAAGGAACAGAAGCATAGAAAATGAAGGATTCATAGTGAGGACAACTAGCAAAGTTCAGCATGAAAATAGGCGAAACCTCAGAGATTTAGCATTAGAATAGTTAGAGGGAAAACATGGAGTGAAAGTACAGGCCTGATTGAGATCACGATAAGCTCCGACTGGCTCTGATGATACAAGCTTGTTTAACACAAAGAACAGAAGTGCAATTCATACGCCTGAATAAGCCAGCTAATCTTGTTAGGGTATGTATTCATGTAAAATTAGTCTCTGCATCTCTGTCTGAAAGAAGCACTTAGACCTTTTTAATTTTTATAGCCTATGGCAGTAAACGATTGTAATCATTTAACAATCAGACTCTTTGCAATTCAGATCTGTTCTCAAGGCTGCTGCAGTCCACACTTCCAACCCAACAATGGTCAACTGAACTAATTTGTTTTGACTCCTTATGTGTTACGTTCTTCATTATTGGAATACATTTCTCTGTTAAAGCTTCCTGACAGATATCTAACACACATGCTGTGTTGGCTATAATTCTGTCCATTGCATAAAAAAGCCTGATAAACTGTGGGAAGGCAGAAAGCCTGCTGCCTGAAGTCGCAACATGATCACATAATTATTTACCATGTTCTTTTGACCTTTCTATTGCTAGTTCAGGGCCTTGTCTTATGATTATTCAATGATTCAGTTATAAAAGTCTTCAGTACAAATTACACATTTTAAATAAAAACATTTATTCAAGAGCAGAGTGTGTCACAGTAACTTAAAATAAAATCTGATTGGGGAATCTAAGTGTTTATTATCACAGCAGCTATGCTGCTGGGCTTTTGTAGATTATCTGGCCCATGAGATTTCAGCAATGGGATGGGAAAAAAAGTAAGTAGCTGAGTAAGGAAAATCTACCTTAAGCTTTCAGAGAAACTTAAAACTAACTGTGGTGAAGGAAACTAAAACCTTGCAAATTTTCATGAAACTAGGTTACTTTGCATGCTTGCAAGATTTGAAGTAAATTATACTCCCCATTAGAACAGAGAATATTTCCTAACAGGAATAAACCAAAGTATAAATATAAAACTGCATTACTCCAAGTGCTATAAACACTCTTGTATACTCACTGTGGATACTAAGATACAGATAATTAGGATATGCAGCTTAATGTTGCTATTAATTTAAAGGAACAGGTTAATACAGTGTAAATTCTCACTAATATTTCCAAGGGATAAAATTTTCTAAACACATATATGAACTCTTTATTTAAAAAATAGAGTGCCAGACATGTGTCTCTCATAACATTGACCCCAATGGAAACCCAGGACAATCTACATCCACAGAAGTCGATTAAATGATTCCTCAGTGGATCAGTGAAAGAGGTCAATATCCCAGCAAGACAGAAAGATCTGAATTGTTCATAGAATATCTACACTTCCTTTGCCTGTCCCCACTGTACTGAATCATGCTTCTTTATCCTCTACCACACCTGTGTAGGCAAATATGAAGCATTTTTGTCAACCCATGTCAATACCACTCAACTATTATCTTAAAGATCTGGTCAGAGAGAAGTAACACAAACTTAATGTTCCTTAAATCCAAACGAACTACCACAGGTACATTTTACATGTGCAACAGTTCCATTTGGTGATTGTCTTCAGTCTGCTCTTGAACTTTTGACTCTTTTCCACTGTTTGTCGAGGAAAATCTAAACAAATTTAAAATTGCTGCAGTGAGGGAGTAAGAGAGAATAAAACTGAGGCTTCAAACATTTATGAAAATCTGACTGCATGGCAAATGGATGTATGATCAATAAGAGAGAGAGAGAGAGAAACACATTATACAAACACATTGAGAAAATATTCCAGATGTCAGCAACACTAAGCCTCAGACATCAGATAACAAATGAAAGAGTACGCTCATGCTTTGATGTTCAGCTCTACTTTGGGCTGAAGGTTGTTACTATTCTCTTTTTAGCAAATAATAATTGCTAATACAAATTTGAATACTGTGTTTTTTCCTATGGTATTTTGTTAGTGACACAGACAGTTAGCTAAGTTAAAATTGGATGTTTCCCCACAAGTATTTATTCCTGAAGGTAAAATTGAGTTGAATGTGGCATAATTTTATATATACATGCTTCATATTACAGAAATATATATTATTTACAAGGCTTGTATTTAATTTTAGATATCTCTTTCAAAATTTTTCTAGTGTGGTTTATAATGTGTTTTAGCTAGAACAGAAAATTAATCTATAGAGTTATCAATATTTTTATGGAAGCAAAATTCAATGGTCTATATAGTCAAAAAGTTTCATAGAAAAGGCAAAGCTGTTAAATCAGATGACTTAAAAAAGAACGGATGAAATTAATGACAAGCACTGTACAATATTTTGATAACAGAGCCTGATGACTTTACATAGCAACTTAAACACTTCCAAAATATATTATGCCAGTTTACTCAGGAGCTTGATTTAATGCCAGATTCCTTATGATCTTTCCAAGAAATAAAGGATGTCTCAGATGAATAAGCAAGACAATGTCCTAGAATCTTGACGTATGCAAGGAAATCACAGCAGCAAGTTAAAGTATCTGTGATGGCTTTGATGCTGACAGTGCCTTTCAGCAAAGGACTACTGAGACCATGAAGGAAAAGCAGGCTAAAATCAATTCAAACTATTTGAAGCCCCAGAGTAAACGAGATTGTAATGTCTCTATTATGATGAAATGAAATTTTTAGCATGCATTTCCATTAAAAACAGATTAAGAATTTTTATTTATACTAGTGGAAAGTACCTCAGCTAAAACACAAAAGATTCTATCCCATTCCAAGTCCTCTCTACTTATTGCAAGTGAAAAACCTATAAACATTTCAGTCATTTCCATGCATTTTGTGAGACAAACTTTAAAAATCTCTAAATAAGGTCCGTTTTTCCACTTTCAGAAATATTTATTCTACCAAAAGCCACAACATCTTGTATGACTAAGGTCCTGCTACTTGGACACAATAAAAGGTATAACACATAAATTACATTAAACAGAACTAATGAAGATTTGATTCCTTTTGATTTGTGGGTTTTGTCCCCTGACTCTTTGCCTTTCTTCGCTAATAAGAATATCAGATTCCCCCATGTTCTCTTTGTCAGTTCTGCTGTGCTCAGGGACCAGTTAGCGTATTTATGCATAAAGTGTTTTTTTTGGTTACTGACAAGCATAACACTGGTCCATCCCTCAGTGAGAAAAGTAGGATAGGCCTTTGTCTTCTAACCATCCACTTATTTTCCTGACACTGTTGAAGTTAATTATCTTTGTGATTTCTCCTTTTTTTTTGTCCAGTAAATGTGATACTGACCAAGAGATTACAAATTTTGGGAGGACACAGAGAACAGAGAAAGATCGCATAGTCTCTATTTCCTTGTGCAAAACTTTGTGAGAAGGTTCTCTGAAGTCATACATTAGACAATATTCCTTGAATTACTCATAGTTTCTCTCTCAGTCCAGCAGTGATATTCCAGAGCTGGTCATTCAGAGTGACAGGAAACCCCATGAAGTTTGAGACTGGCACCAACAGCCAGTGTAATGATACCAGCTCACGTCTGCTGAACAGCAAAGGTCTGAACTGCCAGACCTGACCCCTGCCACTGCTGTGCTGTTGGAAGCTACAAGACAGCTGGAAGTCAACCGGCATATAAAAGCCTCTCAATACAAATCACATGTTTTGTGCAAAAAGACCAATTTTTGGCTCTAATTATGAATGGAAATCTCTGCTTGTATCTCTGCTACATGTGTATACTACAGAAGATCTATGGAAATCACAGAACGAAAACTTTTAATTTATTGCCAAATACATTTGGTATTAACATTTGATATTGAACATGTGAAACACATTCATCCAACAATTCGTGTTCTAATCTCACTGGCATTTGTTGCTCAAAAGGGCTAGAATTTCCAGATTTTGTTTTAACCATAAGAAACTCCAGTATCCTAGACTTTCTGCCACCAGCGTTCTTCTGCCTGCCTGGATTTATCAAAGAATGCAAGCTGGTAGCAATATTCCACATATGCTCACTTTGTATAATCCTCAAAAAAAAAAAACAACAACAAAAAAAAAAAAACAAACAAAAGAGCTCAGATGTGCAAACAAAATGAATGTAATCCTTGCATAGACCATTTGCAGTATTTCCTCTTTGTGGGTAGTAGGAGGAAACACTGGCTTTGGTTACAGAATTTTGATAATCTTCAGTAAAATCTTATTCATAATCTTACACTTCCTGTATATTGAAAACATGTTTTTGATAATCACAACTCTAGAAAATAGCAAAAGTAATATTCCCAGCACAAGATATACAGATTTACAGTTATATAGTTATCCTCAGTTTTTCTTGACCTGAGACAACAGAATTATATTCAAGGATAAACTGACATACTGTGTATCTAAATCTTTATAATCTGTATCTGTCTCTAAAAATAAGAGGTACTACAAGTTGTTCTATCTCAAAAGACGTTAATTGTGCTATAAATAAATGGAAGGCAATTATTTATATTTATGACATTACTAATTAAAAATAAATAAAGTACAGAATCATTCTGGTGCAATTAAGGTTACCGGTATATATGCTATGGTCACTAGAAGAACAGCAGCAGCACAGAGACAGCCACATTAGCATATGCCAGTTGGAGAGGGACACAGGAAAGGTGAGAGTGCACCTGCGTGAGCATGAAAGAATTGGCAAGGCATCTTGGCTGTGAGAGAACATAATCCGATTCCTGGAAAATATAACTGCGTAGGTTTGCTTTACATAACATTGAGCAAAAAATGGGAGCTGCCTCTATAAGAGTTCAACAATGTATAAAATGTAAATGCCACCCTCCATGAGCAAACAGTGGAAATGGGTATTTAGCTATGAGCACACAAAATTTATCAAGTTTTCAACTAAAATACATTGGAAAAAATGTCCCTTTGCATAATATGCGAAATATGAATAACGAGTTTGGAAAAAAAAAATCAAAGTAGCATCATTGAAAATAACAACCATTTTATTCTAACAGATGGCCAGGTGGCAATATAATGCTTTGTTAACTTTGTAGCAAGGGCACAAAACGTTTTTGCCTTCCTAATCACCTGAAAAAAACACTACTCTCCCTGCCCCAACCCCAGAATCTATGAGTTATTTGTATATCAGTGCTCATCTGCTGGGTAGAATTGTTGTTGTTCACACTTCGTATTACAGTACATTTTATGACAATTAAATGATGACATTTCATTCAGCTACAATAAAGGTATGAAGAGTACTGTAGCAGTTATTGTCCTGCCTAACAATGAATAATGCGATCATTTTCAATGATGTCAGTGTTCTGTTTTTATAGTGTTATTATCTAAAGTACATCTGGTATGGATGTGAAAGGTGATGAGGACATCAGTCCAGATAATGAGGCAGAATCCAACTCTCACTGAAGTCACCAGGACCTCATACATTGATTTTAATATATTTTGGACCAAAAGTATTATGCATAATTCTCTGTACTACAAAATATACAAACAAACTTGGTACAGTTGTAGGTAATTGATAAGAGAAACTGAATAAAGGAACATGAACACTGATTGCAAAGCAAGTTCACTGGGAACTGTGGCTAAATATCTCTGCTAACTTTGGTACATCCCATTTTAAGGGTAAACAATTCTTTAGTTTTCAGTGATGTCAAGATTTGAAGACTTAAAGACTGTGTACCCAAACCTATTAATTTTTAAGAAACACAACCCCAAATGTCTGATTAAACCTCTTTCTCTGTACTGGAAAAAAAAAAAAAAAAGTGAATTAGTACTAAACATAAAATGTTATGTATCTCAAAATATCTGAAAGTTGTGAAATATGTGAAAAATATGCATAATTTCATTTTAAAGGTTTAAAATCAGAACAAACACATGTCAAAAGCAATACAGAACAGCACAAAACATTGCTTCAGGTGTTAAAATGGCCGCTGCACTGGTAACTTTAATTTACACTCTTTTAAAAATGCCATGCTATGAAAAAAGAAAAAAAAGAAAAAAAAAAAAAACAAACACCAAAACCAGATATCCCAAGGTGCGTTGTAGAACCATTCTGGATTTCTGCATCACAGATATAAACTTCTCAAAGATACCAAAAAAATCCCAACAACTTCTAGCAAGACTAGTGATCATTGCTGCCTGTTTTCTTTGTGTAAGCTACAATAAAATTCAACATATAAATACTGGGAATCAATTACATAAAATATATAGGGTATGTATGGTTATAGTTGTAAAATGATGCAATTTAACTATGAAAACTTTTCAGATATTTTAGTTATACTGATGATAAAGTTATTCTACAGTGTCAGAATTTGCCACAGAACTTACTTCCCTGACATAAAGCTGTGTTTCAGACCTGTACTCCCAAAATTAATTAAAAAAAAAGGATAAGAAAACCCACAAAAGATGAAGAAAACAAAACAAAACAAAAAACATTAATAAAGTAGCAAATGGCAAATTTTAAATCTAATATGAAAGGGAACCTGACTCTCTGCCAAGCTGTTGAACATCTATGGGATACAATATGCAGTGAAATGGAATACAAGCTGGTTTGGGATATTAATAATCTCTTCCAAGAAAAACAAATGAGCATATGGAATAGAGAAAGTTCAAAGGGTAAGGGTGTAAAAGAGCACTGCAGTTCTTCATTTACCATGTCTTCTAACATAGCCAAGTAATATCCCTAAGAACCAAACTCCTTCAGTAGTTCCTACCACAGAGACACAAGCTGAAAGTTGTATGACTATTTACTGGTATTTTTGCAGCCCTTCAGTCTACTTTTGTGGTGTCTTTTTTGCATGGATGAAGGGATTATTTTGTGGGGTTTTTTTGAACATATGGAATACCCATATATGTATATACAGACACACAAGGATAAGAATTTATGATGAGAAACTTGCATCACATATTATTCTCAGTGTAAACTTCCTATTATACAGGGGGATTCCTGTGCTATAATTTTTGGAATCTAAATCAAATTTCAGGCCTCAGTGGAAAGTCATACTACTCCAGAAGGCAATGCAAGCCTCCTGCCAGCCCCAGCTGGCCCTTTCCTTTTGCAAATGCACTCTTTCTGTGTGTAGGACAGAAATAGACACAGCGATGGCAGATACATTTATACATTCAAGTGGCTTAAGCTGCGGAAGCAAATAACTGTGGGCAAAATATGTAGGTAATGACCTACAAATTCATCCCTACCACTAAACAAAATTATGGGATGAGAGCTTTCTGCATTTTCTCCTTCACCTGTACTCCTCCAGAAAATTCACTGACTTGAAACAATCTTGCTAGCTGTGTCTGAAATTCATGTTAATAGACTGCAAGTTGTTTTTTCTTATTTAAGCCATGTATTACAGTTTGCTTTTTCAATTTCTGCATTGCTTCAGATTCTGCTATACATGTACCACTAATGAGGAGACAACTTTTTAAATTAAAAGCATTAATAAAATGCTGCTTGTAGATATTTTTAAATTAAAAAAATGTCAAATGTAAATAACCATCTGGGGATCTGAATAGTTATTCCTTTTATTTCAGAAAGCTTCCAGCAAATGAACTATTTCTGGAGAATTAAAGGTATAATACTCTACCAACGCACTGACAGATACTTTATGATATTTGTGCTATATTGATATCTGATACCTTTTTTGATAGTATACACTTTCAAGACACTCATACCCCTGTTATAAAATAACATAATCACACCCACCTGATGCAAATCTCTTCCTATTGGAACTTGTTTGTATTTTCTTTCATGCCCTCCCTTTGAGTGGATACTTAACCATGGCTTGCACAACTGCTTAGCTTAAATGAAACTTGGAAATACCATTCCTTGTGGCCATATTCATCCCTTAGGTCAATCCCTGTGGATGAGGAGAGCCCTAAATGTTCATGTCCAAATTCAGAGAGGTTAAGAGTCCTCGGTTTCCCATTTCCCTTCCTGCATTGGCCCTGGGTAGTGAGGCAAGTGCTGTCCTGGCCCAAGACAATAATATTACACTGATGCATCCTCTTTTCTTCATTACACCAAGTTGCACTGTCCCTTCTGTCCTATTTGACCTTTTGCATGGTGATTTTGACAGTCAAGAGGTAGTTTAATGATTATTATGTATCAGCAACACAGTCAGGCAAAAGCAGTGCTTTCTCTAAAGAGTCATCAATCTAGAGAAATCATTTTGACAATTGAGTTCAAGTATAACAGCCAAAAGGCAAAGACCTAACCTTTTAGAAGTGCCAATTTTAACAAAAACACAATACAGATGAGATGTGTTTCATAAGAGCATATTCAAGTACTAGTAAAATAGAAAAGACAACTAACAATGAATAACAGAAAGGAGAACCTGATATTTGTGATGCAAGAGGGAATGAGAACAGCAGAAAAATCAAAGAAAACAGCTATACAAGATATCAAGGGAAGAAAGATGTAAGATGAATTAATATGCTTATTACAACATCTTCCCCTATTTCCTGGCAGAGACTAATATTATAAGCAAATGAATATAACTGAACAAGTTTGTTACTTACTTGGAGAGGCTTCTCATGAAAAAGCTTTGCCATAGCTAACTTCTTCTGGAAGCTCTCTGAATATGTGGCAAATAGACTGTGCATTTGTATATTTGTATAACAAAATACTAGGTATAACTGAATTACAGCTAAACATGAAAGAAATGTTATAACGATTATACAAATAACACAGTATTTCTAGAGAACATTAACATTATTTAAATAAAATAATAATAAATAAATAAACTACAAAACCATATAGTTCAAAACTTACATGATTCCTCTTGTCTACAATCATAGCAACAATTTTCAGCGTGTCAGGACTCTGACAGCACTAAGAGGTCTTAATTGCCATGACCCGACTGACTGTATGGATTTGGACTCATTTTCCTGCCTCATGTCCAGCCCTGTGTCTGGCCCTGTGCCATTTTTCACCTGTCTGGACACCCTGGATGTCCCCTGGATTTGCCTCATTGCCCGGGCCATCGATGGACCACATTTCCACCACCTGGCTCTTCCCCACGCGGCTCAGCCCCTGTAGGACGGTGCCAGGTGGGTGAGGGCACTGCCCACAGTGGGGTCACCCCATCTTACCTCCCCACTGCACATTGGTGGCTCCCCAGCAGTAAGTCAGTGCCCAACTGTTCGTAGTTTGATTGTGCCAATTTTTTTTTTCAGGAACACTCTTCATCCCAGCCTTCGGATAAGCCCCAGCCGTGCCTAACTAGCCGTCAAAGGCATCTCCCATGAAGCAATAAACACTGAACAGATAATGCCAGATTAATCTGGAGGTGTAGATATTATTGACACAATCACCATAATAAATGTTCCCAGGTGCCTCTAACCTTTTCCGTTAAATGTCTAAGTGATTACCCACCAAAAACTCAGAACTACCATCCTCTCCTGCTTCAGAATTTGTATGTACGAAAGCTTGTCCACACTTTCCAGCTGTTCTGCAGTATAGCACATCCCCTTATTCACACACAGGTAATACATTTAACAGTGTATATTTAATCATGAGTATCAAGGCAGCAACACAACTTTTTTCTTTCTGGGAGAATGACATTTGGTACCAGTATAATGGAAAGAAAATAAATGTGGAATTTTTAAAAAACTGCTTTTTAGTATTATTTTCTGTTTATTAAGAGATTAAATCCAAACAGAACATCACTCTGTCAATTATGAGTTTCCTTTTTGAACAAAGTATGCTTATAAACTCCCTAAGACATCAGGAAGATGTATTTTTTTCCTTATTTAACCTGTGGGTCCCAGCGTATATAGCTACACAATCTTGTCAGAGACTTGTACTAAGTATGCTGGCCTCACACACATACAACAATGACCTGCTGCAAGACATGATTGAACTTGAATTTGCACAAGTTACTCC
The DNA here is from genome assembly GCF_018691265.1 of Tyto alba. Taxonomy (NCBI): domain Eukaryota; kingdom Metazoa; phylum Chordata; class Aves; order Strigiformes; family Tytonidae; genus Tyto; species Tyto alba. The sequence continues at coordinate 9,021,371 of NW_024881261.1, forward strand.
ATTATCACAAGCACCAGCCATTCAACATCAAAGGCACTTTCACTTAGGATTCAATAAACATTTATCTCGAAGAAGAAACTCTACAAGTACATTAATGAGGCATATTAAAGATGCTCAACAGCTAAAATATGAATGAAACTCTCCAGAACTTCAGAACTTTGTTCATTATTATCAAAAGCACATAAGTACCACTTGACAAACTTTTATGTTAGTATTGGGGGATGGTGTCACAGTGTAATTTTTTTGAGCCAAAACATTATTCTAATTTAATCAGACAAAAAAAACCCTATTTATAATTTGGTTCACTATCTTTCATAAACAATTTTATTTTCTTACCTTTTCCCTTTGTTCACTTAATTACTGGATTTTTTTAAGAATGTATGAAGATCAAAAGATGATTTTATGGTACTTTGAGGTGTGAAAATCAAAGACAATCATAAATAAAATATGATAAAAATTATATCTTTTTGCCCTCCAAAAATTAAAATTTTATTTTTTGAGTAAGTTTTTTTCCTGCTTAAAATAAAATTAGTGTTTGGGAACGGTGTGAACTACAAACTGTGTTGGATTCTTCAAAGTAATCACACCCACCTGATGTAAAGCGCAGCAGAGTTAGGTACAGAACAGCTACAATATGAAGTCATTATGCACATTTCACCATACTGTGGCACTTGTGTATCTCAACTTTTTTCAGAGGCTAGAAGTCTTATATACAGTATCATGATGGGGCATAACACTAGATTAGAACAACTCAAGTAATTTTAATGGGCAAAGGTTTTAACCCCACTAAATCAATAGGAAATCTGATAATAGCTTCTATAGGATTTCACTTCTAGCAATTTTATTTGTTAAAAATTTTAGTCTGCCTCCTAGAACATCTAGAAAAAACATTAAATGTAGGTGGAGTTATGCCTGCATGTTCTTTATTTGCTCATTACCCATTTGTGCCACATTATTATTGCAAGCTAGAGAAAGACATACTTTCTGTACACAACATTACATGCTACCTCTTCCCACAAGGCAGAACTAACTGGCAATAACTAATACTTTATTCAGAAGACTGTTTACCTATAGTTTGAAAATCTTCATTGTATCTGATTTCTTTATAACAGTAATGTGAGGGCACTGATGAGTAAATAAAGCTAGCTTTTAAGACGAACTGTGGGGAAAATACTGCCCCAAGTAAAATAGGGAAGAGTTTTCACACAAGAAGAAATGTGTGAACCAAGTCAATGTTTTTCATATGAAATGTAAAATATGCAATTGATTTCCTACAAAAACCACCAACATATTTTTGACAGACTGCAGCTTCAAGTAGGTTCTTCAGATGATGGGTAGCAGTCTAGTAAATACTGTTTTTTAAATTAATTGCATCCCAAAATGCTAATAGAGGGCCAAGTCTCACTGAGGGACCAAGCCTAAAAAGAGCTGAATCTCTGATCAGAGAAACATTTTGTAAATACTTACACTACTTTTCCACCTGGAGGACACTGAGCAATACAGTATGAAAGTGTTGCATGACAACTGCTTGCCTGAGGTCTCCCTCCATCATGAAGAGAAAAGAAAAGCTGGTGTTTTCAGACAGATATATCCTGCAGCTCATGTTGGAAAGACTTAAACAAGAGAAGAAAGGAATTTTAAAAAACAGACAGACAATACTTCCCTCGCTCCTTGAGTGAGAAGTCCCATAAACTATGAATATCTGTACTGGATGTAGAAGTGCTGCAGGATTAAGCAGTAAATAGGCAGTTACAGAGCTTAAGAATTGGGATGCAATGAAAAGTGAAACTGATGCTCAAGCTGGTAGCAGAGAGAGGTTCCTGTAAAATATCTGGATTAGAGAAAGATCCTTCAAAGATAGCGGAAACTTTTCAAAATTATGATATCGGACTGACCTAAGAGAAATGTCAGCAAAATAGGGGGATATAAACTCTTCTTCATAAGTCTTAGCTATGAATGAGAATTTGACACAGGTTGACAGTGATTTTTTGACTGTATCAACTACTAGAAAAACCTATTTACTGCTAGGATGCTAGACTATATTTCTTAATATCCTATTTTGCTAGCAATCCAGCTAAATCACCTTATTTCTTTATGTTAGAAATATATACTTGCCTCTTCCATCAAAAAAGTTTAACCTAAATGAAGCTGCTTACCTTCCACTAAAAGTGAGATTTTCAGCCCATAGATAAATATCTTTGTCAAAATGGTGTTTGGTAATAGCTTCTATGTCATAGTATTATTTCCAATTAATAACAGTCTTGTAAGTAGACATACAAAAAGCAAAAATAAAAGCAAATTGTAGGTGTTTTATTCATTTGCTATTTTCATGCATTTCAATTGGTAAAACAATTTAAAGCAATTTAATAAAGCTGTAATTTAGCTTGTGTCATACTGTGCTAGATCCAAATTTTTAGCCAAAACCACTTTTTAGGCACAAACAACATGAAAAACTAATAGCATATTTAAATACTGATGATGTCCCAACCACTATACTTGAACAACACAAACATCCTAATTTACCACTATGTTCATTTTAACCAGATTTTTGCATTTCAAAGCATTTTTGCTTAAATTGTATGATTTCATATAATTTGTATCAATGATTCAAGATAAAAGGAAAGCCAAAGGTTATATGCAAATTATTAATAATATAAAAGAAGAAAGTATGCTTAAATTATGTTAGCTTAATTGCAGCAAACAAAAAGTAATTCTGAAAGTACTGGAAATATATTGTCCATCTGCAGGACAGATAAATCATCTCTCATAGGATACAGGAATGCAAGAATGATTCACAAAATGCAGTATTCTACCTTTGATAAGAATTCTGCACATGTGCTAAATAGTACTGTTGTATAATATATGTAGGTGTGTTTTTAAAGACCAGTGAAACTGGTTCAGCTGAAGGAGAACCAGAATAAATGCAAAAATATGTATTATAATACCCAATAAAAACCCTGCTGTTTCTGATCTGTGTATGGTTTTTGATTTTAACCTCAAATAAGCTACCTTGCCTTACTTGCCACTCTTAAATAGAAGCCAGTAGAATTTGCACAATTAAAGGGATGTCAGGTCCAGAACAATTAATCCAGCTCAAATCACAAAACTAAAAAATACAAATAGTAGTAAAAGTTAAAAAAAAAAAAAAATACAAGATGGCTGTCAGCCAGTTAGCTGGACATCACAGATAGGAATTTAAGTGGTATAAAAGGCAATGGGCCAGTTTTGACCCTGATTTTCTGGTATCAGATTTTTCAAGTTTTAACCACAGTAAACAACATCAATAACATCAAAAGCTGCATTTATGCATATGAGATTTATAAAGAATAAAGCTGCCACTTAAAAGCCTTTTCAATGGAAAAACAACTAAACTTCTGGATAATTATTACTTGTCTTTACCATCATTTGGGACACAGTTTTGCAGTGAAAGTATAAATACCAGATTCACGTAGATTTTAAAATAGTCTTTAATGAGGCAGTGCAGGTACTGTTACAGCACCATTACAGGTACTCGCTGCTGTAATTTCATATCACCTAGCAGTAGGCAGTCTATGACAAGTTGTGGCTGCCCCCTCCCTGGAAGGGTTCAAGGCCAGGTTGGACGGGGCTTTGAGCAACCTGGTCTAGTGAAAGGTGTCCTTGCCCATGGTTGCAGTGGTCAGACTAGGTGATCTTTAAAGGCTCCTTCCAATCCAAACCATTCTGTGATTCTATGACAAATAAAAATGCTTTTGGTATGTACAAAATACCTCTCCCTGCCTTCAACACAAAGTGGGGTTTTTTAATCATAAGATCATATGGTTAAAAGAGACCTCAGGAGACTGACAAGAGACCACCCAAACCCGTTCAAAGATATATTTATGTCTTCTAATTTCTGTCCTATATTTGCCTATCCCACTCTTAAAGGCTTTCAGTTACAGAGTATCCAGAATCTCTAAACCAATCTATGCCAGAACTACACTACACTAATCTTTATAATTTGTTATTTTTCATTGTGTCAGATGAATGTTCTTTGCTGCAACACAGGTACCTCACTTCTTGTCCTTTCTATGACAGATACAACAAACACATTATTTCGTTCCCTACCTTCAAGGCTTTTATCACATCTCTCCATGCTCTTCTTTTACACTATACATCTACAGACAGCCATACTTTCTAGCCGCTCTCCTCTGAACATTTCCAAATGTTCCATACGCTTTTTGAACTGGAGTGGCAAAACTAGACATGATGCTCCAGTTAAGGCCACAGTCAGTGAAGAACAAGAATTAGATGCCTTAGAGTTAGTACTTCTACCAATGCAAGTCAGTAATATATTCCTTCTTTTGTAACTAGGTTGCTGTTTACTTACATTCAGCTACTGAACTTTTTTAAAACATTGATCAGTTCTGAAGAATTGTAGCACAGTCAGCTTTCTCCTCATGCTGTTTCTGTGAAGATGATTATTTCTACCAGGTAAAAGCTAGTATTCACCAATTTAGATATTCTCTCCAATTTGTAAAGATTATTTTGAAGTCTAATCCTGCCTGCAACACATCTGCAACCCAGCTTCTAGTATGTGCAAATTTAATAGATGTATTCTCTAATTGCATAACTTAGGCCATTAATAAAAACACTGATGAGATCTACAGCTAGGCCTAGTCTTTAAAGTTACCCCGTAATTAATGCAGTTAACTACAGCGAACCTCTAGTTAATACCTTATTTTACTGATAATGAACATCTAAGTATGTTTTTCAGACCAGTATTGCACCTACTCCACAGCTATGTAATCGTTGCAATGCTTCCTTGCCTTACCTATTAAAGAATCATGTGATACACTTTTTAAAGCCTTTATAATGCCAAACTGTACAAGCATCAGATGCTTTCCCATCCATTCAAAAGGACTTTATCCTACCTTGGAAGAAAAGCATATTCTTTCCATGGGATTTGATTCATGAAAACACATCTAGGCTGTTTTTTTTTGTTTTGGTTTGGTTTTTTTGTTCCCTAGGTGCTTACAAACAGCTTAGTTTTTGGTGAAGGATGTTTCTGGGAATTTACTGACCATAATTTTCTGGCTCCCTTTTTCCTCCCTTTCTACTGAAAAGATTTATGTTCGTTGCTTTCTATGAGCTTATACTATACTACATGCTCTAACCAGAGGTGAAACTTGGACATTTCATGCATGGTTGATTTAGTCATTAACAACATTAACAATTTGGACTTGCTTTCCAAGTGAATCAGGAAGAGGACAAGTTCAGGAATATTACTAATGGACACTGTTAAGGTATGAAGTCAAAATGTGGTGTGTCTGATGCTTGCATGCAGGTCACATACACATGGGTATGGTATTTTTGTAACATGCTCTCACTGTTCTGGAAATATTATTCCTTAACTTTGTGAAGGCATAAATCATTATGGTAGGTAAAAAGTAGTGCAGAATCAGTATCGTACATCATGGAACATTCTCAGAAAGCATAAAAGCCTAAGAAATGGGTGATTGGTTTTAATTAAGCTGAAAATGAAGTACATGTGAGATATTTCATACTTCCATAATATATTTTATCAAATATTGAAAGAACCTCTTAAGTATAACATTATAACATTAAAATGACTCTATTTCACAATATGTTTGTATCTCTGATTAGTAGAAATGCACCCAGACAAAAATTAAGAGAGCAATCCAGTGTCCATTTCACTCTCTTTTCCTGCTTAAATGGACAGATACCTAAATAAATTGCCCAAGAACGAACAGAAATATCAGGGAATAAAGCAAAAAGGTCATGAGAATAGGTTCCCTCAATCAATATCAACAGCATCTTTACTGAAAAATATATAAAGAAAACTTATAACCGATTCCATTCTACAGATGGGGAAACTGATGGCCCAGACAGCAAAGCAAAGGCACCCATAACACCAGTAATCAAATGACTGCCTTCCAAACCCAAACTTCAGACTGGGATGTATTATTCCCTGACTGCCTCCTCCAGTAGTATTTCTGACCATGGCTACACAAATATAAAAGACTAAGAAACTACAGCTATTTAGATATGATAAGTTTAACTGGGAAACTGTGATTTTAAGAATGTATGTGAAGCACAGAAAACCAAAAAAGCTTAAGCTACAGGGTTCATTGTAGTTTGATTTTTGTTAATTACATATGGGGCAACTGATTGCTAAAACAGTCTAGAGTAATTTACTGATGTTACAATTTAAATGTCATGGTGTACTCAACCCAATAAATTCCATCCAAAATATCAAATGGTATTCTGTTTTCCAGCAATTACTTGTGTATAAATTGAACAGCATGAATAAAAATAATGGTCTGTTCAAATATTCATATTCCCTATAGTACTTTTGCTACTATACAACTGTCCTAAAATAACATTACATTAATTTTAATTAAATTTTGCATTTCAAAGCATTTTTTCCACACACAGTATGTTTTTATGCAATCTCTGTCAATACATGAAGATAAAAGGAAAGCCAAAGGTTATATGTTAATTATTAATTATCTGTTGAAAATGAACGTAATGAGCTCAGTTTATATCAGGTCACACTAACTCTCAACTATTGTTCATGAACTATCGGAGCAATAAAAACTATAGCTCGAGGAAGGATAAACATTGCATTATTATATCCTTGAGAAAGAATAAGTACCTCTACCTTTTTGAAGACTGTGTTGTACACACATGATTTCTTCTAAAGGCTTTTTTGTTTTGTTTTGTTTTGCTTTTTTCCACCCCCAGGTTCCACTGTTACTTTGTATTTGCAGGTTTCAAGAAATAAGCATAGAAATGCAAATTTTGTTACCAGGAACCTACTATTTCCTTCTACCCAGAGAAAGGGGAGAAGCCTAGAAGGTGCCCAGATGAACTGCACAGCCACCGTTTGTTCAGAGGGATGACACCAAGGAATGTTGGCATGTACAGATATCTACAGAAAGTGGAGTTCTTAATAGTTTCTTGATAGCAACAATACTGACAGTCATGGCACTGAGCACATTCTGCTGAGAGAGTAAACCAATTAATAGTGCAGGCACTGAAAAAATAAGTTGGAGAATTTAACTAATTTCCAGTTGCATTTTAATAGTGGACAAAAAATTGACACAATACTTCAAACACAGGGAAATAGAAACATAAAAAAGAGTCCTGACACTCTGGGCCAATATTCAACACCTGCTCTTTTGTTTTTGTTACGAAAAAAAAGTGAATCATCTGTTTTGGTGCAATCCTCTTTATTTACAAAGAATATATTCACCATATTCAATCCTTTAACACTGTGGAAACAAATCCAAGTGACTTTTCTTCTCGGAAATTTGAAAGAAGTTACCTGGCTTCTTCCCAGGGCCCCACTAAGGATTGCCTTTCTCACTGTCTGCTGCTTCTTCCAGACAGGTAGTTGCTAAACATTCTTCTAATGCTCTTGTGTTTATAACTAGTCCCATGGAAACCTCTCATACCATACAGCTCAAAGGCTCCTCAGGTTCTGTCAAGTGGCCAGTTGACTCAGGCAGTCTTTTTCTTTTTGGCCAGTTTCCTTTTCTCTTAAATAGCCTTAATGTTACCCTCCTGTTATAGTGCTCGAAAGCTTAACCTAGTATACTTGAAAGATTTAACCAGGTTTGTGACAGATAGCAAGAATTAATATAGTCCATTATAACATTAGTATTATCTCCAGCAGTATTTTACACTCATATTTAGAAAGCTCAACTTTGATAATAAATTCTACTGGACAGAATGCTACAACTATTAATTTTAAAGTAATGTTATCAGCACTAATAACTACATCCAATCTTCCTTCTATGCATAGACCCAGGAATCACATAAAATGAAAGTAATTTGTTTTGATTATTGCCTTCTGTGGCTCTTCAGGCTAATGACACTATGCAAATGTAAGAAGGACTTTGGTTATTATGTTAAGAAAAAAGAACTATTTTCTTGTCTTGGTCAAATGTAGATACAATTGAAATACCTAGTTTATGCTTTCCCTCATTTATTTATTTTTTTTTAAGGACAAGAAGTACTGAATTTTTGTGGATTGAATAAACAGACACATCTGTTAGCAAGCTTTCACAAATGCCTTGTGGTAGCTAAAAGTGGGTGTTTTATCTGCACACACATCCTGATCTCCAGTGTCATTTATAGGCACTTGTTTTAAAAAAACATGTTAACATGTACTTACTTTAAGAAAAAAGTGACTAAAGGTACTAGAGGTAGGAAGGACTTTTCATAGCTCAGGTGTGCATCCTTGAATAGCTTATTTGCGTTTGTTTCTGTTCCAAACTTGATCACCAGAAAAGTTGAAGCCAGAAGCCAGCTCTCTACTTCTAACTTACATACTTTTTTCAGCATTAATTAAAAAAAAAAGAGAAAAAAAAAAGTAAAAAAAAAATATATCCTGCCAGTTATCCTGCCAAAGTATATGATAGTACAACCTATATGAGTTCTAAAGGACAACTTCAAGAGACAATATAATGTACAGTATTATATAATGTTCTTCAGTTCTCCTTTGGACAAAATGTTTTTAAGATTAAACCGATAAACTTGTGGAAGGGAAGGTCTGAAAAGGAAACCAGATCATTACTTTTTATCTTACAACATATTTATCCCATGCTTCAAGGTTTCCATTGTGTACCTGTAATGATTTCAAAGGAACGCTTCCACTTGATGCATCACTTGGCTTCTGTTTTTTTCTACCTTCCCAGTGTTTTTCTTAGTATAGTTAATTTCCTCCAGTCTACATACTACTTTAACACTATTCCAACATATCTCTGCCTCTGTAGGCCATGCCATCCCCCTAAAGGGCACAGAACTTTAGAACTGCGTGTGGCCCGAGCAAAACTTGGGTCAACTCTATGCAGTCAGATCCCAGCGAATTCCTACTGAAGATGGCATTTCATAAGCAGAGTTGACACAAGAAAGCTAGGATTACTTCCTGGGGTAAATGCCTCCAGCAGGAGATACACAGCTGTCAATAACTAAGATGGGCTCTTCAATCTCATGCCCCTACTCTTATGATAACTGTTAATGGAGGACTCAACACTGTATGAAGTTTTGAGATATTGCATTAGATCAACTTTGTTTAACTCACTCCACAAAATAATCTTTTCAATATAATATTGAGGATGTCACTGGTAGCATTTAATACTTTTCTTTACAGATAATAAGCATAATGTGAGCAGTCCTAATATAGGAATTGATCAGTTGCTTCCTTTTATTAAGTGACGGTATTTTAAATACAACCTCAATTTTATAAAATTAAAGCAAAGATTAACTCTCAGTATACGAGATTTGACTCACTGGGTTATTTATATCATTAATAATAAGTCAGCCCTCCACAAGTATCAGAGTATATAAGTGAACACTGTAAAAATTGGGTGGGATGAGTTGTTATTTGGAGGTGTCTTGTATACTGACTGCAGAGGGAGTCTTGAGACAAGATCTAGTGTCAACTAACTAGGCATATCATTTGAAAGGTTCATTCAGAGTGGAGCCTAAATTTTAGGTAGGAGAGAATGCCGAAAACATCAGCCTAAAATAATTTCCCCAGTTATCCTCAATAACACTAGATCCACAGTTGAAATAAGCAGTCATAGCTCTACTGATTTCAGAAGAGCTTGAGCAGTATAACAAGTTGAGATTCTGGTCCTATGAATAGCTCCTCTGACTTCAGCAGGATTACTCATACAGTCTATGAATAAGTACATATAGATGTGTAAGATATTTGCTAAGCAACAGACAAGAAGCTACCAAAAAAGAAAAGTGATCTGTGAGGTTAACAACTTTTAAATGTAATTCATATAATCCTGTAGACACCTACACATATGAATAATATTACACATTGGGGTACTTTAATTATACGCATTAGTATTTCTTGGTTTCCTTACATCTACCATTGGTGGTTCCTATAAAACATACAAGTGAACCAAAGTATTCTTTTTGCTCCTTCAGTTGTTCTTCAAGAATACACTGTATTTTATGTGTATTACTATTGCTAAACTACACACGTTGCTTTCCATGAACAATATTACATACACCAAAAGCCATTATTGCCTTTCCTAAAAGGAACATTTTAAAAATGCAAATATCATTACAATAAAAAGTAAAAAAGCTCTAGCTAAAATTCACATATTGTCTATATTCATTAGTACTATCGACATAACTGAACTTTCTTGTTCTTATTAGGGTTACCATAAAAATGAGCCTAAAGCTATTATATGAATTGCTACTGCTATTAAGAAGTAGTCCATTCCAGTTTCATTTGTGTGTTTTTAAGAATCTTTGAATATTCAAGAGAATAAGACTAACGTGATATTAAAATTAAGGTTAGAAAGGTGGGGAGTTTTTTAAATAAACATAAGCTTATGTAATAAAATGAAGCAGTAAGTTGTGTTGCACACACACATTATAAAGCAAGCATTCTCTATAATTCCATGTTTTTATGCTTGTATATGCTACTCTTTCAGACAGGCAAATGGTGCACAGCTGACTGTATAATGAAATGCTATATATAAATATGAAAATTCCAATAAAGGAATGATATTAACCTTTAAAGTTAGGCAAGCACTTTACACATATAATACCATGCTTTCAAACATTTTTACATAAACCTGCAATCATGCATTACTTCGTCATTGCTCAAGAGACTTATAGTGTATTACATGAGGAAATAAGATTCTAAGTCATCTTTTCAAGATATGTAAACTTCCCAGTGTATAATTATAATAATATGTAAAAAAGAGATTCTCATAAGAATAGATGTAAAACTGCATTTTAACTAATCGACTGATCAAGTATACACAAATGTATATTTCAGACTAGATAGAAGGAAAACATTTTGTATGATGAGGGTGGTGAGACACTGGAACAGGCTGCCCAGAGAGGTGGCAGACGCACCATCCCTGGAAACATTCAAGGTCAGGTTGGACACAGATCTGAGCAACCTGATCTAGTTGAAGATGTCCCTGCTCATTGTAGATGGCTTGGACTAGATGACCTTTAAATCTCCCTTCCAACTCAAACCATTCTCTGATTCTACATAATGATACACAAATGTATTGTGTGTGTGTCTATATGGCAGAAGGAACAGTACATCAGTGATTACATGCTTTTGGATTAAAAGTAACAATTCTTCAGAACATCTGGATGAATGAATAGTACAAAGGGTATCTGAGCAGCAACTGCTTTACTTTATGAAGAATAAATACTTTGCCAAACACCTCAGCTAGAAGCTGTGTGGTTTATAATTCCATCTGTATAGGTTTGTTAGTGACCTCAGTGTAATCTTGTCAGCAAAAAGTTCAACACACCATCAATAAGAAAACATTTGGATGCAGATTTTATCTGCAGTGTGGTGCCTTTCAATCAGAAGTAGTTCATGAGACAAAACCTTTGAGCCACTACAAAACTGGCAGGCAACCTATCAAGCTTTTCAGTAAAATGATCTATGAACAGATTCTCTTGTACCCATTCCCAACAGAAGATTGAATGAATACTATAGATATGCAATATGCCAAGACAACAAATAATATTCTCTTCAATTTTCTTATTTAGTAAATCTAGATGATAAATTTTTTTTGTATAAAGAAGGAAAAAAGAGTCAGATTGAAACTTCATGGATGAGCTCTTGGGTGAATTCTGGGTATAAAATGCAAGAGGCCTAACAAATCTTTTGGGAGAAAAAGACAGCTCTCAGTTTTTCATCCAGTGAACTAAGTGAAATTTCACCAAGAAATGTACTGGTAGAAAGATTTGTGAGTCTTTGGAAGAAAAAGTAGGATGACAGATTAAAACCTAGAGTTCATATCTGATCTTTTTATGTAGTGTAAGAGTTCTGAAAATGCTTTGCTGCCCCTAAACTTTGCCATACTTAGAAACTCCTTTAACTTATTTGTCAAAAAAATACATCTTGCCCTTTGTCTACTCCTACATGAATTTCCATGCTTACCTGAAAATGTTACCTTCCTCTGCAAGTAGGAATTTGAGGTTTGGTACCCACAAGAATGTTCTCAATTCCTTCTGGCTTGTTTCTCAAGAAAGACAGTCCTATGAGAATAATGCTTTGGAAATCATCTCATATTCTGTATTATTCCTTTCAAAGATCAAGCTCTCTCAGATGAGCAATATTTCATTATCTTACTTCAACCTTTCTTAAAAACCTTTTTTAAAATGTCACGGATCTATGGGAGGGATGGGTGGGGGAATGTGTCAAGGGATGCCAGGCAGGAGGTTGTTCATGTTCTTCTGCTCAAAGTTGGATTGATCTTTTTGGAACTATGAAATAAAAGAATGATCCTTCCCATTTTCTTGCAATGCAGAAGGTGAGTAACTTTTATGATATAAGGTGAGAGAGAGTCTATCTGCTGTTTCGTGCCCTTTCAGAAGGCAGGAAAGAAGACAGTCTCAGTCAGGAGTTAAAGTATAAATATAGATGTTCAAAATACCTTATCTAAAGTACATCTTAAGAGGCAGTACTATAAGTACGGAAAAAATGAGAACCAAAATTCTCTAATGAAAAAAAAAAAGAGATTATAAAAATGCAAGCAGTTGTCTTGGGGAAAAATTATTTCAACTAAATGAATCGATAGACCAATAAATATAGGAAAAACAAAGTTAAATTCAGTGTTGACAAAAATCAGCTAAAGTCTTTTGGAAGACACTTTATTTATTTATTTTCAGACATATATCTATAATCGTTTCTCAAATGTACATATAACATAGTCTAAATTCAAACGAATTGCTCAGTAAGACTTGGGCAGTGCTCTGAGAAGTGGAAAGCAAATATTTGCTCAATGAGCAATGAATTTGGAAGGAAACTGGAGAGAAAACTCCTAAATTCTTGGGAAAATTGAGACATTCCTACTACACAATGCAAACAGCTTGCTCTTGCTTTGTATTGGATTGAGGCCACACTACATTCAATTTAGAATCAATAATGATCCAATTTAGCTAAGCATTAAAGTCAAAAGACAAAAAAGGACAAAGTTCTGAATTTTCAGGTACATATAGAGGTCTACAAAAACCTCAAAAAATTATTTGCTTGCCTCAACAGCCTATTAAAATTCATTAGTAAAAGAATACAAGAACTGGATAATAAAGTTGTTCTTCCTCTAAGGGAAAACGTACTGGGATGAACAATAAATGGATGCATAGCTATTAACAGCATGCTTTTTCATATTTGTTTATTTTCTTGTTATATTTCACTTCTTACTCTAGCTTCTGTCCATGTTGAAAGTAACACCCAAAGAGTCAAACATTCCTGTCTTTCAAGAATGAGAGATGGAAAGCTCATCCGCTAAATGGGCTCTAAAAGTAGGTACTTCATAATTCTTTTCAACAATAGATTGCCTTCTAATTGTATGTTATTCATAGAAATAACATTCATGCAAATAATATTAATACAAAATATGCTACCTATAAAAACAAGTTCTCTGATTTAAAGGAACATATTACGTGGAACGTTATTGAAAACTGGTATTTGACATGAACTGCTGCTAATGTTCAATAGCAGATTGAAAATAAGATTTGCTAAAACGTTTACAATTCATAATGCTACCACACTCTAGGTGCTGTTTCCCACTTCATTTCAAATAGGAAGAAATATATACTCATGTAATTTTGAATTTAAACAAGGAAGTTTTCTGAATGAGTCAACTAAGTTTCTCTAGTTATATTCAAGGAAAACCAGGGATCAGAACTGAAGCATGGACCTCTGAGAGTTTTAGTCCAAGTGCCAAGTATTTCTTTGTATTTTGCTCTTCCAAAGAAGTTGTTTTATGTTTTTGTTGTATTTAACAGTCACCTTATATGAGATTTCACACAGTCTTAGAAATGCTTTTGATAGCCTTAGGAAAATAATACTTGGAAAGCTTTAAAAACTTTTAATATGATGTGTTCTTTATAGGATGATGCCTACAGACCACATTAAAAATACTGTGTTTCAAGCATCTAGGACAGTAACCATGGAAAACAGACCAGACCCCCTAGATCTATAAACTCATATGTTCATGTTTAAGAACAAATGTGTCAACAAAACCACCTTAACAGGTGAAATGAAATCAAAAATTGCTTCATTCCATCATAATACAATTTTGCACAGAACTATTGATGAGTTAAGTATTGAGACAAATTCAAATGAAATACTAAGTTGAATAGAATACTGTAGTCTAAAGTAATTTTCATCTGTATTTTGCAATTAATAACAAACATATGAGCACTTGCCCTTAGAGGGAGAATATGCTTAATAATATTCATCCAAATTAAAAAACACCTAAACGAAATAATTACTGTAATATACATTTTCCTTTGTACCACCAGTTCAAAGCTAAACCTGGGCATTAGTATGCTATGATTTCAGTGAAGGAAAACTATAAGTGCTAGTTACCCACCACATTTAAAGCATATATAAATTCACTGTAGATCTACAGTAAAAAAAAAAAAAAAAAAAAAAAAAAAAAGGTTATTTAAACACTCATAGTGCCAGTATGCTAAGAAAAAATAATAAAAATAATTAACTAGAGAAAGACTTGGCTTTTTACATCTAGATTACAGCACCGTTAAGTAAGTGTTATCAGGACTAGAAACTTCAAGAGGAAAAAATCACTGTCTAAAAAGTATACATCTCTATTATGAGAACAAAATGAAATATGACAACTATTGGCATACATGATCTGAATCATGCTACATACATGTAGCAGTATACATAACCTAAATTTAATCTCACCTAAGTATAATCATTTGTTAAAGAGGTAAGAACAAATATTTGGGCCAAATTTTCCAACACATCTACAACAATTTAGTCAACAAAATAATAAGCTGACTTTATGTATGAGTATTTATTGAAAAGCTTCAGTTGTGCCATGGTTTTAATGACAAAACTACAGATATTAATAGATATAGAATTTTGCTTAGCATAAAAAGAAAATTATATACAAAAAAGAGAGAATTAAAAAAGAGGAAAGTATAAACTTTGCAGAGAGGGTTGTTTCCTCCTCTGTGTTCCAATGACTATTAATAACAACACAGCCAAAGTCACAGCATCAAACAGCTTCCTAGAAAGTCTGAGATGCTACACTATAATCCTCTGTGTTCAATCAATTTACCAATGTTTTTCCACTACAATTTTGAGACTATCAAGGCTATTGGGATGCATTAAACAGTATAACCAACCAGTCAAAAGATGTGATTATCTCTCTGTATTCAGTGTTGGTGCAGTCTCACCTTGAATACTGTGTGCAGTTCTGGGGCCCACAATTTAAGAAGGTTGTGAAGGTCCTTGAATGTGTCCAGAGGAGGGCGACCAAGCTGGTGAAAGTGCTGGAAGGCATGTCCTGTGAGGAGCGCTAAGGACTTTGGACCTGTCTAGTTTGAAGAAAAGGGGCCTGAGGGGTGACCTCATTGCTCTCTACAGCTTCCTGAGGAGGGAGGTGCTGAGCTCTTCTCCCTGGTATGCAGTGGTAGGACACATGGAAATGGCTCAAAGCTGCCTCAAGGGAGGTTCAGACGTGACATTAGGAAGCATTTGTTTGCTGAGAAGTTAGTCAAACACTGGAATGGGCTTCCCAGAGAGGTGGTTGATACTCCAGGCCTGTCAGTGTTTAAGAGGCATTTGGACGATGCCCTTAATATCATGCTTTAACTTTTGGTCAGCCCTGAAGTGGTCAGGCTAGATGACCTTTGTAGATCCTTTTCAACTGCAATATTCCAATCTATTATATTCTAAATATTCCACCATAAAGAATATTTAACTTTCTGCAACCTATTGCTGAAATTTCTTTAATTTTTGACAGGAGGAAGAAGCAAAGATTTCTTTTTCAGTATAAAAATCCCAGGGTAAATAAAAATGTTTAGAGGGACATTTAAATTGTGTACACAGGAGAAAGTGGAAGTGTGATTGTTCATCAAAGCTCTCAATTTATTCTGAAAGGTAAAGCTACTACAATAATCTTAAAGTTATTGATACCTCTCTCCGTCGAGAAGCCCAACAGGTTTGTTTGATTTTCCAAACGACAGCAGCTACCAGCAGTAAGGATAAGAAACAACTGTAATTACAAAAAAAAAAAATAAAAAATAATTGTAGCATAACAGTCTGAAAAAAACTTGTATTTTCAGGGTGTCAAAGGTAACAAAAATACATTTAATAGTGGGAAAACCCCACAAAAGTAGAGGAAAACTAAACTACCAGGATGACAAAGACAGTCAACCATCCACATTCAGAGTCAAAAGAGAATGCACATTTCTGATGCTGTGGTTGTCTCCGTAAAATGTTCTTACTGTGGCCATTAGCACAGGATAAGCTCCATTACAATCGTCCACATACCCACAACAGTCTCAACATACATGCACTGCATGTTCCACATTTAGGAGGTGGAAAAAGAGGGGGAACTACAAAAAAAAAAAAAAAATACCAATTTATACTTCTTTCAGTTTGTGAATTATGAATAATTTGCTGGAATGCAGGAATGATAACTATGCAGGGAGAATAATTAAATCGAGGAACCAGGTTTGAACATTACAAAAGGTCTGTTTTATCAAATTGAGTATTTCTGTGGTGAGTTGCCCAGGGAAAACATCCCAGAGAACATTATCATGTTACAGTCCCAAAGACAGAACAGAAGAAGAAAAAAAAAATCAAACTATTAAATTTCTGTAGTTCACAGCCAGAGCATATGCCTTCTCTCTTGCTCCAATATTTTTGTGTTTGTAACATTTAATCCATAAAGTATTTTAGTAGAAAGATCATTGAACTCTCAACCTCTTTTAGTGAATTTTGAATACTGAAAAAAAACTTCCAAAGTTGACACCTAATATAAACAGTCAGAAGATCTTTTAATTTTTCAGAGAGATTTTTATAAAAGTATGTGGATTTTCTAGCTGTGTGAAGAGCTTTCAGTCATGTTAGCACATCTGCTGTACACAGTGTTTTCAATTAATACAACACTGTAACTATTAAATTATACTAGTCATCTGTATTTTTTTTTTTTGCCAAAAAGCTCTAAAATGTATTTTTTAACTAATACAGGAAATAGCAAGAATTCCCTGAAGTAGTATAGTTCAGAGGAATACTGTGTAGAAATGCAAAATAGAATCATTACCCATGCAGTAACACCAATGCTTTCCTGTATCATGCTGTAAACAGAACTGAAATTACGACCTAGAAGATACATCTCCAGAAGTAACAGCTCAGGGCATTCAATTTTTATCCATAATATGGACACTATTAGAAACCTGTTTATAGCAACTACAGTTTAATGTCACTATTAAGGTAATGGAATTAAAGTGCCCAATCATTCTTTGGTCTGCAAGCAAGAAAAGCAGCTGTACCACCAAATATTTGACAGCAAAAAGTGCCATTGCTCTGAGTATGTTCAAAAATCAGTGTCCTTAACACAAGTTTTCCTTGATGGTTAAAGTAATACAAATCAATATGGCTTTCTATCAGCATCTTATTCATTTAAAACTCTTTTCACGACATGGTTTCAAAATTCTTTTTTATCAGCTTCTTCTTTGAACACCCTTGTGAAAGCCTGCCAGAGTGAGGCCAAGTTTGAAGGACAAAAGTATCAAATATATAAAGTGGTTTGGACATAGGATGCTCAGTTAAAATTAGCAGCTTGTTTATTTACTTAAGACACTTAATTCTGTCTGTTTAGCTCCAAGAAGGCTGATTGTTCTGAACCTGAAAGGAAAAAATTGTGAAAGAATCTGGTTCTAAATGCAGAGTTTAACATTCCTCTTAACATCTGACGTCAACCACCATTTTCTTAGCAGTTTCTTAATGCTATTTGGGACTTAGGGATTTTTATGGAAAGCAATGTATGTTCTTCTCTCCTTATAAGGCCATTTTAAATACTGCATTGAACTTTTATTGGTTCTTGGCACAGATCCTTTGAAAAACAAAGGTGTTTGGAGTTTTGATTGCTTCTGATCAATGGATCAGAACAGTTCAGCATATCTAAGAACTATTCTGCCAATAGAAAATTGTTGGAAGAGTTAACGATCTGTAATAAAAGGATGTGAGAGGGCAAGTGCTGGTCCAAGAACCTCAGGGAATTCAGAAGAGAAATAGTCTTACACTTTAACGAATCTCAGTGTAAATCATCTGTCTACATGGGTCTTCGCTGAAAGGAACTAACACAGTAAGAACATTTTAATTGATACACCAATTTATTAACACAGTATTTCTTACTAATAGAGTTTCTCTTAAAATGTTTTTACAGCAAAATATCGAAGTAGCACAAAGAATGTTATGACAGAAACTGATCATCAGGATATGTTCACGGTTTTGTCTAATGCATCACTCCAGTTGATGCACTGATTTCACTTTTTAAAATTTGTCTTTGGCTGTCTCCCTTCCTCCCGTCTCCTTTGAAAGCAAGTACAAGTTGATTGTGAATGTATACTTGGTGTCTAAGGAAATGCAGAACAAAAAAAAAAAAAACCAAAAAAAAAAAAACAAAAAACACTGATGACTAGAATAAATCCATTTTTCCATTTTTTCAGCAAAGTATTTTAAGTTTTTTAAACCAATAGCTGCTTACAAATACTATTGCCCAGTTTCCCCCACCATATACTGTGCTGTCTAGCTCTTAACTGCAACAGATGCTTAGGGACAACAACAGAGTGCTGACATGCTGCTATAAATTAGCATACTGTGCATGAAGTAAGGGTAAGCCTTCTCATTCACTATTCTCCTCTTCTATAGTCCTTCCAAAAAAACTAAATTAGGGAAACATCAGCAACTCTGTTTAAAATTATGAATCCAAAGTTCCTGGAATTTGAAAAATATTAGTACATTCAAGAAAGCTGGACACAAGAAACTAAGAGAGCCTTACACTGTGTGACTGCTTCATTATGATCAGGAACTGGATGTCTTTCCTTAGAAAATTCGCTTTTATTAATTTTTTGAACAACTCTGTTAAGCTAGAGGAAGAAAAAAAATTGAAAGTTCTGGCTGAAAAACTTCAAACTGCTTCTCTGCTCTGTACTTCAACGGAGCTGGGTCATGCACTGAAGCTTCCTGTCATCAGTCAAACATTGTTTAGTTTATGTGCAAAGTCAAAATCAGAAATGAGTGTTTCAAAGACACACCCATAAAATAATATAAAACACTGGAAATTACAGTATTGATAATGTGAAATGTTTACTTAATACTTTTGTATGATCTTTTCTTGGTAAGTAAACAAGAAATATTTTACTTTCTTCTCTGTTTTTTTTTTTTTTTTTAAAAATATAATCAGAATGGAAAAAAATATCAAAATTCATCTTAACAAAGAGAAGACAGACATGGGAAATAGATTTTGTCAAACTAACCTGGTTCCAGGCTGGGATGAGATAATAGCCTTGGTATATTTAGGGCAATAAAAATTAAAGCTGACTGCAATGTTCAGTGACTTGGCAATAAAATAAGAGAATGAAATTCAGTGCCAATGAACTGAAGGCAATGTGCACAAGAAAAAAGCAAAACTCTCTAGCTACAAATACACAATGATATGTTCTAAATTAGCAATTACCACTCAAGAAAATGGTCTTGAAGTCATTGCAGATAGTTCTTTGAACGTATCAACTGAATGTTTAGTGGCAGTCAAAACAGCAAATAGGATGTTAGGAGAGATTAGAAAAGATATAAAGAACGAAACAGAAAGCATTGGGATGCCAGTGCATAAATCTGTAATATGTCTGTATCTTGAAGCACCCATCACCTCATCTCAAAAACACTAAGTTGAACTTAAAAGATATAAAGGAGTACAGTCACTTGGCTAGAGGAATGGAATGGTAAGGAGGACAAAGTAATCAGTGTGCCAATTTGTTAATTGTACCTATTTCAGCAATTTTTATTTATTTGTTTTTAAACACAATCACTGCTAAGATGTATTTATGAGGACAAGGAATCCAGGCCTCATTTACAGAGAAAAAGTTATACATTCCCTTTGGAATGAAGCAATTCCCAAAATAATTTAGAGATCAGTGTGAATAACCAACTCAGTATAAATTGCTGCTGGGATGCTGAAACAAAAAGGGTTAAAACAACCTTAAATACTCAGGTGCAAAGTAGTAAGCAGCAGTTGGGAGATTAATTTCTCTCTCTACAAGGTATTGCCAAAAGAGATACTATCAGACTTGTTCTTGAAATTCTGATATTTGCATTATTTTAAAGGAAGTTGGGAACATGGAGAGAATAGAGAGAAGAATCACAAAAAAATATTCAAAGGTCGGAGAAAATACTTTACTGACAGTGATTTAACAAGCTTGATTATTTCACTTTTCAAAAAAAAACGAGTGGTGACTTGCCTACACTGAGCATAAATTTCCATGAGTAGAAAATACAAAGGTTCTCATTCATCCAGCACAGAAATGCATGGTAAGAAACAATGGCTGGAAGCAAACACATCTGAATTAAACTTAGACATTATTATGATTTACTTTCTATATTGTAAAATAATGTTACATATACTGAAAAGATTTTACCATGCTGCAGTGATGAGATAATCTAAGATACAGAAAATGGATGGATAGTAAACAGGGAGTACAAAAAAATAAATGTGTTTACACTAACTCTTCCACATGGTCATAGATTTGGTCCACCATTTCTGACTCTAGTTGAGACTCTGAATGACATCCGAACAAACAGATAGATGCCTTTGCAATGCAGATGTCTTATGAAACGCTGACCCAGAGTACAGAGCAAATGACTTTCTGCACTTATGAATGTAAATCTTTCCAATAAGACAATTATCATGCTAAGACAGACTTAAAACCACAGCAGCTCAAGCACTATCAGGATTTTGTTGTCTCTAGAACAAAGAAATGATCTGCCAGAAGATAATGACATAGCTTTGCAGTATTGCCCCTTCAAACCATGTGGAACAAAATAAGAGGAAACACTGAAAAAGCATGTTGGAAACCAAGCAATTCATCACCAGTGGTGTGTATTATAGACCAATTGAAAGCTATTGTCTTAATACTAAGTAACAGACAATGAACAATTAGAGAATGGATGAACTGAAGAGGAAGAAGCCTTGAACATATGTAATTGATGTTCAGTGCAGAGGAAAGTGACCAAGGACTGGCTGCAAGAGAACAACAGAGTCTAAGAGTAAGGTCTAGGCTAGACATGACCTTCCCAGAAGGGCTCTGGGTAGTATGAAAAGAGAAATACTGATTGAATAGAACACAGAAAAGGAAAAGTGCAAGGAATAATTACTGCCTGCATAACTATTTTTGCAATGTACAGAGTAAAATTTTAATTTAAAGAGCTCATATTTAGCCATTTTCTCTGTGTGTGTTTAGAAGGCAGATTGAACACTGTAAAGGGAATTAATGTGTGTTGATGTTTGCTATGTGCAAATTAAAATGAAAGCTGTGGATCATCTTTAAAGAAACTCAAATTACAGAGATAAATACAGGGGAAAATCTGTGAAATGTAATGGTCAGCGTGGTTGGACTAGATGAACTAATGACAAGTTTGTGCCTTAAGCTCTATGATTGCATTATAAACACACTATAGAAATCCTCTTTTTTTTTTTTTTTCATTGCATATTAATGCCTATAAATAAGTTATATATTGTATCAAAAGAATACTTGCATTAAAATGAAATAATTTACTTATTTTTGCAGTGATGTAAAAGGAACTATTTCATGAATTAAATATAAGTATTTTAAGGACCTATAATGTAAACGGAAGGTAAACAGAACAAAACAAAATGCTCCATCCTTTACTGTTTCTTTTCTCATTCTTTTCTTATTTAACATGCAAAGAGAAATTAAAATGTCCCAAAATGTAGGTAAATATTCATGCATGAATAAATGCTGTTTCTATGATTTTACTTAAACAATTAATTTGCATAATAATTTAGTATAAATTTCCAAACAGGATGAAAGCAAACATATTTTCAAACTTTACCTTAAATCTATTATACTTTTAATTCTATTAAAATTAAAAACTATGTGGGATTCTACTTCAAGCACCCACTGCATTTACTCATCTTGTGACAGAGGACAAAGTCCAGCAGCTCTGCACAGCTGAGGGTGGTGCCGACTCCCTCAGCTCTGCTATCACCGGTTAAGCCCACCTTGGGAGCAGCGGATCTGTGCAGCAGTTTGTCCAGACCGTTCTAATAACTCACAGGAAAACTGATGGTCTGTTAGCTTGACCACAGCATCACACCATCATTGTCATACTGTCACCGTGCTCAAACACGTGGCAGAAATGTCCTTAGATTCTGAGGGGAACGCCTGCATTGCTGGTTTAGTGTGGACCGGGAGCGGGCTTTTGAGCAACTCCTCAGATCGTTACCACTGCTGTGCTTTGGCTTAGACTGTGGAGCAGTCTTGGAGCTCCTGATGCAGAAGCTGAACTGGAGCATATGCAACATACACTCCAGACACAAATAGTCTTTAGTCTGTGGAACTTAATTTGAGCGAGTTGAAAGCAAAAATAATTTATCAGATGTACATAGTGCGTATGTCAGGTCCTCAGCACCATTTTACTCAACAGACAATCTCTTATTTGCTTACTGAGACGTAAGCATCCAAAGATTGCTTTCATAAAGTTATTTAGGTGCATAGCAGTCTCACTGACTGCCCACATGTGTATACTTACACATATTTCAAAAGCTCCTTTTTGAAAGTATGAGTTGGGCCACCAGGCAACTATTGCTTAATTAATTGAACCTTGCTGTGCTGAGTGAGACAACAGTTAAATATCCTTCTAGATCCAGAAACTCCTTGTCTGTTTATCTCACTTTCTTTGCCAAGAGCACAAAAATGTATACTTCACTAAACAGCAATCTTAACAGTAACCCACACTGTATTAATGTTTCTCCTTCATACTACCATATTTTCAAACATGAACAAGAAATAATAGTATTCAGTAAAAAAAAAATGACAAAAATCTTTAACGTAGATAACATGCAAAGAAAACAAGTCTAATATCTAAGCTAATGTTTTTAAATTAGTACTGAAAATGTTTCTTAAGAGATCATGTATACTGTTTTTCTAAGAACTGTTTTTCTGACATATTATTTACTATCTTTTTATTGGCAAATAGAGCACATTTTAATTGATGTGTTATAAAGCAAGCACAATTCTAAAATAAAAATAATTGAACAATTATTTTTCTAAACCCATGACTTCAAATAGCAATTATTGTCCCAGCAATTTACTTGACAAGAACATTGTGTTTATGATTATGATGTGCTAGGTTCAGCCATCCTTACTTGTGTTAACTAATATACATGACAAGCAGCTCCAAAGATTTCAACAGGATTATCTGAAGTAGGAAGCATTGTAAACATAATATTAGGAGTCTGATACGTATGAGAGCAGTATAAAATCTTTTATGTTTTTAATGGTTAATTAAATTGCTCTGAATCACACAGTTTTACACTGTTATAAATAAGAATATTTCAATGATTAGCAATTTTGAATGACTCTGTGAATGAAGTGTTACAGTTCTAAATTAAAATGTCTAAAGACTTGGAGGAAAGTAGTCTTGGCTAGCAATGGAGTAGGATGTGCAGCTTCCAGTCTGTGGTAATGTAGTGTGTGGGGTCAGGGAAATAAATCTTGGCTGACCCTGCAGGGCCAAGACACATCAGCCAGTAGAGCTTGTTTCCTGGTCTAAAAGAGCTCTGGCTGCCATAGCCAGGGAAACACACTGCCTACCAAGGCAGCATTGCCATCCAGGTGGCTCAGGAACGTCCTCTTACTCTTGCTAGTCATGAGAAATGCTACCAACACCAGTAGCCCCATCCACGGGCTGCACCCCACACTCAATCTTCTGGAACCGATCAGCTAATAGCTACAATATTTCCCTCTTCAACTACCTATATTTTATTGTTGAACATACTTAAATATGGAAGGGTTCTCTTCCATCAGCCTAGATCTATGTCCTATTCCGAGCCAGATTTTTCCTGCCCCTGTTGTTTTAACAAAGCAATAGATCCTGAGCTCCAACTTTTCTCCCACAGTTTCTCCATGAAATAAAGGAACCCAAGGGAAATTTAATTCAACTGTGAACCTTCAAATTGAAAAGCCATACAAAGGGTTCAAGCCCTCAGTTCCTGCTTCCCGAACTGTAAACTGAAAGAAATGCCTGAATAAAAAGTAAATTATCTATGGTGGTATTTAAAACTTCAAGTATTACCAAAAATCATTTAAATGCAAATTTGTATTTATTTATTTGTGTCTCAAATGGAATTCACACAAGTTAAGCAACACTTTTCAAGTTCATTTGAAACTAATTACATGGATAATTCTTCTTATCCAGATGACAGTGATTAAAATGCTATTTTTGGATGCAGTTCTGAAAATCTGTATATTCCCATAAATAAATCTTGTGTGAAGTGTCTCATGAAAGTCACATAATTGCTCCTAAAATTTACTTCTCGCATGTCTACAACTACCAACCTTATAAAAAAAAGAGTAACTGTTAAAAAGAAATATATATGGCCTTCTACTAATCTGATCCTCCCAGGCAGAACCTTATGTTTGGTAAGAATGCAAGGTAAAGGATATCCACATCTGATTTGTTTTACTGTGTCACGGTTGATTAACAGGAACAGCATCTGCACAGAGATGCAGTTCATAAAATTACTGACCAAGGTTTTAAAAGATTTACAAACATTACAAGGGCATAATGGGAATACCTCAGCTCATAGATTAAAAAATACATTCAAATATGGACAATCAGCTGAAAGCATTTTTCTTTAATATATGCAAAACTTCCTAAAGATGGCAGTAGAAAATCTGTATACATTTTTCTGCGGTTCACACAGCAAAGTAATTGCCATGAACAGCTCCGCAGGTATAGAGAACACTAACACATAGTTATTTCTAAGGCAAGAAAAAGCTGACTGTATCTAATAGGGATCAGAATTTAGAATAAACTCAACTGTTAAATGGTATAAGTTTTTCTATTTATTTGAGTATTTAACATGTGTTAAAAAAAAAAAAAAAAAAAAGAAAAAAAGAGGAAACCCTAAAGAATAGGTTTCAATGATCTCAGACTCCTGAATTTGAACATAGTGTTCTTCAGTGACAGCCTAACACCTACCAAGTATTGTCAGTGCAGACTCAAGTTGTACTCCAAGGAAATGTCAAACCTTTGCAAAGATTTCCACCTTATATCAGAGCAGTCCTTTTAACCGAGGAGAACAGATCACATCTATAAAAAATTTCCTACCCTGGTGCAGGAAAATACTACAATTATTACTTCTATAACACCTGTCTCAGAATCGCACACAAACATTTCTGCTTGGAAACAGATGTAACTGGTACCTATCTCATTTAGAATAAAATAAAAGAACGGAGGCTGAGATGGAGCCATGGACAGAGTGGTTGGGCTGAGTAAAAATTCAGTTCAGAAACTATATGTCAACACATTCTCTGTCCCTGGTCGATGAGACATTGATCATTGACAATCCTAAGCTTTATAAATGAAACATGTTCAGAGACAATGGGCTAGGGGGTACTTTACTCCCACATAATAAATTCCTATTTTTCTCTATGTTAGAATCAGAGATTAGATGTTTTTATGAAGCAAAGAGAAGTTTGGCAGATCAGAGTAACACATTTTTCTACAGAATTTCATCTCCCACAGAGTAGATGGATATGAAGATGAAAATTATTTCTATCTTGGAGGACTATGATTGACTATGGCAGGAAGATTATAAAGGAATTCCTCAGAAAGGATCTTATTCCCTGGTCCTATTGAGAAAAATACCTGGAAAACACAGGGATATTGTAACTTATTTTACAGAAAAGAGCCCTACTAAAATCTCATAAACAGCCTAGCTTTAAAGATATCACATAACAGCATCATGACACTGGCCACTGCAGGAGGCAATTCAGATGTGAGCAAAAATTTTTAAGTGATTTTTTTTTTTTTTTTTTAATGGCAGATAGTGCTTAAACCTCAGAACTTGACGTAACATTTTTGAATCAGTAGTACTCAGGCAGGCATGGAATTTCATATCTGCAGCAGTATCTGATCCAAACATCATTTTTTTAGTGTACAACCTGTGTTACTGCTATATCTTAAAAATTATTCAAAGTAAAGCCCCTTTAAAAAATCACCTCCTATAAGGCTATATGCTCAATCTTCTGAAATCCCAAATCAAACAATTTATTCCAGCTCCACAAAGGTAGCACTACCTTTGAGGTGCTTCCTGAACAACTCTAACCTGTGATCATGAGATGATACCACTGATTCTCTGCAGCTGGATTCTGTTCCATAGGTACTATTTTTTTTTTCCTTTTTTGAGGAATTCTCATTAGCTAACTTTCACACCATCTCTAGCTGCCCAGCCAAACAACAACCAAAAAGTAAGGACATTTGTGATCCATGCTCACTATTACTTCCACAAGGTGAGTCTAAAATATCCCAATGACACTATTTCCCAAAATATCTAAGTGTGCACCACAGCCACCTAGACCACTTATGTATGTACACAGCGACTCTGTTAAATAAATAAATAAATAAATAAAATTAATTATACCTGTATGAAATATATGTGACTATATATTTTATATATATAAAATTATGTAGGTATTATGGGAGAAGAATGGAGTTATAGAATGTGATTATTTTACTGCTTAGATAAATAGCAATATAAATAACAATAATCAACTTAAAGTCTATGAGCTGCCTCTACTCAAGTACTTCTACCCATAACACCTACACTGAGTGGGGCAGCACAGTATTCATGGCAAGTATTCAGGGACTGATTCACCCCAATACCAACACGTAGTAGCACAACGCATGCCTGCGTATACAACAAATTCTAAACAAAGGATTAGATGCATAGGCTGAGATGCTCCAGCTGTTTTGCATGTAGAGTGTAACTTGTTTTGGAAGCAATGTAGATTTATTACAGTAAAAGATCCTTGTTGCCTTTAGGTGGCCCACTGGCCTTGGTAAATGCTTTTGATGGTAGCAGCCTTTGTTTTGAGACTGGTTTTGGCAGCAGAGATCTGCAGCACTGCAGAGAAGCCAAAATAAAGGTCATGGGCAAATTAAAGTGGTAACCCTGTGCCATGGAGCTTTCTGACTAGTTTCCACAGGACCACTGAGTGATTGAAGTTAAGGGAAATACATGAAAGGGAAATGAGCCTTAAAAAAAACAGTATACTGCTGAAAGTACATTGTAAGAAGTCTCTAGAGGAACACATTTAAAAATGCTATTAAAAATGCAACCAAAATAATTTTGCTGAGGACGAAGAGCAAAATTAAACAAAATAATAAACTAAGACTTCAATAACGCTGTTAATAAAGCTTTGTAATTTAAGCTCTGAATGCATAACTGAAAACAGGGAGATTGAAGTATCAATGGTATCTACTGCATTTTATATACAATATATTATAAAATAAGCAGCATCAATAAAATATCAATATAAAACATATTAGTTTATTAGTAAGAACAGCTACCACATCCCTGTAAAATCATTTATTAATATATATTGAATGTAGAAAACCAACTTAATCCTTCATTTCCTGAGGCATAAACTCCAAATCCTATAATAGTTTAAAATTATCTCTGACAACTGCCCCTACAAAGCCTGGGTTTATTGGTCTTTGCTGTGCAAGGAGACATCAAAAAACTTCTTGACGGTAAGGAAGAACAAAATGTGTTTGAGCAGGGATTTTGTTACTTGCAAGAAAATGATCATAAAAAAAAAACTATTTATTTTTTCATTAAGTACGTGTGCTGAAATGTTATAGAGAATGTAAGGGGTTTTTAAATAACTTTATTAAAGAAAATAATTATTAAAAAGTAACTATACAATGTACAGATGCACACATACATACTTTATATTTTCCTACATACATAATTCATGCTTATATATACATAAACCTGTCTTTTCATATTAAATATATCACAAGCTATACCACAAGTTACTATAGTAATGTATGAATGAATGATCAATTATGCAAACAGCCTTCACATATAACTAAAAAGGGAAAACGGATATAGTGCTCATCAGGACACTATCCAGAAGACCAACATTCACATTTCATTCTGCTAATACAATATCAAACAGAAGTGAACCATTTAAAAGGACTCTGAAATATATTATGCAATAAAGCTTTAGATATGAACTTTAACTTTCGTCAGTTCTTCCTTTCACCTCTTTGAAGCAGCAAATAAAGAAGATTTACAATCAAAGGGGCTTAATCTAACATAAACTGAAATTAATCTCCATAGAATAAATAGAACGTCACACCCATAAAGCGTGATTATGTTTCTTTTACTCATGGAGAAGACTTTCATATTTCATATCATTTTATGGGTTTGCCCTTCATGGGTGAAATACTCTATATTTCTCTCAACAAGTGACATTGCACATAAAAATCCCAGATCTAAAGAGGAAAAAAAATAATCTATGTCTATGAAGTTTGCATACAAATTATGAAATACAGAATTTAGTATTTTCTGCAGTAACTTTCAAGAGGAATTAGAAATTGAACAATTGTATTTATTATAAAATACTTGTGCTTTCATTTCAGCTTTTTTGCAGTGATTTTTCTGATTTATGTTAATTTAAGATTTAAAATTCAGGGGGAAAAAAAAAAGAGTAATTTATTCTAATCATTTCAGCAGCCTATCAAACCAAAAGATTCACATTATTTCAAGAATTTTTATGTTTCCCCTCATTCTTTTCTTTCACTGCACTGTTTCTCTAGTGCAGATGTTATCCTTGTATAATAAATCACAGAAATATAAAATACTTTTAGAGAGCCATCAAGCCACGTCAGCATTATTTGACGTATTAGACTCAAATATAATCAAGAAATTTAATAGATTTCTAAAGAACTTTACCCTTCATTATGTAATATTTCCAATATTTTTTCCAAATAGACAAATATATTTGAAGCGGTAGGAGTAAAAAAAGTCATAACTCTGCTTATTAATTCTTATTAACATGAAATTTTCTTTAAGACAGAGTAAGGCTTTTTAGATTTCCAAGCCAAAGAAGCACCATTATTGTTCTGTAATTGTGTTCTATAAAGAATGCAAACCCCCTTATTCCCCTCAACCTGATATTTAGAACTTTGACTGAAAAGACTCAGGACAGGGAAGGAAAGAAATATAATTTTGAAACTGTAGACTGTTTTCCTAAAATATCACAAAAAATTATTGAAAACATAAAAAAACAATTATGATATTGAACATAATTGGGCCACATATGCAGATTAAATTGAGATTTAAAAATTTAAATAGATGATATAACTACCTTTTAATATGTCATTTTTAGTGTGCCTTTTGAAGTCCATAGCAGAGTTTCCATAATTTTGCTTCTTATTGACAAAATGTAGGCCCCTCACCTTGGAACTCAATAAATGAATTAAAAAAAAAAAAAATCTTCTACACAAAATGTTTCATTTGCTACCAGCAAATTTTACTGGAATATTTTTATTAATTTTCCATTTAAAAATCTCATTAGATTAAATCCTTTTTAATTCTTTTTAATTCAGATGTCTCTTCTCAAAAGTAATAATTAAATATTTTAGTATCTATGAAATCCACAGCATAACACACAACCTAGCACTCTTTTTCTCTTTTTGTGATTTATTACAACTGAACACAGAGACCCTGAATATTTCTCCACTGCCATAAACAGATTGCTCTTTTCTTCAATGTCACTCACTTCACAGCATGCCATACCGACTGCATCTGCAGAGACAGACTAGCAAAGTGCTTGAGAAAGCTGCTTGTCACTTGTAATAACGGACAATGACATTATTGCCTAAAGGAAAACCCTAATATTTTTTATTTCCTGTATTTGTTGTTATTTTTCTTCATTGGTTTTCACCCCACTTCACTATATACTTATACCTGGAAACAAATTTCTGAAGTTAATTTTGCAACTGGTGCATATTCTTGTCATAAGAAGACAGAATTGCTTCTCTTTTGAATTAAAATGACCAAAGCAAAATTTCAAGTCCATTTATCACAGATGACAACCTGTTCTTGTTCTTTTGTTTAAAGTACAGTGGACTGGGGTTTCATAAAAAAAGTAACCAGGATTAAGCACTCTAGAAAACAAATAGCTGTGAGTGTCAATGCTGTTTTAGTCTAAGAAAATAATAGACTAATCAGATTTAAGAAAATACAATATAAAATGTAGGGAATCAAACAACAAACACAATATGAATTATCCATGATGACTCTTAGGAAACAAAATACAATGCAGCTGTAAAAAGACACATCCCTGAAAGGAGAACGTTACAGAGCTGTCTCAGTGTAAGGGAGCCTAGAAAGTATTGAGTATTCAGAAAAAGACATACTTTCTTCAGGAGTCTTGGAAAGTATATTTCAGGTGCCACCTTCTGAGACCTCCACAGTGAATATTACTACATAAGTGGCAGCTTTGATTCCAGAGAGAGTTTATAAAAGCAGAAGTAGTGAGAAAATGTTTTTTGTTCTATGCTACAGCACCATATACAATGAAAAGCACAATTTAAGATTTTCTTTTTTTTCAGTCTCTAAAAAAGACTAGGGAAAAAAAAGAAAATAAGTTTTTCAAATCCTGTTACTGTCACCTAAGCCTTCACCTTACAACTCCCCTCTGCACTTAAGCAACTCCAGAACTTGTTTCTAGCTATTATGAACTGAGCAGAAATCGGGATTAAGCACTTCACCAAGCACAATGAACAGCTCTCACTTTATTTGATACATACAGGAAGTGAGAAGTTCAAAATTTTAAATGTACCTACTTGAAGAAAGGAAAAGCCCAGATCTCCTATATATAAAGCAAGTATATCAGCCATCGTCAGATATCAAGCCGAGCAACTATTTTGTACTTTGAGGAACAGTGTTTGTTGAAATCAAAATATGGCAAGCACTAAAGCACTCCTAAATGACTCAAAGGACAAACACAGAAAGAAGAAAAACAAGAATGAAATAATGGAAGACAGTTATGTTCACCAAGGGATTAAATGACTCATTCATTGTTTTGAAGAGCAACTGATCCAGGTGTACTGGGGAATCTCCTTTGCTTGCAGGCTGCAACAAGTGGCTGCCTTCTCAGGAAATCTGAATATATCAAATAACTCTAAAGTGATGACAAAGTTTCCCAGTGATTTCGAGGTTGGAAGACTACATTCCACAATTCAAAGCAAACATTTTTGAAAAAAAAAAAAAACAAAAAACTTAGATTGCCCACTACAATATAGACATGCTCATTCCAGTGGAAGTAAAAAACCAACTATTTGCTTCTAAGTGAGGTGAAAACTGTTTAATGCATCACTAAGTAAAAATCAATTTTATTCTAGCCCCAAATGTAAAATCCATTTTGCTAAGTTAACTTGATTTTCATGTTACCAGAAAATATTCTAATTTAGATTTATAAGACTTCTGCATTTTCTGAGAATCCAGGCATGGTGAACATGAACTGATCCTGACACAGTGTGTTTTGTCTCTCTGACAGAGATCAATATTCAATCTCATAAAGATGAGCATGCCAAAATCTAGCATTAATTTATAATCCTTTAACAAAAACAAAACATGAAGCTGGGCAGATACATCAAAGGACAACAGTAAAGAGTAGGTGTTCACCCATTGCAAATTTATACCAAGCGTGGCAGATTCAGGTACTGAAGCTTTTGGGAGCTCTGATGCAACTCACTGAAATGCAGCCATCCACTCCCACTGTGTGAAACACAGCTGAAGTGACTGTTCTGAGATTTTGGCACACAGTCACACATGTGGGGGTGATAAATCTGGTTCTTCAGTATCTGCTGCAATTCCTACTGTAGCTCATGCTACTAGTCCTCGTCCCAATCTAAATGCCCATCCCTTCCTCCTGCAAAAAACACTGGGTATATTCTGAATATTGTTTTCTCTCACTCACAGTGCTCACAGAAAGATTTGTCAGAAAGAATGTACCCCTAATCCAAAATGACCATAATTTTCATAGAATTTCTGAAAGCACACACACAAGAAGGATTTTAAAACTTTTAAAGTATCTGTGTTTACAGATATTGCTCTACTTATTACAAACTGGAAATTCTGCAATTAATAATAGTAAGGAGAGATGTTATAAAAGTGTATAAAATGCACCATTCCAGACAGCCATAAAATCCACTAGTTGGCAGTTCAACCCCAAGAGCTAAACCAGAGGCAAGGGAAGGAATCGTTCTGAGAGCATAAAGATATAAGCCCGGAAAAAGTGCCCGATTAGTTAGTGGTTGGTATTACGTATTTGAAACATGCTTTAAAAAAATAGTTATGACAGTAGCAGTTGCACAGCATTACTTATCACAAACATACTAATATCTAACCTTTGTCACCTGCATTGACTCCATGTTTCCTTGATTTTTGATTGAGACAAAACCGCATTTCTTACCAGAGCTCCCGCTTCAGATTCTTGTTACAAATAGTTTTTCTCAGATATGCATGAGTACAGTTATAAACTCTTATCTACAATTTTATTTAAAAGCAGGTTTAGAAATCAAGACTTTCTTGGCTCTCAAGTCTGGATTTATTCAAATCATATGTAATAAAAACTAACAAATATTGAACATTGTCAAATTTTATGCATGACAGAATGTGATCTAAAGAAAAAGTGAATAATGTTTTCAGAGACTCAAGATGTTTCATATCCCATTATGAAATGCCTAAAATGTCCTGGATATCTACTCAGCTAAAACAATATGTTCATGTAAAATTTGAAAATACTGAAAACTCCTTTATCACCTACATTCTGGAAAAAAAGCCAGGCTCTAGCTTATTGAGTGTAATAAAGAAATATACATTCTTGAAATGTGGGCACTGCATTTCTTAAATATAAGAAGGAAGATCACTCATATTTGCTGCCTGTGAAATTTTCTAATGAGATCTGTACTGTTTCAAAGCAGGTGGGAAAAGACAAAAAGTCACAAACTTCTCAATTTGTGTGACGGCTAAAATTCTTCAAGGCATGAGCTAAAAAGCATTGACTAAAGAAACAAAGAGATGGCAGAGTTTCTGTAACACTGTTAGGAATCTGTTACTACTCATATACCTGATTGCATTTCTGCTCATAGAGAAAAGGTGACTGAATTGGGAGATACAATGAAACCTTCCAGAATAAAAATAATGAAATTAAATAGGGGTTCTTTTTTTCACTGTGAGTAACATGTTCTGGAGCACTACAGTTTCTGTGATATTCTGCTTATTCTTCAGAAGAACTTGTATTTCTATAATTTTTCTGTTCTAGAATGTACAACAGTATCTTGGTAGATGAA
Organism: Tyto alba; assembly: GCF_018691265.1. NCBI lineage: Eukaryota > Metazoa > Chordata > Aves > Strigiformes > Tytonidae > Tyto > Tyto alba. Next base: position 9,054,579 of record NW_024881261.1, read on the forward strand.
GCATTAACTACAGATCTAATCATAGATTTTGTGCTTTATCATGTAGTTTTAAATAACTTCCTTACAGAAGAATACCTTTAAAGTAGGTGATATATTGGGAAAATTGTAAGCATGCTTGTTATTTTGATGTTTCTGATTCAAGCAGTAAAATGTCCCTTTCATCTTTTACTCTGAAACACTCTATAAAAATAGTTTTAAACCATACTTTTGAATGGTTGTTAAAAAAATTTTATGGTCAAATAAACTTATTTGCTGGTTTGGGTAGGCAGCCAGAGTGAACAGGGTTATACCATGTGTTCAGAAATATGAAAAAATATAATACTAGATGGGAGAAATGCAAATCCACTTTTATCACTGCAGCTTGAAAGAGTTTTGTTATCAAGCACATTCAAATTCGTCTTTCAGCACAATTATTTTCTCTGATAATAATCCTAGCAAACAGGACCTGAGTTATTTCTCTTACCAAGATAATTTTTTATTGTTTTAATATACCACATTCTCATCCAGTAAAAAAACCAAGCACCACAAAACAGAAAAACAAAACAAAACAAAAAAACAACAACAACAACAAAAAAAAACAAAAAACAACAACAACAAAAAAAAAAAAAAAAAAAAAAAAAAACCAAAACTCCAACCCTTATTAAAATAGTCTTATTAGGCTATAAACTGTTGAAAATAAATTTTCAGATAAATACTAGAAGACTATTAACCACTCTGGAGAGGATATATTGATACTTTCCTTGGGTATGACTAACTCAGTCTACTACTGTGAAAAAAATAAAATAATTATTACTAAATTTTCCTATCAGAAATATCCTGCAGCTTGTTTAGACTAGTGATTCTGTAGAAACAACATCCAATTTAATTACTACTGAAAGTTTAAATAGTGTCTAGACTGGAAACTTTTCTTTCTAAATTTCTCAGTCTTGTTTTTTTTGTAAAGGACACACTAAGTATTTTTCCTACATTTATTAACAACACATTGCAACAGCTAGTGAAGTGACAAACAACCTGACATTTTTTTCTCTGGATCATTTACATGGACTGACCATTTGCTAGCTGTGATGTCAGTGAGGATGCTACCTATGCTTGTAGCAGTTACGAGTCGGGAGTGTTGCTGTGACATTATGGATGATTGTTTTGGTTCTGTGATAAAAAAATAAACGGACTTCTAACACTTATGAAAACTCCATGCCTCTGTGCATAACACTGAAAAAAAATACACACAAGGTACTGGTTTGTGCCTTGGAAAGTGCCAGTTAGACAAGCAATAGGTCTAGGCTAAACTTCCTAGAAGAGTTAATAAGCTTGGAAACATAGTGCAATCAAATAACTTTTTTCATGCTGTCATTTCATTCAGAACCAATTCAAGCTTCTTCATTTTATTTTTCCTTTCCCTTTCCTTCTCAAGTTCTGCTTTGCAAACTGTCAATCTACTTTGTGCTATTTTTTCTATTTTTTTTCTTAGAAACACAGTACAAGAGCTCCAGCTCCTAAACATTCTGCCTATGTCTATAGGCACCTTAATACCAATTCACTTGTAGAAGAATACTATACAACCTTCCACCAAGATTTTAAAGTATATTTTGATAAGCACTCTATTTCTCAATATAACCATCAAACCTTAGCCTGATTTGTATGTGCCTTTAGGAAGGGGTACCCTGTCATTACGTTTTACATCTACCTTGCTTGGATTACTGCAGTGCACTACTCACAACATTTCCTGATTCCTTTACATATTTCTGCAACTAGGTTCTTAAGGTTGATCATTAACATTATGCTGCAGGTAGCTGCAACACCCTATTGAACTGAGTGCCAGCTGAAAGCCTCGGTTACAAAATTAGATGGGGGATGAATCAAAGGCAGAGATAGGATAGCTGTCAGCTATCCTACAACCTTTCTCTCTGTAAGGAGGATTACATTGGCCTTGACTTCCAATTAGCTAACTGTTCAGGCAGCGAGATCTCTTTTTTCATCAGGATCATGGTGAGTTTGCACTTACCCAGAACAAACCATATCAGATAGACCATCATAACAGGAGAGCTAATGCAATGTACCTACAGAGATGGCTTCACCATCAAAGAGCCTATAGTTCACCTTTTCTAAGCCTTCCTTAGGGCACAGAATAGAAACAAACTGCTTTCAGTCTGCCTCTGCTATTTGCCACAGGGACTCTCCGTTCTATTATACTTGGACAGACTTTGGTCTGGTTTTGCATGAGCTTTATAATTTTTCAGATCTCGTTGTCTTCCAAGAAGAAAACAAGCAACATCCAAACACCAAAACACTAATACAGTGACCTTTAGGTAATCACCATTTTATTGCTCTGTTTGTGGTGAATGAGGAGAAATGGGATGCTTTGCATTAGCTACTAAACCACTTTCCACTAGCCAATGCACTGGGTACAGAAGACTTCAGTGTCTGCTCATTTCTGCCCCCTTGCAGGGAACAGAACTTAACAGAAGTTGGTCTGTTCACAGCACTTAAGGGTCTGATTCTTCAAGTACACTTCCTGAGAGCACAGTGATTAAAGTGTTCAAAAAAGTTGTACTCTGAACTTATCAAATAAATGCATGGCAGTTTGAGAAATATCGAAAGTCTGATGAACACAGCTGTCTGCCATTGTTCACATTTTGCATCTACTTCATGGGTTTTGGGGACTATCTTCACAGCAAGATTTCAAAGCATCATAACTCATCTGTGTATATTCAAGTTTGTGACAATTTATAAGATAGCTGAACTTTAAAGAAGTCTTTCAGTGGAGCTTTGTTCTGATCCTAGAACAGTTGTCCATTTTCAGTTGGAGCCAATGACTGCATTGCTGCCAGAACCAAATCTCATGCATCACCTACTGCCTTTCACAATTAATCTCTAACTCCCGAAAGCAATACTAGCGATTTGGGCTGCTTTATTAGAAATAACAAGCTCTTGAACCATCATTTTTAATAAGTATTTCTAAAAGCTTACAAAAAAATCACAGACATAAATTACTAGCTTAAATCAGTATAGCTGGTTTCTCTTAATCACTGTAATATACAGTACACATCTAGCTAATCTTTATGAAGTAAGTAGGAAGATTTTACCACTGACTCTATGAAAGATGCCTGTAGTTACAGGGCAATGGTCTGAATCCTCCACTGGTGGAAATTAGAGAATACGGTTTAAAGGCTTCCTTGCAGGCATTTCTTAAGATTAAGAAGCTGGTTAAAATATTGGCTTGATGGAAAAGAATCATCATGATTTCAGTCAGAAGACAGAAAAAGCAATTTACCTGAAGAAGGTGACAAAGAACTGCACCAGATCCATGATAGTATTGTGCTGTGAGAAGGCAATCTGCAAATAAAACAGAAGTAAATTACAACATTTTCAGAGTCAACAGATCTTTTTAAGCTGGAGCTTTATGGCTCCATGGATGGTTAGTTTCAAGTGTAATTTCAGTTGTGTGCACACACCTGTATTTACAATGAAGTGAGATGAGCAACTAACCCCATGTCTTTGCCTATGTCAAAACACAAACAATGGAATATAGTCTTTCTATCAAAGTAAAGTTAATAGAAATATCCACATAAAACTTGCCTGATATAAGCAATGAAAACAACGTGCAAAATATTAAGAAATAATACTGATATAAATTGCCTTCTTTATAGTTAACTGTTTTAACTATCACTATTATACATTTTAATTATAACAATAAATCAAGGTTTTAGAAATGACAAAAAACACCTTGTGCTTAAAATTAATATATTTAAAATATTTTAATTACATAATATTAAAATTAATGCCTATGTTAATTAAAAAAAGAAAAACAAAACAAAAGAGATAAATCTGGTGCATAATAAACTCTTTCAAAGCAAATTATTTTAAAGACAAAGTAGAAAATATTCTTTTAGGCAACACTCTTATGGCCTCACCAGAACATGCATCAGTTCAACCCTTTACTGTAATTCTTCACAAAGATTTAATAATTATCTTTAAGGCAGCATAAACACAGCCTATAATTATTATTATAATTACTCTTTGCTAATGTTAAGAACTGTACTTAATATTTAAGTTATACCTACAACTATCCTTAAGTCCATCTTGTTCAGTGTTTCATTGTGTATAATTATCAAACTGAAGAGATACAAAATCTTCTACTTTGAATTGCTCAATGTGTTTAAATAACTATATTCCCAGCCTGTTCAAATAATTATTTTTAGAGACATTTCTGCATTTAAGATCTGATTTTGGCTAGTAATTACAACAAATTACTCTGATTCCCTTTCACAGCTGACTTGTGAACTTCTGAAATGATAACTCATGATACTCCAGAATTTTCTATTTTTTTTTTTTTTCTAGGCAAAGCTATAACATAAACCTTAGTATTATAATGGTGTTACTGTGCCTTGTGCCATCTAAAAACAGCTAAACATAGGTCAGATTACTTAAAGTCTAAGGAAGGAATAGCATGCAAACTGCATCATTCCAGGAATAAGCATAGGGGCACCATCATGCAAACAGACCTCTAAAATATAATTTCTTCTTTCTCTGCACTAATAATGAACAACTGCAAGCAATAAAAAAAATTCTAGGATCTCTGGAATTTGGTACAGAAAGCAGAGATTTCAAATTTCTCAGCCCAAATTATCAGGAAAGATACTTGATAAATGAAACAATATAATTTAATGTACTAAACTCCTTGAGTGCTATCATCTATCTCCTCTCTAGATAGGAAATCTAAATGTGCCTAGCTTAAGTAGACTGCTGTGTTTGGATCAGGGCAAAACCTACATTCTGGCCTGGGAGCCTGTGGAAAGACAAGCAACTGAAGAAAGAAAGGTCTCTGACTCAGTCCTCAAGTTTAATCTACAGATGTTTTCATATTTGTCCAAAATAACCAGAAATTTAAAATTCTAATAAACTTTAGCTTAGATTACTGTCATGATGAATACCGTATCAAAATGAAGAGAGATTAGGGAGTAAAGATATGAAGAAGTTGAAGAGAAATTACAGGGTGGTCAAAACTGTCAAAGTATCTGTATATACCACTGTAACCTCTATTTTTCATAGAAAAGATAAAATCTGAGAAAAGATCTGACGATTTCTTTGGCCCAATATAAAGTGCATCCCAAGCACAAACAATTGTTTAAGAATACCTTGTATTAAAAACGAAAAGTGTTCTATATTTGATCTTTATTTTAAATACACGCTGGATTGCCTTCACATAATATTTAGTGTTCAAATTAATTGCTGGCTTTTCCAGGTTGTTTTTTACAAATACCATACTTCAGGAGATGAACAAAGAGAAAAAAACACACTAGTTTCAACAGAGTTCACATTGTGTGACCTGCTAAAAAGCTATTTGTTGAAGGAGCATTAATATTTTGTATTATTTCAATTATTTTAATTCAAGGTGTCAGCATTCATTAACAGCATCTCAGTCTAGAAACAACTACAGTCAAAGAAAGTCCTGAAATGAAAAACCACAATCTGATCACAGCATATCAGAAAAGTTTTACCTCAGATTTTTCTAAGAAAGTGTAGTGCCTTTATTCTCTGTTTCAACTCACAGCAAATATTAATTAAGCAGATTTATAAACTAATGATGTTATATGCCTAGTAATAATTAAATGATTTCCAAAACCATAAGCTCATGATGGGATACATTGCTTTTGCATAATAACAGGCACAAAAGAAATTATTTTACATTTCCCACCTTAATCAAATCACCTACTTAAGACAATTGTGATGTTCTTTTGCTGGAGTTCATGTCTGCAAACCTATGGAAGAACTTCTGTCTGTAAAACTTACTTGTTTGATTGTATGGCATATTCTTGAAAGTACTCATACTTAGGAGCAAAAGCACAGTAAACTATAAAGTTCCATCCCAGAAGTAATTTCAGGTTTTAATCAAACATTATGTTCTAATGATTAGAGTTCATGTTTAAAAGATGAACTACAGTATTTTCTGAAGAAAAATTACCATGCATCTTAGACAAATTTCAACACAGAACATTAACAAAAAGAATACCTATTTTAATTGTAAGTAGATCAGGAGCAAGTAGATGTTAAACAACTAAGACTGACACAAAGAACCATAATACAATTACAAAGATTTATTTCCATGGAATTTTCACCTAGATATGAGTGTTATTGTCTTTTTTTTGTTGCTCCTACGTAGACAAGGGACAAGACAAGGAAAATTCTTACAACCCCAACTTTTTGCTTTGGAGATAAAGATACAGGAGATTAATATCTCTTTTGCTAATTTGTATCATGCCAAAGTAGCCCTCAGTTTCACCAAAATGTCTAATAAGCCTATGGATCCCACAAATATTATTTCTATCTTCTATTATAAATGAAGGTCAAGATAAATATCATCTTCATCTCTTCCAATGGAATAGAATCACGAAGTGTCACATGGAAAATAATTTTCTATGGCAAAGGATAGACTCTATGAGTGAACACAGAATATCCAGCATAAAACTCTTTCCCATGAAGAAAGAGGAACAATAACGCCTCTGCTTTATACAGCCTAATACTGAAAAAGGGAAGTAGGATTATTTGTAGTACTATAAAAGATTACTTGAAATATAATTTCAGGTGCAGATGATAATCCTTTCATTCACCAGCATCAGAGTTCTAAAAGAGAAGTTAGGACTGACATGAGTATAGCAGCAACAGGTTTGGCTACAGATGCACATATATTTTGGTAACTGTCCATGATCTGTGCCTCTCTTCAAAGGCAAGCTTATAGACAGCTATCTGTCATGTTATAGAACAGTCTTCTCACCTTTACAGAAATCACTAGAAAACTTCTCATCAACTACAACAGTTGGAAGTGCTTTTCCCTGTCTGGCTTTGGTTAAAAGCTTTCAGTGACCTTATGATCCAATATCATTACAGATAGATTGTTGCTTTGCAACATAAATAATGACAGATTTTGCAGAAATATACAAAATGGATGTTTATTTTTCTAAAATACTCTGCTATTGACAGCAAAGGAAAACAAATTAGAAAGTTTAAGGTGAATCGGCAGTTATCATTTTCAGAATAAAGACATCCAAAACTGTACCACAAACAAAAAAGAACCATATTTGAGGGCCTCAAGATATGCAACAAAATATTTAGTCTGATTTTATAGCACTTCTCAGTTTTATTCCTTAGAAACTACAGTATTGGAATATCCCTCGAATGCAACCAATACCATTTGATATGTAGCTGACTTAAAGTTTTGTCATTTGCTGCTAAAAAACTACTAGCAGATGATTATTAGATTATCAAGCTATAGTGAATTTGCTGAAATAAAAACATTACAGTACTTATAAATTCCTAGCTTTGTACTCCAGTAGGGAAAAGTCTAATCCCAACACCTGATTCACAGAAAAACCTAGTTGTTTGAGCCTTCCCTTAGCTTTGTGCATTAAAAAAAAAAAAAAAAAATTTAATCACCTCTATCAAGAATTAAAGCTGTCCTATAGTTAGAGGATCTCTACTTTGAGCAATGTAGCAAAAGATGAATTTTTCTGAGGTAGTTTGGAATGTTCTAATGGTGGTGAAAATCCAGCTATAAGGATCTATGGTAACAAGAAAGAGCTGCTTGCATCAATTTTTTTTTTTTTTTCCCACAAGATAAAAATGAGTCAAGTTCTTGCGCATGTGAATCTTTTTGATGTTCAGAACAGAGGACTTCAAACCAAAGTAGAAGTTCGGAAGATTGCTCATTTTAGTATATTAGGTCATACAATATATCTTGTCTGGTTTTCTTATGTGGGGTAGAGGGGATAGGTGAGGGAGAAAGAAGAGTTGATAATGTAGGCAAGTTGTAGCAAAAAAGAGAGATGGATAATTAATAAACTGTGAAACATGAAGAAATAAGCATGTGCAAGGAAACTATAATGTGACATAAATCTGATGCTTCTGCTAAAGCCAAGGCTTTTTGTATCCTAAACTCAAGGTTCATCTTGTAAAGGACTTGTTAGGAGCAGGACCTAGACATAATAACTGCAGTGACTGTTTTATGAAAAATGCTCTATAATTAAACTCTGAGCAATTGATTGTGGCCTGGATCTAGCTTTGAAGTCTGATGTTTCTGTATCAGACATGAAGAAGGACTTGTGTGTCTGAAATTTTGTCTAACTTTCCTGGTATCCAGCTGGCTTAGTAAAAGATACAAACTTCTATCTACAAAATCCATCTTGACATTTTAACTTTAAGAATAGAGGTATCAGATGTGCCTTTTCTATTAATATTCTGTTTATATTTTTATCTAGATGAACTAAAATATTAAAAAAAGTATTTTTCATGTACAATCCTGTAGTGCGCTATATTTGTATTCCATTAGATCAAAGTAATGTCAATATGCAGAATATATGTAGATACGTTCTGAGATCCACAGTCATAAAAAGTCAAAGACATAGTGAAAAGATTCCAATGCAAAATGTGTTATATACATGTTATAGCTCACAGTCTTAAGAGATAGGAAGTTTTATGAAGAAAAAGCTGATGGGTGATAAATGAGCTGCACTGATTGCTCCAACAAGCATTACTGATAAGTCTTTATTTTTTTCTCTGCCACGTTTAAGCCTTCAAAAAATAAGTTTTTTAAAAGACAAACAAACATAAAACCCTAAGAAAGCACTTAAGATCTTTACATCATGTGACCTAACTGGAAGACAAGACATTGTGACTGTTGACAAATCTTTTACAGCAGTTGAGGATTTAAATTCAGATATCCAGCAGAATATGCCAGAAAGCACTGCATACAAGGATGATTGCAACCAACATTCTAATGTATGGTATTTCTTAATTCTTGATGTTAAATCCATGATGTAGGAAATACATTTTATATTGAATAATGATGGATGGAATAGGTCTGTTGAAATAGGAACAACTTTTGAACACAGGGATTTTTCCAACCTTCCAAAGTTGATGTCTGCAGGAACAGATTTTTTTCTTTTTTTTTCACTGCTCTAGATACTTCATTTCATGTTCACCTTGACTATCCCATGCAGCAATAATACAGTCCTACAGAACAATAGGTCAAGATCTGTTCCACCATAAAAATGAGACAATCTTGAAAGTCTAACTTAGGGATATCTTTCATCTAGAAATAGTCAGTCTGCCCTCAGAATTTAGTGTTTTAGTTTGAAAAATATAGGTGTCGAGAAACTGTCTCTGCAATTCTAATGAAACCAGTCTAGCAAAAGGAAAAAGGGAAAATTAGGCACAACAGGAGTGCACTAAATCAAAATTCCACATTTGCAGTAAACATGAATCTAATCCATGAAATGGTTTGTATATTCAAATAATGTACACAAAAAGCAATTTTAATCTTTGCTCCATTTCATGACATTATGCACTAATGTAAACTTCTATCTGCTCAGGCTCTCAGACAATGAACAAATACTCCCGTTAATACAAATCTTTCATCTTCCACTGTTAATAAATCTAGAATGAACAAATAAGAGAAACTAAAATAGATACATGGTAAAACTTTGGTAGATGGTCTAATTATTAAACGTGGAAACATAATACAGTAAGGTCAGACATAACCCAAACTGAACTGTCTGGACTATGCTAATTATGCATACTTAAATCCTGCAGAATTATTACTTCCTTTAGTATTATCAAAACTGTAATTTAATTTCTTCTTGGATAAAACTATTATACATTCCCACACTGGTAGTGTTTATGTGCTGAAGCAAAAGAAATTGATATGTACTGAACATAAAGACTAACACATTTTCTTGTCCATCCTCTTTTACCCTTTCTTGAAGAATATTTTTTGACTGAGGCAACTTAAACAAGAAATAGAGAGCTGAAGAAAATATTTGTGTAGATGGGCGTCAGGAAAAACGGACAGATCAAATACTGAGATAATTTGGAAATAGGATGTTGGAAAATTTAGACACATAATAAATTTACACATATACTATCTGTTTTATGAAGTTTAGATAAATACTGTGCAGAAACATGACTGCAGAGACCCAAGTATAAACTGTTTTAAAGATACTATTATGTACTATATAGTAATTGTCCGTAAAAAAACCCCAATGGATATCTTTAAACTCATCAAACACATGATTACTGAATAATCAGTAATTACATAACAAAAGATCAGTTAATCTGATTTTTTCCTTAAATATAATTACAATTATGTGGGGGTTTTTTAGAGAGTAAAAAATGGTAGCAACTGTTTATTCACACTGGACTTTGAATATGAAGTGACCTGCACAAGTTAAAGGTAGTTGATGAGTCATTTTCCCAATATAAATATTTAACAGGCAAAGCACAAGAAGTATTTTCTTTTCATTTGGAAAACAAAATTTCCAAGAGAGCATGGTAAGAAAAGGACAAATTTACCAACAATGAATCCAAATTATTTCTGTCTAAATTAGAGAAACATTAAACACTTTCATATGGATACTAAAAATGTCACACATTTATTCTATATAATGGCTTTCCTAGAACTTGAAAAAGAAATTTTAAAGAAAATTTATCTGAATTTTGGCATGTGGAACATGGCAAATCTAGTCAAATGTGTGAATCTAGTAAAAATTAGTCAGCTAGTTTATAGTAATCAGCAGAGACAGGAAGGCATTTCATAGGTGAGTGACTCTAAAATAGATGTGGGACTCTCATAACATGGAATGAATTACCCTATGGAGCTGTCATTTCTCTCTGCTAACAACACAGGGAGTCTATGATTAGTTTAGACTATAGATCTAATGTCAATCTTAGAATATGAATAATGTTAGGTCAGATAAATTTTTCCCATAGTTTCTAAGAACTGATTGGGTATTTCTGCAGAATAACGTAATGTTAAAAATAGGAAAAAGAAGTATTTCTTCTTGCTGGGATGAAATTATCAGAGAGCAATGTGGAGCTAAGTGCCTGCTGGCAGACTCCTACTGCTTTCTACTGTGCTGATGTCAGTAAAGAATTTAGTCTAATGTTGACAAACAGTCCTCCCAGTTGATGAGAATTAGCGATAGCATTACTGATAGCATAAATAGAAAATGAAAGATAACTTAAAGAAAATCAGTCTCAGAATCACAGTCTTCACATCAAGATTTGATAAACAGCTTCCAGAGATTATCTCTGCATGCTGAAGTCCTGTCTCTCATGACGGCATACCCTAGATTATCCAAATACCCACTCCTTTCTTTCTCAAACAACATAATAATTACAGGATATTATTTCCACTATTCAGAGCCATGAGAGACTGAAAGACAATCCAGGCTTGTATTCAAGTAAGACAAATGACGTTCTTAAAGAAGGTTTTTATAGTTGAATTTTTTCCTACCTTGTACTTTGCCTATTAAATTCTATATGCATACACAGCTATTTTACTGCCTTATTTAATTTTGTATATGTGTACACATAGAAACAAATGCATATCATAGAGAAAAACTCTCAGTTAATAACCTCCAAAGTGAAGGAGAGGTCAACAGTTATCTAATTTAGAGTTTAACTCAGTATGCAAAATATCTTCATAACGATTAATACAGTCATTAATACTCAATATTTCATTTTCTTAATAAAGTCAATGAGAGAATGAAAGAAAATTAAAAGACATAGACAAGGGACAAATGACATTTTTAAAAAATAAATTAAAAAAAAAAAATGCTGAGTAATTATTGATACAAGGACCTATAGTACCAGAAAGTTATTTTAGACATAAATCTTTGCTGGATTGAGTTCGCCTACAAACTGAGTGTGAAGCAGCAAATTTCTAGACAGACGATATCTTCTGAAACTCTGTTTTTTAAAAGCCTGGCTGGATTAAATGGACAGGCAGGAAAATTAAATATAGAAGTGAAGGGAATGGAGTCAGGGAATTTGTCAGGCATAGTTGAATGACTAAATTCTACTACAAAGAAAAGTATTGCATGATGATACGGATTTGTTTGTCAAACTACATTAAGGAAAAGCCATTTCTGTCACTTGCTAGAATTGGATTTCTCTCTCTCTTCAGCTTTCTTGTTATGATTTCTTATGACATCTTATTATGACTTGATAAATTAAAGTCTCCCACTAGGAATGGTGCACCTGTTATGGAGTATGCTCTTATGTGTTAGCATCACAGAATCATAGAAATGTGGATGGGAAGAAACATCTCAAGCTCAACTTCCCACTTAAAGCAAGGCTACTGTCAAAGCTAAATCAGGTCAAAAGTGTCTTTTTCCAGGTAAGTTTTGAAAACGTCCAAAGATGCATATTCCACAGCCACTATGGGAAACTTGTTTCAATGCAGCACCGGTTACCTAATGGATTTTTTTCTAATGTTCAATCTGAATCTCCCAACGTGCACCTTGTAACCACTTCTTGTTTTACCACCTGCTACTACAGAGAATAATTTAGCTTCATCATCACTGTAACTCCTGCACAAGTAATTGCAGCCTACTATCGGAGGCTCTTTGCCAGACTAAACAAGACCAAGTTCCACAGATTCAACCTAGCTCATGTGTTTCAGGCCCTTAAAAATCTTTGTGTCATTTCTTGACACACTCATCTTAATACCCTTTCTAAACTAGGTCACCAAAAATTGGAGTCTCATTCCAAATGTAGCCTCACCAGAGTTGAGTAAAAGGGGATAATTTTAATGAGGCCACGCACTTAGGCATTGCCTGAACTGGAATGAGAGCATACTGTTGGCTAATATTCAAGTTGATGTTATGTAATTCCACCCTAGTTAGGGCTCTGCACTTCTTGTCAGACTTCATGAGGTTTCTATTGACCCAGTCCTCAAATTTCCTAAGGTTGCCCTAAATGAAAGCTCTCCTGTTTGACATATCAAACCTTCTCCCTATGAACATCAAGCCATTTTGGTCTTCTGATAAACAAAACACATTTAACATTGACATTTTTCAATGTAAAACAAAGTCTTGATTCTTTTCATATCCTTGATGCGTGTGTCTCTTTTTTTTTTTTTTTTTTTTTTTTAATCTGTAGAAGCTGGTACCTATAACAGTCACACTAAGGATAAACCAATGACAACCGCATGCTTGTCTTTAACTCTCTTAAAAAAATTCCATGGTCCTCTGACCTGCAATGCTACCCTTACAATTCATGGTCAAATAAGCATGTGTTCAAGTCCCTTTCTGATTCATTCCTATTCAAAAAACAATCTCCATTCTGACAATGTAATTTAGATTTTTTTCTGTCAAACCTAAATTAGCTCAAGCAGAGGCTGGTGATATTGCATCTAAAGGGTGTGAGAAACTACCTGGGTGCTGTGCAGTAATACCTTCATTCTCATCTAGTGTAGCATGATCGATGGGTTTGAAAAACATCAGGAATCCTTGCCCATAATAGAGAATCCTATTCAAAAAACTGGCAGGCTACTTTGGCTCTAGGATACCATAATAAGTCAAACCTGTAAATTATATTGATTTGAAAAATAAACAAAGGCAATCTCCAGCTTTATATATTGTTTATGATTCTACAAAAACCAGTTGCCCACACAGATTAATTTCACACCTCAAAGTGCTGCATATTTCTGAGGAAAAATGGCTTGATAAAAAAATATTGCATTGAAAAAACCAGTAACATGAATCTCATTTAATACTACAAAACTAAAGTGCTATATCTCCTCAAAAGAGAATTTAAAAGATACCTCCTCAAATGCAGAAAACCCAAATGATGTTTTCATCAATGTCAAAATGGAATTAGTGGTGCAAGTTTAAATCTGCTGGCACACTACTATCATAGTACTCTGTCAAACTGTGGTTAAGTTGATGAAGCAATCTGTATTTCTTCCAGGGTTCTTATATCCAGGAAAATTCCTAGCCACTACCACTAATAAGATAATTTTTAAGTCGCATTTCTGTAATTATTGACATGATGTGATGACCATTTGAAATATATATTTTATAGAATCCACGTAGATTGTTAAAAGAAAAAATTCCTGGAGGATGAAGTCAGAATCACAGTGTCAGTGCTACTGTGTCAGAGTATATTTAACTTTATAAAGTTGTCTGATGAATCTAAGAACATCTCACTGAGGTGAAAGGGTCACTTCACAGCAGTTATCATAGGGTGTAGAGGGTGAATCAAAAGTCTTTCCCACATGAAGACTTAAAAAAAATAAAAACGTCTGAAATTCAAGCAATACAAAGTTCTAGAACACATCAGTCAGCAAGATCTCAGCTCTCTATTGAACCTTAGACAGAGAGAGCACTGAAGGCACAGGTAGAAAAGCCACCAAACTGTATCTTCTTAAGTTGGGCAAAGGTTTGTCAGAGCACCTAAGGCAAATATTTGTAATGACTGACTTGCACTAAGCCACTTCATCTACACTTGGCGTGTAAACCTGAAACCATCTATTCACCAACCCTTCACTCAGGGAATCTTTCTGCAACATCATGTATACCCACCACTGTCCTGCCATACAGCACATGTGGACCCAGACTTCTACAAGAATGGGCTGTTGTGCTCCTTAGTTTGCACAAGACACAAAAGTTAGCATTGAAACAAATCATCTACATTTTTTGAATGGAAATGCTCACAGACTAGGCAGAAGCAACCTGTGGAAAATGCATGCAAATGAAAGGGGAAAAAATTCTGTGGAACTCAAAATGTCTCATAAAATGGTACCCTTAGTCATTCCCATGTCTGTTACAATGCACCTCCGCTGGAAATATGATTACAGTAAGCCTCCACTTGTTCCTTACGGTCTACTGGAGAAAATTAACAGTTTGGGGATAAGGCTGCAGATATCTTAACTCTGTTAAGTCTGTATATCCTGCTCTTCTGGTACAAGCAAGGGGTCTTGGATGTTGTGGAAGGATACACGAGTGCCAAAATGTTATACTTATTTACACTTGTAAGCAGTTAATAACCTTGTACTTGGCTCTACTAAAATGCATACTGTCCAAATCAGTTTAATTTACAAAACTATCCACACCACTTAGCATAATTGACCTTTTATTATTTATCAATATGTAATTCGTTTACTGTTGTGGACTATTAAACAAAATAAAATTCAGAAGTGATCAGATCAAATTAGAAAACAAGAAGAGCTTGTCAGGAGCAGGGAGCTCCCTTAAGGGTGGTTACAGAGCAACTGATTCTGCCTTTTCATCTTTAATGACCAGATTTCAGTTTTACTGTGTAGTAAGTAGAGTCGAGTTCAGAAGCAACACTACTTGTATAGAAATCTAAACAGTGGTACTGTACCACACTGAATGTATTTAATGAGTATCTGAGATTCAAGTTAAAATGTCTTAGGAAGATAAAAGTGAATATGTATTGAACTATTTTCTGTTTTTAAAGAGGCTAATATAGGTCTTGTTTCTACAAAATGTCACATTTAAATCTAAAACCAAAATACAATCTTGTTTTGTGAAGAGTGAATTAGTTGCTTGTGCAACTCTCAGCTCACCAAAATAAGGACCGAGATACATATGCAAAGAGATACATCTACATTATACAGTTACTCTGGAAAGCATAAACCTAACATCCTGGAAAACACTATATTGCCCAAATTACCAGTGTTTAGATTTCAATCTTTCAGGCACCTAACATGAAATCACAGTTACTGTGATACAGTTTCATTATAGAAACTAGAAAACAATATTTTTTGACAGGTATTTCATATGAACTAAGGAATAAATTATTTCAGATCTGACATTTTTTCCTCCATTTTTAAAGTAACTCAATTTTCTTCAGACATGGATTAGAAATGGGATTACTCAAAACAAGCCAAGTAAATATTAGTATTGCAGTGCCTGGGAACCAAAATATCTGCTGAAGAAAGCCTGTTTATTTCTTGAAAAGAGCGATTTTTAAACACAACTGTTTTTATATACAGCATTCAGTGAGGATTTCTTAGCACGCAGAAATTGTACCCCTCAAAGAAAAGCAGAATTCTTCTATTTGGAAGTTTATAAACATGAAAAATATCCTATTTTCTTTCCTGCATGAAAGATATTTTTCACCTTTCCTAAACAAACAAACAAAAATCTATGCTGAACTATTTGAATGACTGTAGAACTTAATAAGATGGCTATGGAATTTAAAGTTCATGCCTATGTGTATTGGTAGAAATACATATAACAGACATAGAAAATGCACTGCTAGAAAGGACAAGACTTTTTTTCAATATTAATTAAGTTTTTTATCAGTTATACAGCAGAGCTGGTTTTGCCAGACAATCTAATAGTTAACCCACTGGTTGGTCTCCAGCTTAATAAAAATGATAATAAAATTTTTATAGCAGTACAAAACCTGAATTTTTAAAATTTATGAAATGTTTTCTTCATTTTAGAAATCAAATACTTGGTTAGAAAAGGAAAAACACGCACTGAATTTTGCATAAAGATCATGCCATTCAAAATAATGTATGTAAATCTCATTGGTGAGATGCCAAGAAAAGGGCAAAGCATTTTCTTAAACATGAAGAGAGTAATTTCCCAAAGTTTATTGTTATAAATGTAGAGCATGCTATAAAGCTGTTGGAACTGTGGAATAAAAATTTTGTATTTGCAATAGCACTTTTCTTGATTACTGTGGATTAGCATATTTATGAGGTTACTCAGCCTCAGGTTTAAACCCACAAATCAAAGGTTTGTATCAGCATAGGTAATGGATTACACAGAAGTCTATGGCCTAGGATATCCCAAAGGTATCTGTCTTTCAGAAGATTTATGTATATAATACCACTTTGTAGAAATTACATTTTCTGATCTTTTGCATGGTGCTTGGTGATTCCCCTCTCTAATGTGTAAAACAACCAAAAAGCAGCATTCCCATTCAGCAGAGAAATTCAATGATGTATCTTCTTATTCCCCCCCACCTGTTGATAAGACCATGAAAGACAGGCTTTAATTCCTTGATGTAAATAGCACTACTACAACAAGAGTAGAAGTCGTTATGAGCACATTTGATGCAATTAAACTGCTGAAAAGAGGAAGGGATCTGTATTGCAGCAGCTGTTCAGAGAACAAATACTTGAATTTTGTTAATCTTATAAACAGCACTATCATAGCATAAACCTAGAATTTAAAAAGTAGTCTCACTTTTTTCTCCAGAAGTGAATGATGACTACATTACTATTAATGGTAAATACCTGCTGATTTCCTTTTGGCTTCAGAAAGACCAGGATTTCAGAGCAGAATGCTAAGACAAGAAATGTAAATGCTTAGTCCTGCCTCTCATGAAAGACTGTAACTACCTAAAAGATAAGTGAAGAAGGTAGCTCATGTAGAATGGCTTTTTCAAGACTATGGGTACCCAAGTTAAACTATATCATCATTGTCAAATGGTGACAAATGAAGACACAGCAACCTCATTAAACTGTACAGAGAAAATGTCCATCAGCTTTATTATCATATCAGTTTTTTACTGAAGATCCTTTTCTAATAGTAAGAGAAGCTAAGGTATGCAAAGGACAGTATGAGAGTCAGTTACATGTGTATGCATGAGAGTGAAGAGGATACATAATAACCTATATAATTTAGAATATCCAGCCTAAAAAGATATGAGTTAAAAATAAAATGGGTTAGGTTTTCTGTATTGTACGTATATTCCACTGAAGGAAAAGTGTGGGGTTTTGTGTGTAAGGGATGTTGTCCACCTACCTATACAAGGGACAAGACTGTTCTAACAGATCTTCTGCTGAATGAACAGATCACACTAATGTGAAAATATTAATTGCTTCAAATAAAGTGGAATAAGTTACCTGACCTAAAAAACTCTCAGCACACTAAGGAAGAAAATTAGTTTAATGTTCTTCCTTGAAGAGGTGATCAAAATCCAAAAAGTGACAACGGAGACTTCTACAAGATAAAAAGAAAATTAAATGATGAGGATTAACAGAACACATTGTGATCCAATTTTGCTATGTTAATTTTACTCTCTTTCATTTAACTTTTATCCCTCCTTTGAAACCCCTATTATATTGCTAGCTGTAATAAATTTAAAAAAAATGCAGAGACAACTGACAGCTCTAGATTTTACTCGATCTCATAACACTTTCTGTAAAGTCAGGATGATATATCATGGTTATATCATATATCATATCACTGATTGATAGGCTGTCAGATCCATGAAAGATGCAGAGAAATGTGTAATGCTAGTAAGCAGGAACCTTTGACATCATATTTTTTAATAGCTTGCTGTAATTATGTGGGGAAAGGGTGGATGAGTAACTGAGTTTCAGGCAGATTCAGAATGATGTCAACCAAAGAGAAAGACCTGCTCACCTGAGACCAATTTCCAAGAAGCTAGGCTAGCCATGCCAGCGTTTTGGCAACGACACAATGAACTACACTGATAGATACTGGCAACAGTAATTTCCATGAAACAACAATGTTTGTTACAAGAACTCTGTAGCTGAAATAAAGAAATGACAGTGTAATATATGAGATGCATCACCTAGAACTGTGATCTTGAAGGCTATCTGCAAAGATCAGAATGGGCTGTTCCCACCTCATGGAGAAATGGCAAGGTACTTCATTCACATACAATTTAATTGATAAAGGCCTTAGTTGTGTAGAAGAAAAAAAATATTCAAAGTTGTCAGCACTGAGAGTACTTTTAATTCTCACTTTTTAAAAACTGTATTTCCAAGTATATTTTCCGTAAGATCTAATTGTTTAATTAGGCATGTACAATTGAACAGTAACCATTCGGGTGTTGAACATCTTTAACAAAATCCAAATACAAAGAAAACACAATTTTTCTGCTAGAGCACTTAATGATTTCAGAGAACAAAGGAAAATACTTTTCAAGAGCCCTACATAACTATCATGCTGGCCTCAACTCTATTGAGACATAGGTAGTGCCTTTTCCTTCCTCATGTTGAATACTTCATACCAACTTAAGGCAGAAGTATTAAGATCTGGTTTTGGGGGTACTTGTTCAGTTATCTAGATTCTTTTCATCTGAGTAGGAGCAGAGAAGGTGTCTGCAAGGCATAACATGGTCCCAAAATAATGAATAACATCTTCTGACAAAACAAGTATATGAGTCAGGGCAAAGATCCTTCATGAAAAAATATTCAGAAAAATAATGGATTCGGTTTCTGTTACACAGACATATGCTTTGGAACACTGAAAAACCTCATTTGCTGTACCAAATATATATGGCAGGGGAGTTAGGCAATGAGTAAGAAACCTATTTGGAAGAGTAAGTCAGTTAAAGGTTGGGTATCTTCCAGACTTCCTCTATGCCTCAGTAAAATAATTTCTGCTTTAACTAGGGCCATGTTTCTAAAGTGCAATACAGTAATTTCTAGGAAATTCTTTCACAGAACTTTGCTTCCTAAGAATCAAAGCTACATAGTATAGCTCTGTCTGTCCTGCATGAACATCTTTGGCCTCAAAGACTGATTTTAAACACTACATAGAAGATTAAGGGTCTTTAAAATTCAGTGCCTTCAAGATTCGTAACAAGAGTACAAGAAAGATGGCCTTAAATATACCAACTGAAGGAAAGACACCTACACAAATGCACGTTATCAGACATCTCAGAAGCAAATGGAAAAAAATACTTATAAAAGCACCAATTATTCACATTCATTTGAGACAGAATGTCAGGACAAACTATCAGGTTTTCTGCAGAAACCTAGGAAATTTGAAGTTGCTGCTTGCCCCCATAGCTACTAGTTTTGACAAGGTTGTTACTGGCTGAGTTGTCCCAAAAAAATATAGAATACTTCTGAACATTCTTTATAGGCAAAAATTACTTTTCTAAAATGTGAAAATGGAAAAAGTTGTTGCTTAAAAAAAAAAAAAAACAAAGTTCAAAATTGGTTTAACCCTGAAATATTTTCCTGGAAAGTTTTAGAAATAAAAAAAAAGCAATTTTCCTAAAAAATTTTCCTACAAAATCATCATAATTGACAAACTCCGATTATTGCACTCTATAAGCCTGAGCAGGCTTTTGTAAGAGTGGTATGGAGCAGGGCACAGAGGAACAAATATTAACAATTTCATCCCCAAAGAGATTAATACCTTAAAAGACAACCTGGAATACCTGGGTTCAAATGCGGGAAGGTGTTGAAAAATAAAGTTAAGAAATTAAAATCATACTGTTTACTCCCTGCAGGGTGAACTTTTTCATGTACATATTTTAAAGGTATCTTTCTTGTCAACAGCCATATGTAACAGATATACTCAGAGTATTCCGGGAAAGATTTTCAATATGCTTTCTGGGACAAGAATACTGCAGAAAGGTATCTTCAACTAAATGCATTGACTACATTGAAAAAGAAAGGTTGTTTTTTTCATCCCAATGGTTACAGAAATTCCCAAGGTAATTTCATTACACCGTACACGCCTTTGTCCAAATAAGAACTTACTCATGGTTTTCTCAGAGACAAGAATATACTTATTAAAAAAATAGAGAAGATTTTGTATATTTATTATTTCTGAGAACTAACGCTTAATTGCTTTCTAGCTGCAAGTGGCTTTGTTTTGTAATTATTTCATGCACCTGTAGAGGGCTTAATGCTGATTTATGTTGTTTACTGAAATCTTGACTGAGCCTGTTGGGAAGCAGTTCAACGAAAATAAACCATGTGACCATATTCAAAGGTTACAGGGGAATTTCACAAATGAGGTGTTCTATACAGCAATATTCTTTCAGTACAAATACATTCTCAATAATAGTTTTTTTTTAAAAAAATGGTAAGTGAAAGTGGTTTATATACCAATTTCCTTTTTAAACCTTAACCTAAATCAGATTGAAATACCGGAAATTCCATTTAAACATAAGAATTTCTTTTTACTTCAAGGATGATCTAAGAGAGGAACGGGCTGCTCAGGTTGGGTATTGATTCTCCATTGCTGGAGATATTCAAAACCTGACTGGACAAAGCCCTGCACAGCTTGCTTTAGCTGACCCTGCTTTGAGGGGTCAGACAATCTCCACATGGCCCTTTCCAACCACAATCATTCTGTGATTCTATGATTAGGTACGGTTATTTCCCTTCTCACAGTTTGTAGTATAGGTTATTAGCCCCCTGTGTGAGTAACAGGAGACAAGATAGAAAAAGGATTTCCATGAGATTTAATTTTCTCTCCATTCTTCCAAAGCTGACAAGTGCAGAGACAACCACATTAAAAGTGTTAATTTAAAACAACAAATACTGCCTAACCCAAACCAAACTTAACGTTTTCCATGTATTTTACCACAGACACTTACACTTTTTATTCATTCCAAAACAGTTTCTTAAAATAAGGGCCATACTGAAAATGCTTATAGTTTGTAAAGAGCACTTTTATGCTTTTTCATTACTGGTCTGAAGAATTGCATTGTGAAGTGGTATCTACTCAATGACTCAAACTTTGTACAAAACCATTCATTTAATTTTAGCCTACCTAAAGAGTTAAAATTGTTTTTTCTAATAGACAAGCTGGGAAGCTGATCATATTTTATGACAATTAATTGAGCCCACAAACCCTATAGCACCCTTTTGGCCCCTTTTGTTGTTCCTTGATTAGGGAGTCATTAAACTGGTTATTATTAAACTGTTGTAATTTAGAACATTTATAACAACTCTGTGCAGTAATTGAATGTTAAACATGCCCTTTACGTGAATTAGGTGAGTGTGATGGCAGGTCAAATTTTACATAGAGAAAAGTTACAACATTCAAATGTGATATATGAAAATAAGAAGGTGGAGAACAGAACAGGGTGATCAGATCTAGTCTTCCACCTTGAAACGTATTCCATCATGACAGCTAGATTACCCAGGTCTACAGAACACTCAAGACTCATGCTGTAACTCAGGCACAAGCTGCATTTTGTGGTACTCAAACTAAAATCTTACGTGGAAATAAAAAACCCCAGCAATTAAGGAAGGAGGGAATACACTCTAAAGATATCCTTGGAAATATTAAAAATCCATCTGGACATAGTCCTGGGCAATCTGTACTAGTTGACCCTGCTTGAACGGGGGGGGTTGGACCACGAGACCTTCAGAGGTCCTTTTCAATCATAACCCCTGTGTGATTCTGAGATACCAATAAAATTAAGCGGCAAGTGCTGAAATTGCTGTAGTAAGCCTATCTTTTCCTATTCTGATTCTTGGTATGCATAAAATCTTAACTACAGTATTAAAATTTTTTGCACTTAATTTAAAGACTCAATAGCTGCAAAATTCAATACAGAATGGTAATGGAAAGTAATACAGATTTATATATGTTATGCACATATACACATGGGTTGCTTGAAATGTCCCAGATCAGTATCTCTACAACTGGATCTACCAGCAAATCTATTAATAGTGCTGTTGCCAGCATAAACTTTCATAAAGCTACTCCATTCGAATTCAAAACAAAGGAGTTGAAGATAAAATGCCATGGCTGTCACCAGCATGTTCTTCATGTGAGTCACAGCCATGAAACTTTGAACCATCTGATTTGCACAACTAATCCCCAGTGCTTTATAGTTCTTACATTCAATAAAGCACGAGGTAAAAAAATCTCTTCACATGTCTGCATTTGTACTGTACCAGACTTAGCTAAATTTTCTCTTTACTAAAAACAGAGTCTTAATTTCATCACCATCAGTATTTGAAAATGTCTTGTGCCACTTCAAAGATTGGACAAAAAGAAATAGGATAGAGAATGTACTGATAAAATAAAGAATGACTACAGAAAAAATAAGAAGAGGTAACACACTAGGTCTGCTTTCTATTGAGAGTCATCATACGTACACACACAAATATTCTTTCAAGGAAAGAATATTAATGAGTTACAGTCAAATTAAAAATGAAGGGAAATCTGTATACGGTGTATCAGCATACCAGAAACATAATTTCATCTGTATGGCAAGAAAGTGTCACATAGCTTAAATAGTGAAATGATTAGAAGGCAAAGCATCTAGAATTATCTTTTATTTCTCAGAATAAGCACTAGAAAGTGGAAATTATAAAATATGTAATTTTCTTGTGTTCTTCCCCCCCTCCCCCCTTTTTTTTTAAATCAGTATTGTAAATTATCTGAACCAGAATTGCCTTATCTTTCCATGGAAGTTCACAATCTTGCCTTTTGGTACTCTGGTGTTTTAAATACATACTGTCTTTCAATTTCCAACAATACTAATAATAAGCCATGGGTATTAAATCTTGAAAACTCATCAAAATTATCTTAAAAATGTAAAATAAATTAAGAAAATCTTATTCATTCTTAATTGATACATTTCAAATCTTTGTATTAAAAAAAAAAAAAGAAAAATTTAATTAATCAATTCTGCCATTCTGATTTAATTAATCAATCCTTCCAAAATTAACCAACTCAAATGAGAGATATTAACTGTTCTGAAATTAAAGATTAATGGATATATTACCAATAAATCTTTGCATATCTTTTCAGTCAAAACTATACAAAACACAAATCACTGCTCTACTGTAATCTTTATGTTCTTTGCTCGTTTATTTTTAATTTATTCATTTTTTCTTTATCATGAAAAAAAAAAATCTTAATGCCAAGTATGATCACATGTCCGTACTGAATTATATCTCTACCATAAAATTTCTGATGCCTTCTTCCTATTAACAGAAGTATTTATCCTTATTTTCCTCTGCATCTTATCTACTAAAACTCTATCTATAAATCATACTGACTATTCAAAGTCTCTGAATATTCATTCTGCTATAATTTAAAAGCCTAATTGGAATCAAAGATACCAGAACTCAAGTGCAATTTCAAGTCAACTCCTTCTTTATTGAACATTCATAGGTTTTGATCTGTTTCCTCGGCAGAGTCATTATACCAATATTCCATTCAAAGCACCTGTTAAAGATGTAGTTTTTGGAATGTAAGAATTATGAATAAAGTTACAGGTAAGTTACAACTCTCAAATCAAACCAAAATCTTAATAATTTTGCATAATTCCTTCAATACAATTTATCACAACTGTGTTGTTTATTTTAAACTCCAAACTGCCCAACAAATTTCAAGATCAAATACTTAAGCAACTATTTATCTATTCTTTGGGATAAGTAACTTTGAGTAGATAAGATGATTAACTTGAATTTTATTCAAAGGAGTTGCAATAAAATTGCACAACACACTCCTTAATAAAACAAAACCTAACGTGTTATTTCATGAAATAAGAGATATTCCCAATTTCATATTTTTAAGCTACTAACATGAGCTTATTTGCTGCATTTTATATTATATCTTAGATTTGTAAAACCTGATACTCCACTGTTGATTGTGACCAATTAGTGTTAATCTGTGAGTGTCTTTATATGAACCTCCAAATTCCAATTAGTTGTCTGAGTACTGTAGAAAGAGTGAACTAGTACACTGACGCTGCACTTTCAAGAAGAGGGAGAGTAAGCTCTGAAACACCAAATAGGAGACAGTAAAAAAACTTAGAGAGTGGTGACAACTTGAAGTTGATGAGAGTGAAACGCTATAACATTTCCTGGCAGCTTCAGAAGATGAGAACCAGAAGACATGATTCTGTACAGGCTATGATGCTAAACAAAGAACAAGCTATGATGCTAAAAGGAATCAGCAAAAAATTTTCTGGAGTATTGAGGAACACAGGCTTTTAGGGTATATGGTATGTTTGTTTGTCAATAGACGCCAGAGCACTTGTTCGTCCATAGTCAAGTCTGATCTACTAAATAACAGAAAATCTCTCAGAAACCTTACTACTGTGGGTTGGACTGTCATTAAGCTGTCTGAGGGAGCAGATCTTCCACAGCATTTTAATTGCAATTGGAGATGTGCTATCAGAAGCAAAACCTGAGTTCAAAGATGAGGCTACAGTCTGTAAGCAGATCAACAATTAGAAACCGAGGCTACAGTTAAAAACTTGAGTTCCAGAACAGTCAAAAACTGACTTTTTGAACCTGTGGTTTATATAATCTCCAAAGCATCAGCAGCTCTATTGGACTGGAAGAATTAGAAACTGCCAAGAGCAGACCTTTCATCCATCTGTTTGGGAGTAAAAGTCACACTCGATAGGTCAAGAAACACCTTATACCTCAGTACCTATGACAGATGCAAAATTGCTGGGTTTATATATATTTTTCAATTAAACGTCTAAAGGAGAAGCTCACTGCTTTATAAGGGATAAAGATAATAGCTACATAAATGTTACAATATTTAACTTGTTGAAAGAGAAATTACACTTTTATTTTTTGAAGTCTGTTCCAATGCTGCACTTATATATCATACAACAGAGCCTGGTTTAAAATATAAGTATCCATAAAAAGGTGATATGATAATATCTTGTGCTAATGGTGCCATTATCAAGCTATAAAATGATGCCATTATTTTGCCCAACTGTGTGGCTTCATGCCCAAGGCCATTGTTCCAGCTGGGAAGAACAACTCACAGTAATGTGGCATATTATGAAATTTCCCTAAATACGTAAGAGGTTTCATAAATGGAGTGCATTTATGCAAGCCACAATATTATGTAATAAAACAGGCTCCTGATTTATATCTGAGAGTAGGAAATCATGTCAAACCATCCCTTCCTAAGATTCCAAAACCTGAAATATATATTCTGAAGGCTAACCAAAATGGAAAAAAAAGTTGATATGGACCTCAACCTCAAATACCTGTTATAAAAATGATTTCCCACACATCCTGCAAGTAAGACAGCTGTCAGAATTTAGGGTGATAAGCCATAAACAGGTTAGTGGTCAAAATCCAAAAATTCCTTAAAGCTCATAAAACAGAGTTTAATACATATAAAATCAGTAATTATAAATACAGCTAAATATGACATCTGCAACTTTTCTCCTACATCTTGTATTTTGTCTGTTTTACATACACAAGCCATAACACATCTCTTACTTTGAGCATCCTTGAGAGTCACTGAGTTCCAACTTTGTCTCTCAAGTTGAAGAAAAGATGAGCTGAAAGACCTGTAATGTCATCTTAACATGTTCATTATTAACGTCTGGTCAGTTACTCGTTTTGTACTTCAAGCATGATCATTAGGAAAAGTACATTCCTCTTCACGCTCACAAATTGAAACTGGAAAGGGAAGAATAATTCTTGGCATCATTCTCACATAAGAAGCAAATCTAAATTATGACATCAGTTGCAGATTGACTCAATAGTGAATTACCAAATCCAATTTACTCAGGACCTTGTAATTTAGTTTCAATCTAATTTAATTCAATTTTAGCTGTGGTATATAAATGTTGATTAGTAGACTATTGCATAAGAATATAAAGTACTTAAGTTTCTTAAAATGCTACTGTTTAAGCTACAGTAGTTTTCCTTTTTTTTGGTCTTTCAAAGATGGAACTGAATGATATTAGGAACCATAAAAACAGATGTTAATAAATTTAAATCTGGAATCCATGCTAATTACAGCATAATTTTCTAGCATGCAGAAAAAAAATAATCCTTCACAAACAAATTGAGCTACAAATGTACTGCATATTTTATACAAAAGGCCACACTGACATGGGCTTATCCTTGTGAAAGATACAGCTACAACCTCTGCTCTTCAAAAATGCAGTATACTAATGTTTGAACTTTAGATTTTTTTACCACGTGGCCATAAAGCACAATTTCAAACTTAATTCAAACAAAATATTTAATGTATCTTATTTTTTTATCAAAAGAAAAGAAACTTCCAAATGATTAGAAAATAAAGGAGACATTTGAAATAAAATAGACCACTGGTCCAAAGCCACAACCCAGTTTTTGTAGCCTACTTCCTGGGAAGATTAACTTGCCAAAGCTTTTTGAAATACATTTTTCATATAATGATGAATAAATAAAAATTATTCTCATCTCTAATTTTCTCTTTTAGAACAATCAGTTAATATTCAGATTCACCTTACTTAGACAAATTTTTTTCAGATGCCCACATTTGTCTGAAAAATGGTTAAAGAATTAAGTTAATTCAAACACTTAATAATGATCCACTGTAGTTAGAAAAGAATGAGATGAGGAGGGAAAAGCTTTTCATCTGTAGCTGAGCATCTTAGCTGAATGAAATTAACAGCAAAAATCCCCATGTTTCCATTACGGTAATATCCTTTGGTATTCTATAAATATCTGGCTATTGTAATGACGTTTGCTGCCTTTATAGTCTGGAAGCCTTGTCATAGAAAGCCTGAACAACTTATCTTCTCTGCTGCTTAGAATTCAGAAAATAAGAAAACATAGATCTCACAACTACATATTATCTTGAAAAGCAGACAGTAGAAACCAAAGACTTCAAAGACCTTTTCACATTAGAAAATCAATAGGACCTTCTGGATCACAATCCTTTGCCGAATCTCATCCCAAACTCTGAATATGCAGGGTTGCAATATAAGTACATACCCTCACTGTCTACTCTTTAGTTTACTCCACATAAAAAGACTGAACACAAATGAGCGAAGTATTTCAGCCCTGAACAGTTCTACTCAACAGTCTGAAAAAACACGTTGCACTCCTTAATGTGCAATAGTACTATTAGGTACCAAGGTATAATTGTACATTATACTTCTGTGTAGACTTCAGAGTAGTGACCCAATGACCTTTCACTGATAGAATTTTTTATATCTACAAGTATCAAAATGCACAGCCCCACTTGTACCCAGAGTTTTCATACTTAATCTGCTTGAAAACACTAACACAACACAATGAGTATCTTGGATGTCAGCCACAGCAACCGTAATGTCACTGAATAATAATAGCACGTACATAGGTTTAACATCACGGTATATAACCACATTTCTAATTTGTACTGATGACACCTATTGATATATGCACAAGTTGCAACTTCTACTTTATTCAGAATAGATTTTTTTATTTGCGACTAACTTTTGTTGCTAAACCGTTATCTTCTCAGACTGGTTTGAAGGAAATGGATGGGAACAACTTAGCTGCACCTATTCAGAAACAGATAACAAGGATTTTTTTAAGAAGAAGATCTCCTTCAGAGGCTTGCCACTGAAACAACTCCCTTGGGAACTCTCTGCAATCAAGTGGGCTCTCCCATGCTTGCTGTTTGCCAGAGGGACTTCTCGTTGTCCAGAGACAATGAAAGAGCCACTTGTTCCTTCCAGATCCATGATACCAGCCCTCCCTCTGGATGATAAGAAAACGTTTGAACTTTGAGATCTTCAAAGACTTATTCACAGTGACCTTATAGAGTTCTATGATCGTTTGCTTTTGAGATCTTCTAATGCTACCACATGAAAATACTCTAAAAGTACACTTTAAAGAACATTATGGACATAAGCCAAATTGTCAGCTTTTTTTTTTTTCCCCACAATATTGCACCTACTGGTCTTCAAGCCAGGTGAACATCAGGAGAAACTAAGCTATGACAAGCCGTATCTAACATACTTTAATAAACAAAAGTATGTTAAAAATCAGGATAAAACCATCAGTAACTATCATTTGCTATTTACATTGCTGTATTTATGCTAAAGCTATGAAGGGTAATTAAAATATTTAATCTGGCAATTTAGTTAGAATTTTATTTTGCAATATTCACTAAAAATTAAAACTACCATGATAACACTCAAGATAAATGAGAAGAAGCTCTGACTCTGTAAAATAATCACAAAATGTTTCTACATAAATATATATTGTACATCTTAAAGTTTTTTTCAGTTTCTACACTAAGTGTATTAAACATTTGATGCTTAGGGATATAATTCCTTTCATTGTTTTCTCATTGTCTGACAAAATATTCCACCCTCAAACAATGATACATTTGCCTGCAATATATCACTTTGAAAATAGCTGCTTTACATGTTGATATATTTAATAAAAGATATTTAATATTTTCATTAATATATTTAATAAAAAATATTTAATATTTTTAATAAAAGAGTGAAGGATTTTATTAGAAAAGCAGCAGAGGTGTATGGAACAATTAAAGAGGCTGTAAGGGGGTGATTCTTTTCTTCCTTCTACCACTTATTGTATTATCCAATAACAATCAAGACAGTTGGATGTTTTAGTGGCAATATGGCAGGACAAAATCTGTGCATCTCCCGTTAATATATTTTTACTCTATTCAAATTTTAACCTACTCACATCTATTTTTATGTATCAGGAGGGCTTCACAGGGTGGTGGTGGTTGGAAGGGACCTCTAGAATTGTCCAACCCCACTCTGATCAAGCAGGGCCACCTAGAGCATGTCACCCAGGACCACGTCCAGATGAGCTTTGAGTATCTGCAAGGTGGGAGACTCTACAACCTCCCTGGGCAATCTGTGCCAGTGCTCGACCCTCACAGTAAAAAAAAAAAAAAAAAAAGTATTACCTGATGGTCAAACAGAGCATTCCGTGTGTCAGTTTGTGCCCACTGTCTCTGATCCTGTCACTGGTCACCACTGAAAAGAATCTGGCTCTGTCTTTGAACCCTCCCTTCAGGTAGTCATATACATCAATGAGATCCCCCGACGCCTTTCTTCTCTTCTCCAGGCTGAACAGTCCCAGCTCTCAGCTGTCTCTCATAGACGGGATCCTTCTGTCCCTTCATCATCTGAGGGACCTTTTGTTGGACTCTCTCCTGTAGCTCTTGTACTGGGGAGCCCAGAACTGAACACAGTACTCTAGGTGTGGCCTCACCAGCACTGAGTAGAACAATCCCCATAGTTTACCCCAGGATATTATTCGCTGCCTTTGTCACAAGAACACACTGATGGCTCATGGTCAGCTTGGTGTCCAACAGAACCCCCAGGAACTTTTCTGCAAAGCCACTTTCCAGCTGAGCATCCCCCCCAGCACATATTGGTGCATGGGGATATTCCTCCCTAGTTGCAGGACTTTACACTTCCCTTTGTTGAGGTTCCTGTCAGCCGATTTTTCCAGCCTCTCCAGGTCTTACTGGATGGCAGCACACCTGCTGACGTGTTGGCCA
This sequence comes from Tyto alba, assembly GCF_018691265.1. NCBI lineage: Eukaryota > Metazoa > Chordata > Aves > Strigiformes > Tytonidae > Tyto > Tyto alba. The sequence goes on from NW_024881261.1 coordinate 9,084,362, forward strand.
CTCTTCCCAGTTTTGTGTCAACAGCAAACTTGCTGCCCCATCATCCAGATGAATACACTAAAACCCAGAACGTTATTCCACAAATGATGATTTCTCTGACAAAGTGTATGGTAATGAACAGCCTAAATGGACAGATTTTCATTTAACCTTAGGGCAAATAGGATCGTAACAATATATAGTTCTGACAGTGAAATAATTCTGACTTGTATATGAAAATGAATATGGAAATGGATTAAAAAGAATTATGTCAAGGAACATACATATATATTCCTTATACATACTTTTTTTAATATATACATGAGAAGTAAATGGCATCAGGAAAATGTGACCATCAGATCACATTCAGCCTTAGATATACATATCTCCCATTCAGTTTATCTCTTCTCAATTCAGTATCTTCTTATGCCTATCAGCACTTCCCTTCTAGTACAATACTTTTGTATTGTACTAGAAATACAAACCTTCTGTTGTACTAGAAGGACATACTTTCCTTCTAGTACAACAGAATGGGCAAGGGGAAGGAATTAAATAAAATTGAGTTAATATTGTTGAACAAGTTTATTTGAATATTGATGCAATACTTGTGAAAAAATAGTTTCAGGCTTACAAGTTAAAATCTGTTTTGTGACTAAATTAAATCTGTTTCTGGTGAAAGAAGGATTAGTAAATACTTACTGCAGAAAACTGATGCTGCTTTGCAGCAAAATGTTATGGTTGTGAGTGTAGTTTTAATCCTGAACCTAAGTTTTAATGACATATGAACCTAATTTCTCTGGAAGTCATGTCTCATACAAGGTCAGAAAAAAAGCATCTTCTGAAAATTCTTCAGGATGTCCTATAAGCTTCATAATCCATACCCTTTAGCTTTTCCTAACAGAACACTTCCTATCTTTTTTTCCCGAGAGATTAAAAGGATCAGTAATTCCTTTTACCATTTTTTCTATTAACTACACTAATTCCTTTACAAAAGATAATATATCTTGTTTAGCCGATCACAAAGCAAAAGTAAGGAGTTCATATATAAAGCAATTTGTGAGCAATCAACATGCAATATTCAGGCTATTCATCACAGCCCCCAACCACAGGAAGAATTTGTTTTCATTGAGACGTGAATACTGAGTTAATGATAGGGGTTTGAAAAGAAAATACCAAACAGACATGAAAAAATTAGACTGAACTAACAAAAGAAGACCTCTGACTAATTTTAAAGCTAAATTTTCTACAAAAACTGAACTTAATACATACAGTAATTTTTTAAAGCCAATTTAGAAGGTTTGCATTACACATTTCTTAAATGAAAGAGTTTCTACTCAAATTTAAAGAGGGTGATTAAACTAGCTCTTCAAAAGTTAAGGAGGAGAAACTGAAAACCTAAGGATGAAGTGATATTTCAACAGAAGCCAAAACAGAAGAAACTGTCACACAGCTACTGTCAGTGATGTACCTGCTACCGCCGTGAACAGTGATACTGGTGATGTGACAGCCACCACCCAGGACAGCAGCTGGTGAAAGGCATTTTGGATTCCTGACATAGAAGAAACCCGAGAACGAGGAAATTATTTCCTTTTGTTCTCTGTTTATGTAGCCCACCACAATCAGGTTTTGACTGGCACTACATCACAATTACTAATAGAATACTCGTAATAAATGCCCATGTTTAACCCCCATTGCCTGTGTGAAAGAGGAACTTTTTAAGAAAAAAGGATAGAAAGAAGGTGAGACTTCTGATAGAGTGAGAACAGAAAAAGGCTTATTTGACAGCAGGAAAATAATAAAGACAGATGTTATGGGATAAAATGGACCACAGACATCAAGAAACAGGAAAAAAAATTACCCTCCTAGTATGCACACAAACACTACTTGATTTCTTCAGAAGAGTTTAGCATATGATAACTATCCAATTAGAAAAAGTATGTATGTAATTACAAGCAATATAATGATGCTTAAACCAGAGCAATTAGCAATAGTCTGTTTTTGTAGTCAAGGGAAAATTTAAAGAAAAACAAAATAATGAAAAAGGATATTATTTTATACTAAACTCCTACCAACTTTTACCCAGAAGATTAAAGAGACCTTCATTTTGGAAGACAAAATGACTGATGAAGACAGAAAATTCTTTTGTTCTTTATGCTTCTGAATAATGTAATGCTTCACTGAGGGAAATAATGTGTACAGAAATATGGGACTGTATTATTACAGAAATCTGGAATTAGAACATACAATTTGAATTGGTTAAACTTTGCTTTGAAAATTTCCTTGATGACTATGAGGTGCCAATAGATCATTCTGACTACTTTGCAAGATGGAACTCAATGGTACAAATGTCTTTACACTTGGAATATCTAAAATAAAAATAAAAGAATAGTCCTAATTAGACTCCTAAATTCAATTTTTCTAATGTACCACCCTCAATTATGTAAAAATAATATTATCTGTGTTCTTGGTCTCAAAGAATTTTGGTCTAGTTCAAGTCTCTTCACAAGGAATTTTATATGCATTTCATGTCAGCTATCCTAGGCGAAAGAAAGATGAAACAGAGCAACAGCTTACACTGTCAAGCAGCAAAACTGTCAACATACAGGGAAACCAAAGTAGATAAGGACATAAGAAGAAGAATGTTTTGTTTGAAAGTCATATTTGGTAGAAACATCATGTTCCTTAGCTTACCAAGCACTTTCTTCGAAGCTGCAGTTTTGCTGACCTCAAACACTTTATTTCACCATTTCATAGTTTAATAGTCAAAATGAAATTTATTTCTAACGTATTTCAATTAAAAATTGAAATCAATGAAATCATAGTACTTCATATCAACCCTCATAATACTTCTTTCTGTTATTCCCATGTCTTTCCTTCACTTCCATTAGTTTCTTCAGTACAAAAGTAATCTCAGTGTACAACTTGAAGGAGTCTCCACTCTAATTATCCTCTTGAAACCTCTTAAGTCTAACCTCAGTAGGAGTTTCTGTTTCTCTTTTGACTTCTAGCATGCAGTTCTGAATCTCCTTCAACAAGGTTCTTATCTTCTCAGAGCACAGTAATAGCCCAGTGCAGCAAAGCTTTTCAAGGCATGATGTCCTCCTGTGCTTACAACTACCAGGTTCTGAAAACGGAGAGAACCGCTTCAGAGATTTAATGACTTATCTATCTGGAAATGTCCAAGCCATATTTTAAAGGAGACAATCTTTCTTGTATGATACTTACTACTATTTGGGGTATAAGTACAAAAAATCCCAAGGAGTGTCTCAACAGCATCAAACATTAAGTAACATCCACACTACTTGTTTCAGGCATGTAATTCAATGTAATAATAGGAGAGAATAAAAAAGCTTTGTGATTAAAATCTATAAAAACAGAGAGATAATTAAAAATATATCACACATTGTTTGACTGAATAATATTCTGTAGATTGATTTAATCTTCTACATTACTCCCATGATGAATGAAATGGGGCCCAATCTCTTTTAATAAGAGATGGATGATCATCTTCATGAGAAAGATATAGGAAATACTTCTAGTATATCTTTTGGAACAGGGTAATTCAGCATACACATGCTGAATAAGCATGGTGAATACCGAAGGAATGTTTTGGTTCAGTGAAAATAACCCATTAACTAGCAGCAACTCAATCACAGCTAGAGATGCTTTGTATTATTATTTATTATACTACTACATCCATCGGAACCTTTTATACTTGGTTTAGACCAAAGTGTGCCCCTAACTAATAAAATACACAGAACCGAAGTAAGACCATATGGAACGCTTATCTGATTTTGCCATGACCAAAAGCTGTGCTTCAGTATTACCCGAAGAAAAAGGAGAGGAACTAATACAGCTTATAAAAATAAATGGCAAACTCACATCTTGCATGAGTAATGCAAACTACATTAAGTTAACGGAGTCATGCCTTAAAATCCTAGTAGGAATTTTTATTAACTTTTGGGTTATGATTTATTTTATTTCACTGATAGAAGGGTAAAGAAAAAAGTTATGCTTATCTGATTAATAAGCATTTGCTGAGCATCTTCTCAGATTCCTGGAACCTTTACTAAAAAAAAATAGTTTAACTAAGATTCTGTATATCCTGATGGACACAGTTATATTCGGTGTGGGGTTAATCAAATATTATCTCTTGCAGCAGTGGGATATTTGGCAGTTAACTCTCAAAAATGTCTGGGGCCTTAAAAAAGCACAAGGTCAGTACAACTGTTTAAAAAAAACCTGAAATGGACATCCTTCCAGAAAATACATACACTGCATCTGCTAAAGGTCTTGTGAGTATTTTACAGTTTCAGATGGAAAGTATTTTTGGTGCATTTCCTAAATGAATTATAAGAAGGAATAATGTCAAACACTAATAAAATGAAAAAGCATGCCAAACACACCCACAATCTTCCCAGTTATGGCATAATGATACACTTTTCTTTCTACATTACTGAGAACTGTAGTCTGTCTTGGGTAAAACAAGGAAAGTTTAAGCTTTTCCTCAGATCAAATATCCACTTTAACATTTTCTGAAGGCATGTTTATTTCACACAGAGTAAAGTGTACTTGTACAGGCATCATAATCGGGGGAAAAAAAAAACACACCACCAAAACAAAAAAATACCAGAAGAAACCAAGAGAAGGAGTGAAAGCTATTTCTTAATTTTCAGCAGCATAACATAGCTTTATTTTCTGTGAGAAAAGGCTTCTTTCTATAACGTATTAAACCATGTTTTCATGTTGACTTGCACATGTTTTTGACTAACAACCGATAAATTGTTGACAAATTGGGACTAAAGCAGATTTTTAAAATTGTAAAGAAAGGTTTGTATGCAAGTTTTCTAGTCTGGCATTAAATCCCCCAGTACACCTAGCCATGGATTCATCTGCAAAGGATACACAAACCCACATAGCTCTCCAAAACTCATATGGTGATTCTGTGAAGTTACGGTGGTCCCATTGTACAAGTGCATAAATGGGTAATCTCTCCACAACACAGAACTGAACAACTTAAGGAAAGGACAGGAAACTGATAAAAATTAAATGTCTGAAACTATTCCTCTCAAGTAGATACTACATATATTTTCTCTCTTCTCCTTTTCCCCCTCCCCACCCTCTTTGATGTTCTCCAAGAATAAAAGGTTGTCACTTAAGAATGACCTACTCCTCCTTATGCTTGATTAGTATGTGGATCCACCCTTATTTCTGCAATGTATGTCTTCAGGAAAATCAAACCCTTTAATTTCCTCCATCCCCTCATAATAACTAGAAAGCACCTTTTCATAACAAGATATGAAATAAAATCAAAGATAAATAATGGCTGATATTTCCAAAGTCATTGATTGTACCCAGATGCCCCAACCTCTCCAGAAAATAAGCATCTGAACATCTAGTGACAAAAATTCTACTTAGCTATTATCTGTGATTTACAGAATTGGAGAACTGGGACGTATTTGTGAAGAAGGGGGCAGGACACTAGCAATTATCAATAAAAATATCAATTTGGCTGGAAAAAAAATGTTTCCTGTTATATTTTCTTGATTAAATAATAACTTTGGGAACTTCAGTTAACCTGTTTAATAATAAAATGTCATTCAAATGATGTCTGCAGGTCAATTGCCTTTTACAAAAACAATATTAATGTTCACCTTAGGTGAAGAAAAACACTCTCCTTAACAATGTTTTCAGGTCAAAGAAATAACTTTGCTATTGAAAGTTCAAAACACTCAGTTACATTCTACCAGTAGTGGCATACTGAATATGAAAGTTTATTTTACTTACATGATTAAACCAGAAACAGAAATGACAGTAAATACAGATTTATTTCTAAAATATTTTACAGAACTAAGACTGTAGTGGCACCATTAGTCAAAACAAATTCAGTGATGTCTTTAACGAATTCTGTATGCTATCTTCTCATACTTACTTTCTATTCCTAAAACAAAAGACAAAAAAAATCTACCAACTTTCAGAACAGAAGGTTGTAACAATTTATCAATTCCCTGAACAGCAGGGCAAAATAGTCAATTCAATTAAAGAGTATGTACTAGACCAATTGTATTATCGCTCCTTGTGGAGCAAAGGGCTCTAAGTGTCAACAAACTGGCAGTGAAAGAAGAGTCAATTGGTACAGGACCAATTTCATTTGTTTTTAAAACATTCACACAAAACTTAAGAAGCTGAAAAATGGACCAGTTTAATCCTCCATTTCTGAAGTCCATTAACTGCTTTCTAGTAATCACTGCTTAGTTTTATGAACTTTTTAATTTTTTTTCATAATTGTGAATTATTGGTCCCTCTTAACAACTTCAGAGATAAACACTCTTCATCCCCACTACTCTTTTCCCTCTACAGTTCCTAAGAATGACTAGTAGTACACCTGCCTGTCATCATGAGAAGGATGATTTCATTCCTTTCTTTAATATAACACCAGTGGAATCACTTAACTTTTGTTGTTATAAATTATTCACAACAAAAAGGAAAAACATGGAATATTGAAAAAAGAAAATGATATCACATAAAACATAATAAAAGCACATCAAGTACAGCATAAGGGACATACCTGCCTCCCAAAGGAGAATCAAAACTATACAGATAGATAGTTATATAATTCCTTTTTAAAACCTCTAAATTTAGAGATTTCAGAAACTGCTTGTACCACCTTTCCTTTTAGCCTATCTAAACTAAGTATCTCTTTCTGATAATTAGGCCCCTTTCTTCTTCTAGCCCTCTTTCTCCATATCCTTCCCCCCTCATCAATCAGACATCTTTAGCTGCTTAACTGCAGTACCACCCTTTAAATCTTCCCTTCATGAGATTAACAAGTGAAATCATTTCACTATTCCCTCAAATCATTTTTTCTAGACCTCTTTGCAATTTTTACTATTCTCTGAACTCTCAAATTGAAACCAGAAAAAGCTGAGTAGAGTAAAAGGACTGCTTTACATGTTTCATTTAAAACACTGCTCTTCAAGCTAACCAATCTTGGTTTATGTCTTTATATTAATTTTTATTTTATTCTCTTTGTATCCTGAGCTACTGTTTGAACAATATTAACACAACTGTCAGCTTAGCAATAGAATTTTAGAAGTATAATATTACTGAGTATGATCATTTAAATAACAATTTGCTTTCTCTATATTGTAAGTTTTAAAAGACTTTAAAAACCTTATTAATATTATATGTCATTAATATAAATTTAATTGCTTTCTCTCTACAAACTCTACAAATGTTATTGTAGTGATCTATCATTTACCATTAAGTTCCTTCTGATAGAAAACATAATTAACCTTAGCACACCTGCTATCATACTGTTAGTAAATTGTCACTACTGTATCTTGTATATTTACCAGTTTAAATTGAAAATACCAAAATAAAAAAATCCTTCCTCCATAATTTGTTTGATTTCACCATACTGACGGAGGTTAAACAAATTAATGTTTAAATATCATGAAAATAATTTTAAAAATAGGATCAATAATTTAAGCAGTATGGTATTTCATAAGAATAAAAATTCACACAGAAAGCAATTCACCCATAGTAAATGCAACACCAGCAACTCAGTATTCATGCTAATGGAGAGAGCATGTAAGTGGACCTGAACAGAAACTAATGGTTTAATATCATAGTTTCACATAGTTTATCACTGTGAATGATAAACTATGTGAAAGCATCCAACAGATGATACTCCATTTAATGATCTGACTATTTGTAAATTCATAAATACAAATTCACATTTGTACTAGTATGATAACAAGTCCATGCATTGCAGTTATGCATATGGATTTTCACTGATTGCTTAAAAAGATTGAATTCTATCATACTAGAATATAATTTGAACTTGACACCTCAAATGAGAACAGTTTATTATTTCATGTTAAACTATTATGCACTTTGTTTTAAATCAGAAATCCTGGCGCTCTCACATCTGGATACTACAACAGGTATAGAATAAGCACCACTAAAGCAACTTCCTCAAACTACATCAGTCAAGCATAAAGAAAAACACAAACAGAATGTGAGGCATCTTAATGGATTAACTGCAATTGAAACTACAACAATGGTACTGTGCAATTTAATCTTCTAACTGCCAAATGATTTCTTGACAGACTAATAACTTCACACTGCACTGTCACTCTATTCAAAGATAGATTCAAACTGTAGGTGAAGAACCATTAGGGTGGCCAGGAGGGGAATAGGAAATGAATCTTATCCAAAGCAAAAAATAGAGCTTGCTTAGGGTAAATCAAAGGCTGATAAGGAGTATGATTGCCATGTATATATGCACAAAAGGGGGTAAACACCAGGAATAATGAAGAGCTACTGATGTCATAGTAAATGTCGGCACAAGAACAGATATGTACAAACTGAATGATTACATTTGTGGAAATAAAGGAGCTTTGTGAAAACAATTTAAGTTCAAATAGTAGGGAAACCTGTTTTTTAAAATAGATGGATGAGTTTATGAAAACATTTGCTTGCAAATCAGGTAACATTACCTTGATGATGGAGTAAGTTCCTGCTGGCCCTAAGCCTATATGACTAAGATGTCAGAAGACCACTTTAATGTTCCATGTGTATTTGCAAGACTTGGAGTCCAGCACATAAAACTTGTAGCCCTTCGCTTTTGTAAATTACTACATACATCAACAGTCAGTAAAAAATAAGAAAAAAAAATATTTTAATGAAAATATTAATAATGGAATCAAATCTAGGACAGAATAATACTTAATATTGCATGAAAATCAAGGACTGAAAAGTTAGTGTATGCTTCCCTTCCAAACTTAAGTTAAACACATAATTTGAGACACTATTTGTGTCAAAATAATTAACACAGAAGATGAGCACATTATTTAAATACACCCAGTTCATAAGAACAGCCAAAACAAGACCAAATAAGACAAAGGATTGTCAAAAGAACAGGGTGATTATATCCATGTTTAAGATGTTTTCCAGTAGCCCTTATTTATATGAACTCTAAATAAAATTCAAAGGAAATGGACTTAAAGAGATGAGTATCAGTCTTTACAATGAAACAAAGATAAGATCCAAGCATATCAGATTAGTGTAATTTTTCCAGCTCCTCATGATGCCTCTTCTAGTTAAAATGGAGAAGTGAATTGATTACTTTGCAAATAATACAGCTGCAATTGATTTTTCTTTTTTTTTTACCACCACTAGCCTTACCACAGATGAATACAGCTTTAAAAAGGATTTTCAAAACAAATGAAGTTCTGTGGTTAATGCCCATAGAATACAAATGAAGTGTGATTAGTTTAGGAAAAAAAAAAAAAAATCATAAAAAACCCCACTGTAACCATTCTACAAATAAAAAAAAAAAACATTATCAGCTTACAGTAGTTAATACAGCTATGAGGTGAATCAAATAGCTTTTCACCTTTTCTAATGCCTAAATAGGCAACAGCTAAAGAAAAATCTATTCTTACTAATGCACATGGGACTTTACCACAGGAGTGCTAATATACCTGTTACTTAGGGCAGAATACACATCTTTTGTTATATATTCACTGAAGAGCTGACATAAGCACTTCAAAGAATGCCACAGAACGCAGTGGTACTTACACCACACTCATGTTAATGACTGTTACAAGAATATATCCCCAATGAGAAAGCAGAGCCAAAAAGTTCCTTTTAAACCTTTTGAATATACGTTATTAGTATTTCTCCACTGACATCTCATAACCAACTCTTCAAAGCTTAACATTAACAATAAAAAATTGTAAAGCTTCCACCCTTATATTTCAGTTTAAATACTGATTTAGAGTACTTCCCTCTTTTTATCCTTGCTGCTACTGAAGAGATGCACTTCATCCTTGTTCTTTCCAATTGCTAGTGTGCCAACATGAGCACTATGAAATTTTCAATACAGGAGTGTATATTTAAATAATCATATGCGAAAAAGGGAAAAAAATAGAACAAACAAACAAACAAAAAACAAAAAAAAAAAAACCAACAATGAAGCAACCAGATTTTAAGGATAATGATTATGCTATACAAGATAGATATCAGTTGAAAAGAAAGATGAAACTGAAAAGGCACATCTTATGTTATGCTCTGTACAATGGATGTGGCTTGCAACTATAAGTAATACAAAGTCCCTTCCATGGCAAGAGTTACAATTTTCCCGGGTGTTTTTTTGAGAGAAACACCTAATCATATAAATTTCTAGCATTATACATTAATTTACTTATGCAGGCATAATAAACAACTTATGGGCTTGAAAGAAGCCAGTCACTGGGACAGTAACTCCAAAATGGAAAAATTCAAATCTGACAGAATAAAACTACATCTATCTCAGAAAATACTGTCCACACATTTTGTTTTTATAATGATTAGAATAAGTGTCTACAAAAGCCACATTTCATTCTGTCTCAGGAGACTATCCAGATGCCATTTAAGTAACAGTTTTTTCTTCAAGAAGGCAGATATAAATATTGAGCTCAAAAGGCATAACAGCTGGAAAAATACCAAAATAAACTGTCTTTATTTATATCACACAAGTTATTATTTTAAATAATGACCTCAAGATTTATAACCATTTTCATTACTTTTAAATCTTTGGGGTTGAAGGGACTTTCAAGGTGAAGGCACTGAATTCCTGGGATTGATCTTAATGTCTTCTGTAAATTCACTGAGCTCACACTGTACCACATAATAATAAGTCATTAACTTTTAATGTCTTGAGGAGAGGGCAAAGAAGGGATGCTATCACTGTTTCCAACTACTTAATGGGTGGATTGCAGAGAAAATGGTCTTCACAGAAGTGCACAGAAGGAGGATTAGATACAACAGACAAAAAAAATTGGAATGGCCAAGGATTTGAGCAATCAGATCTAATGTTGAAGTTGGCCCCGCTCTGAGCCAGGGGTTGGACTGGAGACCTTCAGAGGTTCTTCCAACATAAAATATTCTGTGTTCCCCAGACTCAGAACTTCTGTAACTACAGCAAGTGAATTTTGTGATGTATCTAGATTAATCTGATGAAGAAACCTAATATAAAACACTTCTATTAGAGATAATAAATACAAAAACTTGGTTATTGGTGAAAATTAGTCATTTCTGTAAAACTCTCATGTGTAGACAGCAGAGAATTTCTTCAGGCACTACTCATGGGAAGAAAACAAAAATAAATTACCTTAAATGAAAACAATTCAAAGCCCGCACTAAAATGGTATTATGAGACAAAGGAGTAATGATGATTCTATATACATACAAACAGCTTTTATTTCACTCATTTAAGAATATCTGACAGCTTGAATCGTTTTTCACTACCTGGACTGCTAGTTAATATGGCAATTTTAACAAGACTGCAATCTGTAACAATGTCAGTCTTGCGTATTTTTCTTGTCACAGTAAAGAATAATAATAAAAGGAAAAGACAAGAAAGTAAAATGAGGACACCAGGAAACAAGAAGAAAAAAGGAAGGAAAGAAAGGCAGAAGATTCACTTTCCCCTAGTTTTGTGTAAGGTATGTTCATCGAAGGGTAACAGAATGAAAGATTAGAACTATGAATAACATTCAATTAAGATAAATAATAATGTAGGAATGAAATAGCAAAATTCATAGAGCATATTGGTCTAAAAATTAATTTTATCAACTTTAAAAATACATGTGTTCAAAACAAGTATTCTATAACCAGCAGTTCTTACATGTTTTCACAGGGGATCACCACTCTCCAATTCACGTCTACATATATCATCTCCTATATCATTCCCCAACAACATACAGAGCAATAAAATACAAGTAACAGAACTTCTGCTCCTTCTGAATATTTTCTGATTTATACATATAAAGAGATTGTATTAATCCTTCTGGTAAAAAGCACCATCTTGAGAAACTAGAATAATCCAAATTCAATATGGCACATATTAAACTTTAACTACTGTGAAATGTAATTGCAAAGAGAGATTCACATTTGTGCAAATGTGTTCCCAACACAAGGCACAGTGAAATATTTGGATCTTTGTTTTCTAGTGTTATTTAAAGTTTTTGTTAATAACTGGCAAGAAAGCAATATCATTATTAATATAATTTTATTTAGCATGCTGAGGAAAGAAAGTGAAAATAACATGCCACTTTTACCAAGCCATTTGGACAGGAGGGGAAGCTAAAAGTAATAACTGCCTTTGACGGTATAAATGTGAAATCAAAGCATGAAGATCATTCTCAAGGATGCTATTGTGGACTCAGTGACACTGAAAAATATTTAGGGTTACCATAGATTATCATTAACTTCCCAATGCTGTGATAAAAAGGGCTATGGTAATACTATATGTAGAGAGTAAAATACTGAATGTAGCAAATAGGGTGGATTGGAGTCACAAGAAGAAAGAACAGGAAAGGTGGTGTTCAGGTTGTTCTGCTTCCTTCAGCAGCACAGTATGGCCCATGCAGGAGCAGCTGAAGAGCACACATTTTCTGCCCCCTCAAGCACATCATTAACTCTGTATCTGAAACAGATGTAAATATGTTTGGAAAAGCATATCCATGTCTGGCATCCATAATTCCCAAGGGATAATGAAATACTGGAGGACTTGGAGAAAAGCCATGAGAATGACAATAGGACTGGAGAAAAGCTGAAGAAAAGGTGATGGAGTACATGGTATTTACAACAACAGCCCATATTTTATAGGAGGAAGCTCTTCTTTCTAGAGTAAAATTATACTTCAAGACTAGCTGGTAAAAAGATACACTCACCATAAATCACACATTTTTAAACAGTGGCAATAATTAACAGTCAGAACTATTCAGTAGGAGTCTAGAGCATATCCCATTTCTAGAAATACTTAAGACAAGATTAGATTAAGGGTTTTTTAATATATTTTCTAATTCAAACAGCAAGTAATTTGTGAAAGCCTATGCTTTAGTTTAAGTCTCATTTCAGATTATACGATCACAGCAGCCCCTTCTGGATTTATCATCTATGAGATATAACAACAAGGTAGCAATGAAATCAAATTCTTACATGAAAAATTAATGACAAGTAACTAATGTACTTAAAGCCAGATTTTTTAAAAAGCAGATGAGCTGCAAGGTCTCCACCATCTTGTTTAATACACTTATCTGACTATCTGTCTGACAGTTTATACTGCCTCTCTGAAGGCACAGAATATTTGTCTAATACAGATCAAGCAGTTTGCCTTTTTCTTTTTTTTTCCCTGTTTCTTCAAAATATATGCAAATAACTTCCTGATAATAAAGAATTCAAGAGATTTTTAAAATTACATCATTACTACAATTTAAAGGTCCTTACAGCATTTCAAAATAAAAACTAATTATCAACTTTTTATAGTGAAAACAAACAGAATCACAGCCCTAACATCCTTGTGCACAGTCTAAAGAAGTGAGCATTCACACTATAATCTAACAAAGATCAAAATATCTGCCCAATTAACAGTCAAGTTTGCAGCTCTGAGCTGGCCTTCTTGCTAAACAAAGAGGTTGTGATTCTGCCCAACTTTGTGCTATTCTTTCTGTGTTTCTCAGGAATGACATTTGTGGACTTTTATTTCCTCACATCTACACATTGGTTAGCTCAGCTCAGCTCACATAAGCATTAGTTAATCCATCACGAACCACAGAATACCTCTGGATTTTAAAATCCTGGAATCTCACTGACTAATATTTTCATTTTGTTATTTCATTACAGAAATCAATACACTGATCATATGATTAAAAGGTTAATACCTAGCTTTGCAAAAAATAGAGGTCTACATGAAATATCTCATCATAACAAAAATACCTTAGAAGAGGTCCCAAAGGTCAATACAAGGCAACTATTTTCCATTCTCAAGGACTATCTTCTAGTAGCATGTAAAAAGTTTGACTCCTACACATTAGAGTGCCATCATAAATACTGATTCACTAAAATAAACATTCATAAGCTGAATTTCTGATTAATCTAAGGTAGGACTCATGCTAAGGATGATGGTGTCATCTTGGCTCACTCCTGAGAATGTTCCTGCAGATAAACAGCCTCAGCGCTCTTGGAAAGCTGAGAGTTAGAGAACTCTGCAAACTCAGTAGTAAACACTCCTGCAGTTTCTAGCTAGTTTGCCATGGCCTGAAGAATTAAATTCTGAAGTCCTAAACAAAATCCCAGAGCTGTATTTCCAGTCATTGCTGTCAAGTTTACCTAGGGCTGGAAGCTACTGTTTCCAAGGTCACTGGTTCAGAGACAATTCACCACAACATACCATACTGGTTCAGTGCTCAGAGGTCAGATTTGGAGCCTTCAATTCATGGGACAAGTGACCATGTGCTGCTGCTGAAGGACAATCCTATGATGTAAATGAGCTCTGGTTTGTGTTTTAGGCAAGAGGATCCAATTAGTTCAGGTACCTGAGGGACAGTTCAGAGCAGACTGATGAGCAAAACTCACCTGTAACTAGAAGACATTAGGAAAGCCAAAAGCTACTCTAACCTGAATATCTGAAATTCCTGTCAGTGTCAGGACCATGATCATGTTGGTGAGGGTGACAAGATTGTCATCACTGCTCAGCAGATGTGGAGTTCCCAAGAAGCCTACTTCACAAACACCTTACGTTGGAATTCTTATGTTGATTTTGGGCCACTGACATTTTGTTTACTAAGAAATGTTGAAAAACATGGATTTGGTCCAGTTTGACACAAATCCAAATTTAAACAAAAATATCAGAAATAGAAATCCTGCATGTTCACATTTATCTACAAAATCCTGGTTAGAGAGGGTAACTACGGTTTCTAGAACTGACAGTCATGATAAATAGTCATGAAAATATCTATTCCCTACCACTATCTTCTTATTTCCATTCTGATTCCCTGTAAGCCAAACATTTACTTTCAAATTATTCTGACTGTCTGGGAGCCACTGTGTATGATCTTCATAGGCTTCTGCAGTTCAACAAGGCATGGCATGGATCTTTTCTTCAGTGAGAATCTTAATCTTTGAATGTTTTTTTTCTTATTATTAAAAAAACAGGTTTCTATACCCTGCTATATGTTCCCTTCCAAAATCTCAAGATGATAATTAATTTATTTTCCTATAGCTAATCAAAAGTCCTGTAAAAACAAATGATATCTTTAAGCAATATTTTCTATTTAATTCTAAATGTTCAAAGTATAACTTAATCAATTAAGGAGATAAGAGAAATTAAAACTACAGAAAAAAATCTCAATATCTACCTGCTAAACATCACAGGGAGATAATTTTTATTAGCAAATACCATATCTATAGATCTCTACTGTGTTGTACAGCTACCAGTAGATGGTGCCTTGGTCTGTCTGGAAAAAAACCTATGCAATTGGTACATCAGTTACAGGAGTTCTTATCTCAGACATTCAAATTATACACCAATTAAAACTATGCATCATTGAAGACTAATTATCTCTTAATTAGGTGTTTTGGTTCCCTTAAATCATCAGATGAACTATTAACAGTGCTTCTGCCTTCTGAGTAATATATCAACTATGTTAAATATTTACAGATATTTTGGTGGCTCATATTAAACCTTTTCCCAGGTGACTGGAAAAAGAAATGTACCAGGGAGAGTAATGAAGTTAACATTTGCATTTATTGAAGTGGTGTAGAAATTGGCACAATATGGTTGACAACATTGTTCCAGAATATTTTAAGACAAACATTAACAGCTCTATCATTATTTGTTAAGGAAAAGAAGGTATAATCTAACCATCAGAAAACACCTCCTCATTTTAACAATACTTCAGGATTCATGGGAAGCATTTTGGAAATTACTATATTTGGACACATTAAGCTTTTGGGGAATATTATACAATTTTGTGATTTATTCTCCACAAAATTGGCCTTGAAACTACAAGGAAATATAGATATTTTACGTAGTCAGTTTTCCAAGGCAAGAACCAGTAGGTTTCTGGTATTATATTTTATTACCTCAGAAAGAAAAAAGGTAATCACAATTACTGCAACAGTCCACATTTAGATAGTAATTTTCAACTACTTCATATGACTATACATGTAAAAGATATACTTTTCATAATGTAACTGACAGAATTTTTAATAATTATATTTAATGTGTTGAAAAACAGAATGGAGTATAGTTTCAGAATCCAGTACTGAAAGAAATTAATCTTTATCTCCATGCTGCTGTCCCACTAATTTCAATTTTAAAGTAATTTTTAATTCCTTCACTTACTGGAGTTGTTTTTCCTAAAACCAACTCTAGAGCAAAAAGTCTATTCATATTGAATTGAGAAACAATGAAAACATCTTTTCGTATATTTTAATCAGATATAACAGATCTATGGAAGATACAAACCAGAATCTCTAGACTTTTTTTCTGTCAAACTAAATGTTTCCACTCTGCCATGCCCAGAAAGGTAATTAGATGAGCCACTTTGGCAAAATACAAAGTGCAAACATACCATGAACAGCCACAAGATCTCTTACCGAAATCTCTGTTTCTTTAGATCTACATTCTTCTACTTTACAATCAGCTAACTCCCTTATTGTCTAACTTAATGACTTAAGTCAATGCATAAAACATGAGAAAATACTAAATACTATAATATAACTTTCCTGTATACTACTAAATCTGTTGGTACCAGAATCAATTCCTCCCTACATTCAGGTACAAACTTGCATTTGCTTTTTTCCAGTCTTGTGATCCTACCCTTATGCTTTTGGTCCTGCAATTTCACATTATTTCCTTCTGATTCTAGGATAGATATTATCTGGTGCCTAATCTGTGCACATTAAGCTCAAGTTTTGTGTCCAACTCTATTGAGGATAATTTTAGTAAATATATGTTAATTATTATTATTATCAATCCTGACTTTACACTATAATCAATTTCATCATCCCTATTGAAAAACGAAGCTAAGTATATATTTACATTTTAGTCTATACCTGTCATCTATAAACTAACTCACCCTGTACCACTAGATGCCTTCTGGTTCTTTTCTGTTCAATTTCAGTCTCCTTGCAAAATTGTAACTGAATGGTAGTTCAGTAGATTGCCCAGGTTTTTGTTCTAGGTATACTATTTTCAAACTTCTTTTTTAGAGAGACTTTATATTTACTGTAAGAAAACATCAAAGTCATTTGAGAAGTTAACGTATCCACTTCATCATCAATACCTGTTTAGTGTTTCAAGAATTATAGTGTCTTCACACATAGCTATATGCAGCTACTCAGCAGCCTCTATGAAAACCATTAAGGCACTTAGAAATTGAATCATTCACCATAAATCACAGAAATTAGATTTAGGTGTGCTATCACTGATGGGAGGACGTTCTGTACAAACACAGCGCTACATGTGGATAAATACACATTTTCCAAGCAAATATTCCAGAATTATGAACTTTGAAAAATTTGGAAAGGTCTTTAAAACCAAAAAGCTCTGATCTTTATTTGTTAATTTAGTAATTAGGTTTGTGCTTCTGTTGTAACTTTCAATGGCAGTGACTGATAGGTTTACTTATTGAAGCTTTTACAGTGTGTAAGTCATTCATGAATGCTAAAAATTCAAAATTAACTCCAAAACAAAAAAAGCTAAAATAAATTATGCTACACAGTAAATTTTATTACAAGGGTAGATGTGTTTCTTGATTTACTTTACACTCCTTCTTCAGTTGCTACAGGCAGGCTATTAACAGGAGAAAGAAAATCAATTCCAAAACAGGAGCCAGTAAACTGAAAGAACACTAGTTTCCCCTTTAAAAAAAAAATCCCTTGAAAATTTAAATATGAAGTAGTTTTGATTATTTATTGTGCTACATACAAATAAAATGTAAATCTTCACCATAATTCATGGTTCTGTTCTGGCATACAAACTAATACAGTGTGTCAAAGATAGTTTGCCTCAGAAACAACAGTGTAGAAAAAAAACAAAACCAAAACAAAACAAAATATGCTATGAAAGCTTGCAGTAGGCTTGTTTAAGAATAATTAAATTCCTTCTTTCCAACACATTTGGGCATTCTACGTGTACACTAACATTGTGTCTAACTGTTTTAACAATAATAGTTCTATGCTCTGGAAACATGTTAGATTAACTATTCTCTGAACAAAAATTAATAACAAGATTTTTTCATTAAATACAAACCTAACTTTGCCAGGCAGTGCTTTGCTGCTGAGGTTGAACCTTATCATGTAAGCTGGCCCTCCCAATTATAACTCAGACACTTGTGAAACTTTCATTTACACGTTAGGGAGGAAAGGAAATAACTAGTAGAACAGTCATTATTATCTCCAGATGCAGCTCTAAAACTAGTAAAAAATTTTGCTGCTCAGGCACAAGTTGAGATCAGACTTACAAGTTTGACAGTTATAAAGAGATATAGGTGCATGAAAGCAGCTGATCCGGAAGCAGGAATGCTATTGTTGTCCTTAGGGACAGAGCACATCAACCGGATAGCCAGGACAGCGTTTTAGGGGTATTTGCTTGTTTCAGATGCACTTGCTATTTTTCAGAATATGGGAGCAACTGATGAAAAAAAAAAAAAAAAAGGAAAGACATCTGTTACCAGTCTCAATGACAAAAATCCCTTCCCATAAAATTAGTTTCCTGAAACTGAAGAACATGTTGTTACTGTTATTATTAATATTTGCATAGCTGTCAGAAGCCCAAGCTTTATGACTGCTTACTACTTCAGGGACCACTGACCATTATTTGAGGTGCTGGCTACAGCCTGAGTTACTGCTTTTCAATAAATGTTACAGCCTTCAAATTCCATTACCAGTGGAATTTGAATTACATCTACTCTCAAAATAAAATAAAAATGAACAGAAACAAGTTACGGGGCTTTGCCACATATTCTATTCAGAAATCTAGCCTATTTAAGACAGCAGCATTTTCTCATGGGGTCCGGTTTAACAGATATATAAGACATGGTACACCTAAGGGGTTGGGACTCTGGAAGACACTCACTCAAATGTAGGGATAGTAAGCCTGGATGATAAATCATGCCCTTTTTCTTGGACACTTGAACCCTCTAATAGCAAAGTTACTATATACAGACTTTCTCTGAAAAGATGGATAAACTTGTATTATCTGTGAAATTCTGGAACAGCTAAGCTTAAGCATCTGTATTTATCCTTACTTTCCAGTCAACTCTGTGTTATAGGAAATGAAGAAAAAGTGTGGTATAAACTATTCCAACAATTCAACAGGAAAACATCCAACATTTGTGTGCCAGTGTATAACTACCACATACTTCTGAGAGAAACTGGTAGTTGTGCATGTTACACCCAATAACAAGTCTATTTGTGGAAACAGCTCTAAGGTGAAGATGTCCTATATCACCATCTTTCTAATGACCCCTTATGCAACTATGTCTACTTCTCCTTTGATGTCAAGGAAGAAGAGATCTTACAGCTAAATAAAATGCTTTTAGCATCAGGACATTTAAATGCAGTTTCCCCTTGAGGGCTGCAAAGCTTTCTTACTGACTGAACACCCAGCTCTGCGCCCATAGCCATTATGGACAGAAGGATGCTAACAGGAACCTAGGGTACCTTTTTATAAAGCGAGCAGGACTTCATTGGAAACTGAAAATTTCCTACATGGTTTCTATAGTTGGCAAGTAATTCACTGCTACCAAGTGCTGTAGAACTTGTATTCTGAGGTCAGTAGGCTCACCAGTGACAAAAATAAAATGGGTCACCGGGTAGTTGCTGGTGAAGAGTTATCACAGACCAGCACATCTTCAGAAAATTGTTGTATGGACACAGCCATCACATATCCTTTTTTCAAAGTCAGGAAATTATATTTCAAAAGAGGGTATTTTGTGTTAGAATCACTGGGGATTTATTAAGATTTAGGAAAAAAATTCCAAGCTTGCGGAACAGGTAACATGCATAGTAAAAGTACTTGAGGAAAAAACTGTGAGCCATTGATCCAAATAAACAATCACCTACTGGGATGTACAGTTTTTCCTGGTAGTCATGAAAATCTTGAAGAGAACTGAATATAAAAATAGATAATATGTGTGACTGACAGAAAATGCAACTAAATGTCTTGTATAAGGAGAAGTGCTGTTCCTTTTCCTATAGAAAATGAAATGTTAAGAGCAGTAACTCCAACGCCAACACCCAAACCTTCCCAATGAAAGACACAAGTAATCTTAGCTCCAGTGCCAGCATAACAAGAGGCATTAAAGGACAGTGGTGAAATGCCTATCAGCAACTGAAATACCAGTTACAAGGGAAGTACGATCACTATTCTGCTTCCTTAGGAAATCATCTTTATATAATCTATTCTTGAAAAATCACAATTAATAATGTAAATACAGGAGACTAGTACTTGTATTTGAAAAATGCTAGATGTACTGAAGTGAGTATTTAGTCCTCTACAAAAGTATTGTGTAAAAGGTAATGTGCCAAATTTATGTTGCTATCTTACTTATGAACAGAATACCTCTCAAGGAAGCCACTGGAATTTCCTTAGCTCTATCAGAATTAAATGAAACCTTCAGTACTGAGTTGATATAAAATATAACTACATTTTTAAGCAACACAATCTGATCAGTGTAGCATGACTGCACTAGTGGAAAGGACTATGGTGCAAATAATTGGGGTTTTAAGACCATTATGCATAGGTCAGCTTCCTTGGCATCCAAAGCCCTGCACTGGAACACAGAGCTAACTCTAATAACCACAGAAAGGGAAAGGTGGCTGATGCACGAAACTACTTTCTAGACCATTTGAAAATTAACTCAGAGACCGTATAGAAGAGCTCCCCATTCCAAACAAGAACTTGAATCCATAATCAGTATCTTGACTCTCCCAAAGAGTCCTTTCATCAGTACACCAGTAATATCATTTTTGTAAGAATTATCATCCTCTAAATGGATGCTCTCCTATACAATAATAGACTAATATTAACTACTTTCGCATATTGTGAAGGTGAAATCTGGTATGCTAAAAGATGTAGATGTAGAAGATCATAAATAATAGAACTGTGAGCCCATTTAGTACTGGTCCTGAAAACTTCAGCCTCTGGATTGGGATGTCCTCTGACTTCCCTCACTTAACCCTAAGTCATAGGAAGGCTCATATATTTTTAAAAAATCTCTATTATATACATAATTTTAAAGTTAGCCTATAAAACTTAACGTGTTTTCTCTGAAAAGCTCCCTACTCCATTTATCATTTGAAGATCTTAACTACTGCTAGAGCACTAAACATAAGAAATCCATATGGGTAATGTGAACATCACATATTTCATTGGAAAAGAACAAACCACAGCATAAGAAAGATAAAAGCTAACTAATAATCTCATTGATTTAGGAAGGCAAATACAGAGGATAATATTAAGATCCTGAAACAGTTTCTGTAACTGAACCTTAACATTCCTTTTCTGCTGCATAAAAGTGGACTGACTTAATTTCTAGATGGAAAAGAATTTTTTGAAAAATTAGCAGGGCAGGAAAGGAATGCAGTATTCAAGCACCATCACCTCTGAGACAGAACTCTCTAAACGGATGGATTTCAACGTGCCCCAAAAATAAATAAAAAAAACACCTGTGCAACTGTGGCAGATGAGGAAATATCTGATTTTAAAAAAAAGAAAAAAGAAAAAAAAGAAAATAGATGCAACCAATGATCAGGGATTCCTTTTATCATGCATTAAAAAATATTACCATTAAGGTGTTATGCTGCAGCGGAAACAGCACAAGAAGCTGAAACTGCCAACATCTGACAAAGAGTTGCACATCTTAGGAATACATCACCTTAATAATGTTTGTCTTACAATGATGATATAGGCACCTTCCAATCTTAAAGGTGAAAGGAGTGTGTAATACATTTACAGTTTAAATTGCTTCATGGGTTTGTTTAGGAAGGCTACTTGGCAATTGAAGTTGTTCTATCCTTTAAAGTGGGACTGGTGAGTGTAAAAAATACTCCTAATATGAAGAGAAAAAGAAAGCAGTTAACCTTCAGGGGTTTTCTTCTATAAAATAGTACATGTATAAATGTTAATAAATTTTACAAATTCATCCTTTGACACTGTGTAACACACAATTACAGTTAACATTCATGTATGATTTAGAAAAGTGTAGCTTTACTTAGCAGAACATAGGAATAATATTTCTCTGCCAGTTTCCTTGGAAAACGCTTTAATCCAGGAAGCTCCTCAGCAGATTATTTTATATATATGAGAAACAGGCTCTGTATTCTATAAAAACAGGGGTGGGGTTTCCACCAAAATGGAAACCTGTAGATTAATTGTAATTATGGTTAACTGGCAAGTATTTTGAGCTTGTTCTAGTTCCCTCAGCAAATTACTAGGAGTTATGAAATTTTATTATCATTTTAAAAATTTAATTTTTAAGAATTAATTCCATAAGGGAGCTATAGTCAAAAGCTGGTCATCCATATAAAGACCTTCTTGATTGGTGCAAGAGACACAGCATTTACAGATGCAGCTATAGTAATGGTAACTATAAATATTGCTGAAACTTCAGGGTGGGGGGAACAATCATCATTGCACTGTTTTTTTTTTTGTCTGCCACTGCACGGTATCTCACTACTCCACAAAATACTCAGCTAAATTGATTCCAGTGAAGTCAAAGAAGCATGTAAATCCTAACAAAATATACTTAGAGTTAACTGAAGTTTGTAATATTGCAATATGATATAGACATTCAACCTTTAAGAAAATCAGAGGCTAAGATGATGATTAATGAAAGACTACACACAAATATCTATGTACCTACATATTTGTATGCCCTCTTTTATGTGTACCTCTAAATGCATAAGATATATTACAACTAAACATTTATGTTCAATAATTTTAACTTCTGATTTTAAAATCAACATTTTGAAGTCTGATTCACTACCAAAAGCAAAATCATCATAATATAATTCTTATGCACAGAAAATACAGCAAACATTCACACTTTGTATGAGTGAAAACATGAAATTAATTGTAAAACTAAGATGTCAACATCTCTATAAGCACAAAACAGTCATACAGTCATACTAACCTGTATTTTGATTGGCCAGGAGAAATTGCTGACATAGACATAGAAAGTGATGTTTGGGTTGCTCCGAAAGTTAAATTTTTCACAGGAAAAGCTATCTCTGTATTCCTTAATATTAGCCTTAGAAACAACAGGAATCTCTTCTCCAGATATTGTTCCAGCTAAGGAAAAAAAAAAAAAAAAAAAAAAAGAGTGTGAGTGTGTATATATATATTTATGACGAATATTAATCATCATTAAAGATGACAAAGTAAATGTGGACAAGAAACTTAAATTCTTTAATTACTTTTGGTGTTTTCATTCTGCATCTTAATAACCTTTTATTTCAGTTTACATGACAGATTAGGTATATTTCATATATATACAGAGAATTCACAGAAACTCTTACTCTGGTTTCAAAAGATTATGAATTAATGATAAAACTGGTAGAAGTTACATGAATTTTAGAAGAAAGTTGTTACGGTCAGTTCAATAGATAATATTCTTTCCCCTAGTAATTTACATTCCATTTTAATAAAAACACATAGTTTAATAAAGCTTTGTCTACATCTTTACATTATTGCTGTAGATTTTTAATTGTTCATGAAAGCTTTAATAACATTCCCACTAATAAACATGTATAATTTTTTGCCAATATATGGATGACTGTGCTAAGTTAAAAGAATAAATAGAACTTACTATGATATGTTAGAATATTCAGAATTACATTGATGAAGAAATTGATGAGTTTATATAAGACAAACTCTGAAACCTCCTTAAAAAATATTTTTTTTTTTATTTTAGTACAATTTAATTTAAGCATTATGCTTCTCCTTGGATGTGTTTTCAGAAAGTCAATAGAAGCAATTCAGAAACACTGTTTAAATAAAGCTTTTCTTCCTCCTTCTTAAAACAAAGAACAGTAATGGGGTTCAAAGTTGGAGAAAAATAGATAAGCAGCTCCTTTTATCAGCATACAGAGAAGAACTTTATTGTTTCATATCAATGTTAAGGTTAATAATTAAATTTTTAGCTTGAACACTGAAACAAAGAAATAAAATCTCAGTCTCTGCAGTAGTTAAGGAAGCAATTTATCTTAATTAAAATCACAGCATTTCATAACACTGTCATTTTAAAAATTTAAATAGACTACAGGTTTTTCCTACCAAAGTGATTTTAATTGAATAGGAGAGAAAGTTAACATATTAATGAAGCTTTGTTCAGATTGCAAATTATCATCTGAGGTTTAAATAATATAATTAATAATGGCATAATGATAATGGCAAAAGAATACATTTGGTAAAGTTTCATTATCGGAATTAGTAACAAAGAGACAATCAGGTTAAAATAGCTTAAAGGATCACAAAATCATATGGGGAAAAGTCGTCATACCAAAATTCACCCTCACCTGTAGAACCAATAGACCATGTAATATTGAGGTTGAAGTTATTTGATGCATTAATCGATATATCCAAATTTTTATTTGACTAGATAAAAGAAAGAAAATATGTTGAAGTTAACAAAATATCAGAATGTATTGAATATAATTTGATTGCACATAACTGCTCATAGCCTTTTAATCATTTTCCATTTTTCATTTTAAACATAAATAGAAATGGTAATAATTCAGAGCCAAAAGCAATCCTCTCTTTCGCTTCAGTAAGAACAGGGTACAAGTAAGTATATAACTACACCAGTTATATTTTCAGATTGTGATAAAAAGAATGAAATAATTTTCTTTATAAAACTATAGAAAAAATACATGACACATGGCTACATTTTAATTACAATCCAAAAATTACTTTTCTCATCTACTAATAAAGATTTCTTAACTGAAGGGTATACTTCTTTAATTAATCTCAGGAAGACACTAAAACTTGTTATTCATGGGAACAACAATAAAAGAAATGAGCTGATAATTTTTTGGAGTATTAGTCGATCTGAAGTACATCTACCATTTAGAAAGTTTTCTCAGTGAATGCACTGGAACAATTTTCAGTCTTCAAAAAGATTTTAAATAGCTCTAATACCTAATAGGCACTTGGGAGACCTTTAATCATGGTCAAACGCAATGGAAATCTTAATGATGACGCTCCAAAACTTGTCTAAAGTTAATAACATTTTCTTACCTGTTCTGGATTTGCTATAAAGTTTATGGCAGTATGATGGCGATCATCCTCTTGTAATAAGCTGAACGTAAACTGGTAATCAATCAAAAGGCTGTCTGTGAGCAAAAGAGAAATTAAAAATAATAAAATAGATTCAAGTGTATACATATTAATAATATGCTATACAAGCATCTAAAAACTTACCATTCACTTTTATTTTAAAAAGCATTGAGTAATCTACAAGTCAGAATTATCCACATGCATTTCACTGTTTCAGTATTTGCACTATTATGTCTTGAAGCAATAAAAAATTAAGTGATGCAGTAACAAAGAAATAATAAAATTAAGAAAAATAACTAAATTCAGAAACAGATTCTGTGAAATAGTTATTCTTTGGAAAGTGATTATTCCAAAATACAGTATCAATATTGTTAGAATGTTATCAGTTCCTTAATTTTACTCTGAAATAATTATTCAAATAAACTGTTCAAAATGCATTTAAATATTTTAGTTTCACAGTCAAATGCTTTACTGTGTTCTATAAAAGGTTTATATATTTACATTACTATAACACATTTTAGAATTACTAGGTTTAAAAATTTGGGGGAAAAAGCTGCATCTATAGTAGAAAAGACTGCTGATAATAAAATGGCACAGTGGAATTTTGAATAGAAATTATGTGACCACCAAGCACATCTTTTCTAAATTGAGAGAATTCTAAGAGATTTTGTAAGTGGCAAGTGGTATAAACTTTTCATACAAGATAGACAAGTGGCAGTTTAGTTTTGATTCAAAAAGATTATATTTCACCTCCCAATTGCACTTGTTCCACACATTTTTCTTACAACCTATGAAAGGAATGGAGTCTGACAGGCAGTTCCTACTCATGCCATTCCTGTTGCTGTACACTCACTGCACTCCCCTGATGCCAGCTAGAGTTGGCACAGGTGCAGAAGGGAGAAAGGGCCCGCCTTAGATGACCCAATCATGTTTAACTCCTCCTAGAAGGAGCATAAAACGATTGGGAAAATTCAGAAGACATAAGCTTTGAGCTATCCCACTGTGTTCCTGAGGTTCGAGGAATGAGATTAATCCTTAGTTGGGTCACAGCACTAGGAATGACTGTAAAGGAACTTTTCTGCTGGGTGAAGGGGTAGAGGTGGACTTGTCAGGGTGAAAGAGGCTTCCAGCACCTCCATAATGTAAGAAAAAGACCCAGCCCCCATGGATGAGTGCTGCTGCAATTCACAGAGGGCACCATGTAGAACCCCAGCAGGCAACGTACAATGCAGTCAGAGTCAAGAATCAGCAGAGCCCTCAGAGATGTCAACTGTGTTAGCAGACTAATAATCCTTGTGCAACAGACAGTCGCGAACCAGAGGTGGGTGCAGTGGATGGATCTTGAATGCTCTGTTACAGGGCCAGATATCTTCAGGTCTAGCAGAATAAACTTCTAACTCTTTGACTATTATGGTTCAACAAAGATCAGAGGATTCTGTTTATCCCTCTGTCACACAAAATAATAAGGTGACTTGTAATTTGACTTGTACATGATTCAGATTATTATTTTGTGCATGTTAGAATACGGTTAGATGCAAGTTATCTTTGGTGCTACATCCCAGTGAATAATTTTGAATCCCTATTTTGATTCCTGTCTTGATGACATTTTACTAGTCACCAACACCACGCAACCAGTGTGTTACAAATAAAAAATAAGTGAACATGAAAACAAAATCAGTAAATACAAAGCGAGTGAAAGATTAAGTCAAAACGGGAAAAAGCTGTGTCAGCCTTTTGTCGGACTCAACAGTTTGCTTACTGCTGACAATCACCTTTTCTGCAGCAACACATCATCTAAAAAATACACTGTATTGTATCCCATGGGAAGCCTGACATTGAAGTAAAAAAAAAAAGCTTACTGGTCAATGAAGCATGAATACAGCCCACTATATTGTCTTCACAGTTAAAGAAAATGGGGTTTGGTTGATTTTGTTTTTTGGTTTGGTTTTTTTTTTGTTTTTTGTACACTGAGCGTAGAAAGAAAATTAGAAAATAAAGGAGTTACATGAAAGGAATTACCATGACCTTTGAAGCTGAAAAGTCCACTTTCTCACTTTCTCTGTTATTACCACCACAGTTCCATTATTCAAACAAGAAGTTGATCTAGATGTCTTAGATAACGAGTTTTTATCGCGTTTTTGCAAGCTTGTGAAAGTGAAAGATGAATAAATATTAAATAAAAGACCCCATTTATTTATTAATACTTTTCCACGCTTCTATAACTATGCAAATCTAATTAATAAAGTCTCACTAACTCTATTAGCAACAGTGTGCCATATCTACATATTTAACAGTAAGATTACCATTGCAGCAGAACATATTTAAAGGTAGCAGGACAGCAAAAGATGGTGAGTAGAGATTGACCCCTATTAAAGGGATTAATAAATCCTTTAATAATAATGAGTAGCAAGGCCAAAAGGCTAGGAATAATGTATAGATATGCTAAATCTCCTGATCTGGCCAATTTGGGGTCCCACAAAATACAAATGACTGCTTTAGCATGAATCCTTGAAAACAGAGTTATTGTTAATGTATGGTGGACAAGCAGCACAACATGTACTCCTATAGAAACCCCAACTACTGCAAAGGCTACAAGATGCAAGAAGCAGAGTAGACAGGCATTCTAAACAAGATATTGTTGATTTACTCACAATATAAGGAAAATGACCATTTAAAAATGCCATAGTCTTCTAAACCCAGATTGTGCCCTCCCAGAGATGCAGGGTAGCAGCCAAAGACCACCAGTGATAAAAACTGGGAATAGACATGGGACTAATCTCCCAGTCATATGAATGAACAGCTTTTCTGCATACAAGTCAAAAAAAAAAAAAAGAGATCTAAGTAATTTACTTTTAAAACAATATGGCCACACTTTTTTTCCTGGGGTTTGTTGTTGTTGCTGTTGTTTTGTTGGGCTTTTTTTGTTTTTGTTTTAATATTTATGGTTTACCTGCTAAAAGCCAAGAAAATAGGTACTTGTTTTTCAATGATTGCATGAAAAGTCCTTACATTGATAAAAGATGTTAAACTATACAGTTCCTCATAACTTTACCATCTGTAACAAATCAGAAAAATACTTCCACATTTTTTACTTCATTTTCACCTACAATACAGTTGAAAAAGTAAATCATGAAAAACAGTAAGAGTTGGTTATGTTTAGTGCCTTTCATACTCAAGATATACAAAAGTATTTTATGGTGTTATTAATTATCTAATTAATTTATCTTTTAATTAATTATATACTCCACTAATAGTATAGAAGATAATTATATATTCCATACAGTAGCCATTATCTCCTCCGGAATACTCATGGATCCTTGAACAACACAGCTCCTGTTATTCAACAAGAGTTCTGAGAGCCAACACATGGAACTCACCTTGGGATTCTTTGAACGTGCCAAAGGACCTTTAATTTATATCAACCCAGCCCTACAAAATGGGAAGAGATCCTCACTAAACTATTCAGAAGCATCACACTTCTTAGCACTAACAAATGCAAATTATCAAGTTTTTATTCCACAAAGACCTGCAGTAGAGAGGGAGAAACCACTAAATCTCTATCTTGGCCTCAGAGTGGATGCTGCGAAGCAGAAATACATATCTCTTCATAGACAATTCTAATCCAGAAAAGATGCCTAAAGTGTGTGACTTAAATGGAGAGCACTGACTAATGCAGTTATATGATTCAAAAGTGGAAATGAAGTCAGGTGCAAATGAAAGAGCTTACACTGAGCAAACATTCCTTCTCATCTTTCTGAGAACTGCAAAAGTATGCTGGGTAAGTTTCACAGCTTGGTGGAAGGTTCACTTCCATACTTAGGATACTTTCTTGTTGACCAAAACTTTAAGAAAGATTTGCCTAGACCCACTCTTCGGTCGCACATGCCAAATCTCTGGAAGGCTCTAAAGCTAGATTTCATTAGAATGTAAAATACTAGAAGTAATTTAAGAGGAAATTCAAAGTGAGAGTAGAAATTAAGAGTTTGTAAAGAAGAGTCTCCTCTATCTATTGCATCCTGCTGCTGTCTGGCTCACTCTCCTTCCTCCCTCTCTCCATCTGTTTCAGCCCATACCATTGGAGACTGTTCCCCCACATGTGTTCAGCAGCTCTCAGGGAAAATATCACTTCCCTCTGCTCCAGAAGGCTTCACCTTCTACAGGCGGCAGCAGGCAGAGCAGCTTTTCTTCCCACTGCCAAGCCCCGTCCTGAACATAACCCTAAAACATAATCTATGCAAATAGATTGTAAGTGCACATAAACAAACTAAGCAGTTACACAGTACATCACACCATATTTCCCAATTTGTAGTGCCATTCAGTCTAGACAGCTTAGCCTGTAAATAAATGCAAAATTTAAAGTAAAATTTAGTTGTAAGTACAATGTGTTCTGAATAGCTAAATGTATAAATAGCTAAATGCATAATAGCTAAATGTAGAAAGAGCTATTTGAAGTACATGCAGTATATCCTGTTGATATATATTGTTGTGTATATTTACAATCAGGAATTAAGAGAATCCTGATATTGAACTCCATGTATTTTTGTTTCTACTGTAAACCTTTAACAAGCCACCATAAGTATTTTTACCCTATACGTAAACACATGAGACTTTTCATAAATACTTCTGTTTACAAAGACACACACAGAACAGATTGCTTCAATTAGGAAAGGAATTTGGATCACATATAAACAGAAATTTTTAAAAATCTTATTGTATCTATATTGTAGCATAGGATGACAATGAAAGAACAAAGATAACAAATATTAAACATAATCATCAAGCTGCCATATGAGCAACACCTGAACACAACCCTAAAACCAATCTTATAATTTTCATCTGGTTGACCTATCTAAAAACAAATTTCAAAACTGTTCTCAAAATCTGATGAACTCTGAAAATAAACAAATTGAAACAACACTCCCACATAAGAGGTAGCAATCAAAATATTACCAATGGCCATTACCATCCAAAAAATAAGTTTATAAACTTACAGAATTATTTCATTGAACTATGAAGAAAATATTTGATTCTCTAGAATTACTATTGATGCAATCTGTGTTTCATTTTGGCAACTCCCTCACTTTTCCATAAGAATTAAAAAATTTAGAATATGAATCCTACCTTTTTGAAAAACACATTTCCTCAATCTAAACTTAATTCTCAACCCATTTTAATTTCACAATGTGTCAATTAGTTATAATGATTTTGCAAAGAGACTAAGTAGTCAACTATCTTGAGCAATGCATAGAACATTCACTATGGAAAAAATGTTAAAGGCATTACAGAATGACTGTTGCATTCCTTTACTGTTAAAAAAGTTAACTGAAAAATAATTTAACTGAAACACACCATTTTTTTTTTTTTTTAACAATTACTTTCTCTTCTACAAACCCCCAGTCTTTTGGAAATATTATGCAGACAACAATTTCATCTTAGTTTTAGCTTGTTTCAACAAAATCTTAGTATCCAGCATTTCATTATTATTATGCCATCAATATCCTCCCTGTTTACATTTTCCCACTTAATATGCTTGAAATAAGTATTTTTTTTTTTTTTAAACTGATGTTCAAAGTTTCCCTTCTACCAATGGGCAAGGGAAAGAACTGAACCATTATCACATTACAACAGCAATAATCCCTTCCTGCTTTGTGCTGGTACAAGTGACTAAAATATTAAGCGTGTTATTGGCTTAGATATGCGACCTAGACCTTCATTTCAAATTTGATATAAGATACAGGTGACTCAAGTGGCATCCAGACAGAATTTAAACAGCCACACACAAGAGTATAATCTATCGACTCCCTGAACTTTTACGTCTAAAGTTTCACAGGAAAAGTTCTCGAGGACGTAGAAATCTCCTAAACAAACTCAGAGCCCACAGCTCAAATCTTAATTCCCCACCCCACACAGTATTTGCAATCCACAAGCTGGGTATTTTTGAGCCAAAGTTTCTCTAGGAGTCAGTCCAGTGCGTCCTAAGCACAGCTATGACAGATTTCAGCACACACATCACCGCAGTGTAGACTCCTCTTCAGAGCTCTCACCAGGAAAACATGTTGTAAGCTGCTGTCTTTTTGATAGTATTAAACACAACTCCTCCTATTTTTGCCTAGCAGGGTGTGTGCCCCATCACCTCAGAGCAGAAGCAGCAGAATTCTCACCAGCAGGGAAAAAAGATTCGATTTGCACACAAAGAGAAAGAGACCAGAGAAAGTCAAATGACATAGGCACTCAGCAGGGAGAGGGGAGTCCTACAGGCCAATTGCTGTTTCCAGGCACGTTGCTTCATTTTGTATTAAAGATCATTGAATAAAGCAGAAAAAGAATGTTGGGACATAAGACCACCATACCATACTGACATCATCAACGGTCAAATATAACAAGGACTTATGGTTATTCAGTCTTTTCACATATCTATTTTGATTTTTTCAAAACCCTCAACTGTTTTCACAGTCAAACGGAGTCATTAAAATCCATTAAAAATATCAGTAATAAGTGCATGTGAGAACACAACAATAATTAGGTGAAGAAAGCCATTTAATTAAATGAGGAAAATAAATTTCAAAGCAGTTGTTTAATTCTAGTATTGTTGTTGATTTTCAAGAAAATGTTCTCTTTCTTTAATGAAGGCCCATGATTTTTTGTATGGTTAATATGGCTTAATAAGGGAGTTTTATACACCTATCCAACAAGGAACAGACCTATTCCCATACTCAAGCTTTTGTATCAAAAGAACTCTTTGTGTTTTCTAAAATGCCAGAACATTCTCAAAA
Organism: Tyto alba; assembly: GCF_018691265.1. Lineage (NCBI taxonomy): Eukaryota > Metazoa > Chordata > Aves > Strigiformes > Tytonidae > Tyto > Tyto alba. The sequence continues at coordinate 9,116,231 of NW_024881261.1, forward strand.
GAATAAAGGCCAGACAGAAGTCTTGATTTGAAATTCTACTTCAGTATTTCTGAGTGCCACTACAACTCTCTAAGAATATGTAATTACATTGCTAATCATTTTAAAAAATATATTTTTTAAGAAATTGGATAAGTTTACTGTAAATTAGTGATGAAGTTATATACAAAAAGGTATGTTAAAGAGGAACATTAAGACTGCAAAATTAACCATTACAATGAAGGGTGCCTGTGAATTACTATTGGGTGAGTGCTCACTTAATGGGCAGCTATTCAACACTGTTATATGTTCAGTTCTCAGTGTTGGGCCCATGCCTCATTTACTGCATATTACACAAACCCTTTTCTAAAGGTGGAATTAATTTGTAATATGGCTTTCTATAGTATTCATCACTATCATTTTCTAAATTCTTCAGAAAAGTTAATGAATTTGTTACATTACTGTGAGATGAGCAGACATTATTAGTCCCATTCTACAGGACAGGAAATGAAACAAAGAGACCAAGGACAAAAACATCCATTAAGCATGTGTAGCCAATCTGAAATATCTAGTTTGATTTTTCATAATATATCAAATCATATAGCACTACATATGATCCTTCTTCCTTTCCAGTTCCTTCCATCATTCACTGTAGTTCTTTCCACTTTTACAGCAAAACAGAAAAGGAACATACATTCATCTTTCCATTATCACTGATTCATTCCCTACAAGTTCATTCAGTGCATTGTAGAGGGAAAGTTCTTTTGAAAATAGGATGTAGCCATGTTAATAAAAGTTGTACAATCATGCCCTCATAAAGAAGCAAACCAAAATGATTGTGCAAGCAACCTTAATTCTTCTGCTTCCCTGGCACCCACTGCCTAAATAGCATATTTCAATAAATGGGTTTTATTAAGTAACTGGAATCAGATTGGAGTAAATCCTAGAGAACTACCTTATTTTGAGCTGGCTTCTCCATTTCCCTAAATCTTTCCTGTATATCGTCCCAGTTCACTACATCTCTCAGCAGAGAGGGGAGAAGGGACTTGAGTTCCCTGAAAGGGAGCAAGAGTACAGAACTGGACACATTCATTCTCCCATGGCTCCTGTCACACAGTTTCTTAATACACATTTCTAAAACTGAACAACATGCAAAGGATTTTCCACACATATACTGAATTCAGCATTTTGGCCTCAATTCTAAGCCAAAAGTACTGTAATATATGTCAGACAGCCATATAAACAGAGCATGCAACCAGACCCACTTACAACACAGTCTTATTGCGAACTACAACCTAATTATCACATTTTATAAAAGTTAGGTGAGGATCACACAATCTCTACCCAACCAATGACTAAAGTGTTTTTTTCATAGTTTTCTTCTGGTAACTAATAACAATAATTAAATTATGCTGAAAAATTGTGTAATGGACATCACAATATGTCAATCTGTGCTTACTCAAAGGGCCAACTTGAAATGATGATGGATGGATGGATAATTACTAAATCTGAAGGAAGATATGGTACACTATTAAGAGTACTAGCCATGAAACAAAAAATTAAAATATTCAGTAGCAAGGTATGGGTAACAAAAAGATGGAAATATTCTTCATTCACTAGATAAACAGTTGGCCTTATGTACACCTATGTAAGTATTAATAAAAACTTTTAAGAATACCATTAAGAAATCATATTTCAACCATTCACTTCCACCAGTAACAGTATTTCAATTTCTTCATTACACTAAATGGCAAACAGACAATTACGTGCCTGAGTTGGTACATTTACATCATAATTCTGTATTACTGAGCTACAATAACTAATCTTGTGAATAGAAAACACATAAAATAGTGCTGCTATCTTTACTTCTTGAAACTACTTAAAGTTGTAAGAACCTCCCTCACGACTGCATCTTCCCACATTTTTCTATTTAGGGAACTCTCTATTCATGCTGATTCTAAAATTCATACTCTCACCTCTTCATCGCACAGGCAGTTTGTCTCTCTCCTGCTCTTTCTAGCGATTGTTCTCTATTTCCAGTAAGAGTTTGTTAGGAACAGTCCTATTCATATTCCTCCCTATCAGCAAAAATGTTGCTTTTGAAAAAAAGTTCCATTATCAAATGCTATAAATCATATTCATTTGTGACCAAAATAAATTCTGCTTGTATTACATCAAAGTTGGGGGGTTACCACCAGACCTATTTTCAGTCAGGATAATTATTTTGAACTTTCAGAGCAGCTGCTTGATTCAGTCCTCTGTTGTCTGTATCTAGCAGTCATCCACTGCCTCACTTTCATTGTTATACGGAAATATGTTGGTGTCTGACATTACTTGTCCATTGTGACAAAACAAGAAGTCATTTACTCTGAAGTCTTTACTATAAACTAGCAAAACTGGCATTTTTGCTAAATGTAATGAGAACAAAATGAGCTTCAAAATACTCCATGACTTACTATTTATATGCCTTTTTCCATGTAAAGAGCATGTGAGAATGAATTTCTCAAAAGTTCAAAGTTTTGACAAAACATACAACAATAACAATTCATTGTTTCTTTCACAGTACTTTAGTACAATGTACTAGGCTGAAAAGCCCACAAAAAGACATAGGGATTAGTGCCCTAATCAGCAAATTGGGTAACTAAATTTTATTTTAATGTCAATTTTGATCATAAGGGAATGACAAATATAGAAAAATCTGACCTGAATTAAAATTTTATTCAGTTAAATGTTACTAATAGTCTGGGCTTACTCCGTATTGACTAAAACTTTCTGAAGATGACTAATCTTTTTCTAAGACAGATGTGCACAGAGGTTGGATGGGTGACCCTTGATTCTCTCTACTGATTATAGAAAGACCTAGAAGGTTTATTAAGGCTGGACACATAAGTTTTAAAAATCTAGTTCGGTGAGAAGTATCTCACTGTAACTGTCATAGAAATAAATATGGAGGGGTATGCAAATGTTATGGTAAGTAAAGGAAGACTTGTTGCTGAGATCTAAAGTGTGAGAATCGTATATAATTACCTGGGTTCTTCTAAGCATGTAGTCTGAAGATGACGTTCCTAAAGTTTTTAAACTATAGACCACAGACAGATCTTATTTTTTTCATAGATATTTCACCAAACTTTTAACTGAAATCCCCACAAAAAATGATGGGGTTTCTTTCAACAGCAGCAGACCATTTCAAAGTTCTTCCCAGGACCATGGTCTATAAGCAGAGTTTGGAAACCAATGAACTAGAGAATTATAAACAAAATACTAGTAAAAGAAGCAACAACAAAGAAAACTGAGTGCATCGATCGGCAGTTATTTAAACATCAATTTTAGAAAAAAGGTCTAGATGTCTCCGATGATGGAGCATTTCAAAGCTCATGGCACAGGTATTATGATTATTCAAAAATGTAAGTGTTATTACTTGATAGTGAGGACTACTCAGTAAATGAACTTTTGTCACAATGTACAGTCTTTGTAATATCTTAATTCCTATCGTATTCTTGAAGTATTAGAAAAGTACAAAGAAAACCAGTAAATAAAATCTCATTAAATTATTATGGTAGAAATTCAAATTCATCTCTCCATTAAAGTTTCTTCATAATGATCTATATGCATCACCAGCTTTACAACACTTTTTACAATTAATATTACAACTCTAACATGCAACATCATTTTGCAATGTACTGGCATCAATACTCACTAACATGATTCTATTTTTTTTTCTTTAGTTATATAGTCTATATACTCTGAAGAGTTCTCCAATCTGCTTGTTCTGACAACTAAAATGGCATATCTATGAAAAAAATAACATTAAATTATTGAGTTCATGTGTTATTGCCAAAGAGGAATATTTCTTGTCATATAGTTAATGAAAACAGTCGAATTTTAATGTTATTTTAAATCTTGTTCTTATAATGTTCAGTTTATTTTATAATCCCTACAAACAAGGTACTTTGTTTCCTTTTAGAAATAAAGAAATTGATTTTTATTTCTAAAATGGATCAATGCCCAATGGCAAAAGTATAAATACTATTTGTAAAAATATTTATGTTTTTAAACATGTATATGCTCAAGTTTTCATATAAATTCAGAATATTCAGAAGTTAGTCACACAATAACTTCTATGTGGATTAATAGCAGAGTTTTTATCCTGGTTCTCAAATAATTCAACACAGGTCTTGACAATTAGAGAAGCAACCTCTGGTTGATCAGGCCTTACAAGAAGACAGAACATGCACTTCGTAAACTGGCTATAAATATACACAGATTATCAGGTGCTCTGATAATATCTCAACATTTTCAAAAATTCTCTTCCTTCCTTTTTCTCATTATTTAGTTGAACTTTGCTTAAGAAACCTTAAATCTACAGTCCAAATGTCAGAACTTACCCCATGTTGCTTGACTCCACCTGATTTGTACAAAATACACAATGTAAATTGAAGTTGAGATGTTTCAGCGGTGCTGATATTCTTTGCTGTTTCTCAAACGAATTTAACATATTAGTCCTGAGAACTAAAATGTCTTCTAGCAAATACATCAAGAACACTTTCAACAAAATTGCACTTCATTCTGGACAGAAATCATACAGTCATATACCTCATCATATACCTCACTGTGGAGTCTCCTCTATTTTACAGCAATGAATTGCAACAGGTACTTGTATTGTAAAGAATATAATATGCTAATTCACTATACTTGCACGATGGACAGCAGGCATGATCTTGCATTAGAACTTTGAAAAGAAGATGTCACACAAGCACCTTTTCATTTAAAACACCATCAGGTATATTTAAAGTAAAATCTGTTAATTTAAATAACAACATTCTTACTGCTTTTTGCTCATGCTAAGAACTGAGTCCCAATTCAGCAAAAAAACACTGATGGAATATTAAAATTCCAAACATTCACAAATTAGATTACATATCTGTAATATTGCCTAATGCAGCCTAGACAGCCCTTAAAAAAGATAGGAGGAAATACCTCAACCCTTAGTATAAATTACAGAGTGACATACTTGAGAAAAAAATAAACCCAGACTCTTTTCCCCACTTCCTACAAATTTAGATTGTAGGGCTGGCAGTTAATAACATAAAATAAAAAAACATTTGGTTAAACTAAGTAAATTGAAACAACAGAGGAAGGAAAGACGGAGCCCAAAGGCTGTTTTTCTCAACCCCAATGCAGTCACCCACTCTTCAGAGGAGATTTATTCTTTGCCTGAGAGAGGGAACATTGGTTGTCGTGGCAAGGCTCACTGACTCCTGTCTGAGAGTGACTTGGAAAACTCGATTTCCACCTCAAACAGCTGCTAGACATTAAAAGAAATATTCTATTTTCCAAGCTCTACTTTTTCTGTAAACCAGGAACTAGATACAGCTGTGCTTTCATTAATTCATGACCTTTTTTGGCCATGGAAAGAAATTACTGCTAACTCAAATGTACAAACAGAATAAACTTCTTCCTCTTCTATTGTTGCTTTTCAGATTATTAGCTTAATAGAAAACAATTGATACTATTACTTTTTGACAGATATCAGTCACAAACTTTTTGACATGGCTTTTCTAGGAACTGAATTATCATGTAAAAAGGAAAAGCAAACTGTAGCGAATTCTGACAGTCTGTTTGTTCTTGGTAGTTGAAAAACACTGACTGTTCATACCATCTATACCTGACCTTCATAGACGATATATTGTGGTAGGCAATCCTTGCCAAAGAACATGGAGTGACATATCTGCAAGATGTAGTTATACATTTCTTTCATTGTCTAATTTCATTTCTCTCTTTTCACCATTTAGTCTGCTATTCATTCTAATAATGACTCCTCTTCATCTTCTCTTTCATTAGCCATTCCTAGCGCCATGAAAATCTCTTAACATTTTAAAATGTCTAGCCATATTTTCACAAACCCATAGAGAAATGGTACCTGTTTCTACACAACAACAGTAAAATTCTAAAATTCTCATTTGATTGATGAGAAAAATGTGAGAGTTTTGCTCTTTTGAGACTTTTCTGCCCACATTTTGCATAGCTTGTAATTTTTCCAAAATCAGTCTGATGGCCGTGGCATTTCCTTAAGGGGGTAACACAGTAAAGCATATTTACTTACCCATGACATAAAAAGACAAATCAAATACATATATATTACTTCTCTACCACTGTATCTTCATACTCCTTGACAGATTCATTTTTCAACTTTCCCTTAATGTTTTGTTTGCTATTGTATCTATTTTGCTAATGTGTACTGCTGCTTTTTGACCTCACACAACTTGCTCTTCCATTTCATGTCAGCATTACACTTTATATCAAGCGACTAGCAAATTACACGTTGCTGTCAATGCATTATGCTTCTAGAACATAATATCAAGGACTCATAAGCTACTTTACAATATGTTGAAATTGAGCTGAGTTAACCAGTGAGAAAGTTGAACTTGACAATGACCACATTTAACCTAATCCAAAATTTCTTAAAGTTTATATAATCCAAGGTTTTGTTGTCATCCTGAGATAGAAATGACCCTCAATTTATTTAAACAATCCTACAGAGCCCCTCACTCCAATACTCTGAAAGGACTTCACAGCACTAATTCTAAAGTGAAAACAGTACTGACTGCTCTCTCACCTTCCACAAATATGTGTGCTAAGATTAGGTGGTTGAGGACAGAAGACAGCTGAAGAGCGTACCTTATAATAACCAGAAAGTTGCATTAGGTGTTCAGCATGTAATAATGGAAGAGGCTAAACTATCTTCAAGTGCTTCGTATTTGCCAGTGGAGAAAAGTACCCTACCAGATATGGAATAATGTGTTAGTTTATCCAAAAACTCCCAGTCAAAGAAACCAACACAAATTCTCCCACAAACCGTAAGTCACTTATTGAAGTCAGATTTGGGTTCTTTTCTCACATTTCAATTGGTTCAAGATTTCACTACAGATTGTTCCTTGAAGTCCCACTGATCAAGATTTCTCCCTTTTCCCTGGGAAGTCATCACAGGAAGCAATGCAACTGTAAAACCACCACAAAGTTTTTCCCTTCACTGTCAGAAGGTAAAGGGACACTGATGGATCCCTTCCTATTCCATTTGCTTCTTAAAAGTCCAGTCTTGGGGAGCTGTAAGGCCTCCCAGTTGTCTGAGGAGTGACAGCTCCTGCCTTTGTTGAAATGTTAGGGAAACAAACACATATACAGCACATTATATATACAGCACAAAGATTCAGAAAGTATTCATCCCTATGAACCCCAGCTCAATATAGGGACAAAAATCAAATATTGAATATATGTCGATATTTGCATCATCTTCCTTCTCATTTAAAAAAATGCTTCATACATGGGCTAGACTGCCCTAACAAAGCAAAATATTTCTTCTGAATGAGTTCTCCAAGCCATCAAGTCTCTCTCACTCTTGCTTCACCAAGTTTTTCAAAATTTATAGTTCTATAAATAATTCATACTGGTTTAAATTTATACTAATAAGTATTTTACTGTAATACCACCTATTATGTTTGTAAGATAAATAATAATATAAAAAATAATTATGGGACCTGTGTAGCCATCTATCAGGTGATGAAGGCCTCTAATGAAGACTTTTATTTGCACACATCATAATGTATGTTTATCTATTATTTTCTTCTTCTTAGCAGTTTCTCCAGGGTACTGCCCATCTTTCAATCTTTAGACATAGGGCAGTATATCTAAATGAATAGTCACTAAAATGACTTTGGCACAGGTTATTAAATAGTATCAGTAAGGGGATGTCAGTCAATAAATTTACTGATATATCAGCAAAACTGATCAGAAAAAGCAAATAATCCTAATTTCAAAGTGTTTTTTCAAACAAAGAAAATCCCCAATATTTAAAAAGAAAGAAAGAAAAAAAAAAAAAAAAGTAGTACATACACACATGGAAAGATTCTCCAACTCACAGTATAGTCTGAAAACGATTGGCAACAAAACTGTTTCTTTAGCCTGGCCAAAAAAACTGCAAGCCAACCTAGCATTTGGCAAAAGAGTATGCAGAGCCTGGGGTGAGATCGTAATACTTTATTAGGAGCTTCAAATTCTTGGTGTGGTTATTGTTTTAATTCTCTGGAAGGAGACAGTTGGTTTCTGTGGTTATTTTAGCTCAGGGCAAAGACTCCGTTTGTCTGTTGCTCTTTATGAGTTGGTAGGCTTGTTGACAGTAATCTTTTCTCAAACCATCCTAGAATTGTCTGATTTAAACTATAATCTGTTCCACTAGACTCTTTAAACACTAAGAAGATTTCTTTTTAAATAGAATTTATTTATATAAGCTCATATATTCAAAAGATACTGAGTAATTATTGTTACTGTATTTATAAATAATAAAAATTGTTTCAGTCTGTATCAGAGTCAATCAGTGTTAGATATAATTGGTGGAACTCATTATTTTAAGTCAAGCATAACAGTTTTACAATTATAATATGTATTTAGTTTAAACTAATGCTGTCTCAAAAGGAAACATGAATTCTACAAATCAGTAGCAAAGCATCTAAGTGCTGGTATACATCTCAACTCAACTAAAACAAACACCTTTTCAATAGTTAAAATTTATTGTTTATGCCCTTGAAGTTTCAACATAATTCTTAAATATCTGGAAAATCTCTCCTAACAGTTTTATTAAAAGTGCTACTTGCTATTTATCTTCTAAAATACTCTCCTTGGAATGTTCTTGAGTTTATTTTTCTCTAAGTATAGCAAGTGTGCCACCTAGTGCTTTATGGCTACCTCTAGTAAACATTTTATTTGATAATTTTTTTTTTTATGTTTTTTTAATAAAAGATGTCACGCTCTAGGTCCCTGAATGCATATACATGCATGTTTGCCTACACACACTCAGAGTGCTTAAAAATCACATTGTATCTTCTTGCTGACAAGTCGCATTATGTGTTTCAACAGCTATTAGGCCATATTTGCATTTCTTGACTAGGGTGTAATCATCTTATGACTCTGCCCTTCTGATATAAGATCTGAAAATCTGATTGTAAAAGGAAAAACATTAATTTATTTTTTGAAAAACAAAAGAAAAAAGTATCATGTCAGTAGAGTGTGAGAAATATTAGGAAAGCCAATATGTCTTTGGCCCAATGCAGCTCTATACGTAATCTCTTATTTGGTGGGGAGCGCAGTCACAGGGTGGCACCCTCACCACTGAAGACAGGCATACCTTGGAATGGGCTCTGAGCCGAATGCTGCTGAGATTATCTGCTTGGGATCCAGGGGCAACAACTCTTCAGTAGTGACACCCCACATGAATGGGAAAAGCTGGGGAATGATGAGGAAAATAAAAAGCATAAACAGATTCCATTCACAAAAAAATTTCCAAGCAACAGGGCTGGATCAGACCAAGAAGTGATTCGTGGTAGATCCCAGTGTGCCTCTCAAACTGAGAGCAACCAGAGCCAAGTTTCGCTCCAGACACAGGACCCATCCGCCCTTAGAACAATTTCTCTCACAAAGGTTGTTTATGTCTGCTTACGTCCACTCTTCTGTGAAGATGACGACCTAGGTTTTTGCCCCTTCATTTTGCCAGATTACTGCAAGTCAGCTACAGCACAAGAGAAAATATGGCATAGTATTTACAGAGATTTCTTTTAACATTTTTAATTGCCCTTTTTATGAAATTATAACTTCTGTAATATAGTAACTGTTACTGAAAATTTATTTATATCAGAACTTTAAATATGAATAAACCTAGAAAAAGAGAGGGAAAAAAAAAAAAAAAAACCTGTTCCAAATTGTTTAAAATTATAGCAGAACTTTAACTATGAATAAACCCAGAAAAAAGAGGGGGAAAAAAAAATGTTCAAATAATAAGGAAACACCAGGTGGGATGAATTATCAGACCACATCAATAGGTTAGATTAAGCCTAAACTGTATTTTGGCAACATAAATAAGGATGTATTATCTGACCCTTTTGCTCTGAGACAATATTGACTGATGCTTCTAAAAAGTCATTAGATGTACTACGTTGTAATAAATTATCTACTTTTAATACTCTGTCCTCTATCAAACCATCTTTCTAGTTACTACCATTGAAAACAATAAAAAAAAAAGTCAGAAAGGAAAAATATGTAACACCTCTAAATGAGTAACAGGACCTTTAGTCCAAAGCCTGGATATCAAAAAGTAATTAAGACGTTTTGTCTTAATTTTTATCAAGTGAAATGAATTTTAAATAAATGGGATACAAGAAACAAGTGTCTGTTTTTGGTTTAGGGACCACATACATTGCGTAAAAATATAATTTAAAAGTTTTAAATTAAAATAAAAATTTACTATAAGAAATGGTAAGGACTATAAGTAAGAACTAGCACTTTCCTTTACTTTGCCCTTTTTGAAGTCCTGGTGTGTCAGCAGTTATGGGACTAATGCAGCTCCAGGACTGGACTAGATCCTTATGAGGTTCTACAGCCAGAAGCAAAATTTCCTTCTTCCTCTCCAACTATCTGCCCTGATACCAAATATTATCTGGACAGTTTTCACTGAATGTACACTTCATGCTTCCTCACCAATTTTGAACATGAAAGTATCATTCTTCATCTTTATGAATTGCTGACATACTGAGAGAATTGCTTATTGCTATCCTTTCTGTATTTATACCAAGGAAACAAGAAACAGTGTTATGAGGTATAATGACTTTATGGCTGAGAGTTTAGAATGGCATGGTAAAGCTATAAACCAATTATTCAGGTCAGACTCCAAAAAGTTGTTTCAAAATATTCAGAAGCTCACATAAGATCATATATTTTTCCCTGCAGTGTACTTTAAGTAGAGAAAAAAAAAAAAAAAAAAAAAAAAAAAAGTTAATAAAATTTATCCAGAGACAATTTTAAAAAAAAAAAAAATCTATGAACATTATTTTCCTACTAGTGATTACATTGAATTTTTTTAGTAATAAACACCTGAGAACTGAGCGATGTTCTCTCCGGCTTTACATTTCCTCCCTCCATGTGTGAGAGGCCAAAAGAGTTAATGTATGTCTCAGACATTGTGGTGGTGTGGCAAGGGTGAGCCGCAGCGCGGGATGCGGGGGCTGCGCCGGAGGATGCGCAGTTCTGGGGTGCCAGGCAAGGCGACTCAAAGGGCTTATTTGAGGAAGGGGCTTGCGACCACCCAAAAGACCCTTCATGGCCACTCCCACAGTGGCACCTGTGCGGAAGACCAAGAGTCCTATAAGCTGCATGGGTGTTCAGGAGATACGTAAGCCCTCAAGGGGCGTGACTGGTGTGATCGAGAGATGGGAACTAGAGTACAACAGGCACAAACTCAAGGAGCCAGGCACATGCCCCCCCCACCGGAGGACTGCCACATCAGTCACCATCATCACAGGATCCAAGGGTGGTGATATCTCTCTTTCGCTTTTCTTTTCCTCTTATAAAAGTTCCAATAGAACCCACACTGCCCACGTCTTCCAAGGTCAGGTTGCTTCTACCTTAAAGAAAACTTGGAATTTACAGTTTGATGTCGTTTCACCTTAATTTAGCCCGAGTGAATTTTGAAACCGCTACAACCCCCCGGTCTGACCAGTGTGGTTCATAACACCATGTCCACGGGTTTGACTACAAAAACTCAGTGGTGCCAGTGCTGTGTAGCATGACTGACCCTTAAGGCTTCTGCAGACAGGCCTACCATCTTCCTTTTTTTGCATGCTTCATCCCAGAAGAACATTTGAAATAGTGGCTGATGAGTCACTGTGTGAAGCCATCCACAAATGATGTTTCATAAAATGTTGAGGTGAGAGAAAGATAAGAAAGAACTGTGGGAGGAAACATACTGAACCTAGGAAAACAGTTAAAATAAAATCTGGACATCTTTCAGCCTCTTTTGTGTACAGATACTTGTGCTTCCTCTTTTTTAAAGGCTATAAATATCTCCATCAGAGGCATATATTCTGATGAAGATGTGGAATAAGTGATCAATAAATAGGTTTAATTCCACAAAAACATGTGAATCACTCAGCCCTTCCCTGTTTTAATTCTCTTTGTAAATGACCCATGCCTCTTGATCTCTATTAACTCATGGATTCTCTAATCCTTCTCAAAGGTCATGCTCTAATCTCTAACAAATTTAAAAGTGGATCTGCTCTGCAGCACAGTAAACTCTATAGTGTTACCCTGGATACATAATGTGCTTCTGAATACAAAAGGCAAGCTTCCACTTCTTTTTGAGTTTGCAGATAATCACGGACCCATGAAACTTTCTGTCCATTCCAAAGATAAGCATCAGATTAAACAAAATTGTTAATTTATTGTAATTTTATAGCATTGTGACTATGTTATTGCTATCTATTGCTGAGAAAATATTCTCGAATGTATGAAAGTTTCATACTGTAAAGCACGCTGCCCTGTAACCCACTCCTGTTGCTTATTTTAAAAGGGCTACCAATCTGCAGAACCAAATGGAGAAGCTTATTGTTCTTTTCCTTGTTGATGTCAGTATCCAGAAATAATAAAAAATGTTCCTAAACATTCTTTTAAAGGGTAAAAGGGAGTAAGAAATAAAGGTGTGTAAATCCACATATAGTTTTTCAACTACATTTTCTTAGCTGGCTACTAGGCTGGTCTTGGCTAGGAATTCTCTCGAGTGCTCAACTCATCTGGAAATTCTAACAACTATGCAGGCAAATAATACAATTTACACTCACAGTACTGATTTATTGTAAGCATTTATGCTTCTGCTCATATTAGTGTTAGAATCTATCAGTTGTACTTCTTGTTTGAAATGTGGCATTGGAACTGTGACACTGAAAGTAATGTACCTAAACCAGACATTTTGGAAAGTTTTTGACCTTAGAAATATGGATATCTGAAAGGGACATATGAAGGAAAGTATCACATCCTTTCAAAACAAGTGATTGTTAGCAAGCCTATAATTCACCCTCCGTATAGTAACAAATCATGAACTGTAAATTTAAACTCTCATTTTCTCTAGAACACTGGTTTAACTATTTATCCATTTATGATTTAAAGCTTCGTGTCGGTATATAACCCATGTCAGAATCACAGAAGTGGCATTTGTCCCAGCGATTCCTCCCAATCAGTCTAAAACCATCTGGTTTTGCTGTATGTTTCTTTGCACTCAGGAGCACTGATTCCAACAGCAATGTATTTCTAATGCCGACGTGCGAAGAACTAATGTAGCAATTTGGATGCATATTTTGCTATCTAGGTGTCACTGTTATACATCACACTGGCTGAGATACCAAAGAACTATACAACAACAAATACGAATGCATCATGACAAAATGTTGTATTTATGGTTTGTGTACACGCATAAGTCAGCTGCACAACCACCTCTGGCCTCCACTCAAAATTCATTTGTATGGATTGAATCAGCCTCTGATCACTCACAGAAAGATCGGCTTCTAACAGAAAGGCCTAAGGATACAGAGCCCATCTACCAGAAATACAGAGACACAATCCAGAAGTAGATTTGTACTCAACCTACAAGAATACTTACATGGACAAACAAAACCGTGGCTTTTAAATTAATGAAGCTTTCTTTTCTATTAATATTCTTCTTTTTATTAGGTATAAGAAATCTTTTATAAGATTTCCTCTGATACCCCTAAACAAAGGCACATCGAACACTTTTGGCTCAAGAAATCCTCTCACAAAGTTTCTGAGCTACAAACTGTTGGATGCAAAGAGAGAAATACCAGTGTATGTTTGTCCATTTGCTATACTCTTCCCTTGGCATTCATATTCAGCCACTACTGACAACAGGGTACTAGAATAGATAGACTATCATGTAGCTGCTCATGCATTCTTATACATTCAATATTTTTCTAATTTTTGTATCTTTGAGGCTTGTTCTCATTCTCTTTCTCTCAGTTTGTTCTCTCTGTTGTGCTTTTTCAAGCATACAGTGAAGTCATAAATAATGAAATGAAAGTAATTTTAATACAAGCAATGGGCAATGATTTTCACACAATCTGGATAATGCATTATTGCATGCTCCGTCTACTATGCATTTCCTACTCTACTTTTTTAAGTTTTGATAATTTAAAGTAGAAAAACTACTCATGTCCAGTGCTGTCACATGTTTTGAAATGCAATATTAGAATGAAATCTGATTGACTAACTGCTCCTGTTATCTCCAGGATTTGATGGCTTTGCTGGTATCTGTGTTTATCCTTTTGTCATAGTACCTGTATCCCTGCAATATTACAGTATGTTACTTCCTTTGTAAATCTCAATTTTTTTGATCACTCTATAACCATCTGTAATTTTCCTGTGTTTTCATTTGTTCTTAGATAAGTTTTCCAATCACAACACAATCCATGTGCAGTATTAATATTCTGCCTACCCTCTTACATCGCTTCTAAGGGAAACAATATGGATAAAACTAAATCTGTTCTATCCCACTGGCTGACTTTATTAATTTTAGAGTTTACTTACTATCTTAAAGAGTATATTGATGTTAATACCAGTGCCTGCATCAACACCAGTCTGTTCCCCCTTCCTAAGCTTGAGGATAGCCCATGACAGGCAAGAGGACTATGCAAGAACTAGGTAAGCTAGGCAAGGAGGGTAAGGCAACAGGCATTCTCAATCCACATCCTGCTGTTAAAGACAAATTGAGGTCATCCAATATCATACAAAAGTTAGTCACACAGTCAATTGAATTCTAAGGTTTTGGCTTAGAAAAGCATTCCAATTTAGGGCAGTATTTACACAAGTGGAGAAAAAAAAAAAAAAAAAAGATAAAATTTGAACACTTAAAACTGGTCATTTTGAAGATGGCTAAACTCACGCATGTGACTAAAAGCTTTGCTGAAGAACATCCCGATACAGCAAATTACTAGCTGTATTCCTGTTTTTGTACCATTCACTGATTTTGATTCTAAGTGGCAGAAACAAATGTGTCTAGAATTTTTATTTCTCATAAACTTATGCAGCTTGTAAGTCTATACAATTTGTTTTTCCTCAGTATTTTCCTCCCTTCTGAGCAACAACTATTCCTGTGCTGTAAAAAAAATAAGAATATTCTTCATTTCAAGGACAAGTAAAGCAGCAATAAAAGTGTCTAAAGTTTTTTACAGAGTAGTGAAATAAGCACAGAAAAATGCTATCCAAATGTCTGTCCTGTACAAAAGCCAAAACATTTTCTTGTACAAATTATGGTCCATGGTAAGTTCATATTTTAAAATACTTACAAAGATAAAAAATTGGAACATCTCATTACGACGTGGATTTTTTAATACATGATTTAGCAAGTAATGGACAGTTCTGATAAGCAGTTGTCACTGAAATCTTAGGTCAGTCAGTTATCCACAAATTAGCAAATTATTTCATATTATGATGCATCAGCCACTAAATGTAAGAATTACAGAATTCTATTATTTTAAAGTAGCACAGGCTCCTTATTACCTCCACATAAAATAGCTCTGGAAATCATTTATATACAATATTTTAAATGATTGAAAGTTTTAAAAGAAGATTTATCATTCCAGAACAACAAGATCTTTAAATATTTTGAAATCTGTCAGAAAACAAATAACAGTAGTAAGTTAAAGGTGAAAGGGTATCTTGAATATAGTACAATTTGTCTCCAACATGATTTATAGACAGAACTTGCAACATGATAGCAAAAAAATAAGGTTTTTCATGGGGTGCCTGAGGTCTACAAAACCCATTACTGTCATTTCTCTTCCATCTCTTAAATTTGATAACGTTTATTTTTAAAGGACAAAACAAATGTTGATACACGTATCAAAGATCGACTATATAGCACTCTCTTGGTAGTATGAACTTCTCATGTACCCATTATCTAGCTTTAAATCTACCAAGTTTATAAAATTCATAGGTACAAAAATTAATTCTTCTAAATACTGGAATTTCTCTTTTGAAATAAGAAAAATTTCTTATGTAAAAAACAACTAATGGAATTTAATTTTTTTGATCAACAGTATCTTTAGAACACAGTATATTCAGGAGTATTTTCAACTTTGTCTATTTTAGGCAAACTGTTAATATCGACAATATCTTCAAAATACAATATTTAAAAATTATCTTAAATAAAAATACTTTTAAATTATCTTCTTAAAGTATTAGATTTAAACTTAACTTGTCTGTGATAAAACAAAACAAAACAACAGCAATCCACACCAAATTTCTTTAATACCTG
Source organism: Tyto alba (assembly GCF_018691265.1). NCBI lineage: Eukaryota > Metazoa > Chordata > Aves > Strigiformes > Tytonidae > Tyto > Tyto alba. The sequence continues at coordinate 9,132,351 of NW_024881261.1, forward strand.
GCAACAGGAATAAATGCTTTAGGCCTAGGGATATGTCAGAATCTGTAATGTAGTATGTGTCTATTTTGTTCTGTAAAACATACCTTGTAGACGCAAGCCATTTAAGGTAGAAAAGAAACAATAATAAAAAAAATAAAAAAAAGCAAACATACCTTTATTAGGTAAATGATGCCTTAAAGAGATTCTAAAAGAAAGCTTTTGTGTACATTCTAAAATGAAATGCTAAAAAACAAGGCCAAAGATCAGAATGGATGCCATAAATACATTCAGATATGTGTTTATGTAAATTTAAGTTTGAGGTAGGGATGATGTTAGGAAGCAACAGACAAATGGATCCAATTGAGCAGGTATGTGCAAAAGTCACAAAAGATAAAAATGTTCTCCAACATCCCATACGCTTTTATGATGATTAAAATTCCTATTTAACAGCAAAAATGGTACAGCTCACTAAGGGATTTCTATACATGGGTAATAAGCATTCTCATCCCTTCAGGTTTTTCACTATGACTATCAAAAATTTAATGCTTTAAAGTAAATTTGCCAGAGGCACCTTTTCTATAACAGTAAGAACATGGAGACAACACAGTATCATTTTATGATACCCTGGAGAACAGCTGTGCATCATGTCCCTAGGAGGCAGACTGGCTAAACCATGTAGAATGTCCCCAGGAAACAGTGCTTTTTAGCTTATTTGCATTTCCCCACCACAAAATTATTGTATTTTAAACAATGACATAATTACTTATTCCTTTCATTCACGTATGTTGAGATACACAGAATAACCCAATGGCTTGGTCAGTCCCTCTAACCTAGGCATAAGGAATCAACTTCTAATAGACTTCAATTTATATTCTTGTGGACAAAGTACCAGAGAAGCCTAGTGGGGCTTTTTATTTTTCAGTCAAAATATCAACACGCCCAACTTCAGAAAATCTTATGAAAAATATTTTGGTTTTCCAAGGAAATGAGATTATCACATAATACACAAACAGTATATAAGTACTGAACATTAAAAATGTAAGTACTCACAGTAGCATGTTCCCCTAAGCGGATTTCCAAGATACCTATTTTCAGAATCACAACTGCAGGGCGGGAAAAAAAAACAAAAACAAAAACAAAAAAACATTCCCATTAAACAAAGTACAGTTTTAATAAAAATGCAGCTAGAATATTTATTCCGAATAGCATGAGTTTCATTAGTAATAGCACAAATATATGAAAATTAAAACTATTTGATATAGTTCTTAAATTGGGTGTGCTACTTTCCAGAGGCACCTCTCCTTATAAAAGAAACCCAGAGTGACTAGGCTCTTGAATAAGGCACTTCAGTCATGTGCTTAAGGTCAGTGCCTACTGTAGGACTTACCACAGGTAGCATGTATCCACTGATGAATGAATGAGAGCCAGGCAGGGAGGCTGAGCACTGGATCTCTAATTATCCATGCCACCTCAGTAATAGCTTACTCCATTGGCTGGTTTTGATTTGGCCCTCTCCAAGATAACAGCTGAGCATCCACTGGGGGGATCACTGACTTCAGAAAGCATTCCCAAATATGTCTCCCTTAACATACACACTCCTGAAACACTACAAGACCAGGCTTTGCACCCTCAGACACCTTCCACACCTCTTCATGCCATCTCTTAAGAAATGGAACATATACTCTCCATTTCCAGCCACATAAACACCATTCTGGCAGGCTGCAATACATCCTTCATATTATTTCTGACTATTTAAATGAAAAAGAAACAACAACGAAAAAATGCCAAAATCCAAAAATATCCCCAAGCATAAAACAATGATTACATTTTTACTGCACCACAGAGAACCCAGAGGTGATCCAAAGCTATGCTGTGTTCTCTAGAGAGGTTAGTCCTAAAATATGCAGATGTAACTAAAGGGGCACTAACAAGAAAGATTTAGAGGTAATCTTCATCAGGGAGTGTAATGATGATAAGGGGTAATGGCTTTAAACTTAAAGAGGGTAGATGGTGGTGAGGCACTGGCCCAGGGTGCCCAGAGCAGCAGAGCACCCTCCCTGGAAGGGTTCAAGGCCAGGTTGGATGGGGCTGGGAGCCCCCTGGGCTGGGGGAAGGGGGCCCTGCCCGGGGCAGGGGGGTTGGAACTAGATGATGTTTAAGGTCCCTTCCAACCCAAAATGTTCTATGATAAACAGACCATGGCAACTGGCTCTGGAGCCAGAAACTGCAGACACATGTAGCACTATAAACACAGCAGTGTCTCAGCTACTTAGCTTCTCTGAACTTCCGAGGCAATTGCTTCTCTTCATCGACCACTTAGGGCACTAGTTGAAATTTCGACTGAATACAATGTACTGATGCCGCTGACAAGATGTGTACATGATAAGATCTGGATAAATATATTTCTTATTGATAAGATACATAGATATTTTCAGAAACATTAAATATCCTGCAGAATATCACAGTGATCAAATTGAGTTATATAACATTTCTCTAAAAATGCCAGGAACCTTAAATTAAAATGATTATCCTGCTTTTGGTTTTCTTGGCTATTCCACAGAAGTCTCCAGCAAGTTTATAATTTTCTATTAAATACCCAGAACAATTCATAAAAGAAAGAGAAAGCTTATCAATGCCTACTGAATTCCATATAAATATTTTCCCACAGGAAATCTGGATCACTTAATAGCTTGGACTCCCTTTTCATTACTTTGTTCTAAGAAACTTAAATTGCAAGATTTTTTTGTGTTATTTGTGAGTAATATTAAAAAACTTTCTAACTTCCATGTCATATCATTTAACAAGTTGAAAACTGCAGAATGATATTTGTATTTCTGTTGGCCTCTTCAATAGTTTTCAACTGGTGATTCTTAACATGCTCATTTTTACTAAAAAATAAGCAAAGAAACTCCTTGACCCTTTGTTACAATATCATAAAGAAAATAATCAACAGTTGCACTGTTGGAAATGGAAAAGTAGAAAAACAGATGTTCTCAACTCTGCCCTTGCCCACTCCTTGTCTCATGTCAGTGTGAGAACTCTTTGTAGAGTCAACTGTACAGAAATTCAACACTTTTTTTACGTAGAAAAACTTTTGCTTAAACTCCAAGAAACCAGAAAAACATATGCTTCAACTCTAACTGCAGCACACAATTTGTGGTCTTGTCTGCACACACATTCTGGCCGTACAGTCTTTTCCACAGAATTTAGAAGAGGGATTGATGCTGAAGTATCTCTCTTGCATGCACTTATAAAGGAATGAAGAAAATAATCTCAGGTAACGATATCAGTCTGCTTGAACATGTTTTTTTCTAAACATTACAAAACACTAACTAAATTCTTCGCAGAACAGCTCACTGTTTAAAGAGATTAGAGCTGTAAAAATAGACTCAAGTGCCTGAAAGTGGCTTTAAGTTGGCAATTTTGAAAGAAAGAGCTAAGGGAAAAGGATCATTTTTAAATGAAGAGTTTAAAAGAATTTCCTTTTTTTGTATGTAAGATTGTCAAATAAATGAGAGAGAACATCATGCAACAAATTATAATAACATGATAGAGATTAAAGTAAGGGGAATTTTTTTTTCTTCTGAATTGTCTCAAAGGCAAAGTAGAACATTAAATACAGGAAGTATTCAGAATATGCTGGGATTTTATACCAGAACATAAAAATATATTTTATATAAATAAGTGTATATTCAGAGTTTTTTCTCAGACAAGAATCTTTCTCAGAAGGCAAGAATCTTACCCTGCTGCTCACTGATAATGGCACTGATTTATGTATGACACTAAAGAACAATATCTGACAACCAGTAACAATAAACTGTACAACTTTCCATCAGGAGAGACTAAACAAATCTTGAAAAGCTTTATGAAAAAGAAAAGATGTTTCCATACAGATTCATTTCTCCAGTGAAACCATCTCCTGTGGATAAATAATTACCAGAACCCAGGGACTTCCAGCATCACATATACCTTTCTGGTATTTATATTTCTATTTATATCAGAGAAAAAACATATGAATACCTAAAATAAAAATATCTATAAAATCCACCTAATGCATCACAGGTTTCATTACTTAGTAGAACACACTAAAGAATGGTTAATACTAAAATTACTAGGTACAGAATCTTTTGCAATATACAAGTATTCATGAGTATTCACTCAAATCCAAATAATTACTAATTCTCTGACAATTATAGAAGTGACCTTCAAGAATCTTGAAGCGAAAATGGCAATGCAATTTTACAGCCAGCCATTTCAGTTGTTTCAGCATAATGCATGATGAAATGATAAAATATGCATAATAAAAAAAGAACAGTGAATTACACCATAGCAAATTATTTTGATATATTATCATATATATTATACTTTCTGTATTGGGAACCTCACAGAAGACACTGTATGCAAGGAGCTAGTGATCTCTGGCAAGGCATGTCTGATCTACTGGTCCTTGTTTGTCAGGCTCAAGAAGCCTGTCTGTGAGCATGAGTAGCTGCCATAAGGGAAGGTGATGGAATGCCCCATATCAGCCTGTGCTGTGGGCTGGTAGATGTTATCAAAGAGAACCTTCCAGCTTGTCATGAGGAGACACATGGTTTTGTTTTTACACAAGGTAAGAAGTACCACGGTATGGGAGGGAAGAGGCACCTCTCAACGGACAGGAGCTGTGCAGCACAACAGGGGAAAATCCATGCTGGGTCCATCCAGTGCTGCATGCATGCAGCATTCCCACCAACTGAAGGGGCAAAAAGATTTACCTGCTACCTGTCTTCTTTTTAATCCATTTTATTCAAACAGCTAGCTTATTATGCCTTATTGAGATACAGGAAAAACCCTGCACCGCCTCACTTAAGCTTTCTCATCTGTCCCCCAGTGAAGAGCAATTGCATAATGTATATTAGGAATAGCATGAGGTGGAGTTCCTACTAGTTAGAGAAGCCTGCTTTAATTCAAATCAAAAGATGCTATTTAAACATTTAATTTTCAGTGGAGTGAAAAGATGAAACTAATAGGATTAGGAATACATCTAAAATTACTCATGTATGTATGCTAGGTTCAGAATAAATTTAGTTTTGTCTTTTAATCCTATCCTATTTCATTAAGCATATGTATTGTTCTGTATTAGTCACTAATTAGGGTTCCAATTACAAAATTTCCTATTCGCTGAATTATTTCCCCATGAGTTTTACTCATTGTAGTAATTTCTGTACCTTTTCCAAAAGCCAGCACACATTTGACCATATGTGAAGCTTAATATATGCCTCGTATCTGTGAAATGGGAGTTGCACTCGTTATTTTATGTGCCATAGGGCTATGATCATTTGCTTTAAGTGGTAATAATGAACGAGCAGTTCCACTCTGGCATGACTCCAAAGACACTGCTCCCATTTACAAGGACGAATGGAGGAAGGCTCCTACCAGGTTACGTACAAGTTCTATGGTTTGTTCCAATACAAAAGTATTCAATTCATCAAGCTCACTGACCTTCTGATGGCCTGCTATTAGCAGTTATTCCCCAACCTCTCCCTCAATTATCCTTTCAAAACCAAACCATTTTCTCTCACTTTCTTTTTTTCTCCCTGGATTTCCTGGGAGTTCAAAATAAAAGGTATGGGAAAATGAATTAAAAAAATAACTTTTCTCATGTTTATTGACCAAGCAAATGATAATTTCTGGCTTTCTCTTTAAATACCATAAATGTCTCCAATAGTACATGTTTACATTAAGATTCCCAGATTTGGTTTTTTTTTTTTTAATGAGCAAAAGGTTTTTGTAAGATCGTTTACAAATGACCCTCTGTTGAAGCTCAGCAATGTGTATGATCTTGTGCACTACATCTGCATCTTCCAACCTTAAGAAAGCTAATGATATGGTAGTAGAGGAATGCCTAATTTTATTGTGCTTCCTGGTATCTCCCTTAAGGAATGATATATGTTCAAGCTTCTCACTTAAAGAAAACTGTCAGAACATACCAACCTAGATCTATAGCTTTCTAGACTAGCGATTTGGAAACCTTTTTATAACAGTTCATCTTTGATCATGAAGGCAGGATTTTCTGCAGTTTTGCTGCCACCACTAATTGGTAAACCCTTCCTTTCAGTTAAATTGAAGCAAAAAAAAGCAGAACGGGGAAGAGCAACCTAAGTACGGGTGGTCTTTCCTTTAGCTGAATTTGTTTTTAATGCCAAACTCTCAGGGCAGACAAAAATATGTCAGGCCACTCTAAAAGACAATATTCTTTTATTCAACTGCTTCCCTGTTGAGGCAGTTGCATCTTGTTCTGGCCTAGTCCAGGCTTGTCAACTATGCTGAGTATGTATTTATGACCCTTACCTCCTATTTTGTCCTTGCAAATTAACACAGACCACTTCCGTGGAGTCTGGGGAAAAGCCGTTATCTTTCTGATCTACAGCTGATCATACACAGGCCTAGGATTTTGCCTAGGTTCTCAGCACTGCATCTACAAGAGGTTCCTGATAAATAAAGACTAACGGACTTAACAGACTATTCCTGGACTTTGACTGGTGGCTTGCCCCAGCTGTTAAATGAGTAAGAATATCTTCTAGGACTACTGTTCAACTTCTGCTCAACTCTGTTCTAGCCTTTACTTCTCATTCTGTTCCCTATCTAGCCACTGGTCTTGCCCTTGCTGTTCTCCATCACCGATTTCTGCTCCTGATCTCCTTGCCTCAGGTCCTGATCTTGCACAACAGGCTTCTGTTTTCATTCTACTTCCCTGGTACCACAGTAGTATGATGATATGTGGGTTTTTTTGAATACTGCAATACTATTTAACATAATTTATTTACTTGGGACACCTCATAACCGAAGTCCAAACCGTGCTTGTAAAGCTACACTTAAGACTCCTCTAGCCACATGGTTAGGCCTGTGACATCATAAGTGGACTATGAAGCATTAGTACTTACTACTATATATCACTACATCCTCAGCATTACAAATATGCTCATGGTGCTGCGATTGCAGCTTTGACAGATACTTATGAGATAGCTGATGAACCTTTAGTAATAACAATGTAGTAACACTGAGCTCAGCACAGATTTATACACAGGTATTTACCACCCTGCTTGTTGGTTATCCCTTCTTGAAAGTTATGCAAGATTCCTATTCTAAAAGAACCTTTCCAGCAATGAGAAAATTAACTGAGGCATATGCTTAACTATAGTCAATAATTCCAATTGTCTGTAATTCATAATGTTTTGGAAGTGATGACATAGAAACTGCATATTTTCAGCTCAAGAGTGGTGACTTTTGGATGAAAGCACCAGCATCTGCTGGTTCTAGCTTATGAACTGGTCCAGAACAGTGAGTGACTGATACCTGAAATCCCAGTTCACACTTGTACCTGGATGCAGGAGAACAAAACCTCCCAACTCTTGATTTAGGCCTGCTTGGTTTCAATGCCTTTTACAAAGAACTGCCAATGAACAGCCACATATCTAACCATCAACAGTTAAACAGACACTGTCAACAGCTATGAAATTGAGCGACCTCAAAACCAGCAGTTATTCTGCACACCCCTGGATCATGGATGGGGAGTTCAAGCATGTTTAAAAGATTCAGAAACAGCATCATTCTTCTGCAGAAGTGCTAAGATTCAGTTGTGGTAACTGAGTTCAGATGATATATGTAAAGAAAAATAGGTATTGTCAGCAAAGTTGAGTGTTTTGTGATATTCAGAGAACAGGTTTGTTTACTATTAATGTATTTTTTATCCTGCTACTATAATCTTTACTTTGCTGCAGTGAAATACACAAACTAATAATCTATAAATGCTAATATATCCCTCATACACTTAAGGGTCTGCTTTTGACTGCACTGACATTGTACTATGTTGTCCCAACCTTCACGATTAATATTAAAGTATGTGAATAGTTCTCTCTTTTTTTTTTTTTTTTGACCTAGATAAAGCATCTTTGGTTCTAATGTAAAAATTGAACACTTTCCCTTCTCACAGTGCCAAGATCCTTCCAGCCATGAGCAACCATTCCACTTTAGATGTAAAGAATTATCAGCCTACTTCTTAAGATAACGATAACATAAAAGGGTAAAAGGTACTAGGATTTATGTTTCCAGTTAGGGCTTTTTAATAATGTGAGGAAATGATTTATTTGTTTCTTCTTGTAAGTGCATATAATGATGTCTTGAGACAATGTTTTTTCTGCAGATTAATTTGTCTCCTTTTCACATAATTCATGAAAAAGACCTAGGCCAGCAATACTTTTTTTTTTTTTTAATCTAGGCTGATCTCACCAAAAGAAAAACACTCTAGCTTCATAAGTAAATTTCCCATTTCCAGATTTCTCTCTTACTATTCAAATCTTTCTTCCCTGTGAGATCAAGAATAATTAATATTATAGAGTGTTCATATACTCCTTGAAGTAATAGTATTTCAAATTATTAAATACATTGCACTACAAGAGAAAATAAAATTTCAGACAGGTGATAAAACTTGCCACATAATTATATAATTAAGAGAAATTGGTTAAGAGATTAAATACTATTTTCTAATAAACTCTAGATTGTATTTTCATCTCTATCTAGAAAAAAAAAAAAAAATCTATGTTAAACTTCAGGAATCAGAGACCAAATGGATTTCACATGCCAATGATTTGATGCTGCCTATTCTAAACCCAAAAATCTCATGTTCACAGCCATACCCTTTACCTCTGGCATTCTCCTTTCTTTATGAATGACCATGTTTTTGTCAGTGATGCACACAAACGTCTATGAATGCTAAAGGATGAATTTGGAAAAGCAGAATTCCCTCCTAACAGAAACTGTTCTTTCAAAGTGTGGGGAGGAGAAATACGCATACTTTTTATCTTGCATTTCAGACATTTCTCCAGCCCTAAGGAAGTAAATGTCAGAAATATCCCAGACAGTTCAAAATTAGACACTATGTTTACACTGAACAGAACCACATCTCCAAGAAATTTAAGCATAGTTTTCTCAACTATTTATTTCCTTTTAGCTAGAAGAATTAGATAGAAGCAATCACAAAGTAATCGTAATTTTATTAATACTTAAGACTGTTCAAACTGAAATGCAGCTCCTCCTATATTTTTACTTTGCAAAAAATAGTGAACAGTTCACAAAGTTTACATATGTTTCATTATTTTTAAAAGATAAATATTGATGAACCGTGTTAAATATTAACCTAATATCAATAACAGAGTATTCATGAATCCATATCTTTAAGCATAAGCAGTTTGTAAATAGTTTCTTTTGCAATCATTTTTAATATAAAGTTCTCAGTGGAACATTGATTTTACTTTCACTAATATTTCATGGAAAGAATATTCATATAATCATGAAAAGAAGAAGTATAGGTCTTTGGTTAAAATTACTAGAATCCTTCATATTTCAAAATCTCACTGTTCAAGCAGCACTGTTTACTGCATTTAAAAATTCATGTTCCTAAGTATGACACTTATCTGCCAGTAATTTCAAAATGAAAGAGGTGTACTAAAAGTAAACATAAAGGACATAAAAAAAAAATTCTTTCGTACGATCATCTCTCATGCTGGTATTGTCCTGGGAGTTTCCAAGGCTGTTTGTATATTTTTGTTATTTAGAAACCAGCCCTCAAGAAGAGCAGGAGAGATAGTACTTCAGTAATATTAAATATTCTGACAGGCCATGACAGTCAGGAATGTATTGTAAATGTCTACAACAATTAGAACAGATTAAAAAAAAAACAAACAAACAAACAAAAAAAACCCAAACAAAACCAAAAAACAACACAAAACCAACCACCAACAAAACACTGAGACAAAATAATGATCCAGAAGCAAACTGCATCACCCATTTAGGAGTGGAGATTGCAGTTTTGCAATGCCTAAGTGCTGCTTATATACTGAATGTACAAAAATATTAGATGTAAAATGAAGACAAAGTTTTAAATAAATCAGAATGTCATAGTTTTCTCTAGGCTGTCAGCTATACAGTATGAAGGAATTTTAGAAAATAGTGATGTTATCTAAATTACAACAGCAATAAATCCAACAACTTCTACAGAGTTAATGACATGTTAGAATATGAACAGGAAGCATAAATATTATAGAGGCCTAAGTATAATATATAGTACAATTGGCAAGCTATAATTCTTTTAGTAAGCGAAAACTCTAGCTATTACATTATATTTTCAAATAATGCTCAATATTCCTAGATAACTAAGGAGTTTCTGACTAGATATTCAGAATGTCTAGAATATTTACTCAGCATGCTTATTTCCTGTGGCATTGACAGAAATTGTCAGAGACTCCTACCTCCTCCTTCAACAACAATGAATTGCGAGCCTTCGAAAAAATGTAAGTGATCCATAGGAGAGTGACCATTAGAAATCAAACATGGAGGTATGGCAGTTTCCAAAGTCCTAGTTTCCTTCTTGTCCTACTGGTCTTTAAAACCATATTTTATTCATCACAACATTTAAATATCTATAATTCTATCCAATATGCTGTTCTGATAAGCTCTTTTCCTGTCTAAAAAACTTTCTTTACTCCACTCTTGCATGGCAAAATCTATCAAATTCATGCCTCATTGTCTACCATTGTCTGGCCTCTTTTTAAGTCCTTTTTACTATCTACGATATTAACTCCATCTAACATGCACCATCTTTTATTTAACTTTTTTTAAAAAGATACCAATCCAAGAGATCTAAAAATACCTGTTAAGAACAGAATGCAAAAAAGAGTATGGGTGGTTGGAGTAAGTATGAAGATAAATACACACATTCACTTTTCTCTGGAGCACTTCATAGGAAAGGGACCAATCTCCATTAGTCCATTATAGCACATAATCTCACAAATATTAAGAGCAGAGATGACACTGATACTTCTTTATGAAGTGCCAAATAAGTGGAAATAAATGTTACTGTCTATGTTGCAACAATAATACTATATCTGCCAACGCTTCCAGTCTTGGCTGACTCTCTTCAAAAAGTTATCTGCCCTTTAAGAAGAAAACTTAAAATGAATGGCTGTAAAAAAGGGAAGAAAAGTTGACTAAAATGACACTATAGCCTGATGGCAGGGTACCGTGAAGTATTTCATAACAGGAGTCCTGGTCTGTCAGTCTTGATCTGTTCAAACTCTGTTTATGTTGGTTTTGATAGGCAAGCTGCAGTGTACTATCACAAAAAGCAATACTTGCTCCTGTGTGAGCACAGCGCAGAACAGAGCCTTAAACTCTGTAAGTAATCTCAATGCCTTCCCAAAGGGCAATTCAAAGAACAAAGCATTTTTCAAATGCACAAAATCTCACCCTAAACAATGACAGAATGAGGGGGGAAAAAAGATTTAGCTACTATAAGAGCTCTGGTAATATAACCTGCAATGGATGAGAAAATTCTTGCATCCCACCTGGGAGTGACTGGGAAAGCCTACACTTCTCAAAAAACTATTTTATCAGCCCAGCCCATGTACTTCAGAGACTCAATCCACTATAAAGAAGCTATAAGACAGCAGCTTTAGTTGGACTTCTGATTAGCAATTGATCTCCTATATTTTTTAAGCATCACATTAGATGTTTCAAGTAGTTATTGCTAAAATTACCCATGATACATGTATTATACTACATATGATCAGTTATTTTATGGGAAAGAAGGTGCTTTCTTAGCTTCCAGGGTTATGCCAACAGTAATAAAACTGACCAAATATTTTTGTAATTAACCTGTTTCAAAGTATTCCAAAACTTAGCACCTTTCCAAAGGTATTTTGAGGCGATGGAAACATGCTTTTTTGGTTTTTAAAAGCTTCCAGTGCAAAATTTGGTATGTATTCCCCCCCAAAAAAAAACAAATACTGGCAACTGAAAAATTATATGGAATAAAAAAAAATTGGTAAACTGTCAGAATATAGTCCTAAGAAAACCACCTGATCACCTGAAATATGCTACTTCCAAAGAGCCATGCTAAACAAAACACGCACTCTTAACATTGAAAAATCTGAGAGCTGATTATTTACTATTTTTATAACAAAATACTCTAGCAAAATACTAGTTTCTTGCCAGCAAAGAGCCTCACAGACATGCTTAGGATCAAAGACTTTAACTATTTATGTGACCAACCACTTGCCTATGCGTGAAAGCAAATTTAAACAAAAAAAAAAAAAAAGAAAAAAAAACACACACAGAAACCATCACAAAAAAAAAAAAAAGCAAACAAACAAACAAAAACAAAACATACAAAAAAATAACAACAAAAAAAAATTAAGAACTGCTGTAACTGTTTTACCGCATTCTAAGGACTGATGTAAGTGGTAGGTTAAGGGCAAAAAAATCAGGATTACAGAATACTGAAATTTACTAAATGAGAACCTTTTTTGACATCAGAAAGAAATAAAAACAACCCAGGAGGCATACAAAAATCCTGTTTAGTAATTCAAATATACGGTAGAGGTGGGATATTACTGATGCAGAGATTGTGTGGGAACAGTTACGGTATAATCCCTTCACAAGTCTCTATTTCACCAGCCTCAAGCGTTTCTACTTTCTATCCATCATTTTTTGACTGTCTGTTGGTTTGCTTCTTAACTCAAGCCTGCATAGGATAATAGGCTACAATTACATTAACCGCCTTTCATCTCAGTTTGAATTAAATTTGTTCTGCGTGCCAGCATGAAAATCTGTCCCAAGTCACTTTGCTTAAGTCAAAGAATAATGAACTCAGTCCAATAATTTAGCCAATGGTTTTAATACTGTGAAATATTCAGATTTTTAACTGATAATCTCCAAATTAGTACTTAAGAGGAAATATTCAGTTACAAAATTTGTGAGATATATATATATATATATATATATGTATATTCTGCGTTATTATAGTGATTTTAAAATTATTTCAAATACAATCCAAACCTCAATTTTTCTCATGTTCCTATGGTCTTTTTTCTTAGTTGTTTTCAGATCAAGTTTCTAATTTATGAAAAAGTGATGTTATAATTTGTAACATTACGCAGAAATTAGAAATGCAAAATATTTTAATGTCACTTGAAACACAATTCTGGTGACTGAAATGGTCCATCATGTCAGAAAAACAAAGTACTTGTCACATTTTCCATAAATAAGAGAGAGGAATGCACTCTGAGGTGAATGCTCTTTCGGGAAGATCAGAGTGAAAAAAAATCCTAAGTATTCACTTTAGAATTATTTTATGTTTGTAGACCATTCCTAATGCATTATAGCAAGCATTTCACTCTTGGATCAAATCTAAAGGTTTAATTTTAAAATTCCCCAGTGACCATCATGATACAGGCTTAAAAACAGTGGTATCTTCTGTAATATCATTTTAAGCTTTCCATCTTCCTTCTCTCTTTGTTATTATTATTATTTTTACTTCCAAAGAAAAGATAACTGAAAGGACCCTGTGATTTCAAAGTTCTACCTCAAAAGTGGCTTTGGAGATGTGTCTTAAGCACCACATCATTTTTGAAATGGCAAAATATTTCATAAGCAATCCTAGATTTGTTTATTCATTTACTATCAAGAAGAGTGAGCATGCATACAAAGAACAAAATGTCAAATTCACATAAACTACTCACAAGACACATACAAGAGCTATAGTGAAATATTTTGTTTTAAAAAACAAAAAGTGCAGGTGTTCCCAATTTTTTTTTTCCCCAGGAAAGACATTGTTTCCATGTCAATTTGAAAAAAAATAAAAAATTAAAAATCAAGATTTCCAAAACCAGGGAAAAGTACATCATACAATCTACTGCTGTAACAGAAGGAAATTTTGGTAATCAGGCTTGGATTCTGGAAGAAAGTAGTATAGTTTTCTGTAGGAATATTAAGGAATATTCATGACTTCTAGCTATGATTGGAATTTGCAGAAAAAAATACACAAAATGTTACCTGGTAGTTTTTATTACAGTGTGTTAACAGTACATATGACAATCTACAGTATTACAAGCAGGCAAAAAATTGGATACAATATATTATTATTTAGAGACACATGAAGATGGATATATCTGTTGTATAGGTCAATACACCTACTATGAAGGAAAAAGATGTATCAGACTAATATTTGGGTTGTACTATTCAATGCTTCTTTTTTGTTTCTAGGCCTTCATTTAACTGGAATATTTTAATTATAACTTCTTTCATGTTTATAACAAAGTTACATTAATCACCATGTCTTTCATTCTTTTTGCCCCGATGAAAGAACTAGTTTGCTGAACATTCACTGTAATTTATTTTAGGGTCAGTACTTAAATGATATCTGTGTTTCAGAAAAATTCATATGATACAAACATAATAAAGACAAGAGACAAGAGATTTCTAGGTTGCAGAAATTAAGTGTCAAAGGTAAAAGCTGAAGAAAGTTATAGAATATGCATGGGTTCAAGTATTTCAATTAAAAGAAACAACATCCTGTGGCATAACAACTAAGGCTCAAAAAAAAACTACAATGTTATCATAACTTAACTGCATAGAAATACTTTAAAACATTGAGTAGATAATGAAAAACAGGCAGATACAATTCTGCAAAATTGAGCAAAGAGAAAGCTCTAAACAAAGCTTCCAAATTTAAATGTCAAAGAATTTATTAAAGCACACAGTTAATTATTTGTCAAAAAAACAAGAACAAAAGCAACAAACTAATGGTATAGGAAAGGTTTCATGAAAGCATGAAAGTCAATGACAAAAAGACAAGAACATTAAGAAAAAAAACATAATGAAGTTTTATCCCTTTTCTAACCTAAAAGCAGGGTTGGAAAATGCATTTGATTTTATACATGTCAGAGTGGTTTAAATACAACAGAAAAAGGTGGAAAAAAAAAAAAACAAAACAAAACAAAACAAACCACCACCTTAAGTACAGTTCAAAAATAAATGCATTTTCTTTTAAAAAAAAAATGTGTATCTTCCCCAAAGAATTAAATTCCCACTCCTAAATCTTAGAGGTATTTTATGTGGATAGCACTGAGCAGCAGTAAAGTTGTTAATCTGTTTAGGATGTGTTGTTTCCTCTTCTTTTATTCATAAATCAATCTTTCTGTTCAACATGAAGGATTGATTTATATATTTTTTCATTTCTTACAATCATCATTTGTCACCTTCAACGTTACCTTACCTCAAAAAACCTTACCTTTACCAAGCCCAGAAAACAACAAATAACAGTATAGAGAATGAAAATGAATGACTGAAGAGAAGCAAAGTATCAGGAGTGGATAGGAAGAACTTTGTGAACTAGTTTTGGGAAACTTTAGCTGCTATTCTGTACATGACAATTTACAATTAGCCTCCTAAGAGCAGTAGAAAGTAACAGTAAACCATGTGATTCTCAATTCTCACCAAATCATGGAAATATCCCCTCTTAAATTTAAGTAACAAGGTGTTAGGATGTATTGAAATATTTATGTGAATAGGGGCCCAAATCTGTGATTAAATCAAGACTACGTAAGAAAGGATATACTGATCTAAATGAGAACAGGATTAGAAAGTCATTTTGAAGCATCTGCTTAAAAGTAGTTGCTGCTCTCACCTCCTTCAGGATCTTGTAAGAACTCATTCCAGGGCAACTTTTTTTAAAGTTAAACCTTCTTTTTGAAATCTGATTTACCAAATCTCTTTTAGCATATCTGACTGTTCCTTTACCCTTTATTTCTTATCACTTTTCTCTGAGCAGCCCAACATCTTTTATTCCAGGACAGTGTGTCACTTTGGGCACGTCTCTTATGGTAGTTTGGCAATCTCGCTGCTCTCCCTTTGACCTCCTGCTGTGATTTAATATTCCTAAATTTATCGTTGCTCTGTGTAACTGAGTGAAAGAAAAGTGTTGTGGCAGGTTAAATTTTCAGATCTGATTGTAAGCTTGCTTTCATTATAAATTAGACTCCTATTGCTATTTAAAACAGCTTTTCTAGCTAAGTATTTAGTTTGACTTCTAGTACTTTGCTTTCTTTTTTTTTAAGTTGCTGAAAAAATCTTTTTTGCATAATATAAAAATAATAGATGTAGCTGGAGAACTAAAGCTGTAAACCAATGTTTCAAAGTAATAATCTAACAAACCACTCAGGCTTCCCTGTTGAAGTTTAGGATATCATCAGGTCTCTTGGACTGATTTATGCCTTTGTAATCAATCTCCCCAGCCTCATTATCTAGTAAGCCAGATAAAGAATACCACTTATTTTTCAATACAAAAAAAATACAGAGCTCGAAGCATGCAAAGGTTATGGACCTTAATTTATATTTTATATTTTTCCAAGGAGATTCTTCAGTACAAAAGAAGGAAAGAATAAGGGAGTACTTCTAATATTAAGACATTATTATCTTTCCACTGGTGAGTACAGATAGGATTGGTCCTATGCTATTTGTTGTTACCCCCTATCAGTTATCTTTCCCTGGAAATACCTTGCATAGGACAGAGAACTTGCTTTTGGTGTCAAATGTTGTAAAGTTATATTATAAAAGGTGAAGTATTACAGATACTTTTCATTAATACTGCTTAACTTACTGCCTTTTCATATTTTATGTCATTCATGTTATAATCTAGGCTAAGAATGAAAAGGCAAAGAAAAAAAGGATGTTTAAAGCATATGTGCTCACATATGGTAGGCCTGCAGAATTCATCATGTCAGGTAGTCTATCTCCTGATTTTTAAACAGGAGTGAAAGAATTATTCCTCTTAGACAAATCTGCACTAAGGAAGAATAACAACTTAGGTAATCACATCAGATTTCATGAATCAACTGTAGAATAGGACTTTAACCCCATTTCTGAAACAACATAGTTCTTATAGCCCCCTATTTTTCATATTAATTGTTAGACTACAATACAAATATCTACTGTTTTCTAAGCAGCTCTTTGAAAATGTTACATGCAGTATGCTTATCTTCGTAACAGAATAAAAAGAATATATCATTTTAGTTAGTCCATCATTAATACAGAAGCTAGTGTTATAGAAAGCTTTCCTAGTACTGCCTGTACTTGGGATATGGAGAAGCATGAGAACAGGGGCTCTTCTGCAAGAACTGCAGATACAGAGTTAAGATGAAAAGAAGACACAATACGTAGGAAAACCTGCATGACTTCTAGATGTCTGCACACACAACTACAGAAGAATGCAAGTTTGTTGTACCTGGAACACTCCCCACATTGAGGACTCTCTAAGCATGATTTAGCATTGTGTAAGCATGATTTAGCATATGTAATTGATGCGCTTAGTCTATATAATTTACATCAGCTTCATGAAAAAAGAAACGAGAAGTACTGCATTTCTCACTCCCATGTCTCAATATCAAAATATATTCCTTACTTCTATCTATGCGTAATTTTAATCCTTTATGTGCAAACTCCTTTTAATACTCTCAGCAACTACTGAAGCAATTTAAAACTAATAACCGCAACAAAGCGAATCGAAATGTTTTCACTTTCAAACCAGAAATGTAACTACTGTAGCTAAATTTTCATCTATATGTAAAGGTATACAATTAACTGAAAGAGAAAATAGAAAATGAAAACAGCAGTAGGAAGATGCATATTATTTCTATTAGACACCATAAGAGGGGAAGAAAAGCAATCTTTCCATCACTGAGAGATTTCTAACAGTGTCACCAGTACTCATCTGACTTAGCATTTCCTTACTGCTGTATAAAAATTCTTCCCCTTTCTTAGTGAATAAAATGACTAAATATCACAAACCAAAGCTTATAGACAGGGTTTTCATCACAAAATAGCTTAATTTCTTTTACGTATTTTTACGATTTTGAAAATAGATTTAAAAACAAAAATAAGACATGGTAATTTGTGCAAATTGAGTACTGAGAAATCTGTATCAAGCAAAATAAAGAGGTACTATTTTAATTTCAAATTTAGTTATGTGTTGATAACTTAGAGAGCTATGAGCTATCACACTGGTATTTTCTTTTCCTACCACTATCTATATACTTATACTAGCTTAATGACAAATTGATTAAACTGGATGTTTATTTCAAGTCTGAAAACTCTTGTACCAATTACTAATTACCACACTAATGGCCTCTCAGGTGGAAATTACAAACTCAGATATACACTGCACAGTGATAACATTTAATCTGAGGGTTAAAATCTAAGAATATTGAAGAAACTTTCAAGGGCTTAAAAAATTCACATGCACTGTAGATCTATTAAGAAGAAATTAAGATTAACATAATCTATTTAATTAAATTCACAATTCATTTCATTAAAAAGAATCAAATGTTTGGATTACTATGTACATTAAACTTGTACAGTGAAAATAAAGAAAACATGGATGTTTAGGATACGTCTATGTTAGAAAACTGCTTTCCTTTGAGATAAAAACTTTCATGCAGATCCATTCTCATTTCATAAAACAAAACTGTAGGCCTGAGAAAATACTTGTCATCAATATATTCCTCCCACTTTAAATATTTCTACATTCAATACAAATTAATTCCTGTAAATCACGATTGAACTAAGTATAGAAAGAAGTATATCCACTGCAATGTGTTGACTTGGATAGAACAAGCCCTGACAACAGACACACCAAGGTAGTCCCTTGAGCCTTTGCTCAATCCTAGTCAAAATTATGGAATCAATTTTCTGGATTAAGCAGGATCAGCAACACAATCACTTTAAAGCTACCAAATGCTTACTCTAGTATTACAGAACTGTTTTCAACAGAGAATAACTCTATAATATCTCATATTCTCAGTTACCTGTCAATTAATAAAATCAGTATCACCTTCAAATCATTCAACTTGATGTTCTTTTAAGATGACAAATTTAATACAGACTCTATTGAAAAATATTTGTTTTCATTGTAAATGCTCCTTGAACACATTCTCAGCCCATCTTAAAAAGGAAAACCTGGAGTGTGAGAGATGTGTGTTATATCAGTTATACTTGGTAAAGAAATACGTGTTGTGATGGTTAAATTCCAATGCACCTCCCATTAGGTATATATTTTGAATTTTCCACATGCTGAATTACTAAGGGAAATCATTATTTTGACAGATAATACCCTAATCTTTTTATTTTATTTGTATAATGGCCTGATAGTTCAAGAGACAACTTTACTGAAGTAATTCATATACATACTTCCTACTGGATTTAATTATGAAGTTATTATATATTCCATTTAATTCCATTTTAATAAAGTTCAGACTACATTTAATCAAGTATCTCAGACAGAAAATGATGGATATTAACAATATTCAGACATACTAAGTATAGAACAGATCAAATAATTGCTTACTCATTTCTATTTAAAAGAATTTTTCTTTAAATTAAAGATGAAAAAAAAATCTATTTTCAGTCATTTAAAAAGCATCATCATTTACTGAGAATTGATGTTTTGTGCCTCAGTGAGTGCTGTCATTTCAGAAACTGCCTTTGAAAAGCAAACAAAAAACCAAACAAACAAACAAAACTCAAACAACAGCAAAAACACCAAAGGTGTTTTGGGAGACATCCAATACTAGTTAATAAGCTCACCATAGACTCTTCCCTGTCACAAAAAAAAAGTCAGAATTTACATTAACATGCAAAATTAACGATGTGAAGAAACAGCTGGGGCTCCTTTGAAATCATCTCATTTTTACAGATCAGTTTGAAATGAGAAGAAACCATATAATATGTATCAAAACTCAATATACCTGTGGCCCACAAGAATTTTAACTTGTTTTGATTGCAACTGGCATTTCTGTCAGAGTATTTACAGTCTAACAGTACATAATGAAATACCAGTTCTGCATAATGAAATCAATGTCTGTATTTAAGTCATAATGCTTTTTACAATATAACTCTACTCTCTTTAAACTTCAGCCATCCAAACCTCATTTCTGTTGATAATCATTTAATGAAAATAGATCAATTCTCCTTTCTCTCTAATAAAATACTGTAAAAAATTTTGCTAGCTCCCCAATACAGTGCTACCAAGAATGATTCAGGAGAAAGAATTTCGTAAGATTTTTTTACCAGAATATTTTTAAGCACTTCTACCAAAAAATGTTATCTATTTTTTCCTTGTTAGAAACTACGGGAAAGAGTGAAGCTGTACAAAGAAGATCATAAATAATTAATGTATCTCCAGATGTAGTAATGAAAATAGTCTATCAGCACCTGCTACTTAACATCTGATGTTCATGCCCATTTGTAAGTAATGAGGAGTTGCATTTCACTGTGGCAAGAAGCAGCTGGTTAATCCACAGCACTTGGAGTGGTAAGCAAGCCAACAAGGCCAACAGCAGCAGGACATCTTGGGATGGATCTACACATCCAGCAGAACATCTCAACTCAAAGTGGAGAAGTGGGATTCCTGGGAAGTCAAGGGAGGAGGAAGTTTTCTTGGAAATATTCACAAAGCTTTCACTACCCATCAAGTGACCAGTATGTGCTTACAACTCTTTGCCACATGAATATTTGGGTGTATGGCTACTAGAATCTGACAGACATTCTGCCTTGTCTCCCGATAGGCTTCTTGTTGTTGCTGTCATCATTGTCATGATCAAATATCATTCTACATATTTTTTTCAGTCACAATTTTGAAAATTTTGATTGATTCATCTTACTCTGAGTTGAAAACTAGTAAGAAGAACATGCTTGTTTGTGAAACACCTGAAAGCTGATGACTAGGCAGCCAAAAGTGTATTTTTTTTTAAATACAGTTTTGATTAAGGTGACAACAATACTGCTGTAAGCCGTTCTTTTGCCTTATTTCCCTTCTCCCCTCTCCCTACAACTGACAAACTGCCTTTGATTCTGATATGGCCCGAGAGCAACAGCAAGGATGTGGGCATTTCAGGAAACCCTTTGTTTCTTCTCCTCAGGTCTTTTCCAGCACAAAGGACCAATAATGATAACGTAAAATTTTGATAAGCCATTTTTAAGGCGGATCAGTATCTCATATACTAGCCAAGATCTGCTTAGGAAGGTCAAAAAATTAAAAGCACTCTGATAGCATTGATTTCTCAAATGTATACATATACTAAAGCTGACCAGTGTTTGCATTTTCTGGAGGCAAAAATAATCATATTTCAAATTTTTTGTTCTAGATAAAGGGCCCACGAAAAACTCTACTACCAACATTTGTTTCCTAGAAGATACTCACCTTGAAACTGTTTTGTCCTCCATAAAGTTTTGTAGGAGTGTTTACTCTTAAATCTTTGAAAAAAATTCTCCTTAGATATTTGACTTCCACAAGGGAAATATCACTTTCTTCCCTTCTGCTCCATAGTTAATTGTCCAAAGCCAACTCTGGTAGCAGTAGTCAGCAATAATAATAGTGATGCAGAGGGCTGTTACTGTAACATAGCATACATTAAATTTAATCAGTTACAATATGGCAGTATATACTAGAATTCTTAAGAAAGCTCCCTAAATACCTGGTTTTGTCAGTCACAATTCAGCTGAACTTTTTTTCTGGTGACAGCAGAATGAGTAGCCAGAAAAGCCAACAATTACATACGTTTCCTTCTATAAAGAGAACCACTTGTCTTTTCCAAAGCAGTAGGAAGGCCCAAATAACTACATTCCCCACTGGAAATCTGTGTTATTTTTTCTCCCCTGCCTGCAGCAAATATTCTGACTCTTAAAAATTGAGGTGGAATTTTGGGTTAGAAAGAGATGGAGGATTAAAGCATTGTCATCTTTGAGATTTAGAAGAAATTAAGTTATCTTTTTAACTAAAAAAAAAAAAAATAATAATCTTCAGGAGTTAATTTTATGGCGCAAAGTATGTAAAGGAAGATTTAACAGACTTCAAAGAGGGACAACTAGATAGGGAGAAGATTCCAACTTCACTGTCTCCTTAAGAGGGACACAATGGAACAAGAAAAGCATCAAAATTGAATGGATCAGAGCCCAAATCAACAGACACATATGTGCTGCAATCCTTATCTCACCACCAAATTGTCAGATGTCCACTTGCTCAAATAAAATTCCCAAATCCAGAATGACTACCACAACTGCCCACAAAACAAACAGTTTGCAGTTAGGTGCCTAGACACAACACAGTTGGAGACCACCTTAGCTACCTGTACGCTCACCTAGATACGTGTTTTGTATGACTGGGAGATAAGATCAAAACCATTTGCTGGACTTAAGTGTGCATACAGTTGCTCTGGACAGAAACAGCTGGATCATAACATTGACCGGGCAGGTGTAAGACATACAGGACATCAGATGGACAAGCTGTTACTATCTGAAAAAGAGCTGGAATCTGACAGGAGGTATAGTGAATAATGAAGATGTAAAATGGTTAGGTCAGGCAGACAGTGCCTGGCTTTATCGAGGC
The DNA here is from genome assembly GCF_018691265.1 of Tyto alba. NCBI lineage: Eukaryota > Metazoa > Chordata > Aves > Strigiformes > Tytonidae > Tyto > Tyto alba. Next base: position 9,154,585 of record NW_024881261.1, read on the forward strand.
ACAGAAGATCATTAATAAGGAGTAGTAAAAAGTACTCCGATAGAGTAATTCACAGATGTTATCCTATACTTGACAATTTATGATCTGTGAGTTTAATTACAGCTCTTGTCAACAATGACAGTTTATAATCCAACCACAGCAGCATGAAAAGAACAGACTAATTATATTAATGGTTCACAGAGTTAGTGACCATGATACTCAAACTGTATGTATTTATGATTTGTGGGGATCCCAGCATCTTCTCTGAACAGAAAGAATAGACTATGCGGGTATTTGGTTCATGCAGATCGGGAGAGACAATTGGCTGGTAGAATTGTATGTTGAAAAGAAGCTGGTCTCCACTGTCAGCAACCTCCTATAAGTTTTTTGTGAAATCTGAACAAAATTATGTTGGCTGTCTTAGAATAAATGCTCCATTCTCCTTTTACATCTTCCTAAAGAAGAAGTGCCAAGAGATGGTGTAACTGCATGCACCTCTCCCACTGGGCTGGTTGCTTTATAAGAAGAGTTGTTCATACGGATTTTGGCTTATGTTACTTTTCATAAGCCCTGGCCTCACTAGCTTTTAACTGCAGTTCTAGTCCTGGCCACAGAGAGCCTTCCCAAGTACCTTCATTGCACACCCTAAGGGATGCAGCACAGCACAGCCCTGACATCATTTTCAACAGCTTGAACTGGGGAAAAATGCCCTCAAATTCTTAGTCTTAGCAACCCATTGTGACCCTGCCTGAGACCACAGTGAAGCATTGTGCTGCATATATATGTGCAAGTCTACCTTAAAGTTAGCCCTAGGCAGGATATAAAGACAGCTCAGGCCACAAGGCCCTTTGCCATTTTCTTAGCTGTGCAGGAACAGTCTCAAAACCTCCCAAATACTTTCTAAAAACAAGCACAGAAGCTAAGGTCACAACTTTGCTGGATAAAACTACTTTATTATTGAGTCTGATTTTTTGTTATGTCAGTGATTATCTCCCTTTCTTCCCAGTAATTATTCCATGCTGCACAGGCTATCCCCATTTCTCCTTTTCTTGTACGAAAGCAACCATTAATATCCCTCCTACTCCTAAATGCACACCAGTTGACTCAATACATATCTAAATAAAGGCAGAATAATTGTCTTCAGCTTCTATTTAGCTTTAAATCTTTATGGGTCTATTTCAGACCTAAAGAACTTGCAAACTTGTCTATTCCTGTCAGATGTGTTACTCTATTAGAATAAAAATAATATGTAGAAGCATTACCTTACCTATACATTCTTAGATAATTGGGACTATAGCAACACTTAGCGCTAAAAATTACTAGCACTTTTTATAGAAGACTTTTGCTTTGTAACAGATACGTCCTGAGCGCTGGAATTCAAAACAGGTCTCACTGGAACATCATCCATGAAAGACTTATGCAGCCTGACCTGTTCCACTGATATATTACTAAGAAAAACAAATTATTCAAATGCCAATCACTGAACGGCATGGCCATGGTACAAGAGGAACAACTTTTAAAATCAAGGTAATTTGATTCACTTATTTTTGAAAGTCATAAAGAAGGTCTGCTTTGCTCTGAAGTTTGAATTTTTGGAGGTAGCCTGGAGAGGAAGTAATGAATATAAAAAAACCTTACAGAACATCTCAAGCCCAGTGGTGGGTAGCTTCTGCTCTGTCGAGCTTCCCAAACCAAAAGACATACCTATATACGTGCATACAGTCAGTTATGGAAGAGCCTAACTTAGAAGCCAAAAGCAAAATTATTTTATTCTCATGAAAGAGAAACCCTCACACCCAAACTGTTCCCTGTTTTCCAGACCATTAGTACTGAACTCAGAAAGATAGAAGACATATTTCATCGGAACAGAACACCTAAGAAAATTACATGGACCATTTTTAATGCAGCTCTTGACAAGAGACATCTTGCTAACATAACTGGTTTTACATTGCAATATCAATATTGCAGTGTTCTCCAGATTTAACATAATCACAGCTGACCCACAATAAAGTACCAATATACAAAGCTCTTGGCTAAGTACTTGCAGCTGCTCCCATAGTCACTAGCTCCTTATTTTTTTTACCAAGAACACTGCCTTCTAGGAACAAGGACATTCAAACTCCAGTTCTTCTCCATTTTTATAAAGTTGGGCAATTTACTGAATAAAATTTAATTTTGCAATGTAACAATGCTTAAGAAAAGTGTTGTTTCACATCGACAGAGAGCCAGAAACTCTGAAAAATCCCAGAGAGCCTCATGAACTTTACAAATCATATACTGAAGGAGAGAAAGTGAGCCAACAAAAAGGCTACTAGTGACATACAATACTGCCAAAACCCATTTTAAAAAATATTTCACAAGGCTTGTTCCAAATCACAAACCTTATTTTTCTTCAAATTTTAGATTAAAAACTATCTCAAATGTTTCAAGTTCCTGATATTTGCCTTCTGAGTGTTTAAGCCATTAGAGTGCATTTCAGTCATGTTCTGAAGCTTTGATATTAGGCATACTGTTTAAATGAAAGCTGCAATTTAAACAGAAATGATTGATGTCAGAAACATGAACTAAAGAAAAAAAAAAAAAAGTATCTCAAGACCTTGATAGATCTGGCAATAATTACTACATGTAGAGGAGAAAAATAATATATTTAAAATATATATTTAATGTTAAAGTGGGAGTTTTATTTTATTGTTCTCCTTAGCAACCTAACAATCCAGCTCTTGGAGAACTAGCTGAGGGCTTGAACCTATGCTTACAGAATAATGCTAAAATTTTCAGGCAGTTGAATAAGAACAGAGGCAGTCACTAAATCCACCTAGGTCTACATGTCAGATTTTGCTGGAATTCTCCTTGAAACATCATAGCTAATGGACTAACACACATAGGTACATCAAAGTGTTCTGTTAAATGGAAAACTGAAGGAGTGGACTCAGCATGAACAAGGAGAAAACACCTCATGTCAAACACAACCAGATATGTAAAATTAATGGTGGAATATGACCAAATGACAAATAAAGGAAAAAAACAATCTTGACAAAAGAAAATAAGAGATTAGTTTCCTCTAGTATTTTAAAGCATTAAATATTATACTTACTACTTTAGAAAAGCACACATCACCATAGTAACTAGTATTAAATGGATTCTACTCTCTATCAGGAAAAATAAGTTATTCAATAGAAGCTATTTTACTTAACTTCCAGCAACTAGAATCTCTCTGGGTTGTTTTTGTTTATTTGTTGGGGTTTGTGTGTGTGTACATATCTTTGATAAATGAAGTTCTAATAAAGTAAATTAGTTATACGATTGCTGTCAATCCTTCCCCTACTGGAAAGCAGAAAACAGATCTCTAAGAGGAAACAACAGGAAACAGATTTACTCTGCTATTAGCGAATAAAGCTGCAGTTATATCAATAGAATGGTGAATTTGACTCATAACCCACTATATTTTTACCTGCCCTCCCGTTTGGTAAAAGGAATTATACCATCCTGTGAAGGGGAATTAAACAGAAGAGGACAGCTGGATATTTTTAAATCTTATTCTTATGTAAATCAGACTATCAATAAGTGCTAATTATTTATGCACAGATCCTTACACTTTCAAATGGATTTTTAAAGCTTGCATACAGTGAAGATTTTACCAAGTAAATAGGGTATATTTTTATAAATAAAGTAGTATTTATTTCACCTTTTCAGAAGAAATAGTATGACTTAGAATTGAATAGTCAGAATATTTATCAGAATTAAAATAAGCAAAATATTACTTTTTCCCTCCAGAATACCCTGGATCTATACATTTTATACTCTTAAATTTATCCTTCTTACAACTATATAAAATATACTATGAAATATGGTATTAAAAAGAAGGATTTTTTTCCCCAATATTTTATTTCTACCTAGCAGTTCTTCATTATAGGAACCTTGAAGCCCAGTTTTTGACCACATCTTTCATGGTTTTCTGGTAGTTCTTTATTTACACACCCCAGCAGACATTCTCAACATTTTAATGTTCCCCAATTGGGTAAAATTATTTATGCCTGATTTATGCCTAGGAACTTAGATACACTAAACTGATTTCTAACCTGCCCATCATTCAAAGACACAGTTTCAATACCAACAGGACAGGTCTAATAGCTTAAAATCTGCCACAACAGAAAGTACTTAAGAGAGATTGATTTCCTTCCCCAAAACTACAGCAATGGCTGTAACTTGGAAGTACAGTGCAATAAATGTTGCACTACATCCAGTAAAAACTGACAATATGAAAAATTCACTATTTCCACCAAGCATCTGTAACCCTGTAACCTTTCCAGATGCTCATAATATGTTCAGATTTACAAGAGATGACAAAAGCTACAGACACATCTTCAGGTGAAGTCTATGTCTTGGAAGAGCCCAGACATATTGAAACTTCTCAAAGCATGACTTAACTACTCAGTTAATTGTATAATTTTAACATTTTTCTTCCTTGCAGCCAGTAAAAGTTCTCTTATTTAATATAAAAATTTGAACTTTGAAACATCCCCTTAGCATATTACATTTCCATAGGCCTATTCCTTAAAACTTATATAAGCCTGAACATGGATATACTGAAACCTATGGAAATTTTAAAACCTCCATAGACAAAATTCTATGAGGGAATAAAAGGAGCAGCTAGAAAATCTAATGTTACAGAAAATTAAATAAAATTGCCTTAAAGTAATAGTTTTCACATAAAAATATGTTTTAAATCAATATGATTTTACTCTCAAAGGCTCTTTTCAGAATTTAAATCAAGGGGGAAAAATAAATCAAAGTATTTCTATTCATATCTGGTTTTATTGTTTTACAGTCTGGTTACTTTGAATAGAGAAATAGAGTAATACAGCTAGAGTTTGGAATTTTCACAGAAATCCTTATTTTACAAATCACAGGATTTGCTGCTAAGATTGCACAACAGTCTATCTAACAAGTGGCCAAAAAAAAAAATATCCAGAGATATGGAGAATGGTATTGACACTTTGAATCAAGTTCCAGATAATTTATACAGAATATAATAAAGTAATAAATACATATAAAGCATTTAGCTGATTTAAAATATTCCTTATATTCTAGATAACAACTGTATTTTTGTTTTGACAATATGAGACAATACTGTCAACAAAGGTTTTGAGTGTAAGGATAATTTTTACAGAGAAAATGGTTGTCTTTTTATAAATATTATAAGAATCTGATCAAGTTTGCATTCTTCATATGAAGTTAACAAATTAGATAGCAGTTCAGGACTGGATTTAGTGATTCACTAGTGACATACTTTTTAATGTTCTTCATCTCCTGATATACTAAGGGAGATATAATTAAAAAACATTTAACTGAAACTTCCATTCATCAGTGGATCACTCTCCCAAACCAAGCATCAGAGTAGAACAACAAAACCTAAGCATATCATCTGATGAAATGTACTAAAACTCTAAACCTGTGGTTATCAGCTTCCCTCAGGATATCCTGTGATCGTAACAACGAGTCTCTAGTACTGAAACTTTATCCCAGATAGTCTTCTAATATATTCAAAGTGTCTATAACTGGAACTGGTCTCTTTCTACATGTGCTGTCATAAACTAGATAGTCTACATAGCCATTTTATTATTATTATTATTAATAATAATAATAATATTTTAAAGAAAAGAGTTAGGAAAATACAAGAGCAGAAATTCAATTTTTATGCTAATATTTGTGTTTATGAACTCAACAGACGTTAAGTTCACAATCTGAAATATGAACATAAGCAAACCAATTTGAAAATGGCTGCTCTGCAGAGTTTATTTCATCCAAAAGAAACCATTTGGAACACCATAGCTTGCGCTGGATAAGCCTTTGGTCTATGTAAGAATCTTGGAAGAGGAATGTATTACATGTGACAAAACCAGGAATTTTCAGTCTGAAATTACAGCTTTAAGTTTACTCTTGAAAAGTCAAAATTCAAATATCTGTTTCCTCCATTTTGTGGAATTGCTGTAACTCTTCACCAGGACAGAAGAATCCACCACCAGGACAACCTCTTCTCTTCTATTTCATTCATTGGGTAAAAGAACCTTTAATAACAGACATAAACTCAGGACAGACGACTGATACAGCTGAGCAGCACAACCGTGCGAGACAACAGTTCCAAATTAGAGCAAAGAAAACAGTGATGAAACAGATACAAGACAAAGGGAAAGCACTAGCAAAATAGGTATGTGAAATACAGACTGAGGAAAAGGCCTATAAATACTGCCTTAGGCTGAATGGTAGTTGGTAGAGTACTGGAGTTATGAGCAAATAAATTGTTTCATGTAGTTCGAGTGTTGCAATGTACACAGGAGTAGATTGATTATTCTTTTTCCCCACTCTTTGTAAATAGGTAGAATGGCATCAACATATGTCCACAGTACACTGGTAATCAAACCATTCATTAACGTCCAGAACTGATTAAGTGTTTGGACACAAAAAGAATAAACATAACTTCTCAGTGAAGACTTAATTCAGAGTTTAAAGATGTTATTCTTCAGCTTTTGTCATTACAAAAATTCATCATTTAGTCCTAATCTTGGTTTCCCATCTCATCCCGAGAGTCTCCAATTAGTTAGACAAAAAGTCCCAGAGGTACCACTGAAACACTACACCTGCCAGCACAGCTCTTTCTCACGAATATACACATAGCCTCTGCATCAGATATCTTTGTTTCTTGACTGCTTATCAAGCAAAGTGTTAAGGGTAGGATTCAAGCCACTTTATTAAGACTATCAAAGATGAATCCACAAATCCAGTGAAAGAGCAGGCCTTGTAGCAGACATAATATTACCTTCTGGCACCTCTCCCTGCTGGAGAGGAATAAACTGTATTTACGCCTTTTCTCCAGTTACAACCAACATTGCTGAGACAATTCTGGGGTCAGGTACTATTTAAAATAACTACAATTGTGAAAGGAATAAGGTCCCTATTGGATAATGCAACATACAGGATAGAATGAACTGAAAGAAACATTTTTAAATATAAGACTATTTATAGTTAACTTTAATGTGTTATTTCTCCTACTTGACAAATTCCTCCAGTCGTTCCTTGTTCTTAGTCCTAATTGTTATGCTCTATCTCATATTGCAAGCTCTTTCTCTAAATAAACACAATAAGTTATTCCAGTACAAGACAAGATGCACTAATTGTTCTTTCCATAACAGGTCTACACATTCCTGTGTTATGTATTTAAAGATATGGAAAAATGTCTAAAAAACCATTCACCTTAATATGTTTCCAAAACTCTAAAAATCTAATCCCTGTAGATTCTCATCAAGATATGTGACAAATGTACTGAATATAATCACCAATTTCGTAGATATTTTTTACATACAATAATTTTTTAAAATCCTAAAAAAAAGGAAGAAAACTACAGGTAATTCTCCAGTTAGTTATTTTTACAGGATATTTTTTAAATCTGGAGCATCTGCAAAATATTACTGATATTTGTGATGTAATTTTTTAAGAAAAGACCAGGTAATATAGACATTTCCTAAGAAATGTAGGGGAAATAGATTCATCACTAGAACACTGTCAGGTCAATCACAAAATCCAAAATCAAAAGCAAAACAAAACCAGGAAAAAAGTGATTATATACTAGGCATGAATTGCAGTAACTTTGGGCTATATTTAATTGTACTCACAGTTGACACTGGTCTCCTTTGATTCCCTTAGTTGTGCAGAAACATTTTCCTGTTTGCATGTGACAAATATTTGCATGTCCACTGCATGTGCAAGCTATAAAATCAAAAAGGAAAAGTGAGATTTCTTCACCTATATTTTACTTTATAACTAAATGAGTTTTCATGGATTTTAATACTTATTCCTAAACACATTTCCTACAAGCTGTATTTAAAAACAATCTATTACTACTTTAATTATAAGTTCCTTTGAAGAACACTTCACTAGCACATCACTTAGTTTATTTTCTGTAGAGTTAAGAACTATGCCTGTGTTGTTACAGGCTCTCCTCCACCTGAAATAGTAGCAGTTTGAGAACAGCCATTAAAGTCTACCATTTCAATGAGCAATACAGAGAATTATTAACAATACATTTTTTTCTATACAAGGTGAAATCCTGACCAATAGCTAAAGCAATAGCAAAATTCCATTAGTTTCAGATGTCTGAAATTAAGAAATTATGATTGCCAATGTTCGATACAATATCTAATATAATTAGAACTCTTGCTTTTGACAAAAGCAAACAAAAGAAAGTTTTGAAACCATTCAAACAAAGGCTGAGTTAATACCAAATTATGGTCCACAACAACAATATTCTAGAAGCAAAAAACAGGCACCTTTAAAAGCTTCTGAATTTTGAAACGGAGGAGAATCACAGAAACATCATCATCACTCTACTACTTTTCAAACTCAATGGCTTAAGTAAATCTCTCCACAGCAATCTGCTCACTATCTTGTTTAGAAAGAGGAAAGACTGCCTAAACAAGCATACAAAACCTAATAACCTCCCTCTGATAAATATGTCAGTAAGTTCCCACATCCTACTGGAACAATTACCTGCTAATATTCACACTACATTTAAAGTCTTTCTTTAATACAAACTAACTCTGAACTTACCTTGATGATCGTATTATGCTTTCTCTGGATTTTTAATTATGACTAAGGTAAAAGATTTAATATGTGGGCTCCTACTTGGGAACAGATACGATACTAAGTGGGGACCTGTATATAGTAAGTTTATGTTGCACTTTATCGAATAATATCGAATTTCTGTCAGAGGGGTTGAGTTTTAATGTTCCTTTTTTACTGATAAGGAAAAACACACAATGAATACTTCTGTAACAGTGTCCCATACCATACACACTCTAAACTCTGTGTCCCAGCCTGAGACAAGGGAAAAAGATAACACAACATCCAGCCTAGAACCACAGTTAAACATAAGATATTATTTACAGAATATTTTAACGTCAGGAATTCTGTGGTTTGTTTAGCTTTCTGAACCTGTTAAATACAGTTGAAAGTGAAGAAGCGATTCTTACTAAAGAATCACAGAATGGTTTGGGCAGGAAGGGACCTTAAAACCCATCCAGTCCCACCCCCCTGCCACGGGCAGGGCCCCCTTCCCCCAGCCCAGGGGGCTCCCAGCCCCGTCCAACCTGGCCTTGAACCCTTCCAGGGAGGGGGCAGCCACAGCTGCTCTGGGCACCCTGGGCCAGCGCCTCACCACCCTCGCAGGGAAAAATTTCTTCCTTCTATCTAATCTAAATTTACTCTCTCTCAGTTCAAAACCATCACCCCTCATCCTATCCCCACACTCCCTGATAAAGAGCCCCTCCCCCCCTCCCCTGTCCCCCCTTTAAGCCCTGGGAGGCCGCTCGAAGGGCTCCCCGGAGCCTTCTCTTCTCCAGGCTGAACCCCCCCAACTCTCTCAGCCCGGCCTCCCAGGGGAGCTGCTCCAGCCCCCCCAGCATCTCCGTGGCCTCCTCTGGACCCAATCTAGAGATTCAAACTGCAAGAAACACCAGAAATTTCTATGCAGCATATAGTGATGCATGACATTTTGCTCTCTTTTGTAATACAGCTTGTAACAACATTTTTGAAAAGCATCCACAGTCACCACAGAGTGCTAAATTTTGTAATTTTGCTATGATCTTGGCGCTCTACTGTAAATGTTCATAGAAGTACTGCTACTATATAATCAGTTATGTTTTTCTAAATCCATTCACGTCTTCCCCTCTACATTTATGGAACAATTATTTAAGCACTTTAAACTGGAGAAGCCTCTTCTCAAAAGTTGAATTGAATTGTGTAAATCTTTGCTATACTTTCAATAAAAACAAAGAAATACATTCTTAACAGCTTATTCTGCTTATGGTTACTTGCTCTCAACAGTGATGCACCATTACAAAGCAGCATAAAGTTATTAAGGCTGAATTCCAAATCACATTCCAAAAGCTTTCAATATATTGACAAATACAGAAATTATTGACAACTAACCTTAATTGTTTACTCCTATAGCTATTGCTCAATTAATAGGAAGTAGATCACAATTGGGAAAGCAGTAGTTGTTACTTAGTAACAGCATTTAAACACTAACTTATAAAAGCCTTTGGACACTATGCAAAGTTACATCTTCTTGAAAAAAAAAAAAACAAAAACAAAAAAAAAACGAAAAAAGATATGTGCATGATTTAGTCTCTCTCACCAAAAACACTGACATGGCTGTTCTACCTCACCTGCATCACACATAGATGAAGCTTCTGTAGAGCTAAGATCAGTAAGAGTATGGTTGGAAAAAGAGAAGAACGGAGGAATTCAGAAGACTCAAAACCTTGTATTCTGGATTCCTCGCCAATGAAAAAGCTAGTTCTGACAAGCACAGTGGCTAGTTTTCTTCTATTAAAAGATTAAGAAAAATTGCTCTAATTGATCACGTTCCTAGTAATTTAACTGTTCCCTGGATAATACCTTGAAAAAGGACATAAGGAACTAATCGCTTTTACACTATTTTTTAACATTTCATATAGACAAATTTTATTTATCAGCACTGAATGCATATTCTAATTAATCTCAGGCTTGCAAGTCTGTGATGAAAATGGATTCCTACCAATCTGTGGGCCTCTATATGGGGAGTAACTCAAAACCCAAAATACATATAAACCATCCCTGCTGTTACTGAAGCAAATGTGAATATCTGTTACCAAACAAATGCAACAGCAGAGGTAAGATGATATTATAGTGCATTCAGTGGAAAAAAATTTAGATACCATTATATTTGTGCATCACTGCAGCTTTTTTCCATTGGCCTACTTCCGAATAATATGAACGAAATTATGAGCTTTGAATATGAAGTATGTTTACTAATTAATAAACTGCAACCTAACGCTACATTTGATTTCAAAGTAACAGATGATTTACATTCTTCCATTACCTCAATGTTTCCATACTCCTCTTTCCATATTTTCTTTAATATTTTCTACTTATTTTTCTCTGCTTAACCATTCTCAGTGAATGGTTTCTCTTCTGATAGTACTGCAAATCAACAGTTAAAAACTGTAGCTACAGTAGTATCTTTCACGGTCTAACGCTAGTAGAAATATGCCAAACTTTGGGATCAGTTTTAGAAGCATATTTTATACCAACCATTCTCAGCTAGTAGAAGGCAGCACAAGAGATGCAATTTATATTATCCATGTATTTTTTTGAGGTCCCACCGCTCTCTACCCCCATGTATTTGTTTTCAAGGAACAAGGCTGAAGTACAAGCAGCAGCAGCTACAGCTAAAGCGAGTATTAAGTAACAGGGTTTTTTCTTCCAAAAAAGGACAGTTATCTTTAATGTTGATCTAAAGCAATGTTTAACATGATTTTTCCTTGTAAGAACTCCTTAAAGCTGAAGGAAAAGGAAATAAGTGTTAAAATGAAAGCTATACTTAATACTTCACATTTCAGATGCTTCTCTCTTTTCCCCCCACCCCCCAGGTATTTAATAAAAGGTTTAAGAGTTTGAGTAGAACTGCATGGTGGGTAAGCAGAGATTTCTGACTGAAAATTGCAGGCTCAGACTATTTAATGCTCAATGGTGGGAGGATCACATTATCACTTCTGATTTTCTGGGCCTGTCTGCCCCATCTTAATTAACATATCTGAGACACTGTCAAGGAAAACTTCTAAGATCCCATTTTTGTGCTTCAGTGTTCTCCTACAGCATCGTATTTTCTGTGGCTGTGTATGAAGTCAGCTAAGCCATCCCACTGAGATTTTCAGCCAATAAGGACAGTCTCAGCTTTTTCCACACTCAATCATTTTACCAAGTTTCAGCATCTTTTTACTGATTTCCTTTCTCCCATTTAGTACCCATGTTCTTCAGTGAGGATTTCTGATAGCTACAATTCTTTCATTTATCCAGTTAGGCACAGTGTGAATCTTTTGCACTATCATATCTCTCAAGTGCTGTTAGGTTGACAGTAGTATTCTCTACCATGATTATGCTTTAAATAACGTCCAATTCTTACCATTAATCATTTTATTTGGGACATTGACAGTGGGCTTAAAACTAGAGAATGAAGCATGCCTACACAGATTTTCTGGGTTAAGAGAAAATAAATATAAGCAGAAACTATGGTTTTGGATAGGGATATTTTGATTTTTTGACCCTATCCTCAAAAAAAACACACCACCAACATAGAAAACTAGCCTCACCAATGCCATCATGCCTTTTCCTAAGTACCACCATATGAACAGTAGTACAAGACTGCTAGAAAAGAGGTATGATTATCTATGTGGTACATCAGAGGCAAATTCTACTGCTGTATGACATATTCCAGCACTCACAGCAGCATTACACTCAAACAATTTCAAGAGGTTACGATGACACTAATCCTTTCTCAGATCTTCCCTGACAGTCATCAATGCAAAGAATATCTTGAAGTCTTGTTTTAACTTTATAGCAAGCTTAATATACAATAACTTTCTAACCGTCTTAAATTCTGTTCATTCTCTATTCCTTCCCAATTTAAGTACTTATATTCAGTACGTAAAATTCAGAAATGAATCTCTGCAAACCAACTGGTTATAATGAAATACACAGAATTTTCTTCTCTTAAAAAAAAAAAAAAAAAAGAAAAAAGAAAAAAAGGATAAATCTGCATCCTGAAACACCACTGACTTTAAATAACAGTAAGTTAATTCCAGGGGATGTATTTTCAATGAGATAATCACACCTCTAGGATACAGCAGGGATTGATAGCATATAATGGCTCCTTTTCCCTCATGGGAAAGAAGTACATCTGTCATTCTTTATTTCATTATTCACACAGTGCTAACAGTTTTTAATTATAAGGACAAGCTTAAAAATCAAAATTAATGCCAGCTTCTGCTGGATTTCAGAGCCTTCTATTAGGCAAGAACTATAATTAGCCTTACAATTTCCAAAATAAATTGCAGTGCATGAAACACAGAAAAACTTGTTACAAATACTCATATTTCACTTAAAGATACAAAAAAAGTTGGGAATTAGAATTGTCACAATTTTCTGTGTGAAAATCTCAGGCACAGAATATAGAAACAGATTTTATTTCAAAATATATTGTACAACTCCAATGGAGACTTTATTTTATGTTACAAATTCCTGTCCAAACATGTACATTCTGTAAATCAACTTTCAAAAATTATATAAATTGTATGATCTATATATTTTTAAAAATCACATCAACTACAGAAATGATTCTTGCAACTAAGCCTGGACACTTTAGATGCATTATTTGCGAACCATTCATTCATCCCATCACAACTGAGAAACATAAGTATACAAAATTGTATAAACTGTCTCAAGGTTAAGATTTAATAACGAGTTCGGATCTCATTTATGTTCTAGGTAGAGATACACCTTAGAAATTCAATCTTCTGTAGATGTTGGAATTGATTCCCCAGACTGACTGTCAATATTTAAAGTTAACATCTCACTAATTTCAAGTATATTAGTACAGACAATGAGTGAACTTTTGTAACAAATCTCTCAGTCATCCCCCTCCTACCATGCTTTGGTTTGTATCATACTCCATGTCCATGAACTCAATTTCACAGGAATGAAATCAAAATAGAAGATGGCCACAGGACCACAAAGGTGATTAAGGGACTGAAGCATCCTTCATATCAGGAGAGGCTGAGAGCTGGGATTCATCATGAGGAAGTCTCAGGGGCATATTATTGACATGTATAAATACCTAATGGGAGGGAACTAGATTCAGTAGTGGCCACGGACAGAAGAGGAGGCAATGGCCACAAATTGAGAAAACAGTAAATTCCATCAAAACACAAGAAAACATATTTTTACTGTGAGGGTGACCTACTGCACTGCTGTAGGTGAACATGTACCCTGTTCTACACCTTTGGATAGAAACAGTGAGTTCGGCCCAACTTCAAGATTCTTCCCACGCTACTATAAACTCGGGTTTATATTATGCACATAGGCGTTTGTTTAAACAGTTATTTTAAATACTTAACCACCATGTGAAGATTCTATCAATCATTGAACATTTGAAATAAATAAATAATCTATGGCTTACAATAAAAAAAAAAAAAAAAAAACAAAAAACAACAAAAAAAAAACCCTGCTTAAAATATTGAATTTTTAACCTATTTTTGTCATGTTATTTTTACACGTTAACTGAAATGATAACATTAGGGCTTTAAAAACAAAAACACAAAAAACACCCTGGCAATTATCTACTTTATTTTTAGGGAAATAGTATTTAACACTACTCTTTTGTACAACATGCAGATTCTAAGTAGAACAGAAAGATTATCTGAAAACAATATAAATCAGTAGAGTAAATCCATGCTGGAAAATCACAACCCTATAGAATTTATTAAATAATAAATCCACAGCATGATTGATTCTGAGTTGCTAGCTCAGCAGATAAATGTTCTTGCTGATGCTGACAACAAAAGAATACCCATCACTATTTCCATGAAGTATGCATTTTAGACAATTGAATTTAAAAACACTTATTGCTTAGCCCCCATCTTCAACATATAGCTGCAAGAGCAATTTTTCTCTCAAAGGGAGCTCACTACAAATAATACTTTAACGTAATATGTTTACTTACTTCAAGGATTACTAGACCAGTAGCTGTACATAGATAATTACTTTAAGGTAACTTGCTAATTTTATTAAAAAGGATTTCTATGACAATACTATTAAATATTGAGGTGTACTACTTTGTTAATGTTGGTTACATGTAAGGCGTAAGTTATATCAAAAAACATAAATGTTGCATCAAAAAAAAGGAGATAGTCTTTTGCATGAGGCTAGACTAAGTAAGAAATAGCAAGTAGAACCATACATTAGATATAATATTGTAATGTTAATTTTCACTGTAAATATTCACTTATGTGATCCATTAGTTTACTCATATGAGAACTGCCCTTCTGAGACAATTTTCTACATTAGTAATATTACAAAACTGACTAGTCACTTATTTTTCTAGAAGTATGTATTTAGCTGAAAGTCCCTGACACCCTTTCAGCATTCAACAATTACTTTTATAGGAAATACACCCATTCAACCTTTGAGACAGGAAACGTAAAAGCAAACAGATGTGCCCAAAACCACTTATGTAATATCATTAATTGAGTAGCATTAAAATTAAGCTAAAGAACTTCTATGCAACAATGAGCAATAAAAATAAGTGTACAAAAAAAAAAAAAAAGATAGTATTAGAAAGGACTGCTGTGCATGCATAATTAGCACATATATAACTAATTTTGTCTTCATCCTTCTTTGTTTATCTTGTGATTTATCTTTCCTTGGTCACAAACCAATTTATTTTTTATAGTACAACAGCACAGAAAAACAAAAACCATATCTATGTTTATTGACACAGTACTAAGGACTGTGACACACAGCGAGAAAAGGTAGACAGAATAGATATGTTTTTAGGATTTATATAAGAAAGATATAGAATCTGCATATGCAGAATATTCCAACCACCCAAATCAGATACATGTATATATATCACATATGTATCATTTAAAGCAAGGTCAGCTACTCCTAATATTCATAAAAATTAGATAATCCTTTTCCCAGACCAATACCAAATATAAATTTATTCTAGAAAAGGCAAGTATGCCCAATACTTACACCCTGGCAGCCATTTTTTTTTTTAATTAGACACTCCCCACATTGCAATTTTTTCAATAGTTGTCTCAGATTGAAATGCAGCCTGCCCTCTGCTCTTCCTTGGCTTTTTAGAGGTTAACCTGGTGGTTAGAGAAATGCTCTTGTCCTTAGCCACTTCCCATTCCAAAAGAGCAATTTACTCAAGTTTGAACATGATTTTAACTTTTTTCTGGAATTTATAGGCACAGCAAAACACAATTTCACTTGACCATGACCCTAAAACAACTGAGATTATTTGGCTACTACTAAGGCAATTACTTTTTCCAGAGAAGCAATACTGTGTAACACAGTCAAACAGTATGGAAACTACAACTGAAGTTGCCTTAGTTTTTTTTTGACTGACACATA
This sequence comes from Tyto alba, assembly GCF_018691265.1. Lineage (NCBI taxonomy): Eukaryota > Metazoa > Chordata > Aves > Strigiformes > Tytonidae > Tyto > Tyto alba. Next base: position 9,170,581 of record NW_024881261.1, read on the forward strand.
CATTCCAAAAGTAGGATATTTTTTCTAACATCCCCACCCCCCCCCAAAAAAAAAAAAATCTGGGAAGCAACAAACTAGCTGATTTTCTGTTTCAGGAAATAAAATGTAATTTGGTCAAATCAACACAATCCTATAGCAAATTTGTACATTTACAGGCATATATTTATTCTTAAGCCATTTTTACAATGGTGAAATAGCTTTGCAGTGTTTGTATTTCATTGTTTCTTCTGTTTAAATAATTCATCCTGAAAAGTGAACTGATTTGTTTGTTTGTTTGTAATAAATACCTCTCAAGCAATCATATTAAATCTGTCTTTAATCATCAGCAACTAACATAAAGACAGCTCGGAAAACCATAATTTTGTTTTATACAAGTAGGTAATGAAAATGTAAGACAGAAGATTAACACTGAAAGACGAGATTTTCTTCTCTTGCTATGAACTGAACAGTCTTAAACAATTAACAAGAGTCTGGCTGTACCTGAATCTTCTGTGTCATTACTGAACTACAGTACAGAATTTTTATAGCTTGGTCTTGGGATCACTAGGAATAACATGCATAGAAGACAATACTTCTACTGAAAAACCATGCCAAACCAAAATATTTCCATGAGAACTCATGAACTACAGTAGCACAAATTTTATCTTCTCCATGTTAGTCTGTGTGGAAAACTGAAACTTTTACACTTACTTTGAACATGTAAAACTGAAAAATTCCAGGCGAAAACATTATTAAGAGCACTTTATTTAGAGATAAGTTTAACGTGTTCTAGATATTAGTTCCCTTTCAATTTTTTACACTTATTCTTGTAGTTCTTAGATACAGTACAATATGTTATTAAGAAATAAATAGCCTACAAATTTTACAGTGGGTTATGCTGCAGGTTTTGTGAGTTCAAGTCAAAAACTAAACTCTCTGATGTACAGTATAGTACTTTAAGTACGCAAGCATTTAAAAAGATGTTTCTTTCACAAGCCTACAAGATTCAAAGTATTATTCCTTAAATTACTCTTAGCTTTCTTGTTTGGAAATAGGCTTCTCAAATTAAAAATAAGATAAAATTAGAAATACTTAAAAAAGATGTCATTTCAGATCGGGCAAAATAAAACTTTCACTAGGTTTAGTAAGCAGCAAAACAGTGGGGTTTGTTGTTTTTTGTTTTGTTTTGTTTTATTTTAAAGGAAAAACACAAACTGATTATTTTGGATGCTTCATCTTTCCATGTCCAATCTGAGATGTGTTTAAGAAGACTTTTTCAGACACTTAAGGCTTAGTAAATTAGAAAAGTGTGTCTTCTTAAATTTTCTTGAAAAAGAAAACAGCTTCTCTACTGGCTATTTTGAAAATTTTGGCCAAAACCCTCCTTTCATAAAAGGCTGATATTTTTCCCCCCCCTCTCTAAAGAGAATGTATAACTTCCTAAATTGTAATAGAAAAAAAATAAATCAAAGATGATTATCTAAGGCAGTACAAAAAGCAAAACAATTTAAAACCACTCAGTAGCTATTCATAGCGGTTTTATATTTCAAAAAAAAAATCCAATCTAAGGTGAAAAACAACTGAAATCAACAACTGGTGATTGCAACTATTTGTGTGTATTTGGTCATTCAGAGTAAAAGCCCAAAGAAGAGAAAAGCCTTACGCAATTTATCAGACAAAAACACCACAAAATGTAAAGAAGTCAGCAAATCATTTCCCTCTGTTAGCCATTACAAGGTACAAAATACAACTGATTTTTAATGCATTCAACTGTGAGAGAAGCTTTTTTTCCTTAAATAACTAATGTGGCCTGCCTTTGTAATGTATTGCCTTTACCACTCAGAAAATGAAGGCAGAATCAACTGCAATCAGACAGAAATGCCATTACAAGAGTTTTTTGAGAATCTTCTTTCTATCACTTGGGAAATGAGTTGCATGATGCCTCAAAAGCTATTTTCTCAACAGCCTGTAGGGGGTTTCCGAGACCTGTTAGGGAGAGGGATGACCATTTTGATGCAAAATTACTACTTGTTGACTCTTCTGTCCCAGTGGCATATTCATGTGTAGGGATTCAAACAGGTAACTCCACGGTCTTCTGTTACACTGGGAGGTTCTGTCATACTCCTCCGATATATGTGCAGTCTCCAATCCAATTTAAACTGATGGATACATAACCAAAGTAAAATAAAGTAAAATAAAATAAAATAGTTTTAGGCTGTAAAATTGCGGTAGTGATGGAAGACACATGTTACATGTCAGACTGACCAGCTGTCAAGAGACATATCTGTGGGATTTTTCTGGGGAAGGATTACAGACAGAGATGCTGAGATTTCTGACTGACTACAGATGTCTCTGCATTTAAAACTATGAGAATAATAGGGAAGCTGTGAGAGATTGAAGTAACACGAGATAAAATGAGAGCTTTTCAGCAACTGGAAACATCTAGAAGGGTAGGTTCAGAAATTACAAACAAAAAAAAATGCCTACTTTTTAAATTATTATTATTTCTATTGTCTTTGGGACAAGAAAACTCCGGCTACAGTAAAAATTCTTGTTTGAGGATCAAGCAAGAGTCATTTAAGAAAACGTCATCTTCAACTTACAATTGCAAACCGTTAATCAGAGACTAGCATCTTCTCAGCCTAGACACAGCAGCTATGTGAGCTCTTGACATCTCTTTCAACACAAGGTAAAATACATTTGGTTATGAGAGGCAGACAAAATCATTATATTTCTGGGCAGCTGAAGGTTTCTAAATCATGCCCTGCCTGTCTCCTCTGGGAATATCTTTTGGCAACCAATGACTTTACAAATTCCCTTAGGAAGGTGAACATACTGATACACTTCTCAGACAGCAGCACATCAGAAATACATTTAATAAAGATCCCTTATTCTGTAAAATAAATTTATAACATGTAAACCTGAAAATTACAAAACTAAAAATGCACAGCAACTCATTCATCATTGCTAAAAACTATGTTACACAATAACATGCAGGAGGACTTGATCACCAACATCAGTGGAAGCAATAGAATTGTCATTAATCCTTGTGAAAAGATAAAATAAGCACAGAGATAAAGGAATATAATATAAATCAAACTGCTGTATCTCTTCAATATCTATAACAGTAGTAAGTGGTGATCAATTAAAGGATGCCTGAATTCTTAGTTCTCAGGCTAAGATGCTGAACGAGCAAAAAATGTCTGCTACTTAAACAGATTAAGATAGTACAAGTTGTTGCTATTCTTTTTACTATTTCAGATATTTTTGCTGCATGATGGACCTAAAAATAAGTTTATATAAAGTTTATTAAATATGCAGTATTGATTGTACGTTTGCAAAATTTCAGGAATAGGTTTGCCACCTTTTATTTTTCTTTTTAAAATGTTACTTTGTTCTCACTCCTCTTGTGTAAATTAAAAACAACTTTGTTAGATGGTGAAGTTACATTTATGCAAATAAACATACTGTAGCAATCAGGCTTAGCGAACAAAACTATAGTTCATAAAATTGGTTACTAGACATATAGCTACACAATTACATTGTGGTTGTGTAGGGTGGAAAGAAAACTTTGTCTCCTTCAAAGAACTCAAAAAGACATTTCAACTAACTTATTCTAATCACATTTAAGAAAAATAATAAGAGTTTTAATGGTCAGAAACTGCAAAACTAGGTTGAACTTATTACCTTCTGATTCTGGTGATAATCAAAAAAATATTATGTAATTTGAATGGGAGGATATGCCACCTTGGACAACTGACTCGAATTGACTAAAAAAATATTCCATGCCACATAATGTCATGCTCAGCAATAAAAAAATGGAGCAGGGCGGGTAGTATCTGGGAGGTAGCCATCACTCAGAGACTAGCTGGGCATCGCTCTACTTGTGGGAAGGTGGTTAGTGACTGCCTTTGCTTGGTTTGTTTTTCTCTTCCCTTTTTTCTTTGTCACACTGTCTTTCTTTCAACCCATGAGTTTCCTGCTTTTGCTCTTCCTATTCTCTCCCCATCCCACTGGGTGGGGGGGAGCGGGCAGGGAGTGAGCAAGTGGCTGAGTGGTGCTTAGCTGCTGGCCAGGGTCAACCCACCCCACCATCAGCAGTTCTGCACAAACACCAACTTCATCAATAGCAATCCTAAACTGATGCTTGAACCAGTACTTTCTCATGTACTGTTCCTAAAATCAGAACACTGCAATGAACACACATACCCTGACTTAGTAACTAAAATCACATTTAGAGAATCAAGCACTGGCTTAGAAAACTTGTGCCTAACATGAGGTTTATAAAAGTCTTCCATATGCAATCAAGGAAAGTCATCCAAAAGATTAAGTATGCTGAACAGACATCCTGTCAAAACCTTGTGAAATCCCATAGCCATGCAAATAATCTCTCTCTGGAGGTTAATCATGAGGAGTGTTAGGTTCAACAGTTTCTTCTTCTGTTTTTCTCCCATAGTATTATAGACATCTAAACACAGCTTGACAATGACACTTCCCTTTAACTCCAGGTCCTTCACCTAGTATTATTTTGAGTATAAGTAGGTTATGGAATACAAATGTATCTATGAAAAGGTTCTTAGTTTTAGTTGAGTTTCTGCTTTTAATTTACAATTAATTATGCTAGAAATCATACTTTATAATACGGGCCTAACCAACAGCAAATAAAAAATAAGATTATATGTATACACAATTAATAGCATACTGAAAAGTTTGCTGAGCACATTTTACTTGGCAGTCAAAAATAACTGGAACAGTAATTTGTTAAAGATATCTTTTTCCAAGTTCCTCAACTAACTTTTTCTTATGGCAATCCACTTTTCTTCTGGTTTAGTAGCATGGGACTTATATGTAATACATTCTGATTGGAGTGAGTTTAATTTAAGTTCATAACTAAGCCCAAGTACAGGCACTTTATTCACTCAGTATTCAGACTATCTTGAACACTCTTCAATAAAAGGATTCACTAAAGGAAAGAAAATACATTTTTAAATCACCTTTGGGGAATAAGGTCATCTTGAAAAAGAAAGAAATAAAAAATTAGAACAGTACTTACTCTATCTCTCTGCAAAAAGCAACATGAAGACTCTTGAATACCTTATTGTGCTATTATCTCTTTTCTTTATATTTCATATGTACTAAGAAGCCTTCTACCTACTACTCAAAACAAATTCCATCATTTTAGTTAATATTAAGTGGTCTTATTCTCTAATAAGGTACTGTATAAAAATGAGCAATTGGTGTCGTTATCTCTATTCAACACTTCAAAGAAAACAAACAAACAAAAAAAAAAAACACACAACAAAATCCCACCACCAGCACTGCAAAATGGATTTCATGACAGCCCCTACATTTGTCGAAACCTTTGGTTATTTTGTTTGTATGGGATAAACAAAATCATGTTTTCTGTTGGAATTTAACACCACGTGTGATCTTTTCTTTTCCTGGATAATCTTAAATTACAGCTTCTTATCACAGTTTTACTATGAACTTGTGACCCACTGTTTCTTAGAAACCAAGGTACAAGACAAACAGTGAAGGTGGACTTTTTTTTTTTTTTCTTGAATTCCATATTCTAGTACCAGAAGACAGTATGATGCACACCATACTCTTATTTTCACTGATCTCCAACATTTATCCATTTTTATATGAAATATCTTTATTCACACAGACTCCTGGGGTCTGTATCATAAGCCTCCAGTCTACTGAGTATCTGTTATTTATGTGAATAACGACAAAGTGCCTTGATTAAAAGATGGTTTTGATTTTTAACTACACAGAATTAGTCATTGTGAAAAGAAGTATTCTAGAGCATAATATTTAACCCAATACAAAGTTTCCTCTAAAATTTTAGACATCTAGTGATGGAACGCCCAAACCCACAATCTTTAATGCATCAGTGAATTCGATAAATGCAATTCTCTATATGCTAGAATTTCACAAAGCAAAACAGAGCAAAAAGGATAAAAACCCTGTATCCCAAATTGCCATGTCATTCTCTACGGGAGTCAAAACTCCAATCAACTCATGGTCATTCCTAATTCTACTTTAGGAAAATGCAGAAGAAAATGCTTTTGCTGCTGTGTATACTGCTAGTCGAGTATACTGTGCTCCTTTATGCTTTCTGCATTTCTGTTAGGTTTCTCCTGCAGATGACAGTTAAAAGTTCTTTGTCCTCATTCTTAGACCTATCTCACATATGACTCAAGGCCCCCAAATATAAGATTATGAACCAGAAATCTTCTCAAAACAGCATTCCACTGTAGAAGATAAAAGACCAAATTTACAGATGTCTACAACAGTAGTAGAATTCACCTATTTACCTCTTATCTGATAGCAAGTTAAACAATTAATAACACTCTAATACTTCTATTAAAAATTAATAAACCAAACTCTACACAGTGATAGAGCTTATTTTTTGCTCTCACTACTTTCACAACCATGTGGATGGTGACCTCTATAGTCAACAAACAAAAGCATCCAAACTCCAGGCATGGTGGCAAAGGCAGAGTCATGATGAAATCTGCAGGAATTAAACTTTTTAACAGTAAAATATGATTGCAAACAGGCTGAATTGGAAACTGCCTTCTGGGTAGTGCAGTTGATCCCCACCAGAACCTTTTACCTCTCAGTATCCTCCATGTGCTAAATGGAGCACCAAGCCTGTATCCACATGAGACCAGATGAAGTTAGCTTTGGCAAAGTGCTAAAAACAAAAACACCAGGTATAAGAAAGCTACAGGGTACTGTTTTCCAACTACTAGCAACTAAGTATTCTTGACTTCTTGACAATTGGTATCTTTTACTACTTCCATATGGTATTTTCCTCTTGGGCCCATGCTGTGTCCTAGGGACATGTGTGCACACACCCATCTACAGTAAAAATTGCTGCTGATATCATCACCAGCTGAAAAGAATGAGGCACGTGAATGATTACAAGACAGCTTAAACTTCATCAAAAACTGTGAGACTTCTATTAGTACTAACTAAACTCGTGTGGCTGAACATTCCTCATCTTTAAAATTTAGATGCAAGAGAGGAATCATTTAAAAAAAATGGAGAAAATTGTGTTTTTAAAAGCCTCTTAGCAATAATCTATACACCATCTATTACAAAACTAAATGTCGTATTCCAGCTTTTTTAATTTACCTGACTTAAATAAGCAATATTATATGACTGCCAGACTCAATGGGCTGAAAGATTGATTCCTTGACAGCCAAAATTTAGATATTATATTTTAAATTTCTAACCGTCTTCATATAATCATTGTATACAGAAAAGCATTATGTTATATTATTTTGGACTGTGAGCATCTGTCTTTTGTTTCTAAATAATACATGATATGAGCAAACCATCAGGTCACTGCTTACTGAAGATGAATAGCTAAGAACAGCAGCTTTTGCTCTATTAAAACCAACTATTACCACAAGCTATTGAAAACATGTTTCTGGACATATGTCAGCACTTCAAGTTCATAGCAGCAGAAAAATTTAATGCACATATAATAAAGAAATGAATACACTAGTTAAAGTAGCTCTATTTCTTAAATTTTGTTCCAACTACAAGCATATAATTTTCTAGATATAAAAAATGATCAGTTAAGTCTCTTTAACTTGTAGCTTTATGGTGCTCAGGTATTTTTTATTTCCTTGGTTATCACAGCTTATAATAAGGTTTATTGGGGGAAATTGTGCCTGACAACTTTTGTGCCCTTCTACAATGGGGTTACAGCATCGGTGGACAGGGAAAGAACAATTGACATCATCTACCTGGACTCATGCAAAGTATCTGACACTGTCCTGCATGACATCCTTGTCTCAAAATTGGACAGACATGGATTTGACAGATGGACCACTCAGTGGATGAGGACTTGGCTGAATGGTCACACTCAAAGAGTTGCAGTCAATGGATCCATGTCCAAGTGGAGAGCAGTGACAAGAGGTGATCCTCAGGGGTCGAAGTTGGTATTGGTGCTGTTTAACATCTTTGTCGGTGACATGGACAGTGGGATTGAGTGCACGCTCAGCAAGTTTGCCAACACCACGAACCAGTGTGGTGCAGTCGACACGCTGGAGGGAAGGGATGCCATCCAGAGGGACCTAGATAGGCTTGACAGGTGGGCCCATGCAAACTTCTTGAAGTTCAGCAAGGCCAAGTGCAAGGTCCTGCACATGGGTTAGGGAAATCCCAAGCACAAATACAGACTGGATGGAGAATGGATTGAAAGCAGCCCTGATGAGAAGGATTTGGTGGCGTTGGTTGACAAGAAACTCCTTCCAGAAACTTGATTTAAAACAAATTTAGTGTAGTTCATGTGCTCATAGCTGATCTTAGCACTGGCCTTATATGGATATAACCTAAACATGCTATGCACAGAATTCAGGCAATATGCACAGAATGCCCCATTTCAGACTACAAAATCAGTTTAGGCAGTAGGTGCTTTGGTGGTTAGCTCATCAAGAACAGTAGCTAGGTGCATGCAGGTAAAAACTATGAGATGCCTCAGTCTTCTAGAAAAAGCTTATTTTCTTGTTGATTCAGAAGCGAGCATTTGATGAAAGTAAGCCAGGTCTAAAAGCATGTATAAAAAACAAGCATACTACCATAAAACTTTACTATAAAGTTACAAAAGAAAATTACAGGGCTATAAAAATTAGCACAAGCGTTTATGCTAAGAATTGTAATGAACAATGAGGCGAGGGGTTTTTTTTTGTTGTGAGTTGGGGTTTTGGGGGGACTTTTTTGTTCAAGGGTTTGGTTGAGGTTTTTTTTTGGCTGCTCTTGTTCTCTTTGATTTGGCCACATAATGTTTGACAGATCTGTACATCAGTCATCAAATGTTCTTTTGGATCTCAAAGTATGAAGTCAATTCTGTGATCCTCTAACAGCTATTATTTGATAGTCCATCTAGGATTTACAACTTTTCAGTTCACTGAATGTGTTTTGGGGATAAAAGCTTTGCTGCATGTCCAGCTGTTTAAAAAATCTAGACACTAGCAAACAAGAAAAACAAAACAAAACAAAAACAAAAAACCTACAAACAAAACAAAACAACAAAAAAAAACCCAAAACAAAAACAAACAAAACAACAACAACACAAAAAAGAGCAGAACAAGAAAAGGCAACCTGAAATCTACACAGAAATGCACTGGTTGCCCAACCTCAAAATAACAGTGTAAATAACTTACTTAAAAGCATATCATGTAAAAGACAGTGTGCAATTGCATTAGATTTGGATTTTGAAAAGCCTTAGTGCTAGAGCACTTCATGCTACAACCCCAGAGAAAGCATTATAATGTGACAAGAAAGATATTAGGAATCCAAGCACTGGATTAACCCTTCCACAGGTACAAATCAGGGAAAAATTGATGGAGCTGCAGAGCCACTCACAGATAGCAGCATGTCTTCTCGCTGTCCATCTGTGTTAATTCCATTTTGCTAAGGACACAGATTTAAACAGAAGTGGGTGAAGCTACATAAAAAGTATCTTACTGAAGCAGAGAAATAATTATTGTACAAAGCTTCCTGGGCTATTTGTATACACATGCAGATATTGCATGCATTTCTAAGGAAACATAGAATCATAAAACATTATACTGAACAGAGCCAAAGAAATATTACAGTGGAAAAAAAATAGCATAAATACTCATATCAGCTGAGGTCAACGTGTAATCAACCCTCTGAAAAAGAAATATTACTTCAGTGAGGGTATTATGAGACACTATTCCAACTTTGTACACTGAAGATCTTCAACAATATGAAGGCAATGAAGAGTTCCCTTGTAAATCACTGTTTAAACACTTGACAAGCTAAGTGGTAACTTAAATATAAATTTGAAGAATTCTTGCAAGGTTTCCAGAGACCGGCATTATCCTCCCCTTAGGACTTCTGTGTGGAACCAAAATGTGATGAGCCTAAAGCTACTACACAAATCTACTACAGATGCTGTATTCCTGTAAAATAACAGGACATGAAGAACTTTTGCAATGTCTGGTCTTTAATGCCTCAGTATGTAGCACTGTTTTCAAATCACAGAATAGCTGAGGTTGGAAAAGACGCCTGGAGATCATCTGGTCCAACCTCCCTGCCCAGGTAGAGCCACCTAGAGCCAGCTGCCCAGGATCATATCCAGAAGGCTTTTGAGTACCACCAAGGAGGGAGGCTCCACAACTTCTCTGGGGAACCTGCTCCAGTTTTGTCATGCTCACAGAAAAAAAAAAAAAAATATTAGCACACTAAAATGGCCTTTTCAAAAGCAGGCTATGAATTTCATCTAGAACAAAACTATTACCACTTTCCACCTAATCAGACTGCTGGCATGAACTACCTCCAACAATTAGAAATTACTAGAATACTTAAAGTGTGTTGTCAAAGAGAACAAATCCCTCAACTGCACAGCTGTTTTGTGACAGCCCTGAAAAGTAACCAACATGTTTCTCAGACACCAGTCAGCAGTGGGAATTTCTTGACAGACAGAATCTTCAATTCCCATTTTAGCTGAAAACATTTAGAAAGGCCAGGATTGCTGCAGAATCACAAGTTCTGAATCACAACAGAATAAAATGATTTCAGGATACTGAAAAAAGTCCCTTGATTTAGTTTTAAATGTAAGATTTTATTTCTCCTTCCAAAAACTATTTCTCAAGTCAACAACATCTGCCTAATTTTGTTTGCATAAAGTAGCACCACACAGTTCCTAATACTAAGATATATCAATCTCCTAGTGTCTTGAGACTAAAACTCAAATATAATGTCATCGTGCTATGATATTTACTAAATCAAATGATTCTTAGGGAAATATTTTTTTCCACTTTTAAGTCTACTGCCATAAAAACAGTCATAAGATACTTATATTCAGAATATTTCGGTTGATGCTTCTCTACACTTGCCCTATGCAATCCCAAATTACATGTAAAAGCTATATAGCGATAATGTTGAAGTGAAAAATTAAGACTGCTGCTTTCTGTTCTCTCATTGCTAGTATAACTTTTTGAAACCTAGAAAAATAAGCCTAAGGGGAAATTAAGAGGTACCTTTCTATCAATTAAGTAGATAACAGCATATTTTAGTTCAAAAAAGAAACTGAACATTAAATTGTTTTCCTTGTCATGTTATCAACTTTTTCCTTTACAAAAGACAGGTTGCTTTCTGCAATGTGTGAAATTATGTAATTTGGTGTATTACAGTTTAATATACAAACGCTGTGCACTGTGTATGTATACAGACATATATATATATATATGTGCATGCTTACATATTCTAACAATATGGCTGCAGAGCAAACAAAAAGACTGCCTGTTCACATTGTCCTGGGCACTATGGGTTACTTTGTGCTCTCTACATGGGTGAGGAATCTACTTCTTCCTTGGATGCAAACTAAAATTACAAGCTTTGCAAAAGCTATTGGGAGCAGCTGGCAGGGTTGAAAGAGATGACAAGAAGCAGAAAACATGAAGAAGCAGTAGAAACAGGAGATGTTTCAGAAAATCAGAGACCTATCTATATCAAAGAGCAAAATCAAAACAAACTGAAAGAGAGGAAAAAAAATACATTTTCCTAAGATCTAGTGTGGAATGTATGGAGTCTGATTTAGCTTGGACGCAGCAAGAAGTTGTTAGATTGGAAAGAATACTAGGAAAGAAGGACACACACCTTGAAATTATGTGGTAACAAAAGGTAGATCTGTTTCCAACTGGTTTTCTTTAGTACACCTCCCTAAGATTATTTTCCATAATCTTGTTCAAATTGAAGTTTGTGTTCTAATAAATCAGACTACAAATTACTTCAAAATAGTTGTGAGGTTACGTACATGCGCTGCCTACAAAATCTTCACTCCAACACACCTGCTCCTTGTAAGTGAAACTGAATATTTTTTTACTTTTTTTTTTTTTATTTTCTCAAATATCTAACACACTGATTGCCCTTTGTGCTCTGTTCTTGATGGTGCCCATGGCTGCTTTTAACAGTATTTCTTCTGGAGAAACAGGGAAGGAAGGAAATCAGTATCAGTTCCCCAATGGACTGTCAAGATGAAAATGTGTTATGAAGGTTGCTACTGCTGAACAGGTAAAAATGTTAGAAACAGTGCCAAAGAAAAACAATCTGTACATCTACCCAGTAGACAACTTTTAAATTTAGAACCTAAAAACCAATGAAACCATTTTCAATTAGCTGTCATGATGAGTTTTACATCTTTCTCATGTCTCTCCTTCATAGACACTAGAAGTAATGACTTCTGCCATCCTCAGCCTTTTCTCTCAAAACCCCCACATTTCAGATGTCAGTTACTCAAAAGAATAATCACATTCTTAGAGCAGCAAGATTTGAATATCATGGATTTTCCTCTTGTTACTGAAGACATATGTTAGGAACCAACAAGTCACTAATAAATTTTATTTTTTCCTTCTTTCAACCAACAGAAATAATCACAAATATATCTAGGGAATTATTTTATTGCTGGGGTCAACTCTACCTAAGACAAAGTACCTTAAAGCTAGTCAAACAACTTAGTGTTTTATTGATGCCTATCTTTTTTTTTTTTTTTTTTTTTAATTTCAAGGCACTTACTGTAGATATATGTAAGTTGGATGGCAAATGCACAGATGCCAATTTTCATGTGAAATGAATTCAGGAAGTAGCATGTACAGATCTACATACATACATGTACATATATAAATATAGGTGTAAAGTACTGAGTTACACAATGTGCAAGAGAAGCAGATATTGCAAAAGGCATGGTCTTACAGAGACAGATGCTTTAGAAGAATAGCAGAAAAACTCAGATTTATTCTGTCCTTCACACTCAGTATACTGGAGGAAGAAAAAAGGCAACCAGACCTCTCACCTTGCTACAGCAGATGCTACTGACTCGATGCATACATGGTGTACACTCACTAGAAACACATTCACTTTTGACTATTAGAAGACTCAGTAAAAATTTAGATGTTTCCAGAAAACAACTTCATATTTTCAAACAGAATTATTACAAATCAAATGCGGGGAGAAGCTGTTGCCTTTACTATGGAAAACGTCCATCTGTGTGATAGCAGAGAAGGGTATAGATCCATAAAGGCAATAAATAAAAATGTTATGGACTTGCTTAAAAACTTCACCCCTATGGCCTATCTAGTAGGAAGCTTTTACAGAACGGTCATCAGTATCTTAAAACACCATGACTTTCAAGGCTGCTTAGAGAATGAGCAGTGTAAGTTAAAACAAAATGTTCCTGCTGTGCTGGTACTCACAGTTTTACTCCTAGTGCAAAAGCAACAGCAATGGTAGTACAACTATGGGGAAACTGAATGCTGTTTGGGATGTTATCGCTTGATGAAAAAAAATGGCAATGCAGCAAAGTGCTTATATTATCTTATTATTAAATGTATTATAGATTCACAGTGTGTGTCATAAATTACTGTAAAGAATTCTCTCCTGGCATCTCATGCATTTTAAGAATAATTTATAAAAATACCATGCAGAAAGAAAACGACAAGATGACAAGTAACTGGAGTAGATTTTTTTTAACACTGACAGCTAAGTAGATGATTAATAAATTTGAAAATAAGACTAAAAAATGTTGCCAAAATGACACAAAAGTGTTCCAAGCAATCTCCCATAAGGTTTCTTCCTGTTACTTTATGCTGCAGTCTGTAGTATACATATAACTTTTTTTAGAATTTCTATAAAAACATTGCATATCCCAGACATGCAGTACATGACAAAATAAGACCTTGAAGAAAACATGACACTAAGAGAAACTACCAGGAGAGCAAGGCAGTAACTGTTCCCATCTACAGTCAGAGATGGTTTATTTCCAAAATCCATCAATATTTAGTGATGAATTTTCTACTACTGAATTTTTATATTCATGCCTTCAAAACTGTACCTCAAATTGGACTTGAACAGAATTTAAAAATAAAAAAAAAAAAAAAAAAAAAGAAAGAAAGAATCAAAGTGATTTGGAATATCTGTCCTCAAACTCTTCAATATCTCAGACTAGAAGGCTTCCTAAATTTCCTACATCTGGATAGCTTTACCTGCTCAGAAGTATACAAAGCTGAGCTGTACATCTCTCATCTAAGCTTCACCACAAGACAGAATGTGAGTGTGCCTTATTCTGTTAAGAATATTCTGTTAACCCTCTCTCACTAGAGGGTTTGATTCCTTATATATTTCTGATACAGACTGACAGCACAGCATTTAGCACTCCAAGGGCTGCACATGCATTTGCACTCAAGACCAGGCAGATAAAAGGTGTAAACAGAACTGGAGCTTGGTCTGGAACCCAAAACCTGTCTCTTGACAGAGCACTCAAATCGTTCACATACAGAATCCACCTCTGGCTTCCCTCAGTTTCTTGCACATTGAGCCAACTCTGAAAGAGGGCGCTGTAACTTTATGTGGTAACGATGATGGTGCTATTGCTTTACAATTTTCTTTGCCATACAGGGGCTTTAACTTATAAATCTTAAGCATGCGCACAGGGTCTGTACTTACTAATTTGTGCATGCTGTATCATTTATTTCCAACAAAGAATGCAAACACTTTTGTGTTACTAAAAATATATCATAACATAAGGTAACAAATTAATTTCATTTTATATTTTGGCTACCTGTTTCACATCACAGGCATAATTACTACCTGAAACTGGTTTTAGTTAGTGTAAGAATGGATATCTGTAGTAAGTTACAGTTACAGAACTTTCTTTAATGTAAATTAAAAGACTTTTGTAATTTATTACCAATTTCTGTATAGAATGCAGCAATGAATCAAATATAAAAATAATTCAAACTAGATATTTGTACAATAAAACATCAAAGAATTGAAGGAATACATTCTGCGAGCCACATGCTAGGACTACCGAATATAAAGATCTTGTGTACACCAGGAGTACAAACTCTAACTCTCATTATCTGTATAGACGAGAGACTTCAAGTGACAGAATTTAAACGAGTATTTGGTATTAAGCATGTTTTTTTAAGAAGAAAATATACAACTATTAATTATAAAAAATGTGATCACTGTCAAACTATTGCCCATCAGCAACAAACATACCACACTTCTGACACAAAAATAAACTAGAGCAGGGGTCAATCACAGAGTAAACCTGCATTAGATGGAAAGCTTTTTAATGCTACAATAACAAAAATGCTACAGATTAAATAATAAGTAATATGTAAGATCTAGGAACATCTTTATTAAGCACTCATAGTACAGCAAATATCCATATTCATTTTGCTATACATAGATCATTTTCTTATATAATCAGAACACTTTATCTTTACTCAATTCCTCCCTTCATTCTAGATCTCAGATTCCAAGAATATTTTGAAAATCAGGTTTGAAGAACAACATGTGGAATCATCTAGTCCACTGCCCTTTTCCAAAGCTAGAGAAGTTTGAAAATTTTAAAGATATACAGTTGTTGATAAAACAGATTTCATAGTGCCATTAGGCAATCTATTTTACAGTTTAATCAGTAGAAAGTTTTCCTTGTATTCCACCTTAATCTTTCCTGTTGCAAACTAATCCCATTACTTCTTCCTCAACAAAAATGGGAGCATGGGGGAAGGCACTTTATCATCATTTTCTCTCTTTTCAGCTTCCTTTTGTATATTTGAAACCTGTTATTCTGCTTCCATCTTTTCTTTGTCTTTCTTTTTAGGTTTGTCACATCTACTAAGATTGCATCATATCAGGATGCCAAGTGAGTCCTTAGATTTGTTTTGAAGCTATTGAATGGCCAGCAATTATAGGGAGTAAAAATCCAGAAAAGTAATTTTTTTTCATCCATTCTTTAATCACAACTATTAAAACTCTTCTGAAACACAAATCATATCTTTTTCCTATTACAACTGTTACTCATCCCATAGTAATTTGATAGCATATCACTATGCAGTATCAGTATTGACGTATCAGCTATTTGACAACAGCTGTAAAGGCATCACTATTCCCAGAGCAGAATAAGGAAAATATCTGTACAAAGTTTTCCATCCCTGGAAAAAGGTCAGAACGTAACTGCTCACTCAGGGTGGACAGTCAACTTCTTTCAGAACTTTTTGAATGATCTCCTAGAATTATAAACAGAAAGGATTTAAGAAAGGATTGGCACAGTTAAGGAAAAAAAGTTTTCCAAGGACTGTAAGACTTGCTATGCATCTCCTCCCTCCTTTCAAGATCATAAGGGATCTAAGGAACAACAAACAGCCTATAAAAAGGAAATGAGATTTTTTCCTGCAAATCTTTTTAATCTATATCACCAAACATCAAACTAAATTGGGATGTCAGATTTATCTATAAGTACATATATATCACAAGAGCAGAATACATACTGTAAACATATTTTATGTCATGTCATTAGTATGTTTAGAGAATAATTCTTAGTTTTTCTCCTGATGTACACCACATGGCCTCTCAACTGTAGAGATCAAACACAACTTTTTTTTCCAGCTTCAACTGCTCTCCAATTCATAACCAAGTTACACACTTGTAACTATAGCAACTTGTTATATGAAGAATATTACAGTATTACAGATGTACTTTAAGAGTTATAGTCATTATCTTGTCATGCCTTTAAGAAGTTTTCAGTTCAGATTCTCAAGGAAATGACTGGGGAGCTCTGAAGAATAGATGCACCACATGCTCAGGCAATATCAACCCTCATACAGAAGGATGTCTTAGAAAAGAAATGTCGGTAGGGTCCCATCAGAAACCCAGCTGGGGGCAGCAGAGACAAGTGACATAAGACAGGACAATGAGGATGCCTGGGATTTTTTCAGTTCAATATTTTTTTTTTACCTAATTGTCTCATTTTAAATTATTTCAGTCACACTTAAGTTCAGCTTCTTACTAGGTTGCCCTTTCTTCCACTCGTATTTTTTTCTTTATGCTTTTACTTTAATTATGGTTTTAACTTGGAGGTATTTTCATATTTTTTCTGTGTTACCAATTACCAGAATGAAGGAGGAAAAAAAAAAAAAAATAAAATAGAACCATGTCTCTCTTCCTTTACATCTGCACACTACCTCATCTCAACTATGGTTCCAAAATCCTCTTAAATACCACTAAAATTGATTTGCTTTGTCTATGTATCACTGGTACTTTTTCCTGCACAAATCCCTGGCCCACAATTTGGGCATCTCTATCACAGGAACAGAAACCATGATACTAAAGAAAAAAATCTAGGAGTTCATAATGACTACATTCATCAAAATGTCTTAAAGACTTAAACAGATTTATGGGGTCCATACTACAAAATAAAATATACCAATGCAGATAAAGCCTCAAAATAATTATAATCTTTATTTTTTAAAGAATTATTTAGCCTAAATAGCTCCTGTTAAAATCACATCTACCAATAAAAAAATATGTACTCTTACAGACTAGGGTTGAAAAAACAAGTCGTAAGATTTATAATTTTACTGGTCTTATAAATTGATTTTAGCCATTATTGCACTACACATAATTCACTAAACGTGATGGAATGCTTATTTGGTTGATAGCTAATGTATCCCTGAAGAATAAAAGCTATATTAATATATCATTTTGCCATAAAGGTGATATAGACAGGAAAAGAACATATTGTCAACTTCAGGAAATAAAAGAACTATTAAGAATTATTTAAAGCGTCATAAAGCACCAGCAAAACGTGCAATTGTCAATAGGAGTAGACATTAATCTTTTCATCCCCTTGAACACACCTTCTATATATTGTGCTTGAGTTTACCAGATGTGCAGCTTTATGCATTGCCTACTGCACGTTAAAGTGCTGAGGAGCAAGTGAAACCTTTAAATGAATAAATATTCCTTGAGAAGCAAAGGTCCAGTTAAAGAAACATCAGTAATAGAGAAGAAAAAGTCATGGGACAAAACTTTCTATCACCCTCCCAAATTCGAGATTGAATCTACCTTAATGACTTTTCATATTGAATATATACCCACCACTTCTCTCCCCCTTCCCTCTATTTAGTTATAAGGGAAGGATTCACTGTCAACTTTAAAATTAGCAATGCAAGTAAAAAAGCAGCCCTATGGCAATATACAAAAAGCATCTGGAGTAATGGACTTCATTCTCTTTTTCACTGCAAGGAGAATTCTCCAATGCAGCAATTACAAAACTAAACAGATTGAACAGGTTACAGTACCTTGCAATCCTCAGTGTTCCAGGATTTTCTGTTTGAGCTATACATGAATAAATAAGACTTGTTGGTCTGCTAAATGCATAGTTTTTCCACTAGCGTCACACAATTATACAAATCAGTGCTATTGGACAATATGGTAGATACTGAACTTCATTTACAAGTACCTTCTCGCTGCTTTTAAGAGGATTGTTTACATGGAATGAAATGATTCCTCTCTGAAATATCAGGATTGTTGCTTGTGTTGCTCCCACAAGACAGTTTCTTTTTCCTCCTTTCCCTAACTGTGAGAGCATCTTTAAATTACCATAACGTTCTTAGAGCATCCAGACCAAACAACAACTGCAAAATAATGATTCTGAATGCAGTTTCTCTTAAAAATATTGATCTGATTTTCAATCATTAATTTAGTTGATCAACTCATCTGTGTTATTGAAGAAACATTTAACTGTTAAAGAAAAGTTAATTTCACATTACATAAGATGTCATTTCAATTTTTTTTTCCTCCCAGCAGAACAACTTACCTGTACACTGTCCTCCGTTTGTGGGATCCCCATAATACCCTGGCATGCACGTTTCACATTGTTTTCCTGTTGTCAAGTTTTTACATTGATCACAGACATTATGGTTGATGCAGGTGCTGTGGCCATTACACTGGCAAGCTAGAATATAACATTTAAAAATCCATTACTGAATTGCTCTTGGGAACAAAATCATTCCTACGCGATTACAAAATTGCAGTAGAATGTAATTCTGAGTTTAATCCTGACTAATGACCAGTATTCGTATTTTTACTT
The DNA here is from genome assembly GCF_018691265.1 of Tyto alba. NCBI lineage: Eukaryota > Metazoa > Chordata > Aves > Strigiformes > Tytonidae > Tyto > Tyto alba. Next base: position 9,189,488 of record NW_024881261.1, read on the forward strand.
TGACACAGAACCTCTATAAAATAACTGTGACAAGTCATGAATTCACACAAAAGACCACAAGAGCTGATTATGTAGTGACATGCGAGTTTAAGGTGTGTGACAAGGTCTTTTTTTCCCATTGTGAATCCAGTCCTTGTAGCTTTAAAATGCTGCCTAGTCACTTAAGAAAATTGTTAAGAGACAGTAAGTCACCGAGACCAAATGAAAACCCCCATATGTACACACAGTCCACTGTGAAGCATTTGAAAGGCTATTGCAATGAAGAACATGAGTAACTTACATTCAAACTTATATCTACTGGGGAGAGAGAACTTTAAAAATTAACCAAAGATGGTCTTATTTTTAACAGTTGTGACCCTCACATCAGCCCAGCACACCAAGGGGTTTAAGGATGTCAGGACCACAAACAGCTCCAGTCCCTCCTCACCACAGTCGAATTCGGGTAGTGGAAAAAAACCTGGACTTCTACTGACATTATTTATTTTTTTTTTTTTTATGCCTGACCTTAAATGCATAAAATTGCTTTTTGTCAACTAACAACACTATAAACCACTGATCTTGAACCACACCTGCACTTCAGTGCTCCATATTTTGGAGAAACACAGAAAGTACTGATCGCTATTGCAGCAAAATCACAACGTGAATTCTGCCAGAATCATTGATCCTGCTGCCAGGACTCTGCTGAGCAACCAATAGGTTTTGAAGGATGACCTCTCTATAGAGCGGAGCCTCAGAGCTCATAGTGCTCAGCAGATTATCAATCCGTCAATTACAGCAGCTTGTCAAATGTCAGACTGTGTCAAACCTGTCGATGCCTTACTGGCGAAGGGTGTGTAAGGCTCAGCAGAGAACAGCTATCGCAGTAAGATTCCTTATTTTTTTATTTTTTATTTTGGATTTTTAGTCTAAATGTCACAGTGACTGGTATCTTGGCTACAAAGAAAGAAAACAAAATTCTCACTGCATGTTTTAAAAGTTTCTAGAGCTGTTTTCAAATTTAGTAACTTAATACATTTACAGCTATTGCCAGGCTTGGCTCATAAACCATTAAACCTCCCAAGTTTACAATCTCTTCCTTCTTCTGTTGGTATGCCTACAGAATCATGTAAACAAGTATCAAACATTTCTGTAATACTGGAAAATTCTTCTCACTGTCTTGGCTAAATTTGTTTATATATTAAAAGTTTTATTCTTCCTAAGAATACTTGATTTTTAGACAACTTTGTGTTATCTTCCTCCATGCAGTTTGACATTCTGCAATTTGTTGCCTTTCTCAGAAAAAAGCTACACAAAAATACCATGAATTGCATCTCGATTTTGGGTTTTGTTTATATGTCTTACACATTAAATCACTTAAAGAAAATGTTAAAAAAAAATCAGTACAATAAACCAAAAGTAAAAACAGATAGTATATTAAATAGGTATTCTATTCAAGTAAAGCAAGATTGCCTAATTAAGACTGTGTCCTAATGTAGAAAAAATATTTCATTCTGTTATTCTCTAATTGTTGGGTCACTGATTTATAAAATTTCTGTTCTTCCTAATGCTTAGTTTTGCATTTCTTAATTTTTGTTTTAAGGGATAATGAAAGAAGCCTTAATAAAATCTTTTATTTTGAATTTTAGTTTACTGCAAGTCATAATGTTTTTGTGTCATATACGACAGCTCTTAATTCTTACATTTTGTTAAGGCAAAGAAAATGGAAGAGATTTTAAGTCAGAGGAATTTATCTAGATATACACACACACACACAATAAGAACCAGTACAATTTACAATTGACATGGCACACCTTTCAAAAATGATACTATACAATCACAGACTCATTTAGGTTGGAAAAGACCTTTAAGATCACCAAGTTCAACCAATATTTGCTGATTTCCCTAAAAAAAAAAAAAAAGTATTTCATTGATAAAAGTGAAAAGCTAGAAGAATTTCCCATTTCAACAACCTTGTGATACAGATGAAAGCAATCAAACTGGAGACAACAGTACTAGATAATTTAAATAATAATTAAAATAATGAGACACTGTAATTATCATTTAAGTAAGAACTGGGAGTTAAATTTTTAAAAGTCATTTTTTTTCTTTAAGTGATTTTAATGTACATCACTGGCAGCAACAGATATAAACACATATAAATGTGATTTAGCTGAATCTTCAGTGACCCTACCCTGGACATAAGCAATTTTATGTCTAATTTGCTTTTGACTTCTGTGTTGAAATGGTGGTTGGTGATAAAAATTGTTGATAATTATAGTTTTAAGAAAACACATATATTTTTGTTGTATTAAAAAGGATGTCTGCATTACCTTCTGGATCTAGTGTAAAGATACTTCATCTAGTTTTAAATAAATTAGAACCAATTCACACTGCTTTTCAGAGGAGAAATTTAGGATTTAAAGACGAACTTGGGCTTGAATTCTACCTAAACCGCTCTTCTCATGAGAGGAAATTTGAACACTATTTATTTTTCTTTCTTTTTTTTTTTTTATTAATATATGATATTTGCCACGTTACTTGTAATAATATCTCAGTTAAAAAGAAATCTGATTAAAAAAAATAGAAATATATTAATATCAAAAGAAATACTATCATAGCTGCTTTGAGGACTATAGATTTCAAAATGACCAGTCACAAAAAGAAGCATTTTTTATGCTACCTACTGAATACTAGTTTTAAAGATATGAACAGACAGAAAATTAAAATTAATTAAAAATACTTACCACCAACACAATTGCCCAGAGGCACTATAAACAGTGTGGGTATGTACTAAAAGGAAGACTAAGTGTATACATGAATGAACACGAATCGTTTGCTAACTATTCATCAACATGGCAGAATAATCTTCAAACTGTATGTTATAACCTACTTATTTTTATAATAATCCAAATTATAAACTGTTCAGTAGGGTTATAGAGACTTAATATTATTTCTATCTTATTTGAAGTACATCAAATGATTGCTGTACTAAGAATAATAAACTGTGTTAGGACAATCCATTACAGACAATATTTTAAGAAAATTAAAACAAAACCTTAGGAACAAAACCTACACCCTATACCAATCAAAATGACTTTTCACATCAACTGAAATTTTAATTCTATGAATTCTGTATGATTTGCCTCATAAACCAATAAAACTAGTGGATTTTTAAGCTAAAGTGGAAATTCAGTGAATTCTTTATTAGAACATGCAATGAATACAGAATTTTATCCACGAAGAATAAATATTAAACAAATAAGGTGATGAAATCTTCAAACGCAAAGATTTTAGGCAAACATATATTTATTACAGTTTCACCAGTGGTATATACTATGTATTGCAGTGAAAGTCAAACAATGAATTTATTATGAACATACCTCTATTTTAACATACAGACTAAGTATTGAAGTTTCCATACAATGTAATGTCATTCTATTGATTCCAAAAATCTACTAGAGGCTTTTTGTTCAGGCAATGCCATTAGATGGCTTGTATTTTTCTGGTTTTAACTTAGAACATTTGACAGTGTTCAATCAGTATTACATTTCACTTCATTATTCTAAAACTTGAAAAAGAAAAAATTTACTCTCCACGTATGTATTTAAGTTACCAAAATAAAAGTTTCTTCAGAGACTCTGCTTTGTAAATAATAATGATACACATACTTACATCAATACACATATATATATACACACTTACATATGCATACACACACACACACACACACACAAAGAATACGCTCTTGAAAAAAGTACCCAAGAGAACCAAAAAAAAAACATAGCTGCATGTACCCATAAAAGTTTTGATACTAGGGAAACTCCAGCTTCCAAATTTATCAGAAGTAGGGATACTTGCTGGGAAAATAGCACAATTACAGCATTTATTCTTAAAAAAAAAAAAAAAAAAAAAAAAAAAAGAAGTTTTCAAGATGTCTTTTAAACTGTATTATTTATTGTAAATTACCACTGGAGATCTGTCAAACTCCCCAGTGTGCTTTTCATTTGCCTGCACTACTACACCACTGCTTTCAGGATCTGAGTATTTCCATACAGGAGGCTGTACCAGCTCAGCTTTCGCTGTCTTAAAAGCGCCTGATGTCTTGCTTATCCAATGAACTTAAAAATTAAAATACTACAATCAGATTGGTATGGTTCAAATTTCGATTTCAGATTTTGTCTTTAAGATTACAAAAGCATACATTCTATTTACTCAAAATGTCTAAAAGCTAGACTGGAGGCACAGCTCAGATAATTAGCAGCCCTCCATTCCCACAGCCAGCTGGGCTTTTGCATGAGCAGTGGGGACACAGGAAGCCCCTGCTCCCAGCCATCAGCAGTTGCCTAGATAATTTCCCCTCAACTGCACTCTTCTTTAATGAATATGGTAGCCAGAAGAAAGCAAGAGCTGAAGCAAATTCATATAGTTGGATTTGAAAAAGTAGGAGAATAGGATGGGTGAAAACTTGTTTACAAAAAAATGGCGATTTTGATTTACATTAAATTTCACATGTGCACTTGCATGACAGGAAGCACATCTGTGTTGAGTAGGCAGACTAATAAACTATATATTTAGTAATATTTTGGAAAAACAAATCTCTCATTCAAATGTTATTTGTATTACTCAAACTAGTAATGTTACTTTGGCATGCTTAAACAGATACACATCACTTATTTAGTATGTACAAAAGAATGGAAGCAGACCTTACCTGGACACTGGATAAAAGACCATTCATAATTTTTCTCTTTTGGACAAAGACCAGCATCAAGCACCATTTCACTCGACTGCATGCCAACAGGCTTCATTGGGCCTCTTGATGATCCTTCCAAGCATTGCCCTTTTCCAGTGTTACTGGGATCGTTACACCACCCGCACCCAGGCTGTTCCAAACACTGTCCACAGGTCCTCAGTCCAGAGCAGTTTTGAGCTTTATTACATGGAATACAATATTATTGCAAGGGGTTATTTTGGTTTGGGTTTTTTGCACTGTTTTCTTGTGTTTTGGTTTGTTTGTTTGCTTGTTTTAAAATGCTAGGATTTTACAGCAGTTAATGAAGAAACAATTTTGCATTTCTATTTCCTTGTGGAAATCAAAAAAATTCAGAAACATTAGTAAGAATATCTCCATTTTCTTTAGAAGTTGTATTTCTTCAAAGATCATAAAATACACAGCAGGTGTTTGCTACACCACAATGAAACAACAAATATTTCAAATAAACAAAGTTCATGAAGCAGAACAATAATATACATTTTCATTAAATCCCATTACAATTTATATATTCTTTGCTTATTATTAGTATATATTATGGGATGCATATATTACTAATTTTAGTGATTTAAACAGCCCTTCCAACAGGAAGGGTCTAGAAATCAGGACAAGGTCAATAATTCAATTAAGAGTGATAATAATAATCCCAAACCAATAATTCAAATTCAAAATGAGATTTTATTTGCATACAAAGTATCCCAGGTTCACATCTGAGCGTTCATCTACAAATATGACTCAATCTTCTTATACAGAGCGTTTGAAACAAGCTAGCATTCTACACATCTTTCTGGGAAAAAAAAAAAAAAAAAAAAAAACACCACAATTCTTAAACTACAAGCCAAAATTCAATCCCATTTAATTGAACTATACGTTAAATGTCTCATCTGTTAGAGTAAATCAGGTTTCATTTTTTAATTTGTATACAAAAAAATCACATCTCCCTCTAGATCTTTTATACCCTTTTAAAATAACTGCTCATGAAATGGTCTTCCTCATATTTTCAGTCTGGTTAGAACCAAATAAAATTCATATTCTGAAGCTACTGCCATTTCTTTTTAGTAAGAATTGAACAATTTAACATCTTAAGGAACACCATTTGGGTTCACAAGTTTATTGAGATTTTTCTGCTATGTCTTAAATTTTTTAATTTTATGTTGTAACACTAAATCAAATTAACATCAGAATCATTTGAACATTGATCAATATGGATCTCTGTCTCTTCCCACATAAGTGTCTTCAAAGTAAAAAAAAAAAATACATTTTAAAAGCATATATGAACTTCAGGAAGATCCTGCAGGAAGCCAGAAATAGTCTCAGTTTCTTTTTAAAAAGAACGTAGTTTAAATGTTTGTGGGGGGTGGTTTTGGAGGACACTCAAATGGCTTCTACATGATCATAGCCTCGAAATTTAGCTCAGCTACAACCAGGACACTATATACAACTCATGTTCTCAGCTATTTAGGCCACTCTACTCCATAACGGCAGTAGTTGAATCCATGATAAAAAGGGTATACTGAGCAGAATAATTTAATTTCTAAATAAATAAACTGACAGCAGAATAAAGCTAGCTACTTCGACTTCAGCAACTATTAAAATTGTGTAAAAGTAATAAAAGTTGTCAGAGAAAAAAAAAGCACTCTAGTAGTCTAAAGATACATGCAGATGTCAAGAAAACAAGCAGTTAAGAGAAACAGAGTTAACAGTGATAATAATAAGAGTTAACAGTGCAGAAACTGGAGCATGAGCTCGTGTACCATTACATTGGGAAGAATCTAAATATGAGGAAATGTTTCAACTTTCCCAAATATGGAAAAAGGGAGGGGTGGGGGTGAAAGAAGGAGCTCAACTATTCTTGGAAATCAATGTCAATCATGTGACAAATCAGTTTTAAACCAGATCTGATCAGATCTGAATCTGAATTACACAAATTTTCGTTTTTTGAATACATTAAAAGATCATTAGAAAAATAACGACCACTGTACTGGCTAGCTTGCCCTTTCAGAGATGCACTGTAAATGATTCACACAATTCTCATGCTATTTATAAAGTTAGGAGAAAACAGCTCTGAAGTATGAGCTGCACTATCTTCATGGAAGAAAGAACCAAAAGTGAAAATCATCAGATATTCTCTATAGTGGCATTTAACTGAAAAACTGAAGACAGCTGAGAAGTTATTGTTTATGGAAGAAGGGGATATTCAAGCAGAAATATTTTTTTCCTTGAAATTCTAGAGGTGGTCCAAGATTGTTCAACTGTTCAGCTATTTAATCAGAAGTCATAATGGATGGAAAATGTGGGGAACAGTGGAATGCAACTTTTTGGCAAGTAGGTATTAAAATGACAAAATGTCACCAATAAAACAGTGTTCTTCATTTGAATTCCAAATTGTGAAAATAAATGTGAAGTTTTCAGTTGTTACGATTTTTTCTTTTAAATCATACATGCTTCTGTGATTTTTTTTTTATTCAGAGCAAAACATGCAAAAATTCAGAAATCATTCATAATAAAGTTTTTTTTTTTAAGTTATAGTTACATTCATTCTTCAAGTAGAAACACTACCCCTTGAGAAAAGGGAATCCACTTAATACTTCATTACCTCAGCAGCAATAATGATATATCTACCTAATAAAATTTTCAAGTCATTTAGACTGAAACAAAGTCTGAGCCATGTTTCATTTGGACATTAATTTTCTTGTTTAAGTGTAAAATATATGATGCTTTAAAACTCTGGAAAAAAAACTTGCTTATGTCCACAGAATCTTGTTTTTCTTTAATTTGTGGAATAGAAAATATATTTTAATACAAAACTGCCTTCACATAATGATGAACTGGTATATAGCAAATCCCATTTGCCTTATATAATACAGACTTTTACAGACCTGACAAAAATGACAATTAAATTAAAAACAATTTCTTGTGCTCCCCAAACAAATGGAATCTACATGATGCGCAAATACTACACAAACCCGAAAACAGAATTAAAAGCTCAGGCTGACATAATACATGCTATTTTAAAAAGATAAGCATCATTCATGTGGCATTCTGTCAGTTTTATCTCCAAATATTCAATCTACTTACCTTCTGCCACAACTTACTATCAGTATTTTATAAATTGAAAAAGTGATTCCTTATAGCAGTGAAAAAAAAGTTCAGTGAACTGTTATGAGGGAAACTTTTACCTAATTACAGTACTATTATTCCAAATATACAGGACAAGATTAAGTGTTCCTATCATTTCTTTATTCTTAGACCAAACATGGGCTAATAACTGGGTTTAGAGGACATAAGGATTCAAGGAACATGTAAACCCTACTTCTAGTCCACACTGAACCTGGACACTAGAACCAGGATTAATATCTGAAATTTACTAACAAAGCATAAAAGTTTACCAGAACAGGTCAACATTGTACTGGTTCATTATACTCTATGATTACCAAGGATGAAGAAGGAATCTCAATTAAGATGAATACAAGCTCTTCGCCCGTTTTACCTCCAAAAAAATATTTCCCTATGCCTTATTTTCCTTTAATCCAAACACATGTAGTGGCCTGGTACATATAGACACTCTTCTCCCCTGTTCAGAATATATCAGTGGTTCTTATTACAGATGTGGCAGGACCTTACCTTACTTTATTTTCCTGAAGCTTAAGTGAAAGCAAGTAACCACCTTTTGTATTTGTATCTATAATCTATTCAATTGAATCATGATCTAATTATGACCCTGAAACATGCCGCTTCCTGTTGTCAACATCATCAGCCCTGCCACAACATATCCGGAAATAGAATGTTCCAGAGATGTTGATATCATAAGACCCTCATGGAGAAGGAAGGGAAGTCAGAAGTAACTACAAAAACCCTCTCAGAGAAGAGCAGTGAGACTTCAATGATACACAGTAGAAATCCTATATATGAAGTTTTGGTCCCACTGGATTTGAGTCCTTTACAGCTAGAAAATATTTGAATCAAATCTCGAAGGACAGTAAAAAGACTAAGAATCAGTCTTCTGTAGGATGGCAACTGAGGAATTGTTCTAAATAAACCATGACCGATACAAGAATCTAAGGCACCAGGCAGCTTACTTCAGCATCTACGTGAATTATGGCACTGCTGTACACTGGAACAGCATGGCACTGAGCTTAACAAAGTCCGGTCACTACAGACTTGGGAAGAAGCAGCTTTAGTTGAATGCTACACTGAAAGATATACTGAGTTGGTTTCTTCTTCTAGAGAGGCTTTATATCAATTTCTGATGAAATGTGCTTCCAAAGGTGACACCTGACAAGTACCTTTGCTGCTTGACAAAGTAAGAAATCACTTCCCTTCTATCTCAAAAGGATGAAATGAGCAACCTTGAACACTAATAGAGCCTGACCCAGCCTAGTCACACACAACAAAAGTTTTCTGCACCTCCTTTACCTGCCTGATGGTCTAACAGAACTTCTATTTCAATGGAGAGGATAAACAATCTGCAAGGATTAATAGTCAGCATTTGCAAGTGAGAAGAATCTAAGGAAAACCAAGACCATTTGTTTTACATCTGTGTCACAATATTCTCAAGACTGTCATTATAATATTGGTTTTATCTTTGCATGCCAAGAAAATGTACTTTTTCAAATCTGACAATATATCAGAATCTTAAAACCTCTGAATTCAGCTCATCTCCTTTCTTAAATAACTTGATGTTGTATAAGTCTAAGCTCTACATATTATTTATCTAATTTTAACAGTATTCTGTTTCAACTCAAGGCCATTGTTTGACACACTAACACTGGTCATACAAACAATCATGGTCTATTTTCTTTATCTGAAAACAATAAACACTTTTTAATGTTTTAAGAGACTAACTATGTTTCATCACAAAAGAATTGCCAATATTTTATCTATATCTAGAAAATGCATACACAGTATTGACTGCTCACATTAGTAGCTACATAAGGTCATTCATCTGAAATTATCTTTAGTGAATGTGCTGTATCCTATTCATATAGATGCTCTTTTGAGTGGAAAACAATAAAACAGTTTATTTAACAGGATGAACATTAAGATACTCACGGGAGCATGTGGCAGTTTGCCATTCTAGACACTGTCCATATGGGAAGGAGATTATATAGGCATTTGAGTCAACACATCGTTTTGTACTGCTACACCACATACATTCCATACCATTACTTGTGCAGTTAGAACATGTTGTTCGCAGGGAGCATGGCTTTTTGCAGGGCCTGGCATTCTGGTTGGGACTGACTGTAAAAAAAACAAACATTTATAATATGGAACACAAGTTCAACCTCTTTTTTCTTTAATCATATATTCCATTAGAAAAATCCTTGTTAAAGTGAAAGTGGTTGCTTCCTTTAGTAGCTATACATAATTTCTTCCAAACTTATGTTGCAGTATAAAAATACCATATTTTATAAAAAATATTAGTAATACTCAGCATGAGTCATACTATAACTCCATGAGTCCATTTAAAAATTTTCACAGCAGCTTTATCTATATACCGAAATAAGAAATTTAATATTCATTGACTAGTAATGTCAGTTACTTGCATATACATGACACTAAATACATCTTAAACTTCCATAACAAGTACAGGGTCTGTCATTCTCCCCAGTTTAACTGTGTATAAGCAACAAATACTCTACTTATGTCTTATCCTCTAAAATTTTGCCTTACAGTGTACATAGTCACTGGAATCCAAAGGGAAAAAAACAAAAGTAAAAATGTTGAATGCAAAACAGACTTCTGTTTGTTTGGGGTTTTAGGGTTTTTTTGTTTGTTTCTTCTCCTCTACTAGGTACTACATTCTGATTAGGATAACAGTAGACGTTATCTCAAAAAGTCAAAAAACACAAGAAGAACTTGAATACCCTAACTCCTGATTTTTGTCTTGAAAGTAGTGTAGAAGAAGAGGGGTATAAGTAATTCTTAGGTAGGAACACAAAAATATATATAACACTATATTGTCCATACAGAAGCAACTTGTGAAACATTGGAATCAGGCCCTCCTATGTATTGCCATGTTTTTGTATATTATTGATTCATATTCAATACCAGTTAAGTTCTCAAGCCATTCTTTAACTGCTAATATAGTACACCAAATCACTTAAACAAGGGTGTTCCTGGACTTGACCTACTATGCATGTATTCAAGCTGTGGCTTGCAATTACTTAGAAAAAAAAAAAGAAAAAAACTAACAAAAAGCAGCTGAACTATGAAAGTATTCTCACATGGCTGAAGTACTTCGACCTCTATTCTTTGAAGCACCTCAAGAACAATAAAAAACCTAAACCAAGACACCAGTAACAGATGCATATGATGTTGATTTAATTATAAAATACTGCATCTTAATAATGTCCTTTGTGTTCCACCTAGTGTATCATTTACACTTTGAGATGTCTCTTCCATTGTGACTGTATCTTCTATTATTCTGAGAAACATCTGGTAAATAATTAACTGTTAACTCAAATTAAGAACACTGTGAAAGATTATAGGAAATATAGATGGCAGTAGCAACACACGTACAATATAAATTTTGCAATTACATTCCTATTGGGAATCACTTATAAGAGAATAAATGATTGGTAAAATCAAGCTTTGGTTACGCAAGTTAACAACTCTGACAATTTCACAACAAAACCATTAGATCAATATGCAGTGTTCACAACACACCAACAATGCAGCTAATTTCCAGTTTTAGACAGACAATGCACAAAATAAATCTGAAGGGGAAATTTAAAGAATTTCATGTGCTCAAACTCACAGTTATGAAGAGAAACATGGGACAATTGGAGCATTAAAATGCTAATTTGAACTGTCAAGTAATCTTTATACACAAACAAGCCCAAAAGATGGAAACAAGAATTTTGGTTTTGTCAGCCTTTTAGACCATTAAAATGTTCACTGATGTTCAGCGAGATTCAGAAAGAAAACATCAGCCTTGTTGAACACCTCCACAGATGCTTTCATGCTACAATCACTGCTGTCACTACCACTGATTTAGGGGCAATTTATAAGACTTCTGGTGTAATGAAAACTAAGCCATGTCACAAATAAATTTTTGCTGCTTTAGGAATACTACTATTTCCTAAAATAAAGCTCCATATTTTTCAAAAATACAAAATTAATTTTTTTTTTAATTATTTAATCCAAATTGTCCAAAATCCTTCTTAGCCAAATGAAAACCCAAGCAGCTTGCTAATCATGACAGTAACAATAACTGAGTATAAGAGATTGCTTACCAACAGGTTTTTCACACACAAGACCATCTGCCATTGCAGTGCATGGATTCGCTTTCAGACCTGCCACCTCTGCTCTTTCTAGATATGCACAGAAGCCAGAGTCATTTGGCTCTCCAGGAAGCCACTGCAGAGTTGTATTTGTAAAAGGAGACATGTCATCCCATCCCCAGTAGGAGATGTTGATCTTGCGTAAACCTACCCAAGGTGAAATTTTCTATGAATCAGAATGAAACAAATGTGAGATAATTAGTTAAAATATAAATATTGGGGGGGGGGTTGGTTAAAACATTTCAAATAGCTCAGCAGCAACAACTTTACATTTTGAGAGAATTCACCATGTTCTTTTCTCACTTTACCATCTCAGTCAGTGTCCATACAGTTCTTATATTATTCTACCTTGACCCTTCCCCCCCCCCCAAAAAAAAAACAAAACCACGGTCTATATGCTTCTGTTCTATTAAAAATCTGTGTTTGTTCAAGTCTGATTACTATTATTTGATACAGAGACAGAAACCATGCCAAATGGCCATAATGAAATGTTTTGGATTTTTTTCCACTGGCTACTACACTGCTTACTAATTGCTAAGCCAATGTGGATAATAAAATACATACAACTTATGTGCAATACACAGAAATCAAAGTTCAGGAGAAAACAGGACAAATATTCCATCTCTAAAATCTGTATTGCTGATAGTGATCAACATCTTTCGGTAATTCAGAGACAAAGATGAAAATGCTGTTAAATACCATTAAATACACATTGAATACACATTTTTTATTGATTTATAAGGTATTAAAAAAACTAGTCTAGAAAACATAATAAGCGTGCATTCTTAAAAAAATATTTAGGATCTATCAGTAAAATTACATCACATTCTACTCAGTTTTATCATTTTGTGTTTATACAATTACCAAGAGAAAAAGCAAATTTTGAGGAATAAACGCCTTTGCCTGTTCCAGGATAAATCTACATACGTTTCTTGCTCCCATCACCGTAAAAATCTCAAGATACCAAAACCAAATACATTTCCTTATGTAAACTCCAGGCAGTCAGTTTTCCCTAACCACAGTTTAAACATAAGTAACAGAGATGTAGAGAGAATATGGGCTGTGACAGGTATGTGGTGGTAGGTGTGTACCAGCGCACCAAGCAACACAGCTGCCTGCATCAGGCAAAGGTCAGATGCTGTCAGCTCCAAAGCAGAGATGTTGACTTGATTGTGAATTAGTTTCTCAAATGATTTAATATACAGGCCACGGTAGTTAAAAGACAACAGTATACCTAAAGGGCGCCTGCTGCATATCAAGATCTATGTGCTATTTCACAAGTGAACCAAGAATCACTGCCATCATCTCTCAGAGAGATCTTTCATCTTTGATCTCACATCTTTATTTGGCTACTCAGGTTCAATCCATGGCTGAAAAATCTTTCAGAGCTCCTAAATCTACACGGGCTCAGAGCACTCCTCTTTCTCCCCTGCCTCATTAGACCAAACTGAAATATGAAAGATTATTAATTTTGCTTCAGAAACACAATGGTAACTACTTTTAAAAAACATCAGTAGGTACATAATCTATATTCCTGACCTCCTTAAAATGTACTCCCTATGCTCTCTTCTTCTTCTTCTGTCCTATCAGTTGGGAGAAGGATCAAAAAAAAAATTGTTACAGCAACTAACAGACAGATGCAAGAACAAACTTAAATAAACCAGCAAATGACTAAGAAATATTCCATTCCATATGTAGTGATGCACTCTGGAAACCACAACAAGAACATCCAGAAAAAATGCCACCACTCACTCTTGTGGTTTACTTCTGTATTTACTTCATAACTTCATTGATACCCCAGGTGACCAACCTTCCAGGTATCTGTGAGCTCCCATGTTCTGGATAATACAAAGAACATGATGCAGGCAGTAAAAGCAGAACTTTGGCATCATGAAAGGGGTAGATAATACATCTGTTGTCTTATTTGTTATTTAGCTGCCTAGATTCCTGTATGTGTGTGTGGTCCACACGCATCAGAAAATCTTAGATATTTATGCGTCTCTAGACATCTCTCTAGAATGTTAAGCATGCACACCAGGCCTGTATAAAAAATGTCAATGGCTTAGGCAGAATAAATTGCTGATAAGCACAGACCTAAAACAACCCTAAATGCCTACTTTGGGGCTGAGGAATTCTAGCCAATAGTACCTTCAACGTATTACTGACTGTTTCGATTGCACTGCCAAATAATTTGGCCTCAGCATCTGTATATTGAAAACAGAGATCCTATTCCAGCTATGGCAAAAAGCATGTCAGGCCAATAACGACAGCTGACAGTGCAGCAGTGACATTTGGAGAAAAATTCTTCTTTGAGTAGGAGAGTGTCTCAGAACCCCTTTAATGATGACAAAGTCCCAGGGAGGATCAAGAAGGGCAGAACAGCCTTATGACACAAAAGCAGCACCCCTGAAATGAAAAACCTCTAGTAAAGGCAACACATATAGTCATCATCATTCTTAATAGCTGTAATATCTGGACAACTTACAGTCATCATGACAGATATCTCAAATTCCATATGTATCATGTCTGGCTCTTTGCTAGTGTAACACATCAAAATATAGGCCTGAACACTGATTAGCCTGTTATCAAATACACACTATTGAAGCTACTGCCTTGCAGGCTCACTTACGCTGCTCTGGGCATGTTGCTAGGATGCCAAAAACAGATTATCTAAAACATTTTTTTTTAATGTCTGATTAAAATGTGGTTAATAGCTGAGAAGTAGGCCACCAAAATGCTCCAAGGACATGGTTAAAGCACATATTCAATTATGTGCCATTATTTCCATGATGTGATGGACTGCAGCTGAAGACTGCTGGTGGTAGCAGAGATTGCATGGTGGTATCACAAAAGCTTATCAACAAAAATAACTGTTGCTGCACTGCATGAAAGCCAACAGGAAAAAACAAATAGTGAATAGAGAATTCAGGAAGTTCCACCTATGACACCTGCAGCCACCAGTGTGCTGTGACTATCAAACTAATTTCTTCACCAAAAAAAGCATTAATCTAGTCCTTATCTCTCAAATTGATGACAGATTCAGTCATAATAGCTAGGAGTCTCAAAGTACTTGAAGCAACTGAGAGACTTCAAAGGTGCTGAATGAGAATGCCAATCCAGTTTCTTCTTCAGACTTAAAAAATAATGACTTGAACAACCTTCACTTGAACTCTGTGGTTGTTTCATTTAATGTAAAATGAATGTAGGAAATAGATTCCTTTACTTTGAATACCTTGCCAAATATGCTTCTGAAGAGGATCAGATGGGAAGGAAACCAGACTGCCTGTTCTCTGTACCCAGAACTCACTGATGTAAGATTCTAGTTTCCAGGCCTCTTGAAAAATGTTATCAAACCAGGTGGGTGAAAAATACCATACAAATCAACTTCACTTCAGAAAAACATTGCTGACATGAAATCAGACCCAAACATGTCTAATTTTTTCTTCTGAAGAATATCAGCTTCTTTATTGGAAGGTCAGATGATGTTTGCTCAACATGTAAGTGGGAAGAAAGTTACTCCTCAAAGAGTTCTGAACACTTGTTCTTTCTTTCTCAAGGCCTTGATGAATGTATACGCTCAAGAAAAGAATGTATAGACTCTAAAAAAACACAACTGAAAAACCTATCTTATCCTCACTGTATTTGGCATTTACTAAGTTGTTTAGATTCAAAGTTGAAGAGGAACCTGCTACTCCATCAGAATCAGTTTCTTTTCTATCCCTAGGAAGGAAGAAAAGCTCCAACACACATGTAAATGCATGCAAATGTGAACATGCACACATGCAAGAACTTGTCAGTAAACAATGACATGACCTGGTTCAGGAAATTATTCTTATTCAAGACACCTTTGTCTCACCACAGCAGGGCTGTCCTGCTGTGTAGCTTATTGCTAGGGAGCCAGACAGCAAGTGAAAATGTATTGAAACTTTTTCTAAGTGATTTGACTGTGCCTATCTCAGTTCTTCAAGCTGACTATTATAGCATCTACTGTATGCCACAGTCTTCCTGGGTGCTTTAAAGTAGTCCACATTAGCTGGAGTTAGTCCACCATGGACAGAAGTGAGTGAGAACTCCAAAACCATGTGGTGCCTACCACTACTAGAATTTTCCTTTTATGCCAAATGCATAATCATCATGTGCTGCACTGATAAGGAGGCAACAATGTCATCTGGTGACCTCCACTGTCTAAGCTCAGCAGGATCCACTCCAGCTCTTGCCTCCTAGCAGAATCTGATTTTTGGCAAGCCTGATATCTTTTTCTAGAAGTTAAAGATTTTAATGAGAGCTACCTCCTCCTCCATTGCTCTGAAATAGAAATGGTAGGGAGTGTTTGCTGTCTCTAGAGAAGGTATAAGAATTCCTTAATGCAAAGTACACTCTGAAATTCTCTAGCTTTCAAAAAAAGCAATAAGAAAACCAGTAAGACCAGCAATACCTCCCACTTTGTTGACATTATAAAACCTAACCTTATTTCAACTGAAATTGTTTTCTAGCTATAAGTTAATTGTCATGTTTCTTTTAATAAAGTGGGGTTTTAATCAGGCAAAAGAAAACAACAGTTGGAAAAATTTAGTAATTAAAGTAACGGCACTTCATATTTTTATATATTAGCTATCAAAACATTTCTTTATTTGAAGTCTTCACTTCCCTAATACTTGAGCCTTATTACCTGCTACTACTGCTATTCATAAGTAATGGAAAAGCTTCTGTTTTGCACAGACATGAGACTAACCATTTGCTTTGAATCATAATCCTAAATTTGAATTGCTTAACCAAGATTCTCAATTGTATCTAGGGAATGATCTATTTATGCCTCTTAAATTTTGTAACTTTTAAATGCCATTATCTTTTTAACTCATGACTTACCATCACTTTGGACATTAGCAATCAACATTTTTGTTCCAATTTAAAATTGTTAGAGCTAAAAGCTGCATTTCATCTACATCATGATACATCCACAAAGTCACCAATACAAATTACAGATTTTTGACTAAATAATAGAGATAATTATTCCTTATAGGATTTAGGAAAAATTTCAATTACATTATTGATTTCTATGTGAAATGGTGAAATTCATAAAACTTTGCCTTAATAATTTTTCCTTCATATGGGAAGACGGAGGGGTAGGGAGGAAACAGTGGCTCATAGGAGCAAATATGAATTCCAATATACTATTTTTCTATTTTTATTCAACGTGTATAGGCCAGAATTTGTTTAAATATGATTATAAAATACCACTGCTCATATTCTGGCTCTTCAAACTGAGACAAATTTCCTGAAATACTATCTCTCACCATATTCTGAAAAATTGTATGTACTTTCAAATGTTCATGGGAGAATTTTTTTTTTAAATCAGGTTCCAAAGTATATCTATGAAAACTCCTGTTATACATTATATACAATTATTTTTAAAACAAACAACAACAACCGAGCTTACTCAATTGCATTCTAGATAAGTTATCAGTTAAAAAAAAAAAATAGAGGAAATACTCAGAAATTATCAAAGTAAAATTTCACAGTGAAGCAAAACAATGCAATACACAGCACATGGCCAAATCTATCTTGGGAAAGCTTGTAACGGTCCTCTACTAACATTGCACTGGAGGATACAATCAGATATGTCTTGAGAATTACTCCATAGCTTTATCCCAAGAGAATATTTAAAATTTAGAACCATTCTCTACAATATGTTTCTCCTATCATCTGTTTTTTTAAAGGCCAGTTTTTAGAACTCACAGGCCACCTTAGAAGCCATATACTTGTGCTTGCCATGCAAGTAGTCATGTTTTATCTATTTTTATAGAACAATTTTTTATAACACTGATAACAAGTTGACAGAAACCCTTTAAAGTGAGAAATCAACCTCTATGTTAACTTAGAAAATATTTAGGAATTATTAAAATCTGAAACAAATTGCTGGACAAGGCTTTATTTTCATCTGACAGAAGAGCAAAATTGCAATTAACTGATGCATACCAATTGAATCTCATTGTGTCCTCCTATCTACAGTCATATTTAAGTGAACGTAAGGCAAGTTTTTAACCATTACAGGAATCTATTAAACACTGATCTCTAACAGCTCCAAAAATGAGTTGTTCTCTTATTCTAAACCACCCAATTTTAATTTTCAATTGTGTAACCTTAACTAGAGAGCTGATACTTCATGTTAAATCCATTGTTTACTTAGATTTAAGTCAGACTAAGTTGCTTTGAGATCTACAGTGAATGTGACCATTTATAGTCATGACACATTGTTCAGGCACTACTGCTGCCTCAGCACTAATTTAATGAGAGCTGAATCATTTGCAGATGAGTGAAGTGAACAAGTCTACCTTTACTGAATAGACAATTACTACTGAGGCTCAAAATTCTCCTGTTTCTTAATTATGTATGTTGCTAAGAAATTATGTATCTCTTTCATAAATTTATCCCCACCTTTATTTAAATTCCTTTAATTTTGGACCTTAAATTGCCCTGGAAGTGTATGATACATTTCTGACTCATTTTCTAATGTGTGCATCGCAATATGTTACTACCAAACTTCAACAAAGTTTTCAAGAATCATTTGGACTCCTTGATTTCTAGGAACATAGTTGCTCTAGGAAGAAGCATACAATTAAACTTTGAAAATACAGTGGCCCCTTAGTGCTTACATTTCCACAACACTGACAATTTTGAGAAGGGCTTGCAGTTAGCTTGCCTTTTTTTCTGCATCATTATGAACAAAAAAACTGCTTACTGAAAGTAAGATCCATATGAATAGAAAACATCCATTCTATTTAGTACTTCATTGCTTGTTTCCTATTCTTTAACTATACATCAATTCTAACTATGCTAGATACCTGCACATTTCCTATTTTGTACATATTTACCTAGTGAATGACACATTATAAGCAGAGGAAGAAATATTAATGGTTTTTAATTGTTTCAGTATCTATTTAGACACAAATGATGAAATCTAGATATATTTAGTAGTAGAAGTCATGCATTAGGTCATAAGAACACTTATTTGTCCTACTTTCTTCAAATTTTGCTGTTATGGCAATAATCTCAAACACATGTAAAATCTGGCAAACCAAAAATACTACAACTTCCCCAGTTTCCATCTACACAGATTATAGCCAGTATTCCAGTGGGACTTTTGCTTAGATACTCTTGAGTTTTGTACTTTATAGGGGACAATTTTGGAGGAAATTCAGGTTTCCTTCTCAGTCATCCAAAGCTGGTTGAGAGCTCCCCACTTCCTGAAAGTAGGAAGACAGTTAGAAATGAACTAATGGACAGTCAGTGTAACAACTCTAATACAGAGACAAAGTGATGAAATCATTAGACTTCCAAAACTACAATAGTAAAGTGGGACTAGAAACTGTAGTAAGGAGACTAATTAAAAAAAAAAAAAAAAAAGTAGATGTCAGCTTCACTACAACCAAACATGATAAACCCACAAAAACATACAGACCTCTGAGCATACTTTGAGCTACCAGAGAATAACATTGCCATGCAAAGCTCACTAATTGACTGCAACTTACACTCAAGTGTAATTTATAAAGGATGCCTAGCTCTGCAAAGAGTGAGATAAAGGAAAAGTTACAGTTTACAAAATGAAAGGCATTGTTTAAAATTGTTCTCATCTTTCTTTATGCATACTACACCAAAACGAAATCTTCTCAGAATTTATTGCATACTAACACAGAAATTATTATTTTTAGTTAAATCCCACAGTTGTGAGCAAATTCCCAAGAGAACTAATTGCACTTTTAAGTGAACATACAATATTTTAATAGTGGCAAGAACAATTAATTAAATTCATATTGACCTTTAATCTACTTTGCAGAAAAACTCCAATCTTCCATTTTATAAAATTCTGCTTACAAGTTGAGTAAAACAGCAGAGAAGAAAAAATACCATGCCATTTTGCTTTAGTACAGGAATCTGCAGTCTATCCATTGTGTTTATTTTGTCATTCTCTTAAAGAATTTTTTTTCAATGAAAAATACAAATTAAATTATTAGTAATAGTTTTAGAAAACATCTGCACATTCAATAGCATTTTGATTTCATACTAAAATGGTCTTTGTTTTCTCATTTTCTATAGTACCAAACAATCTCCTTATCCTTTAAGAAGAGGCAATGTATTGATTTCCAATACACTATTGGAATTAAGAGAAATTATTGCTACACAATGAGGTCTGGACAGGATGTGGCAGCCTCTTGCCTCTGAATCTTTCCAAAGCATCAGTGTTTTATATTATTCTAAACATGATGAAGAAATTGTCCTAAATCTGTCCTAGAACAAGGCCTTTGTGTATTAGAGAACAATCTACAAAGTCCCACATTGCTTCTATGAACAATACAGAATTTTTAAGTCCTTCCAGGCTGTAGTATTTACTGACATTATTATAACAGTTTGTAAAATATACAGCAGTTAAAGCTTTTTCTTTTCTCGGTATAATAGCAAATAAAGCAGACATAAAAACAGATCCATATTCTTATTTCCAAATGTTGCTCTGACACATTCACTAATCCTGAAAGCTTTTGTTTCACATAGGCAAAATAGTTTAAAGCCTTTGATATCAACTACACAAGTCAAACACCACCATAGATAATAAAGATTAAAGGCATAGTGTACACTTTACAGTTGCTGACTACATTTGTGAACTCCACACCACCATCTGTTACAAAAACAAGCCATCTGAAATGAAATCTCACTCCTTAAATCATTATGATTGCAGTTTAAGAGGAAAAGGCAGACAAAAGAAAGTCAAGAAGTTTCAGAGAGCCTCTGTCACACCTGATAAGACATCTAGGCTGCCTTACACAGAATAAATGTAACTGGACAGACAGATACAAATGAAAAAAAATTTTTTTTTTCCTAAATGCCACTGAAAACACCATGATAAGTCATGGTAGCATTTTCTTAGAGATTCTGATAACTAAATGATCGTTTAACCCGAGATATACTTTTTAAGTGCATACATTTGTCTACAATTGCATAAACTGTATGCAAGGTATCACAAATTTACATCACCACATTGGCTCAGGACATACTTCATTTAAATAAAGATATGCTCAGCAGGGTGTCACCCTGTAGATGTTCTAATCTCTGAAAAGTAAGAAAAATCTAGCTTCCAAACACTAAAAAAAGCTATTTCTCATCTACAACTCAAGCCAGTCAGGTAATATCAGTCATATCAATATTCTATCACACACTATTAGATGTTAAGGCCTCCTGTGCAGTATTTTAATAGAAATCAGGAAGGGGAGGGGAAAGGCAGCAAAACAACTAACTAGAGAAATCACTGTCATTTGTGGTTTTGTTATCTTGGTTTCAATTATATTTTCACCATGATCTCATATCAAATAGTGGACAGACAGAATGTGTTTCAAGGCTGCAGCAAGTACAATATCAAGGGAAATCCTCTGACAGAAGAATTACTTCTCTCTCTCCTTTATTAGCAAATAAGAGAAAACACGTCTTTCTTGTAAATAAATTTTGCTCCCTCCAGGTCCTACATGTATTAGGAAAAAAAAACAAACAAACAAAAAAAAAAGTTAAAGTACATAACCTATGTTTGCATCTCCTTCTTGAAATGGAACACTAAAAAGGGTGATATAGAATATTTTGATTCACAGTATATGTCCCTAAATTCTTGCATTCAGATTTAATATAACACAAAGGCAATCCTTAACTGCTGTTTCCTTCGTAGGCATCTCAATTCATCTGCAAAATAACAACTTCACAAATGACATACTAGCTTGATATAAGCTTTAATTATTTTTCATAAATATCTTCATTTTCCTGCAAATGTAAAATCCTTACCTACTTAAAAATTGGGGGTTTTATACAGATGAATAAATGCTGCATGTTCTACAAACCAAAATAAACACTTTTAAAAATGTCCTTTGCTGAGATCAACTGATTTGCTTGTAACAGAATCTTATTCTGCTAGAACATCCCATCTGAGTGTACACTGCTGGGTTTGACATCTTTTGAGCACGTTTCATATATGTGTACCAGTGATGTGGGTAGGCTTTCCAACAGTTTAAACACAGAAATCAGCATTTGAAAATTTAACTGCTAAAAACCTGAACCTGATCACCAATGGACAGGTAATTAATCTTCAACTTCCCTTCTTTCATCCCACAGTTAAATTAATATGGATGACTTTCGTAAGGACTATTCTGATGGCAGCTTCCTGTATTTGCCAGAGGCATGTAAGAGTTTTCAGCCCTCTCCCTCCCCCCCATCATCGCAGGGAATTTCCACATGCTTCACATACTAGTACAGCTCCTCTGTGACCCTTTGATCTCACATGCCAATTAAATAGGGAGCTAGAGTTTTCCGGAGAAGAATACATCTTTAGTACCTTCCTGTTCTCAACTGCTTGCAGATTAGCTACTTACCACCCAAAACTAATCCTGCGAGCAGTTTTATGGATACTAATATGAAAATCTGGATTTTTTCCTGTTACAGTGAAAATTATTTTGTCTTGTTTTGATTCCTGCTGTCATAGTGTATTGAAAAAGGCTGGGATTTCCCAGATCAGTGTTCTAGCCATTCTCTTGAGTCACATCTTGAAAATAAACAGTAACCTGTAACAGTTAAATCTGGTAAGGAGAAACACTGGGGAAATTGTGTGTCATTAGCTTTAAACATGGACTTCCTTAATACCCTACACACAACTTATATCAGTCTTTAGCACCACACTACATTTCTTTGAAGGCATAAACTTTCCCCTCTTTGGACAAATCCCTAAAATAGATTTCTCAAAGCTAATTTAATTCACATAAGCATCAATTACAATTACTCAAGTTACCTGAAGGGTATACTTCTGTATTTCATCCAGAACAAATTCCACTTCTTTTGAGGTTGTTAATGACGCAAGATTCCCACTTAAATTGTAGCAATACAGTTTGGCATTGTCATAGCTTTCACGACTAGAATTTATGCGGAGGCAGGCATCTCCAATATGACTCCATCCTTCCCCACACAGATGAGCTAGTGTAAAAAGCACAGAATTAATGCTGATTAGAAAAAACTTTAAAAACCTAAGTGTGTCTGAATTTTACCCTCCTGAGTTCATAATTCAAAAAACATCCCACAAGCAATTTCCTTTTTCATGTTACATAAATCCTAAAACACCAAGTAGTATCATATTGAATAATATATTCTTATGAAAGGAAACTTTTAACAGTTTATAAAATATTTATAAGGTATATGCTATGCTTCAGCATAACAATATCATTATGACACTATTTTTTCACTGTATTAAGATTTGAGTACAACTAAATATTAAAGATTACATTATGTACATAATTAATAGCACTTAAACCAATCCCTATACCTATATATTATATAAATTTCAATATCTGAAAACAACTGTGCTGGAACTAAGAGATCACTACTTTACCCTATCTTTGCCTTGTCATCCTATCTTTGCATTTAGATTTGCCTAAATACAAATGCAATCAGATTGATAGGAAATTCAGATAACATCTTAGAAAATATTTTCTATTCAACATAGTTCAGCATTATTCAGATTCAGATAACTATTAAAAGTCAAGTAGTTCAGACCAACTGTTGCAGTTAATCTTTACAAAGATTACACAAATGCAGCTTTAAACTGCACAGAACAAATCGATTAAAGTTATTTAATGAATAATTTATGTGAAAAAAAAAATGTGTACATTAACTTCATCTGGACATAAAGATCAAATGGTAAAGGTTCTGATATCTAGCTGCTTATATGTAGCTATGAATATGAATTACAGAATAAATATTATTTCAAAATGTTAACAGTCACCTTCTGAGAATATTTTCTATTAGCAGTTCAATATTCACTAATTTCATAGCATTACCAACATTAGACAATCAAGAAACTAGATCTTAGGCCCTATCTGCACAGAGAAACTGAAGTATAATTGAAGTATAATTTATAAGATAAAACCTCAGCTAGCAAAAGTAAGAGTGTCAGTGAATATGTAACAGTAAAGGACTCAGTATGGCAATTCAGCTCTGCACTCAGTGATGCCCGCAGGCTAGAACTCGTCACTGACTTGTGCAGAAGTACATGCCATTATGCTTTTGCTAATATTATTATATCTCCTAACAAGATTAAAGGTAGAATTGATATACCAATTCGTGATGTCATTACATCTGTGTTCACCTGTACAGGCACAGCCAGGCAAGCAGAGTCAGCACAAGTAAAACAAATCCAGGTTTAACTCATTGAACAAATATTCTTTGGCAAGAAGGGAGGAAATTTACTCCATTTTGAAGTGAACTATATAAAGCAGCATCATTGCCCCACAGCCCTTACCAGGTAGCGCCTGGCACTCCTGCTGCCGCTGGTCCCACTGACAGTTCAAGTGTAGCGAGCAGCTTTTGCAGCTGGTCAGTTTATTGCAGATCTGCTCATTCCTCACATGACATTTGGTGTAGTTTTTAACTGACTATAAAACAAACAAAACAGGATCTCAAACATATGTCAAACTATCAACAAACCAGAAGGCAAAACTGAAATACACAGCAGGTAGATTCCTCCTAGAAAAATAGCTAGCCAGCTAAAAGCTAGGTTGAATTTAAGCTAGATCCCCTATCAGTTGTAGAGACTACAAAATGCATCTATAGAGCTCAAATCATGCCTCTTGCCCTACACAACTAATTTTGAGTGGGTCAAACAATACTTTGAAGACATTGCTTCTCTACACAAAGCCCAGGAAGACCTTAAATAACTAAATTAAATCTCTTTCTTACATAGTTGAGGTATACACTCTCACTAAATTATTTCATCTTATGGAAGTTAAAACAAGCAAAATAATCAAACAAAACATTAAAAAATGACCGAAGATACAGGTGTAAAATAATCACACATCATTGACTGAAGGTTCAAGAATATTCTTTACTTTGTTTTTAATTTAGAATAAATGAAACAAAAATAGGAGCTATAGACCAGAGTCATAAAACACAAGAAGGATTTCTCAAAAGTTTCAATCATGCATTCCCACAGATTTGATTGCAAACCTGTATGTAACATAGCTAGTATAAAATTTACACAATCTACAGGAAACCATTTTGTCAAACAGAGACATAAAACCAGAAATAATATTCCTTTGGTACCTTAGTATTCAAGAAAAGGAGTAAACACTGATGGAATTTTTACTTGGGTTTCATGAGATGAGTTTTTTCCCTGAAAACTGAGGAGGCCTTCCTTTCCAAGTTAGGCATTTTGAATACAAATATTTTTCCCTCTGCATAGTACTTTTCATTAGGACATAATATTGATATCTTATTTAATAACCTGCCCCAAATCCTCAGCCAACTCATCATCTTACCCACAATACTGTCTTTACTAACTTAATTTCAAGGTAATAATTAAAATAAGTCCAAATTCAAGACAGCTTTATACTCACAGAACCACAGAATAGTTGAGGTTGGAAGGGACCTGTGGAGGTCATCTTGTCCAACCCTAACAACTCTCGTCTGCCTACATCAACAAAAGATTAATTCATAGTAGCAAAAATGGCTTCGATAGCAACTGTATGGTTTACATAACTTCATTTGCTTTCCTTTTTAATAGTCTTAGCACATCTAAAGGGGCAGTATGACAATACACAGTTGTTGGTCCTGGAATGATGACAATGATAGAGTATCAACCTACTGCAGTCACGAGGCAAGACAACCAGTCTTTTTTTTTAAAAGTCCTGAAATGCGATAGTTAACATGAATTTTCACTCACACAGGACCAGCTTCATTCCTGCTACAGAGCACTGCTGTTTAGGGATTTGTTTGTTGCCTTTGCTGGATCAGATGCCTATCAGTGAGCTTATTGTAAAACTTACTCTCTATTTTTCTGGTTTATACAAAAGGCTACTGTGAAGCAAAAAGAACGAGAGAAGCAGTTCTAGGAGAAGGCATCTACACCACAGCATGAAACAGAGCCATAGACAATGCCATAGGTAACAGAATGTATATCCAAGCCAATAAATGCATACAAACAGTAAAGCACAAAAAAAAACTTTGTTACAAACCTACATTTAGTTTCACTCAGTTATGAAGTATATTCACAAAACTGCTTGAGAGATTTTTTTTTTAAAGTGAATTTTAGAGCACAAGTAACTACCATCTGCTCATTTACAATACCTCAACTCATACTCACTTTTAACACTTCATGATGACATAATCAGAACCCTTAAGCATCCAGATCTTTAGTGATACTACATACAGATTACAATTTTCCAACTAAAGCAAGATATTTGATCTCTTACTTACTAATCCTGAAGCTTGTTGTGCACTGGTTATTTAATGTTTAAAATAAAATTCAAAGTACTAGTGACTATTCTGCAATAATGTTCTCTCTTGTATTCCCTTATTCCCAACACTTATTTCCCTTAAACCCAATTTAAATATTGCTTGCCTGAAAATATCATTAGTTCAGTGTAGATGTGAATCCAGTAGGTAATTCATATTAACACAGTATTAAGTTTATAACTTAAGCTAGCAAACCCAATGAAATTCAGAAATATGATGGCCCATCTGTTACTGAAGTTCTATATTGCTGTAGGATATTTCTAATGTTTACACAGCAAGGTATGAGTAAATCATGTTATATATAAAGCTTTCCACTTATGTCTGTTTTACTTATATTTTTTTCAGTACTGATCTTGATATGGTGGTGTACAGATGGACTTACGAACTGTAGTAATTGTCTGCATATCCACTGTAGAATGAAAATATTACAGTAGTTTACCTTAGAATTTCAGAAATTGCTATTAAATAATGTACCTCTCTCCTCCTCCTGGATTTTTCAGGTTAACAGTATAATCTTGTCTAGTTTGCCCAAACTATCTGTAAATTATTAACCTAATAGATTTGTTACTATTTCTCTGAAGCAACTCCCAAATCACAGTATTGGGCACTCCTTAGACTTAAAATTTTCTTTTTTTCCTCCAAGGTAAATTTGGTTCTATTCATAATTCTTTCTACTATTATATACATTTCCCCCTTAACTATTCTTTTAATTCCTTCACTGTAGGCTGATTGCTACGATTATTATTATTGTTATTAGTGTAGCATCCAAGATCTTCCATCATCAAAGAGGACATTAACTTTCTGGAAGCAGTGCAAGCATTACAAAAAGACAATGATTCTTGTCGTTAAGGCACTGTGTACAAGTATTTAACAATGTAGGACTATAGTTCTCTTTGAAGCATCCTTTAGTACACTATATCCCTCAGCAAGATGCTCTTTATCATACCCTTCATGGATTCTACAATGTTTCGTTTATGTTGCCACACTCAGATATAAAATACTTTTAAATCACATACCAATTCGGTCTGTATTTAAGTCACATCAAGTGTGGCGTTATTGTATTGCATGTGTGGAGACTGGCACACAAGAAATTCAGAGACTGTTACTGGAGATAAGGATGTGGTCAGTCACAGTTACAGAAGGAACATGTTCCCCTTGTAGGAACATGTCCCCCTTGTAACTTTTGAAAGCACTGGGGCATTCAAAAACGCAATACAGACTGGATGCAGAAATACTTCAGCTGTGCCTCTTCCCATCACAGTCTCTCCAAACAAGAAAATCACATGCACTCCTCTTGAAAAGACACATTGGAGGCCATACTCTGACCAATAAAGTATTGCATTCATATGCTATTGCCTGGTGTTCTTGATCCCAACTGACTAAGTGTTCTCAATTTATTCTGACCTCCCATACGTCTGATGTTTGTTACAGTAAAACATTAGGTATTTTAACAAGCTTAATGTGAATATTCAGAAAAGCTAAAATGGTATAAGAAAAGTGAGGTTTTTTCTGGTTTTTTTCCAAGCACTTGTATGGTTTTGAAAAGAAAAATTTTCTCTCGATCAACATTTTTCAAGTTTAGTATTATATTACTGCTGCATTTCAGGCCTTTAAAATACTTTTCTTAAGTAATATTGGAATAAGTTACTTTATTAGCAAGCTTTTAGTGTAGACAGTTAACATTTCTATAAAATAAAGGATTATAAGCCAACAGTGTAAACAACTAGTGAAGCATATTATTACAGCTACCCTATCTGAAATGATTACTTCAATTTTACTGTAGAGAAGTAAGACAACAAAAGGGGAGAAGGAAGCCATTTCTTGTTAAAACCTGAAGCACGGCTTTCAGGACTGCTGTTTGGATAACTGGAGTTAGGTGTGGACCCAGGAAATGGGAAGAGTTATTTTGATATAATGAATCAAAACCAATTTGTCTTGACTTTTCCCATGGTCTCCCAAAGAACAGGGTGAGTTGAGGGAATAGACAAAGACGTAGGTTGAAAAAAAAAAAAAAAACAGTAAAAAAAAAGACAGAGAAGGGAAAACCTTCAACACTCTTTAACATTATAAATATCAAAAAGAAGCAAACATATTGTCCAGTAACAACCTGCATGTGCAGATAAATATTTTTACATTTTTCAGCATACAAGTCTATCAGCACTTAAGCCAGTCACAAATCAAAGTGGAATGGTACATGTTCAAACCCAGCTCACCCTCCTCCTTCTCAAGCACATCACATAAAGGCTGACGAGCAGGAGGCATTCTAGTAATTTCAGGACTTTAATGCAATCACATTTTTTGACCGTGCCTACACGTGTCTGCAAAAATAACTTGATATACTGATACCCTTAAAAATTATTACTCTCAATACATTAACACTCTCTGCCACTTTATTAACCATTTTTTTGCTCCATTTCTAAAGAGCAAAAAAAGCCAACTGATATTTTTTTTACTCTAAAATTCTGGGTCTTTCTGGCCTTCCTCGGTAAAGGAAACTTTGCCTATTGTTGCAACTGGTCAGCCCTCATCAGTCATTTACTATTTTATTTGCCACAAGGTATAACAAGATTTTGCTTTCATGGCATGGCTCCTCCCTGACGAGCAGACCAATTCTTTGCTTCCTCTTCCATGCTACTCCTTCAAGAAAAATGACACCTTGTAGAAGTGCAGCAATTTAAAATTAAATTAATCTCTCCTTAAAACTTTTATTTTTTTGTAAAAACTGAAAGGTAAAATTTCAAAATTAACAGCTTTTCCTGAGAATATTTCCATTACAAATACATAAATAGTCAATTTTCTGAACAACACCATCAGCAAAGAAGTACCATTCTCACAGGATGAGAGATAAAGCTTTTTATGTGCAGGTGTACAAAGTGAATAGTGTTTCATAAACATATTAAGCAGATCCAGATCTTGTGGTTTTCCTCTATCAAGAAACAGGCAAAATGCATTGGAATCAGTGAGGACCAGGAAGATGCTTAGGATATTACAGACTACTAATGAGTGTGTCAAAGTCCAAGATCAATGTAATAGACTTAAGGGCAGTGAACTGCTAGTAAAAATCAATACAATCTACTCCACAAAAATCAGAAAAAGTAAAAGGAAGGAAGGTGTGAGACAGAGAAGCTAAGGAAAAGAGGCAGATATGAGCATGATAGAAAGCTGTTTCTCCCAACTTTAGAAGAGGAAAGAGTGATATGTAGTGCTTAGAGAGACACATATGCAACACTATTAGGTTTTACAAGTCAATCGAAATATTCCTGTTTAAATTTCCATCTTTGATGCAGACATCCAATCAATGGGAGAAAAAGAATAACTACAATGACATCTTTTCCTTCTTTGTGACGATGTCTTAAACTATATTCTGTGTTTCAAAGTTGAAAACAGCCCTTGACTAGGTGCAAGAGGATCCTTGAAAGAGCTTGAAAGAGGAAGTTATACAGATATTAGTATGTCATATTTCATGAAGTCTGTACTTAGCATAACACAGTATTAATGATAGTATTATAGTTGCTTTTGCCCCTATGGCAAACCAGTATCTGTATCTGCACATTTTTAAAAAAAGGTAGAGTAGGTGATCTTACCATTTTTAGCATCCATCAATCTCAGAGATAAAAATTAAATTTTTTTTATCTTATATATAAGCACTACATTTTTATTATGCAATAAATTCAGTGTATTATGTAAAACTGCTGTAAACGGTCTGGGGAATTTCAAAGGTGTAATTTCTTGAGGCAACCTTCAAAATCCTTATCATAACAGTCAAAAACTCTAGTAGATATATTTAATGGCAGAAAACAGACAACAATGTACTACTGCTAGCATGCTGTTCATTCTACTCACTATCCAAATTTCAGCACCATCTTGAATCACTCCACATATTTTAAGTAAGTTTACTTGAAGTTTACTTAAGTTCACATTTGGGCAATACAGGATAAGCATTCGTCCTTCAACATCTGCATCTGCAGGTATGATGGGATCAACTAAAACCACAGTATTCAGAGGTATCCCACTTATGTGAGCATTTACAAGAGGAAAAATAAACCAGCTTGCTAGTGCTGAAATGAGCCAGACCTCCAGAACAACCTGGCGTTACAAGCCTCTACTTGAATTTAGACCCTGTATGAGTATGATATATATCTTGATGATCCATGAGTCTGCACAGTATAGGAATATAGTGTCCTGTTAATGTGCTGACCCACATCAGATGGTGAGCACAGGCAGATGTACGTGTACCATCAACACATTAGTACTACTTATGAAGTCCATCTGTCCAAACAGAGTTGTTTCAGGAAAATGTCCATATTTTACAGCTGTTCCAAACAGCAGAACAGTTACTGCTTTGCAGATATCCGTGACCATGAGGCTGATGCCAAACTGATTGTCAACGTATCTGTAGTATGCTGGCCAGTTTCCATGAAACAAGAGCAACAGATTCTAAAACATTATTGTCTATCTCATCTTGATGTTCTATGATTTCAGTCATAAATCAAGGCCTTTGTACAGCTGCAAAAATGGGGCTTTCTCCTTGTGACGTTTGTGAGTCTACAGCTTGCTATCCTATATTACCATCACAGTACTGTCACAAGATTTTCATTTTGTGGGACTAGTCCAGAAGTAGCAGTCTATGAAAATGGATAATCAGCCTGATCCGTTCCGTTTCCCCCCATGGTACCATTCTGTTGATGCTATTTTGGTGGGTTTATGTCGAGAGCTGCGAAACTCTGCCTTTGTCATTTCCCAGACAATAGACTGATTTTGCAATAGCTACCTTCAACTTACAATAGTAACTCTTTTCAGAAATAATTTCGATTATTATTCACTATCCCATTCTTTAGTAACTCCACTAGCAGCCTTTTCTATCCACTTCAAACCCTAAATAAAAGACAGGAAATGATATAGAGAAGACTGGTGCATCAGTTGCCAATTAAGCTGACAATCTTGGTCATGAAAGGTTGTCAAAGAAGGATACTGAACTGAGAAGCTTGTGCTAAAATACCCAGTGCTCCACATGAAGATGGTCTGCTCCTTAGCAACTGTTCCTTGCTTAAGAGTTGAAAACCACAGTTAGAAAATTGGCACCTAATACAGTACAATGTGTTAGGAAAAGAAGAGTCCTTGAAGATCACAAAGGAAACTAACCATTAGTGCCTGGAATGTGAAATCTCTCTGACAGACTTATAACATGGGCTGTTGATGAATTTGTGTCTGCACTGCTTTGATTAGTAGGGACTAGCTATGAATGCCAGTGATTAGAGCTCGCTGTGCTCACTCTGAATGTGCAAGATTTGAGTCAGAGTCAATCCAACTCACACCTTAATTTGTCTGTCTAGAGAAGAAGATTGATTTGCATCAGGTTCAAACCAGAGAGCAAGCTAATGGAAGTGTGTAAAGAATGGATTTTGAACTCAAGTACAGCCACGTGTCTGGAGCTAGCTGAAAAATATAAGGAGGCAAAATTTATAAAGCTACAATATTATTATGTCAAAAATCAGATGAACAGGCAAGAGATGCAACAGGTGGTGGACAACAACATAAAGTATAAAACATGACATGAAGCTATATTAAAAATTGAAAAATATAAATCTATATGTTCTTATTGCTTGTATTTACAATGATCAGAACAATCTTACCAAATCATCACAAGCCAGTTAATCTTATGGTGACACAGGCACATATTCTTTTAATGAGATGACATGCAACTCCATGACTTAAAGGAAAACATTTCTATGATGGCCATTGATCAGAATACCAAGTCTAACAACACTGACCTGGTCCTGTTTGAAAGGGTATGAAAAGAATAGCCACCCTTCATGGGATTCTACTGTGTCTGCTGGCATACTGTACACTGCATATGCACAAGATCCAAGTTGATGATGTCTCTAGGACACTCTAAATGTCATTAACTAGAAGATAATGGTATTTATCCATTGAGATATACAGTGGGCTAACACAATCCTAAAGAATACATTCATTCTTTTCCCCAAAATAGGTATCTTTGCTGCAGTCCATATCTGCCCTCTGCAACATTTTTACTGCAAAATCCAGGCAAATGTGTTTATGTTTGTGTTCAAAACAAGCTATAATTAGTCTACTACACCACTTTCAGTTGCTGCAACAGGCCTCTGGTTTAGCTAGAAAAGAAACAGTATTAATAACACGATCATAGATTTGCAAACACTCACCATGCTACAGTTGCTATTTGCTGAAATGCACTTCTTGTCATCACACCACTGGCACCCGTTTGTATTGGCAGTACAGCTCGCACAGTCCGCGTATCGGTAACATCTGTCATCCGCAGCAGCTGTAATACAAAGGAAAGTCAGAAAGAAACATCACACAGAAGGAAAATAACACCACATTTTAAATACTCGCTTAGAGCATTTTCTGTTACATCTTTCATTTGAACTCTACCCATTCATAAATGTTTAAGTTCCTGTAGGAAATTAATTCTATTCAGTTAATAAGATTTACTCCTTTAAAAATTCCTTTAGTAACAACTGTATTTGAAGGTTCATAAGTCTCATATCAACTAAAGGAATATTCACTGATTTGCAGCATTCAAGCTCTCTTAGCACAGTACATAAAAGTATCACAAAGTTTCTTAAACCATTAATTCTCCAGTCCTTTAGTTTAACACAGAAGAAAGATTTTCTTCAGATGCAGGTTTCTTGCTATGCAAGACAGTAATGGTAGAAGTAGTAAATAAAAAAAAATAAGAATTATATTAGAAACACAAAAGCATATGAAGGCTTTTATATACTTATATATACACATATGTACGTGTGTGTGTATACACATATATCCTGAAACAGAAGGTGAAGAGGAAAACTAACTCAGTTACAACATTTCAAAGCTCATCCTTTTAGAAATGCTTCAAGCAGACTGAGCCAAAACCAATCTAAAGTAATTTTATGCTTTAGCTCCCCAGTGAAGTAAATTCTTCTCTTTGAATCCTCTTATGTCTTGTATTCCTTAGCATCTTAAACTTGTTCTCTTTTACACCTACTTCATTGTATTTAAAATAAAAAAAAAAAAATCCAGAACTATTTTAAAAATTATTCCATAAATCTTTTGCACTGGATATTCCCAGAGGAACAGTCTTTGCAGTCGAACCACTAGTTCCATTTTGTTGTTTTTGAGGGGACATTTGGGGTTTTTTCTCCCCCTATCTCCTACATCAAATTGCAAATCTGACACTGTAAGACTAAAAATCACTTACCTGTTTTCTTAGGACATTTTGCTCTAAGGATGTTATTAGCATGTCCAGATTCCCAGGATTCACAATGCTTCTTGTTCCACAGACACCTTATCCCTGGACGAGCATTTTTACACAACTCTTCATCTCTGAATGCTTCACAGTTAGGAGGCTTGTACACAAGGACGTCATTCAAAAGAACACTCGAAAACCCCCCAAATATATACATGGACCTATTATAAGGAAATGGCAAGAAAATATAACTGTTATTGTAGCTATAGATAACATATTTTTGATTTCTTATCTGTCTTGATATACAATCAACAAAGTAATATCATAAAAGGCATTCTTCATCTCTCTCTAATAAAGACTCTGACAGTCATTCTATTATAAAGATTGATAAGTTTTTCAATGTAGTTCTCCATGGAAGTTTAAACTAACCAAAAAATTACTCAAAGTGCATTGTGCTGTACGTATTAGTGAGTGACATACCAAATGTCTGGAAAGAAGAGCTATGGAGGAAACTAGTCATTTCTGGAGTTAGATAATGAGAACAAAGTGTGAAATAAAGGTTTGTGAGAAATGAGAACATTTTTCTTCAAGAAGATTTCAAAGACAGCCAGTAATAATTGGCAGATGAATATTTTTCTGGTAACATTTCTGGTGCAGTAGCTGCTGACATCAGAACCAGAAGACTAGACATGAGATCTTATGTTCTCATTTAAAATTAAC
This sequence comes from Tyto alba, assembly GCF_018691265.1. Classification (NCBI taxonomy): domain Eukaryota; kingdom Metazoa; phylum Chordata; class Aves; order Strigiformes; family Tytonidae; genus Tyto; species Tyto alba. Next base: position 9,223,761 of record NW_024881261.1, read on the forward strand.
AGTCTCAGGTAAAAGAAAATAAAAAAGAGCTTGTATATATGTTGCATTGCATACTCTTAAAACAGAATTAATCAAATAATCATACAGTTACCAATAGCAGAAACCTTTGGAGATTATCTTGTATTATATGTTTTTGTACATAAAGCCTACTAAACATATCGTTAAGTTCAAAAAAAAAAAAAAAAGGCATTTTCACCTTAAATCTAATGCATTGAAATTGACAGTTCTCAAAGTATCAGACATACCTTAGATGTCTTAAAACAACACAAATCAAAATGAACTCATTAATTCTAAGCAATTTTCTCTTAATGAATCTATTCACTGATTAATGTCAAGTGCTCTGTGTCCAGAGTTACAACGTACTGCTATTTTTGTTAAAATCAGTTTTAAATTCTCATCTGTCGTACTTATCACTACTTATTTGTAGTACTTATCACCTCCATTATTTCTGACCTATACAATATCCAGATGTAGAAGACCTGTAAGTTGCCCAGATATACTTAAATACTGAGTTTATTACCATGATGAATAATGTAGAAGAGGAATGATCAGTAGTACAATGATCTATAGTACTGCAGCTATCAGATCCTTATGCCATTTGGCAACCAGCAATAGTTAAACTGACAGAAACAAACGGTAGAAATGTTTTCAAACCCGACTACAGTTTTCTACAACTTTTCCACTAGAAAAACAGATGCTTGTCCTACAGTTCTATCTTTGGGGGCTGAGGTGGAGGAACCAGAGTTCAGCCACCAAATCCAGAAAATTCCAGATCCACTACATGTCCTGTTTCTAGATGATGAAGCTTTAGTGAGCACCTCTACTCAACATATGACATGGAAGCATGCTACATTTTCTAGAAGATAAGCAATATACTCAATATAGTCTAGATGCCAGCAGGCTCTTTTTCCTGCAAATGGCTAATGATGATAACTGTGTCACTATCATCAAGATCTTGCTTTTTCCAAGCAAATATTAGTCGTATGTTTTTGATTCTATGATTGTAGAACAATAAGGAATTACAGTATGCTGCAAAGAGAAAAAGATTTCTCCTGTGACATCTGAGTGAGGACTGTAGTTGGTACTGAACTTCAATTTCACTGTAGCGTACAGTGAAACACCTCCATACACAAAAGGTTCACATAAAATGCCTTTGAACAGATTCCACAGTATGTCAGATTGATGACTAGCTTTACTGATTACCTAAAAAAAGTAAAACCCCTGGATAAGCGCTACTTTTCATATTAATAAATTGCATCAGTTGTATGCCATTGACCAAACTTCACATTGGTATGATTTCTACCACATTTTTTCATTCAGAAAAACAGCCAGGAAAATTTAAAAGACACTTCATTTACCCATTACTGACAACAGCAGTGTGACCAAATCTGTTGACATCTCGATGCAGATTAGGTTTCGGTAAAATCTTCCATTCATCACAAGCTGAAAGACAAAACAAAAGTGTATGAAAACATAGATAAAATAACTCAAAGTTTTCAGCAAAATGTATGCAAAATGGATTTTATCAGACACTTTTGTATTTTAAGTATCAACTAACTTTATTGCCTATTTACTCTCCTTTCCCAAAGAGATCAAGTGCAGGTAACCCCCTGCAGGTAACCCCCTGCTATCTCCATTGTAAAAACAGACCATCTATACCTCATAACCTTCAAATGCTCTTAATATGTTTTCATCGTGTATTAGTCTCATGGACTCTGAAACAAAATTTGACTGACGTATTTAAAACCATTCTTAATAACCATTTCTAGGGGTTTTTTAAAGCTACTCTGCTTGTTGTGTCAGTATCTTCATGTCAAATTAACTATTCAAGCATACTTCTTTTAGTACTGCTGTGTGAACATTTGCAAATGTGGTTTTGGTGTGGTTTCATTCCCCTGTCGTAACTGGGGTTTTAGTTCTTTAGATCAATTAGTCCTTTCTTCATTATTTCCTACTTGAACTTTACTGATTAATTATTCAAATCCCACAGTAATAGAAATAGGGAGCACCTAGATTGAAACTTCAAGGAAATCCCTTTAAAACGGAGTAAAGAAAGTACTCTTCTACATAGCAGGCAAAGCATTTCTAGAATTTGTTATCATAACAGGATTTGGAGATAGGTAACGTAAACTTTCAGGAAAACTTTTCTATCAGACAGAGGATTAGAGTTTTCTTATTTAAAAATAAATAGTTCTGATATACACACAAAGTTGAAAAGGAGTTAAAAGGAGAGAGACCTCTCCAATTTAGTCCAAATAAAATTGTGGCTTTATTTTTATAGATACATGTATAAACACATACCTATATGTATATATTTTTTTAAGATCTTTAATAAATGTATTTTAATTTCAGATATTCTCAGTGAAAACTTAATTACATTTTGTCTTAACATTGTTTGAAACCAGAATAACAAGATGACACTTTTTCTTTTAAATCAAAGGCAAAGCTATCATTTTGGACACTAAGACACAAAAAAATCCCTATTTGCTCAGCATACTCTTCATAATATACAGAAGTGGATAGAGTACATGCCTGTAGAAGCTGCAGTCAAAGTTAGTGCTACAGAGAAGCAGAAAAGTTCTATAGAGACCATCAAAAAAGGTCACTGGCATACAGCACGACTATGCGGAACACACCTGAGCTCTAACTGTTTCCAGGGTCTTAACTCAATTATTACCTAGGCTGATTTTTACCTAATATTGCTGAATTTGCCTGTAGGATTTCAATGGCAGGAACATCTAAATAAAGTATATTTACTTAATTTTAAAATTTGGAATAATTTATGCAGTCACTAACAGAACACATACTTCAAGGTAGTCTGTTTAAGGTTAAAAAATAACTATTAAAAAAAAAAAAAAAGCCACACCCCTTCTCCCACTGTCCCCAGTCTAAAACAACAAAAATAGATATTACAAAATCCAAGAGGGACAAACTGTCCTCCAGGCTGGTGCCATACAGAGCCTAAGTCTCTCTAACTGCTGGCTACGCTGGACCTGTTCTCGTTGCCACTGTCAGAACAGTTCATCTCTGCTAGTGCTGCTGCTCCAGCGCTTCTAACACAGAAAATTATTCACAGCACTTCAACCAGTTAGCGTTCTGTTAGCATATCATGCTGACACAGCTCACACAAGGGTGGGCTTGGCACATGGCGGGGGGCAGGACAGCATCACTACAGGCAAAACCGCCATTAATATGTCACTAGGCCCTCACCAGAGTCACAGCCCAAGCCCAGAGAGTCAGACTGTGGCTTTGGTAGATCAGTTACACCTTTTTATAAATTTCAAACAAAAACTAAAAGCACATTATTACCAGAGCAACACAGATGGTCCAAATACCAATAATTTCAATGTCAGATAGTGAACTCTGATAGAACTTAGTAGTTTGAAGAAAAAGAAAGTATAGTAAGTTTAATTCACTTCTTATAGGGCCAGTACATCTCCAAAATCTTGCCTCCTTCCCAACTCCTACCTTCTGTCACTATTGTTGTTAATATTATAATATCATAACATTATGGTATTATTAATAACCTTTGTCTTTCACGATTGTTCTTTTTTTATTTTCTCTGCTTGAACAGAATGGTGAAAATACATACATGCCAGAGAGACGTCATTCCTGAAACAGTTTCAGCAGAAGAGATCATAGTACTAGGGCACCAATTAATTACTTATGATCACAAGTTTCAGATGAAGGTAAGAGAAATACTAAATATAGAAGTTGTGTATTCCCCATATCCTAGCATAACACTGGCATTTGATGCCTCCGTGTTGTTTGAATTATGTAAGAAATTCAGAATAAAAGCAATATTATTTATTTTAAATCGTGATCAATAATCATGAATTCAATTTAAATTTCAAGAAAATATTTCAATTTTAAAAGCTATAAAGAGCAAGTATTTTAATGCTACAACTGGTCAGCAAAATCTTGTTGTTATACTATAAAATTAAGTTCTTGCTGCTGTAAGTCACTGTATGTTAACAGAAACACCATGTCTGAGCTCATAAAACTTTGATGGCAAAAAAAATGATTTTAAAAACACATACTAAATTTTCATCTGGTCTTGGAAAGTGTTGCACTTTATTTTTTGTATTTTTACAAACATATACAAATATATAGTCTTTCTTGTACGTAGAAATTTATTTAAGAAAAAGTAGGATTTAATGCCAAAGGAAAACCATAAAACCATAATAAAGGCCAGTTTTGAGATAAGAAACCCTTGAGGGCTGGAGATACAATAATTCCTTTCTTACCAATGGTATTTGTCAAACTGGCAGGTCTTTTCAATAGACTACAAGGGAAAAAGGGGGTGGGAAGCACATTACAAATAGCCTTCCCTCTTATCTCCTCCTAGCCTTCTCAATGACTACTGAACACAGCATTGTGCAAGGATAATACTTTCACTCAGCTTTAAATTCCTGATCTGAGTTTCTCTGTACAGATTGGTTAATACAAAGTACAGGTAGTTAATCAACTGATTTGAGATGGTTTTTGGTAAATAATTAAATAGAATTCCTCCTTGCCATTCATTTTCAAACCTCTTTTGAACATTTCAAGGTACCCAAATTTCCAGACTTATTTTAGAGTTCCAAGAAGAAGAAAGTGACAAACAGCAAAGGCAAAAAGAGTTTCAACACTGTTTATCGCTATTCTAGCCTTTGTGCATTGTATTTGTTGTATTAAGTCTAATAAGGATGGTAAGCTCTATGGAGCAAAGAATAAAATGCTTGCCTCAGTAAAATGTCATGCACTCAAGGTATTGTACAGATTGTAAGTGGAAGATACGGTATTGGTTGTATTTAACATTGTCTCTCTATGGATCCTGGTATAATATATAGCACATGAAAGTGTATACTTCCTTTAAGCAAGACAGTTACTAAGCAGATGAAGAAGTGATACTATTCATTCCAAACTGATTAGCAGAATTTTTAGTCCCTGAAAAGTACAAGGAGGAAAACGGGGGCTTTTCTTCGTACTAGTAACGCTTCAATGTCAAGAACTAGTCCTACCACTTCTTATCATTACAAGAAAAAGATTCAGACTCCTTCCTAGTGTAGATTTGTCCTGGTTTGGGCTGGAATAGAGTTAATGTTCCTTTTTGGTAACTAGAATAGTGCTGTGTTTTAGATTCAGCATTGGCTTTGGTATGAGAAGAATGCTGATAGCACACTGATGTTTTCAGCTGCTGCGGAGACTTCAAGGACTCTCCGACTCCCCACGTCCTGCCCATGCGCAAGGGCACAGGGAGCAGGGAGGGAGCACGGCCAGAGCACCAGACCCAAACTGGCCAATGAAATATTCCATATTATGTAACGTCATGCTCACTATATAGAGGAGGGGGGGTCGGGAAGGTGGGGCGCTCTCTCTCACTTCCGGAATTGTGATTGTGGGATCTTGGTATTTTCGGGATCGCTAGCCAGGAACGGGCTGGGTATTGGTCGGCAGGTGGTGAGCAATTGCATTGTGCATTGCTTGTTTATATTTTCTATTGCTGTCATTGTTTTCATTTTATTACCATTATAAAACTGTTTCTATCTCAACCTGCGAGTCTCCCTTTACCCCTCCAATTCCCACTCCCATTGCCAGGTTTGGGGGGGGAGGATGGGTGAGTGGCTTGTGGGGTGGTTGGCTGCTGACCAGGCTCAAACCACAACAGAATTAAAGGTTACCAGGTGAATACAGAAGTGCCTCAGAGAATGAATTTACCAGCCACACAACTTACATGAGGAAACATGCCACAGAAACGCACAAGAATTGAGGTGATCCAGCTGATGCTGGCAGAGAAAAACCCCAGTTGAACTCTGCACGGGGTAGTGCACTCACACTCCAAGGTCTCACACTCCAACAGGACAGGCCTCAACACCATATATTTTGTCCTGTCAAGTGTGTATCCTTGTCATCTACATCCTACTACCACTATTGCATTATTGGTATCAGAGAGGATGACCATAGACTTTTCTAGAGAAGTTCTCAATGTTGCAACAGTAAGAAAAATTTCACAGAGCTTGAACTCAGATAGGAATCTAGGCTGTCTACAAGGGACATCAAGACACAAAAGAGTCCCTGAGAATTCACTTGGGACCATTAAGTCTCCATTGCTGAGATCACGAAAAATACAATCAGGTATATTAATATATATAATAGGTATATAATATGCATATAATTATATATACATATACTATGTATAGGTATATAATAAGTATATAATGCAGTAAGGCAAGAGGATTATGTTATACTATACAGTATGTATTATACTAGTATATATATATACACTAGTATAGTGTATGTTATAGTATAATGTATTCATACATTACTAGAATGTTTCCCGGTATGATTTTATAGAAAAGTAACAACCACTTTTCTAATAAACATTGTCACATCAGTAAAATAAGCTAATGCAGATTTGCTTTAAAACAGTTAACTAAGATCAGATTTACCAAAACATGACTGAAGGAAAAATCGGGAAAATACAGCATCCTAGTTCATCCTGTTAGTCCTGCAAGTCTTTTTACAAGTGACTTTTGCTCTTCAGATATACAGTTGATCATATCATTAAAAACCTGTTTAGGAGTGGATGGCTGTATAAAGTTTGGATTTATCATTCATGTCTGACTTTGAACAATGTATTGCTTAAACATTAGGGCAGAACTGGAGCAGAAGCAAGTAAACACAGCTCCATTAAATTCATGTCTGACTTTAATAAAGCAGTTTCAAAAATTATACAAGTTGAGCATCCAACTATCTCCAGTTCAAATTTTGATTTATGAAAATCTAAGAGAACAGCATATCTACACGCTGTTTTAAAGTTGATCACTCTCCCCTTTTTCATCTGATTTATTTAATGTATTATGGGCGTATCAATTATTTTCAACAACTAAAAAGACTATGAGAATGACCCTGAAAATACTGACAACTCCAATATCTACAAAATTTTGTAAAGAATATAAGAGAAAATCAAGGAACTGAAATATTCCCTTTGCAGAAAATACTACAGAAACTCAGATGAAAAACTGTAAGGATTGAACAGAAGAGAAGCTTATTTACACCTCATCATTTTCCTCTCCATCCCAACCCCCACCCCACAACACCCAATACTGCACTCAAGGCTGAACAGAAGCACCATGCCCACTCAGAACTTGCAGGTGGAACTGCCTCAAAGTGATACTCTCACTGTTCCCTTTAAAAAACGGACAGTGTTCATACTTCTGAAATACAATAAAAGGAAAAATACTTATTTTATATAGTTTAATATTAGTTAGAGTAATGATCCAAGGATACAGGAGAAACAGGTTCATTTCCTACTCAATGGGATTTAAACCTACAGCTTTCATCTCCAAGGAAAGTGCCCTAACTGTTCAAGCTAGGCAACTCTTCCCTACTCCAAATTAATGCTGTTCCACTGAACAGAAAAAATAATTTAAACATGAATATTGTTAGAAATCAGGAGCAAAAGTTGTTCGGTCAGTCTCTAAAAAAAAGGGGCCACCAGTGTTGCATACTATACTTCTGCGACCACGTTTGTGTTTCTGCATTGGCAGGTTAGTTTAGTAACAACTTCTGACCACATTTGGAGCTATGCTTTAAGAAAAAGTATATGAAACTACCTACTTTATGCTCATATTCTAATTTCTCAATTTTAAAGTATTTAAATTGATTTGAAGTGCCAATGTACTGATTCTACTCAATCACACTCTGCAACACCTGCAGTGCAGCCTTATGTACTACATAGAGTCCAATGTCAGATTATGCTTGTATGTTCTCTTCACGTGGTTCCAATAACTACTCAGTTAGCTTTACTCTAGGAAAAGAAGAAATGTTGGTTCGCAAATTATGGACACACATTATACTTCTATCTGGTTTTCTTTATTTTTTTTTTTTTTGGTGACTCTGGAAAACTAAGCACCATAAACAACTAAAACACCATGAAAGTTAGTTTCCTGGTTTCAACTGGAATAGAGTTCATTTTCTTCCTAATCTTCTTCCCTTCTTTTTGGATCTAGTGTGAAAATAATGTTGATAACACACTGATGGTTTAGTTGTTGCTAAGTAATGCTTATCCTAAATCAAGGATTTTTCAGTTTCCATGCTCTGCCAGCAAGGAGGTGCACAAGAAGCTGGGAGGGAGCACAGTCAGGACAGCTGACCTGAACTAGACAAAGTGATATTCCATAGTTTGTCATGCTCGGTACAGAAACTGGGGGGAGTTGGCCAGGAGGTGTGGGACACTGCTCAGGGACTGTCTGGGCACTGATAACCGGTGGATGCATTGTACATCACTTGTTAGTTTTTTTTTCCTCTAGTTCTATTTATCTTTCTTTTTCTTTTAACTCTTTCAATTGCAATTATCATTACTGTTATTGTGGTTTAGTTTACTTACTAAACTGTCCTTATCTCAACCCATGAATTTTAAATTTTTTTTTTTTTTTTTTTTTTTTTTTTTCAAAACTCATCCCCATTTCATTTGGCGAGGAGGAGTGAGCGAGCAACTGTATGGTGCTTAGTTGCTGGTCAAGGTTAAACCATGACAGTTAGGTACAAAAAAACAAACTTATTCTACAATTCATTCCACACTGAATAAATAATTTTTCTTTATTCATATAATAAAAATATCCTTACTCTCAGGAAAACATAAAGGCAGGTATGTTTGAAACAGCATGAATTGAATTTAAAGCAGAGTCTATACTTAGCAGTGACTCCCTAAGCAATATTAAAAAACAAAACAAAAAAAAAGCCTCCACAAAAAAAACCTCCTTGAGCTTTACTATTAAATAGAGCAATTAGTGCATTATATTATTATGGTTTTGCTCTTCTAATAGCGAAATGATATGGAGGTAATTGCTACTACAGACTGCACCAGAACTATGTTTATGACTTAAGTGCTCAGGAACACATAAAAGTTAATCTATCACAGACGCTGCTTTACATTTTCTTTGCAGTAACACATTGATAATCCATTTGTAACTCCAGAAGGAGAATTGTAAAAATAGATGGGTTTGTACTGGGGGTAGGAAAAAAAAAAAAAAAAAAATCTGTACAGACATTAAAATTTACTTATTTTGTTGACGACAAAGACTAGAGTTGAAACAACTTACTATACAAACAAACAATTTATGAATAAACAATTCATTTTATTACAAAATACAAGCAGTATGTTTGATTACAAGTGAAACTGAAGTCAATCTCATGAGATAATCTTAAAAATTTTTTCCAAACAGGATTAAGTTTTTAAGCTTTGTTTGAATATTCTAGAAGACACTTCATATTTCACATGCAATATTGTCTTTTGGAAGCAATTTAACTTGCATATTATTTAACCCATAACAAAAAATTGAAATCCAGACAGTAACAAGATTTACAGAAGAAATATTGCAGAGTATATTATCTTAAATGTATGTGTTATTGCACTTCTCTCATAGATGCAGACAAAGCTGAAATACAGTTACCACTAGAAGAGAGCATGGAAGCAGATGTCATATGCCAAAGACTTGAGTTTTTGGCTTTTATAGAGGTTCCCTGTCGGTCATTCTCTGTATATTTCTAGGGTATGCAGATACCTTAGCAACTGGCATACGTGAAATAAAAGGACAAAGACTGAATACTTCATACACTCAAACTACAGAAACTGCCTTAGGCATACAGAAATATATTTACTAACATTACCATTTGGTCAGGAACTAAAATAAACATCTCTACTCTTAGAAAAAGCCTTTTTTTTTATTTTTCTTTTTTAAATAGTACTCTCAGTAGTTAGAATCTCTGTTTTAAATTATGATTCTGTGTGTTCAATTAATCTATTTTTACCTGCAAATTTTGCATCTGAATACTCATAAAATATAATCTAAATTACATTCCTAAGATCTGAATCAAATAGAAAAGCAAGGGTTTTAAGCACAGGAGGGCTCCTGTATCAGAATTTTACAACTTAAAAAAACAAAAAAACCACAAAAAGTCTTATCAATACCAAACCCATACTAAAGTTTTAGAGTACCACTTTGAAATTCTTTTATCTGCAGTTGGGCTAGAAACAAGTTCTTCAAAATTCACACTGAATTTGTATATTTTTATATATATATATATATATGCATTTTATGCATTTGTATATGTACATACCGGTAGCTATGTATTTAACACATATGTATATAAATACATAGTGTGGTGTTTGGGTTTTTTATTTTTAAATGCTACTTCAGCAGGTTCCCCGGGGTGAAAATTGAGCTCACCTTCAGAAAATTAAAACCCATGTGGACACAGGCTTCCAACTACCCATCTACACATTTAGAGAGAGAGAGAAGCTTTCCAGTAATGCTAATGCATACAAATTATAAATCAGATTTATACAGAACATTTATCAACACTGTAACGTTAATTATAGGGCAGTGTAAGGAAGAAAGACACATGAGGTGTTTTTTAAACCTTCATACCAGACACAAAGAGTGGAGATAAAATTGAAGAAAAAGCTGTAATGCTGCACCCCTCTTTTCTTGCCAAGACTACAGAAGAGAACAGAGTAAGGTAGGATTCTTGTTCCAAATCTGGTTGCCAGACATAATGTTGTTCCCAAAAACTTGTTGGTGGTACAGTCCAGAAAATGGAGTGGGGCTGAACGTTCCCAGGGTAACTTCTGTTATACTTTAGGACAATACCACAGAGTTCCACATTCTATGGGAGGGTTTTCCATGATTGCTGAAATACCAGAAGGCCAATAACAGCAAGAAGAATCCACAATAGCTTTTAGCTCATTTTGATTACAATGGAGCCCATTTGATAGCTGATTCAAGTATGCTATTTTTGTTCAAATTCATATCAATGTATGTATAACACGTCCTCAAATTTCCTAACTTGTACCAAATAATCCTTAGCCATGTCAAAGAATGAGATGTCTTCATGAAGTAGTTTCGTTTTGTTTATAAATGTTTAAAAATTTAAGAACTACTATGCACAATGTTATTTGTTTCACCATTGATCCTTTCACAGAATTCAGCCCTGTTATTGAGATGTGTACCCAATTAGACAAACTTCTGCAAAACCGTAATACTTTGTTGGGAGCACGAGTTGGATTAGAACTTTGTATGGTAGACAGATGACCATGGTTTCTCTCTGAATTGTATGCTATTCCTTATACAATATATATGTTTAAATTAATCAAGTATTCAGAAAAAAAAACTCCCCAGCACACTAGCCTGGTCAAACCACTCTATCACTATGTAGGCAGAAAACACAATGTTGAACTTGTGGACAACAGTAATCAACTTGTGTGATTTTGTTCCTGAAGAAAAAAAAAAGCTGAACTAATGAACTAATGTCAAACTTAGTACCAAGCTGAAAACAAGCAAAACATCAATACAGACACATGTCATGGTTCCTCTCTAGTTCTATTACACATTTATTTAAACTAATCTCTGTGGGATCTAAGCACTTTGTACAATTTAATGTCAGTGGTGATTATCTACTTTCTTTCTACCGTGTCTCAGACTCCCAAAGGTGTGCAATTTTTATATATTACAAAGTAGTGCTAAGGAACTGGGGCCACTTGGAGTACAGGTCCTAATACAGTTTCTCAATTACACAGCAAAGACTGAAGAACAAGATATTATCTTATTTTGAAAGACAAATCCAAATTAATTACAAGTATGCAGACAGATTTTAAGACACACACATCCCAGTTTGTAATAACTGTCATTATTATGTACGATGACTACACACAAACTGTCCATTGCATATGTAACTCCCTGATTGCCAAAGAGCTGTCACGAAGCACAGATTTTCACAAGCAGTGCATATATATTTTTGCTATATACACCTATTCAAATTCATTTTCTGAATGAGAAAACTGCTACAAGTATATTTCAAAATTTTATAATGGAAGACCTAAATGAACATTGTAGGTTGAACTCTGACATTATATCCATAATAAGCAGGATCTCACCACTTGAGGCCCCTCTGTGTCTTTTTATATACTGAACAGGTAACTGGCACTCCAGTGTCCAGTAGATAAAGAAAAGCCATAACCAACATCAGTTAGAAAACTGCAGGTCAACCACAGCATCCAAAATTGAGCCCAGTGGCAGCCCTGTGCTCTTCTCTCAGCATAATGTAAGCAATAACAGCATGGGTGGGAAACACTTCACCTCTATGAGGAAAATCATTTGCGGATCTTTAAGGAGGTGCCAGAGCAACTTAGCAGCAACTTTGGTGGTAAAATATCAGAGGAGGACAAAAGCATACTAAAGGCCAGCTTTCTAAAGTTCATTTTATGCCTCAGACTCATCATATGTTAACTGTTATTTAAGAAAATACACCAAACAATATTAATTATGAAAATTAGGGCAGTATAATAGTATTTATAAGATATCCAGACCTCTGAGTCTTCAGCTTTAAAGAATATATTCAGATGCAGTAAGCATTTAAAATGACTGAATTGAGCTCTTGGCTCATGACACTTACATTTAACTGTCTAAAACTCACACACATAGACCAAGAGATCAATGACTGATTCCAGAAAATAAGAAAAAAAGAGCAACTCTGTCCTAAACTTGGTAAAATTAATTGCTCTCTGGAGATACTTATCTCCCTCTATTGACTAGAGGAGGAGTTTGGATTACCAGATTGTATTAGAAACCAACCTTCTAGATAGCTAAACTTAACTGAGATGAATCCCCCTAAATAGTTATTTCACATTAATATGAAAGCCAGTAAGCATTTTCATGGATAATAAAAAGATGAAGCAATCTATCCATAAGACTATGTCACATATAATAAGAGATATAATCAAAAGTACTCTATAGCCCAACTCGAACATAAATAGTATAGGCTCTATCTCCAGGATTCAGCTTGTTTCCAGACAGCACCCATTTTTTAAAGACAGAGCATAGCACTCCATCACTTAGAAAGTATCTAGGAAACATGATACTGATAGCAACATATAATTTTTTTCCTCCAAGCTTTGTTCAAAAACTCATGATACAAAGTAAAGGCAGTTCTGAAATATACCAAATTCCGTAAGTATTTAATTTCTAGTAAAATAAGTATTTACTGTTTTCTGAAAAAGTATGTCTTTACCTAATGTGTGTTGGGAAACTGTTTTTAATTTGGTGAAATGAATAATACAGAAGATTAAGTCTGAATCAAATCAATCTTCATAAATTTTTTTTTTCTAAAGAGTAATTACTACATCCATTTCTTTTGTACTTCACCAGTTTGATAACATGGAGAGTGTGACTTGCAATAAAATATTAATATCATATTAAATATTGTAATCAACCAGAAAAAATATTTTTCCACCTTAAAATATAAAAATTAAAAAAAAAAAAAAAGCATACAACATTTTCACGAAGTAGGGTAAAAAAAAAACTCCTGCTGCATCAAAGTCAGAATGTTACACTTATTCAGATCCTGGGACTCATACTATTGATTCCCAAGTGCACATTCTACAAATAAATGTAGACCAATCAGTAATATTATCCTCTAAAATGAGGAGGCATCTCTGTTTCATTAAAAATTAAAACCAGATGTAAACTGAAGTGAGAACAAAATCAATAGCCCACACCATCAGATGCCCATAAGAAGCTACAGAATATGTAATACAGGGATACAGTCCAAAAATTCAACTGTTTTAAATAGGCATTTTTCACACAATCGATGAGACTGGCAGGATAAAAATACATATATGTAATTTACTGATTATTTTTCGTATGAAAGCAAACATCTTGCATTGATATCTATACAAAAAGCCATGAAGATCCATCAACTAGTCCTATAAAAAGGATCATGTCTCATCCTTTTCTACTACTGTAATCAGCTGATAAACACTTGCCAAAAACAGGTCCAGACACTATCCACAGGCTATTCTCAATAGGATCATGCACAAGTCCATTTCCTAGACTGCTCTGACACATTTCCCAATTTTTAATGCCTGGGACAAGTGGCTGTGTTTTTTGGCCCCAATACAACCTGTGGGTTTATATTTGCAGGCTATGCATAAAATATGGATGTGAACATTAAGGAAAGGAAAAACTATTTATGATAAGAACAGCAGTGGCAATAAACAAGACAGGAAACAGATTATGGACTCATTAAATTCCCTTAGATTTACAGCCTCCACAAATCTATAGGGAGTCTTTTCCTTAACTGCACAGCTCAAGTTGTTCGAACCATTCTACAGACTGAAAGCTTACACACACCTAGTCTTACCTCAAAACTGTCTTTTACCTTAAAGAGTTTTCCTCCAAAGTGTATTCTTCTATATTTATAAACAACAATCTCCTCTTCTCTCAACCACTCTCTTGCGAAATTAAAGTTACCACATCATTTAATTATCTCCTAAAGGCTTCTCATGCTTCAGCTGGCCTTAATATCATGGGCAATGCAAAGCCTTATTTGAGGTTGTCTTTCTTAAATGTGTGTTGTTCTCATTAGGCCCCTTCTCCAGCCCCATGCCACTCCTGACTCAGACACACAAGCCACTGTCATTTCCTTGAGTTTGTAGGAGAAAATTCTTATTGTTTCCTAAGTGTATGACTTGCGCCTTGTTCCATTAAACATTATCTCAAATCAACTCTAATTTCCAATCATCTCATTCTCTCTGAATGACAGTCCAGGTTGCTCCCATCCAATTGTCAGCGAAGTTTTGTGGGGTTCTTTTGTTACTATTCACTTCTACTTTTGAACTCTGATAACTGGGAATGAACTCTGTTTTTTGACATTTGTACTGCATACCAGCAGGCTTTGGTGCTCCACGGTAAATTTCTTTTTTTTCAGCACCATCATCCTAAACATCTTCTGTCCCATGAAACTAAGCATAAATAGCTTAACCATTTTCATTGCACTGTTGTCCACAGAAACACAGTTTATCCTTAACATAATGATGCAAAAGTATTCCATAGTCTATTATTGCCCAGATTCGTTTAATATAGTTAACCCATTAGTCTATATGAGGGAGTATCCCAGAATTTTCCTCCCACTCAGCAAGACTGCTCACACCGGACTGTGGGTGGAGTATTGCTCAATGTGAAACAGACATGTCTCAAGTCAGTTATCCTGATCAAGTAATGTACTGCAGTCTCAAAGGCAGAAATCTTTGAATTAATATTCTGGTCTGAAATGCATAGGAAGAAACAGGAGGGGGGAGGGCAACTTGTCAGAGGAACATATCCAGCAAAACCCATGCTATCAGCCCCAACCTGTGTCCATATCGCTACCACCAGCTACCTACCACCACCAGTCCCCCAAGAGGCTGTTCCTATAGACTGCTTCTTGCTGTGTGCACTTTCTGTTCCCAGGTCACTCTTCAGCTTGTGGCAGCTGAACCTTTCTTAAGTTTCCTGGGCATCACCACCTGACTACCCCTGCCTCCCTTAAATTCTCCACTCCCTGATTTTCAATTCAGGCTCATTGGGGTGCACTGAGCAATGCATTTTTCCAAACTCCACCAATTCCAAACCTTTTCAGGGACCTCTCAAGTGTTATTTGTGGGGAAATGTTGTGGTGTAGGCTTTTGGGGGGGTGAGGGAGGTAGGGGTTGGTTTGGTTTTGACTTGCCTTTTTTTTTTTTTTTTTTTTTTTTAATTCCATCATCATATTTTACTAGTACTATGTAGATATTCAGTATGAAAAATGAAAAATAAATCAACACTTGGAGCTAATAACCACTAAGGTTTGTGTTTAACACACTTTCATAACACCAAAATGCACCAACTCTTGCAATTAATTTAGCAACATATCCACTATTCATAAGGCAGTATTAGGCATACTTTTTAAAATTGATAATTTTAGCTATTATGCTTTGTCCCACAAACTAAATGTTTAAGACTATTATGGAACAAAAGCCTGTTTTTAATATTACAATATAATGTATAAATAACTTTAAAGATTTGAACCCAAACACCTTCAAGAATATCATTACCTGGACTTGAAAAAGCAACACTGTAGTATTTAAAACTCAAATGTGAAAAATACAACATGATACATACCTATATCATATGCAAGGAAGTCAGCAGAAAAACACTTTGCACCATTACTCAGGGAAGTATCATTATGAGTGTTTCCTCCGAAAATGAGCATAGCTCCATTGATTAAGACAGCTGAATGAAGGTATCTTGCAAAACCACTCTCTTTCAAAATGGTCCTACAAAATACAAGACTAAATTAATATATACTAACATGTGGAAAAACTATACATATATCAAGAAAATTTATAGGTGAAAACAACATAAAATACAAGGAAAAAAAGCTATTATTAAATATGAAATGCGATGGGCAGGGTAAATATTAAATGTGTTCAGATTATTTCTAAGACTACGAATTTTCTCGTGTTACAGCAAATATATTCAGCATACATGTAAAATGTCATTCTTTTTTCTAATTAACAAAACCAGTTTGTCAAATAAGGTATCTCAAATCATATGATATTTACATTCTTCATAAGTTTTTAATGATATGGTAGATTTTACTCTAAACTGAAAATACAGTCATATTATTAATTCTTATTCTTATATATTCTTAGTTATGTTGGGGTTTTGCTCAAAAAATGCAATAAAGAACTCTTTAGAAGGCTAAAGGAATCTTTAGACCATCGTAAGTATTGGAAAAGAAGAAACTTTTTATTATTATTATTAATTGAACACTCAGATCTGGAAAAGAAATGGTATAAGTCATTCTAGATATGATGAAAACCACCTGCAGTGCTTCATAAATATGTCCAGGCTGGCAAACTCAAACATAAACTACAGAATTTCAGTAAAAAAAAAAAAAAAAAAAAATCCCCCAAAAAAGTCTATTGTTTTGTGCCAGAGCAGTAACATGGGCCCAACATTAGCCAAAGCTATCAATACTGCAGTTTTAAAATGGCAGGTATGGCACTAGTTGAAAGAACAGAATACAAACTTCATTCACTCACAGCAAATAAATCTAAGGGAGAGAGTAACCATTTGTGGGCTTTACCATCTTGAATTAGTTAAGTAGACCAGCTGTAGACATGCTTGTGAAAAGCTGATTATATCACCAGTACAGAATATTATTTACATTCCCCTAATAACCTCTTACTTGTCTCAGTAATCTCACAGTTCTCAAGCTGAGACTCTCACTTTCCCTTGTGTCACTGCAGACTGCTCACATCTATAATTAAAAAGTTACTTATTTCCTATAACAAATATACTGACTTGAAAAAAAACTTTTTCTGATTGAGTAATATTGTCTCTTTAGAATCACTCTGACAACATTTATTCAATATTTTTACATCATCATAGGATTTGGGGGAGAGGTTTTAAAGTATATGTTATTGTTTTAACATAATGACGTAAGTATTTTTTAAGTGATAAGAGATCATATTTTTAAACAAGCTGAAAGGAAGACATTAAACCTAAATTCTCATTTCATCATTTAAATAGATTCTCCCATATTCCTAGAAAGTAACATCAAAGAAAATAGCAAAGACTAAATGAAAGTAAACGCGATTTTTTTTTTTTAATTGGTTAAAAATGTGATAATTCCTTCAAACCACCAGCATATTCACTAATGTGCTTCTGGTTTTAACCCTTTTTTTTTTGTTCTGTTAAGCGACTTTCATTTTTGTTGTGTATTTCTGCTAAATCTACTTTGAAAACAGAGTACCAAGTAACTTTTTTCTAACCATGAATTAACATGATACAAATTAATTATGGTACCTACCCAGAAAAATGTCATATTGGTTTCAACTCATCAGTTAGCAATACACAAAATTAGGAATGGCAAGTAAATAGAACAAGACATTATTTTTAAGAGTTATTTTCAACTAATAATGGAGGAAAACAGCTGCTATGTTTTGAAAGAATCGCAATATACATAGAACATGTTGTCCTTATCCATTCAGACTACAGATATCTTTTTGTCTGTTGCTTTACTAGTTTTCTACAGCTCCTGCCTCCTAATTTACATTAACTGCTATACACTAGGCTCTGTCTTGATTACCCTGCCATGCAGCTGTCTACAAATAGTTGTCTTGATCACTAAAGGCCTAAAGAGCCATACACTGTTCCAGAGAAAACTAAGGACTCTCTCCTCTCCACAGTGGTTATAACAGCAAACCTCACAGTTTTCCTTCGGGCTACTCACTTTTCTACTTGTGACCCAACTGCATTGCCTCAGCCCTGGTCCCCATGTTGTACAGGAGCTTTTTTTTCCCAAATTTTTGCATATTGTGTGCTGAGTTTCCTCCCTCTTGGTAACAGTAATTTTTCCACAAAATTCAGCAGAAGTGGACATGTAATACAGACCAAGTCTGTTAATTTGGCCATGACTTTCACTACTCATTAGCATCACTGATGAGAGCAATCTTCAGAATTCTCCAACACATATCAACCCCATGTAAATTACGTGAGTCTCCAGCACACTTTGCACTGAACTCAGTACATATATACATGTATCTGCAAACATTAGTCCATGTTTAACTATACCAACACCAAGTGTTGCATGACATTATAACAGTAATAGAAATACCCAGGAGACAGCAGGTGCTTCCACTCTTTCAGGCCATTATCCAAGCACAGCACCACATTGTCTCTCAACTGCCAACTGCAGCAGCATGCAAGTAATGCAAAGCGATGCAGGTATTACAAACACTGTAATTCTCCATCATGTATTAGAAATAATGTTCACACTAGGAATTAAAATTTCGCACCTCACATTGCAAGAAACTTAAAGCTGATGCCTAATTGATATGAAGAAATGAAAACCCCCATGCCACTGAAGAAAAAGTAATCAGCTTTGTATACCAAGACTTGGTAAAGCATACAAACCTCAGACAGATCAGACAGAGAAACACAGAATGAGTGTAGGAGAAAAGCAGTGAGGACAAGCAGATCTGAATGTGAAAAAAGCCACAGGCAACATGATTCCACCTCTTCCTCACACCCCACCTAGCCTGTGGCACTTTCAGACTCAGTTGCCTCACTGAGTGCTTATAATACTGATTATAAGATGTCACAGATACAGTAAACAAAGATTTTATTACTATGTGTCATTACCCCATCCTCTCAGCCAGTTTTCAGTCCAATAGAACAACTGACTTTCAGTATAATACTCATGGAATGAATAAAAGAGTTAAGTTCTGTAGCTGTGGAGAATGGCACATTAATACAGAAGCATTTGTTATTAGTTTTTATATGAATAATGAATAAAAGTATTCCAATAGTTATTATTATATTGTTGAACAGACCAAAGGATACAATACCATTTTGTTCCAAGAATACAGTATAAAAGAGCATTAAAATTCCAGCAATTTAAAAATATATTAAAAAGGGCAAAAAATTCTTGTAATAATGTTCCCAGGTGCCATGAGTTAGTGCCATCTGAAATCAAGAGCCTCAGTGAAAACAAACCCACATTTCCAACATCTGAAAGCAAGTCTTGTGTGCTTAAGGTTGACACTAGTGTTCATCACAAATATTAAATTGCAAGAATAAAATGTTCTGAGAAATAGTTCTGGATCTCAAATCCTCTCAAAGTTAAGAAAAAACATTTAAGGTCACTTTCTATACATAACATGTAAGTATCATTCATAAGTTACAATAAACTCGAGGGACAAGGAACTCACAAAAACAGAAATACCAAGAACATTAATAACTAAAGATCCCTGTACAATACCAGGAATTTTCTCTCTTATTTCTGGTGCTTTGTGAAAAACAAACTTCCACATTTCTTAGACTTCTCTACTTATTTCTGTAACAGATACTTGAATGTGCATCAGCACTATATTCATACCCTGTGGAAACAGTACACATGTACTATTTCTGCATAGTCATTACATCTGGATAGGAGAACCTTCTCTTAATTTGTAGAACATGTGCAAAGGTCCCTCCCTGCCATTCCTTTGATATGTAGCTCCATTAACCTGGTGCCTAAAGTCTAATCCCTCACTGCAATCTTCTATTTTGTTGCAGAGAAGGTACTGTTCTGCAACATGAAAAGGATATAGAGGCACTTCTGTGACCTTACTAGAACCTTAATTTACCTTACTCTATGTATACATTTCCTTTTCCAGTAATTTCCTAAATTATAAATCCCACTTACCATGTCCTAGTATTAACTTCATATCTGTAAAGATCATCCACCAATCCATATTTATTGCCAGGTAACGCTTTGTATCCACCATGGACATAAACAGACTTTGTCAGTTCATCATAGACACTAGTATGGCCATATCCACCTTGCACAATTGCGCCTTTTGTTTCTGGTACGAGCCAAGAATTAGACCCTGGAACAGATGTACAGAAGACATAGGTTTAAGCCTTACTATTGCTAACATGCAATACTAGAACATTAAAGTATATAAAATAATGTTCACTATAATTCTGAATACAGCAATAACTAGGGACTTGTTTTAAGAAGTAATTTTATACCAATGTATCAAGATATCTGCAATTGGATAACATTATTAGACTATTATCTGCTATTCTTGATTAAATCACAAATGCCTTGCTGTTACAGGTGCCAGACAGCAGCTCATACTCTCCTCCTATGTGTAAGCTCAGCACACACACACACACAGGAAAAAAAAAAAAAAAAAAGGGAAAAAAAGCTCAAACCTTTTGGAAAATATGAAATTAAGAGTTAGAATTCTCTCTCAACCATAATTTTGTCCTGATAAGGATTCAGGATTGCTGATGAGAATTCAGTGCTCCAGCTACTGCAGCTGCATTAGGAACACCTGTACTCCATCATGGGGAAACTGGAGAAGCCTGGCAGAAACCGAACTGCTGTGAGTTGCCAGAACAATGTAACATAGGGTAGCTCAAAGTATATGCAGATACAGATAGGCATTTTGCTAGTAAACGGTGAAAATTATTGAACTAAAATAAGTTTCCAACTACTGTTTCTTCATTATTTAACTGCAAGTATACCTACTCAGTTGCTGAAAACTCACAGAAGGATAATTTGATAGCAGCTCATTAAAGTGGCACTTAAATACACATTTTACATCACATCATTAATAACTGCAAAGAGACACCAAATAAAACCATTCGCAATAGCTGTTATGACTGAAGAATAAAAGACAATTGGAAAATATTTTACCGTAGTGATAAAAAAGGTAGAGAGGTTAAGTGACTTCTCATTGCCTGTGGCCTGAAATTTCCATTTCTATCCCCCTACCCCCCCGCCTCTTCACCTTCCCAGCTGATGACATAAGTCACAAAGAGAGCAAGCCAGGAGGTATTTCCTGTAGAAGCCAGCCTATTGAAAAGAGCCAATGATGATTAGGCAGCCAGTTCTACAGATGTGAAATGGAAGAAATAATTCACTTAGAGCCTTTTGAAGATTATGACAGAAGAACAGAAAGTACGGATGGGGACTTCCAAAGTGGAGCAGTCTCCTAATTCTTAACCTAAATTGGCTGCCATTATGAAGTTATTTATCCAAGGCTAGCACACAACCACATATCTTGCTTCACCTGAGTTAGTTTAAATTCCTTTTCAATTTTTATCTGATATTATGTAGGTAGTTTAAGATTACCTCTTTTTCCTCCAGATTCTTCTGTTCAGTAAAGAGACTCATGACTTGAAGTTATTACTGTTGTTATTCTACTTTCATTAAATGGTTTCCAGGCACTGCCTCTACAAGCAAGTTACAATTTTTTTCAGTAATAAGTGCTTATAGCAAGTAATAAAGTATAGATTAAACTGGAAGACTTATGATGATTTTTTTGTGTGTATGAATGCTGATATTTTTGTAATACACTATTTACATCTGACACAGTCTATTTACATTATTTATATCTAGTGTAATGTAACTAGTATTTTATTCTAATTTCCACGTTGGATATTGTCAAGCTATTAAGAACATCAGCTCTGAAAACAAACAAACATCGTATTTGTACCAATAATACTGTATTTTACATACATATTACCTTGCTAACAAATAGATTTATTTGATACAATTTATGTAAGAGGGTTGGTGAGAGTCAACCTGCAGATACGCCTTTCTATCACCAACATCATCCTCATTTTTTCATTCGCAATCAGTCCTGAAGAGTGACATATATGCTTTTCAGAGATAAATGACTATTCTTCCACATAAATTTACTCAATGTTGTTGATCATATGTATAATAGAATATTTTGCTTTTATATCTGACTGGTTTATGTAGCATTTAGAACACTGTCATGGTAAAATTGTGTATTGCATAGCTTTACATGACTTGTGCAGACGCATACATAATAAAAAACATATGCTATGGATAAATACCTAAAATTGAGAAAAGAGGAGCAGTATCTTTCCGAAATAAAAGTCAAAAACGGTATTACAGTTTCTCCTTCTATTTCCCATTCTAAAATTTGGTTGAGCTGCTTGAATTTTGAGTACTGAAATCTATATATGCAGTTTTAATCTTTCACACTTCTTCAGCATCTTGAATATTGCATCATTCAGACAAAAATACACTTCTTTCTGAATTTAAAGACATTATTCTGCATATGATCTGCTTTTTAAAAAAAAAAAATGATATGTATCTTTACCTATATTTTTTAAGCAAAAATCCAATTTTTATTCAACTCTTCTCATATTCAAAGAGATACCACTCTTTCTATCATTAGATCAGATGAAGTACTCAATTGACCAAATCAGTCATGCAAAACTCTACATCCTCAACAGCTTAAAAAAACAAGTGCAGAGAGAGTTCAATGAATAAACAAAATAGAAGGAAATAGATTTGGTGATTTTTTTATTTCCAGATTTCAATTTGTAAGTTCAATAGACAGTGTAAAAATAAGGTCAAATGATATTTGGAAAAAAAAAAAAAAAAATCACTCAAACCAAAATCATTCCAGTAATAGGGGCTTCTACTTTTCATTTGTAATTTGACATTTTTCATCAACATCTGGGCAATCTTCCAGAGAATTCTACCACTTAAAGTTTCTTTTTAAATCCCTAGGCAAGTCACTATGACAACTTCAGATAATTAAATCTGTCAAATACTGAACAGCTGGGCACAGTTGCAGGCTTTAATATTCTGGTCACCTTTGGCAAAACAGAATCACTCACTTTATGTGAGCTTTACCATGACCATTTCCAGGAGACTGATCAAGTGAAAAAAAAAAAAAAAAAAAAAAAAGGCACATATAAAAACATGTAAACAGAAGAAGAAATTACAGCTGAGATGAAAGCTAAAACTCACTAATTTAATGTATTGAAGATGGGGGTATGACTCTATTTCAAAATTCTGACAGACACAGCAAGTGAAACTGCAAGCCCAGTAACAAGCATTTTAAACAAAGCTGGTTAAATGTTACCAAAGAACAGCAACCACAGTACTGCTGTTAAAGACCAGAGGGAGGAGAGACAAGACCTGGACAACTACAGACCTTAATCTCGCCTCAATAATATGCCAAGGTTTAGAACAAAGGTTTTTTAAAGTAAAAGGATAAATAAAAAATGTTGAAATAATGGGTAACTGTTTCACTGGACAATATAAACATACCAAAGCATTTACATCGATTTACCTAAAACCCATTTATCTACAGACAGAAGATTCGGTGTACTCAGTATCTGGGCTTCACTAATGTCCTTACTATACTGTCATAAAGGGAAATTGGTAAATAAACCATTATAATAGAATGGGATTTGGGCATTGAACAAGAAGCAGCAATGAACAATGTTGAGAGGTGCTGGGCTTACTAGGGAGACTTCTTAAGGATTGGAACGGGTGCATTATATGACACTGTCACAAATTTAACGTGTAATAATTGCAATAAATTTATACACTATCAATTCACAGAAGCATCAGAAAAACATGTAGAATGAACTGGATGATCTTGGCTAACAGAAAAAACAGGTCAAAAATCAACTATAATTTAAAGATATTGTGTACTGGGCTTAGCAACATGAACTTCTATAAAATGGAAGCTCATCAGTTGATAATGACTGAGAAGAGTGAGTAGGAGCACTGCTTCAACAGCAAAAGTCTCTGAGCCATTAGAGACTTTCTCATGGATGCAGTACAAATGTCATTTTAATACATAGAAAGTAAGGTGTTCCCAATAAAATACGATTAAGGTTATTTAGCCAGGCACTAGAGAAATCTCACTTAAAATATCCCAAAGGCATTTAACAAGCACTGAATTTGATGGCCAAATTGATAAATTCCAGCCTCTTGCTCACAAGAAGTTAACTAAATATGTAACACCATTCCATCATCAAAGCAAGTGGAATAAGACGCAAAATATTATTCTTTCTTTTTTTCAGTTTATTTCTTTGTATGAAATGATTAGGATGATTGGGATGATTAAGATGGACAAATCAAGAAAAACTTCAAATTTGAGAAATAATCATTCAAAATATAAATATAATTCAAAATTGAATAATTAAAATAGCATTTTGAGATAAAGTTTTTTCTAAAAAGATGTTTGAAAAACAAATATAATATAATATGCAATAATAAAACCACTACAAAAATCCAAGGAAAGGTAGATATATTGACCTGATCTGTTCTTACCACAATAAAACCTTTGAACAGGTTAGGTAAAAAAAAAAAAATGAAATGTTGAAGAAACACCTCACTGTGTCATCTTCATTTCATTGAAGTGACAAACTTTAAATTTTTTCAAGCAGCCGTGAATCTTATGCTAACTTACAAAAAGAGGAAACACATGTTATATGATATGGCCATTTCTTTCTTATTTCAAATAAATATATTAAGAAAAAGCAACCTATAACCTTCTTAAAAAGTCATTAAAAATATCAGCCTAAAAACCAATATCAATCCAAACAGATATGTCTTCTAAAAAAATAAAATGAAATCACAGAAGACTTATGAGTAAGTTTCTTAATGTATAAGAAGATTTTATAAACCTCAGCTGAAACAAAACACCATTATTATATTCACCTTGAGACTCACATTGAGATTCTTAGAAGGTTTATGAGGTATTGCTAACCTAAAGGGAAATAAATTTCCCTGGGGAGTAACCCAGAAAAGCTTTATGGTTCAAGTTAGTAAAATCATTCACATAATTCCCATACCAGGATTTATTGGTTCCTCAAAAGCCGTAAGTGTAGGTATAGCAAGAAAGGAAAACAGGAAGCTCTTTTGTTCCTGCAACAACCACCATACCTTTGGAGTAGAAATTAATTCCCATGCTTATGCATAGTGAAAATCTGCCTCCAAACCATTTCCAGTTTTTCCAGAATGTATCTTACTTTGACAGAAATTTCCTTCATCACTAATCAGACCACGTCCAAGAAATTTTCAGACCATGCACACATTTGATTCACATGTTTTGTTAACAAGAACTACATAACTATATGAAATGCTGGGGAATCCACAAATAATTAAAATTTTAGATGTTTCTTGACCCAGACCCCATGGAAATCAGGGTCACAGTACCTAAAGAAAGCTTTAGCACAAGAATTCCACGTAACAGGTTCATCAAATTTCACTAACAGGAGGTTTCAATTCATATGAACCAAATGGTTAATTGCATCTTTCGATGCCTCTTTCTTACAGTAGGCATCTGGTAAGCGCTTGAAAAATAGTTTTCCTTAGGACTAAAAGCCATGGCTGATAACATTTAGAAAGAAGAAAGGAGTACAATTTGAAATGTTAAGGCAATGTATATTTTAAAAGCAAGCAGAGAGAGAGAAAATTGGACTCCAATTTTTCTTTCCATAACATCAGAAGCCTTTTCTTATAAAAAATTTTCTTTCCTATTCAGGTGGCTTCACGGTAATACTTCTATCACTTCCTATGTCTTTTAAGGTTGGATTCTGAGCTGCTGAAGTCCAAAAAAAAATTAGTCATTCTTCGTTCAAATCATCTGGAATTTATGGCTAAAAATGATACTACAGCTGAAAAACTGTAGATAAATGCTACAGCTGACACAGAATTCAGGAAAATTTGCCACAAAATTCATTTAATTTAGAGGAGAGGGGAAGAAGGGAGAGGCAATGAGGTAAAATGAAACATGAGAATTATCCATGGCAGAAATGGTTCAGTTACAGCATATAGACCATGTTCGGCAAAGCACTGCATGTGCCAATAATCCACCATCACATGAGTAGACTCACTGAAATCAGGGGGTTTCCACAGCAATACCCTATATATTGTTACAAGTTTACTTTATATTGGATCAAAGTGAAGCATACTTTCTCATTAATTAAATTCATATTAATTAAATTCATAATAATGACAAATTAAATTTCTCATTAATATGTGATAAAACTATCATCTCAGATAGGTGACATATAAGCTTGAGAATAATTCAGACCCATAGTAACTAAGTGCTTTCTCCTACTCAAAGCCTATCACCATGGTATGAAAGGTTTGTGGGATTTTGTTTGTTTGTTATATATATGCTTAGTTATAGATTGCTTTATTAATCCTCCATAAACATAGTTTTAACATTAAAAAAAAAAAAATAAAATAGGAACAAGTTTTACATTTCAACCAAAAAAACAGCAATAAAATCCACCAGACAGAATTTTATACTACAAAGTGAATTGTGTACCCTTCTTGATAATTAAGCCAAACACAATAGTAGGTGACAATAATATTGGTACTTCTATTCTAGACTAAATAAGCAGCAGGTGAAGAAACAAATAATTCAAAGTTCCAGTAGACATTACAGTAAATGAGCATGCAGAAAACCAGAACAATGTATTTTTGTCTTCAAGAAGTTTCTCTCTGGTAGGTTAAAACCAAACTTTCAGAAATTAAGTTTTTCAGAAAACTGGTCTTTAATACTTAACAAATCATAGAATATTGTTCTGAAACATCATTCTAAAACCAGAGTTTTATAGTAGCTTTATGCAGTTCAATGAAATTTTTCAGTGACGATAAAGCACATCATGGTGCTCCTCTTCTTATTCTCATTATCTTTTATCCTTTTTCAACATTGTTAAAAAACTTCAACACTACCATAAGAAATAATGTCAGGAAGCAGAAGAACGTTGAGTTTTGAAGGGATTTCCCCAGCCCATATATCTGCTTAAACACTGTTTATATACATATGCATACATGCAAACAAAAATAAAGAGGAGGAATTATTTTTTTAAATTATGTCTTATATAACTATTACTTTGAAATTCTGTATTACTCATTTTGTGATTGCTTAAATAACTGGGGCACTCTGATAAATTCTACAGAAAACAAGGAATCAAAAAAAATAATTGAATTCATGGGCATATAAATATTCCTAAAAATCTATCAGATGGTATAGATGTTCATGTTTATTCTATTGAAATAATATCTTGGATATACCCTATATAAGAAAAACAAAAGAATTCTCTTCATTTAGTTCTAGCATTTAAAAATCACTCCTAGGAAAAGCTTGCAGTTCACAAGAGGAATCCCAGACAGACATGGGAGGTTATTTCCAAATATTAGTGTTCATTTTCTCTTACTTCCTCTAGTAGCAACATTTATACACTTTAGAAAGAACCCTATATACAATGATGAACTATGTTATTACATTTGAAAAATCAGAATGAAAATATTACAGAACCTTCAAAATGACTAAATTACTGTACTAAACATTGATCGTTGTATTCTGTTCTGCCTTTCCTCTTTTTGCTCTACTTTTTCGTTTTGTTTTTTTTTTACTCTATCTACTCTGTGGTAAAAACAGTAAGTCTGTGTTAAAAAAGTAAGTTTCATCAAAATAATAAAAGCTGCATGGAATTTCTGGTTTCAACCTTTACCCCCTTTAGAGCACCACAGTCACACGCACAATAACACATAGTGAAGTCATCATACTCCAAACATGTAGGAAATGCTACTGCTTAACAATAAATATGATCTATACAATCTGAAGGAAAAAAGGTGAGGATTTATTTTGCCAGTATATATTTTTCCTTCTGAAAAGAGGAGTGTTCTTTACTTCAAAAAAAAGGGATTTTTCTTTTTTTTAATCAATACATGATAAAAACTATTTTGAAGTGACTTACTGATGTAGTATTCTTGCACAATGCTTGTATAACCATATATGGCAGAATATCCAAAAATTATAATCATAACCACATCTCTGCTGTCCAGCTCTACTATATGTGCTGAATGACCTTCCACAGCATATTGTTGGCCATGTACAAGTACTGCAGGAGTTCTGGTACTCCATGTTTGACTGTGTATATTGAAAATCCACAGCTCATCAGTAACATTGCCATTATTTGTTTCAATTTTGCCTCCATACATGTAGATGTCTTCCTGTAAAAATTGGGACAAAAGAGAATGCAAATAATGGATTACAGAAAGATAACATCTGAATTGCATACTTCAGTGCTGCATAATATTTTGTAACTAAACAATCTGATTTAAATCTTCACCCAATATCATGAGCTCAATATCAGACACTAATCCCAGACAATGATATTTAAACTAAATCAACAATGATGATAAGGAAACTATTTCTCAGAAAAATAAACCCAGCAGTGAAAGTGACACAGAAATGAATCTCAAACAGATTACTGCAAGCAGAAAATCTTTAATTACATGGCTCTTCTAATTCATACTGCAGCATTCTATGAAAAAAAAAAAAAAAAAACAAAAAAACAAAAACACACACAGAAAGGCTACTATATAGTTTTATTAAGTAACAGTTCACAGAACTAAAATGTGATTTTCCACACACTCAGTCTATGGGGGTTTCAGTCAACATGTGCACAAGAGAGCTGGTTCTCTCTTAATAGTAAAGTAACTTAAGATCTGAGAAAATTTACAGTCATTAGAGCCCAAAAAAGGGGACAGTGTGTGTATAGTATCCTCTTGGGCACATCTGCTAACATCAGACCCCATAAGAGAGTACTTTGAGTTTTTTTTAAAGGGATGCAAAACAGTTTTCCAAGTCTTCATGAACCACATACCTCCAAGACCAATGCTGTCTGTTTTGATAAGTAATGAAAGATTTACTTAAATATTGACGGAAAGCAAATCCTACTAAATCTTGGGCTTCATCTAGAGTTGCAAGCCAAGGTATACGAAGTCACAGAACAAATTCCAGCTTGTTGGCTTCACAGACTGGCTCAAGGACAGTTTATCCTGGGTAGAAACAAACTGCCTCTGGTTCTGAAAATGATATTTAATCTTTGCTAGGACATACCAGAACCACATACACTCTGCATCCCATCTACACCGTGTTTGTACAGTTGGCAGTTGTCTTCTGCATACTGCAATGTAATATTCTAGAGTTTACCCTAAATCAATTATTACCTTTTTTTTTTTTTTTAAAAAAAAAAAAAAAAAAAAAAAAGATCTGCAGGCTTAATGCCTTTGTCAAAGTTTTGCTTAGCACAGAATAATGAGCCTCAGAAAAAGAGACTGGAAGATAAAGAAACTACCTAATATAAGTATTTTGGATCAACCATGCAAAAATTTCAGACTTACTGTACAAGGAGCTGATGGGATCTAAATAAAAATATAAACTGCATGCTATTATCATCATACACATCAAGAATGATGAACTCAAACTGTCAGGCATGAAAATATAGATGAGCAGTAGAATGACAGGCTATTTAGTCCAGAAAAACAAAGGCTTTAGAGGCTTATAATGCAATTTACGGTTGATGGTAAACACTGGAGTCCAGGACCACATGACAAACTTCTTCATTACTCAGAGAGATTAGTCATTAAATGATTGACCAAAGTGTCTGACCTGTCTTCAAGAGTACACTTGAAATTTCTGCAAGATTTTCAACTATTTTTCACTTGAGGCAGGTAAACATTTCTTGGTTTGGAATTTAAATCTCTCCTGTGCAGTTATACTCTGTGTTACTGATTAGTTTGAACTGATGGTGTTTGAACAAAACATGTTCACATCCTTCAGTAGGAATTTGTCATAGGATTAGATATCTATATCTGAACCCATTTGTTTCCTATGAGATAAAACAACATTTCAAAGAGCTTGGTGAAGACCCACAAAAGCTGTAAGAAGGCTGTACACTGATTAAAAGGAAAGGCTTCAACAAATATTCTTCTTAGAAGGATCATATATGGCTCATTCATTACACTGCCACATAGATCTCAACAGGCAAATCAGCATCACAATCATAGTTAACTAATTATTTAGTTACTTATATTTAAATGCAGGTAACAGACTACAGCAGAAAGAGGGAGCTGATTAGGGAGTTGTAGGTGCTGTATAAGTGTTTGAAAAAAAGATTTCTGACACTGAAGAAAGAAACTACACCAAAAAAAGGTGACCTAAAGAGCTGCATAACTTTGAAATGATTACTCAGACAGCTGACAGTAGGAAAGTCCTCCTCAAAGTTCTGCTTAAATGATTCAAAGTTCAGATAAAAGAACACTTCTGCGAGGAGCAATCTTTATAAATGACACAGCAGATCCTGTACACACAGAGAAAAAGACAAGAAGGTCATGACAACTGCTTTATCAACCACAAAAAACAGATTTAACTAAGCTTTGCTCAGGGGTATTTCTGAGATTAAGAAGCTGCTAGTGCTGCTGCAAAACACTTTAAAAGTTACTGATGATCAGCTGAACATGGAGAAAGAAAGGCTCACAGACCAAAGTCAGTAGAAGAAATAGAGAATTAAAAAAAAAAAAAAAAAAGTTACACGTATAGTTATCCAGGACAAAACCCAACATCCTAGGCACGCAGAAATAGACATTTGTCTGGAAAGCCTAATCAGAAAAAGATTGTAGGAAGGATAGAAGTGCAAATGGTCCTAAGCAGCCTAAAGATTGGGAAAGAAAAGAAGGAATCCCCTTATAAATTTATACTACCTTTGTAACTTAAAAATTAAATATAGATCAAGGTATATGCTAAAGGTGAGGCTGACAGACACAATAGATATGATACAGAGTTTCAGGAGTGCTAGTACACAAAAACTGCTGACCTTTACATGAATAAAGCATACTAGGTATATGTTTATAATAAAATAGCATACCACAACAGGAATGAGATTAACAATGACAAAAAATTATAAATCTGAGAGCCCTTGTAAAATTAGTGAGGAAAGAGTATCAAGAATCTGGTCCAGTTGAAAGATGTTAAAAAATTTATTCCTCAGTCTAGAGGGACTAGAACAAGGGGCAGGCTGTCCAAGGAACAGATAACAAAACAATAGGCAGATAAGCAGCAAGAAGATACAAGGCCTCCAACACACTCATATTTTAATGTTTTGATACCACATGTCAAAAGCAACACTTTTAAACACAGTGGCAGATAGTGAAGGTAAGTACTTAATAAATTAACCTTGGTCATTTTAGATCTATTACTTCACATTAATAAAATTATCTAAGAAGTTACAGAAGCCTTTACAGACCTTGTGTTTTTTCAATTAAAATTTCATCTAAATATTACCATATGCAAATCAAAGTATATAAAATTACACTGTATGTTGAACTTGTAATTCAGAGTTCCTGCTCAGTAAGGAATTCCAGCAAAAATTAAAAATTTCTTGCTTTAAACCAGGCAAGTAGGCAGCTCACTCATTCACAACACTCCCACCTACAAATCATATCAGTTGGTTTCATAGAATCACAGAACAGTTTGGGTTGGAAGAGACCTTAAAGACCATCTAGTTCCAACCCCCCCTGCCCCGGGCAGGACCCCCTTCCCCCAGCCCAGGGTGCTCCCAGCCCCGTCCAACCTGGCCTTGAACCCTTCCAGGGAGGGGGCAGCCACAGCTGCTCTGGGCACCCTGGGCCAGCGCCTCACCACTTCAAGGGAAAGAATTTCTTCCTTGTATCTATTCTAAATCTGCCCTCTTTCAGTTTAAAGCCTTGTCTTATCACTACATGTCCTGTAAAAAGTCCCTCCCCACCTCTCCTGCCCCCCCTTTAAGCCCTGGGAGGCCGCTCGAAGGGCTCCCCGGAGCCTTCTCTTCTCCAGGCTGAACCCCCCCAACTCTCTCAGCCCGGCCTCCCAGGGGAGCTGCTCCAGCCCCCCCAGCATCTCCGTGGCCTCCTCTGGCCCCGCTCGAGCAGCTCCGTGTCCTTCTGCTGTTGGGGGCCCCCGAGCTGGCCCCAGCACTGCAGGGGGGTCTCCCCAGAGTGGAGCAGAGGGGGAGAATTCCCCTCCCTCAACCTGCTGGCCACACTGCTCTGAATGCAGCCCAAGGCACGGGTGGGTTCTGGGCTGCGAGCACACATTGCTGGCTTGTATTCGGTTTTCCATCCACTAATACCCCCAGGTTCTTCTGCAAAGGGCTGCTCTCAATCCACACATCACACAGCCTGTATTTGTGCTTGGGATTGCCTCAACCCACATGCAGGACCTTGGCAACTGTACAGGTACAAGCCAACAAAACAGCCAGTATAGCTCCTGTTAGTTTCAATGGAACCAAAAGTTTCCAACAAATGTTTCCATTTTCTCAAATCAGATTTTTTCCCTGAGAAAATTATATCACTAAAAATTTTTGATGGACCATAAAGAAAGATGACAAAAGGTATATGATCTGTAAATAGTTGACTGCATATTGGGCATAGAGGATGACAGCAGAAGGCAGAAATCATAAGACCAAAGCCAAGTTTTGAAAAAAAACAGTTAAATCACATTTCTCAAGAGAAGAAGAAAATATTAGTTTGATCTAGTATTTGTTTTACATCATAATGATTGTCACACACATTTCTACTAGCCAAAATGGAAACAAGAGAATAAATCAAATACAGGAGAAAAAGTAAACTGTCACAATTTGGAAAGCCTTCTGGGAGGAATTAAGACAATTTAAGGCAGTAAAATTCCTCTCAATTTCTTCATTTTAATGATATCATCATCATCTTTGGAGAGTGTGTTTAAGTAATTAAATAATTCAAATACAATTAAATGCCTTGTGGGAGAAAGTAAAAAAAGAGGGAGCCAGACTCTCCTCAGTATTATCCAGTGAACAGACAAGAGGTGATGGGCACAAAATAAAAGAAATCCAATTTAAATGTAAAAAAAAAAAAAAAAAAAAAAAACCAAAAAAAACAAAACACAACAAAAACAAACCACAAAAAAAAACAAACAAACATCACGCACCAAACAAACAAACCCCACCACATTTATTTTTACAGTGACAGTGGACAAAGAATGGATCAGGTTGCTCAGAGATGTGGTGGAATTGAATATCCTTGGAGGTATTCAAAACCCAACTGGATGATGTCTGGAGCAGCCTCTTGTAGTTGACCTTGCTTTGAGCAGAGAGGTTGGTCAAGATGATCTCCACAGCTCTCAGCTATTCTTTGGGAGTCTATGAAAACAAATTTTTAAATATGGGCACACCTCTGGAGAGCCTCTTGCTTATTTAATTTTCTATTACAAACAATAACAAAAATAATCCATTGGATGATCATGAACAATATCCAAACTGAAAAAGTAAAAATACTTTTATTTAAAACAAAACAAAATAAACAAACAAAACAAAACCCAAAACAAAACAAACAAACCAAAAAAAACTTTACAAAAACTTTGAAAAGTCATATACTTTGTGTGACTAAACAGATGACACAGGAAAACTCTTACAGTTCTGGCAAACAAATGCCAATCAGTTTAGCCTTCTGAACTTTATAATTTGAGTGCAAAATTCTTTTAGAAGCCCTAAAGAGAATAAAATCTTTCAGTGTGAATGTATCCCTAGAGATACAGTAACAAAGAAAGTCAGGATCTACATGAAAGCACTAATTTCTGTAAATTAATAAAGGCTCCAGATCCAGAATAATCCCTCCTTTAAGGGAATGATCATAAATTACTTTAAAGCTAACAAATAAACGTACAGAATTTCCACAAAATAGGTAAACGAGTTCTTATTTTTAATAAAGAAAAAAAGATTTTAAAAAAATCGCAGAAATGACCAGCGATCCAGTATGCTTTACTTCAGCTGCCTCATGTTCCTGACTTCCAAGACTATGCATTCAGTAATTCCTGAAAAATCATGCCCCAGCAGTATCACCTAGCTTTTACACAGTAGTTTTAACAAGACTTCCAAATCCCTTCACAGAGGAGCATTTTAGTGAGAAAAAACTGACTCAGAGAAAGGAAGTTATTCAGCAAGATCACCAAAAGAGCAAAGAGCACCCACTTGTCTGATAGGTCCCAGTCAACAGACTGTACAGCAAACCAGAGTGACTCTTCTACATACTTCACATTGAATCCTGAACAAACAGATGGCCAAAAGCGTTAGTTCATTTGACCTTGGACAGACTCTCCTCCCTACGCCATATCTTGGTGTTAATATTGATTTTATAGTTCATATAAATGCAGCAATTCAAGGCTTTTCTAAAACTTATATTTTTATCCTTTTGCAATTCGTCTTTTTACCTAAAAGAACAATACTTATCAGCTGCTCTGACTGGACCTGGGAACGCTACACTGTTATGCAAATCCTGCCTGCATTGCAAAGGAATCTTATCTGGTAGTTACCACAGAAAAAGTATAAAAAGTGCAATAATGGGGTAATTTATAATCCATTTCCAATGAACTGGAAATAAATTAATCCTGTTAAAATAAGAAATATAAAATGAAAAATATGTGGTTAACTGTATCATGGCTACACAGAAAAGTTTATCATTCAGAAACAAGTTTTCTGTCTTAAT
This sequence comes from Tyto alba, assembly GCF_018691265.1. Lineage (NCBI taxonomy): Eukaryota > Metazoa > Chordata > Aves > Strigiformes > Tytonidae > Tyto > Tyto alba. Next base: position 9,258,243 of record NW_024881261.1, read on the forward strand.
CTTATATAAATCCAATTTGTTTCTGAATATTTGGCCAAAGAAATGCTACTCTCAAACCACATGAAGAACATACATTCTCCATTTTCTTGAAAGAAGACTATCAGTTTCTTTTCCTCCCACAGACTGTACCCATATATTCGTATATAAATTAGTTTTACATAAACTAACAGGACTCAAAAATTCATCAGAAATTTTGTTCTCTACACTCACCTGAAACTTCTAAAAATTTGATCAGTCAAATAGGTACATTAAGAAATTTCTGGATTTTTTTTCAAGCAAAACATAAGACTCAAAGTCATCTGGCAATAACCCATCCCTTGCAAGTCTGTTTTCTGCATTCAGTATGTGGCAACTGGTTTAAGACTGTCTAAAAGCTCTTCCTTTCCCCAGACCATTACCTCCGTTAATAAGGTAACAACATCAAGAACATTCTTTTACGTGTTATATTAAAATAAAATTTAAAAAAAAAAATGAATAACCAACACCCCTACTTGATCCCATAACCCTCCCATTTGACCAGGACTGACAGACCAGAAAGCAGTCTTCACTTAATTCTTCCTCCTGAAGCCTGATTTATTTTTCTCAGTGTATTGTGGAACTATATCCTCACTCAATAAGAACCTGCTAGGTTACATGAAGAGTCTATTAAAACCTAAGCTTCCCAACCAGACCAAACGCAAGCTCAAGACTGTACATACTGCAGCAATTTGTATGTCAGGTTAGCATAATCAAGAGTGCTATCACTTTATTTCTTCATTATTTTCAGTCTTACACATTGTTGCTGGCTATAGTTAAATGTATTAATTCATCGAAGGATTCAATTAAGTTGGTTCCTATAGATCTTAGAAGTCAATAGCTTTTTTCCTGGACTGCAGCAACATTCTAAATATAGGACAGGAAAATAAGGTAGTGTGCGTTTGAAAAAAAAAAAATCTAAATTTGAGATTTACTTGTTTGCATGAACATTCCTACATTTAACTGAAAACTAGGCTGAAAAAAACATGCAAATAAAACTATGTGAACAGAGTTTTAAAACTGCTGAAGGTATAAGCTGGAATTTCAGCAGAGATATTAAATGTTCAAAAGATCAGATTGACATTTGGACGAAACATATTGGAAGAAAGGAATAAGTAACAGAGACTGCATAGAAGAGTATTAACAAGGCATCTGCTTTGAGATCTGCTTGACATAAAAGCTAATCATGCTTAGACTTCAACTTTCAAACCAGTTGGAAGATGATGTTGATACAATGAGTGAATGAAGAGTAAGGTCCACTTAATTGAAGAGGAACTCTGAATAGGTTTTGATCTAGACTACATGCAAAATGTGTATGACAGCTCATCTCATCTACTTCTCGTACAGCTCATCTCATCTACTTCTCATATACTTCTGAGGTCCGCAAATCAGAATTAGAAAGCATGTTCTGCATAAAATGTAATTGCAAGTCACAAAATAATGAAACTATGTGACTTGGTGGTCTAACCTGCTAATAATTATTAATAGAACAATTAGAAAATATTTCTACATTCCTAGTGCTGTTCCAAATTATACACCAATGGCCAACAAAAATAGGCATTGAAAGCATAACAGTAAACCAACTGGCGAAAGATTTTGTCTCACTCATTAAAGCAGAAAACGGTTTTACCTTTTTGTTTTGTTTTGTTAACCCTAGGTTTTGATTAAACTAATAAAAAATACCAGAAGAGATGTACGGACTCAACATTAGTATCAATTAATTTAGAAAGGAATCAAAACAATTACCCTTTTTTAATAAAACTTTAAATTTGGAAGTAACATTCATAAAATTCAAATGTGTCACATGAAATTTGACTACATATAAAATGGTCCATATACTACAAAACATCTTTACAATTACTACGTCAGCCTGCCTGTTCGCTTCATTCCTATTGTTGATCTCAAAGGAAAAAAAATCTCAATGCCCTGTCATCCTTCCTCTGTCTTGGGACCACTAGCAACAGTTTAATTATGAGGTTGAATTCTGTGATACAACCACAAGCTCACTGCCAAGTAAACTCCCAGCAGTGACCATATATACCCCTTGTATGCAACTCCCTTCCTACTTTATTCTAGGGATCTAGTATTTTTCAATCTACTAACTCCCTCTCTAGTCACTATTTAGCAAAGCTATATGTACCTACTTTAAAAACCTCACAAGTCATTTCTTCTAGTCTCTTTATAATCCTATTTCTTGTATGAATTATTTTTAAGTATGTTGACATTTTTCAGTATCAAAATGCCAGGAACTATATACAATCTTTGTGATACAGGAGAACCAATTGCTAACAGAGATAGGTAGCACCTTTCCAATAACCAGTCTGAAGAGGCACTGAAGGTGATACTATCTAACAGTTTAGTTGGTCTAAAAGCAAGAACACTTTTATACTCTCTCCTCTATAAATGCATAAAAAGTCTTAGTCACTTGTTATAACTATATATCAGTGGGAGTCTTCTGATCTTTTTTATTTCAGAATAAAGAAGTACAGTACTTCAATTTTAACTAAAGAAGCTTTCCAAGGGAAATGGGCACAGTAACTTATTTCATTCTCCACAGAGTCAATTATATAGCTTCAATTTACCTTGCACCATGATCGGGCAATACTAGCTGTGTGCTCTCACTCTAGTCTAGCGCTAGGCTTTGAAATCTCAGGAGCTCAAGTCAAAAACTTAATCTAATTTCTTCTGTGGATATTTTTTTCTCTCAACTATAAAGGATACATTACACGACTAGTACACAGCTCAAAACAGCTCAAAGCTGCCATCTCTAGGTATTATGTTCTACTACTCTTCACATTAAATTACTTTTCTGTTTTTTCAAGAGACTGAACATCTGAAAGGAAAAGTATCAAAACTACCTTAACAAGTTAATTTAAGAACTTTTTCTCTTGAAATGTCTTCAGCTTACATGATCATCTCCTTGGAGCCCATGTAATTTTTGACATTTGACATAATCACTAGTACAAGCAACATAACTGATACTATTTGATGAGTGGTGCTGTTCTCTTATTAGTGAATTCTAATTACTAATTAATATGTGCCTTTGACAACAGCTACAGCTTCTTCACTACAGACTGGACTGTAGCTTTCATTAATATCAAAAAGAGTTGCATTTCCTCACCGAGATCCAAAAAGATCTCTGAATTTTAAAAGTTCTGTTATATTTAATATTTGCTGGTAAAAGTATCTCTAAAATGGTTACCCTTTAGACTAGAATATCTTAAGAAAATATTAGCACTATCAAATAAAAAGGTTAAATGATATTTTAAGCTTTTATTTTGAACTGCTAAATGATACATTACTTGAATGTTTCCCAACTAAAAAGTCCACATTCTACAAGAACTGTAATAACCAAAGACACTGGTCAAAAAGATCTGACCTTTCAAAGAACAGATAATACATTAGTAATGAATCAGGGAACTGATGAGAAGAAAAGCAAATTCTGAGTTGGTGTTGGAGCATCTGGTTCATATTACTACTGAAAAACATCACTGTAATAGTAACCATACAGACATACATTACCATACATTACCCATAACAAACATACATAACTGTATGTAACCATACAGTACAGACTCAACACCTCTCAAATAGCTACAGACGACAGGAGAAAAAAAAAATCAAAACAAACTCCAAACAAAAAACCCACCCACACCTACAATTCTACTTAACTTCAAAAGGAGCACAAAGACTGATCATAAAAAGAAACTAAAAGGTACAGCTGAAAGCATGTCCTGATTTCAACTGGGATGGAGCTAATTTTTTTCTTCTTAGTAACTAGAACAGTGCTGTGTTTTGGGTTCAGTATGGGCTTCTGAGTCAGAGGCACACAAGAAGCTGGGAAGGAACAGAGCCAGAGCAGTGGACCCAAACTGGCCAATGGAATATTCTGTATCATACACCATCACGCTCAGTATATAGATGAGGGTTGTCTGGGAAGCTGAGCTCTCTCTCTTCCAGGATTGCTGTTTCAGGATTTTCTCTCCTCTGGGATGACTACCTGGGAAAAGGCTGGGCATCGGTCAGGTGAATGGTGTTTGGCAGTCAGCCAGGTTTAAACCATGACAAAAGATAAAATCTTTAATGACAATATGAAGACATTTTAAGGACATCTGCTCAGATCTCATGAATGCTTCCTATTAAAAAAAAAAAAATCCCATTACAAAGAACAAAATAAATAAAGCTTAACAGGAGGATAATGGAGACTTTTAAAAGAAAAGGTATACTTCACCATAAAGGTTCAAAATCTCCAGCAGATTAAAACACAGAGACATATAAAGGCAAGCCATGAAATAGTTTAATGAGCTGCCTGCAGAATTATATATATATCAAGTACTGATACATCCTTTATCAAATGCATTAGAGAAACACAGCCAACTAGGTAATCTGTGGTGCCAACAGACAGTCTGCAATAAAGTAAAGTTAATTTTCCCATATGAGTTCTTCATGGTAGACTTTATAGGTATTTCCACAGCAGAAATTAATAACAGAAGGCTATAGTAAACAGAAAAAAAACAAACTGACAAAACAATCAGCAACAAGTCACCAATCAGTTCTGAAGGAATTTAAGAACAAAACAGCTGATCCCTATTTGTGGTGTGTAAATCCCTCCTTTAAAATGTGTCAGTACCAAACGACTGAAAAGGAACAGGCAGAAAGGACAGAATTCAGTGAACACATGGATAAAACAGACAGGCTGAGGAAAAGTTTAACAACTTTTGAAAAGGGCAGTTATATCTTCCAAATCATTGGATTTTCCTGAAAGAATCAAAGCTCTGCTTGAGTTACCTGGAGTTTCCAAGACACACTTGATAACATTCCCCATGCCTTAAAGAAACTAAGATGCACTGGGATAAGCAAGGCAGATAACACAAGGCTCAGTAATAATAGGGAAAAGTTTAGAAAAAAAAAAAAGGTCACTTTTTAAATGAGTGGAGGTCATTAGTATGTCCCACGGAAATCTACAACTGGGATTTGTTTTTCAGTATGTTGAACAAACAATCTGGCACGGGGATGAATGGAAAAATCACAATGTTTTGTGACAATACTGTTACTCTAAGTAGCTGAGACAATGGTCAAAAGCAAAGAATTGCAGAAGAATCTCAATACTGAATGTGCAACATGAGTATGAATGAAAGTGTAAAAAAATGTTCATAAGCATGAAATATATGCATAAAAAACAATTTTAAGTCTGTACGTATGGTGGTGGGTTTTGAATTGACTAGAATGAGATCTTGAGGTTGTAACTGATACTTCTGTGAAAATACCAGTTCAAAGCCAACAGCAGATTTTCAAAAAGCCAGAAAAGGGTTAAGAATTAAAAGGAAAAAATGAGACCATTAATTCTATGACATCAATCTCTGAGGTATCAATACCCTTAAGACTCTGATTCTCCCTATCTCAGAAGGGATATAAACAGAACTAAAAGAGGTAGAGGCAATGACACAATGTTATCTAAGGTATGAAATAGCTTCTTTCTAGACGATTATTAAAAATACAAGGAATTTTCAGCATGAAAAATAAATGATACAGAGAGGATATGATGGACTTAGGGAAAATCATGAGTGGTACAGAGAAAATAAATGGAAAATAGTATAAGTAGTAGAGATTATCAAAATTAACCCAGCTAGTACAAATTCCCCCAAAAAATTTCTTCACAAAATTCCCTGGCATTCTTTGGCACAGGGTGGTATCAACACTATAATAAATATATGGTCTGAAAATTTGGAAAAAATAAAACACATGGGTTCATAATCTTTCCACAAAAATACTATCCTGTTTTAGGAAATCCCAGCTGCAGGCTAGGGCAGTATTGTAAGGAAGCTTCCATATGCTCTTGTCATCTTTTCTTATATTCTTCCCTAGGCATTCACTGTTACCTGTTATTCCAGACTTGTTATCAGGCTAGATGAACAGTCTTGTCTGACTTGATATGATCTCCTTTGTTCTTCCCTACTGGAGGTGTCTTATGTAAACTGAAAATTTGTGATACTAATTCTGTATTTTTCTGTCACAGTTAGTAAGTTTGCCACCATCTGTACAGGCTAAATCATGCACTACATTCAATTTTGGTCCTTTATATTTTGGAGATATGACTAACAGTAGCCAAAAATTAACAAATTAACAAATGACACTTTTTTTTAAAAAATAAAGATAATTTCTGTCTCTATATTCTATCAATAAAAATAATTTTTTCCTCTTTTATTTTTCTTGATGAAGTAGGCCTTTAAAAGTGCTTTCAATAAAGCAGCACGCAGAATACACAATACCAGTAGAAGCAAGACTGCAAGTAGTTTATATTTATTTGAACTTACAGTAAAACAATTCTGTAAAACAACAATTTGTATTTTAACACTGCTCTGGTTCTGTAGTAAGAGAAATAGCATGTAAAGGAAAATATTTTTCTTACTGTCATGGCCTCTTAGGGCATTAACAGGCCTTAATGGCCCTGACCAGCCTCACCTGGAGCTCAGCCATGGACCCTCAGCCCCTGACTGCTTGTGATCCTGCCTCCTGGATGGACCTGGACCTGCACTGTAGGGCGCCTGTCTCCTGGATGGAGCCCTCGGGCATACATTGCAGCCTTCTCTCCAGTCCTGTCTCCTTGTGCTCCTGACCAGACTCCCTGAATTTTCCCTGGACCTGGGTCATCGCTTGCCATGTTTGGGGCCACCAAAAGGCCCTGCTACCAGCACCTAGCTCTTGCCTGCTGGCCTCAGTCCCTGGGGATGGTGCCTGGTCAGCGAGGGCACTGCTCACACTGGAGTCACCCAGGGCTACCAGCTCACCTTTCCCTACCATAATTCCAGTTATATTACTCCCCTTTTATTGGCAGGTTTAGCTCTGAGGGCTTGTGGCCTGCTAGTAAGTGACTTACATCAATCTTTTTTCCAAAAATTGTGCAATACCTCTAAGTACTGAAGAAGACACTAATACAAAATACTTAGGGACTAAAAATAAAATTATCCTCGAAAATTTATCTTCATGATGAAACATTTTAAGCTCACTAACAGCACGCACAAATAAATTCATTAAATAGGATGCTGAAGAGTCCAAACCTGATATAAAGCAAGAGTGTGTCCATATCTCTGGAGTGGCCCTTTGGATACAGGTACTACATTCCATATACTGCTTTCCAAATTGTAGCTAGGAAAGAAAAAGAAAATGTTTACTTTTCTATCTGCAGACAAATAGGGGGTATTGTATGTTCAAACTAACTTCTGTTTGGCAGACTTGATCAGTCACTGTTTATCTGATGTGGTAATTTGTTAGCAGCAGTAACATGATCCCTTTCAACAGTTATAACAGTGTACTAACTTTTAATAGTGTACTAAATGTTCATCAAGCAAAACAGAAGCAGCTCTTCCAGGGACCTATCAACAACCTCAGAAAATGGGACTGTAATAAAAATCACCAGTCTTATAAGTTATGATACTAGGTTGCCAAGCTCACTGTTATTAGCCACATAAAAAACACACCCCACTAAACTGCTTGTGTCGTAATCTTTTGCACTACTTTGAAGACTTGTTGAGCACCCTCTCAGCTATATGGTTGATTTCAATTTCCAGTAAGTTTTACTTGACAATTATTCCATTCATGTATTAACACACAAATAGATGGAAGAGGCAAAAAATAAATGGCAGAGATAGAAAAGAAAACCACCAAAGATTATGTGTTTAGGATGACTGCAAATACGTGGAAGAAAACAAGAGGTAGACAAAAATAGGATAAATAAATACACTAATGAACATATCCTAACACTTGCATTTGTCACATTTAGGGCCTCTACACATGTACAAGTTACCATCGAAATCAGCTAAGTAATATTTACAGCCTCTTCAATTTCGTCTTCAATGAGTTGTCAAATACATATACATACAAACTGTCAAAAACACAACAAAGTGAAATACTGATTACCTGCCTAACCCTACTGGCATGGCACCAACACGCAAAGCCCATGCATTAAATACAAATCTCCTCTAATTATAAATTAATTTCAATAACACGGATAGCATTCTTGATGTACTGTCTGAAAATATCAGCACATGGATTTCTTTCACTTTTATCACCACAAACATTTTTATGTTTTACAGCAAAAGTATAGAAACAGTTTTCACAAAACTGAAGAAATCACCTATGAGTATCACATATATTCCAATGTTATGCATATTTTTCACTTCTTTTACTCATGGGAAAGTTACAAGCAGAAATTAAGACCATTAATAAAGAATCTAAAAACATAAACTTTTCCATTAAATTGCACTATAGAGGCTATCTCCCTGGTAAGACCTGTTTTCCCTAAGCCTCATCAGAAAGGATATAACAAAGGAGAAATCACTTACTTCAATACCATCTGGAATGAACTGTAGTTAAAAGTGTATCCACCAATCACCCACATAAACTTCCCGTGAAGGACTGCCTTATGGGAAGCCCGGCCCACAGAAGGGCTGAATGGCTTTACGTTTGGCAGAATCCAGTAAGACTCCGTGGAAGGGACATTCAAAGAACAGTCTGGACCTGTTTTGTAAACAAATGTGCAATTTGTACAATATGTTAGACAGGAACATTAAATCCAATAAAGCAGAAACAGGGGAGGCTTAATTACAGATGTCAGGATTGCTCATTCTGATAAAATAAACTTTTATGCTTAACAGATGCTCAACAAAAAAAACTTGACAAGGGATGTCAGTCAAATTGAAAGCATTATATTAGCTCAAATTATAATGATCCATTTCGGCATTCTTCTCAGAAAACATACTGTATGAGTCACAAATTGAAAGAAAGGCATAATGCATCATATTTAGACACTGTATAGATCTAAAATGTCTAGTAATATATACACTGCATGTTACCTCTGGAGAAAAACTATACTGTATTTGAACTAAACCAAGTAAGATTATATCAAAGCAAATAACATTACAGTAAGTTAAGTTACAATATAGATTATACTATATTAATTCTCAGGAATAAAAATGTGCCCTTTGCCAATGCCATTCTGCATCATCTTTCAAGTGTAAAATACACTGTACAGTGCTTTATAAAATTAATTATTTAAATATTTGAATTTTATAAAATTTTATACACCATTCTACAAAGCTACCAAAACCCACATCTATATATTATTTTGGAATGTATTTTATCCAATAATTTTTGTTAATTAAGGGAAAGTCAGCAAAATGAATAATTTAGGTTACGGGACTAATGAAATCATGAACAGCAGAAATATTTCTTTCGTTTTCATTTCTTCTGTAATAACTAAAATGTGATCTTATCATCATTAGTTTATGCTCTAGATGTTGGAATAACTTTAAAATCTTGTTATTTAAAACCTAAATATATTCAGAACTCTCCTTAAAAAAAAAAAAAGACAGCATATGCACTATTTGCCTCTTGTCAGTAACTGTACATCATCATTGACAGGCTTTATTTCTAGATGGGGAACACTGAATTTTTTTTAGGACACCAATATGTTCCACTTTAAGTATTATCAATCATGGAATTTAGATTTTTATCATCAGTGATGGCATACAGATGTTGTACAACAGCTAAATTATTTCTGTAATTTGATGCTGATATTATAGGCAATGTTATGTCCCTCTCAGTCTGCCTAACTGGGATAAATCCTTTCCTCAAGCTACTGGATATTACTAAAAGCCAAAACTATTAAAGTCAGACTGGGCATAACCTTCTTTGGAAACTCAGTGTAACAGGCTAAAAAACAAGCAAACAAGCAAGCAAACAAAAAACAACACACCACACCACCAAAAAGCAAACACACAAAAAACCCCCTAACCTGCATCCCAAATGTCACACATGACAACTTTTTAAAAAGGTTCCAGAGAAGATCAGGAAAACTACTGGCCTGCTATGCTTCTCTCTCTACCAGACAAATCAGCAGAAACTATAAGAATGGACAGAATTAGTCAATAGATAGACAATTGCCTTCTACTCTTAAAAATCAGTATAGCTTTCATAAACACAAGGCCTGTGTTCCAAACCTATTGAAGTTCTTTGAAGAAATCAAAATAGGGTGATCCAACTGATACACTGACATGGATCTTCACAAGACTTTTAACAAAATTCCTCATCAGAGACTTTTAAGGAAGCTTAACTTTTGTAGCAAGAGAATGAAGGCCTTTGTATGTCTAAATAACTGACTGTAAGAAATAGTAGACAGGAATAAATGGCCACTTCTTAAAGGGAGGGAGGTCACCTGTGGAATCCCACAAGGATTTCTGCTGGTACCGAAAGTATTCAACATACACATTAATGGTCCTTAAAAAGGATGAGCAGTGAAGAAAGTTTGCTGATAAAGTCAAATACTTAAGGGCAGAAAGAGTAAGATCAGGCTTTGAAGAACCACAGAACACATTCTTGTCTGACCGTGTGACTGAGCAATAAAATTACACGTGAAATTCAACATAGGTAAATTTAAAACTAAGCAAGCTATGGCTTAGATTGACTAAAAAGAAGATTGTCTCTTAACTAACCATCACTGATAAGTAGTAAAGTCACGGGGTAACTCATGAAAATATCACATCAACACTCTGCAATGGTCAAAAAAAAATCATCACATTAGGAATTGAGAACACTGTTACTCCAGTGTATAAATCAGTGGCTTGCCTACACTTAGGAAACTGTGTGCCCCTTTCAAAAAGGAGGTAGATTAGAGCTGGACACTGTTTACAGGAGAGTAATAAGGATGTTCAAAGGAATTTAATGGCTTCTGTAATTGGAACTACTGGTTGACCAAGCCATTTTAACTTGAAAAAATGAAAACTTGCAAGTGAAAGATAGATGTCTATAAAATGGCACAGAGAAGGTAGATATAAAGAGTCGACAATCTTTTTGAATACAAGAACAAAGATTTATCAAATGCAGCTTGGAGAAGCCACATTTAAAGCAAACAAGAGGAAATAGTTCTTCATGCAAAAAGTATCAGATCTCCTTGGAAAGGATGCTCTCCTGACCAAGGATGTTCTGGATGCTTAACTGAGTTATGGAGAGACTGGACAAGCACTTAGAAGAGATTGCTGCTTAAGTTTACTAACACTATATAAGTAATTTACATCAAGTTCATAATTTTAAAACATATTATCTCAGGGGCACAGGGGGCCCCATTTTTCCAATGTGTATTATCATTTTTTGAACAACTTGTTACAATTCCTGTTTATACACAACAACCAGGTATCTAATCTGTATCTAACCAGTGGTCAGCTTTTCCTAGTACTCTATAAAAGAATCATGTCCACTTGTATCCAAATTACATTTGATTCATTAAATGATGAAGACACTCAGTTCCCATTGTTCATTATACTGTCTACCCAGAAAAGATTAATGGTATTTGAATGAGGTCTAATGAGAGTATGAACAATTCAGTATATTATTTCTTATGCATTAATAATAGATACTGTAATAGAATTGTAATCTCAGCAAGGTTTTGATTTGTTAAATCACTGGAGGAAGGACCTCATTTGAATCTAAAAGTGCTTAAAAGTAAACAATTGATTAAGTATTCTTTGATCAGGGAAGACTTCAGAATTATGAAAACGGTGCCTCCAGTCAGAAAATGAAAACACATTTGTGTCTTTCATTACAGCTACCATTCTTGCACAGAAATTTAGTGGTCAACAGTGTCCCCTAGTGGCAAATAATGAAGAAAACACACGAACTACTCGTGTAGGCAAATTGATTTGAGATCTTAATTTTTGGAGACCGGGAACTGCAAGAATTAATACAGAAAATTCAAAATATGTTTAGATGACATAGAATGTATTAAAATTAGGACAAGCAAAAATTTTGTATAAAAAGTTAAGAATGCAAAAATCTCAACAATACTGTTAAGCAGATCAGTGATTTTAGGAATGTTGCAGATAACTTTCTCGCAGCCTCCGTGCTTCATTGCTGGTCTACACTGATCAGGCAGGAAGATGAGATAGAGAGGAAAAGCTCCATGTACCCAGATCTTGTTCTGGCATGGAGGAAGGACACATTCTAAGGAGACACACCTGACCTCGGGAGCTTCAAAGCAGCAGGTTTTTTTCAAAGAACGATACCCTGTGCATGACACACACATGCATTTAAATGACATGAGTTGACCTTGCCACCAGAATAGGCAGCCCTGGCCTCCCTCCCTGCTAACCCTTCGGCTAGCATCGCCACTGGCACCAGTTTTCACATGGCTGCACCACAAATCAGACAAGAGGCATCCAGGTTAAAACTTGGTTTTCGTTTTAAGCAGACTAGCTTTTAATCTGAATGTTCCCTTGCATGCTTCACCTTGCTCAAATATGCATGGCTGTGCCAACACGAGTAAGACTGTGTGGCCAGGACTGCCTCTTCCATGAAAGTGTAAAACATTCACAGATTTATTACAATATGTAACGATCAGTAGAAAAATTGAATATACTGTTGAAAAAATCCAAAACAACGAAGTAATACTGATTTCTATTGAAACATCATTTAAAGAACAAAGGATTTTGTTTGGCTATTGCCTTATAAAAAGCATGGCAAGCATAGAACTTACAAGTATTATTTACAGATTTTCCTACTTAAATACATATACCATGAAATATCACCATTATTTCAGCATAAATACATTTTCTCTTCAGAGACATCACATTCACTAAATACATGCCTTTTGTGCAAGAGAGAGCAGTACAGCTGCAGAACAAAGATAATGAAAAATGTGTTTTATTATTTTCTATGCAAATACAATTTTTCTCCATTTATTTAAAATTGGATTCCTTTCTTATCTTCCTAATGTGTCACTCCATTCTCCAGGGCAGGGGGGAAGGGTGGGGAACCACACTTTAAAAACAGCAAACAACTTTATAAACCTGAATTGGAAGTCAATTATGTTATCCTCAAAGGTAGAAAGAAAAATTCTATAGCTTTAAAAAAGCGATTTATCCACACAACACAAGAGAAAGAATCTAATTTCTATTTATTGAGGAGTTTCATGAACTGCCAAAGTAACAATCTGTTCCAGTCGTTCAAGTCATAAGATCAATTTCCACCTAATGAGAAGACATCATCTACTGTCTTCAACCCTAATCTTTTCCTTTGGGATCACAGGGAAAAAAAAAAGGTATTGCTATGTTGAATATAAATGTCACAGTCCTGTTTACATACAATTTAATCAAAGCATTTAAATATGGTATTTGTTGTTATTCATTCTGTATTTTATAACATCATTTTAGTTCAGAATAATTGCTTTAACATAATTTTTCAACCAGCACAAACACAAATTATTATTACTATTCTCAAGTACCCAATAAAATCTTCATGTTGTAATGAATTTGAGAATACGGAAAATATTTCTGAGAAAAGAGAATATCTAAATATACTCGCAATACAAATTCTGTTGAAGTTTTGCAGAGCAGTAAATCACTTTTCTTACAGGAAGGTGATAAGATAGTAACTACATAAAAATACAAAGTTGCTATGTAAATGAAAAGATAAATGTTGTTCAAGAATGGATCACCAGCCTTCTAATAGTAGTTGTATCCATGTATCCCTACACTGCCATTGCACAGGTCCGCAAGATCAACATGGGATTTAATTATTTCCCCCCCACCAGCTAAATGTTTTGCTCCAAATGAGACTTAATGGTAGGCAGAGAGATCCTGGATAGGTCTCCAGCTAAAGCAGTGTGGTAGCAAGCTGTGCCAGGGCTCAGCCTCCTCCATGAATGAAACAGAAACCCTAGTGCACACAAGCTGATGCTGCTCTTGAAATGCCATCTGGTCGCGATTACTCAGTGCCAGAAAGAGTGGATCACCCACGGGCGATCTGGCGTCGGGGAATCTGCAGGGTCAGCGTGCGCAGGCATGCCAAAGGGGCTGCACTGCCTGCCGCCGGTGCCTGCAGCTCAACAGCACCCTTCAACTGTTTGACTTCAGGTCCCAAACACAAAATGAGCTGGGTTCATACAGAAGAATAAGGCCTGATTCCACGAGAGTCTTCACTGGAAGCACATTGCAAGGAAAGCTTTCCTAGTCTTTTGTGACTGAGCACAAGTATACTTTTTGGTAGACACGGCATGAGATCTGTCATCTTAATATTAAACAAAAAAAAAAAAAAACCCAAACAAAAACACAAACAAACAAAAAAAAACAGATCAACAAACAAAAACAACAAAACACAGCATTGTGCTTCTTAATGTTTAAAAGGAACAGGGACTTTTCAGATTAGCAGTAGTTGACAGTACCCACTGATTTAGAGATTTTGAAACTCCATGCTAATGCCAGCAGGACTTCAAACTCTAACATCTCTGCTAACACTTTTGAGAAAACTTCACAGCTCTAAATAAACAAAAGCTTCCTTCCAATTTTCAAACTATTCCAACGGACAGGCAGTTTAACCCAGTTTTTCTTTTAACAGTGATGATATGACTGGACTTAGAGCTGGTCTGTCTGTACACCCCACATGTTTATAAAGAGGAATACTATTCTCTCCCAGCCTTCATTTTATTAGTTTAAAGAAGCCATGCTCTGTTAATATTTTCGATAGCCCTGACCATCCTAATGGTACTCCCTCTGAGCTCATTTCCATTTGTATTCATAAAAAGGTAGTAACAAAAATGAAGTATAGTACTAAACATTTTCATGTATTTAACTGTAGATTCTGTTACAGATCATCCTGCTAGTGAACTTAACACTTCACAGCCCATAGTCCACAGAGTATGTAAAGTTAAGACTAAGAATTAGTTCATACTCTAATCGAGATAGACAAGCTAGTTTTCTCCCATGTCACCTCCTACACTTCAATCCAAGATAAAACAAATTCTTAATATTCCTAGTCCCTAAATGTATGAATCTACAATTTATACTGAAGCAATTACATCCCACACATTACTCTAACCCTTCTTCACAGAATATTCTGGTCCTCCTTCATATTCCAAGTAACTCCCATCTTTGTATTATCAGATTTCATTAGCAGTCTTATGAGTAGATTATAAAAATTATGTAACAAGATCAGTCCCGAAATCAATCTTTAAGTAGTACTGATCTCTTTCCATCCTAAGTTATTTGTTCAGCACACCCACTCACATTTCACAATTAAGAAGATGTGTTCACCTTACTGTTCCCTTATGCATTCCCTGACTTCTTCAATTTCAGTGATTTCTTATCATCAAATGCTGAGGTTCAAGTAAAAGATACTGTATTTTCTTGCCACTTTTCTTACAAATTATTTTACAATTAACTATATTGATAAATCCACATTTCAACAGTTTCATTATCCAATCACACCAGATGTTGAATTATTTTTTTCCTCAAGCAATGGTCTAGAACTTTACACACTGTTGAAATCAATCTAACAAGTTTTGAGCTGCCTGAATCACTTTCTTCCTATTCTTAAATAAAGCTGCTACAGATAATGAACTAAATTTAGTATCTTCCCTTATCAGGGAGATCAGCACTATCAATCCCCTTCTTGTGTTCAGGACATAGTACTGCATTTGTTCATTAGTTTAATCAAGCGTTTGCATGTTCTACCTTGCTACATTTATGTGCATGCTTTTTAAATAAATATTTCAAAGGTCAGATTTATTTTTAATGGATTACATTTTTCATTAAAACTCACAAATAGTAGGTGACTCTTCCTAAATCTCAGCCTAATTGCACATACAGAGCATCATCAACCACTTTAATGCATCCTACCATTTATGGAAATGAATCCAATAAATTCTATTAAACTTGCTTTCACTAATCATCGGATGATACCACAAAAGTATTTAAAACTGAAGTTGGCTTTTCATTTAACTGTGATGTTCATTCTTTTGCAATAAGGATACTTAATTTTCTCACACAGCATTTTCAGACACTAGATTTCTAATTATGATAGCTATATTTTGTTTACACATTGCACAAAGTCCTCCAAGTATGCTTGACAAATTATTAAATTCAATCTAAACATAAAAATTGAAGAACATGTTTCTAATAACCATTCATGTTAAGCCAATTCCTTCCTATGGACACTGCATATGCAAAATTTTCCTAGACAACTCTCATTTCTGTGATACATAACAAAGTTTACAAATACAGAGTGCAGAAATGGGATTTTAACTTAAAATTGGGGGAGGAAAGGATTCCTCGGGTTTGTGGTTTTATGTGCACATATAGTATTAATGCACATATATTCAACAGGACATCTCCTAAACTCTAAAACTGCAGTTTCTTCTCACTGAATTGATACTCAGACAGGAGAAAACCTGAGAAGTAAAATCTAGATAGAGAGCATTATCACAGAGCAGAACAGTTATAAGACACCTGCTTCTAATTTTTTTTTTCTTTCCAAAACCAGGTTTGTCCAAAGCACATGTTACATCATAGGTTCTCTTCTCTGAAAATACATGTTTGTATGCTTTCTATTCAACAACATCCAGGCACAACAGTCTAAAGTCTCAGATTTCAGAACCCTCAGCATTTGGCACAAGCTCTTTCCAGTGCTGCATTTCAACAGCCACTGCCTGAGCTCACATCTCAAACCACTGCCATCAGTTTCAATAAACCACCACCACACAAGCACAGCTTTGCTAAATCTCAGCATTTAGGAATAAGGTAGGCCAAACAAGAGAGTATGACCTCAAAGCCTTTCACTGAAACAGTGGGAATGAACTCAACTCAGATTATCCTGAAAGACTAACTAAATTATAGACACACATTGACATAGCAGTTCTGGCCATACTCAAGATGCTGTTAGAATACCATAATAATCAACAAAGCAAAATACTGAACTTTACACTGCAGTAGCCATAGCGCTCTTTTTATACTTTCATTGTTTACTTTTCTCCTTACAATGCTCATTTTTCCCTAAAGAGATGTTATAAAATTCAAGCTGCCTGAATTGCTAATCGATGTATTTCAAAGTCAATAAGAATCTGTTCTTCTGCTACATCTTTATCTGTTACAAGCAGCTCTGTAGGGAGAAACAACTAGCTGAACACATTCCAGATTTGTTACTGGTGTTTTAACTTTGGAATAGATCTGATTCCTAGGACTGAATGCCTGTTTGTGGCTGGTGTGCATTATGTGCAACCCTGGAGCTCATCTTCAGGTGTAGTTTCATCTAAAAGGAATGCACTTCCCGTGTTTTCAAACCACCTCATAATGCAATCCAAAATACAGTACATGCGGAGGATCAGATTTGCTTTGAAGGTACTTTACTGATCCTCTTAAAGACTAATATAAATGCACCCTGTAATTCCCTCCTTGCAGGTTCCCTTTTTACTTGCAGTACTTTTGTTCAATCAAAGCACCAATAAAGTTTCTCCTAAATTCAACAGTCTTCAACTCTTTTATTCCTGTCTGCACCCAGTACAAAAGCCAGAGGCACCAATAGCATCCCCACATCACACCTGACAAGGGAGAGGAAGTTTATTGTGCCGGCGCAGGAGCTCTCAGCAAGGACTCCCACTAAGCGTTAGTCACCACTAACTCCTTAATCTCCCCATCACAAGATTGTTTCCTAGTGAGAATATCAATTTTGTGGCATGACTTGAGTTCTTGCTGGTATTTACACCCCTCTCTAACGTGATGATCCCCAAACTGGACACTGTAATCCAATGTTGTCTCTCAAATACCTATCACAGAGAAAGGGTCACTTCCTCTCTCGAAATTCCCCATGTGAAAACTGTTACCTACAGTGATTTGCAAGTCTTCTAACAATCACTGCTTTCTAAGACAGTCTTTCTTTTGCTGACACAGCCTGTAGTCTTTGTTCCCAGATCACTTTACACTAAGTAATATTGTCAATTTTCTAAATTGTGTCTTTGAACTGGATGATTTACAGCTCTTCAAAATTAAACTATCTTTCTTTATTTACCACACAGTGAATCTTATTATCTTACCTGAAAATTTTAGCAGGAAAAGTTATAGGTAGTAATTGAGATCTTTTATAAAAATGTTGTGTAACATCAGACATGACTGGAAAGTTCTCCAATTAAGCACTTTGCTACTGCATATTTTACAGGTATCTATATTTTGAATTCCTTCTATAAAACAGTTTTAATTTTTTTAATATGTGGTAGTCTAGTTATTTCCTTTACATGGTATTAAATCAAGCTTCTTGAAGAAATCAAAGAACATGTCTATCAACAAGACCTATAATACTACTTTTAAAGAGCCTACAAACACATTAATAGTAGTTCACAGTATTTTCAGCATGTCCACAGGCAGTCCACTTAACCCTTTTAAAAATGTGGAATTGTTTATAATCCTTCCAGTCACCCTGAATTTTTAAACCCATTACAGAAGTTAACTGTTTTGAAATATCCTCTGCTCATTTACAGCTTGAGACAGTCCAGGACACAGTATCAAAGAGAATTTTCTGGCTGTAAACACATATTCAGCAAAAGGTAACATCTTTCTATAAACTATCATTTTCAACTTCTTAAACAGGTCAAATAGTGCAAGAGCCACCACTTCTGTGTCAGCCAAGTCCCCATTTCTTTTTTACCAGTGCCTAGCAAAGAAAACAAGAGCAAGTCAGTAGTTCTAAGGCTTCTATTTTCTTCCCTGAGTTACATCTCCAGCCTGTATCAGCAGGCACTGACACATTCTGCTTTAAAATATCAAGACAGATTAGCCAGTAATGGGACAGTGTAATAGGATGTTGTACTCATAAAAGGAATCACTCTTCACTTCAAACTTCAGTCTCCTTTATGTTGCCTAAATATTTTAAACTGATCAGATTTCAAATAATTACTAGATTTTCTTCCTGTATGTACTTCTGAAACCAACCATCTCAGAAACATTTAACATAGTTAGCATTTTTAAAAATAATACTTCTTTTAACAAAAAAATACATTTGACAAGTACATTTTTGTTAAACGTACTGTTTACAATATTTTTACTGTTATTATTTGCTTTCCAAGTCTAAAAGTTTTTATTGTCATAATTCTGTATTTGTATGATTAGCAGCTAATTGCAAATATCTAAAAGATCATTACTCTGCAAAATATACCTAATAATGAGAGAACCCTACTTTTTACTCAAAAAAAATTATTCTATCACAAAGAATACAGTGTTCTCTTTTCTCAGAATACTTAATTTAAATGTGGAATTTTCAGAGATGGTGCTTTCACAGCATCCACAAGATGTCACCATTGTAAAAGAAAGAAAACCCATTCATTGTAAAATATGAAATACCTTTTTTATGTTCTGAACCATGGATTTTATTTATTGCACATTTTAATCAATGTATTCCAATGATTTTTTTTTTAATACAGGATCTAAACTTACTCAAAAAAAAAAAAAAACACAACAAAAAATTGGGGGGGATGAGAGGGGTGGTGTGTGGAAATCAAGACCCTACTTTAGTCACTTGGTTTGAATTACCAAGCACAAGAAAAACTGGACAGATGGCAGGAGTAGTAAGGTAAGTAGAATCTAGCATTGCAAATAACTTACATAGTCACTTTAGAAACTACAGAGTGTACAGATGGAAATAAATAACTAGAACAAATAAGCAAGCAGCCTCCCACAGAGCTTAAAGAAAGCTTGGTATTGTTTTGCATTTAATAAAGATAAACAATTATGTATGCAAGCCACCTCACTTGTCACAGAATATTTAAAGAAAAAAAATATTAATTGATATCTATGTCTGTTTGGTGAAAGTCCAAGGAACAACAAAGCAAATTATGTCTATATAATCCTACTCATTGTAGGAAAGAATAGGAAGGTAACATGAACAGAAGTGTTAGATGAAAAGAAGGTACTAACAGTGGAAGTTAGACTTCTAGTTTTACTTTGTGCTCAAAGCTTCTAATGAATATTATAGCACTGTAATTGAAGGTACAGCCTAGAAAGCATTTCCAAAGATTTGTGACCTTTCCTCATTTTGTACACAGCTATCTCAACTTGTAAGGAATCAGTGCACAAATAAAAGGGTGACATTATTGCTGCAAGTTTTATTCACAATTTCCTTACAAAGATTAAGCTTTCAGAATTATTTTTTTTGTGCACTACAATCACAGAAGGTTCTAAAGGACTCAGTAACAAAGCTGCACTTTTTCCATTCAATGACCAAATTGCTAACCCACTTCCTTTCTGCATGTGCACTGATTGCCTTGGAATGAACAACTTCATTAATTATTAAGAAGACAAATGTATTAAATCTCATGGTGTCCTTGGTCTAAGTGTGACAGCTAATAGGAGTAAAAAAGTCATTTCCTTTGACATGCAAGAAGAAACATCAATAAAACAAAAGTAGAGACAGGAAGTAATGGGAAGAGGGCATATCAGCCAAGTAATCTGAAAGTGGTTTAATATTTCTTTTAAGAGAAGAATGGCAATTTCAATGCATAGCAAGCTAATCCAATTGAGACTAACAGGAATAGTAAAAGATAAAAAGAAAAAAATTCACCAACATCTAGCATAATTATAGCCATTGAATTAAATATTTAATATCTTAAGTAATTAATCTTTAATAAGAAAAAATTATTTATGGTACTGGGAATAGAACTACAGCACATGTTTACAGTACATCCATTACTCCACAGTACATGTCCACAGAGACTTTCTTGTACCATCATAACAAAACACCTTACCTTCCTTTCTCATTGAGAGGCTACACAAATAATACACCATGAAAAAACAGATAATGAATACTTAGTTTAGGAAACACTAAAAGTATGATGTGATGATGTGGCATTAAGAAAGGGGAGGGAAGAAAATCAAATCTATCTAGACATTAAAGAAATTAATAAGTAAGAAATTAGGCTATCAAGTAACTTAGTCCTCAAAAGTGCTCACAACTCTTGAGTAATTACTGCCATTTTTTTTTCAAATTAATGATCCAGAAAGAAGAATGCCCACCAAAAGAAAGTTTAGGTCAGATATTTCTGCAGTATCTTCAGACACGAAACATCAAAGCTCTGAGCCTTTTATAGCATTAAAGTACACACATCCAGGCCCACACAAAAACTTACTCCAGAAATTATTTTTTCATCTATGTTTATTCTTTAAAAATGCTAATGTGCATGCCATATAAGATGCATTAAAAGCAGTTCTTTTTTAAAATATTAATTTGATTCCAAATAACAAAACCTTACCTTGCCAGCTATCATTGCAAACACACAGCTTCTCGCCTGTCAAATCGCAGTACCCATGATCTGGACTGCCACAGTTGGCTTTACAATATGGAATATCACAGGCTTCTCCTTTCCAGTACTTGTCACACTCACAGTATACCCGGCTTGGTACGGACACACTGGTTGTACACTTTCCATGTTCTGAGCAGTTATTAGGACAAGAATTAATTCTGAAAAAAAATTATAAAATAAGGGAAATGACAAGCCAAGCATTTATGACAATGATTTTATCTGACAGTATTCCAATAGTATTTGTTAAAGTACTTTTTTTTCCCTGAAAAATTTCTATGCACTTATAAAACACAAGTTTAATGATGATTTTACAAACAAGTGAACTGAAAAGGTATTCATCCAGGCTTACATACAAAGTCTGTGATGCAGTGGGGATCACAAACACATTGCATTTCAACAAGAATATTGACATTAAGCAGAAGTACAGGCCCTGCCTAGGCAGATCACCATCTATTTTTTCCTGTGTTCCAGTATTAGCACTCCAGTCAGTCCCTTCAAATGCTTTTTATCTCCAGGAACATCCACACTGGAAGCAACTGAGCCATAGCCCTTCAAGTCTGCACCACAGGCACACAGTTAAAGGGTTTTCTTGGGTGGCTTTGGTCCATGTTACAAAAACAGCATGTCTAACTTCTAAGGGGAATAAAATCAGAAAAAAATGAGTAAGGAAAAATACAAGATGGCTAATATCCTGGAACTACTTACTGGTAGCACTTCATGCATAGATTCCTTAATAATAGTGCCACCTGAACCTTGCCTCCTTAACTCTGCAGTTGGAGACGCAAAAAGACGAAAGATTAGGCTGAAAGAAGTCTGTGACTGTTATGGGACTTAGCATTTCTGTGATACGCCCTACCAAACACTGAGATCACAAGCAACTGGACTGCAAAATTATGCAAACTGATCGCAGAAATGCAGGCAATTGCTTGGAGATTAGGAGAGATGGAGGACATTGATGTGGGTCCAAGAGTTTCCATGAACAGAAACTTGGGTAGCATGCACCTCATGAAGTCACAAAAGAGATCTGAAACCTTTTTTGATGACTCGCAGCAAAGGGTTCGGTTGAAACTCAGAATAAACTGTTACTACAAACCCCTGATGATAACACAGACTGCTGCTCCCTGGAGATGTGAGAGCTGGATACTGCTCATAGCGTTCCTTGCTCTTATCAAAGAAAGAACCAAAAAAGTTAGTGAGGAATTGTTCAAGGCTGGCCTTTGGCCAACTGCAGTTGTAGCAGGACAGCCAGGTGACATGTTTTCATTTTCTAAAGACTCACACCACAAAGGACTGATTCTGTTACACTACCAAAAAATGAAAATTCCACATCTGAACTGCAAATGTCCTGGGGGCTTTGCCTAGTAACACACATGGCATTAAAACCACCAATGGCATCAACTGCTGTATACCACAGCTGTAAGGAAGCTCTTCCCCTGACTTCACAGGGAGAATGTTCTGCATGAAGGTGAACAGTTAAGTCTTTACAGAAATAGAGATACCAGCTTAAAAGTAGACAGACATATTCCCACTCCAACAGATTCGTTAAGGATTCAAACAGAATGAGGAAAAACTGGATCAGCATAGTTGGAAGCAGGTTATCCGACTCCAAGGAACACAAAAATTTACTGTGTTCTGAAGTAACTATTGCTGTTCCTAGCTGACATGGCCTTTTAGTCACAGATGCTGTGCTTCCATCTTTCCAAAATTAAAGGAATATGAGTGGCTTATCAAAATGAAGTGAAAGATGAAGTCAAAAACTGCTCTGAGGTTACCAAGACAAGGGAAAAGGAGAGCAACAGAAGCAGAGTGCAACAGATCAGTGGCAGAAAAAAAAAAAATTAACGCAGCCATAAAAAGAAATCTTAGGTACTTGTTTTATCATAAAAAGAGTTACTGTTGGCTCATTTAAAAAAAAAAAAGTATTCATTGCAATAGAAGAAACTGAAGAACATAGTACATAAAATGTTGTGAGTTTTATATGTAAGTGAATTAAAAACTGGCAGTTTTTTCATTTATTTTAATTCTTCCAAGAAATTAGGTAATGCTATGTAGCATGAACCAGATTACCAAGTCATAAAAGAATGCAGAGCACATACACCCATTTCAGAAGAATGCCATGTCATATTGCCATTTGCTCCCAAGACAAACAGAAAAAGTGCAATAAAATCTTCAGGGATAATTGAAAAATATATCTAATTAAGTCTGCCATGTGATTGAATTTACTGATGTCAACTGACAAAAATTAAAAACACCCAGTCTTCTAGACTGTCATTTCCGATACAACATATTTAGTGAGGTTTCCCAAACTCTGAATAGCTATTTATTACTGGTAAAAAGTAGGCAAACCACTGCAAATGATAGAAACAATTTCTATAGACAATTTAACAAAAACCTCTGCCAAGAGTAAAGCTATGATCAGAAGCACAAATAGGAATTTTAAATTTATAAAGAATATAAGAAAAGTATTTTATGTACATCCACATTTGATATGCAGTGCTGGCCTCCGCATCCCAAAAATTGATATTTCAGAATCTGAAGGAACTGAAAGCAAGCAACAAAAATATCTTCAAACATGGGAAAACTATCACATGAAGAAACAACTCCAACAGGACCAAGCAATCCTCTCAAACTAAAGCATCCAGTATAAAGAGACATTGCATGATGTGTCACAAGAAGGTCCCAAATGAGACAGAAGTTGTAATCAACAGCTAGCATATATAAGGAGGAAAAGGCTCAGGTCCATTGGATGTATTTTTAGAGTTGCTGACACACAAAAGCAGAGTGGTGGAAAGCAAGCATGATTATATCAGATTAGGTTGCCACCAGAGAACCTAAAATACAGACAATGAAGATAAGAACTATGAAGGCAGAATGCAGACTGAGTTGGACAATAAGAGGGTAAAGTACCCGAGAAGTAGAGAAGAAATGGAATAAAACCCTTGTGGCTGGAACAAAAATAAAAGTAGGATTTCGGTGAAGGTTTCAAAAGCCATAGAAGTACATTCAGCAAGAAAAACAAGCAACAGACAATCCTAGTGCAAGGTAAAAGAATTGGCATGACAGCAGATATAATCTCCCTTCTTCTCCATATGGCAACTACATGTGTCAGATAAGTACTGGAAGAGATACACTCTAGTTCCACATGGCATAGGTAAAACATACTCTTGGAATGGCCATGTGGGTTCACGCAGAACAATATATTTATCTTTTTTTCTTTTTTCTGTTTTTAAACTAGTATCTTAATGACAAGTCATTACAACCCCAGCTTCCTGTTTTTCAAAACATACCATGAAGTATAATGTTTACATTAATAAAATCAATAGATAAACATTTTACCTGGCTTAGTAATTCTCCTGAAATGATAGGCTAATTAACAAAGTGACTATTTATTAGAAAAAAAACTTACGAGTAAAAAATGTTAAATCCAGTTAGGTTATAAGCAGCATCACTAAAAAAGTGTAGCAATGCATAGCCAGATGTAGTAACTACTTCAGGAACTGTTTCATTTCCACGCACTTCAGGGACTATTAGACCACTGGAAAAGAACATAAGAATAATGTTTTTAATCAGTCTTTAGGAGCGGGGGGGGGGGGGGGACAGGGGTGAGGAAGCAGGGAAGTAGAAAAAAATAAAAGACTGTGTTAGCTATTCTGGCTGTTAATTAGGTTGTTAATCATATAGACAAGGTAACTCATAAATCTCATTAAATACTTATTTTCAAAAAAATAAATAATAAAATGAATATAAAACTTGTCTATGCCTCTGCAAGGCAAGGTGAAGTTTTCTAGGAAAACAAAGCAAAAAGCCTCCTCCCTCACACAGTAATGCAAAATTTCACATCAGATTATTCTGAGGGTCAGTGTATCATTAGTGTAATTTCCAAAACTTATTTTAACTTTGAAAATATATATATAAATATCTCTATCTTTCAGACATGCTTAGCACTCAATGTCTTTCAGCACATGTTCTATTTCCACATAATATTTGCATCTTAGAAGTTTATCTTATTAAGGATTTTCAAACCTGAAAAGTATGATAATTAAGTAACTTCCATGAAAAGGCAATTTCCAATGGAAAATAAAGTACTACTTAAAACTTCAGAAAGATATTAAGATGTCAGTCTTCAATAAAGACTGAATTTAACAAGCAATATATAAAAATACTGAGAAGGGTCACCTGCGTAAAACAGTGCCACATTGCAAATATAAATTAAAATTTATAGGATTCCTAGGCAACACTAACAATCAATAAACTGAAAGACATTTGAAGTACAGAACACAGGAAGAGGAACCTCCTCTTTCCTTTCATTCATGCTACAAGTTCGGCTCCTGAACAATAGCTAGACACATTAAGCAAATACAACTTTGGGGAGTAAGGAAAAAAAAAAAAACACACAAAAAAAAATCAAGCAATTTTGTAAACAATTCAGATGAATTAGGAAACAAGATGTAGATTGCTATAGTTGGGCAGGAAAGAGGGATGACCTGAGCTTTGTCCCCTTAGGAGAAAGCACTATCACTTACACAATTAGTATGTCAAATGTCAGCAGCATAATCAGTGCTTCATAACACAAAATTAAGTACAATTTCTGCCCCACAGAGAATGGGTGCATATATGCAGAAACAGTTTCTGTTTTGTTGGGGTTTTGTTCGTTTGCTTTCAATACAGCTTTGTACTCTATGGATATCCCAAAATAAAACTTCTACTGACTTCAGAGAATTAGGATCCTGTGTCTTCTCTCTAATAAACTATACCCACTTGCATAGAATAGTCTTTCTGGAATGGTTCCCAAAATTTTAATGAAAAGGTAGAAACAGTCTCTAATGCTATTTCTTTTCCCGCAAAACAGAAATGTCCACACATGACTACTTGGACTAAAAGGCTAATAAATATACTCACCTAAATACAGCTATTAAAGGTGCATATATCGAATCTCCATCATATACATACATATGGTCCCAACTACATTCTGTGGCAAAGTGATTAAATCTTAATCTTAGTATTGCATTTGGGCTGAAAAAAAAAAAAAAAAACAAAAACAAAACCAAAACAAAACAACAAAAAACAAACATTCATGTAAAATGTTATTTGCAGAAGTAGTGAGCTCATAAGATAAAGAACTTAAAGCAGAATTGTTCATGCCAACATTATTAAAATATTCTGAGTACTAAGTAAACATTTCAAACAGTAAAATAACAAAATTAAGAGCAAGTAAATATTTCACTTTATCTTAGAAAACTTTAAAAATAACATCTTCAGTCCAAGTCTAATAATCCCTAAAGTTAGCAAGAGACTTAACTTTACCAGGTTTTATCAGTATTCAGAACCATAAATTCAGAGCAATTAAAATATCAAATTTTAATATATTAGCTTTACTTTACAATGTCAGGACTACGAGGCTTAAAAAGTCTTTCAGGATAAAATCACCTACACATCCTCATTCCAGTATGATAGTAGTTATTGAAAATAAAAATCTTAAACTGCAAATTTAAAATAGCAAGCAATATTAGTGCAAGATACAATTTTTTCTCTCCCTCCCTCCTCCCCCACCCCACATCTGGGAGTCAGATTTCACCAGTTTTTGGTAGAAATCCAGATGGGGACTAAGGTTTCTGAAAGGGAAATTTTCTCATATGACAAAATTAGCAGACTCCTAAATATATTCCATGCAACATACTGATTATTTTCTTTAATTTTGTTTTGGGGTTTTTTCTCCCCACTGTCAGGCTTTAATGCAGTTTGTCACTTTAGAAAACATATGCTTTTTTTTTTTCTTTTTTTGAGAGAGATCACTTGGAGAGAGTTCTTTGTTCATTTTTTAAGAGAGAGCATTTTATACATATGTGACATCCTTGTATGTTGACATTTTGCACTATGTTACTGGGTTGCATTACTCTTCAACATACTGTACAGCATATTGTTTCCTCCAGCAACCCATCTCCTGCAAAGAGGAGGAACAGAGTGAAGACCAACTTCAAAGCAGAGTTTGCATACAGTCCTGAGGCATGTTTCCACTTTAGCATAGTGTAGTGCAGTGCAAATATTTCTGAGCTAACTGGGGTAAAAAGAGAAGTCTAACTATGTCAGAAACTCAGCTATAGCCTAACCACCTAGGTATTGAAACTTCTACTTAAATTATTTTGTAAACTACCCATAACTTCATTGCTGTAGTGTTTAAATTACTATCTACATATAAGCAGGCCAAAATTAGATCAGATAGTTCATTACTGTACTGCAGTGACAGAGCAGACATCTAAGGTAACTAAGATCATGACAATATCAAAAAACAGAAGGGTGTAATTTTCTTCTGCAATGTTAAGAGAACTCAGACCTAGCTAAATTGTTCATCAAAATCCTGACCCATAGCCTGGGGGAAAAAGGTCCCACTCAAATTCAACAAATTTGTGCATCTGTAGACATAATAATGCATGTGTCTTATTATTTTTTTGTGCAGGTCTGTATGTTTCTGTGCTGCATAAACTGAAAAAATAGCAACAGACGAGACATCTAAACTGTGGGCACAATATGATTTTAAAATTAAGTACATGAGGAAAACAAGAATGCAAAAGAAAATACTGTATAGAAGCACTAACTTTTGAGCAACATGTAACTGAAAAATTATCATTAGACTGGAAGCATTCTGTACTTGAAGCCGTTCCTGATTTATCACTGATAAGAGTTAAATAAGATAAATAAGACATTGAGTTAAATAATAGGATTCTGTAATCATTTGGAACTTAGGTAAAGGTACTCAAGCAGGCAACAAATTTATCAAGGGTTTTGAGAGCTTACAGTACTGGCCAAATTCCAATGTCGGCCTAACTTTTGCCAGCAATCTGAACAGGAGTGGAATCTGGCCAACTCAGAACAGTCCTGAAAATCCTAATTCAACATATTTTTTTAAATCTTTATAACATTTAAACAAAAACAAAACAAACAAAAAATATCCCAAACTGTTTACATTGTATCCAGATGCAGTTTCTACTTGAAGAGTTCTTCAGATCTCTAGAATACACAGTACCAAACTGTCAGAAAATTTAAGCTTTGAAAATAAATACTTACTATCCTTCAATTAACCATGTACATTTAGTTTTATATTTATAATTTATTGGTCCATCTGTTAAATATCCAGAAGGTTCTGTTAACCTACAAGAGAAAAAACAGTGCTGTAGTAAACCAGACACAACACAACAGAACAAACATCCTCAACATGCCAATAGATTCTTTCTGGAGGGAAAGAAAATTTAGGGTGGGGAAAAGTGTCAAGTCTCTCTTCGTATTTCTTGTCACACTATTTTTGCTTATAAAAACTAGAATTCTGATTAGTCTATATAATTGGTTTGCTTTCTTACCCTAGGCAATCACAAGACTTCTAATTTTTCTAGTTCAGTAGCAGGCAAATACTCATACAATTTAAATTATCCTTCACACAGAATAGATCCAAGACAACGTAAAGGGTTTAAGAGTATTTTGGCTTGGTTGGTTTGTTTCTTTTGCCATTGCCTTACATCTTACTTCTGAAATTAGACCACAGCAGCAGCAGGAAGGCTGTTCTAGATCAATATAAATTAAGGCATGAACTATAAATTTAAATAAGCATATCTTCCAGCCTGTCCCCCTCTTACTTCTGGTCAGTGATGTGACATTGGAAAGCAGAACAACACTGGACTACTCAGAAACTAAATAAAATGCATATGAACAGCTCTAAAAGGTCAGATGAAAATAACGATGCAGCCCAGTACCCTGTCTCTGTCAGTGGCCTACAGCAGATACCCCAGCAACAAAGTTAAAACCCTAGAGATGCTCCCCATGGCATTACACCACCTTCAACAATTTGCAGCTCAGAATGATTCTCAGCCAGAGGTTGTGCCTCTGTACTGGCTTTGGGTGAATGTTTCTCCCAGGGGTTTGCCCATGTAATCCCATGTAAACTTGTAGCATCTAGAATGTCCTGCAGCAGTGATTTCCACACATTTATAGACATTTCAACTGTTTTTGTCCTAAGCTTACCTTTTGGCAATTTCATCTAACATCCTTAGGTCTAGTGTTGGATGAGACGAACAGTACCCTGTTCACGTGCTTTATCCCACTCAAAATGTAATGAACTGTATTGTTCCCCCCCTTCTCTCCACTGTCACTTTTCCTACCTACGAAATCCTTGCTTGTTTAGTACTTTCTCATATGGAGTAACTATTTTTAATCATTCCTACAGCAGGTATTTAATATTTATTTTCTATTCTCCTATACCATCTCTAAGACACAACAGAGATCAGCATACCATATTCAAGATGCAAGTGAATCATGAATATGTACAGTAGCATAATAATGATTTCCACTTCATTCTCTATTCCCATCCTAAAATTTTATTTGCTCTTTCAACAACTACTACGCTGACACAACTAGCTGCTATAACTTTTTTCTGAGTAATGATAGTTTGAGATTCATTACATATAGAAATTCACTTAGTGTAAAAATAGAACTTTTTTCCTCCATTCATATATATATACAACTTCAATTAATCTATACAGTGATAAAATAACAGATGAAATTCAATAATCTATTACCATAAAACCTTTCTGAAAGAGTTTAGTATCTTCATTATTTACCCCACTTTTCTACTTTCTTTATGATTATGTTCTACAGTTCAGGCCTTAACACACGTCTAATGGGATTACTCCTCCAGCAAAACTGACCGTCCTTCTCTTTAAAATGTTACAATAATAATAACGAATATAAAACGCTACAGAAATGCTGATTGTCATGGTTTAATCCCAGCCAGCTACTAAGCCCCACAGAGCCGCTCACTCACTCCACCCCACGGGATGAGGGAGAGAATCAGAAGAGTAAAAGTGAGAAAACTCGTGGGTTGAGGTAAAGACAGTTTAATAGGTAAAGCAAAAGCCATGCACACAAGCAAAGCAAAACAGGGAATTCATTCACCACTTCCCATGGGCAGGCAGGTGCTCAGCCATCCCCAGGACAGCTGGGCTCCATCTTGTGTAACGATTACTCGGGAAGACAAATGCCGTAACTCCAAATGTCCCCCCTTTTCTTCTTCCCCCAGATTTATATGCTAAGCATGACATCATATAGTATAGAATACCCCTTTGGTCAGTTGGGGTCAGCTGTCCCAACCGTGTCCCCTCTTAACTTTTCACTGGCAGAGCATGCGAAACTGAAAAATCCTCGATTTAGGATAAACCCTACTTAGCAACAACTAAAACATCAGTGTGTTATCAACATTATTCTCATACTAAATGCAAGATCCAGCATACGGCACTGTACCAGCTACTAGGAAGAAAATTAACTCTGTCCTAGCCAAAACCAGGACACTAGTGGAGTTCATAAGCAAAGCGATGACTGATGAGGCACAGCTGGTAACTCCCACTCCTCCCTTGCTGCGCAGCGGTGAAGCAGCAGCAATGGCCACAGGGAAAGGCTAACCATGCTCCTGCCAGGTGCTCTCATGTGAATCAGTGCCTGGCCACAGAAGACTTTTGCTTGAAAAAAGCAAGAGACATGTGTAGTTTAAGTTTATAATATTTCTTTCTGTTAAGAAATACCAACTTTACCTAAAGGTATACTTTCATGTTTATACACATGAAAAGCAGTTTTTTCAGGCTTGTTTCTGTCTCCTTTACATATTAATTACAATGTTTGGACAGTGCTGAACATGATATCAACTTACAACTTAGCAGTCTAAGTCACACATCACTGATTTTGAAATCAGGCTAATATTGATGCTTGGTCCCTAGCAGAACCTTAGTGTGCTATCATATGGTTATATACAGATGTAAAGTCTTATATAGCAAGCCACAGAACGTTTATTTAGCTGCAAGAAATATGAAATATGTTAAATATTCATTTGCAGTCATGACCATTGCCACCTTAGTAGCTGTATAATGCAATGGAGGTGACTTAAAAGAGTTGGTTTTATTAGATCAGCCCTTTGGCACTAGTAAAGTACAAACAATTTCCCTCTTCGCCTAGGGTGATAATTTTTTGATAAATCGTTTCTTTCAGAAGAGTAGATAGCCTTTGAAGCAGTTACTGCACTTGCTGAAAAACATAAAGAATAAATAAGAACATAATATTGTAATAATAGGTGTGGAAAATGGTAAAACACAGGATCTGTTCTATTTAAAATAAATAAACAGCAAGACAGAGGCGTATTACTTCAAGTTTCTTGAGTCATACCAAGAACTTGTCTGTTTCATTTTTACTTCCAAACATTATCAAATCCCATAAATAATCAGTACTACTTTCACATAACCTCTTACCAAATCAAGGGCAGTACTCTCTATCATGTAATGCCAGATACTCATGGACATAGCTTTGCTCTGTCACTAACAGTGATCCTGTCAAACAATCAAACTTCTGGTGAGCCAACATGACTACACACTCTTTAGTCACAGAAATGGAATAGCCAGAATGATGCCTACATGCTGCACCCCACCCCCTGTTCATTGCCAAGAAGGCTTCAGGGATGAGGGGACAGCCAGAACAATTTGTGTGACCTGCTTAAGCACCACAGGTTTATCACACTTAGACTCCAGCTTTCTAAACAGAACGCTCAGAGGAACAGCTGATGTTGTATATTGTCATTTTAAATAGCACGCCAGCTTTCATAAACACAACAATATTTTTTTAGTTGGCAGGGTTATAATCAAAACCTATAAAGAATTAGAGACGCATGCCAAGAGAATATTTTCCTTTTCTGTATGCTGTAAAAGAGATCTACCAAATTACAGAAACAAGTCAGGATGCTGCACAGCAGAGTTAAAGACATTCAGAAGCATCAGATTAGTCACCAAGCTAATCAGTCAGTAATAGCTTACGTGAAAGATCCATGGCACTAGAGGCTGTTTCATCCAGCAGACAGACATATACCAGAAACACAAGGGCTAAAGGCTGAAGTCAACACAGGGCAACCGAAACATGCAACAAATGGATATTCCCCTGGAATATCACCACTGTTATAAAATAACTGCAAATATAATTGAGTTAAATGTTACCATTGTAAATTCTATATTCTGCAGAGACTTTAAATCAATATTGATGCATTTCAAGAAAGGAGAAAAGTATGTTCTAGTTCAGTCATAAATTATTGGTCCTAAATGAAGGAGTAGTCAGATGAAATCTATAGCCTGCAATACATAAGACGTCAGAGCAGGTTATTAAAATGGCCCTTCCTGGCTGTAATATTTATAGATCTGGAAAATGCAGTCATGTCATCTCCTGTGT
Organism: Tyto alba; assembly: GCF_018691265.1. NCBI lineage: Eukaryota > Metazoa > Chordata > Aves > Strigiformes > Tytonidae > Tyto > Tyto alba. Next base: position 9,290,611 of record NW_024881261.1, read on the forward strand.
CTTCCTGTAAAAGAAGAGTATCATCAAATCTTTCAGAAAGGGGCACTAATTTAAACCAGAGAAGTCACTGGGTATTTGCTGTCATCAGCAGAACATGGAGATCTACAAAACTGCTGGCAGATAGATATACAGAAGTCTGATTTATAATACAAGTACATTAGGAGAAAGAAAGCATAAGGCACTTTGATAATATTACAAATATTCACTGTTTAATAAAAGAAAGGGTTATGAAGAGGTTCATTTATCTCTATGTTACTTACTGTCACATTTCTAGTCAGAATTTTATGAAATGTTGGATTACTCTGCAATTCCTACTTCAGATATATCTGGATATAAGATACAGAGGATATCTTGCTATATGGATTCATCTCAATATCAGTATTTGTGTGTCAGCCAAGGACTATTCTCTTCATTGTTGCAAAGTTTTGCTCCATCTCCTTTTCATCCTCTATGAAAATTTGTTTAGCTAAAATAAATAAAAATCAATGACTATGCTTCAAAGTTATAAGATCAAAACCTTCATAAATACAAGTAGGGGCAATCTTTCTAGCTCAAGATTTTGCGTCTAACCTTTACAGCAGGGATACATCATGTATCCTGGATGAGATCAGCTGAATACATTAAGAAAGGAGGAAAAAAAAAAATTTAGACCACCTTAAAGAACAAACCAGAGTTAGTGAGCACTATGATATCAGAAAGAAATAGAGAAGAGATCAAGAAGTCATTTCTTATATCAAAATTTTAAGTGACAGACTAATAAGGTTTGGGTTTGGTTTGGTTTTTCCAAGGAAGGTCTGAAGAACAGCATTTTCTGAAAAACTCACAAAGCCAGATTTTTGTTTTCCAGGCATAAAGCATTGGGGGCATAAATTATTGATTGGCACCTAACAAATATCCTGAGAATTTGCATTTGATTATTCTGCATTTTTACTTTTACTGTTGAACCTTGCTGTTGGTTAATTTTTTTTTTTTTTATAATGTGTATTAAAACAGAATATACTGAACATTCTGTAGTTCTAATTTTTCTTCAGTGACTAACCAAGAGGAATAAGTATTTAATACATTAAAAAATATTTGCATATGCCAATCACACTCCTACACTTGATATATACTGCTTTGCATTAATTTAAGAATGTATATTTAGAAACGGTAAGGATATTCACAACTTTTCACATGCCAACTAATCAAAATCATGCTCTTAAACAGGCCCCACTTAATCCATCAACAAAGTAACAGTTTCTTTTGTAAAATGTCCCTACTAAATTCAAGTATTCAGTTCCTTCCTCTAACTTATTGTAAGAAAAGTTGTGCTCCAAAATCATCCAAAAATCCCAGAAAAATAAAATGAAGCCTACAATACAACATTTCCCCCTTTCCCCCCCTCAAATAAGAATATATTCTGTATTTCAAGATTAACACTTATATGTAGCACAAATCTTTTTTTTTTTTTTTTTTTTTTTGAATGTTTAGGTTGTGGGGAATTTTGTTTTTTGGTTTTTTGTTTTTTTTTTTTTTTTTTCTGTGTGTGTGTTTTGTTTTGTTTTTAATAAAGTTAGCAGGGATATCACTGATTGGTGCAAAATATTAATTTAATGTTTAACTCCAACAGGTGTTTTATTTCCTCATTTACTGTTTCTGAAAGAGGCTGTTATTCTACAGTACATTTTTGTAATAGTCCCAAAAACTACTGAAAGAACAGTGCATAGAAGTAGAAGTTCCTTTCAAAGTACAAACTTACATGGAACCTCAATTAAGCACTGTATTTCCACTTACATAAAAATTTGAAAAAATCTGTTCCCTTCCTTAGGCTCCACAATATTATATAAATTCACAGAACACAGATCATGGTAGGTTATTTAGACTAGGGTATCTGAATGTGTGACTGATACTTAAAAGGGAATCTACAAAGTGACTAGAAATAAGCAAATGTGGGCACAATCTTATTTTCTGCATCTGATTTGTCTACCAAGTCTTCATAAGATTAATATAGTAACAGTAAATATAATACCAAATTTATTCTATTGTAAATTAAAATTACTGTAGAAATACTGTACGAGACTTCCTAAGGATTTTCTTCTACCTCCTCGTAATGTTAAGTGATAGTTGACCTGGTTTTTTTCACCAAAAAAAAAACCTTGAATTGTCATTCCGGTACAACGTCCCAACACCTGTCCCAAGGCAGGATCAACCATACTGAAATCTTTCTTCACAGTTATTTGTTTAATCTGTTCTTAATAATTCCAATGACAGAAGTCTACAATCTTCTTAGGCAATCTATTTTAGTACTGACTTATCCTTATTATTAGAAAGTTTTTCTAAATGTCTAACTTAATTTTTTTCTTACTTAATCTTACTACTTCCTGTCATACTCAAAGCAGACCTGGAAAACACGTAATTCACTTACACTTTCTGCTTAACTTTTACAAACATCTACCTTCAGGCTTTTCTTCTCTGAAGCAATTTAATCTAGCATTCCTCATGCATCCTTTTGTAGACTTCCCTCCTCTAGAACTTCTCCCATTATCTGCATCTCAAAATGGTACCTACTATATTCCAGATGTAGTCCGACCACCATACCAACCAGAAAGGAATTATTTAAATGTCCTTAATGTAGCCAGTTCTCCTGAATGTAAGTAGCAAAAAAACCTGCCTTTATGCATGCTGATTTATATACAACCTGTAATTCCCTGTGACTGCTAACTTCCTCGACATAAGGAACTAAATGATATTACTCTAGTTCGTCTTACTGGCGTTAATTATGCATACTGAAGTGTAGAAATTCAAATATAATTCCATCAGCACAACTTTTTTCAGGCAGTATTATATGGGATCAATGCAGCTTGCATGATCTGAAACTTGCTGCATGAAAAGTTTCATTTATAATCACTTTCTCAGTAGGAAAAAATCTATTTCTGTTTCTGTGATAAAAGCATTCACTTAAAGATGGTATCTCCTGGCCACTCTGTGTAGTGAGAAATCTTACTTAAAATCAATGGACTCCACAAGAAAAGATGAAATTACATTTGTGTATATTTATCATACAGTTCTTTTAAGATCTCCTACATTTCCATAACAGTCATTTTTCTATTTCCCAACTATGCCAAGTTTTTTAATTATTATTCATATTTATTATCCATTCACTTTATGAAGCATTAACATAAAATCAGTACTAACAAAAATTAAAACTCAAGTGCGCATATGTAGGTGGTCCCCATCGTGACAGTTGCATTATAGCATACAGAATTAATGCAAGTCATTCAACCAACTACAACACAGTGCCATTTTTTGAGTTTGCTAAAACTAGGCCACTGCCAGAAATCAGCATTGCAAGTTAAAGGTGCAAATACATAAGGTTTTCCTCTTCCTCATGGTTCTAATACTAAATCCAGGGAAAAATACTGACGTGTATAGAAAAGACTTCTCTACATTTCCTGCACATAGAGAAATTTTCCCATTAGTTTCCAGCAACAACATACGTCAAAATGCTGTACTTTAAGGTTTTTTTGACAAAATGAGTAACAGAATTTTGGATGAACAGGGGCCAAGAGATGAAGTGAAGAACAGGCACAGTAATCTCTCTCACTTCACAAATGATTGGACTATTTTAATTTAACGTCTTGATACATAAATGGAGCAAATAACACTACTGAAAGCATAGCTTCATAACATACATCTTTAAAAAGTCAGGATGGCTTCTATCTTCAGATTTCTCTTCAGAATACACTCATATATTCTTTAAAATATGTGAGTATAAGCCATAGCTATCTAAAAAAGGAAAAAAAAAAAAAAAAAACAAAAAAAACACAACAATCCAAATGCTGACTGCCTTGAAGCTAAGCAAAGAAACACACCATTCTACCTACTGGTATCAGGTATTTGTTTATTTTTATAACTGTGTAAATGAACCCAGATTTTGGAATAACAGAACTTCTCCACAAAGAGAAGTAATTTTTTGAGAGGGCTCAAAAAAAAAAATTCAAACCAGACAGCAAGGCCTAACAAAATCTGGTCTGCCAAGACACTAATACAATATGAGGGAGAAGAGCAGAGTGCAGCCAGCACGATAAACACTTTAGGAAGCTGACTGAAGAGAGAGGCAGAATGGAAAAATAAAGCAGCTCTTAGAAATTTGTCATTAAATGCATTATTACCCTCCAGTGAATTCTTAGCCTTTTTGAATAGCGATATTCACATAACGTGATGAGAAGAAAACCACACACAAATATTTTTAACAGATTACTTGGCTCATCTTCAGAAAAAAATGCTCCTTACCTATAGCTCTCAATGCGCCATTATTCCTCCTCTAAAAAACAATAGATATCCATCAAGAAACCATACATATATTTTTTAATAAGACTAAAAGCAGCTGATTCTGTATCTGAGATGAACAAAACCAGACTCTTAGAGATTACTGTTTAATTGTTTATACAGAGGTACCCAAGTACATATATTTTATTGAAAAATAGTTGATCTGTTTACTCAAGGTTTAACCTGAATTCAGAAAATACTTTCTCAAAGCAAACCTTTCCATTTTGGGGGAAAGGGAGGAGGGCTCTTATGCTACACTTTAAGAAATCCAAACTACTAAATACTGCATCACTCCAAATCATTTAGAAGTTATCAAAAAAGTTTTTAAGATACACAGATGGATTTACATGTAATATTTATGGAAAGTTTCTATAAAATTGAGTGGAGTTGAGTCAATCAACAGAGTTCAGTGAACTCCATACTTTCTACAGAATTGCTACACCAATTAACAGTTTGAATCTTGCCAATATTTTCCAGGTGGCAGTGGTCCTCCTCATCTCAACTTCAAAATCAGTGCCTTTTAAAAGATACTGCAAATAGCACAATATCCTCCACTGACCTGGAAAAACTTCAAGAAATGTAGCTTCATCTCTCTTACCTGGAATAATACAAACACTTGGTATTTCCTATTTTAATATCATGGTTGGATAGAATTGTATGAGGCACACCTCTACACTATTAGAAATGCCAAGGCTAGTTCATAGATGTCATACAAAATTCTGCCTGCCACTACGCTTAAAATTAAGAATTGACAGAAAATCAAGTTGGCATTTGATAAAAACACAACACATCATATATTTCCCCTGTACCATCATCTCATTTAATTATGGCTGCATACTTTAGATATAAAATCTAAAAGGTTAAAAAGCTCTATAAAAATAATTTCTGTTTTGAGTAAGAGGCAGACCATCTACTCGATTCTTTGGCTGAACTTCTTGCACTCAGTTTCATGTCTTGGTTACTAATTTGCTACTATTAGAAGCAAATAGGAATTACAACAGAATCTGCCAGGAAGCAAGGAGACACCTCATTGCTCTAACATTTATAATGTTTGTTTCAGGCAAGAGTTATTTTTATGGCCAAATGTTGCCAAGATAATGAAGAAATAAATAAAAGAAGCAAAAAAAAAAATAAACCACACTAGGCCAGACAGAAGTGGTCCTATTACTTACTTTTTCCTATCACATTAATATTGTTGTTATTTTGTTTAGAAAAGTTCTGTATCTGAATAGACTATGTTTATTTAAGATTACCCAGAAGTAACCCAGAAGTAACACATTACTATATTGTCCCTAATGGTTTTTTATTTTTATAAAAAATTTATAGCTTAGTTTTCTTTAATGGCTATAGCTCTTTTCTCTGGGCTTTCTTTTCTACAAAGCAGTCCTCCATTTCCAAAAGTGTCATGGTTCAGTGTATTTTCTAACATATTATTTACATTATTTTGTTAATGTCTTTCACTTCAGCTCTGCTGCCTAATATATATTTCAATCCAGGTAGGTTCTACATTAAAGTAAGACGGTCTACAGGTTTTGATTTAATCACAAGATTAACATGAGTGAAGGACAGTTACTTATGGGTTTTATGTATTTGTATATGCTTTAAACAGATGAATGTATATATTTATATATAAACACATGTATATGGCTCAGTATAAGACTTCTGTAATTAATCAGCTATGCTACCATACCTTAAAATGTGGGCCACGAAGCATATAGATAATGCAGACCGAGGTACTTGGCAAAATTGTAATGCACTGTGCCAATTTTTCGCTGTACATCACTATAAATCTCATTTTCATTTGTGACTTAGTTCAGGGTTTTAACTTAAGCTTCCTGAGGTAACAGCCAAATGCTCTAAATCCAGTGTGTCACCTACTCCTAAATTTTTCATTGTCTATTTAAGACAAGTTTCTAATAAACACCTGAAAAAAAACACCCTCAACAAGAAGCAGCTACTTCTACCTTTCAGTCATTTAGACTGATTAATAGCTAGCCATCAAACTGTATGTTTGTTAAGGACGGAGTTCTCACAGCAGGAAACCACCTCTTACCACAAGGCTGCTGGCCCCAGCCCCTACTAGCTATATTAATTCTGAAATTATCCAAATGCAGTAAACTTTGGCACATAAACATTCCAAAGAAAAAACAAAAACAAAGACATCAGGTATCTCTTAGCATCCCTAAGACAACACTGATAAGCATTTGTTTCATTTTATATTATTTATTCTTTGGTTTTCAACACTTTTAATTCAGCATCCTCATTATATATATATATATATATATATATATATATATATAAAAACAGCAACTCCTTCTTCCCCTCTTTCACCTCCCATCAGAATACATGCTGCTTCACAAGAGGTTCCCAGGCCCTGAGCACAACCTCAGACAGTATAAATGTTGAGATAAGAAGAGATAATAGTTCTTTTAAAAGCTTAATTGATTAATAAATTCAAAGGTCTGGTTGCTGACTAGGTTTCAAATACTGTCTTGTAGATAATTATATAGATAATCACTTTCTGACTTCTGTGGCTATAGAGATTATCAGGACATTACATATTTGCCTTAAATACAAAGCACACCCCTTTTTTCTCTGTAAAGAACTGGAATAATAGCATTCATGTCTCTGGGGTATTACAAGAAATTCCTGTTTGGGGATATGAAAGATTCTTACTAGTAATAAAAAAAGCATCATTTTATAACATAATTTGTGGCAGGTGTCATTTCACTCATATCTTCTGCTTGACTTTTTAATTAATGGATAACATTTAACAAGTTCAAATACTCCCTCTATAAATGGATGAAGAGACATATGAAAGGAAAGACTATGATATTTTGAGTCCTAACTATTCCAGTTGCCAGTTTCCCAGAATCAAACATTTCACATATTGGTAGAAGGGATTTGGGAATTTGTTTGTTTTCGTGGGTTCTTTGGTTTGAGGGTTTCTTGGGGAAGAGTATCTTTAGCCTGTTATTTGTTCTGTGTTTAAATGCAAAACCTCCAACATTCACGAATACTAAAGTCAAGTTTAAAATACAACAAAAACTTGTTAGCAGTTTTAGCTTTAAGCTCATAAACTCTCAACGGAAATGAAACACCAAGAACAATTTGCAGATAGCAATAAGAAATGTTAGAAGGTAGGGGCACACACAGAACTGTATGTTATATCCATTGGTTACCGAGTTAAATACAACTTCCCATTCACAGAACTGTTAACAGACAATCTGCTACTACAGTAATTTTGCATCTCCAAAACTGGTGTTCTGAAATATCCTGACAACTTCAGAACTATACAAGTCAGACCTGTCTGAAGTAAATCTTAGTCTATGTTACATATGTTCATAGCAATTTTGTTTGGGTTTTGGAAGAAGGTAATGCTGTTATTTTTACTGTCCACAGAAACACAAAGGAATACAAGTCAAAAATTAATCATGATATTTAAATAACAGCAGCTTCATTTTTCCAATGTTTTCTCTTACCTCACTTGTTTGGTTTTTTTGGCAATGAAGCACAAAATAGTGAAAAACTACAACTATACAACACAAAACTAATGTGAATGTCTGAAAGGTGGTATATACCTTTTTTAAAGCTTTACACCAAAAAAGACACACTAGGGAAAATGAATAGGCTGCACCCTGCAAACTGACCCATGTATGTGCATTCCTATAGTTCTAATGAGAAAACTCAACTGAGGGTGCATATATTCCATTCTCAGAGACTTATATGGACTTAGGATTTAAATGAGGCACCATACTAGTATATTTATAAAAAATACATCTCTGAAGTTTTTCATTGTAACACTCCATGGGTTTATTCACCACACAGGCATTGAGCCAAAACAATCTTTGGTTTAGAAGTTGTTTCTTCTAAGCAGAAAAATTACAACAGAAAATTTAGTGCCTTCAAATCCTGTCTTGATAAGGACACTGTCAATCCAATGAACAAAACCATAAAAGTTTCTGCTGAGATTTCCAAAACCCTCTGCTCTACCTGGCCAAGGCACTGAACAATAGCAGACAGTTGTTCAAAAGACATAACTGGAGCTAGGAATGGGGAAAGAGGACCTATAGGAGTTTGTCACAGGGGCTGTTGCCCCTAGTCTCACACGAAAGGAGAATACAGGTCAAAGAAACATTGCTTGGAATGCCCCACTTTCCATTTAAGAGTACAACAGCAAGATAACACAAGACAAAAGCTGTTATGAGCCTATGCATGCTATCCTTACAGGGGCATAGCACGGCACATGGGACATACAACCAGCCTGTCTTGTCTTATCAATGAGAGAATATAGAAACTGTAGGACCATCTTTCATAAGCAGAAATTCTTAGGACTGCTCCTAGGAAAACAGGCTATACACAATTCCCTCTCGGAGACGGACAATCTAACTTTTGCAATGAAAAGCTCTCAGAGCTGCTGCTGATTTTTTCTCACTCAGTTCAAACACAAAGCAGAATACATTAGAAAACAAGGACCCACTCTTCATCAAGATAGCATAAACAGAAACTATACCTGTCCACAGAAAGAAGCTTCTGAAACACAGCATAGAGCCCAAAAGCCAGCAGGAATCAACGAAGCCATACACTGAAGCCTAAAGCCAGTAAATTAGGCTGTTGGAAACAAGTAGAGGAAAAACGAGAAGGCAAGCAATCACTCTGAAATAGGGTCAAAAAATAGCAGTGACCCGAAGGCTTAGAGAAGTGATGATTCAGATAGCAAAATGCACTAGAGCAGAGAATTGCCTCAATGCAGCTGAATGGTTAGGTAGAACAAGGATGGGTTGACGCTGCCCCTTTGCAGCTTTCATGAATCTTATGCCAAAAGAGAAGTAGTAGCAGCACACCCTCCACCCTTCACGCTGTGGGAGAAGCTTCCTCAGCTCTCAGCAGCTGTAGGCTGAAACAGAATTGTTCAAAGGAGATACTTCTGTTATTTAATATACCAACTTACAAACACACCACCAAGTATGACTGTCAGCATTTAACTACTTCAACTGTCATTTAGCTGTTTCTTGCAACATATCAAACCAGAAATCTAAATTGCTCTGGTCACTTCACTCAACAAATCAGCTAACAGTGAAGCACACAGTAAATTTCCAGGCATTGATAGGATTCCTACAAAAAGGTTTTTGAAAGATACATAAAAAAAGAGATTAACTATTGCTTTATCTGATTGGCTTAAGTAAAACTGGAAAACAGCAAATTCAGAAAGAAGTGAGCTGGTTTGCATAAAGAAGAGACAGACAACTGAAAGGAAAGTATTAAGCTGAAGAAAGATTATTATTGCAGCAAGGATGACAACAGAAACCCATCCTGTTTAAATGAAATCAGCTTTCCTTGCCTGTGTGACCTAACCTGCTCTACTAGATGGTTTCTTGAGTACCTTTCCAGTCCACTATTCCAAACAGGCATGCACTGACATAAGCAGTATATCATGAATATGTCATATAATTGAATTACTCACGATATAGAAAATGCTGAACAAATATACTTTGTTTGGTGTTTGTTTTGTTTGGTTGGTTTTTTAATTAGGAGTAAAGATAATTTATTTTTAAATGTCCTGGATGCTTAGTTTTGCTTTTCAGAAAGTTTCAGTACAGGCAAAAATAAGTGAGCAGATATGACAAACTAACAAAACTAATTATCCTTCTAAATCCAATAAAACAACACAAGATGCAAAAAATGTGCTTAATTTTTATTGGACAAAACCAAAACTCAAATACTCCTTTAAATGTTCTGTGTTACCATCATGGTCTGAAAGCAGTATTCATCCACAATTTCAAAACTGGTTTAGAATCCAGATCAAAAGAAACCCCTCACAACAACAAAAAGAAGTTTTAATACTGCTTTTATTCAGTTCTGTTTGTGGAATAGAATTTGGTATTTGTGCTACTATCTCAAATAATTCAAGACTCTAAAGTTCTCATTGATCAGCTAACACTGACACAAAACTGATTCAGTGTTTATCAATACAAAAATAATTTCTCTTTTAAAGAAAATAATTCCAAGGATGAATTCATGCAAGCTTAATAGCTTAATACCAGCAACAGTCACAGGAAAATAAATAACTTTCCTTAAACTTTCAGTTGACCTTAAACCTTTTCAATACTTTTGCAATATGTAATGTAACATAGTCTTCTTTCAACATATGACTGTTTCCAAACTATTGTCTTGGCAGAACCAAAACATTACAAGTTGAAACAGGTGTAAGTGGCATTATGGACCAAAGAACATTCAGTGCCATTTCACAAAAAAAGCTACATCACCTAAACCCACAGCTGAATCCCCATTTCTGACAGAGTTTCTGTTTACTGCTACTTTCTTGTTAGATCTTATCTAGCATAAACATCTATTCAGCAATGCTTACCAACAACAGAAGAGATTGGGGGGGGTGTGGAGGGAGGGTGACTGGGGAAGAAACATTCGAGAGCAGAAAGGCTAAAAAGAAAACTGTTAGTATAGTCTCCCATACAAAACATATAAAATCTGTTTTCTGCATACATTTCTAAACATGCACACCACAGTCAAAACAAGCATTTTTTAGGCCTTTGATTAGTCACCAGAAGGTGCTCTTAAATCATTAATCTGAGCTTCAATCACTTCTGACCTCAACTCTGAGGACACCATTGCGCACAGGACTGTTAGTAGGTCATTAAACTGGAACATATTATAGTTAAAGCAAAACTCAAACTAATCTAGTATGGCTTGTTTTTCAGTAAGGAAGCTGAAGGGTTATCATCAGTCTAAAAAGAGCCAAAGGGCTTGTTGAGTCATCCCCAAAATAAGCTTTTATTCAAAACTGCAAAAAAACTAAAACACACTTATGTGGATGCATACTCTTTATCAAAAAGGAAAAAGTAGCTACAGAAAATCCCAATGAGAGGAAAATTACTCCAAGACTAGACATTCTGCAGTATCTCAAAATATACAATCAGGAAGCTAATAATTCATTTATTGCTTTAAGAGACAAAAGTTTAAAACATGGTGGTGTGGTTTGAGCCTACTCTGCAGCTAAATGCCGCACAGCCGCTCACCCACCCTCCCCCCAAGCGGCAATGGGGAGGGAATCGGAGGGGCAAAGGGAGACTCGCGGGTTGAGATAAAAACAGTTCAATAACAGTAACAGAACAACACGCTGACAGCAGTATCAGCAGGTAACGTACAGTACAGCTGCTCACCACCCGCCTGCTCCCGGCCGGCCATCCCGAACACAAAGGCCCCACAGCCACACTCCCGGAAGTGGCAGCCTCTCCCGGCCCACTCCTTCCTTTATATAGTGAGCACAGTGTCACATGACATGGACTATCGGCCAATCGGGGCCCAACCCTCCAGCTGTGCTCCCCCCGCCCCCGCACACAGGTGAGGGCACTGGGACCTGGGCAGCCCCTGGGGTCTCAGGGGGCTGCAGCTCCTCCCGCTGCCAGACCAACGGGAACTCTAGGCCAGCCCCAACCAGGACACATGGGATTTAAAAATATCACTATTTTGATAAACAACCTAAGGGAAAAAATGAAAGGGAAAAAGAGATGTTCATCAAAACACATGGTAGTTTAGTTCCAGTGACTATATAAATTACTAAAGCAAATAAATTTTATTGATTAAATAGAGTATATACTTGTGGAAAGAGTTTATTTTGATCTGTGGATTTGCTCATTTTAGTCTGCTGTTCATAAAATCCACACCTGCATATGTAATTTAACATGTGCATTCCCCAAAAATAGGTGCCAGATATGGACCACGCTATATAAAACACTACCAGCCAGCAGAGGCAGAACAAGGCACAATCTTCTACAGAGGTTATTTTGCATCATCTCTGCATTCCATGTAACAAAAAAATGAAGCCTAGCCCCTTTTCCCTTGATTTCTCTGTCCAGGATGGAAGTCAGGCCCAAGCTGTCAGACTCCCACCTTGGGGAGTCTGGAGTCAGATCCAGAGTGACAGCAAACTAGCTTCCTCTCCTGACCAAGGCAGACACTCCAGTTTGGTTTGATTTTGTCTCATTTATTAAGTTAGTTATTTGAGGGGGAGAAAAACAGCTACTTCTTAAGCACCAAGTCTAAAAGTTATCTGTATACAGAAGATTGAGATGGCTTCTTCAGCCTGGATTTTGGGAATTGCCAGCCTAATATCAGCTTTTGCACTTAGTTAGAAAATAAGCTAAATCTTTGCTTACAAAGTCACCGTGAATACAAGTTTTTAATCCCTTTACATTTTAAAATGCTTTTTCTTGAATCAGCCTAAAGATCCAAGTGTTCTGATTCATAGTTCTTAGGCTGTAAATCCATTTACTAAGGATAAGATTATGCAACACATGTATATCATTTTACATATGATACTTTCAGGGAATTTAAACAGACAGGGCTGCTTTAAAAAGCTTTCAGCTGGTAAGCAAGGTTTATGGAAGTATTTACTCATGTTTCTTGAACTTCAAAACATATCCTCTACTATCCCAAAAACTTGAAGAGTACTGAAAATATCACCAAGTTTAAAAATTAACATAGTCTTTGTCTCAGTAACTTTGGTATAAATCTGCAAGCATTACCTGATGCTACAAAGAAGATGAAAATACTGTATTTTTGTTTCAATTATATACTAATGAACAAAAAAAAAAATCATAGCAGAATGTATTCACTCTTGACATAATAAAATCTCACTTCAGAATCATATTTAGGCTAAGATCACTGTGTGGAAGAGGACCAAGTCTGGCAGGTACTTGCAAAAGTGAGCTTTTCCTGTTCAGACTATCTACAGAACACCAGCCTCAATATATATCCGCTGTAAATTTAGCATGCACACACAGAGCCACCTTTCCTTCTCTTCATCCCTAGCAATGTTCTGAGCACGTTACTTCTGGCACAGAGTTGCAGGCATACAGGATTGGGTCTTATGGGCAAAGCCCACCATCAGAAACCTGTTGGAAGGCTCTCAATGCTTTTGAGCTGCAGTTCTGAATATTCTTCTCATTAGTGTTTCTACCACTCATTAGAGAAAATGGGAACAAGGGAAACTTTGCACATGCCAGAAGAGGAAAGAGGGATTCTTTAGGTAGCAACTGAGAAAACTGGAGAAAGTTGGGCCAAATGACTTGTCTTTCAAGTGGATGGCTAAATTGCAAATAAAGATGTTTAAGACAGAAAGCATCGATCTTTAGAAATAGATTTAAGCTACTAAGCAGACAATATATAATTGGGGGGAGAAATATTTGCACTAAGCTTTCAGAGTAATTATGCATTTGTATAGATTAGTACGTTGCCATATTCTGCCATGTTTGGTTTGGAGGTTTTTTTGGCATGCCATGCACAGCCATTCAAGTCTGTGCTACTCACCTGTAAGTGTCTGGATGTCCACAGCACCACACTGCAGCTTAGTCTGCATAAAATATTGATACATTTGCTGTATATACTACATAAGGTAACAGCCCAAGCGAGGACAGTAACATCTGTCTGCTTCAAAACAGGAAAGAACCCTCTTTAGTAATGCATTTAAGATGTTGAAACAAGTGAATACTGGGACATGTGAATAGGGCTCCTCAGAGCTTCCTTATGACACCTGCTATTTCATCAGAAAACAGGGTGGCTACATATTGTTAGGTCACAGGTTACCTTGCATAAATGTCTGCATAAAAAGAATTTAACAGTTTTAAGCAGCCCCTAATGATGGACGAGACCAGAATGCAGAGCCATGTCTCTTATGAATAAGGTTGACTAGAGTCCTCCTCCACACACTGATCTTAAAATAGAAGTTGTACATGAATTCCAAGTCTGCCACATTTGTATTTTAGAGTTTTGGAAAGATCTTTAAATGCTGGGCACTGATGTAAGCATTCCAAAACACTGTAACAACTTAGCTGTCCAGCATGCTTCATTAGAGAAAGAAAAGACAGAAAAATAAATCACAGTGTTGAATTCAGAAATCATTTTACTTGAACATTCAGAAGTATATGATAATAGAAAGAAAGGAAAAAAAAAAAAAAACACACACAACAAAAAAAACCCACACACTATGGCAAGAATTGTGGACTAAAACACTCAAAGCCCTGAAATCAGATGTACCTTACAGACAAACACTTCATACAAAGTATAGCCCACATATAATAAAGTTCTAATAATCCTGAATGCCATGACAGATTCTGGAAGTACTTTTCATTGATAGATCAATGATTGTGTTAAATATGCAACATGGCCCAAATGTGTTATGAAACTTAAGCTATGAAGAAAACCTATCCCAGATGTTAAAACATAGTGTTCTGCAAAAATTATGCTGTACTACAATGGTAGGTACTCAGTAGAATCTATTAGGTCACATTCTTGTTCTCAGTAGACGCTCTCTTGAGAGTATGTTTATTAATCAATACAATGTATAGTACCACAGTTTTTTTGGCATGAGCTTTTGGAAATTCATCAAAATTCAGACATTCAAAAATTCAGTAACAGCTAGTGCACAGAAGCACGGCCAAACTTTATCAGCATAATTCTAATTTATGAAATTTAATAATAATGTTAACACAAACTACTCAATTTTCGTTACATGGCTTGCAATGTCTGAAAAATACAACAACTGGTTAACAACTCTTGAAGGCTTTCTTTTTTTTAGAGAAAAAGAAAAAAAAAAGTATCTGAAAGTTTAATTCTTCCTAAGTCTAACTCAAGATTTCTGAATCTTGAACTGTGGATTCACTCATAAGAGCTTGATAAGACAATAAAAACCCAATTTTATTACCTTAAAGGTGTGAGAGTTGGATTAATATACAGGTACGACAGTATATTAAGACTGTATCTTAATGCCATCTGAGAGATTTGCAAGAAATGCTAAGTACACTAGTGAATTGTTGGACATCTAGAGTTCCAGATACTTTGAAAATTGTTTGATTACTTCAATATATGAACAAATTTCAGGGAAACTGCACATGATTAAGAAAACCCACCCTGAAGGAGACTTCTTTTCAAAAAGCAAGAATGTCAAAGACAAATTAAATTAAAAGTCAGATTAATAGAGGATGAATGGCATAATTTAGGTCAACCCTGAAAAGTCCCAGTTGAACTCCTTTTGCATAGACAAAGAGGCCAAAAAGCTCCCATCTCCAAGGGGTCAATATGGAAAGAAGTGCCAAATACAGCACCTAGTGCATGTTGACTCAACTAATCATACATCTGCATAGTCTTTTCTCATTTCAAAACCAGAGTCTTCCAAAAAATTCTAAGGTTAAAATAATCATAAAATTAACAACTATAAAATAAGGTTACAGAGATCTTCAGGTATTACCTGTTTGGGGCTGGTTTTACATTTGGATTATGCCACAGATCACTTACAGGCTGCAACTATTGCAAGAGCTGTTGAATCCAGCTTCATATGACAATATTTAGCAAGGATTGTATGCATTCTCTATATATCACTGGTATTGAAAACAGGGATTTCTGCATGGGAAGTGTGTTGCAAAGGGAAAAAAAAAAAAAAAAAAAAAAAAAAACAAAACATCAGGCAAATGGGCCCCGTAAAGATCCAGAAAGGGAAGTCTTTCTGCTTAATTATAGCAAAAAGGTACAGTCAGCCTAGCCCTCTCATTTCAGGACAAAGATGAACATACCTAATAATATTTCATTAAATTGATCATGAAGGTTACTTTATCAAATCAGAGATTTTATAAGAATAAAAATTTAGATGTTTTCAAATAGTCATCTATCCAAAAAATATCAAGGTTCAAAATTTAAAGTTCCCAGTGGACACTGAGGTGCTGTATTTATTTCACAGTTATCAGGAACAGCTACTCCCCGACTCATGCATTCAGTAGAAGTAGTCAACTTTCAAAGAGGCAAACAGCATAATATCCTAGTGTTCCCTGTATTACTTGGGTTTAAAAATGAGGTTAAATACCAGGATGACAGACATCTTAGGACTCATCATGACACTGTTAGTGGACCAAACATGCAAGTCATCATCATCCAGAAAGTTGCCTGCTACGCATCGCCCTAAATGACACGCAATTTACTCAATCTCACAATTGAGTCAAAAAAAAAAAAAAAAAAAAAAACACCAAAAAAACACACCAAACACAAACCCCAGATTTACAATGTTTATACTGGTTTTATCTGATATGTCTGCCAACTTTTTCTAGTTAGATTTTTCCTTTCCCTTTAAAATTCCTTTAATCCACTGATTTTAGCATCACAGTTAATGAGCATGTAAAATACATCAACAGCAAATTTTAAAAACTCTCCAAAGCTGATTTATTTTCTTCTTATAAGGATGGGTGGAGGGTTCCTTCTATAGTAATAAGCTGTATCTCTTTGCTTTTGACAAGAAATAAAGATTGAAATACAAACCAACAGAAATGCACAAAAGTGGTAAATTCATTTATATTTCAGATATACACTAACATAAAAACTTAGATTTTCTTTGGTTTACAGAGCAGATTGGTTTGTTGGGGATTTTTTAATGACTTGCAAGTAAACACAAAAGAACGTATCTTGAAAAAAACTGCAGTTTACCATCTAAAACTGGGCTGTGGATGGATTATGCAAGTATCTTTTTTCATTCATACATTTTCAGGAGAGTGATGTTCATCAGGTATTTTTGAACAGCAGTTATATACCTATACACTTTACTACCTTCTCCTGTATAAACATTATTGTTGCTCAGGGATGGATTTGGTAAAAATAATATAATTCATTATAAATCTCTCCTCCACCACACAATTACAATACAAATTCTTATTTTGACAACATATCAAGCAGAGATACTAAATCAGATGTAACAGGTGCATAAATACTTAACAATAGAGCCATTACTGGAGCATAGAACAGCACCAAAGCTTTTCATATCGGGCAAATTGCATAATTACTTTTTAAGTACCAAATGTAACTAATTAGCACTTTTTAAGCCATTATGTATGATCCTTAAATCTTACAGATTTCCATTTAAATTTTCCATCAGTGACTACTTTTCTAGTGCAGGGAAAATTGAACAGGGAAGATGGAAGAGTATTACATACATGCACCATGTACCAGTATCAATCTGAGTATCCATATGGATATAATAGAAAAGCCAAAGCAGCTGCACATACTCATTAGCACTCCAGTTGCAATCCAAGATGAAGATTAGTCAAATACACTGATTGTTACCTTTAATAACTAGACAAGCACAGAAGTATTTCATCTTTACAAACTGCTTTGCGAAATACATGTCATGGGATCATAAACGACTTATAAGTATTATAAGTTATTTCTTTGTTATTGCCAGATAGAACTTGCTCTCCGAGTGACAGATAGTGTTTGCTCACTTCACAGCATTTTATGAAGTATTTCATAGTTTCATTTACACAATTAGTAAATGAGCTGATTGATAGAAAGCAAATAAAGAAGCAACATGGAATGTGTGTATTTCCAGTAGTGTTCAGCACAATTAATTTTTCATCCTAAATAATTAGAACTTATGGAGCAATGGTGATGAAACTTGTGTTGTTTACTTTATAGCCAACATGAAAATTGCTTTATGGGGTGGAAATTCAGGTCAGAATTAAAATACTGCCCAACTTGCAAATGAGGCTAAAATAATCATATCTAATGAAGAACTCTAAACAAGCCTTGAACTACCTGATATCTAATTACATCTTAAAAGATAAACTGGGATGCTGTGATTATAATCTGTAACTTTGCAGCATTGCCTTCTGTTCAAATTGCACTTTTTTTTGTTTAAGGAATGTATTAATGACAGGGCAATCAACCACAAAACCAAAACATAAATTTTAATGTGTAATCCTAATAATCCTAGAAGAACAAATTTTTGTCCAAATTTTAAAAACCATGGTTCTCAGCTAAGGAAAGCTTGTTAGACCATGTGTGTGTATGAGTGCATGTATATGACTGAAAACTTGTCAAACAATTGGCAAAAAAAATCAGGAAGCACAAGGCAACAAAAATTAAAGCGAACAGAAAACAAAATAAAAGTTCAACAGTTTTCACTGGGGATGATGATGTAAAGTATTACCTTGCAAAAGCAAGACAGCTTATAGAAATGAGTGTATAGACTTGGATAATATCACAATTTTAGTAGTAACAAAATTCAAAGAACTTATTGTCCTACCAGAACAGAGGCGGGAAACTCTATGCAAGAACACTGGGAAACAAAATACCCAAGACATTGACTTCTAAGTTATGCAGTAGGAACTTTATTAAATATATTAAATTATACCATTTGTCATATTCTAGCAAATATTGTACCTAGATTTAATGCAAAAAAACAGAAGTAATTGCTCAGAAATAATAGAAACTATTAGTCTAGCTTCTCATTATTCTATATTCATAGTTTAATCAAAAAATATGGATGTGAGGGGAAAGTAGCATAAAATGCATCATAAATTTATTAACACTACACACTTCATCTTTGATAAAGCAACTATGAAGAAAATTACTATTCCATGAAAACTCAATAATAAGCTGTGCAATTAGTTAAGCCTGGAGACCAAGTTAATATGAGAACCATAATGCAAGTAACAAGCTGGATAGAAATGGGACCAACAGGTTGCCCATAACAAAAAAAACTCAGCCCATATGGGGATTAACATGGGATGGTGGAGGTAGTCAAAAGCTGACCTTGAAAAGATACTGAACAGTGATGACACAAGTAGGCTAGTGCAATTTATTGATGTCATGAAGTTGTTCATGCTTGGACTTAGAGATGCATATACCCCATGCCAATAGCTAGGTGATGTTGATGTTTGACTAACAGAAAATAGATTAAATTTAATAATTTAGCCTGTAAAATCATGCACTTAGAAGTGAAGAGAATAACTTTAACTGGTCCACTGAAGAAGAAAGAATATAGTAAAAACAGCATTAGAATGACTATATGCCAATAACGGGATACAGCCAGAAAAATTGGGGGGGGGGGCAGGGAGGGGGGGGGCAGGGAGTCCTACAGTGTGGGATTTCCAGAGATCAGGCAGTGATCCATATGTTGGATTTCCAGAAGCTATCAGGCAGAAATAGTATCACAGCACAGGAGACAGGCAAACCATATCCAGGAAACAGACTATGAAAGATTAAACTGAAACATGAACAGAGAATGCTATTTGAGTGGCTAGAAGAAATAACAGCCTAGTAAGAAGACACTTGCTTATCGTAGCATAATGAAGTCCAAGGTAAAAATATGACACTCTCTGTACTTACAAAGAGGACAAAAGGAAAAGCAAATGAGAACAGCTCCTTTGACTAATTGACCATATGCACACAAAACCAGGCATGTATCAAGGAGATTGTATAAACAAATTTAGAGTAACGGTCTAAATTAGACAGTCAGAAATGGGAAATTCACGAATTTTTGAACATTTTTCTGGCATATTTAGTTACAAAATATTGCCATTTCACTCCATAGAGTTTGGGACTACAGCATGAGAGACAGTTTACTACAAACTCTTTTACCTAAATCATACACACAAAGTCATTAAGGCATGATTTCAAAAAATATCTGCTCAAGTTTCAAATTTTTACGCTAGAGTTGTTTGCACAGTTCTAGGATCATGTTTTTTGTTGTTCTTTTACTTTTCTTAAATACATAACACCCCCTTCATATAAAATGTCCCCAGTTATAATTCACACAGCTTATAGGTACCTGCAAACAACTGATGCCTTTGCCCCTAAAATAGCGTACATGGACGAGTGCAGTAATCCTGCAAGGGCAGTGAAACAGAGTGGGGGCGGGGGGGAAATGAACCATTTGCAGAGATGTCAACAGCCAACAATTTTAATCACTCTGACTGGTAACACCAGACTGAAATCTGGAAGAAAAGGAAGAAATCAGTAGCTTATGCACTGAAGTAGGATAAAAGCAGTATTCAAGTCTAAATTGCAACTCGAAATGCTGTCCAGTCCTGAAGACAGCTATTCTTAACAGCCACCTTTTTATCACATCGCAGCTTGTGAGCTGTTTAACAGCTATGCTTGCAGGCATTCATAAAAGGACGTAATTAGTTGGATGAAGTTGGATGTCATGTCTACCCTGACATATGAATTGCCTACCTAACTCCTCAGAGATCTTGATAGACAATCTGGGAACACAGCTCACAGAATTGCAGTGGCAGTGATTTTAAAATAAAATATGAGCACATAAGGAGAAGATGAAACTCTTCCTCCTTCTCCTTCCCACTCTGCTTCAGCAGCTCAATGATGACAGGCAGTAACCCCCAATATAGGAAGGTTTGCTGTACTCAAATAGCTGCTTCAAGTCAAAAAAACCCAACAGCATGGAATCTAGACTTTCGTGTAGACTCTAGAAAATTCTATTTTCAAGTCTGTTTGTATATAAATACA
This sequence comes from Tyto alba, assembly GCF_018691265.1. Classification (NCBI taxonomy): domain Eukaryota; kingdom Metazoa; phylum Chordata; class Aves; order Strigiformes; family Tytonidae; genus Tyto; species Tyto alba. The sequence continues at coordinate 9,311,224 of NW_024881261.1, forward strand.
TAGAGATACAAGTAAATACATACACTCAAACATATATACAGCTCTATCTGGTTTAGAAATATTTTGCTTTTATATGCAAGACTTCACCTTTAAACTCATAAAAATCCCTGCTGCTTTACAGTCAAGCTTTTTTAATTAATCCCAACTTGCTCACCTTCTTAATTAATCCCAATTTGCCAGAATGTTGAGAAGGCAGGCAAGTCATTAAAAAAAAAAAAAAAAAAAATCAAAGCACTTGAAAAGGGAAAAAAAAAAAAGGAAAAAAATATAATACTTCAGGAACTAGGTATCATCAAGAAGCTTCATGTTAAAATAAAAATTCATGAGCTGAGGCAAAAACACCGAGCAATTTTGGAAGTTTATGTTTAAATAACAGAAAATTACAATACTCTACAAATGACAACTATAAATTAACATACCATGCAGACCAAATAGTTTTCATTTATCCCACAACAAATACAACAATAGTTGCTATTTGCTATTTCTAATGCAAGACCTAACAGTGTCCTAGGAAGACTGACCCATAACAGAAATAATAGAGTAATTTCAACATTTATGTTCAAACTTGACAGCTCTAATATTTAATTTTAGTTTTCAGTGTTAGTCACATTTTTCTTTTTTGGTAAATTAAAATTCCCTGCTGCCTTGTTCCTTCATCCGTAAGGCTCAGAGTTACGTCTTTACCCCACTGGAGGGTTAAAACATCTTAGCAGTTTAAGACAACTGCAAACATTCATCTAGAAAAGAAAATAAATTAGAAAAAAAAAGTAACAGAACTTTGGTAACTGGAGAATTATAAGTTAAAAATGTACATTACAAATCCTACTTATTTTCTCCTACTAATAATTTAAGTCACTAATTTTATCTCAAACTTACGAAAATAGTTCAGTCATTACTTAGTAACATGATTTTGGTGAAATAACTGTGAACAGGTGGTGCAAGACCATCATCAGTGAGGTGGTGGTTCATACTTGTAAACTTGTACTCAGAGTGAGCATGGTCCAGTGTCACTTGAACTCCATTAAAAAAAAAAAACAAAAAACAAAAAACAAAAAAAAAAAACCACCCACACACGTATAAGGCTTGTAGCTACAGAGTTAGAGGTTAAAAACACTCTAATGATTATTGTCAATGCCTACATTGTGATGAACAAAAATTAAAATAATGCTCCAGTGTGGCTGCATAGTTTCTTTTACTCCCATTTAGTAGAGAACTGAGATGAGCAGGAGTCCTTATAGGAGATTCAGAAGTAACTGATAGAAATCTAAGTCATAAACAAGGTATTATATTTCAGCACTTACACTGGAGAAGAGCCAGCTCAAAAGAAAACAAAACTGAAGTAATTGAGACAAAGCATAGGTAAAGTTTTAGCTATGCTGTGAAGGGTGCTCCAAAGTTTTCTGTAATTTAGGCATTTTTTTTTCTTTATATCTAAAATGGTCATTTACAATTATTATTTAAGTTAAAGGAACAACAAAATAACTATTTGGTTCTGCATTTACCAAGTGCTGCATTGCTTGTATAGCTTAACAGATAAAAAGAGAGAAAGTTTTGTTAATTTATAATATTATTTATATTCTCTCGCTCTTCAATCTATCTCCCCTCCCCCATTAGATTATGAAATTAAATCTACTTAGGACATAATAAGCAGTTTCATCACAACACAGCAATATGGAACAAATTTGTAATTTCTCTGCAATTTATTTAGGAAAATATATAATATATTGTAAAGGCAAATAGAAAACCTCCAAGGCATTTTTCACAGAAATAACTTCTCAAACTCACTATCACATGGCCGTTTTTAAATAGGGACAATCTCTAAGTACTCACTTCAGAGCTTTCAAAAAAATCTATTTGATAACCATTTTGCAAGGGAGTTTCTCTGATTGATTGTTTTACATTTTTTTCCCCTCAAAATTCCATGATGATCTTACATTTATTGATTGTTGAGCATTTATTTGCTTTCAAATTGCTTTTCCCTAAGGTTTGATCTCTCGGGAAGAAACAAAACCAGACTCTAGCATCAAATACTAAGCTTTAATTCGTACAGATCACCCCACTCTCTCAAGCTCCACTTTGAAAAATTTGATTATAATTTGATATTAACAGTTCATAGTAGTTTGATACACTTGTTTGTGTATCCAGCCAAACAAACAGAAAAAGCTATATGAAAAACTACTGGAGAATAAGCAAGCTTCTCATTTTTGGAAGAAAGTTATCATTTATCCACAGGAATGTTAGATAAGCAAATAAAGCTCTATGTGTAAATTACCTGAACATTACACAGACTAGAAGTTACTGTTTTAAGAAACTAGAAGTTACTGTTTTAAGAACAATGACTGAGACCAGACAATTAATGCAAAGTCCCAACTAGTGTTAGCTATTGCAACCTGGTCTGTATGATGCTGAAAGAATAATACAGTCATATATGGGAATGATAGACAACTAGTATACAAAAGGCCCTACCTGAGGCTTTTTGTCTGGAATAAAATAAGAAACTATAGCTTCACCCAAGGCACAGACAGGAAAAGTCTATGACTCTGAGAGGCTGCCTGAAGTGGTGTTAAAGTACTCACAGAACTCTTGCAAAAAATCATCCTTAGTCTTTGAACTGGACAGAGCAACCCCCTCAATGTAATTCTTCCAACCAGAATGAGACCCCTGGGAGCGGAGAGGCCGTCTGCTAAAAATGGCAGTTCCAGAATACAGATAGCAGGATCGGCAGGACCCAAAGCATAGATTTATAGCTGAAAAATGAAAGCTGATCAAATCTGTCTTCACAAACTTCGCTTTTCTACTGTTTTGGTTTTATTTTTTTGTTTTTTTCCCTCCAGTGCAGAAAAACTTGAAATCTTTGGAAGATGTGCATTTAAGACACATCTCGGTCAGAAATGGCCCTCTACATGTAATTAAAAACTTTTTGGTTTAATGATTTAACTGCTGATACTTGTTGGTCATTTGTCAAGTTATCCAATACAAGACGCCTTTCTATTCATACAATCCTGCAAATTTAGTCCATCAGATATATGAACAGCAGAATTGTGCTTTAGATATGGTTCTAGCATCACTAAATCAGATAACTAAATGCACTTTGATAACATTTTTGGACACCTACAAAAGACTGTTGCTTGATTCCTAGAACACCCAATTATATCTACTACCAACAACAGAAAAGATTAGTTCAGGAATAAGTGTCTCCCATCAGACCAATAACTTCAGACATTCCTGACAAATCGACATACCACTACTGAGTAATGCAGACACTGCTATTTTATTGCAAACAGAAGAATTTTTTAAAAAAATAAAATATGTTCTGTTAGTTGATGAAGCAACAGAAACAGGCTTAAACAGATACAGATTCAAATATTTATATTTCATACTAGTTGTACAAAAAGCTCATACTTATTCAAAGACTTTTTTTCTCCTACCCTTCAGCATATAACACTATATCAAAAAACAACGTTCATCCTGAATGGTTTTCCTTTTGTGCTTTTTAGCATAAATTCACAGGTTAACCACTCCAAAATAATGGCCACACACCATAGTCCAGCTACTGTTTTGTTTTTCAAGTGTTCATTCTCTTCCATGGTAATATGCTAATTTCTCTTCTCATCCAAACTCATTAAAACTCCCAGAGATTTCATAATACTAACTGCTCTTATTTTCTAAAGAAGTTTCTGACAAGGCTAAGTTAAAAATATTTTAAATTCTACTTAAACAGAAGCTAGCATTTCCCTTTCTTCACATGCATAAAACGTGCTTAAGAACGTTCCCCTGGTTGTCTCTAACTCAAGGAAAGTATTTAGAACCACAATCCTAACTAAAAGCTGTCAATAATTATTTTTCCTTCTAAATGCAACACTAATGCAATTAAATCACACCTACAATAAATGTTTCTATAATAAAGACATTCTCAGCATGGGACAACACCTTAACATCTTGGTTCTAAAAGTACCAGGAAGATAAATACAGTCCCCAGAAGTTCAGTTCATTAAGTGAAAAAGATTATTTTAGCAACATACTTGTATCATTTAAAAATACCTCTAAAAATGACTGATTGTATCTAGCCACACAAACTTCAAAAGCATATAGCACTAAGTATCACAAACACTGGTTCCCTATTCTTTTATTGGGCAATTTTGTTTTTCATCATTTTGCTGTAATTTGAAAAATGAAGACAAGCACAACAGGTAAAGTAACTCACTATTCTACAACATAACAACACGATGCATATGTACAAACACACACATTATATATTTTAAAATATTGCAGGATAACAAACACTTCACCACCTATACATGAAAGATGCACTACTGTCATATACACATAATTTTAAGAGTCTGATTCTCCATTCTATTATAGGAGTTTCCTGAAGTTTACCTTCAAATTAAAGAACAAACCCTAAAGAGATTAATTACATTTTAAGACTATAGCAATTGAAAGTAAAACCTGCACTCTAATTGCAAGTGCAAAATTATGAACAGTCATTATTCCTTGTTATACCATGAATATTAATTTAATAGGCAGTAAATTAGTATATCTTAATTTTATTATTAAATATCAATATGCATTATGATATTAAATTAATATTTATATAACATTTTTATCCTACAACTATCACTAAGCTTATGAATGCTTTCTGACAGTGTATAACTTCAAAGTTAACCTGTTTCCAAATACAAGAAATGCTGAATCAATTACAAGCCCTAAATTCGATTTTGTGGACGTGCTCAAATATTACCTGTTTCTACAACACTCCTTACTTTGCATAGTGGCCTCCTTAGAGAGAGTCAGAGAAATCCTGCCTCAAGCAAATACTTCTGCAAGTACATGGAACCTCTGAAACGAGTTAATTATCCACACAGCTTCTGAAAATTATTTTCTGAAGAAGTCTATTTCCCCTTCCCAAAACTTCAACATGAATAAATTATATGAGCAAATATATAATATTTCTGATATGCAGACATCACACGTATCCACATGGCTATGCAATTTTCTCTTTGCTGCCTCAGTGAATAACTTAGGAGTCATAAAGTATACATGCACATGAAACACTCAAGAACTGCACAAGTGAATCTGGACCAAGAAGAATTCAACATTAGGAATAAAAAAAAAAAAAAAAAAGAAATCCTTCTGATAGTCTTAAATACTGACAATACCCTCCAAAAATCTCATATCTGTTATGAAAAAATCCACCCTTAAGATTCACAGCAGTAAGCAGGCCAGATTTATGCAGCCTATAACCCAAGTTACCACTGAAATCTAATACAGAAATGCCTTGAACTATATTACTAGCTTATGCTGTGGAACACGTGCACAAAACGAAACCTGTAATGCTAGCAAGCATTGACCAACTTCTGCACGGCAGTATCCTTAACACACAAACTGGCTAACATCACTCCATCCCATAATTCCCTTCAGAGCCATGGTTTGCAGGCTTCCAGACATTTCCATCCAGATTTCTAACAGTACTTGCTATTTTCCACTTTTCTAAAGAAGCAATGAAAAGATCTTCAAGGCTAGTACCTCTTCTTAACTATAAGGCAAGTATATCCTACCAAGAGGAATGAGCAAAAACAGAATTCAAAGATGATGAGCTGTCCTTAAAAACAGAAACCACAAAATAAAGGCATTCTATCATTTAAACTATATCACAGAACACGTATACTTCATAAATATATGATACACTGAAGATGAGCTTGCATAATTTGTTATCCTATAGGTTGACATCATCTCAGAAACCCTCCTAAATACTTCTAATCTGTTTAAAAAACAAACAAAAACACAACATTAAAAAAATAAATTGAGGAATTGATAGAAAGACTCGAAAACATAATGAAAAAATTCTCAACCAGGAGAAAAAAAAAAACACAACTCGCTGCTTCTTAAAAATTTGTAGACTTTTAAACATAGGATACCTGAGAATTTCCTTCATCGAAGTGTTGCTTTATTGAAAACAAGTGTGCCTTCAAGTAGCCCCAGAGTAAGTGATATGATACACTGACGTCTAAGCCTTCAATGGCACAACTGTGAGAACAACTTCCACTAAAGATCTTGTGCTTCTATGCTCATACTCACAAAAATCAGCCTATGTTAGTTTTGCCATTCCTCCAGCCTTGAAGCACAATGATTTCCCCACCTCGCCATACCCAGTGAATTACATAAAGACAATAAGGAAACTTGCAGATTAGACCATTACAACATAAACTAGACTATCACACATTGCACAGCACTTTCCTTGATCACAGAAAAACAGACTAAATCTTAATTGCTGTATTTGAAAATAAGAAGTAAGATTAAGCATGTCCTTCATCTGCTTTGGTTTTCATTAGCAGATGGAAATAAAAAGTCAAACTTATCAGGACGATAAAAAAATAGTGACTGTGAAGAGCAATGGGTGTCAAAGAACTTCACAAGACTCTTTAAAGGAATGTCCTTAGTAGGCAAGAACTTTAACCATAGGGGTTTTTTAATAACAGTAGATAAGACTTTAAGATCTGTATTGAGCATGACCTCAAAACTATCAAGACAATGCAAGGGAAAAATTCAGAGGCAGATGTTCTCAAATTCCATTTTGGTGCAACACTGCAAGCCTCCATCATTCCAAGAGAATCTAACACACACTAGCTCTGCTTTCCAGTCCAATTGCTACTTATAAAAGCAGTCAATCTAAATTAGAAATCTAAATCTAACTTTAAAGACAGATTCTGCTTACGTTCAGCTGCCTGTCACCTCAGCCTCACGAGTGACTTCATGAGTGTGGATGTCCATATATTTCACTATATGCAAATATTTCTGTGTTGTCTGTGTGGGTGTTTGTTTTAAGTATTTACATATATACATGTATATATATTTTGATTTAGAATGTCCTGTAGTAAGTTAGTGTGAATCTTGTCATTCTCGAATCTGTAATAAGTTGCTATTTTCATTATAATATATTTTACTGAATCACTTTGTTAATCTTTAAATCAATCAACCATTGAGTGCTGCTAAAATTTAACCTTTGATCTACCTCACACCACAAATCTCAAATTGCTATTAAATCGTAACTGTGAGATGCTTTCTTCTGCAGCAACACACTCCTAATCTATAGATTGAAAAAAGAACAATTTAAGGTGTAAATTATCCTACAGTTGGGTTAACTAGTATTTCAGTTTTACTAACAAAGCTGGAACTATCAAGTACTCCTTTATAAAAGTCAGAATGTATTGAAGCTTTCTTGAGTTTTGAAAGCTGAGATGCATTATCAAGAAAATTAAGCTTACCATATTTTATTCACCACTAATACCTATTACAAAAAGGAAAGTATTTTAAACTGCAGCATGACTAGCAAGATATTTTTCTGGTTAATTTATTTCTGTCCTTGCACTGGGGGTGGCAATCAATGAAGTTCATTGTCTTCAGTGCCTCATGGTTTACTTACACCTTGAATAGACAGTTTCTGCAAAGCTCACCAAAGTATTTAAAGACATTAGTAAGCCCACCTCTCCTGCCAGGATTTTGACCAAATCATTGCTGCTCACACTTTAACTATATACATTACCACTGCAGCAGTAAAATCTGGTCCTTACGTGATACTTCTGATTGTTCTTCAGCCCCAGCTCATGCATCCCAATAGTTACATGAAATATTCAACACAATCCACTTTTTCATTGAAGACAAGTTATTAGCCTTCAAGGTAACAGAGAACAAGCTGGAAACTCCAACACATGGGTCCAAACATACATCTATGCATAAAATAAAAATGCATATCTATAATATAAATCTACATTTAAAGACTGTGAATCCAGACTCACAATTCTGTAATAACATAACACAATCATTCTACAAGTTAGGGGTGCATTACTCTTTGATACCGATATATTAATGTAATGATTAATATAGAACATTGTGTTCATCGAAGCAGAGCAGTAACTCTTCAAAATATCTGTTAAGTACTAAGACGTATCACATTCTAGGAAGAAATGCATTCTTTAAAAGCATATCTAGCTCATTAGCTGTCCCTCATCCTTACATTCATGCGTCACCTCAAGTCTTTAACCTTAAGGAAGTGTTATTTCCTTTTTACAGATGAGACACTAAAGCACATAAATTATGGAAGAAATCCATAAGAAAACGTAGACACTGAGTGTCATTTCATGTGTCTGCATCCAATCTTCAAGTACTTCAGTACTCGTTCCGTTGCCAGGTAATCCTAGAGTATCCTGGCTTCAAATTCCCTACCCAAATCATGGTTCTCAGGCACATACTGCTTAAAACTTGTAAATATTCTATGGCTAGCTTGTTTCTAAACATCATTAGCATGAACAAGCTACATATTTTGCCATCGTACAATGGTACTAGCACATTTCCAACCTTAGCTGTGAAATATGAAGTACTGATTCAAACAGATCGTGGAATCCATTTCTTCCAGATGAGTGATGTAAGTTCCAAATATTGGGAGAGCTTTTACACTGAATTCATTTTTTGCAAAATGCTGTTGCATTAAGAAAGAGTTTAGGATGTTTACCCTAGAATATTCTGTAGAGCTGGTGGCTAAATTACTTTTCAGAGGTCTAAAAGCTTTAGTATTTTCTGTCTGCAGGAGATTTCAAAGCCAAATGAAGTTCTTGCACCTGGTGAATGAACACTACGTAACAGTATAGAGCTCGGTTCCATCATTTCTTAATAGGGTCTTACTCCACATGGAGCTCTGAAATCAATGCGACTCTTATGTCCATTCATTTGGCTTTTGAGAATATATAGGGCAGCCTATAAAACTAGTTTAAAAATTCCCACTGCTCACCCACCTCACAGTAAAACATACACTTTACTTAGAGCTTACTGTTGTTCTTTTATTACTGTTAACAGCCGCAGTCCACTGGAGTGCCCATGTTTTCAGTATCACCCTCATTTATTCCTCCTTACATCAACTTTGTAGCATGTTTCCCAGAACTAGACTATACAGCTAACAATATATTCCACAGACACTGACAGACAATTATTTCTCAATACTGCATGGAAAACATGAGTTTTCAAATGCATTTTTTATTGTCTATGTAGTAGTGTTTTAAAGTAAGGTTTTTTCCACCAGCACTTCAGTTAGTATGTGTAAGAATATCCCAAGGATATTTCTGTACCATCTCATATTACCTCCTACCTTTTCTGCCTACATTTTGATAGAATGAAATCAATTTCCAGTGCAGTGTGGTAGACTGATCTCCCAAAAACTACTCATACTGATTTCAAAAAAGATGGCATGAACTATGGTAATGCCTTCCAAAACACGATCATCATGACTTCTTTTTGGTTAAAGGAAGTAAGAGATATACAGCGTTAGACTATTTATTTGCTAAATTACATGTAAAACATAATAAATATTAAATGCTATAGCCAATACAGGCATTTATGTATCATTTAGGGATAGACTTAATCATACATTTGAAACAACTGAGCTTTTTACACACCCATAGCAATGGCAACCAGCCTTTGGTGCTGTATGAAGGCCCGACAGGGTGATCAACCATCTGTTCCTACACTTATTTGCTTAAGTAACGAATCACTCGGTCTGCAAACAAACTAGACTCCAGAATCCACGAGCTGTTTGCCTAACTTGCATTTGGATTCAATCCTATAGATGGTCTCAGACTTACATATAGGTAGATACTCTGTACATCGTTAATTACTACTGCTTGGGTAGAGTGGTGAGAAGAGGGGTGTTTTTAAAAAAGCATAGCTCCATCCCAAACCCATACATGTTTGTAGCCCCACAATTAAATATCACTCTGAACGGGGGCAGCTGTGTTCAGTTCACAGACTGGTTTGAGAAAAGCAGAGCCACATATCAATCACTTGGTGCTGAGGATGCAGCAACTCCAAGAAGACTTGAGGCAGAAAATAACAGACTGAGCTGCCAGCGCAGTGCTAAGCTTCGAGGCACTCTCTGCACCTGCACGCAGCAGGACACCAGGCAGCAGGGGAGACGTTACTATGCTTCTACATTTCACCAGTATAACCATTACTAAAAGGCAAGCACCTAGTTCTGGCATTTATAGCGCAAGAACGCTGATAAAATAGCGAAGGCTAAGAACCAAGAGAGCAAGCAAGGATGGAAAAACTTTATGTTGAGACAACTGAGGAACACTCCTCTTCCATTCTCACTGAGGAAAAGGTGACCCATAGACCCGACATAGCAAAAGCTCTGCAATGAAAACCTGACTCAAAACAAGAGAAACCAGGCAGCTCAAAGAAACAAAAAATTAGGTAGGGTAGATTTTCTGGATTAGGGGGATTATGCATTTATTTTTGCTGGTTACAGAAAATGGTGAGGATAACTAACCAATGAAAGAATTTTTGAAGTCTGTAATGGGCTTTCGGTCAGGTAAAGTGTTTTCACACATATACGGATGCTTTTCTAAAGTATGTGTTCAACTCAAACAGACTTAATAATCAAATAGATCAATTTGCTCTTACTTTCTCCATAACAGCTAGACATCTAGGACTAGGCAAAGCACATTAACTGAAGTGTAGGTACTCAAAGGTGCTCACCTATCCTGTACAGTCTGCTTTATTACATATGACAGTTGGGACTCAAGTTACCAAATAAACAGCGATAACCATCTGAAAACACAATCTACTTTTTCGAAGACGACAATTCAGAAGACTGAATAATTCCAGTCATTCAGGTACTCAAAAACTTAAGAGAAAGAGCAGTTTCATGCAAAAATTTTTTCTCTAATGCTCTTCCACACAGCAGTGTACAAACCTGGGCTAGGGAAAGGGGTGACTTTCTGCTCCAACCTGAAAGAAACTTTTTTTCTAAGAATTCATTCTGTAAGTAGCAAAACTAATGAAACCTGTTTTCCTGCAGTGCTGCATCTCAAGATTGATTGACTTTGACATCTAAATATGTAGGAGCTCTGACTGCAGTTTTTTCCTGCAGTTGGAACATTCATAATGTTTGCCTCCCCGAATTCCCTGGAGTCTCATAACACAACTGATTTGGGCAGACTTTCCCTCTCCCTTTTGCCCAAACTTATATCATCATGACAACTGTAAATGACCAACAAATTCAAAGGTCTAGGACAGTGGAAGAAAGAATGGCAGATGTAGCACCAAAAGCATTTCCTTAATAAATCAGTCTATCAGTATAAAACTGGACACTGTGCTTTTATGGATGTGTTTTTGTTTACATCTTGGGAAGTGTGTTGTTTGAAGCTCCCTGGTATAAAAACAGAACCTGCTCACCCTTTGGCTTTCTCATCCTTCACCTGTCTCCCATAGGCAGGCAGACAGGATTCTTTTCCCCTCTCTTTTTATAACTCAATTTCCCTTTTTTATTTTGGTACACAACAACAACAAAAAAAAAAACCAAAAAAAAACAAACAACCCACACACAAGCAGTTTTTGCATTCTGTCAGAGCAGAAGGGAAAGAAATAAGTCAGAATTGCATTCAGATATCCATCCTGAACAGAGAGTAAAATAATTTACTGCCAGGCAGAGATGAGGCCTAGTTCATTGTGAATAATGACTGACATGGATGTGAATGCAATGCAGTAAGAATAACAACACTTCCACTTACATAATGAGTTACCACATGCTTCACAAGGAGTAAATGCAAAAGTTAATACAGAAGAATAATAAAATAGTGCTAGATAATGGTTTTGCCCACCCTTCTTCCATCCAGTCCCGAGCAACAATTGCAAATTAGTCTATTTACTCAGTAGTAGTTCTATAGGGAAAAAGTAAGCTTACCGTAGTATTGCAAATTAATTTTGACAACTGCTTACTAAGACTGATCAATTATTTTTGATGTGTCTCTGCTGTGTTGTTATTTTCCAGTCTAGAAAATAAATAAAATAAAGACAAAAATACTACATATCTCTCACCAAAGAATTAATGGTCCCAGGTTAACCCTAGGTAGAGTATTTCTCTTAGAACAATGTTTCTGATGCTTGCTAATGCAAGTCACTCATTCCCATAAAAATAACCATACTTCACTTATACAAAGAAAAATAAAGATCCTTTTCTTTTCAAGCATCTTAAGCCTACCGTTAAAAATCTGTTTCCTCAAATGATCTAGTGACAGAAAATGGGTTTTACACTTATCCAATTTAGGACATTAAAAATTCAGTTTTAATCTTGCATAACAGAGACACACCCAGGCACTTCAAACTACTGAAACTTTGAAACAATGTAAATGTTTAGAATAATAAACAATATTGTATTAACATTTGTATAGATCATATCTACAAACCATAAACTAATTGTCAATGCAGTTATAATAACCAAACACACTTTTCAATCTTTATGTCACTCTGAAACACTTTTCATAAGAGTTCTTACTGAAAGAAGCAACTGCTGCAAAAGTGAAAAAAATCCAACATAACTTTTCAGATGAAAGAACCACTGCTGCAAAAGTCCAGCCATGGAAACTTGTATGTAAAGCAGATACTCACACTTCACAGACAAATGGAAACGATATGCAAATATTCCAGGATAAGTCAAACCATCAGTTGCCACAGAAGTCAGAAAGGTCTTCGGTCACCTGGCCATAAGCAGACTAACATTTCTTTTCCAGCTCTTCAGTTGGAAACACACAGATTTGACTCATCACTCATTCAACACCCATCTGAATTTTCCAGATTCAAAATACAACCACTCCGGGTTGCTGCTTGTGTTGTAAGACACGTTAACATATTTCACACCATCCCCAGCTCACAAGACTTGAAAAGCTTTAAATCTTAGAATAGTTATTTTCATTGCAGAGTATATTTTGCTTCTAAGAAAAAAGATTAAAGATAAGCTATCAAAGATACCACTATGAAAGTGTCCTCAGTACAAAAACAGGTCTCCAGGATAATAGAAACAGCTTACTTCCGTGATAAAAATCTCAATGCAATCATCACTGTCATTTCTAAAGCTAAGCATGAAAGAATATAGAGGAGTTAATGAGAAATCTATTCCAATTTCACCAAAATTCCTAACTGCACTTCGATTAACCACTGTGTTAGTTTAGCCCAGAAGAGGTCCCCTTTCAACATTCAGGCAGAACTTCCTCTAGGTGGGGATGGATTATTAACTTTCTACCAGAAGTGAAAATGTAGCCACTGTGCCTCCTCACTCGACAAATACAAACATAAGTGCTTTAACAAATAATCAAGGACATACCTGTAAGGGTATGGATAAAGCCTCCAGTAACCATTCAGATAATATGTTAATTTATAACAAGCTTTGAAATTTAAGAGATGAAAATTTGCTTCAGCCTTTGCACTATTAAGGTCTGTTGTGAGTGGCATCAAGACAAAGGATACAAGTAATCTCTTTAAAGCAAAGAAATAATAGCTCTGCAAGATTGTCTCCTGCAGATCCTCACACACAAAGAAGATTCACCTGGGCCTCCTCACTCTCAATCCCTACACAATTAGCCCATTGTTCCAAGCACAGGGCAGAACAAACCCCAAATCCACAATACATACAGGCAACAAACGACCAACTTTAAAATCTTATTAGCAGGTTCATATGCAGAAAAGATGTATTATATTTGATTTATTTTACCCTTATAACTCAGTTACAATCTCACTGATGGAATCATCCACCATATATTATCAGTGAATTCTTTCTTTCTCTGCAGCATATACATTACTTCAGCCAACATGTCTGATTCCAGCTATTCCTTAACTTCCTAAACTAAGAAGTTACCGGATTTACTTTTTGTTTAGGTATAAGTGACCTTGGATTAAGTGTCTAAAAAGAGATGTAAGTTATATAGCTTGATTTTAGTATGCCAAAGAAAAAGAAACTTAACTGAAACACAATTTAAACAAGACAATTATTGATACTTTTAACCTATTAAAAGTACTTTTCCAAAGACAGAATTTGAATTCTCTAAGACATAGCCTCACCAGTGTATTGTTATCACTTGCATATTAGAACACTTCCCAGCTATATATGTCAATATACTTAATAAATACAGTTCCTGCTTGTAATGGCTGTTTTACAAGGAAAAGAAATGGAATGTCCTGTCCAGGGTTGTAAAGAAAAATAACAGCAAACAGTTTTCTTCATAGCCAGTATTTATGCTGATACCAAAGGGGGTGGGGGAAAGTGACAGCCCTATAAATTAAGTCTTCCTTTCCACTACATATAGAAAAGCAAGTGTCAGTGTGTGCTTCCTTCTCACTGATCAACGACCCGGTATCACATCCACTTTTAAGAATAAGGTAGTTCTAGCTTCACTCCTTTGCAAAAATGCTACTTTTCTAGATTTACCACTTTCTCCTCTCCTGTAACCCTTGCCATGAGCGACATACCTTTCACTAAGTTATACTTAGGTTACTCTGAATGTGCCTAATGCCCCACTTAGCTAAAACACTTGAAAGAACGGGAGGAAGACTGGTATGAGCAAAACACTTTCACTCTCCGGAAGGAAAAAGTCATTCAAATTCACTACTAATTTTTGCTCCCTGGGCAGCCCCATGAAGTGCACATGTCATTTCCATGACACTTCCAGAAGGGACAGCAGCAACACAGCTTTAGGCCAATTTCTCCTCGTCTCTCAGCTCCCATCAAGTGGGGAAGCCAATTTTCAGTGGTAACTCAGCAGGTACAATTTTCCATCGGTGGACTGCGTCCTGTGTTCTTAGAGGAAGGGACCGTGAGGTGGAGGAGTCAATTTCATCATTAACTTCTGTCACATACTTCCACCATACATGAACAAAATCATAGCAGACACGATTTAAAAAAAAAAAAAAAAAAAGCAAATGAGAACAACATGGAAAAGGGTGTAGGGAGGCAAAAACGGGAACCGTAATAAGCAGAGACTTACTTGAACCTGCCCTGGCAATGCTGGCACTGGTCTCCTACCCAGCCCTGGTCACAGACACAGGTGGAGTTGACACAATGACCCGAGAAGCAGGAGATTTTGTCGCAGGACTTGGACTGGGACACCTGGGCGTAGAGAGCCAGGTACAAGAAGCCGTAGAAGAGCAGCCAGCTGTTCACATCCAGGAGCGAGGAGAAGCAGCCGCAGCCGGCGGAAGAGAAAGGTCTGCAGGCGCCCAGGGGCGCGGGGGCAGCTCCCGCTCTCCTCGCAGCGCTGCCCGGGTCCATCTTCGCCGCGGGGGCCATGGGCCGAGGCGCGGCCGGGCGGCGGTAACAGCGTCCCCCGGGGTGGGGGCAATAATCCGGCCAGGGAGATTCAAACCCCCCGCTTCCTCCTCGCCTGCCTTTCCTCCCTCCCTCCCGACCCCAGCGCTGCCTCCTCCGGCCCCTTCAGCCCTCCGCGCCCCGTCACTCCCGAGGGGAAGCCCGGCAGCCCTCGGCCATCCGCCTCTTCTCTTCGTCGTCCTCCTCAGGGCTCATCGCTCCCGTCTTCTTCCATGGAGGAGGAGAAGTGCTGCTTGACCTTGTGTTTTCTCCTCGCCAGATATGCACCCCCCCGCCGGCGTGCACACACACACCCCCTCACACCACCCTCGATCATGTACCCCCCGACTCCCCCTTCTCCTTTGTAGTCCCTCTGCCCGCGGCACACACGCAGGCGGCAGCGAGGAGGAGCGCGGGGAGGCGGGGGCCGCCGCCGTCCTCTCGCCAGTCAGTCAGATGGGAAGTGAGGGCGGCCGGGCCCCGGAGCCGCTACGGCATCCGCACCGCTGTGTATGTGTGTGTGGGAGGGGGGGGAAGCTCGGCGGCAAGGAAAGGGCTGAGGAGCCCTTCTTCCCTCCGCGTTATTAGCCCCGAGGGGAGGAGAGGCGGGGGAGGAGGGTTAACAGCCCCTCCGCGTCCCGGCTGACAGCTTCCAAGCAGCCATTTTTAAAGGGTAATTGTCATCTCCTCTCAGAGCCGCCCGCCCGCCCGCCCGCTCTAACGCCCCGCACCCCTCGGGCCGCTTGGATCCGTCCCTCAGAGGCGGAGGCAGCGGGGCCCGGCGCGGGCAAGGCGAGAGACCGCCTTCCCCTCCGCCCGCACCCTTCTCCCGCCCACCCTTAAAAAAAAAAAAAAAAAAAAAAAAAAGGAAGGAGGGGAGATGAAACCTCTCGGGCCGGCGCCCCCCGCTGCGGGCAGGCCGCCCACCCGCCGCGGCCCCGCGTGGGGCTAGGCCCGGTAACCGGGGTGCGAGGGTGCGCGGCCGGCGGGGGCCCCCGGCTCGGCGCTTCTCTTCGCCTCCTCCTCTTCCTCTCCTCCTCCTCCTCCTCCCGCCGCCTGGGCCCCGGCCAGCGGGGAGAGCAGCCCGCCGCCTTCATCTCTTCTCCACAGAAGCCGGGCCGGGCCGCCCCGGTATTTGCCTCAGGTCCTGCGAAGTTCAGAGGCGTTTTTCTCTGAACTCATCACGGTTAATCCTAGAAGAGATGTTACTGCTTGTGTTGGAATCCTCGCCTTCCCAGTGTTTACTCCATCTTCCCCTTTTACGGTGCAAATCAAAACGTTGCCTTATGCTTACAGCCTGATGAGCGGTAACAAAAGTTCCCAGCTTTGTAAACAAAGCACGGGACAAAAGTAAACATCGTGATCAAGTTGCTTAAAATGTAATTTTTTCTGCAAAGTGTGCTATACACAGCCCGTCTTTTTCAACTTTGCTATAACCTGTGTTCATTTTACAATTTCTTTACAAGAAAAAAAATGATGAGCCTTGCTGTCAAGCACTGGAGAAAATAATAGCAATCAAACCCTCTGAAACTTTCTACTAATGCTGAAATTGAGAATTTGACATGATGTTTCTATTCCAATAAGATAAATAAAAGGTGTTTAATGTCATCTCCTGGTACCATCTCAAAACAGATAGGTCCAGCGGGACACATCTTAGAGTCTGAAATCTGATCCAAATCGACCCTTCTTCAGATTCTGCAGTCCTTACCCTCTGGAGTGTGGAGGAATTGTTTAGCATTTGGTTTAGCCTGTTTTCCCAGGCATACCACTAAACTTTCACCTGAATTAATAAATAAATAAATAAATAAATGAAATCAGAGTATATCAGTACTACAGTCAAGAGCACAATAAAGTCCAGCGATATCTATTTGTACTTTGTGTGAAGTAAGAGTCCAGTTAAGGTCAAGATGTCAGAGCTAAGCACAGTACAAACATCACAGAGAAACAGTCTGTGCCTTAAGGTGTTTACAGTCTTGATGGAGCCAATACCTGAACGTGTGAGGGGAGAACAGAGATGAAAGGTGTAATTGTCCGGTTTCATTCCAGAGGATGTCAGGAGGCTCACAAGTCACTCTCAGCCGGGAGTCTGTACATTGTCTTCCTAGCAGAGCTGAGATAGATGATTTCATTGTTCTGGATCAGACACGTTTCTTAGCTATTAGACGCTTCTTTGTATCTGTTTTGTAATGAATTCGTAAGTTCATGCAAAGAGAGGAAATGGAAATTGTGTTACTGCTTTATATTTTATGAAAAAAAGCTGAGGCTGAAGCCTTTGTTGAATAGTCTGCTAATTGTACAACATTACATGTGATTAAGGCTGCTAAACAACTGTCCTCTGTAAAATAACATTATGAGACCAGAAATGCCATTAATAGGAGATTGTAGTCCAAGACACAAAGTCAGTTCAAGACTACTCTTTAATTGAGAAACACTTAAAGCAATAGTTTTGCTTACCATGGCAGGGAGATACATTCCTCCTCCACTTTCTTGATTCCTTTATACCAACGAAAAAATTTCTAAAGCCAGCACTATCTTTTTCTCAGACTGAAAGAAGATTTTGCTTCAGATCTACAGAAGTCAGCCAACTTTTTGAAATTAACATTCACAGCACAGATAAGATCTCAATAATCCTTTACCAGGCAAGAGATCTATACAAAACCACAGTGATCAATGTGCATTTGTCCATTAAATGCCAACTTTCTTATTCCATAATGATGGGAAAAAAAAAAAAAAAAAAAAGAGAAATACAAATTTATGTTGGGCAAGTGTAAACAGCTTTTTATGTAGTTCTCTGAACCTGGAGAAGAAACACAAATAGACCATCAGAAAATGACTAGGATAGTTATAAGAGGTGCAGAGAATAGTATGGCAGTACTTTTACTGCATAAACAGTTATAACTAAAATCCTAAACAGAACTATAAAGACTTCTAGATATAGTACAGCAAGGAAGAAGCATTGGACAGCTATCTCCTGGCTAAAAAGTAACACACTATGAAAAGGAAGGAATGCAAACCTTTTGGCTGCTGTATGTCACATTAGTGCAGTATGTATTTCATAACCCTAGGAAATGAATGATGTGCAAATGCCAATGTTGGTTCTCTTCTGTGCTGATCTGATGGGATTTTTTTGGTGTCAGATGAAGTTAACAGATCTGGTTGAGAGGAGTCAGATCTGTCAGTCCTTTCATCGTTACATTCATATCTGTAAGTTCCACTTTTCTTGGAAGTGTAACATTTTACACCTTTCATCCTTCCAGTTCTTGACACAGAAATCGTTTCTACATTTAAAGGATTAATGTACTAAAATGTCTTGAGTAGAATTTACAACTTAAAAGCATTTGAATAACTTATCAAAAGTTTTAAGTTACTGAAAAACAGATAATGAGATTACAGACTAGGGTGGTGATGTAGAAGGTTAGGCGAACAAAACCTTCCAAGAATACATCCATCATTGTAGGAAAGCAAAATAAAAAGAAGTATAAAGTACAAAGGCTTCTTAGCTGTTACTATCAAAACATAAGCACTAGTATACAAGGAGAAAAATACCGATACATTTGTGTTCATTCAGCAAAACAGCTTGAAGTATATTTAAAGATCTATATGGTTGCTATTGTGAGGCAGGGTGAAGTGGATAAAGGGAACAGCCCTCAACTGCAGACCTCTTCAGTTGTTCAGAGTTTCTGCAAAACCCTGAGGACAAGAATATAGCAGAATCCATCTTCTCTTCCATTACCCCTCCAACACCCCCCCCCAACACATACACACTCTCCCTTTCTGCTGGCCCTCTCCTACAGGCTGATATCAATCAAGCCTTGCTGCAGACAACATCTTTCCTTAAGGATGTTTAGTCCTGTTTACAGCATCTAGTGCAGACGTATATTTGCAATGATGTTGAGAAGAACAGTATAATCAGATGAAGAGGTCAAAAAAACCAAACAAACAAACAAACAAACCAAAAAAAAAACCAACTACCTTTGTGGTTGACCTCTTTGCAAGGGTATTAAGGGAAATAAATGTTTTCTATGCCCTTTCCTTTCTCCTTGGGACAGACATTATCAGACTCATTAAGTAAAAGGGCCCAAGCTCTCCACTGCTTCTGGGCAGGGATATATAGATCTGAATTGGCCTTACCACATATTGGTAGAACTGGAGTGCAGATTGCTGTAGTGAAGGTAATAGCTGCAGAGTGACTTGATACAGTTTAAGGAGCTGTTCTAGCCTAACACATCAGAGCAGTGCCCAGGCTTTATGGTGTGCAGTATACGGGCTTCCTACTGATGCTTACAAGTATAACTTGAGTGTAGGCTTTCCCTTTTCTTTCCAAATACACACACAACACTTTGGATGGAAGACAACGTCAGGCTTTTTTTCCTAAATCCCATGCTAATTTTTCACTGAGTTACACTGCGTCACTGGAGCCATTCTATATAACCTTTTGTGATATTATGAAAACCATCAGCCTGTTCCACAAGGTAAAACAAATTTATCCATACTCAGTAGATTATAGTGCTAACAGAACAATGCCTGTTACAATTTTCTGTTCATATTTGTCTTATCTGGTAAGTCAGCTCTTGGGAGGCATCAATTTTATAAGATTCAAAATATAAGCTTCCCCTTGCCTACTCTTTTTTTTTTTTTTTTTCAATAGAAATAAAGTTCACAGAAGATTCACTGGCACCCTTCTAAATTGAAACCTTAATAGAAAATCTTACCATTCTTAGCACCCATGCATGTATTTTTCTACAGCAGTAAGTCACATTTGTTACCATCATCTCCAATAAGTATTGGCGAGCAAACTGCTGTACAATGACTATAAACTCAGAAAGAACTACAAAACAAAGGAGGGAGAAATTAATGTTTGTGTTATTTTATCAAAAGCCAGTATCTGAAGAAAAAAATCTCAGGGTCAGTTCTATATTTTTTATGCATGTGCATAAGGCGAGGTGTTAAGTCTATTCTACAAAGAAAGAGTCAGACTTTTAATGAAATGTTTATTCCTTTGCAGAATTTTTTAATCAGGAAAAAAAGTAATTACATTTTTATACACTTGTTTTAAAATTGTGGACTTTAGATCAATAATAACAGGGTACAAGTTGGCTTCAGGTCTGTTTAAGGATGAGAGAGACTTCAGAAAAACAGAAAGACCAGACAAAACTGAATCCTATCAGCACTGACAATGACATTGTCATTATTTGAAACACCTGTCTGCTTTCAAATAAAAGTTTACTGAACCAGGAAATAAAATCATATTATGTTTTTTTTATATACTTTCTGTACACATGCTAAAAATTAAATAGCCAAGCTATACCTGTTAGCCATTCCATTTATGACTGAATGAACCTGCTGACACTGATCTTGACTTTTAGTATGATCCTTTGATTTTTTTAAAATAAAAAATTTTTAGATGTCTTTCTGCTGAATAGATATGTAATTGTATGCCATACTGAAACCCTGATACATCCTGCAATATATTATAAATTATCTGGAAAACACTGACATTTTCCACTGCAAACATCCCTTCTGCTGAGTATTTTTCTGCATCCGTTCTGCTGCATTTAATTTTCACTGCTATTCCTTCTGGAGTTTTTGACAATCATGCTTAATCTTGACTAAGCTAGGACATTTTTTCCTTGTCAGCAAAGCTTCATCTCACAATTCAATCTTTCTTACACATCATTAGTAGGTATACCGAATTTATCCAATACCCTTAATGATCCCAAAGGGACACGGCTATTAGACTTTTTCTAGCTGAGACAGCATTTACTTTGAGTTATTTTCTCTAATTCTTTTCTAAATCAGGACATGATCTTTAGGATTCATACCACTGCTGCCTTCCTTTATTTCTGTAATTCTTATTTTTATTCAGATGTTTCAGCAAAATGCTGAAAAATTTATTTGATAGTAATGAAGTTCCATTGACCTCATTGGCATTTACACCCCTCCTTCAGAATTTAGCAGAGGTTTCCGCATCTTTCTGGATAAGGCTAGGTTGCTGATGTCAAAAAAGCCTTACTAAAAGATTTTGAAAATCACAATAAACCATATGACGCAATTTTGTCTTATCCACTATTTTTTCTTTGCAAGACTTAGGAAGACTGCATTTATTAGTAGTATTTTACTGTTTTTTTCTCATCACATTATACTTTACCCAAGAGCTTTGTAAGTCCTACACCAATTTCTTCAATGGCTACTAAAGCATGACTTCTCAGTCCATATTTTCAGGCTGAAAAATTTGATCTCTTTAAAAAAAAAAAAAAAGTAGAATGTTGGGTAACTGTTCAATACACAGTACAATCAGTATTCTGATTAATACAACTTCTATCTTCATATTTATATCATGGTTCAGCTCCTTTGCAATAATATTGCATAATATTAGTGATTCTATTTCAATATAACATCGTGTTGAATTCTTACTCTTTTGTTTAAAAAACTTTCAGTAATGGCTACTGTAATAACCTCTCTGGTACTTAATTTGTCAATATTTTTTTTGAACACTGTAATGAAATTATTTGCTTTTCCTAAAATCATATTTTCCTTTCTAGTCAGTACTTTTGGAGCCTAGTGAATTTTCCTATTCATTCTCTTTTATGTATTTTTTTAAAAATTACTTCTTTTTTTGTCAGTTAACACATGAGTAGTTGTAATATTAAACTTTGGAAAGTGATACTTGCAAAAAAATGGAAAAACAAGTACATCAAATAGGCTGCAACAAGAATAATGAAACAATAATTGTACTAGGCATAATGGAATAACAGAATAAAATGATGCTCTTTTTTGCCCTTTGATTTACATAAAATTGGCAAAAATTAGAGGTTATGCATTAACTGATCCCTGTCTTCTCTGCTATACAGATGTCAAAAAGAATTGAGTAGATTAAATTTTACCTCAGTATTAATGTCAAAACAGACATTATATGCCAGGAGTCTAGCTGGCATATTGCATTAATTCAATTAAATTATTTTCAGTAGTTTGAAGAAATAATTCTCATGTATAAATACAATATTTTGTCAAACACACAAGCAGTTATTTAATTAGCTTAAGACATTAATTTCCATATCTGCAGATTGAAATAATGGTAGAAGTAATCATTATTAAGAATTATCTTACTTCCCTGAAGTAACAAGTTTTACACTTACCTAGACATATGGATAGTGCCACAAAAGAGCAAAACATCTTCACACACAGCATCTCCTGTTTGTGCACTTGGGCACTGGTGTTACTGCGGGCATGATATGAGTGAGGCTGGAGAAGAGATGCTGCCCTTGTCCATGCCCTCAGCTCGGGATGAAGGCCCAGACTGTGCTGGGGGCAGATGTGGCTGCACAGGCAGTGTGAAGCTGAGCACGCAGGATAGCTGTCCGTAAGATTAACTGCTGAGGAAAACCTTCTTACCAGCCTGGCTAGTTGCTCTTCATGAGCAAGGTTTTTAACTAGTTTTAAAAGGTGCCAGTGAAAAAATTCTACAGGCTTTGCCTCCTCATCTTTTCAAGTTACAGATTCAGAATACGTATGGTCAAAGTGAAGGCATGGTGGAGAAAGAGGACAGAAAGGAAAAATTTACAAGAAGAAAGGTATAATGCAAAGTGAGCCACCAAACATGTGAAGTATAGGTCCACAAACGTTGCAGTCTGAGATATAAGTGCTAGACTTTATGGTCTTAATACCTTAGGGAGACCTAACTGGCATTGCTGCGATGTGGCTGGGTAAACAGCAATACTGGAATGTAGTTACAGAAGGGCATAACATATCCTAGAAGAACAACCATAGGAAAAGTCGGGTGGCATGGCTTGTGAAGGGCATATTTACTTCTCCTAAAGTCTAGGAAAGAGTGACAGGAAGATTTGTTGAATACCAGTTAAAGTATGGGAGAGAGAAAGAGTAAAGTGCACATAATGACACGTTTCAAGCAAAGATTTTCTGATCAGGAGGCTTTCTCAATACAGCATCCATTGGAGATATACAAGAGGTGGAAACTGGAAAGACCTACATAGCAGGACATAGTGGTTAGGTGGGAATACAACTATCTGAGGCTCTATTTGAAAAAAGCAGAAAGTCAGGATGTAGATTGTCTATTCAATTCTTCAAATGTGCTAGGGACCACTTTTTTCTTTTATCAAGTGGAGGAAATTATACAGAAAGTATCTATTTTAGATTTAATTCAAATTCTTTAGGAGGAAGTGGTTGAGAATCTTAAAGTGGAAGTTAATTCAAGTGAAAAAGATCATAAAAATGATAAGTCTTCCATTCTCCTTTAAATTGCAAATAACAAAATAAGGGTAATGGACTTCAAATAGCTCAGGGAAATGCGAGTATCTGAGAAGTGATAAGGAAAAAAAGGAATGCAAGAGATAAAGGCACAACAGCAAATTATCCTAACATGGAGGAAAGATTAGAAGTACATAAAAAATTAACATGATTGCATCAAGAACTCTTTAACAATCTGAAAATCTAAAAGAAAATCATAAAATATAGAAAAAAATGACACATATATAATGATAAGCATAAAGAAATAGCACAAGCAAGCCAGAATAAAATAAAAAATGCTGATGCACAGAATGAGTCACAAGTGGCATGATAATATTCATATTCCATTCAAATGGGACAGATCTGTGCTTGAAATAGTAATAACTCCTATACTGCTTTGTATCAGAAGACTGCTGTTTTCCACAAGGATTATACCACATTACAGTGGCTTGCCAATCGTTTCTGTCCTGTTTTCCTCTCCGAATTATCCATCTCATACTGATGCTGTACTTCTTTAAGTCATCTAAAAGCAATTTCACAAGATTGAAGCAAAGACAAGTGGTGGGGTTTCATTTTCTCAGCTGCCTTTCCCAGTCATGTTGACTTGAACTGTCCACTGTCACGAGCATGCATCTGGCCCACTAAAATGAATTCCATGTGTCACCGTTAACTTCTGGTCATACTAAATATTAAAATTATGTTCAAAGCAAGATTATGAAATATGATTTTTGACTACATCTCACGGAGCAGATCTGTGGCTTCATCACTGCCAAGAAAAGTTATTAGCTGTGCATCAGTATCAAGATCTAGAACCCACAATCAAAGGTAACACTCTGGACAGGTTATAACACTAACTACAGATGATTTTCTTATGCTGTGAAGACATCTTCAGGCTATAAGAAAGTCTGAGAATAAGAAGGCTTAATAAAATCTCATTTAAAAAAATTTGGAAGTAGAGTATTCTTATTTCACAACATTTTTTTACACAGCAATATAATTAAGCTTGCTGTATTTAGTGCTTCTGTATTTTCTCTTATTCCTTTATTTTTCCAGGCTATAGGAAGATTGCTTTGTCATTTATCAAAAGCAAAATGAGAAAAATCGTATTTTGGTCTGAGCCACTTTCCATCTGATTAAATAATTCAAATATCTAATTTCACTCCCAAAAATAAATTGTAATAAACTTTGTCTAGATAATTTACCGACTGAAGAGCTACCATAATCTCAGACAAGTTATAAAGTTTTCACTTAATTTTTCATTCTGACCTTATCTGTTCACTTTCTCTGTTGTTTATAGCAACCTGAATATTCCTTTCCCATTATTTCTAAATTTGGTCTTTTCTTTATCTTCCATGTTGACCCTAGAAAAATACAGAGGGTTTTTTATTAATCTGAGAGCAGTTGGAAGTAATTCTAGACTAAATGATACAACATCCTCCTCGCTTTTACATGAGGAGAATTTTAGAGTGTACCCTCTTAAAGCAAAATGTAGCATAATAAAACAGAGCTTATAGAACTCCTTTGACAATAATTAGAGACAAAAATACTATGTTTATGATATTTGAAAGAGGAGTTGCTCTTGGGTTCATGAGGTTTTGGTTAACAGAATAGTCTACCTTTATTTTCAAATTGGATTTTAAAATAAATGTTCTTCAACATGTTTCACCTATCCACCTATTGCTCTCTCATTTTGCATTATCTGAATTACTTTTTTTTAAAAAAGTAATTTTTTTAATTAATTTTTCTGTTATTAGCAGTCATGGTTCTATCAAAGCAGCATAGTACAGAGATCGCATGTAAAGAATAGGGCTATTGTTTACTCTTTACAAAAGGACACTGTATTGTTATCTACAACACCCATCAATCTGTTAGTCTGACATAGTCCTGGTCAGAACATACAAGTGCACACACATGAACATGCATGCGCATGCACACATACAGTAGCACACATTTAAAATGTAATTGTTCCAGGCTTTTTTTTTTCTTTTTTTTTTTTTTTTTTTAATTCACATACCTTCACCTACATACACACCTTATTCTAGAAGCTGCCTATATGAAGAAAAAAGGTCCTGATGTTACTTCCCCAGCTGAAAGGGACTATCTTCAGTAAAGCACCAAAAATGCCTCGAAGAAAAAGGCTGTTTGATGTCCAAGTTTGTGTATGAACACCTGCCAAATATAAAATGCATGCCAATATTATAAATAGCAGATACTATGGATGTTTTGAATGAGTATTTTGGGTAAAAACGAATGGCCAAAACTATACCAGCAGAACCACAGCATATCATGTGACGGGTAGGTTTAGACCCTGAGCTTTCACACATTGTATGACCTACAATTAAAGAGAAAAAACCCAGGAATTACAGTCCAGGCCTCAAGAGAAAAGTATTTTATGTGCCTTTGATGCCTGTTTGCCTCTTAACTAGAAGAAAATGCTGGTAGTACAGTTCACTGCCTGTAGCAAAGAAGGCAGAAGCTTCTCAGGTAGCAGTTCACACCTGAGGACTTCTAAAAGCATCAAAGCACCGTGGGGCTCAGAACTGGTTAACTCCCGAGCAGCTGCCAGTGTCTTGACCTTCAGGAATAACATAAAAGCAGAGGTGATGAAATGAAGTTTGGAGAAAAACTTTAAGTTTAGTGACCTCAAAAAGAAAAATAACATTAAAAAGACATACCTTATCTGATCATGAAAGTGTCAGAACATTCATTTTAGCATGCCTTCACCCAAATCTGTGAAATGCTTGAGCTTAGCTGGGACAGCTCCAAAAGAAGACCTTTCACACAGGTCTAACAGAAAAACTTAAATTTAAGAAACTACTGCCTTGTAGTTGTGTCTTTCTTGATCAACCATTTAGGATCAAGAATCAGATAAGAGAATCCTCTTCTGTGTTCACATATTTGGGTCTGAATTGAAGATCTGCTTATATGCTGGATAGCAAGGGAATAGCTCTGGAAAAAGAAAATGAAAGGAGCCTTTGTGGAAAACAATTAGGAAGTGGAGAAAGTATATAAACAGATCAGTACACTATTTGAACTCTGGGCAAAAATAGAGCCCACACTCCCCAAGCCTCCAAAATACACTGATTGTGCGTATTGATCCCTTTCTTGCCTGATGACTGCTCTCTGGCCTCACTTCCAAACCTTTGGCATTGTGTCTATGCAGAAGTAGCACATTACATTTTCATACAAGGGCTGTCTTTCATATGCCTGTGTCAGAGGACATCTGCATTATGGAGCAAGACCAGAACAGTCCCTAAATTAAGGGAGAAAGGGGAGGGAAGGCAAAAGTGTCCGTCACACTCTATTATGGTAGCTGATTTGCACATCTGCAGAGAAACATAAGCATAATTCAGATGACTTGTCAAGGGAAATATGATTGAATTATCTCTATAGCCCAGCTGAAAGGTGAAATGATGAGCAACCTGGAATTAAATTAAAAACCTAAACCCATTAAAGTATTCAGATTTCCCAGTCTAAGATAAAAGTGAAAAGCTTTGAAATTAAGCAGTCTTCCTACCCTTATCTCAAGCTGAAGACACTGCTGCTTTGGATAACACAAAGGAAGCCAGACTGGATTATTGCTCATTTGAACACTGGATTTCAAATGCACCACATTTTCCTCAAGAAATGAACATTATTCATTTCAGCTTATGGTGGATATCAAAGTAGCTGTAGAAAAGGACACAAAATAAATTACCAGTCATCCTTTGATCCCAACACACTCCCACTGCTCAGCTTCCCTACTCCAGAGAACAATGTGAAGGGACCAAATCTCTTCCTTATTCTCAGCACAGTTCTGCACATCTTGGGTCTTTCAAAGCTCATTCCTTTTCTGAAGAATATCTTTATTCTTAATAAATTGAAAACTCTGCATAAGATTTCCTCAAATGCCAGTTTTCTCATGATTTCTCCCTTGCTTTCAAAGTGATTCCTCTTAAAATGTAATTCATGAGTCCCACCTTGTCTGGCTTGAAGAGGCAAACAAATATTTCTCTTTGAGGAATCAAAGTCTATTCATGCATCCCATCACGAGGAATTATATTTCTGTATGGAAATATTCCATTCTTATGTGAAATATAAACAAGAAAACAAACATGTCTTTCAGTTTAAACTGGTTTTCATGTTGGGGCAGTTACACTTTTGCTGCATGTGAAATGAATCCTTGCTTGCTTTCATAAAGGCATTTAGATAATAATAATGATAAAACACCATCATCCACCTTTATTCTCAAGAGTTCAGTTAAAGGCTGAATCACATCCTGACAACTTAAATTACCATAAAACCATATAATAAGCTATATAATCTCACAAAGCTAAAGTTCAGATAGAGCCAGGAGGGATCAAAATCAAACTTACTTCATGTATAATAAAGTAACAGTCATTCTTCTGTGTATTTATTTGTTCAGAGGATGCACCCACATCCCTTTCCTTATGTCTGTTTATTACAAAGACTTCAGGCCAGGCATTTTTTCTTTGAAACTTGCATGGCATCAGGATAGTGAAACCCCAATCCCAACAAAGGTCAATGGAAAGAGCAGGAAAATAAATATTTACTAATAGTACTAATAGTACTAATAGCACTACTGTTATGGTTATTGAAAAAACAGCACTTTTCAGCTGCATTTTAAATACAAGGAAAATTGAAGGCAAGACTGTTTCATAGGTCCTGATCCTTTCTACCTCCACAGCAGAACCAACTCCATCCTTCAGCAATTTCAGAAAAATTCCCCTGATATGAGCTGTACCAACGGGCACAAAATTATCAGGAGGAAGCTAAGGGAAGATATAATTATTATGATAAGGCTTCTACAATCAGAATTTTCCAATTATATTTCTATAGCCCTTAGAAAGTCTTCAGTAGAAGAAAGTTACTATTGTTCCTTGGTATTATTCCTCAAGCATTTGCCTATATCCCACATAACAATGTAGATATCAACGGAGATTCTCTCAATAAACATTTTTTAAAATTAAACATTAAACATAAAACCTTTAAAACGGTATTACTTCTTCAATCATCAAAATATTATGCTGGTGTAGTTAAATTTCCTTTTAGCCTTGGGTTCAGATTCTAGAGAATTAAATATTCCATTTCAAACCCACATATGGTAGTTCAGTGATTTACACCTCATCTAATTTTGCTAGACGTCAGAAGCCCTTTTAATGAGTGCTTGGAGGGTTTCATTCCATTATAGTTCCAGAGAAGCTGATGCTGCATTTTCTTTCAAATTCAAAAATTTAGTTGGCTGGCATCCAACTTGCAATCAAATAATAATGAATTTTTAAAACAACTACTTCCCAAGCAGAATCTCAAGAATAAAATTTTAAAAATACAAGAACAAATGTGCCAGATTTATCCAAGTCTCTACAGCAATTGTCTGAAAGATGAAGCACATTGCTATAATTTCTCAGAAATAGAACTAGTAATATTTGGAATGTTTCTTTGTCTAATCAACTGAAAAATATTAGCAGTGTTCCTGTTGTATTAACGTAAATAAGCTAAATGCGAACACAATCTGGAAAAGCATCTATTTAAAACCTTCTATGCTGCTAACTCTCCATTGCATTGGACAGTTTGAAAGTGCAGAGGCAGAGTAGCAACCTACATATACAAGCACAGTCAAGTGCTATAAACAGGATTGGTTTTGAGAAACCATGGCAGAGAGTAAACACTAAACAAGGCATCAAGAGACTTGAGTCCTAGGCTTGATACTACCACTGATTTTCTATATGGGCACGTCACAGCATCCCATTTATATCCCTTTAATTTCTAAGCCCGGACAAGCCTTTCTAATGCACATTTCTTCCTTCCATCTTCTCCCTCCTGCCTACCTGTTCTTACATCACGATATATGCAATACCCCCCGCCACCCAAAAAGAAAAGGCATCTCTCTGCACTCCTGGGAACAAATCAAAAAAAGGACCTGTGGATGTTATCACAGGCTATTGGTGATAACAGTGAACAGAGAATTTCCCAATTAGTTTACACTAGTTTTGAATGGGTTCGCTTTCCTCCACCTTTTATCTAATTGTTTGCAAGAGTCATTTCCATTTTATAAAGATGATTTTCATAAACTAAAATACCATTTATTACCCCAGTGAAAAGTATATGGCTATATGGCATATACTTCATGTATATTACTGACTAGGAGTCTTGCTAGGAAGATATGTTGTCAAAACCTGCTGAGGTGGCCAGGTGCTCCTTGTGAAGATATTTGTAAACACATTTTCCATCCATAGTTAAAAATCAGTTATTTATTTACTGGTTTAATACCACATAGTTCCAAGCATCATCTGATCTCTTAGCTAAATATTTTTATAATAATTATTAATAAAATCTTAAAACAATAGAAAAGGGCACTCTAGCAAGAGCAATAATTTAATCAGCACCCCACTCTCCTGCATATCAGCAAAATGTTGCCATCCCATGCAAGATACTTTCCTGCCTGTTCTGGGAGTAAAAGGACATCAATGTCCCTTTATTTCTTTATAGAAGTCTGTAGGATAAGTGACAGTTCAACTTTTATACAGAAATAATTTTCATTTCCTGAAAGATAGGATTATGTCTTTGGATGCAGTGATCCTTCTTCAGTTCTTTTTATTACCACAGAAATATAAAGCTAGAAGGGAGGTCACCCTTTTTTAAAGGAGGTTCTCTTTTTTAATCTAAGAGAGCACCAGTTCACACAGTCTTTCTTCAGAGATCATATTTTCTAGACCTCTGACTGGTCTCTAACATCTCTCACAACTCTGTTCCAAAAGCACTTTCACAGTTATTCCACTGTACTGAAAGGGAACTGAATCCAAGGCAAAATGAAATTTATTATTTACCTTCCCTTTTCCCTTTATCTTTTTCTTTTTTTATTCCATCAATGGTAAATGCAACCATGGTGAAGATTCTTTTCTACTTATAACGTGTCCTAAGTGTCATAACAACTTCTTCCTCAGTGTTAAGCATGCTTGCTTTTTATACGTCTGCATAATTTACTAGCACATAGATGAGTAACAGATTTAAGAGCTTAACATTCACAAACACACTAATTATTTTTTTTGTGAATAGCTCCAGATTTCATTTTTCATTATTTCAGTGTGCACTCCTTTACTGTGGTCTGCCATTCCCTCGACATAAAGCATTTTGCAAAGTGATTTTTCTGTTACCACACATACTAAAGATGAAGAAATTGAACAATATGATTTTTACCATCAGATAACTGAGATGAAGCCTTTATGAGTGGTTTAAGAGAGTAATGCACTGAATCAACACATTTCTGATATTTTCATGAAATTAATATAGTAATCAGCCCTTTAATCTTCATAAACATCCTAAAACATAGACACATAGGATATTAAAAAAGCAACCTACTGATTTAAAAATGAAAACTGGATCTTCTGGAGCCTTATTTTTCCCTTCCAACTGCTTTTCTTCTCTGTTTCCAAGAACATTGAAGCCAGTGATCTTCCATCCTCTGGAATCAGGGCTGCAGTACCTAACCTGACAACATATTAGGTATAGGTATTGAAAATGGGTGCCTGCATTCTTTGGATTTGAAACCAAAATTATAATGCTTTGCATTATAATTAATAGTATAAAATAACCACTTTCAATGCAGTTTACAAGAAATTCTTTTTAACAAAGTACTTGTATAGTTGGGTTTCTCCTTTCTAACTCCCAGAGTATAAATGCTTAGCACAAGGAACTCTGCAATCAAAAGCATTGAGCAAATTTGCCCATTTATCCCTCTGTGATTCTCTGGACCCATATTCCTGCATCTGCTTCATCGACAGTTTCAGAACCAGTAGTGTGGAACAAAACCTGGCTTAATCACTCAGCTCAGAACTATTCTACCAGGAAAAACAAGCAAACAAACAAACAAACAAAAACAAAACCCAAAACCCCCTATGTAATTCAGATGGCTGGACTACCTTCAGTAACAGAATTGAAGTGAGTCCAGAGGAGGCCACAAAGATGCTCGCGGGGCTTGAGCCCCTCCCTTATGAGGCCGGGCTGAGAGAGTTGGGATTGTTCAGCCTGGGGAAGAGAAGGCTCCGGGGAGACCTTATAGCATCCTCCCAGTGCTTAAAGGGGGCTACAGCCCTGGCCTAAAGGGACTTTTTACAAGTGCATGTAGTGATAGGATGAGGGGTAACAGTTTCAAACCGGAAGAGGGTAGATTTAGCCTAGATGTAAGGAAGAAATTGTTCCCTGTTTGGGGGGTGAGGCGCTGGCCCAGGGTGCCCAGAGCAGCTGTGGCTGCCCCCTCCCTGGAAGGGTTCAAGGCCAGGTTGGACGGGGCTGGGAGCCCCCTGGGCTGGGGGAAGGGAGCCCTGCCCGGGGCAGGGGGGGTTGGGACTGGATGGTCTTCAAGGTCCTTTCCAACCCAAACCATTCTATGATTCTGTGATCCTATAAATTGCTAGAACCATTCACTTAAACAGAATCCTGAAGACTGCCAGTCATGCTAGGTAGCCTTGTTTTGTCGATATCCCATATTCTCACTTTGGCACTGAACAAACTCCTTTCAGATACAAAACCAGTCACACATTTTCTAAATTGTTGGGAAATAACCTAAGTAAGATTACAAACAATGTAATCTGAGAAACTGGATTGATGCCTTCGCAAAGGCTTTGATATGGACTCTTGGCTCACTCCAGCATTTTGAAAATAGTTAAACATATTTTTCTGGTTTTACAATGTTTTTCCATTGTTCTGCTATCCCAGCCTGGAACCATAACAGAAAGTGTCTCTTTCTAGGCATAAAACAGAGGTTGACCAACCAGAAACTGGGTATAAGAGTGACAGGATTCTGCAATGTACTGAAGAGGGGAAGAGGGCAAGTGTCAACGTCTGAATACAATCAGAGGTAGAGACCTGCACCAAGAAGGTTTAGTATCTTCCCCAGCACTGGATTTTTTCTTGAACTAGTAGAGTAAGGAATCGCTATTTTGAACAGTTGTAAAATTACCTGCTTAAATTGCTACAAGCCTTTCCAGTGAGAAATAAACTGTAAATTAGAGAGCAGAAGGCTGGAGCTTTGGAAAGGAATGTGGATACATACTATTGGTATCTTTAAGAAGTCAGCCTTGTGTCTGGGAGAAAAGTGGAATTCTCTGGATTACAGACCCCAAAAATACCATAACAATTCAGGAGTTTAAGGCTACAGTTCAGAGAAATAGAGACATCAATGAAAGCTGAACCTGGGCTATGAGCAGATACTTACGCTGCCCCTTATTAAGCTAAGGACTTAGCAATTTGTTTAATTTATATCCATTTAAAATGAAAGAAAGTTCATCATATGCTTAAACACTTTTCTAAATTGGAACTTCACAACCTTTTTCTGGAAACTGATACAGAATATCTACAACAGTGTAGACTTGCTGTAGCATTTTTCAGTATTCCAGTATAGCCACAGTTATGCAGCTACTAAATGCAGTCTTTGTCTACTTTTAAAAATTAATGCTCCCTGTGGGAGCTTTGTTAATAGTCAGAACTTAATTGATTTACAATTTCTTTTCATTCCAATCAAGAACATTTCTAGCAACTTACTGGATTGTAGTAGTAACAACTCATTCATTCCATCAGTGAGAGTAGTCATCCAAAACTGTTACATGGAACTGGGGAAAGTTTCCCTCCAACAGAGTCTAAATTGAGGATTTTGTTCCTGTGTTTGCTTCTACTGCGCATCACTTTATGTATGAGAAAAAATGAAGTAAATCAATATTTTTGCTGGGTTGGATTTCTGAATTTAACCACTGCTTGATCTTTCTTGTCCTTGTTGGATCCATTCTGCTCAGCAAGAAGGGAGTTCACTTAATTTTTGCACATCTGAAGGTAAAATTTTTAAATAGCCGAATAAACAAAATACAGTAGGCTTTTTTTTTTTTTTTTTTGGTTCTAGATAGCCTGTCATTTTTAAAACAGTCTGTTCTGGGCTTTACATAGTGAAATACTTGAAAAATCTGACCTACCACTCGCTGCAATAACTAAGAATCTTTTATTGACTTCAGTGGCCTTTGGATCAGGATCTATATGAAACTGTGGCCTTGTGTTTTAAGACAAATAAGAAAACAGAATTTAAAGGGACACATTGTTTCAAACAGAATCATTCAATTCCTTAGCAACAATTTAAGAAGTCACAAAGGAAATGAGTTTTTACGGTCTCATCATTTCTTTGATATAAAAGTGCACACTCCATCTTTTTGGCGTTTCATTCAACAGCGGAGCACATGAAAAAAGAGCCCCACTGTGCATAAAGAGAATAAAATATGTTCAAGAAGAAACAGGAAAAGAGATTCAGGTTAATATGAAGGTCAACCTCTTTCTGTGTTTCAAATCAGCAATTTGCTGAGATCTTAAAGAGAAGTAAAAAAAGCTTTAATCTTCAGTGCTGTCATCCCTTAGCTAGAGAAGAATTAAAATCCAAACAGAGATGTTTTGGTTGATGTTAGAGTGGTAATTTTCTGTTAGATTTTAAATTATCTGTCCCTGAAATACCAGACCTTATATGTCACATGTTGCACTTTACATTAAATGAAGCTAATGTCTCATTAAGGGTATTAACAAACTCCCAGACCATCTTTGCATTCCCCTCACCTCTTTCTGCACAGGAGAGCAGTGCACTAGCCTAGACTGGGGAGCCTCAACCGGCCACACAGCCGCAGATCTGGACCACTTTGGATAAACCAGCCCATCTCCCTGGCTGCTTCCACACCGTAGCTGAACTGAACCCCAAGAGCCAGCTGCAGTCTGATGTGGTCCCACAAGTTAAGAGATTTCAGTGCCCTTCCCCTCCACAGCGTGCACTGGCCACAGGTGACTGTGCACCTCCGAGGAGGCAGCAGGTATGGACATCGAGTCTGGGCTCCAGACCTCTCTACAAGCACAGGGTGCCTTCAGCCCAACATTTCTACCTGCAGAAGGGGAATGCAGCACACCGCTGCCTCACCGACTCACTGAAGAAGAAGGAGGCTCTACTGCGAGGTGTTCAGGTACTATGAGGCTGGGGATGGACACTAAAGAGCAAAGTACCTCAACAGGATCCATGTGAATGGCAGGTCTGGAAAAGTCTCCACCTTGGGTAACTTGTAGAAGTCCGTCTGGGGAGAGACTTTTTATTAGCGCCTGTAACGACAGACAAGGGGTGATCATTTTAAACTAAAAGAAGGTAGATTCAGACTAGATACAAAGAAGAAATTTTTTACAATGAGTGTGGTAAAACACTGGAACAGGTTGCCCTGAGAGGTGGTAGATGCCCCATCCCTGGAAACATTCAAGGTCAGGTTGGATGGGGCTTTGAGCGACCTGATCTACTTGAAAGTGTCCCTGTTCATTGCAGGTGGGTTGGACTAGATGACCTTCAAAGGTCCTTTCCAACCCAAACTATTCTATGATTATAAGTGTGGGGTAGTCACACTGTCCCCAAGCTCAAGTATTTTGGTTTTGAGGTGGTTTTTTTACTTGTTAAAAAAAACAAAACAAAACAAAACAAAACAAAAAAAAAAAAAAAACAAACAACCAACAATAAAACGAACAAACAAACAAAAACCAAAACAAATGCAAAAAAGGTTACTGCATGGCTACTTGGAACATGAGCTATAGAAATATTTCATCAGCTACTTTGAGATTTAACTTAAAATGTTTTTTTAATGCCAATATTTTATTCATCTACTCAGCTACTTCTCCTTTTCAGAGAACAGCTAGACAATGACAATGCCTTCTATTCATAACCTATCAAAGCTGAAAGTCGATTCTTTCAATTATATAACATAAACATGTTTTAGCAGTAGTGGTGGAAAGAGTGAAAATTGTCTCTTCTGCCTAGATGTATTCTTTTCCTTCTTAAAAGCAAAAAATTAATACAGAAAAGGGAGTGACCAATTAAAAAACAGACACTCAAACCTGTCTTCCAAGGATTGTACTATCTGGGCTGTATTATATTAGGTTTTTTTTAAAAAAAAAAGCAGGCAAGAATCTGTATTTGTAGTAACACAAGGCTGAGGGAAAACGTTTTCACATAGATATAAAAATTTCCCTATTATTTAAAACTATGAACACCTAATTTGCACATGATAACTGGAATGTGGGGAAAAAAAAAAAGGAATAGATGTTACCTGTGATACTGTCTAACGGCTAAATATTAATAAATTTAATAAATCAGAGGAAGCTGTTTGTTTGGCAGTTTCTTAAAGAGATGACAATAAAAATAGTATATTTTGCTATTGTCTTTGCATATTTACTTTAAGCAGTGTTCCCTAGGAAGAGATTACTGAACTGGGAAGCTGGGTTTCCATGTTTTCTTTCTGCCCTGTGTCCACAGCTCTCATTCTTCTTTTCTCTTATAGTCATATTGAAATATGAATATATTTCTTTCTCATATAGTCAACTTGGAGAGAATTCATATTGCAAAAATTAAGAGCTTCAAATTTTGGTCTTGTATCTTTCTTTCCTGCACTACAGTCTTCCATTATAGTTCACCAGAGGACAAAATGGTCTATTTTTCCATTTGTTTACTAGGGGAGTTCCATAATTAACAAAACTTTTTAAATGTAATTACTAGTGAAAGCACAGCTTAGGGCATTCCCAGGAAGAAGAAAAGACAGAGTTCATAGATGCTTCTATTTTTCAACTCATAAAAATAGCTACTTCATCTCCTAGTGGTGGAGTAGGAACCACTTCAAATGGATCTGGAAAGGTGTCAAGAACAACTGTGTCTGCTACTACCCCATAACTGGCTACTACTGTGCCCCAAACAGTCCATCAGTAGTTAGCTGAAAAATCTGATAGTGAATATCACTATTTGGATGCTGAACATCAAGTGAATAGGAGTGAGAGAACACGGGCATTCCATTTTATGAAATATATACTATAACAATAGTGGCTGCTATATGCTTTGACATTTGTTCAGGAAAAAAATATCCCAAGAAATGATAGCAGTATTAAGATTTTTCTAACTCTGATCCAAATGTAAAACATGATTCATTTAGCACGCCTAACGCCAACAGCTCTCTGTACAGAGCTCAGTGCTGTGTTACATTAGCCTTGAGTATCTGAAATTTAGTTCTGTTCCCTTTGATTTTTTATTTTGTTGATCTTCCTTGTTCAAAATGGTGATGCTTAACTGGAGGAATTCACCAGCTGAAGTGTCTGACAGGAAGATGATCCCTATTTGGCATCATCTAGGAAAGAGGCTGATTAAATGCACTAATAGCTGCTATGTTTTCTAGAAGAGAAGAGGGAATAAGCAGTCACAGGTTGAGATAAACAGCAGCACGAGATTACAGCATCAGAAATAAATTTATTTTTAATAGAAAACAAGGAATAAATATTTTTATCTCCACCTTGAACAAACTTAAATTTCAATCCTCTGGCTTAGTGCCTTTAGCTCTCATTTTTTGCTTCTTTTTCTACTGAATATTTTTGCATCAAAATTCTGCAGTCTAATGTCTTTTCACTATCAGTTTAAAGTTTTTCTTCACCCTTTCATCCTTCAATAACAAGCGGAGACACAAACATACCTGTTCTACTTTTTGTTCCCAGTAGCTCAAGCACAATTTATATTTTTGCTTGTTCAATCTTCAGTCCCTCAAGCATATTTAAATGATGCATCTGACTGGATTATTTATGAAGAATCTCAAAACTATTTCTGAGCAGAATATTTACTCAAAGACTAGAGAAAACCTTTCAAATATTTGTATACAAAATATTTGCATGTGAAAGTGGCACATTGAAACTGTGAATAGATCATATCCCTCTAGTTAAAAAATTCATGGGTGCTCTACAAAAATATCAACTAGTATTTCTCTGCAGCTGTACTACTTTAATTAAATGCATATTGTGAGGGCGTGTAGGGGGTATGAAGTATATGCCCTTTATAATGCCAGCAGCACCCTGCAAACCATGGACACCAGAACAGATGTGAATAATGGACTTATAAGTGGCTGCAGAATCTGCTGCCTCATCCTGGGAATTGCACCATTATTGATTTCCTGCCCATGAACCCTTCTCCTTTGCCTTTCAACCCGCCTCCACAGTGAAGTGCACTCATGAAGTATATCCAATTGAGAGTGCCTAAAGATCAGACTGAAACTGCAGAGCAACACTAATATGCAAATAGCTGCTGCTGTTGTTTTTTTCTATGGAAAACTGCTTTTTAGGATAGCTGTTTTCCATACTCTTATTTTCCTCTGCCTTTGGACATTGCAGGAAAGGTACAGATGCATTAGGCATCCTGACAGGTTGTTATTCTACTGCAGAGGGAATGTTTCATGGAGATTTTTGGCATTGATTCCTGGCCAACTTTTGGAGAAGGTCACTGCAAACTACCCCTTTGCTATTACATCACCACAAACTATGCTGCTTTTGGCTTTGAGACCCACTAGTGGAAGGCAGTAATGTGCCAAGTGTCTGAGAAAGTGTATTTATTTATTATCAACAGTGCAGTGAGTGCCAGAATTCCTTCTCTAATAAAGATATCCTGCAAATGACTGGCTACATTCAACAATGTACAAGCAGCAACCCCTGAAAATAATTCCCCAGACATCCCAATTATAGTACATGGACGTTGCTTTTACAAAGCAGATAACAGATTTTCTGATATTTGTTTAGAAAATTTGTCAAGAATCTGCATAACAGTTCCTAATGTATAAACTGTAATTCTACAATGCTTTAATAATGTTGATGAAAAATAGAGATGCAATTGACATAGGAGAAAGAAAGAAAACCATCATCTTAAAAGTGAAATTGGTACAAAGCCAAAGAACAATATTATTTTAATAATAATGCTGAGGTATATCACCCTTTTAGAATTCTGTACATATTATCTGCCAGACTATTTAGGACTAGATGTCTTGTCTTAGCTAGAAATATGCATTCAGGGAGAAACAAACCAACCAACCAGATGCCAATCCCCTGACTTATTGTCAATCAAACTGCACTATAAACGAGAAAGAGATGATTGTCAGGCCAGTTACAAAGAGGAGTTCAAATCACAGTCCCCTGACTTATTGTCAGTCAAATTGTGTTATAAACAAGAAAGATATAACTGTCAAGCCACTTACAAAAGGATGGCATTTAATATATAGTACAAGACAAAGGAAAAAATTATACCTAATCTATTATAAGAGAAGCAAAAGATCACGTGATGTGAAAAAAATGACTGTCATAAACAGCTTGATTTTTCCATTCTTTTTGATTTTTATGCGTCCCCCCATCTGCCATTTAATAGGTGAAGAAAAAGAGGAACTACCACTCTTACCACTCACACCTGTAGCAGGTATCTTGCCCACATCAAGCTCTGTGGCAGAGTTGCATCTATTGTAACAGTAAATAGCATCACTAATCTCTCTGCACCCTGGCAATCCTTGACAGGTGGTTCTTAGCCATCTGCATTACTTTCCTCCCTTTTAAATTCTTCCCCTTTTGGTGGCATGCTGGCCAAATTCTCTCTCGCATGTGTGCATAGGCAGCCTGGAGAGGAACAGAGCACCGATGGGGAGGTCAAGGAAGAAAAACAAATGAGAATCTCTTGCTTCGGTAATTAGTTCTGAACCTTGCAATGCTAAGCAGAAATTTTGCAAGCAGGGGATAGGAATGAGCGTGGACTCAGACCAGTGAAGTCTAATTTGGCACTGAAAGAGAAAGGACCAGCAAAAGCAGGATCACAACCAACATATCCATTCACAATCCAGTCCATTCAATCTTCCCGCTATTGTCTTTTTTCCTGTACTTATGTAGGGTCTAGATTCCTCTGCGTCATTATTTTCCCCTCCCTCAATCCTTGTTTTTTTCTAAGATGTTGTTTGGCTTGAATTACATGTCAGTAATGCTGTCTTTAAAACATTAGTGTAATTGAAAAAAAAAAAAATTACATCCTTTCATTCGTACTTAACCTTTAAAGGACACATTTATTTAAAAATACTCAGCAGGGCCCTCCTATTGACTCTCCAACTGAATACAACTGTAGGTTTCTCCAAATCTATCATAAGCATAATAATGAAGGGATTAAAAATATGATAATGCTTTTTTTTTTTTTTTTTTTTTTTTTAGCTGAAAATGCAACATTCATTTGTGGAAAATGTCAGGATACTTCTTAGGGGTTTTGTGTTCAATGTCAGTTTTCCCAGTTTCCTCTCTATTATCTATACAAAAGAAGATTTAGTTTAACCTGGTTTTCACCCAGAGAAAAAATGTTAAGGATCTACGACTGGCCTGTGAAACAAGAGAACTCTTAGAGTTGTTGGGCAAGGAGACTAAGACTAATTTCTGCACAGGGAAAGTAGGAGCCATGTGGCTCTGGGAAGGGACATTTTTCATAAAAAAAAATAAAAAATTGAGTCCTGGAAAAAAATTAATTTTGAGGCTGACCAGATAAAAGGACTGGAATTTTAAACTTATGTTTATGGTGATGCCATGGTTGCAGAGGCTTCAGTAGCATATTATCAGCAGTAAAGTAATTAATGAATTTCTGAAGCAGAAGGAGATTGCTGGGCCTAAGGGAAAACCTCTCTTAGTGTAGTCGTCCCGGTCCTGAATATTCTCTCTCCCAGTCAGTGTCAAACACTATCCCACATGTAGGTCTGAATGACCATCCGGTCAGAGGCACTGGGTGCTTTTTTTTTTCCTGCTAAAGGCAGACTGACTAATGTTTGTAAACTCTTTACAATCTGCTGGTGTCATTGCTACATATCAGCAGTTTAAATATTCAATATTTTAAGTAAATAGAGGATTGTGATGCTGCCAGACTGATAAATATCAGAGGATTAAATTTGCTTAGAAAAACTGAAGTAGTTGCAAATTAATTTAGTATATTTAATCTGCATTTAGGAGAAGGAAAACCCCTTCAGTTTAATATTGAATCTCAGTGTAATTTTTATGTGCATACTGTTCCACTCTGTTCCTAAGTACATAAGAGGCAAATAATGCTGTTTCTTTGGGCAGATGGATACATTACTAAAAATGACAAGCTCATTAGATCAACAAGGACTGTATAATTATCATGGGGAAATAAAGGCAATAAATCTATCTGGTATAAATTATAGGCTTATGAAGTCATACATAATGAAATAAATATTTAATTTTTCTAAAATCCAAAATCTCACTTTAGAAAAGGGAATATTAAAAATTAATTTCCATTTCTTATGACGGGTACAGTGTGGTTGAGTGGTTTCAGCATGGGCATGTACTCCCAAGCACTTCTTGATCCTATTCCTGGTTCTGACATTGATTCACACCATGGTCCAAGACAAATCACTCAACCTCTCTGTACTCCTTTGCCCATCTGTAAAGCCGAGATAATGCTCACCCGCTTCACAGAACAATTAGGAGAATTAAGAAACATCTGTTCTGCATCTTGAAGACATGAAATTCTCTAAAAATGCAAAACAGTATTATTCAAGGGATAGATAAAACCTTCCAGGATTTGGAAATTTTTGCTTTGTCACCAAATTTCTTAGTACCTGGTAGGAATGTTTTCTCCTTCAATAATTTGGTCAGCTCCCTCTTTCTATCAGATTTATTATTTCACACTCCTAGATAAGTCTGTCCCCATTAAAAGAAAGATATTTACTGTAAGTTGGCTCTTCCCTAAAAATAATTGGCAGCATGCTCCTTGCGGAGGCACAGCAGAGAGCTCATCCTCTGCAAAAGACTCAACCCCTGACAACGTGGGTCCTGCTCTACGAACAAAGATTCAAACAGTGCCTTCTTCCTAATTATGGAGAAAAGATGAAGGAAAAGGGCTATCAAGGGATATAAAATTATGCAATGGGAGCACAAACTAAGAGAAGAAAGGTTTAATAATTAGAACTTTTGCTGCCTATCTGAATAGAAACAGCTTCTCTACGATGAATGAAGAAAGCATTTCTTTTCATCAAGAATTTTGCAAACCTCGTGCAAAAGTGGGTAGCAACTCTATGAATAAGATTGCAAGATGTGTATTTCAAAACAGAGGTACAATTGGTTTCCTTTACAAACAATCATAATTTACGCTATACTACATATTATATCTACACATTCTATGCAGCATACTTCCAAAATTATTTTGTCTGTCTGCCTACTCAGGCAGTATTTATTTATCCTACTTCAGTATTTATTCACTTTTCTGAAGTAAAAGATAAATGAACGTAGTAATAACTTTTTTTTTTTTTCACCAATGCAGTTTCAACTAAATTCCATTTGTACACCTGAAATTCCAGTAAAATATTTTAGACATGTAGGAAGGAGCCTTGTATTCTAAAGTAGTCACTCTTTTAAATAGTTCTGTACAGCTTACCAAAAAAACTCAAAAACCAAACACTTTTGAATTGACTAGGGAGAAAGATAAGATTTGCAACCCATTTTTATCAGAGGTGGTTTAGAGGTGATTTTACATGTTCTGCTGTGCTTGAGTGGCATTAATAATGACCTTTGCATGATTAACTCAAAAGACTAACCTGGAAAGATAGCCAGCTATGCTTTAATTGTCATTATGGAATTCACTCTGGCCTTGAAGTCTTTAGTAGGCTGTAAAATAGTGTCTATTTCAAATAAGCTGTATTCTCTACTACCTATCGATCTCCCTTATATACAGTCACAGATTACAAGGACAGAAAGTATTGTTATCATACCTCTTCCTTCAGACTGATCTTTCGGATATCCTTGGTGGTGAATGTCCTTTAGCCCTGATCAAGCTGTGGTTGAACTTAGTTCCTCCTAGGAAGTTGATGGTCTTGATTTAAAGATTTCAAGTATCCATTCTGCTTTTGGCCTCTTATCTATCTATCTAATTAGAAATATTGTTTCTTATTTTTAGGCAATGAGTAGTTTGGCTGGATCTTGCGCTTTTGTGTGAAAAAGAAAGGAGATGTCACTAGTAACAACAAAATAAGTATTTGTAGGCTGATCATATCACTTCTTAATTTTCTTTTAAAGAAAAGTGAGCTAATTAAGCCTCTAAATATGTGGCAGGTTTTCCAAACCTTGAATCATTTTTTCAGCCCTGTAGTGAACCCTTCCCATTTTGTCAGCTCACTTTCTAAAAAAAGCCTATTTTAAAATGAATTTAATCATTTCACTGTGGTCCCAGCTAGAAGGTGAGTATTTCTATAAATTGTTATTCCTCATTGCTCCTTCTGTAGATATGTAAATCCTTGCTCACAGGAGCAAGATAAAATGACAATACTTGAAATAATCAGTTTACCCCACAGCCACCAAACTAATTCCCTTCCACATTCGTCATGTGCACCACTATTTCCAGCAACCAAAGAAGATCATTGGAAATACATGGGCTTAGCTTTGACCACCCATAACCACAACAACTCTCCTGAAGCTACATGGGCCAGAAAAATATCTCAAAAATAGTTGTGTCTGTTGCAGTAATATCCTTCTTTTCTGAGGCAATTCACGGCATTTCACAAACACCACTTCAGGATTCACGTACCCAGGGCACTTGAAATGGGCATACAGAGGTTGCACTTTGGATTTGGATGAAGGGTTGTGCTGACGCAGCCTGGGGAACTCAGCGTTGAGTGTTGTGCTCAGTTGTGTTTGCAGAACAAGGCCACGGGGCAGCTGGAATCCAACAAGGAATGGAAAGGAATCCAGTAAAGGACAGGGGCTACCCACTGGAGCACAAGTGTGAGCTGTCAGACTTAAAAGCAGGGATACAGCAGATTACAACAGTGTTTTGCTTCTATACACTGAATATTTTGTATGCTAGTGTACCTATCCATTCCTCTACAGGTATTTATCTATATATTTTGCGCATCCACAATGGCAATATACTGCCCTAAATATGTCATCGTTTATAAAATACTTAAGTGCTGCAGACAACCTTATGAACAGCTATAAAATTGTAATGTAAGGGTCAGAAATCATATACAAAATAACGATTTCTGAGAAGTCTTCCTTTTGTTGTTTGTTTCCATTTT
The DNA here is from genome assembly GCF_018691265.1 of Tyto alba. NCBI lineage: Eukaryota > Metazoa > Chordata > Aves > Strigiformes > Tytonidae > Tyto > Tyto alba. Next base: position 9,354,493 of record NW_024881261.1, read on the forward strand.
AAATTAAACAACAACAAAAAAAGGTAAAATCTACTTTCTGTCCAGAAAAAAAAAAAAAAAAAAAGAGGCAAAATACCTTTATTCCCCAGAACAAATTTCAAAGCCCAGAGAAACTGGCCTTCACATGGTAGCCATTCCCAAATGCACCATGAAGGCTACCTACAAAACATGCTTTAGATAAATTTTGCAATTTCCTTTTGCTACATTCTCTGGGTGTATTTTACATTTTTACATTCTGCCTTGGGCATAGATCTTGACACAAAGGAATGGATAATGCAGCCCCAATTCATGTTGGAGTGTACCTATGCCATGAAAGATCTCACTGCCTTCAATGAAAAATCGGTATATCTAAGGCATACTAATATGAGCAAGAGTTGATGACTAACATGAGCATCTGCTTCAAAAATACCACAGCTAGAGCTGAGATATTATTATAGACAGTCTATTGTACTTGCAAAAGACAAGTAAAGAGTTCTTGGTTGAGAATACATGTCAGAAAAATGACATGTTTTCATCACTTCCAGCCATAGTTAAAAGACTCTGAATACATTAACCAGCTGAAGGAAAAATACTTTCAGCTTTTGTATCACAGTGGGAATCTGTAAATGCAAGTTATAGCGTAACAGACAATTAGTGTGAATTCAACCATTCATCATTTCTAAAAAGTTTTGGGTTTTGTTTCTTTTTTTAATGTATACAGAGAAATGTAGTATTTTTCACCAAGTTTACAATGCTCCAGTTCTGGGAATCCAAGCTAGTGGAAGGCGTTTAGGGTGAGCAGGACTGACTCAGTAACTATAGCTGAGTAGTTACCTAATACAAAGCTTTAGATCATTAGTAATTTCAACCCAAGTATACATTCCTACATCCCACTTCAAAATGATCCAAATCCTTTCGATGAAAATCTGGCCAATAATTCAGCATGCCAACTGGCATGGGATCCTGGGATTTGCTTTCAATATCTTCATATCAATAGTAGCTATTTCTTCCAGTTTCTTTCCTAAATCAGACTTGTTATTGCCTTTATGCAGAAGACTTCAACCATACTCCAGGGACTGAACTCCAAGAATGTGTACAGACGGCTGTGTTACCCCTAGGAATGCATGGCATTGTTTCCGAAAGGGATTGATTGTGCTGGCACTGCCAAGCATCTGAGGATAGCTGTTCTGAATAAAGTTTTCCTCTTGTAATCACATACTGACTCAGAATCCTCCTTTTGTGAAGTGAGCGTGCCCTTGTGGATCGGCAGCACTGGTCCTTCTCAGTTCCCAACTCCGTGTTTCTTAAGCTGACTTGGACATCTTCTCTGAATCCAATCCTACAGGCACAAGCCTGTTACACCTTTGATAGGAGTATGATCTATTTCACTGGATGAGGGAATGGAAGTATAGGGTCCAGCCCTTAGCCAAACTAGGCTTTCAAACAAAATCATGATAGATTCAAGAACGGAGAGCAAAACTAATAGGATAGTTGTGAATAACACAGTTTAAAACCAGGAAAATTACTTTTTGATGACTTGTAGGAAGCAAAGCAGGAAAAAAAGATAAAAGTTGCTAGGAAAGATGGGGCCATGTAAGCCAAAGGTGTGTGAACCCCTCATGCTTCTATCAAAGACATATCTAAAGCCGTGAGCATTACTGAAATGGCTAAAAGGAAACACAAGGGGATTTGTACTACAGAAAGCCTGGAAACATTAATATGTATATCATCTTTAACCAGAAAGAAAACCAGCAATTTTCAAATGTATATATAGAGAAAATAAACTGAAACCTTTACACAGCTGGGTTTGTCAGTTCTATTTAAAATATGACACTAAAAATGGGGAACCAGATCCCTGACAATGTTCCTGTACCTGTGCAGAATCTTTTCTAGCCCATCTGTGTTGGTACAACAACTGTGCTGAGCTTTACCTTCCTGTCACAAACTTTTTTCTCCTGTATTTAGAGCAGCACCATTTTCACTATGACATACAAGAAAGAAGAGTGTTAAGATAAATATGGAACTATGAAGCAAAAGACCTGGTTATTATTCCCTGCTCCTCAAGTGCTCCAGCACTTTCTGCCTCCCAGGCTCTGGGTAGGCTGTACTCCTTGGCTTCTGTGAAATCTTCAGACAATGTCATACTGAAAGAAACTAAAAGATAAGCAAAGAATTAATATTAATTGTCACCAATCATCTTCAGCATATTTTATCATTATATTTAGTTAGATTTTCTTTCCTTGCTTGAATTATTATAAGCAGACCCTTAGCATCTCCTCCATCAGCCAGCCTTTTCCCCTCTTCTACTTTATCCCTGCAATTCCCCTAAAAAGGAGACAAAATTTAGTATAAAATTTGTAATGGCCAAATTAACTGGCATTTCCAGGCTGTCTCAGCTGTCAATGTCTGTGATGGCAGGAGATGTTTTGCCAGTACCACTTTCATAAAAAGCTATATAAACATTTATATATAGCCAAGAACAGTGTGGGAGCTGTTTCCCAAAAAAATGTTGAAAGTCACTAGTGACATGAGTGTTATTAGTATATATCATTTCTACAGTGTCAAATAAAAGAAATAATGACAGATAAAATAAAAGGTGCTTTCCTGGAAAGTAAATGTTATAAAGCTGTTTAATTAATAAGATGTCTTAGTAGGTGCTATTAAGCACCTCTTTAAGTTAATTTTAGTCTCGGCAGGAGTGTGAATAAATAGGAAGCAATTTTACACCTTCTTCCAGATAAAGCATCATTTTATTAGATCAGAAGGGACTAGGCTCTTCCCGTCCTTGCATTTATCTGACTGAACTATGAGCTGACAAATTCTTTGTTTTAAGCCTCACAATAGCACTAAGCCCGCTATTTAAAAAAACAAACAAACAAACAAACATAGAACAAAAAAAAAAAAAACAAACAACAAAAAAACCCCAAACCAATATATAATAGTTTAAGCTTACACTTCCCTCTTACACACTAAGAAATGTGATAATTTGAGGCCATACTTGAAGCTGAAGGGCACTGTCCATTTCTGGAGTAGAATTACATTTTTGACCACTCTTCCACTCTTAGCCAAAGCCAGATCAGTTAATTTTTATTTAAGTCCATAGCATGAAAGAAAAGACACAAGAAAATAGAACGATCCATCCAAACACTGTGTTTCCAGTGAAGAGCTCTGTCATAGCTAGTTTGTCTGAAGACAACTGTCTATATGTGAAACACAAAGCCACATCTATGGTAATACTTCTACAGTTATGCTCTCAGCATTTCCCAAGTAAGAAAGCTTGATGTGTTCCTGCTATTTCACAGTTAAAAACACATCCTTTAATAAATCCTACAGACTTTTCTTTTTCTGAGCATTTCTTAAATATGCAGCAACAAAGAGTTCACTTGTTTTTCGTACAGATAGCCTTTCTAGTGAAGAGACCTATTTTGTACGAATTTGCATCAGTAACTGAGACAGTTAAATAAACACATGAAAAAAGCTCAGCAATTGATTTTGACAGAAGTAAAATACTGCACTGAAAGTGCAGAGGAAATGCTATTGTATAACTACGTTACCTTACCTTACACGCAGGATGATAAACAGATTTTCAGGGCTTCAAATTTAGGCATTAATGTTCAGATACTTAAAAGTTTAAATATTTAAATCTGGATTTACTTGTTATCCTAAGAAGCCTCCTGCAGGTTTATAGGCCTAAATTCATCAGATTTGTTTAATTCTAGGCTGTCTTTGTATGACACGTTGGAGCAGGTTTTAACGAACACACATGCTTCCAAGTTGTGGCAGCAACCTCAGCCTGCTCTGAAATCAGGTGCATAATTTGGGTACTGCTCATGCTGGGCAATGCTAAGTAACCTTAAGGGTCCAAGCCTCAGTTGCCCTATGGCTCTCTGATATGCAAGATAATACATTAACTGAGAAATATGTCCTGTAGCAACTACAGCTTGGCATCTGCCTGCTCTCATCCCCAGCACCACAATGAAGTAAAAGAGAAAAGTAAACAAAGAACAAACAAACAAACAAGCAAACAACAACAACCATAAAAACAAACAAAAGAAACACATTTTAAAGAGGAATTCATTTTTTTATACCTCCAGCATCTCAAAATTTGAATATAACAGTATGTCTAGCCATCTTAATACATCAGAGAGGATAAATGGTGTATGAAACCAGTTTAATATGACATTCACTGTAAGACACAATGAAGTGAAATTAATTTGTTTATAACAAACGAAATAAAAGGAGTACAGAGATGAAAGCACAACCTAATACACAATATTAACATTCTCTACAGTCCATGCCATGCTTAATTCCACTGAATGGTTTCTCTGCTTACTCATTATCAGGCCTTTTTGTGGTATTTAAGTGTTGAAACATACAGAACTTGTATTCCTTTCCTCACTGCAGTGGAAGAGTTTAATACAGAGGATAATACCAGTGTTTGAAGCCCTGCTATGCTCTCTCTGAAGGCTTACCTGGTGTGATAGGATGCTGGTTCCCAGTTCTGAGAGAAGACTCTTTGCAAGACCCATTCTCAGAACTTAGTTCCTCATTCTCATTATAAATCGTGCACACTGATAAACTAGCCCCTCTTAACATTCATACACCTTATGACTGACCCGGAGCAAGAAAATGCTTCTTTGTTCTAACTGTCTCTTTGGACTATGCACTAGTTTTTAATTTGATGGTGTACTTGCTTATATTCATTGTGTTTCATGACATGACAACATCTGGGGGAAAAAGGGAAGAGGCTAATTCCAAACCCTATCCTAAAGAGCCTTATAAGTCTCTCTTTCTAAACACAATAAAATCTTATTATGTATCCTGAAACCATGGTTGCCTGCAAGCCCATGCAATCAATACAGCAGTCAAAGATGTTATTGTCAAGCCACCCTTTCAATGCAGCATCATTCTTCAAACTCTTGAGTACCATTAAAAGAAACAGTCAGTTTACACCTGAACATGTATCATTCAGGTGTCTCTCGTTAGACTTAAAACTATTTTCATCCCGCATCAACACAGTGCTGGTTATCAGCAGGATTACTGGGGATAGCTTCTTCATATTGGAGGGAAATGGCAGCTGAGGAAATAAAGATATGATAGAGAAAGTTATAACTTATGTTAGCATCATTTTTAACTTCTTGTGTCGGCACTTCTGAAAAAACAAGTCTTCTTTTCCTTCTTTCCCCCTTTATTCAGTAAGACAGCAGACAGTTTGTGGCAGAACCTGAACTCTGTAAATACCACGTTACCAAAATTCAGGATCTGCCTTTTCCAGCACAAAGCTTTTCTTTTGACATTTGCATGAGATCCAAAGGCTGAAATCTTCTGGAAACCTAAGACTGAATAGGGCTTTTGGGTCTCTGAGACTAAGCTCCCTGCAATTGCAAGAGAAATGCCATAACGTTCCCAATGTAAATTCATCATTAGCCAGCCTAACGTCTGTTGGGTAGTTTGCTCTTGCTACTGCCATTATAAAACCATTTGCAAAGCCAAAGTCTTTTAATCATTAAAAAATGTCTAAATTCCAACCTAAATGTACTTTGGGCAAGTGGCTATTTATCTGTACTCAAGCCAATGTTACGATCTGTTCTACCTCAAATACTTTCTGTCATTCTCTGGCATTTACTTCTGTCCCCCACAATTTTTTTGTGGCTATCTATACTAATATTTCTCTGACTTGACTTCACTAAGATGGACAATCCAAGCTCTCAGGTTTTTATTTTCTGGGTCCAGGCTTTATAAGCCAAAGACAGATATCCATGTCATGAATTTTTGAGGTGGAATCAATTCCAGCTTTTAGCCCTAAAATCTTGCAGGTCAATTTATGGAAGTGTAACACTATCTGGATGTTGCCTTGAGGCCTGCAAGTTCAATAGAATTGGAAAAAAAGCAACAATCCCCTCCCCTCTTCCCCCTGCCCCCCCCCCCCCCCCCCCAAATTAATGTTAAGCAAATATTTCTAACAATTTATTAAAACAAATCCTTGAAAATTAGCTTTAACCCCAAGGGGAACCCAAAACCTTAGGGAGTTACTTTAAAAATATTAATGGAGGAAAATAAGGAATTTTAATGAATATATGCTAAATATCTTATGACTTGAAGCACTTAAAATGCAATCGATCTCACCACAGTGGTGACAAGTTAGGGAGCAGTGAGCACAAAGACTTATCATCAGATAAAAAGCTCAAAACAGAATTACATTCTTTGCTTGTCACCAAATCACTAATACTGAGAGGGTGTGGGAAGGCAATTTACATACAAAATTGGAGCCACATAGCTAATGTACTCTGATTTTTCACTCAAACTATATTTCACTGACAGAAGGGTCTTCTTCTGGAGCCACATGCTTAGGAAAAACGGGTGATTGTGTTCCTCATACACTATTCCTTTTTCTGTAGCACTGGGGAATTATTTTGTGTTCTGCTGAAAGTTGTAAGGTAGTCTAAAGAAAACTGGCCAGCCCTTGCCTTCTCATAATTTCAAAATCCCTAAAAATAATATTTACAAAGTATGCAAGTGGAAAGCTACATTGAATAATGTATAAAGAACACATTTCTTTGAATTTCATAGCCTTTTGATGACAAAGAAAATTGACAGACTGAAGGATGTTATTCTGCCATGTAGCAAGCTAGATGGAGAGTTCTGTATAGTTTTCTTTCTTTCAAGCACATCCATCTCCTGGAATTGGCTACGTGGAATTGCAATTGTGCTATTTTTTTGTTTTATATACAACCATTTGGTGGTTGTTTCTTTTTCAGAAATTTTTTCCTGAATGTTAAACTGACTGCCTAGAATCAGCCCTTTCTTCTCTATCATGTGCAATCATTTCTTTGACGACTCTTTCAAGGCCAGGTTGGACGGGGCTTTGAGCAACCTGATTTAGTGGAAGGTGTCCCTGACCATGGCAGGGGCTTGGAACTAGATGATCTTTAAGGTCCCTTCCAATCCAAACCATTCTACGACCTTTCTATGATTCTTAGCCATTCATACCTGACAGGACAACTGGGTGATCTTCTAAATTCAAAGGAACTCTGCTGATTTGCCCTTGGTGACTGCAATGATCCACTGTAACAACTCACTTGCACCTTCTGGGTCCTGGTCCCTGTAGCAAAGGTATTTCCCACTGTCAAGGGCAAGGTCATGCCCAGGAACATGCATCGGGTTGATGTGCTGGATTTAACCTGCTTCTGATAAAAACATGCAACTAACAGGCATGAAATGGGACAAAGAGTGTTTGTCCCATTTCACCTCCACTGGTTAAACAACTTTGCTTTCTCTTCAGCTCAGCTGCCTTCCTCCACTTCCATCCCCTCCCAGCCATGAGGCAGGAAAATCAGTTCTGAATGAGCATGTATTACTGCACATTTCATTCCACAGTTTCAGGAAATTCCTCAAAAGTCATCTCTCTTAATAGGCATATTATTACCTGTGTTTTGTTCCCACTATAAGAATTAGTCATAATATACCATCTGTTTTCTGCCTGAGTCAGCAGCTAGTACATAGCACTATGTGAAGAGCATCAGTGGATTCTTTCAGGTTGCAGCTATATTTTTAGTGATCATGTTGACTTTTTCATTGTAGAAAAGTAGATTTTTCCCCTTTCAAGGATGATTGCTATAATGTGCTTTTTCTGAGAAAGCTGAATTATTAATTTAACCCCTGCAGCAGTCTCGGTTACAAAATGCACACTGCATATGAGATATTTAATGTGCACAGCTGGTGTGACCATTCAAAAAAATTAGGGAGAAAATAGCTTCTTGGTTTTCAATTTCATCCCCAAAATAAAAAAAAAGACACATTTCGTTCTGCTCTAATTAGTATGTGTGCCAGTGCATGACTTCCAAAGCAGGCAGATGCTTTGAATGAAGTGTAATGTAGATTTTCATTAATCTTCTTTGGCAGAACACTTCTCTTTTGCTATGTGTATGCAGGAAGTAATGGCTAGAAAAGATGAGCAATCACAGGCAGTTCTAACCAACTTAAGCTGGCTTTTCTAAAGGGCAAGACAGGGTCATAAAAGAGTATGGTTACCTCAGTGTCTGACATCTCTGAATTTTCCCTTTTTTCATTATAATGAAGGGTTTGGGGTAATTCCTTTTTAATACAAAATATCAAATTCAGATATGGGAACTCTAAAGAAATTAAATATCAATGTACTGAAAAATACATGCATTTCAATCAGTTATATGACTGATCCAAGAGAAAACCACAGAAATGTTTTCCTTAAGCAGGCAGAGAATTAAACACTGTACTTCCTAAAACCACTTTCCTGTTTAAAAGGGAATAAGGAGAGTTTTCCCATCTTGCTGGAAATGAAAGCCTATCAATGAGCAGTTTTAGAGTAAAGTTTTCATTTTCCCCACCTCAATTTAGGGATATTCTAGATTGCTTTAGCTATGGCTAAGGAAGAAAAAAGCTTGGGACAGAGACTGTACATGTTTCCTTTTATTAAATAGCTTAGCCAGGTTACTCTACCAAAGACGCAAATTCCATGTGTGGTGAAAGTCCATGTGCCATGGTAAGAACTGAAGATGCTGCAGGCTCATTTGCCAGCAGCAGAAAGTGCTCTCCTGTCAGGAAAAGATTGACTCAAAGAATGAAAATTTAATATAAACTATCCTTCAGAGATATTCTCTTAATTATGAGCATGTACTGAGGACCTGAGCTTTCCACTCTTGCGTTCTCGCATTCAGCATAACTCAATTTTTTAAAAAATCTGCTTCTTTTGGGGATCACTGCTATTACTACCTTTTGCTTTTCTGTAATGTCTTCCATGTCTTTTCTTTTTCTTCTCCGAGACAGTTGTTGATTCTCACTGCACTTCTTCCCTTCATTTGTGAACTTTGCATCCCACACTTTCCTACACTTGTAAGAAGAGAATTAACAGATTGCTGGTCTATACGTTATATTTGGGGATTAACTCCTAAATAGGAGCAATGGGACTGGGAAGTTCATGGTCCCTCAGAGACACTGACTTGGGCAAACACTGTTGCTCACCTGTTTGATTTCCACTTTCAGAAGAACCTTTCTAGCAAGTATGAGGTCAAAAACGTAGCTTCTTACTTGAAATAAGAGAAATTAAATTAAAGAAAAAACAAAAGTTCCTGTAATAACAAAATCATTAATTATAAAAATGGATTTCTATTTACAGTGCAAGTGAAATGATGACTTAAGAAGATTACAGAGCAATGTGCAGTACCGGACATTGCTTTCAGGAAGAGCACAAAAACAGAATGAAAATTGTATGCCATCATTTGAGATAATACACAGGGGATGCAAAAGAAAGTTCAAAAAAATTAGCAGAAGGAAATATATTTCTTTCTGACCTCCTTAGAAACAGTCAAAACCATTAAGCAATGGTACAGGAGCATTAATGTTTCCTGATGAAGCATTAAAACAGAAAAAAAGAGGATAAAGTGGATAAAATCCAAAATCCATGCAGAATAAAACAACAGTTTTTCCCCAAAACAACATAGATCTTAAATAATTAATATTTCCAGGAAAAAATCAATGAAAGCAATTCTATTTGGGAAACATACCTGCTTTAGGATACCGGTTATGGTGGTGGAACTAGGCAAAATGTTGGGTTTCCTAGAAGTAGCAGAATTCAGAGATTTATAATATATATTTTTCATTTTCTCATTGTAGAGTTAGTTTTCAGCTTGGTTTTCAGGTATTAGTTAATAAATACAACGACCTTACTGAACACATAGGGTCCCATTCTGCTCCCAGGGCTCCAATCTTCTAGATAGGAACCACCAGCTTACAGCTGACAGAACAGTCAGAGCTTCCTGCGGACGCTGTTGACTGGATGTGCATTTCTCTACTATAAAACACAGCAGGGCTCTTCCGTTTTTGCTTTTTCTTCAACATGAAATTTTAGAGACTAGGGATGGGCAAGCTGATAAGAAAACTGGCAAGTTGTCAGGCCTCAGATATCATCTACTGGTCTAAAAATCTTAAGTAGACGCTCCCTCTCTCCATTGTTTGGGTTTTTTTGGTACCCTTAAAAGAATAAGCAACCACAAAAATGCTACTATAGGAGCTGAAACTGCCCAGATCACTTACTGCCCAGATTTTGTAAACACACTACAACCTGCATTTTGTTTTAACTCCACTGACTTGTCAAAGAGTTTCTGTAGCATATGCTGAAGTTGGGTGTGATACCCATGTGCTTCACCAAATAAAGGATTTATATTCTAAAAAAAAACCCCATGAATTCACAAGTTAAAACAAAGTCTATTGAAGCTAGTGTTTCTCTTGTTCATTCAAACAGTAAAAATTATCACATTGCACACTGTAGTGATTTGCAGCGGTGTTACTGTAACAGTTACTGTAAATCTGGCCTTGTTTTCAGTATGTGACATTATGTAAATCTATCAGTGATTCATTTTCATGTATACATCTGTATCTATTCATCTATGTGTGTAAAGTAATGATAAATTTGTCAGTTCCGTGGACACAAAGTTAACTTTACATTTAGATACATAAATCAGCATCAACTCACCTGATTCTATCAAAATAAATTGACTACTCAAGCTCAGTCAATTCATTTAATATTTGAAGACCAAAAAAAAAAATCCTTTGTAGAAACAGCTCTCAACTTACCTGCACCGTCACTGAGATCAGTCACTCTACTTAAAAAAGCACTATAAGCAAGAACTATTTCATAATTTAGGCATTGAAAACCACTGGCTAATGACAGTAGATCTGTGAATGTGTACTTTAGCTTTAAAACTATTCATAGAAATTATTGATTCAGTAGATCATGCTGAAACAGAAAACACTGAGGCTGGATTTCCTCTATATGTATCTTACCACAATAAAAATGTTCTAACAAACTAATCAAAGCAACAACAAATGATTTGGTTTAGTTAGAAGTTTGAGCCTCCTATGCTGTTACATTTCATAAATAAATACAAAAGTGAATGGACATACGCTACTGTATAGCTAAGAGGATGTAGTTATAAAGGAAAAAATCTTGCTCTTAAGGCTAACACTATAAACGTGGAGTGCTTCGTTGGCTCAGATAAATAATAATTCTTTAGCTGCAGAAAAAAAACAACACCCTACAATAAACCTTTGTTTCATAAATAAAAAAAAAAAAAAAAGATATGAAACCTTACAGGCAAGAGAGAGATCCATATAAGTTAAAAGCTTCAGGGCAGATAAATCAAGAAAACAACAGGGGGATGGGCAGGTTAAGGAGAAAGTGATACTAGAAAGTGGACATTAGTTTGACAGCTTACTTCTTGCAGGAGTGTTTTGAATTATTTCAGTTGTCATTACCTTAAGGAAGTTTTCACTTTGATAGAATAAATATTAAATATTTTTAGAGATGAAAGTGCCAAAGAATCTGTCTTGAATTCTTTTTTTATTCCATACAAAAGCAGCAGTCATTAAATAGACTGCTCATGGGCTACAAAGAGATAAGTAAATCTGCCACAATGTGACCTTAGAAATGATGTCATTAATGTAGCTCTGAACTGAGCTTTTAGAATGGCAGCTTTGACCCTTTGTGACTTCAAATATTTTGGCTATGAAGCCTCCTTAGGGTGCTCTGTATATAAATACCGTTAACATGCCAAGAAAAAGAACCAGTGATAACTAAGCAAATAATTACGATTAACCAAACAACTACAAAAAAAAAAAAAAAAAAAAGATTTAGCATGTCATATGTTCATTTATCTATTTTTAAAAGTCCATTATGGAAAATTTTTTTAAAGACTCAACATTAGCATCAAAGTTAAATCGGTATTTAGACTATGCAATAACATTCAGAGTGGCAAATGGTGCACACTTAAGGGTGACATAAGAATACCGCATAGTATAAATAAGTATTCTTCTCAAAGAGTTCAGTATTTCAGAGCCTCAGGGCTTTTTGCAAACGAGTGGGAGATTTAGTACCTGTATGTTATTTGAATATTATTTTCCACCTGAAAGCTGAAGAAAATAAAGTGTTAAGGTATTTCCTAGGCTCCTAAAGTGAAGCTGGGGCAGAACTTAAAATAAACAACAGATAAAATAGCTCACCTGAGAAGGAGAAGTGTGCGACTCGCTTGCTGAGCCCAGATCCTTCTGGACAGGAGGATCCTTCTCTGCCCACCTTATGCAGGCTCAGCTCCTTTCTGCTGGGCTAAACCAATGTTACAGCTCAGCTCTGACAAAGAGAGTTCCTCAGGAGGGCTATCCCTGTGAAAAAAAAAAATAAAGAGGAGAGTGTGGAAGTCAGAGGACAGCAAAACAAATAAAGCTGCCAGCATCTTGAGGAGGGGTAGGGCAAGGAAGCAGCTTGGAAGGGAATCTTTGTCCTGTGGGGGAAAATAAAGCCCAGACAGGACATGGAATGACCTTAAATACAACTTTAGTAGGATCAGCTACTAGAACCTCAATCTACCTTCCCTAACAAATGCTGAGCACTGCCTTAAAAGCTGATCCTGTTGCCCTTAGTGGTGGAGGGGACTGTGCCTGGGGCAGAATTCAACTGAGTGCAGAGAAGCCATTCCCCGGAAATATCCCAGGGACGATGAGATGGGAAATGTAGATTGGTGCTGGCATCAGACCACTCAATAACAGGAGGTAGAGAGGATTCACTCCTGTGGCTGCTGGTCACCACCCGAGTTCTGTTCCCCTGAAGAAAAGCCAAGGGTACTTTGAGCCTGCCAGAAGAAGGGTCCGAGTTTGAGTACAGCAACAAGAGGTCCGAGAAAACACTTCCACCAGAAATCCGAGCACAGAAATTAAAGAAATAGTGGAGCAATAAGAAATCACACACGTCTCAAAAATGTATAGTCTTGTTTCTACATCCAGATCAACTAGTAGAAACCCACTGCTTCCAACAAAATTCTGTTTTTGCAAACACTAAAAATGATCAGAAATTTGTGCTGGGAAAACATAAAAAAAAAAAAAGTTAAAGTAATGCAAACTGACAATTTTTATTAGTCAAAGGTAATAAAGTTATATTTCAAGAATATAAAATGGCAGTTTAGCAAAGCCTCAGACCCAGCTGGAGAATTCGTGACTTCTGGAATACAAACAGTAAAACCCTTAATGAGACAAGTACCACAGATAAAACTGCTGCTTCAGAAATACCCTTAGCATCTGCAGTTACCCAATTAGTGATCTGGCAGGAATGTGATCACATTTCCCCATTCAGCTCTACAGAAGAAAAATAAATATTTAATGTATGTAAACTCAGTCACCGACTGATCATTAAACATTAGCCTAAACAAATGGGAATATCTTATAATATACTTAGCCACATTTTCTCAGCCCTTCTCCACATCTTTGTGAAGATTAAAGAACAAAAGTAGGATTTAAATTAAGAGTTCCAAGTTTTCATAAAATAACTTTATGTGTTTATTTGTCTACACTAGAGTGCTGCAAATAACTATGCCTAAAATAGTTTATGACTGAGAAAAATGCAGGTGATGCTGAACACCCCTACATCTCCTGCAGGGGTTTCTGGGGAGCTGGGGTAAAGCATTCTTCACTTCTCTCTCTATAATGCAATTTTGCTTCCCAGAGGAAAATGACCATTTCACTTTCATTGCCTTTGCCCCACACCTAAGCAAGAAGACATCGTGAGCAATGTGGAGGGTCGAGAATGTGTGGAGTCAGGTCACTGCTGAGCAGCCCTGCCTGCTCCCACCCAGCCAACCACCACAAACAGCCGGCTCGCCAAAACGGGCTCCTGCCCCGCGAGCTGGCAGCGTGGCAGGTTGCAGTTGGTGCAACCGAATGACAAGCTGCTGTACATCTCATTAAATGTTCCCACAGCTTCTCAGAAGTGCTGATCTGTGTGTCAGCTCTGCTCCTCAGGAAGGGAGTTGCTGTATCATTAGTAGCTTTCTGCTATGGGGGAGAAAAAAAGAAAAAAAAAAAAAAAAAAAAAAAAAGAAGACGACCAACACCCCTTCAGCACGTACGTGATTCAAAATGCTGAAGTTTTCAGGACACCGTCTTCTCACAGCAAAAATAAAAAATTTATTCCTGATGAAATAATAGAAAGCACAAAGAGATGGAATCAGCAGGAGGTTGCCACATACTCCTGAAATTGCTCCTACAACCGTAAGCTACTTTCATTGTACCTCAGCATTCGACTTTGGAGCCTTCCTCCTGCCAGCTCCACAGGACTAGGCTTGTATGAATGCTTTGTGCCAGCAGATCCTGTCGTACTAAAATCTAAGGAAACAAAATTTTGTGCAGGTGAAATTAAAATAGAGCTTGGTCTTTCATTGATAATTTTGATTGAATGTTATCTTCAAAGATCACTGAGTTTCAAAAGAAAAAATCACTCTCCTATATCAGGGTATCCACATTAAGCAAAATACCATCTACTCCTACAGCTCCACGTAAGCTGAAGCAACCATCCACTTCTCATCATCAGTGACACTGCTCTTCATGTTGCAGCAGCTAGAATAACTTCTGTATAACCCCAAAGGAATATGCTCTTAAGGCACTTTTTATTTCATGCATAACATCCAGAGCAAGATGAGCTTTTCATTAATCATATGGTGATTAATTACTTGCACTCTTTCTGGTTTGAATTCAGCATAGCAATCAGTTTCTCACAGCAGCATATTCCCAGGTTCTGAAGTCGGCCAATTATCTGTCACTAGATGTAGATGTACCATAGTCCTGTGTGCATTCCTCACAAGTTTAGATTATGTTCTCAGAGCACCTGCATGAAAGCGGCAAAAGTTAGCCCTGTAATACAGCAATAAGCTGCAGTCAACACCATGCAAGAAGAGATATTTTTAACATGTATGAAAATGTAACTGTACTTTTCACAAATGTGATTTAATCAAGAGGCTGATCTGACAACATTTGTTATCAGACAATACATATATGTGGCTTACCTGACCAGACAACATATATTAAAAGCAAAGCTGCATTACATACACAAACATCTATTTTAGTTAATAATGTGAAATATACACCTTTCTCCTTAGTATACCTCATATTTTAAAGCAGACACTTGTGTGAGTGAAGATAATAATAGAATACGCGCAACTTGGACATGTAATATGTGAAAAATATTATCTGT
This sequence comes from Tyto alba, assembly GCF_018691265.1. Lineage (NCBI taxonomy): Eukaryota > Metazoa > Chordata > Aves > Strigiformes > Tytonidae > Tyto > Tyto alba. The sequence continues at coordinate 9,369,521 of NW_024881261.1, forward strand.
ATCTCAAGTCCAGTAACAGATGAACTCCCATTAGGCCAGGATAACAGGCCAGTCCTTCCACAGAGCAGTGGACTGACAGCTCCAGGAAGGACAGACATTTCTCCCTATATAAGCCCGGCTGTGTCAGGTCAGACCCAAGGACATCGAGCCCAATAAATGACCTTTGACTATCCTCTGTCAACAATGAATAGCTAAAAAGAGAACCAGGATAGGGAAAATATGTAGTGATTAAAATATTATCTCACTCTGCGGTAGCCTGTGGCTCAGACCTATTCAGCCAGAGCAGTTATTACAGTATTTAGGTGAAGAGCCTGTTCAAGTGCAATTGGAACTCTCCCTTTTACAGATTTCTGACATTTGCTTTAATCCCACATGTCCTTTCTGATTAGTATGCATTGAACTATGCATGAATACCTGTCTATACTCTTACTTCGGGGGGCTCAGGGGTGGCGGAGTGCAGGCTATCTTCTCCCATTAGTTTCTAGTAACAATTTTTGTGAATTACCTCTTAGAAACAACTCTTCTTTTCTTAATATTTAAAACCAAAACCCAAAATGGAGGTTAACAAATACAACCCTGTTAAAGCTATTGTCTATGAAATCTTAACAGAACCAATGCTTTTTACTTAATTCATGCTGTTTTCCTGGTTTAGGATTGCAGAACTAGAGACCTTGTATTGTCCTGAAGCTGTAAGGATTTTTATTTTACTTGTATCTACACAATACCACTTCCCCAATCTATGCCTGTTCTCTCGGTGTCATTTCCCAAAGATCTGATACAGTATTTGAGCAGAGACATAGCCGGTGCAATTTTAGAAGTTTCCCTGGTAACCACTGCTGACATCTCTAACTCAAAATTTAAGACTACAGCTCTCTGCAACACCCTTACATGGCAAACTGCCTTGCATCAGTTGAGCTAAGGAACCTCACAAATGACAACTTAACTTTGCTTTTCAGAGGGTTAAGTTACATGCTCACAGATATTTCTCTCGAAGAAAGCTGCCTCCACCTTCCTCAGACTGTGAGTAAGGAAAAGGCACAGATAAAACTCTCAGAAAGTGATTCAAAGAAGTAAAAGTGAGACTGGAAAGAGGGAGGTAGATGCTGGAAAGAGAGCAAGCAGGTAAGAGACACGAGGAGAGGGAAGAGCTAGAAGTAGCAGCATTTAGAAGGCAACAGCAATCCCTGGAAGAAGTAGTGAGTTGGTAAATAAGAACTGAGAACAGATGAATTTAAAGCAATAAAGAAAACAACGAGAAAGGGGAAAATAGTGTTCCTTTAATCTTTAATCGCTCCTTCAATACGTTTTTTGGAGGATGCTCATCTCCCTCTCCAGGTCTGGAAAGGAGGTAAAGTGAGATGTATTATTGGTCCCCTATGTCCCTCAGTGCTTTATCTCTGGGCAATCTTTTGTCTACAAAACCCACAAATTCTTCAGCCATTGTTGATGATTCAGGTCTAAACTAGAGAGGTAAATCTATCTCCCTTATTCAAGCAACGTCACAGCCCAGTAGTACATCACAGATATTCAGCAATCCCTTCTAACTGAAACAGAGTTCAGCATTTCCCACTCACAACCCCTTCCCACAAGTTCCTCTCCTCTTCCCAGTGCCCACCACCGCTTTCCTGGTAGACATGATCGTGAGTTGGTTGCCTCCTTTTGTTTGTTCTCATAAACAACCAGGTAACATGGCTGTATCTTGCAAATTATTTCGTAAGTAATACCTTTAAGAAACAGTTCTCCCCTGCTCACCTAAACCCTGCAGTCCATTTCTTACCTTACTGCCATGAGCCCTTCCCCACTCCTGGTCACCCCAAAGGCTCATCCCATTCCTGTGCCCCTGACTATTGCCTGGCGGTGGCATGGTCCTGGGAGCCATCTGGGATGGGGACTGCATTTTCAGTCCATGTTTATCCAGTATCTAGTACTTTGGCATCCTTGTCCTCAGTGGGCTCTTACTGGTGTATGATCAGAGGTAATGGTGAGACAAAGTAAATTATGGATACCTAGGAACATTAATAAAGAACCAGGGGTAAAAAAATTAAAAAATCGCTTTGAATAGTGAATATTGCCTTGTCTATGGTCTCCCCTTTTCCCAAGTACATAATCGCATATTGGAAGACACCTCTAAGAATATTTTTTCCTCCTCAAAACATATTATTACATTTATTTTAAGTCTTCAGGGACTGGAGTGCTATGTATCAGCATACAGTGTTAAAAGGCATAAGACCAGGTGTCAGGAAATTTTCTAGGCACCACCCACCACTCTGGGCCCCATCTTTCCTCCCATTCTTCATCAGTCAAGTTCCAGCTTCTCTTACATAGAATCTCTCTATATATTTGTTCAATAATTATCGCAACTGAAGCCCTGTTTTTCTTTTTGGAGTCAATGATAAGGAGAAAAAAAAAAAAAAAAAGCAGTAAATAATAACATCATCACCGCTAAAGGCAGCATAATTTAAGAAAAGGCTGGACAATTGCTGTTAATTACCCTACATCATAGAAGAAAACCTATGGAGTCTGATGCTCATTAAAGTGGAAGGAAAAGTAGGCGATACAAAGAGAGGAAAGGGGAAATACAGCTGTTTGGACCCTTACTACAACAACAACAAAAAAGAAGCAAACCATAGGGCCAAGCAAAGACAGAAAAAAAATAATAAAAAAAAAAAAAAAGACTGTGTATAGAAACAGTAGAGCAAGGTGAAGTAAAGAACCAGAGAGCTATAAAATACTATAAACAGAAAGTGCTGAGGTAGGGAAGTAACACTGCCACTACAGAGGTGACGAGGAAATGTGCTTGGGGAGGACCCCTGGTGCAGAATTCACTGTAGAAAGGGTCAAAGATAGTTACTGCCAAAAGAGGTTAGCTATAATTAGTGCATGGGAAGAGATAGTAAAAGGATTGTGCTGGTTAATGTTTGGAATTTTCAAAAGTATTCAGAAAGCTTTTTCTCCTTGACCACCCAAAGTCCTTCATTGTCTTTGCATTCCAGGTTATTGATGGTTTCAACTATAATTCTGAATACAGAAGGAGCACAGACCTTCTTATGTTTTGCTGCTGTAGCTGAACTCACCAGTTCTTCTGACTGAAAAGCAGGCAATGTCTTCACAAACAAACATTCCCCCTCTAAAATTTCCGAGCCATGTACTTACAGCAGCAAGCTTTCAGCACTCTCTCAGAATCTTTTAACGCATTTTTTTCTTAGACAACTAGAATGGAAAAATGTGCTTTCCACTATTATTATTACATTACTGCGCCTTCTTTCCATCCGCTCTTTTATTTTCTAACTGCTTTAACGTGTTTGAGAACAAGCAGTGCATAAGAGTGCAACTCACATTTTAACAGACATTCATAAATTTAGATTTGAATTACACTGCTGGTGCCATGCTGTGCAGCTGCTGGGAAGAAACTAGGCCAGTATGTAGTTACTGACAGAAAAGAAGAGATTTTTCTGTAACAGTACTGTCAGGTACAATTGATGGGTCAGCATCTCCATTTTCTGAGCATCTACAAAGAGACACAAGCCTCAGCCTAGCTTCATTCCAGTATTTCATAAAATGAAAACCAAACAATTTATCTCTTCCAGAAAATCTAGTCTCATCACCTGAGCTTCATATGATATAACTCCCATAGCTGCAAAATCAGAATCACAATCATAATCACACAAAAAATACAAGCTTTACATTCTGTGATTCATATGCTGTTGGACTTCTCTTTCCTCCTGCACTGGCCTAAAACCAAGTGCAATAGTCTTCAGCCCCAGGCATCTGACAGCTGCAGGTTAAGACCCGAGCTAAAAGAGATCTAAACTAGACTGACCTTTGAACTCTGCTTGCAGGTGTCATCTGTAAAGTCTAAATTTAATCATCCTAACAGAAGACACAATCCTGCAACCTGGCAGTGAGTCTAGGAGGAACTTTGGCTTTTCCTCCAGGATAACACATAAATTTGTTACAGGCCTTAAAGCTCTGTCAGGGAGAAGACAGGAGAAGGTTCTCGGGAAGGATGTCAGACACCACAGAACAAGTTTCCAGTCATGAAGTTCCTGCTCCATGTTCTGCTGGGTGAAAGCTGTAGCTGCTGATGGAACAGCTCCGGTTTACCCTTCACCACCCACGTGTTTCCAGAGTTCTTCAACCTTCTGTTACTGACCCAGGCACTTCAGGGCTTCACGGTTCCTATGGGTCATTAATGTCTCCTTCCACATTCTGTACAGCACTGGTGACTGCAGGGATCTGGACAAACAGAGTCTGACAGTCTGGGTCGTAGAGCTCTTCCCTGTTTCCTCTTCAGAGCTGGAACTGCTCACTGTCTTCCCAACTGCCCCTGACATCCCAGGAACTTGCAGCTTTGAGCTTCTCCTGCCTTTGGCCTCTGCATGATGCCATCTTCTCTTGGCTGTATCAACCTAGACCTTTCTTTTAAATAAGACAATCCCTCACTATTTTTCCTCATTGCTCAGCAAAACTCACTACCTGCTAATCACAAGCTGACTGCAAGCTTTTCTTTAGACGACTGATAAACAGAGCAGCAAGCAGCATAAACATTTCTCAATGCTTATTAGGCATGATAACAATTGAGCACCATGCCCGAACATAAAGCAGAGTCAGGACTGCAGGTGCTGAGGTTGCAGCCAGCCGAAGACTCTTCCCCGGTTTCTGCAGCTGCGGAGCGGCGTGCGTACATATTGGAAAGCTTTTTTGCCATAAGCCACTTCAGACTAAAGAGACAGGTAAAAGTGAGACAAAGACACAGAACGGTAAGTTGAGGTTAAGGCGGTCTCAGTAAGACAGTACTCAGCCTTATCACTAGACTCCTGTATCCTATCACTGTACTCCTCCTCTGCCAGCCATCTCCTAACTCATTTCTTTCCCAGGAAAAGTCTGTTAATGTCTTACTACTTGACTGGGGTGGAATCCTTAATTAACATTTGCAAATTATTTTTATATTCCCCAAGTAATAAGTGCAATGCAAATATATGACATTATAAAAGAATAGACCTTACGTCTGAGCTCCCTTAGTAGCGCAGATAAAAAGGAGTTTCTTATGGAATAACTTGCTCCTTAGCAAGTTCCTTCTTTAAAGAAAATAATAAGAGACAGACTTTTAAATTTCATCTGCATTTTTGACCATTGACACATTAAAGGATCTTTAGCTGAAACATTTTAAAGAATGCCAGAGTCTTTACATTTTAGCCTTAGAGCTGCAAACAGGACAGAGGTCAGTGTTCACTGCCTCAGAAGATGACTTGTTAAAGTGCAAAATCCTTCTCAGAGATGGAGCTTCAGACAGCACTGTGCTTTGAAATAGTATCCTCAATTACGTTTTAAAGTTGCAAGTTAAACAGGATTGCAGATAACAAGTACTTCCAGACAGCAAACCCTAAGGATAGGCTGATTTAAAGTAACTCCCAGCAGTAACCTGCAGAGATTAGACTACTGCTAGAAAGATATTCCTGGAGGCACTGGGCTTTCTTTTTGAACTACTTTTGAACTAACAACTAATGGGATAGAATTCTTGCATTCCTCCTTTATAAATAGATACAAGCAAATGGGAGAGAGTGACAAATGACATTCAACTTCAACATTTTTTTATTATTATTATTAAAAAAAAACAGGTTTAGTGAATGCCTTTGGGGTTCCATATTCTCCAGGGCAGATTTCTGCTCCACATCACACCAATATAAATCTGGAATAAAGTCAGTGAAGTCAATGGAATTATTTGGTCATTACACAGAAAATTTTGAATAGAACTGGTTAAAACTGATCTAACTACAAGAAAAAAAGACAAGGATATATTTTACAATTAATGGACAAAGGGAGCACGCAGTATGCATGTTCTGAAAAGGGTGGCGAAAAGGGTGGTGTTCTGATCAAATTTGACTTTATCATCTGCAAGCTGGAGGCTTTCTTTTTAATGCACATAAGATTGAACTCTAAACTACTCCCAAAAATATTTTAAAACTAGTTACATACAAAAATGTACCTCTCCTGCCCTAAAATACCAGCTTATATTTCCAATAACCATATGTATATGAATCCTAAATTATACTGCAAGTAGCATTTCAGTTTGGTGATGAGCCAGGATGCAGGTAACTTGGTGCTAACTTCAGATCAAGTAGGCAATCTGTTGATCTTAGCTGTTGTTAAGAATTCATGTTTATGGAAGTTTATTTCCTCTCCTCATTATATATATGGCTTTTTTTTTTTTTTTAAACTGGGAAACATGTGGAGAGGTAAAACTTGTCAGCTGTGATACACATACTGTCTGGGAAGGAACACTAAAGTTTCACATTAATGCCACCTCACATTCACATGCCAGATCCTATTCTAAGTGAACTAAATGCCTCAGTAATTGCTTTAAAGCTCTGCTTGACACCCTTGTGACCACAAGTCAGCAGTCCTGACTCTGCTGTTTGCTTCTAAAATTAAAGTGTAATATCTTCATTTCCAGGGCTTGCCTTTTGTGATATGTACCTGGGCAGATGAAGAATTTTCAGATGTGAAAGAAGATGAGCAGATAATCATTAATACTCAAAAGTGCCTTTACACGATGCACACTTACGACACTGACAGGTCCTCAATTGACCATCATAGTTTTGACCTAGAAGAACTGCTGTGAATTTGCCGTGTCTTTTCATTCTACATTCAGCCTGCAATAGACCGCACAGACTCGTGCAGGTTTGACCAACCGAAGCCAGATAAATTACAATAAAATAAAGCAAAAGATTCTTCCTTCTCCTCACACAAGTTTTTTTTCTGTGTACCCTTATGCCTAGTGCATCTTGTGCTCTTCGATAAGATGCTTCTTTCCCACAGTTAACTTTGATCACCCACATTCAGCCAGCTGTGCAACAGCTTTCAGGCTTTGATACATCAGGCTGTAACCTTGACAGATCAGCCAACATACTGACCAGCTCAGCATGACAGAAACATGAAACTCAAATTAAGTACTAGTGACGTAACAGGACCCCAGTTAGGAACAACCCCTTCACTAGCAGTCAGGCCCACTGAGCCTGAACCAAATTGCATTGAAAATTTAATTGAACCAAATGACCAGAATATTCAGTGGCATGTCTAATAATTCTTTCTGAATAGACATTAACCCATGCTTTGGGAAAGTTCCCTGCTAACCCTGGGAATTCACTGACAGATTTACTTCCCAAAGCAAAGGTTACAAAATACAAATCATTCTTCCTTCAAATCATTCTTTGATACTCACTTTCTTTTTAGGGCTTTCCATAGTCATCAAAATAAAAAAGCAGCTGTGTTTGGTTGAAGTTTACCATTCAGCTCATCAGGTCAGACGCTTGTGCTGGAGTCAGTACAGATCATACACTTTAGAGGCAAGAACTGAGACTCTCTCTACAGTCATACACTGCGATGCACATAGCAATAGGGTCAAATTATAATAATTACAGCGAAGCAACCTCTCCGCCCCCCAGTGAGAAAAAGTTCTGGGGAATCAAACAAGCCAACACATCAGAAAGTTTCTTATTCCTTTATGTCAACAAATTCGGGTAAATGTAAACCTGAATGTAGCCTAAAACTTCTTTCATCGTGGGCACACATCTCGTATTATATCAGTTTTGTGTAACACAAAGTATTTTCTTCCCTTGACAACAGCTCCTCACTGATGTCTCTGGGTCAAAAAAATCTCCAGGAAGAAGCAGGCTGCTTGGCTGGTATACAATTAAAAAGTTGCTCAGTTGACCTTACGTCAGAATGAACACTGAAAAAAACATGTTCCTCACTGAGGGATTACACATACTAACATGGAGTCTGAAGATTTCTTTTTCCTCATGGCCACCCTCTTCCTTAAATTGCCCATGCCTTCCCGAGCAATTACTCTGCACCCCACAAAACGGAGCTGCAGAGGACACACAGGGCCCTCACTCCTCTTGGAGCTGAGGTCCTTGGAAAGTGCACCAGAAAAGGTGAAACTTTGGATTTCAAATTTGCTGACTACCTATTTCAGTCTACCTAAGGATTTATAAATACATAAAAGCTTGCCAGAAAATAAACAAAATGCTGTATCAATTGAGCTTCCCAAAACCTGCAACTGGATTTGACTTGATAACAATAAAACCATTTTTCTGAGGGAGCTGTAACATTGTTAAGAAAGAACAAAGCAAAGTGCTATAAAAACACCTCAGAAAGCCGAAGAACACTTTTTCCAGCTTTGTACCACACCAGTGTTTTCAGACACCAGCCATTTTTCTTGATTTAAGAAGAATTCCCAGTTGTTTCTGCCACTCAGCAATTACATGCTCCTGGCTAATTTTTTTTTCTCCCTTCTGGACTACAGTCAGCAACATCCCTAGACTGTAACTTTCCTTCATAGCCTTGGGCCAGTTGTGGAACCACTGGATTGTTGCAGTGAGAGATAAATGATTTTTGGGTACCGAGGAGCAGAAGGGCTTGGGGAAGGCTGTCCAGCTCCGAAAAACCCAGGCATGCGCATGTTCCAGAAGTGATGTGAGAAAGGTTGTGCTTTTCTTATACAGTGAGATTAGAAAGGCAGTCCAAGAGAGATCCAGCCATGGAATGCCCTCTCCCATTGCCAGGTTTATCTCACACAAGAACAGGTACAAAGCATAAAGTCTGCACCAGTAACTGAAGAGGTGCTGCCAGGCATTCTCTCTTATTTTTTTTCAAACTAAAAGAACCAAGAAGACCAAAAGCGAGAGTCAGAGGAGCTCTCCCAGCCACACCCAGTGGGTATACCAGTCACCAAACTGTGGAATTTTCAAGAACTGATTGAAGGGTTTGAAAAACAGCCTTTGCAATGCAAGAGTAAAACAGAACCAGTGAGCTCCTTTACCAAAGGAGAGGTGGAAAGTTTACTCAATTATTTTGACAGGCAGAAAGATGGTGGGAGCTTTACTCCAGTGATTCAATGGCTGGACACTCCTCTAAATGATGCACTTCCTTGGAAAAGCTCTCATGTTGTTTGTTCAGGATCAGATTGCACATGAACAGGAAAGGCTATCCTGATGGACTTTGGGTTTGTCTGTCTTTGCAACCATAAAACATGCTCTGCCTCCAATATATTTCATCTCCTCAAATCTTAATTTTATAATGTCTTCTGTGAGGCACAATGGCTTATTTCTGGGTCATTCCTATACAATGCTGAAGACCAGCTTGGAATCGTTAATGCAGGGGGGCAGAGCAGGGAGGAGTACTTTGTATTTCCACTGATAGGAAGAAATGGCTGAACACAAACTCAGACTGTAGGACTATGCTCTTTCTAGCAACAAACATCTACAGCACAGCAGAGAACGGATAAAACTGGTGCAGGGAAATGGTATACAATTCAATAGAAATTACATGCTCCTACCTCTAGAAACAGGTCACCACCACACTCAAATAGGTTTATCCATTCCGCACAGCCTTTAATAGTACTCTCTAGAGGAATGCATTTCCTAGATAAACACATTTTTAAAAAATAACACTAATTCTATTCTGACAATTTCTGTGTGCTTGTTTTTAAGTAGAAAATAGAACTGTTACATATTCATTAAATATGGAACAACTCTAAGTGTTGTGCCACACCATTAATATTTATTTTAGTCAGTCTTTTTTTTTTTATTCCTGTAAATAGAAATACAATTTTTCAATCCATCAGTTTGCATTACTAAAATAAAAAGAAAAGGACAAAAAAATGTGATAGGTGAAAATGAAATACATAAGGTCTTAATTTAATGAGTAATAACTTACATAATTTAGTAAAACAGGGCAGGAGTCCTCTCACTGAGGTCAAGAGAAATAATCTCATGCTGTAAATTAGCTATGTACCCATACACCTCACTGACATTTTCCACTGACTCTTGCTTGGAAGGAGGATTACTAGAACATTACTGTCCCCTGTTCCACACTCCATCTTTTGCTGGAGGTTAACAGAGCAACCCAATGAGACATATGGCCCTCTCCTAACACAGTCCAGTTTGTTTGCAAAAAATTTGCACCATCAACACTTTACAGCCAGTCTGTGAGTGGGACAGATGAGGTGCTAGAGGGGGTAGTCACTGGCAGAGGTGCAGAGCACAGGACTAGAAAATCATAACTAGTAAATACAGAAGTTAAAGCCAGTAATCTGCATATGAGCAGCAGCTGGGGGAAATTAATCACCTGGACAAAGAAATCAGCACTGTCTGCCCTTTGTCAAATTAGAGTATAAAGTAAGAAGAAACCGTATACAAAGCAATGCAGCAAAGCAGCAGCCAGGTTTAATGCAGCCTGGATAACATTTTACTGAAAGAGCAATCTGCATAGCAAAGATTACAGAGAATTAATCTTGTTTTCTAAATATATTTAGTGTTTGTACACAATGTTCCATTTACACTGGGAATGCATACTATGTACCTGCAGAACTTGAGACAGTTATGTTGACCCCAGGAAAGCCAGCAGCTGCAGGAAATGATTTAATACTCATGAAAGAGTAAGTTCTGCTAAGAATTTACAGCAATTCAATATAAGCAAAACAAAACACTGCCTTTTGAAGGGCATCATAGAAGACTATCTTTTCAACTGCTGAGATGAAAATAAATGCCTTTTTTCACACCAGCATACAGTAACAACCTCTCACGTATTTCCACATAAAAGCTTCTTAAACTCTGAAATGGTATATTTAAGCTAATTGCTTTATGTGCTAAAATAAACACAAAAGGTAGTAAAAATTGTGTCCTTTCTCTTTACCTTTTCTCCATTAGAATATTTAATGTACTTTCTTAAATGATTACCTAAAATGAGTTAATCTATTTCAAAAATGTTGCAAATGAAATATGCATTTACCTCTTGCCATTCCTTTTCTACCCCTCCTTTTAAGCTGTAAAATCTGAAGCCACTAAAAGGAGTGTGACATCTGTGAAATTATGTATTTTGTTTTTAATGCATACACTCAGTTTCAGATTTGATTTTGAAGCACTTAATTCTGAAATATCTGATATAATCCTATGTCACAGAGAAATGGCACTAAAGCATTCAGAACTACCCCCTTCTTAGGAGAGTTGGGGTAAGAAACCAATCAAACACACCTCATCCTTTTCAGTTCTACTTTGTTACCAGCTTTCCTGTCCCTCCAGAAGCTACAGAGCATTTTTGCTCCACACTATCCCAAGGCCTCGATGTACCTGTGAAAGGAATTCAAAAGAGATGGTGAGAGCGCTTTAGGATGAACTGTCTCAAACAGTAGATAAGTTAATAGGGTGAAAAGTGGAAAGGCCAGGCACAGAGCTGCAACCCATCTGGCAAGGGGAAGGCTATTTGGTGTTTATACTACAAATTCCATTGCCTCATCTCATCCTACTCATTCTCAGTTACTGTTAACTGCTGGGGCAAGCCACAGAAGCTCTTTTACAGCCCCGAGTTGGAGCACAGGACTGTTTCAGCATCCACAACACACACAGCAAAGTGACACGGGAAAGTCAGGGAGAGGCTGCCACTTTGATTTAAATCCACTTATTTGAGCTAAAGGTGAGAAGGGAAGAGGATTAAAGTCTAAGACATTCACACCCGTAACAAAAATGTCAGGCTTTTCTCAGGCAGCCATGCTTATATTTTCTCTGAGCCATGGCAGTGTCTCCAACACTTCCCCAGAAACAGAACTGGGAAAAAAAGATGGTTTTCTTCTTGCAATATAGTCCATTTTTTGTCCTGAGCACTGAAACTATCCACTCCCAATCACCATCTTATTGCTTTGCCTGTTTAACACCTGGATGACCTTAGCATCTGATCTCAGAGACAGTAAGGAAAGATATGCCATCACACTGCCCAGAGCGGAGTCATCAGCACCCAGATGATAAACCTGCTTGTTTGTCATGCGCTTAAGTATTGGTGATTTTCTTAATCAGGTTTCACAAAAAGCAAATTAAACCCATGGCTATAAGCAACAATGACTGCTTTTTAACAGGAACAGTAATTTTGCCCAAGCTGCCTGAATCCAGTCACTGTCTCTACGACTTCCCTCTGGTTGCATATTGTATTCACACTCACATACACACACGTGCACTCTCGCTTTGTCTCTCTAAGGCCTTTTTAATAAAATTAATACTGTTGCCAAATGATTCCTTGACTCTGACAAGCAAACAGAATGACCCAAGCCATTAAAGTCTCAGAGCCATTCATGCCCAGAATAGCAATTTCACCATCTATTACACTAAAAAATAAAATCCTAACGTATCCCAAAAGTTGGGGAGTTATTCAACATTTGACTTTTTTTTTTTTTTTTTGTCTAATAAACACATAAATCAAAAATAAAACTGCAGGGTAAGATGCTAAATGCTTTGTTATTGATGAAGGCACTCCTAGAATATTTTGCTAATGGCTCAGACTTGATTAATACATTAAAAAAAAAAAAAAAGATACTATTGATTTTGCTTAAAAAAACATTTAAAAAGTGCTCAACACTCTGGCAGCAAAAATATATTATGATGCACACAGAAAAACTACCATCTAAATAAGGAAGAGAGCCAGTCAGGCAGAGACATTAGAAGGAGATAAATTATGAAGCCCTTGTCTATCCCACTGAAGCAGCACCAGCACTGGAGGCAGAGTCAGGGCCAGACTATGGCAGCACACTACTAGGGACTGAAGGCTCCAAGTCCAAATTCAAGACAGACAATATTCAACTCCAAAAGCAGAGCGTGCTTTTCCACCAAGAACTTCGCCATGAACAACACTTGCTAAAATGAGACAAATCTTTCAGTCTGTGTCACAGATATATTTTAAATGGTAAATCAGACACATGCTTATTTTCTGGCCAGAGTACCACAAAATTCCTATTAATTACCATTTGTCTCAGCTGAGCACTTGGTACTAACTCTTCTACTAGTCTCAGAAAATCTGTACACACACTTTTCCTCTCACTCTAAATAGCCCTTAATGTTGAGCTATGATGACTGTCAGTAATCAAGATCCAGGATCACAGGATATTTCGTTCTGGAAAAAAAATCTGTGTTTTTCTGTGGATAAAGCACAATTCTCAGGTCTGGTATTTAAGGGACATGCATGTTAATAAGAATAAAGACGTTATAATGAGTATTTCCCTGGGTTCCCATGGGAACACACCGCTTCCTTCCAGATCTGGATAAAGATACTGAATTATTAAAACGTATCTAAAAAAGCTATTCCTAGATTTTTCAGTGGCTCCCTGGTTACTATGCATTGGGACTAATGGCTCAAGGGGCAGAGACCCGTTAAACCACATGGGTACCTACGAAAGGGTACGGAAGCAAGGCCAAGCACCTAGGCAAGTAGCCAGAGGAGTCTCAATGTTTGAAAAGATAGCTCCACTGTTTAGGACTGGAATGTGACTGACACTCATCAGTGGTTGTTAAACAAGCTGTTACTGCGTAATTCGTTCATGACATTATGCTCTCTCTACACTGTGTCGTCTATGAGCACTCATCTGCTGTCTGCCACAGTTTTGTGTGCTACCCCGACATTTACAAATATAATCAAAAATACTTGCTACCCAACTTGTAAGTGAAATAGCTTCTGCCGTTCAATACAAGTCATGCAGGGCAGAAGATTGTAATTAATTTGAGATGAAGAAGTTCTGCCTTTATTTCTGAAGATGACAGAACCTAGTGTTGGGGAAGATGAGAAGAATCCCAGGAAAAAAAGGTCTAGTAGAGCTGGTGAAAGTCCCTCTACTTGCTACAGAGGAATAAAAGCATTGAAGGAAGCTGCAATCAGAAATTGAAAGATACCTCCAATCTTTAGAAACACCATCTACATACCTTATGCAGATTCCTGAACAAGTAGAACTGCATTCCTCCTCTCCCTCTGCTTCCCACATGCATTAGGACTGGCAGCCTAAACCAAAACCTGCTGATGTCAACAGGATCTTTGCCATTTAATTTCTCTGAAGTGACTAGACTATGGAACAGATCCTGTCTTCTCAGGATCACAGATCTGTTAGCAATAATTACAACAGACCAGTTGCAGGCTAACCTAAAAGCTGATGAAAACATAACTCTCCTTTTGAAATTAAAAATATCAGGGGGTCTTACACGGAATAGCAAGAAAACCATGGTGAGCATTAAACAAACAGATGAGAAAAAACTGTGCTAGACACTTATAACACTGTATACAAATGTACGCTATTAATAGAAACATTTCTCAATTGCACTGTTTTTTAAATAAATGAATCCTTGTAGAAGAAACAAGCAGACTAATAGAATTATCGCTGTTGACCTATTTTTTAAAAAGCAGAAAGATAAAATGAGAACTTGATCTAGAGGACCACAGGGATAACATAAATTAGGTTCTTGGAAAAATACAGATTTAAACAATAAGAGGAGATGTGTTTCAATCAAAGTCTTTGATCGTTCAAGGTAAGTATGCTAGAAAATTAAATTTTCTGCTTTATTTGATTTCTTTAGGAAATAATCTTTCTTCTCTGTTTCTATCCAAAGCACCAAAAAAACCACCCTGAAAAGAAACAACTGAAATCTCCCACTGTTCTCCTGCTGAATGCAACTCTTCTCCCATCTCTGAAATTCAACATTTCTTACAATGGTTATTTCATCCACACTGTACATTAAAGATGATGCTGCTACAGTGCTCTAGCATTTCAATTCGCTTGGGATATTTTCAACATTTCCTTTAAGTTCTTTATAAGAATATACTAAAGAAGAAAACTATCTATTTACTGAACAATAAAATATAAACTCTATCCTCCCTCTAAACAAAAGCTTCATTAATCTTGCATAGACTTCAGTTTCTTATCGCACAGAAAACAAAAATACCACATAGATGTCTGGAAAGGTATCCTGCAATGAGAAACTTCAAGATATTTATTTAATTTCTTAGATTGAAAGTAAGGTTAGAACTTGATCATTTCACATAATACCTGCACAAAGAGAAATTGCTTTTTGTAAGGTGTAAAGACATAAAATGCAGCATGTGGAGATTCAAGTCAAGTCGGAATAAAACACAACTTCTTTTAAGCAATAGAGGCAATTAGCTGTCAAGATAACTTAGCATGGAAAATAGCAAGTCCATTAACAGAGAGTCATAAAATCAAATTTTCATGTCTCTCTGTAAACGATATACCCTAATATAAGCAGAAAATCTTGGCTTTATGGCATTCAGTCACCCAGAGTAAAAGAGTCAAGTCCTTGGTACTCCAGAACCAAAACTCAAAGGTGTAGAAGTTGTACAAAGGCACAGCAGGCCACTTGGCCAGCAGCAGCATAAAACTGTAAAAGCAACCAGTCCATTCCTCTTTGGTGACAGTTCAGTGACAATTTCAAAAACAGGGCTTTCTCTCAGGTATCACTCGCATGTTTAAACTACTTTTCATTTTCCTCATTATGACAAGAGGAAAACAGACCCACTACTAACTCATATGGGGACACACAGGGAAGTCCTTGTAGGATAGATCCCTCTGTTGCCCATACAACTAGTCAGGACCAAATCAGTCAAACCCCAGAAGCACATCAGCCTTCTACCCAACCCACAGGAGACAGCTCAAGCAATACAAAAATGGCAAATGTAAATTCCATAAGCTGTATGAAGGGTGTAATAATTAACTGCACTTTAAATTATGGATGGTCACCAACTGGGACATCGTACCAGAATAGGATATGTACATCTGTATTGATGACTGCACTCTTCAGAGCACTTGCTATCAAACAGTTATCTTCAGGGATTGCTCAAACATAAAACCATTCACTTACAATGTTATTTCAGACAATGTAAAATATTAGCATCTACATTTAACATATTCTGGAGAGCATTTGACTGAAAGAACAACCTGCGCAGGAAAAACTACAGTAAAATGGACATACCCTTAAGTGGATTTCAAGAAAGCAAATTGCCACACCACATTCTTGCATCCTTCAAGCTATGACAGTCCTGTCACCATGGTATTTCAGGGTTTGATTACCAGCTATAAAGAAATAAAAAGATTTTTCTGGAGCACATTTATCAAACATTAATGTTTATAATTTTTTTATTGAGGAATTAGCAACAACTGCTATATTGCACGTTACAAATTCTTTAAAAATTTATGAAGACTTGACATCACTGGCAGACTCATTTCATGTACAAGATGGAAAATAAGCAGATCAGGAAACAGAAAGTGCTGGATATTTTCAGCGCATGTTCTAAGCCCAGAAAAGAAAAGAACCATTTTCTTGCACTGCAGTTTGTCACCCTCCCAGTACAGACTTGTAGATTTACACAGGAGGCAAGACAATCCAAATCCAATTTTAAAATGTCTCAATCATTCAGTCTTCTTCTTTGACCCAACTTATCACTTATCTTCACAGCTCACAGCAGTTTCACCAGGATGCTCCGTCTTCAATTTTTTATGAGATGGCTCTCCCAGGAAAAGAGACGTGCAATGCTCTAAGGATCGTGCAATTTCATCAATTGTCCATTTGTCTTCATAAAGGGCATGCTCCTCTAGCGTAAATGGCCCTTGTTTGGTTCGGGTCAGCTCTTGCATAGTGGCACAGGTAGAGAGTTCTACAGTAAAGGACAAAAGAGGATTTAGAAAAAGTGCATAGTCAAGTTTAACTAGTTGCAACTCACGTAACCTGTATTTTTATATGTAGCCTTCTACATTATTATGCTTTGTTTGAGAATGAAGTTCATGAAGATTTATCGCTCATTTATATCTTCTTAGATTTGAACCAAGGGATCCCTTCAACTTCAGTAGCTCTCCAGTGAGGCAGAGTTCAAGATCTGACAGAAAGTCATCGAAAGGTTTTCCAGATTTAAATTAGAATGAAGAGATGAAATACTGACATAAGATATAAGCAAAACATTCTGTATTCACAAGAGACTTAGAAGACCATGCACTATTCTTCCACAGATTTTGAGGCCTTAGCTAAGATAAGGAAAAATAAAAATATAAACAAACACTCTGCTATGGTAAATAAGTACCAGTAGGACAGAATTACATAATGAGGGGCTACAAAACATAACAGCAACAAGAGCTGACTTCTAAGTGCACGAGTATACTAAAATAGTCTCTCCCATTCTTTCTGATGCAAGAAGATTTTTACTGCATTTTAAATTTTTGAAAAGGAACCAGCTGAGGACAACCTTCATCTTGGTTTGTCATTAAAGGACTAAACATAAGCCACAATGCTCAAAAGGCAGTAACAGAAAGAGAATCTTTGACTTGCCTACGCACAAATAACAACATTGAAATTCCTATGGTTATTCCACATCACTTGCTTTCCTGATCTGCAAATGTATCATTGAAAAAAAAAAATTTGAAATGGATTATCTGTTCTCCATCATGCAGTTTGATAGATATACAGCACAAGACAAATAACCCTGTGGGAAAGCAAAACCATTCACAGTTCAGGTAGAGGAGAAAGAAAACACTAGAAAAATCATCACAAATGTAGAAGGCTTTCCAGCAGATAGGGTTTATTATGTGCATGGTAATGTTCTGTACAATCTGTTTTCAAAATGTGATGAATAATGTTTAAAAAGACAGTACCTTTCTTATTCTCATCCTTAAATCTGAGTTAGCTTTAACATATGGAGGAGGAAAGAAAAAAATCTCCACCTTGCCTTGGATTATCTTGCTCAGTGTTACTACTTGCTCCATTTCTGGCAATTATTTAGCCTTCATTCCCCCATGCTCCCAAGGAAAATACCTTAGTATATAAAATCAAGTGATAGCACTACAATTCTGCAAAATAGCACGCAGCTCTAGTTACTGGAGATATACAAAATGACAAAATTTTTCCATAAGCAAACACATTCATTCCTTCAACTGTCACGGGTTTTTTCATGCCTACCTTTGCCAATGTCATTGACCAGGCTCCTGACATAAAAGCCACCACCACATTCAACATCTGGAATGTTAATAGTGACAGGGTAAATCACCAGTGCAATGTGAAATCTACTTTACATAGAAACCATGCCCCCACATAAATGTAAAAACGCACTAAGCAAACAACCCGGTGATAAAATATTTATAGGATGCAACATCAATTATTCATCCTGTAACATATGTGTGGGTGAGATTGTTAAGCTAGACAGGATGGAAAGCAAATACAATGGCAACTGAACTAACTGACTAGAAATTAAGTACTTGCTGTAGTATGTTAACAAATGCTTCATTTTAAAGGTTTCAGAAGGTTGTTTCATATTTCTAATGGTGAAAACGAGAACACTCTCTCAGCCTTTCCCTTCCCTCTCTGCCATTGCTCAGATGCTAGTTACCCAACTATAAAGGGCTGAAGTACCACTGAAGCACTGAGTTTTGTCACTCATACCTGCTCATCATACAACATCTGGTCCATCAGAGAACTATGGGTCAACTGGGTAGCTGATCAATGCAAGACATTATCTTGACCTCACAGTAGCATCAAACATTTACGAGTGTCTTTCCGGTTTACTTCCTAATGCGCTTCTTAATGAACTACCCAAGCTTCTTCATGTACAAGAGAAAAATGGGTAAAATCCTGCTCCTCAACCAAGAAAGAGGCCTGACAGTAACTAATACAGGTCCTTGCTGCACCCTGCGAGAGATGCCAGCATGCCTGGACAAAACAATGGGCAAAGTGCAGTAAGCAGACCTGAGAACGGAGGAGTGAGCTGGAGGCTGCAAAATCTCGGACAGATGCGAGTAATTCCCTGACCAGCCTCTCAGAATTTCCCCTCACAGAAAGATTACATATAGTCAGCTTAACTTAAATCTGAAATACAGTGCTTTTACTGCAAAGTGAAAGTCTCTGCACATGAGTTCACACCAAAATAAGTAGCTGAGGGAAATGAAACTCATTTCACTTCTTTATTCCCATTCTGAGTGTAAATAAGCACTAACGAGATGGAAGCATCATTCTGTGTAATAATCTTTGGCCCTTACCCAGTGTGAACAGAGGTGGCTGGAACTGCTGGAGAGAGAGGCTGTACACTCTTACTGGCCGAGCAGGCTTTGCTTCGACTGCTTCTCCTCTCTTCATCAGAGTTGATAGTCTTTCTCCATCCTTCTTCAAAGCAGAATAGCTGATCAGATAGAGTATGAAAACGTGTGTCATACAGTTGTAATAGAAGAAGCTTCTCATCCTCCAGATCCTGTTAATATTGTACTATAGTAGCATACATTTTACCTTTCTAATCCTCTCCAAGTGTTCACAAAAAACCCGACACTAGCAAGTGCTTCTGAAATCTCTTGGACACAGAATCATCTCATTTGCTGTTTAGCTACATAAACTGAAAAACAAGAGACAGTCCTGTATTTATCTCTTGCTGTACAGATTTAGAAGTGTTTCATCACTCAATTTGTAGTTTATGAAAACAAAGGTTTCTATAAGGGGTACAACACTTGCAGTTGTCTCTAATGTACTGTCTTTCCGAAGTCTGAAGGGCATACTCTGTTTCAGTGTTATGCTGAGCTGAGCACTGGGAGCTGCTCAGGCAACTCCTGTAATTCTACCTTGCACTTTTACTTGTCTCACACCAGGGTCTTCCCTGAACAGCAACTGCCAAGTTACGTAGCCTTGGTCTAGGGTGTTCAGGGGACCACTATAGAACCCAAAAAATTAATTACATGAAACTTTCCCCAAAGTTCCAACTCTGGTCTTGACAGAAAGATGACTACAGAAAAATCAAAAAAGATCCTGCTCAAATTAGCAGAGGACAATTTGAAACAGGTCACTTGAAGCATTTTTTACTGACCTTATAGTGCTCACACTGGAATCACAGTAACCGATCCATTGCAAATGCAAAGCAAAGCATGTTAGCTTAAATCACCATAAAAGCCATCTGTCACAAGCTAAGTGCCTGCACGTTGCCAGCTACTATGGCTCACCTGACTAGAAGAAATTTGCTAAGCTACAAAAGCTCAGTCACTAATCACTCATTCATACTCTAAGTTTTCAGAAAACTGATTCGAAGTCATTTAAGGCACTTTCACACAAATGTCAGTAAGCCTCCTCTTACCCAGCAACCAAAATTAAAGACTCAGAGCTTTGTTTTCTAATTGGAAGACAGGATAGAAGCCGCCAAGCCCTACAAAGCTATTTAAGACTGCTTTGCTACTTTATATTTACCATAAAGAAAACAGACTCCAGGTTACCATTTGTGCTCGATGTTCAAATGGGCATGACCTGCAGTTGCAAATAAACTCCTAAGTCCTCCTTGCCTCTACACTCTTGTCAAAATGTGTCTTTTTATTTCAGAGAGAACTGACTTCTGTTGGCAAGTCCCAACAGCTGAACACAACTGCCAAGAGTGTCTGAATGTTGTGAACTTACAGTGGAGGAACCTGCATTATGTCTCCTGTGAACTTCTGCAGCACATTTTCAAGATCTCCTTTTGTTATCTGGTCTGTAGAGAGAAAACAGTATGTATGTTAGCAATGATTATTCACATGGCACTAATGGCATCAATCACATTCTGCAGATACAAAGAAGAGTTCCCTCTCATCTGAATTTAGACAGGATGAAAAACACCAAAGAAAAGAGATAAAAAACAGAATGTAGGTAGGAGTGTGAATTATCACAACAAAAGTGGAACAAATTGTCCAAGGTGATTAAGACAGTCTGGTCGCTTTCAGAAGGGCAGAAATCCCAATATACACAGTTTTCTTTTGCAATTTCTCTCTCTTGGGCCTGCAAATTAATTTTTCTTGGGAACTACGCAAAAACTACAGAATTTGTCCTATTCTAATCTTTGCAAAAGAATAAAGCGCTCATCTAGCCTTGGCAACTCCTCTTTAAGAGTACCTAACTGCAGGGAAAAATACAACAGATTATTAGAAAACAAAAGCATCATGGGGTTTTTTTTCTAGTGAAGAAAAAGACTGCATCTGGAGCAACACATCAAATTCCATATCAAACAACTAACCTGCAAATGCACACCAGGGTATTGTTATATATTAAGTAAGGCAATTTTACTGAAGAAATCCTGTAAAAGAAAGATAGCTGCTTTAGGCAATCTACTCTCTTTTAAGAGTACACATACAAATCTCTCCCTCTTTTATTAGATTGCATTGGTCCTTTGAAATACTATTCAATAGAGATGACATCCCTAATTTGTTTAGAGAGTACAAACATAATGTCTGTAATCACAATGCATTTCAGTGCATTTCTACTGTCTAGGACTTGACTAATCCTGTTTCTCCTAAGTTGTCACCCTCCCTGCTAGGTCAACAGTTAACTGGAACATAAACCAACCAAATGTATTTACTGAGCTTTCATTATGTTTTGGGAAAGACATTTACTTGCAAACCTTACAAAACAGATGTACTTCATGTGCTAAGTGAAATAAAGAAAAGGTTCTTTCCACATCAGCTTTGGAAGATGGCAATGTGGTGCCTCAGTTTGGCAAAGCACACTTTGCAGCCTCAAGAGAAGATGCTGTCTCTAGGCCCCAGCAGCTGTCTCAAGAAATATCATTAACACTAAGGCTGCAAGGCATAAAAGTCAGTCAGGGATGCTGAGAGAGACCAACATACATCAGAATACAGGGTAGGAAAAACAAAATCAATTTTATGGTAAGTCTGGATCTTCTTCTGAAGAGCTTCTTACATGGTTATTTCAATCTTCTGTTTTTATTACTCTAGCTTAGCAACATATCACAACAAAATTACATGGTGGAAAGTTAGCATGACCCAGCTCTATGCTGGTGATCAGGAGTCAGTCTTCTTGTGAACCTCAGGTTGCTTCATGCTAGAAGTCCGTATTTAAGATCTAAGCATAAGTGTCACTTCAGGTTCTCTTTTAATTTTCACCCGTGAACTGAATTTGTGGTTAGGGCATTTAATGAGACACCTGAGTTCAGTTACTGCTCTGATCTCCTATTCCTCTGATTGAGAGGTTACATCTAGCCTCTGAAGAAATCACCCATGCCATAGGCAATCTCTGTCTCCAGAACAAAAAAAATCCCCATGCGAAGAATGATATATTAAGACATTAACAAGCAAAGTTGTGTGGTATGTTAGCAAAGTAAACATTTATAGATGAGTTTGCTAAGATCTAGAATAATACATATTAACATATTTGTCTTCTGCAATATATTGTAGCACAAGCTGGCTAATATTACATTCTGAAAACCTAAAAACGTGCTTTTTTTTTTTTTTTTTTTTTCCCCAGCACGCACTGCCCTTGTGGTAATAGACTATACCAGATTCTTGCCCTTTCCTAGAAGAACACACAAGCTGGTGGGGCTTTCACCCAGCTCTCAGTCATAAAGAAATGCCCTATTAATCTGGTCTCAAACAAAGTTTTACTATGTGTAAACTGTGTATTTGTCCCAGGCATCAGACTGGCCTCATGGCTCTGCAAGGCACACAGCCCACACTGAGAACCAGCTCCTTCACCACCTTTTGGCTCCCTCAGCATCAGTGGGGGGGATGCAGTCCTGCTGTCCAGGAGAACCATGTCCTTCCAGGCCCCAGGTCTCCCTCATCTGACTGTGGGCTTGAGTTTAGTAGGTTAACAGATTGCCCGGTCAGCACATTTAGGGAAGCATTTGGACTCAACCTTCCACCAAGCACCAAATATGAATACACACATAAAGGCTAATTAGCACCTCAGTTCCAAAACTTCCCCCATCTGACTTCCTTTCTCCACTCACTTAGAATTAAGGGTTGAGAGATGACTACTCTGCGGGACACATCTGTCACAGACCCTAATTGTCCTTGGTACCTGGAGTTAGCCTACTCCTCCCAGTGTCCTAATTGCAAATACCAAATATCCTCATCTGTTACATTACAGAGCACAAGTTTTTGGTAGAAGCTGGACTTAAACTGCAGCACTTTGCCCTTTCAGGGAAGGGCATGGCAGCTGCCACCCTGGTTCACAATGATTTTGGTGAGGACTGTTGAAGTTTAGCCCATGGACAACTGCATCTAGTCCCCAGGAGTAACGACAGCCTTAGCTTAGAACAAAACAGTTGTACCTGCTCTGTGAGTACGCTATTTAGAATACATTCAATTCAACACTGTTTTCTAAATTTCTTCCTAAGCTCTTAGACCAACAGTGGGGTTACGTGATCTCTGGGCAGGCTATGCGTCTCCCACTGGACTATTCCTTACAATTCTATCAGCATCCCAAAGCACCCAAAATTTCAGTTCTCTAATGCTTCTAAAAACATTGAAAATGAGCCTATTGGCTTCCAGCATGAAAATTCGCAAGAACAGTTGTGCTTCTGAACACTGGTGACCATTGATCGATTTTCCTGCTATAATCATAAAGGAAGTTAACTGAAGTTACCAAACCAAAAGGTACCAGTTGTGCCGCAATCTCAGGAAGCTTCCGCTGAAGGGTGATACTGCCCCGTGCTTGTTAACAAACTACACCAAAACAGAACTTAAGAACTATCCACGACAATCCAACAGAACAGATGACTGCGACAGTATAGCCCAGCACAAATTATTTGCAACCAGACAAGCAGAATGCTGAAAGAACTGCTTTCTTCAAATTGTTCAGGTAGCTCTAGTAAACATGTGTTTCAGCATAATCAGCAGAGACCTGCAGAAAATCCCCATGAATTCTGTTCTCCATGTCTGGATATAGTGTCTAGGCAGCTGGGAGGAAGTAGGTTTCAGAATGCACATTCCTGTGCATAGTTACAAACATTTAAAAAAGGGGCTACAAACATTAATATGCCCAAGAAACTATCAAAGGAATAATAAATGCTACTTGCTTCCGAAGTCAGCATCTGATAGCCTAGGAGCAGTATGAAACCATAACCTAATGTCACCTGCAAAAGCAAACTCATTGTCTGATAAGAAACAAACAAAGAACTGTGAGAAGTTCAGGCGGGGTTAAACCCAAGGAGCTCTCTTCAGTACATCCTTTCATTGTGACTAACCATAATACACAACAGTTTGCTTTCTAAACTGCTTTCTAGGGATACTTTGAGGACTAAAATGTAACACTTTCTTATAGTTAATATAGCAGGCAACCTTCTGCAGGCACTTTGCTCGTGTGGTCCAGTGGAGTCATTCAAGAAGTGTTTTATACACCTTGCCAACTGTTTTAGTGCCCTTTCTCTGCACTAAGGCCCAATTCTGGATGCCACTGGCACTGCAGGATTTATACTCCTTAGCAGATGCTCTGCTTCTGCCAGGATTCCTGTAGGTGTCAAAGGAAAGCTGAAATTCAGCTGAAATACCCGATTTGTCTGTTCTTGGAGTACCAGTTAGGTAAGGTTAAGGATTAGGGATGGTGGGCCACACAGAGAATCCTGCAGAAAACAAACGTGTTTTGGAGAGGACACTGGAAAAGATGAGACATATCTGCTTCCTTAGAAGAGAAGGAAGGAAGTAAATACACAATACATGATAGGTAGAATGGAGAAAAAAAAAAAAAAAAAAAAAAAAAAAAAAAAGGAGTATACATGTTCTCTCTTTCTTCTTTCTGAAGAATTCAAATCTGACTAATTTGCATCAACATGGAAAGCAACCGAGGCCAATTTCATGAGCTTTTCTTTCAGCCATCAGCTCGAGCAAAAGGAAACTTGATCCAGCACCCAAAACCGCACTGCCCCAGCAATGCCAACACTCCTCTTCATGAGATAGCACGATGAACTGGATCTTGCAACTGATCTCAGTTTAAAAAAATAAGCAACTCAGAAAAAGGAGGTATTTTTAACCCAGATCAGATCCCCAAGCACATAGTCTAACAGAAAGCCGAACCACCATAACAGAGGAGGTGGTGCAGAGGTGGGAACTACTCTAACAAGAGCTGCCAGTGAAAGAAACATGCATGAAAACAACACTCTAAATTCTGTCTGCAGTAAACAACACAAAATAAAAAAGCAGAACTAGTGTTTCAAGAAACAGTTTGGGTTTTCTTTTTTAAATTAACTGATTATGGGAGTTGCATCTACTTAAAATGGTATTTCACCATTTATATGTGAGCAAGTATCTACAATGAATACTATTCAGTGCAGCAGAACCACAACATTCTACTTGGAGAGGTATACATAAAAACCAAGAACGTTTTCTCTACAGCCATGATGAAATGCTGGCAACTCCAACACCATGTGGATGCTTGGTCCTTCAGAAGCTTAGAAAGAGACTTAGAACTTAATCCTGAAGCAGAAGAAATGATCCAACATCCCTGAATAACATTACTTAGTAAATAGGATTATTTAGAATGATCCATCAAGTTAACGTGGACAAGAAACTCACACTTGCCTATCTTGTGGAAAAACTGCAAAAGAAAGGATACTAGGGATGAGAGGTAGAATCCAGGCTACCTTTTTCATCACGCTATTAAAAAAAAAAAGGTATTTACTTCATGTACCTATTACCAGGTACCACAAACAGTGTGGGATCTGTAGAGTTGCTAAGCAACCAGTTACCTACTGTTTGGTTGTTTGTTGTGGGGTTTTTGTTTTGTTTTGGTGGTTCTTTTGGTTTTTTGGTTTTTTGTTTGTTTTTTTCTTTTCTCCCTCAGGTTGTAAAAGAACTAATAGCAAATACATTTGGTGTGTCCCTGGTTAGTTCTACATTGTGTCTAAAGGCACCCTGAGTATTGTGGAATGCCCAATCCAAAAAAGCCACTGGCAGGATTAGCTCTGAAGACTTAAACTCTTGCACTGTGCTCTGTGGGTCAGAAAAGTTAATTTATTAAAGTTGCTAGGACACAGACTGCAAGCAAGAGCAAGATTTAGTAAGTGAACGTATGTAGAAAGCAGTTTACAGTTTATGCCATCCTCATTTTATGCTGAGAAGTCTGTAGTTACAGGCGTGTCCTAAACAGAAGATCTAAGTACTTTATTCCTCCACTAGCCTTGAAGGGTGTTACTAGAAGAGCACTCATGGGACTGCACACTGAAAGGAAAATTTTACTGGACACAGCACGTCATTTGTCAGCCTGTCACAGATTTAAAATGACACAGTCCTGCCCAATTCCATTTTCTCCCTCCTAATCTAATGCCTGGTTTGTTTTCTTCCAACAGAAATGAACACTTGCACTGGACATAATTGCATGAAGCTGGTCTGAATTATATGAGCACTGAAGTTGAAGATGAAATAATCTTAGTTTGATTTCACATTTAAACTTAATTTTACAGAGCCCCAAATATCTCTTCCGCTTTTCTTTGATAAACGCCATTCATGCCTTCAAATTACATCAAGTATACAGATATGTTTATGCTTACCATAAGGTTTTTCTTCAGTTACTTTTCCTGTAGCATCTAATGTATCAGTAGCTTTGCCCAGTACTCCAATGGCAGTGTATTTCTATGAAGGAAAAAAGAGAGATTATTGAGTTGGGTCTTCAAGGTTGCTTTTTTTTTTTTTAAGAAGACTGCAACTACTAAGTACTTCAAATCAGGAGAGGAACATTACTTTCTGAATAGTCATTCCAGCAACTATGGGTAAGCAAATGTAAAAACGAAAAGACATGAAACTAAACAAAAAAGTAAATACTGCATTAACGTGCGCCTATGATTTCAGTTTTATAAACCCCAGAAAGAAGCATCATTGAATCTAATTTTTTCTATAAATACATCAATGCCATAAAGAAAATAATATGGTGGTAAAATCAAAGTCTCTGTGGGGTGTCATATGTAACTGTTGAAGCAAGGCACACGGAGTTTCTTTCACACACAATTTTTCTGTTCCTTCACAATTAAAAAAAAAAAAAAAGACACAAATACCTTTACTTGTGAAAGCAAAACACTCACTTCCAAAGCAAAGCATTATAACAGTTCTGCCATGAAATGCAGTGATATGCAATGGCCTAAAGCTGGAGTTTTGAATATGTGGAATCTGGTAAGGACCTTGTGACCAGCACAAGGAGCGCAAGGCCACTGAGTAAAATGTCTGCTTGTCATGGGTTCTCCAAATATTTCTGTTTCAGGGTTATTCAAGGTTCTTCTCTGATAAATTCTTCGCTGTACCTGTTTGTAGCTTGCAGGAAGAAATTAACCCGATCCCAGGCTAGTACCTCTTGTCCTTACTGCATTTCACCTGATGCCTTCGTTTTCCACATTCTCACCCTAAGTGTCGCCAGGCTGGGGGCATATGGCAGAATCTGCTGAAGCTGACAAAAGGCTTCCCATGAACCAGCTGCCCCGTGCCCTTTCACAAGGCTGCCAACACATAAAGACTCACTCTGTAACATGATTTTGGCTCAACTTTGGAGATACCTTCAGGTATGAAGGCCTATGGTTTGACCCACTGCCTATCCCATTCCATTCCATTTCCCTCAGCCCTATGTTAAGTCCAGGGGCCTTCAAACTATACATAGCCTGAGACAGAAAAATAAAGGTGTTCCACATGCCCAATTCCCAGTAAGGTTTCAGTGAATTTGTTCCCAACTGAGCTAATACAAATTTGAACCAAGCCATAAAGGGATTTGCCTTCTAGAAGTTGGCTGACCAAATTCTACTGGAACACAACCAAACAGGCGTAAACACTAAACATTTTACTCTCTGATGCAATGCAACCTTTTTCATGTACTTGCAAAGTACAAACAAGCTCAAGTAATAATAGTGTAGGCACATAAACCACACCTACCAAGTGGGACTACTAAAATATGCCTTGATTTTGTTCCATGTGTCAATCTGCCACTTCAATGTATTTCTTCAAGCAACTGCCACGAAATGAAAGCAACAGGAATACTCAGACAAAAGGCAGTGGAGTGCAGATTTCAATATAAAAATAACTGTATTCTTTGTTTACCACATTAAAGCTACTTGTTTCATAAATACTGCAGATGTCTGAATCCCCTGATAACTCTGCAAAATTAGGCATTTTAAAAACAAATTACTGAAGTTTACATACTTTTGGAAGCATGGAAAAGAAATGAAAGGAAGAAAGGATGAAGGCTGCTCCACAACAAATATTTAAATAAACTCTGAAGTATATTACCTGCTTTTAGGACCATAAAATTGCTTGCTTTCCGAGACATTTAATGATCTAATTCTTGACATTTAATAACATGGCTAGAAAGAGACACTATTTAGCAACTATTCTATGTGAGCAGATCTTCATAATTCTAGCATGATGAATGAACTTAGCAGCTCAGAAAAACTCTAAATCTGAAAGTTTGGAACCTCACACACCATCTTCAGATGTTTCCAAATCAAAGTACTGATACTACTTCACTTTGAATGACTTTCTTCCTCTTAATTCTCGTTTTGGCTATCTTGCTTCAGGCTGTCTGTTACAATAATATGTTAGATTTGACCTACCAGCAACAGAGAGAGAATTTAATCTGTTTATATGTAAACACAAACTGTATAAACAATACAATCCAAATCTCAACATTTGACTTCCCCTTTAATTTCTGCAAAAAGGGCAAAAAGCCATTCAATTTGTAAAAAAAAAAAAACAACTTAGAAATTAGTCACAAATCCCCATTCCTTACAGAAGCCTTTAAAGAGTCACAAAAGACTCAAAACAGCAATGCAGTAATCCACAGAGAACGCTGTAGCAGGTCCGGAAATTAAGAATTACAGTAGGTTTATGATCAGTCTCTGGAGTGCCCTTGGGTATCTACAATTATATATCATAATTCTTACTAGCCACTTAATAGAGTTTACTTCCCCTTTGTTAGTGTGCAGAACCTGGAGCTTGTAGAAGGTAACACGAGAGTCCAGACATAATCTATTGTTCCTCTTATTTTGTGTCAAAATTCAGCGTTAACTCTCTTTAGACCGGAACTCACAATGCCCTCAGAAGCACCCAATGGATTCTGAGTCATTTAATAAGCCTTTGGTGACCTTTTCCCACCTGTGTTGTCAATCACTTATTTCTTCCAGTTTTACGAAATACATCTAAGGGCATTCTTCCTGTACTCTCAAATTACAAATTGCTCCAGGAACACAGACAGCAACTGCTCACAACCACGCTGCCTTCAACCCACTCAACCTGAAACAAAAAAAGCAAGGTAGTGGGTGTTTCGGGCAGTGGAAAAGCCTAGCAAGTGGAAACTGTGACAGGAAACACGCCAATAGTGGCAGCACATCAGAGAACACTCTGCCAATCAATAGCCCCTACGTCCTTGCCCTCCACTCATCTCAAGAGACCAGGACCCAAACCATTTAAAGATTAAAAGCAGCACCTCAGCTTTCCTATGGCATTCCACAACATCTAAGTTTAGTGCATTAAAAGCTAAGATCAAGCATTCCCATTCACAACTTGCAAGCACTGCAGAGTTGTGCATTAATTCCAACCTCTAATGGTGGTCTACATGGTCCCAAAGCAGAGCCTCAGAATAACAACACTACAACCACCCTGAAGGCATACAGACCTTCCCCAAACCATTCTGCATTAGAGAAGGGCTACATCTCTCAGCCATCTAGAAAACCATTTTCTTGACGTTATAGCAACTGAAACAAAAGGCAGCAAACTGATCAGAAACTCTCAAGTATAAGGAACTCTTTCATTCACATTAGTGAGGAGATAACCTTAGGAAGATACTTTACAGTGACAAACTGCTGCACTCCGTCAATGATAATGCAAAAACTCTGCAACACAGACTAGAGATGTGGTGGGTGCAACCTCAACAAGACCAGAAAGACAGTGAAGTGCTTTGGCAGTCATACATTTGTCACCATACCCATGACTAGAAAGAAATACACCATAAAAGCCAGGACTGTAGACAGAACAGGATTACAGGAACCTGTAAGAAACAAATTACAAACGGTCTAATAAATCTGACAGATACTGGGAAGAGGAACTTTGTTTTGGAGTCATAATCACAGGGCACAGTCAAAATTCTCACAAATAATAAACCGTACAATGTTTACAATAACATTTTAGTAAGAGAATAGCTATCATTTGGCACTTGTATTTCATATCCAATTTCAGAGAAATCCTTATACTAACATGGAAAGGGAAAGTATATCCATAAAAAGAGAGAGAAAAAGGCAAGACTTCACCAGTATACATATTTAACTGTGAAAGGAGGCAGAGAAGGAAGAAGCATCCCCCCTCCCATTAGAGGGGCTATACAGCGAGCACAGCTATTGGCTGCACAACCCACCCAGGGGGGATCCTCAAGGCTGGAGCCCCTGGGCTGACTGCCAGGCATGTCTGCCCCACTTATCAGTGCAAATGCCAGACAGACCATGTAACAGAGCTTCTCAGTTTTAACTGTTAATATATCAAAGCTTTATCTGGAAACAAGCCAGAGACTTGAAATCTTAAATTATAATATGTTTTAAAAGCTTTTTCAAACATGGAGAAGCAACACTTTGGAAGAGCCAGACAGAAACACAAGTAATTATGAAATAAGGTCACTAGTAGCTATCAGAAAGATTTTAAGATGGCTCCCACTGCAAGAATTTCCCAGGCAAGCAAGCTCTCTGGAAGAGACAGTTCGTAAGAGTTCATTCAAGGATGACCCATTTTCTAATCACAGCAGCAACCGAACAGATAAGTGTAAAATGAAAAATAAATAAATAAAGGCTACAGGCCCCTGTGCAAGAGACCGAAAGCCAGGCAACAGAAGCCATATTCGATAGAAACAAAAAGTCAAGCTATGTAAGCTGATATCTGCATGTGGCTGACAAGTTTGAGGGAACATAAAACAAAACAAACAAAAAAACCCCAAAAAACAAGTGCTCTAGAGAATCTGAAGGAAATCAGAGCCAGCACACAGCAGGCAAGCACTGATCAGCATTAGTGATCCGGTACCTAACCCACTCAGCCTGCATGCTTGGTGCAAGCACTCACATTTTGTAGACTTAGACCACCAGGATAGTGAAGAGGCCATAAACTCTCAGCTTTACAGTGACATTCAGTTTGTGTGTAATGATTTCTAGTACACAACTAAAGTGCTCTGGATTTAATATTTACATAACTTATATTTGTTGTTTGTATAACATTAGCAGCTACCAGTGGTTTCCAGTATGCTAATCATCCAAACCAGAGGACTACAGGAGGTAAACATATAAGCTGGAAAAAAAAGGAGGGTTGCCGTAGTTTCAATTATTTTCCAGAACAAAGAACTCTCACTAAGCAGGTTCCAATGTATTAAAAGCACAGAGCCCTAATCTCTTAAAAGCAGGTTGCACAGAGGCAAAATAAAGACTGCAGGATGAGGGAGGCATTCCATATTTTATGACAGAGCAAATTCAAAATTATCCAACACCAAACATGTCCTCTTAATATACAAAAACATTGCAACTTCTTTTCTCTACCATTCTTTTTTTTCTCCTAAAAGAAAAAGCTGACTTTGTGCTAAGGCTGCACTAAATTTTATTTACTGCTAGATGCTGTAATTGTACTGTCATTGCTGAAGAACTATCTGATCTTTACTCTTGGACTAACAGGGTTTTCTGACCTCTTATGTCAGCTTATTTAAAAAGTTCAAACATATGGGGTGACTAGATTTTCAATGTGAAGGACGAGAACCACCTGTAACAGCAGAATCCACAGGAGACACTTTACCTGGAGTTCAGAGAAGCTTCAAGGTGACAGCTAAAAACTGTAGCAAGTTTAAATTTTGGTGTCAGAGGGGGAGCAAGAAAGGGGGTGGGAGAGGGAACAAAGCCAACAGGAACACTACGTCACCTGAGACAGCACCATGGCTGCACATCACTTATAAACACAATACAGGCTCACAACATCCAAGAGGGGATGTAGGCTACTGCACAAAAGCAGCTGCTTGTAACCCACAGTCTCTTTATGCAGATCTTTCTGACACTTGCTCTCTGTGGAAACCTATCACACTCACCAAAATGTCTCACGTTGGCTCCTAAATTTCATCTTCACCTTCAATACCTGTTCTTTACTCATTTCCTCATTCTGTCCTCTAGCACCTACATCACAGATTATACAAAATGAACAAAGACAACCTTCAGCTTCTCTCTGAGAAACAGACTTCTAAGGAAATGCATAATTCTCTGCCCGGAAATATATGACAGTCCTTCCAGAGGGGTAAGAGGTCATAGGTACATACAAATTCACAGATCAAATTGAATGTATAAAAGCCTTCAGGTGAATTCAAAGACACTGATAAGGTTAAGATGCAGTAAATTCTAAAAGGCAGTGCTAAAAGCATCTCCAAACTACTAGAAAGAAACAATACAGAAAACAATGCAGAGTGGCTAGTTTAAATCTATTAACATTTTTTCTTTTTTCCTGTGTTTTTAAGAAAGAGAAAAAAGCCTTGCCATATTGCAGTCTTGATTTTTTTTTTTAATGAATGCAAGCAAGAACTGTTCATGTAGCACAGACATATACATGATTATAGAAAAGCCAAGAGGAGAGAAGGTGACACTTACCTCGTGAATGGAAGAACATAAAAACCACACTAGAGCATGCTCTTAAAATATTCTGCATTTTTGAAGGAAAGAGTTTCTGCAGCACAATAGGTGCAGAGTCCTCAAGATTCTCAAGAGTTTAAAAAAAGTGTGAATATTAATAGAGCATGGAGCTAAACTATTAATAGATTAGGCCTCTGGAGCGAGCATAAAAGAGACTTGAGCAATATAAAGCACGTTAAACCAGCTTACTAATGGCATCACTGCAGGAAAGTGTATATCTACCCTACTTAACAGGTTCTTCTTCTACAACTTTGTTTTGGGGATACAGGGCAGTGCAGGAAAGCGTAAACATTCAAATCAGCCTCTTCTTAAGTTCTGTTACCAAAAAAAGCAGGTTAAAATTGTATCATACATTTTGTGGTAACAGGCAACTAAAGGTGCCGACAGTGTGTAACACGTAAGGGGCACATTTAAGACCATTTTATCCAGATAACACTTTAGCCCTTCCTGATTCCTGCATCCTCCACTGTGCAGGCTTATCATTCCCTCAGTGCATCTTGTTTTGTACAGACACCACTTCAAGTTTTGATAACACCTTCTGCACATTCTCAAAACATATCAAAACCAACATCATTCCTGCACTTCCCCAGCCCTTCTTTTATATAAATATTTTCCTTGTGACAAAATAAAGAAGAACATATTTTCATAAACTGACATTGATCTCTAGGTAATTTCTTAAGGCACTCAGGGAACAAGAAATTTGTTGTCAGTAATATAAAACAATACACACAGGATAGAAACCAATGCTAATTTTGCATAAACAACAATGAGTCTCTGAATCAACCGCCTCTGCTCTGGAAACAGGTCATGGAATTACAATAGAAAGTTCTGTTTCTGCAAAAATGTTCTCAAGTGTCAGCAGTGGTTAAAAAAAAAAAAGCAAACTATTATATCAGTCCTTGGATATAGCTGTTACAGACTACAGATGTAAGTAGGACAAGTTTTATTAATAGACATGACATCTTTGCACTGTATTGTGCAAACATAGAAAGAAGAATTCCTTGAATGTTTGCACAATACCATAACAAATACCATGTAACAGAAATGTCAAGACTTCTCTGTCCTAATACCTGTATTTCAGGAATGTAATATACTACATCTGACGCACAAAATGGTAACTAAATGGGTGAAATTAAGCAACCACTACATGTCAGGAAGAATTCACCTAGCCAATCTACAAGAGCTGAAACACATCCATCTGCCCGTGGGTTAACATCTCTCATAAAACAATCACTCCATCTCTGATCTGCCAGTCCTGTTCCTCAAGGGAAACCTATAAAACACCTTTCAAAGCAAGCCAGGGAACTAAAATTCATAACTCCACTGGGTTCAGAAAAAAAAACACAGGCTTAAGAGAGACATTGGATTTATGGCACACTATAACGTTACCTCACACTAACGCCTTCACATGCCACAATGTATAATCTACCAGGTTCTCTCTTTCCCCTAGGAGATAACCTTATCATCTCTTTCTCTCCTATCTCCCTTGTAAGGAAACAATAATTTCTTTGGGCTTGAACATAGGGAAAGTAATGACATTTTGTGTAGCTACAATCCATTTTGCTTAAATGAGCAGGTCACATACTGCACTCTTTTTTGTTACCTCTCCCACCTCAATACATATAGAAACTCAGTCAGACCCTTGGTTATTGTGGATGGGATACCATAAACAAAGAGGTGTGAGAATGTAAAAGGGCATGAACCACAGAGTGAAAAATGAGAAGGTGTTGAAGATGAAAAATTTCCTAGGGAAAAAAGCTAAAGAGCAAACATAGCACTTTTACTTGCATTCCTCCAAGACAAATATAGACAGTTGGATATGATAATTCTGCAGTTCGGAAGTAAAAGCCCAACTAAAACCACAGATGAACACAAGCAGGATGGGATCTGAAGAATCATCAAGCAGGAACAGTCCCCCTCACCTTGTGACTGGAAGCTTGGCTGATAGGTTGTGAACAAAACCCTGCTACCCCACATTGGAAATAAATTGTTTTCTTACTCTATTAAAGCAGGTAATAAAAGGTAGCCCATCTGTGTGGAGCAGTTTTGGGGTCTTACCCACCCATAACTGTTGGTGTATCACACTCACAAGCATTAACTCCTTTTTCTTTCATAAATAGTCTAAAAGATACCTACATCTCTGAACTCTAAACAAATCTGAAACACACTTAAATCCACGGCTTCTATTTTAGATCTGAGAAAGGGCTTGCATACCCTAATGTCTAATTTTCTGTACTGTAACCAATTAGTCCAATAAAAAGTATTACCACTACCCACAAATCTTGCCCTTACAAGAGAACGTTAAAAATATCAGAATATGAAAAAGAAAATAGAACACATCACTATGCACTGTATGCATAAATAGTTTTGGCTTTACCAGCTCCAGAAGAAAGCAAGATGAAGCAAAGAGCTCAGCTGGTGATACTGTAGAGAAATGTTAAGATTAAAAGTAAGAGCACACACCACCAAGAGGATCCTTCAAAAGGAAAGCCAACTCACTTGCATTTGTAACTCAAATATATGAACTGAAGAAAAACTGCTTTTGAAATACATTAAAAAAACAAACAAACCACAACAGAAAAACACAGCAAGGCTCTTTAAAAAAGAAAATTAGGATTTCCAAAGAAATAGCACCTACACCATCATGGTGTGCATGCTAATGTGCAAACACACAAATGTTCACTGAATAAGAGAGGTCACAGAGGTGCCAAGTTGTTACAAGCCTCTTGAAAATAGACAGGTAGAAGAAATAAATCTATTGCAGCTTCCACTAAGAAAAAGGCTTCAGAAGGAGCCTTGCTGTATTACTGGATACCAAAGAGTCCACGTGGGGCTTTGGTGTCTAACGAGCTGTAAACAAACGAAGTCACAAGAAAAGGCTTCATTAGTTCTGCTACTCATAGAACTACTAGACGTGCGTTTTAATGCATTACTGATTCACTGAACTCACTGCCAAAAGATGGAAGCTAAGGACTTAATTAAAAAAAAAATGAATTCATGGAGAAAGCTAGCAACCTTTATGTTTGAGAAGTTAAAGGATACAAATTAAAGTCTCATTTTTAGGACAGTAGAATAATCTCAGGAGGTAAAGAAATAACCTTCTTTATGGACACTTCATTCCACAGCATCTGGTACCAACCCTCTAGAGAAACAGTTCTGCAATATGCAAGCTCTAATCCCAGAATCACGCTGCAAAAAGTAACTCACATGTCTCGGAAATTCTCAAGACATGATTTGAACCAATTCCTGCTCAAGCAAGCCCTCTCTCATAGGATACAAGTGTGACTGGCAAGTTTTGAGACCTCATCACTGAACTAGCACTCATTTTCCATCCAGGACTCATAAGAACTCAAATTTTAACAATTATAATAAATTGAAGTTATCACATATCAGGTCACTGATGTGTCTTCATTCTGCCCATAATAACTTTTTTGTTTTCTCTTTTTTTCATAGTGTTTCGTTCTGGAGAAGCCACAACTTTTGAAATTAAGTTTTCTGTTTTAACTAGTCCCTGATCAAGCTTGTGCAATCAGTGCAAAATACTCAGGCAATTCCCTCACGTCACTGAGCACCTGGGGTTTCAGGCTGTATGTGGACCATGACAAGAAGTTGCATCCTCAGATAAAACCAATATACTCGTGCTTTCTGCTCACCGAGAGACAGTGATTTCAAGCATAGTTTGATGGATGGACAAGTTCTGGCTTCATTCACACTTGTATGACTCAAATTCTCTTAGGGTGAACTCAGATGTTATCTCCCTGAATAAATGCACAAATTAGGCACAGAACTTAAGTCTAAAAATTTCAATTACCCTGTTTTATCCCACCCAAAAATAAAGACTGTGTGTGCTGCAAGACATCTCCTCCCAATGGAAAGTATTAGAATAATGAAGAATTCCATTGCTTATTGCTCTTACTTTTTTTCTTCTCTGATGAGTCCCTGATTATTTCCTTCATTGCTTCTAAGTAACAGCACATTCTGGTAGATGAGATGTTTTAAAACAGGATTACCGCTTTGAAAACTGTGTTGCCATCTAACATTTTCTAACTCATTTCCCTCACAAAACAATCGCTTCTACATTCTGTTTGAGACAGACTAGTCACCCATAAGACCGAGTCATTCAGAAACGATTTACCGTAATAAAAATTGGTCCACTCCCATCATATCAATTTTACTGATGAACCAGGAAATACTTTCTCATTCTACTATCTTTATTTTGAAAACATGATAAAAAAGATTCTCGCAAAATAATGCAGTGCAAAATATCCAAGCAAGACCAAGTCAAAGTCCCAGAATGCACGAAGGAAAAGTGATTCTCCTATGGAATATGTATTAAATGTTTAGTATTTAAATTCCAGATCCAAGAGGATTCGGCTTCTCCCCCTCACTTGGAACATTTGAAACAAAATAAAGCAAACAAACAAAACCTAAGCCAGTTTGCACATATTTTTATTTCTGGATAAATTCTCCAATGAGAAATCTGGAACGCTAAGTAGGTACTGCCCTTGGCTGCACATTTCTATTTGTTTTGTGTTAATTCATAAGGAGGTCAAATCAAAGGAGAACTAGATTTACACTGAAAGAGTAACACTCCTTGTATAACGTGTATGAGTTGCAAATCAAGTGATAACGTTCAGAACTGCCACACAGAGTCAGGAAAGTTTCACACAACGTTTGGGGAAAAAAAAATCAGAAATAGTCCAATCTCTGGCAGAGCCACCATATGGAGTTTACTGCAGTAACATACGTTTTGGCCACTCAGCATAGCTCTGCTGCCAACAATGATAGACTGAACTATTTCTTTACAATATACACTCCTATAACCAAACAATAAATCCTAACCAGAGAGGCTCAGACAGTTAATCTGAATTGTTATAGTAACAAAAGGAACAAAAGAAAAACATCAAACTTCAACAATAACTTTAGCATCCCCAATGGTAAAAAAAAAAAAAAAAAAAAAGGTGAAATAAGAGTATAAACTCCTAGCACACAGCATGGGATACAAAAAGATACTCAAACCTATTTAGACAGTCAAGGATTTATCTGTATCAGATCTCTCGCTACATTATGAGCCATGGTTGTCAGTGTGGTTAAAAAAACAAATAGGCAAATATCTGTGAGAGATCCTTCAACTTTCTTAAGCCTCTCAAATTACTGAAATATAAATAAAAAAATATGAAAGCAGAGATAAGACAAGCCCCAAATGAAGACTCATGACTGCCATGACACCTGGATGTTAGCTACCTCACACTCTCCACCATGTCAGAACACACAAACAGTTGCAGTGGAAGAGCTGACCTCCTGTAAGGATGTAACTTTGCTTGCCTCACTGAACCAAGTGCCCACAGCCTACCCCAACCTAAGGCCACGTGAGAGCTGATGGATCTAGCTGGGGTGCTTTACTGGACTGCCCCCCACTGCCCATCTCTCCTCCGTGTTCCCCTCCATCGCCCTGCAGCAGCAGCTATAAGCCTTCTTGAGCTATCTGGGGACAACGTTTGGCTAGATAACACTGGCTACAGGACTTCACAGTAAAGTTGCCAAACAACTTGCAGATACTCTCTTCTGCCAAAAATAGTTTAAACTATTTCATCCATCACACCTGTTTCCACTGTGAGCATCAGCTTATGAGATATTTCGGTTGCTTTATGTGTTTTTAAATCAACAATTTTCACATATTTAGCTATGATGGCTTAATTTAGCTGAAGTACTTCAATACCTTTTTTTAACTTAAAAGTTCTTTGAAAGGAGATTTCAGGTAGTAGCTGCTTACACTTCCATTGTAATTCCAGCTCCGGCTGCTTATTGCATGTTTCAAAACACAGATGCCTCTGAAATCTGGTCATATAAACCAAATGCAAACCCATCATGGTCATTGCAGAGACCAACACTAACTACAGTAAGTTTTGGATCAGACTCTACAGCTATGTCCTTTTATCCTGGTTGTATTCTCTTCTGTCAGATTATTTGCCTTTGAGCTGAACTGAAGATTGGCAATCAAATTCTACCTCAAACTATCAGTTCAGCACCTGTAAAGGGCTTAAGTGTTCAGACCAGAAGACAGTGGGAAAAATAGCAGGATAAAATGCATTAGAAAGGCTATCAATTTGCTGCCACTACTGACTTTCCCTGAGTATAAGATGAAATTTGGAAAGCTTAACTGATTTCTGCATCTGTCATTCTTACCTAAACTTTGCATTTAAAAATAATGGCTAAAACCACAGGATTTTACTTGGAAAGAAGGAATCAACACTGGTAGATTATTCTTGAGAGTACACATATTTGTTTATGTATGTAAGGCCTACAACCAGGAGCGCACTCACCAAAGACATAGTACAACTAACCAAAAGCAGCAATGAAGAAGATTGCTATCTGTCAAGGTTTCAGTCTGGATTATCTCATGCAGCCACAGGGCTTTTATTACCTCTGGCTTCCTACGCGTGCCTATCCATGCATTGGTAGGGCACCCATCTAGAGGAGCTGCAATCTGGAATGATAGCTACTATCACAAACGCAAAACACTCTTAATTCCAAAAGGTGCCTCTTAAGGCCTCATGGTATTTAAGAAGAGAGAACAGAAACAAAGACCATCTGTTACTGCAAGCTAAATAACAATTATGTTATCTACACATAAGGAAAACAACCAAAAACTGAACCACTGTACACAATTACATCCCAAAAACATCATTTACAGTGCCATCTTCATTACAGATTTTCTCCTTTTTTTTTTTTTTGTTGTTGTTGTTGAAAACACTGAATAGCATAGCAATCTTCCTGTAAATTAGGAATTTCACCTTTATTAACATTTTGTAGAAAAACCAAGACAAAGTTTTTAAAATAACTATTCCGGATGTAAAAGTCTTAATATCAAATTTCTGACTAAATACAAAACGGAATTGAATTACACATTTAAACTAAATATGCGAGATGGATATTTGTATGTTGATGCAGCTCTTCAGTGGAGGAAAAAAGAAAACAAACAAAAAACCCCACTAATTCAAGTAATTTAGCATTCCTTACCTTGGAACCTGCCAACATAGTTCTCAGCATTTTTGTTCCTTTTCCAATACCAACCACTGCAAAGACAGAAGGAGAAATGCCACTTCAAAACCAGCTCTGCAATTCCCTTATTCAGTGCCACTCACTACTAAATATTATGCGAGTCAGACAAACAGCTTTTCATGCTCTGTTAGCATATAAAGAGAGTCAATGCTTAAGAGAAAGTATCTCTGATGTTCAAACAACATGGGACTAGTGAAAAGTCTAAAGCAGAAGATAAATAAGCTTCACCCATTGCAAAATGCTTTAATTCAACCCAAGATACATTTATCTTTTAATCACTAAAGAAACAGATAGCACTATTAACACCATCTCTGGTTTGATGAAGGCTATGGCTCACTAATAATGAATCTAGCCTTCACTGTAACTAAACAGCCCTTTTAAAGGTTGATAGCGACCAGGAGCAATACAGCTGAGACAGCATAATGAAATTGTTTATCAGGCTTACAGCAAGGAAGTAAAATAATCAAAAGGTCCAACTGCCTCTATCAAAAATCTTTTATAATCAAACCTTCCTATTACTGTGTAGGTACAGACTGTCTTTTCAATCTTAAACCAGTATTCTACAAAACAGCAGTCAGCCAGCTTCTCACAAGACACAGAAAAAGAGCTCTATTTTATGTTTTACTTTAAAGCCTTCTACAACAAAGTGCTTTCCTTGAATATGCTTTCCTATTGATTTTCTCCACATACAGCAATCAAAAGAAATAATGAAAATTTTAGAAGGAAATTAGTACTGTGTACAACTCATGGAATAGGTAACAGCTTATGTCCTTGATTTTAATAAAACTACAGGAGTCAAGGGAGCTTGCAGGAAATCAGCTTTGTGTTAACCAGGAGCCAGTACCAAAAGCATCAAATTGACAATAAACTTTTTACAAAAAAAAAAAAAAACAAAACAACCAACAAAAAAAAAAACAACCCACAAATACTTGTGCTCTAATGCTTCTCCATCTTTACACTCTGAGACTCATTAGATTACCTCTTATTCTTGATTCCTACTTCTCTTGTTCCTGGGGATTTTTAGTCACACATCCCCTTGTGCTTGTGCTTTTGTGTACCTTCAGTTCAGCCTGTTCCTGTCATATTTGCCAGATAGGAAAGAGCTGCAACAAGGCTGAGAAAAGGAGATAAGCACCCGGATAAAACTTTATAACCAAGCACTTTTCTTGCAACGTGATGGCATCACTGACATTTCAACATAACTGCTGAGCTGAAATTTGCTGAAAAGTGTCAAGAGATTCAACAGAATAATTTTAAAGAGACACTGAATGCTTCTGTGAACAAGACACTAACAATCTTCCTCACTAATCATCAGCTCCTGTAGCATGTGTATTATTGAAATACAACATAAACTAAACTACAGCAGGTTTAACTAAATTTTTAATTTTTATACTTTTTCATCTTTTCTTCTACTGTGAAAGCATAATTCATAACTACCATATAGAAATAAGCCAAATTCTTTTTCTACAATGGGAATTTTAAGTAACACTAAAGTGGAACCACAGCCCTAGATTGATATTAAAAGAAGATACTCACTAAGACTTGACTTACAGTTATTTGATTCTTGAATCCAAAATATGAGACCTAACATTGAGAAGTAGAAGTTGAGTTCTAGCTTCCACCATCTTCCAAATGCAATGGAAGCCACAGATGGGGACAGACAAAGGATTTTCCTTCTGACAGCAGTCACTCCAGGCTCCTACCAGTGTAGGGCCATCACACACCACTTGGTCTCTAAGTTGCCTTTCACTCACATGCCATAGATCATTGACTTGTGACTCTGTGGTCCTTCCTCATCTACATTTGCTGTCAGTAGGAAAAGAAATACAGAAGTATACTTTCTGATGAAAAGCACCACCCATTTATTTGCAGTACACTTGGCACACTAAGCAAGACACTGTATCAACTAATTCCCATGAACAAATTTATAGATATACAGTACATAAAATCTGGAAAACAGCAGTATAGATCAAGGAAGGTTAGAGATCTCAGAAAAAAAATTTTTCTATTACTTTGCTGTTAATGAGGAAAGAAAGCTTTCTGCCCTGCCACCCTACACCAAAAAGCAGAACACATTTTCTGAATAACTTGCTTCTGTTGTGTCCTCCCCTCTCTCCTCATTATTTTACCCAATCCCACAAGAAATCTGGGCACATTCCATTTCCCACTCCTCTCCAGTTTTGTCTTAGCTATCATTGATTTTTCCTCTGTGTGTTTTGTATAGCAGTGGAATGAAAGACCTTTTGTCTTTTTTTAATTGATCCATAGTATATTAAGGTGATGCACTTCTCTGTCTTTAGCAAGCACATCAAGCCCAAGTACTTTCTGTCATGCCACAGGAGCAGGCTTTGAAGACTGCTGGATATCAGAGAACAGTAAGAGAAGCAATTAAGACGCATGAGTGATTTTTCTTTTCCTATGGATCAATGCTGTTGACTTCCCACAATGAGCAGTAGCATGCTCAAAGGGAACATCTATGTAAAAGGAAAATGCCTGCTTCACCAATACACACAGATATTCTTCAGTGAGTGGCCACACAGTACAGGAAATTGGAACAAAATGATCTACTGCTTTCTTCTGAACTAAGAATGTTACATTTTGCAATGTTCACAGTGACAAGACAATTACCAGCCTATACGCCTCTACTAGCAAACAACATCCCCTTGAAGCACAGCTCTCCTTGAGTGAAGTCATTACATCAAAACTCAGTGGATTTACTTTCAGTGTATACTCATTTGTACCTGTTGATTTTGAATATCAGAAAGTATTGATTTTACTTCTTCTAGTCAAGTAGAGCTACAAGGCTGTGATTTAAGCAAACTCCAGTTTGCAGGTTACTTATCAACTAAAACGGCAGTGACAATGTACACTATGGGAATAATCCAGCCCAAGGGGCTCACCCACAGCTGAGTGTTCAACACCAGCAATTGATACATCCTGTTCCTCGATAAAACAAAGGAATTTGATTAATGGATTGCTATCAAAATTAAAAGACAAAATCTCTTGGATAACTCTTCTTTATGAAGCAAGACAGGACGCAAAAACTGTTTCTGTGCTGAGCCTCAAAAAAAGCAGCAGCTGAATTGCTCTTACACATCTTTCATTTGGTGAATATTACAACCTAAAAGGCTCCCTCAAAATCCCAGAAAAGCATTAGTTTAAGAACAAATACTTTAGAAAATTATGATGACTATAAATCCCCAGCTTAAACAAAAAAAAAAAAACATCAATTTCTGAGGTAATTTAGATTTCATTACACAAGAGTCTGTACTTTCATGTAATAACCCACAAGTTATTTCAGGAGTTTGTGGGGCCGGGGGGGAGGGAAGGGATGGGAAGCGGAAAATATAGCCCGTTAAGAAACACATTATATGCATGTAAAACTATATGCACAGGAAATTTAACCCAGATCACTCTTCCACGGTAACCTGTCCTTCCCACAAAACCACAGAGCCTGCCATCTGTATCCCAGATTGTCCCTTCATCTCTCGTTTCATGTAGGCATTAAAATGTTTCCTGAAATCATCTTTTAATGAGTATATTTATATTTTTCATTACCCAGAACTCCTGCCGCTGCACTGTCCAAAGTTCCACCATGTCCAATTTTCAAAACCTGATTTCTTTTGTTCC
The DNA here is from genome assembly GCF_018691265.1 of Tyto alba. Classification (NCBI taxonomy): domain Eukaryota; kingdom Metazoa; phylum Chordata; class Aves; order Strigiformes; family Tytonidae; genus Tyto; species Tyto alba. Next base: position 9,412,430 of record NW_024881261.1, read on the forward strand.
CATTTGTTTGCACACCAGCTTCTGCAAATAGAAATGGAAATGAAGCATTATAGGGTAACCTTAGAACACAGGAAAAATAGCACATATTTTCAGACTTCTAAATGAGATAAAAGTCAAATATTTGAACTATGAATTAGTAGTGCAGAAATTGCTGTGCTGAATAAGACCAGTTATTCACCTAGATCTACTCCCAACCTCAAATAATTTGCAAGTTATTTTCACTTAAATTCTAATCAAGTCTTACATACCATTATAAACAGATGTTCAGAAAATACTACTAGAAAACCTTGTGGATAGCTCACCTGTGAAGTTTCATTAACAAAACATGCAAGAACTAACAGCAGAGTTCACAAAATCATCTATTATACACAAGTTTTATGCTACATAATCCGATCAATTCTTGTTGTATTTACTTCCATGTAATGAGTCATGTTTATTCACATGTACGCAGTCCTATGGAAACTCTGCAACGAACTGAACTTGCTCACTGCTGCTTTCATGCTGTCAAAGCATCTCAACCCACCATACTTCCTATGCAGCCAATGATTCTGGGAATTTTGCAGAGTCCAATGCCCCTTATTTATTAGTATTAAATATGACAAATGCTCTAAGCTCCTTTACCTATTTTATTATCTCTCCATTATGCCTTTCACATCAGGGAATCAGACATGATCCGGCTAAATCTCTTCCATTCAAAGCTAAATTCAAGTCCGTGCCTACACTACAGTTCACTACAGAGTAAATCAGCCTGAATAAGCACTCATCAGTCTGGAAGCATGTTCACTTCATCAGCAAGTGCCCGAAATCCCAGATTAGACGATCAAGTCCCCGTATCCATTATAAAGAGAATCTAGGCCACACTCCCTCACGCCTTGGCAATGATCACGCTTTTTTTTCCTAATATCTGACACCCAGGCTTCCCGGTATTCAGAAAAAGCACTTCCTGCAGACTGCACTGAGGACTTTCCAACTCCTCGAAACATTGTTTTCACTCATCTGGTGATTTTTTTTTTTTTTTTTTTTTTAAATGGCAATAGGCAGTGAGACTGAAGCAGAACATCCTGCCAGTGCTGCGCTGCAGAGGTGCTGCTGACACCCATTTTGGCAGATGGGTGCACACCGGCACTGGGACCGTGCTCGACAGCTCTCCAAGCAAGCTGGGATCTCCTGCGTTATGTGCTGCGGGACCAGAGCTTTCCGACGGGGCAAATCTCATCCCAGTTCAAAAGGAAAGCCCACATCATGCTGTGCCTTGGGCAAGAACAGACGCCTGCCCCATAAAGGCAACTAGTGAATGTGGGCTCACAGCTCACCGTGCAGTGTGACCAACACAGCGAGTCTCACAGGGAGTCAGCAGCTCCACGCAGCGAGACAGAACGTATCCAGGAATGGCTCCACTCCCCACTCTGGGCCACGCCAGGGCTGTGAACGACCACCAAAAAGAAAAAAAAAAAAATCAAACCCCAGTTCTCTTCTTGTTTTCTGACTGCTGAGAAAGAAGGTGCAGAGGCTTGGCAGGGGTTGTGGTTCTGGCACGCTGATGAACACACGTGCTACCACATGGCACCCACCCCACAGCCAGGCCGGGCACAGCACCCCCGGCCAAAACGCTCCAGGGTTAAACGCGTGTTGGCTTCACAACCCTGGGCCGGCGGGCAAGGCCGGCGCGCCCTTCCCTGTCGCGATTCCCTCGCTTTCCCACCAACACCTCTACCTGGGGTCGCCAGGCCCAACCCGGGGAGCCGGCTCTCCGCGCTCCCCGGCCCGCAGCACGGCCGCCTACCTGCCAGCAGCCTCTCCTTCAGGAGGTTGAGCACGCCGGCCGAGGTGGGCCCCTTGGGCTTGTACACCGCGAACAGCCCGCTCAGAGAAAAGAGCTTCTCAGCGGACCGGCCGAGCACGACACCTCCCGCCTCTCCGGCAGCCATGCTCCCGGCAGGACCCGCCGCCACCGCCCGCCCCGGGGGCCGCTGGGAAATGTAGTCCGCGGGCGAGCCGGCAGCGGCGGGGAGGCTGGGACGGGAGGGCGGCAGACCTGAGGGGTGAGTGTCTGGCCTGGGGATCCCGCCCCGCGGGGGCGCCGCAGGCCTAACGCGGCGGCTTTAGGCAGCTCCGCCAGAGACAGGGTCTTCCTGTAGGGAAGTTCGCTGTGCCCCACCTCACCCATCACACCGTCGGTGGTCGTACCTTCGTTGCCCGGCCTGAGAGGATTCGATTCAGCCGACTAGCTGCTGAGCCCATTAATCTTCCTGCCTTTGTATGTGTCCTATAGGAGTACTGGGAAGGCAGGCTTTTCTCAGATCTCTCGCCGCCCGAACAGCAGCACGGTGTGTGTGTTGTCCTCATCAGGCCTGTTTTGCACAGATTCGTTTCTCATGACAATGCTCCCAAGACATTTAAGCAAGCTATGCTTAAACAAGGCACTGAGCGTGGATGTTTCATTCATGCATTTCATTTATTCATTTGTATGAGCCTGCAGATGAAACCAGGAAGAGATGATGTTACGGGGAAATAAATACATGGTTAGCTAAGGGTCATGCATGTTCCCAGTCCTTCCCAGAGCTTGAGAGAAGCAAATCTTCCTGCTGAAGTCAATATCTGTCTCTGTACAGAGCAGGATCAAGGTCCCAGTGTGGTTTTTCAGGCTGTACAGGAGTCAGCGGCTCACTCCGTGCCTGCTCACGCCTTCCACAGCAGCTGCATGGAGCCCAGAGCTTCCAGCTGCAGGCCACCACCACGGCGGCCATGAGCGGCCTGCTCATGGCTTCCCACCACCAGCAGTGCCCACCAGCCTCCCGTGCACACCTCTTGTTCGTGTTCTTAATCAGGCACCTTATTTGCTTAGATCTCATCTACATAACTGTAAGCTGGCTGTGGAAACAATTGCTGTTACCATAAGCTGTGAGGGTGGATTCCCTGGTGAGTGGTACAGGTGGCCATCTTTGCAGTACACAGAAACAAGGTGTCAGAGTCCTTCTCCAGAAAATATAATGGCAAAGCCACACGTGGGTAAAAGGTCAGCAGGAAAATTGCTACTGATTTACGTGGAGTTCGAATTTAAGCAGAACTGTGGAAGGCGTGTTGTAAATGTGATGGAGTTTTTGTTGCCGACATGGTTTAGGCAGGCTAACTGAAAACTATTCTTGCCAATTCCAGGCTAAAAAGAGCTTTAACATATTGCTCTGTAAGTGGGATCAAGCAAAACTATTTAAACATGACTACTAAGAAATGTTGTTAGTAAGCTTCCGAGCAAGAAGATTGCAGCCCAAGGACTGAATTCCAAACTTCTTGCACCATCATGGCCAGCAGTATGGTTGAGTAAGCAGACTGCTCTGAAAACATCGCTAAGGATCAGAGGCAGATTATGCAGAAATGAGAGCTCCACTTCTGGCATAAAGACATTCTTAATACAAAGAGCACCTCAGCTTTCGAATAATGCAGCAGCAGATGGGGCCTGTGAAAATGCTCCCTGTACTGCCTTCTCAGTTCTGACCTAAGCAGAGAATTGTCTAAAATAATGTAATTAGCCTGACACAAGCATAGGGCATGAGCTGAAGGTCAGTGTCTGACCCTCCAGTACTGTTTCCACAAATAGCAAAAAGCTTTTTTTTTATTATTATTTTGGACAGGTTTTCAGGTGTCTAAAGAAACGACTGCCTACTCTCATTTTTAGAATTGAGCAGGAGGTTCTTGTAGGTCTCCCAAACTTCTGCATCAGAAATTAAAACACAACACTGTGTTATTGCAGCAGATGGAGTCTTTGAAGGCTTAGAAAGAAGAGGTTTGCTTTGACTTCAGTGGGCATTGGATAAGGGCCCAAAATAAGAATTGTGAAAAACTATTAATGACTGTCAGTATTTTAGTTAGCTGGAAGTATATGTATACATAAATCACACATGGCTCTCTTCATGGGGCAAGGTTATTCAGCATTCAAAATGGTGGGAACAATGTACCAAACTGTTCCTCTCAAGGGCTTTATTTCAGATTTGCCTCATGTTGCTTGTGATTAAAAGTCATTACCATCTGCTCAGTAGCCTATTTGAAATGAGATGTTTATCTCCAATGATTCCCAGCCAAACCAGGATCCACAACAACCAAAAGCATGATTAGAGTTACTGACTTTATTTACAACCTTAATAAAGGGGCTCAGTAAACAGCTGAAAGGATGATGTTGCTTTATGCATGGAACATGACAGGTCTAGTAGAGGCAGGCCAAATCCTCCACTCAGGTCACTGGAATTACACAAAATAATGCCTTGAGAATCTGGTGCAATTATGCTTTATAGAGAAGAGATAATGGGTAGTAGCTGTTGTATGTGCAAACGGCAGATGAGTGCTACTGTAGAAGAGGAGAAATCCATTACTTGCTTATGCAGAAAGAGATGCAAAATTTCCTTCTGCCTTCTCCAGAAAGATGCTTACTTCTTTTTGTGCTTTCAGACTGGCTTTTTCTGAGGTAGTGCTCACAGACCACGATGTGGAAGAAAATGCATTACAGCTTTTAAAGTAGATTCATTAACAAGCCATTTCTGTATTTGTGTTCACTTTATGATTCCAGGTTTTATTGTCTGTATCCAAATCAGAACAAATAATTGCAAGGAGGTCAATCCCAGCTCATGTTCTTCCTGTAAAAACAAATAGTTGCAACTGCTTGAAAGTTTAGGTACTAGACATGTAAACTGCTCCCTTGTCAGCTAGTGAAATTTTCTCTGTAATAGGAACTATCAAAGCCTGAAATACATGGAATTATTTTTGTCTAACCGTTCCATCTGTTTGGATAATAAGACATAGATAAATAACTCTTCAACTTGTTAGTTAGTTCAGTCCCATTCAGATGGGCATGAAGCACATAATTCATCATGTTTGAGTGGTTCTTCTGAACAAAAGTGGGTTCTTCAGTATCTTGTTGAACTGGAGCAATTTTGACAAAAGAATGTCAGTTGTTGCATGAAGGGGAAAATATAACTGCCCATGACATACACTAATCCTAGGTTTGACAATTTTTGTTAGTCATTCTCCCAATGAGAAAAGTTCCTAAACTGCAAGTATTTCATTAACATGTTTTTTATTTTGTCCTGAACAAGATCGGTAGTTGAGGTTTATACCAATTTGGATTTTATGTCTAGGCTTTTGTTTATTTTTAGGAATATTTTCCTCCCACCTTTATTCTGTCTTCTCTAATATTAGAGAGATTATTTTTAATTGAGAATAGTTTTGACAAGAGAGATTTTGGTTAGCTGATTTACTGCAGATTTATAGTATCAATTTGAGTTGAACTGGACAAATACAGTAGGATCCAGATTTTTTTAGCTGTTCTTTCTTCATGTGAAATGCAATTCTGGCAGTTAGCTAAACAAGAGAACAGCAATTTTCCTGTTCAATGGTAGGTCACAAATAGTGTAGACCTACAGAGAAATGTATTACAGATATTATTTCAATTGCTCCTTATGGTCTTTGTCTAAACATACTGCACTAGTAAGTGAAGACAGATCTATTATGGACTGGGAAGTTACTTTTAATCTCTGATACATGTCCAGGTGTGTCTGTAATGACAGAGGACTAAGCATGGTCTGGAATCAGAAGAATCAGTGATGCAGAGGGGCAGAAAACCAAAAAACATTTTGCAGATCTTTGATTTAGTTGCTAATAATAGTCTCAGTGGGATTCTCAGCCCTTGTTTAAATTTGCAGTTTCTTGTTACAGTTGCTGTCAAAGAACTAATTTCCAAGAAGCTGCATCCTAATTAGGAAGAACAAAGAATTTACCAGATGTGCATATGAAAGAAGGCATCACACAAGGGACTGTTTATATGGACATTTCAAGTCCAATGTGCCCCTCTGTAAATTCAGAACATAAGGTTAAAAAAACCTAGACACTATTAAATCTGAGAAGCTGTTAAATGCCATAGCTAGAAAATAAATTAAGCAGTAGGAGTTGAACAGAAATGTGTTTTCTTGAAAAACATTCAATCTTGATTTGGAGATACTGGGGGACAGGAGAAAAGGAATAGATCTGTAGCTTCACTAGTAGTTCAGATTTATACCTGTTTTCTCATCTGGTTTTGTACGATTTCAACATTCAGATAAATGTGTTCACAATCAGCCCTTTGGCAACTTGTTCACAGTTTGTGGGCCCACATGTGGACTCTGATTAATGGTTTATGAGATGAATGCCCAGCAAAGAGAATACCTGAGCTCCAACACCTCAAATGACCTCTTTTCCTCACTACTCATTTTAGTGAAGGAACAGATTGTACCTCCAGAAAAAAGCCACCCACAACCACTAACATTAAAGTCACATCAAAGTTAAATAAATATTCAGGGTTTTTTTTTTTGACACAAGAAAGCTAAAGCCTATGAAGCCCCCATCTGTGGAGAGTTAAGAGCTTCTCTTCCAAAACATTCCTGCACTTCCAGATTCAATGTGCTCTGGCTTCAGCGGTGGCAGAGCCATCTCTGCACAAACTGGATTGGTTCAGGTCCCCAACCCACTACTGGAAGCCTGTAGCAAATGCTTAGGGAAAGCATAAGAATGAAGACTGCAAGGAGTTTCCTTCTTCCTTTATATACCCAGCTTCTTGACATCAACAATCAGAGGTATTTTTAGCCAAAGCTTCAATGTGAACTATTATATTTAACCATTATCAATGAATCTTCTGTCCATTGTCTAATCTGCCTAATTGCTTTGAAGCCATATGTACATTCAGCTTTTAGTCTCTGGCAATGACTTTCTCAAGTTAGTTGAAAGTTGTATGAAGGAGTGCTATTTATTTTGCCCTTTATTTTGAGCTACCTTGACTAACACTAAGTGCCTTCTGAGTCTAGTACAATGAAAAATTCGCTCATTTATTTCCTCCATCCTTCTCATGATTTCAAAGGACTTATAGCATATCTCACTCTCCTCTCATCTGTCTCTTCTCAGTTTGAACAATCCTATTAAGACTTTCAGAAGCTTTCTATATGGAAGCTATTTGTTGGCTATAATCTTCATTCTGATTGTAACTATCTTCTCCAACTATTTTTAGATTTTACATCATCCTTCTTGATATGAGGTGACCAGTATTTTACTCAGCAGTTAAAATATGGCCATGTTATGGTTTTACAGCGTGGCATGACAAGACCTTCTGTTGTGCTTTCTGTTCCTTCCCAAAATTCTTAGCACCAGATTTATATTTTTGATCTCTTTATGAGGTGCAAAGCTCGACCTCCTGGGCACAGCTGAAGAGCCTTTTTCTGCACCAGTAATATCATATAGCATCATTAACAGAGCTGAGTATAGGTGGGCGCAGGTGTCACCACACTTTCCTAACTGCCTGACATTTCATTGCGAGTGAAGCTGTCTGATAGCTGTTCCCTTTCTCCCTGCATCCTCCATCTTCCATTGCACAGGTGATTTTAGGGGGTCTGCTGGACAAGCACACAGGTTATATTATTGGGGGGAATAATAATTCTCTGCAGAAGTAGGATAGCACACGTCATTATTTGGTTATTACTCTTTCCTCCCAGTCTGACAAGTCTTCATAGCCTCCCAAGAATGACCTGCACTGAGTGACTCACAGCAAGAAAGTAAACAGCCAGCTGGAAAACATTTCTGCAAAAGGCAGTTAGAAGAAGCACAGACATGAAGGTTCACTCCACATTAGAGTCTTGGAGTTACAGCCCAAAATGTAACAATTTCTTAAAAGTCTACCATGTGCTCACAAGAAGAATTAAATATCTCTCTTCACATTGAAGAAAGGCTGACCAGAAACCCTACAGAGGACAATGGCTAAGCATCTGAGGCTCTTCATGCCAAGAGTGGGAACATAAATAGATGACATACCCCAAGGCATGATCTCAATTAAGTCTCCTCTGACTGGAAACATCCCCACAACAGTCATTCCATACACAGGCAGGAACTGGCCTTTCTCAAGCTAACTCTGACCTGACAGATTTCTCCAAGCCACCTTCTTTCTTATGTTCCCTAGGAAGATTCAATCCTTTTGGCTCTAACTCTGCCGAAGAAAAACATGCTTCTGATACTTACCTTCTACCTGATCATTCACCCCTTGCAACTGCTCCTTAATATCTGCCTAGCTAACACCTTTGCTGTGAGAGGCTTGTAAACATCACCAGCCCAAGCAAATACCTATGATAAGAAGGTCAAAGCTGTGGATTTGCTATCCATTGTCCCAGGAATTAAATTGGAGCTGAGGAGAAGTTTGCTGTGTTCCCTGGCCAGAGGAGTCAGTGACCATTCTGGCAGGTTGTGCCTGAAAGATAACCTGATGGCATGAGAACAGCCATAGCACACCTCCTCCATCCTCTTTCATTGACAGAATCTCACCCTAAATAAGCACAAGTGAGCATAGATTAGTTCCAATTAATTCAGAAGTGCAGACAAACAAAAGTAACCGTTGTCCACGGGCAGGAGCTGCCAATCACATCATTAATGAGAAGTCCAGAATCAATAGTCAAGCATCTCCAGGCAGTGAAGTATATTTCTAATGCACATTATAAGACTGTTGACAGAAGTTGTTCCATTTGCCATAAATTATTCAACTTTTAATTGTTTAGGCTTTGGAGTCTGTAAAGATGCTAATTGCCAACTGTAAGATTAAATGGATATTGTCGGCTTTTTATTTTCGTGAAGTTGGACTTAAAATCACAGCGAGAAGAAAGACTTTGATTTTACAGATACCTTGTTAAAAATAAGGAGATCAAAAAGGTGATGAGAGTTCTGCTTTTTTATTCTGGATTGCAGTCATTAAAATGACGTTCTATATTTAGCATGTCTGTGTGAACAAAGTAATAAATATTTCTATCAGCACACATACCTAGATCAACAGTTCACTCCATCTGGGTTATCCCATCCCATATCTTGGTCATGGACAGTGAGTAACCCTAAGATGTGACTATATTTTTGCCTGTCACATCTGAAGTCCTATACTTTTCTTCTAAATAAGAAAGTAAAATGGAGTCAAGTATTTGTCAGTTTTCTGACATTTCTTCCAAGTTTTCATGTATTTGTATCATTCTTTCATTGGCTCTTTTATCTTGCAATATTTGTAAGGGTATTGTCTAGACAGATAGGCAAAGAGAAAGTTTGCTTTTTTGTAGTAATAACTATGGAGAAATTACAATGAGAAGTTTATTCAGAAATATTTTTACTTAGAAAAAAGACTGTGTTTGCTAGAACTATAAATCCATTATCAACTAGAAAGTCAGTCTGGATTTTTCCACTTTAAACTGACTTTGTTTGATTTGAACCTCTGTTTAAACTGTTTGATGAGGAAAGGAATAGCTATTCATGATATCCTCATTCACATTCCACTTCTGAAACATCAGTGCATCCAATCTCAAAAGTAAAAAATAAAAAATAAACTAAAATAAAGAATGTTTTCTTCTGTTAGATGTTGAAAACGCCTTCCTGGGAAGCTGAAACAAGGCCAAAGTATTTTATTCTTTTAGCTCAGAGGTTGACTTTGAAGCAGTATTCACTTACGCAGCTGAAGAGCTTGATCCCAGGAGTGCTATCTGTTGAAGTCAGTGAGAGGTACAGGACACTCAAAATCATGCCCTAATTGCTAACTTGGCTTGAAGGTATGTTCTGTGTTTTACTAAGAAGCCAGTTAACAGCAATCATTCTGTGCTGTAATAAAATCATAGTATAGTGTGGTGGCTGAGACAACCAGTGTATAAATGCAGCATTGAAAAGAGACACTAAATGGTTGTATCATGGCAATGATATTTTGGCAAATGATAATCAAGAGGTGACCAGAGATGTGCAAAAGATGATCTACTTGAGTTAATGCTTCAATAAAGATACTCTGCTTGAGTACCCTTCTGGTTTAAGCCCTTTTGTTCATAGGAAAGTCATTAAGTGACTTTGTTTCTGGAGTATATTTATTACTTTTAAATGCAGTTCAGTCTATTTAGTCTTTCCTGATGCTTCTTTGTGAAACATTAATGAGAAGCTCACGCACACAGTCATAGAATTTGTCTGATTACTCCATTCATATTTAATAAGCTTGCTGCTTACACTTCAGAGTAACAACAGAAATTGGATAATGCAATACTTTAGTCCTGGAGTGCCCCTAAATTTGGCTCTAAATTATTCATTATACTGGCTGAGGGCAAGGGAGCTGTCGTAACCCTAAATTTATTTAAATCCTACATTGTCTAATTTGTGTGTCTTTGTTGTTATTCCCACTTTAAAAAATAACTAATTTTTATTGAAACTGAAAACATCCAGTTTTTATCTGTTGCTGATTTATCATCATTCTCTGCAGAAGTACTGCAGTCAGCTAAAAACAAAGATAATTTAGTTTGACTTCAGCTGTATGTACAAAATGTGAGCCCTGCAATCAAGTTAGACTGGAAAGATCTGTTTTGTTAAAGTAGCGATTGTATTTTCTAGCTAAGACAGTATTTTTAAAAAACGTTCAATTAGACAAGACCACAAATATTAACCAGCTGCATTAGATTTTTATGGCTTCATTCTATAAACTAAACGTCACTTTTGTATGGGTTATATCCAGAAACACACTATCAATGTAATATTTTGAGGGTCTTTGAAGCAAATAAGCCTTGTAAGGTAAAACGTCTAATTTAAGGCTAGGTGGCACCTCAAGCAGAGTATAAAATCATGTCTTAAATGTTGGTGGGCTCATAATCTATTTACCAAAACGGACAGAATCTGCCACACCTTCAGATTCAAGGAATGTCCCATTCTTACAAGTCATATCTGGAAACAGGACCACAAAATATAGCTCAGTTCAGCCGTTTCCCAAGTGTCACAAAAGCAGAAATTCCTTAAGAACAGCTCCTTTAAGGAGGTTTTCACCCTCTAATCCGATCTTCTAGTAGAGATTTCCTGTTCTCACAGGAATGGTTCATAAAACACTTCTGAGTTTAAACCTTTAATGTAGTATGTGCATACGCCCAACATCAACATGGATCAGGTACCTACGGCACTGGCTCTGCCGTCCATCTCTAAGTGTTATTCTAGACTAGCTGGCTGGCTAACAACCTGGGGCAAAGCCAGGCTCATGGGGAGGCGTACTGGAGTGTCAGTGAAATACCACCTCCTTCCAAAACATTGCAGGGAAAAGTAAGTATGAAAAGTAAAGTGGAGTGTGACTATGTTATACGCAAGCAAGAGGAACCCAGAAGCAGTGCAGCTACCCCCATTTTTCCCACATCACCCACACTGCTGAGTGAAATGGCCCCACTGTGGAAAGCCCCAGTCTAGATGAGTGGCAGCACAAAAGCTTGTCACTCTTTCCCACACCTCAGCTTGACCAAGCAACCTGGTCTAAAAAGGCCAAAATGAGGAAATTGCATAGAAAATATTGTTACACTGTTCCTAAAATACAGTAAGTCCCCATTAAAAATTTGGAACCTCTTTGTACTCATTTCTTTTCAGGTGTTGTGTGTGGTAATGCATCATTATCATCACCTGTTATTAAGAAATAAAGTAAACATGTAAGACTAGGAGGAATTTTATCACATCTCCAGTGCTGTCTCACTGGAACACTCACAGAGACAGATTGCATATCCTGACAGCAGTCCAAGGGGGGAAAAAAACAACTTTGGGAATACAACACAATCTAAATTTCTTAGAGTTGAGCCAACAGACAGATGGCAGGAACTAAACATCCTTAAAAAAATCCCATGGCCGTGGCTGTCCTGGCATCAGTCTGATCCTCTGCCAAACTGAGAGCCCCAGTGAATGAACTGCAAGGAGCTTATGGTTGTTTCAGTCCAAAAGAGCTTAAGGGGGAAAGAGCTGGAATAGATGAACTGCTGCAAATGGCGGCAACTCAGAAAGTTAATATGGGAACCTGCCTATTCAATACTGGCAATGGGAGAGAGGGACTCTATAAGAGATCTGTGATTTAATAGTCAATAAGTTATTTTCCAGCAATAGTGGAACAGTTATTTCAACTGCTCCATGGCTGGCAGATCCAGCTGCTGGAGACACCTCTTGTGCAGAAAACAGGCTTTTCCTCACTTAATAAAATAAAGCTCCTCAAAAATAAAGCTTAAAATAAATTTGTCTTGGACATGACAGAGGCAGATCTATGGAATAGCAGCCTCTCTGCTCTTCCCTCACACACACAGCACGCACTCCTGGGCAGGTACAAGCCCTGCAGCTCCCCCAGCCACCCACACTCCTCATGCCATAAGAGAGTTTAAGGATTCCTCTTTCAGATAAATCCCGTTAAATAATGCCTTAGCTTTCCCCTGTGTTTTGGAGAGCAGGAAATACCAGCTGGGGGAGGAATGAAACCTGGAATAGCAGCTTGTATTAAACAAGACTTGTGAGACTTTTCCCTCATTCTTTTAAGAACATCCTAATGGTTCAGACAACTAAAAGAGGATCTGCTTTCCTCTTTAGAAGCATTCATCCAGATTTAGCTTCAAAGTCCAACTGTTTTAACACTGGAAACTGTGTGTTTTGTGAGATTCAGCAACACAGTAGACTTGCTTTTCCCCATAAATCTTTGTGCTGTCTGACCAGCATAAAATGATAGTGGAGCCAGACCAGATGCTCACAGGAGGATGCTTGTGTGTCAGAGAATCACCGTCATGTCTCCAAAATCAGCTGTGCTTTGTGCCTGGGGTAGGCAGCCAAAGCAACAGCCTTGTATGATGCTGGTAGGCCGAGCTTCAGTTCATAAGGGCATGCTCCTAAATGTTTCTGAAAATCTTCTGAGCTTGTTTCAGAGGTTTCATGGGGCAGGGAACAGATAGAAAGGATGACCTTCCATCAAAAGCCTTTCCCTCATGGATAGAGTTGGCAAAGTCTCCCACTCCTTATTTCCATCTGTCCTCCCATTGAAGGATGAGGGTGAAAACATGCCTGGGGGAAGGCTAGTCACAGAGCTATTACTGGTTTTCCCTGCATCATTTCTGTCCAGAGTGAGGGAGACATCCTGGCCGGTTACAAGCAGGCAGAAGGGGCTGCAAACACTTACAAACCACCGAGCTGAATAAACTTGCTTTGATCATCACAGTAATTCTGCATCAAAGATGCTGTGTGGCAAATCACTGCATCGCACAAATCACTGCGCTGGAGCCATTCCTGGGTGAATGTGCTTCTCTTCAAACCCTGCAAAAGGATTCTTTATTTCACAATAAAAGGTGAGAGATTGAAGCAAAGTGTTGGAGGAATGAGCAAGCTGCAGGGTCTTCTCATTTCCACTGGGACCAGCCTCATACAGCCAGTCCAGGCTCAGGGACCAAAGAGGATACTTAAAGCCACTTTTCTACTTTCTGGTTTTGATTGCTGTGTGCTTCTTGCCCGCAGATCCAGGCCTTTGCTGTTCTGTTTACCCTTCCCAGAAGTGCACTTAGCGATAAATGGAAGATTCAAATTCAGGCATTCACTCTGGAGAAAAAGTAGGTTACAATAAATAATGGTCACAGGTTAAGTCATCCAGGTATTGTGTGTGCTCTTAATGGATATCAGAGGAAAAATATGCCATAATGCTTGCAAATAACATTTTTTTCCCCCCCATCAACGTCCATTTTAAATTATATCTCACAAGAGATTTCAGCTACTTTCTTTGCTTTCAAACGCAGCTTCCCTCTGAGTCTCTGACTGAAGTAGAGAGCTGAATGCAAACTGCAGAGAAATCTGTTAGAAGATGCCTGAAGGTATACGTGGCACAAAGACACAGGAACTTTATCTTCTTTTCTGGATGCTCTGAACTGATTGTGGGGATTAATGATTTATCTTTCTTTAAAGAACTCCTTGGAGCTACATAGTCTCAAATCAGATAAATTATATACCATTCTCTGACCAGGCACCTGCCAATTTAGGTTTAGCCTTTAATCTGGGCACCTCTTGTTTTACAAAGATTAGACTTAAAGAAAAGTTTCTTGAGAGGTATCATCAGTGTTCATCAGTCTTCCAAAACCTGTATGATATTTCTTCTGAGAACCCTGACAGCCTGGTTTTTCTTCTGAGAAGAAAGGAGAAATAGCAGAAATTTACCTTTCTGCTGAGAACAATCCAAATGCCACACCTCTGTCCTGGGTAAATCCTTTGAACAGTGTGTAGGGCTTGAGCTAGCTTCTGGCACAAGGACAAAGGTTGTCTTGGAGAGGATTGCAGGCATATTTCATCTTGCCCTCAGAACAAGTGTAGGTTACCAGCAGGCACGGAGAAAGCAAGCAGCTCCCTCATTGAACTAACATCTGTTCAAGTTTGCTGCAAACTCACATATCTGCAAAAAGGGCATAAGGGATTGCTCAGAAGAAGAAATACAAAACATTGGTCCATAGACAAGTCTTTGAGAGGTCAATATGGATGTTTCTGGAAATGCACCAGAGACGATGTCGTTCAGTGACATTAAATCTGATTATTGACTCGTAACAAAGTCAGTGGGAGTCATCTTGTTGAAAGCATGTTTGGACTGGATACTTGTCTGATTCATGTCCTTATTTATACAAATCCAAACTGGGATTTGTTATTTGGGGTAAAAAGAAATGAAACAATTCATTCACATATACAACAAAAAGGAATTCACACGCAGTCAGAAGTCTGCCAAATGCAAGGCAGCTCCAGAGAAAAATGGCATTGTAAACCACTTCATAGCTTAAAAGAAAATAAGCTAGGCATGCAACAAGGTAGGAACCATCTGCTTGGCTTCAGTGGGAATTTCCCCAGAGTAATCATTGCAGGGGTGGATAGATCATGAAACAGAGGATTTTTTTTCCTCCTCTTGTAATTAAATTTACTGGGTTTCTGCAGAACAGTTCCTGGCACAAAGTAAGACATGTATGTGAAATACCTTGTCATTGTAAGGCTACATAATTATTGTGATAAACAAGCCTATTCAGTTTAGTAGAGTCTGACAGTTTATGTGATTGACAGACCTTCATTTGATACAGATCATAAGTCCATTTTTCGTAGTCATGTCAAATTTCCCATTCAGATACTGCTCCATGCACCAAAATGCCTTGCCCTTCCCGCAGCATCCAAGATAAATATCTGTTTGATGTAGTACCAGATTTCTCTAGGAATCTAAAATTTGAAGGGGTTACCATATTTGCTTCATTCTTCTTCATGACATTCAGACTGAGCAAGTGGCCTTTTCACAGGTCTTCTGTAAAGCTGGGAGCAGAGAACATGAATCAAGAAGGCAGAGGTCTGTATGACCTTGTAATAAATTACTATTGTCCTTTGACTCAATGCGTTTGGACCTGCACCATAAATTCTTGATCAGGATGTAAATTCAGACCTATTCCTAGTCTGCTTCTGCTGTGGTATCTGGAATTAATATTGCAGGTAATGATTCAGTTCTAATGCAATTGGAGTTAAATATTGCTGTCAATCTAAGTACATTTAATTAAGCAGTATTTACAGAGCAATTAGATGTTCTGAGAACTACAATATAGGGACCTGGAATTATTCAAGTCTTCTTTTTCTTTCTTATTTCAACACTTTCTTTTTCATTTCAGCTTCTTTTGCAGTGGTAATTTAACACTGTGTCACATCCTCACAGATGACCTTTAGAGGACATGAGGCTGAGACCACTGTGTTGGTTCTGTGCTTTTTCCCTTACAGTTTCAAATAATACCTATTAGATTTATTTTCTATGTGAAATGAAACCAACCTTGAGAGTTACACAGTGTCAGAAGGAACATTTTGTTGCAACTTTTTGAATATGAGAAGCTTTATATTTCCAGTTCCCATGCTAAGTGGAAAAGGTCAAAAGAAGAAACAATTGCCCAGTATTGTTTGTACTATTAATTAAAAATTAATAAATCCCATGTAAAAACAGAGATTAATAACTTATCTCCAAGCAGTGGACCTGACAAGGAAAATCCATATTCTGGCTATATTTTCTCAAGATACATCAAGAAACTTAACTTTTTCTCAAGATACATAAAGAAACTTAACTAACTCCCACAAAGGATTTTAAAATTGTGTTGATTATGTATCTTGAATGTAAATATAGTCAGGTGAGTTTACACAGACAGACAGACAGAGGAAAAAAAATAGGAATAACAGAAGAAAGATTTTTAGAATAGGCTTTTATCGTATATTTTGCAATGTTTGACTTTCTAATGTCCTCTTTAGCAGTATCATTCTGCATAATCAGGACCAGAAGGAAAAATTATCAGTGAGCAAGGCAATGTAATCAGCAGTTTCCTCCACACAGTGGTTAAAGAAACCGTATAACCCGAGACAGGGTTTAGTAGTGTTCAATATCAGACCCAGTTTGGAGACACTGGTCAATCAATGAAACCAAGCTCTTTAAGGGAAGGGCAATAGCTTATTTAATTGATTGTGTATAGACTCAAATTTTCATCATACCTTCTGCTGGACAGCTGGATGTTTCCTGATCTCTAAAGTCTTACACTAAATATTCTGCTAAGTGTTTCTAAAATGCCCCACGCTCCACCAGCAAAGTCTCTGAACCTCGAGACTCTGACAGCATGTTTCCTTCCAGGAACACAGTGAGGATTTTTTCCCCTGTGGCTGCAGAGCTGTGATGCACCAAGGCTGGCTGAGTTCTCTAGGGCACAGGAGGAGCCCATGAATCCTCAGACAGACCCAGATCTTGAGATTTTTCTCCATTTCCTTTTCTCCAGGCAACCTGATTGTTGCACATTTAGAAAACATAAATGTTAGATGAATTTGAATTGCGAACAACCTTCTTATTTGCAGGGCAGTTCCACTGCTTGAATCCCTCTGTAGAAAGAGTTCCCAAGCTGGCACGTACCCTAACTCACACTGCCTGAGTGGTTTAAAGATACTTCTGTGTACATAATTTCTGGACCCAGTGTGACTTTCAGGGAGTGCACAGCTACATAGTACAGCCCACAGTCTACAGTAATTTCACAAGTTCTTTATCAGTCTTTACAAACGTGATATTTTGCACTAACAGGCTGCTTAGGAGGACTCAAATGCCAGCTCCCATTAAAATTAAGCACAGCAAAGATGTTCCCATCTTCTCAGCAAAGCTGAAAGCTCAGGCTGTTGCAGTCTATGCCAGATGTATTTAGGACAGTAGCTGGCCTGGGAACTGGGGTAAGTGAGGAGCAGATGCATCATCCCCTTCTGCTGCCTCTGCTCTGGGGACAGATAAGCTGGGGCCCTGTGGGGAGAGCAACCTCTTGATCCAGTGCAGCAGAAATCCACAGGGTACACTGAATCTGTGTTTTGGATCATTAGGTGAGAGTGTTACAGATTTTTTTTCTATAATGCGCATTTTGAGATAAATGCCAGTTGCAGTGAAGCGTCTTCTATGAAATAGTTGGTTAGAAAAGGGTCAAACTGCTGATGTGCCAATTACCATTATAAACCACCGCTGGTGAGTATCCACGCAGCCATGTGGAACGTGGCTCACACAAACCAGTTCAATTACGATAAAACAGTCAGATACCCATCGGGCTGGATTTAATGGCTGCAAAACTGCCTGGCAATGAACAGGGTTTGTAGCCTTTGACTGATGAAGGACTGGCTAGGTAAGCTTTAATTAGCCAGCGACAAGGCAGAATTATAAGAACTGTTTTACTGGTGCAAAATAAATACTTGCTCTCCTGCTTCCCTCGTCCCTGGAATTTATTACGCACTTGGATGTGTCCATGCCTGAGAGCCAGGGAAGCAGACGCTGGGGGAGTGAGGAAGAGGCTTTTGCAACCTGACCCCTCAGGAGCAATAGCTGCAGCTAAGCCTTTTATGCTGACACATTTTTCTGAAATATTTATGCCTGATCATCAGTTGTTGTTTACCTCATGGTCTCCTCTCCTTGCTCACCCTGAGCTGCCTTATCAGATAGCCTCCACTATTTAGGAAGCATAGAAAAAAATTTAGGAGTCTGAAATGAGAGAAAAACCTTTTTGGCATGCTTTGAAGCTTCCACTAAGAGAACTGTGGAGAATTAATTGGGCGGGCAGAAAGGGCTGGGACTGGAGACTGGCAGGTGCCCTAGCAATGTCATGCAAACGTGTGAAAGACAGAGTTCCCCTTGCCTCGGCAGGCCTGACCGCTGTTGATTTTAGGTGGGAACTGCTTTTCAGGACCAGCTATTAATCGCCGAGTGGTCAGGTCGGTTGTTTCACACAATCCATGCTGGATGCTTTTCCCTTGCCTGCTTGCAGAAAGGGCAGCCGTAGCCTCAGTAGCAGCTACAGCAGCCGCCCGCAGCGGGGACAAAGGGAAAAGCCTCAGAGCAGGCAACAGAAAGTAGGTTAGCCTGAAAGATGTGAGTGGAAACAGTGCTCTTACAGACATCTTTCTTACAGACCTGTGTATATTCACTTTTTAGTGGCTCCGAAGCAGATGACATTCCTTTGCATCATTTTCACTGAGGAGGGAGCTGAACTCCCTCCCTTCATGGTCTCCCCTCTGACCTGTCTAATTACTGTAGGAGAAGGGGAGCCCAAAGAAAGTCAATATGGAGAAAAACCCTGTTGGAACCTGATATTGGTCAAGCTGCTAGTGGAAAGGTTCAGCTTCCCCGAGGTCATAGATTTAGCTGAGAACAGCAAATTTGCCCTTTTTAACAATTTTGCAAGACAAGGTGCTTTTGCTGTGGGATTTTTGGTTTGCTTTGGTCAGCTGTGTTTTTTTTACTATGTCTAGATCCAGGCTTCCTGAAGATAACCATGGTTTTGCCGGTGATTTTAGTGTATTAGGAATTCGGTCTTGAAATATCCTGAGTTCACAGGCCATTTAAACTATAGTACATCTGCTCTAAACCCAGATAGCCAGGGGGCTGAAGGTGCATTTCCCTACTGCAAAAAGATCTGCTGAAAAGCATGAAATAGATCTTGATTTAAGGGAGAGCTATCATAGCTGATTGTGTGTCATACCTTAGATGGGGAATGGAAGGAGAAGAGTGATTAAGCATAGTTTATTGACTTTATTCCCTCCTTAACTAACAGAAAAACTTCTGAAAATGTGCACAGTAGCCATTTTATGAAATATGAAAGCAAGCACTAAATTACAATCCTCAAATCACCAATTCAGAGTCCTCAGAATTTTTTTTTTTTTTTTTCCAATTTCTTCCACTATAATTTCTGGACTGGAGCTATAGCCATTAATAGCAGCTACATCATTACACTGCCGTGACACTACAGCAGCACCCTCATCCATTTCAGTCATTGATCCACTAATGTGCACTGGATGAAAAAAGAAAAGGTCCAGCTCATTCATCCCCCACCTCCTTTCTCCTCCTCTTACCAGGTGGCAACCACTCATCCTTTGCTTTAAATCCTTATCAGATTTCAGATGCTCAGTCTAATTGTCACAGTACAAGGACTGACCCCAGACTGAAAAACTAAAATTAAAGTAACAGGGCCATAGAAGTGGGTGAAGTGCTACAGAAGTGAATGGATCTGCAGCTGCTTGCCTGGGCCCACAGTCTGCTAACAGCACTGGAAACAACAAATTGGAGCTGGAGCCATAAAGCGTGCTTGTCAGTATTGGATTCTTCCTGGAATATGAAGCCAAACCAAGAGAAGAGTGGGAGAAAGGCTAAAGAAATTAGGCAATAAGATCAAAGGTATAGCAACTACTGCTGGAGAAATGGTACCTTAAGCAGCATCAACTGCACAAGTAATGCTGTAATTCCGGCTGCATATGGAACGAAGAAGCATGCTTCCTATGGACATCATGGGTAATCCATATTGCAACTCTGTGTTTAGGTGATTTTCTGAGTTACAGAGATACTGAGCTGAGAGATACATTGCTTAGTCTTGTAGTTTGTTGGGGTTTTCTCATCCAGCAGCACGGTTATTATTTTTTTAAATCTATCCAACTAACCTATAGGCACATTCTTGCTTTCCCTTTTCACTTTTTGCTTGGTACATCTGGTTTTTTGCTCTGCCTTTTCTTATCTTTATATTGCTCATTTTGGGGATCAAAGGATAAAGGAAATAAAAACCCTGTTAGTTTTCAAAGGTCCACACAGCAGTAGATAATTGGTTTCCAATCAAGCCCAGACTGTCTTTGATCTCCAAAGCCCTTGCAAAGAACATTTTGCTAAGACAGAAGCATATATGTTCAGTAGCACTATCAGGAGATCTGATTTTGAAAGTCTGCAATTACCTGTGCAGTGGCACTTATAAAGATCAGAGGGACTAGTAACAATGCTGTGTTTTTATGCCATCTTCCATTAAACTTGCATTAATAAGATGAAACTACACCCTTCTGAAGAAATACATTTAGTAATATTTCTCTTATGCTACAGTAACAGAGGTGATGGGTTGTGCAACAGGGTCAGGGACAGAAACCAGCTTCTTCCAGCTCCCCAAACCACAGTTCAGCCACAGGAACATCTTTCCTGGCCAGAGATTGCTGCCTTTTCCCATTCTTCTTCACAAAGCCAAATAGAAATTTTCAGCCTATTCCCACCCTGGTTCATTTTTCCACCGCTATGCATCAGTTTATAAACCTTGGCTGTGCTAGCTGAACTTTTTGGGCTGTGTTGCAATGATCAGTTCTTGTTTATCTTGTCTTTCAACAAGAACAAAACATGATGCCCAGCAGCTAAGGATACAAACTTTTTTAAACCAGCTTTGACATAATGTGAAACTATACCCTTGTTCATCTTTGCAAGCAGTTAATCTATTCTGTCACTTTGAACCTTAATGCCCTTCACTTTACCTTCCCTTACTCACTAAATGTCCTTCTCTTGTCTCTCCACCCACACTTAAACTCATGGAAACATATGGGTGGGTGTCAGTCTCTTGTCCCAAGTAGCAATCGACAGGATGAGAGGAAAGGGACACAAATTGCTCCAGGGGCAGTATAGATTGGACACTAGGGAAAATTTCTTCACTGAAAGGGTTGTCAGGCACTGGAACAGGCTGCCCAGGGGAGTGGCTGAGTCACTATCCCTGGAGGTATTTGAAAGATGTGGCACTTAAGGACAGGTTTAGTGGTGGTCTTGGCAATGTTAGGTTAACAGTTGGACTCAATGATCTTAAAGGTGTTCTCCAACCTGAATGGTTCAATGATTCTGTATGAAAAAGCAAAGTGTTTTCATGCAAGAATAACATGAGATATTCAAGGTGAAATGACTAATCTTGGGTTTGTACAAATCTTTCTCTCCCTTTTCTTTCTTTCTCTTTTTATTTTTCTTTTCCTTTTCTTTTTCCGTTCGTATTCTTCATTCCAGGGCTGGTCAGAAACAACAGTTTGTGGGGGTTTTTTAATGTATCGTGGCAGAATTATTTTGTGCAATCTGGAGAGTCAGAGCGTATGAGACACATAGGTATACCAAAATCTGTAACCGACTCTGCTTCTTTAAATAAACAGTAAACATTCATTTAGCTTAAAATAGGGCTCCTGTCAAGCTCCTACCCTAAAGCAACTACCAATTGCACTGTCAAAATCACTCTCTGTGGTTCTGAATAGGTTTCTTAATGAAAGAGCAACATTAGCTCTTTAGAACATTTTGTCCCTGAAGGATGCAGCAGCAACAGCCACTGAATGATTTCTGGCTCAGACATGCTTATAAATGGTAGGAAACATAATGGTTTAAAACATGAGAATCAGCTCCCTGGAAATGCTTCGTAACAGTGGCTCAGGGAACCAAGAGACAAATGGATACTAAGAATGGTACACACTGATGAGCTCTTTGTTTCCCACATGCATACTGATCCCCTGAAGAACAATTACAGTGTGGGTATGCTGTCACTGAAACAATGCAATAACCAGGGAATTAAATTATTTGGGACCCAATCCAGAGAAAAATATGTTCTGGTAAAATGAAATTTTAATGTCTGCTGGTTGCTGGATTAAATAATGATAAGGATCCAAATGAAATTCTGTGTTTCTATTTTTGCAGTCTGGTCGTACCGACTGTCATAGTAGTAATTTTTTATTCTGGTTAAACCTGGAGGCAGTAGCAGAGTAGAGCTGGACTTGAGTAGAGATGTCTAGATTCAAACCAAAGAAAAAGAGCTTTTGTTATACAATTCTTGGTTGGAGGCAGGACTCAGGTGTTGTTTCTTTAATGGGGACGATGTGGCTGTACTCTGCTGAGGTCCCCAAATTGGGGCTTCACCACCATTTAAATGTTGAAGAATGATATTAACCAACAGCTTCATGCATATCCCCAGTCTCGGTTCCAGACAGGTTTCAGATCAAGTGTCACTGTTCTTATGCAGGAAAAACCTGCAAGCAGCTTTTCCACAGCATGGAAGGTATCAGGATCAAAACCAACAATAAAATAGATGACATTTTTCATCAGAAGACAGAAGCCTCTGTCCCTGCTTTGTCAGAATCTTCTGACAGCAGGAGAGTGAATTTGTGAAGATGTATTTGTTACTGTTATGCCCCAAAATTTGTTTATAGGCAATGAAGAAGCACACCTTATATATGAAGCCAAGAATCTATTATAAGTATAGTTGAAATCCTTGTGGTCTGTTCCAAGAGCTACTATTAGCCCAGATGTAATTATTACAGAAAGAAGCAGCTTTGTCTAGGCACAAAAAATTTCAATGCTATTAATAAACCGGTTAAAATTGCTCTTGCTATGATCTGCCCCATTTCCTGATGTTCTGGCCCCCTTCCCGTGCTCTGCGGGGTGCCGTGGTCGGTGCTGTCATTCTGGTGGTGACGGGGGGGCTGCTGCAGCAGGTCATCACCATCCAGAGTCCTTTGCCAGGGCTGTGATGTTCACGTTCATGTCAGTAGTTTTGTCTTCCTTACTCCAAGATCCACTTGGGTTCATTGTAACGTTTGCTAACCTGTTTTACACATTTCCTCTTTCTTCACTGTTCTGCAGCTCTGCATCACATCTGAATTTGCTGTGTACAGCAGTTTTTAAATATGCTAAATACTATTTCTTTGTTGTCTTTGTTATTCCTAAACCCAGTTCTGTCCCGCTCCAGGTCTGTGGTTCTTTAACTGACTGTGGGTGAGTTCATTGCTGTGCGATCTCCAGTGTGAAGCCTGTGCCCCATCTCTTCTCGCCCCATGCCAATATTCCTCTGCTCTAATTCTCTCAAGGCCTCAGCCATCGTACCAGCCCCATATTTCTCTATACTGCATTATGTCATTAGAGTGTGGAACTACAACAGTACCATTGCAATGATGAGCAAAAGTAAAGAATTTAGCCGTAGCCACCTGGTCAGAAGAAAAAATATTGTTACAGGTAAATCAAAATAAAAAAAAAAGCATCAGACAGGTCAATAAAAGTTCAGAGAAAGCAAGCCTGATGCACCTCAGCCCTGAGGCCTTGGAAGCTCAGCACAAATCCCGTTGCCTGTTACCAGCAATGGCAATACCCTACAACAGGGTTACACAGCTGCATTATTATGCTATTCTTATGGTTCTCATTTGCTTCCCATTCAAATCAGACACCGCTAATACCCAGCTTCATTGCCCAAGGTAGGGAGCTGCAGGCACAGGGATCAGCCAAACATCAGGAGTCCACTGTTCACCTGCCTTAATGAAAACCAACTCATTAAATACTGCATGCAGGATTGGTACCTCCTTGGCTGTGTTTATAACATTTCATGGAGCCTCTAGAATAAATGGTACTGAATTAATATAAAACTATAAATAGGGTAATCAGGTGGAATCTTCAGCTGCTAAAATAGTTGAGTTATATAATTATACTGACCTTGGCTCGTGCTGGTGCAAGTTTTCTTTATCAAATTTCAGTTTCAACCTGGAAAAGATCTTTACCTGGCATCTGGATCAAGTTGCTCTTCAAGTCCATGCTTTTCCACTGAAGCAACAAACAGTGGGGCCAGTGTCAGAGCAATTTCTTAGAGGCTTCTGATAATTGTTCATATAGCTTCCGAGCATAAAATGTTTCTGTAGAAAACTGAGTCAAGACTAAGAAGTCAAGCCCCTTCCACCGAACAGCATGAAGAGCTGAAAAGATGAATTGCACCTATATAGCTTGTACTTTAAAAAGTTAAATGAAGTCTATATATGTAATTCCTCTGTGACAGCTTCCTCTGTTAATAGACTGTCATCCAGCTGTTGCATGGAGAAAAAAATGTATTTGTCACTCAAAACCACAAACACAACAAAATCGCTCAGATTACTCAGCATCACCTCAGTGTGTGGATAGTAAGCAAACTGATTAAGAATAACTAAACAATTAGCAGAACAAGACACAGTGATCAGGAGTAAAAAGTAATATGGTCCTTGCAATGGCACCAACTGCTGCATATGCTGGCTGAAATTGTTAGCATCACAGTGTTTACAGTTCCCACACCTTTGCTTCTTTCTGAAGGAGAATGAAATAAATCATGATTTACAGAATAAGTATATATACCATAATCCCAAACTAACCATCATAATATACTTCCACTTTCTACCCCAGAATTAAAGGGTAGAAACTTTTCCTGTTGCAGCTTTTCCCTCTTAGACAAAACCAGACAGAACATTCCTTGTCAGCATCTCACCTGAGAGACATGAACTGGAGAGAGCAGATTTGAAGCTGTGACACTGTCCCACTGGTTGAACAGATCACATTTAATCATATTAAGGCATTTATTTTTTCATTACTCTGTTTGGTTGATATTTAGAAACAAAAAGGCAACCCTATTTTAGAAATTTGGCAATTATAATCATATTAGTAGATCAAACTGACATTTGGAATTAATTAGAAAAGGGGAAGAAAAGGGTTTGTGCTCACTCTTATATCTTTTAGAACATAAAAATAAGATTTGATAAATCTAGTTTCCTGTATATTTGCCATCTTGGAAACATCAAGGTTTATTGTGATTTGTTGGTTGATATTAAACCAACTCCTTATTTAATGATCCAAACTGACATCATGGCTCCAGAAAAGCAGACATTTAATATCCATAGCATGAAACTGCTCACACAATTTTGATGCATGATTTACCCAGTATTACTATTACTTTTCCTAAATTTCAGCAAAACCCAGCAGAATTCTAAGCTGTCAATGTAAGGTCTTATTTAACAACAGCAAAGTTGTCCTCCGGTGTATGGTTATGAGAGGGTAATATTTCAGTTATCACTGGCTTAAATGTGCATTTTACATGACCCTGACAAGTTTCTGCCCATGTAAGCAAAGCCAAGAGATGAGGGTGACTGAATTTTGAGCCCAAATTCTTCAGGCTTCAGTTCCTCAGGAATCTGTGTTGGATTATTTGAACAAAGATGCACCATCTAATTTATATCTAACCACAATATATTTTTGAGCGATCAGATATATGAAATACATGAAGTATATGTTTCAAATATATAGGAAAAATGATTCTCCTGTCCTTGGCTTATGCTTTACTTCTGTGGTAACACTGCAAGGTCCCCTCTGAGACCTGCAGCTATTGCACTTCCCTTGGTCCAAGGCACCAGTTGTCCCACACCCGCCCGGGCAGACTTGGGCCCTCTGTCCCCGTGCTGAGCTGGTACCAAATACGGCTGTTGGCGAGCTCAGAAATGTGGCCAGGTCACTACTTGTGCAGTGATGTTCTTTAAATCAATAGGTGTCTCCTTAAATGTCTGTATTTTAAACACAACCAAGCTATGCGGTTTTCTTCAGGCGTCATAGGAAACTCGTGAACCCAATTATTTCTTCTCTGATAATTTTAATTCCTGTTTTCCTTCTGACAAAGTTAAAACATTATCAGAAATGCCAAAATGAGTTCGCAAAGCAAGGAGTGAAGACTTTGCATAATTTCTACTGGCGGCAAAATTCCCACTGATTTCAATGTCTTCGGGGTTTCCTTCTTGATCCCCCTGGCCACGTTTGCTATGTAGATGGGATTTCCCTTGCAGATCCTGCAGCTGGATCTGGATGGACAGAAGCAGCTCGGCTTTTGTCTGTGTTGTCCTTAACACTCCCTGCCCGCTGAGCTGCACAAACTGCTGACTGCAGAACCCCCAAGGTGAAGGACAAGACGAAAAACATTTTCAGGGATTTGAAAGGATGGAATTAACAAGGCAGGAGAACATGAGTCCCCAAAGGCAAGATAAACAATACAAAGATTTGTTCCCTTTACAGGAAGCTGAGAGGAGAATAGTCTGGAAATGCACACAGTGTTGCTGGAGACCTGCTAACAGTAAAAATAAGTCTCTGAAAACCTTAGAAAGTAAAAATTCATGACCCAAATTAAGAAATACGAACTTGACAGGTGCTTCCTGTGGATGCAGAGATGAGGGAAGAAGTGGGTTTCTCAAGTAAAGGATAATGATGATTCAGAGAACAGGTAATTTGTTTCTCTCCAAGGCAGCTCAGCACGGGGGGGATCCTGGCCCCGCTAATCAAGCTGTACCACCCGCTGTGTGTAATGGGTGCCCCTTCTGCAAAGAGGTTATTATGTAAGCGAGTTGCATTTTGGAAGGCTGAAAATTGCTTTTCTCAGATTGCAGCAACTTCCCTCATTGGCGGGAGGTGCTCAGGTGGATCAGTCCATCTCACTGCTTTCTAGCAGAGCAAATACAAGTTATTCAGGAACCGTTAATTAGTTGGGAGTTTGAGGATGTAAATGCATATTTACCTCATCTCCTCACCAACACGGGCTGGTTTCCTCCTGAAGCATTCGATGTTTCGATACTCTGGTCTGGCTTGAGAAGTGTGAAGTTACAGGCTCCTTCCACTTCTGGTCTAGCAGCATTTCTGCTTGGGAAGTTTTCATTGACAATGAATATCAGTTTTCCTCAATGACATTACTTCATTCTTAATTGCGTTCTGATAAATTAGGCTCCATAATTCCTTCAGCCTTGGTGCTTAATGCTTTAAAATCTTTTTATTGGGAAGTAATGTTCCTCTAACCCTAAGCCATAATTTAACTTATGCTAAACTTAGCTACCTCTGTTGTCCTCCTCTCTTAAATCAGTTTTATATCTTTTGCTGTTTTCTGCAGAACTTCCTGTAGTCTTTTTATGTATGTTATTTTGCAGCACAATGACTTACATTTTCGGCTGCTTCATCTCTCCAAATTGGAAACGGGGTATTATACACCTTGGAACATGTAATACAAATGTCTCATTTCTGCTGTCCGCAGTGCAAATTTCTAAAGCAGGTTTATACTTACCACCCAGGGCTCACTGTGGAGGATACCCTCCCTCTTTTCAACAGTTGCTATTTCAGAGAACTGTTCATTTTAGAACATAATGAGGTTCACCTTTTTTTGAAAATTAAGGTGATTAAGAATACACTTTTCTTCATGTACCTGCAGCCTAGCACTATAATGGAGTCCTTGCTTCCATGTGTTTCCTTATTTTTCAGTACATGAAATATTTCACTAGAAGAAGGGGACACCACACACACCCCTACGGAATGATGATGCTGTAGAGCAAGAAAAGCAAAGCCACAAGATATATCTACTTCATCAAAGTTACAAGACAGTGACCAAGCTGTCAGTTCCACAGCACTATTCTAGCAGATTTTATACTACTAGCAGCATCATTGTAATAATCAGCAGGAATTTAAGGAAACATAGTTCAGTATATACCATCCTAGCAAGGGCAATTTAAATAGCCTGGTGAGATACTGCATTCCCAGATGCATCATTTTTTCCGCACAGATCTGACTCCAAAGGCAATGCCAGCAACCAGTCCAAACTTGTGAAATTTAACTTTTCACACTTCTCTTTTGGCATTCCCAAGAAGCTTATGACACCTGAAAACTTTAATCCACCATATGCTTCATTTGATTCCTAAATTGCTCTTCAGTTTTCTTTCTCATCCTTCAAAGGGAACCTCAGCTGATGAGAATGTGCCAGGAACATATGGATTTAGGCCGAAAGGGCTCATACAAGTTGTGACAGATTCACTTCTCTGAGCATTAATCCACTTTAATCCAATTGGATCATGTACCAAACTAGCAAAGTCCTTGAGGCTTTGACAGCACCAGTTCCGTTAATATTTAAAGGTTAACAAATTCAGTAGATCCTGTGCTACTTGTATCTACATTGAGAACTTTGACTGAGAATCGGTAAAATGAGCTAATGAATATGAAGTAGAGGCCACACACTGATAATACTCTTTTCCAATAGGATGTACAACCCCCAAGTCTTGCATCAGAATGCAAGTGCTATGAGATTATCATGCTTCAATAATCCAGTCATTTCAAAGATATCAGAGTAAGAGAAAAATACAAGGATATAAAATGTGCAATTTTGATACGACTTCCTCACTGCTTGAGGAAGCAAAGTGTCCCTAAATCTCTAAATGCCTCATGCAGGCACAGCAAATAAATGATCTGGGGTGGGAGATGACAATCTCTGATACCCAAGAGGATGGGGGAAAGATGCTGAGAGCTATAAAAAAAGCTGTCAAGAGTATCATCTTGCTGTAGCGCTCTTGTTAAAGATGCAAGAGCACTTGCAGCTGTTAAATACTGAAAAGGAGAAACAGCTTAACATCCAAGTGTAGCCCTCAGAGGGGATCTTACAGAGCAATGAGATTTTTAAAAAGCTGATGCAATCTTGAAGGACACCAAAACTAGATGAGGTATTAAGAAAAAATACCCAACAAATACAGTTCTAAAATATATAAAAACATATATAAAACTCTATGTTTAAAAGCCTTCCTCAAAGGCCCTGAAGGAAGAAATGATGCTTACTCACGGATATGACATTTGTACCCAACGGAATAAACTAATGTGACTGATGCACTCTGCACTCAAATGCAACAGAAAACCAAGGTTTTGACCAGCTGCAGTCTTGGAAGGTATCAGGGCTCTCCGGAAGACCAGACAATCTGTGTTCAGGATGACTCCATCCTGGCCACTTCCCTTAGCTTCCAGTTTTCATGGGCAAGAGTGTGCTGATTCACTCTGAGCCCTGCACAGCACAGCACAGTACAGTACAGTACAGAAAACAGGCTTAGCCCAGACGATGCTACAGTGACTCAAAATAAATGAAAGGACTTCAGGATGTAATAAAAATAAATGACAGGACTTCAGGATCAAAGGCATAATGTAAAACGTTATAACATTTTCTGTCTCCAGGTCATCCATTCAAAACCTATTATGGATTCTGTAATAATAGAAGCAGTTGCTTCAATTAAATGAATTTATTTTGAGAATATCCCTTTTAATCCTCCATGCATTTTTTAGCACAAAAAGTTGGAATTTATCACAACCTCCTTCATAAAACTTAATATTTTATGTCTGGTAATGTAGCTGTTTCAACAGTTCCTCACTGAAAATCCCACACTTGTGAAACCTTGACAACACTGCAGTAAGTGACCTACACAAAGTTTAATAGAAAAATTTTACTGAATATCCTCTGTTTAATGTAAACAAGGCAGGAGGCAAAACAAGGAGTATATATGTTATATAGTTACACTATTTTACAGGGCACAGAAAGTATTGAGGATCACGGTTTGAAAACCCTGTATGATATGCAATATCAGATATGGATTTTCCGTGTAGGTCCACGTCTACTACATAATCCTTCAATTTTACCTAGCACTTCGGTTTAGTATTTCTTTTAGCAAGACAAATAGCAATAATGAAATGTCATCTGTGAAATTACACAGCAGGTTATGGTAGGAATTACCATGCACTTACAAAGCCATTCCATGATTACTTGTGCCCTGTAAAATCAAGTGTGACAATCTTTACACTAATCGTAGTGTAAGCAAGCTTGGGATTCTGGTCCTTTTATATATATATATCTCTCTGTATATATATACATAGGTGATGTACAACCAGACTCAAGCTGTGTATCAAGTCACAGCTTTTATATTGCACAGACAAATACATAGCAAGAATATTACACAGACAGGATGTGAATACCAGGAATATTACAGTCATATGAGAAACTAAGGACAAACTTGTTCTACCAGGGCTAGCGCATGGCTTATTACAAAATTTTCTCTATCAGAGTCTAAATCAAATACATATTTTAAGTGGAAAAAAAGTAAAAAATGCGTCTATTTACACAATGTGCATCAAGATTAAAATGTGGTTTGGATCTGCTTTTCGAAATAAAAAATTACTCTAGTATTACTTCTCAAGTATTTCAATCTAGTGCTAATGGCCGTACTTTCTAAATTGATAAGCACTTGCATTTCCCACTGACATCTGGAGGATCTGCGTATGCTGTGAACTTCAGGCCATGTATCTTTTCAGGTGTCCATCTCTGGGCAATAAATAACCACATACAAACACACACACACAGAAACAAAATGAGAACCTCAATGACATGCATAGATCGGAAAGGTGAATACATGGACCTGAACTAAATTCTAACCTTTTTTTTTTTTTAAAAAAAAAAAGTGCATTAAAAATATCACCACAAAAAAATAATTAAATGAGTTCCATCTCTTAAGGAAGATTAAATCACTTAAAAAAAATAAAGGTCATTGTCATCATGTATGGTAATTAGAGATTTGTAGGCAGCACTCACAAAAGCAGTTTAGGCTAAAGCAACTTTAAGGATTGCTTCACTTCTATGAGGATGGATCCATCTTACAAATTTACCAACTAAACATTTGGTTTGCAAGAACATCACCAATGTTGCTGGAAACCAAACAATTAGATCCTGAATTTAAGAGTGCTTATAGTTATATCTACCTGTTTTTCTCACGGACAAGCTTGAAGGAATTGTGTTTGCAGCTCAGGAGACTGTTTTGCATTAAAATGCCGCACAGGTTGAGGCAGTCCTTCCAGAAGACGACCGATACAATTCCTTACAGAGTAATGAGCTCAGGTATCAGTGAAAAGAACAACAACAACAACAAAAGAGGTGATGTTAATGCTTTCATTTGAGATCAGGCATCTCTTGAATGGCTTTATAAATTGTTATATTACTTGGAATGCTCTTGCAAGTTTTGTTTAACATTTCTCTCGCTTTCATTTATACTAGCATTATCGCTTCCAGTTTCCACTGAAATTGGAACATTAGAAGTATTCTGGAACATACCCTTTAAAAAAAATAAATAATGAAAATAAAAAATTTAAGGAAAAAGTAATTGAGCTCAAGCAAAACCAACAAAGATTCAAATTCAGCAAAGCATCAGCATTTGTGCTCAACAGCTTAACCTTGTTCATGTAGAAGACTGTGATTTAGAAATAAAACTCTTGAAATTAAGATTATGTTTAACTGCTTTACTGAATTGGGACCTTATTTATAACAAATGTACGTATTAAGCATCACTCTGCATAGACATTTACATGTTCTAAGCTATGTGTTCAGGTATGTTACATTAATGAAGCTTCTAATATGGACTGACTGCAATACATAAGACTAAAAATTTTTTGCTACTTTTAAGGATATGTTTCTAAAGAACAAAAATGAGAAAAGTGTAATTTTTTAAACTTTATCCTACCATGCTACTTTGATTTGAAAACACTTTGGGGTTAAATTCAGAAAAAAAAAAAAAAAAGAAGTGAGGAAGTAAAACACGCTTTTGTTTGCCAGATAAATGCAAGGCTTTGTACAAAAGCCTCCCAGTATAGGGAGCCACTGAATACAGGTTTTACCTGCCAAACTGTTTCCCCAGTTCCGGAACTGCTCTCTCCAGCTGAACCTGTACTGAAAGCTTTTACAGCAGGACCCTCTTCACTGTTGTGACAAGAATAAATTTAGCCCATTAACTGTGACACTGTTCTAATTAGCCTGCTAAGTGAAAAGGCCTCTCAACATCCAGGTTCCATCAATATTAAAAAACCCCCAACACCTCAAAGGCATGGATCCAGCGAAGAATCTGAGTCTAGGTACAGTCATGTAAATCCAGAAATATTTTAGTCACTGAGTAAATTAGTCCATGTTTGTGTATGAGCAATCACATCTGAAATGGGCATTAGCTGTGCAAATAGGGTAGTAGGAAAGACAAACAAAGAAATACAATGTAAACACAAGGAGCTAAACTCTACCTTGCCTGCCTACGCTACCGCGTTCATAGGAGGGGAGAGGCACCACCCACGAGTGCGGAGAGCAGGACAGGTCTCTGGCCCAAGTCACCCCGTGTGACCTGAAGGTGAAAGCCCAGGGACCCGGACCCGCCAGCGCGCACGTGGCCGCGAGCAGCAAGAACGGTCTGGCGTGCAGGCTGCCGCCGCGCTGCAGGCATCGGAGCAGAGCATGCTGCAGTGCGAGTGGGCCTCTGCTTGCAGTGCAAATGCCTGCCCTGGCTCACGGTATCGACACTGAGAAGGATTCACTGAGAGACATTTCTGCATGCCAGCACTATGAAAAGCAGGCATAAATTTTGGTCCTATATACGGTATCAAGACTTTAACTGAATCGGCATCAGTCAATCTTCTGCTGGGCACTACTGCTATGGTTAGATAAACAATAACATTTCTAACAATGACAGAATGTTTATGCTGCCAACTCTCAAGGCACAAAAGATTCTTAAACCAATTCAGGCTAAATACCAACTTAAAAGAGATTAAAAATACTGCTTGAGCAACAACTAATAATGACCTACCATTAACTTCCCTGTAAAGGTGACATGAGTCAAGCAACAAGAGTTCACATGCAAAAACTTAAAACAAATCTAGTTACGCAGATGACCTGAAGAGCAATCACTTGGAATGACAGACAAACATGCTAAAAACATGTGCACTTCAGATATATTTGTTATGGATGTGATGCTAAATCAGGATTAATTCCATTAGTATAGATTTTATACTGATATTTCTCTTGGTGTAACCCATTGGGGAATCAAGCTGAGTTGTGTTTAAGATTCACCAAAACAAAAAACGATCCCTCATTAATATGTCTGACTGTATATGGATTGGTGGACTTTCTGAACCTCTTCATTTTTAATAACATATATTGCAAATAGAGTTGTGATTTCCTTTCATATATCCAACTGAATTAAGACATAAAAATGTTATAAAATTAATTTGCTTTTTCAAAGTAATGTGGTCACAAAAAGCAACTGGCGCACGTGAGCTCCAGAACAGACAGAAGACCCGACTCTATAAACATTGTCATTATAACAGAATAACCAAGGTCTGATGTCTGTGGCTTTTCATGCAGCTTTTGCAGCCTTTCACACAGTGGCTAGAAATGCTATGTATTGGTTTCTCCCAGAATGCCTTCAATCATATTCTAGGTCCATTTGAATCCCTCTCTTGCAATGTCAACATCTGGTGAAAGTAACTTCGCTTCTGATTCTGCCAAATGTCAGCTGACACTCTGCCAGGAGGTACCACCTCTTCTTATCTGGGTGTTGTCAATAGTTTTTCGACAGAAACAAGCTAGGCGGTTTTACAGCCTGGCTACTGATCAAGGCTGCTTATGGTGTAGATGAGGCATGATACTTCACAAATGCAATTGCTGCCAGCTCTTTGCAGAATTCTTCCAGCACAATCACGCCCTCTAGTAACGTCATGTGGTCAATGCTGAGAAAGAAAAAAACAATCAGCAGAGAATCAGGATTGGCACACACTAAAACCAGCCAAGGCTCTTGGAGAATGTGCAATGTATTTACTCACATGGGCCCTTCTGGCTCCAAGCCCAGCAGGCGTTTTCTGACCAGCAAAAGTTTGGGAGTGAAATCTGGGATGCGCTGGATTCTAACCATGAGATCCCCAACAACCTGTAAAGCACAATGCCACCAGCACACAGAATAAAGACCTTTGCAAAGTGCCTGGCAGCAAGCTTCAATGACAGCCTTCAGTACTCAGGATGCCGACCCACTTCATCATCCTCACAGGCTCACAAAACAACATGCAGAGTACCTCCTCTGCCACAAAAAAGGGTGACTGGGTGCAGCAAGTAAAGAGATACAAAAGGACAGGGACTCTTGAGCCTTACTAGCTGTTGCCACAAATCGTATTACTTATTTTAATTACGTCAGTGATTAATTTGTCTTAGTAAATGTAGACACAGGCAATTGACCAGTAAATTCCTGGGTTTAGTGAAAGCACAAGGGGAGAGAGTGAAGATTATATTTTGAAATGGGGAGGGCTGCTGGGAAAAAGGGAGCTAAGCCCTCCATTAGTATTGGGCAAGCAACATTAATAGGCTCCCAACCAGCTTAATAACAGCTGGTGCGTGGGGTAGGCAAGGGATCTCTAACTGCGAAGACTGCAGGGTGACAGGCACCCATCCAGCACTTCTAGGATGGAGGTCTGGCAGGAAGAGATGGAATCTGGGAGGGAATGGAAGGGGACTTTCGATAAATCCAGGACTCCATTGTCAAGAACAACCTTCATCAGAAAAAAAAAGAGAATGAGCATAGATACTCATTCAGGCACAGGGTATTCAGGAGTTTCCTTTGCTTGTGTGTCAGGCAAAGCCATCTCTTTCCCATCCAGGTGCAAACCTGTACTTGGCCTGTTCTTACAGCACTACCTGACATTTCCTGCAAGTGAGAACAAGGTAACCTAGTCCAGTTTAAAGCAACATCACTGCTAGGGGGGATGTTTTGATCTATACAGTGAAACTAAGCAAACAAACAATTTTTAAGATATGTGGACACAGAAATACATTTTCCAATGTTTTTGGTAGAAAATCCAAAATCGTGGTTCAAATCAAGAGCGTAAGTTTCTACTTTCAGTGAGAAGCAATTTGCCAACTTAAACTAGCCAGTAACTACTACCAGTAACTACAGTTACTAAATATGTCACTGCTGCATAACCGTATGTAAGTATTAACTGTGTTTACTCACCCTGACGATAACAGAGAAGAGTGACCTGCAGCCAGAAGCTAGGTTTACGTAAGGATCCAAAAGGTATTCATGTATATGAGGATGGGGAAACAAGGACAGTTTGGACAACACTGATGTAACTTGTAAATTTACATCATAGGGCTGCAAAAAAAAGGAAAACACAGGGCTTAGTTATTTTCATGCTGGCCTCTTTTCATCCAGCCAGTGTTTATTTAACTACTAGAACCTTACACACAGGGTTATGAATAAATAAAAAGTTATATTACAGGCCCAAAACCTCTGCTTTCCACAACAGGAGTGATGCGAATATGACAGGTAGGTATTAGATGTTATTATCTGTATAATCGCTACAACCACTTGAAGCTTTTGCACACTTGTTTATTGTAGGATAAATCCTCTTTCTGTAAAACATTTCTTCAGCTCAGTAGCTAAACAAATAGCATAGAATCAGCCAAGATTAAACATCTGCTTGCTTCTCCTGGATAACTGTAAAGTGTATGAACTCAGGAAACTGATAGAGGCAAATCCATGTTTAAGGCTAATACAGATTTTCTCCTACTGTCTTTTTTCTTGGAAGGAAACATTGCAGAAGGCCTGGTCATCTTGTGGCAGCATGCTACAGGAGATGTGAGTCCTCAGCTGGAAAGCAGCATTAAATTCTGAGCTTCTTCTCTACCTCCTTTCTGCAAATCAACCAAATGGGAGGAGGCAACACTGTCAGAAGCTGGAAGATGCTAATCAGTCATAAGGAAAAAAATGGTACCTAACTTTCTAGGAAAAAAATAGTGCCTAGCTTAAAGGATTTTACCATTCCAGTGAGAAACTCATTTCCATAAAATCAAGTATTTTCACCATAGCTTCTTTATGTTCGATGTACATTTTTTTTCCATCTTTGATTTTGCCATCACAGTGAAAACAAGCTGACATTTTAATTCAGCCCAAAATACGCAAACCAGTGGAATTTCCTTCCATCTACTGAGTGATGGAACAGACTACACTGAGAAGGGATGGACAGACATTCCCCTGGTACACCCCTATGTCAGTCTGAAGATGTTATCAACACCCAGATGGTTTAACTTAACCTTGTTGATTTTACCTGAAGTGCATTACAGGGCCCTCACTCAAGCTCTTTGCATATTGGCAGCAACATCCTCAGTGGCATAATCACATCTAGAAGAAGATGATTTCGTGGCCTCAAATTACATCTTTATGCTTTCAAGTTAGCATCCCACTGAAGAATCAGAGAACAGATTCTTCCCTTTTCCAGACTGTAAGATTTGGAAGAATTCAGCTTCAGATTAAGACAGATATATTTAGATATGTTTACATGTCTAAGCTCGCATGAGCCTACTCAACAGAGGTCTGACACTTGATACACTTGCTTAGACACAAACATCTCGTGCCATCTCAGATGCTCAAGAGTATCTGCTGGTCTCCTCACAGTTCCACAGAGGGTGGATTCTGCAAGACCCGTGTTGTAACTGCAAGCTTGTGGGAATATCTTCAGCACCACAAAAATGGCAACAGATACTTCAGTTCAGGCAGCTGAGTTGAGCTTTCAGTCAATACAGTCAAGGAAGCTGAGATGGTGATTCACTTTGCCCTAAAAGAGACACCTACTTGCTTTTCAGTCTAACAGCTCCAGAGACTACTAGGGCTGTTCTGATAAAATTTCCATCGAATAGATGTGGACACCTAACTAACATTTAGGTACCTTATTCCTGAATTCATTACCACACACCGTTGCATTGCAAAAGGAGTTGTCTTATAGATCTTTTGAAGTGAAAGTACGTATTTCTCCCAGTCAGTGGCAGTTACTTCTGTACTTGATATTCCAGCAATAGATTCATCTCAATCTTCTAACAAATGAAGCTTTCAGACCCCGGATCAGAGATGTTACAAGTAAAAGAGATCATTGCATTTTGAGTTACTGTGCAAAAGTTACTCTGCAGACAGAGACACAAATTCCTTCCATAAATCCATTCCACTGCCTACCTAGCTGAATTGTAGAAGGTCTTTAGAGCTGTCTGAGTCAGTCAATTCATTAGGAAGCTTTGCAGCCATGAGCATTATCTGGTGTTCACAAGAAGAGAAGGAAACAAAGCAGTAACATGTGCTGCATTGTTCAGGCAGATTGCTGTTGCGACTTGAACTAATTGGGAGCATTAAGGAAAGCTGCTTCTTCACACAGAGCTTTTATTTCTGTCCGTATGTCAGCAGACTCAGTAAGACAGCCTTATATCAGATAATATCCTAAAAAAGCTTCTATATAACTAAAAAGTTTAAAACCAGCAAAATCTGCAGTTCAGGAAATTCTTACACAATTCTCGGGAAACAGTTAGTTCCATAGAAATGTAAAATATTAACAGGAGGGAGGAGGTACTGCCTAGCAGACAAGGTACTCGATTTGAACAGCCTTGAAACAAGTTACTTCACTCATGTGCCTCAGCTATCTTCTGTTAGAAACTAGGTTAATGATACCTCCCACCTCTCCGAAGTTTTCCGGTATCTACTGATAAAAACTGATAAAAACACAAGAACTACCTATAGTATTGTGATAGACCAAAAAAGACATTGAAGACAATCTGTAAGTAGTACTGTGTCCCCACTAAGGGCTTTTCAACATTTTCACTTTGTCTGGACATTAGCATCCATTATGTCAAAATTGTCATTGATAGGACCCAGGTTTTGTTCATTTGGGTTTGGGGTTTTTTTCTATGCGATTTACATGTTTCACTGTGAATAATCCCTATGAATTTCAGTTTGGCTTTTAGGACAGGGTTTTGGTACGATATAGTAAGAATTTACACCTTCTGTCTGACTCAGGCAGTTGATTTTAATTTTTCTGGAGTCAAGAACAATTTTTGACACCACAGATCGTAACACCTTGCTTGACTAACCCAAATGTGTGTCATGCTGACAGGTAGTATATATCAAAATGGGCATTATGCTTCCATGCCAGATGCTACTTTTGTTGTAATCATACATATCTGACATTCAGGTGTTTCTTGGGGGATGTGACCTGGGTTCTTTATTTTTAGTAATTTATGTGTCATTGCTCAGACAAGGTTTTCATACACACGAGTCCTGTTTTTCCTAAGAGCTCATGATGACCAGTTTTCTTCATGACTCTAATCTATAACCATTTCAGTTGGTGAAGTGAGCAGAACATATTTACTGGAAGCAAAACCCTGAGAATACACAGTATAGCAATGGAGGTATTTGGATTTCTTTTCTGACTTGTGTATTATGCAAGTTGGTACTCCTAAACATCTTTCTCCCTTGAACACTCACAGAGCTGACCTAGAGGCTACTACTGGCTTCCTGACGTGTTTCCTACGCATTTATATGCTCAAATGGCTCTTGTCCTGATTATGATCAGGAAATCTGGCACTACAACAGCTAATTGTTTATTGTGTAGATAGCTCCACATGCAAAACAGAAATAATTTTTCAAACTTCTGAAACTGGTACTACTGCACCTGCGCAATTCCAGCCTATATTACAGGGAAGGCAATCTATTCTTTCAGGGCTTGTTTTCACTGACAAGAAAAGTTATCTTCTTGATCTAAAGCAGCAACATTGTCTTGACTAAAGTCCAGAGTTTAGAGAAGGCAAAGAAACATTAAGTTTTCACACAGGGCAACCTCCTTTTTACCTCCCTAGGCCTTCACTTTGCTTCTCCCCAGAAAGACTAGGTCATGCAGGCTGGCAAAATACAAACAGACATTGGGAAAATTAATTTTCTTTAAATTCCTTCGTACTAATCTGGGTCTGACATGTCACACCTCCTTTCCAAGGATCAGATCATCTCTCATTTCCAGTCAGATCATCTCTCATTTGTTTGCCCTTGGCAGCTATACTGTAATTATTTGAACATAATCAAACAAAAAAATACTTTACATTGCAGATGGAAAAGGATACCGTCTAGAAACTTTCTATGAACTGATAAGTTTTTTCTAACGGAAAAAAACGGAGCAGATGTTAGCAGTGATACAGTAAGTTCTTTTCATTTTACACAGTGATGTAAACTGCTTCCAGAACATGACTTCAGACTGAAGTTCACTGAAATGTGGCAGAAAGGAGCTGTACAGTATTTTATTTACTGAAAAAGTACATGTTTTCTAAGTGTAATTGCTAGAAAATTAAAACAGAATCAGTGATGCTAATACTGAAGGATTCCTAAGACACTATCTCACCCTCTTCTTTTACTTAAAGGATATTGTCTTACACATTAATTTATATCATCTTTCTGATCAAGAAAAAATTGGTACACAAAAAAGTGGGTAACAAAGATAAGAGAGTTTTTGTTCTCTGCTTTTGTTAGGAATGCTGATCACTATAACATACTGCAATCTACAAAGACCTGCACCAAGGACATGGGACATAACACAATAATACGATGCTGTAATAGACACCCGAGTGCTGGGAATCCATAGGACCTTGGAGATCAGCCTTTTAGGAGTGATGAAAGTATCAGAAATGGAATTCATAACCTGCTTTTCCTTACCTGATCAAGAATTCTGCCCATTCTTTCAAACAGGACTTTCAAGAAGTGTCCTTCAAAAAATGATGCTTCTAAATTGCACTTTTCTAAAGATCTGGGAGATCCAGGCCACTCCCACCGTAAGCAGATGACACAATAATCACGGAACTAGAAAATAGTGAGGAAAAGATTCAAACCTCCACAGAAACCATTTCTTTCCTTTTAATAGTCCATACACCTTAAAACCATAATCTGTAGCTACATGAAAAATCTAAGCCCCAAAACACCAGTCATTGTAAAATAAACATGATCGGTTTCTATGCAGGCACCACATTTTCTTCTTGACATTCATGCTATTAGGATAGTTTGAAAAACACAATGAGTGGAGATAAGAGCTCCCAAAAAGCAGCTGGGGCCAAAACACAAAGCCAAGCCAGCAATACACATCCTGATCAGGGTTTTTCTAAAGCAGGAATTGCATTCACATACATTCTTGTTGGTACGTTACTACACTTTCACTGTATTATGTGTAGCTTATTTTCCTATCCAATCCATATTGCTCTCTAATTCCTAGTAAAGGAAAGGCATGTGTATATGCAGGAGATACAAGTTCAAAAAGTAGTTCAGGGCTTCCTCTTCCCTTTCTTTGTTTCCTATCACCCGTAACAGTCTTTCTCAACCTCTGCCTCGGATTTGCTTTGGGCTGCCTGATGTCTCACTTTCAAGGAATTATACCCTTAAAGGAGCACAGGTTATCACAGTGAAAATAAGGAACACAGGAATAAACAGTAGCAAAAGAGAGACAAAACAGACTCAGAAATTCTTCCACTGCATGTAGCTTACCTACTTGTGCAGGCTTCCAAGAATAGAAATATGGAAGCAGAACAGCTATTTAGATGTAATAACAGCAATAGGCAGGCCTATTCTTTGGGGGGAAATTTTTTAAGAGTAGCCATATCATTGTCAGGAAGTGACAGAAACCAATTCTGTTTTCTAGTAACTCCCAGAACACTCTTTTTCCCAAGGCATGGAAGAAACACAAAGATGATATGTGTTTTGTGGCATCCAAGAATAGAACATAGGGGAATTTTCCATCAACCTTTTTTTCTGTATTCTCTGTTTTCTATTCCCTTTCTTTTCAGGAGAGACTACAGATAAAACAATATAATAAATACAGAAATCCAAGCTTCTCATCTTAAACTGCTGATATCATAATTCGGAGGTTATGGAATTTTTGAAGTACCTACTAAATATAGCTCTCTCAGTTACTCTACTCCTTTGCACAAAATCTTCTATTCTAGAAGATGCACAGGGCTTCAGTAAGAAAGCTGAAAATAAATAGTGATTGTCCTCTGACCAAGAAAACTTTAGATCACGTTTGTAGAAACAAAACCCGCATTTATTTCAAATCAGTAAATCGTAAATCTTTCCCTACCTACCAAAACTGCCAACTTCATACCTGAATGCCTTAGGCTGTGCATTCCCTGTGATGAGTCTTTATTTTTAAAGTCCCAGATTGCATAACTCCTATGCAGCATTTTAATTTCCCTTTAGTCATTTCAAACAGCTTGGCAGGCAAATCTCCAAGAGAATGCAGATAAATGCAAAAGCAAATTAAGAATCTATCTGCAGTTCAGATCTTCTCTCAGTGTATTTGTTATATGAATATTAATGCATTCAAGGTCATCCATTATTCCCACTAGAGGAATACAAGGTGGATTCCCCATCAAAAGCTCTCCAAAGGTAAGTTTTTATCAGAAAATAAAAATTTAATTTTTTCATCTTCCATTACCAAAAGATGCATTTAGTAGGACTATTTATAGAACCATTTGTATATTCCACAAGCATTTAAAATTCTCAAGGTCTAAGGAAGACTTCACTGACTTACTTGTCTGTGGGCATCTCTGAGGTAAGTATCATAACCTGTACCCTCCACATGGTATGATGACTTAGCTTCATCAGGTACAAGACAGAGAAAACTAAAGAGACAGAAAAGTACATTAATGAATATCTATAATCCACAGAGCACCAGATCAATACTTTCTCATCATCTGTAGCAGCGTACACAATACTGAATTGTCTGGCCAATTAATCCACAGATTCTAACATAACTTTATGTGTAGAAAAGAAAATACAAAAAACTTTTAAGCACCTCTATTCTAACTACTGTTCATAACAGCAAGATATATACTTCAGAACTGTTGTAGCTAGCACTAGAGGTAAAAACCTCAGTGGAAGCATTTTCTGAGAATTAACTGGCAGAATGAAGATGAAAATGAATATTCATAACCAGGTCAAGTATTTGCTAAAGGTCAGACTCCATCTTACTAAAACATATGGAAAATTTACCAAGATAAAAATGAGCCAAAAGAGAAGAATTACAGTTAAAATTCTTCTTAACCTACTGCATAGGCAGTTTTATTTACCATAGCTTGTTGTGGTAAAAAATTAACATCTAAGAACTTACAGGAATATTTGCATGTAAATGTCCCAGTCACAAATATCATTGCCTTTGCCCAGATATGTTGTGCAAATACTATATACCCTTATTACTTCACCAGTACCTGACCTAAGAAGCATCAGGAAATTCTGAATCTTATTAGAGAGGAACTGACTTTAAAAAAAATATATAAAACCCCCAAATTTCTGGACAGCAAAATAAAACTCAGTCTTTAGACTCTGTTTCCAAATTTCAGCTTTCTCCACATTCCAATAACTGCTGGAGGCTCCTGTATGATTTCTATGCAGAAATATGTAGTAGTTGACTTTTCATATCTTGTAAGTTGAGAAGTAGCAACTTTTCATCTTATCTGGAAAAATACAAATTTGCAAAACACTGCAAATCCTGAAAACATTTCTATTCACTGAAGGAGATTATATGAGGTGAATTTAGGAGAGTGTTCTTTGTGGCTTTGCTCCAAACCACATCCACCATAAACTATACAGACCAGTAGCGGGGGCAGGTGGGCAAGAAGTGACTATGCCATTCTATGCTGACTGTGCTCAGGCTGTTTGCTTCCTTTGGCTAACACCTTTGATTATTTCTGGGTAAGTAGATAGGTCAGCACTGAAATGCCAGTGCTGCTTTGCTACCATGTATTAACAGAGCAAACACCATTTGTCCTAATATTAGTTGCTAAGAGAATTACCATCACCAAGTTGCTTAGAGCACAACCTGTCCTCTTTGTGATATCCAATTTTCAGTATGTCCGACATGCACGAAGGTATGTGACAGGCGCAGAGGTGCCCCCTGATTTTCAGGAAACAGCAGGTTATCTCTAGCATGGCAATTATTTACTTTTATGTATGTGTTTAAGGAACTTTAGGAAGTTTGAGGATTTTTTTCCCCTAAAACATTTATGGCAAGCCTTCCCAGACTTCTCCAGGAAGGTCAAGTCCTGTAACAGCAGTTTAAGTATAGCAAATACTTCTGAGAAAATAAAGTTTTCATAATCAATGAGGCTTTCATCATGAATTCTGAGCATTCAACTAGACTATTAGCTGTGAAGTTGTTCTATTTTTCTCATTTATGTTGAATTATTTTTACTTATTGTAAGCTCTAATCTTTCAAGAGTAGCTTTCTGATAAAATGCCACATAATTTCCTTCTGTGGAGTCATTTTACCAGCTGGCACAGAATAACATCCATTACAGAGTACATTTAATTTGCACAGTGTGTGCAGACACCCACACATTCAGAGATTTAAGTGTTTGTTTCAACTTACCTATTTACAATTTTATGAACTTCTGTCTTCCCATCATTTTTTGGATGTTCTGGACTGGCAGGTGGGGAAGCACTGAGCCACTCTTGAGTTGACAATGTGTTATCTGGAGACAGATCAGTAAACAACGGATCTTCCTCTAGGTCTCTGTGAGATTATATTAGACAAAAACATGATCTTTCACAGAATGTTATGGAAGACAGCAAAATCTCTGGGTCAAAAGCCTTGCTTTCAGTTTTTCTTCTCTGAACAAGGATGTTTTCCAGAACACTATCATATGTATGTCTTTTTACCTAGTTAATATGCAAAAATACCAACCTTTACAAAGAAGAAAAATTGTAACTTCTTGATCTGAACAACAGAGTAGACATTTTTGACGTGTGCAAAATCACTGCACTAAATCACAAACCCTTCAACCCCATTTTTCACACGAGAGAGAGTTTTACTCCAGGAAATTATTAGATTATTTCAGATGACTCAGAAATATCTAAATTAAGATGCCTAAAATAGCTGGTGTGAATAGTCCTTACCCCTTCCATCAGGAAAAAAGGAGTTACAAGAGTTACATAGGGTATTTAAAAGGATTTTATGTAAAGTATCCCAGAAAAGTTCTTCTATCAAAAAATGATTCAAGAACATAAACATAAGCAAGATGCCTAAGTGGCTGACTTCAAGAATAATCTAATTGAAAACAATACAAATATGCATAGACTTAAGCTAGGAACATGCATAAATAAATTGATGTGTGAAGACCTCTGAATACCTATTGTTCCGGAAAGAGGTTTTTGATAATTTCAGCTTTTCTGTTACTGTTCTAAAAATTTCCGTAAATTGCTCATACAATAATTTCTGCATCACTTTATGGCTATGGATTAATACATGGAGCACTCAAAGTGCTACCTGTGCTCACTTTTCTTTCGATTACTAAAAAACCTCCTGTTTTGCTATAAAAATAAGAATCCAAGTTAGCTGTTGTGAAAATTTCCCTTAAAAGAAACTTACACTGCTCCTGCAATCTGTCCATTCTCTACCACATCTTTATCTTCTTGACAGAGGGGCTTGTATTCCATATAGTTTCTTTCTTCTAAATTTCTCAGAACCAAATTATAAAGAATGTGCTCATTGGGTTTTTGCAAAAGGTGCTCAAACATTCGTAAAGTCATTATACTGATCTGCAACATAAAAAGTAAAAATTCAATAAACTTATGCACCACTGTCTTATGATTTTTGCCTTATATCTGGTTTGTACATCCTAGAACATTGCAATTACTTATGTATATAATGGAAGGAAGTAAAAATCCTAAGAAAAATTAGGAAATTATTATGCCAAATGTGGTATAAGCATGGATGAAGAGTTCATACACATCTGAAAATCAGTAGGTGGATGTACTTTTTTTTCTGTAAAACAAAAACTTTTCTAAAATCTGCCAAAATAACAACACAAATAACATCCATAGAACGTACAACTTAGCTTTCCATATTACTGCTGGATCCATACTGGAAGATCGTTATCATTGTGCAAGCGAAACACAGAACTGGACTTACAAGTTAGTAATAAATACTCAGAACAAAAAAAAAAAGTAATACTGGGATATTGTGACTAGAACTACATGCTAAGATTTTTACATGGAGATATTATGTGGGCTTTTAAAAGGAGACTGACTTTCAGAAATATAGACAGTTTTTAAAGACAGCTCTAGAGAGCTTAGCTTAGCAAAGATCAACTAATTTATATAGATAACTCATTCTGATAGGGTGAGCAGGTAAGCATACTGAAAAAAAATGGGTATGCGAAGACATAGACCTGTATTTCAGGCAAGCTTGGTTTTTATTTGAAAAAGTAGAGGGTGGAGGTTGTTTCTGGAAAAAATGAAGCAAGCAGCTCCTGAGGAAGGATTTTACTGAAGTAAATTATTTTAACAATGTTTACTGTGTGTAAATTGCTTACAGTTATTATATCATCTTTTAACTAGCATTGTGCATATTCTCTGACCAAACTTACTTTATATAAAAATATAAAAATAGTAAGTTTTTAACTATAACTTATGTGATAACAT
Source organism: Tyto alba (assembly GCF_018691265.1). NCBI lineage: Eukaryota > Metazoa > Chordata > Aves > Strigiformes > Tytonidae > Tyto > Tyto alba. The sequence goes on from NW_024881261.1 coordinate 9,457,211, forward strand.
GACAGCATAACATTGTTGCAACATGAAAAATAACAGTGATGCAACATACAACAAAACACGAATTAAAATGCAATTACAGAAATTGATTTTGCCCTATTTTACAGATTAGCAAGCCTAAGTATGCACAAGGGGCAAGCAAATTTAGCAAAGAATCTTTGTTAATAGGAACAATGTGCTAGCTGAAGCAAACCACTTGACTTTCATTTTGAAAAGGGAATTTGTAGGGCTGACAGTCAAAACTCTTTTCCTTGGCAAAAAAAGTTAGATGACACAAATACAAGATGACCTCACAGTGGTGTTTTTACAGACTTGACACAAGACAGAACCAGCCGGCAGACGTTATTATGTCATTATCACTTCTCACCTCATCAGAAATATGATCACAGTGTTCAATTAACCTGTGTCGCAATGGATGTCTGTTAATGTCTGCCAAAGTTTCTGGTTCTCTGTGTTCTCCAAGTATAAAATAAACTGTTTCCTGCAGCAAGACATCTGAAGTCACTTGACGAACAATGCGATGCAATAGTGCAGTTGATGTGAGGATTCCGATCTCTGAACTGAACAAAAAATTTCACGTCAGTTATGTAATGGATTTCAGCTGAAAAAAAATCAGCCTGATTCAGATTCTGTTCTGCTGTGTCTCGTAGGATGCTACTCACGTTTGCATCAGCTGGGGTTCCATAACATCAATGAAAAATCGTTCCCGCACAGCTTTTGCCATAGCAACAGCAGCAGTCTGAAACAAAAGTACAAAATGGTATGTCTCAAGCTCAAAAGCTAAGAAACAACTGGAACTACTTATTTGCTGAATATATTTGTATCAACTGTAAACATTCTGAACCTTTTGTGCTTCCTTGATGAGTTGATCACAGTAGTCAAACCATGAAAGAAATGAAATCAATGCTCTTTTCCCTGGAAAAGCAGATGCATCTTCTTTGTGGCTATAGGAATCCAAACTAGAGAACACAAGGAAAAACATTTATTTAGTCTACAAGTAACTGAAGAATTTTGGACTTCATTCTTATTGAACTTAACAGAATAATTAATGATCTACTTGCAATGAAGCGAACATCAAAATAGCTTTTCTGCTGGTCTCTACTAATGTGGTAGTGCTATCATTACACAGGTTTTCAGTGGCATGCTAAAGTATACACAATATATACAGCAGAAGAACTTTGTATTTCTTAGTCAGAAGGGAAAACTGATCACCTAGTCTGTTCTCCCAGGAAACACACACCACAGAAACAGAATCAATAACTCCTGTAGTCAGAGAATGATAAAATGAAGGCAACTGTTCTTCTCTACTTTGTAAGTGACTTCAATCAAGCCCACCAAAACCATACAGTATATACCTGTACTAGATTGTACCTTTCAGAAAAAAACATGTATCTCAACTTAAAGTCTGTAAGGAATAAAAAAAATCACCATTTTCTTCAGTAAAGCAGTTCAACAATTATTTATTCCACTATTCAAAGTTGTGGATTTTTCCCTTGTAACTTCAGACTCCAACCACCAGAAATTTTGGTAAGTATTTTGCAAATACTTACTTTTTGTCTCAGTACTAACAGATCACAAGCAATTCATAATAATGAAGGCAGAGTAGGGAAGAGAAATCTTTTGAGAATCTGACATGCAAGCAGTTAGGGTAACAGGCATGTACCTTTTGCTTCATGCTCATGAGTTATGCAGTGTTTCCTTCTTCTTTTTTACTGCAAAAATTTTGCAACAGCAGCCTGCTATCAAATACACCCTTCCTGCCTGCTGCAGCAGCTTACAGTGCTCACTGTGTACAGTGAAAAGTTTATGTTTCCTAAATCCTTGACATCTGAACAAGAAAATAATCTGTACCCGATACTACAGCTACATCACCACAAACTGGTAATGTAATTCATTGAAAAAAATTGCCCCCTGAGAAATCTCTGCAAGAGACTGGCAGACAAACCTGGCCCTGTGTCAGAAATCACGCGTACATTGGATGCCTGAAGTTGTACCACTATGCTGCAGCTGGTATCTCAGCTCTGCTCTTGAGATTTTAGTATGGACGTGTGTGTATTTTATACATCTTGTCTACCTTTAGAAAATTAGTTTTAGGGAGGGGTGTAAAGTCACCTTGGGTATTAAATACAAAAATAAAATTCTTACCCCCAGTTAATTGCCTCCACTGTTTCAATGTCTAAGGGATCCAGTGACTGAGGCAGGGCTTTGTAGAGGGTGGCCAGCCTGTCTGTCAACAATTCACATAAACAAGTGCTTTGAGTCAGGCACTTGGCAGCTGCTGGTTCTGGCAAACTCACCAAAAGCATGAGGCCTTCACAGGCCTTCACTGCTATCCGGCCGTCCTGGCAGAAGGGCATGGAAGAATTAATCAGAGGGTAAATGAAGCTCACTTGAAATCAAGAAGCAAACATCTCCCAAATAAAACCTCTCCATTCCCCCACAGTGAGTGAATGCATTCATTTTTGTTGCCTTTCAGTCACTAAAACTTAATTCTAGTGAATTTGGATGGTGCGAAATGAATCTCACCTGAATCCACGTCAAATACTAAGAATGCAACTGCAACCCTCAGGTTGACAGAACTAGTGCTTAGGACAGCTTAAAATGAAGATATTAGACAATGTAAATTACCACTTAACAATAACGAGGTACATTGATAGATCTGGTTTTCTGCTCTCAACATTGCTGTAGCAATTACAGGCTTACCCAACCCCCCTCTAAGTTTTCTAAAAGAATCTGAGTATGAATTTGAGGATGGAGCTGGGTAAGATATACAGCAGTTGTTTTTAAAAGAAATCAAGACTCTAGAGATATTCCAGTGACATTACAAAAAAAGTGAGTTTGGTTATGTCAATACAATTGCAAGTAGCTTTTAAAATATTCTCTTGTGGTATATTTAACCTAATGATTATCCTATGTAGCTTGTCTGTAAAACATGCAGCATCCTACACAAATTACTCAAAAACCACTTGCATTACCATCAACAAACTTAATATTAATTTTCTAGAATAATATTTTTACTTTAAGCTGAATTGGCAAAGAAAACTGCTAATTTACAAAAACTGCCTGCAAAACAAACCTCATTTTACTTTTTATAGTTAAAATACAGTGTGTACACATGTGTATATTCACTCCCTCCGCCTACTTCACACATCATCGAAACTATTTAATTTTATCACACTAAACAGAACAACAAAAAAAAAAACTCACGGGACTTTTAGTGAGGTTTAGTAGAGAATTCACTAAATTATAGTCTTGATTTGGACAAACAGTGGAGGACTCGGGTGATGATGTGACATTTAGTTCATCCAGGCTGAAAGACAGATCATCTGCCTGTTGCAGGAGGTCATCTTCCTTCTCCATTTGCTCTGCTCCAGCAGCACTAGGTATTTCTTCAGGCTGAACAGGCTGTCCCGTGTCTGTTGTCAGAGAGTCTTGGCCTTTTAGCATGTCTTCTGTGATTACACTTGCTGATCCTTTGGAAGCCATTGCTTTTAACTTACTCTGCAAAGCATTTTTTAGAATTACACAGTTGAAATTACTGTTCAACCTAAGGCAGAAATTTACTAAAAGTAAATTTTTTACTCCAGCATTTGAAGTAGCTCTCTACAAGGCTGCATACAGTAGCCATGTAGAATGTAATAGGTTGCAGGAGTGTGGGAGTTTTTAAACCTAGAACATTTTTTAATCTGCTTAAATTTCTCTTAAGCCCTGTACCATTTTGCTTTAAGGCTGAATATGTCATTTGCAAAGAGATGGCATCTTTTTCTCTCCACCACTAAAGGCACATATTCACTTTGCCCACTATTTGATAGAAGTTTTTCATTTACGTTATGAGTGCACCTTTAGACCTTAGCACATACTATAAAACATCCCTTTCTACGTCACGGCCTCAAATTCATCTAATGTCTGAAACACTACTTCCAGTTGGAGTCATACAATTAAACTCATTCTAAACTTCTTGAGATTTTATCTTCAACAGTAAAGGAAAAAAAAACCCTTCTTTTATGACAGCAGAGTGCTCTGAAGTTGTGTTTCTCATGAAGAAAAAGCTGAGGAGATTGAATGGACAGAAGACACTAGAAGTTAGCATTGGGCACTGGATACTATAACAGAGAACCTTCTCAGAAGCTACAAAGCATCTCTGCTTAGTCTGAGAGAAAATAACCTTATCTGTCTTCCCATAAATTTTTCTCCAGCACATAAAAGACATTTAAATTTGTGTTCTGTGATACCAAGAAGAAACTCACAGCAAAGCAAGAATTCAGTATTCTTCTAGCATAAGCACAGGTGAATAATACTTTATTAGCACCATAAATTAGACTTCAGCACAAGACATTTTTCCAAGTGAGTACAGTAGCAAGATTATAAATCCAAATGGTTGTCCTTCTCTATGACAACACCAAAATTATTACAAATATACCACAAGCATTAATAATTTAAAAGAGTAACCATTTGGGGTTAATGGCGTTTAGTATATACAAACCAGCAGGGACTAACTACATGACAGTCTCAGGCAGCAAACTACAGAAACTGCTGTGAATGCTTGCTTGACTGATATGCATTCATTGTGGAGAATTTGTACCGAATGTTGCGATACACTCATATAACCAGTTCCCTGGAGAGGCAACCCAGTGGTAAAAGCAGAACACCGCGTGCTATAATGCAAAAATAATATGATTTTTGACAACAGTAGAAAAATTACTCCTTCAATATATATATTTTTTTAATAGTGTGAAATAGGCTGCAAAGCAACCAAAATGTGTCTGTCTGAACCACGCCTGTCTACCCCTAAATCTTCCAAAGTCCTCCAGTATCCTCCCAGATATTTTATCAATACACAGGACTATCTGAATCATGATGAGCCTTGCAGATAAAGGAGAACAAAAGGCTGGAACTGCATTTCAATCCTGGATTATACACTGTTGCTGGCACTACTCAAGTAGCAGGCAGGGTTGACAAAGAGAACAGCTATTTTCTTCAAAAACTAGGTAGTATTTTGTAAAATACTTATTTTATCGTACATCAGCCTATTACCCCATGTCTGGACTCTTCTGTCATTTGAAAGGCCATCAATGCCTTTAGCTATGGCATCAATGAGAAGACCTAAAATATAGAAATGTATAAATGCCCCCAGAAATTTGTCCATAGCTCATTACTCTTATGCTGGCAGGTGATACAACACAGTCTGTACATCAAACAACATGTAGGCAGAGCTTTTGTGTGTATTTAAGCTTCCTATCGTCTAATCATGCAATTCTGCAGCTTAGCTGCTCACCTGCCTCCTGTAAAGGTGCAAAACAGGATCCTGAATGACCTAATAGAAAAGGTTACATAAAACACACTTTCAATGCTTTCTAGACAAAATACTCCCTTAAGTGAATTCAGCATTAATAGAGAACAGACAACATAAAAATACATTTTTATGTTTTTGTGATACGTAACTATCAGAGTTTCAAAATCTGTGGTGGACGATGCCACGTCTATTGTTCAGGTAGATTTAAAAAGAATTCTGTAAAAAATTCAAGTGATATCACAGCTAATGAGAATGTCTACTTAATTCATGGTGAGAAATATAAAGATGGTAATTTGTAGTAATGAAAGTAGAAGTGAACAGTGAAACTACTGTTCATTTTATAGAACAAAGGTACAACTTTTTAACGGACACCATATTAGAACTTGTTTAAGGTCTCAATAGCAGAAACTGAAACACAGAGAATCAAGTGTCCCTTTGCATGCAACAATCAGCTGCAAGGAGTACCTCATGTAAAATGGGATGAGATGAGATGGGGCAACTAAGGAATAAATGAATAAGGAAAAACGGGAGGTAACAAATTTAGCATAAAATAATGACTGAGATAGAGGTGCTAAGTCAAACATTCTTATGTATGTGCTTTCTCTCTACACAAGAACAAGGACAACTCAGTTTAAAGAAAAGAATAAATGAAAGCCAAAATAAAATGAGTATATGGATTTTAAAGCTTTAAAAAAGTAGAAAGCAGTTCTTCTAGTTCTTACTTCCACAACAGAAGTAACTTGCCCAAGAGATAGAGTTATGCCATATAGCCTTAGAGGTTAAGTAATATAGGTGAAAGATTTTACAAAAATATAAACAGCATTCTATCAACAAACTATGGGATATGTCATATAAATATAATCCTGGGCTTGTATACACTCAGATTTTTATGTTCATAAAATACTGTAGAAACTGATCAGGGAAAATCAAAGAAGGCAGCAAAACTAACAGATACAAACAGAATGTTTTGAGAGATGTATCTGCATTTCAGTGTATATACATTGCAGATTTGAGAGATAAATGCCACACAGAATCCCATAAACTTACCCTTTCACGCGTCTGAAGGTGAGAAACAGCTATCAAGTCACAACAAGAGCACCTCTAAGAGGCATAGATGTGAACAACCAGAATATTCTTTTCTAATAAAGGACATTTCTGCACCCCAAATACCTTATCTGGAAAGAACTATCAGAAGTTGTGAAGCCATATGCCTTAGGCTATGACATTTAGAATAATGTTATGAATGAAACAGGAGCTACAAGAAATTTTCTTCAGCTTGCCTGAACTCTGTAGTAAGCATTTTGTGAAACTAGAGATCTCTCTGAAATCTGGGATCGGCTGTTTTTCCATGTCTGATTTTTAATACTGTAATCTTGCTATTTTGGGGAAGAACACTAATGTCTGACAGAACACTTGTGGTTATTATGATTGGGGTTCCCGGGTTTGATTTTAAGGGCATTATTTGAGCATAAGAGTAATTCAGAGGGTTCTTTTCGAACCATACAACTTACATAAATGACAGTAAAAGTAATCCTAGTTTGGACTTCTACCGTATTCAGCATGTAATATAACTAGTAATTTGTTTCTGAGTGCTTCTAATATTTAAACACTAACTTTTCAATCCTTACATGATTTCTATTGCTTGCACAACACAGTGGATACAACAGCAATCAGGGTGGTATTTAATTAAGGTAAAAATAAACTCGAGACAGATTCTTTACTACTGACTTATATGTGATATTCATACACTCAATGGAAAATAAAGTATCTTTGCAGTTTAGCAGCCTCTGCTGTTACATACCTTGTTTGTGGAAAGCCTGTAAAATATTCCTGCAGGACCTTGTATCTACATCTTTTCACCTATGTATCGCATGCTTAACAGACCCTGTGTCACCACAGGAAACACTGAAGTGGGAGCAGGAGGCATTTCTAAATGGACTTTTATAAATTAAACTTGTACATGCTCCTTCTAAATGAGAACAGAAAGTCAGGCTAGAAATTCTTTCTCCTCCCACTCCAATTTTATCAATGCCACATGTTAAGTTTGAAGAGGGAGTAAAGATATTTGGCTTTCTTACAGATAGAAAATAATGTCATATTGTAGATTGTGAGCTGGCAATGCAGTTAGACCATATGTGTCACTACTAAATAAGGGCCCAATCCTGCAGAACACTGAGCAACTTGCAAGGCTTCAATGCCCCATGCAATCTGTCCCTTAGTCTTTATTGGGCTGAAGACAAAACAACATAAGAAATCCAACATCTCCATCACACAGTGTTCTACATTACAATTCATATTCCTACTCTACAAGCACTTTCACTACAAAGAATAAGAACCTCAGGCAGGTATATTTGTGAGCCCTGAATGAAATTCTAGTAAAATTAATCCGAGGTATCAAGTCTCTGGAAGCAAAAAAACCCCCAAATTTAAAAAAAAAAATCATAGAGTGAATGAAAACTAAGCTATGAAGGATGATGTGATACCTCCAGTTCTCTACCAGATTTTGTCTGTGACACAGAAAATACACTTGGAAAATTTTGATTTGATTTACTCACTTCAAGGAAGAAGTTGACTAGGTATGGATCCTCTTTCAGCTTTGCACATACTATACAGAGAAACTGAATTTCCTCATTTTCTGTTGGTGTTGCCAGAACTTCGCCACACAGCCTGATTAATTTCTGTCACATAAAGAAAAGTGAAAAATTAAGACAGAGAGTGAGTTATAGCTTCTTCTAGGAATTCTTCTTCTATATACCTACTACAATGATGTATGATAATTGATTTGAACATTTGCTCTAGATTTAGATTGCTGTGAACAACATTTCTTTATTACTTACAACTTGCATTGAAATGGCAGTTCAAGGCTCTCATCATCAATACTGATGATGATATTGCAAATTGATATTACAATTGTGCACTTTCTTTAACTCACTTGACAATGGAAGAATTAAAAGATACCATTAGCTATAGCAGAATAAGAGAAACCTGTATTGCAAAAATATAGTTTACTTTATATTTGAACAGTACCTGCACTGGTCTATGCACATTTATGTGGGGAAGAAGAGGTTGCTGTATTCTTCCAAGAAGTTTTGTATAAAAAGCCAAAACCTGCTGTTTCATTCCTGGAGGACACTGAAAAAAACACAGATGAACAATAACAAAAATATAACAAATGCATATAGAAACATCGATGCAAATTTGTCACTTAAAATGGCTAATTAAACACCAATAATTTATCCTAAAGTATTTTTTTAAAAATCATCACCTGTTAATACATTACTTCTATCAATATTAACAGAGATCAACAAAAAATGTTGCATCTCATCATGGTTTTCTTTTTCAAATTATTCATACTTCCAGTTAATTGCTCTAGTGCAGTCTTCTACCAATCTTTCCAGGAAATACTCCCTAACAATATAGCGATAGGGGGAAATTAACACTGAATTAATTGGATACAGGTCAGTCGTCTTTTATGGTACTATGCCACAAAATCCAGTGATTCACTGAGTCAGTACATACAAATATATGATGATAAACATCTTAATATCTATAAATGGTTTTTTAAATTCATGAGCAATTAACCTTAAACAGATAAAGTGTTTCTAAATGCACAGATGTTCCAGGACAAGAGAAAGCTGTTGTTTTCCCCAGGATTCAGCAGAATATAAATGACAAATATATTTGGAACATTCAGACCCTTGTTCTACTACCCCTCATGCACCATGTCACATGAAAGTACTTTCCTATCTCCATGAGATCTAATGGCTCATAGTCCTTTATGTACCTTTGTTTCTAGCTAAATCCCCCTGACCCTAATATGTTCTACCATGTTAATAAATGGTGTTATTCCAGAGGTTAATTTTAAGCACATCAGTTCCCTCATCTGGTTCACTGCACAGGTGAATGGAGCATGGGTGGCAACAGCCAGAAATGACAACAGCCTAAAATGATTCTCCTTCCCAGGTAATTATCCCTAGATTATTAATCCCTAATTATCACTGAGTTGTCAAGCAATCCATTGAAAAAATGGCAAAATGTGTACCATTAGTGTGCATCTACAATAATGTATTAAGTCTAAGTGATTGCTGTGAAAGGATATTATTCTTTTTGTAACAGATCTTCACAACATCTTGCAAGCACTGTATCAACTCACAGGTGGCAAAGTACAAAGACATGCTGTACAAGAATTGCTTGTACAGGCGTATTTGCAAGAGTGCAAAATGACTTCTCTCAGCTCTTAGAAACATACTACTAATTATCCGCTTCACATATGTCACCATTTCATGTTGGTTTCTTGACAAAGTTTATATATTACTGAACAAGCTGTATTTTTGAGCAAGTATTTTCAATACAACAGGTATCTGCTTGATTGTAGGACAGCTGGTATAGTAACAGGAATTATAGAGCTCTGGTCCTTCCAGAGTGAGGAACATCCCAGGTTCAGACAGCTAGTACCCTACATTGTCTGTGTATGTAAAAATGAGTAGATTAAAAACTCATTACAACATGTAAAAGACTGACTGAGAATGAAACCATGGAGAGCTCCATATATCCTTAGAACAGGACACACCATGTTTTCCTAACTGCATCTGCATCATACATGATGATGCATCATACAAGTGATGCAGATATGATCTGATACAAAAATGATAGAAAAAGTTCTAGCACAAGGGCTGCCGAGTTAATTCACCCCATGATCCATACATCCCCATACATTTCAGCTCATAAATCTGCCAAGAAAGTTAGCAACAAGAATGCACCAAGACCATGAAGCTAATTTCACATGTGCCACAAAGCAGACATGAGAAGAACCAGACAACACTGCCAAGGGTTGCATTCATACCAAAGACCAGGATGTGAAAGCTGTCTGGGGATCAGCTTATACTACTGCTTTCTGACATGGAAGTCTTTCTGAGCAATAACTCAACACATTCAGAAGAATTAAACAACATTTGTATTTAATAAAGCACTTTTCATCCAAGAATCTCCCAACACTTAACAAATGATAGAGAGGGATAATACTGTCTTGTAGAAGCCAGAAAGATTCTAGACTGCACAAAAATGTTTCTCCTACTTCTAGCTTCACAGTCAATATTATCAGTGTGGTGAGTAACAAATCTCAGGGTTCTGCCTTAGTCAGCATCTCACTAGTTGTCTCACTTTGATGATACTAGTAAAAGATTGTTATTTGTAATATGTTGGTAACATAAGCAAACAGCTATTTTCTAGAGTTCAGTATCCCATGATATCACCTACTGTAGAACTTCAGTCGCTATTACAATTAGGAGCTCACACAAAAGATTATCTGCTCTGCTGAGAAGTACATACATCAGCTTTTCCCAGTGTGTAGAGTGTCTCCAAAATCTTGTGATGTAGCAAATATTCCATACATGGCCCTGTTTCACCTGATTCCCTCTCATTTTCTTCTTGAAGTAGAATATCCAACATCTGTTCCAGGTGAGAAGGGATGTTGGTATCAGTTACAGGAGCTTTGTCATCTAAATAGAAGAGATGTGCAAACAAGAGTGATTAGAATATCATCCTCACTTTTCTTAAGTTCAGTTCCAAATTTAAGATTTAAAAACATGACTACTCATTTAAAGAATCTTGCAGATAGTATGTAAGTTTTTAGCATATCTTAAATTGAATTTTCAGAACCGCATCTGGAAATGTAAACTGGAATATGCATTAGGCAGATATGCAACCTTGCAATGGGGAAAAGGTGAAATGCCAAATTTCAAAACATACATTAACTACACAGTCAAAAAATAAAACTTCTACAGCCAGAAAACAAGCTTAGGGAGAGGAAGGTGCAACTCTCAATCTTCCGGTTAATATCCTCTCTGTCTTGGTAACATCCTCTTTGATTCTTCATGTAGTATTCTGAAATCTATACATAGCCTCTAACATCAGCTCAGTTGCAGCTGATCAGTTCCTGTCCAAACCAGATAACTAAATAAATGTTTTTTCTAATGATGACAACAAAGAAAACCCAAACTCTATGCTGTTTATTCTTTGAAAGTTTGTAGATTGTCTTTTATACTTTCTGGATTAAGATAGCATTCTGTCAAACTTTATGACAGGAAGGATAAGACTGATTTCGTTATCCTAAAGTCATGAAACTGCTGTGGATTTATGCCACTGGCAGTGGGAGCTGGCATTAACATGTTGCAGAGCATATCCACACGTGGAGATTTGCCTGTTTATTTTTTTTCAGCTAAATTCTCCTTGAATAACTATCCCACTAGGGAAATGGTTATTACTTCTTATGCAATAGTCTAAAAATAACTGTCACTTGCATGCAAATGTCAACAAGATCACAAAGGAAAACTGTCATGTCAGGGTGATTTTGGTCTCTACCACAACCTCCAGTTAGCCTAGAGTGTTTTGCTTGAATTTCCTAGGCATAATTTTGCTCCCACTGCAGAGGATAGAAAAATATCCACTGAGTGGAAACTTGTTCGTCACAAGACTTTTGAAACTCCGGGAGAGAGGTCAGCTTTTATTCTGCACCACATAATCACAGGTATCAGTTTTCCCCTACCACCCTGTCATTTCTACCTTAGGAAAGATCACATAACGTTCCAAAAGATGGGTATTTAGAACCAAGGGTCGTGTGTCAGTTTGTAAGAGTAAATATTGCTATAAACAAGATCACCAGTCCCAGACACAAACACTGATTCAATAGCTAGTCTAGCAGAAATACAGAACTAATAAGCTTGGGGAAAACATAGTAGCATTCACTTTTAAAGCTTAATAGTTTAATAACAAAGACCAAAAACCAGAAATATAAATGTTGCATAATTGTTGTACGAAACCAGGGAAAAGTGTAAGAAAAAGTAACCACAGACATATTTCATCAGAATATCCATTTTTTATAAGAGCAGAATAAGGTCTGGGTAAGTTTTAACAAAATGTATTCTAAATCTGCTCACAAATTTGCTTTTCCGAGCTTTGTTATCAAAATAGCTTTCATGGAGACAAGACACTAAAGAAAAAATACCTAATACTGAGCACACAGAATTCATATATGTCTGGTAAAATCTATGAACACAAAATTATTTCTGTTAAAATCTTGGAAAGAAAAATAAAATCTCTGATGCAAAACAACAAAAAGGTTAACAGCAGGGACTACATTTCTATAGTTGTCTGTTTAGATTAAACAGAGTATATGAAGACAGAAATTGGGTTGGACATGAAAAATTACAATTCTTTACATGATACTCAAGAAAGAAGATCTTCCCTCAATCATTTTTCATGCCTACATTTTAAGGGATGAATGGAGGTACAAGATTTTTTTAATTACTAATTATTATTGTTTTTTTGATAAAAGACATGAGTCATTTTAGTATTTCCTAATCTTCACTTTTTAACAACACTGAAATTGGGAATTCTAGTTTTCACAATAAAGAGACAAAACCAGAATGTTTTCTTCTTTTACCTGACGTCTCTATGTAGTAATGGGTGATTGCTTTCCAGTGGTAAACAAAATCTTCTTGTAATGGAAGGGAAGGTGCGAGCTATGAGGGGGGAAAAAAAAGTACAAAACAAACAAAACCCAGTTAGGAATTAAACAAACATCTTTCCTGACAGATTAAATCAAATTTTATCTTATACTTGGAAGTAAACTTTTGCAGACTAGTGCTACAATTCCTACCCTGTGCTCTTTTACCTTTAACAAGAACTACATACATTATTCATGGCATGAGCCCCATGTCACACTGCCTAGCTTGTGAACATCAGTAATAACATCTGTGATGTCTCTATGACCAGACAATCTATTTGAAGCAACAAAAGCAATTGCTCATACAACAAAGCAACACTAGAAACGTAGGTTTGAATTGTTTAGATCTCAGAGTTCTGTCCTGTAGGAAAAAATCATGTTCTTTTACATCTGCTCTTGATGCCATCTTCCCTTTCCGAATGCTCTGTTCTCCTCTCTCCCTCAAAAATACCGATTAGCTGCTTCATACAGTTTTCGCCATGCCTTTTTTCCTCATTAAACACAGCTTCTGAAAGATCATTCCTTTTTTTTTTTTTGCACATCAGGCCCATCCCCAGAGCTTGACAGGTTGTTCTTTTTTTTTAACAAACACATTTCTTATTTCATTTCTGAAAGAAAAGGAAGTTTATTCTTTTCTGGATGAATTTGGGATGGCCGGTTGGGCACGACTGGCATCCAGGAATAACATGCTGCAAGAATGAAACACAGCCTCCCACCCAGTCAACATCAGTTCTGCTCCTTCCTCAATGAGCTTGAGAGCCCACTGTGCCCTGAGGCCCACTACATCACAGGCAGCATGTGAAAAAAGAAGGACCGCAATCATTTTACCACTCTGCTCTCCAAAGTGAGAGTTGAGGCAAATGCTGAACTTATGATCACAATATAAAGTGTTCAGAGCAGGTAAAATCAGCAATCCTATAAGGAACCCCCCCCACACCCAACAGATCGTATGAGAGTCTGTTGTTACTGAGGCCTAATCCTACTTGCTTGAGGCTTTTTTTTTTTTTTGACAATCTTCCAGTCACTCTTCTATAGGCAATCCTGAAATAAAGGATTATCCCTTGACATGATGGTAGCAATGAGACCTGTGGGCAAACAGAAAGAATCCCACTCATAAGTCCGTGCATCCATTTTGGAAGGATAAGAAGTTGAACCATCCTGACAAGCTATGGAGTCCAGTCCTTCACGGTCACAGAGTGCCTGAGGTTGGAAGGGACCTCTGGATATCACCTGGTCAAACTCCCCTGCTCAATGCTCAGGACCATGTCCAGGCAGCTTCTGAATATCTTGAAGGATGGAGATTCCACAACCTCTCCAGGGGTTGTGCTTGGTCACATTCACAGTGAAAAAGTTTTCCCCAAAAAAGCTACAGTTACCACATGTGAGAGTAATAACTCTGGATTCCTCTAGTGTCTCCTCATAGGGCCTAAAAAGTGCTGAGTTGCCTTAGTTCTTGGACAAACAGAAGCACAAGGCTCAGACACCTGTACACTCTTCACTGAGTAGTGTTGGTCTCTTTGAAAAGGCCTTGGAAGTTTTCCAAATCAGTCTTTTCTCTTCCTTGAATTTAATGACACTTAAATTTATCTTGGTAAAGACATAACGCCCAGTATATGAACAGCATGCCCTGCCATGATAAGAAAGTGGAATGCTAATTGTTAACAACCCTTTGCACACAGTACTTTGAAATTCAAGACTTTAAAAAAGTGGTGGTGCTTGGCAACTATCTATACCTGCATCCTGTGTGGAAATGTGCCCTCCCAAGTGGCAACTAGAAAACCAAACTGACGTTGCTTATCCATTCCCTGACAGTCTGTGGACACATCAAGTCTTCCGTACTTCCACGGCTGGGCACTGAGACTGGCACTTCAGCACACCAGCTACCACAGAATAAATATCAGGACACCATATACTGGACAAAACTAGCTTATTGTACTATGAAGTTTACTAGGTCATTGAAATTCTGAAGAATAACTGAACAAACTGAAGACTGAGCATATGATATTTTGTATCATGCTTCGTGTGTCACACTTGCTGCTGCAGATGTGGATTTCAAGCAGTGTAATGATCATTTCGCATCTTTCTGCAATAAAACTATATGAAAAACTCAATTCTCACTGATGAATAGCACGGAGACCACTTTTGAGGAATACAAGGCTTTTCAGACCACTCTATTTCCAAAGTAACACATGATAGATAACATTAAAGATTTATGCTTGACTGATGTGATTTTCCTCTCCACTTCTTCTAGCCTCATCTGCCTTGAGATGAATTTAGTGCCTCTGAGCAGTGCCAGGAAAAGGATTTAACTTCTCAGCACTGCCAACAATTTATCCACTGCGGGAGTGAACTGTGTACACAGACATTCTCTCTCCCAACAAATGCCTCCAGGGACCCCTCTCAGAGGTAAAAAGGAAATTCAGAGACAGGTCCTGCCCTTTTAAATTAAAATACTGATTTCACAGAGTCTTCTCTGATCCAGGACTGCAAGACAGAGATACCATTAGCATGTGTGAGCACCTGTGCCTGTGTACATACAGGCCCACTGGGAATATACCACCAACTCTGCCACCAACAAGACCTGTGGGAGCTTTGCCTACATTGAGCTACCAGACTCAGCAACTCCTAACAATATAGAAAAATTTTACTTTTTTACTTGTCCAGCTAAAGTACCCCCATCCCCAAATTCCTCTTCCCACGACAGATGAACCTAGTATAAATCTGCTTTTTACAGCACAGCTATTCCAGGGAATATTTAACAGAGATGTAACTCTAACAGTGCTATGCATTATTCTGAGAGAAGTGTTTTACTGACAAAAAATGAAAAAAAAAACCCTAACCCTCTTAACTTGGCTATTCAGACACAAAATCAAGGTAAAGTCTAAGACTAAGACATCAGCTGATACACAAAGTCCAGCACTGGAAAGCACTACAAAAATATAAGCTCCCAAACACTTGGTTGAGGTAATTCTGGGAAGAAGTTATAGTTTCTATTTTAGGATGAGTTATTAGCTACCATCTGAGATGAAATATATTTTACAGTTGCCAGTCTGAATAATCACTCTTTTGTAAAAGTACACACACTTGTATAAAGATTCTGAAGCAAAACAAAAATTAATTGTGAAGGCCATTAATTCCTGCTATTTATCTACTTTGAAGTAATTGCCTTAAAAGTGCAGTTATTTCTTACAGTTATATTCATTCACTTTGATGTAATTAGATATGTTCTTACTAATTTTGAGCTATCGATTCCTAATCTCAAAGTAAACTTCTCCTCCTTTGGGGAAAAAGGAAAAAAAAAAAAATCTAAAAAGCTTAAAGACTGCAGTGTAGGTGTTGGTATATCAAATAGCCAAAACTCACTGAACACTACTAAAAGCCAGCCCATTTGAGCAGACATCGATTAGCTCTTCCATCTGGTCCCCAGCGCCAGCAATCCAGCCTCCTGGGAGTGAGCAAGTGAGTGTTCTCATTTATGAGCTAAACCTAACACATGCTGCCCTATCACTCTGGTCACGATACGTTACTAATGATCGAACGCCACTCCTTCCAGGAAAAGTGTTGCTCTCAGGAGAACTATAGGTCTTTGACCAGAACTATAGTCTGATCGTTATAAAATCTGTCCAAAATACAGTTCCACATAGTTTTCAAAAGTACACTGAATCTGTGTTTAGGCAGGAAAAAAAGTAACATCAAGAGCAAAGAAACCTATAAATATTCAGTATTTAACAGCAATTCCTTTGTGCATGTGAAAATCATTGTCATATTTTTCATGTATGCTTTTCAGAACTGCAATTCAATACTGAAAATAATGGAAACAATGGATTCTGGCGATATCCCTCTATATATTTTGGACAAGTTTACAAAGGAAAGAAAACACTGTATAAAAGAATAACAGGTACTGTCTGGTCAGATACCAGAGTAAAAAAGAAAGACGAAACTGGGTCAAAGAGAAACAAAGGGGAAGTGCACACACACTCCCCTGACTCAAACAAGGAAAACTGCAGCAGACACTCACTCGATGTTTTCCTTCGATCTTACTACCTTACTAGTGTGAAAGTTTGCTTTGAGGGAAAATCTGAAAAAGGACTAATGCTTGAAGGTTCACTTTATTTCTTCAGCTGATAAATGCACAGTTTATAACGGTCACTGCTCTCACATATAAAATTAAGACTGTACATGCTTGCAAGACATGCATTAAATTTTGTCATCATAATTTGTTAATAGCGCAACATTAAAATGATCAGCAATGTGAGGTCATTACAGCAAATAACGTAGGTTCAGGAAGAATAACTCTTGTGCTGAGCAGTTATGCAGTTAATGATTTTGGAGCAGTACCTCTAGCAAGTGACTCTTTCAAAGCTCAGTTTCACCTCAAAACATGAACAGAAAAGAAGCTACTTAAAAGCATTTTAAGATAAATGTGTGGGAGATACAGTGGAATAATAGGTCAGTAGGGAGGGATCCCAAAAATGTGCAGCTGACACCAAAATCTAAATTCACTCCCAGGTACCAAGAGAGTAATACAAATAATCTTGACAGAAAATTGCAAAATTCAAACCTACCAAAATCATATTTTTCCTACTCAAGGTACAGAGCTCAAAACCATCCTTTTGAGTTGACTATTAAGATGAAACATCTCCTGAAAGCCCAAATCAAACACAAACAAAAGTCCTTTGAACACCAAGTGACCACTTTATAGACAAGCTAGTCTGTCTAGGGAAACATGAGCGAAAAGCACAAGATAAGAGAAGAAACCTGCCGCTTTGTTATTGTACACTGCATTTTGTATGTTGCTGAGACTGCAACGCTCCTGGAATATGTGTGGGATAAAAAGTATATCAGAAATGCATAGCAAAGAGAAAACATCTTGGGGACAAGCCACACATAAACTGTCATTGATATTAACCCTATAAAGCAACAACATTTTTATTCTGCCCTGAAGTAAAGGTAACAGAACAAAGACTTGCAGTCCCATCCACCACCCTCACCAACCCACACAACCCAATCTAAGGATGCTGTGTTCGGACAACACCACAGTGGTGCTTGCTCATCTGGATGCTGCAGAGAAATCCAGAAAGGGCAAAAATATCTAAAATGCTGGCAGGATTGACATAAGAGGTGGCAAAAATTAGGATTCAGTGGTAATGAAAATGAGGAATATGATTTCACACACTTGGATAATTTAGGCAGAAAAGACTAAAAGTTTTGAGTTATTCAAGGTAAGAAAAATTCTTAATAAAAAACAACTGTGTTTGCCTCATCACAGTCCTGTTATTGATTGTATCAATTACTGAGCAGTACATTCACAGTAAGTGAAAGGCAAATACTCCTATGTGTATTACACTGTCAACCTTTGGAACTCCTTGTCATAGTTCAGAGAGATAGCATATTGAGGGTAAGATAGCAACGATTATCTAATAACATAGGAACTCTTACTATTTAAATGCATCTCTCTAAAGTCTGAAGGCCTGTGGACCCTGAGGCAGGACAGGAGCATTATATAAGTGATGTGCAGGAGAAATGACAAGGGAAAAGGGCTACCAGAACAATTCTGATTTAAAGTAGTTGTACCAACTGAAGCTAAGTCTAGGCACTTCAAGGGTATTTAACTGTCCAACTCAGCTGAAAATCATTCAGCTGCAACTAAATTCTTTTGGGAGGTAGGCACCCAAAACCTTTGAGAATATATATCTTAGTTTCTGGTTCTATGGCTGATATTCAGGGCTGAAACAGAGTCCACTTGGGGCTGCACAAGCTACACTTGCTCTGCAGAAATAACAGCAACTAAAATGACGCTACGAATTCTCTAGGTTCTGAAAACAGCAGGCAGCATCAACGTGGACTTATCTAACATTTAGGATTTACATAAGTTTTCATTTGCAGAATAGCAAAGCTAAGTAGCCCACATACTTTTATTAAAGAGAGAACAAACCACCAATTTAAAGTCCCATACAGCCCCAAAACTGGTCAAAAATTTATATTTCTGAGTTCTGTCTTTGAATTAGTGGGTCAAACTTCCTAGATGAAGTAAGAAACATTCTTAATATCTCCTTGCTTTTGTGATTCCATGCTTTATTCCTAGCATGTGGTGTGTGGTATTTGTCACAACCCTGCAGATGCAATTTACTGTAGTATTTATTATCAGGAGATTCATCGTAGTGGTGTTAGCAGGATGAAGCAATTCTAACAGGGACAACAGAGTTGAGCAAGAACATATAGCATGCTGCTTGATAGCAGTCACTTGCAAAACGTTATCAAACTGTTTCTGGTTTTTGTTTTTTTTTTAATGAAAAAAGATTGTCTAGTCCCTACTACCTCTACTCTTCCCCTTTTCCATCCAACTCATTAATTTTTCCTAGTTTTTTATGGATCTCAAATAAATGTAGTTATTTTTATTTTTGTACACATCAATAATGTAAATGTTCTTCTAAGAATAACTTTTATTAGTTATCCTGAATCAGTAGGCCTGAAAGAATAACTTCTTCTCTACTCCTGCATCTCTCAGTCACCCACTCTTATTTAAAATGTGGCGAAGCTTACCATAACAAGACTTCTTTAGTCAGGCACCCACTAATTTCGTTTCTCCTCCAATGAAAGCACTGTCTATTGAAGGCATTCATATGTGGTCACAGAGAGTTTACAAATAAGTCATTTCACCATCATTTAAACCTTTTATTTCCAATTGCCACTCTACCACTAAAGAAGCAAACCAGAATCCTGAAATTAACTAATATATGCTTAACTTTAAAACCTGAATAGTCCTGCTAAAGACTGCAGAACCACAGGCATACATAAAGTCAAGCATATGCTTAAGTATATGCAGCATCAAGACATACAGTAATGCACAAAGGGTGCCCCTCACATGAGGTAGGGTTTGGCATGCAAGCTTTTTTCAACCATTTGAACCATTTTCTGTCAGCGTGTTCTACCTTCACTTCCAGCAGTATTGCACTGCCAGTTTTTAGCACCTAACCCAAGATGTACCTTTTCAAAGTCCCGTGGATGTCCTGGCTCACTGAGAAAGGTGCTGAAAGCTACAGATGTTACTACTAGGACACCACCTCATCAAAACGCAAAAAAAAAAAAAAAAAAAAAAAAAATCGTGTAGACAGTAAACGAGGCAGTAAGCAGGCAGCTGAACGCGGCCTACAGACATAGCAGCTTCAGAAATAGGCCCTGCTGCTTTCCTCTCCCCCAGGGCGGCAGCGATGGGCACTGATGTGGGAGTCCCCACGATGAAATCTAACTGAAAACACACAACCTCAGGTCCCCTTGTCCTCTCTGCCCGCACTAGCCAATTCAAAAAAAGAAACCAGGGATGAAACCGCCACTGCCAGCGACACCACCACACAAAAGCACCGGAGATGGCGACTGTTGTCTGCTGGCCACGACAGGAAGAAAACCCAGGGAAGTCTCCTGAATTCACCTCCTTGTCTGTTTCGCAAAGAGCGGCCGGGTGAGGGCCGGGCCGGCTCAGGGCTGCCCTCACGCCCCGGCAGCGGGGCCCAGCAGCGAAGAGCGTTACCGGCGGTGACAGCCCGGCTGGGGCTGTGCTGAGACCCCCCCCGGGCCCGCCGCGGAGCCCCGACCAGCAGCCGCTCCCCGCTCTCCTCGCTCTCCGGTTCTCGACACCCCTCCGGCCGGCTGCGGCCCGCCCTGGCGCACCTCGCCCGCCGGCCGGGGCCTGCCCGGGCAGCTCGGGCTCCGCGTCCCCGCCCCGCGGCAGGGGCGAGCCGGGAGCAGCGGCTGCCTGCCGGCGGATGTGTTGGTTCGGCGGGGCCCCTCGCCGCCCAGCCCTGCCCCGGGGGGAGGCGGCGGGGAAGGGGCGCCGCGCAGAGGGAGAGAGCCGAGCCCCGCGCCCCGGCTCCGCTCCGCTCCTCCCCGCGGGGCCCGCTCGGCGGCTAGGCCCGGCTCGCGTCCCCGGCGCGGCGTGGCCGGGCCCGCCGGCGGCCTTACCGCCTCCACGGCGTGCTGCAGGATGGAGGTGAACTTGGAGAACATCCTGTCCCGCGACTGGAGCAGCCGCTGCCGGGAGGACCGCGAGAGCTCCTCGATCCGCCGCCGCCGCCGCTCCAGGGTGAGGGCTGCATGCGGGGGGCCTGGCCGTGGGGAATCGGGCGGGCGCCGGCTCTCGCCTCTCGCTCCCCGGCGGACACGGTGGCACTGACACCGCCGGCTGCCGAGGCTCCGGCTGCCCGCCCCGGCGCGGCCTGCAGGGGCCGCCACCCCCCGCACGCAGCCCGCCGCGCCGCGGGGAGGCCCGGACGGCCGGCCCGGCCCCGCTCCGCCCGGAGCCCACGGGCCTGGGCAGCCGGGAGCTTCGTCCTCCCGCCCGGGCGGGGACAACGGCGGCCGTGCCCCTGCTGTTGCCTGGCGAACCGGGCGGCGTGTGCCGGGCCCGCCCAGGGGCAGGGACCCTGCGCCGGTCCCCAAGGTGCGGGCAGCCCCCCCGCCACGTCTCTACGGGCAACTCCCGGGCAGGGAGGTGAGGGGACACCCCGCCGTCGCCGTGCCCAGAGGCCTGCCATCGCGCTCCGACAAAGGTCTCTGGGTCTACACCTGCCGCTCTGCTTCGTGAGGGGCTGGGAGACCTGCCGGCACGGCGCCGGTGAGGGGCAGCCCTGGCGTGGGGGGCCAAGGGCCCGGCTGGCTGTCTGCTAGGACAGTTGAGGTCTGTCACTATCCACAGGGACTGTGAGGTCCTCAGGGAAACGATGAAATGCCCAGCTCTCCACAAAGCAGCATAAGGGCGATAAGCTCAGAAAGTCAGTGACATTCTTGTTGCTGCATGGTGGCACGCTGGTGGCATGGTCCTTGGTGACTGCGGTCCTGGGGCTTGCAGTGTACCACAGCAGGAGAGGCTTCTCGAAGTGTGCCTGTTACCTGTTTCACAACTCTCCCAGAGCTTTGAAGGAGACAAAGAGGCTTCATGTCACCTCCAAGCCAAATACTTAAGACCATCCCTACCATTTTCCCCGTGCCACCTGAAAAGCAGAGGTAAGGTGGGGTGAGAAGAGGTTATAGATGTCGATGGTGGGCGGTGTGATGGGGCTCCAATTCATGGGATAGTGTTTGGGCACTGGGCAAATTGAAGTAGGGGAACAGGATTGATTTGGCACTGGGGGAGCAGAATGAACTGTTGGGAAGGTGACAGGCCAGTATGGGAAAGAGGAGAGAGCCTGTAATACCAAATGGAGAAAAAATTTCTCATTAATTTTTGGAGATGAATGAACACCAACTTCCTCATTTGCTAGGAGCAAGCAGAGAGAGACAAATCAAAACACAGGACAAAATTATTTAACTGCTGTGTTTTAAATTGCATCATCTGGGAAGTCTGACTATGACTGTTGATCTTGTGATGAAGTATTACTAATGATTCTGCTGTACTGATTGTTACTACTACCTCCATGATTTGCAGGCATGGAGAGCTACAATCCAAGCACAGTATGGAAGTAAATACTAGTTGTATATGGACACCTTTGCTGAAGTGGCTAAGGACCAGAGGTAGCTCAAAATCCAGACATATCAAATAACATAAATTTAAAAGGTAATTATGTGTTGGGTGTTTTTAAATCTGTTTATTGTGGATTTGTGAAGTTATATTCTATAGATGTTCTTAGGAAATGTAAATTTTCTGTGTGGGTAGGCATGTGATGAAACATATGTACCATCTCTGCATTTAGGTAAATATTCACTGGATGGATGATGCATGTGGAAGGTGCCTATCTCCTATGATTTAACATAAAAAGTTCTATTAGACTTCTAAAGTGTGCCCCAGGAGGCAAACCCTTCTTCAAATAAATTTAAGTGGTGTCTACTATAGTTTTGCAATACATCCAGTTATTTTTTTAATGTATATTTTTATATGTAAATACTTACATATGTTTTTATTTATATTAGTATGCTTATGTCATTCATGCAATTCAGGAGCTACATCCAGCCTGCTTATATGGTTTGTATTGCAGGTTTGTATTGCTTTCATTAAAAAAACAAATGGCAAGTTGTAGGTTTGAATGCAGACGTTGTCAGCAAGTGGGCTGAGTAGTGGTACAGCTTTTCTCCCATCAATGTGAGGGTGTTTACTGTGTTAATGGGGACCTTCCCATTCTCTCACCATAGATACCATTTTGGAGCCTGCATCGTTACTGAAGAAAATGTGGATTTAAGGCACACATGCTTCATTAAGATGTCTAAGAGAACATGGTAATTTAAAACGCTCTTTGCAATCCATTTGTTTTTGCCAAAATGTTTTTTTCGATGCGCCTGGGCCTTCCCATCTCTGAGCAGCAGAATGAATAAAGAAACAGTAAGGTATCATGAAGATATAAAAGGAGACGGTTTTATAACGGCGAGAGTATTCCTAAGTGTACCTCACAATTTATGAAATTGTAAGTCATCTCTTCACAGATGGTGAGGTAAAGCTTTTCTAATGCCTGAAGGCCTCATTATTCTAAGAGTGCCTGATGTATATAAAACCATTTTTTTTTTAAACAGAACACTTAATTGTGGTTGGAATTCAGGTTTTCGTTGTAAAAGTGACTTCTTGTTACAACTACTCATTACGAAATGCTTTGCAGTAAGGGAAACAAAATATCACAATTATATGATTGTCCCTAAGCCTATTAAGCAAATTGAGTCTCTGCAAATAACCCTGCATTTACTTACCAATATATTGAGCTTGAATTTGTAGCCACACTACAGAATCTGGTCTGTGGTGCATATATGTGTTGCAAAGTGTAGGTGTGGAGTTTTTATGCTCTTTTAAAGTAGTCTCAAATTTCTCAAGTATATGGAGGTATTTCTCACTGATGGGAATATTAGATAAATATTGACAGGCCAGCAGTAATGCAAATCACTGAAAACTAATGAAAAATTACTTCACCAGTGTCAGTACAAAAGAACTGACCTCAGCTGAGGTTGAAGTCTGTTTGGATACTTCATGTTCTCATTGGAGATGATTCAGTTGGACTTGACTCTGTTATGGACAGGCTACCAATGTCACGTCATATGCAGCAATACATCTTTACCTGCTCGTACTTGATGTTTTTTCCACTGAAATAAACACAAGTATTTGTACTTACTTTAATACTTTTAGAGATCAGAGCTCTGCTAGTTTTGGAATGGGGTGTTTTTTGGTAAGGTAGTTTTTTTCCTTGGGGTGGCACATGCAGTGAGTGTTTTGCTTGAATGTGAGTTAAGACATTCACTTGAAAGCGAGGCTATTTTAATTGATAAAGCTTTTGGAAACTGACTTTTCTCCTTCTTACAAATTAATGCAATTGTCTAGATTAAATCACTTTAAATGGAGTGAGGCAGTGAGATAATGTCCTAGCCTTTCTATCTGAAAATATCTCTGCTGCTTAGATTGATGGCACCAGGCCAGTCTCTAATGGATGTACTTTTCTACATTACAGAAGAACTTCTGCAGTTTGGACTTTTGCTTCAGAGAGGTTGAGGATTTGGAAGGTACATTTTTGTACCCCTGAATGAAAACATGCTAGTAGAGCTATGCATAATACCTATTTATGTTCTGTACAGGAATTTGTTGTGTTTATAATTACCAGATTGACATCTATGTTTTCAGTGACTACTTGGATGAAATAAAGAATGAAGTAGTAGCGGCTCAGCATGATCTCTGCTTTTGAGGAGGGCTACAGAGAAGTTTAAAATCATCTTCATACCTTTATGATTCTGGCATTTACTATAGATGGCAAGCATTCTGTACATTGGATACCAAACAGCATACAGTGGGATTGAAGTCCAAACTATGCTTCTCCCAAGTTTAATCAGTGTCTTATATGTAATATCATACGTGCTTCCATTGGCTGTCATTTTCCACCATGAATTTTCTGGTTGTCTGTGCTCTTAGCTGCGTGTAACACCTCCCTCCTTGACGATTCGCTAGTAGCACCGTGTAATCAGCTTATGCAGTATTTATTTAAATCACATTTTCAGACATTTCATGGTCTGTGCATCCTGCTCCACATCTGCACATCTGCTCCTTCAGTAGAGACATTAATTTGTCTTCTGATGGGTTACAAACTTCCTGGTCATTAATCTATTGTCTAATCGCTTACGCGTCACATCTGCAAGTGTCTTTTTACACCATCACACATTGCTACTGTGGAAGACACAATACTGGGCTGGATGAACAAATACACATGCCCAGTAGGCTGTTTCTTATGTTTGTACTTCAGTTACACTGTCTGTACTACCCTGCTTTAGCTTATATAATGGGTTGTAAAGGAGACCACAAGGAGGTCGGAAATACATGTTGTCAGTGAAATAAGACATTTATTTTCCAAATACATTATGTTTTCCTCAAGTGTTTCTATCCCACTGGAAGTGCTATAACCCAGCCTTTCCTCTCTAAGTGAATATATGAATGCTCTGCCATATGGTATGTGCAAGTGTTAGCGTATAATAAATTATTGAAACCAGATAAAATACTCAAATATGATCAGTGAGAGCTTAGCCAATTTCACTGCAGTCTGCAGGTCAGCAGGACAACAAGTTTACTTGTTTTTGTGGTAGTGGAAGCTGAAGCAAAGAGATTAAGGATAAACTTTTGGGTTTATGCTATATTGCAACTGTAATGACTGCAAGAGTCTCAATGTGGTATAAATAGACATAAAACTGGATTTTGCCCCAAAATACTGGAAAAAAATAGCTGAGTGGTCCAACTGCTCTAAATTGGTTCCCTTGATCATTCAACTGTGTACTTGCAGAGAGGAAAGTCTAGCAACCACAATCTGCATGCATTTCTGGGGAGAATTTACGTGCTTAGCCTTGACCCTACTAAGAGATGTCTGAGTAATTTTCAGATCAGCTCTGACTTCATTGGTTGTTTTCTAATGCATAATAAGATTTCCCTGTTACTTACATCTTTGGATTTAGGGCTATAATCTGTTCGTCTTTAAAATGTCATCAGATAATCTGTTTAATCATAAGCAAAAACTGATCTTGATAGTTAATATGAGTTATGCAAAATAGTTCAGGCACCCTACTACGATGCAGGTACAGAAACTTTCAGCAGATCTCTCTTTCACATTAGTCCACAGTTAAAAGGAGGATTTTGTCGGAGTTTCAATTCAGATATCTTTGTCCTGAGGCATAATTGAAGTCTTTCATGGAGTCTGATATTAAATTTTGGCAGTGTAAAATGCCTTAATTTTGAAGTGTGTAAAATATTTATGATGCGAGGTACTCAGTAGTGGCTTCATTATTAATTTGAAATTACTGATAGCACAGTTATCTAGAACGGCTCAAATACTAGTGTCACAATGCTCTCCAGTGTTCACTATCCACAGAGTTACGTGACAAAAGTCCAGTGATGTTCTTTGATGTTTCATTACATCAGGAAGGTGGCCAGTAACTCCTGAGAATTCCGTTGATGGCTTCTTGGTAGGAACCTGCTCTCGCCAGGAGAGGGCACAGATGGCCTGGTTTCAGGGGTAGAACACAAGCAACAAGATTCAGAGAGAATCCCTGATAGCTGTTTTTTGGGGAAAAAAATAACCCTATGTATCCTGTGTAGAATGAATTAGTATACCAACTAGTAGTGTTACCTCTGGGCTTAACTGCTGCCTGTTACTTGGCTTGTAGAAGCTTTGGTTGCTACACATGACAGCCCATCATCTTAGCAGTTCACTTGTCCCACTTCGTTCTCAAATGATGTTATTTGAAGCTACAGGACTGGTTTGAGTTTATGAAGACACTGGCTTACCCCTGTGGCTATCACATCCCACGTGATATTTGCATCTTTGCAACAACTAAATACCAATGAATTTAGGAAGGGTCTTGTATTCAGAGTGGCCCTTCTTGACAACTAACTGAAGTCTTGTGTGGTTCCCAGAGAGGTGAGAGTGACCGTGTACATCACCATTGCATTATTTTACCTGTAGGTGAGGAGTGGGAGCGATCTGAACACTTCCAGTTAGAATTTCATGCTCAGAAGCTGTACTCTGAGCCAAACTGCATTTCCAGAAAAAGTATGTACAACTTGATCCTTTGTAATTCTGAGTCATCAGCCCTGTAGGAACGAGTGTCTGCACTTGGATGAAGCCTTTAAGGAACTGAGCTGGAGGCATTACTGACAACAAACAAAGAAAACGAAGTCTGTAGTAGACCCAGGGTCATCCAGAAATGCTTCTGTTGCTCATGCCTGTTTTTCTGCCTCAGGCTGCTTTGGACTAGTTTGACATTCAGTCCTCACATTGTGCAATGCTGAAGTAAGCAGACCTGTGTTTGTAATATGCCTGATATAATGGAACCTGTTCCTGATTAGATCTTGGACTGGTGCTGTAATACACTGTCCTTGATTCCTGACTGGCAGCTCGTGTGCCAGGTGAAGTATTTCTATCCATTTAGTTTCTCTGGTTTTACGTTCAGAAGCTGTTATCCCCTCTCTCTGGGTATCCCGGGAGTTCCCAGGTGGTGTCACATTGAGCTGTTATATGTACCTGGAGTGCTTGACTGCTGCATTAGATATGTACAGTCTGCACTTCCTTCTTCCTCTCCAGCAGTAACAACGAGGCAGCAGAAAGCCAGTTGTTATATTTGGCATTACATGTAGAGCATAGGTCAAAATTCTGTGTTCAGACGTAGCAGTCTTGTACCAGCATTAATCAATTTCCATGAACTGCTGCAAAACAATTAATCCCAGTGCTAGATCATAGCCCGCAGAGGGCAGCCTGGCCTCGTGGTTTGCTCCAGCAATGTGCTCAAGTGAAGAATTCAGTCATCTGCTGGCATCTCTAGCTGTTCCACAGCAGTCCATCTGACTTGCTGTGGAATAAACAATTGAATGTTGTGGAGAATTAGCTCTAGACTCAAGTAGATTCAAAAGTGGACTTAAAAAAAAAAAAAAAAAAAAGTGTGACTAAATTAAACCTTCTGGGGTTTTGTACTATTTTTCCATTTTTTAAAAAAACATATGGAAAATAAAAAAATTGCATGAGAAAACTCAGCTAGACCTGAGCTTTAAATATCTCACATGTACAACAGATAAGTTTGCTAGTAGATGTCAATAGGCAAGAGAAAGAAAATAGTCAGAATATGTGTACCTGAATGTACTGGGCAAGACTAACAGAAGAAAAGTGCTTTTCTTTTTTTCCAAATCTCTTCAGGAATCTTTCACGATTCGAGTTACTGTTACTGTGACTGTAGACTGTGCCTTTAGCTGGTTGGCCCGTGTTCTTTTCCAAGTGTGTCCTGAGTCCTTGTGAAACAGCCTTTACAATTTCAAGAAGATTTTGTCTCAGAGGATGTGTCTACATGCAGGCATGTGACTTAGCTTAAAACTGATCACTGCCAGGTTCAGGAGTAGGGGTTGCTATCTTGACTTAGTATGACGAGGAACAAGGCATTCAGTTCCTGAAAAAGAGCCAGTACTTTGTGTCTCTCAAATCAAATTGCATCTACCAGCTAATTAAGGAATCATCTGGATATGCTCTGAAGGGAGGCCTGTCCACTTCTATACTTCTCAGCCAGAGGGCCCTGCAATACAGTGTTTGGAATAGAAGATACATAGAAAGAAAATAGCATTTGAAAAATTAAGACAGCCTCAGCAATGTGTGAATTCCAGGAGTATAGGAAGAAACCTATGTATCTCTTATAACCAGATGTCAAATTACTCACTGATGTACTTTCATACTGATATAGATAATTAATTTATTTGGCCACAAACTTTCTACCCCGCATAAGCACTGCTGTTCACAGCATAATGTATACACTTCTCAGAGTCTGGCTCGTTGTAATTGCAACTACAGGTGAATTTTTCCTTCCTTAACCTCACTCCGTGTATAGGAGTGCTGAGGGATTTTGACTTTAGTTTATCCAGAATATTCTTTGCTATTCTTGCCATATTTTTTGTAAACTTATTTGATAATGTGAAATTTGACCAAGTTGGTTTTGGTTTGGTTTGGTTTTTTTATCATGTTTTACATTGATACCATGATGTAAAAGTTACTCTATGTGAAAATGCTTGCATATTTAACCAACTCTGATTGCATAATTTAATTCAGTTTGGCCACAGCAAATTCTTTAAGGTAAAGAGTAAAGCAGGGCATAGTGAGATAATGCCCTTACTTGATGCAGATATCAAAACTCTAATTTATAATTAATAACAAAGGCAGTTTATGGTATTGTCTCTATATCTCCTGAAGGCATGCACTGAATACAAAATTAGAACAACAAATCATTTAGGAATCAAGATTCATAGAATCATAGAATGGTTTGGGTTGGAAAGGACCTCTAAGGTCACCTAGTCCAACCTGCCTGCAATGAGTAGGGACATCTTCAGTTAGATCAGGTTGCCCAAAGCCCTGTCCAACCTGTCCATGAATGTTTCCAGGAATGGAGCACCGACCACCTCTCTGGGCAACTTGTGCCAGTGTTTCACCACCCTCATTGTAAAAAACGTCTTCCTTTTATCTAATCTAAATCTACCTTCTTTTAGTTAAAAACCATTGCCCCTTGTCCTATCACAGCAGGCCCTTCTATAAAGTTTATCCACATCTTTCTTATAAGCTCCCTATAAGTACTGAAAGGCTGCAATAAAGTCTCCCTGGAGCCTTCTCCAGGCTGAATAACACCAACTCTCTCAGCCTGTCCTCATACGAGAGGTGTTCCATTCCTCTGATCATGTTTGTTGCCCTCCTCTGGACCCACTCCAACAGGTCCATGTCTTTCCTGTGCTGAGGGCTCCAGAGCTGGACACACTACTCCAGGTGGGAGTTGGTAGGTTCAATATTCCATTTTTTGCTGTAAAAGTGCATATAACACAGACAATATGGAAGGTTGAGTAATATGCAGAGAATTAATAAAAAAGATTCTACGCAATTAAAAAAATAAGGAAGATGACTTTGGGATTTGTTTCACTCAGAGGAACTTCCTTTTTTTTTTTTTTTTCCCAAATTAAGTCTCTTTGTGTATGTGGGATATTTGGGGGAAAAAACCCCATTTCAGTAAAACATTTATATAATATTTGCTGTGAGTATTTTGGAGCTTAATTCTCCTTTGGAAGCTATAAATGGGAACTTTTCTCAAAAGAGATTAGTAGGAGCTGCCCCTGAAGCTCACTGAAATCAGTGAGAGACCATGTATTTATGTGAATATACTGTCCATTAATTGCAGATTCTAGTAAGAGTCTTACATTGAAAGTAAGAGTTGTCTTGCTTTCATGTCATTCATGTCACAGAGAACTATTTATTGTGAGCTTATTAAAATTCTGATTAAATCATAAGACAGTAATGCTGTAGATTTTGTTCCTTTCTAGTATGACTGCTATAGGTCTGATTTCCCTATGAAAGGAGCCAGTGGAGTTATGATGGAACGTGGTAAAAACTTGTAGAAAAAGCCTGTACTTTACATCATTCTTCAGCATCCCAATATCAGTTCAGTGAATTAAGTTAAATACATTATTCAGGCCAGTCCTGGTCATCCTTGCCATTTGCCTTGCCCACAGAAGTTGTTCTGTGAAGCCTACTTCTGTAAGAATTTGTCTTTTGTTCAAAAAAAACCTGAAACTTTTGTAACAATGGTCTGATTTCAAGAGGAAACATACTGTGTTGTGCAAAGATGGGTATGTTCTGCCTGATGAATTACCTGCATCAGACAAAGATGTAATGCTGACTTCTACCTGCTTTTTCATCCACACTAAGTCATTCTCCCTGATTTTAATGAAAAAAAAAAAAAAAACAAAAAAACAAAAAACCAGAACAAACCCAACATAATTGATGGGATCTTAATTATTTTTAAAACTACTATCCTACTTTTGTATGTGAAAAATTGGTTCAAAAGTGATGAGGGACAAACAGATTATAAACCTCGTTTTCTCAAGAAATGTTAAAAATATCAGTAGTTTATTTCTTCTTTTTGAAGGGGTAGGTAGAGGGTAGGGAGAAGGGCAGGGACTGTAGGGAATTGTAGCAGCAAATTATTGGAAAGCCAAAGCACAAAACTTGCAGTGATATACAGTATTTTACAAAGATGGTATGGTGTGTGATGTTAGGTATCTGAGTCTTGGTCCAAAAGCCACTGAGAAGCAAAGGGAGAGATTCTCACCCACGCTGCTGTGCAGATCATGTGTGAGGCAATATTGGCTGTAACAGTTCAGCAACGATTCATGTTTTCATATTTCAAACATATAGGTTAGCTAGACATTATGATTCTTTTAAGAGTTTTCTGTTTGTCTAAACCCAGTTTACTTAATGGAAATAAAACTGAATTTTCTTTTGTATATTCACACAGTGGCTAAGTGACAGCAAGGTATGCTGCACATAGAATACAGTCCAATATTTAGGATATTTTTCCTTGAAGATGCAGATTCTATTCTTTGCTCTGATATAGATTTTCTCTGCGACCTCAGACAACATACTTAGCTCTTCAAGGGCATTTAGGCATCTGAAAATACCAATGAGGGATTTGAAAGCACCTACTGTTTGGTAAAATATATAAATCTGTTTGGGCATCTCTACAGAATCCCAAGGTGCCTGTTTGCACCTCTTAAAGCCCAAATACCTTTAAAAAATGTTGACCTTGGTGGATCTTTTTATACTGCCTAACCTGAGTTAGAAGCCTAGGCTGTCTGTACAGTCAGTAGGAGAATGTAGGAGGTAGGATCCTGCTTCCCAGCTGACTAATTCAGAACCCTCAGGTTGATGCCTGAAATAAAACAATGTCAATCACTGCTGCTTAATGGACTTCTAAAGTAGTCAGGAAATGGCTCAGTCAATCAAACAGCTCAAGGGCTTGCTGCTGCTCAAAAGGATCATCTCTTTTCCCTCTAATGGTTCCTCCTCACCCCTTCCTGGCTGTGTAGTTTTGCACTTGCCCTCTGTCAGCTCCAGTGTTTATCTCAGCCTTTGGTTTCTTCTTCTATCCTTCTGTATCCTCATCTGGCAGAAAACTAACCCAGTGCAAGAAAGTGATCAATTCTTTGCTAATTAATGAGCTAAAGTAGTTCCTTGAGGATCAAACCAGGGGTGATGATGCTACAGTGAGGAAAGCAGGAGCACATGGGTTGGAGTAAGAGAAGAAGGAGCACATAGGAGAGTCTGTGACCACCTCTTGCAGAAGCAGCAGTGAACTCTTGGATTGGCTTGTCCATCTTCTCTGACTCAACAACTCTTATCTAAGCATCTGAGGTCTTAATCTGTAAAGTAGTAATAACGGTGTCTCACTTCTCAGTACCTCCCTTTCCCACCCTCTTCATCTTCCATCCACATTCCATAGATATTGGCAAGATCTGAGACAGCAACTACAGGAGCTGATTCAGCTGCACACATGCAGATTGCTGGACTGGTACTTGTGGCTAGTGAAAACGTGCCCTCCAGAACTGGTAACTGTTGAGTTCCCACTGCTGCTTTTCTGCTTCACCTTAATTTCTCTTCTTAAGTGCTAATTGCTACAAAACTTGTGGGGTTGTAGAACTCTTTCTGAATTACATCTTTTAGTTAATTTGAATTGAAATTCTCCACGTCCAAATCTGAAAATCCTTGGAGGGGATTTGATAGACAGACAGGAAAATAAAACTCGACCAGCCTCAATTCCTCCGGAAACCCAGCTAAAAATCTCTTGTTAATATATGAGTGCTGTATCTGATCCATTTTAGCATTCTCTGATCAACATGTCTGTTGAATTTCTCTGCTTTAGAGACTTTACACAGTGAATGGAATAAACTCTTTGTGTTCTATAGAAAGCCGTTACAAATGCCTTTCCCTTCCTACTTCCTAGCAGTATAAAGAAAGGAAGTTCTTAATTAAAAAGCTAATTTCTGCATGTTCCTGAACCTTCTTTTTAAAGCCATCTATTAAGTATCACACCGGAGAACCCTTGATAGTGCTAGTCAGAAACCCACTGAAGGAAGTGCATAGGAAATGACTCAAATTAAAAATACAGAATGCTGTCATACTACATTGACTGAGGAAAACCTTGGCTCTTTTGGACAAGAAAGAAAACTTGAGTTCTTTTCAAATGGAAAATTCTAGTCATTTCAGAAAAAAAAAAAAGACAGGGAAAGGACCTGTTTTTCAAGTGGATGTCAGATCACCAACTAAGGATGGTGCCATAGGAGTTTGGAAGGAGAACAACAACTTGGGATTCATTTAATTCCTGCTGCAGGATTCAGAAACATTTGCAATGGGCAAGAAAACAGAATGACATAAGGAGTATGGCTGAACTGAAGTGTGGGGAACACTGGGGTAATAAATGGCAAATAGAGCTGGATATGACTAAAAGCCATTGCTGCGTGAGAGCATGAACATGAATTTAGACAAACTGATGTGCGGATTCATTTTTTGTGCATATATCACCCGATGAGATGGCATGTGTGTGCTGTCCATTCAGCTGCTGCTTCCATGCTTTCTTATACCCCTGCGCTCCCTGCTCAGCTGGTGTGATGGGGAAGGTGAGTGGCATGAAAGCGCTGCCAAGGGGGTTGCTCTGAAAGAGCAGGTACCCTGGCTAGGCTGCACTTTCAAATGGCAGTGGGGATGTATGGTACATCTGTTACTAGCACCCATTTCTGTTCTGCGGACACACTGTGATGCAGTCTCTGCCACCTCTTAGATACAAAGATTTTGCTAATTGGCTTTTTTGATGGAAGAATTGTGTAGGCTTCTTTCTAGTATGAAGATCTATATAGTGTATGGTAGAGCAGAGTGGAGGAGTGTGATTCAGTCTCTCCTGTCATTTAGTTTGCATGCTGGCTCCTCACTGAACATCACAGATTGCGCTTTCTTAGTTCATAGTTGCCCATTCTGAAATCGATAAGAGTCTGCTCTGATGTTTTCACTTCACTATTCTGATGTGGTCTTCTAACCTGTTATTCTTGACAAACAAGATTGTCGTTTTGCTTAACTGTTGCCAGCATCTAATAAAATACTGGCAGAGGGGTTTTCTTTTTAGTGGCTTGCGAGTATTTGGCTTTATTAGGTGGGAGGCTAGGCTACCGTGGGGAGGGGTGTCCACTAGATACTGATCTTCGGTGCTTTGCTGTTGGTTGCTTGCTGCTCTTGTTAAGGTGCCAGGAGGCAGCCGAGTACTCTTTTTTTTTTTCCTGTATGTTAATGCCAAGATTGTTTTGCAGATGACATGGCTATTTTATATTTCTGCACTCTTTACATACAGACACGCAGGTGTATAGTTGCTATGCTCGGTTGCCGTTCGGTGGGTGAATTTCAAGTTGTGCCACAGACTTCAGCGTCAGCTCCTAAACTGCCGGTGATTTTAGAAGACGAACCCCCCCACCTCCCCGCCATCAGCAGCAGACGGTCCGGCGGTACAGCACGCTGCGGCTACCCGCCCCAAACCTCCCCCCCCCGAGTTCGCCACGCTCCCCGCGGCGTGACACCTCCCCACGGCCGCCCCGCCGCTGCCAGCGCGCAGTCCCGCCTCACGGCAGCCGCTGCAGCCGCGCCCCCCCCCCCCCCCCCCTCCGCACACACACCACACGGGTTCACACTCGCGTGTGTGCACCGCAGGGTGCGTGTGTGAGTGTGTGTGTGAGTGCGTGTGCGTGTGAAGGTGCCCCCCCCCCCCGGCACCGCCCCGCACCCAGGCAGCGCGGCGGCGGCGCGGACCCGCCCGGCCCGGCCCGGCCCGGCCCAGCGCCGCCGCCCCCCGCATCGGCCGCCGCGGCCCCGCGGCTCCTCGCCCGCCTTGAGCCATGTCTGCCAGAGGTGGGTCTCTCTGCCGCGCCGCGCCGGGGCACCCACCGGGTACCGGGGCACCCACCGGGTTCCGCGGTACCCCCCCCCCCCCCCCAAACCCCCCACCCCGGGTTCCGCGTCCCTGCCAGCGGTTTGGGCGCGGGCGGAGGAGGCGCCGCTTGACCTTGCGCGCCTTTCCGTGCTGCAGTGCCCCGCTCGCTGCGCTTGGGCGGAGGTTGCGCCGGCGATTTCGGAGAAGGGGGGAGGCGAGGAGATTTCCCCCCCTCCCGCCACCCCTCCCTATTTCGCAGCCCGGCTGCAAGAGCCGCAGAGCATCCTGCGGGGAGCGGCACCCCCGCACCTGCCGGGGTGACCCCGCTTCGCCTTTCCCCAGCGCCCGGGGGGCGGCGGGGGGGGGGGGGGGGGGGAGAAGGGGGCAGAGAGGTGCGGCGGTTTGGTGCGTTTTAAATGATGACGGGAGTGGACGTATGCAGAGAAAGGAATCTGGTGGTGAGGGTGGTGGGTTTAGGGTCAGAACTCGGCGTTTATTGCTGCTTAGGAAATGCTGGTTGGTACTGGTGTGTCTGCTGGGCGCTAGTGAGGCATCGGGCTTGGTCTGTCGTTTGCAAAGCAAGTGCTGCTGTAAGGGTGTGGTGGTCAGGGTAGTCGTCAAGATTACACCTCTGCTGGACATTTGCATCCGGCTTGAAATGAACATTTTGAAGTTTTAGTCCAGATTTGCATTTGTTTTAATAATGGCCTAAACTTGAATAGCCTTTGTCCTTTGCATGCATTTGTGCTTAGACTCTGATTGCGTGTTTGGTAATTCTGGGCTGGAGATGAACAGATCAACCTCCTTGACTGCAGATACTGTCTTGTCCCAAACTTCTGCTTCCAGTATGAGAAACTGATGCAGGTGTGGCCCAAAGACTGCTGCTTTTTTTTTTTTTTTTTTTTTAAATATAGTTAGTACCATTTAGAAGACTGGAGACATGAAGTTAAGCATTTTCTAAACATTGGCATAACAAAGCAGAAATACTTGTAAGCATCTCCTGAAGAGAGAAAATTATCAGCACAATAATGACAAGTAAAAACACTCCCCGGTTATCTCTGAAAATAAAAAATACTTTGTGAAACGATGTATTACAAATTAACAAACCTCTGAACATAGGGACATGTCTTATTTGTTCATCCCATTATTCCTCTTCATCTTTATGTATTAAATACTGCACAGCATGGACCATCTCTTTCATTTGCTTGGATTCCTGTTGATGTCCAAACGAGCTTCATGCACATGGCAGGCATTGTGTGACTGCCGAAAGGTTGTCAGCATTTTGTGGTTAGGACCATATTCCTTAAGCATCACACCCATTTTAGATATAAATAATAAATGGTGTTAGAGCAGCATAATTTTTCATGGCACAGTAGAATTCTTGCTTTAGGAAGAAATGGACCATATCAGTCTCTGAAGAATCCCTTTCTGGAAGAACATTATATTAGCATCAGTGCTGTGCTAAGGCTGCATTAGTACTTGTGGGGAAAACCCAGCAAAGCTTTATAACATGGATTAGAATTGTTGTCTTCAAAGGGGCACCTGGATTTGAGGAAGCAACAGAAAAACTTGGCAATTTCAGCTCTGCAGATGACTCCCCAAAACAGAGCTGTACATAATGGGAAGCCAGGGAACGTTTCCAATGGACATGTTCCCTTTCCTCACCCCCCTCCTGCCCTACCATCTCTCTTCCCTATTCATCTGCACAACACATGATGTTTGATGCCTGCTTGGTTCTGCTGGAGAACTGCCTGGAGAAGAAGGGTGAATCCTTTCTCAGCCTCTCCCATGCCATCTAGTTTTTTCAGGGTAATTAAGTGGAAAGAGAAAGAGAGTCCACAGGACTTTAGGGAAGTAGTGAATAAGATTCATAAAAGAGATTAAGATATTAATTTCTATCGTTATCTGCTTTTCAGTTTTAACAAATGGACTTAAAAGTGTGTCTGCGTAAGTAAATAGTTATTCAGTACTGACCAACAGCTATTTGTGTGTAGAGCAGTGTAGACCATTATTATTAACCATTTCAAACACTGCTGATGTTAAAATCTTACATATGAACTT
Source organism: Tyto alba (assembly GCF_018691265.1). Taxonomy (NCBI): domain Eukaryota; kingdom Metazoa; phylum Chordata; class Aves; order Strigiformes; family Tytonidae; genus Tyto; species Tyto alba. The sequence goes on from NW_024881261.1 coordinate 9,493,774, forward strand.
ACTTTTACACACGTACATGGTATGATGGCTCTTAATGAGGTTACTGATGAGAATGTAGCTTGAATAACAAGTGAGTCTTTAAGGGATTAGGGCTTTGTTCAAATGTCACATAGGGACCCTTCACTTCATGAAGGCAGATTACATCATGCATATGCAGTCTCATTAAAACCACTGTATCACTAGGGTCTGCATGCTCAGCAAATATTGATTGTTAATATTTTACGTTGTGTTGGCTGTCCAAAAGGTGATCATTATTATTCTGAATGCACCAGACACTTTCAGCTGTCTGCTTGTTGTTTATATACTAAGAATAACAAGAATAGCAAAAGAGTTAAACATTCACCTGTGCCATTTTTATTACTAAAATGCAGAACATATTCAACAGATAGTAAAAAACTGCAGTATTACCAGTGTTCAATCTGTGCAGCTCTCTATTCATCTCTTTTGCTCCAGGAGGCAGCATGGTCTAGTGAACTGACTGCAACAGATGACAGAAGAAACTCCTGAAATCCAGCGGTACCTTTCTACTTTTGGACTGTTTCTTTTAACTCTTCTGCTCTAGTCCCCTGTTGTTATTTAACCAAAAGTACCCATATAGTCATTGACATGAATGACAGATTGTAAGTCAATACACAAAATATAAATAATAACACAAATTCATGTACTTTTACCTTAAATGGAACTCCAGCTGAAGAGTTTTAAGATTTCCTACTTGTACAATGGAAAATAATGGTAGCTAACTTTTTCAGACGGGCTGCTCTGAGGACTAATGGCTCACCTGTGCTTCCAGATGAATTATCTGAAGTTTTCTCTTACTTTCTTCCACCCTTCACAGACTAGGTTGTTGCAGTCCTTCACACCTGTCCCTCACCTCTTGCTGTTACAAAAATTTAAGGTCTCTAACATTCTTCTGCCACTTTCCTCATTGTACAGCTCTAGCAGATGTTTTGACCAAGTGCCAGATGAAGCAGCATAGATGTGTGTTCCCTGAAGCTTGAATGAATAATCATTTTGGATCTGGTGATTGAAATGGGAGCTGAAACAAACTTTGAAAATCCCTTTCCACTTCCCTGTCAAGTTGGAGTCCTTCCCAGGACACCCTCCTGACCTGTTCTGCAGCCTGTTGGGATCTGTGGAGAGCTGCTGTTGACGTCAGTTGGGCTTTTCAATTTTGCAGTTTGCAAAAGGCTTCATATTTTATGTTCAGCTGTTGTTAAGTAGTTGTTATTAGGACTCACACATAACTGAATTTGGGTGTTGGAGTAAGCCTTATAGATTGTTGCTTACCTAAGGGCTTGTTTTCAAAGAGCTGTAAATTCTCTGGATAAAAGATATTTTTCTAAAGCTGAGTATAACTGTGACCTACTTGTGCATGTTATCTCAAACTGCTTAAAAACTGTCAAAACTACTTGTTATCATGAAGGTCTAAGTTAATGGAAAAAAGGCTATTTTTAACTATTATAATCTTCAATTATGCTAGAGCAAACAGGCACAAATGGTAGTGTTTGGTATGGTCAAATAAGAAGATCTTTGCTAATTTTTTTTTCCAAATGTTGAAAGAATTAACATGAGCTGTATTTAGTCCAGTTGGCAGCCTCTTCAGGAAAACAAAGGCATGTAAAATAGAAGGTTTATCAATAGTGTTGTCTTTTCAGCCTTTTTTGTGCCATAACAAAAAAATCACTGAATTTTGACAGAAGCCAGTGGTAAAGAAATATCGCTGTCTAATATTAACAGGTTGTACTGTGCCACTTTGATGCTGCAAGTGTGGGTGTTGTAGAGAAGGTAATTACATTTTTTAGCCTACTCAGTAGTCAAAGTAGTAGGGTTATTTGGCTTAAGAATTTATTTTATACTACAATCCTTGTATTTTCCTATTTTATTTTCTAACAAATATAGATTGAACACTTCTCATTTCAGACAAGTAAATCGTAACACTGGTGTGAGGGAGATTTTGTCCTCATATAACAGGTGAGACAAAAACTGAAATGATTTTTTTTCTTCTCCCTGAGTCTCAGAGCCAGATCAGAACAGTGGAATTTCTGCCTCCTGAGCCTCTTCTCAGGCTCCTCATTTGTTTTTACAGAAGTTGATAATAGGTTTCTAACAGAAGGTGATAAACTTCAGCTCATTACATTTTGCTCAGGTAGCAGTTCTGTCTTCATCCACAGTGTGTGCATCACTTGATTGATCTGTCTCACAGTTGTGAACTTTTGTGAGAGGAAATGACAGATCTTTCAATGCGAAATTTACATCCTAAATCTTGAGCTCCTACATATTCCACCAATAACCTTTATTTTTCTTCTCCAAATTTTCTCATCCTCCTCAGGTAGCTGTAGACATGGCTGCTCTTGCTGGCAGCGATGGTTTTGGTTGAGGTCTATGCTGACTGGTTTAAAAAGGAGCTTCTGGTCAATGTTTTATTATGGTCTGTGATTTTCACAGTAAAATTGCTCATATCTAAAGGAACCAGCCACTTAAGAGGTGGCAATATTGTCTGCTATGTCCTTTCTGAACTCTAATGCTGTGTTCTCTGCTTGTTGTCAGAGGTATTTCTTTCAAGCATGCAATAACGTCCTTAATTTGTGGTGTGACTAGTACATGGCTATCACCAAATGATCTCAGGCTGAGCGACCTGGAGAGTGGGGCAGTGTTAGCTGTCTTGACATTCCTTAGTTTTAGAAGTAGAGAATTTTAGCATGTTTAGAGTAGTTAATTATTGTACCTTCAAATGCTTCTAGTCCTAGTGATTTCCACCATTTTCCTTGGTATAATGCTCCATAGCCTGAAGGAGGACGTTCCTGGCAGGGTTCAGTGCTCTGCAGCAGGACCTGAGAGGGAGCTGTGTGTGCAGTCATGCCGACACAGCTGTTTCTCCGTTTGAATACCTATGCAGTGCAGAATTTGGAACTGGCTCTGAAGGTTTTTATCTCCCCAGCTTTTGTCCTGAATTTCATCTGTACTGATTTCATAGTTATTTAATCCTATCTTTACTTTCTGTTTATTTCTACCAAATACAAAATGACTTATGTGTTGGGTTTTTTTGTTGTTGTTGGGTTTTTTTTGTTTTTGTTTTTGTTTTTTTTTGTTGTTGTTGTTTTTTGTTTTGATTGGAAAGAAGAATATTTTAGTGAGTTGTCTGACTTAAACAGTAGTATCCCTTTTAAAACACTTCTTTTTAAGTTTTGCCTCTTCATCCCATCTTTTTTCCTCTCAACAAAGCTTAGTCTGTGCTGTCTAATTTTTGTGATTAATGAAAATTAGTCCTGAATGCATGGAAAAAGTTGCATAGACTAATGGAACAACAAGAGGAAACTGGGACAATGAGGTAAAATCTATTTTAGATGCATGGCTTTGAAGGGAATTGCACAGAAGGAAAATAAGCATCAGCTTATGGATGGAAAAGCCAGCAAAATTGCTTTTAGTGCAGAACACCAGAACCTCATGTGTTTTGCATTCTCTGAAAACAATCTTCTGGGGATTTCTTTTTTTTTTTTTTTTTTTCCTTTTAATAGATATGAATTGAATATTTTGAATTATTTTTAATCTAATCTGTTAGTAACTGAAGATGAAAACCACACACAGTTAGCCCATGTGACTGGTGTAGTATTTCTTAGTTTTGCAGTATAAAGGCAGAAACATGCAGTGGAAAGTAGACTTTGGTCTGTAAGTTCTGAGACCAGCAAGTACTTCTGAATTTTTTTATCACATACTGTTTAGGCTACAATGTCTGTATAATTAGGTGTTGTTCTTCATTAAAACACAAAGAAAACTCCTGGATATTATACAGTAATAGCAGAGAAAAACTCCGAGACACGTATTTTTTTAAAAAATGCACAGCCCTTATTGTGGCATGTTTTCAGAAAGAACTTCATTTTTAGAAGCTCAAACCCAAACAAGAGTCCCAATCCTGTAAACATTATTGTGCATTACATTCAGTATTTTTACCAGTCCCATATGTCACGTAGGGAAATCTTTAATTTGTAAACAAAGTTGGACCAGACAGGCTTCAACAAGGTACACCTGTGATGGAGTTGCCTTACGTTTTCCTCTTCCCATTTGTGAGCCAGAATTAACGCTTTGGTGAGTCAGTTTGTTCCATGTAAACCATGAAATATGGCCACAGCCACAATGCAGTTCCTGCTGTTTACATGCACACATTGGAGTTAGACTTAAACTCAGTGTGGCACTGATTGTCTCGAGCTTTAGCAAGAGCTGAATGTGTGGTACCTGCCCAATTTCCTGTGTGGTTTTTGCAGCCTGAGTTGACTCCTGTGCTGTTGAGAACAGTTTGTTGTGACCAGTCTTACGTAGCCTTTTTGGAGAACGCTGGGAAGTGCAGTACGTGTTGCTGTTCATTGATAACGCCAACAATGTCTTTTTCTATTTCACCAACAATGTCTTTTTCCATTTCATGCTCATAGACTTTTTTCTCGGTAACTCATCGGCATGGCACTTAGCAGTGGTCCTTCTGGAGATAGGTCAGAGAAGTGAGGGGTCTTACCACAGTGGACTTTATAAGGATGGCATGATAAGAAGTTCTGGTTTACTGCTTCCTTACTAATAAAAATATTTTATTCTGTTTCTGGAAAGGCAAAACAGGTCATGTAGTGTCATAGAGGTGGACACATTTTAATCCGACGTGTGAAGCTGAAACAGTTTCTGTAACTTTTTTTTAGTACTTATCTTTCTCTTTGCTATACCTGGAACCTCAACTTAATAATTTCTAATGTGCTCTCATTGTAACTACTGTTTCCTCCAATGTAAGTCTTGTATGAGTAAAGACTGTGAGATTTCACTCAATGAAAGGATTCTGCTTTAATTACTGTTATTATAAAGCTGATTTTGTTTCTATCACATCAGGCTCATATGAGGCATCTTAGATCAACAGAGAAGTCAGTAAAACTGCTGTTCAAATTACAGTTTCCTTTTAACTAGTTATGAAAGCTTTCAGTTTATTTTTAGCATTAGAAAGTCTGGGAGACAACCAGGTTAGATAAGAGCTGAAACCTAGTTAATGATAAAGGAACATAGCTAAGAGAGTATAATAACAGCTCTGAAAAATATGTTCCAGCTCTAACACTCTGTGACCCTACACATACAGAAAAAGCAAAGCAGTTTAGGCCAAAGTACAGGCTTTCTCTGGTGTCCTAGTTTGCCACTTCTGTTAATCAACATTTGTGGAAGAGCTGACTTCAGTAAAGACTGTGTTAGGTGAATGAATTTCATAGAATTAAAGTGTAAAAGAAGAGATGGATTTAGGATTAGCTGTTTCACTCAAGGTAATAGTAAATATCTTGTTCAGTGGAACAGGAATACAGTTGAGTGTATGGTCAGTAGACAATGTGGAAATCAGTGTTTTTTTCAGAATGAAAACCAAAGGGAGAAAAACACTTTTTCTTGAGCTAAGCACAGATCTAAGCAACTTTAAAATTAGGTTTAGTTGGAGAATGAATCGTGCTGAGTATTATCTGTGAAGTAATATTTTCTGCCTATTAATGAAAGTCAACATAATGTAAGTATAGATTTTCTCTGCCGAGGACTTTATTCCAGTCAGAAGGGTGTGTACACGCATAAACAGGCAGTGCTGAGGTGTGTGTGAATGTCTCGGTTACACAAAAGGAAATTTGCAGCTGTCTTGAGTGGTTTATAATGAGCAGAGACGTAAGACCCATTACTTTTCACCGGTATTGTGCCCAGTTTTATTTTTTTAATCTTAGTTTCACCTGCTCCTATGAATATCCTCTGCATATGAATGTACATACACAGGACAGGATTTGAGTGTTTCGATGGCCTTCTGCTGCTGTTGTATAATTTTCTCTTTTATTGTCCTAGTAAGCCAATAAACCAATTAAATATTAATCAGACAATCCACTAAAAACCTGTGGCATATGTAAATAAGAACAAAACTTATTATAAGAATACAACATTATTATATAATAATGTGGTTATCCAAAACTGTTTATTCTACTTTATGAGCTGGAGGTAATCCCAAAATTATCCAGTCCAGACTTTGATCAAAGGAGGAGTGATAAAACTTTGATCATCATTGAATTGGCAGCTGCTATAAAAAGCCTATGTCATATTTCTCTTTTAGTAACACTGGCTAGATCCAAAATAACTGATAAAAGAATTTGAGGATTGCAGTTTAGGGATGCTTTCTGACTTGACCTGAAGTAATCTCTGTCCAAAAATGTGTATAAATATTTTTTTTTCTATTTTCTGTTGCCAGATGTTTAGATATTTGAGATGAATGACAAAGATGTTTTGTGTACTTGAATGTGCAATGCACATTGAAACACTAGACTCCGAGAGGAAGAGGCTTGGGTTAATTGATGATGTTCATACATAATTTGATTAATTTACAATAAAATTTTGATGCCATTATCTTTGTTTCCATCTTTCTGACAATGGAATTTTAAATTTAGACATTTTAAATGACTGATGTTTGTGACTGTATTGTAGTTACCACAGTGATACTGTGTTTCTTTCCATGCTTGCAACACAGTAAATATTTTCCTACACATGTTTGTGTAGGAAACACTACTTGTTATGTTCTTCCTTCAGAGTTGCAGCTGGACAATGGTGAATTTTTCTAAGTCTAATATTTTAAAATTTAAAGGAAAATGTAAAAAAATCTAACCTTATATATTCCTCATAAATTGGGATTTCTGAAAATAGCAAAATTCTAAGGGGCAACAAAGCTGACAGACTTGTAGTTTCTTTGATGCTTTTGAATTTCTACCCAGAATACATTCAATAGGGAAAATGGCTGAAAGCTTAGACTCAAATGGCAGTTGATTTTAGGATCTTTAATGTATTTTGTTTATCTAGATGTAACATGACCTCAGTCCCTAGGTAATGCAGGGTTTTTTCAAATCTGTGTGTCAGGGATGTTGAGAGGTTCGTACAATGTTTGATTTAGTGTTCTGAGAGTGAAGTGCCCTGAAAGGGCTAAATACAGTTTTTCCTTTTGCCAGGCTGGCACGGCACTGTTAATTTGGCTTGTTCTGTACAGTTTGTGAGGATGCAGAAGTTCAGCAGGGCAAGAGTCAACTGTGAGTTTTCCTGCTGTCTGGAGCCCTGCTTGATGTAGAAAATCTGCAGATCTAAAGTTTTCTTTAATAACACTGGTCTTGGGTTTTGGGCAGTAGATCCTATTGAGTTAAGTATGTTCAGAATTTAGGTCTGGGAGAATCTGTAACTTTTTGCAATAGCAATTTCCCCCCTCTTTCTCTTGTCCTCTGGTGACAGCTTTTGCGGATACCAGGAGGTCTCATTTTTCCTTTCTGCAAGGCACACAGGCCAAGCAGACCGATACTGTAAGATGCACTTTATTCTCTGACCATTGTTGCCACTCTGTATTTATCAAAAGCAAAAAGTCTACGTGCCTGAGAGGGGATTAAGAATCCTACCATCTTGCTATTTATGATGCTCAGGAGATATTTTTAGTAAAGGTTGTTGGCGCTGCTGCCCAAGGGAATGGCTGAGAGAGGGTAGGTCAGGAGGCAGCCAGCTGCAACTGATGAGTACTGTGGCTGGAATTGCGGGGAAGGGGTAACCCCTGCAAAGATCCCTTTGGTAGTTGTGCATGTGTGTATGAGTGTGTATGTGTACACATCAACAGATGTGGAGTCTGTGTATAGAAAATAGCTAAAGAAACTATAATCACCTGTGATCACTGCAGCTATTTGAAAGCGGGGAGGAGAATAATTCCTGCTGTGTTCCACAGAATTCCTCTTCCTGAAAGATTATTGGAGTTATGTGGAATGGCTTTTATATGATACTCAGTTTCCACAGCTGAACCCTGCCTCCAAATGTACAAGTCCAGAAGGATCTGTATGTTGCTAATACAGATTACGACTCAGTTTTCTATGAAAGCAAGGTTGAGATTGAGCCTTGTTCTGCCCTTGTTAAATCTGCTTCCTACACTTTCCTCTGAGACTGAGAAGTCACGAGAGCAGCGGGTGAAGAAGGCAGCGAGTAAGAGCTGGAGAGAGTGGAAGCAGAACAGAAGGGCACCTGAGAACAGTGAGCAATAGAGACATATTTAAAGCAGAGTGAGGCAGGAGAGTGCACGTGGAAATCCTTTTTCAAGCTGGTACAAAGACAGAACTGACACAGATCAGAACTGGCCCTGAACCTGGAAAAGATTAAAAGAGATGAGAGTAGAGAACATTTGGAGAGCTACAGAAGGAGCTGTAAGTGTTCTGATGTCAAAAAGCTTTTTGGTTTGACTTCTTTGTTTTTTGGACACCCCAGGTAGCCCGGCAGTCGGTCTAGGGGAGTGTGTGCTGGAGCAACTGTCCTTATAATTGCTGCAAATATTTTTGTGATTTTCTGAAGGGAGCAGAGGGAACTGGTTTGTAATCACCTGAGGTAAAACTCTTAGCTGTCTAAAACCTCTGAACACTTCACAGACTGGTCTAGGAGCTAGTGCTCTGCCAAATCCTATTTTTAAGCAATTAGATTTCTCTCCCAGCTTTATGAAGTTATGCTTCTCTAGAAATACCACACATGTATAAGGCCTGGAAAGGGAGGGGGGAGCATGTGTGCAAGCATATGACTTTTCAGGGGAAAAATACCAAATTAAGTTTGGTGCTGTGTTTCCACGTTTGCATAGCAAAGCACTAATCTTCAGTGAGACTGAACAGCTCCAGCCCTGGTGTGTTTCCATCCTGCTGAGTTACATAGTTTATGTTGCTACTTTAAAGTAGAATCTGCTATTTTCCTTGAATAAATAGTTAATTCTTTTCTACTAATGCTTTCTTTGTACTGCAAATTGAAGTTTCAAACAGAATTATTAAGAGATTTCCTAGGGCAATTAGGAAACCCCATCATCTGGGGAATATAAGGAAACTAAAAAGCATAATTCCAACAGGATTCCTGTGTTAATTCACTCAGAGTGGATGAATTATGAGATCAGCTACAATGTCTTTTTGATTTCTGACATGTCTAAAGAGCACCACAGATGCACCACAACCGATCAAAAGTGTTTTCATGTATGTAACAAGTAGTTTTTCTATTTGCAAAATACACTTCATGTAAATGAAGTGGGGAAGACAGAAAGAATAACTGGAAGGAAAAATAAAGCCCAGATAGTAGTAATGCTATTAACAGTTCTAAACTTAACAGTTTTAGTCCAAACAGATCTTCCTTCATGCTGGCAGGAAATCTCAGTTTACTTACCGTGTTCTCATTTTTTGATTTCCAGCAATAAATGTTATATCAGAAGTGTGACCAATGAACCACATACGAGTTAGTGTGTCTGAGATTTTTCCAAGTTCAAGGATAAAGGAATTATGTTTTGACACCAATATGGGACAGTGTTGGTCCATTTAAAATGCGTATTAGTGTGCTTGCTCAGAATTTCTTTCAAGTGTGCATTCTTAGTAAAACATTCATTGTTTCTTCCTCAGTCTGTATTCCAGAAAAAATACTCAGCATGGACTGAAGTAGTTCTTGACTACTATTAAATTTCATTTTCTGCCCCACCCTTCCTAATTTCTGTAATGCAGAATAACCCAGTAGCAAATCTTTAAATCAGCTTTTCATTCTGTCCGGCACTATTTGCTGCTAATATTTATGGGTTCTTGCAAGTGAAAATGTTTAGCATCAGATTAATTTTCCACTAGGAATTGGAAGTTTAAAAGCCTTTCTAAAATGGTTATTTTTCTGTTTTGTATGTCTTGAAAATGTCAGGCAGTACTGCTCATTACACTTGAGCATAGTATTCTGCAGTATCAGAGGGTGAGACAGACAGTGATTTGATCTTTCCTGAGTGCTTCAAAAAATAATCAGCATGCCTTTTATTTCTGATCTATTTCTTGCCTGAATGACTGTTTAGAAACTGCAGTGCTTATTTTATGAGCAAAGAATACATTGACAAAAAGTCTTTTTTGGTGGCGGAGCTCTTTGAAGACAAGCTGTGCTCTCTGGTATTGTGTAAATCTGGAATAACTGTGGAGGCCAGCAGAGTAATTCCAGATTTGTGCTAATCAGAAAGATGAATTGGTCAGATTTTGGTAATGATACGAACTAGAGGAAGACACTGATCAGAGTAATGGTGGTAGAAACAGTTCATCCTGCCTTGAGGCAGGAAGAGGCACACAGCTTTTTCAAGTCCCTTTCACTATTAGTATTTTGTAACGTCTAGGCTTCTGTGCATATGGGTTTATTCAGCTGTGTTCAGTCTGAACCCCTATTTTGGAGATTTTCTTTAAAACAAGCTTTTTTGCGTGTGTGTTTGTATATGACAGCAGTACAGAGAGCCTCAACAATATATTGTTATTTAGAAATTTAGTTGATAATGAAGATAGTTATATGTTGGCAGGTATAAAAGAATGTTAATTGTATATACAGTGATTCTTAAGCTACATGAGGCTGAATAAATATTCCCCCCATTTGAAAGTACAAAAGTAAGAACTGTGATTTTTGGGGAATCCTTCCTCCTGGCAGTTAGAAGAGTCTAGGTAAAGTCTGTATTTCATCCACAGTCTGCTTTATCTGATCTAGGACATGCTAGATAGCATGCTATCCTAGAAGGAAGGTGTGAAAATTACTTTTAGCTGGTTTTAGAGTGTTATGACTGATGTCAGATGTAGGTTAGTGCAGGGAAGAGAAGTTGTATAAAACTGGAAATTGATCCTACTCTTAATAAGTTCCAGTTTTGTATATTAATCAAAATATTACTGTCCCTTCCTTGCTGTCTCCCTTCCTGCCTCTGGGCTAAACCCTTCTCTGAACTGAGTAGCTCTGAATTTTCTTGCCATCCTGGCAGCCACATTGGAAAACTGCTGGAAACACGAGGAACTATACAAATTTCACAGTTTTATTCAGTTATTCATGATCAGCTGCTACTGATCATGATTTCTGGTTAGCTGAACCATAGGCGAGTATCCATTTTTTTTTTTTGCCTAGTTTGCTTTCTAGTCATGCCTCTTCTTCTCTGAAGAAAGTGCAATATCTGGATATAGTTGTTATTTAATTTTAATACCTCCATGGAATAGCTTCTGTGCCAGTTGGGGCATGGAGGTCTTACCCCTCATCTAGAGCATGGTGACTTTCCGTCTTGGAGGGCATAAACACAGTCAGTAGGATGAAGAGGGCTGAGAGGCTGTTCAGTAGCCAGGGGCACAAATTTACTGCATGTTTTCATTACCTTTACATCTTTTCATTACCTTTTACAGGGTAAATATAAGCATATTTTACAAGGTAAATGTGAGCTACAAAATGGATTGCATTACGTTGCATTATGTCTTTTGATGCTGAATTCTTGTTCCCTCTTTGATTTCTTCTGTATCTTTTTTTTTTTGTTTTTGTTTTTTTTTTTTTGTTAAGCAGAGATTTGGCAGTGGTTGTTTTTCAATTTATTTGACATTTGGCCATCTGGAGCTGAGCAGAGCTTTAGTCACACACGTTAACTGTGTTAAGTGGAGCAATGTAGGATCTAGGGGCCAATTTCAACTCTGAAGCAAGCACAGTGGAATTAGCAAAGTTACATCAGGATTGGACTGGGTCTTTCAGGTGGCCATTTGCTATGCAGGTTACTGAGAAATTTAATCTTGTTTTCTCACCTCTGAGGGAGCTTGGTATGAAGATGCTTGGGGTAAATTGTTGGACAAGTAAACGGAAACTAGACAGATAATTTCCAGTACATTGTTTCTGTCGAAGTTAAAACTAGTAATAAGTACTTCTCTCTTTGTAATGCTCTGTAGGGCACTTGGGACCTGCTAATGGCCCAGAGCTAGTGCTTACAGAGCCAATACTTTTGGGCTGCATTTAGGGTGCATCTTATTCCCTAGATATCTCCCCAAGCCCTGCATTGCTGTAGCTCTGTGCCCCAGATTTTCCAGAAGGGATGGCTCCAAAAGCAGAAGGGAGTGAATACAGTATATTAGGTGGTTGAATGATTTACTGCTGCTTTGTGTGTTGACTTCAGTTGTGTACTGGCTGCAGGGGATGGTACTGGATTCAGTGGACAAGTTCCCTTATATAACGGTATTTCTATTTCCTTGAAAATGAGGCTGTCAACACCCTTCTGGGTAAAAGTTTACATTCCACAAACATTATTATTGATGAGGTTTCCTTCTTTCATGATTGTGATGTGCACCTTCCCTCTGGGTCATGTGAACAGAGCATACTTTGTACCTCCTGTAACAAGGCAGCTATGGGCCTGTGTCTCTAATCTGATATCTTTAAAGAAGCCTGTGTTCTTCTCCCTTTTGTGTTATGAACCTGAATCCTTTGATATCAGTTGTGTGTTTCAGGTGTATCTCCATGTCAAGAAGAATATTGCTTTCATGATACTTTACCTCTACTTATAAGTTGGCCTTGTGAGTGTTTTGTTAGGACTAGAAAGAGATTGTTGTGGTTCCTTGAAGACAGATATCAAGGCTGAGCTTGGTTAGGAGACTGGAAATGGTGCCACGTACAGGAGTATGAACTATATTGCTGTTACTGAAATCCGGGTATGCAGGAATCAAAGACTTCTGTTGCTCATGTCTACAGATCAGGGGTGTGATTATAACTTGCCATATAACATGACATAACATCTTTAATTGAGATAGATTGGGTAACAGTACAAGGGAAGTCACAGTGGCTCAAACGTTAGGAAAGGACCTGTATGTCTTGGTCAATAGGCTGAGCTGAAATTCATATCACTGTGACTTAACTGTTGTTAGTTCCAAAGCTTCATATGAGTTTAAGTGTGGCTACTGGTGCTGTGGTTATGCTTCTGATGTGGTTTTAGGCAAGCCCCTGAAATTAATTTCAGAATTCCTCTATCCTTTTTGGTTGCATTCTTGCAAATGTCTATCTAGTATGCTGCCCAGCCCATCATTGAGTTTTTCTCTATGTCTGGCACAGCTGGACAGAATGAAAACCAGCAGGATTATAAGTGTATATAGCTTCTGGTGTTACCTTTATTTTGTCAGCATGTAGTCTAGTTAACACCTAGTGACATTTGTTCCTCTTGCACTTTGGTTTCTCTGCTCAAAAACGGCTCTGTTGGTCCATTTTACAAAGCTTTGAGGATTAATGATTTCAATGCACAATACAGTAAATGATCTTTGTTAAATCAATGCTCCCTCACTTGGTGATCAAGGTCTTTAATAATTACAATGATTGCCCATAGTGGTTTTCTGCCTTTCCTGATGTCCAAAAGAACAGTTCTGGACTTGACAAAAGTGCTTCTATTCTTGTGCAGATGAGCTGAGGGCAGAGCCTAACTGCTGCCATACCATAGGGTCAGGAGCTGCAAAACAACTTCCCTTTCAAGAGCTCTGAGAAACCTTCAGGCTGGTTGTAGAAGCTGATCTCCAAAATCAGCTCACCTGTATTTACAGGATTTTCAGACTTGGTATAGAAGAAATGGTTAAGAAGTGCAAATTACGGGAGATGAAGTATCACATAGCCGACATACAGAATCACTCACTGAGAAAACACATGCTTGTGGTAGCGTTAGTGAAGTTCATTGTGAAGTGTCTGGTTAGCAAACATTTCCTGAGATTTACGAGCACCGTCATAAATTTTACTGTCGGAATTCAGACTGGGTGATCATAGATGCCTTAAAATCAGTGAATTGTGGAATTAAAATAATTTCAGACAGCAGTTGTGGAACACATTTTGAGTGTGACCTCTCACCATCATAGCCATCAGCTGCCACCTATGAGTTGGTCTTTTCCTTTGAGTGCGAAGTGTTGTGCCAATCCAGTGAATGGAACTGGCTGAGGACATGGGACAAAAGAGGTGGCTGAAGGCCTTGTCTGGCAGCATTTGCTCATGGTCCAAACTCAGACTGGAGTATGTGCTGCCAAGTGGCCTGCATCAATAGCTTTTTGGGATTTTACTTCAAAAGCATTTATTACTTAGTTCTGCCCACTTCCTAAGTGAGTCTGAACTTGGGGTTTACTAAGCAAGCATGTAATTTAAAATAGGTGGGTCTTTATAGCAAGTCTTTGTTGTTACTGTGTTTCACAAGATTCAGAGCACCACAGTCAGGAAGTTTTGTGTCTGTAAATATTGCCATGGATGTCATTCAGAGCTGGCCCTTGTTCTGTGATGCTCTACTGCTAAGTACAAGCCTACTCGGACTTTCCTCAGTGCTGCAGCTTCTCTCCTACTCTGTGATTCAATGTACCAGGTGTTGATGGTTAGCATGATCTGTGATGACAGGTGCAGGTCATGATATAGGAGAGGATATATAAGATGAAGCCGTTATATTCAAGGGGGTTAGAAAGCACAGGTGATAGCATAACTTAGTAATGCTATGTTGTTCCTTCCCTGTCTTGTAGCTTACTAAGCATGTCTCCCATTACCTAATCCAGAGTGGTGCTGTCTCATTTGTGCAAGAAGAATGTTAATGATAATATTTAGAATAGGCTTAAGTAGGATTGAAGTGTCATGCAGATGTGGGCTACTCCTCTGCATGGGGTTGTAGTCAGCCATTTATGCAAACACATAGTTCACCTTTTTGCTGAAATGTAGATAGGTATGAAAATCAACAGTTTTGAATTACAAATATGAGTTCTTCTAAGTCCAGTTGGTAGCCCAGGGAGTGTCACAGTATCTCTAAAACACCGTCCTGAAAAGATGTAACAGATGTTTACCACAGCACTTCGTGATGCAAATCTATTTATAGTTAAGTGTCATGTCAAGATAGAAGTTTTTTTTCTCTTTGAACAATGTAAGTTAAAAGACAAAATCAAGTTTTCCGGGTATATTGCTTTAAAAGAAAATATCATTAGGAAAATCTCTGTAAATGTATTTTTGCTCTTACCTGCCCAGTCATAAATTGATATACCAGATGATCAACTTGGAGGAAGAAAGTACAGAATAACTTGCAACCAAAGGCTTGTATTGAGGCTACATTAGGGAGCAAAATAGAGCAGGTTTAAAGCTGTGTTTGGATGACCTTCAAATCCCATCTGTGGATTTCTTTTTAGTTTCAAGTTTCAAATGTCAGCTGCAAGTAGATCATTGCACCAGAAACACTTAGGCAATAAAAGATCAAGGATGTCCTCTCTTTGCATTTGTTTTAGAGGAGAAAGAACTGTGTTGCCTCATTAGGAACTGCTGTCTGTGGGTAGACTGATGTCTCTAGGAGGAATTGGGAAATCTTGCACACTGGGTTGATGCATTAATCTAGGGTAAAAATGGGAATATCTCCACTAGGTAAAACAAAAACATCAAAAATCCACTATGTTAACATATTATAACATACTGCTTCAGTCTGGTGTTTGGGTTGTATGCCATGAGGCATGAATATCCATGAGTAAGAGCTGTAAAGATTTAGAGAGTAAGGGAAGAAAGCCAAAACAATACTAGGGCACAGTTAAGTATGTTTAGTCAGCACTATGATCTATTGACTCTTGGAACTACAGAATTTACCAACAAATCCAAAAGACAGGCTAAAGGGAGAAATCTACCCCCTTCTCCTGTTCTAGTTGTGGAGTTCCCTCTCGTGCTATCATTGCTTACATGAAGGAAGTGGGGATAAAGGGGAAGTATAAGCAAGGCACTGTTATTTTAGAAGCAAAACCTTAGGACAGAGGTTTCTGTTGGCCAGGATGATCCTTGAGTCCAGTAAAGACCTACTGAGCCTTAGCTGCCTCCAAGAGGCATTTGGCAGAATTGAAGGGTTGCTCAGGGAACTAAGAAGCTGCTCTGAAGTGCCACAAAAGCTTCAGGAGTTTTAATTGTTAC
The DNA here is from genome assembly GCF_018691265.1 of Tyto alba. Taxonomy (NCBI): domain Eukaryota; kingdom Metazoa; phylum Chordata; class Aves; order Strigiformes; family Tytonidae; genus Tyto; species Tyto alba. The sequence continues at coordinate 9,509,479 of NW_024881261.1, forward strand.
CACTGATGTCATTCAAGCCTGATTCCCACTGGAACTTCATCTGTGTTAATTATGGTCCTGAGGATGATAACTTGGCAAACGCAGCTGCAACATTGCTGTTGCATCAGTTAATTAATCATCCAGGCTATATTGGAGAGAAGATGTGTTTCTTTACTCTCATTATAAACAGCTGTAGAGAAATGGAAAGGTTTTGATGACTGAAAGTCCCTTTTCAGCTGTGTTCCAGTGTGAGGGCTGAGGGATCCTAATACTAGTGTGTAGTTCTCATATGTTCATGCTTTCAAAGGCATGGTGGTGCTTTTTCTCTAAAAAGAAATCTGGAACACATCAAACTCTACAAAAGCAGCTCATCTTTGACTCCTCAGTACAGCTATAAGAAAAAGCTTTATGAATTAAATTAATCCAGCTTTAATAACTTTTTTCAATAACTTTCCCAGGTGAAGGAGACAGATCATATTAGGAGTAAATTGAAAATACCCAGAGTGGCTTTCTTAGGCAAATGTAGAGAGATTATTTCTGGGATGCCTTTGGTGAATAGTTTGCATGCTCTGGTGATGTTGATTTCACTGTAGGTTTATTAGTCTTTCCATAGTGCAGCTTGCTCACTTGCTGCCTGAAGCAATGCAAACATCTGAAGAATACAGCTCACAGGATTCCTTAGCAAAGCCTCAGCTGTAAGAACGTGGCCTTTGAAGTGACCTCTGTCAGTTTACCCTGCAAGAATCTGACCATCTCTTTATCTCGTCCTGTTAATCATAAGGAATATTTATGGACTTTGTTGTCTGAAGTGCAAGCTGTAGCATCCTCACATTATTTCAGCTAAACTTTGAAGGTCATGAGATGACATGTATTTACATTGCACATTGCTGAACTGGGTCACTCTCTGTCTTTGTGAAATATGATTCTGAATGTGCTTGAGAGCAAAACTAACACTTTTCTAACATCATTATTTGGTTCTTTAGGCAGATAAAAACCTCGAGGTGCATTGTGTAATGGGTCTCACAGATCCTCACGTTGGCTGTTTCTAAGGCAAAAATAACTTCCAGAAATGTCAACAGAGATGAGAAATAATTATTTTGGAGCTTGTAAATGAAATTAACTGCACTTAAGACATGTTCTTTGTATGTGGTAACAGGAAACAGTGATAAATATGATGACATATTTGTAGTGGTAAAGATATCCTACAATCTGTAATTATGTTTTTCCTAGTTTGTTAATTAACTGATTTCCATGGCATTTTTGCAGGGAGGGGAGGGCTGTGTTTTATCAGTAGGGCACTGCAGAATTTAGTTTGTGTCCAGTGGTTTTTAAGGACAGGCTTGTGGCTAAAGTAGAGGTCTACATTGTCTTTCCTCCTTGGAGTGCCCCATGCCTGGAGTATTCCCCAAGATGTACTTAATCATGCTACAGATGACCTGCCTTTGTAGTGATAAATTAAAATAAAAAATGACCTGGCATCCTGCCTCATAGAGTGTTGAGGTATCTGCTAGATGGGCCCTGTTATCTGCTGTTGAAAAACCAGTAAGATTTGTAGGAGAACCTGTATTAAGTTCAGACTTCCAAAAAGATGTTAGGGATAGCTGGCGCTGCAATTTGAGAGCCTCTTGTAATCCAGAGCTAACTCAGGAATGATCTGATTGCAGCCGTATTGCTTTAGATGTGACTTTCATTTGAAACATTAAGTGTGATTTCAGTGTTTTAAGACTGACATGATCAAGGTCAAGATATTAAAAATACTAATTAAAAAACCACAAATTTCCAGACCATTGTCCCTTCTCTGACACTAATCTGATCTATGAAGGCAGTGATTTTCTCAGTACTATCTTTGTTTGCATCCAGTTTAGGTCACATGCAGTGAAAATACACTTTATAACTGAAATAGACCTGCCTGCTCTTGGCTGCACTTGTAGGGTCATAGGGATTTTGACAGTGATATGTGAGAGAGCACTTTCCCAGCAGATGAAGAGGCCGATGATACACACGGTGTGAAAATGCTGCACAGATTGCTTCCTTTGGAGGGGTCAGGCCACCTCAAGAGCCTACGGCTGCGTATGCACCGTGGTAGTCCTTTGCCTGAGCAGTGTGTGGAACCATCAGCCATGGCCAAAAGTCTGCTGCCAATAGTGTCTTTATTCCTACAGTTGTTTTTTTTCATGTGTTTTTTTCTACTTGCTGTAGCCAAGTAGTGAGGATTGACCAGAAAAAGCTTTTTCTTTTTCTCCTTGTTTTAATCTTTTATTGTAGGCTGTTTTATGGTACATTGTGATTCCCTGCCTTAAAGTCTGAAAATAGAAATGGTTTGTTATGAGATTAGCAATTACTGGCTTTTTTAAAGATATGAATTTTGATTATCAGAAGTATACTTACCATGAAAAGTTGGACTTGTGCATTTAAGATTCATTACAGAAAATTGGGGAGGAATATTACTATTTTGCTAGTGCCACAAGGTTTCCTTTTTGAGGAAGAGCAAGCATTTTTGGAAACATGATTTAAGCTCATTTAAATCCATTAAATCCATTTCCGCCCCCATTTTTAAAACTGTAGAGATCCTCTTTAACGCCAGTTGTGTTGACCTATCCAAGGCAAGCATTTAGTTTGGGAAATACTTTTTAATTTGGGGAAACTGACATTAATACATTGATACATGACTAAGGTGGCATTTACTGTGTCTGGTCTGAATGGTTGCCAAGGAATAAAAAGTGTCATTCATCCCAAAAGATATATGACAAAGTTAATAAATTAATGCTCATAGGTACTTTTTAATGTTAATTGGAGAGAAAGCTTTGATGATTTAGTGTCAAGGAGATTCTGATTTTTTGGGCACCTACTGATAGATAAGGTGAATCTAAAAAAATGCTTTATATTATTAGATTTGCACTGGGAAGCCCAGCAAAGCTGCGGTGAATGATGGGCATTGTGCCAAGTACCATTTACATGCTGTGAAAAATCAGTGCCTGAGGACTTGTTAATCTAAATAGGCCACAGAAACAGAGAAACAGTTTGTAGCCTTTATTAATAAATATGTAAATACATAAAGTAAGCTATGTAATCCTTTTTTAATAATTTGGACTCCAGTAAGTTTTTGTAAAGGAGCTGGACTGGCAGGCAAATTGCTGAGAGTTGATCACAGAAGCACAAATAAGCACAGTTCATCAAATGGATTAACCAAGGCATATATTATAGGTACATATAAGATGTTGAAAAATGAATGACAGACCTAGAATCAAGTTAATAAAACTCACTTTGCATGGCAGAGTAGTGGATTCTTTGTTGCAGATTAAGGCAGATGTGCCATTTTTCAGGGAGTGTTGTGCTGCGTTTGGAAGGTTGTGAATAGACTTTAATGCCCATCTGGCACATTTTTAACTATGGCCATTACAGCCTGTACAGAGAGAATCTGTGCAAAACCAGCATTTTTAATCAATTTCTCTACTTTATTCAGATCAGAACGTTGAAACAAAACTACATACACTTTGCATGATTTTAGCTCTAATGTACCTACTGATCTTTAGCAAAGCAGTAAGAATGACAGGATTTAGATCAGTCTTAAATATATTTTCCAGAAAAACTGAAAGCTGAAACTGATGCCTGGAGGCCGGTTGCCATCTTCAGGTGGTGGCCACAAATTTGGGTCGCTTCTGAGTGTGAGCATTGAGGCTGTCAAGTTCTTCACTCTGACTTCACCGCCAGCAGACCGGGCGGCGGAGGGTACTTCAGAACGGACTGCCTGGCAGACCGGCCTCCCTCGTCTTTAGGCAGAAGCTCAGGTGGGCTCCGGGGGAGAAGCTGCACCGGGATTCGTGGCGGGCTCCTCAGAGCCCTCACGCTGGGTGAGGGCGGGCGGAAGCGCGGGCGGCGCCGGCGCCGCGCTGAGACCCCGCTCCGGCGGGGTGCGGGCGGAGGCGCCCCCTGCTGGCGGGCCGCAGGCTGGCGCCGGGCGAGGCTGAAGGGCGGGTCCGCGTGGGCGCGTCCCGCTCCCGCTGTGGGGCCGGGGCAGGGTCCCGCTGTGGGGCCGGGGCCGGGCCTCGGGGGCGGCCGGCTTTCCTGTGGTGCCCTTTGGGGCCCAGACAAATAGCTGCGCAGTACCCGCGCCTGCGGAAGGAGAAGGTGGGAGGCTCACCCCTCACCCGGGGTAGAAGCGCTCCGAGCCCTCAGCTCCCCGCGCGGCTTTCCGGCAGGCCCCCACCCCTCGTGTGCTGCGCTCCAAACGGCGGCCCAGTAGTTCCCAGCTTTTTGTCCGTGTTCAGTTCACGCGTCCCTTTTTTGCATGCCTCTCGTCCTTCCCCTTGTAGTCGCTTCATTGTTCACCTGTAATTTCCCCATCTTCTCCAAAGGCATCTTTTCCTTTGTGGCACTGTATAAAATGGCACTGTATAAAATGCTATTGCTCAACTACATATACTGGATTTTCCTCACCTAAAAATAATTATCCAAAAAGATATCGGGGTGCAGCCTATTTTTTACAAACCGTTCAAAAAGATTGTGCATTTAGATCAGAAAAACAGGTTTAAAATTGTTTGGATCTTCATTTTTTGTTTAACCACAGCCATGATGTTTGTTCTGGCGTATTTTTATGATATGCCTCTAATTGAATGGATTATTAATGTTTTTTTCTTAAGTAGTTTGTGGTTTTCATACGCTAGTCTCTTCATTGTTGTAAGATCACCACGTTTTCCTGGTTTGAGCACATACACCGAATGTAACGTGCCCTCAGTTAAGTGGGAATTTTCCATTTTGTACCTGTATCCTGCTCAGCTTTCTTCCCGGTTTGCCTGGGTATTCTGCACTGGATGTTATTGAAAATGGAGGTGAAGGGATTGTTTAGATACTAGCTTGCGCATACTGACCTCTCCGAGTGTTAGACCAAACTTTCTGACCATTCTTTGACGGTTCTCTCTGGTTACGCTGAACAATCATTCAGGTTGAATGCTTACCTGGATAAATATGGAGCTTGCCCACATCAGACGTTTTTCACCCTGGCTTTCATTGCAGATAGTTTTTGTGCATTTGTATTGAATCTCATTTGTACTGAATATGCAAGGCTTTTGGATCTCTGGATGGCTGTAAGTAATTCTCTTAGTTGACCAGATTTGGACTTGTGACACTAAATAGTTGCAGTCCTGTGGTTGTATTTTCACTCAGTCACCTAGTTTTTGTGCTGTTCCAGCGTGTAAAAAGCTCACCCCTTGCGAACAAATGAACGTCTTTGCTGGCAGTTTGTAGATACCGATTTGATTGGCATTAGCCATTTCAGAACTCCTGGGAGATAGTTTTGCATTCCTAGCTGTAAAATGTGTTTGAATGAGAGAAAGGTGAAATGGCTTATGGCTACTGTCAGACATTCTTGTGTCCAAAGGAACTTACTGCCTGTAAATTCAGTTTTTGATGTCTTCTGGAGCTGCATCTGTAGGTGGCCTAGCCCTGCAACAGGTAAGCTTTGGTCTTTTTTTGACTACAGACATCACAGCACTATAATTGCACTGTGTCACTTCTTGGAGCACCTCCATCCTTCCAGGTGATGACTCTGGAATTACAGGCTTCACCTGTAAAAGAAACAGGCAAGTCAGTTCTACCAATAGGTCAATTTTATTTCACAGGGTAGTAGGTATAAGGAAAAATTTTAGGCTCAGTAGGTCTTCACACATTGTTTCACAAGTTCAGTTTGGTCTTGGAGTGGGGAATCACATCCTACATATTTTTACAGAGTTGTGCTCCCTCTCTGACTCTCCCAACTCATTTAATCACTCTTCATTTCCCTTTGCAAAGGGGGTCAGTGTCTTAGGGTAGGAGTAATTTTCTACAGCATCCGTGTTTCTTCCCAGTTAACACCAAGTGTCAGGGGTGAGTAGTCTGCCTGTCTGGGCAAGGCTGGTACCCTCGCCCTTTCCCTCAGTTGTGAAATTGAACATATTTCCAGGGGAGAGAGTAAGGAAACTGCAGTGAACCTAAAACAAAACACTAACACTTTGCTGGACTTCTCTATCCTTTACACATTGAGTTGGGCTTTCATTTGCTGAAATAACTCTGAGATACCAGATAATGTCATACTGAAGCAATAGGGTGGGGAGGGTATCAAGGTGCTTGCATCTCTGTTGCTGTAGTGGTATTTTTTTTCCTTTTTATGTTTCCTTTTTCCTGTTACTATTCTTTGGTGTAATAAAAGCAGCTGGTCTTCAAACAGAAGAGAAAAAATTTCAGTTTTGATAAATAATTTAAAACAATTACAAGTTTTATTTGGATATATATACATCCTGTTTCTACCGCTTCTGGCAGAGAACAGTGTGAGAGGGATTGTTAAAATCACTGATACTGCTTTTTCTGTTGTCAGTGTGAGCTGCTGGCCTGGTGGGATTCTTTCTCCTATGCCTTCAGTTCCATGTTATGGAAGAGAAACAAGCAGTATTTTTTTTGATCTCTCAGCTTGGTTAAACACTCTGGCATGGATGGTATCCTTTTCCTCTGTCTTGCAGCCATTTAACAGTAACTTGCTCTTTCATTCCTCTCAGCAGTGCGGTGTGGAAGTCTCCAACTGATTTTGTTCTATTTTCCTGCCAGCATGCAATTTCAGTGGCAGTAAGGAAGCAGGTCCCTCTTTGTTTTGGGTAGAAAAATTTAAACTGCAAGACAGTTTCACAGCAATATGTTACATAATACTGCGCAAAGCGAAAAGTAATTAATGTGGAGGTGGAAAAGATACCCTTACTACTGAGTGCAAAGCTGGCTTGCCTTTTCGACAAAGATAGTTACCTCCTACCTCTTCATTTCCATGAGAGGCTCTCTCAGAATCCCAAATCTAAGAAAAAATAATGGGAAAATTTTCTTTAATCTTTATCAGAATCTGGCAATGCGTGCAAAAGGTTGAGGCTACATTATTCTGTCACCTCTGCTGCGTAGCATTTGGAAACAGTGAGGAAATAAGTGAAAAAAGACCCAGTGCCCCCTCCTAAAGGCTGCAGAATTCTACATTTTTCATCAGGCCAGCCACATTCTCATCTCATGCTACATTGGAGAAAATCTGAAGTAACCTAGTGAAACTAATGAATTTTCCTAGTATGGCTAAAATCACAGTGTCATGGTATATGGGTGTATGTAACTTGGGAAAACTTCAGTCAGTCTAGCTGCCGTTACTACTGAGTTAGCATTATTATCGCAAAGTCTAAAGAGATTAAGCTTTCCTGAAGATGCCTCCTGCCCAAGAAATGATAGGACTGTTCCGTTTTCTCTATTACGTTCTTTCTTAAGTGTCCTTTCATAAAGGTTTGTTTTGTAGCAGTCTCAAGTTATATCAAGGTATGATAATAAGAACAGAGTCTGGTTAAATCTCCTAACTGATGCTCATCTGACTTAGACAATATATAATCATAGATTAAAAATAGCCTGAGCTTGGTTACATCCTAAAAATACTCTTCAGGGTTCTTAGCAGCTGTTACTAGAAATAGTTTACTATTGGCTAGGTGGTACAGTAGAAGCTGAAAATACAGACTAGGTTTCTTTTTTCCTCTTAAATATTCAACATGACTTGAATACTCTGTGTTCAGATCAATATATTTCAAGCATTTGCTATTCTTAGTCTGTTTATAAGGACTGAAATGGCAAGTGAAAGGGAGTAGGGAATGTGGCATATAAAAAGTACCGTTTGTTTATATTGATTGGTGGTGCAGGTTTTCCTGGAATATTTTGCAGTTCTGATTACTTCATCTTAAACTAGAGAGAGTTCAGAAAAGGAAGACTAAGGTGATTTATACTGGAAACACATGATGAAAGACTCACCCCCCTGGGATTATGATTTTAGGCTCCATTCTTCATCCTCTTTCTTTGTCATATCAGTTGCTAAAATTATAAATGGTACAGAAGAGATAAATAAGGACCATCTATTTTCTTTCCTCTTAACAAAAATATCAAGGCACTCGGTTAAATACAAATCATGGGAAACTTGTAGAAGAAAAAAATGAGATGGTTGGTTAGACTTTGAAACTCATTGAACAGGCTTCTGATGAAACCAATAAATTAATGAAATGAAGAAAGATACTGAGTCTGTGGGACTAATCTATCCAAACGCCTAGTTTTAGTGAAGTTGGAAAGTCCTGGGTATAAATTGAGAGGGTTATGCTTGCACACTATTTTAAGAGCATTGTAAGACTTAAGAAAGTAAGGGAAGGTCCTATAACTATATGTGGTATTAAATTTATTTTTTAGAGTTGTGATTACGTGCTAGCAAGCAGTTTTTAGATGCCTCTACTGTCATCAGCCCTGGGCATGGCACTTGTTCTTCTAGGACGATCCAAATCTGAGCTGCATTTCTTTATGAAATAAATGCCCAAAGATGCAGTTGATCAGACCAGTAGTTTTTCTACAGATTGCCAGTCTGCATTCTCACCTTGAGTAGTCTTCATATTAGCTTTCTCTGTGAAACCCTGAGAACTATGCAATTGCCTGCATCACAAGTGCAGTCCTAGGAGTGTGTTCTTCTGCAGAAGCACTTTCTGTGTCCTTTTAAAAATTCAGATTGTCACTAGCATATTAACATCAATGCAACTGTTTCTTTTTGTCTGAAAAATTCTGTATCTCCTTTGCTCTTCTTTTTAAAGTTTGAGGATTTGCTTTTCATTGTAAGAACTTACTTTAAAATCCAGAAAAGCTATATATTATGTATTTATATAGTATTTACTCTTTTTAGAATAGTTTTTTTCTTTTGTGTTTGTTCCCCCAAGACCAACTTAGTGTATATATTTTGTAAATGTTACTCTTACACATTTTTTGCCTTATGACACATCTTTTAAAATGTGTTATGCTCTTCACAGGTGCATGTGTTCTGAACACAAATCCAGTTTACCGATAGACATCCTATAATCCCGTCAATTGCCAACCCTTTCAGTTCACCAGAATAAACTGTGTTTTGTGAAATTCTTGGCAGAAAGTGCCTTTTGTATACAGTAAAAACAGATGATGGCAAGCATGCTAATCACCTTAACATGTTGCTTGGTCAGTGCTTTTGCGGTGTTCTGAAGGAGTAGCAGCATTAATCGTGTTACCACCTTCAAATTGCATTCACCTTTTGCCTGTGGAAAAGATGCTTCTGTTTGCAGAGCACAGGCGTGTTGTGGACATGTGGACCTGGACGTGGTGTACTTCACATCAGGATCTAAGGGGTTGAATGTGCTGTTAAATGCCTGCTGCCCAGTGCTCTGCAGGCACCTGCATTTGCCCAGGGACTCCTCTTTGCGCAGGGGCTGTAGGGGTGACGGTGCTGTGTAGGAACGGGATGCAAAGATTAATTGCTTCTCAGCCGAAGGCCTGTATGCCTCCTGGCACGTCTGAAGTGTGTGTTGGCAGTTGGTGAATTCTTCAGTCCCCTCCTAAGTCTTCTTTCTCTTCCAGTGCAATGGGGAAGGTGCGCTGTAAGATACATGAGACCTTTAGTTTATGTTTTGTAGGATTAGGAATCTCAGCAAGCCCGCCTTGGGTAGTTGATGGTACTTTGAGGTAGTGGTGCCTTCATTCTGTTAGTAGCATTTAAGAATTTTCCATGTAGGGGTTCTAAACTTCCACATGCCATCAAATGAAAATCAACTGTGAGCTTAGTAGAAAATACAAAGTGTATTTCAGTTACTTATATGTTCTTCTAGAGATTAAGTCTTCCTGTAATTGTGTTGTGTGAAACTTAGTTTTAGAAACTTCCTTTTAGCTACTGATCTGTACATATGATAATATTTGCATCCTATGTTAAATAACTGATGTTGCTGATATCACAGATGAAATGAACAGGCTTGGAAATGTTGACTTACCTTTGATTTTGGGAGTAATTTTTCTGAATCTAAGGGACCTAGAATTACAGACATGTAAAGCAGACGTACATTTTCCATTATATCTTATTGACCTTTGTTTAGTAGAAGGGAGAAGAATGTTTTTTTCTGGACTATTTCTGATGCAAAATTATGTATGTATTAGTTTAATTCCTCTTCCCTAAACACTTTCCAGTGTTCTGGTTTATTATACTTTTGTTTTATATACTTATATATAAATTGTAAGTATGGTTTGGTTGCCATACAGTTCAGGCCCAGGGAAAGCTGCCTTTAGTGGCAGAAGATGTCGAAAGATGACTTCACTGCTAGCAAAATATTTGTAAGACTGGGCACACTTTTCAAATAATTGGTTAGGTTTGCAGTGCTCTCTGGGCTTCATTTGAGTGAAAGAGTATAAACGTTACATCTGACAGTTGTATCCCTTCTCATTGCAGTTTTTTTCTAACTTTGCGTCAGAGTAGAAGCTTCATGAGAGTTGGGACCATGGTAGACATGCCTTATTACAATTAGCTGCAATTATCTCACTTGATGTTCTGAGTAATTGTTCTCTAAAGTATATTACCTTAGGTAATCAATAATACCTTATCTGTTCCTATTTTTTATCTGTTTTTTAAACCACAGTGGTTTATTTCATATTCAAATGAGAGTTAGAAGATTACCTTCTTTATTTTTGCAGCTGCATGCAAACGATTAGTATTTCCTTTACCAATTATAAAGGGATTTAACAAAAGGCAGACTGTACAGTAGCTGCATGTTTAGGTGACAGATGAGACTGACGTTAGGAAGATACTTTTTTTTTTTTTTTTTAAACTTATTTTCTGTTTCAAACCTTGTATCACTTATGCCTTCTTTATTTTTGGCTCCTGAGTAATCAAAGTCATAAGTGAAGGAGCTCTAAACTTTTCTGGACTCTTTACAGTGTGGACTCCCATAACCATACAAAATTTACGTCAAAAAAAACATTTTCTCTTTTAAAGAGAGTAACCTTCCCCAAGTATTTTTTTAACTGTAACTGCAGTATTTTTTTCCTGTTTTGAAAGTTCAAAAGCCTGGGAGTTGTGAAAATTGTGTGCTTAACAACTGTCTTTTTGTTTTGAAAGCTGTACTGTGTTACTGCAGTATAAAAACCAGACAGAAAGAGCAGATGCCAACACTTTACTACACAGTTAGGTTTTAAAAAATCACAGAAGTGAAGGTAAAACTTTACAATTCATATAGGAAAAACACTGCATGAATAGACAAAAAGATGGGGTCAGCTAAGGAACGGAAGACCAGAAAGATTTTGGAATATTCCCCTGCCTCTTGGCTGTCTGGTTACACCAGGCAGATACTGCTTATGTGGGTTTGTGTCTGTAGTGCTTAATGTTATTTTGTCTTGTCTGAAAAATTCACCTGATGAGTGAAGTTTAATGCCAGGGTTATAAGACTTTACTTCCTGCTGTTAGAATTCCCTTGCTGTTGTCCCACCGTGTTCTCAGAATGCCTGTAACAGGGAGGATTAGACAGTTGTCAGCATCACTTTTCTTCATTTCAGAACAGCTGACTTGCCTTTGGTGATGACTCTGACTTCTATGTCTCGTTTTAAAAATTTAAATAATTGGTGTCTTTTCATAAAAAGAAATGCAACTTGTTTTAATCCATCGCTACTGAAGCATATAGCTGCTATCAGGTGTGTAGCACTAATATTTGTATATTAGTATAGCATGGGCCTGAGACAGTATGTATAAACCTGTGTGTCTTTTCTCCAATGATTTTAGGGTATTTTGCAGGATTAGATTTTAATATTGAAAGCTTCTCTGAACAAATTTAGGTACTCTGGTAGTTGGATACTTCAGTGACAATGCTGTGTGTAGTTGTAGGGCTGTAGAGAAGAGCAGCATTTTGCAAATGAAAAAGTTGGAGTACTAAAGAGTTTAAGTAAATACTTGCAAACTATATTTCTGTCTATATGTGGTTTTTTTTTGCCTGGAATTTTGATTTAACTGAAATGGAGTGTTGGGGGTGGGCCTTTTCTGTCTCTGAAAAAAACTTTGAAAAACACTTGGCTAATTTTTTTTAGGATACCTTCTAAATCTGGGTACCATAGTTTTTAAGTGGCTATTTCAGATAGTTAGAATTTAATTTTTGAGAGGTGACACACAGACCATCTTTAATCAGGCAAAGCAAGAGATTCAGTAATTTTCCTGGAAATTCTGTTGGCATCCCTGCCTTGTTTCTTTACCACACTGCATTGCCTGTTTTAAGCAATATCAGTGGTGGCCTCAGAAATACGAATATGGTGTTATGTTTGATGTGCTTTCCATGCAGACTTCTCAGCCAGTCCTGTATAAACATTCCTTTATAGAAAGAAAATAGTTTGAACCAAATGCTTTAAAGAAGTATGGATTATGTATCCGGATCTGTCAACCTCTTTTTCTAAATAAATAATTCCTATTCAACTGAAACTGTCTCTCAGCAATATTCTAAGATAAATCTGTATCTGTGAGGAGGGTTACTTACAAGCTTTATGTGAACACTTGATAAATACTGATAAAGTTAGAGAAGGAGCAACATTACATATGTTTTCCTTAATGCAGATATACCAGACAGTCTCTGTTTTTGCCAGTGAAGGTAGTAAGTACAAATAAGTTTGAATTTGAAGATAATAGCAGCAGTGCTTAGAAGAGCTTTTAGAATTTGCGACTTACTAGGAAATTACTGATGCAACAGAGTGGAGGAAAATAAAACTGTATTCTCTTGAGGAGGCTTCATCATGACAATTAATGTTTCAGTTTCCCCAGACTTGCTTCTTTCCTTCCTTGTTTAGTCTTTTCAAGAGGTGAAAGTTACTGTAAAGTACTGGAGTACCAAAGCCAGTCAGTCTGGAAGCAATACTTCTAACAAGTGCTTGCCCGCCCACTGACAGGGCTAGAAATACACTAGAATAATAAACAGACGTGATAGGGGAAGGAAGACATAAAATTAATCCACTAAACAGAATGCATTACTTTGAGCTTTTTGTTTTTAGCTCTCATCAGGAAACTGCTGTGAGAAAGGACTATGACAGATGCTTGGCCTGTCAATGATATTGTCATTGGATATTTATCAATTATACTTTAAAATTTGTAAAGACGTTTGTCTTCGGTTCTTTGTGAATCTCTTTTATCATAGCTTTCATCACCACATCGCTTCTCATGCAATTTTTGTAGTGTAAGGCAGTGTCAGACTTGACTCATCCTTGAATGAGCTTGGGCAAAGGCGAAAGGGATGGCTGCTTGGACTTCTGCGGGGTGCAGACTTCTCCCTGTGTTGTGGCTGAGATGGCATTGCAGCATATCAGTGAGCTCACTGGGGAAGTTGATACCTTGTGAAATCAAGATTCTGACTGCATTGAAGTTCCTGAAACCATTTCAGCATTCCCAGATCAAATTTTAATGAGGTAGTTATTATTTGTTTTCCTAATGCACATATCACTGCTTGCTATATTTTTAGATGTATCACTGAATAGTTTACTCCATAGATATGATAGGCTCTGGTTACTTGGTTGTGGTTCTTTCCACTTCTTGTCTCAGTGTTGCAAGGAATTGTTGTATTCCATGTAAGAGACAGCTTCTCGTCTTAAGCATTACAGCTTCCTTATACAATTTTTGCATGCTCCGGTTCGTTTCCTGTCGTTTTGTTACAATTTTATTGGTAGAATTCATCCCACACAAGACCATCTTCTTTGAATTTGTCTTCATTAGGCTTTGAATTTGAATGAATGCAGGTAGAACACTCAGCAAAGTGGTAGGTCACCTTCTTATCTCTTTTCATCTCTACTTTTCCTCCCTTGTCTACCTTCAGGTGGTTTTGTTTTGTTTTGTTTTTTTGTCTTGAAAGGGAAAGTATGTTTCTGCATGTTTCTGAGAGTTAGTGTTTTACCTCTTTTCATTCTATGACAAAACATAGATGGACTGTAAAACAAAGAGAAAAAGTTGTTCATAGGCTTCAGACAATCTGCTGTGCTCTCAGGATTTACCCTCAAGCAGTACTTCCGTGCTAATGCATTTGCAAGTGCTATCTGACAGGTCCTCTGAACGTGAAACCCCTCCTGCTCACTGAGGTGGGAGTTCTACATATCAGGACTTTGTGTCAGCCTACTTCATATTCCACTAAAGATTGTAAAGTTCTTTGAATTCTTTGGGACAAATGGTGCTACATGTGTAATTCAGAGGATAGTGTGGATGTCTGGCATAAATTCTGTAATGCATCACAAAGTTTGGTCTGTTCCTCCTCCGTCTCCTGCATGAGTGTTACATAAGAACTTTCAGGAAGCCTACTATTAAAGAAGACAAAGCACTCTTAAGGATTTATATATTTTTGTCAGTCTTAGTGTTGACCTAAGGCAAGTAAAACCAGCCATTGTTTTCCAGTGCACATTCATTTTAACTGTGAGAGATAGAAATGGTGTGCCTGAGCTTCCTGAAATGTCTGACAGAGGTGGGGTTTAAGCTCAGACATCTTGGATGCCATTGCAGACTTTTTGTTACCACCTCTTTCTTGCTTTTCCATGCTTTGCTGTTGCTGCCTTTCAGCTCAGAGCTATGTACCAGTAATATTCACACTTCCACAGTCAATGCAGAGGAAAGTGGTGCTAAAGACGCAGAGAGAGAATCACAGTCACCCCCTCACGCTTAAATACACACACTCGGATGTATGCATATTGCAAACCCATAGTAATTTAAATCGGTGGCAGCATAAGGACAAATTCTCCTAGGTTTATGCTATTTCAAGTTTCACTGACAGTACATCTCGGTCCCTGGAGTCCCAAAGGTTTACGCTCATCTGAATTGCAAAGTAACCAGTGAAGCCTTCAGTTAACACACTACCACCGGGCCGATTTTCTTTAGGAAGTCATACTACACCAATTTGATCCATGGAATGCTGCTCAACTTCTCCAGTGCTCACTGCTTTACAGATGCATAGGGGATAAATACGGATTCTTGGCACATTTAAGGAAGCTTTTCTTGCAATTAGGCAAAAAAGGTTGTCTGACTAATTTTGTTCTTTTAGTAATGCTGTAAAAGCGAGAAGGTGACTTAAAAATTGTGATCCGAGGGAAGATGTGATATTTGAGAAAGTGGGGAATACTGCTTACAGCTTGTTGTGGAAAATATTAGGAAGATGCTTGACAAGCCGCATGAGTTTCTTCTCAGCTTGTTTTGTCTCCCATCTGTCTGCTTGACTTTGTTCCACTCCGCAAATGTAACTTCCTTGCGTTGTCAGCTGGTGAAAGGGTGTTTGAAGGAAATGGTTCATTAAAACTTCATTAAAGGTTTAGGGGTAAATGGCAAGAGCAGTAAATCTGTCAAAACAGGTTATTCCTGTCCTCAGATGAGGCAACTGGCAACCCCGGTTACAAGGAAAAGTCTTGGTGCTCAGCGACTGCTACTTGATCCTTGAGCCTATTTCCAGCTCTGAAGACTTCCGTAAAATGCAGGCTGGTTTGGTTCATTTGCTTTGAGCTCCTTCTGTAGTCTCTGTATATAGTCTGCACTTGAGAAGCAGAGGGCTGTCAAGTGCAGCTCAAATCAGTTGGCATCATCCACAGCATTCAGCTGCGATTGCCTGTGGAGTGAGGCCTGACAGATGCGTCATTTGCTTTTGCTGCTTTTTCTGATGTGAAGGTGTGGGACCCTGTCACTTCTGACACCCTGTGTTTGTCGTCCCTCACCGGCCTCCAGCCATAACCTACCTTTTTCAGGGGACTGGGGATGGGAGAAAGGCTGCACCTAGCTATTGCTAGGGTTGCTCTTCTGGAGTACGCAAGGCTTTTGCTGCCAAGAATTCGTGGGAAATACTAAACAGTCCTGCTTTCCTGTAATGCTGTAACTGCAGATGGTACCTGGGTATGCTGTCCCACACGTATCAGTATTGTTACCAATACAGAACCAGCTCTGCTAATGGGGTTTAGGAGATGGTGAAGTTGGATGACAGAAGGATTTCAGATATGACAGATTCATCAACTGTTTGCCGCTCCTGTCATTGTCCTGAGACCTTCTTGGGGAGTTGTAAGGGCTCAGGAACTCTCGTGGATGTCAGAGCCTTAGAGAAGAAGCTAAGATACATGAATGAAACAATGGAAGAGTTTTGTACAAGCAACCCAGTAGCAATCTATTACTTTCAGATATTACTAGGATATTCTCCTTTTACCCAAACCAGTGAGTTTTACAGCTGTGGTTACTTTGGTGTTAGAAACAAGAATATCCCAGCCTTATGCGAGGACATGTAATGTTACAGGGGGCTCACAGTGTAATGACCAGGAAGATAATGCAGGAATGTTTGTTTCTTTCCCTTTGTTCTCCAGCCTCATAGTTTGACAGTCTGATGGAGGGACATAGGAACAATTAATTGAAATTAAATAAAGAAGTGAATTCAGAGTTGAAGGGGCTCTGACTGATCTTAATTTATTCTTGTAATGAGCTAACGGAAATTGATTAAGGTCACTCTTATTTACAAACAAGGGTGTCCACAGAAAGCTTTAAAGTAGTTTCTGTAATTCATTTCAAAAGTTAATTTGAATTAATTTCCTGAAATGTCTGC
Source organism: Tyto alba (assembly GCF_018691265.1). Classification (NCBI taxonomy): domain Eukaryota; kingdom Metazoa; phylum Chordata; class Aves; order Strigiformes; family Tytonidae; genus Tyto; species Tyto alba. The sequence continues at coordinate 9,525,843 of NW_024881261.1, forward strand.
AGGCAGGAAATCCATTACAGTCTATGTGTAAAGACTGCAAGCACTCAAAAATAAATCTACCTGGATACATGTCCTCAGTGCCACGGCAGGTAATTACTATAAAGAGGGAGACACTGCAGTATCCCAGTGGGTTGCAGGCAGCACACTATTACACCACAGTGCCGTATCCCCAGTGTCCAAGTCTCTCCTCTGTGCGAAACCATTGCCTCGAGCCTGCCTCAGGGATTTAGGACTCCTCCTAAATCTGATAAATTTTACCTACCTCCTACTCCCAGTACTGTAATTTACATTTGCTTTACCCTGGCTCTGATGTATGCCACCTTCACCCACAGCTGAGAGAGCAAATCTTTAAACACTTTTTCCAACACTTAAGCCAGAATTATTCTGTGGTTCAGCTGCTGGGTGAGACTAATGCCAGGTTCCCCAAGGAACGAATGCACCACCTGGCCAATGAGCTCCAGTTGTCTGGCTCTGTGCCTTGAAGGCTTCCTGTCCTGCCAGATCTTGCCAGTTAGTCCCAGTCTGTAATTTTTTGTTGTTGATGCTGTTCTTATTAGTGACTCAGCCAAAATTGTTTTGAAGAAGCTCTATCTCCCTTTTAAATTCAGAAAGGTTGTGAAAAGGAATGAAAGGATGGGAGCATGGGAACTGCTCTGAGTTGTTTGTAATTTTCCTTCTCTAAATTACAGCTGGAATATCACTCTTACGCTGTGCCTGTGTCATTCTGTCACATGGAAAAATGGTCTGAGAGTATTTGGACAGACTCCTTTCTCTGCTGGTTGGAGTAGGATGTCTGTTTGAACATCTCTTCAAATTCAGGGCCCTGTCATATGGTATTATTAAAGGATTGTGCTGGTCACAGGTACTAATTCAACAGCCCAGAAATCCCTTTTATACTCAGAGCTGCCTATAAAAGGCCTCTGCTTTTATGGGATAATACTAAGGGTACACAGAGGTGTTTTTTTATCTTCTGTCTTCTCAGATGCTAAGTGAATTGACTTCTCAAGAGTCGCAGTACTTTGCTATTGAATTGATTATTTCCACAATAGTACTACTGTGGAGTATGACACTTAGAGATATGCTGCAATGAGATGGTGCATTAGAATCACAAATAGAGATCTACTCTCCATTGTTACAGGCACTACCAAGTCCTAAAACACTCTTGATACCTTAAAGCCTTGCTTTAGAAGCCGTAGCTACACTGGGCCAAAGACTGAGCCCATGCACAGAGTTATATATGGAAATTGTCCAGGAGCTGAAGTCAGTGTAGACTGTGGCTGCCCACTAATTAAGTTGTTTTTGTTAGTGCAGTGCCTGGGATCTGTGCTGGCAGGCTGGCGGCTGTTGCGTGCCAGCAGTGGTCCAGGCTGGGTAATGCCTCTCGGCTTCCTCGCATTCTCCCAGAGCATGGCGGTGCTCGTGTAGGTGATTCTCATACCGTTCTGAGGACAGCTAAAACTTTGCTTGCGTGTTTCAAAGGCGGAGGCATTTTGTCCCCAGTTCTGGAATAGATACGGTCACCTCAGAACACAGTGCTGTTTTTTTCTAGTCCTCTTGTGGGGCAACCAGGGACATAACCTGCAGGTCACTTGGACTGGCAACAATGCGAGCTTGTTTCTCCAGCCCTAGTTTGCAAGTCTGTGCGTATTTGTTTGCAGAGACCTTACTGCTCCAGTGTGTAATGGGGCTTACACAAGGAAAGAAGTTTTAGTAGGAAATCATTTAAGGAAAGATTTGAAATCATTTTCCTTAAGAGTAGTTTTTTTCTTAAAAATACTTTTTTTCTCCTGAGCTGCAAACAAGAGTTGTCACTACAGGCAGATCTGGAACATGCATTTCAACTACATTTAAATAATCATCTGTATTATTTAGTTCTAGCACAAGACAGTTAATCGCCACTCCAAGGCACTGGAGCCATTTAAAATATTTCCAAGATGTTTCCAACTCATCTCCTGGCAGAGTGCCTTACCATACTTTTATTCATAGCGTGCATTTAAACTTATGAAAAGATGCCTTTAGATTTTGGTATGTGTGTTTTTGTTGGAAAGGAGCATGTATTCTGGTATGGCAGAGTTGTGTAGGAAGCAGTGCTTTCTAGAGATGCAGGATTTTTCATCTGCTTTAATTGCATTATTTGCTAGTAGTTTTTTATTTTTTAAACAAACAACTTCAACAGGAAAGAAACACTTAGTATTTTTTTTCTGGTTTTACTGTGGTTTTACCCAAAAGTAACACCATGTGCGTGTAGGAGCAGTGTTTTTAATTTCTGGCAGGGTAAGTAAATTGCATATCAGGACATAGGTACTGCTGGTTATTCCTGGTATTAGGTTTTTTTTTTTTAATTTTCTTATGTGATTATATTTGAGTAACAATGACTTCCTGTGATGTCCCAACAAACTTGTTTAGTTTTGGAAGCTTCTTGTACTCTCAGATTTGCTAAATCTTTTTGGAAAATGGGACTCTCATTATATAGTTCCAGGAATTACTGCTTTGCAAATTAATTGATGATAATAATGAAGAGTATGTCTGTGTTTGCCAAGACAGATGTCTGAGGAGTGAGGGGGTAATTGGTATGGTCAGATCAGTTGGAGATTTTAAAAGACCATTATATAAGGTATGGTGGTGCCTCTTGGAATAGGGTGTAGGTGGCCTGGAGATGAGGAAAAATAAGTCTCATACCTTCTGATAGAAAATAACCTCTTTCTGATTTGGAGTCTAAGACTCAATAAAACATTTAAGGTTTGGTTTTGGGTTTGTGGGGTTGCTGTTTTTTGGGATTTTTTTTGTTTTTTAAATTGATGGTCAACACCATAGTTTATTACTATTTTAGTATTTTAGATTGATGTAAAAAGAATAGTAATTGTAAATTTAGTCCAGAGATCACAGGGATAATTTTCTTGGCACTGCAAAAGTATGAGAACAATCATAAATGCATCTTTAAATACACAATAAAATTAAGCCTAGCAATGAGCAAAAGCTTAACATTAAAAATAGCATTCGATCTGAAGCTGAAAATAGTTCTGAGCTGGAAAAATTAGTGACACTATAATAAAGCTATCTGGAAACTGAGCTTCCGAGAATATGTGATCCATGTAAAGGTGTCTACGTAAAAAGGATGGACAAATGCTCAGAGTGGAACAAAGGATTTGTGTTTCCAGTGTAGGTGTCTGTAAGGTATGTGTTATCCAGCCTTTCAAATCTCTGATCAGAGACATGTATTCAAGGTGGAATTTGTTCTGAACTACCTTCTTTGGTAACGCAGTTGACCTTGGGTTAGGCTTTGATTCCCTTCAGCGTACATAAACAACCTGCTAAAAGGCCAAATGTTTTGTTGGATTTTTTTTTTTTTTTCACTTTTGATTTGTCATGAAACAAACATGAAGCTCATGATAAAAATTAGTAGAATTAGTGTGTGGGTGTCATCAGTGTGCATAAAGTGCTGACTAAGTGCTCAGTTAAATGCCAGCTAAATCTCATTGGCTTATATTAATTTTTGTTCATAAAATTATTCCATGGGTTCTTAGATGCCAAAGGGTGGAATTGTTTTCTGATTCACCTGGGATGGATGGCTAACTATAACAGCTCATTCTTTAAATAGAAGAAACAGACCACATCTTAACTGCTTTCTTTTCTTTGCAGGAGAGTGGATTAATTAATAGCAAGAGAATGAGGTGCTAAAAGGCCTTGCTGGTATCCCTTTAGTGGATATAATAGGAAAAAAATGGACAGAAGGAGTAAGTTATTACTAGTAATACAGCAGGTAGGGAGGAATTCCCAGTTGGTGACCCAAGTGTTGATCATTTCTGTTGGGGATGCATGCGTATGAATACCTTGGGCTTCTGAAATGATGAAGCAGCTTTTCATAGCACAAACAACTACTAAGTTTCGCCCAGTGGTGATCACCCTTTAACCTGTTCTGTCTGGACTTCAGTGTGTAGCCGGGATGCAGCTTTGAACTTGAGTGTGCTCACTGTTCTCCAAGCTAGTATATAGATCTTGTATAGCATATTTGTAACCGAACTGGGGGTTATGGACCAAATGGGTGGACTACAAAGTTTGTGAAAAGCTGGCTAGACCTTCATGTTCAAAGTATTAGCGTTTTGAATACCAGCTTTCAGCCTGTGACAAGCAGTGTACCTCAGGGCTTGCTGCTGGAGTTACTGCTGTTTGACATCTTCACCCATGACTGAGCTGGTGGGGCAGAATGTCCCCGCAGCATGTTCACAAGTGATACCAGCTCAGGAGAAACAGTCAGTGCACTGGAAGGAGAGCAGGGCTGCCATTCAGAGGGATGTAAGCAGTCGGGAAGAATGGGCCATCAGGAAACTTGTGACGTTTGGCAAAGACAAATGCAGTCTTGCACAGGTATGCAGCTGGGCAGGTAGCACCTCTGCAGAAAAGGACTTGCAGGTCCTGATGGGCAGGGTGAATATGAGTCAGCAGTGTGCTCCTGGGACACCAAAAGCCTACTGCAGAGTGAAGTAAAATTTGCAAGAACATAGCTGGGAGATCAAGGGAAGTGATTGCTCCCCTCTGTTCAGCACTGGGGGCTTCCTCTGGAATCATTTCCACTGTTGTCCAGTTTTAACCCCTCCCTCCTGTGCAGGAAAGATACTGACAAATGAGCAACTGTAACAGAGTGCTGATTAGGGAGCTGGAGCTTGTGTCCTACATGGAAAAGATAAAGGAAGTGGTTTCATGTAGGCCTGGGGATGGGGAAGCGAAGGGCAGATACAAATGCTGGCTTCAACTACCTGAATGGATCCATGTTTTCTGTATAGTCCCCTTTCCTCAGCTCTCCTTGGTGCATAGCAAAAGGGTGGAAGACAGCAGTCACAAATTGCACCAAGAGATATTCCAACTAAATAGAGGAAAATTTTTTCACAATGAGTGTGTCTGGGTCTTTGATAAGATTAGCCAGAGATGTTGTGCAATCTCTGGAGATTTTCAGATGCCAATGGAAAAGGCCCTGAGCAATCTGGTCTGGTTTTGAAAGTAGCCCTGCTTCGGGGAGAAGGTTGAACTAGTGATTTCCATAGGTCCCTTTTAGCTTGATTTATTCTGTGATTCTCTTTTAAGCCTCTGGGACTCTGATAGCAGTAGGCTGCTGAATGTAGAGGCTCCCGCCCTTCAGCCATCCAGTCTGCACACTGCGGTCTGCAGTTGGGAGGCACAGACTGTACTGTTTTTAGGCTGAAATCTTTTCATCCTTACTCATATCTTAAGGGACATTGAGGATATCAGTGGGCTGATTGTAAAATAAAGCACTAGCCATGAAGTAGAACCTGACACCAGAAGAGTTTCAGCGTTCACATAAGCGATGATCTCCTTCTTCATCCCTCAAGCATTGCTCTTGTCAGGGCTCTTCCTTTTAAACTCGGTCCTCCTGATGGTGAATGACCTGACCAAGGAGGGATGGTCAGGGTGAATTTCCATACCTTTGGTCTCTTGTCCCACATGTAAGTCCTGGTCAAAATCCTGCTTACTCTAACAGGAAATTTGGACAGAGCAGAGAAAGGAATTGCACTCAGATGAGCTCTCTGTGCTCTTAGTGTGTGGTTTATAATATGTGGGGCCCTGAGTAGTGGGAATAGCAATGTGGAGCTACTGGTTAGATGTGTCAGGTAGCAGTGGACATGGTTCTCATATTCTGTCCTTTGAAACACAGATAATAAATAAATAAATAGAACTGCTGATTCTGCAAGGCATCCCTTATGCATTTTAACTAGAAGCAAATGTCATTACCTACTTCTAAAGAAAACTTGCAGGTATAAAAACATGTGAATGTGAATTAAAAGAAGAATAAATCTCCCTTTCTTTTGGCTTAACAACCTCTTATCAATTTTAATCCTGCTGTCAATTTTAATCCTGCATATTTCTGACTGTTTAACTTTCTTTACTGCTTATTTGTTAGGTAAACTGAGTGCAGATACTCCTGAGGTCTATTATGCTAGCACTTTCAGTTTTCTCTGCTTACCATAACAAACTAACACCACCACCACTACCCTCCCCCAAACATTATTTACTTAGATTCACTAGTGGTTAACATCCTGATATTTCCAGTGAGGCCACTGACTAGACAGGTGCTGAATTTAAGATTGTAAAAAACCCCTTTTGTTTGGGTTTCTGTATCACCTTGCTTTAATCACTGGGATAAGAAAGACATTTTCTTGGTCTAGAGTCACATCTTGTGTAGCAATTTCAGTGACAATAAAATTTTAATGAAAGAATTTTTAATATAGTTCAATAGGCTGTGATAAAAATTGCCTTGCAGCAAAATGAAAGCGTTGTAAGGCATCGTTTGAATTCCTCCAGTATTCTTGCCTATCAGCTGTGCTTTGTACTTAAAGCACATGGAGGACTATAAAAGCCATTAACTGTTTCAGATTTTCCTCTTCTAGCAGATATTTGAGCCTTGGTCTTCAGCTACATTGTTGATTTATCTAAGCAATGGTTGTCATAGACAATTACTCTTTTAGTTCAACTATATTGTTCATTTGTTCTCATTTTTAATATTCCCACACAGGTGCATTTGTAGTTAAAACAGGCAAACAAACAAAACTGAAAAACTGCCTTGTGGGTTCCTGCCTAGAATGTTCTAAGATCTCTAGGTTCTCTGTCTGGCTTTGTTAATGATCTGTGGTGTGTCTCTTATCCAGTGGTTATCTCACCAGTGGTTATCAGATTTTAATTGGTACAGGAATGTTACTATGTTTTTTACAGATATTAGCTCAGTAGTGTTTTACCCTCAGTAGAAGCCAATAGGCATTATTGAAATAGAAATGAAAATGTCTACACTTCATATTTTCTCTTGAAACAATGTTGTGGTTATTCTGGAAACGTAGAGGATGCCAGCTGGATTGAACCCTCATTTGAAGAAATTCTTAAGGACAGAACTTAACAGGTTTTTTTATTTTTATTTTTATTTTTTACAATGGGTACAGAATGTTTTTGACCCAGCTTGACCCACCAGAACAGCTTAGTGCAAGAGTGACTGATAAGGGGTCTTTTTTTGACACGGTAATATAAAACTAGGAAAATGAAATATGGACCAATCCGTAAGCTTAAATATTTATTCTTGAGAACTCACTAATTAAGGTGGAAGAGATTACAGTTCATACATGAGTTGTAAGATGTACAAGAGAAACATAGGGGTCTGCTAATGAAGTGTACTGGTGACACATGTTTGGGAGGTGTATTCGGTGTCAGGTGGGGATTGGTGTATTGTACAGAGGGGTTTAGGGCAAACTGTAGAAATAGATTGAAATTCAGTTTTACAAAGTCAGAGACCTTTGTGTGCTTGGGGACTAAGAAGAAGGATTTTTTGCTGTACAGTAGGGCTGTACATTACTGGAGGGGAATGACTGTAGAGAAGAACGTTGATGTCTCGTTTGATGACAGGATGGTGATGGGTAGGGCTGTAGACAAGGATGTGTTGCTTCAGCCTAACAAAAGAGAAAATGTACCTGTGAGGACATACATCCAAAAGTATATGACATTTGTGAAGGGAGAAGAGCCATGTTAAGTAATGGATGATGTTGCCACAAGAAGAAAGTTTATGGACACCCCATTAACAAGTTTAGTATAGGAGCTAAAAGAAAATTATTCCCTATACCAGCCTTCCAGTGGAACTTGTAAATGTTATATGTTTTAAGTTGGAATTTGATCAGGTTCTGTAAGGAGTTGTGTGGAGTTATAGCCTGTGATTGCTGACAGCTGAACATGGTACACTGGAAAGTTGCATCCGTTCCTTTGTTCTGAATATATGTTTCTGCTCAGTGCCACACCTAAATTTCTTTTAAAAAAGAACGGTGAAGTCTTCACTTTACAGATTGCATTAGCATATTCTTTTAATTCTTGCAAAGGATGTAATATCACAAAGACACTGGTAAATTAAGTAAACTTCCCTCTTAAAGACTCCCACCAGCTCACATAGGAAGCCGGGTGCTGAGAACGGGCGTGGTCTCAGGAGCCCCTAGTACTGAGTGTTGCTCATGTCCTGGTGCTTCATGTCACAGACCGAGGAGTTCCTGAGCTGGCACTCAGGGGTGATGTATTGTGCTAAAAATCCGGACACAGATAATGCAGCTTGTGTTAAGGCTGAAGAACATTTGAAATATTGACTTCTGTGTATCACTGTTTATGCTGTAGCCTAGTAACTTCCACATTTTCATGCAGGTTTTCATAGAGAAAATTGGTTTTACTCCTCTGTTTTTCTGTGTCTCTTTGCAGAGCGTAAACAGAATCCTGCCTTACTCTGAACAATACTCAGAATGTAAGAAAAGGTTTTCACTGACATTAAAGAAAAAAAGTAGATAGGAAAAATGGAGGCAGTGTTTAAACTGTCTTCTTTTTTAAAAAAATGATGTTGTGCTTGCAGTGATGTACACTGAAAGTAATCTGCTGCATTTCTAGTCTGGTTTAGCTTGCTGTAGCAAACGTTCAAATGTGCAAGATCCCGGTGTGAGCATCAGTAAGTTATCTTTCATGTACAGTGCTTACAGGTCTAGGCTTTATTTTAGTGTAATAGAGACCAATTTTTTGCTTTCTGACAACCTTTACAGCTATTACTCCTTGTGAATTAATGCTTCAGCCAGGCCTTTCATTTCGGTCTTAACTGACTTCCTTGAGGGTTCAGTCCTCCTTGAAAAAATCAAGGATGTAAATATTATTCTGCCACTGACAGAATGTAAATATTTTTCTTTTCCTTGAGAACTGTTTGGCAAGTGGATCACAAGTTGCAAACAGCTTGTATCAAAGTCAAGACCTTTCAAAAAAATCTGTAGTAAATTTTTTAAAGGCAATGACTGAAATAACAGGTCACGATTTCAGTACTGTACTACATCATTTAGTAACTCCCCAAAGTTGAAGGAAAAAAGATGGCAAGAAATTAGGATTCAGATTGTCAGCTGGTGTAAGCTGATCCCTCCACTAACATCATCTTTCTCAAAGAGAAAGGTTTTTCTTTAGTATCAGGGAGCAAAATCAACCATAAGTGGCTGAGGATCTGGCTCAAAGTTATTTATTGTAATTAAATGCCAGCCTCTGATGGTACTCAAAGTCACTCTTTAAGTTTAACACATTTCCCTGCTGAAAGAAAAAACATTTGCTTAACCAACAAGATGCCAATAAAAAAAATGGAATTATAGAAAAGTTAATTAATGAGATGATTTTAATAGGTCCTATTTTGTTTCTTGGCAACAGAAAGCATATGACAGTGAAGTGTCTGCCAAATGTTTTATCTTCACGTTATCCATTTGTGATCCGTTGCCTGGCGCCTGAATTAAAAGCCAAGTCAGGAGAAAGCAATCAGTATCAGCAAGTTCCCAAGCTACCTTGAAGTGTAGAAAAGCAGAAGGAGGTTGCACGTTATTGTAGCTTTTCAAACACTTAGCTTACCTTAAGGAAAGACAAAGTTAAGTAAATCTTTAAATGAAGTGTAATGGTAGACTTCCATTTTATTCTTAGAAACTATATAAAGCTCAGTGTATCACAGCTGAAATATTTGCATTTCTTGCAAGCGCACATTGAAATCCCAGTAGAATTGACTCAGCCTTCTTCCTTCCTGCATGGATATGTCAGGGAGCATGCAATTTACTCCTTCTCTTTGCCTTCTGATAATGATTGTAAGGACAAAGATGCCTGGGCTTTTTCAGCAGAGCTGTCACTAGCTCAGTGTGTGACCTCGGAAAATAACTTAACATCAATATGGGTGGAATTTTTAAAACTAGCTGCCTAAAATTAGATATCTAAAAATAAACAGCTTGTATTCTTGCAGATGTAAAGTCTTGTTTCAGATTATTTTGTTGGAAAAATTTGCCTTCTGTGTTTGTTTACTTGTAAAACTGGTGTTGAGAGACATGATAAAATATTCTAAAATCTTTGTGCAGAGAAAGCATGTAGAGACTTATTTTATTTTATTTTATTTTATTTTATTTTATTTTATTTTATTTTATTTTATTTTATTTTATTTTATTTTATTTTATTTTATTTATTTTTTCCTGAGAGTGTAAGAATTTTGGCCTCAACCTGATCAAATCAGCAGGTGACAGGCTTAAAAGCATAAAAAGCTATTTTGGAAGTGTTTTTTCATGTAGCACTGGAATACAGGATGGAGCTCACTACTTCAGAGTGTAAAGCATTGAAAAGAGGGAAGATATTCCAAAAGGAATTAGAAAAAAATATAGAGAATAGGTGCATTGATAGTTGTTAAAAACTGATCTGGAGGCAATCTCCAGCTAAACCACTGTTTTGCTGCAACATGAGAGAGAATCTAGAAGGATCACTCCATAGTGGCCCTGGTTTGTATGCTTTTCCCCTTAAGCACTTCCTCTTGACTGTTAGCAAAGGCATTGCAGGTTTTAGATCTTTATTTATGCCTTACCTAATTAAAATACTGTACAAGTTAATTAATGTTTTTAAAACATTGAGATCATCAAATGAAATGGATATACAAGAATTTCAAATGATGTCTGAAGGGGGAGGGAAGGTCTTTATCTAACTACAGAGATTCAGTGTTCTGCCGTTGGCCCATATCTCTCTCATCATGAATTTATCTACAGGCTGCTGCAATGGATTCTAGAGATGTCTGGGTACTAGTAGTTCTGTATTAATATAGGCCTCCTTTTAAAACTGTGTGACAGTTTACAGAATGCTCTGGGATACACTAGGATGAAAGGTGCATAAATACATGTAAAATGCTATAATTAAGATGCAATTAGCAATGCACAAGAAAGGAGTGTTTGCCTGGCTGTACTTTATATACCTATAAAGTTTCATTTTCTGGAGCACAGAATACATAGCATAACACTTATTCTAAGCAGTTACACTTGAAAATATTTGTTGTGCACAAGCTATGAGCAGGTTGTTGTAAATTTGTTTCTGCTGTGAGACAGGGGCATTGACAGTGATGCAATAATTTCACAGGATGGGGAAGAAATTCTGGAGGAGTCACCACTGGAAACTGTAAATGAGAAGATTTACTGGCAATAGGGAGTCTCAGCCTAGATTGGGAGGTGAGGGAAGTTGTTTGCTGAAGTAACAAGGAAGAGTCTACTTGTAATTTTCCTCCTGTGATCTCTTGGTTCTGTGGCTGTCACTTATGAACCAGCTCTGGCAAAAAGCCTGTGGCATCCGCAGGAACTGTGTAGGGACATGTTCTATTATGTGGGACTTGGAGTGAGAAGAAATGAGATAAGCTATGAAGGAACAGGGTAAGTCAATTTCCTTTGGTAAGAGCTATTGGTCTCCTTTAAAGTTTCTGTCTTTTTTTCTTCTTCTGTGGTTTTGTTTTAAATAAACAGTTTTCTTTAAACAGAAGGGTGTAATGGCTAGACCATGGGGTTGGGATTCACGAGACCTAGACTCAGTTTCTAATCTGGGAATAGAGTTTTGTGTTCCTGGACAGATCATTTAGTTTGCCCAGTGTTTTCCTCATGGAAAGAATATCTCATCAGGGATAAAATCTTCCAGGGAGCAGGCTGAGCTAATGCGGTCTAATGTTGTCAAGGAAGAACTGCTTTTGGAACTTGAAGGAGAAGTTGTGATGCCTTACATATCACCCACTAGACACAACAGGAATGTGCTGCCTCCTGAATCCATGGATGTCTGAAGTGGCTGATAACATTCTTGATTAGTAGGTAGTTTCCGATTGTGGGTGCTGTTTGGTTTACATGGAGTCTGGAAGAAAAAAAAAAAGCAGTAAAGGAACATGAAAATCACACAAATGAGCTTTTAAATTTAAGAAATGTCAGATTCTTGGTCTGTGTAATGGAGTCATGGAGAACATTGTTGTCTTTCTGTTCTGGCAGTGGTGTAGTTCTACATATCCCTGGCAGCATGGGGATTGATTATTCTCAGTCAATTTGTAGAAATTAAAATAGGCCTGAGAACTGTGTAGGATTGAATAAGCTAAATACGATGAAATTGCTGGAGAACCAATAGCCAGTAAGTCTCTGCTGAGCTTCAATAGCCAACAAAAACATCTCTCTGCTGAGCATAATAGACTGCAGTATTTCAAAGCTTTGTCACTTGGCGAGATTTATGTGGTTTTTTTCATGGGAACAACATACAATGTGACCTCACACTGGCAGACTTCTAATTCTCCAGAGTTTCTGGAGGCTATACCTTCAACATTAGGAAATGTGTACAGAAGTTACTTAGATAAGACTCGGGTCTAGTACGTGTGAGAAGTAATCACTTTGTACTCACATGTGTACAGCACTACTGGGTATGGTCAGTTAATTTAACATAAATGAAAATCAACATATAATCAGTTGTATTACAGAGGTGATGTGTATGTACATACGTAGCCATATCAAAGACTTAAGTTAATGTGTCTCGAATATATCATCTAATGCTATAGCTAGTAATAATACATAACTAGTGTGAGTATGAAGACTTTTACAATATGTAGATGTATATTGAATCATCTTCCTTCTGTTTCATGTCTTCACCTAAACAAAAAAGATATAAATGTGGTTAACTGCAGAAGTCATGCTGGCAAACACCAGGAACTTCTCTCTTAATGAGGACAGAACTAATTTCTGGACCCATCGAGCTCCTCTTCACCATTCTATATGAGATGGATACACAATACACATTTGTATCTAGGAGCAGAGTAAATTAAATAACTAAATGTTAGTGGTCAGCACTTCTTGGGAATGTAGTGCCTTAACTTTTTTGTCTGTAGAACAGGAGTAATCGTATCTACTTACCACATCAGAGTGGTAGTAAAGTTAATTAAAGTGTGGAGTGCCTTGATTATTAAAAAGAAGAATGGAGGCAGAGAGAAAGCAGTATTTCTGATGAACTAATCATTTTCAGTCAGTCACGTTAAAGTCCAAATGGAGTGAACGCCCTGTCCTGCACTCCACTTAATTTGCCAGCAAATAAAATGTATAAAGCCAGAGGAGAAGAATGCCAAACTGAGAATAAAGGTAGAGAGACCAGATTCTGTGCCTATATTTATATTTGTTTGTGCGTCTGTATGAGTGTGTATTTTTAACAAGCTGTCTGAGAAGATGACAATTCATTGTGGGGAGAATGAAGTCAAGAGTTCAGGAAATTCAGGATTTAGTGTTTGAAGCAGGGAATTAAAAATAGTTGGCTAAAATTTGGTTGGATTTAGCAGTTCCCACCCAGGAATCCGAAGGTTTTTGTATGTTCCTGGCATCTTTTCATACATATTTAGAGGAGAAATTATGGTGTGTTTTTTTGTTGTCTAAAGTGAAATCTTAGGAATAAAATGGGATTCTTGTTACAACAGCATCTCTCAGTCCATAATAATGTACAGAGTACAGTAAGTGTGTTCTAGACAGGGCTTTGAGTTGCAAGTTGCCAGCTTCTGCACCTTGTATTTGGCTGCTTTTCAGTCGCATTTCCTAGGACATGAAGGTTATGCAACCGCTCTCTCAGTCTTCTTTCTCTCTCCTTTCAGGGAAACAGAACTTAAGGATACTAACCAGTAGTTGGGGTACAGGAGAGAGATGAGAGGGTGAAAGAAGAGAGTGTGCAGTTTGGAAGATCCGGGTGGAAACTGAAGATATTGAAGCAGTTAAAAGGAAGACAGCTTAAGGGTTCTGTGGATGGATTTAATGGGTATGGAGAGGAACCGGGAAAGCAGACAAATGGAAAGGAACTGAAAGTATTTCTGGGAATGGTATTGCCAAGAGGATGTTACATGGGAGGAGGGCAAATCTGATGCGGGGTGAGGATGTTGGACACAAATCTTTCAGAAAAAAAAAAAAAAAAAAAAGATTCATTAATTCAGCTGCGTATGGAACAGTTTGTCTCTGGATATGTACAACTGCGTAGAAGGAAATGCCTGGAAGTCTACGCTTACAGTCAGCCTAATTGCTTCTCTCCGGGTGGGGTGTTGTGGGAACCTAGGGGAGATGCCTGGGACTTAGGCTTTCGCTGCTGTGTGTGTGGAAGGTTTTAGCAGTGTTTCTTTGATCCCCACCTTTCATAGGCTCTTATTCTTTTGATCAGGTGCAATATATCCATAAAAGAAAAACAGCAGAGTGGAGATGAGACACAGAGTAAAATATAAAGAAAACAGTCTCAGGACAAAATCAAATCTGTTTGCAGTCAACCTTTGAGGCTGGTTAGGAACTTTTTGTATGGAAGAGAAAGTTACCAAAAATATAAGCTGCTCTGAGATGGTCTTTACATTGGAACATGTCACTGTTTGAAAGACGATCTACTGTGGTCCTGATGACTAATGAAGTATCTAGAGGAAAATATTCTCTCTTCCTTTAAACTGTTTGGGAACACAGACACACCTATTTTACTCGAGCCACTCCCTTTAGTACATGTTTAACCCAGGAAACACTAGGAGTAAAGCCATAGTGAGCCACCTCTGAAGGATCTCGGTTGTTCCTCCAGCTTGTCATCAGTGCTCTGAAAGGCTGTAGCTTTTGAGGTCCAGAAGCACCACTGCTTGAGAGCACAAATGGAACTAGAAATACATCAGAGCTCCGCAAACGGCAAAGGTTTGTCCTTGGCTATAGCTCTGCAATGTAAATCTCTATTGATAAATTACGTAGGTTAAGCCATCCACAGGACATTAGTTCTTGAATTTATAGAAAGAAAACAGGCTGAGGAAGTTCTACTGGACTGAAATTGGGATGTTTGTTGATAGAGCAATTTCTTTATTTTAGTTTGTGTTTCTTCACTGATTTAACAGTTAAACACCTTCCCAGCCTGGTGTATTTTATGAATAGTGGACTTTGTTACATGGCTGAACAGTGTGTACATGCATCCATGTGTTTCTCCCCTGGACTGGATTTTTTTAATATAAGGAGCAGAGCACAACTCAGCAGATTTAAACAGGCTTGTTATTCAGCTCTGATTCCATGTGTATTTTTGTGAGAAATACTTTACTGCTCTGTTTTGCAGTTTCTCTGTCATCTAGGTAAAGGTGATGACAGCATGCTATCTATGATGGGTAGGTTCTGTATAAAGAGGTTTTAGAGTTTTGTAGTGAAAGATGGCATAAAAGTTCCAAGAATTTTTAATGCTTTGAATGAAAAGCTGGTAACTAATCTGTTACAGGGTGCTATTGAGGGCAGCTTTCCTTGGAATTTAACCTGAGGAAACATTTTTGTACAATCTATGCCTTACTGACTGAGCACACCTACAAGTTCTTGGCTGTCCTGCGACCGTCTGTCACTTCTGTTTGCTTTTGCACCGAGAGGCGGGCAGCAGGATGTTGAGCAGCTGTTGCTGGTGAGCGGTACTTTTTCCTTGTTCAAAGGTGCTGCAGGTATGACTGTGCCGTACAGAATGCCAGCGTGTAGCAACCTGTAAGGAGTTACTAGGAGATGAGAGTCAAGACACTTTTTCTTCTAAACACCAAAAGCACTTTCAGCACAGTTTTGGTGCTAAGTTACAACAAAATAATAGAAAGTGGATACTTTTTGCATTTAAGAAGCATGCAAATCTTATTTTGCTTAGTAAACATTTCTCTTTTTTTATACCACAGTCTTAGAAAAAGGCGGGGGAAGAGGCATAACTATAAAAAGATATATTTGGCTTTCTTGGTAACTCAAGTGTGGGTAGTTGCTTTCCCTGTTACGTTTGAACAGATAAATAAACCCTTGTGGTACCCATTTGACTTTAGGGATTAGAGCTGGAAGAAGTAAAGTCTTATTTTTTCTTTGTATTCTGTAATCCAGTGTTTGTCAGCTAAAAATAATGTCTCACACATCTATCTTTCTGGGTCTGGTGCTTAAAAAAATGTGTAGGTAGACATATTAAAGGAACAGTGTACATCTCTTTATGAAAAGTATTTATTAACCTTAAAAAAAAACCCACAAGCCAAACTGTTTGCCAACTGTTTATAACAACAAAAAACTATTTTTTCCATTGCTAATTAGTCTTTGTAGGCCAAACACTTAACCTACTGTTGAACTAGATATAATAGTTCTATTTCTGTTGTTTTTCTCTATGTGTGCTGAATTAGGTGTGCAAAATTACGTCTTTTTCCTTCCTTATTTATCTACTATTTTATTTTTAAAATACTATTTCAGACTTACTACATTCATATAAATCTTCACAGAACTACAATACAATAGCATTTGTTTAAAATCAGCTGTTTCTATATTGTGATGTGGGAAACTACCATATCGTTGTGTGGACATACTGATGAAATGAACATTTGTCCAAGTCTCGTGGGGATTCATGATAGAGAGGTTAGGCTCCATATCTGCTTCTCCATTCCTGACTAGCAATACTGAGAACTGGGGAGGTCTTGCTTATGTCTTTGCCTGCTTTGGCTAGCGCAGGTGACCTTCTGTGTGAGTCTGGAAATCTCTTCTCTCTGGTGGGTCTGAGGAGATCAACTCCTGACTGCCACGCTGGTAGAGCACAGGAGAGAAGATTGATTACCTCTCCCTGCTGCTCTGTAGGTGTTTGCACTTTCTCTTCACTAGCGATAGGAGGAGGTTGAGAGCCTAGCCCTTTTGAAATCTTATATGCAGAGATACTTTTGGGATAATTGTTTGTCATTTCATTAAAGTGGGTAATGAAAACAGATTGTTTTGGTTTACTTTCATTTTTAATCAGTTTCATGTGCTGCCTTTCACATTTTAGAAAAATGATCCACTGATTCTTTTTGTCAGCTGTCTATTTTGAGTTGAAAGGCCTGACTTATTTTGATGATAATCCAGTAAGCAGCTGGAGAACTGAAATTTTTTACTTCTTCAGAATCAATTAGTTGATTCCAGGAAAAGTACTGGGAGGACTTGGATTCCAAAGGAAGCATAAGTGTGGGGAAGAAGCTCAATAACAAAACAATCAGAAACCCATTACAAAATAATGCATTATCTTGTAATTAATTCATAGTTAAAAAGGAAGTAAGTGGAAGCTGCCAACTAGTTTCAGTCTGAAAATATGCACAGCATATGTTTATAACATAAGGTTGTCTACAGATAAACCGTGTGGTGGTCAGCACCTGTTTTAACTGATTCATCTGAAAATATTGCTCAGTGCTGCTAGAAGTAGTTCATCAATCAATTTTTATTAGCACAGCCTGACAGGTTGGTGACTTGCCTACTTTCTTTAATTGTTGTTGTTGTTGTTTTGCTATTCTCAACTGCAGAACTTTTCCTAAATCATACCAGGGTAAAACTCCGACAAAAAAAATTAAAGAATCATAAAGAGTGCTAGTATCGGAAGGGATGTTGAAGCTGAACTGCATGGAAAAGGGATTTTTTGGGGGTCATTGATTTCTTTCAGTAGTAAATCTGTATGCTAAACGAGCACCATGGTAGTAATGCCAACACAAATAAAAGAAAAGTAGGCTTTGCTCTGGACTGAGGGAGTTCTTACACTTAAAAAAACACAAACAAACCAACCTACTAGTACGCACTAGTAATAGTTGTTTGCACTCTACGTAAACTGAAGAATCAGACCTCCCATTGTGGAGTAACTGTCTAGATGCAACGTTTAATGTATTTTAAGTACCAGGAAGTATAGAGACTCTGCGGTGATGACTAAGAATGCAGCAGGAGATTCTCAAAGATGGCCAGGGCAATTTTGACTTTACATTATATTTTAGTTACAGTTTATTTAAAAATAACTTAAAACCCCCACTTTTTTTAATAGTATTTTTACGTTTTTTTTTAAGGTCACCTGCTTTTGTTAACAGCCCACAACACACATGACTTCAACAGGCAAACCAAAATAACCTCAATAGATGGGGTTTGGTCAAGCAATGGCAGGATAAGATCAAGAAATTCTTGCCAAAGAAATACTGCTGTAAATTGTTGTTGCAAATATAATATGGTAAATGTCAATCAAGCAGTTGACATTGTGGTCTTAGATTCTTTGTAGCAATTCCATTTGACTCACTCACCATTCCTGTAGTTTATTGATACCACTGGAATGTTTTTTCCCAGTATTTTAAGACCTGATTTCCTACCTTCTTTTTCAGAACTGTAGCTTGTTTGATGCTGAATGCCCTACACTGCCACTGCAGGATCAAGACTTTGGATTTAGTACTATCTTTGAATAACTGTCATAGGATTTGATAGGCACAGCTTCACAATGTTGCACATGTCAGGAAAATACTGCAAGATAAGACCTGTTCTGTGTTGAGTGGCACTGGCAAAGAGCAAACCCAGCTGTACCTGTTGTCAAGTCAAGGACACGTTTCTCCTTTTTAATGTCCTGTCAGCTTTGGAAGTTTGGTGTATTTCTCTGACTGTTGCTTTTTCTGTTGGTGCCAGATGACAGAACTTATTTGAGTAGATTCTTCTTAACTATCAAAGAAACCCCAAGCAAAATGAGACCATGGGATACCCGAGAGGGCCAAAACCTCAGTTTATCAAATACTAGTAGTTACATGGTATGTTGTATGTCATTTCCTGTCATGAATAATAAATTTAACTAAATTCTGAGTCTTTAATCTGCCACATCAATGTATTTTCAGATGTGTCCACACCTCATTTTTGCCCATACAGAATGTGATCTGTGTGAGGAGTGACCTGCTTGCAGAGTCATAATTTTGCTTAACTGACAGTTTCTTAGTTTTTAACATGGCTCTTCATCACTTGTGTTTGTGCGTGCAGCTGATTTAACCAGAAGATAGTGCTGACCACAAGAGGAAGGGTTCAACAGTGCTGTAGGGTTTATTTAATTACAAAACAAAGATTAGCCAACACAGCGTATTTAAAGCTGCTTTTAGTAGGAATGTTGGCAGTGGACAGGCTGATCTGATCTCATTTCTGGCATCCTGTAGCAGTGCCATACTTTCCACTGTATAGAAAAGTAACCTCCTATTCTTAGTTTTGACAGACATTGACAAAGAGTTTGTACCAGCTTCTAGCAGGTACTTAAATTAGTCCTTATAGTATGAAGAAGGAATCTCTCTTAGGGTTTCACTGAAGCTGGGAGAGGGCAATATGACTGCAAAAGTTATCCTTTTAGAGTTACGGTGTGTGTCAAGAATGGATATGATGTTGGAGATCTTGAGAACTTGAAGCAGGAAGAGAAATACTTAATTCTTCTTATGATCACATGTGTTGGTTCTACATCTACAGTAGAAGATCCACTGTTGGGAGAGAACAGGGAATGAAACCAAGGTGTTCAGAAGTCCTGCAGTGACCTAGAGAAGTCTTTCTTCTAATATAATTCTTTCTTCAGTGTTTGAGTAAAGTTGCTGTGTATATTTCTGTAGTCATGTGACTTGTCAGAAGAGAGAGTATAATAATATCCAGTTTATTTTAATACATAACAAGAGGAGTGGTGCTTTCTTTGATGTCATCCTTGTAACATATTGCTCTTTATAAAGGTACAAGAAATAAATATGAGGATTGAAAGTACAGTGAGGTTTCAACTTTGATCTCTTTGCTTCCCAATTTATTTCTGTGCCAGTTACTATGAAGTCTGCATTGTGAAGAGAATGTTGTGGAGTTTCTCCTCTCAGCTGGAAGAAAAATGTCAAAGTTCAAGAAAGGAAAAGTAAAGAAAAAAGTCTGATTAAAGGAATTACATTTGTCTTGAAAGTCTTTGCTCACTTGAAGCTACCTTTGTGATTGTCTGAAAAAGCAAAATGAATATGAAACACAATGGGGAGCTTTTTAAATGAGCCATCTGTAGCTCTTGGAGCATGTAGCTAATGTAATTTAGTTTTTATTTTTTTATTTATTTTTATTGTTGTTATTTAAGTGGTTCTTTACAGGCTATTACAGGCTGAACTGTTATATAGCAATGACCACAAGTAAGCAGAAGAAAATTAAAATTGTAAATGTTTTTCCACAGTACTTACTTGCTTCTCGAATATCTGTTTAAATAAAAGATACCTAAACATTGCTGAGGAGCAGAAGAAAAAGCAGTTTCCTACTGAGTATCTGGAGTACTGCCAGCTTCTGCCAGGATCCCTTCTGCTAATTATTCCCTAGAGTGGCTTAGGCGTCTCTAACTTCAAGCATAGTGCACAGCCCCATGGAAATTGTGGGATTATTTATAAGCTTTGAGATAGGTGAGCACTTGAATTGTGTTGTTGAGTCAGTTGTTCAATCATACAGAGTCTTGGGGGTGCAGCAGTTTTTATATTTATACTCCATGTAGCTCTCCCTATATCCTACCTACAAAATTGCATCAGTTGTCAGCAATTACAGTTGTGAGTTTTTTCCTACATGTAAGTAAAAAGGATTGGTTTTGCTGTAAGAATACATGGTGCAGTGTTCTTGACATTATAGATCAATAGATTAGCCTTATGCTGCCAGGAAATAAAATGCTGAGCCACCTCATCTTGTAACAATGCAATAGACAATCCATTAATGCACACACTGTGATTTTGTGTCTGAAAATAGTTGAGGATAGAGATTTCTTTTTTCCATGGCTAGTCTGAAATAAACATTGGAGTTGATAAAATAAGGCAAATAGCCTTTGGTTGAATTGTGTTTTTTCTCATAACCTGATAACTGTGTGCTCTTCTAGTCACACAACCAGAGTAACAATGATTTTGCTTGTTTGAGGCTGAATAGCTAAAAATAGAATTTTCAGATCAGAGAAGATGTACCAAATT
The DNA here is from genome assembly GCF_018691265.1 of Tyto alba. Classification (NCBI taxonomy): domain Eukaryota; kingdom Metazoa; phylum Chordata; class Aves; order Strigiformes; family Tytonidae; genus Tyto; species Tyto alba. The sequence goes on from NW_024881261.1 coordinate 9,546,379, forward strand.
AGTTATGTTTGCCTTATCAGGTAATGTGATTCTCCAGGGGAAATGAGCACTTTTAGTGTTAATTAAAGGCTGCAATCTTTTGGAAAATCATTAAGAAATACGGTAGTGAAGTTGGAAGGTAATTAAGATCAAGGAGAAGCACTCAGCTGTGCTTTACATTACTACTTCTAATGCTGACCAGTTACTCCCTAGTGTTATTATCTGTGGTACTTCTATAGTTCCCATTATCATGGAATCTGAAAACTTCAGTCTTTAATATACCTATTGTTACAAATCCCTTGTGAGGGGGCAAAGTGATATAGGGAAATGAAATGAAAGAGATTAAGGGAGTGGCTCAGGGAGGAACAGCAAGTCTGCGGGAGAGAAGAGACAGCATTTTTCTCAAATCCCAGGTTAGCATTCCAGCCCTTCAGTCTTACTTTCTTACTATTAATCTCACTATTTATTAATAATTTTAATAATGGATTATGGAAGCAGATACTTTGGTAACTGTGATGGCATTAAATGCTAAAAATGAATTTCAGCAAATAGTTTTGCTGCTTATTTAGAGTAGAATAGGATCTCCATAGGCTGTTCTGGGTATGGCAGTAATTCATCTGGATGTTGGTGACATTCTTCACTAGTATTTGTCTTAATGTAGCATCATACCTGAGACCTTTGGTCATTAACAAGAAAATAAGTTGGCGTTGCAGGTGCAGTGCCACAGAAAGTGCACTTCATTTCTGAGTAGTGGCAGTAGCCAGCCATGAACCAGCCATGGTGGTAAATGAAATGGAGACCTTGGTGAAAAAATGCCTGTAGGCATAGGTGTTAAAAAGCATGGACACTTCAAGATTCAGTAAATACATTTTTTTCTTTGTTTTGTTAAAGTACAGCTTTGACCAGAAGTGATTGCAGAATTCATTTTGTGTGAAGATCAAATGATGGAAAGGGGGTGATGAAGCCACTTTTAGTTTGATTCCTTTGGCAGATGGAGGCCCAGTTCTGAATATATGAATTTTCAGCTTTATGTCTCCAGAAAAACTGCCCATTTTATATCAATTTGGGGATTTAGTTGTCTCTGCTTTAGCTTTAGACATGGTAGAAGAAATAATTTTTCAAATGAAACTGGATAACCTTCACAGATACCAGTTTCCTGCAGAAGGTAGAAAAATAGTTTGAGAAATATTTTAGTAGGTTTTAAAAATGTTTCAACTGCTGAGTTTAGGAATTACAAGGAAAATGCAAGTTGTTGGGTTTTTTTTTCAAGTTTCAGAGAACAGTAATGTAGAAAGAGTTAGTATTTTCTTTTATGTTAGCAAATTTGAAATTCTGCAGATAGTTTTGTTTCTTGCTTTTAGATAAGCTAAATAGATACTTTTTAAAAAGAATTTGTGTTTGTTTATTTGCAGTATTCTTAGTGGAAGTGGATTATCTGAGGTAGAAACGATGTAGTTATGAAATTGATTTAAACCATTATTTCATTTCTAGTGGATGTGTATCTGATCCCTGACAGTGGCCAATACCTGGGGCTTGAAAGGAATCTTTTAAGAGGTAGTAGACTGTACTTCTCTAACTGACATTACGGGGTTTCTTTTCCTGACATCATCTACATATTTCATTTAGTGATTGATTTTTCTGTGTACTATTTCAGCCCAGCTAATAATTGCATATGATGGTAAATGGCTGGTGTTGCTCTCTCTTTTGTCCAAGAAAAAGATGATTAGATATAATCTCAAGTATATTGTTTATATATTTTAGTTAGTTTGATCTTCGTGTGCACTGCCTCACTGAAGGATAAACTTGGTGGATGCTTGGGTTTAGGGAAGTGAGTCAGATTCAATTTCTGAATGTACAGCAAAGAGAAAAGCATTCCCAAGAGCTTGTTATGCTGCCTGTCCAGCTTTACAATGCACTGCAAAGCTGGCCTTTTGTTATCCAAGGCTCATGTGCCATGAAAGTTGTCATACGTAGTTGATAACAGGAAGCTGAGCACAATGCTTTAATTCAGCTGAAAGATTTTGCAGATGTCATCAGTTGGGAAAGGAAATTGCTACCATGTGGTCTTAGTTAAGTCTGAGATAGAAATGGAGTTGTGTTTTCTCTTGGTTGCAAATTGTAACAGAAGAATAAAGGGCAAAGTGGTGCTTCATGTATGTTTTGGAACAAACACCAAGAAGAAATCAATACATAAAATAACATTTGATTTCTTATTTCTGAATTAGTTTAACAGAATAGTTTCTGCATGCAAATCTTGCTGTTAATGTATAAAAGTGAGATCCAATTTGCAGTGTGCGACCTCAGGAGATTCCCAGATGGGTTTTCAGAGAGTTAGATGCAGTGTAAGATGATACAAATGTAGCTTCATCCTATTCAGACTTGAACTTGCTACTATCCTTTCATAGAGACATTCACAGACTTCATGGACTTGACAGACTTCATGACAGTTCTTCAGCACTGTGTTTTTCATGTATGTGCTGCAAAAGCAGGTGTTCTGGATGGAGTTTGGCGAGTGATTAGTTGAATGTCAGTCATAACAGCAGTGAAGAAAAGATCTTGACTTGGCAGTTTGATAACAAGCCTATACGGGAGACTTGGGCTTAATGGGATTGCTCAGCTGAGTTATAACACAAATCATTTTACCTTTGATATCACTTTAACCTTAGTTAGCGCTTTTCAGTAATCCACTCTTTTTTTCTGCTAGTATAGAGATGCACTGTGGCTTTGTTGTCTTTATGTTTCTCCTGACATAGGCAGTAGTATAGCTTACTTTATAGAACCTGGTATGGGTTGAAACCAGTAAACTAACTGGGTAGAAACCTGCGGACTGTAGAATTGATATCTACATGGATTCTTCATAGCCTTTAGCACAATAAAAGTTACCAATGCCCCTGAATTATTTTTAAAGTACATCTTATGTTTTTATAGACAATAAATTTTTGAAGTAATATTAGGTATTAATAACTAGGCTTTTCAATCTGTTGTGAGTAAAATTTGCATCTAGATGTGCTATCACATCTCTTTTTAAAACGGCTGTTTAGTAGCAGTGCTTAATATGGACATCAGCAGTTATCATCTCTATTAAATATGTTTTCATGAGTGGATATGATCTTAGCGAGGAAGAAGCAAGTGTTAAGTGAATGGAAAAAGACAAGTGTGGTGGAGAAGGAACATCTTTGTTTACGAGGAACACCTGTTCTTCATGGATAATGGTCACCTGAGTCAAGAGAGTATAGCCAAAACCATTCTGCAAGTACTTAGCTAAGTAGGTGTCACTGACTGTGTGATTTGTAGTGGATTTTCTTATGCTTTCTCCTGTAGATAGATAGTGCTATGCCTTTGTCTCTGAAGAGCAGAACTGACACAGGTATGTGTGCCCCTGAGCAGGACTGCTGAGTCAGTTCTTGCGTATTTTCTTCTCAGTCAAGATAAAAAGGTTAGATAGACTTCACTCTCCAGTGAGTGAGCTGAGAAAATACCCTCTTTCTGGTTGCAGTGTGTTAGTTCTTCTTAAATACCTTGTGCTCGAAAGTACCAGAAAATATGATAATGTTAGTATCTGGGTTCTCTTTTAGGTTTTAGTCCCCAGAAGATGGATAGCATTGAGGAGTGGTGCATGGTAATATATGATGAACTAGTGGTGCTCCTATAGCAGTGGACATCTCTGCTTGCTGGAGTATTTTACAACACTGTTTCAGTACTGGTGGTAATTCTGTTTCTGGGTTTGAGCTGGGTGAATATTTAAAATGTCTCCCTGATTTGAGCATAATCCCAACAGTATTTCCCCTTATTCAGCAAGAGAATGGATTTTGTTGCATTTTGAAAATATTTTCTGTAAACTGTTGGAATATAATAAGCTGAGATACTTTTTAAGGACTAAAATATGATTACTTCAAAAGCCACAAAGTAGCTTTGCACTACTGCTTTTTAAAGATCAGCAAATTTTATGTAATACCTGAATTATTAATGGAGATGAATTGGAAGAGGAAGCTCTATTGTCTTATCAGTCTCAAGCAAACAGTAGCTGGTTGACTTTGCGGAGAAAGGCAGCTCCTTCTGAAGCAATGAGTGAACAGGTCCTTGATGAGGAGCCCTACAGCGAGAATGGCTTGTGTCAGTATGCCCAGAAGATGACTTCCTGTTTTGGACATTTAGGTAAAGAAATTAAAGATGTGCATGTGGATTTTTTGGTTTCCATTATGTGGATGAAGTGTTTCCTCAAGTTTACAGTAAATAGCTGAGTGTTTTGTACAGCAACCTGCAGTCTTAAGTAAATTGTGTGAATTGTGTGTGTCAAAAGTGAAAAAGCTGCATGTATGGAGTAATTTTACCACAAGTAGAAAGCTTTTTGTGTGTGTGTGTGTTTGTGAACTGGAATGTTAAAATAATTTTTTTGCTCTCTCCTGCTGGTTTTGTTATCTTATTGCTTGGATAACTATATTTCTTGGTATAGACAGTCATAGTGCTTGCTCATTTTTCATTTATGTGAAGGCTCTTTATTTCTTTTTTTTTTGTTTGTTTGTTTGTTTTCTTACTCTCAATATCTATGAGAATTTTTACATGAGAGAAGATAATCCTGTTGCCTTGGACAGATGCATGAAACATTACTTGGGGATAGCTACCCGTGCAATAAATGTGGTTATGAGAGAAAAGGAAATTTTATTTTACCTTGTTTCCTGTGGTTTTATTTTGCTTTTTCTTTGCAGCTACATTTTGCGGAATTAGTATGACTGACTTAAATTTCTTTGTTTTTTTTTGGTTGGGGTTTTTGTTGTTTTCAATACAAGAATAAAAATACGCTGAAATGCATTTGCAGGAAGTTGAATTCTGATGGCAGAAGCAATTAAGGACAGCATTCGTGCACTACACGTTTCTGCTTTTTATGTAGCTGAAGGGCCAGTTTAATCCTCAGTGTTGCTCAGAAAGATGGAGGGATATTTCTTCTACTATGATTTTAGCCCTGGGTGTCTAATTTTTGCTATTATTCAGTGCCTGTTATTCTGTTGTGCAATTTATTTGTGGACTCAAGTCAAATATTTTTGTTCCTTCTGTTCTAGTAGCATTAGTCCAGAAGCTTCTATTCCTAGTTGTATATGAAACATGTATGTATTTTTATTATCCAGGTAGTCAGTTGCTTTGGTAAATTCTGAGGGGATTGGATAGCAAATGGTCTTGAAATGGTTGAAAATATTTATAAATAAAGTATTTATAAAGTTGGTAATGAGATAAAATATTCAAAGTAGCTAGTCTGCCTAATTCCTGTCTTGTATACAGTCCCTTGTGAAAACTGCCAGTCTGGAAAGTGCCCATACCTCAAACTGTGCTCTGCGAAGACTCGAGCCCCCAGCACTGAATACTTGGGTTAGGCACAGCTTTGAATTGGCAATGATTTAAAAATATTTTGCTACTTGGCAGATACTGAGGAAATTTCCTCTACACTACTTCTGGGTTGGGCGCCCTGGATTCCTGAGAATGTCTTTGAAGAAGCATAAGGCCAGGGTTGTGCCCCAGTGTTTTCTGCCTTTTGCTTTTTCTCTTCAGCAAGAATATTAGAAATCAATATTTTTAACTTAATCGAGTGCTTAAGTGGTAGGAAATTGCCACTGTCTTTTTGATTCTGGTTAAGGCTGAATCCCAGTGCTTGGTAACTGTTGTACAAGGCTGTGGCAGGCCTTGTCCTTTACCTTGGACACAAGGATCTGACCCTTGGAGCCAAGGGCTCCAAACAGCCCTTCGTCTGACTCGGAAAACTGGGAGTCAGTCTCAAACCAATGCATTTGAACTCCGCTGAAGGACAAGCTTTTCTTTTAGTATTTAGGCAGACAAACTGTAGCAAATGTTGAAACAGTTTAAAAAGTTACCGCAGAGCTCACCTTTCTGCTTTCTGAGGATAACTTGAGTTACTGTCAAGGCAATGGGTGGTTTTGCCTCACCCAACTCAACGGGCAAAGTCCACGTTGATGTGCTGGGGAGGCTGGAAGGTCGGCACTGCTGTCAGATGTCAACATCCTTCACTGATTATCCAGCAACTGGTGCTGTTGTGCTAAGGTGAGTTACTTGTGTTAGACTGCATCCAGCTGTCTCCAATGAGTCATCCCTCTGCTTTAAGCACAGAATTGGTGATCCATCTTCTAGCTGAAGTGGTAGAAGCTTTTGGAGTTTCAGAAGATCTGTCTTTTCTACTGAATTACTGTGGTGTGCAGGTCAGTAGGTTGTAAAATCTGGGAGAGACTGAAAAATTGCTTGCAAAGCTTCATTTCCTGGGGGAATACTTAAACCACAGCATTTGCTGAGATCTCTGATCAGATAGAAGATACTCTAAAGCAGAACTCGAACTGCTGTATTTACCAAGCCATCTCTTCCACAAATTAGCGTCACCCCATTAAAATTAGTATAGTGGCACAGATCTGTTCTGGCTTTGTCCCACTGTGTCCGTGGCTGATTATAAAACCTGGGAGAATGGCTATTTAAGGGGAACTGTGATTTTGGACTTGTTTTCAAGATAACACAGAAGTCATACTACTTGAAAAATAAAAAGTGGTTGACCTCATAGGAGCTGTGTAATAAGAGATGATCAAAGTCTGGATTTGTGAGATGATATTTTCTCCTTAAAATAGTAAATAAAGGAGTCTTCTCTTCAAAGCCTGTCCCTGTCTGTAGATAGTAATTGAAGTCTGGATTTTGAGGGAAGAATTGAATGACAGTTTCTCACTTCTCAGTGAACCTATTGGTGTTTTTTTTTTTTTTTTTCTCCTCCTTCTAATTTAGCAAAAGCCTTGCTGGAAGTAGAGCAATTATTACACCAGGTCATTTTGCAGCTAAAGCTAACTTCTGTATGTTAAAGAGAATTGAAAGTCTGGGCCAGACAATGTCTGCACAGTTGTCTCTGGGAGTTTGGCTGAGTAAAGAATCTGAAGTTGTCTCTGAGGAGGTCCTGGTCGGGAGTCTACCTGTAACTTTCTCTTACATATGATGAATGTTGGTTTAGGTTGGGTTATTTTTTTTTTTATCTTTCACTTTGGAATTTCCTGTGACTTTCCAGTGCCCCGTTGATGATTAACTCTGCCTTTACCCGGGGAGAAATATTCATTAGATGATTAGATTAGCAAGTCACTGGAATTGGATTAATGTAAATACTTCTTGTAAGTGAAGCAGGAAGGGTTGGCACAGTATCTGCAAAGCTTCTCCTGTCAGCTAAATGGGAAAGTGGAACGGAAGAGCACAAGTGAACCAATCCTTACTAGGGAAAAGCTTAAGTGCTATTGTTTGGAATAGGCGGTGAAAGCTGCAGAAGGGATTTCTCCAAAGAAGTCTGCTTCTGGAGTCATGCTAGCCAGCCTTTGTACATTCCTCAGAAAGGAGGACCAACATGCTCTACCTTTACTGTAACCTTTTTGCCATAGCACACATACAGACCTGGCATGGCACAGGGGTGTGGTAGATTAAATGCACAAATGTGCATTTGTAGTTAATGATGATTCTTCCATAATAAGATTTTTGACACAGCAAGATTTTTTGGTTTTAAACTAATTCTCTTCTAAAACTCAGTTACGTTCTTTTTCTTGTCCTGAATATTAATTTGTTTTTCAGATACTCTTTATGGTTTTGCCTCCAATTTTTGCATTCTCAGGGATGAGTTGCAACTGATTACAATAGTTTTAGATGGCAGTTGCCTGATCAAGCATATTATCATAATCTCTTGAAGGTAATCACTAAAAATATATCTATGTTAATCTCCTTTGCTGGATAAGAGAAAAAGAGAAGGATTGGTAAGGGCAGTGTGCTATGAGTAATAGACTAACTACATGCACCACTTGCTTCTGAATAGAAATGCCATCTTTTCCCATCTTAAACAGCTTTAGGAAGCTGTGTGGATCAAGTCAAACTGAAGAACTGGTGCTGGAAGAGGTGACATTCAAAAATTCAGTCAAAAATACGTCAGTCATTGAGAATGAGGATATTGCAGATGTCTTGTATCTCATTCCTAAGCAGAGCTTGCTGAAGCAACTGCCTTACTTGAATCCAGATGACTACTACTTATGTGAGCAGTTTTTTGACACTTCTGAGGATCTGGGTAAGCGAGGACTGCCACCAAATCTTGCTTTTGATTGGTGAATAGGCTAAATTGCTTTACAGTTAGCTTATTTTTTGTGTAGCAGCAAGATGCTTTATGACAGCAAGTGTGCTCTGTTGTGGACAAATATTTTATCACTGACAGGAGGGAAAGAAGAAAATTAGCCAAAAGAAGCCAAATTAGAATCTGAATAGTCAAAATCAGTTGATGGATATAGGTGTGGCTCTTTCTATGGGGCTGTCCTGGGAAAAGGGGGCCTTAATCTGCAGAAGTGCTCAATCTAGAAAAATAGTTTTTGAAAGTACAACATCCTGTGGTAGTGTGTCCCAGAGCTTTTCTATGGGTATTATGAAACTATATTCCCTTTTGTTTGTTTTAAACCTATTGCTGAGTAGTTTCATTTGAAGCTGCCTCATTTTTGAATTGAAAAAGCTGATTCAAAGTCTTTCTGTATTCACTTTTTTCTTGTCACTTGTGAGTTTATTAGAATTCTGTTGTATCTTTTATCCAGGTACCTCCTTTTCCAGGATAGCCAGTCATAATTTATTTAGATACTCTTTGTGCAGGAGCCAGTCCATGCCTTTGATTATCCTTTTTAACCTTAGTTTTATGGTTCTACTATAACCCTTGAAAAATGGGGGAATAAAGCTGTATTCAACGTGTGTCATATGTGGGCATATATACAGAGTCATAACAATGCTCTTTGTTCCTCCCAGTAGTTCCTAAAATTTGGTTTGTGTTTTTAATGAGTATTAAACACTGGTTTATTCCTTCGTAGAGCCTGTTGGTGGCTGGAGAACTTACATCTGGAATTCATCACAATCTATTAAAAATTAAAAAAAAAAAAAAAATTCTGGGAACTCCAGTCTATGAAATTGGCTGTAAATGTTAATCTGAAGCTTTCAGATAAATTTTGAAGATACTCGTTTCTATGGACCTCGATTTTGATAACCCAAACAGCTTACGTGCTGGAATTTTGTCTGTACTTAGCAGATCAAGAAAACTGCTACATACTTGTCACCTTGCCCAGCTCCTCAAAATGTTAATACTGAGTGACTGTATATGGTAGGCAAGAATTTTACAAAGATCTGCTTTCAAGTTTGTTGTTTCATCAGCACCAGGTACCACTTTTTCTTTTGTGCAGATAGTTTTTTGCTAGTCAGCTCTCTACCCAATGAATATCACACCGTAAGAGTAATACTGGCCAAAATCTATATGCTGTTTCAGATAGTTACTGCTTCTGAGTAATCAATTATTTTAAAACTAAAAGTTTAACTCAGATGTTGCTAAAACATAAGGCACGTACATAATATGGCTGTGAACCAGAAAAAGTAACTACCATTCTGCCTTGTCAGCCCTCCCCCAGTGTTTCACATTGATATTCTGGAGAAAACTTCTGCAGACAATTTGGGCATTTTTATAAATCACAATTTAGGATAGAAAATTAATTCAGTGAACAGTGAGAAGCTATATGATCAGTCCATGCAGGACTCCAAAGAAATTCTTTGCCATTGTAGCAGACTGGGAGCCACCTTTCTGCAGAGATGCTATTTTCTTTTAATTTGTATGGAGCATAAATCAATCTAGAAATCTGCAATTCTGCAGTTCTTCACTCATTTGTAAGCAATCACAAAGATAGTGGGACAGGTTCTGATTAGTATTATGATGCAATAGATAATGCAGTTAACCACTGGGCCTTTTTTTCCTTTCATCCTACAATTTGGGTGCTACTATTCAATAGGATGGGTGTTGTGGTCCTCCTTTCCAGTGACATGAATAACGCTAGCTGAAAGGTTGCAAGGTGTCTGGTTTATCAGCTTTACTTAAATTGCAACAGTTAAAAACAGAATCTCACCTACTTAGAATGAAAATGGTGGAATGGTTCTTGAAAATGGCCTGGTTGTAAAAGCTGTAAATGACTTTAAGATGCAAAACACATGAGCCTGTGTCTTAGGCCGTGTGCCTGCTTGGGATTGTGGTGCCTCAAGTACTACAAGAATTAGCAGTTTATATACCCTGCTGAAAGACAGTTTGCTGTCTGTTTTTGCCTTTACAAACATATATTAGAAATTACCCTGTTCAAAGCATTTGGAGACTCACTAAATATTTTCCTTGCTGCTCATAATTGGAATCATAACCATCAGGAAAGGCCCACATTTTAGGTTTTTGGAAGATCGGGAGTTATCAAGCGCGGAGCTGTTTAGCATTCAGCAAGTGAGTCTCTTGAGTCTCACCGATTTACCCATGCTTTTACTTAGCACTCGTGTCATGGAATTCCATCCCCTTCATAAGGGGAATGTTGGAGGTTAAACTTGTTTCATCAGGTTAAATGGTGACATAATATCAACAGTTAAAAGCACTCTAAAAATTAAAGAAAACATTAAAAAAAAAAAAAAGTTCAATAGAGGCTTTGAATCACTGAAAGGACCCTGATTCTGCATTTCCTTTGGCTTCATTTGGCCAAAGACTGATGAGCCACGGTCCTTCCTGTTTCTAGGGGAGGTGGTAAAGGACTGCTTCCCGTGAGAGGGATGTCTGGGTGCACAGTTGGGTGCAATAAAATCTGTTATAGCCTAGAAAGCCATATGCAACATGTGGCTTTGATTCTCTGGAGGCCAGACTGAGACAAAGGATTCTGTGGAAAAACGTCTGATATTAGGGACTAGCAAAAGTTGAAAGTTGGTTGCAAAAGAGCAGTAGAATTTTAAAGAGAAAATTGGCTGTAACTGTGTGATGTTGCTTGTTGTATGAGATATTGTCATCTGTTGCTTGTATAGATGACACCTTTTGTACTCCTCCAAACTGATTACTCTTTGCATGTGGCAATGGTATACACATGAGGAAAGGAGATATATACCATATTATATAACTGACCCTCCTGTATGAGTTAATAACTGTTTATGTAACAGTCTTAATTTTAAGCAGTGCTTGTGAGATTGGCTGCTTGTGTTGGATCAGTTGGATGTAAAGAAAGACAGAAGGAACCTGAGATGATGAGAAAGCATGGGTGGAATCCAGAGCACATGAAAACAGCTCACTGGTGAGCCAGGGAGCAGATAGGACTGGTGCAGGAGAATTTATGAGGCACTGAGACTCTATTTACTCCTTGCTGGGTTAAAAACTGGCTGAATGGCTGGTCCGAAAGCGTTGTGGTGACTGGAGTTAAATCTAGTTGGCGCCCAGTCACAAGCGGTGTTCCCCAGGGCTCAGTTCTGGGCCCGGTTCTGCTTAGTATCTTTATTAATGATCTGGACAAAAGGACCGAGTGTGCCATCGGTAAGTTTGCAGATGACACCAAGCTGGGTGGAAGAGTTGATCTGCTGGAGGGTAGGAAGGCTCTACAGAGGGATCTGGACAGGCTGGATCGAAGGGCCGAGGCCAGTTGTATGAGGTTCAACAAGGCTGAGTGCCGGGTCCTGCACTTGGGGCACAACAACCCCACGCAGCGCTACAGGCCTGGGGCAGGGGGGCTGGAAAGCTGCCTGGAGGAAAAGGACCTGGGGGTGTTGGTCGACAGCCGGCTGAATGTGAGCCGGCAGTGTGCCCAGGTGGCCAAGAAGGCCAACGGCATCCTGGCTTGTGTCAGCAATAGTGTGGCCAGCAGGCCCAGGGCAGTGATAGTCCCCCCGTACCCGGCACTGGGGAGGCCTCACCTCAAACACTGGGTTCAGTTTTGGGCCCCTCACTGCAATAAAGACATGGAGGTGCTGGAGCGTGTCCAGAGAAGGGCAACGAAGCTGGTGAAGGGTCTAGAGAACAAGTGTTATGAGGAGAGGCAGAGGGAACTGGGTGTGTTTAGCCTGGGCAAAAGGAGGATCAGGGGAGACCTTGTTGCTCTCTACAACTACCTGAAAGGAGGCTGTAGTGAGGTGGATGTTGGTCTCTTTTCTCAAGTAACAAGTGATAGAAGAGGTAATGACCTCAGTTTGCTCCAGGGAAGATTTAGGTTGGATATTAGGAAAACTTTCTTCACCAAAAAGGCTGTCAAGCATTGGAACAGGCTGCCCAGGGAAGTGGTTGATCCCTGGAGATACGTAAAAGACATGTAAATATGACGCTTAGGGACATGGTTTAGTGATGGCCTTGGTGGTATTAGGTTAACGGTTGGACTCAATGATCTTAAAGGTCTTTTCCAGCCTAAATAATTCTATGATTCTATTGCTCTCTACAGCTTCCTGAGGAGGGGAGGTGGAGAGGGAGGTGCTGATTTCTTCTCCCTGGTATCCAGTGATAGGATGTGGAGGAATGGTTCAGAGCTGCTCCAGGGGAGGTTTAGGCTGGACATTAGGAAACATTTCTTGACCAAAAGAGCGGTCAAACAATGCAACGGGCTTCCTAGAGAGATGGTTGACGCCCCAGGCCTGTCAGTGTTTGAGGCATTTGAACAATGCCTTTAATAACATGCTTTAGCTTGGTCAGCCCTGAAGTGGTCAGGCAGTTGGACTTAGATGATTGCTGTAAGTCCCTTCCAACTGAAATAGTCTATTCCATTCTGTTCTATGAGAAATGGGAGTCTGGGGAAAAGAAGGCCTAATTTTTCTGTGTGTGTTTCAAGGGAGGAGCGGTCCAAGAGATCAACATGGTAATGTAAGAGAAGTCACAGGTGTAGGGTGTTCTTGAGAGGAATGGGCTTCACAAATTTGAAATAAAATGTACTAGTACAGAATACTAGCTGCAGCATAAATATTTGAATCTTTGTCCGCTGTTTTACATCTAAGCTCCCACACATCAGCTTGCTTGCACCAGTAGGGTTTTTGTGCTGTGTTATGGCAAGAAAGCTAGAGCCCCTAGCTGCAGAAATGAACAGGCACTGCTTTATACCCCATTGCCATTTTCCATTCTTAGTAGCAAGGAGTGCCTAGGATCATCCTGAAGACTGCAGTTTCTCTAACACCAGTCTCTGTTGTTACCTGGACAGAAAAAAGGAAGGCAGATATGGAAAAAAGAAATCCTGTTTTAATCTTTGGTCTTAGCTGCTAATGGTAGCTCCCCACAGAATGTGTACTTGACATAACCTGCAGCCATAGGATTTTAATGGTGTTGTGTGAACTTGTCAGGTGTCCAAAGCTAAATGATCTTGAATGTGGCAAGTGGTGATATGAGGGAGAAAAATCCAGGTTCTGTTGGCATTATAGTAGGTGGTACTCTTTAGACGCTGAGAGTTGCTGAACAGATTGCTTGTGTACTTCAGATGAGGTAGTTCTTATTTTGATAGCTTTTCAGATGGATTCCTTCAAGTAAGCGATCTCTCCTTGTATTTTTATTATTTTTTTCCTTTATAATGGTGACTTATATGATTGAATAGGGACCGTGCTTTTAAAGTTTTTTTAATCCAGGTTTAGGGGTGCTATGTCATTCTTCTGCAGGACAGTGTCCAAATTCAGAATAGTCCTGATGAGTCAGCTAGATGGTTTGAAATCATGCAGTTGAGTTACAGAGACTACAAATGTAAAGTGTTGAACTTGCACAGCTAAGAGATGGAAAATAACTAACACTACTCCAGAAAGGTATATGGAGGATAATGATACTTATCACAATGTAAATATAGATCGACTGTATAATACTGCTGCTGCAAAAAAAAAAAAAAAAAAGGCCGTCATTTTTCTGGGATGTGTTAGCAGGAAATATATACAGCAAGGCAGATAATTTTTCTCTGTTCTTGTTACTGAAGTGGACTCAGCTGGATACTGTCTCTAGGTCTGGACATTGCATTTTGAGAAAGATACTGATAAATTAGAGGGAAACTACTGTACCGTGATAGTATTAGGAAAAAAGACTTATCATAAGAGATTAATAGAATTAGGTTTGCTTAGTCTAGAGTAGCGGAGATAGAGATTTAGTCGATCTTCAGAGTAATAAGGGGTTGTCACATGTATATGTGTTCTGCATTGTCCTGAGAAGCACAAACATGTTTGTGAAAAATACCAAGTACTGATTTTGTGTTTGACTAAGTATAGCTGAAACTCCCTGTCTGTGTTAGGCCCTAATAATCTTTGCTTCTGTAAATATGCACAGTTAGCTTGATTTTTTTGTTTGTTTTTTAATGAAATTTAAAAATAAAAACTAATCAGGACACGTTCTTCATCCTTTGCCTTTTTTCAGTATCTCTACTCCAATTTAATCATTGTCACATTTTTACTTAAAATATTTGAACATTTAATGTCTTCTTAAACCTTGGCTTCCTGTTTCAGGTTTCCATTTGCTGTGGGACAAGTTGTTGCCAGTGTTCGAGATCAGTCCAAGATAATTTGCTTAGTAGTGGTTTAGTGGTTTCTAATTCATCTGCATTAATGTAGCATGGTTTAGAGGAATTGAGTTCACCTCTGTAAGGCTCACTGCTCCCTCTCAGCTTAAGTTCTTTGTTATCTGTTATCCAATAAACGAGCAAAATTGCAGTTTCTGTTACTAGATGCTACCAAGAAAGATGAGCTAAATCAGCTTTAAGTAGAAAGAAATAATGAACATCTTGTGGATTTTTCTGTGGCTATATATATAGGCCATAACAGTAGTGTGAAGATTGTTAAGGGGAATCGAAGTGAAGATCTCCCTTGCTCTATAACACCCTAACATTGACGGGTGCAGGCAGCTCTGACTGGAAGGAGGGATATTGCGGCTACACATCCCCCACTTGTTTACAGGGAGTCCTGCTTTTGTTCTGTATCTGATTGAAACTTCCTCTCCTGTGTCCGTCATTTGCAGTTGTATAACGTTGGTATTTTAATCAAACAACCACAAGAGAAATGCAGTCCCCTTCCTGGGCAGGGTTGCAGCAGGACTGCACGTGTGGCTTGCCCTCCACCACCTCGAGTGGGAAGAGAGTAGCCCCTCTTCCCACGGTCCGTGGGTGTTCAGGGCCAACACAGCCTCGTGCAGGCAGGAAAGGTACAGGTAAATCTGACACGGAAGCTAGTTTCAGGCTGAAGAAGTTCTAGCCTTCCTGCCGCTGAGTAAAATACTGGTGGCACTGGGATGGGGAAAAGAGAAGTAGAAATTGCTATTTCTTCTCTGAAAGCCTCTGCTTATCCCAAAGGTGAAATAGTGGGAAAACTTCAGAGCAGAGAGAAGGGCATAGGAAGTGGCTGTCCTTGCTCACTCTCACTTTGACTTTGGGGCATGGAGGGAGTAGAAGAGGAAAGAGAAGCTTGGTACGTGGCCTTTTCCCTTGGTTCATTCACTCCCATGTGTCCCTCATGTACTGGTTGAGGGGAGAATGAATATGAATTATTGTTGGCTCCTTCTCCTCCTTTATGCCTGAGAGGTGGGTGATATCATTAAGTAGACTTTTGTATACAGGGACCTTAGAAGTGGCTTTTTAGTTTGAGAGAATGGTAGATGATTGGTAGACTTCTGTGGGATTTTTTCAGTAAAAGGGAAAATAGTTAACGGGAGAAAAAGGGAAGAAAGGGGAGCAGGAATGCAGTTTTTACGTGCTGAAACAAGTGACCTCCCAAGCTAGCAGATAAAATCAAAGACCACTAACAAAAAAATTCCAGAAACTGAAGTGATAAAAAAATTGTTTGTTGTAAAAGCTTGCTTGAATATATTAATATTACACTATGTAGTCGAGTCATACCTACTTGGAAAGCATATTTTTATCTTTTCTTTGAGGTCCTCTGTGGTCCATTTGATAGGACACTGCACTGGGAAAAAGGTGTTGGAATTGAGATACATTTGCAGGATAGATTTAGGTGCCTATTTTTAGAGTCCTATTTATAGTTCAATATGGAATCAGAAGAGAAGGAATTTGTCATTTGGCACAGTGAAAATTGACCAGTTAAAGGGTGGTATATATTTAGTGTCCATGTGATGGATTGCCTCATCTTCAGGGATCGTGGATGTGCGTTGTTGCATGCTTTGCTGTATGGTGTATTGCTGAGGCATACACTAAAGGTTAATCATGGAATGGTTTGGGTTGGAGGGGACCTTGAAGATCATCTAGTTCTAAACCCACTGCCATGGGCAGGGACACCTTCCACTAGACCAGGTTGCTCAGTGAGATACTCTGCCATGTCTCTTGAGACTGCAAAACAAAGAACTGTTTTCTTTGCTCTGCAAATTAACTGATTATCAGGAAGCTGCTCCAATCGGTGTTTCATGGGCCTCGGAGAAGCTCTTTAGACTACTGAGTCTTTACTGCATTCCTGCTGATTTCACTGAGCCAAAAGCTCCCAGAACAGGCTGTGAGGGTTATTCTGCAGAGTTAATCCAATTCTGAAGTGGTTTATCAATATCAAATCTCCTTAACTTTAGGCATGCACAGTAAAGCATGACACTTAGATATATGCATTCCTGTTGGGGATTCCTGCATTTGTGCAAGTTCTTTGCAGTTTTCAGCAGTAATTGTGGTTACTGTCAGTAATGGTTACTGACAGCACACTCATGTTTTTATCAGCAATGCTACTGGTTGTGATTGTGATTTGGCTAGATGAATTCAGTTTATAGCAGGTGAATAGTGATTTTATAGTAGTTTTTTAAAAAATGCTGTCACTACAGTGTATTACTGTACTATATCTCAGTTCACTGCCAAGTATGTGTGCATAGTGTAAAAGTTCACACAGGTGTTAAGAAAGCATGATTTCCTTTCTAAGGATTAGCAATAACAGTTTGCCTGCAGGCTTGGGGAGACTGTTTTCTGAGGGATACTGTAAGAGCCCGAAGAGACAAAAGAGCAATATATGCAAGAGCAGCCTGATTAAACACCTTACATCTTTCTTCAGGAGCAAACACCCAGCGATTCACACCTAGTATGGGGAACAGGCTGAATTCTGCTCAGCAGTGTGTCTGGATGAGTCTGAAAAACTCCACGGGCGCCATCAACTTTGCCTGAGTCGGTTGCCTGCCACCTTTTATACTACAGTCATTAAGAAGCACTGCTGCTTGAGCTGCTTTCAGAAGATGGAAAGTGTGTCACTTTTCCAAGTGGCTGAGGGAGAGGCATCAGAGGAATAGGTTGCTGGAGCAGGGTATGTTCAGGAGAAACACAAGCCAGGAAATACTTAATCATATAGCTTTTGAGAATGCTAAAACTGGAAACTGTAGGCTTCCCTGCCAGGGCACTGGGACCTCTGTTGGGTCACAGGTCTTTTGCAAGAAATCCCATGTTGACATTATTGGTTTTCCTCTGAGCAGGCACAGTTAAGTAAGGATAACAGTTAGAGCAGGTCAAGAGAGAGTGGCATTTCCTTCCTGGAGAAGGGAGCATTTTGCAAAATGCCGGAATCAAGACTTTGTAGAAGTGATGGCTCTCAGCTGACCTAGGTTGTACAGTGGCAGGCTTTCTTGTCAAAACTGTGCCAGGCTTTTTGCTGGATGCAAGGACATTCAACAGAGGGTATTTTCCTGGATGTTAGAACAACTTCTCCCCTTTTCCTGTTTTCTAGCACACTGTTTCCTTCATTGGTTGGTGAACAAGAAATGTTGGTCAGTTTTGAAGAAATTGTCTAAAAACTGTGTGCTGATACTTCTAAGCCATGATCTCATCTGTGAAGAATGCGAGTAAGATAAAAATATGAAAGCTAGCTTTTAAAATGAGAATAACAAATCTTAAATCATGGCTAAACTGCTTAGTATCTTACACATACTTTTTCAACATTATCATGGTACAAGAAAAAGCAAAACAAATTGGTTTAACTCTTTCCCTTTGTGGAGTGATCTCAGCGTGGCTCTCGTGCTTCTTGCTGAATGCACAGGTTATTTTTCACCAGAAAATAACAGCAGCATACGCATGTTGTTCAGCTATAGTGTAATCATTGTGACTCTTCCACCCACACTGTGTTCAAGGGAGACTATTTAATTTGTGCAGTGCAAAAGCTTGTTTAAAGAAAAAAGGTTATTTTGCTTTCCTTTAAAATATGCACTTCTAACAGTAAGTGCCAAGGATTTGTTTCTAGAATTGCTATCTATTCCTCTTTCATCTCTAGGTTAGGATATTTGAGAAGATTCTGAATTATAGGGCAGGGTAAATTTTAGTCTTCAGGCTTAAAACAATGAGATTAAAACAAAAACCGTACCAGTGTAAAAAGATTTTATTTACAATACCACCGTCTGCTCTTTGTATCTTTTTATCTCTCTGTATCTCTCAGGAGTGAATTACATTTGACTCCTAAGTCTGCAATATAATTTACTGCAGTCTGTATTTTTAAATTTATTTTTACGTGCATGCTGTAGCCTAACATTTTGGCTTTCCATGGCTGAACGATGTGAGGAAAGGCTTCCATTCAGCTACAGCCGATGAGATACGGCAGTGCTAATCTCTAGCACATGTGAAAAATGGAGGTAATGAACTCAGAGAACAGAAAGTCCAGATACCAGCAGGCAGCTTCTGTGTCAGCAGCTGCTGGAACAAAAAATGAATGATAATCATTGCAAGCCTTTTGGGGGTGTCTGAGGATCACAGGAAGGGGTTAACAGTATCCATGCGTCTATATCCATAGACTGTGCTCTGCACATCAGATCAAATATTTATGAATGGAGGTCAGATGTGCCCCTTTCAGGAGGCTATCCCCTAACTGTTTACAAAATACTGTTTGAAAAAGAACACAGCCAGGCTGAGTTACAACCTGACATCTCTAATGTGTCAGAAATGTGACATAATGGATTATGCCTCAGTGTTGGTGGGGTTCAGCCCAGCTCCCCAGTTGAGCCTCAGATGCTATTAATAGTAACACACTGAGTCATAGAAGCAAGAATGTCAGACTGCCTGGGCTCTGTTTCTCTTACACATTAGACTGCTAACAATAGAAAGCCTAGATTTGTTAGAATAGAATAACTATTTTTTTCTGTGCATGTGCCTGAATCTCTCTCTCTCTCTGTTATTTATTTATTAAAGAATGTCAGAATGTCACTAAATGAGAGATGTTTTGGGTGAGGCAGAATGGCTTGTTTAATTTCTTTCTGTTGTTCTGGGTGGCATTTATACAAAACATTTAGAATTTATTTACTGCAAATATTTTTAACGCTGCATGCCTACTCTGTTCTTTTTTTTTTTTTTTTTTTTTTTTTTTCCAGCAGGTATCAGCCATCTGCTGCTCTGTCTGTCTGATGCCTACAACTTGTTTCTTTACATTAATTTCTCACTCCCTACATATAGTGGCATTGAGAAGGAATTCCCTTGTGGAGGTGTGAGCTCCAGTTCAAGTCCAGCTCTTAGAAAACAGAGGTTTCTCCGACTCTGGACTGAACATAGCCTTTGCTTCAGGGTGCAGCATGAATGTAATTGCATCTCCATCATGTAACCTAAAGCACATCTTGCAGAGGTGTGGTCAAGCTGAAGCTTTGGCCAGTGAATTTGCCCAGAATATCTTTATATTTGACACAGTTCTCTACTGCTGAGGTCACCTCTGTCTTGCAAGTCAGTTTATTTCCCTTTGTAATTTTCTCCACCTCTAAACCACAGATACTAAAATTTGCTGTCCAAGCAAAGGCATGACGTAATAGGTGTGTATTGGTAAGGTCACTGGTAGCTAGCTGAAATGAGAAATTAAGTAATTTATAAATAAGGAAAAAGTGGCATATAGTAGTAGTGAGAGACATTCCCCAAAATCTTGATACTGGCAGTATATATGTATTAAGAATAATTCATGTTAAGTAGGTTTTAGTGGGCATTCGGGATTTTGGGTTAATCATATTTCCAAGCTTTTCTTCATAATTGTGAATAAAAGGAAAGCTTTGTTTCTTACCTGACTCTCAGATGTATCTTTTAATAGAAAACAGAACTATTCTGAATCTTGCTATAAGATGATGAGACTTGGCAATATTGTAAAGGGTTGGTTTGTTTTTTAACATCAGCTTACTGGCCAGTCCTTTGTCAGGTAGAGGTTAGTGCCTGGAAAACCATAAATTGGTCAGTTTGATGCCCAGATTCATCACTGGTGCTTTATCTTGTTGGGGGGGTGTTGGGCCATGAAACTCATGTATAGGTGCTGCTGTTTCAGTACACAGCTCTCTTCTCAGTTCCATGAGTACTTACGGCTATCATCTCAAAATTAATAATGTGAGAGGAGTTGTAGTTTAAAATTATTTGGTGTTTCAGAGTACAGTGCTTATCTTTACTCTCAGCAAAAATTTTGTCTGTAGTGCTCCCTGGCTATGCTTCTAGACCCATGTGCTCACTGAGCAGTGACAGTTGTCATTTTTATCAGTTTTATTTCAAGGTAGTGAATAGAGCTGGTATTACCAGCTTGCACAGATTATATGTTGCTCTCTCCTATATTATGGTCAGAAGGCACTGGGAGACTATTTATTAGCATGTTTTGTGGTCTAGTAATGGGCATTTGCTAACAGCTTTAAAGTAAAACCAGGAGTGGATAAACAGTGCTCACCATAGAAAAGCCACTATGCCGCAGCCTGCCTCAGCACTTGCCCATGTTCATCTTGTCTTTCCTCTCTTGATCCTGGCTCAGTTTGAGTAAATAAAATACAATTAAAATAAATAAATAAAATAACTCATAAATACCACTTGAGCTTTCTGTGTGTGTTTGAACAGCTCTCCTGTTCTCTCTCACATCTTCTCACTTGCAGTCTTTTGCCAGTCATTCGGGAACAAATTACATCGCCAGCTCAGTTCTGCGAGGGCAGAGGAATGCAAGGTGGTGTCAGTGGCTGGAAATTAGGGACGGTGGAATTCAGCATTTGTTCCACAGCAGCAGCTGTAGCTGGTTGTTTCAGCACAAGGGGCAGAGTCCATAAGCAGGGTATGAGCTGCCATTAGCCATAGGAAAAGACCACAGTGGAAGAAGATAAGAGGCACAAGAAGAAAAGACAGTGACGAGCAATCAGACCTGATCAGATCTTGTGGGAAATCTGACCGAGGAAGATAATTATCTGGAATAAACTGCCTTTTTTGTTTGTTTTGTTAATCCACCTCAGCCAAACACTGCTGGAAAAGAGACTGTGTTTAAATTACTTCAGATAATTCTTGCTGCTTCCACTACGAAGAAAATTTGTTTGCCATGGTGAAAGAAAAAGGTAATTATGTTTATTGATAGACTGGAGCTGAGATGACCTAATGTGCCAGCCATAATCACCTGAGGTTTAAACCTTCGAATTTAAAATGAAGCATGCTTTGACTGACAGTTGCAGTTTTTCTTTCTATGTGCCAAAACCTGCAGTGGATTGTATTGGTTATCTTTGTACCTATTTTAATAAGGGTAGAATCTGGAACACACCTAATTTAGAGTGCTTGCACAGCTGGGTTCCTTCTGTATATGCATGTTGTTTTGTTTTGGTCTTGGTTTTTTTTATGTGGTTTAACCCAATTTTGCTATTGACTGTTTTTTACCTGCATTTGCTACAGTTCAAAGAGCTTTGATCACTGAATCAGCTTAAAATTTTAAAGATAAACATTGATATATGCAGCAAGTCTGGACTTGAGAGGGTCATATTTTACCTTGAAAAATGGATTATATGAGATTTTGCATAACATTTGAATTTTACAGCAGTACATTAGATATCAGTTTCAGCTACCTATAAATAACATTTCAAGCCTCCTACTGAAGCACTTACTAGTCCAAGAATTTAGAAATGGTTGTGGGGGTCTTTGTTTTCAGTAGTAGTGATCTGTATCATTATGAAGATGTGAAATATGTTCTCAGTTATATTTGAGTGTTCGATTGTATGTGGTTTTGGAGCATTGTTTTATCACAGATAGATTCAAACAAACTGTTTTGTGAAGAGGAGGATCTGTGTTCTTTTGAGGACTTGAAAAGATAATGTGGGATAAAATCAAACTAGGGAAGAAACAGAAATAAGAAGCAGTAATGTTGAGCAAGAGGGAGCAGTTTTTCAACTCTGAACATCCATACTAAGTTTTATTTAATTCTATAAATGAAATAAATTGAGTGAATCTAGCTTCATGGATGTTTAGATTGAAGAGAGCAGGACAAATGCCTCAATAGCCTGACATAGTGTGTCAGATGTATCGAGCTATAGTCATAACCATTATACAGTCTACTAATAATTTTTCTTGATGAAAATCAGTGGCCCAGCATTTATAGTATTGGCCATTTAGCAAATTTGCAATCCATTTCTTCAGATTAACAAGATTGTTTTTATAATGCCAGTGGTGAACTGTTTACCTGCTACCAGTATCAGTAAGCCATACCAGAGATAATTTAAGTAGCAGTTTCACCCCAAATCCTTGAAAGTGCAAGTTTCAGAATCATTTGAATCAACTATGCCACT
Organism: Tyto alba; assembly: GCF_018691265.1. Classification (NCBI taxonomy): domain Eukaryota; kingdom Metazoa; phylum Chordata; class Aves; order Strigiformes; family Tytonidae; genus Tyto; species Tyto alba. The sequence goes on from NW_024881261.1 coordinate 9,568,613, forward strand.
CATCATTTCAGGAGAGTAGGTGTATTATCATTCAGCTTATTGTAGTTGTTGCTTGTTTTCTAAGATACATTTTAAAATTGGGCTGCTGATTTTCTTGAAGTGTACATAAAATAAGTGTAGTCTTTTACCTGGGTGCTCAGTTTTGATCGTTTGATAAGTTTCTGTTCCCCACTTAGCTGATGCTTAGTTCATTGGGCTTCCTGTGTTACATGGGGCTGTACATTAGGAGTACTCTGTAAATACAATTTCAGTATCTTATACCATGAAAGGTGTCATATACCCATAAGAAAATTAAAACAAGCCTGTCATTTTTATAAAAAATGTGAGGGAGAAAACCTCTTAGAATAGTGTGAAAAGTGACAATAAATGGTTGAAAATGTGCAAAAGACTTGTACTTAAATTGCTTCCTTTCCCACCAAGTTTAATGCATTGTTTACAATGACGATTAATATTGTTATTAATGTTGGAGAAATATTTATTTGTTTTTTCTGTTCACACAGGTAGGAGACTGAAGTAACTATTGTCTTTAATTTTGTTGTACAATTACTGATATTTCGTATCTCACAGCGGCAGAGTGAGAAGAGACAGTATCTGTTTAGTATTTTGTTTTTCTGCCTTCTTACTTTCAAATAATTTCTCCAACAAAGTTTTTTTTAATTATTTCTTTCATTCCTTGCTTTTTTTAGCCTTTTAAAATTATTTTTTCTCTCCTGCTGTAGGCAGAAGGTCAGGAGTTACTGCTACTTTGAAGCTGCTACAAATAGCACACTCCAGAGTGATACTCTTGCAAAATGCAGGCGGGTATAGTACAGCTGGTACCCTCTCTTCCAGCCACTGCTTGAATTGCTGTTTGAACAAGCTGCAAATGCATGCAGTCCAGTGTCATTTCATAAACATGTTAACTAGGCACTGGAGGGGCTGGTTTCAACTAGAAAAATGCAGTTCCAATTCACTGAATTGCAAAGTGGTTAGTAACAGTTTTTAGCAAATTAGCATGCTTCATTATGCTCATATTGTAGAATGATTTCAGTGTCTGCCTGGTTAGTTCATACACAAAAAAAATCCTGAGGCCAGGGTGTTTTCTGCTGACACCAAATGGCGCTTCCTAAATTATGTCTGACTGATACCACATTTTCATGTCTCTGACTGTGTACTTATCTATTTCCAATTATGAGCCGTTATTACCTAGTTACTCAGCTAAATTATTGTGTGTTGCATTCAAGGGCAACTTTCTCTCTTTATATCCTTAACAGAAAGAAATTTACATATGCAAAGGCATGTCTTATTAATTCTCTTTTGCATTTTAAAACCGTTATCGAATAATTTGAGTTCTTAGTTCTTCTGTGTTGAGGTCGATGTGTGAATTGTGAGCCTGCTAACCATGTTGCTGAGTGGTTTAAGTATTGTAGCTTCATTTTTACCTCCATTACTTCACGTAAACTGAAGATTTAGCTCTGATTCTTGGCTTCTTGACCATTTGATAAGACTGTCCTAGCATTCACCTGCTAGTCTGTAAAAACATATTGGGAATCAGCTTTGTACCTGATGAGATCTTGGATTGCATCATACATGGGCAAACCTATGAGAGTGGATTAGTATCTACTAATGCCAAACTTCTCTATGCTTGGAAGGATAAGAGGAGAAAAGAGGAAGGGTTGAAGATTTTTGGGGTAAGGAAGTGGGTACAGTAGCTTTATGATTTCTGTTCTTCACATACTGATTCTGTTGAAGGATAGGTGCTGGCACCTACTGGGTACCAAGTTGCAGTAAACTAGACTGTGTTTCCATGTTCTCAGAACTGCCTCTGTGGGTATTCAGATGGTGCTGGCTTTCCCCGTAGCCAACACAGAAGATGTAGTTCACCAAAATGTTAACAACATTTCCTGTATAATTTGGCCTATGGTCTAGTTCAGTCTTGCAGAGAAATTTAATTCTCTATTGTTTTTATTTCATACTTTTGATAAAGCATGGTACTGATACCCTTTAGGGTTATGTCTAAGAGGCCCGTTCTTAGCCTTGCAGTAGCTCCAGTTTGTCTTCTCTTCCATTTGCATATCCCAAGAGCTGTGAGTCTCCAAAGCAGCTTTTAGTCCTTTTCTTCGGTTGTAAATGCAACTTCTTTAGGTGGGCTTATCTTTGAAGAGCGTGCAAAGTGTTACCTGGGTGTTAATGTATAGGTGTTCTCTAGCCGAACACTGTCTCTCAGTGCTCTGTGTATTTGCAGCCTTAACATTTATTCCCAGTGTGAATCATGAAAATGTTGAACTTGAGTTCTGACACTGTCTTAGTGTTGTGGTTGTTAATGAATATGTGTCTTGATCTGAACTCGTGACTTTGGAACTTTTAACCCCAGGTGACCTGGGAAAGTGTCCAAGTTTGTTGCTTTTGGAACACATGACAAGATTATGCAATCACACGCTGGCAGGGGGAGGACCAGGGAGTTTTGATTTTTTTTTTTTTTTTTTTTTTTTTTGCTTCAGTTTACTTAGTTTTAAATTTAGTTCTGCTTGACAGTTTGCTTTTGGGGCTGAGCATTTGAGGTTATGTTTTCATTAAGTCAGTGTGCTATCTTGTACAAGCCACAGAAAAGGTATTTTAAAAATATGCATAGTAGTAGATACTAAAAAAATGCTCTCGTAGTTAAAGTAATAAACTGTAGAACAGTTCTGTTTTAGAGACTCTTAAGGTGACCTTGGGGAAGTAATTTGATCTCTCCATGTGTTAATCTGTAAAATGAGGATAAGAACATTCCTCGTCTGCCTTGATTATTTGAATTAGAGGTCTTTGGAGCAGAGAGTTTCTTTTTACTTTGTTCAGCAGTTATGACAAGGAAATCTTAGTCTTGGGATTTAACTGCTTCCTCTTGTACAAAAAAAAAAAAAAAAAACAAACCTCAACAGTACTATGTGAATATCTTAACCATCTTACTACTTTTTTAAGACAAAACAACTGTAAAGGAATGATTTTTTTAATGGCAGATTTATGGTGTTCATTTTTCTTTACTTTCTCTTTCTAAATTCATTTTTTAATACTAGGTTTCAAATTGTAGTTCTGGTGTACTGAGAGAAACAAAAATAACCAAGGAGGTGCCAGCAAAGGCACTGCGTGTTTTCTGGAGATTTATTTTTTAATAAATAGCACTTAGTTCACATGAGGATATGAATATTCACATCCTGAGTCGGGCAAGCACAGTGTGCAGTCCTGCCATGCCTGATGGCTTCCCATGTTTCCCATAGTGAAATTCCATACATTCCTTGCATCCCATCCCCATGTAGGAGCCAGCTCTGAAGATACCATGGCAGCTATTTTATATTGAGAAATGGGAGAACTTTTGCTATTGATCTCACTGGAGGGGAGGGCTTAGCATTTTAGTCATTAAATTTGAGATCACAGAGTTCATGGGTTCAGGTAGCGGTAGAGGCGGTTATGCTGTTCATCCATCTGAAGCACTGAGTGTTGTGGGCCAAAAAACACAATTTTGAGTAGAGGGGATTCAATCAATTTAGTTAATAAGCTTATAATTACTGATTCTGGTGTTCAAAATAAAAGCAAGCAAACACATGCTTAGAGAAACACACCTCAACTTCTCTCTGGACACTTCTTCCTCTTTCTGATCTCCAGTCCCCGTGCCACGCATCACGCTCGGTACCTTTGGTGAGGTGAGGGTGGCGCAGGAGACTGAGGTCAGTGCATTGTTGTTCCTTTAATTTTGTTGCTCTTTTTTTCTTACTCAGTTATTTCACCACGATTTCCTCTGGCCATACTTTGGAGTCATGCCTCTTCCTGAGTCTCCTCTCTGTCCCTGCCCAGGGCAACCAGTTTGCCTCAGCGTTTCTCCTGCCCAGCTGCCATCATTTAGTTTCTCTCTTACCTGTGTTTTGATGTCTCTCTTGCCCTGGCATTGTCTCCTGTGTCTCCTCTTTTTTTCAACATCACTTGCGCTCTGGCATCTCTCTTGCATCCCCTGCTGCGTGTCTGTCCTTTCAATGTTTACTGCCCACCCTTTTTTATGTATATGTTTTTGCAGAGGTGCTATGTGCTCCTCTGGTTCTGTTTTGATGTGCAGTTGGTCCATTTTGTCCGTTGCTGATCTGGTTGGAACCAGCTGTGACCAGCACAATGCAGTCCACAACCACCTCCTATGTGAGTCACCACTGCAGCACCCTCGCTACCAAAGCCTTACTGGTTATGTTGAATACAAGTGAGTAGACTGCCAATTACACGGTTGGTTTTCTTGGATGAGAATCCAAAAGGCAAGGTTTTTAAATATAGAGTCTTGGCATAGTGAAATTGTGCATGTTTAAAATACATTAAGCTAGGGCAAAGGAATATTTTTCCAGAGGGGAGGTAGGAAGCTTGGTAGGAAACAACTTGTGAGTTAGGATGATAATTTGGCCTGCTGCTGTAGAAGAGTCAATTCTTTTTGTGGAAAAATTAATGCATACCAGGGGAAAAGGTGAAGTTCCACTAATCAAAATGCGCTGTGCCCTTTGGGTGGGAGAAGCCAGAGAATAGATTCCATTGTTTCTGGGGGCAATCCATAACTAATTTAAAAAGGATTATTTATAACATAGTTGGTTTTCCACCTAGAGAACAGTCAGTATTCCCAAAAGGATGATTAATCCTTGCCTTCGTTGAGCCTGGATAGCTTTCAGGCTCACTAGGGATCTGGCTGAGGAGAATACTCAGGCACTGTCTTAAGCCTATTCTGTTCAGCAGAGTATCTTGTTGAGTCTAATTGAATCACTGGGATTTAAAGCTAAGTGCGTGCTTCAGTGTTGTCTCAAAATCAGGCTCAATTTTTGGAAGCTTTGTGATATTTTTGCAGCAAAGTCATGTATTTTGTTAATGATGGTCATTTTGTGTTATCTGTTAGCTGCATTGCTGTGTAAGAGGCAACAACGAGAGAAAGAATACTGGCTTTTATATGGGCTTATCATAAAGTGATATAAACCCAGAAATGATAGAAGCCTTATGTAGCTTGATCACATATGTTATGTGTTACTATGTTCCATATAGACAGGAGAATAGAAGCAGGAAAGCTGAGGAATCTCCTCAGAGCTGCAAAGTGAAGAGCAAGTGCTAAAATAAGGGCCAAGCCAAGTAATGCGAACTGTTCAGAAGTGAAATGTTGTTGCGTTTATGCCATACAAGAGCTTAATAGGCAAGGTTCTATAAACAGTGTCAACAGGATAGCTCTCTAATTCCCAGCGCTGTTAGCACCAGTTCAATATCACAGATGTTATTATAATCTACGTGGCAGTATTGTAGAGCTTTGTATTAGTTCAGGACCTGGTACAGAAGTAGGATCTTAAAATTATATCAAATTAAAGAAGTGATCCAAATATAAATGCAGCCTTTCAGAAGAGTGTTATCTTTTGTTACTTCTGGGTCAATAAATGGTTTATTTATTCAAAGAAGCAGTTGCATTTGCTTTATTTGTTTTGTTTTGTTTTCTCCAAAGAGACCTCAGGATGTGATGGGTTTGAGAGCATCTACTTACTATCCAGCACTTGAAGTGCTAGTCAGAGGAACAGGCTATATTCAAGTGTAATGTATCGGTCATCAGTGCTTTCCTTATGATAATCTGTTTGCAATACAGTGCTAAAAGTTGGTAGACTTTCAGAGTACACCGTTATTTATTGTTGAAATAATGTAACTCGAGGAATTGATTTCACTGCAAATGTTTGTAAGGTCCAGGTGCCATCATGGGCCGTTAACCACAGGGCAGGGCCTCTGAAGTCTCTGTTTATCAGCTCTGTGCATGGCAAACTATCCTGGGAGTCAGGAGCCATGTGAAGAGTTATGTTGCTCATGAATGTGGCTGTCTAGTTTTAGTTTGAGGCTGTGTAACTCAGTCCTTAGAAATGCCAGAAGTGAGGGTGGTACTTGAATGATGGGCATTTACAAGATCCATGACTGAAGGAGAGTTTCTGAGTATGGGGGGCAGAGCTTCCCCGGTTTAAAAACAATGGCCAAGGACAGGTCTCTGCAAGGGTCTTGTACAAAACCCTTGGTGAGATTGCTAATGGTAACTGGACAGAGATTTTACTGCAGATTCTCTTTTGAAAGGTCTTTATGAGAGGCCTATTTCGTGCAGGCTTTATTTTTCATACACACATCAAACTGCAGCAGCAATACATCATTATGAAGATACTGAAAGGTATCTGGGAGACCATTGCCTTAAGTAGGTCAGTGGTCCTCCTCGGATAAACTCAGGGTAAAGAGCTGTAGAACTGTTTTTTAAATGAGCTTTTTATATTGACTTACCTCAAAAAGGAATTTAGTTCTTTTTACTGTATGGAATACTTTTGTCATCCTCAAAAGAGGAAGCATAGGGGAGCTCTAGTTAGAGTTTGCTGCTGACTGAAGTCCCCACGTGGGTTGCTGTTAAGGTAACTGAGAGGCCTATTCGACATTTGCATGCTATTATGGGTAACCAGCACTCATCAGTAAGCCAGAATTTCCATGCTGTCTGGAAAAAGCAATTGCTTTTTCTGCCAACTTCAGTAACTTGGATTTGTGCAGCCTTGGGATCCTTGAAGATTTGCAGTGAATAGTTTGATACTGCTGTTTATTCATTGCTTTGAATAAGATTTTGATACGGACATCAAGTGATGTGTATGAGATAGTTGCTCATAGTACTCTTAGGAGCTCTTGACTTTCTAATTACCCATGTCTTGTGCTAGAAAAACAAAAACAAAAAAACAACCAACCAACCAACCAACCAAACAAACAAACAAAAAAAAACAACAAAAAACCAAAATACACTTACAAAGTAGTGACTGGGTCTTCTTATGTATGGTGGGTGTGTTGAAGGCATAACTCAAACAAAATTCTTTTACCACTTACAAGGATGATAAGCAGTTGCTACATGTTACAGACTTGCAGATGTTAGATATGAGAAACACATGCTTAGTTAGCATGGTCCTCCAACCCTTCGGTAAATTTTGAAGGGTGAACTGATTATCTTGAAATACTGTCCCCTAGGAAGTCAGTTATATAAGTAAATGCAGAGAAGTTTTGCAGGTGTGATGAAGATCAGAAAGGGCATTCTTAGAACGTTAGAGGAGACAGTCTAGATTCACTGTCTTTTTATCACCCAATTTGTATAATGATCTGTTTCATGAAAAATTACTCTGTACTAATGTAGAAATACGGCAGACTAAATTCACTTTGTGCTGCTTCCCTTTGGATTGCTAACCACTAATCAGTAATCCATCTGTTAACAATCATGTTGAGTAATGTAGTTTTTGATTGAAAGACAGTCTTAGCTTAGTCAACATTTGTTTCAACATCATCTGTTTCACAGCACGTCTTAGTTTGCTGTATACTTCATTGTAAGTTTAGTGCCTTTTCATTACTGAAAATAGTTTTTAAACTGCCTATTTCTTTCCCTGTTTGAACTTAAAGCAACTTCTGATCATACTCAGTTAACAAGCTGTTCATGACTCTTCTTTGAAAGGATTATAATTTTTCTTAAGCAGTGATTGTCATATATGTCGTGACAAATATAAATGAAATAATTTTGTCAAATCATTTTGTTTCTACTATATAGATGCTATAGAATGTGCTCTTGTTCACCTACCAAGTGATCAAAGGCAAACATGTGGACAGACATGGTGGAAGCTGTTGTTGCTCAGTAAATGAAGGATAGTACTATTACTGTGTTAGAGAATGACAAATTATTTTAAATAGGCCCTTATGCTTTAGTATTGAGAACAGCATCAATGATACTGCTGCAGTTTAACTGAACTGTAGAGCTGAGTTAGCATTAAGGTGTGTTTGTACCTGACAAACTGAGAAAGTGCTCAGGCTCCTGGGTTTGAAGCAAGAGTAGAATATCCCAAGGAGCCTCAGTAGTCAGGCATAAGTGCCTACTGAAAACCAGTAAGATTTATGCTTTGTCACTGAGAAACTGTTAAAACTGTACATAAAGCTGTAGAATATCAGAATCACTGGTGTAATCCTCAGTGCATCTAGATAAGGTTATAATCCTCAAATAAATGCAACCAAATTTTCTTAAAATCTCAGTCACTATCAAAAGCGTGGCAAACTGGATCCGTCAAGCACATTGATTTTTATCACAGAACAATCATAGATTTATTCTAGCACACAGACTTTGTGTGTGTGTTGTATAAGGTGATCACTTTTCAGATACGATCGGCCAGGTACCGGTGTTAAGTATTTCTCTTAATTTTGAACTGTTCATATGCATAAATCTTTATAAGGCTGGGGCCTTAGGCCCTGATCTTGCAGGCTGTTCTGTAGGAAATTAATTGCAGTATTGAAACTTTAGATAACAGAAGAGGGATGGGAGGAAGATAGAAACCAGCAGGCAAAATACAGAGAAAATAAGTATGTTTGCAGTTGTGTTCTGAAACTACGAATCCAACGTGACTTTTTTTTTTCCCTGCTGTATTTTAAAGATCATTATTTCCTAGTCTTTTCATATGTTTGTATATATGTGGCACAAAGCTTTTTATTTTTGTTTGTAAATAACATAGGAGCCTTCTCACTTTGATTTCAAGTTACAGTTGTTAACATTTTGAGTTATTACCAGGCACTTGTCTCTCTAAATTTTTTTATTTCTTTGTTAGCTGCATCAGCTCTATCCATGTGTTTTGCATGCTTTCAAATACGTAGGAAAGTATTTAAATCCTGGATTTCTTTAGATTTCATCTTTTCTTTTTACAGTTCAATTTCTGGTATTGAAATATTTGCACCCTATTTTCATGCAAATTAAATTTGATACCTTTACTTACAGCATTTTCTCAAATGGCTTTCTTATGAGCTGCCCTAGCCTGTCATCCTAGTTTAACTAGTTAAACTTGTTAATGTCTTTATATGTCTTTATTTTTCTTTTTAAAGAATCTATTTCTCAAGGTAGTATTGCACCCCATTTCTATGCTGGACATGTGCCTTGTCATCTATTTGGTGTTTTATGATAATCTTTTAAGTTGCTACAGTACCTGTCAAAGGGCTTGGGGAGTGGTGTGGAGAAAACTGATATAAATCTGTTTATTACTGTCTTGCAGTCAGCCCCACATCTGGACATGAGATACTGTTTCGAGGATAGATACCTCTGGTGCAATTGGTTTATTCAAGATGAAGAACAAGTAGAGAATAAGACCAGAGACAGAGGACTGGAGAATTAGTATCTAGTATTTAGATCCTTCTGGATCTAAATCAGAACAGAAGTGGGCTATGCTATGGATCTTTACCTGACATTCTCACATAATCCAGCCTTCTTTCCTGTGCTGCCCTATTTACTAAGCTCTAACTTTCATCCCACCAACAATCCATAAAAAAGAGTGTGAGTTAAGATGGGGGAGAGCTGCTGGTCTCTTGCCCTATCAGTATGAACACAGTGGCCAGCTAGTGTGCTCTCACATGTATGTGTGTACCATGTATCACCATGATTAGGGCACTAGCTTTTACAGTGCCAGAAAAGATACTGTCCTGCGGTGTTCTGATGGCTACTGTGGTCCTGTTTGCATCTGCTGTGTTCAGCAGCAGGCTAATTGTAGGGGGAAAATAACAATTCTTTCACTGAAAATATCAGAAAACCATTAAAAATTATGGCAAATAGCTACAAGGTTGTGGTTTTTGGTTTTTTTTTTTTTTTTTTTCCATGCCTTTTTAAAAAATAGCTTCTCCAGTTATATGTAGACAGCAAAAATAGCTTCAAGACAAATTGGCACACTGTAGGAGTTATACAGATAAATTTACAGGAAGAGTTCTAAAATTACTCTTCAGATACGACTTGAATGGCAATAGTATGAGCAAGCTGCAGTCTAGAATTTTGCCTTAGGCTTTCTCATACATGTGTAGGCATGCAGCTCACTGGTATCTCTTTATGGGAGTGCCTCCTTCTGGGATATCCTGGAGTTCCTGAAGATCCCTCTCATACCTGTGGCTAGTGACTGCAGTAACTTCTTTATCTGTCACTGACAGCTGGGAAGTTTGATTTCAGTCTCAATCACTGCTTGGTCACCTTAGCTGATAGGATTCTTATAGATTTAAGATTCAAGAACTGAGTCTGCAGATAAGCAAAGTGACACTGCATTTTTCATCCCTTCTTTTTAATAGCTATTTCAGTAACTCCTCAAAGCTCCACTGTACTGGACCTCTATGAAAGAGGAATTCCTCAGGGAGTGTATGGGCTATAGACATGCAAGCTTTAAAAACCAGAGGTTAGAGACATTAACCTCTACAAGAAACACAAAGGACAGGAGAAAATTACTTCTTCTCCTCTCTTTACAAAGAGAGCATGGAGAAAAAGTGATAAGCCAGATCTGGTTCTTGAACTTGCTTCTCGGATGTCTCTCTAGTGCCTTTCATCTCAGAACAAGTTTTTTTTTCAGCTTGTCATCTTGTGCACAGTGCCTGTCTGCTTACCTCTGTCCTGTCCCAAGCAAGCGGCTGCCCAGCTGGAGTAACGGTACAGCCACTTGACAGCGTCAGGGACTGAGGGAATTTTGATTTTGAAAGCTTCAAGTTTTAAACTTCAACTCCTGTAACTTAATTTAAGAAATTATGCCCTCCAAAGCTGGATCAGGTATTACAGAGACAGAGAGGGCAGAGAGTACTACTACCTGTGGGAAGATGCGGTTGCATTTACTGTCTTGGCAATCTCATTTTACCTTCATTCGCAAAAGCAGAAAGGAGTAAGGAAATTTAAAACAGGCTAGCAAAAAACTGTGCAATAGTTTCACACCATTATATATTTGCTTTGTTTTTCCTTCTTAATAGTTCAGCCTTCAGACAAGAAAACACAGCAGCCAATTGAAAGTTAGCATTTCAGAGCATGCTGTCTGTATTAGGCCACTTTTAAAATATGAAGGACACAGCTGTGAAATCCTGAGGGTCCCCTTGCCCATGCTGCTGTGGGCACAGCATGATCTCAGTGCTGTGCAAAAGAGCCCAGAGGTCACGGAGCTAGAAGTCAAAGAAATTGTGTATCTTAGCAAAAAGTTTGAAGTTACACCTGCTACAACATGGTGAGATTTAACTCCCAAGTTTATTTGTGAAGGTAGGCCTGCAAATGTGAAAATGACAAAAAACTTTTAAAAGAACAGTAGCATATAGCCTCCTCCTGTTTAAATTTAGAGGAAGCTGCTTTTTACTTCAGTTTAGAGCAGAAATGAACTCGGCTTATTTTGCTGTGACCTCTGCTTTGAAGTATGCGCATAGCTTACTATGCATTTCCCAGAAGCTTCTTTCTGACTTCCAATAAAAAGCTGAAGTATTCTGTGGCTTGCAGCAGAGATGTGGAATCCTGCCAGCAGGAACTTGCAGCTAAGAGTCACTTAGATTGATCTTTGGTTTCCTAAGAGTTCTGTATTCAGGGAGAGCATCATCAATAAAGGGGGCTGCAGTATTTTCCTTATTTTCTTTTATTCAACAACCATTACCCTTCAGGTAGTTGCTGTAATTTCCATTTCAGAAGGGTTTGGTAGGAGTACTGATGTCTTTTTTTCTGGCTGATGCAGCAAAATATGTAATTGCTATTAAACTTTGTGCAATTATCTGCTTTATATAAAGCACTAATGACAGGATAGTATTAAACTTTGCACAGCAAATTAATTCCTTCATTTTGCTCAGGAAGTACCGTAGGTTTCTCATATGAACGTTGGGTTATCACTGGTCTTCCCTATTTCTTTTTCTTTGCAGATCTGGGATTGTTTTGAGATGTTCTGATAAAATGAAGTAATGAGTAGTCTCAAGCTGGTAGAGTTATTTTGAATTTATATCAGTATAGTGCAGTTGCAAAATTTAATGAAATCAACATTGCATGATTCACAAGGAAATGTAAGGAATGACAAAAATCATGGTAATATGTCCATGGAGTGACGTTTGCACAAAGCAAGACTCTGGTGACACAGACTGTCTTCCTCATAGAAGGAGGTGCTACTGATTCCACCACCACCCCATCTCCCCACCCTGCTTTGAATTAAACAATGTAATCCAGACTTCCCAGTAGTCCCAGCCAGTGTATGTGTTTCTCTGGGTAAATTGAATATTTAATGGGACATTGATTTGTCTTATTGGAAACTCAAATGAATGTAAGAAAGCATTAATTATTCATTAATTATTAATTTCAACTGGCCTTGTAAGCACGAGTGGAATTCTCAACCTAGCTTGTCTTGAAAAGTTCTTCTGTGTATATCTCTTACCAGAGATTTTGTTCATTAATAAAGAAAAAAAAAATGTCTTCAGGCAGGGCCCAGCAGCATTGGAAGTTAAAACTGTTATAAAGCAACCTAGAACTCTGGAAAAATTTTATTGATGATCTCTTGTAATTTGTCTCTGTAAAATTGTAAAGTCTGTGAGAGCTTAGACTTTATTGTAGCTAAATACAGTACTGTAGCTTTCATAGTTAATCTTGAAAAGTGCTGAAGGAATAGAAATAAGACTAAATATTCAAAGAAATTGTTGCATCTGTTTGATCTGTGTACCTGCTTCCAACATCTCTTTATTCAAGTGTAGGCACTGCACTAGTTTAACTAGAGCCAGCTTAAGAGAACAGTTCAGTTAGTAGCCTAGGTACATTTGATGGAATGACGTTTGTTTGAAACTAGGTCCATTGTGTTAGTAGGCGTTTGTACCTTGCTAATGTGAGCTAGACTAAGTTACATTGTGTTTAATCTTACACAAAAGGATCCATGCACTTTGTTATACTGTTGGACTAAATGATATAAAATCACATTTTGTCTTAATCTGACATGAGTTGCATGTAGACAAGTATTGGTTCACATCAGTATACTGGAAGTGGTAAATACTTGTGGTTTTATTACATTACCATGCATTTCATGATATGAAGACAATTGTGAGCCCCAGTACTAAACGAAGAATGTGTTGCTCTAGTAGCATCTTTCCCTCAGAAAGTTGTTTATTTATGCTCTTTTAATTTCTTTTAATTTGGAAGATAGTTGTGGTGTTAGCATATTTGGATCTGGAACTTCATTAAAGGCAACGCAACTCCTCAAGTTAGTCTTTGTTGCTCCCTTTCCAATTAATCCTGTTTCCAGAAATATGGCTGATGTGGCATAAGTGACTGACCATCAGGACTGACTTACTGTTTTAAGTGCTTATGTGACTCCTTCCATCCCAGTGCCTGGGAACCTTGTTATCTGTTTATTCTCACACTAGGGTAAGGCTGGCAGTGCTGTTACACCCGAGTTACAGTCAGGGACACTCAAGACACAGAGAAACTAAAACATTCAGGTAACCTTATTTTAAGCTGATAGGTTACAGGCTCGGAGACTTAGCTGAATTTTATTGTCTGATTCAGTCCTTTAGAGTTAAGGGCATGCCATCCAAAGAGCCCGATACCTGTTGTGGAGCAGGGGTTGGAACCTGCATTATCCAAATCTTAAATTAATGTCCTGTCACTAATTATACTGGCTGGAATCTGTTAATTTCTAAGTTATGATATATAGTTGCCTTATTGCACCATTGCTGCTGGTGTGTGATGCCTGAGAATATATCCTCTGGCATGCAGGTAGTGTGGAGAGGGTTGGTGCAGGGAGAGCCTGAAATATTTAGTGTGTCAAGATGTGAAATACCTGTAAGGAGATGAGCCTACCTCAGGATTTTCAGACCCAAAGCAGCTCACAATGTACATGTCCAGTAAGCTGGCTGGACTTTAGTCAGAAACATTTAAATAAGCTGTTTATAAAGGTACTTCTCTTTATTTTTCTTTAATTCCCTGTTCTGTCCTCACTGGTGACTATAAAGGGTCACCTCTGCCACTGAGAAGCCTTATGTGTATTGCATCTGCCCAAAGGAAAATGCTTACAAGCAATTCCTCAGGAGAGCAAAAGTCAATTACTCAATCTTGACCTACAATGCCAAATTGAGGCCAGTAAGATAAGTACCATAATTAGCTTCCCTTAAGAGATCAGTCTGGAAATACCAGCTGGCAGTATTTGTATTCATTCAAATGTCTGTAAAGGCAAAACTGGAAAGAAGTTATATCATTGGACCATTCTTGAGAACATTTATTTATTTTCTAGTAAAGAGCAAAAACTTGTCTTTCAGATCAATACCGGAAGATCTGGATGCTGGCATGCAGAATATGTTAGGGTGTCTTCCACGTGTGAGTTTGAGAGAGCAGAATGTTGTGGATACAGATTTCAACCTGTAACATTTCAGTCCTATGGAGTATTTGCCCAAATCCTTGATCCATTTCCTCATTTGAGCAACTTGAAAAATTCTGTTACCTTTCCTTCAGTTGGCATCAGGCGCATCAGGCCCATCTCAGGCTGTCTGGATCTGAGAGGGAATTTTCCTCATAATAATTTAATTTGCTAGCACTTGTCTCTATGTTTGTCTATTTTCTTCTTTTCTTTTTCATTGCATAAACTATGTGTTTCCTTGGTTACAAGTTAATAGTCTTGTTTGGAAGAATAACTTCCATTCCAGAAATAGTATTGCATTGCAGACTATTAGATAAAGTTCACTCAAGGCAAGGCATTTACTGGGCTCTTATTTAAATGGAGCTGCTAATTGAAAATACTGGTTGGCATTGCCAACTGCATTCTGTTCACCAGTATGGGCTGAATAACTGCTCAAGAGAAATAGTTGAAAGGAGGCTACCGGAGGAGGAAGTATTCCAAACTTCAAGCTTGAGTAGAAGAATTCAGCCACTTCGTTTTAAGATTGGAGAGTGGGAGTGGGGTGTGAAGATCAAAAGAGAAGCTGCCATGTTGGTTTGGCTAGATTTACAGCTGAAATTATTACTTATAATATTTGTTATTCTCCGTTCTTGATGCTGTTACTCCTGTAATCACATGTTAGGCTTTTTTATTATTAATCTTGTATTTTTATAATGGAGAACAATAGCAGCATTTCTTCACTAGAGCATTTATAAAGGAGAGTAATATCGAAGGACTTCATAAAGCCATGGGGCTTTTTCCCTAGAAAGTCACCAAGGAAGGAGAGGAAAGTGGTGCTGTAAATATGAGCCAAGGTATCTGTTACATTGTTGCATAAGCAGTAACTTGAAATAAACTAGTGCTGGCTGGGGAGATGTCAGGGAAAGGAACAGAGCTCCAGAAAATACCAAGATAAAATAATGAAGCTAATTCCCAGTGGCAGTGAGAGTGATGTAGGTGTATCAGCAGGTCAGTCCTTTGCAGGCCAGGAAAAGCAGGACAGGCGTGGTATAAAGACAGAGGCGTGGGTAGAGAGGTATGTTTTCTCTGAAATGTTCTGATGAGCATCACTGGTTTGAGAGCAATATTACGAGAACAACTTTCTGCTGCTAGAGTGGGGTGTGGGAGGGAGATCTGAAGGAACATAGTTTTGTTTGGGAACATTCTGGGTAATATTTTCCGCTTCAGACACTACAGTTGAGTCGCAGTCTTGCTGTAGCTTACACCCGTGCGTTTCTCTTGAGGCCCCATGCTGCCACAGGGAACATCTGAAGACAAAGTTAAACATTTTTCACAGAAGCCAAATGTGGAGCAATAAAACTTTTATTACAATGATTACAACACAATAAAGCTGACAGAAACCTTCTGTATTCTGTCCAAGCTCTGATCAGCACTGCAGTATAGCTGATCAACTACCAGTACCTGGGATTTTGTCTCCCTGACTATATAGCAGATGCTTTGGTCATTTCTGTTTACTCATAGTATCTCTAATTAGCATGCAGAGAGTAGTTTTGGCTAGAATTAATAGGAGTAGAAACAAATAACATTGGCTTCTCTTCTCTTCAGATGTGCTTTCCCTGTGTTAGGTATGTGCTGTAGCAAAACGGAGATGTTTCTTATTTTTATTTAATATAGTCATTTGCATGCAAAGTCAGGCTGTCTGGTTCATCTGGTTTCCCAAAACATGATTTGTAATTGCTTTCCTCTTATTCTTTTTGCTTGGATTGTGTTTTCTTGGATTAAAATAGCCCAGTTCTTCTTGCCTTGTGTGCTTATAGAACGGTTTGTACACACTCATGTTCTTGGAAAGAGAAATTTAAGCACTCTGAAACACTTCATGGCACTGATACTGCAGTGGGAATTTTTCTTCATCTTTCCATGGCAGCCTCAGTGGAAAGAGGTAGTAGGTGACGTGAATGGCTTAAACTACTGGTTTATGAAAAGGCTGTATTTAAAAAAAACGGTGGTGACTTTTTAGATAAATGTAAAGTGTGAACAGATGTATTTGTATCATGGTGAAAGGTGTCTGAGAACACAGATTTATGTACAGGAGAAAATATTCTTTTTGCCTGGATTTTAATCATATTTCTTTGTTTTACAGTGGCCCATCCTCAGGAGCCTCACCACCCCTCTGAAAAGCCAGTCATCCACTGCCATAAGTGTGGGGAGCCATGTAAAGGTGAAGTACTCCGTGTTCAGGCCAGACACTTTCACATCAAATGCTTCACCTGCAAAGGTAAGACCTTGATATTAATCTGTTAAAAATGAGTCGATTTGTGCAAATGTACCTTGAACCAATGATGAGATGTCATGTTTCCTGCAATAGGCCAATTACAGGATATTCTCATTGCTCAGTATCTGAAGAATTTGTGGGTGGGGTGGGTAAAGAACAGGGGGTGAAATGGCTGAATCGCACATGTACAAGCAGCAATGTGATCAGCACCACACAGAACAAATTCAGTATGCAAACATCTACAGTTTAATTGAAAAGAAAGATTACATGAGTCATTTGATTTTATTGGGAGGTGGGAAGGAGGTAAATTTTCTACTGCTAGAAGGCTCAAAATAGCATATTCTGCTCTGAATACTTATGTGTTCATTCTTTTTCTTTTCTACTGTTCACTGGATGCAAGCTACACAATAGATAATTATACCCAAAAGAGATGGAAAAAAAATCTTAGCTCTTTATATTATTTTTTTCAATTTTATTTGCTTCATACAGTTCTATGTAAATAGTCAGTTTCACATATTTCCCAAATAGTGAATTAGGCAATAGACTCTGGCTGCTTTGGTGAAGTTTTTTCCTGTTTATTTGGGAAACAGTGGAACAACACATCTAAGATTAAGTGCTTTATGGAGAGTCACAAAACATAGGAAAAGAATGTATAGTCCCAACAACCTCTCAGAAATCCAGTGTAAATAGTTGACATGGTTGTGTTGTATGTATTTTCTGTTATTTTCATATATGGGGCGAGGGTATGTTTAGATTGTATAGTGTGATGGGGTGAAAAGGAATATAGCATAAGAATACTTAAGAAAATTTTGTCTATTTGCATTTTTTGTTCTAAGTTCTTTTTCAGGGATTTGGATAAATCTGGATTTTTAAAAAACTATTAATGGCAACCACTGCCTTTCATTAGGAATAGTTGTGAAAATTAAGCTCCTTTTAACTGAATTAATTGCTGAAAGTGAGTACCTGCATTCAAGACAAAGTCATCAAAAAACACCTGATGGATACTGACATCTGAGAGAAACATGCAGGGTGGTCACTAGAGGAATGTGCGCTGGGGTGAGGGAGAACCTTTAGCTAGTGAGCAGGACAGAGGATGGTTACAAAAGGGAAAGGAGCAGGAGATAAGGGACATCTCTAGCAGCTGTGCTGACACCGTGACCCTCAGAAAAAGCCAAGCTGGAGCTTCTAAGCTGAGTGGCTGAAAAAATTTTCTTTACTTGTTTTTCTTGTGGTTGGATTTTGCCTAAGTTTAAGAAATAACAGTATGCACTCTCATGTGCGCACCATATATCTGTAAATATCTATACATACTTGCGTATATACATACACACACACTTGCTGGGGGCCTCCATTTTGCTGGGTCTTCAGTCTGTGGGGCTGGGCCTCCTGTCCCACAGGCTGGGGTTCTCTGGGCATCCCCCTCTTTTGGGCCTCCTGGACTTTCTAGGTCTCCACCTCCATGGGACTTTATCCTCCGAGCCTCCCACTGCTCCAGGCCTCCCCGTGTGAGCCTCCCTCCATTTCCAGCTCCCCTTGCTTGATCTCCCAGGCTTTTGGGGCTCCCTGGATCTTTGGACTTGTCTCTCCATGGGCTGGGATTTTTGGGGACTCCCACTTTTATGGATGCCTCCCCTTTTTTTGGAGCCTCATTCACCTGGGGGCTTTACTTGTGAGCCTCCCACTCACTCCGGGCTTCATTGACTCTTGTTCTCACCCTCTGAGAGCTTTCAGTCTCTAAGCCTCCCAGTTTTTGGGGGGAAGCCTCCAACAATTTGGAGCCGCCCTGACTCTCCCCAAGCCTCTGCTTTGTAATCCTCCCACCTTTTTATTGGCTTGCCATGCATTCAGGCATCCCACTCTCTTTTGGCTCTGTTTTCCCCCCCACTTCCCCCGTGGGCCTCCCACACAGAGTCATCGGTTTTCCACTGTGCGAGTGGCTGCTGTCTCGCTGGGCCTCCCCCTCTGTGGGCCGCCATGTTCTGTGCCTCTCTCCTCCTTTTGTTCTGGGCCTCATCATTTTACAGACCCCCACTGTGTGAGCCTCTGCCCTCCACCGGGCCTCCACTCTGAGCCTTGCCTTCAGATACAAGTATCTCTATATTTCTCGACTTATGTTTATATTTGCCTAGAAGCTGTAAGGAAGCTGCGTGGCAGGCAGCTGGGTTACTGGCAGAACTTTGTCTCTGGTCAGCCTCGGTTCTGCAAAGGGCTTCTGAGGCTCCTGCTCCTCAGAGCGAGGGCCTGAGGGGCTCTCAGCAGCTCCAGATCGTGCCACTGATCCCTCTGTGACCACAACAAGGACTCGCTGTGTTTTTTTACAAGAAAGAGGTTTAATGAAGCATTAAATAATTGTAAAACTTTGTGAAATCATCACCTTTGAAGATGGGTGTTCTGAAGCAGGAGGCAATCCTGACTGTCACACAGTTTCTATTTAATGGACAGTACAGAGATGTCTGAATTAAGTCACCACAGTATGTAGGATGAAAGGTGAGAATATGGAGAAATATATAGGCCCATGTGAAACAAGGGAAGGGTTGGTACCGTACAACCAGCATCTGCCGCATTTGGTCCTAGCGTAGCCTAGGATAGATACAACAAAAGGGCTTCAAGCTGGGGGTGAACGTAGCAGTTGGTGATGAACATGAAGGTGCTGGATTAAATCAGAGTAACTGAGTAACCAGCACAGTAATGGAATCTATACTATGGAGTTTTCTGCTTCCTTTAAACCCGAGTTCTCTTTTCTGAAAGTCCATATCTGGCACTTACACTGCAGAACCTGACTTTGAAAAGAGCCTCAAGCCCGGTGCCTGAGTTTGTTTTATTTTTCATGTTCTAAATGTGGGTGGAATAGTGGAGTAGTGTGATTGCTATAACTGTGTACTTCTGTTTCCTAAAGAGATGGGTTATAGCAGAAATTAGAAATATTTGTTTTCCTATGTTAATAAAGGTTTTTTTAGAAAATTTTTTTGTGTGCTGAAAAATTAATAGCTAGAATCTAAGAAAATCTGTGTTTGTTACCTGTGTTCTTCAGTTAAATACAGCTAGATAGATGAAAAATTACTTAATTTTCTTCTGGATATTGATGTCTTTCATCTGTGTCAAACTGGAATGGTATCAGCCCATCACAGAAGGCAGAGAGGAGCACTACCTGCACAATTCCTGAAACACTTGGGGTGATGTGTATGTTTTTCTGTATTACAGTTGCTGTATTTCAAGCAGTACTTAATGTTATATAATCCGTAAGCAGTTCAGAAACAGCAACAAGTTGTTTGTTTTACTGTTTCTGCCCATAGTGAGTAGTGGTCTCAATTTACAGAAGACACTGGATTAGGCTTTTTCCAGCATCAGACCAGCTGAGACCCTTGAGTCATGAAAGGAGAAGGGTAATTCAGGCCAGGCAGCAAACAGCAAGGCTAAGACCTCCTGATAAAGTAAGGGGGCAGATGGAATGAGGTTTTGGAACTGTACTCCTGCTAAATTCACCAGATTAATCTTGCTATTTTGGGGGGATCTAATTTCTTCTTTCACTTGTTTTTCAGTTACTCATATGCTGCTTTTGTGCTTTGACTATTCTGTTGCAAGGCTGGGTTACTGGGATACTTTTTTTTTTTTTTTGCCTCCTCTAGGGCAATATTTAAACTCATCGTGGATTTTTTTTTTTTATGGAGATACTTCCAAGCTGATGACAGTTTAATATTCTGTAAAATTATTGACCTCATGTCTGCTTGCATAAAGATTATCAGAGAAAGGAGAGCTATAGAAATATGTCTCTCTGATGGAAGTGAAACAATGATTTTTTTTTTCATTAGTTTGTTAAGGAGACTTTGAGCTTGTGGAAGGTGACTGGTTGCATGTGGTCACTTGTTGTTTAGGAGACAGGGGGTGATGGCGTGGCTTCTGCCTGTTTATTGTATCTGCACATCACAGTTTGACCTGAGAGGGCCAGTGCTGAATCTTAGAGACTTCTCTCTTTCTGTTCATTAAGTCTGTGCCTTACTAGCTGGGTTTGTCAGCAAGTGTCATCTTTTTTGTGCTCATTTGTCTTGCTGAGAGAAAGGAAAGGGTTGTATATGGGAGGCTGCTTCAAGTCCTGTTTTGAATCTTATACATAAACTGCAGAGCTCATATTTAAATGAATGTAGTTTTTGTTTAAACGATATAGTTATTTACTTATATTGCATGTTGTCTGACCATATGGTTCATACAAGTGGGATGCAGCTGTTCGAGTAAGTGTTTTTTTCCTCTTAGTCTAATGGCTTTTTAATTTAACATGACTGCAACTCTACAGGAGGTGGTTAGACCCCCTCAGTTTATACAGTATGTTGTTAGCTGGAGGAAACAACTGATATTGGGACCAGAATGTATCATCTGCATCTGCAGGTGGCTTGGTTGTCTTTCTCCTTTTTGTATACTAAAGTGTGTTCTTGACACTTCAACTTATACATCTACAGTTTGAAAGACCTGAATAAGCTTATACTTGTCTGACTGTTGTCATACCCGTTGAAAATGTTTAAACTTTTAGCCATAGATTTAGTCTGTTAGTCTTGTGAAGATGTGGAAAAAATCCATTTCCTCAAAAAGCTGTCACGCTCATTGTATAGTAGCAGGGTTTCAGTGTGATAGTGTTCTTACTTTGCTCTGTATGAGATGCCTTTCTGTTGTTGTTGCCATCCAGGCTCTCAACTTTGTGTTTACATCATACTGTTAAGCATATTTGATATGATTGTAATCCTGCTTCCCTAGGTTATGTGAGAGATGCATAAGCACTCCATGATTGCTTGGCACACATGTCCATGGTGGTTGTTGCACTGCAGGAACACGGTGACTTAAGCCACTAGGCTGCATCAGCCAGCTCAGGACGTGCTCATGTGTCGTGTAACATGATCAGACAATCGTTTTCCTCTGTAGTTGGGTGCTCTGTCTGTCTCTGGAATCTTTCTCAGAACAGAGTAACTGCTTCCTGACAAAGATGACAAGTAAAACCTCCACCGATTGACATGTTCCCACACCCCCATGGTAAAATGCACCTCCCTGCCTGTTGAGAACCGAGTGAACAGAGCTGGTTTGTCCTATCTGCCTGGCAAGGCTGGCTAGTTCTATTTGTGGCTCCAGATAAGAGCTGATAAAAAAACGAAGAGCTGAAAATGGTGCGGCCTGTCCCCCAGAAGGTGAGCTCTGCTGGCCTCCCGATAGGCAAAGAATCTCAGGCAGTCAGGAGCTGACTTGGAGCCAGAGTTAACAGGAGAGTGATGGGCAGGGGAGGGATAAGAGACGTGTAGGAGTGCAGCTCCAGGAGCATTGTTCAGAGCAGTCATCTTTGGCTCGTTTATAACAAAGTCACTTACCTTGCTGAGGAATTACACTGTTATGTTACAAATGGCAGTTTCATTGGATTCAGCGTTACCTCCAGTTGTAGTAAATAAGTCCTAAATTCTATTTTACCAGGAGTACACTGCTCTTACCATACCAAATTGTTAATGGTTACCAGGCGATGGAAGCATCAAGCGGAGAGGAGGGAGGGTTAGAAGAGGTTGGAGAGAGAACAGACTGAGCTGGAGACCTCATTGTTTTACTTGTCTTTAATAAGCATTAACATTAACAGGAACCATTAATTGGTAGCTCATAAAGAAGTAAAAATTTTTTTCTTGTAACCATCTATGCACACAAATAACTTCTGGAAAAACTAAGACTATTCACTGCAATGTCTATTAGATATGTAAATGTGTGTGGGATCAGGCCCTGAATTACGGTGTGCGTGAGCAGAGATTTTAGTATCTCATTTTAGATTGCGATCCAATACAAATGATAATTTTCTATCATTGTCAGTTGATTACAGTTAATTTTGCCCTATTGCATGTACTAAGAGAGGAAACTTTGAGCCTAGCAAAATTGCTATAAGAAGACTTTATTATTAAGCCTGTGATTCATCTTCTGGGTTAGAGGGAAATGCTAATTGTATTGCTTAACAGAACAAGCTTTAAGCTTTCATAGTAACAATGTAAAAGTTTACATAGCTTGATTCTGATACATGTAGAGATTGGTTGCATTATCGTAACAACGTAGTGTTGTATTTTTAGTAGTATTTCAAATAGTAGACAGTGTCCCTGTTCTTGATGTTGAATATAAATTGGAAAACATAGTTAGCTTCCATATGGTAGCCTGAACTTAAAAAAAAAATAATCTCATAAATAAGCAATCTTGCTATGAGAATATGGATGGTGTCCTGAAGTTTTCTAGTCCTCAATATGTGGCATAAATGTCTGTAATTTGATTAAGCTATGCCAGGTATGGAAATGTTTTACTGTGTATGGTGTTTTACATGCTATAGTGATACCAGATATCAAAAGGCAATTACCAGCTAATATTCTTGCTAATTATAAGGCAAGGCCAAGTCTTGGCATACAGGAAGAATTCCACAAATCCAGAGTATCCCACTGAGAAGAAACTTTTAGCTTTTATTAAAACATTGTTATAAATCAGCATAAAGCACTTCCTTAATTAGGGAACAAATGTGCTAATTTTCCTGGTTTGAGTTAGATGTCTTTCAAACTTATTTAGGAAAGCCCACATCTATATATACCTCCAGAATCTTTTGTGGTATGTTTAGGTTCCAACCATGGATCTGTTTCTTTGATGTGATGATTTTGCAAGGCTACATCATCTGTAGTTCAATAAGCTTGAAGGGGGAGGGTTCCTGAGTTTAGATTTTGGGATGCTCCGTAATCTTTGACTTTGAATGGGATCTTCCTCCCTTGAAGAACTGGGAAGAAGTTAGGGTCATGTAAGCAAACACTTTATCAACAGGCTGGAATGTGTTTTAAAACATTACTTCTCTGACCTTTGATCTGTCATCAGATTCTTTCAGTGGCGGCAGGAGGAGGCTGCAAACTGGCTGCTGAGTAGTTAGTGCTATTGATAGTTCAGCGTCAGTGGATGGAAAGTTTAAATGTGATGACATCCTTGTGGTAGATATCCAGTGCAGTGTTTGAAAATATCTCTGCATTTCCACAAATATTTATGAAACAGACTGATCTGTGGACATACTAATGTAACTGGTGGATAGAATGTGTTCCTTCCTGAGCATTGGGAAACTATATGAGATCCTTGAATCACTGAACCAAAGTGATTGCTTTATGTAAAAGCTCTTCAGGCTTGTAGTTCTATTTCAGTACACCATGGTTCTGCTTCCTAGCTTGTGAACTCCCCTTTTCAGCTTGGTTATTGAAACAACCTTTAACATTACTGAGTCTTGATTTTTCTCAAGAGTGTTTGTATTTTCTTTTTTTTTTTTTTTTTCCTAAACCTGAATGTCTTGGCTTTCATTTAAAGAAAAGGGCATTTCTGGTCATTAAATTATAAAACACTGGAAAATATGAACCTGAAATGCTCTAACAGCAGAATACAAATAAAAAGGGCAGAAATGTTACAATATCCTGATTTGGATGGTCAGGAACTTGGGGATCTGACTCAAGATCTGGAAGGATTACAACTCTGCATCCTTCATGCATGGTAGAAAGTCCCATGGAAGGGAATAGGGAAGAGTAAGCTGAGATTTTAGGGGTGAAAATGAAAGAGAAATACTTGCTGATGAAGCAATTAATATACAGATGAAGTGAAGAGGGGGCACGCTGTTATCTATGTGCACAGGGAGACTTAAAGAGGGACAGCAAGAACATGTTCAAGGACAGCAAATCAGGTTTGAACAGTTGAGGAAATCCAGGGAGCAGTGGGATGCTGCTGTTTCTGGGAAGCTAACTGAAGTTAAAATTTCTCCCATGACAAGAAATGGGATTCAGATGTGAAGTCAGGCATTCAGGTAGCTTGATATGAAAGCAAGCTTCAGATGCAGCTGTGGAAGTAACTGCCAGCTCTATATTTGCATATCTTAGCTGCTGTGTCTTGAAGCCTGTTCTTTTTTTGCAGTGATTCTTATTGGTATTTCACTTCACATTCAGGTAAGGGCCTGGGAAATTTGCTGTAAGATAGGCTGGTTTCCTGAAAAATGACCCTAACCCTCCTGTAACCCATGAGCAGCAGGGAGAGCTCTGTCTCATTAGTGGCAGTAGCCTTTGGCATGGCAATGAGGTGTTTCAGGAGATTTTAAACTATATCCAATCCCTTGGCAATGAAAGCTACGAGTCGTCCTCCACACTTGTGGAAAATAGTCTCCACTATAGAATTCATGAGGAACCCTTGCTCCTCCCTGAAGAGACACAGTGGTGAGGTAACAGTGGGCTTTGACAGTCGGACTCAAACTATACCCATAGTTCTCACACCGTTCTCCCATCCTCCGACCCTTTCCTGCCCTTCTACTTGTTTTCAGTAGCAATGTCCTATTTTATTTGGGTCTTTATTCTTCCAAATTATTTTTTCCATTTTCATATAAAACACTAAATTGTTAATTTTTGCTTTAGATGTTGACAGGAAAAAAATCCCAAGCAGTTTCATCCCAGTTTGAAGTGGATCCTTGTTTTCCTATTGGGGTTTTAATGCTATTAATGGCAATATATATTGTTTTAATGTTTTATAGATATGTGTGTGTGTGTAAAAATATATAATGGCAAGTGGAAAACACCTTTCTTAGTTTAGTTGGGCCTGAGGGCTCCTTCAGTAACAAAACATTTGACAGGAAATGAAATTAATTGTGCTATATGGCTGATGTTGAATGTTGACAGATGCCATGTCAGATTTTAACAAGCTACTGGATCCTTTTGAATGTAGAGGACCAGCAGGATGCTCTACAGGTGCCTGATGAGTGGGGCGGAGCAACCTCATGAGAATATGGGAAATTGTTTGGGTTTGCTGTCGACATATCCTTCATTTGCCTGGCTTGGATGAGGCTTGTTTTTGTTCTATTCTTGTATTCTTGGTTTGCTTATTTTTTCAGAGAGATCTCTCATCTAGATAGTTACAGTCAACCTATCCCAGGCTAAACTTTAGCATTTTCTCCAAGGTTCATTTTGCACAGACTCATAAATGACTTTGATCTCCACCTAGTGCTTAGTTTAATGTGAAAGGTGTTTTAAATGGTTGAATGATTCTTGCCATTGTTTCCATCTTGGTGCACAAAACATCAAAATTTCATTTGGGAAGCTGTCACGTTGCTACATTACATATGGCTGTTGTTTGCTTGCTGTTGAGCTCAGTTACTAGCTATTGTCTGTCAGAATGCTAGAAAGACTGAAATATATCCAGGTCAGGTGTGGACAGGAAAGTTTCCCTGTGCAGTGTTGTTTGTATCTCGGGTGTTAAGGAGAAAACCAAAGAAAGCTGACCTTGTAGGACTAAAGGGATTGTCATGGCATTGATTGGAAAGTTGATTAAGTTAAAACTCTGAGCTCATCTGAAACTCAGTTATCACTAGTGGTTTCAGCTGAGTGATTGCTTGCATTAAATGTGTAGGGATTTCATGTGAGTACCCCACTGAGAATTACTTATGTCATAATGACAGTGACATGCCGGCAGGATGTTTGAAATGGAGGGTCAAGGTTTTTCAAGGGAAGAGGAGAAGGGGCCTGGCTGGAAGCTAGAGGATGCTTTTCATGGGGATCCTAGACCAATTTAGAAGAGAGGGATTACATCTTCTGCTCAGGAGGTATTTTAGCTGCATAACCTTTCTTCCAGCTGGTGACTAGATAACAAAGCAGATTGTAACATCACCTGTATTTGTTCCATGTACATAAAGCTCTTTTGACTTCCCAGGGTTGTTTATAAAGCCAATCTGTTGAAATGAGAAGAGATTCCAGAACCACTGGGAATTCTGGACACAGTTCCAAACAGCTTGGATCAAAACACATCTCCTCAGTGTATGGCAAAAAAAATCTCCCGTGACAGGACTGTGGCAATCAGTTATTAAGATCTCTGTTACAGCTTTTGCAAAAAGGTCTATGCAATTTCTTAATGGTGCCTTGTAATCTTTCTGCCATGGCAGTGCTGCGGCGTGGCTTCTGAGATTTACCATTGTCATGTGGTCTTCTGATGATACATTGACTTACATTCATTCTTTAAATGACTTAGGCCATCATGAAAAGTGTTAGTAAGAGGAATAAAACAAAGGCAGAGAAAAACTTAGTTCATTTGAAGTGTGGAAACTTTAAACTTGAATAAGGACATGAACCTTGCTTTCATCAATACAGGATTTGTTAAGCTTTCTCTTAAGCAAAAAAAAAAAAACCAGATTTTTCCTGTGTATTTGTTTAGATGTAGGTGATAAACTGAAACACTGCCAAATTCCTTTCTACCTTCAAACAAGAAATCCATTATGTCCTAAGAAATAAATGTTGTATGAATATTTCCCTGCTTAAGAACAGCACCATTATTCTATGAAGCTTAGAAATACAAGAAAGAAATAAAACCCTAACAGGAAATTGAATTTGCACCTTATTTAATGCATGGTGACAAAGCAGATCATTAGACTTTTCTTAATGAATAGCATTTACTTCTGCAAACTGAGAGCCTGTGCTCATAGAGTCTGCTTGTCTGATTTTGTTTCTTCAGTGTTGAAATAATTTTTACTTAACATCAACATGGAGTTATTTTACTAAGGACCTGTTTCTTCAGCTCTAACTGACAATAAACCTATGGAATTCCTACATAATACTCAGTAGGATCAAATCTTACTCCCATTCACTTAGAAAAATTCTGATCTCTTCATTTTCATCATCCCTGTTAAAGCTTGGAAGTGACTTGGCTTAAGAATGGTCCCAGTCCCTTGGAGATCACAGGGAATTGGTGGATTGCTCTTGAGCATCTACGTTTTGTTGTAATAGCCCAGGCTTGCATACACAGACCCTGTAGCTTTGAGAGCTGACAGCAGCACTGACAGTATCTCCAATCTTTTTGTGTTCCAAGGATGCAAAATAGTAGCTCCAGAGGGTAGTTGAAGAGAGAAAAAGCTAGTAGGTTGGTGTTTTCTGTATAGTGGGAGGCAGAACTGTATTCCAGCTTATTCCTTTCACAAGAGAGGCAGGATCATCTATTTGGAATATGAAATTGTTATGCAGACTCTGAGAAGGCGGCTGAGTTCCTCAAGAGCTGTTGAAGATAATGGTTTTCTTTTTTCATATAAAGAAAAATTCTGGTTTATTTTATCTCTACACTTGTGGTACCTCAAGGAATAGAAACAGTCTCCACTGTCTCCTGTTCCAGAAGGGAGGTTCTAGTCATGTGAAACAGAATTTCTTCCATCATATTGAGCAGAAATGGTCTTGGAGAAATGTTATTCTCCTGTAGAACTATTTTGATGTGATGGATGTTTACAGCATACCTCTTGCTTTTTGCCTTCTCACATGATTTCTGCATTGATATTGGCTCCACAAAGTAGTTCCTTCAAAGTTGTTTTTTCCATCAGTATAGGAAAAAACAAAAGAGCATTATTTGATGTTTCTTACTAACTGCCATCATTTGAGTATGAATTTTTCTTTGATGACATGGTATTTGTATCACAGCAGTTGCCTAGATCACACTATTAGGACTTACTGTACGTATGTAGCGATCACAGCTGGTTTCATTGCCTCTGCTGTTTGTGGCATGAACAATGCTGGGCAGATCACCTTTATTTTCAATAAAAACAATTACAATTTGTCCATCTTCTCTGTGGTATTTCTACAGTGGTCACAAATATGTGTGATAAGGCAATGTGTTTAAGCTTGAGGGGATTTGTGGTTAGAATCGTGACTTCTGCACAGTTGCAAAAAGGAAAAAAAAAAACCCAACTGTTTAGATCCCTTCCTTGTTTGTACACTACATTGTACACCAAGTATGGATACAGTCATGTTCATCCTTTCTGATTTGATCTTCGACTCAAAGTGAAAGCAGCTGGCTGGAACAGCATTTTTCAAACCATGGATGTTAACAGTCTGGGTGATCCTTGTTTTGCCCATTCAGCTTAAAGCTGTGATTAGTGATAGGAACAGGAACACATATGCTAAACTGACTGCAAGAGTCCGTTGTGAGGTGGGGTTGCCAGGACTTGTCTTTAATTCTTGCAGATTGGTGTGTGCTTCCAGCTGTGAGTATGCTGAAGATGGTCAATCTGCTGGTGGTTCACATCCTAAGCAGTTTTGCTTGTGCCTGAATTCATGACTTGCCAATGTGAGAGAATTTTACTCATTCTGAGTTACTGACAAAGAGAATAAGAGATTGGGTGGAAAGGAGGCTTCATAAAGAAAAGAGCAATAGAGGGAACTTCTTTTTAATAATGCTAATTACTGTCTTTAAAAGGCTTGGCAAATAATTTTATCCCTGATTTTCATCGCTAGGCTTGAATCCCTGTGGCCACACAAAAGGATAGAGCTTAATAGTTGTGAGTGCATGAGCCCTTTCATTCGAAGTTTGTAGTGTTTTTTGTGAGCAATGATCTGCCACAGACCTCTGTGTGATATGTTGAAGCTGGATTTTCAGAAGAAGCTAGAACAGAGGTTGCATTGAAAGTTACTTTTTGATCATCCTACCTTATTAGACCTATTGCCTAGGCAGGTAAAGAGACATAAAGAGCCATAGTGATTAAACAAGTTTTTTCAAAAGGTGACTCACTGGTAGAACTGGGGATCATAGTAAAGAGCCAGAGAGTTCATATCTGCAGCTTCTGAGGCAGATCCAGCAGCATGCTGAGTGCCTTCAGCTTGAAGCTGAAATCTATATAGACTTGGATGTTAAAGCTGCAAGCTAAATTACAAATTGTAATTTAAATAAAGAGTACCTCATAGCTCTTTATGAAATTTATCAGCTTATGAAGCATCTAGTATTGACCACTCCATGACAATACTCCAGTTCATACACTGTAACCACAGGATTTAACAGTCTGAATATTGAGGTAATCCCTAACAGATTTTACACATTAAAGTAGAATTCTCAGTTACTCCATTATTTAATTGTAAGGATCCACCAAAGGTAACTTAGAAAAGCAAACCTTTTGTAAGTCTGTTTAGGTTTCACCTTTGCACCTCCAGTGGAAACTGACTAGATGGTCCCCATCTCAGGAAGAGTGTAAGGTGATGAGGTGTAGAGGTCACAGAATTTTCTCCCTATGATTACATGATATTGTACTGATCATCTGAAAATAATATTTTAAACAAAATGAAGATCAGTAGAAGAAAATGGAAGAATGAAAGGTTTTTCTCTGGAGGTGTACCTGTAAAGCAGCTTGGAGCATTTTGCAGCATTATAATAGAGCCTTAACAATAGTTCTCTGTAATTCTAAGTCACTGATAATTGAGGTTTGGCTGCTTGTGGATTTAATGCCAGCATGAAATGTAATTTGCTTCCACATGGAATATTAACACTGTTCTATGCAGAAATGTAAAACCAGGAAAGTGTTAGTACTGATACTGCTTTAATTCTAAGCTGCATTTTAGTGCATTTTGTTTATTGTTATTCTATTAATTATTGTTACAGTAACAGTCATTAGACCCCTGGGGCTTGCCAGCAGGCAAACAGAGAATTTACAATCCCTGCCCCAGACACCTTGTAATTTTAATTTTCAAGGGAGGTAGTTAATAAGATATTAGCCCATTATAACAAGGAAGAGAATGAATGTTGTGCACTATGTTGTGCTTGGAGTTTATGGCAGAGAGATGAATTGAACACAGTTCCCCTGATAATCTTTCTGTATTCCATATTTCGATTTTTCAAGGACTCTGTAACTGCAGGGACCTAGAATGCTGCTTATTTATTTTTCCTTAATAATCAGAATTTCTGATATTTGATATTTCTGATATTTGATCTGAATGTACTTGAATGTTATAAAGAGGGAGAGGGAATTGCTTGCAGAGTAACAGTGAAGCTAGCATCCTAGACTGCTGTGAAGAGTAATTTCTCGTACTGAATTACACAGATACAGCAATATAGAGAGGAGCAGTAGGAGTGACTGAAAGCAAAATGCCTGAGAGCAGCCGTGTATATATTTGTTTAAGAATTCATCTAGCGACTCCTATTTTTGCTTTCTTCCAGAGGTGAACAAAGAGGACTTTTTAAAGCTCACATGAAGCAAGTAGTATTTTTGGTGCTACTGTGGAACACTAAATAGATAGGTTCAAGTCCTTTGTTCAACCCAAGCTAAAGCCAAAGTGTGAAATTGTCTCACATCTCCTATGGCACTTTCTCTTCATATGAGTTGGCTATTATAGGATGGATTGCTTTCTGTCTCCTGTGTTGACCAAAAATGCCAATGTAGCACTATGAATATTTTCTTAAAGCAAAACGGGCACCTGGTTGTGATGTGTTTCATTTGGGTGAATAACCATTTACACAGTGGAAAAAAATGCCAAGACACAGAAATCCTTTACAGGTCCTTCACCCTTTTACTGATACAATTAATTTTCTCAATAAAGTTGTCCGTGGCCACAAGTCTGTATAAAGTGGTTTATCTAATCCATGAAGTACAGGGAGTATTAGTACATAAAAGACTAACATAAGACCAGTGTAGATTAGGCACTCAAAGATAGTAGTAGTTCTTAGGACATTCATTTGCTCAGAATAAACGTGGGCAATACTCTTCCTGTCGGCTTTATTCAGTGTATACTATTGTGTAGTTTGGCTGCATAAATCATGAAGTGTACATAGGGGAGATGTGGCTAGATTTTTTTTAATGCTCGACTGTCTCTTCGCTGTAGCCTTCTCCCAATATTTATGTCTAAACTAATAGTGTAAATTCACCCTGAATATTTCAAAGATCATACTTTTAAAAGGAAAATGAAAAGTACTGGTGCAGTGATGATGAAGCACCTCAGTGTTGTCCGGAGACTGGAGGACCTAATCTAAACCATACAACATTTCTAAAATATTAATTGTTTCAAAAAGAATTAGTGCCTTGAAAGCTTCTGAAAGCACATGGTTACAGGAAAAATTTGTGCTGGTGTATAAAATAGTGAAATCTGTCCCATTTATGGAATCATATTTTCTCACCTCCTGGAAGTGAAAGCAACATTGCGTTGGTACAAATAACTTTGATAACATGATTAACTGGACAATGTGAAGTAACTGAGATCTTGGTGAGGACCCAGTACATAAAAGTTATGATCTTGTAGATTCCTCCAAGGAGAGTCTTTATTACAAGCTCTCTTTTAGCCAGAGAATACCAGCCATCTCCTGGGATGTCAAGGCATGTAGTGACAGGAGAAGAAAGTAGAAGTCTGATAGAAGGGAGCAAGACCGCCAGGGTTATCTCATTTGTTGGCAGCATAGACTGTTGTTGACATCCTGAGTAGGTATATTTTTCCAACCTATCTGTGTGTTGTTTTTTTCTTCTTCCAGTGTGTGGCTGTGACTTGGCACAAGGAGGCTTTTTCATTAAGAATGGGGAATATCTTTGCACCTTGGATTACCAGCGCATGTATGGTACCCGCTGCAACGGTTGTGGGGAGTTCGTGGAAGGTGAAGTAGTGACTGCTCTGGGAAAAACTTACCATCCAAGCTGCTTTGCCTGTACTGTTTGCAAGTAAGTCATCCCTTTCAACTAATATGGCATGAACCCAGAACAAGAAGAATGGAGAGAAAGATATCTCCATGAGACACAAGTCTCAAGACATTTGTCTTTGGGAGGCATTGGGCTGGAAAAGATCTGCTGCAAGTCTGACTTTGAGGGTCTTCAAAATGCCACTCATTTATTTGGGGGACACAGCTTTGCTGTTACATGTAGTTGCCTATTGTCAGAAAGTTACCCTCACATATGAAAGAATTAAGTATCATGTTTACATGTTGAGATAACGGACACAGGTTGAATTGAGTTCAGGTAATCAGCCCAACTTGATGGGAGAAACAAGGTAAAGCAAAATTCTGGATGTTAGAATAGAGAAGTCATTTGGACTATAAGAACAGTTAAGCAATAGAAAACATACTGGAGAGTCATTTTCACACCATGTAAGATGCATGGCTTTGTGACAGCTGTGATCCCCTTCTTCCCAGATACTATTTCTTGTCCCCAGTAAGATAACCAGCCTTCAGTTCTACAGGATTAAAAAGAAGCTAGCTAAGGCTGTGTGGATGGGACAGAAGGCGGCATTTTTAACTTGTATTTTTGTTTAAACTCTCACTAAGATATTAATTCAGAATATAGGAGATCTCTGGGCAGATCTTCCACATACTCTCATAGCCTGCTCATTTGAGCAGTTCTATACTTGAAAATCTCAGCTGAGCTTTACAGCCTAAACTCAACCCGAAGTCCCCGTGCATAGTGTTCTCTATTGCTGGCTTCAGGCACTGAAACTATGCTAGAATTTAGGCTGGCTTAGCATGTACCTTATTGCTCTGGTGATCAGTATAATATTTTGGATACACTTGGGGAAATAAAATTTCTGTAGGTTTTTATAGGAGTGGCACATTTTTATAGTAGTAAAAATAATCTGGACATAAAGCGGAAATAAAGTGATATTATGGTGCCATCATGATTCTACAAGGAGCCAACTGTGTTAGGTGTATACTTACTATTTACTAAGCTGGAATTAAGTTGGCCGTCACGTTGCTCATTTCTGTGGTTCTGAGCCCTGCAAGTAAAATGGAACTTTTCTTCAATAAGTTTCAGTGTAATGCCAGAGGGACACATAAGGAGCATCAGATAGACATGTATGTAGATTTTAGAGGGAGGGAGGACCCAAAAGACAGAGCCTGTTCCTTTGTAGTCTTGGAGGGAAGTAGGCCAGTGGAGTTCTCCAGAAGTCGGAATCTGGCAGCAGTTGAATTGTCTGAAGCTTAGTGTGGGAGGATGATGTGAACAAGAAAGGCAAGAATCTATGCTCTGAGACAGTACCTTATTGGAGATCCCATCATATGATGCAACTGGGTATTCATGTAGCAGACTTACCAGGTGATATCCTAATCTTTCATAGCTGTCTTTGATGAGTAGTTTAATTCATTTGTCCTATAGCCTGGTATGTTTTTCAAGACCTTTTCTAGTGAAAGTACTTTGATCATCTTTCCATTTGGTTTTAAATTGTGTGTGAGTTTACTTCATGTTGGTAATCATATGATGTGTATGTTTCAGTGTTATTTCCCAAGAACAGTGTAAAAGTAGATGATATGGTAGGAAACATGACATCAATTTTCTGTACATTGACTCACATCAATATTTTTATGGTGAATGAACAAAAAGTGAGTCATTGGAATAGATTCACGAAATGCAGCGTTGCTGCTGTTTTATTTATGGCCCACTTAGGAGTGGCAGTAGAAAGGAAATGAGAACGATGCCTTAAACATTTTGTTGTGTAGAAACAAGCAGACGTTCATTTGTTAAGCACAGTTTTGGAGTGAGGTGTGATGTAGAGGGGTCTGTACTCAGCAGCTAAAGATACTTACTAAAGATTTGGAGCTACTGAACCTTCTCATTTTACTGAAATGCTTATACAAAATGTTGCTCATCCTCTGTTTTATGCACCAAGTAAGAGTTAACAGCAATGTCAACTTCTGCCTAGCACACATTCTTAACATTTTCTTGGGTTCGGTAAATAATCTCAAACTTCAACAGTCCATTCAGCCTTTATCTTTCTCCTAACACCATCTGCCCAGGTAGCAATTTCAGTAGTGGTTTTGTGATGTAGATACCTATTTTAAAGCTCTAAGAGAATGAATGTGGATAGTGTTTCTCTTTTTTACAAACTGTTACATTCATTATAATATAGTCATATATTTCATCGCTGAATACTGATTAAATTAGTGTATTTGTGAGTGACTAGCTCTACATTCCTTCACGAGCATCAAGACTCATTCAGATTCTTCCTCTGAGTTCTCTTCTGTACCTTTTTCTACCCACAACATCACGCTGAGCCCATCATAAATGTTGCTGTTGTGTCTAAGCAGATTTCACTACTGTCTACTCTTTAGATAAAGTTATGTTTGATAACTTTTTAAAAACAAAGTACAAGGCAACTCTAACCTCTGCTCTGCTTTCATCCACGGGTGGGATTTCTTCCAGTGTCTGGCTTTGCCAAGGCCGTGTTGCAGAAACTATTTGGCCTGAATTTCTGCAAAATATTGATTGCACTGGAGGAAGGCAGCAAACACAAGGCATAGAGAACAGAGGAAAATTTCTGGCATAACCTTTGCTAGATTATATTTTTCTCTTTAATTCTCTCCAGGCGTCCATTTCCACCAGGTGATCGAGTTACCTTTAATGGAAGAGACTGTCTCTGTCAGATGTGTGCTCAGCCAATGTCCTCCAGTCCAAAAGAATTGTCTGCCTCAAGCAGTAAGTATGCCATCTTCTTTCTGAAGCCTTTTACTTTCCCAGGCTCATCATTTGGTTGAAACTAACTTAATGCCGCCTTTTTTTTTTTTTTTTTCTTTTTAAATTTTTATTTGCCTTTAGAAATGTGAACAATTTCTGCAAACCATCTTTTTTTTTTTCCTCCTCATCATGTAAAGTGTCTGGCACTACAGGTGGGAAGAGACACACATTTCGATATTAGTAAATGACTTTTCTCAAATGAACTGATCTTCTTTTATAATCACTGGAAAAGTATCTTCTTGATGAAATCTGAGGCTTCAGAGTTGATAGATTCCATTTTTTTTTGTGTATAATTGCACAAGTTGTAGTATTCAAAAGAGGACAAAGTCAGAGGAAATTAATTTTCTTCTGCTATTTAACACTTTAATTTAATTAACTTATCCTTTAAAAGGAGTATCGCCAGGATTATGCCTCTAGTAGACTGATACCACAGTGATCTTGTGATCAGAACCTCAAGAAACCATTATAAAAAAAGAGAGAAAGCAAGTTAAGGGGAAAGGGAGAATGAAGAAAGTTTGGGAGGGAAATTAACTTTGTTTCTTGTTGGGTTTTAATGCTTTTAAAAGATAATTTATAAATTACTGATACTAATCTCTGCCTCTGGTAGTTAATTTTTTAAATCTTTGGGGGCTTCTGAATTGTGCTCAGCACTCTAATCTGTAACGACTTACTCAGTATAGTTTTATAATTCAGAATGGCTACAGATTTCCTTGTGTCACTAGGTAGTTTTCCACCTATCTGGGTTTCCTTCAGGAAGATGCTGTGTATTTTGTACTGATACTTGGCTTTGAGATCCTAGGATTATAGAGTGCAGCATAAAAGCAAAGTTGGATAATGTTTGTGCTCAAAGGATGAGTCAAATGCATCTCAGGTTATCTGATTTGCCTGAGAACATGTAATCAGACACTTAGCAAAATGGAAAATGAGAGCCATTTTTTTGTTATCACGCCTGTCTGTCTGTTAAGCTATACTTTTTCCACTCTGGCTGTAGATTTAGAGCTGGAAATGCAGAGGCCTAATCAGTAAAGGAAGAATTTAGGAACCTGAAAATAGCCTTACCAAATTTACAAATCAACATAGAGATGTATGAGATACTTCAGGCACCCAGAGAATCCTTCCAAGATAAAAGAACGATGTGGAAATTATACATGTTTGAATTACTGATATTTTGGAGGCGTAACTGGCAAGGAACTGGAAGGCGGGGGGACCTTGGACAGTACTGATGTTCTTTTTCGAAGCGTGTGACAGCACTGGTTCCCAAACGGCTGGTGTTCAGTGACAGGAGCATCTGGATCACGCTAGATGTGTTTCTCAAAAAGGGGTGCACTTGTCCAGCAGCATGGCTGCTTCCTGGGTACGTGACTCCAGGTGCCAAAATGTCCCCTAGAAATGATGGGCTAAAGCTGTCTGCCAGTGAGCAAGCCAGAGAGCTGGAGAGTCACCTCCCAATAGCCCTAGTCTCTGCTTGCATTGCTTCCTGGGTTCCACACTGAAGCCATGGGTAGCAAGAATTATAAAACAATCTTCCTGGCTACTTGTTATGAGATTTTTTTTTTGGTTGGTTGGTTGGTTTTTGTTTTTTTTTTAAAAAAATTGTGTCCTGGTAGGCAAACTGCCTTACCGGTACACACAGCAAGAGAGTTCCAGCTCTTAACAGTTCATAGTGCACTACTTCGAAATCTGCAAGTACCTGCCACTGTGCATGTTGGTCTTTTATGCAGAGAGTCTTGTAGAAAGATAGTCTGCAAAAGAGAAAAATAAAAGTGAGACTAGCATGTGTTTATAGGTTCAGAAAAACTCAATTAAAAGAATACTAATGAAGCATCCTCTGTCCTCAAAGATATGCCAGCTGCTGCTTTAGCTCTGTGCAAAAGTTAACTTAGAGAAGTCTTTCTTGCTGGCACTGAAGAGTAGATTTTAATTAGCCTAAGCTGTTCAAGATTGTTTCCTTGTCTATCCTGCTGGCTGAATTGGAAAGAATCAATTCTTTCTTATGCTTTGCCCTTTTTGGAAAAGATTTTATTTTTTTTTTAATACAAGTTCTTTTAGAAGAGAATCTCGTTCATACAATTAATCTATTTTATATCCTATGTTGCTGTTAGTTTCCCCTGATTACTTTCAAGTAGATTACTAGAGGAGGCTTTCCTTAAAACAAAAGGAAGTTGGAAATGAGGAAATGCAATAGACAAAGTATATCAGGTTTGATTGGTTTACAAAATGTAAAAGGAAGCCTTCTATCCACTAAAATGTCTGCATTAATGTTGACATGCCATTTTCCAATGTCTGTTACTTCACATAAATGAAAGGCTTATTGACAGGTTTTCTTGAACGATTTAAAGGAAAATCAAATGCCTCTAAATACAGACGTTAACATCTTGAATAACGTGAACCTGAGTATTGTTACACTCTTTTACAGTGCACACCAATGAAAATCAGAAGGAAAAACACTGAATAATTAATTTTCCTTTTTTGTTTAATATTAGTTGGGTATTTATTAGTTGGTACTTATTTACCTTATTTCTATTAATATTTATAGTGATATTAATTAATATTAATATTTAATATATATTAATTAACGTCGATATTTCTATTAATATTAATTTTCCTTTTTTGTTTAATATTAGTTGGATATTTATTAGTTGGTACTTATTGACCTTATTTCTATTAATAATATATTTTTTTCACTGCACATGTATTACTGGAAATAATTATAGCTATTTTCTTGAAGAACCATTTCAGTGACTCCTTTTTTATTCTAATTTTGTAAAGCAGTCATCTTGAATATACAGATTCTGTAGAATAATCATAATTCATAATTTAATCAACCCTTTTTCTTAGACACTTCTAGACATACACGGAGCATTAGCTTTGGGATTTTCATTCATTCAGCAGGAAATCTAATGCCAAATACCTGTAAATAGCTTTGCAAACAAATTAAATGGGTGGTGTTCACTTTTGCTGTTGTTTCACTTCATATGACAGATTGATAAATGAGATAGGATCTGTAAAGCAAAGTAACTGGGACAGATGTAGAGCAACATAGAAGCAGGGGACAAGTAGACAACACTGACTAAAAGTATGATGTTGGTGCTTGGATAGTTCAGGGTTTTCAAGATTCTGCCAAAGACAGGAAGTTTTTTTCTTTGGGGCCTAATAAAAGAGTAATAGAAGTAATGTGTTCCAGTTATTACTATTTATGTTTTAAACAGTGTCTAGGTTTTGTATACGACATGGTGACTGACTGGTTGGTACTGTCTTAAGTTCTTTCTACTTTCTGTTGGGTTCTAGCTACATGCTAGCACACCTGTATTTCTTATGTTCCATGTTGTCTTTCCAGAGAAGCAGTTGTTCAGGCATCTGTTACTTCCAAATTTTAGACAAGACTGCAACTTGTATGCTTTGCTTGATCATGATGCCTGCCCTGTTTCCCACCTGCCATTTTACCTTCTTTTAATAAAGAACTCATGTGTTGTATCTCTGTTCCATATATGACAGACTCATTTCACTGTCCCCCCAGTGTTTAGTATCACTTATTCAGTGGCCTGTTTTTGAAGACCACCTTTAAAAATCTGCAAATTGCATGGGGTTTTTTCCTAATTTCATATTGTTATTTAGAGTGAAAAAGAGTCAAGGCCAAAGTCAAACTTTTACATTTTTTGTTGTTGTTATTTTGTGTTGCTTGGGGATTCATAGTTTATTGTTTCCATGTTGTAAGAGGAGTAATTATCTGGTGGTTACTTCCTTTGGACCTGGGAATTCTGAGTGCATCTTTCCATTTTTTTCATACCTGTTTTATGTATCAGGATAGGTACTTAAATTTTGAGGGCCTCTTTTCTACTAGCAAACTGAAAAAATAACAGTGCCCTACCTTTCAAGTATGTTGTGGTTGTAAACAAATTGAAGATGGTATGGTGCTTAGATGATGCACTTCTAAGTACTGTACAACTGCCTGAGTCTTACCTATTGATGCTAAAGTCATAAAAATTGGAAAATTTGTGTGGTTTTAATTTGTGTAAGGAGAAATTAAATAACTTAGTCTGCCTGAATCCTTGTTCTTCATCCATGTGAGGGTTAGGTACCCTTGAAAGAGTAGTGTAAGCTTTATAGTAAGTCCTTCCAGCCCCCATCGTCTCAAACTATTTTATTCCCCTAGTGCCCAGATGAGCAGTGACTGGGGGTACGTACTCTAGATTTCTACTAGCGTTAGTGTGTGAACCAGAGGCAAGTAGATTGGCCATGTTAACAGGCTTTTTCCCTCTGATACTTCTCCATTAGGGCTTTTTATCAGTGAATTATCACCAAGACAGCTGGTAAGCGAACCGATGCAGACATTTGAACATAAAAATCCCTAGTTTAGTCAGACCTTAATTTTTTAAAAGTACCATGCTGGCTTGCATTTCTTCTTGAACTTTTAGAGGTATTGTGCAAAGTATAGCTGAGAGCAGAGCAGCCGTAGAGATAATCCCCCACACAGGGCAGGCACGTGAGGTGGTGCCAGCAGCCTGCACTGGTGGAACTCGAACCAGTGGTCTTCCAGCTCAGGGGGGTCATCCTTGAAATTCTGAAGAGACTGCGTGTCTTTGAACACAGTTTAATACATTTCCCTTTTCCTCAAATAGAGATTTTTCCCTTAGGCATCCCACTTCACTATTTCCACAATAAAGCACTTCAGTAATAAGAATGTTATGTTATTTCTCTGCCTGAGGTTGAGCCCTTTCTCTGTTGGTTCCTTGTCTGGGTGCTGGTAAAGAAGTTTTAGTTATTTGTGATTACCTTTTTGCAGAAAGGTTGGATCATTTTAGTGATGTGCCCAAGCTAATTAAGAAATAGCATTTCAAATGAAAAGTAAGCTTTCTGCATGGATAGGAAAAAACTTCCTATCCAAAAGAAACTGAAGTGTTACAATCGCCTAGCAAGAGTTTTCATTTGAAAAATATATCTTTTAAAATGATGGTGGAGACTTTCATAGTTTCCTCTACTTCAGTGAAATAGATACTTGTGTCCTATATATGCTGAGATATCCAGTGCTGATACTGTTTGGAAAGAAGCCTGGGGAAGGTATTTCAACTCCCCTTTCCATGTAACAGTCTGTTTCTCCTGTGAGTTAAGAGCATTACAGTACAGCCAAGACGTGGACCACAGTCTTCAAAATGGCCAGTGTTACATGTGCATAAATAATCTTTGGTGCAGCTGTTCCCTGACCAGCCGGTGTCCACGTGGAGATTTCACAATACTGTTTTGTATGTTTGTCCTTGTCTGCTTTGCACATTATGTTCTGGTTGAAAGAATGTAAGTTCTCTGGGACAAATGCTTTCATGCTCATCCGTACTGAGTCTAGCAGAGTTGGATTCTGGCTCGCAACTGGGTATCTCAGCTCTATTGTTATATGAATAATAAGCTTAATACTTAATGAACTTGTGGGAGAAGGATATCTTTGTTAATTATTCAACAGCCTTATCTCTCCAAATAAGATGCAGTACAGCTCCCAGTAACTATCTGAAACTTCCAACAAGGTTTCTGGTAATGCTGAAGTAGAACAGAACCAACATACCTTACCCATGGAAGAAAAAGATGGGCAGTAAAAAATGGGAATCATCTTTTGCCTCACTGACCTGAAAGACTGTGGGGGAAGTGAGGTGGATTTTGAAGCAATGAATTATCAGAATGGAGATAAAGCAAATTTCCTTTGCAGTCCTCCTTTAAAGACTGTCTAATTCTTGATACAGTTTTATGTTTGGGACATAATTGTTATTTCATCAGATTAACATATAGGTAATTGCTGCCAGTATTCAGAAATAATGTCTGGGCTGATTTATAGGCATCACAAACTTCTCCATTAGAAGTTAGCTGAGTGGATAAAATGGATGCAAAATTCCTTTTAGTCTTAATTCTTGTGAAAAGTCTGCAGCTAGGAATTGTAACTCTTTAGCTACATTTGACTCAGTTTTCCTTATTTTATTCTTTATTCTTCTTCCCTGAGCTGTCTGAGAACTCCTTCAAGTCCATAGGGAAGACTTGGCTGCCTTATTTGTTAGCAAGCTATCTGCAGCGATTTTTCAGCTTTAAAGGATATTAAGCAACATCCAACACATGATTTTGAGCTCATTCTTATGAAATATCCTACAATTTCACACGGTGTGTCAAAGCTACATAGTATATATAGGTATTGTACAAACACTTGGCAAGAATGTGGATAGGCAGTCTGGATAGTGTAAGACACAGAGCCCAGGTTTGCCTTAAAGGGTACACACTCACAATATCCATGAACTTCAGTGAATGCCCTGGGGAACTTAGATGGGCTCAACAATTTTGGTTTTGAACATGCATTTTTAAAACGTAATTTTTAAAATCCTGTGTATAATTTCGAGCCTTAAGGTTTTAATATTTTTTGTGTCCTGTAACAGAAAGATTTTCTTGTTTCATAAATCCTGGCTTCTCTGCTGAAGACACAGAAGCACATACCTCTGTGGCATTTAAGCCTGCATACCTATGTTTAGGTACTGGAGTCTCAGTTGAGGATTCTGGTGACTTGACAGAAGGTGGTCATGTAGTCCTATACCTTTTTTCTTTTTTTTTTTTTTTTTTTTTTTTTTAACTGTAGAATAGACATGCCACAGACATCATTATGGATTGATTTCAAACACTGTGATTTAAATTGCTGATTTTAATCATGGTTTACCTCAGAACCCAGGAAACCTTGATTAGAATAATTGATTGTAACCTCGTTTTACATTCAGATTTTTAATTATAAAAAGCTATAGACAAGCATGAGGATATTCCATATCTGTACACATTTGCTTAAACTAATATAGCTCTGCATAAATTCATCATCATTTTTAACATATATATTTTTCATATATAACATATATATTTTTCCCTAATGTTTCTGCTCATGATTTATGTCAAACTCTATTTGAATTGAAATTGGAATTTAATTAGGATGCATAAAATAACATTGTGGATTTTTTAAAAATTGCAGAAACTACCTGAATCCTGCTAGACCCATGAAGAAAGTAAATGCATTAAAATATATTTTAATTTTGGAACTACTGATTTGTCGAGGGTCTGTAGCTTATAAAACCACTTACTTTCGATCACCACGTCCTTAAAGATTTTAAAAGTGGGAAGATCTTATTACCTGATTTTGTTCATAGATAGGAAAAGGAAAGCAAGTTTTTTCTCTGTGTTTTCAGATCCCATTTGGATCTTTAACTTTGATTTAATTAAAATTAAAATTTAAAATTCCGATTTTAATCAATAATTCTCCTCACTTTAATTTAAATTTTATTCTAATAAACTTGTAGGGCAACTATATTTATAACTTAATATATTGGGCATACAGGGGATCTAAAATTTTACTCTGTTCCCCTTTTTAAGAATAAAAGAAGCAAATCAGCATGCATGAAATGATACAAAAATTCAGAGAAATGATGCAAACCCAAACACAGTTCCTTTCCGGCAAAAGCCATTAGATTATGCCTAAGAATATGCAGCTTTTCCCTTGATAAATCCTTCCAATGACACTGGCCCATTTTTATGATTACTCCAAGAAGATTTTGTCCTTTGAAGAATGTTTGCAATTTTTTGAGGCATTTTCATAATTTAAATTGCTTTCTGGGATTAATTTTAATCCTCGCTTACGTTTCATATCAATGGCTAAATTACTTAAGTAGCTTCCATTTATTCAGGTATTTCTTATTTTACAAGGGCAGGTATTTTCATTGCTGCTTTTCAATAAATTGCTGTAGATCCTTCTCTGGAAGTGTATAAAGCATTGTTACAATTTTTGGGTGACAGAGAGCAGCAACTGTATTGAGAATACAGTCATTGCAGGGCACACAGTTTCTGATTTATGAGTTTTCTATTGGAAAATGTTCTTGCACAAAAATTACTGTTTTTCAGGAAGGTGTTTTCAGTCTAGTTTGCCCGTTTCTTTTGTATACTTTTGTGTTACATGTAAATTGGGCAGAAACAACTGTGAATAGAGTGTACAAGTGTACTAAATAAGTATTGGTTCTTATTTGTCTAAACATAACCCCATCTTAAATTTGGAAATCAAAACATGTCCATCTCCTTAGATTTTACCAAAGAAGTACTAATCAAAAGGTAATTCCAAATAAAGTTTTTGGCGAAGTGCAAAGAATTACTCAGTAAGTGGGTGTTGCATAAGGAGGCATCGCTAGCTTGGAAAGTATGACTATAGGAGGAGATCCGCAGAGATAAGAGTATCTAGGAATTGTCATGTTCAGCAAGCCTGCCAAGTCAGGAATCAGGGGTCACTTAAAAAGAATGTGAAAAGTGAAATTAGTTGTTAGCTAGACCTTAGTTTGCCATGGGTTATCAAGGCAGAAAACCTTCCTAACAGTTGTGTGTTTCACTCCTATTGTTGGAGGTTGTACCCTGTTGGAATTGCTTGTTTTCCAAGAGTAGCAATTGAAAATTACCCAAAATAGTCTGCAGATGAAGAGACATCTGTGTCTATCCGTGTGCAATCCATGAGCTGGGTACTAAACAGTGAAGCTTATTTGCTGTGTAATCCACTTGAGGTACTGTGAGTTGGAATTGTGGATTTTAATTCAGCTGGAGCTGAGTACTTAAGTGTGGTAAAAGAAATAACAGGGTAAAGACTAGCCTCAGCTTAGATATACCTGGCTGTGGTTTATCTTTCAGAGTAGTTTTACAGCTGGGAGTTGAGGGATGCTAAACGGGGGGAAAAAAAAAAAAAAAAAAATCTTTATCTTTCTTTTACAGGAAAATTCAAAACTCTTAAGATAGTTTGTAGCATGTCTGCTTTTTCTTCTGCCTACTATTTCATTCACCCTTTGGTTTTCAGT
Source organism: Tyto alba (assembly GCF_018691265.1). Taxonomy (NCBI): domain Eukaryota; kingdom Metazoa; phylum Chordata; class Aves; order Strigiformes; family Tytonidae; genus Tyto; species Tyto alba. The sequence continues at coordinate 9,612,059 of NW_024881261.1, forward strand.
TCAGACACCTGTATGAAAGATTGCATTGACTGAGGTTGATGTTACAGAAAAAGACTACCTTGGTGTTATGTTGCTTGCAGGGAGGGCTTATAGGAGTAAGAGGTTAAAAGGTCAGTTGGTTTGGCCTCCTTTGGAAAGGAGGTGTAGAAAGATGTGGAAAGAAGGGTTTCCTTTTCCTGTATAGAAGACTAACACAAATGCTTACATCAATACAGAGGGGGGAAATAAAAACTCCTTTGATAAGGTAGTGCTGTGTTAACAAGCTAGAGTTGGGGAAGAGCGTTCATTTTTCCAAATCACTTTAAAATACATCAGATGATGAAAGAGCTATTTACAGTAATGATACATCCAAGATGTATATTAACCCATTTCTTAAAAAGGCTGATCAATGTTAGGCACTCACAGATGGTTAACAGGGACTTGTGTTGCAAGCAAAGAATGCCATTTCCACACCACTGTGTTTTCTTTCCATATTTAATCAAGTAAAATAATTTTATTTTCTTTAAATATTTATTTTGAGAATATAAGTTGTCCTAACTTGCCATTTATAATAAACTGTCAAAGCTATACACCACTTCCCATGGGAAGTTTATTTCCCTCCATTGTATATGCCCAGTCTCTTATTGTTAGATTTCAGGAGTAGAGTACAAGGCTGCCCACATGGGTTTGTTTTGCCTTTAGAAAAAGGGCAATAGAGCATTTTGTTCTGACAAACATTTCCTATCCTTGCATTAGGAAAGAAGGGTCCAGCAGCAGATTTCTTGAGTTCCATACTCGGATCTAAGTCCTGGATGTAAAATTCCCGATATTGTTTGTCCTTCTTTGACTTCCAGAACTCATCACTGCCCTGATGATCAAATGGTTATGCTTTAAACCTTGAAAGCATTTCTCGTACTGTAAACAGACAAAGTGAATTTGTATTTTTAGCTTTGACAGAAATATCCTGATGATCTGGAAAAGCCTGTATGATGCCATCAAAACTTTTAGTTTTAAAGCAAGGCTTTAAAAGGCATTGCCTGATCTGTTGTTAAAGGGTGATTGCGGAAAAACTGTGGTGTTCCTAACTCTATGGGAAATTATAATTGCGGAACCTTCAGATTGCCCCAGCAGAATTATGGGAATGTAAGTTGTTTTTCAAGGTGTCTAAGAGTTATTTATAATTAGAGATTTCTTGACCTTGACTGCAGTGCTAACACTTGCTTCTTTCTTCACTTCCAGATCACTGTTCCTCATAACTTGCTCTTTAGGTCCAGCTATGTTTGACAATGTATTTCTGTGTAAGTCCAGTGAAAACTTATTTGTTTCTTTAAAAAAAAAAAATTATAATAATAATCCCCCCCATTCTGCCCTGATTTACCTGTTTCAGAGCAGAAGCCTGCTGGTGTTGTCTTTATAAAACTAATGTATCTGTGTTTTATAGGGAGGGGAATAGTAACAAAGTAAGTGTGATAAGAATATTACTCCTGTGACTCATGGGGGTTGTGGCAGCTTCAGACTTTATCTAGAAATGTGTTACTAATGGCCATCAGGATTGAAAGGAACTTTTTGGTGACTTCATTATGCATCATTAAGTCTGACTGCTATTAGCTCTGTTCACAGAGCTAACCCTGCACAGAGGAAAGTTGGTATGCTCATGCACGAGACTTTGCATAGCCATGTTCATTAAGACAAAAGCAGGTAGAGATGATTGCCCTTTCATAAGTTAAGTGGGGTGAGCAGAGATTGTGAGATAAAGGTATATTTGCTAGTACGTTCCCAAAGCAATCCGAATGGGAGTGGGAGAAGTCATGTGCAGTGTGCTTAGGGTTAATACAGCTGTATCAGCTTCAAGCCCACCGCCTGTGCTGTGATCAGGGCTCTCTGCTATTGGCTGAGAGCAGGGGAGGGAGGCAAAGGAATAAAATCCATCGCTTAATTTAGGCGGTGACGAATGGGTTGCTGTGCAGGATGTTTCACTCCTGGATGTCTGGGGTGATGCAGACACTAAAAAGGGAAACGCATTTTCTCATCATATCTTTACAAGCAAGGTGTCATGGGTGGCAGCTCACCCTAACCTACATCTTTTAGTGATGCTGCTTAAGGATTTTTGTGGGTGGAAGTCTTAATCCTATATAATATTACAGTGCAGTGCTACTTTCCCTTGTCCAGTCCCCCACTTCTCTGTGCTTTTAGACTGGCTGACTCTGCATCACAGCCCTTTTGTGCAGGCATTGGCATTTGCTTTTGTATCTGGACACATAAAATATTATACCCTTCTGGGCTATTTTATTAGAGAGCTGTAGCTTAAACATGTTCGGCTATATCTTCATATTGAGCAGGCCTAGACAGGTATGTTTAAGTATCTCTGGCAGAGAATTGTGTAAGAAGCTTTTGCTTGTCTAAAAAATGGTGGTGTCAGCTAATGCTGTTATGAGAGAGGGTGAATTCAATTTTTGTACGCAATGGCAGAGCAAGTGGACATTACTTATAGAGGCTACAGCTGCTGGCGTCACAGGCCGTCCAGGGAAGTTACGCTTTGATTTGGATAACTATATGTCCAGTGCTCTCAGATGCAATCTCTTTTTTCCCTGCTTAGGATGGATTTTGGGGGAATACATTATTGTCCTGACGTTCCTGGATAACCTTCTTCTGATTGTGTCCTTAGTGAAGTCATACAGTAGTGCTTTTAGTGAGAAATGGCTGTCCTGCAGCTGAAGATTCTGGGCATAGAGACAACATATATGAACATGTGTTACTTCCCATTTCTTATGAGAATCAGTGCCATGGAATATCTGGTCTTGAGCCTTTCTTCAGATCAAATGTAATTCCACATAGTAGTTTTTGTGGTATGCTCTTCTTTACATCTTAAGTGCATATAGGAACTGTACTGCTCACTCTGCATTTTAACGAGTACACTGCACTTTCCTCCTCCTCTTCATTATCCTGGCACAGCTGAATGTGTGGATGTGGAAGGGATGGGAGTAGGGAAGAATTATGGGTTATATGACAAAGCACAAGGAAGCTCAAGGTCGAGGGGTGCCGTCTGTTAGACCCAGGTATGAAGCAAGAGAGAACCATGGTAGGAGCCGTTGCACATTTTGGGAAGGGTTTGCAGATTTTTTACGACAAGTCTGCTCTGGCATATGGTTGTAGACCACTTGTCTTAACTCACAGCCCTTTTACTTGCAGCATGTGCTGGTTGTAGATTAGGCTGATGCAGATTGTGCTTAATGTGATCCTGAGATCTTGCCTGCATATGCTGATGACATTCAGCCAAAGGCTTTAATGTGTCTCATGCAGGCCTGAGATCATAAATGGCTTTTATTTGTAGAATTTGGATGAACAAATGGTCTTTTCTTAGCCCAGCCTTAGTTGCTTTCTATTTTAGGAGATAATGATAATTGCTAGCTTTTCATGTACATACGCAACAGTTTTGCCAGAGTTAAAATCAGGTTTAGTTAAAAGCCATCTCAGTCTACTAAGACAGTACAGGGCTATTAGTTTACTTTGATGCTACATGTTCAACATATCTATGATATTAGCAGAATGGAAATAATGGTGTTAATTTACTGTTGCTAAACAATTAAAGGAACACAGAAAGAGTAAGTAAATGCCATTGTTGCTATAGGATAATAAAAGCATATTATCAACCCCTTGTATTACACATGAGCACAAGAGAAATACCTTTGGCTTACAAAGACACAATTAAACAGGTAGAGACACTTCATGGGTCCCTACTTCCTCCATGTCACTGGTTTTGACACTAATAAAGATACTGGACTAGGTAGACCTTTTGTGTAAGGCAATTTTTATATTCTGACTGCTTCAGAAATTCAGGTAGAAGCAAAATGAAGTGCTTTAAAAATGTCTTTCTTGGTTCCATATCTGAGAAATTTCAGCTTCACAGAAGCTTCTTGGATAAAGCTGAAAAAACCATGGAAAACACAGCAGATTTTGTGAGGTATTCCTGTAGCAGGGAATGTATCATCACAGTTTGGCAGGACACCAGGTCAGGAATGTGGAAGCTGGCACACTAGGGAGAAGCAGTAGTGCTAGGAAGCTGAGAGATGGGTGCTGTTTAAAACTGCAGTTCAGCACCCACTGAGACTGGAGGAAAGATCCCATTTGTTGACAAAATCAGAAGGCAAATTACATGGTTTCAGATTTAGCATAAGAAAACGTAGGCTGGAGGGGACCTCAAGAGATGATGTAGTATCCACTCAAAACCAAAGGCAAGATCAGCTTACCAAAGCCATGCTGACAGATGTTCACTTGTCCCTGCCTCAGCCTCATGCTGAGGAAATTCCAGAGCCTCCCTTGGTGACTTGTTCCAGCCTTTGCTGTCATTACAGAGTGGCGTGGAGCCTTGAGCTGGCATGGAAGAGCAGAGGGATCCATTACATGGTGTCAGTCCTTGCCATTTCATGATTTCAATTTGTAACTTTTGACTTGTAGAGCAAAGTCCTGGTATTAGGACATCTTAGGCTTGTTTTTCAAGTCAGGGTTGTGTCAGCAGTCTGTGACTTGCATTTTATCAGAAGATACTATGATGCTTAGTCCCCCTTTTTGTTTTAAAGGGATTTGATAAGAAGAAGAGTGCTGAAAGAAAGAGGGACGTACTGCAAATGGTGACCTGGATAGCAGGAATGCACAGCATATATTTGGGGTTCTCTTGGCCCATTATCCAGCAAACAAAAGTCAGATCCTTTAGTGTCAAAAGGAGAGACTGTCCTCTTATTATCAGTTGTGATAATAAATTTGGACTTGCCCTTTTGCAAGGTGTGGTGTTGCTGGAGCTATAAACCCTTGAGGAGATGAAGGATTTCAGGCTGTACCTGTTCAGTCAGCTTCAGCAGTACAGCCAGGATGATCTCTTCCCTGCTGCCTGGGCTTTAACTGCTCACATTGCTCTGTTCCAGTTGGTCTCCATTTGTTGCTATTTGTTGATGTTTCAGTTATGTGGAGAGGATGTTACACTAACCAAAGGGACACAGACTTTGGGGATAATAAAATATGGAAAATCCTTTGTTCCAGGCTGTCTTATCTGTGGCTTCCAAGTGTGCCTCAATTCCCTTTTTGCTTCACTGGTCTTCCAGGCCTTCCTTTCACTCAGTCCCTCTGTCCTCTGAGGCTGGGCACAGAAGCTGTAGCATAACCCTTGCAGTTCAGTGCTGTCTGCCACATCAGTCTCTTCAGATCTCACCATGTGCTGAATTGCCTCTTAACCAGGAAATCTCTTTGAGTATTAGTTTAAATGGAGAGGAATGGGAGCCTGGGCCCGAGCCAAAGATTTCTGATGTGACAGGAGACATTGTGGCATCCTCTGGGACAGAGGGCATTCAGTGCTCCTGGCTTCAGGTTTGTATTCTGCCATCAAAGAGTCTTTCACAATCACAGTGAAAGTGAGTGTCGACTACCAAGGTACCAAAATCCCTGAGCGAGAGTCCGTAAACTGATGAGAGACCATGAGAACTACAGTTTCCCACACCTGCGGGTGGAAGACAATATGCCCTGCCATGCAGCCTTCAGTGCTGTCACGCTGCTGTCACCCTTGCCTTGGGCCCTCCCTGAAAAAAGGTCTCTCCCCCTCTTCCTGGCCGAGACCTGCCACCGCCCCTGAGCTGGGTGGACACACTGGGCTTTGCTGCCACCCAACGGGGAAGAGCAGCATCCTGATGGTGCTCACTCAGGCCTCCTTAGCTAGCTTCATGTAAGCAGCCAAGATCTTGCTAAAAGCAAGAAATAACACTGATTATTTTAGAAGACGGGAACTTTTTGCAGTGATGATTTTTGTAGTTCGTTCCTCCCAAGATTTGAAGTTTGTACAGAGCTTGCCTCGCAGTCTTTGAATCATAAACAGCATGAAAACCAAGAGAGTTACTTTCCCTCTTCTACTGAGTATGTCTGTAATGACAAAGATTGAATCCTGGTACAGGACCTGGGAAGTGTTTGAGGAAAGGAAGATGCATCTTTGCATTGCTGTGTAATTCTTCCCTTTGTTTACCAAGTTTTGCAATGTGGGGGGCGATTAATGAGGGTTAACGAACCAAGTAACTGACAAGAAATGCGTTTGTTTGTTTGCAGATTGTGCTGGCTGTGGAAGAGACATAAAAAATGGACAAGCATTGCTAGCTCTGGATAAGCAGTGGCACCTGGGGTGCTTTAAGTGCAAGGCCTGTGGGAAGGTCCTAACTGGGGAATACATCAGCAAGTAAGTAACCTCTGCATCTCTTCTGCACTCTGGGTGTGAGTTCTTGTTGCCAGTGGAGAAGAGCTTGCAGCAAAGTTCACCTTTCAAAATCCAGTTTTGGCCACCTTTCCTTACACACCAAAATCTTTGTTCCCAGTGAAAGCTAAGTTGGGAAAGGAAAGGAAACTGAAAAGTGCAACTGAAAGGTGGTGTTTAAATATACTACTATCATTAATACCAATATGGAAGGGGGTATAACTCCATATTCCCACAAAGGATTAGGTGAATTCCTGCATGTGTTTTCCGTGTTGGCCAGATAAAGCTTTGTGCCATTTTGCTTTCTAACACATAATTTTGAGGAAAAAAAGCAGGAACCTGTCCATTGCTTGCCTCTACTAGAGAACAGAGTAAACATGATGGTGTAATTGACCTGACACTGTTTCTCATCTCCATGGAAGAAACTAATGAAGAGGGGTCTGAGTGGAAGGAAGTGTAGAGGAAGAGAATGGGGAAAAGTGGTGTAATGATAAAATAGAGGGAATGAAGGTACAGTCTCTGTTCCCCCCTTCAAGCATATAGTGAAGACATAAAAATGGGGGAAGAAAGTATGTTTCACAAACCTGTCATTAAAGGGTGTATAATATTTAATAAAAAGTAGCATCTGTAATTTCTCAAAAGAAGTTCAATGCCTGAGAAATACTCCTAAGCTGACCAGTGTTTCCACTTTTACTGTATGTTCCTTGTTCATACTAAAAAACTGTATAGCCTTACACTTAAAAGTAACTGCTCATACTCTTGCAGGGTACCAAGGATTTTTTTGTTCAAGTGAGAAAAAGCTACCTGCCTGTGATAGACTGTGGTCTCCTCTAATTCCCATGGACGTAGTTCCACTGATTCTCTACAACTGCACCACCTGTAGGTGTAGAGTGTCTGTTTTAAAGAATGAGACTTACTTCAGTGGTTTGTACCGGATATCTTTTCTTGATGGGATTTTAAGGAATAATTCTAAGAGGCACTAATGAGAATAGGATTTTTTTTCTACTACAAAATATTTCCCTTGAATTCTCTCCCATTTGCCTGTTCCTGTGTGTAGCCGTTCCAGACTTGAAGACAAAGGAATAACATAAGGCATGCTGCAACCTGTTTTATTAAAAGGTGGTTTGTAATTTGTGAATTTTCGTTTTCAGAGATGGAGCTCCTTATTGTGAAAAGGACTACCAAGTTCTTTTTGGAGTCAAATGTGAAGCATGCCACCAGTTCATTACTGGGAAAGTCCTAGAGGTATGTGTTTTGTAAAGTAGAGTTTAAGAATTGGGCCATATTCCCAATATGTTCTCGTGCAACTGCAGAGAATACAAAAAATCTTGTAGGACAGTATGGCTTGACTCCAGCTTTAGTGATTTTTAATATTCCACATTTCCTGGAAGAAAAGCCTTTATGTAATAAAGTTTGTGGAAGAAATGGGGAACCACAAAGAACTTCAGTTACAAGTGTTTTTTGAGAAGAAGAAGCTGGATGTACTGTGTGTTTTACAGTGAATAACAAAATAAACCAGAAAGTGTTAGAGAAATAAAAGCAGCTGGAATTTGCTATCGAATATCTATTACAGGTTCTCTTCTTTCTGACCCATCTACTACAGGTATAACAGCTAACAGCTTCTGGTTTCAGTTCTGTAGGTTTTTCTGGTTCAGTATTCAGAATATTAACCAGGATGGTAGCCACCAAATGAGGGTCTCGGAACACATGCAGACACCCAGTGCATTTGTCACTGCATCTACTAGGAGGAAATACAATTTTTTAATTAGCCAGGCTCTTACTCTGCCTCCTTTACAATGTGTAGCTAATTTCTTTGGAGACATGCATAGAAAATTAGGGAGAACAGTCCTGCGTTTTCCCTTGAGTAGGAAGGCTGGGTCTCTGTCTTTAATCCAGTGGTCTGCTACCATCTGCTTATCTGTTCCTGTCTACTGACGAGTTTTCCAATTTAGTGCTGTGAATTGGTGACACTGTAGTTGCGTTCTAGTGCAGGAAGCACTATGGGAGAGAAGTAATTGGATTTGTGAGATCGGGAAGCATAAAATAATTCTAAAATTATTTTAGATGCACGATAGGTGCTCTGACCAAGCAATGCAACCTATTCAGAGACATGGAGATGAAAATTATAATAGAGGAGGTTGTTGGAGTCTGTGGAGAGCTGGGAAGAAATAAGGTATTCCTGTTTGGAACCTTTTGTATAGTGGATGTGAATATAGCAAGGCTGTACTCATGTTACTCTTCCTATCATCAGTGAGAAAGAAACTTAGCTTTTTGAGAGGATTATGAGCTGTCTCCTTTCAAAACAGAGTAAATTGAGACTAAGGAAAGATTGCTTCAATTGAACTAGGACTTAGCTGTCCGTCATAAAGTTCTGGTTATCAGAGACATTGTGTCCCAAGCAGAAACTTGATGCAGTCATTTTGGCCACAAGTTTGGTTTCTCACTCCATAGTTCTTAATTTTCTGATGGCTCTTTATTATCAGAAGAAGAGACAACATTTTGCTGAAGCAAAGAAACATGTCTAACCTCTCGTAAGGATCCACCTCTTCTAAAGTCAAAATCATATAAGTTAAAGATTTTGGCATTTGACCTAGCCCCTGCAGAATCAAAATATGCTGATAAATTAGAAACAGACCTTTTGAATGATCTTATCAATACATGGAAATATTAATCATGCTAAATTCTGAGTAAGACTAGAAATTTTGTTTGAGTATTTGTGGCTCTCATTGATTATCAGAGGCACAACCCATAATAATACAGTAGAGGGCAGCAGTAGTTCTCAATATGTAACTAAGAACAAACTTCTCTAAAGCCTGTAGAAGTTGAATTACTCAAGTAGCGCAACTCTTGAAGGCTGACGGCTATCTGAAGGGTGTAGATTGGACAAGTCCTTAGAAGGTTTTACCAAAAAATTAGTACTGTGTAATCGTGGGGGTCATTCAGACGTTGGCTAAACTGCATTACATTGTGTATTAGCTGCCTGGCTAGTCTATGAATAGAGTTCTCCAGGTATCATCTGGGAAAGCAGATGTAGGAGAGACATTCAAGCACTTTCTGTCTTAAAGTGGTGCTTGAAAAGATTAGAAGATTCAGGTGAGACACTAACATGCAATAATCAGAACAATTTATCAGAACTGTGGTCTAGTTTCTAGACTTGTTCTAGAAACCTTTCACGCTGTCAGAGACACACAGTTCCAAAGGGGCAGTAAAAATGCCTCTAAATTGGACTAAAGGAACTAGTAAGTCAAAAGTTAGGATGAGAAGATCATGTGTAAGTCCCTTTTGGGCAGAAAAGCTAGTCTAAAGGATGGGGTCAGAGCATGAAATAAATCCTCCAGTAATAACAGAGATGAGAGATTAGAAGTATCCACAGAGCCACAGAAAATAATCCACAGAACAGGATGCCACAGTTCAGGGAGGGCTGCAGACCTATTTGAGGCAGGACAACTAACAGTTCCGTTATCCTGCACAGGAAATCACCCACAACCTTTCAGTACACAAGAAGTTTTAATTTTTATGAAGCTTGACAGTAATCCTCACAGGAGGATTACTGTCTTCCCTCTTCGTTTTCTTTGGCAACATTTCCTTGGAAAACTCAGGTATTTTTGATTATTTTTATCATGGGGGTTGTCTCTTGTCCTGCTACCTCTCTTCCGAAGGAAACCATATTCTTGGTGTGAAGTAGCACAATTATAGTAACCGTCTAGGTAGAGGTTATGGTATCACTGACCAGCTCAAGTTATACCCACTAACGTCTGGTGGGGAAAAAAAAACACCAACACCCACACTTTGTATTTTGCCTTTCTTAATGAAAATGGTAGTAGTAAACTCACTGATCAGTATCTTTCATTTTAGTTGTCAATAAAATAATTTCTTCTGTCAGGAGAAGAGTATACTATTTCATCATCTTCATCCAAAGAAATGATCAGAAGAGGTTGGAGGGAAGTGTATAGCACACTGTATACAAACACTTCCCTCTAATGGATTGGAAGCAATTAGCAGCATGCCACTGTAGTGCTGCTTCATTTTCTGCTTATTCTTATTACATCTGGGACAGTCTATAGAAGAACTGAAAGGAAGTGAAAGCGTGAAACTTAGCTTTGGGTTCACAGAGGCTGGTGGTATCTATTTTTCCAGTAAAGAATTATATTTTTTTTTATTTAAAGAGAGAATGAGATTGCTTGCAGCTCCTGCTCATTTTTGTCCCTCAGTATGGCTTAGCATCTCTGAAAAATCAGGCTTTCAGTCTTCTGCAATGAGCAGCCAGCAAGAGAGACAGCCACTCCTGATGTGGACCTAAGAGTCTTCATCTCAGAAGCAGCTATGCTGTGCCCCGGTAGGCACCCTCAGCTGAGCCTGTCAGAAAGGCCAAGGGTTGAGTTCAAACCCTGAGATCCAAGCCTTGAGAGGATGGACTCCGTCCAGCCATTCTATAGAGGTCATCCCTCTGCTCAGTTAAGAAATGCATTACTAGAAAAACAGTACTTATTTTGCCAATATCCACGTATCATGGAAGAATACTGTTTTTTCTACGCCACAGATCTAACAACTTTCAGTAGCCATGGAAATACGCAAGAAAAATACCATGTGCATTTAAGTCAGATCAGATATTTCTCATGTATTATTTGGCATATAACTTTCTGTGACAAATAGTCACAGATGACAGATGAGTGCATGCCAGCACAATATATATGATAAGTATCCAATGTGAAATGGATATTGCAACTTTCTTGGGCAAACTGGATACTTCAATCATAGAAACATAGAACACTTTGGGTTGGAAGGGACTTTAAAGATCATCTATTTCCAAACCCCTGCCCCGGGCAGGGCCCCCTTCCCCCAGCCCAGGGGGCTCCCAGCCCCGTCCAACCTGGCCTTGAACCCTTCCAGGGAGGGGGCAGCCACAGCTGCTCTGGGCACCCTGGGACAGTGTCTCACCACCCTCGCAGGAAAGAATTCCTTCCTTATATCTAATCTAAATCTGCCCTCTTTCAGTTTAAAACTGTTACCCCTCGTCCTATCCCCACACCCCCTGATGAAGAGTCCCTTTCCCACCTTTCCTGTCCCCCCTTTAAGCCCTGGGAGGCCGCTCGAAGGTCCCCCCGGAGCCTTCTCTTCTCCAGGCTGAAGCCCCCCAACTCTCTCAGCCTGGCCTCAGAGGAGAGGTGCTTGAGTATTTCAGGAACTGTTGTCAAGGCAACAGAGATCAGTGTTCTTCCTTGGGTTTCCCCAGCAGAAAGGAACCTTTATTTATGAAAAAAATACTCATTTCCTATTAACTCTAGTGAAAAACATTTTTATCAGGCAATAGCAGCATAGTGAGAGTGACGACTTTCACATAGACTTTCCACTAAGCTATTGTTTTTATAGCTTCAAGGCTTGCCTATTGAAAGATGCCCATCTGATCCTAATCCTGCAGATTTCTGTGTAGACATGTGTAACTCCACAAATCAAAGTAAACTTAAGCATATATTTAGCTATTTGGAAGATGCTGGCCTAAATAATTTTTGTCTAATGTGGTTATCATACACAATATAACTATTCCTCCAGGGCATAATTCAAAATACTGTAAATCAATGAGAAGCTTTCCATTGACTTCAGAGAATGGTGGATCATGCTTGTATCCATGTATTTCATCTTTGCTTGTCTGAAGTGTTTTACAGAACTTCTGAGTAGCATTCTTTTAGTTCTGCAGAAAGAAGACATCAGGGCAGAAACAGGTGGATATTTTGCATGAAATCACATAGAAAGCCTGAGAATAAGATTCAGGTCTTACGATTTTCACTTTTTTTGGTTGTTACTGATATGAATAAGATTTAATCTCATGATCTAGAGATAGAGATGTATATATCTACTATCACATACCTCAATCACCTTGCTCCTCTACCCATTTATTTTTGTACTACTTGCTTAATATTCATTTGCAAATAAAAAGCCATTGTGTGATCTCTCTTGGCTTTGCGTAGCTCAGGTTCCTGTTCTGATGGGCTCCTGCCTGCCCTGTGTTTGTTTCCTGTGCACTGTTGAAACTTGCACCCCACCTTGTAGGCAGGGCATAATGCCATTTTAACAGATGGACCTGAAAAGAGAAATGCCAGGGCACCAGAAGGCTCCCTTGACTTCAGCCTGCAAGGTCAAGTTCTAAATGTGTTTTTCATATTGTAATTTATGCTGAGCTTCCCCTGATTTTAAAGTGGAATAGTAATTTAATATGTGGTATTTAATGTGAAGGAGGTTAAGTACTTGCAGATACTGTTACTTTAATGTGGCAGAATTTTAGGATGTCTCATCTGTGCTGCAACTAACTCTGAAAGATACTGATTCTGAAATACCTTGACTGCTCAAGTTAGACATAAACAACAGTAATTATGGGGGGGGGCAGGAACAAAGGACAAAAGCTGCTATGATTGTGTAAGGAAACTGTGGTCGTATTTAAGAGGCAAAGAATGTGAGCCAGAAGAGCTTGTAAGTTTCTTCAACTATTGTTTTCAGAGCTACATTTAGAAACCTGTGCTGTGAGGGGTTCAGAGAAGTTTCTGCTGATTATTTACATGCGAATGAGTCTGTTCTAAATAAATAAATAACAAATAGATGACAGAGCAACATTGCTGGTTCCCATACGAACTGTAAATGATGTATTTGAACAATGCCTGTTTATGTTGTTCAGAGATGTGCCTTCTGACAAAACTTAACCATGCAAGCAAATTTGCTCATGTGAATATTAGTATTCAGATGCCTCAGTTGATTGACTTTCAGGGAAACTCTGTAGCCTACATGTTTAAGTAATTTATTTTAAGGAGATTTAGGCTCATAGCTTACATGAAAATGTCACCCTTCTCTGTGAAAATCCATGCAGTGCAGAGTTTAGTTAGGTACATCAGTATATTCATGCATCTGGTCCTGTATTCATATAGTTGTACACTTTCTAGATTGAGGAAGCATGTAGAGAATCTCTTAAAACAAACAGAGATTTATTTCAATTTCATTAAGAAATGTTAAATGAAAGGCAAACATACATTCTTCTGCTGAATGAAGTATTTAGTACAGCTGTTTTCATAGTAGTTATGCAGGAAGTATCACAAAAGTGTAATTTACTGGATACTAATTATGCAACCTGTACTGGTAATACAGGTTGAGGTGATGTAAAATTTTAAACACTTATATAAATGAAGCAATTATTGAACTGAACAAAGACTGATGATTTGATGGATCCAAATGAGTTCGGTTTTGGTGATATGTTAAAGTAGTGGTAAAATGAAATCCCTAGAGGTTACGTTACCATTCTGTTTTCATAGCACTAGGCATCTGCTCTGGGTGTCTTACAGGCCTGGGAGAGACTTTGCTCTCAACCAGTATCTCCCAGTCACTATTGTCATCTTTATACACCATAAAAATGCAGGGGAAAAGGCTACACAGCAAATAAGAAGCAGCAGTGGAGTTTAGTGCATGCTTTGTTAGTTCAGTAATTTGCTTTGTGTTAATTTTACTGCTGTTACAGTAAATGAGTAAACATGAACATGTTGCCTGAATGCCCCAGGTAATTGATAAGAAAAAGCAGAAGCATGTGCTGCGATTGCCCTCTTCGTCAGACAGGTATATACTGCACACCCCAGGACCTTGTTGGTTATGAAAAAGGCCTGTTGAGAGATCAGATAGGGTCAGTGCACAGGGCCCACTGTAAATTCATCAAATGTTCATAGAGTGTGTCTGAAGCGTGATCTCACTCAAAATGTGCAAATAGGTTAGAGATACACATACCAGTGTGAGAAGTGGCCCCAGCCCTCTGCGTGCATTAATCTGAACTGGACTAGAATACAATCTCAGTGTAACTAAGTGTTCCTGACAAAACCAGACCTACACCCAGGAGGCTATATAAATGCTTCAGAAGCTGTGGAAGTTATATTTAATAACTTCTAGAGAAAGAGAGTGCTAATTTCATGCTCAGCAGACGCCTCTCCTCAAGGGAATGTTCTGAGTTGTACCGACATCAAATAGTGTCACAAAAGTGATGAGAAATGGTCCTGCCCCCGACTGGGCCGGTGTTTTCCCCCCTTTTGCTTTTTCAGAATGGGTTGGCCGAGTTACTTCCCGAGTGGGCTTAATGTGCAGGGAGGGTTATTTGCTTGTTTTGGTGGGTGTGAGCAGGAGGGTGCGGGAGTTCGAGCAGAGGAGGAGTGAGGCTCAGGGCTGGGTGCAGTTACAGACACTTGGCTGTGAGCTGGGTGGGTGAGAACACAAGCCGTCTGCACATCGCTTCTGGAAGTGCTCCGAATTTGAACAGAGGTGGAGGGAGCCTACCCGCCAGGCTGAGGAGGGAATGGATTTAGACTGAAGAATTATTATCAGAAGGTAAACCCCTTCCTGTGAAACTAGATCTGAACTGGAAGGGGTCATGGCTTGCTTTAGGGGGGAGAAAGAGGGGGGTGCAGCTTTGCAGTGTGACTGAATATCTTGCCAGTGGTATTGTGAAAGGGTACTTGTACTTCTGTTCCTGTGCACCAGAAGGATTTTTTTAAAAGGCTATGTGTATTTCTGTGATTTAGATAAAGAGAATGCAACTAACTTGTTTAAAAACTGGCAGGAAGAGAGGAGAATGGCACAGAGCTTGGGCTGTTTCTGATTGCAACTGATTACTGATGTATGGAGGAACAATACAATTTTTTATCTCAAATAATTCCTAATATTCCGTGTTGGCTTTTTTGATCAAATCTGGAGATTTGTTGCACAGAAAGAAGGTTAGAGTTTGTTTCCAGCTTCCCTGCTTTTTTGGCTGAGAAACGTGTTTTATCAGTTAAAGGCAAATGCTGGGGGTTTTTTTGTGTGTGTTTTGTTTTTTTTTTTTTTTCTTAATGTGAGGTTTGTTTGCATAAAAATGGGGAAATGAAAAGTATAATAATAACTCAGGATATGGGTAAATGGTTCAGACAGGTTGTCTATGTAGCTGAATAGCAGCATTAATTTAACTTAATTTAAACTACCCTTCCCTAATGAAAAATATACTAGATTTAATGGCCTAGAACACCACACCATACATGGGGTCAAAAATCTAGAATAAATATACTTCCAGAAGAATAATGTAAATTGCTTCATGTAAAAATCTTTCTAACAGGATTTTGGTCATTTCCCCCCCATCTCAAAAGATTGAATTTTGTAAGAGTGGTATCTGTAGTTGGGAAAGACTTGACGCATAAAGATGACAAAAGAGTATCTGAAGTTCACAGAGCCCTAACAGAAGTTCAGTTGCTATGGCAGCATAATCACAAGGCATTAACTTCTCAGCAGTGGTTTGGAAACCATCCTTCAATCAATTTGTACATCAATAGGAGGGGGAGGAATGTTAAGAGAATGTAGAGGCAGTGAATAAGAAGAGCAAGTTGTAACATGTAATTTGAAAAAAAATAACCAAATAAAGCTTTCTTATTGCCACAAAGGGATTTGGGAGATCTTGTAGGTGGTTATAAAAATGTGACTTATCTGTATAAATTGCTTTCGTGAGTATGGTGTTGCTGATTAGAATCTATACTTCCTAGCACAACATCTTTAGCTTTTACCTTTTTTATTTAGTTAAATATTCTCTAGTGTGTTTCTTGCACCAAATATTACTGAAAAACTTCAGCAGGCTGATCAAAATACTTCAAGTGACATTTCAATAGAGGCATTTATATTAATGTAAAGCTTCTTGCCACCAACAGCAGCCTTCGTGTTACACAGCCATTGCATGTATTCCAGTAATGCAGCAGGTATTTAAAACAAGTAGATTTTTCATGTCTTAGAGGTGCACATAACACATACTAGTTTTTAGTAGAAGAGTAACTTACCTGGATGACTTTATTTTTCTTGTTATATAGCTGTATTAAGAATTCACTTGCATGGCTGTCACTGCAAAGCACATCTTGTTTGCCCCTTGGAACAGTTTGCTTTAGGGAAAATAATAATACTCTATTTTTATTTTGTATCTCCCATTGCTTCTTTTGTTCATCTTTTAAACCTTTGCATTGTGCTAGTGCTACCTGCCCCAGTCACCCACAACAGAGTTATAAAATTAATAATGATCCCTGCAACAAAGTACTGACACTGAAAACAAAAGTTCCCCCAGTTCCACTGTCACTTGGAACGTAGTGACAGGGAAACATGAGAGTGCACTCTATAGCCATACGAAATTATTTCAGCCAGTTACTTTTTGTTTCTCCCAGACTGAGATCACAATGAAAAATGAGCGAAGTGGTGAAATATTTTTTGCAGGGTTGTGATCTTTAATTTTTACATCCTGCTTTAACTCCTCCTATCAGTGAGGAGTTTGCTGCTGACTTCTGGAAGAGCAGGATAGGACTTAGACCTGTCCCTCATAAAAAGTAATTGTTGGGAAGAATGCAGCAATAACATATTTGAAACTTGAGAAGTGGAGAAGAGCCTGTTGGGGCAAGTCTGTAGCTGACACCTGTTTGTAACAAGCTCCATCTGGGTGTTGTGCTGAATGTTCACTCTGTGAGGACTCAGTCCCCTCTCTCTTTTGTCTGCTTTCTTAGGGTGCTTTCCTGGTGGGGAGAATACAAAAAAAAAAAAAAAAAAAAGAAAAGGAAGAGATTCCAGACATAACCTTTGTTTTTGTTTTCTTTAGGGACTTTGAAGTCCACAGAATTAACATGTGTCTTTACTAAGCAGGTGCTTTACAGATGAAGAAATATGATACACATGAGTATTTTGTGGGTGATTAGATGTTTGAAATGACCACCTGGAGCACAAACTGGGTAGATCATACAGGTCTAATAGTTCTCTGGATAGATACCTAGGGTGTATGATATTTACTACAAGCCTTTTTCCTTCTACGAGGGAAAACCAGCACACAGCAAGAAATGCACCTTTTCATCACCAGCAACATGGATACTCTGGAATTTAAACTGTGAATCTTGGGATGTTTTGTGGTTTGCACAAGATTTGTGGTCTCTGAAATGAATGTCATACATCATTTGAGTATGGGTTAAAATGTTAAGAAATTGACTTTTACATGTAGGATTTGGAGAGAGAGATTTGTTATGCGTACAGATGGATCAGCTGTTCTTTTGAATTCTGTAAAGTAGTTGCATCTTAGCTGGAAAATGTTTTTTTCCTAGCAATGAGGAGAGTAAGAACTGAGGCAGTAAAAAACTTTAAGCAAACAAATCTCAGCAGCACCCTTGAACTACTGCTGTTGAGGCAACAATCATGGAGCCCCTGTACTTGGTTGAAAGCTGCATGGCAGCAAACAATGTTAGGTATCACTTTCTGCTTTATGTCCATCATCTCTTTTGTGTTCATCAAGATAGTAATATGTTTTATCAGGGTTATTTTGTTGGAATAATTTTCCTGTGCTAACTTGAAATCTCGATTTTATATGGAGCTGAAGAAATCAAGGTAGGGAGTAAAATCCCTGTGTCTTGGCTCTGACAAACATACTCTGATATTCAAAAGCACACTTGCATAGTTTTGCATCTGTAATTGGAAAACTCATGTATCAGCAGTGAGTAAAGTGACAAATAGGACAAAAATGGACTTGTGCCAAAAAAAAAAAAGGCTCTGCTTTTAGCAGAGTACATATTGGTGGTCTGACATTTATTCCAAGTTATTCTATTTGAAAAAGAGACAACTGTTTCTCTGCACTAACTGTCCACTGGTTACCTTGATATCCTTTGGTATTTCCATTTTAAATCTAGTGTAATATAAACACTTCAGCCAGAATTACAGCATGAGGATTCCTGAGAAATGTCTGAATAGTAAAATCGAGTCTAATAATTATATGTAGGTGACTCTGGAATTAAGAGCAATATGATTGGGAAAAAAAAATATTCTAAGAAGATCTGTCCCTTCCCCAGACTGTCATCTGTTTCTTGTTGTGACCTCTTGCTGGAAGAGATTTCCAAAGGTAGCAGGTAGCATTGCAGTTAATCAAGGATAAAACCCATTCTTTAGACCTTTTAAAGGATTATCAGATCAGAATAGCTGGAATGTCAGTGACTTTTAGGATCAGTTTGCTACAGGAGTAAGCTCTAGTCGCTAAAAGAAAAAATATTCCCTGCTCAATTCACTCCTAGCATGTTTTCCTATTAGAACAATTTGTGAGTCTACCAGGTAAAGATTAGCATAAACTGAGTGCTTCATGTCTAGTTTGTTTCTTACAGGCAATCTTTGTTTTATATTCTGTGGTTATTTTCTACAGATGTACTGTGTCTGACCTCATGCTTACTTTCTTTCCTCCCCTCCTTTGGCCTTCACAACTTCTATTTCTCTGTTTTTCTTGAGACACTCCCTCTGAACTGAATGCAGACATCGGAATGGAGATCAGGCTTTGTTAAATTTGCCAAAGGTTGCACAGTTCCTGAAGCAGCCTCCTGACAGAAAACTGGACAGGCAGTTTTGTGTTAGATGAACAAGAAAATCACAGTTGTTTGGATCTAGTGGTGTGCTACACAGAGGTCCGGCAGGGCTGGAAGTCTGAGTATTTGAGTTCTCTGTCTGGCTCTGCTGCAAGCATTTAATTTTGATCCAAGGTGAGTCGCTTAATTTCCCAAACTCACTTGCTTCACTGGTTAGAAAGTGGTTTTTACTTGCCCACTGAATAGGTTAACATGAGTTTTGCCTAGTACTACACTGACCTGTTTTCTCAATCTTCCTCAAACCACAGAGCCCTGTCACAGTTCTGGACTCTCCGGGTCAGTAGCAATACCAGTGCTGATGCAGCACACCCAACCCCAGAACTTCTTCTGGCATTGAACTTGGAACTGTCTCTCTGAACCATAATCCGCATCAACAAAAGCTCCCTTCTAGCAGCAAAGCCCCTACTATACTGGGAATTCTGCTGCTTAGGCAAGTCTCAGTGAACTGATTTAACTCTATTGGAAATTTTTCCAGTGTAACCTTAAACTTGGACTATAATTATTCTGCTGGTTTGGTCCAGACCTGTGCTCCCTAGCAGCAGCCTGATGCATGTGTAAAAGCTTCTCTCTATGTAAAGCCCATTGTAATGGATTTTAAGGTCAGCGGAACTGCCAAAATCATCTTGCTTGACCTTCTCTTTTCAAAATCATAGAGCTTTTCCCTAGAAACCAAATGAAAGCTTATCCTTTGGTAAATTATCCTGCCTTGTCATGAAGACTGCAAATTGATTGTGAGGGAGAAAAATTTTCCGTTCTTGCTGCTGAAATTACCTTTACTTTTTAGGAACTTCACTTTATTTTGAGGTTAAATTTGTCTGACTCCAGCTTTTTTGATGTCATAGTTTTTTCAGT
Organism: Tyto alba; assembly: GCF_018691265.1. Classification (NCBI taxonomy): domain Eukaryota; kingdom Metazoa; phylum Chordata; class Aves; order Strigiformes; family Tytonidae; genus Tyto; species Tyto alba. Next base: position 9,631,526 of record NW_024881261.1, read on the forward strand.
GGGATTGAAAAGCTCATGCTCTTTCCTGCTATTATCTCATTTCTTTGCTTTTAATCACCTGTCCCTTGTGATGTAGTCATCTTTGAAGCCTCTCTCTGAATAATGATTTGACTCTGAGTCCTTCAGGCTCACAGCTAAAGACTCGCGTTGTTTTGATGGCTCTCCACTGAACTCTGTTCTGTAAGTCCACATGTACGCGCTCATCAGTGGATACTGACTACAGATAATTGCAGTATCTGTAGTCAAAAGCAAAACCTTTTTTTTTCTGCTTTCCCTTTATATTCTTTCTATACGTCAAATGATCAGAAGAGCCATCCCTTTAAGGTACTCTGAGAGCATTTTCTGAGAGATTATTAATGATATTCTGGAACAGTCTCTCTCAGTTACCCACAACATGGCCCTCAATCTTACAGGGCCCTGCTTTTTCCATTTGCAGTCATATTATGTTGGACTATTAAAACATACTTGCGTTTTGATAGCGTAAACAAGCATTGTCTTTGGTTCATTAGCAGATTTACCAGGAAAGGTTTTATATTCTTGTCTTGGCCAGTAGTAGAGGTACTTCATGCTGTGGGTAGAAGGAAGTAATTTCTGAGGTATCTGGCTCAGCAGAGCCTCCCCTGCTAACACTTCCATCTGTCAGAGAACTGCCTGGCTATGGGTTCTTAAGACTCTTGAGTACAAATTATTCAAGTCTCCCAACATGTAAATCTTGACTCATGGCAAACTATTTAAATAAATTTTGCTCAGTTAACAGTAACAAACAGGAAAAATATGGCTTTTGGCATTGTCAAATACAGACCAGAAAGATACACCTCCTGAATACTCCTAAATTTTCTGTATCATCTTTCATGATTTTTCAGCTACAGCTTACAAGGGACCTTTGATCTGTGATTTTTAAAATTTTTTTTTCCCATCATGCTTTATTAAACAGTCTTACTATCTTTAAACATATTATCCATAGTTATTTCTTTGGTAACTTCAGCTTTCTTACCTGTTATCTGTATTTTGAACTTAATGACTTAGTCATTGCCTTTTTTTTTTTTTTTTTTAAGTTAGCAGTGTGTCAGAGTGTATCAGTTCTTACGCTTGACGCACAGAAAAATCATATGGACCATAGTAACTTTTACATTTGTATTTTAGAATATAGAATTTGTGACATTCAGTAGGATGGCTTAAAAATTCCTGTGTTTATCCTTTTGTGGTTACTTTAAGATCTAGGAATATATATGTTCTGTTACAATTCTATGCTTACATATATATGTATACACACATAACTGCTCTTTATTTCTGTCTATAAATGCAATGAAATTATGATTAGAATGGGGGTAATTGCTAATTTTTGGAATTGCAAATAACCTTTCATGTTAGGATGACATTTAGTATTTATCACCTGCTGTCAGATGCAAGACTTTCTGATTTATGAAATAATTCTGCTGGGGTTTTTTTAAGATACAGAGGAGTTTTGTTACTGACTTTTCTAGATAGATTTCTGCAGGTTGAATTCAGCTATAGTTCTACTGACTGAGGAAGTTGTTTCTAGTTAAATAAACTAGTAATATCTCAGTCTTCCAAGATACTTCCCATCGTTTTGGAGATACTGTTGCAGCACTGCAGATACAGCTTCAGTTAACATGATCTGCTAATGCATATTCATCAAGCTCCATTATTAGAAGTTCAGCGGGAGGGACAAGTTGAGGTACTAGAAGTCAGTTTATGCAAAGTTCAAAGGAGAAACAGAGTTGTGTTTCACTCTTGAACTCACATATTCCTGAGACCTCACTGGTCCTGTTATCACGTAACGTAGGAAGACACAAAGATGACTTGGAAAGTGGGAGGTTACTGGTGTTACAGAAGATAGCACACTGAATGCACCCGGTACATAATCCATTCACAAGACATCCCTTGACTTGTGCCATATAACTAACACTCAGCAGCAAACCAGGCTAAGGGCTTGGCTTTGCTTTCAGCAGACTAGAACCTGTGTCTGGAATGGTGTTCTTGCCTAGCTGCAGAGAGACTGAGCACTCAGCTGTACAGCTCAACAGACCTACACAGCACTCTTGGTAGTCAGTAGAGGTGTTTTGCTGGCTGGCTGAGGCAAAGTTATAGTTAAGTCAGTGTTAGGCTGTTTGAAAAGGCCATGGACACTATGGAAAATTGCTGTAAAGTAGCTTTGCTGGTTGATTCTGATGCCAAAACTAATGCAGCAATATGAATGTGGCTGTAATCAGGTCCTTTAAGTGAAGTATCGTTTCATGTCAAAAATCCATGCTGGACAAAATGCATAAAAGAGAAAGGAATATTTAGTTCTCTAATGCTTTGTGAAGCCTAAAGATTACAGAAGACATAGAAAGTCTACACCTATAATTAGAAACCGGATCTGTTCCAGCATTGTTAAGAAATAGAGGAGGGATTTGTATCAGGCCTTGCCAAATGCTTGCTGTTGAGAAGTTCAAAACTAAAACAAATAATCTGTGCGATAAACATGGTTTAAAAGAAAATTAAATGGTAGATGCTGGATTTTGCCCTCGTGCACCTAAAATAAGAGTAATGAAGGCAGTGAATTCACTGATTCGTATTGTAATCAGATTAGAATTAAATTTAATCTTAATAAAATCTAGTGCATATATTTCCTCTGGATTGTTTCTGATTAACTACATGTTTAGACACTGGGAATAGGTTTTTCTGTGCATAAATGTAATGCAGAATCCTAAAAGAGATGTTGAAATCCTGGCAATAGGCAATAAAGCTGTGTTTGCTATTGCTCCTCTGGATCACACACAGTATTCTAATCAGCCACTTTAGGCTGCTGTGAGTACATTTCTTAGATCAGTGGAATTACATTCTTTGTGCTGACCTCCTGCTGTTAACTGTAGATAAAATAAGTTCTTAGCTTTGGTCCTGTGTGTAGCAATAGGTGGATTTGCCCTGTGAAGACAGAATGAGTAACTCTCATAAAGACCATAGTTGGTAGTTAAGCATTTTACCTGTGTGTACAGCTTGCTCAACATTGGTTGTTGCAGGAAAGTAACAACTCAAAGCAGAGCTGACAGTGCAGTCACAAGGAACAGCTAGGATCTTACTAAAATAAGTCTAGTCAATATTCAGCTACCATAGGGACTGTTTCTTCATGCTAGCAGAGCAGTTGCACCACTGGGGATTTAGCCTGAATCATTATTTGCATCTTTGCTATAAGGAAGAATTATGTTCCAAGCAGCTAATAATTGCATTGCTATTAGCAGCAACTAACGGGTATAACAGTATGGTATGCTGATGGAATTAACACTAATTAAGTTACACAGTCTGTCTGTTAGGGATTATACTAGCGTGACTTTGGCAGTCACTGTTGGGTAGCTGGGGAGTATTTTTCTATAAAAATCAGAAACCGGGTATGAATTAACAGTGGAAGTGTTCATAGCAGCAGGGCAGCTGCAGTTTTGGCTTCCCTAAGGCAGCACAGCAATCAGTGGAAGGCTCTGAGGGTCTTCATGTCTCTTACATGCTTGTTGTCATTCAGATTTACAGTCACGGCCTCACGCTCCATTTCCCACTTTCCCCCGGTCTTGTGTCTTGCAGCCCCATCAGCCTGGGAACTGCCAGTGTGAGCTCAGCTTCCTGCTGCTCTGGCCTGTCTCAGGTTGAAGAGGGGCAAAGACTGTGCTGAGATCTGTTTCTATTGAGAGACTGTGACAGTCGTGTTAAAAACAGCTTTAGAAGGTCCTAGTTTTAAAGATACATATAGAACAAGGATTTAACAGGCTAGAATATTTTCAGTGCTTAAATTGTATTACACTTTACTTTCTTTGGTAGGAACTGAGAAAATTACAGTAGGTTCTCAAGTACTTTAGAAGCAAAGGAGCTGCACTTTTTTTTTTTTTTTTTTTTTTGTTAATCTGAGCACAGATATTTGTAGTGACTTGCTAAACAGATAAGAGCCTGGGAAAAATGAGTGGACAGTTTGGGTCAGGATGTTATTAGAGGCAAATTTTGGTCTTCATAGCGTTTATACTGTTCCAGCCACTCGTGAGATCACAGAAGCCTGCAGAGAAGAAAACAATGGAATTTGATGTTATACCGAACATCAAACAGGGTTGAAGGTTCTGTGACCTCTGCAAGTAATTAAAATAAAGCTTCACTGGAAAATGGTAGGCTACTGCCACAATTCCTGTTTTCCAATTCATGACACTCCTTAAGGGGTTTAAAAGATTTGTCTAAGTTATTCTTTGTGTTGCTCCTTAGTCCTTAAGAGAGTTAAGAAATCAGGTCATCCTCCTCAGTCATAGTAGAACTAAATATTTGATGAGTTTTGTCCATCAAATGGGCCCATTATACCTGTTCATAAAAATTAAAAAAAAAAAAAAGAGAGAAGGGGGAGGATTTTTCTGTTAAATGTAGTCTTTCAACTACATAGCAGGTCTTGTGATATTTAAATAGTATTAGAAAAGTAAAGCTTTCTATGTGTTTTAATAGCTGTTTGTCAGGTGACTGCTTAGATATCTTTGAATGGAGCATGAGTGAATGCAGCTGTGTGAATGTAACGCAACAAATATGTGCTTAATTGTGTCCTTTGGCCAGCAGAAAATGTCTGTTGGTAATTAGTTCTTCCTCTACCAGATCTGCTGGCATGTGAGCTCTCCTAGCGGGATTCTTGTTATTGTTCTCTCTGGCTCTTGTTCGCTGTTGTTCTGGAAAGCAGGACAGAACTGAAGGCATGAGTAATAGGAAATCTTAAGCTCTCACGTTCACCAAAGAGGAAAACATTTATTTAATCAGACTAGAGCTCTACAAGCACTCAGAGAATGAAAGTTAGTCTTGTGGGATGTGGGGACAGAGGGGTTGGACTTGGAAAATACAGTCCTTGGCTTTTGAAGTACTGTTATCATGGGGTTAAAGGTGTATGCGTGCTCAATGCAGATACCTTTTATGCTGGGTTTCTGGAACATATTACATCGGCTTGCATGCAGCTGTATGTGTAGTTCCCAGGTTGGAGTCATGCTTGTGATACCCACCATTGCCTTCCCTGACTCCTGTGAGTACCAGTACACTTTTGGCTTCAGGAGGTCCCTAAAGGCATCTTGATAAAGTGGAGGCACCAGTGTTGTGCACATTCTGAAGAGTTGGAGCATCAGCAGTGTAGAAGGGGTTGTACAGGAGCTCAGGGCATTGTGTTTAACTGGTGCTCCAAATAGCCCCGTACCTCCCAGCCTTTGGTTTACCTTTTAAACTGCAAGAGGTCTTTTCAGGCTTGATGCACACAGTGTGTGATGTGATGGCTGTGTTCTGGGTTTTTTCCCATTCTGGATAACTGTACACGGTTATTTCCCTCCCCATTACAGGGAGCCTTCAAAGCTTTCTGTAAACAGCACACAGTGGTGTTTAGAATGGCACTGCAGACTGGTTTAATCAGCAGAAGAGTATTTGTATGTCCTAGTTGAAGTTATTTAAGAGACCAGTATGCTGGAAAAGGGCTGAAAAATGAGAGGTACTGAGTCTGAAAAGGTGATCTAAGAAAAATCTGGTCTCTCATCATTAACTATTATTATAGGTCTTGGTCTTGGTATATGGATCTATAAACATAATATATCTTGTACTTTTGCTAATGTTACTTGGGACATGCATTCTGCAGAATATACACATCCAGCTCCCCTATGTAGCCCATCATCCATGAATCCTGACTACTGAGCCTCTAACTGTCATTCTTAAGTCTTAGAGGAGGGGTGATCATGTGGTTTTATTCTCAGGACTGTTCGTTAGGAATACATTTCTGTAATGGTTTTCCTTGATAAGGTTTCTCGAAAGTATTTTATGAAGGACATTAAGTGTTATTTAACCTTCCTTGCAGGTTGAGAAACTGAAGCTCAGTATTTAAAGACTTGATTCCAATATAAGTCTTGAAATGACCAGAATAAATAGAACCTTAAAACTGTCTAAAATAATGTTAGAACCTGTTTTCTTTACATGAATATGCATATTATGCACATGTGTTGTAGAGTATATTTATTTAATAGTATGTGGAAAATAAATAGAATGCAATATATCACGAGTCAAACAAACCAGTGAGACTTGCAGAACCATGGAAAGCTACTCAGATTTAACATCGATATATTTACATTTATGATGTCATGTATAATGTACTTTTGGCCCCTGCTCCTTCATTCTGCAATACTAAGGCTTTGTAAGTATTAGTTAAATGAGTATATACTACTACTTTTTTTTTAATCTAAATTTTTCTGTCTATGCTGTTCAAATGGAATTTAATCTGAGAACCTATTTTAGATTTGTCAGTGTGTGTAGAAGATAAATAGGAAAGTCAGAAGAGATTGTATATTGCTATAAGTTGATAACTGATGTTCTTTTCTTCTGCGAATGCAAATGACAGTTGATTTAACAGAGAATTTATAGGCAGTGACAGTAACACATATGTTTAATACTTAATTTGACAAGAAATTGCTATCAATTCATTCAATTCCATTTAAAAATTTGTATGCAAAGTAAGAGTAATGCGGTTCAATATTATTTTGGTTGGTTTAAGCACTTCTAGCTAAGTAAAACCAAGGTATTTACAGCAATTAATTCAGCTTACTCAAACTTAGTTCAGGGACAGTCCTCTAAAGTATGGGTCACAGTTTGTGCTTGGTGGTTTGGATTGTCCTGAAGACTTCAACTAAAGCTGAAATAATTAAGAAGGGATCATAAGCAATATGATAGATCAAAACCTAGTGGCTGAACAGCGATATTTTGAACAAGGAAGTGTTTTGTTGCTGCTGACGGGGTGCCAGATGCCACTTGAGAAGTCCTTGTATAGCAAAGCTAACTGTAAAGGATTTCTGGACATGAAGTGAACTAGAGAAGGGGTACGGAGAGCTAGGCATAGTGAGAAGGAAAGTGACTGTAACCCTCCTGTTCCTTGGCTGAAGAATACTCAGGGCAAATGTGCACTGAATTACTGTTACTTGTTAGTGCCAACCTGGTTGAGCTATAAACCTTAGAGGCAGTAGCACAGTACCCTAAGACTACAGGAAGCTGCACGTTGGCCATACTGAATGAGGGTTTAGTAGCTTGAGACCTGGGCATGGCCAGATGTCTAAAAAAGTATGAATATTTCCTCCCCTTGTAGGTGCAAAAGGTTTTCCTGTCATTGTAAATGGCTGATTTTTAGCAACTAGTTTTCTGAGATGATCACAGGAAGTCAGGCATAGCAAGATTGACCCTGAGTTAGTTGAGATGCAGATTGTTTTCCAGTGGATACCCACTGAAGAAAGGGTTCCACTCCTGAGTTGTAGAAACATTAGTGAGGCGGAAAACTTATCAAACTGGTTTGAAAGTGTTCAGCAACAGCTGCAGCTGCTGTGGTGTGTAACTCCCCCAAACCGTCTCCAGTGCAGGATGTTAGCACTTTGACTTTAGCATGGTTGTGCTATCTGGGACATGGTGTTTATTCATCAGCACTCGTACTAGACTAAAATTTTGGCAAGTTGTTTCAGCCTTGGGGAAAGATCCAACAAACTTGAAATCTGTCTCTTTGGCTGTTTTGACAAGACATGGGTACATCATTTAAACTATATTCTCTTGACAGTAACATACCAGTTTTTCCATGAAAAAAAATTTTCAGAGTGGCCACAGGTCTACACATAATGTTGTGATGAGTTCTAGATTTGTTTCTCCTATAAATAGCCTTTTTAAAAACATGTAATCTGCTTATAGCAATTAACAGGTGAGTACTTGAATCCAGATGCCTGTTTCTAATGGATCTTCAAGGAAGGCTTTGTGATGAAGAGAAAAATAAAGGAAATGTTTATTGGATGATCATGGCAAGTGGAAGACTTATTAATATTAGCACTAGATGGACCAGATACAGGCCCTTTTAGTACAAAATATGGATCGAGCTAGTAAAAGTAACTGACCAAAGTTACTGTGAATTAATTGCAAAACAAGGAACAGGAAACTCAGAAGTCTGGGGTAGGATTGCCAGAGTAGCTACACAAAACCCAAAAGATTGGCACCTTTTGCTAATGACAATGAAATGCAGCATTTGAATAAAACATAAGTGCAATATGGCTTTGTTGTTAAACAAAACCAACCAAACAAAAACCTCAAAAAACCCTGAAACAAAACCACCACACCTCAAAGGCCAGACTGGAGGAATAGAAGCTGAAACTATGCAGGTGTGAATGTGTGATTTTCTTTGTCCACATGCCATGGTCCTCTCCAATATAGGTATCTCTGCTGGATCCTGATCTTCTTAAAACTACACTGCCTTAGTTAAGCATCAGGGTGCTTGGTAGGGAATTATGTCTTTATAAAATCTACTTCTTCTGCTAATATGTACAAAGGTTTCAGTCCTTTGTGTGTGGGAATTTGGTAAGCATCTTACAGGACAGAATCTCATCTCAGATAGGATATCTCAGAGGTTAACTAATAATAATAATAAAACAGGCCCTGTACTCTTGGAAGTTCAGACACTGTAGCTACTTAGCTACCCACTGAATAGCTTTTGAGAAGCTATGGATTTTATTTCAGAAAAATCTATATATTTACTGCAAATTTGAACTGTGTTAAGCAGCAGCACAGTTATGCTGCAGATATATTATTTAGTTGGATGAGAGAGGCAGAGCCCAGAAAAGATTCCTGTTTTATTATTTCAAATCTATTTTTAAATTATTGTCTTCCTGTTTGGAGGATATCTTTTCTGGCAGTGATTCAACCTTCTTAGGAATTTTTTATATCTCATTAACTGGGAGCAGTTCCCAGGACATCAGATTTGCCATCATCTTTAAATCAAATATGTCTGAAATAACTTGTGACAAGCAGCTCTGTGGGCCCCACTCTGCTGAAGAACTTCAGGAATGCTCAGAAGTTGGGATTTTTTTTTTTTATCAAACACAGATAAAACTGCTGTTCCTCTGTATGTACAATATAGTTTACATGAGGCAAAAAGTGCAGAAAAAGATATCGGCATCTGCTGAGTGCTGAGCTGTCTTAATTGAAAATCTACTTTTGAACTCTGTTCAGTATTCACAGCTCTGAGCTACAGAGATAGATAGATAGACAGACAGGCAGACAGACAGACAGACAGATAGATAGAAGTAGTTGTTCTTTGCACATCTGCATTGAAGATCAGAATAGCTGTGGTTTGATGCCAGCATCACATTGCATATAAATTCAGAGTTTCTTCATTTTCCTATATTCCAGTTTTGAATGAAACTGATGAGACACCTCAAGTGTTAAATAATTGCTAGAGACAGTCAGAGATGAAGAGAACAGACAATAATGAAAATGATAGAAAGAATGAGTGTTAACTGTGTTTTTCCTTCTCAATATTGGTTTTGCTGCTGCAAGTCAAGCATCATTTCTGTGTTTTCTCCCTCGTTAGCTTTTCGTCCTTGAATAGGCATATCTTGTAGTGACCTTGCATTCTCCCTTTTACCAGTACACCTTTTTTGTCTGATAGGTCTACATTTGCTGTGCAAAAAATACTAAATCACATTAGTCTCTGTGTTTGGTGGGTGCTGCCCTCTAAGGAGCAGGAATCATCTAAGGCAGTATCTGAGTAAGAGAAGTGCAGGTTTTTTGCAACTGAAGCGTGAGTGTATGGCTGAACTAACAGCACACAAAGTCCTCTTCTCTGGCCTTGTATTGCTGAAATTCCTGGACGGGAATTGTTCTTAGTGATAATGAAAGATGAGTAGTCATGTCCACAAATACCATTGTCTCTGTGAATAGCTACCTCTACCAACCTTCCCTAAAAACAAACCCAGGTACTGCACTAGTAAGGCAGGAACAAATGAGGACATTAAAATTAAATAGTGCAACTTTACCTGTAGAAGGGCTGAGTGGCAGAGCTGGTTGTCTGGTAGTTGTGAGGTACTTTAATCCATATACTTCATCACCTCCTATAAATACTTTTAAATACTAAACTTGTCTAATTAATGTCAAATGTGAACCAAAAATATGTTGTTATTCATCTCAATAGAAATAAGGAAAGGTTGAATTTAGTGATGTTAAAGTCTCAAGTATAATGAAGTAGGAAATGGATTTGACGGCATTTTACAGGTCAGCTAAAGAGTAAACAGGTATTTTGTGCGTATAACATCTCAGTGGATAGGGAATATTTTTTTTAAAGGATTTGAGATTAACTTGTTCGGAAAGCCAGCTACAATTTTAAAGACTTTCAGAATTCACTACTCATCACTATTAAGGGTTGTTTTCTAGGATTAATTATTTTTTAATTAAAAAAGCCTGATGTGGACATTGCATGCTGTTTCTGATGCAAGAAAGTTAATACATTGGTTGCTTTGTTCTCCCAAGGAGAAGAAATTACATTAATATCTGTGCCTTGATTTTTCCTGTCCTTATAGGCCTGAAATCCTGTCAGCTTTGTTTATTATGGGTATCAGTGTATTTTAAGAGAATGAATGGCTCAGTGGATTTAGATTTGGGTAACAGGATCTAGAGTATTTGGCATCTTTACATCACTAGTTCAAATTCAGTTCAAGTTGTCTGTTTTAGTGTAGCTTCTGAAGTCAGGCATTGTGAATGAAGTTAATGGTCCCAGGAGTGGCTCTAGAAAGCTCTCTATATTAATGCCCCTATCATCAGTGTCAGGAAGAAGTCCAAGGAGTGAAATGACAGGTTGAAAACTGTTGTTCATTGTCTAAATTAATCTGTAAAAATGGAGCAGTTGAGAAAATACATGTTGTTTGACAAAATGAAGAGGCAGCAGGTTTACACAAATATCTAACTACAGTGTGACATTAATTGCCTTGGACTGTTACATAGATGGAGATTTAAAAAGGTGTTGAGCAAATCATGGAGAACAGATAGGTTTGGACATAGCCTCTCACCAGGAAATCTTTGTACCACTGATTACTTGAATGGGAAGGTGTGAGGACAGGATACTGGACTAGATAGACCTCTGGACTGAAGCAGTACGGCAGATTTTACATTCTCATCACTATTGTCACATCATGAGGGCAAATTTGTGTCATAGCAGGTAAACCAGAAGAAAAATGGCAGTTGTCTGTCAGCAAATAATGAGTGCTCACAAAGCAATGCAATGCATTGATCCCTTATTTCCTTTTTTATTTTTGTTTAGGCAGGTGACAAGCATTATCATCCAAGCTGTGCACGATGCAGCAGATGCAACCAAATGTTCACGGAAGGAGAAGAAATGTATCTGCAAGGTAAGGATGTCTCCATTCCGAAACAAGAAAATCAGACTTTGTAATTTTTATGTCCCAGACCTCAGGAGTTTATAAACCATCCCCATGTATTGTGGGCAAGGAGGACTATAGCTGTCCTGTCTTCAGTAGTGTTCTCATACTTTTTCACTTGAAACCCTTTCGTTCTAGCAGGTGGCTGTAAGTGGCATTGCAGTGACTCCACATGCTAGCTGAGGCAGACTGTTTTCAAAACTTGTGTAGCAAAAATGAAGATTATTAGGCTGCCTCTGAATTTGACATCTCACAGATAGCTTAGCAATCAAACTTGTGTATGAGATACCAGACAAAGTGAGAGGATTTCCCCTGAATTTTGCTAATCAGTTTCTGTGCTCTCCTGGACCACACTCCAAAGTGTAAAAGGCAGTGTAAGAACTTCCAGAAGCTGCAGTGAGCTCGTGTTTAATCATGTAGATCTCATTCCTCATGCACATTGACAGAGTGTCTTCTCTGGTTCTTAGTTATATTTGCTTGCCTTGCCCATTTCCCTCTTCTCTGGTCACATCTCTCTTTTTATTCCCATTTAGTTTTATGTCTTTCTACAGTCGATTCTTTCTTGTTTGTTCATTTTCATTTCCTCTTTCTTGATAACAGTCTCATACTCCCATGTATTGCCAAGTACATTTTTTTTTCATGAGCTTTTCACATAAAAAAGTTACTTCTATTACTTGCTATAGTATTAATTAATGTTGGTAGGAAGATGTATAATACACATTTATACAAGCCAAAAATCAAAGTGAAAAAGGCAGATACACGTTGGCATTTTTTTATGTTGTACTTGAGTTAGAAAACTTGCTTGGTATTTCTGAAGGGACTGTAGAAGAACAGGAAAGAAATTATGAAAGTGTGGTGGCAACCACCTCTTGAAATCATGAGGAGAGATTCCTTCTGGAGGAATTCCAAAATTAAGATAATATTGTTAAGGAAATGCTCTGAAGCTAACTTTTGTTATTTTATAGTTTGTCCTCCCTTGCAGTCCGTCTCTCATCTCTCAGTGATCTTACACCTTAGTCATCTTATTCCAGCAATGCACAGAACTGGGTATCAAGTTGTATAACAGTTCTGCATTGCAATAACAAGGCGAGGCTGAAAGATGTCTGGGTAGGAAGTACTGCTTTCTGCTGGCAAATTGGAAGGACCAATTTGAAAGCAACAGTTATAACATCTGTCAACTGATAACCTTCTTAGTTGCCTCTCATCATGGTACGATAAAGTACAGACAGAGTTCAAGGTGAGCATCAGTTCATCCTTTGCTGTTGTTAGTAACAGTTGTTTGCAACTGATGCCTTTTGCACCATTCTAGCAGAGAGTGGGAGTTCATGTTGGCTGGGCAGGCTATGGTGTAAATTTCTACAGATCCAAAGAAGACAGAAGGTATTGCTTCTACGTAAACAAGGCTAGATTTTTGTCCTGGCTGAGTTCAGGTGATATGAAAGAGGGGAAGAGAGACACCTGGCTCCCTGATCTGCCATCATTCTCTTCTTGGCTGTATCTCCCTTTCTGTGGTTGTGAATTAATGTTCTTCATGCTCACTTTGTCTCAGAGGAGGAGCAGCTCAAGCTGCATTGCTTTATTGTTCGCAAGCTGTTTTCTGACTAAATAATGTTATTGCTGAGTGTGTTCCAGGCTGTCCTGCCAGAGCTTTCCTTGCTGAATTCAGCATTCTTGTAAGTGTAAGGGACCTAAAAGCCTTTCCTGTGCAAAGCTCTTAGCTGAAATGCATATCCTGACTCCATCCAAGTAATTTACTCGAGGGTGCAGAATAACAACATTTCAGGCATTTCTCTGAAACAGAAATACAACACCACAGCACTAAAGCTAGAACCAAAATCACATTATTGATAAAATATATGAAAATAGGCAGCTTCCATCTCACTTCTAGTTGTCCTCTCCATAGGATGTGAAAGCACTGTGTTGATATTGCTATGTATAATAGAGAAGCCTGGCAGGTTTGTGGTAGCTACTTGTATTAGAAATATGTGGGAAGTCCGCAAAAGGAGAACATGAAAAAATCAGCTGTCTGTTCTGGGGCTTTCTATGTTAAGGATGGTTTGAATAATGCTAGCAAAAGCACTCTGGCTTTGCTCTGCTCCAACACAGGAAAATGAAAAAGAAGCAGCATCAGAAACGTTCTATTTCCCATTGATTTCCTAGTAATATATTACTATATGGACTGCCCCAGAAGGCTTCTGCTGAGCTAGGATGTTGCTCAGCACTTAGAGAGATGCTTCACTTGATTCTCACATAGGCTTTCAGCCTCATTCAATGTGTAAACAACAGCCTGAGTTACTGATTTTTGGAGAGCTGTATGTCGAAACAATGCTATGTGCAAGGTAAAAAGCTGAATAAGTGAACATGTTGGTTGGTGTCTGCCAAGCGAGCAAGAAAACTTATGTTAAGAATGGGAATAACCACAATTTGGTGAGCTGTTTCTGGTAGGAAAAAGGGTGATGCAGCTTGAGAATTTGCACCATTCCAAGCATTTCAAGATAGATTGACATGTTTAGATGAATAAAATCTAGAAGTTATAGGTGGCTCAGAGTTCAAGATGATGAAAAATATTTACACTTCACTTCTTAAGCCTGCTCTATCTGATTTGGGTTTTTAACTTTCACATAATTCAAACCTCTTACAATTTTGTGAAGGAAAACTCACAACCATTAGCTAAGTTTTGCCATGAAAATGACATCCAGCCTTTCTTGCATTTCTTGTTCACTTCCAGCAGCTGCAGCGTTCTCTGGAGGGGTCCCTAAAATTGTGCCAGTGTGTGCTAAATACTGCCCAAAAATGCAGTGACAGCTCTTTCTTTGATGGTGGGGATAGTTTAATAGAAAAGAAACTGACGTACAGAGAAACAGAGAGATTTTTTCTCAGTCATACAGGAAGCTCACAGCTGAACTTGAGAATTTAACCTAAACCTTCTGAGTCTGAGTTGATCAGCCTTGTAACGTGAACTCACTTCCTCCTCAGTGATGGATCTGTCTGACCTGCTAAGCAAATGCACAGGGCATGCTTCTCTCCTGATCTCACAGTGCCTGTGGGGCCCTGGCTCTGAGACTGCAGTTTGTTTACAGAGAAGGCTGTTGGTACACTTCTCCCTGTTGTCTGATCATTTCCCCCTGCCAAATGCACAGTTTCTTCTTCCTCGGCTTAGACTCAAAGCCAAACATCTCAGACCCTTGATCCACAGTCACAGCGTCCTCTCCAGTCTCCTGATGATGATTATACTGCGTGCTGCTGGGAAGGGAAATAATTCCTGCTGGTCTTTACTTCTGTACCAAGCCATATAAGGGCTCGTTACAACAAAATTTCCAGGGTCCCTGACCCATACCTTTCCTGGGCTCTGAGGGTGGGGTTTCCTCTGACTGCACTTGAACTAATAGTCACCAGCAGGAGACCTGGACTTTGCTCTGTATGGTTTTGTGGAGCAGAGTGAAGAGGTGACGTTCCCCCCTGCAGGAAGACATGGCTCTTTATTGGCTTTGTAGTGACTGGAATTAAGTTTGAATTTGACTGCAGCTGCAGTCAGTGATTAAAAAAAAAAAAAAAAAAAAAAAAAATCATTGGCTTCTGCTCCATTTTAGCTTGGCCAATACCTGCCAGCAGCTTCCCAGCAGTGACCACTGTTTACACACTGTTCCAAGGGAGAACTGAAATGAGGTGGAAGTTCCCCTTGCCCCTGACACTGCTCAGCCCTTGGGGACAGCCAGATAGTTCCATTTTTACAGCGTAAGAGAGAATCCTCTGTTTTGGGACACAAAGAGCAGAGACCTTGCCTTTTTTAGTACAATGTGTAGCTGGAATAGGCCATGTGGAAATGCCAGTGCAACACATGCTGGCCAAGACCTTGCAGAGCAAGGGGTAGAAATGATGTGTGTGCCAACGCCAAGTGTGGTACTCTGTGATCTAGGGAGAGGCTCTTCCACATGCTGCTTTGTACCACCTGTGTCATACAGGACTCTCTAGCTTAGTGCAGTGGGTGAGATACTGCCCTGATTGTGCTGCATTGTGAGTTTTCTAATTTTGCTTTTCCTGTTGCATTTTGCATAATTGCAGGAAAGAGGTGATCTGAGTAATACTTCACAGTAACTGAATATTACACCTGTTGCTTGAGGAAGTCATAAGATTTTCCCAGCATGAAGGAATTTATAATCAGAACTTCTTTTTTACACGTGGTGCAGTACATAAGGGGAGAACAGATCAGGTAACCATGGCCCAGCTCTTTTGCTCCATCCTGCTCGGAGGAACCCTCTGCCTTACAGTTCCTGCAGCTGGTGCTTGCTGACTCCCTTGCTGCTTGAGGCTGTTTGAGTTTTAATTAAGAATGTTTGCAAAGTGCTTTGACAGCCTCAGGAAGAGGCTGCTGTAGATGAGCCAAGGATTTGAATATTTTTTTTTGTTTCACTTGTGTTCTCCTGAGCTAGAATTGAACATGAATTACTTGCATAGTTCATACAGATTCACCATCTGATGCAGTGAAGGGATTTTCTTTAATAACTGACTTGTGACTGGAAGTTTTCTGCTTTGCACTGAATAAAGATTTTTTTTTTTTTTTCCTCCTTCAGGTTCCACTGTCTGGCATCCCGACTGTAAGCAATCCACTAAAACTGAAGATAAGCTACGGGTAAGCTGAATTTGTGGCAATGACACACACGATATTTTGTGCAAGCAATAACTGAATGTTGTTTTTAAAAGAGTGACTTTTTCCATGTTTTTTTTGCATAGCTGTCACCACTCTGGCAGAATAATCAGTTGGAGGCACTTCAGAGGTATTGCTCTGATTTTTAGGCTCACCACATTCGTATACCTGTCTTGGTGCACTGCCTTAAAGATAGTGTCATTTACTGACATACAGACATGGCAGTCTCTAAGACACTTCATCTCATATCTCAGTTATTGTGAGAGAGACTCTTAAGGAGAAAATGTGAACAGGGCAAATGCTACAATATACAGATACACAAAAATACTAAAATATAGTTGCTCTTTAGTTATCCCCTGTTCTGTGTGGTTATTTTACAGCATTTAGACAATATGAATTCTTCCTTTGCCATCCAAATAAACCTCAGCCTAAAGTGATCCTAATTTGAATGCCAAAAAGAGCTGCAGTTACCCTTGGAGTCATCTCAGCATATCCAGACAAGCTTCCTGGATCAAATCTTTGATGGCAATAATGCTGCACTGATAAATGCTGGAGCCTGGCTTTTTGCATGCACCAGGCAATTCTAAGCCCATATTCACTAATTCATCTTCTGGACAATTTATTCTTTTTAATGTCTCAGTTGGTCCTTTGAACTTTTCTAATTTTTCTGGATATGAATATTAGAGAGTGCACATGAATAAAATGTCTTTCAGACAAGGAAACTAAGAGGTACTGACATTGAGATACCTAGGATATTCTGTAGATTGTGTTCTCTGTGTGGCTTATTCATGGGGAGAATTTATTAGATTTTAGATTTTATTCAGATGAACTGGTCTGTAAAACATCCCCTGCAGAGAATTTACTATGATCATAGGTAATGTACAGATAAATTTTTTTGAGCGGAGTTCATATTAGTGTGGGCTGTACAGATAGTATAGAAGTATAATTGGCCCTAGATGGGCATGTGATCTAGCACAGCCAAACATCACTGTAGGTACCATCCAGCATTTGCACGTTGTTCTGTCCTGACTTTCCATAAGAAACTGGAAAATTATGCCAGACTGGATTTTCTTCCTCATTTAACAGTTTGAATGTAAGACAGTGTTCTGGCCCCACTTAAGCGTCAGAATATTTGTGCTTTGTAGTGAATGGTTGGGCTACAATACCTCCCTTTCACTTGGACCCAAGAGTCTTACCAAAGCACTCCTGACTACACTGCAGCCCTTATGAACTTTTTCCAGCTGACCTTATAAATCAGTTGTCTTATTTCCATTCCCCATGGAAGTGGCCAAAGTCCTCTTCAAATATTTTCCTTTTTCCATCACACATTCAAGCATGTCAGTCTTTGTCCCCCTCAGCTAATTTTAATTGAAGTGACTGAAGTAAATTGATTCATCCACCTGCAAGACTTTGCCTAAGTGAGTTCTTGCAGGAAAATGAAGTGAAGCGAAAGAATGCATATTAAGGGAAAACCTGAGAAATGTTGTGTCTCAGCTATCCAGGGTCACCTTGTTCCTGGATGAAAGCTTCTAGGCAGAGGTTTAATATGTCTTTAAAAGGCATTGACAAATGCCCTGTACTGAAGCTAGCTGGAGAGACGGAGAATTTTTAGCTTCATCTGTATATCATAGCTAGTCTCTATCTATGCTGGTGCAAGAAGTCAAACACCTTATTTTAAAATCAGCTTCAGTTCACTTTGACTTTGACACACATCTCATTCTGCTGACTCAACACAGTGGCAAACAGGTAGGTACAGAAACAAATGAAACTGGGGGAACTATGTGCTATTTGAATGTTTCACCCCTAAATTATGAACTGTACTTTAATTGACTGTCAACATACAATTAGACCTAATGTGAGAATTGGAATCTGATTTGTGAGATGACAGATGTTTGACATAGCCATTTTCAGGGTCAGGCCTAGATTTTCTGGTGGTTCTGCAAAAAGCCAGTGACATGGCCTATTTCCTCTGCTGGGTTTCCTTTCCCTGTAGAGCAAAACACAACAAAAAGCCCTTTTATTATTGAAGTTACTTCAGAAGTTTTCAACAAGTTCTGTTTTCTCTCAGTAACTGAATTGTGATATAAAGTAATCAGCAGTCTAGCTGGTCAGGATCTGACAGGGAGTTCATAAAAACAATGGTTGCTTTAGATCTTCTACCCACTATGTATTTGTGGAGGATTACAAAGCCAAAATAAGCAGAAAATAAAGCAACCATACATATATTAAAAAATATACATTGCTTAGGGGGGTTTTTTTACAACTGTCTGGCTATTTGTGATTCTGCAGGAATCAGTAAGTAACACAGATATTATAATACACAGAGTGTTATCTAGCATGTAGATATTAGTAACTTGATTGAAAAAAGAGCTTAACCACTGAGCTGGGGAAACTGCTCTCCTTTTCACTCATTTTTTCCTTTTGTGTTTCATGACAGCATTCCTCATCTGAGTTCTTTTATCCAAAGAGTCTGGTTCTGCGCAGGCCACGCTCTGCAGAGGTTTGCTGTTGTGTTTTCATAGTGTTGATAATGGTCTTCTTTACTGAGAAGATTCTTCATGATTGTCATTTGCTGCGCTTGCTACTACTTCTGCCACACAGCTTTCCTGCTATCACTTGCCACCATGAGCACTGACTCTGTACTTTGCATCATGTGGTGCAGTGTTGTTAATTCTCGTATTTTTTATTTTGCTTAATGAAATGCTTAAAATTAACTTTTTTTAGATCAGATGAGCTTTTGGGGGGCTGTAGTATCGTTATTCCATTGTTACATAAAGTTTTTCTTCCAAAACAAAAAATTAGACTGCAAATATGAAGCAAATTAAAATGGCATATAGCATCTGACTTTAATGGGATGGCTAAAAAGCTCATGCTTTTTAGAAAAAAAAATGCCATCGGTTAAATCAGTTCCTTTTTTATATGTATTGGCAAATACACATGAATACTTCAGTTGAGAAAATATTTACAAAATTCCAGGTTTGGACGTGTTCTGTGTGCTGCCCGAGAGTATTTGTAGCTCACTAATCTGGGGCACATCCACGCCTGAGTTGGGAGGTCCTCCCTGTCCTCTTGATTCTGGACTACCTTTCCACTTTCAGATTTCCTTGAGTTTGCTTTGCACCTACAAGCACTAGCCACTTCCATTTCTTCTCCTTCACAGCAGTGCTTATTTATTAGTTGTGTCTGTTGTGAGGGGACATGTGGCTGTAGTGCCTGCAGGCACACCTGAGGTAGCTTTCACCTGATAACGAAGTAAGAAAGTGCTGGTAGGGACTTACCACAGGCTAGTGGTGGGCAGATGGACTAATAGAGTACGTGCCACTGGATTTCCATTGTGTCTGCTCATGCTACCTTCACATCTCTTATTGAAAAGTAGATGTAGTCATATTATCAGCCAGGCAGGATATTTCTGATAGATGCAGTCTGCAGGATAGAGTTATATCATTGAATCCAATGCTGTGGGAATTAATGCAAGCCCTGTGCCCTTTGTCCTGCACAGTACTTTTGTCAGTTACCATAGGATATTGCAGTGCATTAGCTAGTATTGAGTGCCACATTCTCTATTAGCTACAGAAATATGTATCAAGAAAATACAGCTATAAAGATATGTTACCAGTGCTCCTAAGGAGGGCAATGTTTCTGCAGTCCCAGGCTTTATGGAATCGAATGTTGGAGTCTGAAAACAGCAAACTGTGGGACCATTTCACTCATCTTTGAGGCTAGTGTAGTGGCGTTTTGCATTCAGTTTGCATGAGTCTGAGTTTCCAGTACTGAAATCCAGGAGCCTTAAGATTAAAAAAAAAAAAAAATCCTATTCAATGTGTTAGAAAAATATGCAAGACAAAATAGGAGCAGCCCATGTCAAATTAAAGGTTTGTTCTCTTTCACAGAATCATAGAATAGTTTGGGTTGGAAGTGACCTACAAAGACCATCTGGTAGTCTACATTGCTTTGTAGACTGTGTAGGATACAAATATCTTAGGGTCAGATGAATATCCTCTTGTGTAAATTTGGTCAGCATTAAATTCTGTTTAGATTTATGTGCTGATGATACAAAGGCAGATTTTGGCTTCAAGTGTTCTTCTGCAGTGTAGACACAAACATACCATTGCTGTTGCTACAAAGGTGTGGCAAAGGCTTGAATCTACATGGAAATCGTAGGTTGAAAATTATAGGGTAAAATACTGTGAATTATCTGAGAAGCTGTTGAATTCCGTATGTTCTGGATTTCTCACTTTATTTTCTTGTACTTTCCACTTAACTTACTCTTGGTGAAGGCTATTTTTGCGTGAGTAGTCTTGCAAATGTTTGTCAGCAATGTGCCTTCAATGATTATGTACTGAAAATTCATTCTCTCTAGCTTTATGTCTAGAAAGGAAAGAAAAATTAGTTGTAACCTATTAATATGTGTGTCTGAGTTTGAACTAAACGTGTTTACTAGTTTTGTCTTGATGCATACACAGTGTAGATATTTTAGGCAGAGAAATAATGAATGCATGCATATGAGGGAAACACTCTAATAAGGAGGGTACAGATAAACTAGCAGACAGGCACAATGAATGCTGTAGCACTGAGGTGCTTTATTGATCTTGTACACAGCCACTGAAAATTACTGAAATCCGTAGAAAGCCTGTGTTTAATGAAACCTGATTCAAAGTCCTAAATAACTGTAAAACCTTGCAGTTGATGAAGCAGGTAGTCAGAGTAGCAGGTGTTGTACTGAGGAAGCCAAATCCCTTCCTATTGCAAAATTGTGTCTGTGTAGTAGAATAAACTACATCCTAATCTTCTATTAGTTTGTTTATAAATGTGCTTAACTTAAAGTAGCTTCTGAGTTTTAGAGAATTTGCTTAATCTATAGTGTTAATGTTATTAAGTGAAAACATATTCATTCTTCTGCAGCTATTATCACCGCCTTGCATAATGAACTCTATCAAAAAACTAAGGCAGGTACTGTAAACAATGCTGACGATGCCTTTGTTAAACAATAGTGCATCCGTTTGGCCAGATGTTCTTGGGATCAGTTTTGATCTGGTTGCCTGCACTTGTAGGTTTTTATAGAGCATGATTCTGAACATCTGTACCTGAGAAAGCCAGAGCACATTGCACCACCACATTGCAGCAGCATCTGGATGATGTGAATGGCTCTAGTGTAGATTTTTTTTTTTTTAAGAAGTTATTTATTTAGATGATGTGCCATGCATGATAACATGACAGATGGAGGTAAATGCAGATGAACATCTTAAGCTTTGCAATGTAATATTAAAATAACAAGTTAATCAGTTTGGGGCATATGCATGGGTGATATGATAACTGAGCGTTGAAATTCACAGTGAACCTAATGGGATGAGCATGACAGTTGGTGTCACCTCTGCCAATCTGCAAATGAAGTTGGTAAAGAACTTTCGCATTGAAGACAAATGCATGGAATAAAGAACAGAAACATAAAAATAAGAAGTCTGTGATAGAGCGGGAAAGACTCAGAAGTCTTGCAGATACTTTAGATGCTTTGTAATCTGGTTCTTTCCTTTGGCTCCTTCAATGACATGCATGAATTTCTGTTGACTGAATTTCTATTGACTTTTTCATATACTTCATAGACTTCCTGTATCTGGAACAGACATCCCATATTGATGTATTTGCTACTGTTACATCCATTTGGGTGGAAGAGGAAACTAAAACAACAGATGACTTTTACTGTCAGAAAATGTGGAGAAAGGCCATGCACCACAGAAAAAGAAAAAAAAGATTAGTTGCACTTCTTCATAGAAATTTGCTTTTAATTTTTCTGCACAAAGGTGGCATTATGGAAAGCTCAATTTGAATCCTTCAAGAACAACAATCATATAAAAAGTGTTCCAGATCTGTTTGTAGAAGTAAGGCAGCTTAACTTGTTTTGTTGCTGGAAGTGTAGAACAAGTGTCACAAGACTGTTGTGAGGGAAGGAAATACCTCTAAATTAATGCATTTATATTAAAGGATGTTTCGTGTAGTTCTTTACCTGTCTTCTTCCAATACTGTATGCAAGAGATGCTCACATGATAGCTCTCTGAGGGTTAAAGGTTAGATCAGGGATATTCCTGTTTCACCTGTGCTCTGATCAGCTCTCCTCTGGGGTGGAATTTACACCCCATTGCAATTACATCAATAGAGAACTTGACCTCCAGTGTGTCTCTTGCCACCTGTTTAAGATATAAAGTCACAACAGTGGTACACAGGGTCAAGGATTCTCAACTGCTAATGAAGATGTAATGTGCAATCTAATAAAAGCCATACCTGTCACAGATTTTCAATCAGGAGCCAGTTAGGTGAGGAGCCAACCATAGCAACTAAAAGTATGCCAGAGGAACAGCTTATATCAAGGAATCGTTAGTGTATATTTGTTAAGGCAAGCAGCACAAATGTTTTTAAGTGTGATGCAATTGTCTTTAGGGGAAAATGCAAAGCTATGAAGGATTCCAGACCATGTGGGAGCAGCAGAGTAGGAAATAGCCATCTGGTATGGAAACAGCCTTTGTAATTCAAAACAAGAAATAGGGCAAAGTGAGGCAGGAAAGGTGAGAGTGGATGTAGACGTCCTCTTTTTCATGCACTGTGTTTAGGGGCATGTCATAAACTTAAGCAAGATACAGGACTGGGGACGAATAGAGGAGCCACAGAGTTCCAGGTGTGCTTGGATTAAGCTCCTCAGGAGAGAACGTTGTGTGCTTATGCAGTGGCTGGCAGGATGGCATCCTGCCCAGGGAATGAGGAGCTTTGCAATAGATGGAAGGTAAAATTGAAGCACATAGGAAGAATTACAGAAAATAGGAAACTGGTTTTGAAAGGTGTCATATCTGGCTCATGGCTGTGTTAATGAGATGGTAATGAGGAACTTGGAGCAGAAACATAGTGGGGAAATGAAGAATAGGTGCTATAGCTTGACAGTCAATCTGACAACTGCTTCTGTACTCCAGTGTTAAGAATACCTAAAAAAGTTGTTAGCGGTATGTGGCTGAAATTATCTTCTTATCACTGAAGTGATAAATATAAGTGAGTTTTCCTTTGCTGGAAAGGCTTTTAGCAGTGACATTAAGGGATGAGACTAAGAAGAGGGACCAAGGGCTGAGAATTTCTTGTTTTATGAAATGATTATAAAAGATCCAAAGTGAAGAGCAACCCAGAGGGCCTGCCAGGTGGGAAGAAGCCATAACTGCCTCTAACGCTTGTTTTCCTACCACTAGGAAAACTGAACAGACAAAACTCTTAAAGTATATGTGCCAAAAGCCAAAGGTAACAGAGACACCCCTAACAGTACCTCAACTACTTCCCTATGTTGTAATGAAAACAATTGTTTTCCATAGCAACTGCAGTTACGTGTTACATCTGTCTCCACTCAAACAGATAGTGGTGTGAAATGGCAGAATGGAAGGGGGAATAAAGTGTTTCTCAACACCAGACAGATTTTCCAGCTTAATTCTTGTAACATTTCCATGAAACAAGTGGTTGTTGTTGTTTTTTTTTGCTTTGACTGCATCATGGGAGGAGCTTGAGGGTGGCTGAGACATTTCCATTCCCTTTTCGGATGTAGGAATTTGCAGCCACAGAGAGAAAAGGAAAGAAACACATAAAGGTCCGGCTGAGAAAGTGTTCTCAGATATGCTCTGGAGAGGATTTGTGACTGTGTCGGTCCATGGTCACATCTGCTCTCTGTTTGATCTGAATCCTCACGTTTTTTGGTGGAACATGTTCAAAGCCTTTTATTCCTCTGACCCTCCCTGAATGTGGTGATTTCATTTCCACAAATGAAGTCAGAGAAAGCCTGCTCTGTGATCCACAACTACAGCATTTTTTTGTGTGGATGTTTCCAATAGCTTTCCTGGCTCTGAAAAAAAAGGTAGAAAGACTCTGAGGTCTGTTGAAGGATCCTTTCAGGAAATGTATGCTGAAGGATAAGGTCCAGCAGCCTTGTTGTGTTCACTTCAGATATTTCCTAAGAAAATTCAGCAAGCCAGGCTGTCAAGCCTTATTTCTCTTCAGTGTGTTCCTGAAGGTCCCTTAGTTCAATGTCACAAGCTGACAAGGTAAGAACTATTTACCCAGATTTAATTTTCAGTGACTTTGAAGTATCCCGCTGCACTAGTGTCATCAGAGTCATCTGCTGATGCATTGCTTTGAGATAGGATTTGATTCTTTGCAGTCAGTTAGGAAGCACAAATTGTTCATGATTTCTCAGTTGTGAGTGGGGTATCATTAACTACCTTTGTGTGTCTGCTGCGTACCAAGTTTAGGAGTAATTGCCACAATACCCTGGATCACGTTTGATCAACTAGCAGTTTTTCAAATTCATCCAACTTATCAGGATCTCCACATCTCAGTGATCCGTTATTTTGTCTCCTCTCACAAAACTTTCCCCTGGAATCAGTGTCTGTTTAGTCCTGATGAAGTATTGGAAAATCTCCTAAGTGTGTAACAGCACTCGGTCCATAGGAGTGTGACTGTTCTCATGAATTTCAGTTTGCAGGACGTTGTCATTAAACATCACGGCTTTTGCAGTACGGGGATTTGTGAAATTTCAATCAACAGTTGAGCTCTCATGTTGCATCTAGATTGTACTGCAGATGTAGGGAACAGCTCCAAGCCAAGGATTTCTGGTCCCTCTGCTTAGAAGGACTTAATTCAGTTCTGTATTCATAATGGAAATCCAGTGGTTGAACATCTGGGAAGTGATAACATGTGTGCTGTGCTCCTCTCAACAGTTTTGTCTGCTGGACTGCTGATACCTCTAGCTGTTTGTGAACTAACGTTTTGATAAAATGACCAGCAGGACTATCCTGGACTGTACTTTGTATGGCTCCTTGCAGTGTCTCTGACAGGTGTTTGTTTTTGTTCATTATTGTTGTCAGTCTTTTTACATTGTATGATTTTGAAAATGTCTTTCCCCTCTCACAGCACTCCTTCCCCTACAAAAAAAAAAAAAAAAAAAAAAGCCCACTTCCCTCACAAGATTGTGAAATTTGCCAGAATGCTTCCATTTGTGTTGACATTTTTTCTTAAATTCAGTTAATTTCAAGATGTATGCAGATTACTTCACTCAAAACCAAAGTTATCAATGTTAGTCGCTTCAGGTTTCTCTGAAAAGCTACTTTTTATTTTTCAGCCTACGAGAACATCATCAGAAAGCATTTATTCCAGACCAGGTTCCAGTATACCTGGCTCTCCAGGCCACACTATCTATGTAAGTATTCCTTCTGATGAATAAGCTGCTGATCCCTTGCTTACACATGAAATACTCCATGCTGAAATAAGTTGTTTTTATACTGATGCCAGCGTCTTTATTCTAACAGTGAAATTGTTAAAACTCTTGCCATGTAGTTTTTATAACTACAGAATTTCAAGAGCAGGGTAGGCCTTTTCTAGGTCACATTTCTCCTAGAAAGATACAGTAAATCTCTTGAAGACACTTGATGATGTGAAGAGGGACAGAAGGCAGACAGGTCATTTGAGTTCATTAGGGGTTATATAAGGAGATCTGTGCACCTCAGTGTGCAGCTCTTGAGAGATCTGTCTGCAGTTGCAGGATGTGGAGAGACAGGTCAGCTACGCTAAAAGAAGCCTGGCTGATGTAACACATTCCGTTCCAGTAGTCAGATGCTTTGCTTGTGGAAAGAAAGGTCTTTTTTATTTAAGAACAAAAGCTATATTAAGCATCCTTCCTTTACTAAACCAACAGTGCTGCAAATGCCAAGCTATTGATACGCTGTTTTATTTGTGGTTACCTGAGATGTAGAGTTTAATATGATTCCTTCTATAATCCAACATCCTCTTTCGTTATTTTAGATGATCTCTTTCACTTCTTGGCCTCATTCTTGGTACCTTTTGAGCCTGTAAGATCTTAGAAATTAAAAGTGGAAATGCCTTAGCAGAAGATTGGCCCAAAATTTTAAAAATAATTATGTTTTTCTCTTTCCAGGCATTTCAGTGTTATAAATGTCTGTACCTTTTTTTTTTTTTTTCTTGGCAGAGAAGTCCACAGGGTCAGAAAAAAGTAATCTTTTGTGACTGTACTAATTCAGTTCTAAGGAGGAAGAGTATCAACTCAGATGTACTTGAGTGAATAACAGAACAACTCAGCCTTCTCAAACTTGCTGTATTTCCATGCATATAACCTACATTTGCAAAAGATCACATCTATTTAAACATCTATTTGAGTCCTGTTCCTTGAAAGTCCGTATAGCCTTTATCCTCATATAAAACATGCTCTCTGATAACCTGCAAAAAAGCCACGTCAGAAGTGGAAGATAACAGCTAAGGAAGAAAAATCACAGGAAGGCAAGTTAGTGAGAGAGAGTCCCTTGTGACGGGAGCAAAGATGAAGGTATGCTGGGAAGAAGAGGCAGACTACAGGGCAAACGTTCTTTTCTGTTGCCTATACATAATATTGATTCACTGATTTTATAGATAACCTTAAGATTATATAGGTGAAAATGTAGTGTAAGACGCAGAAATTTATCATTTACATGTATAATAATGCAGAAAAAATACCAGAATTACAAATCTTAAATCCTGAGTTTGAGTTAAATACTAATTCCTCAGTGCATCTGGTAAGTAAAAACTAAACAGATTTGAGTCTATTTTAAGAAAGTGAATTTCCTAACTATTTTGAACCTTACTTCTCTATCAAAAAATGTTGTGTATTGTTTCTCATTTATGGCATTGCTTAAGAACCACCAAAACCAGTGGTTGTTTGGAGAGCTTGCGAAGGCAAATGCACTTTAATCTGAAAATACTGTGTGCTAGTACTCAGGAAGAATGGAACCGAATGTGAGTAGAAACAGCTCAGCCTTGTTTTCTTGTGCAACCTACTATGAATAAATAAAATATCTGGTAGAAGAGTCGAAAACCAATTTGAATATTCTCTTTCACTTTTAATCATCAAATGTATTTCTGTAAGGTAGGTAAGAATGTATGATGATTTTTTTTATAGTCATCTTTTAAGTAAGGAAAGATATTAGCTATCTAAACTATATGTAAAGCCTCTTTCTAGCTCCTTCTAATGGGTGTAGCTGTCTTTGGAACTAATTGTCCTACTTCTGTTTTTTAAGTAGTCAAGACCTCCTTGAAGTTTTAGTGAAAAAAATAGTTAATGTTAGTAGTATGTAGTATGCGGTTAGTAAGCAACATATGCCTTAGTCAGAACTTTGGGTATAGGTTGAATGATGAGTGCATTATAATAATTCCAGTTGGGAGTTTGGATACCCAGTCCTGACAAATATTCCTGCTTGCCTTTTTATTTCCTTGTAAGAAATTGTATTTCCTCTCGTGTTTACAATTATAAGTTGACTTTCTGTCTGTGGTCTTCTGCATGGAATCCTCTCATAATCTCCATAATCTGCAAACTAAATTGATGTTATCACACATTTTACATAGGGGAAAACAAGGGCAGAAAGGTGAAAATACTTGCCTGAGGCCACAAAATGAGTCATTTGCGGATCTGAAGTTTCCACCTCACTACTGGGGATAAGAGACTTTTGGTTTAGATCTATATATACCATGTTCTTTCTTCCCTAAACTGAGAAAACACTGTGTGCTTTCGCAGAGGAGGCCTGCTGGAGAAGAATCAGCGATCACTTTTCACATCGAGTGCCAAAAAAGGTTTTCCGTAGCAACAGTGTGACAACAAATATACAAAAATCATAAACTGTGCTAAACAGAAATTACCAGTGCATTTGTGTAAGTTAATTTATCTTCTATCTTTGACCTTCAGGCAAAAGTAGACAATGAAATCCTTGATTACAAGGATTTAGCAGCCATTCCCAAAGTCAAGGCCATTTATGATATTGAACGTCCAGACCTTATTACTTATGAGCCATTCTACACTTCCGCCTACGAAGACAGACAGGAGAGACAGAGTCTTGGAGAGGTAATGAACTGACAAGCAACTCATTCTGCTATCTATATGCTTTATTCAAAACCTGCTTCACTGCTATCCTCTTTTGAAACAGTTTCTAATTGACACTCCTAAATATTGTTGCTGCTGCTGTTCACAGTGCTTTTTGTCTGTTTGATCTGGGCTTAATGGGAACAATCATGATGATGCCTCATGTGTGAAACTGCACAATTAAGCATATAATTAAGCACCCTCATTAACACCAGACACAGGCAGAGGAATGGCAGGGGGGAGGCTTGCAGCCTGTCTGTATGCGAATTCTCATGACTCGCGTGGATATCGTAGTCTTTGGGTACCACAAAGTCCAGAACATGAGGCAAAAGCCAACCTGGTGGTGTGCTGTGGAGCACTGATATTCAGAATAGAATATGAGGAATACCATGATGTTTTGTGGCAGCAAAAGGATTTAAGGTCAACGGGATGCTTTCTCTCACACGTACTGAAGGGGAATGTATTTCTGGAGCACTTTGCCAGACATACTGGATAAAATCTGAACTAGGTCAGGATGAAGTGCTCTTCTACCTGGGAAAGCAGGTTAGTTGTGTTATGGAAATAGCTGTCTCACATTTTAAACTGCTGACATTTAGTAAAGGTTCTTATATCCTGCAATGATAGAAAGAAACTCTCTAATTTATTCTCTTAAATTTGTATTTAAAGATATCTTTCAGGTTGTAGGGTCCCCCAGTTTCCTCAGGTGAACTTCCGTAGCTGAAATTACTATTTATGTGGTTCCAGTGCAGATCATGAAGGATGTTTTGTCATATAATACCACCTGACTGTAAATCAGACTTCCCGAATGCAGATCTAAGTGGACATGGAAATGGATTTACTTCCTCACAATCTCAGTGACTTTAATGACTGTAACTGAATTGAATATGAAGATAAACTGAGGAAAAAGGAAGTACAGTAAATCATTCAGGCACCAGTGGTCTGAAGATCCCCAGATCTGTGACTGATAATCTACTTTCTTAGCAAAGTGTTCTGCCCACCAACAAATTAGAGCTTCTTCTGGTTTTCTCCTGTGTTCTTTAACATTTTACAGGGTTAGTCTTTTAAATTATAACAGAGCTGGAAATTCAGGAGACTGTTCAGCCCAGGAATAAGATAAGAGATTGACAGGTCAGAATATTAAAGAATTTCCCACTTTGATTTTATGTTGGTAGTGAATCCAACTGGCATCTGGTTCAGAACCACTGTGAGATTCATTGGTGACCTCCAACCACCTCCAACAGGCCTGACCCATTCCACAAAACTCTCTACAAACACAAGTTTCTTGTTAGTCACAGAGGAGGAACTAATCTTACCCAGAGAAGGTTAATTCTTTGTTAATGATTAATGGGAAGCTTCTCACTGACAAAGAATTATGGTGGAAGCTGTCTGCTGTTATGCTTGTTCCTGGGGATATGCGAAAGACTTTGGGGTTTTCTTACCCCATATTTTCACCAGCATTAAAACCAATTAATTTTTGGTGACTACAGAAATTTGTCCTGGAAACAGAAGGGCTCTCACCTTCCTTTCAGAAGCATTAAATCCAGTTAATTTTTGGTGACTGCAGAAATTTGTCCTGGAAACAGAAGGGCTCTCACCTTCCTTTCAGAAGACCTGGGGTTTCCACCCAATGCTACTGTTGACTTCTGTCACCTTGGGCAAGTTACCTCACCTCTTTGTACCTGTTTCTCCTCCCTTCCCTTGCCCTAATGAGAACACAAGCCCATTGGGTTGGAGTGATCTCTTATTTTGTGTTTGTGTTGTGGTAATCGAGTGACAGCAACCTTGGTACAGCATACATCAGTCACCATCATCTTTAAAAAACAAGAGGTGATTTGCAGACTTTGAATGATTTAACCTGCATTCTCTTTGCAAAGTGTGTGTGTATGTGGTAGTGTTAAATAAAAGAGGACCCTGAGTTTAAGCTTGTACACTAGAAATTCCCTTCACCCACCATGATTTAAAAAAACAAAACAAAACTACCAAACAGCTAAGGAAGATTTCTGGGTGTACAAGGGAGTTGGGCAAGAGGCACCATAGTTAATCCAGTAGTGCAGGTAGACCTTATTACAGGGGATGGGCTACAAGAAGAATATATACATTAGCCAGAAAGTGAAAAGACACAGCACGAGACTTTGTTCTTTACTGCAAAGGAAGGGAGATGCTTTGAGAAGTTTCTCACTCAATCTCTTTTGTTCAGTGAAAGCCCAATCTTGTTTTTCTGAAGGTCTGTGATGAAAAATGTTTTCACATAGCACCATCTAGTGGGAACGGGCATTTTAGTTAGAGACTCACCAGCAGTTAGCAGGCAGAGAAACGGAGCTCATGAAGGGGTGGTTTAACTTCTAATATAAAAGAGATGAAGATATATGAGATCTGTAAATAAATTTTCTGCTACTGAGGCTAACCCTTAATGAAGTGATAACATTTCCAGAAACTGTTACTCAAGTTCTTCATGTCTTCTAACTTCTGCCCTGCTAGCAGCAACCTGATAAGCACTGAAATCATCTTTTCTCAGCTCTGACTTACACTGCATAAATATTGAGAGAAGCAGAATTTTACCTGCATGTTCTTTGTTTCTAGTATTCTGTCTGTTGAAAGCACTCAATGTCAGTAACAGCTTTCAGTCAAGAAGCTGTTGTAAAATGAGAAAAGAGGTTTTTTTCTAATGTGATAGATGTTTCAAAATGGAGCAGGCATCCTACTTGGTAGTTCAGTAAGAAAACAGTTAAAATTAGGTCGGTGCAAAATGCTGGAACTTGAGTTAAAAAATGACACCTGTAAAAATTTGCAGAAATTTCCCAGAGCACAAAATAATCTGTACAACTTCAGATCTTAGAACAGCCCCTTAGAACTCAAAGTGATAGAGCATTAAGTCTGTTGCAGAGAGTAGAAGTTTTACTGTAAATTGGGTCAGAACAGGCTCTCTACCCAGACTTTTTTTGTTTTGTTTTGTGTTTCCAATCTGGAGTTATCACTCTCTTTCCACTGGCTTACTATTCTGGAACTGAGCTATTCTCAGTCAGCTGCACAGTGTATTTTGAACTGACTAGTGTAGACTTCTGTAATAGACCAAATTTTAAAAGGCCTCATAAACCCTGAAGAACCAGGCACTCCTTGGCAGCCTCCAAGTTTGAGGTATGGCAGTTCAGTTCACTCCACTCGTGCATGATAAAACAGTAAGTTGACTGCAGTGTGTGGTTCCATTTCCCAAAAAGTAACGAGATGATGTCAGTGATGGAGTAAAAAATACATGAAAGGTTGGTCATGGATTCAGCACATTATTTTCTGGAATGCCTTCCCAGTCTTAGATTCCTGTGACTACCTTTTACAGTAGTCATTACCTTAGCATCTTGTCAACCACAACAGATTATGGAGATTTGTTTATTTACAGTAACACATAAATTACTAGCAGAAAAATGTGGGAGCACACCTCAACATGTGCTTTTTTTATTCATATCGAAAGTTTTAGACTAGCTCTTGGGTTTTTGTAGAGAACGATGCTAGAAAGCATTGTGTACAACATGCTTCATGTGGAGCAGAGTTTTTGTAGCTGCTGCTGTTAGATCTGTAATGAAATGGTGGTTTGCTGTATAGAACTTGTGCAGTTATAAGGGTTGGAAAAACAAGAGTCTAAAAGATACTCAAGGCTTTGATGGGAAGTAAGGAAAGCGGTCTTTAAAACGCTTTATGGAAACTTGCTGAAAAGGAGATGTTCTGTACCCAAATAAAAAATGTCACTCCTTTGTTCAGATACTTTGCATTCACAGTTTCACCAGTCCCATAAGAGTTAATGGCCTCTCAATGCAAAATGTATAGCTGGATATTTATTGCCAGAATTTCTGCATATGTTTTACACTACTGCTGTAGTAATAGAACCAGAATCAGCAGTTTTGCTTCTTAGACATTATCTTAATAGCTGTATCATCCTATAGTAATTGTGGTCATACTTAAAAGCATAACTCTTGGCCAGTTTATTATGACAATTAAACAATATTAAGGTTTAGTACATAAAGGAAATAATTAAATCCTGATCTTCTAGCTTCAAATTGTCTTGTGATTAAAGGGCGCATAACTGGTAATTATATATAGCCTTTATTCTTGTTTGTACCACCAATGAATGCATAATCCTATGTTTAATTTCTAAAGATATTTCTTGCCTCAATTTTTCTATCTCTGTAATAGAAACTTTTCATAATATTGTGTATATTTCTGCCCACTGGCCTTTGCGCAGTTCTTTCAGTATACATGCCTGTAATTCCTGTATGTTTCCCTTACGTAACCATGGAAGAACACAGAGATTTAAAGGAGATCATATCAAAGAAATGTTGATGACAGCTATGTACTCCTTTGCATGGGTATGAAGCATAAGGTCTTGGGGCAAAGTGCATTTTTTCTGGAGTATGTGTGTTGGAGGAAAAACATGCTTCATCCTGGAGGTTATTCCATATTTCTGATTTTCCATGCAAAACTATGAGTTAAGATCATTTACTTTTGATTTCCACATTAAAGATTTCTTCATAACAGACATGGTTATTAAATTAATATCCCTTTCTGATTTTGATCTTTACAGCTATGTTTTAATTACCACAATGATTAGATGGCTGAGAGATGGTGTTACATGTATTTGACTGAATTAATCATGCTTATAAAGATTCTCCCAGAAATTTTGTTTCAGTGATTTATGGATCAGTTCCTGAGCAGTATGGAAAAAGCAAGTGTCAGTGCTACAACGGCCTCAGTAATTTCTGCATTACCATTTTGCATTGTCATGTGTCAGTGTATCTGCAACAATGTTTAGATTGTCATTTTCTGGCCTAGCACATGCAGTGATGTTTCAGTAACCATATTTTTATGTCTTTGCAGTCTCCAAGGACATTATCACCTACCCCTTCTGCAGAAGTAAGTTTGGTGGAACCTTTGGGGGCAGTGTCTTACTGTGATTAGAATTATTCACCTCAGCAAATGCAGGTCTTGATTTTGTGGTCAGTCTGATCCATCTTTGTTTGCCACATAGGCATGTTTTCTGAATGTTGAAACTTGACAAAAATCAACTCCAAGAAGAAAACATAAAGTTCTTATTGACAGATTGTACAAAAAAGGAAGCTACCACTCCTACCTGTTTGTTGTCTATAAAGCAGAGTGATTCGGCCAGAAGAAGTCACTTCTTGTACATTCATCCTTCTTGTGGCACAGGCAAACTCAAATCTCAGGAGCTGGATGATTTACTTGAGCTAAAAGGATGCTTGGAGCATCTAAGTAATAAGCCATATTTGCTACTTAAACATTTGCAGCTTTGTTTTGAAAAAAGCATAACTATGGTTTCGTTTGGTTTTGCTTTTCCATAGCAGTTAATTTGAACGTCACAATAACATGAAACATTTGGGAAATCTTTTGTCAGGATACAGTAGATGTCATTGCAAAATCATTGTCATTTTGGGGGTGGGTGGCATTGCTTATTTGCAACGTAAAAGTTGTAGTGATTGCTATGTGTTAAAAAAATTACTATAAAATTTCTTGTAAATCTTCATGCATTAACATCAGTCCTGTCGCTTTTGTCCTGGTTTGGTTTGCTTTGTGGCGTGGGGAGGGCGGGTTCTGTTTTGGAGTGGGGTTTTGGGGGTAGGGTTTATTGGCTCTTTTTTCCCCAGGAAACCAAGTAAATTGAATTTTGCTGTACAATAAGGTGTCATGTTTTCGGATACAAGGGGCATCCAATTTGGATACTAAATACCTTTTGATGTAGCTAGTCAAGACACATGGTAAATTAATCCACAGAGAGCTCTGTGCTGCAGCTGTTGAATTCTTGCCAGTCTCCAAGTTAGCTAGCTGAAGGCTAGCTCATGTATCTTGTGCAGTACACTGCAGGACAGACATACTCCTTGCAGCTTCCCTTACAGAGTCACAGGAATGTGGGCAAATCTAGGCTTATATAGAATTTAATAGAAATTACAGGTGGAGTTGGAACCTTCCAAGACTGACCCAGACTATTAAAGTGGATTGAAGTCTTTGGAACAGATCATTAGAGAACAGTAATAATGAAGTAAGTTGAGAGCTTAAGGGATATCGTTGTTTTGGTAGCTTCTGCTGATGTCTTCAGATGGTGAAAGTTATGTGCTGCTAAAAATGTGTAATGTGCATTTATATTTATTAGTGAATGCTTCTGTTCTGCAGGGTTATCAAGATGTTCGGGATCGCATGATTCACAGGTCTACTAGTCAGGGCTCCATTAATTCTCCAGTGTATAGTCGTCATAGCTACACACCCACCATGTCACGTTCCCCTCAGCATTTCCACAGACCTGGTAAGGGCAACTGCATTAGCAGTATATGTAAAACTATTGTTTCTTTATTATGTCATTTAATGGCACAGAGAAGCACTTGTTTCTCTTAGCAGTGAAAATTTAGCGTTGAAAAATTGTTGTGTATTTTAATATCTCCTTTTCTACCTGTTATTTTGTTCTTGATGGATTCAATCTTTTGCACTAGTCTGATGAGTGTTTCTTACATCATAAATACATCTGATTAGTTATTTTTTAAACCTTTGTACGTTTCTGAAAGTGAGCAAAAATTTGCAGCAGTGAATCACAAACTTCATTCTGGAATTTAGGAAAAATAGCACGTATTGGAAACAAAAGTTATGGCTTGACTATACAGAAGTCAGTAATGTAGGATTCCTCCCGCCTAAAGAACACTCCATTTAAAGCTTGATGCAGCCATAGAATTTCAGATTCAGCAGCAAAACCCCCAGATAATCCAAATTGCTAGTAATTTTTTGAAACATAGACTCATAGTTCACAAGGTGGATTTCTTCAATAAAACCATAGGCAATTGCCTAGGAATATTTTAAAAACACAGACTTCATTTACTGGTTTAGCAGTGATATACAAGTTCTATGTACAATATAGAAAATATACAGGTCATTCAGGTTCCCAGTACACTTAAAATTATTGGTTGTGTATCTAAAAGCAAGATATGGAAATGGACTGTTAATTTACATCCAAACTGCATAAAAATGTATCCCTAAATGCTATTCATTTAAGACATTTCAAGACTGATTTTCTTGTTTATGGTAATGAATTAAACCTTTGTGATCCATTTTTAAATTGATACAAATGTGCAGTTTCATCTTCCTTAGTGATTACAGCTGAACAGTTGGGATGCCAAAAGCCCATATACAATAGGAGCTGCATTTTTAAAATTAAAGATTTATAATAGAGCCACCACTGTGGAACTTGAATGCTGTAGCCATTTCCTGGTAAGGGTGGGCTGAAAGCAGCTAATTGTGTCTGTCAGTGAATGCCTTCTTTAAAGGACCCAAGGGAGGTGGGACAGAAGCAAATTGTGTCTGATACTTAGTGCTGACAACATGACTGTGTTTTAAGATGACGTTACAACTGAAACCAGAAGAGACTTAAAAGTGTGAAAAAGCTGCAAACTTCTGTTTCTTGATTCTGGCAATTCTGAGGGGATTTTTCCATTTATATCACTTGTATCAGCATTATGAACAAATGCAGGCCCTATTCCAGACTTTACTGTGATTGAGTTTTACTGTCTGTGTTCAGTCAAGGACCTTCCCTAGAAGCAGTCTCTGTTTATGTAACTCTTGTGATGGGCGGATGGGCTCAAGCCAGAGTTTGGATCCAAATGCAAAATCCTCAAAAGTTTTCAGCCTGGGGGATTTTCTGAGAAGATATTTGTTCAAACTTATCTCTGTTCAGATTATCTCATCTTTGGCTCACCTGTTTCTGTTTCTCATATGACACAGAAGTAATTCTGTAGAATTCATCATTTTGATCTTTGCTACCCCGCTTTGGGGTAATTTTTAATGCTACTTCATAATTTTCCTATAATAATTACTCATGTTGAATAATAGCACATGTATATTTACCATTTTTCTCCTAATGGAACTTCTTATCATCATGTTATTCGCAAGAATAGTTTCTGTATGAATAAACCCAGTGGCCCCAGATAACTTCTCTTTGGCTCCCAGGTAGTCCTTCAGAGAGAAGTGAACCGCTGTGTTGACGTTGTCAGCATACTGTTCTTCAAAAATTTGAGTGCTACGAGTTTTGAAAAAGTTTGCAGCCTTTTCCTCCTGCAGTGCCCTAGATGAACTTGGCAACATTTTTGGAATGTCTTAAAACAATAGAAAACAGCTTGCATGCCTCTTGACTGATATTTTTTGGTCAGGCACTT
Organism: Tyto alba; assembly: GCF_018691265.1. Lineage (NCBI taxonomy): Eukaryota > Metazoa > Chordata > Aves > Strigiformes > Tytonidae > Tyto > Tyto alba. The sequence continues at coordinate 9,667,502 of NW_024881261.1, forward strand.
TTCAAAACATCTGCTTTCTTAACTAATTGAACATCAATGTTTGTGATGTTTGCATGCTGGTACCAAGGCATAGATCAGAAGCTCGTTAAGCCAATAAATGTTATACTAAGTCAGTAATGCAGTTCAAATCTGAGCCTCTCTTCTAATACTTCCTGTAATTTTGTCTAACATTTATGAACCCTTCGGTACGTCTTTAACATTTTTTTTTCTCCTTCCTTCTTTTCAGAATCCTAATTGTTCAATGCCTTTTTTTTTTCTTCCTTTGAAGCCTCCTTCCCTGCCTTTCTCTTATTGTTTTTCTTTGTTTTCATTTTGTTCTGCCCCCCGATTCCCTGCTGCCGCAGAGCTGCTCTCTACTGGTGTGCAGCGGTTGTCATACCTGCGCACTAGCAGTCTCAGCTCCACTCACCATGACTCCCGCCCCAACTCCCCCTTCCGACACCACTTCATCCCCCATGTCAAAGGTAAGGAGCCAGGCCTCCCCAGGGAGTACCTTCCAGGCTGGAGATTTATTAGCATTCTGTCAAAGCTAATAAGGTGTATCTCCGTAAGGTTGTCATTGGCTGTATAGCTGAGCATGCCTCGGAATGCGCCGGTACACTTAAAACTATGTTAGAATAGACATAATGTCCTTTTTCTGGAGGAAATATGTCATTTCTAAGGGCCCTAGTTGAAGAGTCCTCAAACAATTTCTTATTAGAAATATACAGGAAAGCATTATCACTTACTATTTAGAACCTATATGTACCTAACTTAGCTTCTTTCTAAAACAGTACATAACAATCTCTACAGCAGTTAGCACATCACATTTAATTATTATTTCCACATTCTTAAAAGATGCATGTAAAAATTGACTACAGATATCACCTGGATGAGAGCAAGGTGATCAAAGATATGGAGAAGGGAAAAAAAAAAGATTATATAAATATCAGTGGCAATGAGGAAGTTAATCATTGTTAATCACACTGGAAATAAGTAGTGCCCAACAAAGTAGAATTAAAATCTCGAGGCCTCTCCTCACCTAGTGGGAATCAGCAGCCTCTGCTGAAGGCAGCAGAGTTGCAGGGATTTACCCTATCTGAAGATCCGGTCATTTATCTTTTTTTCAATCTGTTATTTTCTGTGGTTTAGTTTGGGGGAGAGTTGTTCTTTCATTGTGGCCCTTCAAGGAGCTCATTCAGCTCAGTAAGATTTTAGTTTTCTTTCTTGCTTTCTGTGAATGTGGTTTTATTTCTATTAGAACAATCTCTGGCTATGCCATCTCTTCTGTTGGGGGAGAATGTCATAGCTTATATCACCCACAAGAGCTCAAAAGGAGGCAATTGAGTTAGTTGAACTTAGATTCTGTTCTGGCACAACTGATTAATGTAGATAATCATAAACTGGAGATAATCAAAAACAGTTGCAAGGAAGTTGTTGCATGAATTGTCAAGAAATGCTAATAGATCTCAACATTATAGCTCTTCGAGCATTCAGATCACCATGACTAATTTTACTCTTGCCTTTTCTTAGATTATTTTTGTTAATAGACACTTTCAACTTTCCTATTATGTCACTATAAAAAAAAAATCTCACTTCAAACTTAAAAGATTGGGACCCTTAAAAATAGATACACTGCTCATTTCAGCATGCAGTTATTCATAATCCTTGCAATTTCTACATTTTTTTGCTGTAAATCCAAATTAATGCTCACACTCTTTCAAGTGGCATTTTCATTCTTTTTCTGTTGAGAAAATAGCTTCTTCAACAGATAAATCAGAAGAACTATTGGAAATCCATGCCTATTATTTTCAGATTTCAAAGAATTACCTGGCATGTAGATTAGGTAGGTATCTCAGTTATCAGTACAAAAGGCCAAGTGGGATTACAAGCACTGTAAACCAAGGGGTGGGTATGGTTCTTATCAGATATGTCATGTAAGACATTGTAAAAATCCATGATTTTCTGAAAATTTTACATAATGGTCTTAGGCCTGGACAAGATTTATGTGTTGTAGCTCAGCAAAGCTCCTGAAAACTCAAGTCCATATCACTGTGACAGTGTACACCATCTGAGGATGTGGTACATTTGAGAAGGGGCAAGTAGCAGGTACCCAAATCTTGTAAATCACATGTCTGAATTGAAAGAGTAGTCTTTCAAGGTTGAGAGAAAGATCCACATTCTTAAGGTGACATAAGTTTCATGGCTAGATTAATGTGGTGGGAATATCCGCATGGTTTTAATTTCTTTTCAGGTTTGGGGTTTGTTGTTTTTTGTTTGTTTGTGGGTTTTTTCCCCCTGTGGAGGAAGGAGACTACTCAAAAACCCCAAGAAACCACTTTTGTGTTTCAGTTCAACACTGCAAGCTGAATTCCCTCAGAACACTGAGCCAAACTCAGACCTTTATAAATTGTACACAGATGAAGTATTTTGGGGCATTTTTGGTAATGGTCTGGAAGAAAGCATGAAATAATATTGCAGAGTTCCCTGGTGACATTCTGACTGGGGGAGTATTAGTCAGTAAAGAACATGAGCAACAATTTTCTCGGTGAGCAGTGTAGCCAAACGTAAGCCATGCTTCTAAGTGACGTTTTCCATCTGGACATGCTGGGAAGAGCAGTGGCTGAAGAGGATTTGACTGTTCCAGTGGATGTTCGGATGGATGGATAGGACAGCAGAAAGAGATGCTGCAACTATAAGAGCTAAGTAGAGAAGTTAGGTACCTGAATAACATCTACAGGGAATTGAGTTGGTAGGGCCACAGTCCCAGTAATATGGGCGACATAAGAAACATTGCAGAAGCTTCAGAGAAGGACCATCATATAAATCTCAATCTCATAGTGAAAAAGTTTGGCTATTAATATATTGACACTATCAAATGGAAGGATTTGTTAGTGATTTGTTCAGTGTCTATGTACCTGTGTGGTTACAGAAGATTCTCCCATACAGCAGGCAAAGATAGAGTGAGATCCTATGTTACACTTAAATTAGTTAAAAATTGGTATTATTTCACTGACTTGTTTAAGGTGAAGATAAGTAACTATTGAAATAGCTTAGGAAAAGTTTTTGTCTTACCATGACTACAAAATATTGAAAGGGTCAAAAGGCCTGAAGACATTTGTAATTTTTCCAGCATGTTAAGTGATGAACAATGTGCTCACAAAACAGATGAACAGATGTTCATAATATTCCCTAAGTCAGAGAAAACTCTGGCTTTTCCTGTAAAAGGAATATGGTGGAAGATAGTTCTTAATCAGATATACTCTGAAAATACACATAGTGTATATATGCATATATGTACTAACAGTGCACATGCATTTAAATAAAGGCAAGATGATGAGGACTGGTAAGAATTTTTGTTAAATAAACCTCTCTACTATTACAACATGTAGGTGTGTTTTTATAGGAAGAGGTAACACAGTTTGCCCAGTATCTAATTTGAGGGTGTCCTGTGGGGTTTTTTAACATTCAAGTAGTATTGAGTGAAGTCCATTTGCACTATATATGGTGTATCCTCTTCACTACTTTATGTTCATAAATAGATATTTTGTTACCAACCGATGAGGCTGATCTGGGTTTCCCACATGGCTCTTCATTTGTGCTCCTTGCATACCACATGTGTGCACGTACCCCCGTTTTACATCTGCGTGGCAGAAAAGGGAGATTATTCTGGCACTGCCTGCATCTAATGCAACTCCCTGATACTCTTATCCATAGGGGTTTGCCTTGGATATTCTAGGTGTCTGTTTTCAAAGTTTAAAGAACTGCATTATTTTACACTGAGAGCAGCATTTCTGTGTCTACTAGGGAACTAGACCCTTGTGAATATATCTGAGACGAGAACTATAGCACTCTAGAGGTTAATTAGATATGACAGATACATTTGTAGTGATTCAAAGAAGAGGCATTGTGTGATCTCCTTGTTTACTTGGCCAGCCTTTCTCAGAGCCACTTATACTTTTATCAGGAAGATGAACTGGGTGTAAGTTTCTAAGAAAGATTTCATAAATATATAGTTTTGTTTTGTTTTTCCTTCAGAAGTCGGAGAATATGGATCATGCCAAAACTGCTTTGGTAGAGGGGCATAATTTCCAGACAGCATAATGATAATGAAAGTGGCATATGACACATTATGCCTGTGTTATTTTGTATCATCAAGCCAGAAAAGTACACATTTAGACCAGTTACAGTGCGTTTTCATACAACACAATGCTTAAAGAAGTGTAATGCTCAAGCTTTGCAGACAAGGCCAAATGTAAAGAACTTTGAGGAATGAAGGGGCTTAATATGCCTCAGAATGTCTTAGTGAGAATTTATTGATGTAACATACATGTTGAGCGAGCTGGAAGAGGGTATAATATACATCAGCTTAGACTTCATTTAATCTCATTTGGACTCTATTGGATTTGGTTTTGTCTCAATAAAGTACTGTCTTTGCTAAGAAAGAATCAAAACAAGTCCATGAATGAAAGAAACCCTGACCCTACTGAAATCAGAGACAAAACTCTCATTGAGAGCCAGGATTTCATCTAACATGCCTAGAATTTTTCCGAGGTATCCGAGAATATTGCAAAGCCCCCGTAAGATTTCCGCATAAAAAGAGCTCCAAAGTAATGCGTATTCCTCTGCTTACAGACCTTCCCATAAGGAATCTGCCTACCTTAATAGTGAATTTGGGCCTTGATTTTCATAGATTCCTGCTTTCCTTGCCTGAGGCAGGTCTCTGAAATCAAATGCTCTCTGTGTGTGATAACCATTTCCAGGGTTTGGGGGATGCAGCGTAAAGCTCTGCTCTGGAAAGTAGCCGTGCTTTGGCTGTTTCATGGCTTTCAGTTTTGTGTGGGAAATAAGGACTACACATCTGGACAAGATGATGAATGATAGTTTGACAAAACCTGAATAGGATGTAGGGTTTCAGGTGCTGTTGAGTCCTTTTTCCAGTGTCTATTCAGAAGCAGAACAATTAAATTGCAAGTTGACAGAAGGCTCAGTGTTGGTCGCAAGTTGACAGAAGGCGCAGTGTTGGTGGCATATGGGGGTTTTGGCCTGATTCTGTGAACTTAGCTTGTGAATTGCCCAGTGGCAAACACTTCAGAAGGCAGCAGGAAGCTGCATTACACTGTGCTGTGTATGGGCAAGCAATTGTATTACTGATTGCTAGGGGAACCTGCTTAACAAATCGAGCTATAGAAAATGGAAACTACCTGATGGCACAAACAGAATGAAGGAAAAAAAAGCCTCTGAATTTCACTTCTAGGCTACTGTGCTCAAGTGATTGATTTCTATATTAAACTTACTCCATTATCTCTTAACATCCCCCACCCCCCTACACCCACATATTCAACTTCATGCCAGGGGTGTGGGAACTAGCTTTTCCTATCGTGTTGGCAAACTGGAGTGCTCTTGTTGCTTTGTGGAGTTAACACTAGTTAGGGCATATCTGAGATAGCAAGAGAGCCTCTCCTGTGTAGGCACAGCAAGGAACCCAAATTCAGAGCATGCACAGCCCCTACTTTTATGTAAAGCTGCAAGCAGACCAGCCATGAGGCCCTGGAGGCAGGTGCAGGCAGGATAGCAGCTCTGCTTTCCTGTGTGCGTATGCATATTCCACAGATATTGGCACAGCTTTCATAAATTGTGGGTGATTTTTCAGCTGCATTTGAAGCACTTAAGCCTCATTATGAGAGTGGGCTCCTCAGGGATGATCTAATGAGAATCTAAGTAGATGTGCCATTCCCTCCTGCAGTGGTTGGAGGTAATGAAACTGCCATCCTAGAAAGTGTAAAGGAGAGTCATTTGTCAGTACTCGTAGGAGTCATTAGGAAGAGAGATACTGCACAGGAACCCCAGGAAATAGAAGCCAAAGGAGACATCTGTAAAGCAACACGTGCAGGATGATACCACACTAATTGTCTGCCTGGTACTGCGTGCACTATACAACATCACCAGTTCTCTCTAAACAAATTATCTGTGTACCAGATACAAGATTAGCCGACATACATTTATAGATGTGAGCATACTTATTTGTGTCTGACTAAGACAAACAGGTGGATATAAGAAGGGTTTTTTCCCTGCATTTGTAGCGTTGATGATAGAGGCATTGTAAATTGAACATGCCCATATTTTGACTACCAGTTCCCAACAGGTAAAATGTACTTGTGACTCCTCTGTTATGACAAGTTCACAGGTCAATTTGAATATACTAATTGCTAATGGAGGCAGAAAGGCAGAATGACATGTCTCTATAGAAGTTATAAATTTTAGAATTAACTAGATCTTGAGGCCATCTCAAAATTGATTTTTTTATTCCCCCCCCCCCCCCCATAAAACAATGATTTTTCTGAAAAGTAACTCAATTTCTCAGTAAAAACAAAATACAAAAATAATATCAGCTTAACCAAGTTTGATGTTTCACCATCACAGTATCTCAAAGGCTGGACAAGTAGAACACAAGTAATGGAAATGCCAAGTAAAGGACCATAGATTGAGATAAGACAATATCGTTTTAACTAATCATTCGTACTGCTTTTAGGAGTTAGGAAACCTAACACTGACTGTTACCCGGCCAGAAGCTCAGCATCGCTGCACTCAAAATAGAGAACTACCATGAACTCATGTGGATGAAAGAACATCATGTCATTTAGGGCTGAAATATCCAAGTGGTCTATATAGAATTTTGCACATGCATTCTTCTGGACAAAATCTGTACAGCCAAGTGCCGTGAAATACGCATGTAATTTTAAAAACATGTATGTGCAAATGGATTAGCTTGTATACTGGCAGAGGCCTCTGTGGCACATCTGTCTCAGTGAGATTTGTAAAGAGCATTTTTTTTTTCTCCCTTTTGGTGCCTTTTAGATCGGTAGATGACCATTCAAGTAAAAGAGGAATTTTTGTGTAAAATGTAAAGAAAACTTCCTTTTTCCTTCCACCCCACCCACTACCCTCTCCCACCCCCCCACCCCCCCTCCCCCCAATTATATAAATGTGTGCCGAGTCCAAGGCTTTGGGCCCTCTAATGGGACATAGGAAACCTGTAGCTGAAAGGAGGCCTACGGATGGTTTTTTGTTGTGTTTTATATTTCTAATGTACTTGTCTACCTGCCTTTTTTTTTTTTTCTTGCTTTGTTAACCAACTTTTCTAGAGTTTTTTAAGCCCTTGTGCATACCTGAAAAATGGAAGGGGTTTGCTCCCCTACTTTTCACTGTCGTGGTCACCCACACCCATGTAAAATAGGCACCTATATGGACGGTTTTTCCTTGTGCAGGTTTGCACTAGTGTGAAGAATGGCACAAAGTAAAAGGAAGCAACATTCTTTGATGGTACACACACAGTCATGTGTTTATCTGGTTGTTAAGTCTTGATACTTGGGGATCAATCAGCATCGTTCTGCAACAGCCCTCTTGCCCTGGCAGACATGGGAACTTTCAGAGCTGTTGGATTGCTGTGGTGGATTGTTAGGAGGCAAAGGAATAGTCCTGGTGAGAGTAATCCTACAAATGGAGCAAACCATGTGTACAAAATGGAACTTAAGTTTTTAGACATTAGATTCATATTTTCTAAATCAGCAGTGGTGAAATATTGTCACCAGAGCCAAATTTGGCATTGACAGAGATTTCAGGTGACACCAGTGATATGGGTGCAGCCACAAGTTGGACTTTATTGCTTTATGAATTATTTTGCAGTATCAAAAATTTTCTGCCAGAGAGCTAAACCAATGAAAGAGTGTGTAAGGAACAGTTATGCCTTTTGATATGGGCCAAGTGACCTAACTGCTATTTTCCATCTCTAGCTTCTGTATGCTTTTGGTTTAGGGAACTGTAGTAGCTGCCAGCATCTGCTTCTATCTGCTTGGGAGTTGGTTTCATTATGGGTTTGCGTATCAACTACTATGCTCTGTGTCTGTCTGCAACTTTTAACTCCAAATATCAATCTCTGTACTAAATCATTGCCAAGTAACCTTCCATTTTTCTTTTCCACGCTGCCCATCTAATCACCAGCTACAAGCACACAGCTCCTGCCTGCATGCTGACAGAATGAGTCTGAGCTGCTCAAACCTCAACTCCAACCTGAACATGAATTTTTGTCTCTGCAGGAATATCAGGGGAAAAAAAAAAAAAAAAAACAACAACAAAAAACAAAACAGTCACCACGTCTACCAGTTCTTGGTTTTGTGTTTATATTTTTTGTTCAACTTCTTTTCTCCCTTGAGGTTTTGGTTCCACCAGTTTTGTTTGGGTTTGATTGGGCTTGCTTTTTTTTTTTTTTTTATTGCTCTCCCTTTTCTCATTTTGTTTTCTCCATTCTTTCATTGGAGGCAATGAGCCGTCCAGCGGTCGGAACTCCCCTGTCCCCTATCGGCCCGACAGCCGCCCTCTCACTCCAACTTACGCTCAGGCCCCTAAACATTTCCATGTTCCAGGTAGGAGCTGGCACTGTATGTGTCTCGGTGTCCTGTCACAGTGTAGAATGTAGCCTTTGTAACTTTTGTCTTGTCTCCATCGTTTCACGCTGTTTACCATGGGGGGCACCCTCAGGGTTCAGGACTGCTCCTGGGCTTGCAAGAGGAGTACTGTGTTAAGGAATGGTGGGGGGTTCATTGTAATTTTTACGTATTCCGTTTGTCAGGTGTTTCACTGTTAGAATGCCTTGGTTTTCAGGGTCTCTTGATGGCCTCCGAGCTGGATATGAGCTGTAAAGGGCTTGATTTTTCTCCCAGTTGCACCAGCTGAGCACTGTCATAACTCTGCTAACTTTGGAGGAGTTGGTTTTGATTCACATGCAGAAAAGAGTTGACCAGTGAGCCATTAAGTGTGTTGTTCGTTCAGATTGTTGTGACTTGTTTCAGTCCTGAACCCAACAGTTCTAGTTTAGTGTTCCCTTTTTTTAAAAAACAGATGAGAATGTTCCTTTACTTGTTTTGTGCAATGGCTTGGTGTCCTCAGAGAGACGTGCAGAGCCACAAAGATATATATGCTGTAGGATTTCCTCTCTATAAAGGGCAGTCTCTGTTTTGAAGTCAGCTACACAATTCTTCCAACCTGAGAAGATCACCTGTCTTGGATTTTGATGGGACAAGGGTGTATGTCCCTAGGGTTGTGGACATGCATCTTCTGACTATATCAGTGCTAGCTGAAAGCCTTATTATATCCAGTTATTCTTTAGATCCCCTTCAGTCCAGTATCTTTTCGTACTGCCAGAGGTTACTGCTCTTCCTCCTTTCCTCAGATCTGGCAGATAAACTGTTTGTGGGAACTTCCCTTTCAGTCAGTGTGACCTGGCTTGGCTAAGGTAGGCTGTTGTAACTGCTGAAGCTAACCTGGCTCACTTTGACTTGCGTAAGCTAAAGCGCACTTGCATGAATAGCTCTGAGTAATAATCCTAGCATGGTGGGAGAGCTGTCCTCTTCAGCTGGCGCCGTGCAGCCACAGAAGGAGCTGTGTTCCTGTCCTCCTTACAGCTTTCCGATATAGGTGTGCGCAAAAGTACTGCATGACTACCCTTGTAATGTTTATACCTATTTGCTGGTCAAGTAGCCATAACAGATCACTAACACGAATGAAATACCTCAGCGTCTTTGTGTGCAATGAATTTGCCCGTTTAGTCAAGGATATAGCGTTCTGCAGAGTAAGATTTGCCTCGTTTTGATAGGTTTTAAGGGTTAGCTTTCCTTAATGCCAAAGGCTAAATTGTCTCCTGTAGCACTTTAATTGGATCTGTGATACATGGCATGTATTTCTAAAATGCTTTTTCATCTTTCATTTTAATGTAACTGAAAACTTTTTTCAGGCAGTATGAAGTATAAAAATGGGTTTCTGACATTCATTTTCTAGTTTCCAGTAGCTCATTTTGGTTTCCAAATAAGATTTTTGATGAGTTTTTGCACTGTAGCACTGATTTGGGATTAACTTTTGTATTTGTAGCTGTGCTGAATACGTGAAATGTTGGCTTTGGTGGGAAGGTAGTTTAGAACAAACTGGTTCCTGTCTTAGATTGTTATTTGTAAAAATATGATATCTTTTAGATATGCTGTAGATTTACTGCATTAGAGTTCTGGGAAGTGTTTTTATTCTGATTTACATTGATAATGTGCAATGCGGTGGGCCTTACATTAAAAAAAAAAACTACAAAAAAGAAATAAAATCTGTCCTTGTGGTTTGAGAATTAGTAGTGTATCAGTTAACATTGCATAAAGCGTCCCTTTGACTCACTGAAATGTAGCTGTTGACTGTTCAAAACACTGTATTAGGCAGTTATTTTGTTCTCTGAATTTTAAAGTGAATTATAGGCTCACTGCATTCTCCTCTGCTCAATCCAGCCAGTCAGTTGGAAAGAAAATTGAGCTGTTATGACTGAAGCACAATTTTCAACAAAAGTTATTTGGGATAGTTTTCCCCAAATGGCTTCTACCTTCACCATTGAAATGTCTTGCTTGTTTGCATTTCTTCTCTAACTTTTATCCCACTGATAATCTTCTAAATGTTTAAAATTAATGGTTCATGACTTGGATGCATCCACATGTTTCAGAATCAGCTCCAAAGGACTTCATACCACATGTCTTTGACTTTTCACTTGTTCTTATGTTTTCTTTTCTTTAAATAATCTGATTTTTTTATAATACTAGAAATAGTTTTCTGACTTTCTCTTGTGTTACATCCTTGATTTGGTCTGTCTGTTGTTTTAGTGTTGGAGTTATCTTTAGCTACAAATGAAGTAGTTTTCATATTCCCATTTTTCTGTTTCTCAATTTCACAGATCAAGGTGTCAACATTTACAGAAAACCACCCATCTACAAACAACACGGTAAATGATCTTTCCCTTTTTTGTTTCCAAACTGGAGTGTCAACTAAACTGAAAGGCATTCAGACTAGTGAAAAGTATTCAGTTTTCACTTTGTAAGCATAAAAAATTAGTAGTCAAGGCTTGAAACAGCTGTTATTGCATGTCCTGCTGAGTGATTATGTTTTAAAGCATGGTGTTTCATTTCGATCATATGGTTTAAATCTTGGCCATGTGGATATTAATGGCAAAAATGCTGTTAACTGGAGGTTTGCTGTCTTTTTAGTATTATACCTTCCTTTATTTCACATCTCTAAGTCTGTATTTTCAGGATACAGGTACTGATCATGTTACAGTGGATTAACAACAAGCTGTTTCTGACAGGGACTTCATGGAATATCCTTATTTTAAACAGACAAAATAGAGTAATTTATTTCAACAGCAAAGATGGAGATGTTATTATCAGATTGGAATTCCAAATGTACCTGTGGCTATAAATAAGAATCTTTAATTATTGAACATAATATAGGTGACTTATCACTGACAAAGCTAATTTGATTCTCAGGCCCTGTGATACAGCTCAGGTAGTATGCTGTGCTTGGTTTTCCAAGTGTTTGAGTTCTGAGTTGGACAACAGTGTTTGTACTCTAATCTTTTCGGTGTAGCAAGTTCTTTTCTTGTTACAAGTCTGAAATAAAGTGATGGCAGAAGCCCACTGCCTTGGCAGTCCTTAGTACTTCAGAGCAAGGTCCTGGTTATAAAGGGGTATGTTCACTCTTCCCTTCTGCTGTGAACAGAAACCTTTGAGTAGGAGATGATTTTTATGTAATGTGGTGAAAGACGGATGACTCCACTTTTTTTGAAGACTTGGAGTTTGCATCCCTTTGCAGACCCTTTATCCAGTTAAATACATTTAGAGTTAAGTAGCAAATTAGCATTACTGCAGGGTTTACATGAACAGTTGACGGAGAGACATTAAACTGAGATGATTAAGGAAAGTCTGGGAAGTCCATTCTGTAGTCAGGAGTGAGTATTGCAAGTAACACTGCTCTGTGGTATTACATCAGGGTTTTATCCTCTTTCCTTTTTAAGTTTCAAATCATATGCTCATTTTGGAAAAAGTCTTAACGTTATTTTTGTTTATTTTTATGGTTTTAATGTATCTCCACACCTCCCATTAACATGTGAATGTTTAACCACTGACATCACCAATTCTAATACGTAAGTACTGTTCGAAGTCATGCTTTTGTAAACTCTTACCAGCTTCTTCCATATCTGCAGTTATGCTTAGAGCTTCCTAATCATAAAATGCTCAGAACTCCCAATTATATCTAATATTGATGTTCCTAAACTACCCTGAACGTGTTGGATGAGCAACCCAGTGCTTCACTTCATTAACAGATGTCTTTCTCTTTTAAAAAAAAGAGAAGAGGAAAACCAAGTCCAGAATCCTTGCTTCTGATACAATAGCTTCATATAAGAGAAAATTATTTGAGCTAACAGTTTGCAGATAAGAGGTAGTTAAGGCTGGTTTTAATGTAAACTGAATCCTATTGGATTTAATTTTTCTTAATGTCAAGAAGTGAAAGCCATAATGCACATTCTCATATGCTTTTAAGAGACTTTGACTTAGACTGGAATTTTAAGTGGATGCCCCACTGCTGAGATATTTTTTTGATGAAGTTCATTTCATTGCAAATGCCTTTCCCTGCCAAGTTGATCTGAATGGAGTTTAGTATTTATTAATAAAATCACAACTGCTTTTACTACTACTGCGTGCTCCTAAGTAATGGCATGCAGCGTAAAAAATCCACTGGTTAAATAAACATACTTGTTTCAGATTTCTTTTTTTGTTTGTTTTGCAGCTTTTGACAGAAACATAGGAAATAATTAGCATCAGTAGAATTAATATTAGTACTGTTCCTCTGAACTATTTGTTTTCTTGTCCTAGAGGGAAGGCAGATCAATACATAAATCTGATTTCATATTCATTCATAATCAGCTGTCCTTAGGAGATACTGGCAAATACTGTTAGAGTTGCCCAATCATTCTACCACTATGCAATCCTAGTAAATTCTAAAGCTGATTTGGGGTTATTTTGGGGGTGGGGATGAAGGAGGAGAGGAGAGTTTTATTCCAATCTATTGGCAAGAGAAAGACATTACTTTGCTTCAAATTACAATAAGAAAAGAAAATCATGAAAAGTTTTTCTTTTGAAAATTAACTTCTTGTAAAGTATAAAATTTTGCCAAAATAAGAAAGACCTTCATATTGATACAGATTATTACATAGCTAAGTTCCCTGATTGCCATCTAGATGCAGCTGCTTTGGCAGCACAGAGCAAGTCCTCCGAGGATATCATCAAGTCCTCCAAGTTCCCAGCAGCTCATGCACCAGCACCCAACGAGATACCAAAGATTGAGACAGACCACTGGCCAGGTCCTCCCTCCCTTGCTGCCATAGGTATGCAAAAAACAATGACGCAAGCGATGTGGCTTAAAAGGTACTGGTAACCAAAGTAGATTATTGCTGGAGCTGTAAAAATGGGTAGTGAAGATTGTGTCCACTCCAGGTGTTCGCCACAAAATGCAGTTCTTCTGGTGAGACCCCCAAGTGTCTGTGAATTTTAAACTAATGAATAGCACCGAGTAAAAGAGGTTTTGCCAAAGGACTTTGGAATTGATCACAGATATTAACCCATAGACAAACTGTGTGAACTCCCCTTCAGTAGCTTAAAATTGTGGTGTGTCACACAAGCCTGACTTCTTTCAGTTATTGTCTATTTAATCTTTTAGTCCTAAGATAACAGCAGATGTTCCACAGAAAATACAATTGCTTCCAACCACATGACTAATTCCATGGCAAGCAGCAGTGACTGAAGTGGAACTATTAATGGACTAAAAATATCCTGATTTTCAGAGTTACTGTTACTACATACTTTGTATTTTTTCTTCCGTGTTATGACACTAGAGGTATCTTTATTTTGTTTTCTTTAAATCATGTGCATCATCATTTTTAATTTTGTTTTGTTTTGTTTTCTCCTCTGTTAATTTTTATTGACCCCTATAGCATAAAATAGTCTATCTAGCCTGGTTCATTTACGACATCATGTCTGAAACACTGAAGGTGTTGGCTATTTCAGGTTTCAGTGAAGGAGTGCATGGTTTTCATCATAATGGGATTTTCATAGAATTGCTGGGAGAAAAGACACAGGGTGGGAGAGCTCAGTAATGAACTGAAGGGGCTGCATATGCAATGACAATTTATTGATAATGTCCTTTTTATAGGATTGCAATCTGTCAAACATTACGGTCAAAGCAGTGACCTCTACATCCTCAAAACTCTCCTGATAGTGCTTGTGATAACTACAGCATTATTATGTTGTATGTCTGAGGTGGAGCCTGTGTTGGAAGTTTTGGCTCTCAGCTCAGTCTCCAGGCAGTGGATGACAGCTTTTAATTGTTTCCAGTAACATTGCTTTGTATATTGGCTATCAGGTGATTTTGTTACACCTGAGAAACTAAACAGGACTGTTTGGAAACTATAAAGATCAAAATGTGCTCATGGACATATTTTATTCAGAAATAAGAAGGCATTGTATAAGATTAATCACTAAAACACATAGGCCCCAAGTTTTTCATTTTGTTGTCTGATGTTCTGAGTGTGGTATTTTGCTTACACGGTTAGAATGAGCTCAGCTGTCCAAAAAATTAGTATTACTGCTATTGTACTGAAAAGTCTTGCAAAAGCCTGAGACAGCAAACAAAATAATAAATGATTTAAATACAAATAATTTTTACGTAAGTTCTTGTCTCTCTCCATATTAACATCAATTTAACACTGCTGTACAAAACATTTAATTGATATAAGCCTTCTGATACTTTAGTTGCAAAATTTAGGTTTTGTTCAAATAAAACACTGAGTTTGTCTAGCAAACGATTAGTGAATAACTATATCAGGATATAGCCTGTGGAGGAAAAAATACAACAGCTGTCTAAATGCTTGCAGCAATATCATATTCTATGTATACATGGAAGTGTCCTGCTGTCTAAATTAGACTATTTCTTAAGAATAGTCAAGAAAATAAAGAATATTCAATAAAAAGTAAAGAACTAAAATATAGAACACCTGTGTCTTAATTAATTTTATCTTTATCCAATGGACCAATTTAGTTTGCTTCATTTTAGACTGAAAATAATGCTTTGTTTAATCCAAATATGAGTGTCCATTTAGGAGATTAATGTACTTCAATTTTCCATTTGAAATGTTAATTCAGATTTGCTATTCTGAGTCTAGGTAAAAGTATAAATATAAAACAGACGTCATGTTTTCAGCCACTGATACAGTTATTGGTGCCATTAAACCCCATGTTTCCAGAACTAGCAATCTGAGCCCCTTTTTTCTATTACATTGATTTGTGGCATTTGTATCCAGGACTGTTGCTTGGTTGGAACTCGTGTGCAGTTTAACTTGTTAATTTTATAAGAAGCCTGATATCCATAGGGCAGGCTATCTGAGTGAGTCTTATTAAGAGTGAGTTTTGAAAAAGTCTTTTGAGTCTGCAAGAAAATACTGCTTTGTTTATTCAGTAAATCAAACTGACCAGTGCTTTGAACTAGCACTGAAATCTTCAAGCTGCGGTTGAACTGCCACACAAAGCTCTCTCTGTACTGTGGTTTTATGGAAGCAGGAGCTGACATGAGACGCAGATCAAGTGGAAGAGAGGAAGACGATGAGGAGCTGCAGAGACGCCGGCAGCTGCAGGAGGAGCAGCTCATGAAGGTGGTTATAAGCTTGTCTTCATGCTGTTTCTGAACACCATCCAAAAAGTGCCCCTTTGTTTTCTGTAAGCAGTTTCTGCTAATGCCTCAATCAGCTTTATTTTCTTTATATATTTTTTTAATTGCCATTTACAGCTCAACTCTGGTTTGGGACAGTTGATACTGAAAGAAGAGATGGAGAGGGAGAGTCGCGATAGGTCAGCCCTATCTGCCAGTCGTTATGATTCTCCAGGTAATTCATGTAGGCAATAAAGCTAATAATGAACAGTGAATAATGAACACTACGTATACACATATCAAGCCGTCTCTCAGAAGAGAGACCACTGGGAAGGCTGCTTGATATGTGTATATGTGGTGCTCACCCCTTAAAGAGTGGCCTAATTCATTAGCTGGTTTTGGTGAGGGGAGGAGTGTTGTGGTTGGTTTTTAATTAGAAGAAATACGAGGTTGAGGATTTTCAGGCAATTTTGAGGAGAGAGATTTTCTAATACAGATAAAGAGGTAAAATCCTCAGTGACTATCACATCACACGCATGCTAATAGGCTAATTACAATAACACGTTTTGTTTAAACTGGTGATTCCTATCACTGTTTAATCTCTCCTCCCAGTGGTGCTGCATATTCCAAACAATGCTAGTGTTTTGGTCTTGGCTGACATTTTGACTGGGTGTATTCTGTTCTGGAGCAAAAGCACAAAAGTCAACTTTGGTTAACTGGTGGCTTAGATTCTTGGCCTCATTGGACATTTTGATATACATCTGTGGCCCTCTCAGATCTCCAGAGAACGTTTTGGGGGTTTTATTTCACTCTTCATCCACTGGTGATTGTAGCACAGCAGCTGTACTTCGAGCAAAGAAGAGACAAGATGAATCTCTTTGGAGTCATCCACTGGAGTAGCTGCCAAACAAACTAGGATTTCCTTGTTCTCTGTTGTATAAGTGTGTTGCCTCTATTTATGGTCTTGGAGAGAATGTCTGTGACTCTCCCTCGCTATCTGTAATTTTCACAGGGCCAAAGTCTACCTGCTCAACTCAGAGCTTATGATTTTTTTATTAACCTTCGCACAAGCTGGAGGACTCCTTTACTGGGCATGTGTCCGTCCTGCTTTGCAGTGATGATCAGTGCAGTCATCAGTTGCCTTTTGTGGAATCAGCAGTACCTTTCCCAAAACTGCCTATTGCTGGCAACAGTGCCCCAAGTTCTACATTCCCTGCCCTTCTATGGTAAAAATAACATTTAAAAAACAAAACAAAACAAAACAAAATTGCATTCATATATGCAGGATCTTGTCTGAAGGAGCTGTATTAACTGTAGAGGTGCTATAGATCATTATGCTGGCAATCTTTCTATCTCTCCATCTTCACATCTGTATTTTAAAACATGGACATTTGAAACCCTTGACATTGCCACACTGTCTTTATCTTGCTTGTACAATTTCTGAGGTCAGTGCAAATGCTAAGTTGAATGCCCCCAGATACCTTATTTCATTTCAGATGAAATCAGGAGTCACAGAGCTCTGTTGAACCATGTCATGTTCTCAGAAGTGCCATATCCTGTACAGGATGACTGTAATTTTGGATCAGAATGTCAAACTCTCAAACTTGTTTGAATTCACTCATCATTGCTCATTCTGATCATTCTGCTGTTGAAGTCGGTACCAAAACAACTGTCAATTAACGTTACAGGACCAAAACTAATAGCCTTTTCTCCTTTGTAGCAAAAAAATGAGCCTGGCAAAATCACAGTGTCCCTTCTTAATGACCTGCCACCATGGCATGATAAAGCTGCATGGAACTTACAGAATGTATGGATGGTTGTGATGAGATTGGAGCAGAGATATTAATTTCTTAAAGTCAGTGTGTCTCAGCTGGTTATGCTTAGCTCTTTTAACTGTGTTTTTTATGCTAGCTGATTCCTCAAATATGCTTGTTTTGGAGTTTCCATTGGGTTTTTCCAGTAAAAGATTTTTCTCTTCCTCATTCAACAGCACATGCTTCAGCCTCCAAAACCTCTTCTCTCCCTGGCTATGGAAAAAATGGACTTCACAGGGTAAGGAGATGGTGATTTGGAGAAGAAAAAGGTGTCTTTAATTATCCATGGTATATATTTCTGCATTAGCTGTATTGGACTTTCAGTTTGATCGAGGTTTCTTATAAGACCATCTGAATTCAGACAAAACCTAATTTCCCTTCCCACAAACTACATTGTTAAAAAGGCAAGAAAACAATGCAAGAAATGTGAAAATTGACGGCAAAATAAAAGCCTTAAAGCAATTTATTTCTCCCCATATACCAGCATGCTTGTGAAGTCATGAACTGTGTATTTATGTGCATGTCCCTCTTTTCCTATTACAGCCAGTGTCTACAGATTTTGGTCAGTACAACAGTTATGGGGATGTGAGTGGTGGTGTTAGAGGTAAGGCTACGGAGCCTTTTTACATGCCACTTCATTACTGAACATGTTACGATGTTTGATCATTTCTGCTATTTTATTTTAAGGTGGTGGATGTGCTTACTTTGTATTTACTCAGTATGTTTTAACTTCCTGTGGTAAACTAAACAATTAACTCAAACTCTACAAATACCTATTAAAGGTTTGAGTTTATTTTGCCAAATCTGCTAGGTGGGGCTGATCCCTGTTTATGCCAAGGGACCACTTTAGCATTGGTACAAATGGAAAATAGGTAACATGTAAATTATCAGGAACGTGTACTGAGTTTTGTTAGGATATTTTCTTTCTCTGAAAATTACCATTCACTGCACAGTGTGAAAGAATGTGCTACTGAAGAAAAAAGGATAATCTCTTCTAATCGCCATTGCTGCTCATGATTTTCATTATGACTTTGAGCTAGATGTGATATCAGTCATTGACTAATAAAAACTGACAATATTTATGGAAGTTATTAAACTGTGAGAGTTAATGTTTTCAAGTGGTTTGAGCTGAGAGAGAGGCTAGTTATCGACAAAGTGAGATTGATCCTCTCTATCTTAGATACCCTACGATCAGGCATTGTAGTGTATCTTGACATCTTGGTGCTTGTGTCTATTGACTGTGGAGGAGTCTGGACAGCTACCTGATGGTAGAGGTTAGATGAGGTGAATCCTGCTCTACACATTTGAATTTTAATTGGCTTTTTGTTCACTTGATTGTGGTTTTGTGTCTCTCAGTATTTCCAAAGTGGCTTGATTTTCCTGAATGAGGAGCCTGCTTGAAATGAAAAGGGCTACGATATTTTGACTCTTTACAAATTAAGTCCAAAAGTAAGAAGGTTGCTGACCTTAGAGAAGTGGGTGGGATTTTGAAAAGATCAGGTAGACCAAAAG
This sequence comes from Tyto alba, assembly GCF_018691265.1. Lineage (NCBI taxonomy): Eukaryota > Metazoa > Chordata > Aves > Strigiformes > Tytonidae > Tyto > Tyto alba. The sequence goes on from NW_024881261.1 coordinate 9,686,365, forward strand.
ATACAAGGGTTATCTGGTAGATTGTACTGATTCCACACTCTAAAACTGATGAAATTTCTCTCTTGCTTTTCAGATTTCCAGGTAGAGTACAGGTTTTCATCAATGAACTGACAACAGAACTAAAAGCATCTGCTTTCTTGCTGAAGTCTGAATTTCTGCTACAGGGAAGGGTTTCTTAAGACAATAGCTTTGATTTTCCTGCATGTTTAAGGATAATCACCAATGTAGATTCTTACCAACAAAAACCAGGCACAGCCTCAGATTCCTCCTGGTTACCTCCCCTGAGCTGGGTTGAGACAGCTCACACCAGTTCTGTGACTTGCTCTGTAAAATCCACTGTCAGTTCATATATGAGTTATTTGTAATAGTCCTCTCTGGACAGCTGAGGATGGATTTATTTCCAGCCTCCCTAGTACCAACCCCAGAGACATATAGAAGGTGTCTTCTGGAGGCAATTTTCTTCCATACCAGGAGCCTTGAACTCCTCATTTTTACCCTGGAATTTGGTCTCTAGTCAAGATGGCTGATCAATAGTTTTCTACAGTGCTGCCGTCACAGATGAGCCAGTAAGAAGTGTGCTTGCAAATATAAACCCTTTTACTCCAAATGCTGTCTGCAGGGTTTTTTCAAGAATGGTTTGACTCTGGCTGGCTCCTCAGCAAAATCACAATAGGAAATAGCAATTTAAGAAAAGGTTTAATTACCTGGATAATTTAGTTAATGGTATATCAAAATCATGATGATTGGAAAGAAAATAAGATTATGGGAGGACACAGAAGTTGTCCATATATTGTGCTCAAATCGTTATTTTGTTAGGAACAGTACCTGTGTCAAAACAGCACCTTTTTACCCTATACCTGTTCGTGTTCATAGTAAAAAATTTTCCATTGTAGAGACAAAAAAAAAAAAAAAAAACAAACAAAAAACCTCGGCTGATATAGTAAGTGACAGGAAGGAAAGCCAGAGGTGTGTTTCGTATGCTGTTGGGTGGGATTTGAATTACTGCTTCTGTGTGTTTGTCCAGAGAACAACCCTACTTAGCCACTGAGGTGGGAGAGGACCCACCACTCTCTTGGGCTCCCCAGGTCCACCTGGGAAGTGATGTTGGTAGGCACAGTGGGGAGCTATCGCCAGCCTTAGCAGTGACAGAAGGCTGTGGTGGCAGAGAGGATCGAAGGATCCCTCGGCATGCCTAAGAGAAATTGTAAACAGTAGCCATGGCAATGATCTGTATGATAAGACTAAATATTAAGACTTGAAGGGAGTCTCAGGGCAAATTCACCCTTGTTTTCACCACTACTTGAGTGCCTTTACCCTCTGTGTGTGTAACCTATGTGTCTGATGTTTACCTGTATCTGATGCAGTCCCTTCCGGATGGTCATGTCCCTGGAATGAGAATGGACAGAGGAGTATCTATGCCTAACATGTTGGAGCCAAAGGCAAGTGCAGATGTTATTCACTTTCCTTCAAGACAGCGCAGATTTGGCTGTGAAATGCAGATAAAATATGGGAAATGTCTTAGTTCCTTTGTTTTTCTTTACCTCACCTCAGTCCCTGTTCCCTATGTACCAAACCTGTCCCTTTGTTCTGGACTTTGCCTGTTACAGGTGTTAGTACTCAGGCAGGGTGAGGGCAGCTCAGGTGTGCATCTTGGGTTAAGGAGGCTTTTCTAGAGACAAAAGGAAGATACAGAAGATGCTCAATAGCTAGTTCTCTGTCAAGCTTCCACTGGCCAAAACAGCAAGCCAAACTCAATGGGAAAGTCTGTCAGATCTATCAGGTTGGAAAAGTGATGCAGTAAATTGTGGCTCACAACACGCTGTTGAGGCTATCTTGATTTAAAAATTAATGAAATACATGGATCTTTGTTTCACATTGGAAGTTAGATAGCTACGTGTCTGTCTGGATCTGTTCTTTAGCTCTCAGCACTGTTAGCCTGACACCTTTCAATAATGTTGGATTCCCAATGTAGGAAATTCTTCAGGATATTTATTGGAAAAAGAGGCAGTATCAGCTGAATATAATAGAAGACATAAATTAAAATGCTTTTGCAGCTATGTTTAGAAATGTCTGAGTCAAAAATGAACATAAGGTATAGAGGAAATTCAACCAGGGCTGTATTTTGAATCTTACAACTTTCTCTGCTGGTGAACCTTCCAAGAAATCATGATTTTGCCAAAGTTACAAGGATCTGCATTTCTGCAGTTAAGTGAGGAGCTCATTTTGCTTCCAAGTCACCTCCAGGCAAACTGTACAAGGCAATAAGCCTAGCTTTATAAGCTGAGACCCCAGTGCAATGTATATTAACAACTGTTTTTATAGATTATATAAATAAGACCTTGGGGTTATCCCCAACTCTTGAGATACTGCTTTTACTTCCAAATAATTTCTCTTTCATGCAATAGAAATTCTTATAGCCACCACTGCTGTTGATGCACCCAGTGATTTGGAATGCTATTTTGGATGACAAATTCTGTCAGTATCATTCGTGATAAAATTTATGGGAATTTTCATGAGATAATAGGTCACTTTCTGTTGATGTTTATAAAAGTGATGCCAGACCCTCAGCATGTGTGAATTGGCAGTATTTTTATTCATGCCAGTGGTCCAACACTAACTTAAACCTGATAAAGTAGAAGCCAACTCAAAGTGAGCATGAAACATGCGAAAAGTGAAAATTAGTAAATGTAAAAATGACTAAATCTTACCAAATGATTCTCCACAAAGGACAGAATTTGTGCATCCTGCCACCCCAGATTGAGGCATGCTTTGTTGTGAATATCTAAATATAAAATGTACTTATAACCGTAGATCTTGACTTAAAACCTGCCTGTTTAATTATGAAAAGTTATATTTTAGTTTCCTATAATGCTGTATATGGTAGCCATTTATAATATCAAACATAAACAATGTAATTCAAAGTATAGACTTAATTGTACAATTGTGACAATGTCAGAATCTCCTAAGAATCATATCTTACAATTGGTATGTAAGCACACATTATTTAAATAATTATTACTTACAATAAACTCAGCGGTATGTTCATGGATGCCTGAATCTGATTTATTATATTTCTGAAAAGTTCATTGGGATAGTTGTTGACAATGGAATGAACTTAATAGCCTAGTGCTGCACAAAAATTGATTAGGTTGAATTTCTTCTGCTGTTAAAATAATTGAATTAATAGCATTTGATAATGGCTCAGCTGTCTCTGCAGGAGAGTTCTGGTGGTCTCATTCTTGTTGCCATTGGGCAAGTAAAACCAGACCCATAAATAACAGTAAAAGCTGAGTCAATTGCCACTGAAGTCTGCAGAAAAACTTCATGGACTTCAGTAGGGGTTGGACAAGGAGCCCACTGGGGATGCTGTTTTCCTACTCAGCAAAGACATACAATGAGAAGGGCTATAGAGAGGCTCTGGCAGATGGAACATGAGCTTTCCTAAGTCATTCCAGGCATGAAAGTGTCTGCCCAAGTCAAAAATCCTAAAACAGAGAATTTTTTGCCAGGGATGATTCCAGAAACTCATTTTAAGGCATGTGGTTTTCTGATATCCTTTCTAAGCATCATTGTTTCTATTGGATTAGGCTGATTTGAGACCCACTGATAGTAAACATTTTACTTCAAACAAAGAGCCGGTACACATAAAACAAAAGTAAAATCTTGTATGTATTCGAGAATCAATTATTGGCCTATAAGTGGTATATGTAAGTTCTGGACATTCTTTGCAATGCAAAGGGAAATCAAGGGAAATTTTAATGGGAGGTGTGCTGGACACATACTCTTCTAAAGCAGATGAAGGCACATAAGACAAATATGTCTGCAAAAGTATCTCCTTTAATCCATGTGTGTATTGCACAGCCAGCAAGCACAGTGGGTAGTAGCCTAAATTCCTTAACTATCCAAAAAGGCAAAGAAAATCGTGTAATGAATTCTATAATGCAGTGGCCCCCACAAATTAATATCTTGCTTATTCAGAGTTTCTGCTTATTTTAATGTACTTTCATCTGTTTCACCTTTTAAATTGTCTGTTTCCTTAGAGGTATCCACACTTTGGCAACCATCAGTTTTACCAATGAGTGACAAATATGTTTACCTTAATAAATTTATACACTGATGGATGGGCAGTTTTATTGACTGGAGAGGACTCTGTCTTACCAAAGTCAGCTGATGCATTATACGCACCCTAAAAATCAGTGGGGTGGGCAAGCACATAGTGGCTCCACAATACGAGGCAGTTTGACACTAAACTAGTACCTGCTGTGTCCAGATTGGCTTGCCTTTCATGCAGTTAAGGAGAAAAAGAAAAGAAAAAAAAGCTGGGATTTCCTTTGAAAAAGAAACAAATGTTTATGTGGTTATGAAAATGAGACACGTTGTGTTCTTTCTGCTTTAGAATATAAATACATCTCTCTTTTCCCCCTTTTATACACTGTTAACAGATTTTTCCATATGAAATGCTCATGGTGACCAACAGAGGGCGAAATAAAATACTAAAAGATGTAGACAGAACCAGGCTTGAGGTAAGAGAAGCAAGTTCCTAAATGCTCTTTCCTGCTGAGGTTGGTTGTTGTTGCACACTTGAAAGCTCAAACACTGAAGTGTGGCTGCTTGTTAGACTGGGAAGATTTCTCCACACTAAGCAGGGAAAGAGGAGCCAGATGGGGAGGAAGCAGCCACATCGCCATGAACAGTGGTGAGCCCGGAGTCCCACATCTGTCTCTCTGCTCATGGACTGAGCTTCCCACAGCCCCCTTATGTTTTCAAGTGATTAATTATCTACGTGTAAATTAGTTGAAAACCCAAAGTTGGTGAAGTGTTTTGTAGTCATAGGATCCGTATTGGAATGGAGCAAATACTTTGTTTCATCTTGGATTATTTTTTAGCTAAGAGTCAGTGTCAGCCATCCTTGAGGATCAAAAGTCTGACTTTCTTTAACTCACCCATGAGTCCTGTGAGTTAGTTAGACTGTCTGATATCCAAAAATATGAGGATTTAAATCTCTGCCAACAAATAAAAATTGTTTACAACTTTGTGGATTTGAGAGACTTAAGCAGCCCAGTGGAGGGCTGGGTGTGTTTAAGCCGTTTGTAGTTAGTTAATCTTCTGTGGAGATGAAGGAAGGGGCCACAAAAATTTGGGTAAGTAACCATTTATGCATATTTTTAGACTAGTAGATATGTGAGCACTAATCAGAATTCAATGCTGCATTACATTAGTGCTACAAGGAGACACTTTTCCCATTCAGTGTAGTCTAAAGTATCTGAACAAGAAGTAACTTGTGCACGAGGCAGCACCAAAAGAATGCTTCATTGGCAGTAGAGAAATGTGCTGGACAGTGAGTCTGGCCAGACATCTTCCTCCTCAGAACTTCGAATGTAGCATGTCAGCCTTCAGCCCTTCTGGAAAGCTCTCCTGAAACCCAGTGTCTGAACTTCCATATCAGTGCAGAGATGACTAGCTGAAGCCTGGGACCGGGCCATGTAGGAGCTGGTTTTGTTCTCTGATCTATTGCTGCTTGTCGGGTGACTTCAAACACCTCATTTTTCTGTCTCTTCATTATTCAGCAACTGAACTAGTTCTCACGATTTCCTTTGTAAACTTCTCCAACTTAACAAATTGTAAAATTTTATTGATTCGTTGAGCACCTGAGTCCATGAGGACTTGGATTTGTGTGTTGCAAAAGTATTATTATTTCCTGCAGTGGCTCTTACACAGTGACATGAAATCTGTAAGGCACTCCTATCTCCTGTTGTGTCTCTTTGTCTTTAACTGACCATTGCCTTTTTTCTCTCTCTTTTTTCATTTTTTTTTTTTTTTTTTTTTTTTTTGGTAAAGCGTCACTTAGCACCTGAAGTTTTTCAAGAAATATTTGGCATGACGATACAAGAGTTTGACAAGTTACCTCTCTGGAGACGCAACGACATGAAGAAAAAAGCAAAACTCTTTTAATCTCCCTTTAAACAAACCAACAAAAAATGATACATAGGATATTGTATCATACAGTCCAAAATATTTGGAAGCAACTACTTATCCACCAAAAAGGGAAAATCACATAGTGACACCTCTGTACACAGCAATTGAACAAGATGAGCGTTTGCCCTCCTGGAACATAGGGAGAAAATATCTGAGCTCAGAAAGAGCAATGATAGTTTCCAGAGGTGTCAACCTGTTCCATGATACTATACAAGATAGGAAACTGTTCTGTTCTCCCTCAATGATATTCCCTTTACTTCTCTCCACAATATGATGGACTTTATTGCTAGAGCCAGAAAGTGCCCTTAGGATGCCTTGTAGACTAAAGTAGTTGTAACCACTCCAAGAACTGGAAAAGAATATATATATATAAAAAATATATATATATATGTATGCGTGTTTGCGTGTGTGCGCACATGTATTTATATCTATCCATCTATCTGTGTGTGCGTGTATGTATGTGTATATACGTGTATATATATGAAGATAGATGCTCTGTAGTGAAGGAGAAGCCCTTTGTAACTTATCCACATGGTCACATTAAGTCTCACACAGCTGTTTAACTGGCACTCTTTTGAAATGGCATCTTCTTCATGTGATACAATCGGCAAAGGTGGGCGCTCTGCTCGCTCACAGTAGATAACAGTTGAATTTCTAGAAAATGGACTCCTTGTACTTGTATATATTTGCTAGGATATAGGAATTGAATTGTTGTGTCTGTTGTCAGTCTTCCCTCTTCCACACTTTCTGCTTGAGTTAATAAGACTGGAGCTTAACCAATCCTTTGAATAATTTAAGATCACTGAAGTAATGGGAATGATGGAGAAGAGTCAGTTTTCTTGTAATTTAGTCCAGGAAATGGGTGGATGGGGGTAGGAGTGACAGAGTGAGAAAATGCTTTTTTTAAGTGTGCCCTGGTTCACATCCAGAGATTTTGGGACAGCCTCCCTGCTAGTAATTACTAGTACAGCTCATCAGACTGCAGTGGAGTTGTAGGATTTTACATCAGCAGGGAAGATGGTTCTCTGCAAGCTAACATGCAATTCATCCCTCTTAGGGAGGGATGTTTATGAATAAAAGGTACCATCAAGGTGCCATGCTCTGCCAATAGAGTCTTTCTGATTAAATTGCAGTTGCTGTTGTCCATATAGCACAGTGCATGGGGCCAAGCACTCTCTTTAGTTAATGTAGTTTTTCACTTGTGCTTGGAAAAGAGGGCACAGAATTTTTTTTTCCTCTCTTGAAGCATCAAAGCTCCAGCCTTGGTTATTTTTATTTCCCTTTGTGCCTGACTTGGTTTTTGAAGGCAGAGTAATCATGCAAGAGAGTTTCTGAGCTGCATTGAACTCTTTATTGCTTTCAGTCTTCTTCCAATATGCTGCAGCTTAAAAAACTGCCTGTATATACCTTAACTGCTTCTGGGCAAGTCCTATACAGAGGAGGACATGAGCACCAAAGTAATTGAATGAATGCATTGCGGCTGCAAGGTCAGCTTTCTCTCTTCCTTGGTGCTTAACTGCCAATGCATACTGCACTAATGAGCCCGCCTCCTGATACTGGAGAGGGTCATTTAGGTTCCTGTGTCTGTCAAAATATCAAGGTTTCATTTTTAATGCAGAAACTTTTGGCACTGGAGACATCAGAACCTCTGTATTTTCTGTTATATGAGACATTGGTGTTAAAAACTGGAAGTCAGGAAGGGGAAACAGTCACATGTAGTTGTAAGATTCAGTATGACTGCGTTGAGTTCTCTGTATCACCAAATGGCATTTCACCATGAAATGCACAGGACAGCCGAAATCCTGCCTCTTCTTTGCTGGTTTAGGAAGTCCTGTTGCAACAGATCACTTGTGATTCCTTTCATAAAATCTGAGTTGAAGATTCAGTATATGCAAGACAGATGCAGGGGGTCAGCACCTTGTCCCTAGAGCTGAGGGAATGGTGAGTCTATGGGATAAGCTGGAGAATATGCTACCATGCAGATCTGGCCCCACAGTCCGTACTGAACCTCAGTGAACACTGTGACACACACAGTTGTGAGTAAACTCTCTGGACGTTACTGAAATTGCAGCAAGGATCAGTTCAACGTGTTTTACTTCATTTTTCAGAACAAGCATCTGAAAGGGTTTTAGAGGAACACCGAGATGTAAATGGGAATGCAAGGGGCACGGGCAGTTTGAGATGCATTTTTGAGTAACTGTTGAAACCAAATTCATACAACAAAAGAACATCAGTGTTTTACAGTCACAGGCTTTGTGAGTGCTGGAGTCTCAGAAATTCTGTGTTTGTCACCTGCAAGGTGTGGCTTAACTCGGAGATGAACATCTGAGTTTTAATGTGTTTAAAGTATTAAAATTCTCCAAATTCTGTCAGCCCACATCTTATAGACAATATTGTGCTGCTACCTCTCAAACGTAGTAAGCATTGCAGGTCTTTTAGACCAAGTCACCTTGACAATAAACCTTTTTGATCTGAAGTCTTGCTCTCTCAAGGATATGAGCTTCCAGTCTGCATTTTTCTGTCCTCATCTCTAGATTACTGTTGAACTTCTCACAGCGTACACTACCCAGTCATTTCAGAAATTGCTAAGCCAGGTTGTTTTCTCTCCTCTCAAAAAATAAAAAAGGGGAAAAAAAAAAAAAAAAAAAAAAAGGAAAAAGAAAAAAAAAAAGGGGGGGGTGGAAGGAAAAAAAAATTTTTTAGGAAAGAAAAACCCAGCCTCCTAGCCTGTGAAGAATGATAGGGTCATTTGTATCTGCCTCATCAACTGAGAATTTAAAACTGCAATTGGATCTTGGGAAGGAATGAAGAGAAGTCAGTTTAGATGCTGCGGAAACAATTAATCTCTAACTGGATTTTTGGGCCACTGCTGGTTCACATCTCACTGGTGTGGAGCAGTCAGTTCACAGCCCTCTGCACTAGACTCACTAGACTTAATACTGCTTTATTTCTGATTGAGAACATGAAGGGTTTTCTGAGCTTCCGTTTCATGTCTACAGTTAATTCCCCTTAACTATCCCAACCACCTACATATAGACACACTCCAAGAGATGGCCTGTCCCTAAAAATCACATTGCAGCCAGCCACAGGGGGTGTGTGTGTGTTTTCTGCAGTGGGCTGTTATTTGTCACTGCAAAGTTTTCTGTTCTTTCATCTGGTCTTCCCACCTAATAAAAACAGAAGTGTAGCCCCAGGGAGAATTTTCTTTGTAAGCAATTAATAATTTTCCTAATATCAATCAAGTAGCATTTTCTTGGGCAGTTCTTTGTAATTCCCCTCTTCAACAGTCCCTTGAGACATGTCAGGGGTTGGACTAGATGATCTTTAAAGTTCCCTTCCAACCCAAACCATTCTATGAATATACCTTAAGTACATTCTTACGTTCTTCTGTCTCCTGCAAAGTGTTTGAACCTCTGATAAAGTCCCATCAAACTTAGTGTTGTCAACAGAATGTCATTGCCAAGAGGACTGAAAACTGATTGCTTTTGTGTTGTTTTTTCCCCTTTTCTCCTTTAGGAGTGATCTAAGCACAAAGACCTGTCAAATCATTGCAAAATAACCAGACGTTCGCAAAATGGGATTATGTAAACATGCAGGTTCTCAAACACAGGCGCATAGGTAGCATGCACACTCCCCATTTGGAGTTGAGATATTATGTGAGTAGTTAACCTGGAATTTCCAAACCATGTATAGTGTTGAATAGATAGTGGTCATTAAGTTATGAAGGTTGTCACTTGCATATGTGCTTAGATCTGCGGGGCTTGTGGATACCTGTGATGTACTGAGTGGGCAAAAGGCAAGGTGAGTTTCCCAAATCATGGAAGTGCTAGGTTGATCCCAAGTGATATAATTTTAAAGGCCTCCTCAGGTGTATGTGAACCACCCATCCCTAGCAGTGCTTAGTGGGAAGGGTAATACCCTGTGCAGTAGTCTTCATGTTAACAGGGAATCCAGAGGTCTGACTTACTGGGGCTTGTGCCCTCTCCAGGTACTGGTCTGATTATTTTCATATGAATAAGTCAAGAACTGTCCTGTGTTACAGTGGGAACAGCTGGCCATACCCTCTATACCCGTGCCTTAACTTTGTATGAGCTCCAACCTACTGCAAGTTAGAAGTTGAAATACATGTTGAAATAAATAGGTTGTTCATCATCTCTGAAGATAGTAGAATTAAGCCAACTTGAAGAACAGATTTAGAAATTACTATACTGTCCACTATTTCTCAATAAAGCAATGTGATCTATTCTGGCTTCAGTTCAGGAAGCTGAATGTAGTATCTCAACTCTGCCAGTGGCCTATCCCAAACCTACTAAATTTTCTGTACAACTGGAAGAGTAAGTTCTTGTAAAGTTTGCTCACAGAATTTCTTTTTTTATTTTTTTTTTAATTGTTTATTATCATCTAATGCTGGTGTCATTTAAGACAGGTTTTAGTGACATCTCAGAAACATACTTTTTTTCAGTTTTGTTAGTAGCCTTTCATTAAATATGGTTTGTGATGCATTGTGGACATAGCTGCAGCATGCTGTGAAAGGTTTTACTAGGAGAACAGTACATTTCTCAATAGCTATATGCGGGACTAGGTAGCTCTGTGGCTCCAGTAGTGCTTTTACTTCTGTCAAGACAGATGTCATCTCTCCTTACAAAGTCCTGTAGTCCTAAATCTGTGGGCCTAGCACCGAAGTGCTTGCTGCCCTTTCACTGTTACAATTTGGAAATCCTTCCTCAGCTACGTAGTTTAGATGTCCTGCTGTTCAGGCGAGGTCATTAGGAGTCTCTTTTGTAAAAGTTTGTTATGCTGAAATTAGACACATTTTGAAGTGAAATCCCTTTCCTCAAGCTGTGCTTCTCCTGGTCAGGTAATATTGATGGATGGAGAAGGATTAAGTTCCGGAAAGGAGGAGGGCTGTCATAAGCTTGATTTCTCCAGGGTTTGCCAGGGTGGTGTTTGGCAGAATTAGAAGGAAACATGGTCCTGTGGTACCTATGTCAGACTGTGGATAAGTCGGGTTTGGAGTCCACAGTTTACGAGCATCTACACTGAAATTACAACAAGTGACAGAAAAATTAACCCCCAAAATGATAAAAAAATTACATCCTCTAAACTCATCTTGGAATGACTTATCTTGGCTCATCCTGACTTAGGAGAAGGTCTTGGCATATTTAGACCATAGCCTCATAGAGCAGACTAAATGGAAACCGGCCTTTCTCCCACACCGTGATTCATTGCTTTCCTTTGGAATGTATTTGTGGAGGAGGATGTCCATATCCTGGAAATTACCTATGGCAGTGAAAAATAGCAGTCAATAATAATGAAGATGCCATGCCATAAAACACATGCAGGAAACAAGAATATCAACTAAGCTGTCCTGAAATGCCATTCGTCTTTCCACGTCAGAGGCACACTTAGGGCTTGACTCCCCAATGCCCTTCTCCATTCAGTTAACCCCATGTCACGGACCAGTTTGTGCCCTGTCAAACTTTTTGGCCATCTCAACACACCTGCTAGAGTCCAGCACAGTCTTCAGGGTAGATGCATAGCAAAGGTTGGTCTTGACAGTATGTTTTTACCCCACTGCTACATAATGAAGAGCTAGAGCTCCTGAGCACTGCCATAATAGCACAATGGGCCTTTCTCTTGTAATGTAGAAACACCCTTATCACTGGGGGTTGCAGGACTGCTTTGGCTGGTGAGTTTTGCCTTGTGATTTATCACACACCCCTTTTTTGTGCTTAATAATATAATGAACAAAAAGAATCTATCACAATGCAAAGATACAGAGTTTTTAGTCAGATAACTCTGCTGGCAGGAGCTATGTGATGCCCGCATTTGGCAGGGAGAGAATTGGTATTACTCATTTTAATGTAAGCATCAGTGCAGGAAGTGGGAATATAATTGGCCGTTAATGTTGTTTGCCTGTATGCAAAATAAATTATTTGTTGCCCAAAGGGCTTCTAACAGGGAAATAGATTTCTGCTAATGATTTCCTAAAAAATGCTTGTCCGTGTGAAGAGATAATGCTTCCACCTGCATTGCAGTCTTTCTTTTGAGGTAAAAAGAGATGACTGAAGGCAAACAGTAGCCTGTTTTGTCAGGATCACCACAGATAATACAAGTGTTTCTCCCGGAACTTGCAAAGCTGAAGCCCACAGGACCTTGCTCCTAGGCGTTAGGAAATGAAGCATTTCAAGTAGCAGAAGCAGCTATGGGAATTCCAGCGGTGCCTTACCAGGCTGAGTCTCTAGCTCCCTTAGGCTCTTTGACAGGTCCCACTGGACACTTGCCTGGGCTTTTGTCACTGAACACCCTTCAGAAAGCACTTCCCCCAGATGCAAAACTACTGAAATCAGTGGAGTCTCTCACTGACATCCGCACGCTTTGGAGCAGGCTCTTTCTCAGCTGTCTAGCCCAGGAAAGTCTCCAACTGCTGTGTGTGCCCACAGCAACGAGCTCTCTGTCATTACCGGATCAGTCCTGTCCAAGCAGTGCGGCTTGGTTGTTGCTGACAACTCTTCTTGTAAGGGGGCCTTACAGCTGGGGCTTCTTTTTTTAAGCTTTGGAAAAGGAAACTAGTTTTTTCAAAGGTGTATCTTCCTTTAAATCAGTAGATTTTGGCAATAGGATTTTTTATCATTTTATTTTTCTTTTCTCCTCCTTCCACATGTTACAAACCAGCATTTTGGGGAGGTGTCCCTGTGTTTTCCATTTGTCTGTGAGACAACTTTCTTTCTGAGTCTCTGTAAGAGTGAATCAATGTCTTGTCTGTAGAATAAGTCTGCTTGTATGCATAATTAAAAGTTGAGCTGGGTTGCTGTTCTGTACAATTAGTGTTCCCACTGTCATACCGTAAACAGCACATATTGCACTCCTGTGCCACTGTAATCTGCACCATTGTTGTACTCAAGTCAATGAATAAAGTTTGGAGCTTTATTCTTAATTGCTGGATTCATGTTGCCTCATTTATTTGTTTCTTGGTTGTTTTTTTTTTCATCTTGCAGAGTTATATCAAAGTCCTCTTACAGAACAGGATGTGTTCTCAAGAGAGAGAGGTGAGAGATGAATGACCAGAGCAAGACAGATGAACAGTTACACAGCTTCAGTGAAATTATGACAAAAGGTTTGAAAATGGACACAAGGCTTCCTGTAACGAAGTCACTAAAAGTAGATATTCATACAAACCACATAGGAGTGTTAATTTCATGTGGTCAGTTTGTGGTTTAAAAGGACCTGTGATATCAGCGAGGTCAGGTAGGTCATGCTGCTACATCAGCTTCACAGGCTGAATGGTTTCCTTTCTTCATCCTTGCAAGTTCAGCTAAAATTTTAGTCCCTGACTTGTATTTAAAATTAGGTGTTTGCTTAATTACCTGGAGTTTATAACTGCCCTGTCTGGGTGTAGAAGGTAGGGGATGATGCCATTCAAGGAAATAGGGCCTATAAAACACCTATGAATGTGCTGAACGCCCAGGTCTCCAGCAGATCACAGTAGTAGCAGAATTAAATGCACTGCACCTCAGAGGAATCTGTAGCAATTCCTGTCAGTGCCTCGGAAGAAAGACATGTCAAGGGATTTCATGCATTGTTGCATGTAAATATCCCCTGGAAAAGAAGCCACTCATACACAGCTCTCTAGATGACCTGCCAAACATCATCACTGATTTAATTTGAGCCTCCTGCAGTTACGGGACTTGGAGCAACCAGAGCTTGAACTTCATTAGGATTGGCCTCCAGGCTTGTATGTTAAAGGGGAGGCTGGGTGTGGTGGTGTTACTATTTGAAGTGAAGCCACTGGGAATCAATCCTAAAAAAAAAAAAAAAAAAAAAACTCAAAGGGGATGGAAAGAACCTTGCTTCAGGCCATTGGTCATATGAGCTGCAGCCCGCTGTTCAGGCACGGGAGCGATGCAGCACACATCCTGCACAGTGTCCTTGAGCCTACAGAAAGCACCTGCAGCATCAGGATCTGTGCCTGCAAATAACATGTTTCACATCTTCTCTCCCACTCCTCACCCCTCTGAGACTTATCCCTGCCCTTGCCCTACCTTGATACTCTACACAGGTTCTCTCTCACAACAAAGGTAGAGGTTCCCCTGGGGTTTTACTTCAATGTACTATGTTGAATATATCTAAGGACTGAGTTTCAGAGGAAATGCGGGGCTCAGGTTCCTGCCTGGAGAGCAAGAGGTGGAGAATTCAACACCACCATGAAGTTAACCTTTAGCAAAGTTTCTATCTGCCCCATTCACTTCCCAGGTCATGCCTAGATTTTTTCATTTGTGTGCTGGACCTTGTACAAGAGAAACTCCTCTGTGGGCAAATCCAGCAAAGTGACCTGGTGGCAGTTAGATGCATCCTTTCTTTGGATGGCTTACTCCAGAGATTGTATTTTTGCTGTAGGTGGTACAAAATCAAAATCAGAAAACCAGATTCATTTACTGCAACTGCTGGAAATAGGGCTCAGTGAAGGGCAGAAGCACCACTTCAGTCGAGTATTTAAACACAGGTTTTTTGCTATCTGCATAGCTGCAGCCTAGCTGGAAGAGCCCTAATCCTGAACTGGACAATTTGTATATACAGGATGCAGATGACCCTTGCTCTGAACATTTAATGGGCTAATTTTCAACAGGCATGTAGGCCCATGGACTTCAGGAGATGGGTGCATGTGTTCCAGTACCCCTCGTTTCTCTGTTTCCTCCATGTTTACAGACGTTTCCCTCCTGGCCACTTTGTAGCCCTCAGAGCTGTCAGACCAGGTATGAATGAAGATATAATAACCCATTTTCTATCCTTTTTTTAAGACCAACGCTGAGAAGCTTCAGGTTTTTTAGGAAATGGTAGCCTCTTGTGAGCAAACCTGGGCTGATAGCACATGGTGCTGTGCAGGTTGCTGGTGGGGAGTGCTGGGCAAACCTGAGCCAGAGAAGAGTTAGGAAGACACAGGAATGTTTTAAAATGTCTGCGTGTTCATATGAAAAGCAAACATAGAGTCTAAGAGAGACTTTTCTTCAGAAAAGTTTTGCACTGCTTATTTATCCTTCCCCTGGACAACTAGACATCAGTGAGATGTTTCCTCACTGCTCTGCAGGTCAGGACCCCATTCTCTGCTCGCTAGTCTGCCGCCCCCAAGCACTTCCATGTTAGGTGCTCCCTGGGCATCTCCACGCAGTTAGGGAATAAGGAAGTACACGGAGTGTCTGCTTAAAAAAACCACAAGTGTACGTCTATGATTTGGCCTTGCAAATTTTCTTGAAAGTTTCCCAACTACAGAAAAGAAAAAACCCAAAGTCTCCCTTTTGAATCAGCCTCCTCTTGAAAATCTACTGCCTGAGTCTCTGCTCCTTCTCTGTAGCAACAGTTACTGCATAGTACCAGCCCCGGGACATGTCCTGCCAACCCAGGCTCTGGCAACCCTAAGCAGCAATTCCCCAACACTTCCTCCATTACAGCCTTCCCCAGCCCAGAGCAGTTGGGAATATTATACATTATCACCATGAATGTGCTCCTATGTGTAGTGCAAATTCAGAAGGATCCATTCCAGTTATTAGTCCCACAGTGTGACAGTGCCAGCCAGCCTAAGAATATTTTTAATTTCTCTCCAGTTAAGTACACAAGCCCAGTGAAATCTAAGTCGAGGGTTTCTTTTTTTTTTTTTTTTTAATTGTTAGACCATTTTTCCCGGCTCCACTCCTCCCCACAAATAATGTGAGGTTTATGACCCCTGAGTAATGACTGTGGAATGCACTGCATCTTACAGCCATTGCGAGGCATCTGGCAATGGGAATCTTCACAGCATGTCAAAAATACACAGATAATACCACTGTAAATAGCTAAGATCAAAACAAGTCAAATGTCAATGCTAATTTGCTGTCAAGTATATAGCCCAAGACCACTTCCTCCTGCAAAAAGAGAAACCCAGTTCCCAAGTATGACTTGCTCCCCACCAAAAGAAGCTTGTTCTCCACGAAAAATCTCCCCAAAATCTGAATGAACAAGAGAGGTTTTTTCCCCTTGCTGTTTTATTTTTCTGTAGCTTTTGTGCCTGACTGCTGCTGAGTCTGAGGCTGGGAAATGAAACTTCAGTTTTAGCTGCCATTTTTCTATTGTAAAAAAGGGCTCTTGGGAGAGATATTTACTGTTTTCTATGGCTCAGCCAGAGGGCGAGAGAGAAAAGTTGTTCCAGGAGTTCCCATTACAAAGCATTTTTTCACATAGGCTCACTTTTATTTTTTAAGGACTGGGAGATTAAAGAGCCGGCAGCACTGGAACAGGAAGTTTGCTGTACGTCCAAAGGTCAGGTGGGTCTCAGACAGCCACTGTTTCAAGCTCGCTTTTGTATACACACGGCAGATTAAAATGTACATCCCGGACTGGACGTAATCATGGTAGTGATGGGGGCCCAAGGGTTCAGGGGGAAAGGAAGAGAGGGGGAGCAGGAAAACAGCACAGCTCAGTCTCTCCTCAGGCTGTGATTTCATAAGACAAAGCACTCGGCGGCTGTTCAGCGAGCTTAAGGTATTCCCACGCCCCCACAGCTTTTTCCTGCCATCAGATATGTCAGCATGACTGCTTGTGGGGTCGCTCTCAGTGACATTCGGGAACCAATCCTGCTTAAAAAAACATTTTTTACTTTTTATTTCGGCTCATAGAGCTTTTTGGGGTTTTGTTTTTTTGTGTTTTTTTTTTTTTTCTTTTTAAATGGAGTCAGTTCCCTGCTTTGATTTAAGCAGTAGCCTCACAAAGCAGTTGTGCTGGCATGAAAAATGGGGTAGGCACAAGTGGAAAACATGATCTGAAGAAAGAGCAGAGCAGAACACGTTAAACTGGTAGGGATATTGCACATTTTATGTCATGAAATCAGAGTCTCAAGACCGTGGCAGAGAGGGCAGGTGGTGGCCCTCCATTAGTTCCTTCAATTCCAGCAGTCCCATTGCACCTTCTATTACTAACTAGTCAATTAAGAAGATCATCATTTTCTCCGAGACCTTTGAGGTTCACACTGCTGGAGTGAGATGTTTTTGCAGTCAGGAGTGTTTCAGATGTCACCACAGAACAAAAGAGGGAAGCAAGGAGGTGGACTAAAACCCACCTTCAGCTTGCATCCTCTGGAGGAGATGGCTGTTCTGCTGAGAGAGTAAGCCAAATGCAGACTGGTCCTGCTTAGAGAACCACTGTACTGGCATGTTACCCTGTGTCCCAGGTGTTCCACTCACCCCAGGACCATGCTTGAGTGCAAGGGGATTAAATACTGATGTCTTTTTTTACCTCTTTAGTTATTACTCATTGTCTTGTGGCTGGACAGCAAGTCGGGAGACATAACTTCAATAATTTCAGCTTTCTGAACTTGGGCAAGTCACTGAAATTCTCTAGTCTTCAGGTTTCCCTCATACCCTTTGTAGTCTGTTTTTATCAGAAATAGCCAACATGTGTCCCATTGATCAATCCCAGCCTGCAAGGCAGGTTAAGCCCCACTAAGGCTTTTGATTGAACAATGAATCAGCAAGTGTGGCCAGAAGCTTTTGCCTACTTCTGCCACTTGCCTTGATAGACTCTGGTCAAGAGGGGACAATGCAGGCAGGGTCTGTGGGCCAGAGGGCTAAGGCTTAAGCTGGATAGTTAACTGTAAAGAGCTGTGGAGATTTTGTATTGTCCTTGAGTTATTGTCTCTGCAAATGGCTTTGATAAGCTAGGGAGTCTCCATCCCCTGTCGGGCTCCGGGAGTGATATCCTGAAGAAGGGTGTTACGGTGGAGGGAGAATGTGTTGAGCTAGGTTAGTGTTCAAGGCAGAAGATGGGATAGAGACTCTGCTAGGCATGCTTGACTTGGTGGGTATTATGTCTTTGCTAAAACTTCAGCAGTACTGTTTGGACATAAGTCTGGAGAAGATGGCGTAGAGCCCTTCTTAGTGAAATTTCCTGTCTTCATAGTTGGCAAGAATAAGGGGCTGGATGTAAATTAACAGTGCAACCCTGGGCAGCCCAATGAAGAAACATCAAAAGGCAAGTCAGGTCTGGCAGGAACAGACTGACTTGGAAGCTGCCTCTGCTCCTGGGGTCTCCAGTAGATCCATTATCTATTTTCCATTATTTGGGCTATCCCAGCCCCCATAGCACCAGGTACTGGAGAGAATAGTCGATGGTAGAACCAACCCGCTCTTCAGGACTATCTCAGTAAGGGTGCCAGAGGGAAACAGTGCTCCCCCTTGGCTGACTCTTCTTCATTTAGTCTAGATACTGCAGAGAAAACAAAATGCAGCTGAGTCTATTCAAGGAATTCATTGACAAATGCTTTGAGGTCTTTATGTGAACCTAAGTGTTTGCTGTGAAACAGGAGACAAGCTAATAATCGAAACAGGTTTTACAATGAATGAACTGCTGCTGAGAAATTCCTACTTTACAGCCTTGGTACTATGCTGGATGTTAAATAACTGCCAGGAGCAAACTCTGTGGTATCTCAGTTAGCTCTTACACTAATTATCATTTACAGAGGAGTCCCAGCTAGATGAATGAGAACTGCAATATAAAGGACTTAAGTAAGATTTATTGATGTGACTACATGAATAATTCCCCTTTCAATGATGCATTTAAGAGCACAGATATTGTGGGAGGAGGAAAGATAGTGCTTGATATTTTGAATCATTTAAAAGTGTGTGGTTTATTTTTATGTTTTGACTTTTGCTGTTCCCTCTACCTGCCCCCCTTCCAGAAAAAAAAAATGAAAGGTTTAATTGTCTTACTGGCCAGGTTTGTGAAACAACAGTAGGTAGCTGAAAATAAACTTCTGCTGAGGCCAATAAATACTGGATGAACTAAACGGTCTACCATGGTGCTCAGGCAGCCCCGAGCACACCAATGCACCAACGTTGCTTCGAACTCTTGGCACTCAAAGTTTCGATTTTCCATAACTAGCTAATTGTTCAGCTTCCTGAAAAGTACATTTGTGTTCTTTCTCCCTCAGCAGTGATCCCAGCAGAGGACCCTCCAGAGAATTTTCCTGTGTTCTGCCAGTTCAAGCAACAATGGAGTTACCACTGGGGCAAGTACATCACCCATCTGATTGAGGGGAAAAGCTAGCTGTGAGGTAAAACCGAGTAGCTTTTAGTCATATCAGCAAGCCCGCCAGCCTCAACATGCAGCCAACCTGTTCCCAGTGCTGACATAAGGGAAGGGGTGGGTGAAGGCATTACCAGTCAGTGGCAACACGTTTTTAAACAATTTGAAAACACGCCTAGCAGTGCAAGTCCAGAGACACGTGAGCTGAAGTCACAGCTGCTGCTGTCCTGCCGGGCAGCCCTGGCCCTTCCTGGTCCCGCTGAGGGCCAGGGAGGCCCCAAGGAGGCCATGGTGGAAATGTGCCCTGAGCCACCGCGACTGCGGGCACAGGGCGGGCTCTGCCCCATGCCTTTTTCCCACAGTGACCACACTACTGAGCCACCAGGGTCTTTGAAGGAACCTGTTAACCATTCATTGAAGACTAAAGAATGAGCCTTCAGGAAAACATCTCCCTAGAGACAGTCTTGCCCTAGTAAGGGCTAATGCTGCCCAAAGGATCCCAGCCTGTTGCTGCTGCTCCCATTCTGCTCTTGCCTCTGGAGTCACCTTCCTCAGTGGGGTACACTGCTGTGACTCCCTTTTCTCCACAAACCCTGCTCCTTTTACCTTGTCTTTCTTTCCTCAATCAGACTGTTACATACAGATGAATGTGTCCGTTACTCTGCTTTATCTTTGCCTGTCAGACTCCTAGCAGCCTGTGTCTACTCCCACCAGGCTTGGCCCTGCCTCACCACAGTTCCATCAAAGCAGAATTAACCCCTCTACAGGTCCTGGGATTCAACTTAGCCTTCTCCTCAGGGGGACACCCAGGTGAGTTCACCCAAAATTAACTAAATTTACTAATCAATCCCCCTGTGGGTATTTTCAGCCTGAATTAAAATGCCTTTAGTCAGATTAGCTCACTATGGAATGGAGCAAACTTAAACAAATTGAAGACATTTGAAACATGAAGATTTGGCAAGATCTTCTGCAGGTCTCATGGGAGATACTAAAGCCTCAGCTGTGTGTCACCACCTTAAGCTGCAGCACAGAAGCAACTGAAGGTGTGAACACTGTGTACAAAAACAGGCAGGTTATATCAAACAACCTTCCTTGGCGGTTGAACTGTGGTAGATTTCTGCTGAAAATGAAGTGCCACAACAATAGTATTTGGTGAGTGGCCAGTGAGAAGCAAGGAGGAATCAGAACCTGCACGGAACAGGCTCCTGGACAAGACCTCTTGATATAACTTCAGTACTGACAATCACGCATTAGCAGAAACCTCTTCCTGTAGCAGGAACCCACATGCCCCTTCACTGTATTTGTCTGTGGCGAGGACAGCAGTGTGGTCCAAGACGGACCATATGCACTTGTAGAGTCATGTCCCACCCCACATTGTCTGCTGTTGCTGCAGCTCTGTGCTCCCTGGGTATGGGCAGATGACAGCTTGGATGCACAGAGGCCTCAGGCATTGTGGGACACTCTGCTCCTGCCATTTGTGCACGAGGTGATGCACACCATTGCCTAACCTAGCCGGTGTTGACCCTAGTGGTCTGTGCCTCTGGGCGACTCTCCCAGTTGCTCCCTGCTTCTGAAAAACCCATTTCTGGGCACCTGGCCTGCAGTGTGAAACAGCCTTTGTGTGATATTTTGTCAGCTACAAATAATTGAAAAAGGCCTACATAAAGTCCTAATTGTGTCACAGAACAGGCTCTTCAGTCATCCATCTTCCTATTAAACTTGTGAATTTCAGCTACTCAGCCCTGTTGGAGTTATTTTCCCCTTCCCCTCCTTCTTCTTTTAAGCTTCTATTTATATTCTCTCAGTTGTCTCTGCCAGAAGATCTCATGTGGATACATTAGGCCTTTTCAAAAGGAAAGTTGGATTACAGCGATTTTTCTCCCCGTAGGACACAACAGCTTCATCATTCATAACAGAGCAATACACTATAACTTCATTATAGATGGCATGAAGCTGGCCTATTTAAACAGAATACTTAATGATAGTTGAGAAGGCAGGAGAAATTCATCTCCACCGGTCTATGTGGGAAAAGGGAAACTGCATTTTTTGGTATTTACTGGGGCAAATTTCTTGACTCTTAATTAAATCTGTTTTCACAGGAAAAAAAAAAAAAAGTGTAAGACTCAACTGACATGGGTAAGATCTATTACCTGGTAGATACTTCCTACTTTAGTTGGTAGTTTGTCATACCCTAACATCTAGTGTTAATAGCAGACATGGGTGCTGGGAATGAAACTTGGACACCTCTGTAGTACTTAACCTCCACCGAAACAAACTGCAGTTTGTTGGTGCTCTCCTGTATGGACCACAGGTTCTCATTCTTTTTCCTTTCCCACTTCAGCAGCACTGACCTCAGAAGTGTGCTCTGTTTATTGACTTTGGCTGAATACAAGTGGTTTAAGCCTAAAGAAAAAGCTGCGGACTGAAAAAACCTCTTTTTTGGGAAAATGCCAGAATAAATAGCCTTCTGTGAGCTCACAGTTGACATCAGACCACAGTTTGTGGTGATGATGGGGGAGGCTTAAAAAAAATCCCAGTGAAAATGTAGCAAGACGTAAAAACTAATGTTTTCCCATATTTTGATAAAACTAGTTTTTCCTCTCGCCTGGGTAAGTTTTAGTGGTGCTGAAAGGTGCCAAGAGTTCAGCTCTGTCAAGGCGAGTCCTCCATTGACAGCTTGACATTCCATACAGATTTTTTCATACCAACTTGGGAGAGATTTTGCTCAATACTGGTTTGCTGGTAAAATCCAGAAGTGTGGGTGAAGTTTCTAATATTTGCTCAGCTGAAAGCCATGTTTTCCCATCCCATCCCCTCAAAAACTAGGACCATGGCTAATTATGTATCAGAAATCTGTATCAGAAACTCTTAAGAAGCTGATAGCCATGTCCTGTGGTGCCTGTGAGTGCTACATGTTGAAATACAGTGCATTGATAACCGATGAAGCCTGCTGGTGTGAGCATCCCCATGTGGAGTTTGGAGGGGAGGGGAACAAAGAATGCTTTTTACTTCTTTAACTGGTATTGAACACTGTCAAAGGAAATCTGAGGGGCTTCTCTGGAGGGGAGAGAGGGTCTGAAGTGGAAAATAAGTATAAGGAAAAAATGGCTCCAGGAGGAACAAGTGCTCCGGCTGTTGAGCACACTGTCCAGTCAGCATGTCTCATACCTTGGCCAGAAGAACATGCTCTATCTGTCGGGGAAAAGAAAACAATTCTTGCTATTAGAGCTCCCTGTAATTTGGTCTAGAAGCAGTTTGGACTCAACAACTGAAAAGGAAATGTCAAAGAATGGGAAGCCAAGAGAAGCTCATCAAAAAGACATCTGGTCCTGCTGTCCTTAATGGGAACCCCCCTCCCTCCCCCCTCCAGCCACCCTCTTCCCAGCTACGCTCTTTTGAAACAGTTAATGTCTGAGAGAATCCAAAACATTGCTGGAATGTATCAGCGAGGAAGCTTTTGTGTAGTTGAGCAGCTAAACAGCTCTGGTTTTATTTGTGTTAGGGCCGATTGTCTTGCCTCTCATCAGTGAAAGAAGTGGCTGGACAGGAGTCAGTGGAGCAACACCAATGTAAGACCAGTTTAAGATGAGGGAGAATTTGATCATCTCCTCTATGGCCAGAATCATGAAGTGCTTCACAGGGAAGCAAGGGACCTCAAAAGGGACACCCATAGACAGCATACTTGCAAACCTTCTGAGATTAAGGATTCATGTCCTGTTCTTCAACAGAGTATTCACCCCTCTTCCAGTGAGTAGCTTTGCTTGAAACAACCATGTTGTCCCAGGCAGTAACCCATCTGCCTCTCCCTGTTTCTTCTGGGGCTTTTTTCACTGGCTGGGCCCTGGCAGGCTCCCAGTGCCTTCTTGGAACCAAGGAACTAATCTTGTCTGCTATAAAGCACCTATAGAGGTTATTTCTGGGGAAAGATGTTTTATTGCTGGTGCTGCATCAGTAGCCCAGGATCCTTAACATGTTTCTGCAGAAAAGCATGTAGCAATGTCATTTCTCGCAGCTCCTCACAAAACCGTGTTCCCAGGGCCTGGGTGGCTCAGAGCTTTGGCATGGGATGTAGACTCTTTGATCATATGAATCAGGACAATTATCAGAGTCCAGCTGTTTACACCTCCTTGTGGAATAAGCAGAGGGCTCTGTTCAATTTTCCAACACCAACTATTCCCTTTGCCCCCCAGAATCTGTAAGACAGGCAGGATTCAGCAGATCAGGGGTCAAAAACATTGGTATGAACTCCATAAACATACCAAACTCCTGCCAGTGTCTCCTCTGTGCTCCTGGCTAGAGGGAGCATCAGGAAGGACTTTCAAGACAGCTGAGCTTGTGACTGGTGATCCCTTTTATCCAGTCCCAGCTGTGTGGTCACACCTGCTTGTGTGGACATGTTCACATGGTCTCCTCCTTCCCTCCAGCTGCAGGTGCTTGCCATTTACCCGGTGCTGCCTCAGTCTTCCCTGAGCCTACGGTGACCCAATTTGGCTTTCTCAGATGGGAGAAAAATCTGCCTTTTCAATTTTCCACTGTTTCAGCATGAAAGTTAGTCCAATAACTGTGAAAATGATGCTAGGAAGAGAGAGATCATTTGGGCAGAAGCAGGGGGAGGAGACAGAAAGAGACTTCTCCCTTCCAGAGACAGTAACATTATTCTGCTGGCTCACCTGTCCCTAGGTTCACAGGCTTTATTGCTGTTCAGAGGGATCCACGTATGGACAAAAGTAATTCCCTGCCCCCCCCATCAGATTACAGCAGCACTACAGCCCAGCACTGTGTCCAGGGATGCCAAAGTGAAGAAGCCTTTGGCTTCCTCATTTCTTGGCATTTCACAGGACACACCTCAGCTTTACTCTCAGCTCACATTTGTCACAAAACCTGCCTCTGCTCAGATCTCTCATGTCAACTGCTCTGAAAAAGTTTTATGCCTGCTTGACCATAGCTGTCCACAGAAATGTTACACTCTTATCTAAATAGATACTTGAGATGATATTTGGAAGAAAAGAGGACATGTGTGCAACCACTGATGTGCTCATCTCACTGCTAACCCTAGTCTGCCAAGCCATCTTTCTCCATCTGTCCTCCGGGTGCCTGCACACATGGAGTATTTGACATGGCTCCCCATCTTTCAGGAGCTTAAGACCAAATTAATTTTACTTCTGACTGAGCTTGGTTTTGCTGAGTAGACTCCTGAACTAGGTTTTCACAGCCTTGATAAATTCATGGGGAAGAGAGAAAGAAAAGCCCTGTGAAACAACAGATACCTTTCATGTGTGGAGGAAATTTCTCCTTTCAATTCTGCCAGCTGGAATATTTTCCCTGAAGAAAAGCAGAGGCCTGGCCACTACGGACTGCTGCAATTGGGATGAACAGCATCTGGGAGAAAATACCCCAGGGAGCAGCTCTGCACGGTCCAAGTCAGGTGTGATTCTTCCTGACAGTCTCTATAAAACATAACTTCCCTGAAGTCAGTGGAGGGCACCTGCACACAAGCTCTCATGGTAGGATTCCCTCCAGCTTTCACAAAGGGGAGGTCAATAACTTTCACCAGACTTTGACTCATGCTTAAACCAGGGGAAGAGCAAGTCAAATGCAGCCAAAGAAAAGAAAGCCACAGCGAAGATTCAGATAAATATTAGACATTAAAGACTTTGCTGATGCAAACTGTAAGTGTAACAGCAGTACTATTAATGAAGCAATGTACTCCTGCTTAGTGTCAATATTTGGGAAAAAAAAAAAAGAAAAGCATTTAGCACCTCCAGTGGATAAAAGAGAAGATCAGGATCATGCTTCTGCACAAAGTATTTAGCAAATCATTATAATGGTTTATAGAGTTTGTTTAGGCTTCTGAAGTTATACTTGATTAGTTCTCTGTTTCACAGGAAGCAGAAGTGCTAAAGAAACAGGACGTAAGGCCAGAGAAG
Organism: Tyto alba; assembly: GCF_018691265.1. Taxonomy (NCBI): domain Eukaryota; kingdom Metazoa; phylum Chordata; class Aves; order Strigiformes; family Tytonidae; genus Tyto; species Tyto alba. Next base: position 9,711,318 of record NW_024881261.1, read on the forward strand.
CAGAAGCACATCAGTTGAAAGCCATATCATCTTACCTGAGAACTTTAGCCAAAGGTGATAATCTCACTAGTGGTCAGACTGTCTAGTAATACAGCATGAATATGCAGGCGAAAAAAACATTAAAACATGTAATCTGTAGTATGATCCTCCATACCGAGGGATAGGATGTCAGCCACATAAAAAAAGAGAAGACTTGAACAGGATGAGCTTGGCCCTCAAAGCTTGTCACACCTCAGTCATCACTAATAATAAGCAGGAAAAAAGCAAGGAATACATGGGTACACAGGGAGGTGACTGGTATGTTATTGGTGTAAAGAAGGAAAACCAGTATGCAAGTCTTTGCTCTAACTGAGCATGGTGGTAAACATGTAGACTTCAGCACCAACACTGGCAATATGAATTCCTTGCACTAAGCAGGGTCTGATTATTTCCCAGTTTTATTAAACCCAAGAACACAACAGCCTGTTTTAAAAAGAATATCCCAAAGTAGTTAGGCAAGAGGAAGGGGACAAACAGGAAGAACTTGTATTCCTCTGGCATTAGTATTCCTCCCATTGTTACTTGCCCAGCAATTGCCATGAGCCTAACCAGCAGTCCTGGGATTCCAGAGCATCCTTATCACTGCTGGGGAGGGGAAGGAAGGGACAAGCAGGGGATGTAAGGGCTCTGGAGCCCAAAGACAGGAATCACAGGTATCTGACATCCTGATCTTTCAAATCATTTTTAATTAGTTTGTTTAACTGGTATTATCCTTAATTAGTCTTGCTGAGTTCAGAATGACTACTCACCTGCTTCAAGATAACAGGCACATTTCAAAAGTTTGCAAGATCAGGATCTACCCTGCTAGATTCTGAAAGCTAGACCCAAGAAGTAGCTGGAAAGAGCTCTAGGAGGAGTATCCCAACATGACAGATATATTTATTTAACCTGTTTTTTCTCCAGTCATTGAAGACTGCTGTCTGCTTGCTGGATCTGATGGTTCAGGCATTTGGCTTGCCTGTCTTGTGTGGTAGTTATGTCCTGGCAAGAGATGAGGTGTGGTCCAGCTGCAGCTTCCTTGAGCAGCAATAACCCTTTATCTAAACTTGTTCTCTTATGGAAAGTTTCCATGTGGCAAAAGTCACTTTCGGTTCCACCAGGCACACAGATTCTCTGTGAGGTGTCACCCTTGTCAAGCACAGCCTGGGAGGCTGGGGGACAGGAGGGGCACGCCGGGACCCAGTGAGCGGCAGGACAGTGCCCTTCCAGCCCGGCTGCTTGTTCTCCTTGTGAACTGAAAGAGCCTGTTTATGTCTGTTTTGGGAAAATGTAAGGAGGGCCCTATGATGGAGGCTTGTGTTTTTTTTCTACATACACATCACTAACATTTCCCAAGGCTGCCTTGGACCACAGATGTCAATGGTCTGTGGGCAGACAGAACCCAAAATTGGGAAATATGGATTCTGTGAGCCTCTTGTGAGCTCTGTCTAACTGCCCTCTCCTTGCAGTCACCATGACCCTGCTATTGCACAGAAACAATGATGCTCCCCCTACCACCTTACTCAGATGGGTATGTGGAAATAGCCATTTGTGAGTACTCTAGGCTCTACAGATGTGGGCTGATGGCCAAGAGCTCAGCTTGTAGAGCAGAGTCAATGTGCAAGGAGCTGTGTGGTTTGGGGAACCCACTACCTGTCCCTCTGATCTCTGCAAGAGGTTTGTTTCTGTTGCAGGCCACACCACTGTCTTCCTGTCCCCACTTCAAAGCCTGAGCCAGGCCCACGCTCTGTTTTGCCCAGACCCCAAAGTCTATGCGTGCCTTGAGGGTCAAAGCAGTGGGATGAGGATTAATCTCAGTACAATGTGAGCTTGGTGTGACCCTCATCCTTCAGTGGAAGGAGGACCAGATGGTCACACAGAGGGCCAGTGGATGTAGCTCTGGTGAATGATGCAGAGCTGAGTTCTGGTTCTGTATTTTTCAGCTCCAAAGGAGAGCAGTTGATTTTCTAAGTAATGGTTGTATCTCCTTCCACAGGAACAGTGGAGCTGCCCACTCAGGAAAGATGCCTAGCCTCTTCTCTTGCCAGGAAGACCTTGTAATAGGCAGGTATGGCTCCCTTGTCCCCACGCTGATGGCTTAACCTTCATGCTGAAGAGAAAACTTAATCCTTGTGTACCTTGTCTATTGTAACTTTGGATGTTCTTGTTCTTGATATAAAAATTAAATTCCTCCAGTGTCTCCAAAATATTGACCTGAGGAACAAGTTGTCACCTGTGCCTTATATTGAGGACAGACTGGATGCCCACTTCTCCATTTGGTGTTATTTGTGCACTTTGGGCATGGTGGCTCTGCCTGGGGTGGTGGAAGTCAAGCAAGAAAGATGTTACTGGAACCCAAGGACAGGGACATCTTCCTGTGAGATCTGCTCTACCCAGGAGGCAAGTCCTACCAGGAAGCTTTAACGAAGCTGCTGGCGAGTGCAAACTCACTGGCTCGGGGTTACAACCAGCAGCTGCTTGGGGAAGGTGGAAGGAGAACCCGATTCTTCAGCCCACCAGCCCAGAGCAGGGCAGGAGGTGGGTCACTGGCGAACTTCTGCCTGGGGTCTTAACACCTGGAGCCTCCGGGACCCCACACAGCTATCTCGGGACGTCCACGGCCTTTCTCGGAAAGTGCCCAAAGCCCCACTGCAGCCGGAGCAAACACCAGCCTCAACACAGAGGGCACCCCCGCCCTGGGGAGCAGCCTCAGGAGCCACCCCACGGCACCCTCCTCCTGCTGCTGCCGCTAGCCCTAACCCTGCTCTTTTCCCAGGCAGCCGGAGGGGCCCCACGCCGATGGGGAGGATCCACGCCGCGCGGGACAAGGCGCGGGGCCGCGCTCCCGGTCCCCGCTCTCCATCCCGGGCCGAGGCGGCCGTTCCTCCTCCCGGAGCCCCGATCCCGGCCGGCTCCGCGGCTCCGGGGCGGGGCGGGCGGGGCGGGGCGGCCCGGCCCGGCCGGGGGATCCGGCGCCGCCGGGGGAAGAGGCTGCAGGAGCGCGGCGGAGCGGAGCGGAGGCAGAGCCGTGTCCCCGAGCCCCGCGGGAGTCACCGGGCTCCGGTGCCACCGCTGCAGCCCCCATGGAGAAATACAAAGGTGAGGCGGGGCCCCACGCGTGTTCGTGCTCCGCGGACAGCCCCGCACGGGGACCGCCGCCCTGCCCTGCCCTGCCCTGCCCGCTGAGGGGGAGGTCGGGGAGCTGCGGGTGCGGCGTCGGTGGGGAAGGGTCTTTGAGCGGGGACAGACCCACTGACGCGGGACCGGTGCCGCTCGCTGTTCTCACGCGTGGGAAAGCGCGGCGGCGGTGGGCTGCGAGCCAGCTCCGGTGGTGATGTTTCCCGAGAGTGGGACCGGGGGTCAGCTCCAGAGAAGGGGGTCCCCGCGGGTGGGTCCTGAGCTCAGTTCCGGGGAGTGGGGATGTTGTCCGGGGAGTGGGGATGTTGTCCCGCGAGTGGGACCGGGCGGCCAGGGCGAGGGTCCGGCTCCGCGGAGGAGGAAGAGGCGGCCAGCAAGTGGGGCCGGGAGCCAGCTCCCCAGGGAGGCGATCTCCGCGAGTGGGGCTAGGGATCGGAATCCCCGCGAGTGGGTCCGGGCGGGCGGCGGTGGGGAGGGTGTGGGGCAGCGCAGCCGGGTCCCCCCGTACCTGGCCCAGGCACGGGGCAGCGAGGGAGGGAGGGAGGAGCGGGGGAGACCTCTAGTTTTACACCATCTGTGGCTCGGGACCTTTTTTGCCTACTTAAAAGCAGCATCTTCTTTCGTCTTCTGCAGCCCTTGAATTTGGGTAACGTTGCCTGCTCAGTCTTTCTTCCTAAATCGCCCATCTGCATGGACTTCCCACCCTCCCAGGCTTAAGAGGCACGACATTGAGTGTCCTGTTTTCTAAATGGAAGGAGGTTTGGTGGTTAGGGAGAGGGTAGGCGAGCTGCGTCCCTGCTTTCTCTCTGGCAGATCTCATCCGGGCTGGTGGTCACCCACGGCCCATTTATTTCCCCACAATCAATGGTCCTGGCGCTTCCTCTGTGATGCTGCTCGGTCATTATCACTGAGAATGGCTCACCTCGGATCTGTAGTGCTATGGGCAGCTCTTGGAAACTTCTTAAACTTCAGTGCACCTCACCAGCCGAGGAGGGAGGAGGTGGCGTGAGGGACAGTCGGACATGCGTGGCTACTTTGTGATTTCTGCTCCTGTTAGTGTGTAAAAGTCTCCCAGGAGGAGGTGGATCCAGCACTTGTGTAGCACAGAGTAAGTCTGCAGTAAATTTTACCTGTTGAGAGGACACGTGGCTCTCCTTGTAACTGCTGTCCTCCTTATGGAGCTTGAACATTTAAGCATGGGACTCGGTACTAGACAAATACATTTCTACCTGACCCCCTTTGGATGATAGCTGCCATCAAACTGGTGAGGTTTGGTTCAGCCTTAGCAGATGCAGTCAAGCTCTTGTTCCCTAATCCTCCTCTGATGGGGACTTTACGTTAAGGCATCATGTTGTATGAAGTTAATTTTTGCCAGGACTCTGTATTTTTTTTTGTCTATGCAAGTACTTTAGTATTCTGACAGGGCTGGCCCTGTGCTGCCTGTTGCATTTTGATCCTTTTCCTCCTTAAAATCAATACTTTACAGGGCTGATGAGCACAATAGTAATATACTGAAAAAGTGATGTTAAAGACTATATTACAAGTCAAATATTGTGTAGTTGTGTAGTTTTTGTTTTTCTGGCAGGGTCTGTACAATTCCATTCAGTTCCAGTAGCAAAGCAGTAGATTCATTAAGATTCAGCTATGTTTTGTATATTGTCTTTTTAAATATGCACACTGCTCCCTCAGAGCAGCGGGGATGTGTTCTGCACATGTGTAATGAATAGCAAGTGCAACTGATTGCAGAGCCTTGCCAGTGCTTTTTGTGTTACTGGTAACGAATGTGCGCGCGTGGGAGTGGGGGTGCATTAATGAGGGTAGGGAGGCATCTCCAGCTCCGCCGGGCAGCCACAGGTGATGGCAACATCTCGTTTAGCAGGGGGGCAGGTGTCCCCAGCATGGAGGGGTGACTGGAGTCACCTGGGGCTGATGGGGTGGGTAGGGGGGGAAGGGCTGGGCAGGGCCGGGCTGGGGGAGAACCTGTGGGAGTTGGGAGCCCTGAGGAGCAGGTGGAGAAAGCAGGCAGGTAAGTTGCTGTTAATAAGCGCTGGGGAGATGTGCTGGTTCTGGTGGGGATATCTTGTTGCTGCCATGGGGAGTCTTCATCCTTGGCGCTAGCCAGGCAGAGCGATTGAGCAGGGAAATCCTGTAATGATAGAGATGGGTGGACTCAGCGCTGTTGAGCAATGAACTGGTGTTCTGGGAAGGGGAATTTGACTACAGGATCTTTCCAATTACTTAAGAAATGAAGGTTGCAAGCATCAGCAAACAGCAGCGTTTCTTTCCTTTAAACATAGGCAGGGATGTGCTTTAATCTGAGCTCTGGCAGGCGCAAGAGGTGTCCCTCCTCTTTGGAAGGCAGGGTGAAGCAGCCGCAGGAATCTGTTTGGGTGGAGCGTGCAGGGCCAGGTGGGGTGCGAGCCTGGGAGGCCAGGGCTGGTGGCTGGCAGGGTGGCACCTGCGGAGTGGGAAGAGCTTGAGCTGTTGGACTCGCATGATGAGAAGTGAAGGAGGGATGGTGAAATTCTCCTGGGAATGGGTTTCCTTTCCCAGCTTCTGCACATGGGGACGCAAGGCCAGCTGCATAGGAAGACATAGACTTTTGACTCGTTAGGCTATTAAAGCTCTGAAGGATGATCTCGGTGTGTGACAGGGTTTTTTCTTCTGCCATGCTACAGTAAACAGTGTCTTCTCTCATTGATGAAGATGTTGTTTAAAAATCCACCTTCTCCCTGTGATTGAGGACATATGCGTGAGGCATAAGGGGCAACAGACCCGACAGCCCAAGGGGAGACCTGCAGGGAGCAGGCGTGAGTGAGGGCGGTCGCTGTACCCACAGCTACGTAGGGACAAGGACAGAGCTACTCGTCTCTTGCTCCTCCTCCATTCCCTGCAAGCACCCTCTCTCCTCCTTCCCATGTGTTTTACCTTTGAATGTGAGATTTAGACAACTGTCTCATCTTGTGCTCCCTGTTAGAGCAGCACTGTGGGTCCCTGCCCTGCATGCCAGGTGTGGCTGACTGGTCCGTGACCAGCCATCTCCAGCCTTGGGGAGGGGGGAGGAGGTGTTGAATGCACTGTTACTGATAAGGGTGTTGGTGGCACTGTTACCTGCCACCCCTGTCAAGCCCTCCCAAACCCACCCCTTGTCACCACTGTCACAGGTGATTCCCCCATGATGCAGCCCCATGTGCATAGTCTAAGATGTCAAGTGATATGAGCCTGGAGAGGTTTGTAAGGTTATTACTGCATTCTTAATGCGTTAGAACTCTGTAATGGAAATCAGAGTGACTTGCAGCTCAGTTCTTCAAAGAAAGGTGTTTGGCATTCTTGTTTTACTGTCTCTGTTGAGCAAAGACAGAAGCTTAATGTTTCTTATATGAGGGTCTCCTGGTGCTCTGCAGGGCATTGCTAGTGTTTGCAGTGCTCCTCTAAGGAGACAAGAGTTGTTTGTCTATGGAGGAGAGGTTGTCTTCTTTGCAGAAGCCAACAGTTTAGTGTTGATAAGGATTAAAATGGTGACTTCATAGAAAGAAAAGGTGTTTGCTTGTTAACATGTTTTACCTGGGAGGGAAAAGGGGTGTGGGTCTGTTTGGGATTTTGGCATGTGTTCTTTTTAACAAGCTCTTGCAAATACAAGGAGATGTGCTTGGGATTGAGCCACAAAGTGGAGATGTGAATGAAAGACACGATCCCTGGTAACAATCTGAGGCCCTTTATAAACTCTTGTTAATCAGAGTCAGAAATGGATTGATTCATATTAACATGATCTAGGCTCTATGCAAACATATGTGGTTTCTCCTCAGCTGAGCATCAACACAGCTGTTGTGTTTAGCTAATTGTCTTGGTGTAATTGGCAACTGGAGAAAACAAGGCAATGTATTCCCCTGTACCAAATCCAATACAATTTTCAACTGCTGGGCTGAGCCTTCCTTGAAATGCAGATGAAAATTAATGTCCTGCATAACCTCATAATCTATGCAGTAACTCTCACTTATGTGGTGAGTTTTGGAGATGGGAGGGGACTTTGGGGAATAGGCAGCAGGAGTGCAGAGTCATTTACTCAGCAGGGATTTAGGAGACTAAACCTTTTTCTGTGACTGAAACCACAGCCTGTCTCAATTATACATCTACTGTGTCCATTCTACCAACCCCTCCTACACACAGTCACCTGTGCCAGTATAATATTTCTGTCTCTTCTAGCACAGCTGCATTTCTTATGCAAACAGGGCACCTGAGGATGCTCTGAGCTGTATCGGGTGGACATGAACCTCCTCAGTGCTCTCCAGGCCAGGACAGTCTCACTGCAGATGGGCATGGAGGCGTATGGATTTTGGCTTCAACCCCATCTGAGGAGCAGCAATGGCCCTTGGAGTGTGTGTTTAGGTGCCAGTCCTGGGGGTGCTCCTTTTACTGCCCCCAAAATGGCCACTGAGACTTACTCCTTCTCCTGACCATAAACACTGGGCAGTGGAGGCAGGCCCCTGTAGCCCTGCAATTCCAGGGTCCGTGGTCTGTCTGTGTCACTAACAAAATTGCCAGCAGCCTGCTCCTGCAGCTCAAAGCACTGACAAGCTCTGTGTCTTTGGGCACCTCCTGGCAAGGCACGAGCCCTCACTTTGCTGTTGTGGTGTTTACCAGCGTGTCAGGCAAGTCTTGCTCCCCTTCCTCCACACACCTTCACCACTCTGTATGCGCCGTGCCCAGCTGGGGATCAGAGATACCATGTGAATGAGTTTATTGTTCAGGGGTTTTCACTGATCGCTTTCATTGAACACCCACAGCCCAGGAACACAGGGAGCGTCTATGCAAAAATGCTTGTACTGCTTTTTTTTTTTTTTTTTTGGAACATGGTGGGCTTTTTCAGCTCCCAGCAGCAGCAATGGACTGAGGGCAAGCAGGTAACTGAGCAGCCCAGGCATCACAGGGCTGCACATCAAAGCACTGCAGGCTTTAAAATCTAAATTCTGAATACTTGCTCCACAATGTTTCCATCTCAACATAAGAGCACATATGAACGATCTAAATGACTTGACTGAATCCCTTAAGATTTTATGACAAATTCAGGACCTGAACCCCATGCTCCCTAATTGATGACCAATGCCTTCCTGACATCCATCCTGCCTGGATCGGGGGAAATTTGGGAGGCTGTTCTCTTGAAGTCCCTGTAAACACAAATTAATCTGCTATACCCTCTGGAAAGGCAGGAGTCATCTGAAGCAGGGAAGTGCATCTTCGGGCAATAACAACTGGAGAGCCTGGAGCTATAGGGGACATCTTGGGGAAACCAAAAATCACAGGTGCATCTGTGATTAAAGATGATGTGGAACACATGCACCTGGGACGGAGGTGTTCCTCTTCAAAGCACAGATCCAGATCCAGCAAGTAAATTGGGATCCTGCAGTCACACAGCCAGTTTGACGACCTGTGTGTTGTTGTTTACTTCATCTTGGAAGTTGAGTCATTTGAGCTTTTTCTCTCGGGTCAGTAGACAAGACAGACTGGTCCAGTCTGTGCTGCAAACTGTCAGCAGAGCTCTGTGGGTCAGAGCTGTGTCTGACTTGGCCCTGCCTCACAGAGTTGCTGGTGCAGGTGCCGACCCAGCCAGTTTCTGGGCTGGAACCGCTTATTTGGCTCTGATCTGGGGGTGGATGGGGAAGTGTCAGTGAACAGGCAAGTTCCCTGGCAGCAGCTGGGAGAAGGTACTTTCATTGTAAGAGCTGTGCTTCAATTTGAAGAAGAGAGGTTAAATTTGAGAGCTTCTTGCTGTGTGCTGTAGTGCATGGTAAAACCTTGTGTGAACTGGAGGAATGACTGTAAAAGTTCAGAGAAGAAAAATCTGTTTAGAAGTGTTTAGTAGGAAGAGGCCAATCTCCCAGTACCCAAAGTTGTTATTTATTTAAAAAATAAAATAATAGGTTTACTTGCATCCAGGGAACAGAGCTTTAGGAGGGAAAAAAAACCTCCAAAACAAACACAAGTTGCTAAGGGTGGCCAGAAGAGCTGAGCCCTCTGAGAAGCTTTGGCGGTGCAGCGCTGTGCCTGCACGCACCCCTTCTGCGGGGCTGGGGCCGAATCTGGCCTCCCGCTCCGGCCACAGCCGACATGGAGAACAACAGGGGCCGAAACCACCGAGAGCGGTTTAGCTTGCGGCTGGCGGGTCCGGATGGGCACGAGAGCAGCTGTCGCTAAAGGAGGCGTGAGCGTGGTAATTGCAGCAAGCCCGGGAGGGTTTGGTTTGGCATCGCCGTGCTGCCACGGTGGAGGCCGGCTGCGGCAGCGCAGGACCCGCAGTGCAGCAGGGTGCTGCAGAGGGGAGGCCTGGGAAATGCACTGATTTGGTCTGAAGTTCAAAAGACGAGGGTCAGGACTCACTAAAATACTTTTTTTTTTTCTTTTTTTTCCCCCACTGACCTATTGCCTTCTTCATGGGCAAAATTCCATAGAAAGCACGTCTGAGGATAGTTTGGTGTATGGCAACATTGTCTTTGGTTATAAACAGCTCTGTCTGGAAGTAAATATCTCAGAATTATGGTATCAGACTGAAACTCCCACATAACATACAGACTTGGCCACTTGCAATTTAATGAAAGACAGTGTTTTCCCCCCTTGGGTGGACTATGCTCTGTCTTGCATAAAGATTTTTCTGATATCTTTTTTTTTCTTTTTCCCTTTGGATCTGCTTAAGATAAAAGTGTAGTGCGAGTCTTAGAAAAAGCCTGGGAAATAGGGATCCACAAGCCTTAGCTGGCAGTTCAGCCTGTGGGCTTCTTATTTCTGAGAGTAGGAATCTCCTCATGAGATAACCAGGAGCAGTATCTGCCTCCAGCACCAGGGTGATGCATGTGTTTTTTCACTTGATTTTGTGACTTAGGATACTGAATTTTTTAAAAAAATATTGTTAGACTCCCCATCTCACAAATAATTAATGCATCTAGGCTTGTGAGAGTCAGCACTGAGTTTGGGGTGTAGAGGTGGGCAGCTAAGAAGTTGGGGTACTTTTTGAAGAAGTTTGCATAACACTGTCAGCAGTGCTTTGAAGGGGGTGGGTCTGAGCCAGGAGATGCTTGCAGTTCATGCTCAAGCTGTGGCTTGAGCCCTTCCCTCTTGGACTGAGTTAGATGGGGATCAAGTCTTGGGCTGCTGCCAGGAGGGCATCTCCTTTCTGGAGCCTGTGTGTGCTCCAAGGAAGCCAGCACGGGCAGGTGGTGAGGGAGGCATGTGTGGAGGCTCCTGTGAGGTATCTGCAAAGAAATCTCTGATCCAAAGTCGCTCAGCAGATCTCATCATTGCTATTTATCACTGCAAAGTATGATAAGTATTAAAGCTTGGGAAGAAAGAGCTGGCTCACAGAGAACACGAGTTGCACAAGGTTTTCTGATGTCACTGGTGGCTTTAGCTGAAAGTTTCTCCACAAGTGTGTGTGAAACATGGAGCTTTATTGTGCTGAGGAATGCAACAGAGCCAGCTGCGGCCCCACAGCCTTCCAGTAGCACCATCAATTTGTCAGCTCTGTGGAATAAGCCAGTGCATGTGTCCAGTCAGTCCCAGAGCCAAACAGATCCAACTTCTGATCGTCCCACTGTGAATGAGCTGAAACCAGGAGTAACGCAGAGATGTCGTTTGGTGTCTGCTGGTAACAGGTATGCAGATGCAGCAGTTAGGTGGCAAACACTTGTGGTAGCAAAATATCACAAATGGAGACATTGGGGCTGCCTTTAAAAGCAGCGATGTGGCAAGCCCAGACTTCTGCAGCAGTTTGTGGCAGCTGGAGGCTGCCCCACCCTCCCCATCAGCAGCTTCATCCCTGCCACTTGGCTGGGGAGCATGTCCTATCTCCTCTGTTTAAATCCAGTATCTTCAAGGATCTTTTGTGTTTTATTACAATCTCTAAAAACGTGGCATGTAGTCTGGAATGGTGGGAACTTCTGCTGGTTTTATTTCATACTTTTCAGACCTCTCCATCACCCTGGGGTGTACAGAATCGGGCAGGGAGGTGGGATTGTAATGTATGGTTCCACATCTGCTATAGGATTGCTTGATCTTGGCAGCTGTTGGAGTGTGATAAAGCCCTGCTTGAAAAGAGAACTGCTTAGACTAATTGGACTCAATCTGCAAAGCAACCGAGATCTCTTTACATTGCTGTAGTTAGCTGGGCTGAGGGGTGGGATGTGCATCCATCTCATCTGACAACAGCCAGGTTTTCGGTCCCTGTTAGGAATTTAGTATGTATGCACATGGCTGAAGGCAGCTTTTTTTCCCTAAAAGACGAGCCATGTGTGAATGGCATGAACTAGGTCCAAGTGGAGGTGGGATGCAAAGGCAGGCAAGCCTGGCTGCTGCCTGTGGTCCGGAGCCATCCTCCCCAAGCCTGAGGCCACAGAAGAGCTGGCTGCACACTGAGCAGGGTGGCTCTTGCTCCACCGCCTGCTGCTGCAGGGGTCTCGAGTCTGCCGGGCAGCACAGTGGCTACGTGATTTTTCTCCTGAATTTTTTCAGGCCGTGTGGGTTGTTTGCCTCATCTGAGGCATGTTGCACTTGGTGCCTGGGGCTGTAAGTGTAACTAGTGATGGGGCTGCAGGCGGTTTTGGAGTTCAGCAACCTCACCGGTCTTGTTGAAAGATGGTCACAAGTAACCCAGAGCAGTGCAAAGTCATCAGTGAAATGTGTGTGTGACTGTTTTGCGTGGTTTTGGTTTCCCCTCACCTCAGTATTTGTGCACCCTGCTTACTTCTGTCTTGCTTTCCTGAGCAGCACTGTCAGAGCTGAATGCGGTTGCCAGTGATGCTCAGCCTGTGTGTGGTCACAGGTCTCTAAAACCAGTGACCTCTGGAACAAGTCATCTCTGCAGAGCCACTTCTTGTGTCCTCTGCCTCCTTCACCCAACCAATTCATCTGGTGATATCTCCCTTGGTTGGTCTATGAGAAAGCTGTAGTAAAATGTTAGGACTAACTTCACATGATGGTCCTAAGCAAGTGTTACTGGATTCTGTCTATAATTTAGCTAATTGTGACACTGAGGAGTTAATAATATAATCCTTTTTCTGCTAACAAGGACCTGTCTTGTTGCAGAGCCAGGGCTTGTTGCAGGCCAGATGTTCGCTGTGGTTTACAGCGGAGATGCACTCGCTTCAATACAAAACCAAAGGTCACGTTTCTTCTTGCTGATAGAAAACAGTAGTCAGCTATCATACCATTTAGCAAAGCAACACTTGCAAATGATTTACTCCTGAATTAAGCATGATATTATTTTATATAAACACAGGTTCTCATTACTGCTTCAACTTTATCCCATCTTCTCTCTTCCAGTCATATTATAGGATACATGCACATGTATTCACGCACAGTGTCTTTCAGCTTTCTCTAACGAGCAATGCTAGCTGATGATATTACCTAGTTGCCTAGATGCCGTGTCAGTTTAATTTGCTGCAGCTACAGCTTTGAAATTGTTCCCCTAGTGAGATGATACTTCTTGGAAATTAGATTGTCTTTCAGGTGCTGAAAGGAATTATTGGCTTGTTTGGTACTGGTTGCCCTAATGCAATACTGTACAGACCCTGTAACTGATTAAAGCGTGTCAGAAACATACCAACATTAGAAATTGTGGTTTGGCTTATATCTGAGTTCGTGTGAACTCTAAGGTCTGGTTCTAGGAAAATTCACCAGTTTTGTAAATCAGTCTTGAAGCATATTCATTATGCTTAACTATATTCTTGATTTTTAGGATACGGAGTTGTAACTCTATCTCTGATCCTGATCTGCAGCTATTAAGATACTGATAATGTGGTCTGTCATCTGAGCACTTGGATCATGGTAGCTAGTGACACTTTCAGCTCAATGGCTCTTGATTTAATCACCTGTATATGCCAAAATACCAATCAAATCTATTTAAATGGGTTACACTGGCTTATACTGAGCCAGCATAAACCAGCAATATATGAAGCAGAACAGACCTGGGTGAGGATGTAGTTGCTTTAAGCCTGTGTCTGTTATCACTCTGAACTAGTTAACTTCAGTGAATGTAGTTTTCGAATCAGGTTGTTCAAACAGATGCTCTCTTTGAGGGTAGAAAAGGTCTATTTCTGGAAATTAAAGTGGGAGTTGGAGGGGTGGAGGGGAAGCAAAACAGCAATCAAAATTCCCGTACGTTATCCTAGAGGCTGATTTCCCATGTCTGGCTGAGAAGAGAAACAAATGCTTTCTAGACCCAGGAGGCTCAGCATTCCCCCAAACACGATGATTTATTTTTAATTCTGATAGTTCACTGGAGCTCTTAAACCAAAAGAGCAATGACATTTTTATGATACTACTCAGCAGTGAATGCAGCGAGCTTTGGGCAATGCCCCGGCTGGAAAACCTGGGGTGCTGTCGGAAGGGGGTACAGGTACACCCGGCCGTTGGGCACCCACACTGCCTGCAGGCCCAGCACAGCCAGGGTGCTGGGGCAGCACCCAGAGGCAAGGTTTGACTCTGGCTGAAATTTTGTATTAAATGGCATGGGATTTAACTTTCTTGTTTCTTTGGACCAGCTACGTCAGCCTTCCTTCAATTCTTTGGCTTAAATAATGACATCCCCCTAAGCTTATGTGCTGTTTTTCATTTGCTGCTGATATAATTTTAGCTAAGGTGGGTCTTTTGTGGTGGACAGTTTCAAATCCCACAGGAATGTCAAAGCCTTGGAGACCAACAGGAGCACAGCCAGGTGTTGAGCACAGAGAATGGTACTTGTGTGAGAAGGTTTGAAGATCGTATATAGAGTGTCCTATTAGTGCTATGCATGTAATAAAATGGAATATCTTTGCAATTAACACAGGCTGATTACTGTCTCTCTGAAACTAGCACTACTCCAAAACCAGGATAAGAACCGAGGACTGTTGTGTACCACTTCCAGATCACACGTTCTTGCATCAGTCGGCTGCTTGGTGTCTCCATTAAGAAATGTGTAGGTCTGGAAGATACTCCAGTGCTTTCTTTAAGGTATTATAATGTTTAATTCTGGTCAGTCACCTCACACTGACATTCGTGATTAGCTACAAAATCTTTGCAGTTTGCTTTTGTTCCCATGCTGGACTGAGGTTTTTGTTGGAAATGCTCTGTTTTCAGCATATGTTCTTGTTTTTCTGATAAACATGAATGTCTGCTGGCCCACATTTAGAGGAGGTGGGAAGGGCCAAATTCATTCCTGGTGTCACTCCAGCATAGTCAGTGGGCTGACCACAAGGATTAGACTGGCGCTAAGATTTATATTGGGTTTACCGCAAGCTTTACCAATTTTTATTGATACATTACTTAATCATATTTCTGGTATAATTGATAAAAATGCCTTTGACATGTCAGGAAACCTAATTTTAACATAAAAAAAGCTGACTTGTGATAGAGGAGGAATGTAGAGCTGGCAACTCTTTCTCCAAACAGAAATGCTAACAGTTCCGGGTGCTAATAGCACAGACACAGCTGACCCTTGCTCCAGACATAATTATTTGGACCATGAAAGATGAGGAGGCTCTACCGCACTGGAGACGCGCTTTATGAAAATGCAGCCAAATAATCTGTGGAGACCTCAGCAAGGGCTGACGGCCCTCGGTGTTGAGGGCTGCGGAGCTGGTAGTGGAGCTTGCACCACAGCACAGACCCCATCAGTCCACAACATCTTCAACTTCTCCAGTGCTTTGGGCTGAAGCCTCTTCAGGTGCTGATGAAATGGTGCTCCTGAGAGGGTTTGCTAATCCCTGATTCTGGGTTGGAATTTCAAATTTTCTTTCAACTCCTGATTTTACTGTGGCCTTCCCTTGTTCATACATTTGCTTTTTGTCTGTTATTCCCAAACATGCAGGCCTGCTCTGCCACAGTACAGACAAAAGAAAGTTAAATATTCCATTTTCAATATATAAAGGGAGCTGCTGCTTAGCCCAGACAGAACCGGCTTCTAGATAAAAGAGTCAGATGCCAAACTGTTTTGTTTCAGTTTGAGCAGGAGAAGCTTTGATCCAGAGGAGATGACTCAGTCAGTAGCAGGGAACAATTCTTTATAGTGAGTTTAGAAATAAAACCCAAAGATTTAGGCTATGATGGCTTTGACACGTCAGTCATAGCGTATATTATGTGAAAATGAAAACCATAACATCTGAAATGAAGTGTGGAGGCTTTTCTGAAAAGAGAAAAAATCACTTTTGATGTTGGTTGCCAAGAGTTTTCCTGAAGCCAGAAAGGACTGGGGGTGGGGGAAGATCATTCCTATCGAGACAGGAATAATGAGCAACGTGGACAAACCAGGAAGGGGAAAGACTTCCTGCAGCACAGCTCAAACCAGAGGTGGGGCCAAGATGAAAATTGGGATTTCCTGGCCCCAAGTGAGGCTCCGTAATCCATGTGTGCTGCCTCCTCTTCACCCTGACCCAATGTGTCCCCTTTGTCACCACTTGCAGCACTCTGGATGAGAAGGCAGATGCGGTCAGACCCCGCTCAGTCGCAGAGTTGGCTCCAGTTGGATGGAGCAGGGATGGCCAGCTTCTTGCTACTGGGCTGCTTTTATCTGGAGCCAGGTGTCCGGGCCCAGCTCAGTGCAGCTGTGTTTTGTGGCACTGCAGCTGACCGAATAAACACAGCTGGACCCAGTCTGGGTCTCTGCGCCTGCCACAAGCGCACATGCGTGGAGTGAGCTGTGCGCTTTGGTTTTGGTGTGCTGCATGGCCAGGATCCTGGAGATGTGGTGAAACACATCTGGCGCAATGCAGCAAGCTGTTGGCAATTCCCAGTACGAAAGGAAAGTGTCACTGGTGTTCATTATTTCTGCAGCTTTATTCTACGTCCAGCCACTGGCCTACGTTTTGTTCTGTGCTACTGTCCTCTGTAGGCTAAAAACAAGTGGGTGTCTACCTGGAGAGGGCCTCAGAAAATTTCTTTGTTCTGTTTGGCTGCTGCATGCAGTAGGTGATGGAGACTTCTTTGGCACAGTCACCTTGTTGAAGTATCCTGCTACCAGTTTATTCCTGCTGAGAAGAATGGCCCAGCCCTCAGTCTTACAATCCCACCTCCTTGCCTGCACCATCTCTGGCATTCATTCTCCTTCTCACCAGCAGACAGCTGCTAGCTTCTCACCAGGTTATTTTTCTGCTGTCTTGGCTTGCTGGCAGTCTGGACGGGGATGAGAACAGAAGCAGTGTGCTGGGAAGAAGGACCGGTCCACTGGGTAGCAAAGCACTGTCAAGTGGACTCACTTGGGGTGTTGAGGATGCACAGGTCCTTCGGAGATACCTGGAAGCAGGGACTTCCCTAGTCTGTGTTGTAGTCCTGGTCACAGAATCTCTTACGAAATAGTAGTCTGATTAGGGGGCCCAAGCAGTGCAGGCATAGAGGTGATGAAATTAGAGAGGGAAAAGATCCTTTAGGTCATCTAGTTTATCCCATGTTCCAGAAAGTGCATATTCTGGTGTTCTCCCTATTTAAATGTGGACTATTCCCAGTGAGGTGACTTGCCCCAGTTCTCTCAGGGATTGTTGCATGGTCTAGGAGGTCTCATTACTCCTATAGATATGATATATAAAGGCATCGTATTATTAGTATTGAATGTATATAATGGAAAAGTAACATAATTTCCTTTCTTGGCATGACCAAAAAAAAAAAAAAAAAAGGCCATTTTCACTGATGCTAGAGAACAGCCAGTGCTTGGAGATAGCTCAGGGCTTCTTGGAGGGAGGCAAGGTCCTCCCCGGGCGCTGAGCTGGGCTGCAGGCCGGCAGCAGGGACTGCCCGGCGGTGGCTGGGCAGGCTCCCTCCGCTCGCCGCGGCTGGTGGGGAAGCGGCCAGGGCAGCCCCGCCAGGGTGTGCGGGTGAGGGACTGAGCTCACGCTGGGATGGAGCAGGGCTGATGGGCTGCAGCCCTCCCTCGAGGAGGACCGAACAGGGTCACTGGTGCTTTCACCCTGGGGGGCGTGGGAGGGAGATGGCATCTGCTGTCCACCCTCCACAGTAGAGAGGGCTGAGAGCTCCCAGATGTCACCAAGTCCTTCTCTTTCTCTTCCAAATCCTATTTTTAAATACCATTATCGTGGTTTGTTTTGCTGATAAGTTTCCAGGAACTGCCACCATTTTCAAAGTCTTGCAGAGACAGAGGGAGGTTCTTTCTATGAAGGCATGAGGACCAGACGATTGCATTAATTTTTCTTTAAATAGTCTTATTGTGGCAGTGACTCCCCTGACACAGAACAGATTTCTTTAGCCCCAAAATTCTTCTTTTAGATTATGTCTTTTCCCTAAATTCCAATCTCTTCAATAAAATAGTCTTGAATGTATTCTTAATGAGGTTCCAAAGGGACTTTGAGAAGTCTTTACCCCAGCCTGCTGCTCAGAGCAGGGCCAACACTGAACTTGGGACAAATCCTCAAGCAACCTGGTCTGTCAGGTCTTGAAAACCTCAGAGGACAGACCTGCTACAACAAATTTCCATGAAGAATTTTTTTTCCATTTATCCAGTTGGCACCTCCCTGCTTCAATTTATGTCCACTTCTTGTTCTCCCACCATGCACCGCTCTGGAGAGCTGGGTCTTCTCTTTATTGTCCTCATAGGTGTTGGAGGGCTGCTCTTAGCTCCCCCGACTTTCTCCAGGCTGTGCAAGCCGTGCTCAGCTGCCACTTGTTCCCTCCTGCTTCGTCTCAACTCCTTGGTGCCAGGGGCTGGATGCTGCCCATGCAGTTGTAGACGCTGTAGCCTTTCCTACAACTTTCTTGAGTTACTTATCAGAGCAGCTTTTGTATTCCTGCTCAACAAAGTGCTGATGTGACAAGAAATCTGAGCCTTGCTCTGCCAGGAATTGTACTCATTGCCTGCGCCTGGACTTCTGAAATTTGTGAGGTAGGTGTGAATATAAAGGGGATAGGGAAGGAGAATGGGAAGAAAAGTGTTAGGTGAATTTAGCCTGTTCTCTGACTACTATTCTCAGGTGGCATCAACATTGTAATTGGGCTTTTAAACCTTAATCTGCAGCGGTGCTGAAGTACGTCTACTAACTTGAAGTATGTGAATAGCTCCAGTGGGCTTGCAAGGGTTCTTGGCCTAGAGTTAGCGTAAAAGTGGAAAATAAGTTCAATGAAGATGGAAAAGAAAAATGGGATATTGCAAGAATGTGAAAGGGGTTATGTTTGATTGTGTCAATGGAGATTGACAGACCTAAATTGACCATGACATATAAGAAAATGAGAGGATGATGGACTGAAAACAAATTGCAGTTCTGGCTAATCCAAAGTAAACCTCCATTGGCATGTAGCATGGCACTATGGGTGCACTCCTAGTTTCTGGTGGTGCTTTTGATATTCCTGTGCTTCAGTTTACTGCTGTCTTGAGTGCGTAGCACTGCCTTTACTATAAAGCAGTATTGTGAAAATTAATAGCTTTACCCAGTGGCACCACGTGAATGTGGAAGGAAAAACGTTTCCTTGTGAGTAGCACTGGTGATGTGTATGTTAGCAAAGAGATTGGAAATGTGGGCTTCAGCCCTCCAGGAAACCGACAAAAGGAGCTAACCAGAGGTGTTACTGAGAGTTATCCAAGTGAAGCCAGTGGGAGCTCGGGAGTGTTTTACCTCTTGACAGAAACAGTCCTGTCTATTGGGTGGACACACACAATGAGAATACTAATCTACAGCTATAAAGCTATAAACCTTTGCAGTCAGTTGGGAGTTTCGCACAACTTCCAGTTCTCATAAAATTGATGTTTATGAATTATAAATACCCATATATGCACCTGAAGACTTAGGTGCCATAACTGTTTTAACTTCTATTAATGTATGTAGAATTATAATCTAACTTCATTCCAGAATTGGTGGCATTCCTCAAAGCCAAGGTGTGTACAATACTGCAGTATTGTCAAGGAGGTCTCTTAGGTGGAAGGAAATTGATGTGATAAATCTTGTATCAGAAAACCAAAACAAGTCTGTAGAAATTTCTGCTTGCAGTGAAGACCATAATTTTTAAGTATAAAACAAAGAGATAATAAATAATAAATCCAGCAGGGAACAAGAAAATCATGCAGCAATTGCAAAAGGTCCAAACATATGGAAAATTCAATTATATGGAGAATTAAGTCACCATTATGTAATCAGGATCAATGAAATGAGCTGATGTCAGTATTGGACTGGCTTAATGCATGGATGGAAAACTGCGTCCTCTCGGAGAGACCTGCTAATGGGAGTGGAAGCTCCATGCACACGGCATTTCCATTAACTGTTGTTTTTTCACCTAGGAGGGGCCTGATCCAAACCTAGCAGAAGTAAATAGGGTTTCTACTAACCTGCAACTGATCTGGGGTCTGAATCTGAAAGATCTGTAGAAGATAGCAAACAGTAAGATCCTGTGATGAACATCTACCTCATACTGGTTGTTTGGGGTGAAACTTACCACTTTCTTTCCATCTGTCCGAGCCTTTTGCAGTACAGATTACCTGGTCATCCCTCCGGGTAGGGCTGCAGTGGCCCACTGACCTTGGAAAGCCCCTGCCTAGGTAGGAGTTTCCTTTCTGAACCCCTGGCAGTGTACTGGAAGGGATTGTACCCGTCACCAGGAGGGAGGGCTGTCTCCTATGCCCAGGGCATGGAGGCTCCAGCAGCATGGCACACTGGTAGTGTTACAAAAGTGCCTGGAGACCTTCATAGCCACCTTATGTGATCCCGTGAGACAGAGCATGTGGTGGGGAGGGGGTGTAGAGCAGCAGAAAAGCCCCTGTGGCTGCAAAAGGTGTCCTGGAGGAGGGCATGCAGCTGAGGCACCCAGAAAGGTCCTGTGCTTGTTTTTTTGTCGTGACAGGGCTTGGTGGCAGCAGCAGTCTTGGAGCTTGTCCCTGAAAATAAGCCATCATTAGCATGGCAGCTGTGCAGGAAACACCAGAGCACTCTTTGGGGCGAGCACACTTAAGTTGATGTTACTGGAGGATTGTCCTTCAGAAAGAGTGGCAGCGGTGCCTAGTCCTAGACATGGCTCGTGTAAGGGAATTTGGCAGCACAGAGCCACCCTCCTGGAAGAGCTGCTTGGGTTCAGCACAACTTGGCACTGTCCCCCTTTGGCCACTGGTTACTGGGCACTTTGGCCCTGAGAATTCAGCCAAGCATCCTTGCTGCTGATTTGACAGCCAGGAGGAGGTTTTGGGTGTTTCTAGGGCATGATGTTTTTCTGGTTTAGATTTGGGGGTTTTTGTTGTTTTCGATTTTTTTTGTTGTTGTTGTTTTGGTTTGTTTCTTTCTGGTTTGTAAGTGAGGATAATGGGGAGGATACAGCATGTAATGGTTTAGTGAGTTCACGCTCTGGGTATCTTGGACACTAAGTGATTAAGGCATTGCACTGTGACTTACTGAAGGTGCACTTTAGTGATGAGCATCAGCCACATATTAACTAGAAGGGATCTTCTGATGAGAAGCAATGGGCTTCATAAGAGACTCTTCCCCACATAAAATAGGTTTTATGTTTTTGGAGTGTTTCTGTGTAAGAAAACATGCCTCTGAATCAACAAACTGGGGAAAAATGTCAGCTGTTAAATGTTAGTGAATGGAGCTGTCACATGAAGTGAGTGTGTGGGTGGCTTCACATTAACAGAGATGCCAGAGGTGGGGAGAAAGTCATGAGGGAAAAAGGGATGGGATAGTCTGACCTTTGACAGTTTCCAGTCCAGCGAGAGCCTGAAGGGAGTGACCGAAGTGAGTGTGAGGTCTCTAAGGGTGTTGTCACAGGAGAGGATGAGTTGCTGAACGCCTCACACCCACTAGAAAAGGGGAGCTGCCGTGTGTGCCCTTAACTCTTCCCTTGGCCAGGCACTTCTGCTTCTTGCTCTGACAGTCAACCCACCCCCTGAGCCAACCTACCTGGCTAGTCTAGCAGGGGAAAAAAAACCCAAACCAAACCAACCAAACCCTTTTGTTGCTATATGTACTTTCCACTGAAATGGAGTTGATACGGCTCTGCAGGGTGTGATGGATACCATCGCAAGTACAAGTGAGGGCTGAAACTATGCAACCAAAGGAAGGGAAAAGGAAGAGGAGAGAGGAGCACAGGGGCCTCATTAGCTCTATGAGTTCCTCATTTGGAAGGTTTTAGGGTCCCTGAAATGAGTTTGATATTTCCGAAAGTGAACTCATGGAAAGGATATGGAAGGGGCTATGACATGAAGAGAGCAAACGAGACTTACCTCCTTAGACATTTCTTCTGCATTTCTAGTAAGCCTGTTCATCTTAACTCAAAACACATTTTATGTGATATGGAATAATCACTCCTAAAATGATGCTAGAGAGGGGAAGACACCCTTGGCTTTTTAAGCAATGTTAAAGTGATTGTGTCTACTTCCTGCACTGCAACTATGCAAATCCGTTGAAAGTTGGCCAATGTCTTTCCTGAGAAACAGCTGCTCAGAAATTTGGGAGGAAAAATATTTTATTCCTTGCATTCTGATGGGTTTGAGGCTCACCAGCTGGTTGAGAAGCCTGCCAAGGCTCTGTGCTGTTGTGGAAATGTACAGTAACTGGGCATAAGTAGCTCTAAGCCCTTTTTGGACTTAAGTGTGAAAATGTCTTAATGCTGGGAAGCTGTTGAATGTCTCTTTCAAAGCAGAAATAAATCAGAAGGGAATTTCTCTGTCTTTGCCAACAAATAAGCTCATTCTGGGGAATTTACTGTCCCTGTTTCCACAGCACCTCTTAGGCTCTGCCTGTTGGCTGGAGCTGTCCAAGCCCTCCAAGGCCTTCATGCTGTTAATGTGTATGTTTGAAATAGGATATTCTACCTAAAAACCCAGTTCTTAAATTGGATTTTTTGACTGACTGTATCCATAATTTGTGTAATTTCAATCTGAGGACCTGATTCTCACCATAATGAGGAAAGTCTCCCATTGACTTCAAGGGAATTAGACTCTAGTTCTAGCAGGCTGGATTAAACAAGGAGAGGCAGATAGCAGATTTCTGTCAAAATTACTTTGTTCCAGCGAATGCAATTTCTGCCAGTGTTTTCTGTACTTTTTTCTTTTTACCCTGAGTAAACAGTTCTGATTTGCTCTTCTCAACTCCTTTCCCACCCACAATATGGAGAAAAAGTTTATACAAAGTATTTTGTTTGGTTGCTGTAAGGCAAGTATTTTGTTTGCTGTAAATTGAAAATAAATATGTTTGCCCCAGTCTTAAAGCCTGTCTCTGGATGGAAAAACTGGATGTTTTCTGTCTTAGGATGAAGTGGTGGTACTTAGCCACAGGGACAGCCTTGTTTAGCTCAAATGTGTGCTCAGGTTACAATGTTGTGGTACAAGAGGGTGGTCTTGTAGATAAGTAAAGAACTGGACAAATTTTGGGGCTGCAGAAGAAGATGATTGTGGTTTGTACTCTACCTGAACTCCTGTCTTCAGGGTGTGTGGGAAGGGGGCCCCTGCCTGCAGTGAATGGTTGAAGGTTACGTGAGCTGTATGTCACCATTTTGTGAGAGTTCTGTATAGACATCCTATCTGTCCAAAGCTGCTCCTGTGGCCGGGAGCTGCTTGTGTTTGGCTTTTACAATGGGATAAAGATTGCAGGTGCTGTCAGTGTAGTAAGGGTTCTCCAGGTACACTTCCTCCCTCTGGTTGGAATAGGCCAGTCTACTTGTAGCAACCCTGTCCGTTAGTGAAATTCAAATCAAAGTTTCTTTAATGTACAGTGAATTGTTCTCTTGGGATGAAGTTCAGACTGCAAGAGGTCAAGAGCCCCAGACTTTAACAAAGCAACATCAACCTTTTTTATGATTTTGTATACACTATACAAAATTTCTGAACAGGATGTCCTTCTAACCCTATGAAAAGAAAGGCCAAGAGAGAAAGTGTGATGCAGTAGTGGGAGGGATTCAGATGCTGCCAAAATGGTGTGATGTAACTTGATACAGTGCCAGCATTTCCTCTGTAAACTGAATGCAGGTGAATGCTGGTTAAAATGAGCCCACACAATATCTATCTACTGCATCTGTTGTTTGGTTTAATGTAGCATCTAGAAATACAGGTGAGGGAACTAGATTCTGTCTGTCTGGGGATATACGAGTATTCTTATCTCTGTGTTTTACATCCTAAAACAGAAACACAAACAACCCACAGATATGCAGTGTTACTCGCTCTAAATAACTATATAAAGAACCCCAAACACATGTATATGTTTAGTAGTAGACAGCTTGGGAAAATGTTGGCTTTATTTATTACACCCTATCATCTTACAGTCTTGATGTGTGTAAAAAATCTGATAACTAGCTTGGTGGCTGAAGGGAGAGCAGTGGGTGTTTATTGACTTTATTAAGGCTTTCGACACTCTCCCATAACATCTTCATAGGCAAACTGATGAAGCACGAGCTAGAGGAGTGGACGGTGAGGTGAGATGAAAACTGGCTGAACTGCCATGCTCAATGGGTTGTGACTGGAGACAGGAAATCCAGCTGGAGGCCAGTCACTAGTGGTGTGCCCCAGTGGTTGATACTGGGGCCCATACTGTTCAACATTTTCAGTAATGAGCTAGCTGAGGGGGCAGAGTACATCCTCATCAGTCTTGTAAATAACACAAAACTGGGAGGAGTGGTTGATACACCAGATGGTTGTGCTGCTGTTAGGAAGGACATCACTAGCCTGAGGGAATGAGCCAGCAGGGATCTCCTGAAGACAAAGTCCTGCCCTTGGGGAGGAATAACCTCAGGCACCTGTACATGCTGGGGCCAACCAGATGGAAAACAGCTTTGCAAAAAAAACACTTGGGGGTCCTGGTGGACACCAAGTTGAACATGAGCCAGCAATACACCCTTGTGGCAACAGGCCAACAGCCTCTGGGGCTGCGTTAGGCAGAGTGTTGCCAGCAGGTTGAGGCAGGTGGTTTTTCCCCTTTATTCATCCCTGATGAGACACACGAGGAATGCTGGCTTCAGTGCTGGCCTCCCTGGTACAAGAAAGAAGCGAACATTCTGGAACTGGTTCAGGAAAGGGCTGTGAGGATGATGAAGGGATTGGAGCATCTGTCACAGAAGGAGAGTCTGAGAAAGCTGGGACTGTTCAGCCTGGAGAAGAGTCAGTTCAGGGGGATCTCATCCATATGCATAAATGCCTGGTGAGTGTGGGAGTAAAGATAGACAGGCTTTTCTCAGTGGTATCTGGTAAAAAGACAAGAAGCAATGGGCGCAAACTGTAGTACAGGAAAATTCCATTTTAATGTAAGGAAAAGCTTTTTTGCTGTCAGAAACTGGAACAGGTTGCTCTGAGTAATGTGCTGCAGCTGACCCTGCTCCCAGCAGGGGCTCAAATTCGACAGTTTCCTGAGGTGCCTGCTCATCTTGCCCATGGCAGCAGTGAAACCTCTCAATTGTCAGCATAGTCACTTTGAAGGGATTTCTGTGGTTGGTGAGAAATCTGGGATGGAGCATGCATTACTCCAGCCCTAGCAGCTGCTCATGCTAGGTACACCCTTAGTAACGGAGGAGGAACTTTTAAACAAAAGAGTATTCAAGACATCCTATGATGCCTCTCCATAGAGGCACAGTCTGTATCGGTCAAGAGAGTTTTAGCTTCCTGGAGCAGGGCCTGTGTTCCCATGACACAGCTGCATGGATGAACACCCATCCCATCGCGCTGGATCCACATTTGGCACACTCCAGGTATCTGTGAACTTGTGGCTCTTAAGCTATTCTACAGATGAAAATTTCGAATATTGAGAGTGTACTGTCAGGGCTGGAAAAAGAGGCTTTTCTGTGCTAATGGATTTACTGCTTCTCTGATTTCCTCGAAGCACTGCTAAATGTGTCATGCAGAAGAGTGGTTTCATCAGCAGTTCTGCTTGGCTGGAAGGAAAACACTCTCTATTTTATTTATTTATATATTTGCTTGGTTCAACATGAGGTCTCTCTTGGCAGGTCAGTCTCTTCCCAGGCACTCACAAGTGGCTGTTTTCTGTTCCTTTGCCGTGAGTGAAAGGTGAGCTCCCACCCCTGGCCAGCTGTGGTTGATGTGGGCAGAGCTGATGGCCAGGTGGTCCTCCAGCCCAGCCAAGTGTGGTGTTTGCCATGTCAATACTCCTTGGCTGCCCTCTATTTTTAGAGGTTTGGAAATGTCTCTGGGATGTTCCTCGCCAGAGGATCTGGCACATTGGGTCTTCTACACGTACTGAGCAGCTGGGATTTCTAGTGGAAAGGCACATCTGTTACTCCTTGAGTGTGGCCACTGTCAAGGTTTCCATCCCTCCAGTAAAGCAGTTCTTAGCCAAAGGCTTGGTAATCTCTGAATTTTTCGGGAGGACAGGGAAAATGGAGTAAGTCTTCAGAGTAACTGATTCTTTTTTTAACTAAGAGATTAGTCTTGTTTTAAATTACAATATATTGAGTCAGTGTCTTGACACGCACAGCTGTGTTGGTGGAAAGCTGCTGGAGGGCTTGGTCAGGCAGGATCCCAGGTGTCTATTGTAGCTTTGTGCAGGATGCACCTTGCAAGGGGCCTTGCACAGCTGCTTGTGGAGGATGCCGCGTGGCTCCTGTGCTTCGCTTTGCTTCTCTGGTGGGAGCATTCCTGTCAGAGGTTTCAAGTCTGCCCAGCAAAACAAATGACATTGTTTTCACGTGGTGTAAAACCGCTCCCTCCACCTTCCCCTGCACCGCTGCCGTATCCCGGCTGTAAATCCTGAGGGGAAACAGCAGGCTGAGTCATCTGGCGCTGTGTGTGTATTTACAAAACAGAAAGGCTGGAACACTGCAGAGGCTGTGAGGAGAAACTGATGCACAAAAGATCTTGGCCAGAGATGTTGGGTTCCCCCCACGCCCCTTTCCTCTCCTCAGGCTTGGTTGCTGACACAGATCGCCAGGTTTCAGCTGTGAGGTGATCAGTAGGAGCCAGTTCAAGAAAACTATTGATGAGGCATCAAACTGCTGGGCTAAATGTGCTTGCTTTTTCCTTGGAAAACCTCACACGTGAGCTCCAGGCAGGGACAGGACCATGGAAAAAGGCTTGCACAGGGAAGGGCTCTGAAGATTTGTGATGCTCGCAGAAAAGATAAGCGCTGGTTGCACTTGCCCCACAGCAACCAAGGTGATGGGGAGGCTGCCTTTACAGCTCTGGCTGTTTCTGCTGCTCCTTGCATTAGCTGCAGACTGCAGCAATGTAATTTTGATCTCACTCATGCAAGGGTAAGTGAGAGAGAGCACCAGGGCTGCTGCTGGGGCTACTTTGGAGTAGGGTAGCCTGCTGCGGCTGGTGAGCAACCTGCGCTGTGACATGGAGGGGCTGAGCCTAGCCTGGTCCCATGCCCTGAGGGTTAGCTGGTTGTTTTGCAACCTCCCCACATTCCCTCTCATCTCCTTTCCTCCTGGAATAACAAAATGAGAGCAGGGAGGTTTAGGTTACTCCTCTGAGTCTCTCTCTCCTCCACCTGCTCCAGCAGCTGATCTCTTAATGAGCAAAGTTGCCTGGGGAAGCCATTTGCCCAAGGGAGGCCATTCTCCTGCACTGTTGCAATGATTTCTTGTGGAAACTGCATGTCCAGCCTTGCTTGTGGGTGCTGTTATCTCTTTTCATGCTTCCCCTGGAAAAGCTGCTTTTCAGCAGAAGGGCTGTGGTTGCAAGCTTCCTTCTTCCTGGAATGGGCAGGGTGAAACTCTTTGTGGTCCTGACACTGTCTGACAGGAGGTGGAGATGGTGGAGGAGGAGAAGTACAGTGGGGAGAGATTGCTCCTTTCCTCTCCGCATATCCCACCCGCACTATGAGAACGGGGAGTTTGCTGCTGAAGCAAATGGGCAGGAAATGGGAAGTGAATAAAGGAAAGGGCTCCTTTGCATGCTGCGAGTGGGACCTGTGGGACACGCTGCTCGGGCCAAGGAGTCACTGCTATTAGCCTAGATCTTAAAAAGGGCTTGTTAACTGGATGTAACCCAAATCTCACCAGACCTCAAAGCAGTAAGTCTACATCCTGCCTTGTGGCTAGGCAAAAACAATCTGTGCACTTGCAAGAAATACAAAGCAAGTATGCCATGGGCTCCTTGGGCTTGTGGGGGTTGAACAGCAGCTGAGGTGGGGCAGTGTGGTCTTGCAGGCAACACCTGGAAAGCCTGAGCCTGTCCCTCAGCAAGGCAGCGCAGCCCTGGGTGGAAGACGACCCTCTATAAGGTGCACTGACAGTATCTCAGTAAAGACTCGCTGCCCCATCTGGTTGGGGTTATGTACCACGCTGAGACCCCAAAACTTCCCCTTCTGAGACCGCAAAATGCAGACTCAAGCCGTGTGCCCTGTTGGATGTTTCTCGGGTGGGCTGCTGCTGCAGTGGATCAGTTCCTCTGTGGAGTGCCAGGTATCGATCTGGGTGTGCTGGCCCAAGGGTTGTCACCACTACTGCATCCCTCTGGCTTTCCAGGGTCCTGGTCTGGGATTTGAAGCCAGGGGATTTCTGTTTGTTTGTTTAAGAATGTTTTATTCATTTATTCCTAATTGCATACAGTTCTCATCATTGCTCAGGCAATGGCTTTCAGCTATCTTGAAATGAAAAGAAAATACATGTTTGTCTTCCAGCACCTTGGGAGCCAAGGGAAGCCTTAGCCAGAGCCAAGATGTAACGTGGCAGTACAAACACTAATATCTGATGTTCCCCCAGATCTATAATTAAGAGCCGATGACTTTCCCAAGGTTACCAGAAGGACACTAGCCTACAGGACCCAGTTGTCTGGCTGCCATAGCACTAAACCTGTTCCTATGGCAATGAGTTGATTGCTGTTGGATTTTGTGCTGATTTCAGGTTTTTTAAAATTTTTCTTCTTTTAATTTTTTTTTTTTTTTTTTTTTTACAATAAGTACTGCTACATATCTCCTTTCTTCCTGATGCAGCCAGGATCTCAGCACAGTTTCTCAGCACTGCAGCATCCCGTAAAGGCTGCAGGCAGTGCCAGGCGCTCTGCGGGGATGTTGTGGGAGGCAGCCCATTTCCCAGGGGTCCGTCAGTCCCGATACCATCGCGGAGGTGAAGGGGACCAGTGCAGCTCCAGTGGCTTCTGTGGGGGGCTGTGCTGGAGCTGCCACTCAGTCATTTTTTTCTCATAGTATTTTTGTCAGAGGAATGCACCTCCTGACCCGCCGCTTGCAGCGCTGCCTAGGAGAGCAGAGTGCTGGGAAGGGGGGTCCCAGCTGTGCTCCGGCTGCAGCGCACCTAGCTGCTCCTATTTTGGGAATGGCTGGGTGTTTCCAGGTCCCCTGGGTATGTGCTGCGTTTGCCTTCTTGCCATTGTTAATGCTACTTGGACAATAATGAGGACCTGACAACCAGCCATAATTTATGATCTATTTATTTCTTATTAAATAAGCTAGAGACAAAATGCATCCTGCTTACCCACCTCTCCCCTTTTTTTTTGCAGAGGGGATGCCTATCTGAGTGGGAAGCATGCAGGGAGGGATGTGTTGGTGCAGGTACCAGCCAGTTTTGTTGCCTGGTCGGTGTTCCCAGGCCACACCTAGTGTAGCGAGGGAAAGAAAAGATATTTTTGTCCTATTGAAAATTTGGGTCCTGCTTCCGGCCTGTGCTGGAAAGGGAAATGTGTTAGGAATGAGCACAATGTACATCTTGAGAAGTCTTCTCTCTGCTCACTTGTTGGGATGCTTTGGGAGGCTTTAAACTGACTGCCAGATGGGAAAGCACAGGCATGCTCCTGCCTGCTTTACTACTGAGACATCCCTCCCCCCAGCCTGAGCACAGGCTCAGATCCTGTCAGATTTGCTTAAAAGTGAGTTGTGTGGGCAAGGACGCGCTGTCAAGGGATGGAGTTAAAGGATGGAGCATGCTTGACTTCTTGAGTTGAACCAGGGCCATAAATAGGCCAGTCACAACAGTATGGCATTTTGTGAATGTCTGCCCCTCTGAGTTGATAAAAGATGGGCTTATTAGTCATGGATTAAGGGGAAATATGTGAATTTAACACAGCCTTCAGATCACTCACCTACTGTAGTTGGTACATGCTGAGGCTAGAGCACTTTGCTTCATTTTATGTCTAAGTCTAATAGCTGTGCTGAGCAGGGATAGCCATGGGGATGGCTCCCTCTGGGCTCTTCAGGGCCAACTCCAAGTCCTCCCTTTGCTGCACAACTGCAGCAGTATGTCCCAGGCTCCTCATTTCCCTCATTTCGTGGGCATCCTGAAAAGTTTTTGTTCAGCACAGCTCCCATCTGATGTCCTTCTGGAAACCAGATGTGTCAGCTCAGCAAGACATCCTGACTAAATATTTTCAAACAGAAGTTTAGGGTTGTCTTGTGACTTTTGGTTTGGGAGTTGTTTGTTTTTCAATGTTGGTTTTCAAGTCTCATGGCTATCCCTCTGCAGCAAGGCCAGACCCTGATATGACTTTTACCAGTTGGTCCAGGAGCAGCTCAGAGTTGGGTGGCATGAAGGGGAGGTCGAAGCAGGCCCCTTTTCTACAGGCTCTTCTTAAAAGTGACTGAGAATGCAAATATCAGCACAGGGCAAGCCCCTCACAGAAGCTGCTGGGTCTCACCCCCAGTACGGTGTGCTTGCTGGAACCACAGTCGGCAGCAGAAGGGAAGGAAAGCAGGCAGACTAGGACATCGGTGGGGTTTTTCCTTCTGTAGTAAGAAAAATGAGACCATGGAAGTGCTTCTTTGCAGCAGCTTGTAGTTTGTGAGATGGGCTGTGACGTGCAGGAAGAGGCTGGTTTGGGGGTTCCCAGCTGCAGCTCCAGGCGGGGGCCCTCGCCGTGCATAGAAGCAGGTTTCCCTCTGGGATGCTGCACCAGGGTGCAGGCTGGCATGGCCCACGCTGACCCCTCTGCCAGAGAGGAGAGCACTGCCTCTACAGGAGGTGAAACTAAAAAATTTTCAGGCTTCTATCACTGGGAGAGTAAGGGATTACTAGTAATGCAGCTGGAGTTCATAAGCCAAATTCATTGGTAATTTCCAGCTGCTCTGGGCTAATGCAAAAGAGCCATAAGCATAGTCTGCTAGTGCAGTTAACCAGGAGCTATAAGGGCTTTGTAACACTACTCTGGGATGAAGTTGTCAGGGCTGGCCTAGGATTAACTCTACTGGCATGAATAACTCTGATCCTGGTATCTACTTGCACTTACAGTGAGTACAAAGCAATTAGAAGTTTTTTCTGCTGGACTTTATTTTTCCTTCCAGAAAATCCTGACCCATCAAGAACTTGATGGTTTATTTTTATTTTTTTAAGTGAAGCTGCACAAAAATATTTTTCATGGAAGTTCCTCAGGTCCTGGTTGGTATTTCTTATCATAAACAGCCTTTGTGGTGATGGTACTGCCCAGGAAACCCAGCTCCCCAGACCTGAGACTCAGAGATCACTGCCCCTGTCTTGGGGGAGCTCCTATAGGCCCCAAGGAAAAGTAGTAGCATGTATATGTAGGAGAATGACATAAATGGGAGAAAATGAGAAAGCAGCTCCAGAAGAACTGGTGTTTGGTATGCAGAGGAGTTGCTTGTGGTGCTGCACAATCTGAGCTTGGCTTTGGTCCACAGTCCCTCCCAGCCTAGAGAAGAGCCCCAGTAGCCCAGTGGGGTTATTGGCTATTGAAGGGTGGTAGATTCTGTCTTTCTTAAAAAACAAACAAAATCCCAAAATTTGGGCTTTCCATTGAACAAGGAGTGGTTTGTGGTTTCCCATTTCAATGAAACACAGCTTGCATTTGTTTTACTTTCATCTTGGTTTTTCTCTGGTGTTTTGGGATCCCCAGAGCTGGATGTCTGGATCTGACATGAATTGGGAAATTTCTGCACTGTCTGTGCTTGCATAAAACTGGAGTTTCCTGTTAAGAGGGCATCCTTCTCCTCTGTGCTAAAATTAAAGCTTTTTGGTAGACTCCTGTGGGGCTGTATAGATATATACCACGTAAAGATACAGCTCAGGTAGATATCTGTGGTGATTGCACAGCAGCAATGTGACCCTTATACATACTACGAGCATTTCTGTGCTCTGAAAGGAATGCTCCTTTTATACATAACCCAATTTATTCTAAACACAACCTTCCAACTTTCAGTACAAGTCCAAAGGGTCCAGGTAGACCTGCCCAGCCTGTTGAGCTGACATAGCTAAGGAACACCCATTTCTAGCCAGTGTCTACAGAGATGAGCATGGTGAGCAATGTGTCCAGTTGCCTTTGAATCATGACCCAAATACCCATGTGCCTGCTTGCATATGGGTCAGGCTGATACCAATTGTACCAACTGATAAAAATACCACTAATAAAAATTTGATCTGGGGGGGTATCTGGGCTTCTATATCAAGGTGTCTTTGCCAGTTTTGCCACTATGTCCTGAAATGCGGCACCCTTAGTATACCTTCTTGTGATGAGTCCTCATTCAGGAGTGGCTGCATTTGTACAAAGGTTGTTCTGTTTCCCTTAAAATTGTATCAGGAGCTTGTGAAAGAAAGGCCCTGTGAAACCCATGGGGATAAGTGACACAGGGTGAAAACTGTCATTCCTTTGAGATTATGGTTGGATCCACAAGCCTGAAGCAGATGGGATCCAACACAGCTTGAACTAAATCCACAAGGAGCATTTGAATGCCGAGACAATTTTCAGTAAATACTTTGCATTATGACATCCTGTGAGCTTCCTCAGAGTGTTACTGGAAGCCTGTTTAAGCTTGCCAAACTTCCAGCGGATTTTTTTTTTTTTTTTTTTTTAAACACTTGACAGATAAGCAACACAAGTGCCTTAACTGCAGTGACCCGCTGAGCTGGGAGTGGGGTGGTTTGGAGGGACCAGCTGTACCAGGTGCTGCCGCTTGAGCTCATTCCTCCAGCCTGACTCACCACATCTCACCTGTATCCTGGTGAGACACCACCAGCCCTGTTTGCCTTCAAAGGGCTGTTGACTCATTTTAGCTGTCTCTGTCAGTGTCTGGGTATGAACCGTTGAGCACAAGAGTCTCCACTGTAGGGGAAAGAGCCGAGAAAATGGGCATTAGAGCCTTCAGGTAGGAAATAGATGATGGGAAGAAATGGCCCTGGTGGAATACCAGCTTTGGCCTCACTCCAGAGCTGCAAATTTTTTGGCCTTGGATTTCATTGCAGACTTCTATCTTTGACTTTTGCTTTCCCAGAAGTGTTGAGACCTCCTGGTGGAAGGGGCTAAATGCTGAGTTAGTTGTGAGCTGCTTCAGCTTGCTGAGGAAAACCAGAACAAACGTTTCTTCTGCTGGCTTCAGCTGCAGCTTTGCTGTTGCAGCCTCATGTTTGTTTGAATCACGAGTTCAAAGCCTCCTGTGACATAGCAGAGATCTCAAAGCAGCAGAAATTTAGCAATGATCCTTGGTGACTGGAAACCACTGAGTTTTGCATTCAGTTTGATCTCTGACTAACATCATACCTCTCCAGCTGGAGCAGTACTCCTGACCTGGCAGGTCACTCACCAGCAGAGCAAACATCAGTGGTCATGGACACTGGAAGCATTTGAAGCCTTTGCTTCAAAAAAACCCACCCTCCTGTGAAGTAAGGTAAACTATGCCGTATACAAAACCAGTCCTCTAAGAAACGTCTTATCTCTGAAGAGTTTGCAGAAACCCTCTCCTGTTTGGGAATGATGACAGCAAGACAGCTGTTAATAAGCTGAAAAGAGAAATGGAAGCAGGAGACATCTGTTTTTTGACAGTGGCATCTTTCTCCTGTTTTCAAAAATTGCAAGGGTTTTCTATAAAAATGTTTTGAGACAGATATTCATGAAACCGCATTTCTAATATGGGCTAGGAAGCACTGGGAAAGCTAAAGAAACTTTTTTGGCAGCAGTTCATCTTTCTTAGCCTAGTGTACTTGCCCAATCTGTGTCCCTTTTAAATTCTAATTACTTCCTCAGGCACTACAAACACTCTGGCCTTGTCACTTCTTTTGAAGTTTGCTTCTCATAATGCAGCCTTTACTGAGGTGCTCCTGCTGTCAGTCAGATAACTAGTCCAAAACACTCCCCTGCTTCAAAATCGCTTAATTCATTTTCAATTACAAAGAACATCTTTCCTGTTGCTGGCTGCTGACTCATGCAAGAAAGGTAGGTAGAGTGCCTTGCGTCAGCCAGGAGGGCAAATTCCCGTAGCTACCTAAAAAAGGGCAGAAAAATTGAAAAGTGAGATGGCTGAGGTGGGAAGCTGAGGTCTAGTGGGGTATGTTAAGAGAAAAACATGTCTCTGTGAAGCCAGAGTCAGCAGCAGTCAGTGCTGGGTGTGTATTCTTCCCTGTGCAGGGGGTGAGGCGCTGGCCCAGGGTGCCCAGAGCAGCTGTGGCTGCCCCCTCCCTGGAAGGGTTCAAGGCCAGGTTGGACGGGGCTGGGAGCCCCCTGGGCTGGGGGAAGGGGGCCCAGCCCGGGGCAGGGGGGTTGGAACTAGGTGATCTTTAAGGTCCCTTCTGACCCAAACTGTTCTGTGATTCTATTTAATAGCACAGCAGCCTTTCCCAGGTTTGCAGGACCAATTTGTCAAGTGTTTAAAAAGTTGAGTCTGCAGTTTGACAGAGGTATTTAAACTAGCAGAGAGGCAGAGCTTGTGAGCAACATGCTGTCCCAAGACGATGTTTCCAGGACCTGAGCATGGTCTCTGCTTGGTACCATAGTGCATGAGCATGCTAGCCTGCTCAGGGCAAGGTGGAGATGCTGCAGCATTGAGGGATATAAGCTATCACATGTACTTTTCTTGACTGACCTTTCCTCCTGCCCCCTCCTTTATCCCTCACTATATCTGCCTGCCCCTAGCTGGGGGTAGACTCACTGGTCCTCACTGAGGTTTCCTGGCCTGCATCAGGGATTTCACTTGTCTTCTGCTACTTTATACAAACATACAACACTCATCCTCCAATGCCCTGTTGAGATGATACCCTGAGATAAGCATCCAGAGGATGAGGGTAAAACATGCTAGAGTGTTGCCTTCTAAGAACTCTGGTTGAGGATGGATAACCGTGGGTGGGGAACGTGGAATGTATTATTTTGTTGATGAGAGATTCCTATAGATCCAGTTTCTTACGCATCTCTGAAACAGTTTCCTGTACTTTCCTTGCCCCCCAGGAAGGGGAATTTGTAGAAGCATGACTTAACATGTCCCACCTGGAAATTTCAGACAGATGTTATTCAAAATGGAGAGGAAATTTTGATTGTACATTTTTTGAATGCCATGGAGGAGCTGAGGGCAATAAAGCAACTGCCGGGACTTTGGGGATCCAGCCACCTTCTGCCCCTTCTTTTTTTTTTTTTTTTTTCTTGAAACAAATGAATGAAATAACATTTTTTTTTTTTTTGAGATAAAGTAATAGTAATGTTTTTTATTTTATTCAATAAATTCTGCAACAAAATATGCCTAGCCCTATAACTTGGAAGTGTTTTCCTAGTCATTTGTCTTTCCTTCACCTGCCTGTCTGCTTCTTAGAAAGCCTAGGCAAGCAGATAACAATAAAACAAATGAAATTGCAACAAACCACAACAGAAACAATCCTCATATTTCTCCTAACCCAAGAAGATTGAAAGGCTCTGTGGCTTTGTGCTCCCTGGCTGCCTCAGCTTCGCCTTTGGGGCTAGAGCTTAAGTGCAGAATTGGTGGAAGGAAAGTCAAAAGGTTGAGTAGATGTTTGCAGGGGCAGCCTACGGTCCCGCCCTAAGCAATATCCAAGATGCACTGCTCCCTAAACAGGTAGGCGATGCAGTGTCTCTGCCTCTGTTTTTCTCTGGGTGGCCAGCAAGTTGCGCGGCCATTGGTTTTCAGTACCTTCCCTGCAAAACTGGAAGGCTGCTGGTTTGACTGGGGCTGCCTGTTACTTACCAGCTAGCCAGCAGTTGTGAGGATGTCTGTCTCTCTATGCCTGTGAGTACTAGAAAACTATCTCGAGGGCAGTTCCTGCTTGCAAGATGCTAATCGTGTCCTCGATTGAATCGCTTCCAGCGCTGGAGGCAGAGCTGTGGACTAGCCTGGCTGTGCTTAGCAGTAAGTAAATAGAGAGTTCCTTCAAGTTATTTCTTTCATTAAAAGCTATTAATTTATTAGTGCCAATGCTTAACTATGTTATGGTCACCTTTTGGGTGGAAAACACGGCGATGTGGTTTTGAGCGAGGGCAGCAACCTGTCTGCGGGGAGCCGGGCATGAGCTGCTGATCCCAAACCATTGCTGCTGGTTCGTGCTGCAACCTCGGGCATGCAAGCGCTCCCCAAATAACCCACGCGGGAAGGGATCCTCAGTTACTAAGGATGACGTAAGTGTTCATTAGCACGTAATGCTGAGAAAAGGTAAATGCTAGGCTGGGCAGATTATAGCCAAGCTACAAGGATGCCTCCCAAGTCTGTTAAGAGGGAGATGGAAGAGTCAAATGTGAGTTTAGAAAAGCTCCAAGGAAGTTGAATTTGCTGGAAGGGCTTGAACTCATTCATCAGCAGTTTCTTCTCACAGATTTTTCTGCTGAAAGGGTAAATGAAAATAATGATCTAACTCTTAAATCTGTGATAGGATTAGTGATACCTTCGGCATATTTATGTAATGGGTTTCAGAGATTTAATTCAGAGTATTGTTCCCAGTCTGGATAACTGGCTCTCATTCATGTAAACAAAGTGCAAGACAGACAAAGTAAGAAAATCTTTTGTATCCGGTAAATGGTTGTTTTGCTGGTTTGAGAGCTGTCTTTCATTTCCCATGCCTCACAGTCAGGATAGAAAGGGAGAAGTTTCCAATTCACATAGGAAAAAGGAAACACCAGTCTTTGACCTGGTTCTCTGCTGCCTCAGCCCCCATGGGCTCCTGCAGGGCCCTGCTGGGGAGGAAGACAGAGGTGCAATATGGTTATCTCGTCCTGAGCTTCTTTCCCACCTGTGCATCTCCATGAGTTTGACTTGCTACTGCTTGGTGATGAGACTCAAACCCAGGGTGCAGGTGGTGGCTTCTCCTGTGACCCTAAAGGTAAAACAAGGTTTATTTCTTAGCCTTGGCAGCTCTTTTGGTGCTTGCCTCTACCATACCTTATAAAAGATTCCCCCATGAAGCAAAGCAGCTGTGCAACAGGTCCATTACCGAGTCAAACCAAGAGCTGCCCATTAGGTAGGTCACTGCAGAGGTTGCTTACCTCAGTAGGTAAATGTCCGTGGCTTCTCTGATCCCTGATTGTCACACCATGAGGGGCCTGGACCTGTAGAGAGACAAACGGGAGCTCGCGTTGTATCTCCTCATGCAGTGCTGTGCAGCTCCATCAGTCTCCATGGCACTGGCATCCCGATCCTTTATCTTCACTGGTTCCACACTGGTTTGCATACAACTGCATCACTTATCTCAGTACACTCCTGGCTTGTGAGAAGTATTGTATCACCATTTTTCCTCCAAGTATTGTCACCTGTGCTTTAGCAGGACACATTTCTTTCATGCAGTGAATAGGACTTGTGTTGGAAGAGTGATGTGTCTACAGATGTTGTATAAATTGGGTGGCTTGGGAAAGGCTCTCTTCTGAGGCTCTTCCCTATAAGTGATATTTGTTTTCCTCAAGGTAGCCATTAATTGCTTTTATGAGTATTGGAGAGAGAGGTTCTACTAACAAAACATATTTGGGAGTTTCTTGGGCAATGTGGATTAATAACACAGATGCCAGATGGTACCAAAAACTTGAACTGCATTTGAAAATGTGGTGAGTGACGAAAGCAATGTTTGGAGTGTGAAATAGGGCAGAGCCTCTGTTTCTCTGGAACATCACTGTAGCATTAGCACAACATTGGTGTTTCCCCACAGGGCACGTGTCTCAAAATGGCTCATGTGGTGCCCGGCTGCTTTGGTAATCCATCACAAACAGGGGAGTTGCCTGCTCCTGGGAGGCTGCTCTTCCACCATGACTTCAGTGAAATGTCATGTTGGAGACGTGCGAGAGGAATAAAGGTGGCATCTCTTGAATGTAAGAGTGAGGACATCCAGCCCTGTCCTCAGGTCTCCTTCTGGCATCCCTGCCTTCCCCATGCATGTGGGAGGGTGGGTGGGAGCTGTGGCCTCCTGTGGTGGCAGATGTAGGAGCCCTGCTGGGAGATACTCACTGAGCACTGGTGACTCATGGTAGGAGAGGGTTTGTAATTTGACCTCTGAAGTATTGCGTAGTCATTCCTAAACCTTCCCTTTCCACACACCTCTTAACCCTAAACTGAAGTTTGGTAAATGCTGTTTTGCTTTGAATCTTGTTGTTAGGAAGGGAGGTACGCTTTGTTCCTTGGTGATGTCTGTAGATTGGGGAATTTGGGGGGAATTTTTGGGGGGAGGTTTGTTTTTAGGTTTTGAGAAAATTTGTCTGCTGTTGATTATACACTGGGGTTCCAGAGAAAATCACTGGTTTGCACAATGCTGCATGAACACTGCTCAGCTTCAGCTGCCTGATGCTCTCTTCTGGGGTTTTGGGTCCCAGATTACCCTGAAGAAGATGGATAAGGACTGCATGCAATATTTGGACAAGGGATTGGGCAACATTTTTAAGAACAAAATCTAGCAATCAAGAGCGATGTTGCTGTAGGCTCTGCCAGCCTACCCTGATATAGTTCAGGATACTTTTAAAACCTGTTTTTCTCCTGCACTAGTGCAATAGCCTTGTGTGGTCATTCTGCTTTTCAGCTGTGGGAGCAGAGGCCCAGCCCTGGCTGTTGTGGGCAGCATGGCTTGAAGAGCCCTTGCTGCAGAGGAAACAGCAAGGAAAAGACTGTGGGGACTCCAGGGTTGTGTGTCTGTCTTTTTGACCCCGGAGCTCTTGCTTTTGCTTTCTCAAACATAATTGCTTTCCCCTTCTGTTATGTTTCTATTGTTTGTTGCAGAAATTATGCCATTAAATCAACAGAGAGTGGTGGGAAAATGCTTTGATACGAGGCCTTCAGAGGGTGTGTGCATGTGTATGCGTGTGTGCATGTCCTCTCTTAAAAAAACCAACACAACTCTCTATGTATCTGACAGCTTCCTTTAGTTTGTGTCTTGCCTGCAAGAGAGAAATCCATCTCTAAATATTTTTGGCAGTTAACCTCTCTTATTTGTATTGAAGTGGTACAAACTGCAGGGGTTGTTCCAGGGCTGTCGTTCACCATCATTGTGATAGTTAATCTCATTAAGACCTTGCATTTTCCCAGTTGCTGTTTTGGGTATCCCAGGCTTCCTTTTTTCACAGGAAAGAGGTGTCCTGTGGCTGCAGACTCTGGTACGGATTGGAACAGCTGTGTGCCTGTTATTCTGCTGCTATTCTGTAATGCAGAGAGGGATGGAAATGTGCTTTCCTCTAGATGTAGCCATGCAGAATGATGAACAAGGACGATGCAAAGTCTGCCACAGCATTTTCACAACAACTATTCTCCTTAACCCAGATGCCTTGGCAAAGACTTGAGCTGAGGTGCAGGAGCACGTGTTGCCACCTTTGTGGAGCAAAGACCGTGTCAAGGCAGAGGAGGACAAGGCTGGGCTGAGTGGTGGCTGTGGGATGCCTCCTTGTGCTGGGTTTGAGCAGTAGACTCCCGTGTGTTTGTGTCATGAAGTTGAATGTTTTGCATGTATGTTTTTCTTGAAAACAGCTGTTCTATTTGATCAGATACCTCTTAGCTATATCCAGTAAGGGGCTACTATGCATTACATTAGATAACAAACAACGGATGTACTTTAAGTTTGCAGGTCAGGTGGTCACCAACCCCCCAGTCAAGTCAACCACATAGTGATGGAAGGGAGAGCAAAACTTCAACAAATGGAAAAAAAACACCAACAAACCAACCCACCGATCTTAGCTGAAAACTGAAGGAGTAAGGGAGAAAAAACAGCAGA
Organism: Tyto alba; assembly: GCF_018691265.1. Taxonomy (NCBI): domain Eukaryota; kingdom Metazoa; phylum Chordata; class Aves; order Strigiformes; family Tytonidae; genus Tyto; species Tyto alba. The sequence goes on from NW_024881261.1 coordinate 9,750,216, forward strand.
AAGGACTGTGGGGAGAGAAGGGAATCAATGGTGACAGCTTTAGAGGAAATCATGTCTGTCTCTGTCACGCCACTATAGGATTCAACTCTGGGGCTTGGCAGCAAACATGATTTCTTCTTTGTATTGAATTGTTGGGATTGTTTTCCTCCCCACTGGGAAGGGAGCCCATTAGGCCCTGCTCTTAGGGATATTTACCTTAGAGTGAGTGCCCTCTAACATTCTGCCCTGCCTGACTTGATCCAGATTTTTCCAGTTGACAGTTGTCTTGATTTGGTTTGATCCTTACTTACTCTCTTGGCTACTGCACGGATGTTTCTTTAGTTGCTTCCCTGATGTTTTTCTAGCTTGGTTCTGCCCCAGCAGGAGTTACCATGTTACACAAGTGATAAGTGACCCGATCCCCCACACGCTGAGGATGCAGCACTTCTCAGGGTGACAGTCCAATCAACCCCAGGTCTCAGCACAGTTTTCCATGGCTCATTATGGTACGTTCCCACTTGCTGATGCTACATGCATTGCTAAGCACCTGAGCGCAGACCTGCAGTCTGTAGTCTAGTAAAGCTTTGGGGATCTTATGAGTTTGGTGGGCAGTCTGCTAATATGGCGTGCTACAAAGGGAAAAGATGCTGGCTTCTCTCAGATGTCATCCAATAAATTTGTTTGGTGGTATGAGACCTCCAGTGACTCACCAGTTGCTCTGTCATGGAGAGACTGAGACCCTTTGCAAAGAAAGACATCACTGTATTGCCCCTGAAGTTTCATGCATATAACCTCTATTGCATAAAATAAAGCAATACGGCACTGAAATACAAGACTGCTCAGTAAAAACTCCTTACAACGCCATAATTTGCATGTTTTGCTTCTCTTCTCTCTTCCTTATTTTTTTTTTCTTAATTTTTCTTGGATGCTGTTTCCCACCTTCCAGCGGAGGAAAGAGAAGTCTGTTGTTTGCTCAGCTAACTGAAAAAAAGCTTTGTGTGCATTTTCTGCTGCCGTTTTGTTAAAGTTCAGAGTTCCTAGGTTAGAACTGTTGCTTCTCAATACGAGTCTTGTTCGAACTTCCAGAGCAGCCCACGCAGAGCTGCTTGGGTTCATCTGTGCAGTTCACAGCCCACAGCCAGTGAGACACATTGTTTGCCTCTCTCCTTCCATGATTCATACTTTGCAACAAAGACGAGCCTAATGCTCTCTACGTGAGTGTGAAGCCAGGCGGTACTGGATTTTAGGTACATCAATAGATGCTGTCTGGGTGTTTTTTTTTTTTTTTTCTTTCTTCCTTGTAAGCACTTATTATGTCTGAAAATCAGACAGCTTTGTGACAGTGGTCATAACTGTCTGATGTGTATCTGGCTTAATGGGAAAACTAGGATAGGAGTTCTCCAATTTTACGGTTTTCTTACTTTGAGGTATTTTAGCTTGTCTTGGGTTTGTGAATTTTGCCTTTTACTTAATCTGTCAGTGATTCTTCAATGAGGAAGTTCGCTCTTTACCAGGAGCTTGGGGGGGGGACGGGGGATGACGGGATTGTGGGGTTTGTTTTGGTTTGTGTTTTTCTTTTTTCTTTGCTTTGATAAACACAGCACTTCTCATTTTGCTGTGTGGAGATTTCTTTTTTTCTACAAATAATTATTATTCAGTGAAAAATGGAGGAGTTTCAGCTGGACAGGAATGGGCTGGGCTTTTTATTATTTTCCCATTAAAAGCTATAAGAAGAAAGGCTGGCCAGTCATTGCAGGTGCAATTTTGGAAAGTTAAGCCTGGTTTCTGATGATCAAAACCAAGCTGGTAAACTTTTGTCCACACTTTTATGCCCATCACCCCTGGGTGAATGCCGGTGAGGTTGCAGGGTGATGGGGATGGTTTTGGGAGGAGCAGCCTTCTGGGGTTCAGCAGAGATGTTGCTTCTTCCTGGTGCTGTATCTGGGAGAGCTGTTTGCTGTGTGTCCTTCCTTGCACTGTGTTGCCTGTGTGTGCCGAAGCCAGTGGCATCCAGGGCAGGGCAGAGGAGCCGTAACCACTGCAGAAAAGCCATAAAATCATCACTGTACCCTTTCCTTTACTACTCCTCTGCAAGACCCTGAAGCCAGCAGGATGAGGAGGATTGGTCTGCCTGAGGAAGGATCAGCTTTGCTGTTTTGGAAGGTGGCCCTGTGTAGGGGTCATCCAGCTGTTAGAGCTGTCACCATCCACACATCTGCCTTTCCTCACAGCTGGGGAGAATGGCCTTCTCTAGCTGTCATCGTGGGTGACTTTTCCCTCTTGCAAAGGCCAACTGTTACTGTTAGACTCCAAATTAGCCAAGGAGGCCTGGGCTGGGTCCTCCTACTCTGCTGACAGCACTTGCTATTCAGCAGCCTGAATGCTGTCTCTGTACCCGCCTGTCCTCTCTGCACGCTCGTCAGCTGCCCTATTGATTTTATGCAGCGAAGGAAAAAAGAAACCAGGGCAAAAAAGGGACTTATTTCTGCCAAGGCAGCCCCTGGGGAATCCCAGTGCTGCCAGTTAGGGCTGAACAGTGGGAAATGGGGGCCAGAAGGCTTCCATGGGATGTACTGCACAGAAGAGGCAGTCCCAGGAGGCTCGGGATATGCGGGTACCTCGAGGTGCCCCTCAGGAGTCCCTCTGCTCCTGTGGCCTGATGCTTGGGTGAATCACAACACTGTTATCAGTTTCACTATCTCTGGACTTTCCAAGGTTTTTGAAGCAAAAAGCTTGGCATGCCACAGGCTGCAGGTATTTACTAGGTGCCTGTATCAGTGCTGTTTGGCAGCAGTTTAGCCTAGCCACTCCTAGGAAAGATGAAGCCAAAAGTACCAAACCCACATCCTGCTTTCGGCAGAAGGGTAAGAAATCTCCCAGTGCTTCAGGATCCAAGGGAGGGTGTTTTGGGAGCAAGATCTGCAGGCTGAGACACAGGAAAGCTAGGTTGTAGTCCTGATCTGCTGGAGAATATGCCTGTATCCTCAGACAAATCACTTAATCTCTCTATGCCTTAGTTTCCTGTTAGCAAATGATATTCCTTATCTTTCACCTCTCATCTCAGTAGAGGAAAGAGTTTGTCTTTTAGTATGTATCTTATTACAGTTCTCTGTCTGGTGGCTGGGGCCCCTCTACCTTGATAAAATAAATAATTGAATTTAGATTAAATGGTCTAATATAGTCCTGCACAGTGGTTACTGAAACACTTGAATGAAAGTTCATTCTGAGCCTGTCTTTCCATTTCCTCGTAAGGCCAAGACATAAAGTAATTAGATGTAGACATAGGTTGTTATTATAGCACAATGACAAAGATCAGTGGTTATTGGTAGGAATGGCTTTTATAATCTAGTTTAATGGTCATTTACCTTTCAATGACCTTGGTGTCAGGCAAAATCGGCAGCTCTTTTGCAAAGAATGTGCTTCCTCAATGGGGGCTTTGCAAGCTGCTGCATTTTTGGCTCTAGCTTCACATGAACTAGGATAGACACTGCTGCAATGCAAGAGACTTTCTGTCTGCAAAGAAAGGCCATAGACTCCTGCCAGAAGAAGCCCTTTTCAGTGTTGTCATACTGTCACCGAATTGTCATTGAAACAGATCACTTGTGTTTCAAGCAATTCTTTGCTTATTGCTGCGACCAAAGTTGCAACCTTCAGAGAGAGTCTGCTGTGGTCAGAGGGCTGTCAATGAGTTTCCATAAAAAGGGTTGCATTGCCTTGGAGTAAAAGGAGGGAGAACATCTCTCATCGTCCAGTTAAGTGCATGCAAGAGGAGCTGGTAGCTTTGGTTGGTCACCCCCATCCTGTAAGGCCTTATTACCCCAGTAAAGATGTGATAATTCTATACAATTTAGAATTTGGTCCTTTCAGTGATGATTGTTTACTCACTGCGGATGCAAATCAGTCAAGTTTTACATTGACTACGATGCTCCTACACCTCTCTCCATGGCATGTTGTGAAATCCTTATGGCTTTTATCCAGTGACTGATGCCTGTGGTCATGGAGAAGAGGAGCATGATCTGGGCTGTGCTGTGATGCCTAATGGTACCCTGTATCTGTGGCCGTGCTCTGTAAGGAGATGGAGTAGGTCATATACTGGGGCTGGAGAGGACTGGATTCAACAGAGGTATTTAGTGACCTTGACTAAGTCTCTTAATTCTTCTGAGACGATCTTAACTTTAGAGGTAATCTTCTGTTTTCCATGAAGTAGGTTGAATTTTTGCAAATCCTGTGGAGGTATTTATTTGAGACGGTGCCAGGAAGATTACTTGAGTCACATTGTACTTGGGGGTTCACAAAGAAGTGCTGTGAGATTTGAGAAGAGCCACGTAGCTGTGGAAGGAGGTTTCTCAAAAGCATCTCTGAGAATTGCACTGCTTTGTGACTTGGGCTTCAGTCTACTTCTGATCCTGCTACTCACAGCCATTTGATTTTGCAAACACATCCTTGCATCTGTAACTATTGCCCTGCAGAGCAAGCCTAGCTATAGGAATCATCTCTTTATATGCTTTTATTTCTAAACTGCTAAGATAAGGAGAGCAAAACAATGCAGCTTGGAGGGAGAGCCATTTGTTTCAGGCTGCTTTGGATAACTACCAACCTGGTTTTGCAATGAGCGTGTTCAGCACATCATCACCACAGCATGGTAGGTCTTTAGCTGAGATCAAGCAGTGGTTTCCAGCATTCGAAATCTTGAGATGGTTTGACATACATGGCCCCTCAACTGTTTTTAGTCCTATTGACGTTCTGGGACCTCTGTAATACTTCTTGCACAGAGGATCTTACAGACTCTCATCGGATTAATTCTTCTTACTTCTCACATTCGTCACCCTCTGATAAGTATTAGTTTGTTCTCTTTCTGATATGAGAGAATGAATGGTCACATTCATTTTAATGGCAGTTTATTTTTGCAGGTATCAGGTTTGGATTGAGAATGTCCAGCTGAGATCAAAGAGATACTTGCATAGAAGCAGATGGTTTATATGCTGCTACTTGCTGAAGAAGAGCAAAACGAATCTCTCTCGAGTCCCTGGCATCTGAATCCATTGAAGTCTGGCAGAGTCTTTCCACTGACCTCTGTGGCCCCAGGATCACATCTTAAATGAGTTGCTTTGAGTCATTAGAAGCCTGAATTCAGCTTTGGTGGGCTGGAAAATGTAACCTACTGTATGGGCTCTGCTATTCATAAGTGTTCAGTCCTCTGTGTGTGCTAGCTGTGGATGCCTGGGAGAAGAATAAAGTCATTTTATGCAGTCATGGGGGTGGAGGAGGGAATGGGAATTATACCCCTTCTCCTGCAAACCCAGTATCGTGACAGCCATGTAGGCAGCTGTTGGGAGCTGACCTGCTTTTGAAGCTTCAAATTAAGGTTATGTGTTTTTTATACGTATGATGTCATCCCTGGCACATAAATATCCTCTCTACCATGCCTGACCAGCAGGATCTGTCCTCAATTTAAATTTTATGAAGTAAGCCACTGAAGCAGATGAGTGACTATAGCAAGGCTGTGATTTACCCCAGTGGAGTTTCCTTAAACTTAGAAGAAGCAGGATCCTTGAATCTTGAGAGATGCTGGTTGTGAGTGTGTTTGACACCAAATGCTCACAGTTCATTGTTCAGTGATATCAGTGGCATCTAATATTGTTGTCAACAAATACTACCTATTTCCTTACAGTGTATGAAAAAAACCTGTTGGTTCTTGAAGTGATTCTTGATTTCTCTGGGTTGCAGTGGGTTATAGCTGGGCAAAACATCAGCTAGCAAAAACATTCAAGTTAATGCAAGCATTTTCCATTCCCTACTGGTCCTAAATCAGGCCAGAAGAGAATTAATTGGTTGTAGAAGATATAATACAAAGTGTGAAGAACTGCCAGTTGGTAGGTTCCTCTGGAGCCATTATTTATTGATCTGAAGTCATTAGACTGTTTTATAGTCAAGCTAGCAAAGATTAATACAGTTTGAGAGCACTAGCATGTTTTTCAATTAATGGCTAGCAACATAAACCTTTACAGTGTAATTTATGCTTTATTTATAGATCTTCTATCATGTTTTCACCTGAAGAAGGGTTTGCTGGTGGCTAAAGATGGGGGAGTAAGAGGGTGATGACACTCTCCTGCCCTTGAACAAATGTTCTTTGTGACCTTGGAGGTGGTAACATTTAAGCGAGATATACTTCAGATGCTTTGCACTATGAAACCAAAATATTAACACTTTTCTAGTTCATTGGTGTGAACAGTGACTCATGGGGATACCATGAGAATACACAGCATAGAAATATTGTAAGTAAAGGGAATGGAGCATTGCCCTAGTTAAATTATCCATATGTCACATTCCTTGGTGGTGTGCTGAGGAGTCACAGCCTGGTTTGCAGCCTGGCAGTGGCAAACCCACTGCCCATCTGCCCTGCAGCACCCTGGCATTGGGGGGGTGGTGGAATTGGGGTAGCAGGGGACCCTCCAAAGGGGAGGAACAGCCTTGGCTGCGTTTTCTGTGCTTTTTCCCACACGCCGTCGTTCTTGCACAGCGCTTCCTCTCTCCACATAATACTCTGTTATTTCCTCCCTGGAACGGGCTCCTGCCACTGCTGCTAATTAGCCCACGATAAACTTCGGGGTGAACAAAAGCGAGCAATTAAAAGCCTGTGGCTTCAGCGTGAGCCCTGTCAGGGAAGTGATTTGTCGGTGGCAGAGCCGAGTGGCACCTCCTTAGGAGGAAAACAAACCTATTAGCCTGGCTTCGCCGCCAGTGCTGGGGAGTGGTGTGTCTGAGTTGCTTATTGCGAGTGTGCAGGGATGTCTTTGGTATGGCAGGTTTTCCTGAGGCTGGCTGAGGTGCTGCTCTGGCTTGGGTCTTCAGTTCCATGTGGTATAAGGATCTCTGTGGTCACTACCCAAGCAAGGTGGCTTGAGAAGTTACTAAATTATGATTTATGTATGTGGGGTTTTGGGGGTGGGGTTTTTTTGTCTCTTTTTGGGAGACACACACATAACCATTTTCAGGTCATTACAGACAGAGAAATAAGGAGGAGGCTTGAAGGCTTGAGGTTTCCTTGGAAAGAGGAAGAAAGAAGCAGGGTCTTTGGTAGATCCCAATCCAAATGAGGTTCGAATTATGTTTTCCAGGATTCAGGATGCAAGTATCTAGATCTTGCTAGCTACTTTTGTGTCATCTCAGGCCTAATGCTCAAAATCCCTCCAGGCTTTCCCTCCTTGAGCAAAATGTCCTATTGGTAGAAGAATAGGTATTACATGGGATTTTACTGATGTATGAACAGACTAAGGAAAGTTGGAGGCTCTTTGGTTTTGGGACCCACTTTCTTTTCAAAACTAGGAGGAGGGCCCAAGCTAGAAAATTAAATATGAATTATTCCTGGTCAGAGAAATATGAAGGATCTTGGAAAATACAGAATTCATGTATGTCCTCTTTTGACACGCTATCCAAATGCTTTGCTAACAGTTGTCTTTGTTGCTGTTGTAGCTCTCGAGCAGCTGCTCACAGAACTTGAAGATTTTCTGAGGGTACTGGACAAGGAGAACTTGAGCAGCACTGCTGTTGTGAAGAAGAGCTTCCTTTCTGACCTTCTGCGAGTCTACACCAAGTCTAGTGGTATGGGCAAGGAAAACTGAGGACAGGGCGGTGGGCTCTCAAGGGAATCGCTACAGGGTCTTGAAGCAACATTTTCTTGGAGGCAGGTGGGAAGGGGAGACATGAAAATTAGAAGGGGAAAATGAAACGGAGATTATTTTTACAGTGACCTCTAATTGTTTATGTAAAACTACTATAGTTATGTGTCCAGCTTTACAAGCAAAGGATTCCCAAGATTCCTGCTCCTTTCTGTTTTTCCTTATTAAACCTTAAGTTTATTTAATCCACTTTGTAAGATACACAGGATGTACTGTTTGGCCAACTTAATGTTTAAGTAGAAATTTTAACTTATGGAATTTCCTGACTATAAAGCATTTAATTTTTCTGCTTTTTATTATTGCTTGGGGTTTTTTCTGCACGTTGCCTCAACCAACATGCTCTCCTCAAATGTACTTGACAGAGACACTTTTTACATCTGTCTTTGTGGAAAAACTTAGCAATGTGAAAGCGGCAGGTGGGTAAAGAGTTCACTTTTCCCTTTGGTTGCAGGTGGCGATGAGGAATACATTTATATGAACAAAGTGACCATCCATAAACAGCAGGGTGACCAGGAGAAACAAGACAAAGGTAGGGAGCTGAAGATTAATGGTTGCATCCTGTCTAATGGTGTGATGAAGGCAGATGCAGTTGAAGCCTTGCTTTACCGATGGAGGCCCCTGTCAGCTCTGAGATGGTGTGGAAGGACTACCATTTTCATAACATTCCCTTAGAAACAGTGGTCCTTGCCAACACTGTGAGGTTATTCCTGGAAGTAGCACTTTGGAGGTCATTATTTTGGGATAAAAATGTTGCCTTCTAAGGCTTGAAGCTCCAGGGCCTGAAATATTTAAGGAAGCCCTCATGTTTCCTTTGGCCACAAAACAAGTCACTTCACCTCTTTGAGACCTTGAAAGCATGTGTCTTCTCTAGTGTGGTGCTGTGCACCAGCCCAGGGGGTCTGCGTCGTCACAACCTTGTGAGGCGAGCTCCTAGGAGCAGCCTGTACCCTCACCATCTGCGCGGGCAGAGCACCTTCATCTCCTGGGGGGTGCGAGAGTTCCGCAGTGTACAAGCCAAGAAATTAAACCTAGATAAAATATTCATTCCCGATTTAGATTTCCCAGGTTTTGAATTTGAAACATGGCAAAGAACATAATTGTCTAAAAATGTTCTTGCTCTTTGAAGTATATCACCAAAGCTGTTTTTGATAAATGCATAGAGTGACATTATTAGTGGCACACATCTCCTTAACGCACACCTAGTTAGAGGCTGACCCTGCCCCAAAGTTTCTCATCCAAAGAGATGAGACAAGGGGATGCATCGGTGCAGCCTGCTGTTAATGTGCTGGTCCAGCAATAGTTGGGATAGCCCCACTCCCAGTGTTGTTTGGTTTGGTTTTATTGTTTTGTGGTGGCGTTTTTTGCTTGTTGGTTTTGTTTTGTTTTATTTAAACTACTTCCAGCTGAATTTAGGTTGACTTCAAATACTCCTGAAGACAGGATGTCCTCCCAGATTACATGTGCAGCCCCAGTGTGATCTCCAGACAGGGCCCTCTGGGTGATGCTGTAATGCTCTGTAACAGGATTGCACAGCCTCCAGGTAGCTCCCAGCAGCTAAGCAGCAATAGAAACATCTCTTTATATAAAGTTCTCTTTTGGGTGGATAAAACAAGGCTTGCACTGATCTGCCATGCTGAAGCATGGGGGCAAATTTCAGACAATTTATTTTTAGTGTTGGTTCTTTTATTTCAGACTTTTCCATATCAAGGCCATGAGCCTACCCACTCAGTTGCTCCCTGTGGGACCTGGCACTTCTCTCTTTCTCTGTTTTCAACAACCTCCCTATTCCAAGTAAAACTTCTGAGTTATTTGGAAATGCTGAAGTGAGACACGCACATGTATGGGATCTTAGCCACAGCTGCAGCTGGGTGTACAGCCCTGATCCTGCCTCTGTAAGTGGATGGAGAGGTCTGTGCCTCTCTGGTCAGCGGTGGGACCTGCAGGTTCAGGTTTAGCAGATGGATGAGACCCTAGTACCCCCAGTGATTATGCAGCTCCCTTTAACTGTTATATCTACTGCATCTCTGTGCACTTTGTTTCACTGCAAGCCTTTGATGGGATGTGGCTGAGCCCTTCAGGGTTTCTTCACCTCCATAGCTGTGCTCAAGTGTGCTCTACCAGCATAGAGTGAAATGCTTTCCAAAGTGATGATACATCAGCTCCAAAAGTCCCCCCTCCAAACCTTAAAATATGCTATTTCTACAAAAAACATATTTCACTGCTCACCATATCTACTTCCAATTGCATCACTAAGGATTTGAGCTGAGCTGCTGTTGAGATGCCTTTTTATGGCACAGTAATTGAATTCACTGTAGTGAGCGATGAAGGCACCATCATTTACTTGATCTCATCGAGACACACAGCAAGTCTCTACCCTTCATGCCCATGGGGCTCTTCAGTGAGCCAAATGCCATCTCCTTCTGGAAGTCAGCACAGAGGAACCGAGGTGCAGGTGTCTGGGAGTTGGGACTGATGCACAGCGTAGGGCTCCAGGTGGTGCACGCTGCAGCCCTCTTAGCCCAAACACCAGGGAACATTCACTTACAAAGAACAGAGAGCACAGATAAGTAACAGTACAGATGCAAATTTTAGCAGGCTTTTGGCTGTTTTTTCTTCTTCCTTCCCTCTTCTAAATTCTCAACAAATTCCAGGTTTTAGAGAGACATCCTTATCTGAAGACACCTGCAAAATGTTAATGCTTGTCTAGGAAAAAAATACTCCTTTCCTCCCACCCCAGTAAGGAAACAGTCTGTGATTTGTGGTGCTGACGTGTAGCAGAAGGAAAGGGGTATGTACAGCACATGCTGTGTGGACTCTCCATACAGAAAACATGCATTAGGTGCTTGTCCCCATATGCTGGGCACAGTGATAGCTGCCCTCTGCAACCTCAGAACAGAAATCCCCATGACATCTCCCAGGGGTCTTGTCAGGATGAAGGTTAAAGGGGTGGTTCTTCCTGAACAGAGCCTGAAAATCAAAGATCCATCACATCCTGCTCTGCTCCTCAGCTGGAGTACGTGGGCATGTGTTCACTGAGGTGGGCATGTTTCCAGCCGGGTGAGGACCAAAGCTGTGGTCTCTGTCCTGTGCTCTAAGGTTGGTGGAAGGGGGAGGAATTGTTGGTACAGAAATCAAACAGTGTTTTCCTGGCACAGTGAGGTTCAGTGGGATGATTGCTAGGTTTGCTGGAGAGCTAAGAACAGATGGCCACCACTTGTGAAGGGTTTGGCAGTGGTTTTTGCTGCTACAATGATTTCTCTTCTGTGGAGTTTAGCATGGGAGGTTCTGCCTGATGCAGGAGGACGCAAATTGACCTGTCTGTTTCTCTCTGCTAAAGAGGCCCCTAAAAAGTTCCCTGTGTGGACAACTGATTGCAGAGATAATCCCCTCTTGGGGAGTAGCTCACTGGTGCTTTAGGAAACCCCAGCCTTTTTTCTGGTGTTTCCAAAAGTAGCAATGGCCTCAGCAGCTGCTGCTGATGGAAGGTGTCCACCCTGAGAGTGCCATCTCCTTAGTCCTTCACAGCAAAGGCCAACCTTCAACAGCATCCTGTAGATATGACTCTGGCAGTGTAATCATGGGGTATTTCAGTAGGTAGATCTCCCCATGATCAATCTGTATCATAGACTCACCTGCTTTACTCTGTTTGAACCTTACAAGACATCCAGCAGCCCTACTTGTGAGGTGCAAACAGCTGCTTGGAGTTGATGTCTATTGTTCCGTGAATTGCCATGTCCTCCTGACTTACTGAAGTTAGCCAGTGCTGATGACCAGGAGACCAGCGTCACAGGGAGCAATTTGTCACAAGAGATGTGTTTTGGGCTCTTGCACCATCATGCCAGGAGACGGCTGCAGCCTGGCAGGGCAGAGCTGTCATCATGACTTCCGAGCCCCAGACGTGAACAAAGTAATGTGGTTTTCAACTTCTATTTTTAAAGGCCAGAAATATGCAGCAAAGTTCCTGCCCACATCTTCTGAGCACAGTGCTAACCATGGCTGGGCACTGTGAAATGCCTTGGTGGTTTCTGTGTGTGCCCAGGCAATGTGGCTGGAGCACCAGCAGGTGACTAAAGGAGCTGGAGCATTAACTCGGTGCAGATTTTGGACCTAATTCCCTTGATTAATTTACTGGACTTGCAATATCTGAATACCTTAGTCTCATTTCTCCCAAAATATTTGGCAAGAGACATTCCGTAAAAGGGGACTTCCCCTCTGCACAGTAGAATGCCTTCAAAGTCCTTAATTTTTCAGCCATTTGTGCCTTGCTCCCACTTGTTCCTGAGCACTGCTGCATTGCGCTATCTTGGAGGTCGTGGGATTGGGCACTTGTTTGAGGCCACCCAGAAGTTCTGTGGTGGGGGAAGGACTGAACACAAGTTTTCTGAGCCTTCGATGTACCCTCCAGCTACTGAATCACTCTGCTTTCAGCTGCTTGGAAAATCTGACTTTCCAGAGGCAGACACAGATCGCCTGGAGCAGTTCTGCTGCTATATGCCCTTTCACATGTTTGGCCTGGGCTGCTTCAAGAGCAACTCTTCCTTCAGTAGCGATTAAATTACTGTTCTTGGCTGGCTTTGATAAACTGGTGTGCAGCTCAGCTAGGCATCAACCTTTACAGTTTGCTCTGGGAGCAGGGCAGTATTAGCTCCAGTTTTCTGGAAAGGCAGTGGACGTAGGGACAGTCACTGATCTGTCTGCTCACAGCAGCAGGGATCAGAGCTAGCAAGGACTGAAGTGCTATGGATTTCCAGACACTGTGGTGTCTGCCCATGCTGCTTCTCAGGAGCCTTTAAAGTTTCAGTAGTGAGTCTGGGCTTCACAGTTTTCCTTCCAGAAGGAAAAACATGCCCTAAAACCAAAGGCCAGCTCTTTTGCTGGGTCTCCTAGTGCCACATTCCTGGGTATGTCCTGAAATGACATGGTGGCCCTGCAGTGCTGCCTGTAATTGTCACTCTGCTTCCTACTGAAATAGCACCTCGCTGTTCCTGCACAGCCCCTCGTAGCAAGTGCTCTGCTGGGAAATGCCACGTGTCATCAATATAAATGTGTTTCTGGCTTGCAGCGCTGGATCGGAGAAACTCCTTGACCAATGGAGACTCAGGACTGCACTCTTCCCCTCCTCAGAAGAGCCTGCCGGACCTCCCCCCTCCAAAGGTATGTTTTGCAAATCTTTTGCTTTTCACTGCCTAACCCTCAGCCTGGGGATCTGAGCCCCTCGGGGCTTCACTTTTGTTATGGACGTTGCAGCACAGCTAAACAGAGAGACCTCTGTCTGTGTATGTTAGTGAAGTAAATAGTCCTGGTGAACTTTATTTAAAAAAAAAATAAAATACCCCACTAATATGGGTTTCCAGCTGTATGTTTGTATCTTTATGAACGCTGCAGGTCAGCCTGTGGCTGATGCAGGTGCTGTGGCTGGCTGGTGGCCCAGGCAGGGTGGCCATGCTCCCAGGTAGCTGGGCATCCAGGAACTTCTGCGGTTCCCAAGACTCGTGCACAGGTGGAGCAGGCTGCTGTGGGAGCCCGGGGCTTCCTGTGTGTTGAAGCTTTCAGGAGCACTGTGCAAAATGGGCTGTGGTCCCTGTCAGGGAAACCCCCCCACACAGTATGGCAATCCAGGCTCAAAGAAGGAAGAGAATGGAAGTTTTCAAAGAAACAAAGGTGGTGATGGCTCTCAACTGTTGTTTGGGAAAGCTCCTGCGACTTGTAAAGTAGCTGTGACTGAGCTGCTGACATAAATTTATAAAAGCCAAAAATCCTTCAGCTGCTGAGCGGTGGGGAGATCCCCAGGCAGCACTGGGATCTCCCTTGCTGTCAGAGCCTTGCACGGTTTGGCCGTGAGCAGGGAAGATCAGGTTTGCTTCCAGTTGAAGTGCCTGGTGTTATCTGTGCATTGGGTGACTGTGTTGGGTGTTATGCTGGTTGTACAACCCACAGGTCTGTGAGGAGGAGTCGCCAGCACTGTAGATTTTTCCGTAGGGCAGCTATAAATCTAGCCAAGGTCCAATTCAACACCATCAGCTTTCAGTGGGATTTTGTCTCAGTGCCAGCAAGCCAGCCCAGCTGTCCTAGAGAGACACGGGTCATCCCTGAGACCCCGGATGTTGCTGTTCAGTAGCTGATCCAACGTGGGAATCAATGTAGCTGGGATTTCAGGATGTGAAAGGAAAGGAGGGCAGGGAGTATGCATGGAGAGGGGGGGGAGGCATGCAAGAGGAAGGGGTGGTGCATCCATCAACCGTAGAGAGGGATCTGCTTCTTTCCCAGGAGGAGGGGTGTGGTGTGAGGCTCCAGGCCTTCTACCCTGGGGGCTGTGTGGCTCAGATGGAGTTAGCTGAAGGAGCTGGGAAAACAAGGGGTAGGATGGGATGCAGCCAACAAAACCCTTGGATGCAGTGTGGTTGCCTCCTGGAAGCTGCTCCCACCCCGGGGGGGGGCTCTGACTGTGCAGCCGGCTGGGGATATAGTGCTGGAGCTGGAGTCTCCTGGGAGCAGTGACAAGAGCAGGAATTGCTGTTTGGCTTTGGGTTTCTCAAAGCTGGAGAGGCTGGTGGCTGTGGCAGGTCAGTGGGCAGAAGGACAGCAATGCTGCGGAATGAAGGCACAACTGGGGAAGCAGCAGCTGGGTGTCCCCAGGGCATCTCTGCTTGTGCTTGGTGCAGCCCAGCTTTCTGACAAGGCAATCGGGAATTACAAGAATGCAGACTTGGATTTTTAGCTGCGAATGGTGCCCAAGACATCTGTCTTCTCCCAGGCCTGTGCTGGGAACTACCATCTCCCACCTGTTTACCACTGGAGCTGTTGGCAGCAAAGATATCTTGGCATACTTCAAGGAGTGGGGCAGAAGAGAGTTACAATGTGGTCCCAGTTAGCATGTGGAAATTGATGCTGTGGGGAAATAAATCTTCCCTGTCCGTGTTTTCTGCTCCTGGCACAGGCAGGAGCCATGGCCACCTGGGTGTTGGAGGAGGGAGCACAACTCCTTACACAGCTCTGTAGAGTTTGCTGTTGTTTGGTGATGTTAAGGCACCCTGTGATAATGCTCTACACTTGGCTTTTGAGGCACAGGAAAAATTTGGTGATAAAGCTCTGCACAGCAGATTGTTCCTGGTATCCACTGGTACCAACAGTCGGTGGGCAAACCAACAGGGGTGGTCTAGCTGGATCCCGCTAATTTCTTTGGATTTGTCCCACAGTAACCTTTAAGCAATGAGTCCTGCAGGCTGTGGCTCAGACATCGATGACCCTTTGCCAGCAGTAGCCCTGGCAGCTCTGCTGCTTTCTGCAGCCGTCCACCAGGAAAGTCACGCGGTGTGGATGCAGATGCCCAAGGTGGTTTTATTTGCATGCTCCATTGTGCTGTAATGCAACAGGCAAGTGTTCTGCAAGGGTCAGCCTGGTTCAATAACACAGTATGTACTCTCTGACTTAAGCTGGAGACAAAACAGCTCCATGCCTTTAGGGAAAGGGAAGAGAAAAAAATAGCTTCTGGGGCAGCTGAGGTGCAGTCCCGCCTAGTCCCTGTTGGCTTCCATTGTCTGGAGGAAACAAAACAGAGCAGCCCCTTCCCCTCCCACCCCACCTTCCCTGACACTTTTGGGATGGTGTCAAATAAACCCACAGTGTTTCTTTGTGTAGGCAATTTGTTTATGGTCGTAGCACAATGTGAGCTGGCTACATGCAGGAGGCCACTGCAGATGGCAATTGCAGACACATTCCCTGGCCAGGGAAGGGATTAAGTAAAGCTTTGGAGTGGCTGGGTTTGATTTTGTTTCTTTAATTTAACATGTTAGGACAAGTTTCTAAACCTTTAAGTGTTTGGAGGCAAGAGTTTTCCGGCAGTGGGTCCTATGTGGCTCTGGAAAGCAAGTTCAGAGTCTGCTCACAGTATCTGGCAGACCCGTGTAGCAAGGAGTTTTCATCCAGGACACTTAAGAAGTCTGCAAGGTTGGCAGAGCCACGGGCAGCTTGCCCATGTGGGAGCAGAGACACGTGATGTTGGCCAGTGTGGTCAGGGTACCTACCTCCCACTGGCTCAGCAGCATCCCCCTTTGGGGGGAGTCGCTGGCAAGAAAATCTTTCCCTTCAAAGCTCCCTTTCTACTTCTGAGCAGCAGTACCTGTTGATGGAAATATCCAGGGCAGGATGGGCAGCTTTGAACCTGTATTTGATGATGCTGGCATGACCTGCAAGGGGACTGATCTTGCCTTAGACTGCTCTGAAGTGCTGGTGCCCAGCTGACCCCTCTTCTCCAGACCAACAGGAGCAATCATACGGGCTGGCACGAAGGACCATGCATGATCTGTGACCTTCAACAGTGCTGTGTCTGCAGAGAGAGACCTGCTCCTCTGCCTGCCCTCCTGGGAGGAGTGGGGCTTTAGCACTGCGCACACTGAACATCCTGTCCAGGATTTTCACAGGTCTTGGTCAGAAGCCGGTTGAGGTGCTGTGAGCCAGAGCGTTCCGCTGTCAGATGACAGGGTGGTTTGACCCGAGTGAGGTGGGGGGTTACCTCAGTGGGGAACAAGGGGACACTGCTGTCAAGTATGATGGGAAATGGGATGCCTTGTATTTTGAGAAGAGCGTAAGCTGTGCACTCATCCTACTGTGATCTGCAGCTCCGCTGTCTCATGTTCAACAGCTACATGAATTGAAAAGTAAAAAGTTTGTTTCTTAGCTTCCCTTTTTACTTTTTTTTTTTTTTTCCTCCCCCTCACGTGTTGGTATTTCTAAAGGATCAAGGCACTGTTTTTCCTGCCAGCCCTTGCTTGTGTTTAGGGAGGGGTTTGGCAGGCTCCACAGGGATTTTCCATCACTTGGACTCTTTTCAAAGGCTTATTTTCCATCAGTGTTGTTTATCCATTTCCTTAATTTTTTGCTCAGAGCACCATTAAAGATTCCTGATAGTTCCTAAAGCAGAGATTTTTAGCTGTTGGTTTGCTATCAGCCAAAGACTTGGAGACACAACCAGGGACTGCTCAGGCCAAGCTTTTCAGTGTTAAGCCAGGATTGCACCAAATGTCCACCCTTCTTGTTCCCTGTTAAAATAATCAATAGCACAGAGGATCATCCCCAGTTACGGTGAACAGCTTACGGGGGGTTGGTGCAGCAGGCAGAAGTCTTGGTTTGCAGTAAGGCCAGTGGATTGAAATTGCTGCTTTTGAGGAAAACTGTGAGTTGATCTTCTCAGGGCTTTTGACAATATTAAAGAAAACATTTATGACACAATTACACAGTAATTTCAAAGAACTCTTTCATATTTGAGTTAACTGTACACTGAAAACCCTCAGCAGTCTTTCTTCCCTGTTACCTCAACAAGTTTCCATGAAAAACCTCATGTACGGATCTAAAAGATCTCATCCGCTAGGATGCACTTTAGTGCTAAAAAAAAGAAAAAAGAATTGCCCTATTGTTTTCAAGGATCTGTTTTTACATTAAATCATGTTTCTTTTATTTATTTATTCTGCAGATTCCTGAAATAAAACAACCTCCGGTCCCCAAGATGGATTCCCCAGAGGGATATTATGAAGAGGCTGAGCCATATGATGTCTCTGTAAATGGTATATCACAGCTAACTCTCTGGGGGGGTTTATGTGGGAGATGGAGGACTTGAGGTTAATAAGAACAAGTAAATGGAAGCACAGACATTTCTCACAGCTTGTGTGACAAATTTGTTTTCTGTTGTTGGTCACACTTGATACTACAGATCTAATGCTAGTTGGAAAGAAAAGACTACTGAATTACTCACAATTTTAACTTTCTGGTAGTACACCTGAGTTAATATCACTGTAAAATATTATAAAGCATTGTGGGTTCTCTTTGTCTTGATGGTTTTATGGCAAAAAGGCTGTAGTCAAACACAGGTTTCTATTCAGGAGAGAGTGGTGAAGCTGTGGTGGCTTGCATTCATGTCTTAGTGCTCTAATCATCCCCTTGGGGCTCAAAATCCATGACTCTGGTCTGTTAGATGTGATAACTGTTTTCATAATTGGCTATTTATTCAGCTCTGTCTCTTGTGGCAGTTTAACCATCTGTAAACTCGATTAAAAAGCCACACTTTGTGTGAGAGGACAGTGTGTGGGTTCCCTCTGCACACACTCTGGGTCGGCACCTCCCAGCAATGTCCTCAGCAGTGCCACAGATACCTGTCACCTGTGGGCTCCCCACCCCTCCGGGAGGAGGCTGCTGCACACAGGCTGAACTCCCAGGTTCTCGCTTTTTAAGATGTATTAACTGCATCCTCCTTCTGGTGAACACCCTTCATGAGAGATTACCTTCCTCTGATCTGATAGCAGACCTGATCTTGTCATCGCTTTTGTTGTGGGTTTGAGTGAGTGGAGGGGCTTTAATCCATTTAAGCCCAAATGAGACAGATTATATCACTCCGCAGCAGAAGCAGATCTCTGCTCATCAGCCTTGACTGCAGCAGAGTGGGGTGCCATAGCGTACATGGCGTGGGGCAGAGCTGAGTGCGGAGAGTCGAGGCAAGCAAAGTGAGTTAAAGGTAAAAGATTTGGGTCTAAACCCTTGGCTGTTGAATCTGAGCTGCTTATGAGAGAAGCTGAGTCCCCTCCAGCCCCAGTGTGTAGCACCAGGCTTTGAAGCTCCCTGGCAGGGAAGCACCAGCAGTGCCGCCGTTTGAAGCAGCCAGGGGTTGGTGCAACCGAACAGCCCTCTCTGCGTGTGTGCCCCTTGCACTCCTGGACAGCTTGTAGCTCACTCTTGGTTGCTGTTCTCACGAAGGCTTAGGAATTACAATGATACAAAAAGGGGAGATGCCGTTTCCCTGAACCATCCTGTTTTGGCTGCAACTGCATTGCAGCAGTGAACAGGAAAGATCCTGCCCAGCTCAGGTGGGAAGAGGTGCAGACTCATCACAGCCAGGGTGAAACGTGCCATTTGTGCGGAGCAGAGGTCCCCCCAGCTCTGCCGTGTGTAGTTAGGTGCCAGCTCAGTTTTGTCAGAATGCTTTGGGTTGTTTGGCCGAGGCCAGGGCTGTGATGTGCAGGGGGGTGAAGCCCTCCTGCAGCTGGGGCCGCACAGGTTGCTGCAGCCTCATCCCCACAGTGGGGTTCTGATTGCCTGTGCTGTAAGATAAATGGACTTCTTTTTTTTTCCCTGCTGCACACTGGGAAAGTGGATAATGTGCTAAAAGCCATAACATGGGAAGACTTACACCAGATTAGCTGGAGTATGGCCATGGATCTGTGTGCTGGGAAACCCAGGTTATGTTATCCAGGCAGCTCCATAAACTCTTGTTGCATTTAAAGCCTTGTCTGGCAGGAGTGATAAACACACACCCAGCTTAAACCTTTGCTTTTACTTGGTAACCTGCTGCTCAGGGATGTAAATACACCTTCCATCCACTGAAATCCAGTTCAGTCAGATGCCTAAGGAAACAGATCAGAGCCCTGCAAAAAGAGAGAAAAGTCCCCTGTGATGAGAGCACTGTCAAAACAAAGTGGTTCTGGGCACTGATGGGGCAGTCTGTGGCTGCAAGTAGCTGTTTGACCAGTGGGCTCGGCGTTTTACCAAGCAGTATCTCAGCAGTAAGTAGAGATAGGAGCCTGTGAAGCAAGCAGAGGTGGAATGTGCAAGTCCAGGCAGTCCCTTGGCACCAAGGTGTGTGGTGCCTTTGCCTCCTGTGACTGCTTAACTGCTGGTCCCCTCTGCAGGCCCCAGCATGTCCCTTCTACACAAACCACCTAAGGTGCTATAATGCCGATGGTTTTTAAGGTGGTTTGCATGAGAAGGAAGGCAGTATCACGTCACCAAGAATTTATGTGCCTTTTGGCAGCCTCATGTTTGAGGTGGTGCCTTGAGGGGTGAGCAAGGGGAGACGTGGAGCGGCAGGTATGTGGCAGGAGGAGGCTGCAAGGGCTTGGGAGAGGGTGAAGCATGGCATGCTGTGCAGAGGGGAGGTCAGGCAGCAATGCTGGGAAGCTGCTGGTTGCTTTGGTTTGCTTCAAGAGATCAGGCTTCAAGTCCCATGGCACATGGACAAACCTGAAGGTCTCAGTCCTGTCCATTGGTTCAGTGAGTACAAAACTGAGCTCCCCATCCCTTTTCCCCTCTTGCCTTATCAGATGGAATGATACCCTGTACCTGTCCTACACGGAATAATGCTCAGTGCTAGCAACTGCCTTGAGACCTTGGTGTGACTGCTGATGCTAAAGGGCAGTCTGGACATACATGGGTCTGTCCTTTCCAAAGATGCTAAAGCCTGACACCAGTAACCCCCCAAGCCCTCTGAGATCAGCCCCCTCGCCCCACAGGCTGGGTCAGAAAGGGGCTGGTGGTCCAGGGAGCTGCTGGTGGTGTTTCTGACAGAATTATAGCATGAGCCTTGGAAGACACCCATGTGTCTCCAAACAAATGGGCGTAGTGAAATCAAACAAAAATAGAAACACCACTAAAATTAGTGGGTGCACTGCCAAGAAAGGACATCAAAGCAAGCCTCCAGATGGGCTGAGGAGATAGAGGATTTGCGCAGCGTCAGAGGTGGGGCCGGGAGGTACTGTAACAAACTATGGGTGAATTAATTAAAATAAAGTGGGTGGGCAAGACTACTGGGTCTTGGGGTCCCTCCTTCATCATCAGGATTCCTGCCCCTCCACTGGGGATGCCACTGCCTTTCATTTCACAGCTCCAGCAAATGCTGCTCCTTTTTCCTCCTGGGCTGAAATGTGTTAAACCGTTACCATCCTCGTCCTAGTCTGCGTTTGCATAATTGATGGGTGCGATAAGAAACAGTGAAAACGCAAGGGGCAACATAACTGCCAAATGAGCAATAATTATTCTGGATGAAACAGCTCATCTGCCCTGACTGATTTTAATTACGATGCCAGTGATTCCATTTTAAAGGGGATTGCCTTGTTTGAGGGGACAGATTGAAAATATTGTCCCTGTTTGAAGTCCCTCTGTACGGCGTGCTCCCCGGTCAGTAGCGGGGACAGGGCAGCCTCGCCGGCCGAGGGGGGGGCGTGGGGCTGAGCCAGTGACACCCTTGTTCTCTGCATTTGCTTATCTGTGGCTTTCTCTCTTTGTCTCCTTTCTCTTTCCTTCTGACTATGCAGGTCTTTTTGGTAGGCTCGCTGCGGCTGGACCCAGGCCAGGGTTGCAGGTTACTGAGGGTGTTATTTATGCCACAATAACAATGGGTATGACATGCTTTCCAAACTTGAAGTGCCTTTTTTTTTTTTTTTTTCTTTTTTTTTGTCCTGAAAAACCCTACCAATGACTTAGTTTTAGCAAAGATGACCAGATACCTGCCCCTGGCATTGCCCATTATGTGCATGGAGGGTAGCCGCCTCTCCCCTCTCTCTGCCTGTGATGGATATGTGCAAGGTGATGGTTTTCTGTGCTTTTCCCCGTGCTCAAGGCAACAATGAAGAGAATTTCGAGAATTTCCCTAACCTTTATTTCCCTGGTTTCGGTCACTGATGTGGAGTTGATATATGGTAATGCTAGCTGTATTGAAAAATAGCTTTCAGTGAATGTTGAAGGTGCTGTGCTCAGGCGGAGGCAGCTCTGATGTACAAGATGGTTGGAGCTTCCTGCATCATGGTATTGATTTAGTTCCCTGTAAGGTCATGGGAAGACAAACAGGAAAGAAGAGGTGGGTTAGATGAAGACATCCAAGAAGATGGCTCCCACTGATGTCACAGCAACGAGAGGATAAAACTGTGGTCTTAGTTGAAACTGCCAGTAGGTGGAAATGAAGACCTTGTACTGAAGTGCCTGAGCAACATGATTTGGGATTGGGTGAGCCTTAGTAGTGACGACAGTCACCCAGGCAAGGTTTTCCCCAGTCTACCAAATACACAGCCTGGAAAACACCTTTCCATCATGAGGCTGCAGCAGTGTCACCAGGCCAGCAATGCTTGCAGCTCTTCAGGTAGAGAAAAGCTCAACTCCTGAGGCTGTTGTGGTTGTGGCTGATGCACTAAAGAGCAGCCAGGGCTCCCACTGAGAGCATGGAAGAAAAGTGTTATCCCCCCAGGATAAAGGTGGCAGCCTCAGACCTAATGCCTAAGTGAGGGGCACCAGAGATACCCAAAAGGGGCCAGAGGGGCAGTTAGCAATAGCCCCATGTTGATATGGAGGGAGATTTAGAAGACAGAAGTTCCCTTACGCACCCTTCCTGCTGCTGCTGCATAAGGAGGGGTCCCTAGCAATGCAGAGGCTCAGCTTCTTGGTATTTCTAGGGATGAGGAACCTCAACACTTCAGCTGAATTTCTGCCCAGGGTGCCTATGGAGAAGGTCTGCACAGTGATAATGCATTTGAGGGTAATGTTTTCCCATAAAAGATGGTCAGTCCAATACATTGAGGGTATCGAGATGGTGAGCTGGTAGTGTGCTGTCAGCACCATTCAGAGACTTTGAAAGGGAGTATCTGCTTTTTAATAAGCTTGCTTAATTGGTGCAGTTTTGATCACTTGAGGGATGTTACAGAGTGAGATTTCACTGGGGGGTAAGGCTGTAGATTTGTTACTGTATCTCAGTTCATTTTATTTTAAGAACAAACAAAGCCAATTTAAGAGGTGTTCTTCAGTGAAGCTCCTAATGCTTTTTTCTTCTGGCTGCTTTTCCTACTTTTATTTTGCACCAATCTGATAATGTTACTTTTATGTGGATATTAAGATTTGATGAGAATCAAAATTCGGTTAAATTCTGGTGAGAGAAACTTAACAATATTCCTCCGTGCTGTTTGGTAGGACAAGAATGCAAAACCCTACACACATGCTGCCCGAATCTTACCATCTTGCTGTGTGAGCATACCTTGTGGATAAGAGCCATACTGTAAATGCCAGCAGAACATTGCAAATTCCCCTGCAGTCAGGGGGAACATTTTCATTGTTTCTGCTGAGTCTGGTACCAATGACCAGCTGTTTCTATCAGCTGAAAACTCCAGTAACCTACAATACATTAGAGCTGGGTATTGGAAATCCCAACTCATCCTAATAATGTAGCAATCCGTTTAAGAATGAACATGAAAAATCTGATTACTGTTATTTACAGCTGTTACTTATGGCTTAATTTTTGCTGCTGCAACAATGTACTACTTCAGAGCCCCTTGCTGTCCCTTAGATGCTGAGTAGAGAGACAGACCTGTTAGCCCAAAGAAGGAAAGTGAAATGACATCTCAAATACAATAGATTGTTGCTTGCTGCATGGCCTTGCAAATACCATTTTTATTTCTGACATTCTGAGGACAAGGGCTGATTGTAGCTTGCTGTTGCCTTAAAAATTGTGAATGTTTGGCTTGAAGTAGAAAGTAGAAAAATCATCTTTGGGTGGGAAAAAAAGCAGCAAACATCAGAAAATATCTAATGGAATGTTCTTGTATTTGTGGTCAACCAAAAAGTGTCTTTTGAGTGTTTGCTGACTATTAGGCACAAAACATTGCAAGGAGATTGATATTGGGCTAGAGAGAAAAAATGATCTATAAGGGTTATTTTTGTATTGATTATCCTCTTGCAGGAGAGCCTCAAAAGACACCTCCCTATGCTGGAAGCTTTTGCATGTGTGAGCATGGCTGAGGCAAGAAATAAGCTTAGAGTTGTCCTATAAATGTATTTAATGATAAAGCTTTACTTTTGTTATAGAAGATGGTGAAGCTGTTAGCAGCTCCTATGAATCTTACGATGAAGAAGAGAGCAGCAAAGGCAAGTCAGCAACCCATCAGTGGCCATCCACAGAGGCCACCATTGAGCTGATGAAGGACGCCCGCATCTGCGCGTTCCTGTGGAGAAAGAAGTGGCTGGGACAGTGGGCAAAACAGCTGTGTGTTATCAAGGACACCAGGTTGCTGGTGGGTAGTTCTTCCACTCTGCTTAAAACAACCTCTTTTTGTAAGCTGGGGAAGTGGCACCTCAGGCCATGCTAACTAGAGTACCTCTAGAAGCAATGATTCAAAAGCCTTGTCCCAGAGATTTGGGGATCTCATTCCATTCTCAGAAGGGATGTGGGCACAGGGCTGCTGAGGGGGGCACAAGGGCACATTTGTGGCCAGAATCCCAAACTCCCAGAATGCCTGCACATACTTTTTGGGGAAACGTTTTGCAGTGGTGAAGCAGAAGGGATGCTTATCCCACTGGCTAACCACATATTTGACCCTCTAGCAGTATCTGTGAGAGGTATTTCAGACTATATATGCAGGTACATAGGTGTGTGCATATCTGGAGACATCCTGTGTGTAGCCTGTGTAGACAATGCGCCCTTGTAGGACCTGTAGGACCTTCTTGTGTTCAGTGCACTTAATGTGTGTGGTTGCACTGAGCCACTTCTAGGGTTGAGTTCACACCAGCGAGTGAGAAGGAAGGCTCCTCCTCAGCCTCTTACCTGCCCTCCCGTATTCCTTCCCCAGTGCTACAAGAGCTCCAAAGACCACAGCCCTCAGCTCGACGTGAATTTGCTGGGCTGCACTGTCATTCACAAGGAAAAGCAAGTGAGGAAGAAAGAGCATAAGCTGAAGATCATCCCCATGAGCGCCGATGTCATCGTGCTGGGGCTGCAGAGTAAAGACCAGGCAGAGCAGTGGCTCAGGGTCAGTGGTGCCTTTGGGGCTTGTCCCGCTGGTGCTCCCATGCTGCTACCCTGGCTTTGCTGGGATACCGTATCTTATCTCCGTCCTGTCGTTGTGTGCTCTGGCTCCCTTCCTCACTGCAAGCCCGTATACAAACACACCACTTCATTTTCATGTCCCAGCACAGCTTCTTCCTGCAGCTCCCTGCCGCCTTCAGCACGCGAGGGGCTGCGGAGGGACCTCCCAGCCCAGCTGCTGCGCCAGGAAGGATGCCTGGGGTGGGTGCCCGACATAAATTGGATGAGAGCAGGGGGAGATGTGGCCCTTTCCCTGAAATGGCAGCAGCAGAAGGAGCCTTCGTGGAGCCTGGGGCGGCAGCGGGGCTGCGACGTGCCAGGGCTGCCTTTGCTGGCAGCCTCTCCCTGGCTGGCCTGGCTCTGGTGGTTTCTGCTGGCTGCCTGCTGCGACACCAGGGAAGTCCCGGGGGTCACAGGGACTGTAAACTGGGGGCCTCCCAGGCTGCTGTGGTTTTGCCTGCCCTGGGCGGGGGAGAAGTATAGATCCTGTTACTGCAGCTCTCTCACAGGCCACGGCTTCTCCTGCACAGGTAATCCAGGAGACCAGCGGTCTGCTGTGCGAAGGAGGCAGTGAAGGCAACCAGTATATCCCAGATTCGCAGCGTCTCAGTTACCCAAAGGTACACCTTGTCTCTACAGAGAGAACTAGCACTTAGGCTTTTCTACCCTGTTCTTTTAATAAGTAATGGTTGTAGATGCAGTAACTTCATCTGAAAAAAGACTGAAATGGGTGTAACCAGACCCCTGTTCTGCTGAAAAGGAGCATTATTGGAACAATCTAAAATTTCCTTTACAATCTCAGTCTTGTTGCCACATCTTTCCTCCAAAACTGACTCAGCATTGGGCTGTCCTCCATACAGGACAGCAGCCGCTATCTCATCCAATGGGACAGTTGTGCTCACCAAGAGCTTTGGAAGGGACATAGACACTTGGATTCCAGGGCTTGGGCCAGTCTCTAGTCCAGGTTTAGGTGACACTCCTTTGGGGGCAGCTTGTTCCGAAACAGTGGGAGGAGAAAGAATCCTTTGTAAGTCTCTGGTGCACATCCAAAATGGACCAGTTTTTCTGCCCATGCCCTCATATGGGGCTGGAAAATGCCACCACCAGCCAGGCTGCAGGGCAGGAGGCCGTAGGGTGGCACCAGTGGTGCCACTGTGTCACCTCAGAGACGGGCCCAGCAGGGGCAGTTCATGTGCTGGACCTGCCCATGCCAGGATCAGAAACAACAGGGAGGGCACGGCGTGGGTGGGTGGGCGAGGGATGTCTGTGTGAAAGCATCTGCTATGGAGAAGGTGAGACCTCAGAATTTAGGAGGAGGGGAAAAGGCACTTGCAGTGGGTGCTGGCTGGAAAGGTGGGTCGCATGCATCTGCGGAGCTTGTGTCTGCTGCTTGTTGACAGGTGGAGGTGTCTGAGAGGTACTCTGCAGCCTCCGAGAGTGGGAGCAGCACGGATGGCCACCCAGAGACAGCTGAGACAAAAGATGGTAAAATCTCACCCTGGGAACGACAGGGAAACTGGGACATTGATCCTGCATGTGGCAAGGGTTTCTGTAGCTTCTCCTGACACTGCCACCTCAAACTGACCTGATGCAGGGTGAAAACTTCATGTAAATTCACTGCCTGTGAATTTGATTTCAGTGTTTTTTTTCCATAATGAAGTAACAGGTGGATGTTGGGATTTCTTAGCAGTTACAGAGTTAGGACAGGGCTTGAGAAACCCGGGTGTGAAACCTGCCCTACTGCAGAGATCCTGCATGACTCTGGGCAAGTCACTCAGGGATAGTTTGAGACGGCATAAATGCAACTTAAGTGACTTTCCCCAGAGATGCCTGTGGAGAGACTTGGAGTACCTGTGTGAAATGCTGAGCTGTCTCTAATGGGAGAGTTGTATCTTCACACTAGGGAATGCAACTCTGGGCTTTAAGCTGCATTCCCCATCTATAAGATGGGGTGGGTATGTTAAAACAGGAGATGCTCTATTAGGATGATGGGATACACCTATATACTGGAGAGAGAGAAAAAGAGAAATCCATGCTGAGGACTCACTGGAGTCACCCCCAGCAGATGGAGCTCGACTCTACACTAGGATGTCATCATTTGTTATGATAGTGGGAAGGAAAATCTGGACTGAGACCATCCAGTTTGATTTCTTACCAGGATTACCTGATGATTATGCAACCATATTGATGCACTGACTGATGTGCTCGGTAGGAAAGTGCTGAAGAGGCTCTTTGGGCATAAGTTTAACCCATCCCCACCTTGAGTCCCTCTTTTAGAAAGGAAAAGACTCGAATGCAGTTAACATTTATGTGTAGTAGTTTTTAATTCAATTCTTTGTAGTGTAAGAAAATGAAGGGTGGTTGGCGCCTGCACATTAAGACCTGTGCAAACAGCCTTCCCACAACTCCTGCAGCGACTGGCGTTTGGTCAGAACTAACCCAAGTTTAAAGCGATACAGATTAAGTATCTTCAGCGAATCACTTAACTGAGATTACTGGTGCCACCTTGTTCATCATCTCCCAGGAGTTTGGACTGTTACAGTCTGTCCCTGAGTCGCAGGTTTGTCCTCTGCAAGGGATGTGTGTGCTGCAGTGCTGCGGGGCTCAGGACAGCAGTGCAGGCAGCTTTGGGGAAGGACACCCAGCTGGGACAGCAGGCTGTGTGTATGGCTGCGAGTTGGGAAAGCCATGCATGTATCTTTTTCTTTTCTGGTAGTTAAGAAGAAGGGCACAACTGGCCTCAAACTGAGCAACCTGATGAACCTCGGGAGGAAAAAATCCAGCTCCCTGGATAGCCCAGAGAGATCCCTGGAGACTTCAAGTAAGTGGCAGCAGGAGCCCCTCTGCAGGGACTTGTCACGGGGTTGGATCTCGGTGTGCAGGGCAGGATGAACACCAGGCATCATCCTCCTCAGTCACGGATGTGCCAGGCTGTCCTG
The DNA here is from genome assembly GCF_018691265.1 of Tyto alba. Lineage (NCBI taxonomy): Eukaryota > Metazoa > Chordata > Aves > Strigiformes > Tytonidae > Tyto > Tyto alba. Next base: position 9,777,419 of record NW_024881261.1, read on the forward strand.
CTGGGAAAGGGAAAGAGGCCACAATTTGCTTGGTCCATGCCAGTAAATCCATGAAGGCTGTGGTGCCTCTTACACATCAAGGTGACTGTGTGGCTTACAAAGGCAGGCAATAGCTCACAGAGTGACCCAAAAGGAAGGGCAGGTAATACCAGACATGCATGCAGAGGGCATCAGCCCACGGCGTGGGTGTCAGCAGGGGAAGAGCTGTGTGGGTCAGCTGGTGTTCACCAAGTGGGACCAAATTTGTCCAACCATTTCCAGCCAACTTGCTGCTCCAAACCTAACCTGAATTTCAAGGGTCTCATTTTGAGCAGATTTTTACCCTTTTCACTCTGTTTTGTATGGATAGGACAGCTTGTCTTTGTTGTTGCTTGTGGCTTTGTGTTGTGTAGTGATTTCAGAACTCATCTGTCAGATACCCCCATGCCCACAAATACGTCTGGATTTCCTCTCCCCATGGGGTGGAAAAATGTGCCTAAGTAACCTGTGCTTGCTTGCAGGTTACCTGAATGTGCTAGTGAACAGCCAGTGGAAGTCCCGTTGGTGTCAGATAAAAGATGGTCACCTCCATTTCTACCAGGACAAGAACCGAAGCAAACTGGCTCAGCAGCCCCTGAGTTTGGCAGGTTGTGAAATTATCCCAGAGCCAAGCCCTGATCATCTCTACTCCTTCCGCATCCTGCACAACGGGGAAGAACGGGTCATCCTGGAGGTAGGGTGTATATCTCCAAGAAAGCTCTGCTCTAAGTCATCAGCATGGGTGTCTTAGTAAGCCTAAATGCCAGCGAGGTCCTTCAGAGGAACCCTCAGCCCAGCAAAACAGAACCTGAAGCATGGGACTTGGGTTCATCTGCCTGTGGTCACCTAGAAGATGTCCCACCTAGCTGGTAATCCAGGCTGTGTCTGATGTTGGTGCCTCCAGAGGACCATTCAGCCTTCATCTTAGGCGCTCATCTTAGGATGGGATGAAGGGTCCTCTGGAGGTGCCCATCTCTCTCCACTGACTATAGGATAACTTTGGATGATTAAGATATATGGGATGCATTTCAGATGGCTAATGTTAGAGAAGAACGCCACTTTAGGGATTTAAGTCTGTGGTTAGGAGAACAGAGGACTTCAACTTATGAAAAGAGAGTCCCAAAGCCACGGTTCATGCATCCCAAGTAAACCAATCACAGATTTTCCCCTGAAAGTGCAAGTGAATTCATCTCCATCTGTTAGTTCCTTTGCCTGCATCCAGGACTGTTTATCTCTAATCTTAGCTCTCTCTGACGACAGTGTGATTATAGTAGGAGGTGGACAATGTGAGCAATTTCCTGTATTTTTCCAGTGAGTAGAATATTTATAGCTAAACAACTGACTTTGAGGGCCCACTATGAAGTTTGAAGGTGTTTTTGTTTAGCTTCTGATTCAGGGTATGTCTGTGTCTAAGAAATTTTGCCTAATTACAGATGTGAAAAAGGGGTGCTGGGAAAATTTACGTTTTGTGAATGGAAGAATCTGTATTTTGTTGGGATATCAGACTCAATGTACAGACTGGCTGGTTGGCAGGGTCCCCAGGGACTGAAGTCTCTGCTAAATTAAAACAGATTGAAAGCTTAAAATATACTTTCCAGTTTGGGATCACTTGCCCTGAATTTTACTTAGTGTTTACTGCTCTAACTCCTCAAATCAAAGCAAAAGATGGCTGCATCAGCCCACTTCTTGCTTCAGGTAGAAATCTCCCACTACCGGGAAGTACACATGACTGTTTGCTAAGAGGTGACTTCAAGGCACCGTATTTAACTCTTCATTTTGGAAAATGTCAGATTGTTCACTGCAGCTGGGAATTTGGTACTGAACATGTTAAAGCGAGGGGCTCTCTTTCATGTTCTCCGATCCCACTTCAAACCTTCCTCTTCCCTGTGCAAACAGCCCTGGTTGGGCTCTGGCATAAGGAGCTCGCAGGCTCCCCGGAGTGTTCTTGGGTCTCCTCTCACCTCTGTGTTTGGCAATTCCATTGCTGCGCTCTGCTGGTGCAAAATAAAACCCGCACGCTTTCCTCACCAAAGCCGGCTCCCTGCCAGCACCTCCAGCCCCAGAGACTTCTCTTACTCTTGTAGGCAGCTGAGGTGATCACCACTGAAAGGAAAATGCAGACAGACTAGAAATTTGGGGAAGGAGTTAAGCAAAGGGCTGCATTCATATATCTTCCAAATAATTTCATACTCAGAGTGGTGGTACTTCCTTCTTTTAATGCAGCTTCAGGTCTAATATAACCACCCAGCAGTTCATCTTTCCCCTTGCAAGCCCAGAGGACTGCCAGCGTACTTTCCTTACCCAGGGCTAATCCAGTGTTAGCCTTGGGAGGGCAGAGAAACTGTTTTTGCAACCTGTTCTATCTGTCTGGTCACCTCGCAGGCAAAGTCCTCGGAGGAAATGGGCCACTGGCTGGGCCTCCTCTTGTCAGAGTCAGGATCGAAAACAGACCCGGAGGAATTTACCTATGATTACGTGGATGCCGACAGGGTTTCCTGCATTGTGAGCGCTGCGAAGAACTCCTTCTTGTACGTCAGCGGTACCGGCTGGGGCTGTGTGGGGCTGGTAGAGGGAAGCGAAGCTGGAGCTGGGGGTCCCTCTGCCTGGGGGAGGCTGGCTGCCGTGGGAATAGGTGGGAAATTCCCGGCTGCAGCTCAGTCGCTTTCTTTGGAAGCTCAGCGCGGGACAGGAGAGCGCTTGTCACTGCCCCACCATGATGCATCTAACCTGAGCTGCAGCTTGCCACGGGGCTACGGGACATGTACCCAGGTGCCTTTTGCAAAGGCAGGTTGGTGGGGTGGGCTTGGCTCTGGGGGATGCGGGGCTGTGGGCACCCAGCCATGCAGCTCACCACGCCGCTGCGGCAGGGCGGTTGTGCTGTTGTCTGAGGTCTGGGCGAGAAAGGAAAGAGCCGAAGGGAAATGTAGCTGCGTGGCCCTGCCCGGACCCCAGTACCGCTATGCCCAGGTGCCCCCAAACTGCAGCACAGCCCAGCTGTGCAGCGAGACCGATCCTTCCTGATGGGGTGTCCTGCTGCCTGTTCACAGCTTAATGCAGAGGAAGTACTCCGAGCCCAACGCCTATATCGACAACTTGCCGAAGGGCAGGGTGCAGCAGGAGGAGCTGTACGACGACGTGGATCTGCCAGACCTGCCTGCGGTGAGCTGCCCCGTGCCACAGGCAGCCCCCCTGCCGCAGCGAGCTCTGTGGAGACCGTGGGCAAACATCTGGCCAGGGGGGCTCCAGCGGTGAAGGGGGGAGGCTTTTTTCAACAGCAGCAAAGGGGATTCCTGGCCCCTGGGGAAATCCAGGCTTTTTCAGTGGGGCAGAAATGAGTGCTGGAGAGGAGTCACTAAGGAATGGGAGAGAGATTTCCAGCAGGGTGCTGTAGGGATCCTTGGGCAGCTGGGATAAAATCCCACAATTTCCGTCAGCAAACAGCATGGATTATTTGGTGATAAGTAGCGGGCTTTTTGGAGCCCAGTCTATCAAAATTCCTTTTGATGCCTGCAAGAGTAAGTCCCGTGTGTAAGGACGAGAAAGATGGGCCATGCTGGGGCTGGGACTGTTATCTGGGGAACAGCAGAGAATCCACAGATGTTCCTGTATGGACAACAGTGTGAGATCCTTGCATGGGGCTGCTACCCCTGTTAAGGCCTATTGAAGGAGAGCAGGAGGGGCCCTTCCTTCAGTACACCAAAAAGCCCTGTATGGAATGACTTAGAGCATGGGGTTTTAGTTCCTTTAAGGTTTGTGGAAAAATACTCCAGGTTGCCTGAGATGACATTGCTCTGCAGTGAGATGTTTCCTGTTCTCTGGCTACAGCAGATGGTCCCTTTTCAGGGGAACATTCTCCTTTTGCAGGAAGAAGTACCCAAGAGTGAGAGCAAATTGGAGGCAGATCAAGACAGAGTGTACCTGGATCTCACCCCAGTGAAGTCCTTCCTACACTGTGCTGGCAAGAAGTCATGCCAGCCTTCACCCCTCAGCTCACCATCTCTAGAAAGGGCAGCCAACAAGGCTGCAGCAGAGACCGCAGCCGAGGCAGCCCTCGTGGCTAAGGAAGCCGAGCCCTGTAGTAAGGTGACGGAGACGTTGGAGCAGGTACTGTCCTAAACTGTGGTGCAGGGCCAGGCTTAATCAGTGAGCCGGTGCCCCCCACCACATCATCCCACCTCATTTCCCTCCCCCCTGCCCCCAGAAACACCCAGAGAAGCCAGAAGCCGATGAGGCGCAGCCACGGATGCCCGCTGTCAAAATCCAGACACAGCAGCAGAACATCGCCTTCCCCCAGCCGGCCCCCGAGGCGCCGGTGGGCGCAGGGATGGGGGGAAGTCCCCAGCTGGTGCCCACACACCGGCCCAAGATGCCACTGCCAGGTGAGTGGGGCTGCCTGGAGGGAGGTGGTGAGTTTTGCCCTGTGGTGCGGGGCTTGCTGCTGCTCTACAGTGCCCAAGGGGCTGTTGAGTCTCCTGGTTGGTGACTTCCCAGACCCTTATCTGGCCTGGACCAAGGGTTTCCCTCCTGCAGTTTTCCCTGGCTGAGCTTGTTTTGGGGGGTTGTGTTTCCAGCAGCAGCAGTGGAAACCAAGCTGGGCAAGAATAGGACAGAGGTGGAGGTGAAGCGGTTTACAGAGGAGAAGGAGCGCCTGGAGAAGGAGAAGGATGAAATCCGGGCTCAGCTCACCCAGCTGCGCAAGGAGAGGCGGGAGCTGAAGGAAATGCTCGGAGGCAGCACAGGTAGGGCAGGGCAAGAGGTGATGTGTGGAAATGAGCCAAGGTAGGACCATGGGGAAGGAGGGGGCAATGAACCTGGCCCACCTGGGACCAGAAGGGACAGAGGGGAGACCTGGCTCTTTGAGCCAAACCACATAGCTCAACTTGCCCTAGAGCAAGAGCTTGCTCTGTCACAGTCCCTCTTAGAGGAAAATATAAGGAAAATGTACAGGACATGCCCTGGTCCCTGTTCCCCTCAGTTCCCAGCCAGCATCAAGTTACTCCTCCCTTCACAGACAGGAGCCTAGAGCAGAGACTGAAGGAGATAGAAGAAGAATGCAAAAGGAAGGAGAGCCGGAGGGTGGACCTGGAGCTGAGCCTGGTGGAGGTGAAGGAGAACTTGAAGAAGGCAGAATCTGGCCCTGTGACGCTGGGCACGGCGGTGGACACCACGCACCTGGAGAACGCAGCCCCCCGGGTACGTGGGGGCACCCCTGGGATGCACAGCAGCTTTCCAGCAGCCAGGCAGTTGCACTGTCTCAGCCTGCTTAATAATATAATAATAAATAATGATATTATATTATTATAATATGTAATATTAGATGAATATATAGATTATATTTATATATTTGTATATTCTCTACATATTATGGTAAATATTATATTTAATATAAATATAATAATAATAATATAATAAGGTAACAGCAGTGATAGGGAAGTGAAAGGGGCTGGGCCTCAGGAGAGCAGCTGTATTTCCCTGGAGGACCTTGAGCAACACCCTCTGAGGCCATGCAGGTCTGGACCCAGCTCCTTCTGCACTCAGCTGAGCCAAGGGGTGTTTTCAGGGTGGGGGGAGATTCAGGCATCTAAAATCCTTCCTGAGAACTTGGTTCCCATAAAACAGAGATGGTCGCTGCCTGAGCCTGACTCTGGACCTCTGCTTGAGTCCTCAACACCTAAATACACCACACACACACACATATCCTGGTGGTAATTTGAAATTAGCATGTCACTGAAAAAATATGTGTCCTAGTGCAAGCGGAATGTGACTGTGACTAGGAGACAGTGGGGAAAGGGTGCAATCTGTCTTGGTAGACTGAAGTCATCACCTTTTCTATTGTTTCTGTTGTAGATTCAGGCAAAAAGCGCCAGTCCAGCAAATAGTGCAGAGAACTCGCCAGTCAATTCAGCAACGGCTTTAAAAAACCGGCCTTTATCTGTTATGGTGACAGGGAAGGGAACAGTTCTACAGAAAGCTAAGGTAACCTGTTCATACAGGAGAAAAATCCATCTGGGACAAGCAGTGGAGCAGACTGGCTGTGGTGGGACAGGGTTGTGGGGGGATCTTGCATCTGGGAAGCACCCCTGACCAAGCACCACTCAGAGGAGGCCAGCCTGGTTTTCCTCTGGTCTTTTCACCTGGGTTTACCTTGGCTGGGAAATAAATTAAGAAATGTATGTATTGCTTATAACAATCCCTGACATCCCTGACCCACCCTGTGGCCAAAACCACTTGGGTACCGGACAAAAATTGGGTTGACCTGTGTATATTATGGCTCCTGTGGCTTGCCAGATTTGCCTTTTGACCGATGTGCCTTTATTCCTTGGCAGGAATGGGAGAAGAAGGGAGCCAGTTAGAATCATGTTTTTCAGAGATGGACTAAAGACTGGAATTGCCCATGCATGGCCAAGGGGCTTCAATCATCTGTAGGTGGAGGTTGGGTGTGCAACACAACCACACACCAAGTGCCTCTTCCACATCGCGCCAACTGCTCAGATGCAGCAATGGAGTCAACAGCTGCCAATATGAATTATCCCAAGTGATTTTGCTCTTTCCAGACAAGTCCCAGTCATGTAGCTAAAACAATAACAACCACTGGCAATCCTTGCATCAAATTCCTAACCTGGTTGATGTAAACAAGAATGTGTTACTGTACATAGGGGTGTTTTGTGTATTTCTACTCTGAAGGTTTATCAATGAGTTATTAAGGTTTCTATATTAGTGACAGTAGTAGGTTCAGAGGGGGCCTCTGCTTTTCTTTATACCCTGGTGGTTTTCAACCTGTCATGGCAAATTGCAGTCAACTAAAGGCTCGCCTGTCTTGCTGCAAGTCATCACTCAGCTGCATTTCATCCAGCCTTCAGCCAAGGGCACTACCCATGCCTGAGCAATGCTTGAGCCATGAATGAGCAGCACACAGCAGCCCGTCCAAGGGATTTTTAATCGGTGCTCTGATGCACCCCAGCAAGTGCTTACTCCTACCAGCCTGCTGCAGATTTTCCAGAGTATTGAGGAAGATCCCTGCTCACCTTCTTGTGTTGTAAGCTGTGTTACAGACTAGTGGCAGCAAGAGCTCTGGGCAAAGAAGATCTGCCAAGCAGTTTCAGTCAATTTTCTTGAAGATCTTGGTCTACTTCACCTGAGGAGCTTGTTCTGAAAAAAAAAAAAAAAAAAAAAATCATATTTGAAGGTTTGTTAATAATTTACCAAAGGCCCAGACCTGCTCAGCTGTTGGGTGGGGAAGCTGGATCCTAATCTATCCTTCAGGGCTTGCCGTTTCCCAGGGGAGAGGAGGTAAAGTTGTCCCCATGTTCCTGCCCCAGATGTGAGCACCACATTGCCGATGCTCTCTGATCCTCACAGAGCTGGAGTTGTACAATCTGCTGACGGCACCCCCATGCAAAGGGGCTGGGCTGAGCAGCCTGACCTGCAAGGCTGCACCACTGTGTCTCTCTGGTGGGCCGCTGGTGCTGTCGCCCTTACTCCCAAATTATTAAAATTAATATAGCCTTTAGACCCTGGCAGTGTGGCCCACAAAGCCCACCCCTCTCTGCCCTAGCCAAGATTTCTAATGAAAGATGTTGGACATTTGGGACTGCTAAAGACATTGAAATTTGAAGGGGGGTGCAGGAGTGTCAGAAATCCATGCACCCTCTTCTCCTTGTAATGTGGTGTCATGTCTGATGGCCTGGAGACACCTCTGCCGGCTTCCTCTGATGGTCCTTCAGCCCTGGAGCCCAGGTTCAAAACTGGGTGGGCTGTGTTGTTCCCGGGGTCCCGCAGCTAAAGCAGTGAGCATCACCCAGAGCCAGGGTAAAGACAGAAAAAATGTTGTAAATTCCTAACCCTTGAAAACCTCTGACGGGCCCTGAGAGCACCTCTGAAGGGATGTGGCACCTTCACACAAAGGCCCAACAGCCAGCGGAGGTGCAGGGCTGTGACAGCCGGAGCTGGTGGTGGCACTGGGGTGAGTGAGGATGTGCTGACAAGGGGCTCTGGGCTCGTTTGCCACCACCACAGAGCTGGGGTGCAACAAAGCACTTCTTAGGGTATCCTGGAGGTAAGAAAGGTGACTTCACTCCCCTTCTTTTTTACTTTGAAAGTCTCCATTGCACTGCAGATGGAGGAATTGCTAACCCCAGGCAGCAGGAGGAGTTCATCAGCCCCAGCTGTCAGGCCTGTCCCTGTGCAAGGTTTGCACATAGGAAAAAGTAATGAAAATAAACCACTGAAACTTCTGGTTCAGGACACAGGGGCCTTTTCTCTCCAAAACACAGGGAGGCTACAGACACCATGAAGCTCTTGTTTTGACCCACGCTGAGCTGGCAGAAGACCCTCTCTACACCCTAAATGTATGTGTGTAGTACCACGTCCTCACCATACGCCCCACTGTCCTCCTCCAGAAGTTGTCCAGACATTTCACAGTGGTACTGAGACAGCGATGGGCGAGAGACACTCTGCTTTCTCAACATCAGCCCAGTCAGCTTCAGTCGTCCTGCTGGGGTATCTCCATCAGGGGATGGTAAATGGAGGCGAGTCCTGAGCAACACACGTCCCCCAAAAATAAATGTTAAGCAATGTCTCTGTGTCCCCATTGTTTTCCTAACTCAAGGCATTTCCTTTGTTGTAACTGTGACCTATAAAGTGGCGCTTTAGAGGGTTTTATAATAAAATGTTGAGTATATTATGTTACCAGTGTTTTTTCTTTGTAATGGGGCTTGTCTCTGCTCTACCTTCCAGTAGATTTCAAGTACATCAAACCCCCCAACACTGTTAGTTACTTCAAAGTTGCTTAGCTATGGAGTCTGTAACTGCAATGGACTAAATTTAAATAAGTTAGTCCTCTATGATGACTGCACTGTCAACCAAAAAAAATTTTCAGACCGCTAACCCACTGGAAAGTATCAATAACTGACAATTTACATGAATACATGTAACAGATTCCCACCCGTATCTGTATCACAGTCCTCTTGCAGAAAAGCAGCAAAGGAAGCCACTACCTTCCTCTGGCCACTAGATAGCAACTGTGTGCAACAGTGAGTGCCTGCTGCAGTCACTGGAGGGAAAACCGGGATGGGATTGAGCTGGAAAGGAAGGAAAAGAGTAAAGTGGTTGAGGCCAGTCTTCACAGAACAGACACCAAGTCAGACACGTCTGTGAAATATCTTTTGGTGACTGTACCACTACTAGCTCCTGCTCCCACGGAAGGCATCCTAGCTACAGCCCAAAGCCCTGGGGAAGGTCCTGCTCCCCTGCCTTTCCTAGCTTCCCACATTGACACACACCTGCCAACAAGCCCATGAGTGTCCTGTCAGCCCCTCAGCCCAGGAATCTCAAAATAACAACTCAAAACAACTCAAAGAACAACTCAACAAATCTTAGTGGTAGAAGAAGTTGGCCTAAATGTTTGTATAAGTTGTCTCAGGTATGAATTGAATTGATTTACTTCTACTGAAGAGAATAAGATTGCAGGTGTTCTGCAAGCTGAAGAAGCCAGCTGGCTTGAAGGGGAGCATCAGCAGACCCAGTGCCAGTGCTGTTATACCTCTCACAGGGTGGCCCCAGAAAAGGGGTAAAATTCATGGCACTTACTTAAATCCCAGTTTCTTAATGGAGAAACAGGCTCTCCCCTAAAGTCAGCACCTGGCCCACAACCAGCCAAAGCTCATCCAGCAATCCAAAAGAGCGAGAGTAATTCGCAGCTCTGTTAGTAACAGCAGCCCAGACATCTAACAGCAACCTGGCACAGACGGCGTCCTCTGCGCTCCCCTGATGCCAGACAGGATTAGCGCTGGCTTTGCAGGGACCTCACCTCCTCGGTGGCTGTGCCAGCCTCAAACATTGAACCAGCCTTAAGGGAATGAGCTCCCATCAGGTAAATTCTCATTAAGTATTTCTAACAATCAAAGCAAGTCTGTGAGAGTGAATTTAATAAGGAATCATGTGAGAGACCCAAACCACTTGCTCTTTTAACTAAAATTTGCAGGAGAAATGGCCTAGAAATTAGCTAGGATCTTCAACTCATATTTCTAAAAAGAAAACCAAAACAGCTCCAACAACTGTTCAGCAGTGTCCTGCTTGGCTGCGGGATCAGCAGGTCTCTCCAAGACCATCCCATATATCCTGATCTTTGTTACCAGCTTGGCTTTTCCTGTCTCCTCCCAATGCCCTGACACCTTCTTACCTTGTGAAGTACTTGTTCTGTACAAAAGGAGAGCTGGAGGCTGCTGTCACTGTCAGAGCATCGCTGCAGCCTTGGATAGTTGCTCAGACATCAGCTGCAAATGCTGAAGAAGATCACAGTCACAGCACACATAGATCCTCAACACATGGGGATCCCTGCAGCATTTTGGGCACTGAGACCTCAGCCAGGTGCACCCAGAGGCTAAGGGCTGGGTTTAGGAACCACTGTTCCTGAAAACCCTCCATGAGTTTCCAATCTTTCATAACATCTCTACTTGAGAAGCTGATGCACAGGGCTAGATGTATTCCATCCAGCACTAAAATGTTGTCTCCAGCATGAGATTCCGCAGTCTGCAATTCCTGAGTCACACAGAGAGGTCTGTCTATCTGCGCTTAAAACCAGATAGATAGTATAAACACAGGGTTTCCCCCAGCTCAGGACCCAGGCAAGCATCCTTTGTCCCAATAAAGCCCATGCATTCTAAAAATGTGCTTACTAGTTATGTATTAAAGCAAAGAAAACTTACAAAGATTATACCAAACCACATTTGCAACAAGGCAAAGTAATCTCAGCAGTATCCTGCAGGCAACAGAGATACAAGGAAAAGGCTTTAAGCACCTGCATCAGACTAGGAAAACACGTCCCAGCTCCAGAGCTGCATGCCAGACAAGGTAAATATGCTTCTGTTGGAGAGGGAAGACTGATCTCGTAGAGGACAAATGGCTGTGAGGAGTGAACTAATGATGATGTTAAACAAACTGTAGCAGGGAAACCACCAGTGAGCCGCAAACCCAACGGGGCAGCAAGGGTGAGAAGCAGCGGTCCCTCTGCCCCTTCACACAGCACAGGATGTGCAAGGAGGCCGGGGAGAGTTTCCAGAGCAGTCTGGCTGGAATCCAGCCAGCTCCATGGGCACTTCTGCCCCATAAAACACAAACCACATCGTTGGTGTCAGCTGTGAGTCTGATCTAGCCCATTCTCCCCCTACAAGAGACGACTGACAGTTTTACAGCAGAGACAATGCTTAGCTACAGCCATGCCCAAGTAAGTAAAATTAATAGATTAGTTTCCCTTTCTATCCCAAATGTCAGCCCTTCAACTGTGCCTTAGGACACAGACAATCTACTGAAGTGACAGTGAAAAGAAAGAGGAAATTCTCCTTTCTCCTAGCCTGGTTTCTCCCACAAGGTACGACAGTGCTGCTCCTGTCTCAGTGCCAGCTTTCATCCCAAGAGTGCTTTTAGACCATTCTTCTTTTGACAACAAACTTGCGGAGTAATTTATGTCTCTCTTTGTACATCTACTGTTACTATTCAAACACAGGGCCAGGACATCTGGGTGAAGGGATTTTTCTCCTTCTGGGAACAATAAACTCTATTTTCATGAGTGCTGGCAGTCACAGTGAATGTCTCTGCCTCAGCCCTGTCCAGAGCTGCTCCTGCCCTCCCAAGGTGATGGACGCCATGGGAAAGGCAGCAGAGAACAACCCAACAGTGTGAACCACAGGCCCTGGGGGAGCAGTTATGTAAATTTTACAGCTTCATGGGCAAATTGATCTAGTGATCCAGTGAGGCTGATGCTCCAAAGGATGCAGGCATGCAGCCAAACTGTCTTTGGAGACAGGTTAACCATCAGAGCCCACCAGAGGCTCAGCTTGTGCTGCAGCGACCACTGCTGCACTGGGGAGGAGATTACTTAAAACAATGAGGGGGGACAGAAATGCTGTTCAGCTCACCCATCTGGGTTCAGGCCAGGACAAGCACGCTGTTCTCCCCAGCCAGCTCCAAAAGGAGAGCAAAGCAGCATAGCAAAGCTCTGAGTCGTGGAAACAGCATCAAAAAGAAGAGGTGAGACTTGACCTGGAATGGGCAAAAAAGAAGGAATAAGAGAAAAATATGCACTGGCAAAGGAGAGAGCAAAGAGGTGGCCAGCAGAAGGAGAATGAAAGGGTGGATGAGATCTAGGAAGAGAGGTCTAGACCTCTTCCTCGTCTGACCTGCACACTGCCTGTCATGTTTGGCTCCCAGCACCCATGTGAGACCACTCAGGAGGTTGTCCTGGTCCTGCCCACTCCAAGGCAGAGTGTGTCTGGCAGATAAGAGGGAGGCTGGGAGGGGAGGAACGCAGTTAAACCTGAAAGCAAATAGACCAAGGTCCAAAGACCAGCAGGATGGTACAAACCATGGCTCCGTCCAGAGCCTACAACAGACCAGACCTTTGTCTGCAAGCAGTTGGGGGACTGTCCTTACTTGGCGTGTTTGCAGCACTGGTAACTGGATTTGACCTGGGTCAAATCTAGAAGAAAAACAGTCGATGCACCTACTAAAACCAGCAACACATACTGACTGTCACAGCTCTGCTTTGTAGTTGCATAAACCATTAAATGCTCTTGAAAAACCAATCCTTTTCACACCTCTCCTTGTTAAAAATACGTGGCTACAAAATGCCCATGAAGCTGAATCATATTCAATCACTCCAAATCAATTCAGAGAAGAAAGCAGAATGGACAACTTAAAAAACAGAATAGAGGCTTGTAATCAGTTCTCCTTCCTCTTCCTCGTCTTCCTGTGTGTAACAAGCCATTCACTCCAGCACCTGGCAGCCAGTGCATAATTTATGTTATACCCCTTCAGCGGGAGCTCCAGAATTGCCCAGACTTCTACATACTTTTAGACTAACTCAAAGATCTCTCAAGACATCTGTTTAAAAAAAAAGGATAATCACATGGCACTAGAGTTTGGATGAGGAAATGCAAAATGCCAATAATAAATACTTAACACAAATATTTACTTCAATTAAAAAAGAAAGAGAGCACTGGGAAGCCCAGTTTGTGCAGTGGAGGGACTGGGAACAGCCTCAGCACAGTCCCATTGCTGGATTGACTCAATCACTGCCAAGAACAGTGGTGGCTTGCTGGATCATGCCTGTGAGTGGCAGTAAGCAATCCTGAATGGAGAACTGGGGCACTCAGTGCATCTGTGTCAGTGTCTCTGATCCACGTGCCTTTTGGTGTGCTGGGGGGCTCTGGAGAAGTGCTGCAAACTCCTTGGACTCCACTGCACGTGGGAGTGTGGAGGAAGGACTGGGGATCTTGGAGAATCGCCCCGGAGAACTCCTGTTGCAGAAGAGAAGCACAGACGTGGGATAAGGGCTTTAGGATGAAGGGGTAAGCTCATGCTCAGTCCATTACAACCCAGAAAGCATCCTCTTGGCCTTAGCTGACAGATGTTAGAGCCATGGGGTGGAAGTCAGAACTCCTGGGCTCAGGTAAAGAGCACAATATTGGGCGAGGGGGAAACCTACTTAATAGAGAACTTCTCACTATGGGCATAGGACCACCTCTAGGGAGCCAGAGGTTTACGACCTCTTGGCCATTTCTCCCCTGCTGAAGAGGAGGAAGGCAATGGGGAGGATTTTGCGCCATGGAAAGCACTGAGAGCAATAGAGAGGGAGTCACACTCCAACAGAAACAGCTCCCACCCGTTAAAATGGAGCCAGAGCTTTTTGCCTCAGGAGTCAAGGAGGGATTGTTTCTTCTAGCAGGACAGAGGGAAAAGAGGAAAAGAACAGAGTGAAAGAAGATTACCAAAATTATTAGACCTTCTTGGGGTCCCTGCACAGTCAACTCGCTTAATGAATGTGTAAAACATGGCACAGCTTCTTGAGAGAAGCCCTTGCTCCCCTCAGCAGCCCAAACCTCTCCACTTTCTGTGTGACAGAGGCCACGTCAGCACCAAGACCCAGCCACCAAACAGCTGTCCAACAATTACAGCCACATCTCTGCTTGAGGCAGAGGTGGAGATGTGGGATCTGTTCAGAGGGGTTGGACAGAATGGACGGCATCTGCCATGGTTGCCATCTGCTGATCCTTACTGCTCTCACAGTGAGGTCCTTCCCAGCCGTGGCATTCGCACCGGTAGCTCCCAGGCCCAAGGATGCATACACCATGGTTCATGCACGGGTTGGGTTTGCACAGGTTCACGGGGCTTTTTGCTTCTGCAACAAACACAAGAACAACAACATGCTCAGGCACATCTACAGAGTATTAATAGCTAGGAGCCGCGTCCATCAGGAACGATGCAAAAATAACAGCAACTATATATCCCAGACATCAAAAAATGTAATATAGGGCTAACAGGATTGGAAACATGGCAGAGGATTTAAGCTCACCACCCTGTCTTGACACAGACGACAAACTCCTTTGTGTTTAACCTACAGAAAAGGAAGAAGAACAGCTTTGTTAGATGTTCTAATCTGGAGGAGAATATTCCTAATAGAGTTTAAAGGAGTGGCATCATGTTAGGCTGCATATCAAAGAAAAGCAAAATGGAGCATCTTCAGAGCTGTGTACTAAACCCATGAGCACCTCTAAGGCCCCTACATCCAGACACTGCCAATGAAGAGCAAGACACGCCCTCCTCCGAGCAGTTTACAATGTCAAATGCCACGGGAGTTCAAACCCCACTTTGTCCTGGAGAGTTTCCACCAGAGAGGGGCAAAGGCAAGAAGTCAGGTGGGAAGCAGGGATGGCACAAATGGAAAACAACACAAGAAAAACATATGGGCTTTTTTCTAGGAGGTTTGAGAGAAAAGCCTGCAACCATGGCCCAAGTCGTTATTAGTCTTGTTCTTGTGAAGTACGTGACAGCTTTCCCAACCCTCTTAACACAGCAGAGCCGAGCTGTCAGCAGGGCTGGCAGCGTTTCATGCTGCCTTGCTGTGAATATGTTAGGTTAAGTAGCAGCACCCCAGAGGAATTTGCTTCCAGTCTGCTGGCAACTCCATCACAGCGTTGGTAAGGGTGTGAAATTCCTCTGTTGAACAACTATGTCTGGACCTCCTAGCCCTGCCTTTTGCTCCATGGTAGAAAAAGCATACAGATAGAGTAGGAGAAGAGGGGAGAAGGAAAGAATATAAGTTCTATCACTATCCATCAGGACAGTTACTACAGCTTACCACACACTGTACTCATTCTCACACATCGAGTTTGCACATCAACTGTCAACCTAACACCTAAGAAAGGCAAAACTATCTCTCAAAATCATTTTTTTGACAGTTGAATCCTAGATCTGGGACATCTCAATCTTTAGTTCCTGTTGATTTTGTATGAAGCCAAGCTGGGTCCAACGACATTTTTGTTGTCAAGAGCCATCCCAGATGGGGTCCTGCCTGATTGCATCCCCAGGAACAGGTGCTTTCACTTTCATCCTAGGGTGGTAGAGACTCTGGCAACAAAAGCCTGGACCCGCTACTTGGCCTCCAGGTGCTGGCTTCTCCCCAGAGAGCTTTTCTATGATGCTCTGCTACACATGCCATATTTCCACTACTTCCCTCCATTGCTGCCCCACAGCATAACCTCATGGTCCCTGTTTGGGAGTATTTTGCTATTCTGCCCAGACATCATTTCTCTGAATTTAAGCCAACTGTTAACACAGTATAATCTTAAATAAACTTCTTGTACTTCAGGGATTATACCCTTTGATGATCCCAAAAGTCTGTATTTCCATTAATCAGATCCATATATATTTATTGCTTGGGATCTTTTCTGCTAGAGCCTGGATCATTTTTTTTCTGGTCTCTTTTCAGCTGAGCCTCAGAATAAATACAATATTTCAGGTGTCCAGAGGCAGGGCCTGTTTTTCACATACTTTTATCATGAGTCATAAATTTTTTAAAGTCCCTTCACAGACAATGATTCTGTTATTGAGTCTTGGCCTTGCAGTAGAAGACTGAATGAAAGGCTTATCTTTACATCGTCCTTGGTCCCAGCCTATCTAGTACAAATAGCGATTACCTGCACATGAAATGAAAGCAGCAATTCAGTCTCAGGAAATGATACGTTATTACCCTGACTCATTGAACCTTGCCAACTCTTCCCCTTCATCCGTGGCACTGTAGTTAATTTCATGGTACAGTAGATTGGTTTTATAATAACACAGATGAAAATACCACTGCAATAGGAGCACATTGAAAAGCTCCAGGTAGCAACCATCTGCAGAGCCTACCAGGAGATTGGATCCTCACCCCAAAGAGACAGTGCTGTAGTTTTTTCTAACCCTGAAGGAGCCACAGGCATGCCCAGAGATGAAAAGGACTTTTGATTGTGCTGAAGCTCAACATGCTGCTTCATTTAATTTTACAAATGGGTTAAAATACAGTAAAAGCAAAAATCTAGATGTTAAACTCGGACTATTCTGAATGAGAAACAAGGCATGGCATTTTATGTAGAAGCACTTTCACCACCACCAATGTCTGCAACCAGGGCTACAGCCCTTTCTGAAAGCTGTTTTCCATCAAACATAGCCACTCACACTCAGCTTGCAAGTGTTTCAGACTTGGTATCAGAGTCAATTTTTTCCCAGCTGGAGACTGGCCCTCAGTACTCAAAGTTTTGAAGAGTGTGCACCTTTTTTTTTTTCTTCCCCCCAAACATAAGCTTTTACATGGATATTTGAAAATTCTTCCCTCTTGAACGCTTTGGAGATAAGGATTTAGTCCTGCAAACAAAATTAATCACAAGTTGTCCAAAGGCCTCAATTTAACAGTCTCCAAGCTTCAAAATTAACAGATTCTCATTTTAAGATTAAATCCTGCTCAACACAAACAAAATCTTGAGAGCCTGCCTGATAACTTCAGTAGCGGGACACTAAGGAGGAACAGGAGGGATGAGGTTTCAGAGCCATCGCTTTGCAAACAGCTGCACACAAACCTGTTGAACAAGACAGCAGAGACCTCACTCAGGAACTAACACTGCTGGCTGCAGGAATCTGTCCTCTTAAGCTTCTCCTACAGCACTGCAGGGGGTACAATAATGCACAGCAAATTCTACATGTTTAAAGCAACGTCAAAAAAAGACCAAAATTATTTTTCTTTCAGGGGAGACAGAACCTAGACCTGGCAGGGCCGGAAAGAGCCAATCACACTAAACCCAATCTCACCCACTGGACTGAACCTCAGGAAAACTGGTTCCTATTCCTATAGAATTGCTTTGGACAGTCATCAGATCTCTATGCCATAGTTTCCCCAACTGAAAAATGCAAAAGACAGTATTGAGTTCTCTCAGTAAAGCATCAGGAGACCTACGATAACAGCGGCTGGTGGCACCAGCATAAAGAGCGAGGATGGGATGTTCTCTCACCTTCACAGATTCTTTCAATGATAAGGTCTTGGTAATACTGCAGGTCTTTATAGGAGGAGACATGGACCAGGTAGTTGCGAGAGCCAGCAACCCTCAGCAGCGTGTCCCTCTGTGCATCCCCAACGACAACCACAAACACCAAGATGCCGTTGTCCCTCAGCTGCTGAGCTGGGGCAGCTGCATCCTCCATGCTGCCCCCATTTGTGAGCAGCACCACCACCTTGTTGACACCAGGTCTTGCTCCTTTCTGCACTGTCATCACGTCACCATAAACATGCAGCAGGGCACTGCCAGCAGAGGCTGAGTCCCCGAGGAAAGGCACTTGGTTGATGGCTTGGAGGACAGCTGAATTGCTTGTGTGGGTGTCCAAAGTGAACACAGTGTGAGGTTTGCTGCCGTAAATCACAAAAGCAATTTGGGTGACATCCCGGTTGATCCTGAAGTGCAAACAGCTGCTCCTGACAAAGCTCCTCAGCCACAGAAAATTCTCCAGGCCAACTCCAGAAGAGGCATCCACCACAAATGCCAAATCAAGAGACTGTGCCTGGCATCCTGGAAAAAAAGAAGGCAAACATGGTATTTTTCAGAATATGTATGTACTCCTTTCTGATGAAAAAAAAAACCAGGGTGGGGAAATAGTGGGCAAAATTCATCACTGCTGATCACTGACTATGAAGGATGATCTATGAGCCTTTTGCATCGATATATAGAGATCCATCATAAAAAGCAGTGACAGAAGGTTATTCCCTGGATCTGTGACTGACACAAATAAATCAAGTGAGTCCAGAAGTCTTCCTCATAGTTTGACAAACCTGTCCCACAGTGCCCATATTGTAGTCTTACCTTCAGGATTGTCCACAGTGCAGATTCTTCTCTGCAGCTCTGGGATCCTGTTGAACAGGTCCTGGGGGTCCGAGTAGACAATTGTCTGCTTTGGATTGCCAGTCACCTGGGTCAGCTCTGCTCTCATGAAGCTGCTGCCTACACCGATCAAGAAGAGATCTCGGTCCCTTGCGTGATTAGCAGCTTCTGCCACTGGATCCTGGGACTTGGAGTCAGTGAGCAAGACAACCACGTGTGGAAGGTCATCCTGCACATCTGCAAAGACTGGGGTGCTCCGAAAACCATGCTGTGCGATGTACTGCAGGGCTCTGCCTGTCAGGGTTCCTCCTCCACTGAAATTCAAAGCATCAATGCTTTTCACGAGACTGAATGCATCCTTGTATTGGCCCACTTCAATGGGTATCTTGACATCATTATCGTACTGGGCCACCCCAATGTTCATTGGTGAGTCCTGGCCCATCACTGTTTGAAGGAACCTCTTGAGGAATGCTTTGTAGCGCAGGAACCCTTCCAGAGTGACCCCTGCCGAACTGTCCATCAGGAAAAGGAGATCCACGCTGCACTCAAGGCTCAGCTTTGGTGCTGAAAAGGGAGACAGCAATTTGTCATTTGCAGTACATCAGGACAAGCATGCCAGGCACCTCAGCTGGGGCCTGCTGGAATCCCTGTGGTGTGGAGAAGGGATATTGTGTTCCAGTAACCTAAATGGTTTGCCAGACATGTCATGGGCTGGAGGACAACTGTGTCAGGAGTGCATTTTATTTTGCTCAGATGCCACATAAGCCTTTCAGAAACAGGAAATATCTATGGGAGTCTGGGGGGATTCCTGAACTTTTAGATGGCAAGCTTCAAATTAGAAATTACAGCTTCACTCTCTTAGTACTCCGGGGAAAATACTCTTGACTTTTAGTATAGTGTATTGGAGAAGGGAGAGAGTCCAAGCACCAGACCCTCATCTGTAACACTCTGAGACACTTTAAAGTGGGAGTCTTGATTCTGGGAGAAGTAAGTACAAAGCATTTTCTGAAGATCAGAACCTTCTTGGGTTTCTTACACTGAACCCTCAAAATCAGGAGTCCCTGCTGGGCCCACGTGCGCAGGGAGGGGACCAACAGGCATTACCTATGAGTCTCTCCCAGTTTCTCTGTTCTCCTGCTCACATAGCACCTGCGTTTAGAAACAAAGGCAGCCACGCCAGGATGAGACTATCGGTATTGGTGTCCTCTGTATCCACAAGGTTTCTGAGCAGCAAGACCCAGTCACAAACAGCATGAGAGAAAACTCAGTCTATCTTCAGGAGAAAACCCCAAAGGCTGCAGCCCAAACCCAGTTGTCCCTATGTCCGTGCAACGGGCACCGCAAAGGCAGGACATAGCCAAGAAGGAAGGAGGGAGAGCACAGGTTCACACCTACCACAGTGGATGTCTCCTCCATACCCCACCGGGCAGAGGCAGTGGTATTTGTCCAGTCCCTCTGGGACACACGTGCCCCCGTTCTGGCATGGCTGGGAGTCACAAGGGTCTAAACAGGACCAGGGAAAGGAAAGACAGGGATTCAGCAGGGAACCTGCCCCCTTCCCATCCTGTGCCAGTGTGAGCATCACCATTAGCGGAAAAGGGGTCAAACCTCTGCCTGTCTTGCTGCAGGATTTGAACTAGTACAGGGCCACGTGCACCCAGTGCAGTGGTGAAGGTGACAAACCAGACTGTGACCTTACTTCATTTCCTTTGAAATGACATCAGTGAAGTTATGTTTGTATAAGTACAGAATTGCTAAAAGTCATGCAGCCCTTCCAGATTTACACCAGAAATGAAGGGATCTGAGTCTGGCCTGATGCTTGGACAATGTTGTACTGACAAAGAAAATAAAGCCGCTGTCATCTGAACCACCAAAAGGATGGGGTTAAGGGCAGAACTTGAGGACCATAGTTATTTTCCATCACAAAACCAGGTTGGCAATCAGGAAGTGTCAGGTTCCCTGCTAAACTGATGATATTCATGGTACCAGGTGAATGAGTGGAGGCATCCCACTGCATATGCCCTTAGCTGGAGAGCAGCAACTCCCCGCAGGCACTGGGAAGCAGTGCAGGTCTCTGCCCCAGGAACACGAGCAGATGAGCATTAACTGGCTCCTCAAGTGGAAGGAGAAATGACAGGGAGATATTTTAACCCAAAAGAACTCTGGTCATAGATACTTGTGAGAAAAAAAAAAAAAAAAAACAAAACAGGACATAATATCAAATTCTTGCTAAGGATCACAATCTCTCACTCAGAACAAAATTTTTAGAAATGAGAGTAAACCCCCATCTTTTTATGCTTTAGTTATTACCCTTCCTGCTTTGTAAATAAAATTTTTAAAAATGCTAAGTCCTACCTGGACATACAGTTCGGAAGCATCTGGATGGATGTTTTATCAAGACTCTCTTCCATCTGAAACAGGAAGAATAAAACATGTCATGAATTTAAAGATTAACAAGGTACCTTCAAGGCTGACTTTACTGTGTTTTAAACAGAACAACTTTTTCTTTAAAAATGCAATTTTTCAAACAAGTATTTCAAAAGAAAATGTCCATTCTGAGTGGGCTGGCAAAAGAAGAAACATAATTTAATCAAATCTACTCTTTCAGTTTTGAATTCTACTTTAATGTTTTACATTTATAGATAATGGATGTATTTTTAAAGCTCAAACTGGTTATATTTTTTTAGTTGCCACCGAAGAGATGTTAAACTTTTTGCTCTAAATCAGAATGTAAAAGAAAATTTTACAGCAGTGAGAATTTGTTACTCAGTATTAATTCTAGTATCTAACTTATCCAGCTTTAACAACTAGTGGACAAGGAAGGTTTAGACTTTGAAGAAATCCTTGGTCCTCTGCTGTGCCTCCCTGTGGGATTTTTCAACTTTCTCCAACATTTCCTTGCCCTAAAATCATATGAAAAAACCCACAACCTCGAGCAGGAGTGTATATTTGCCACACATAAGAAGGCAGCTAATGTTGGTGCCTGACAACGAGATGGTTTCTGCTTTAAACTTTCATCCCTGTTAATCAGGTTTTTATCTCTCTAATACCTGCAGCTTCATCACACTGCTAATCTTCCAATGCTCTGCATTAGGGCTGCTCAAACTCACAGCAACTGTGACCAAAACCATTGCTTTTGGAATGCTGTAAGCAAGCCACGAGCTGCTCCACTTTCCCACGTTGTCTCTGAGGTACAAGGATCGGGAAACATTCACTGCCATTAGGACATGTCTGAAATTGTCCAAACAATCATCCTCCAGTATATGTATGCAGCAGGCCATCAATGCACAGCCCAGATCTGGGGGTGATTTTTAAACATTAATCTGACTGCCTGGTATTAAAACAAACGCATGAAGCACCTCTTCAAAGGAAAACCAATCCCCATACCAATTTCTGTACGCCACTTTCACTCAGCTCTTTTTATCAGCAAAGAGACCACGAAGCTGCCTTTTCCCTTCACAGCTAATTTTTAAAGCATTTCACCCACTGTACCGACTGAAGTGACAATAGTATTTGAAGGACCTGACATGCTTTATGGGTTTTCAGCTCCAGTCTTCCCTCCCTGGGAAAGAGGACATTTCCCTCATGCAGCTCACTGCCATCGACCTGACAATGAAGCTCTTTGTGTGCATCCCAGTTTTGGCAGTGATACCCCCACTATGACTGGGTGTATTTTCTGCCAGTGACCAGAGCCTCTCCATAGCATAGTCCTTCCCAAGCCCCCCAGGGCAGCCAAGCAAAGGAAAGAGGCTTCTCTGAATGAAAGAAAGTCTGTGTGGACAAAACCAGAACTAGCACCAACACAGGGGGCCAGATCTAGAAACCCTCTGCAGCATAGAGTCAGTGCAGAGATGTAAACTTCAAAGCATCTCAGTTCAACAGCTAGGAAACGAATTCCAATTCAATTTATAATATTTATGGTGCTCTTGGACTAATCTTGAGCTGCTTCTTTGTCTCAGCTCCTCCTCTCACCCTTTACTTCTCAGATCAGCCAATGCTCAGAGCAGGGAAAGCCTCTTCCTGGGTCTAGAGACTATGTTTGCATCAGTCTTCTGAGGGATCTTCATCCCATCAAAGAGTCAAGGTCAGATAAAAACCTTATTACTGTATCTCTCATCTTCTCTCAGCCGCACTCACTTTTAGAGGTGTGGGCGTCCAACTCACCTGTAGAAAGGGCACAGCGAAGCCCACACGGTATTTGACTGTTTTGAGCCTTTCCAACACACATAGTTTCCAGCCAGCTCTTTCACCGTCTCCAGAGTTTTGCGTTCACAGGGGTGGCATTCAATTTTGCAGCCTATAGCAAAGAACAAATCCAAACTAGGATCAATTGCCTAAAAATACAAAGTCCACGTGACAGTGGAGAACCACTCTGAAATGGGTTAGTCTTTCTCATCTACCTGCCAACAGCAGATTCGGCAGTACTTCAAACAGCTCTTCATGAGACCCCAGAAGATAAATTTTCTGTCAACAAGCTCACCAGCCTACCTCACCTTCTGTGGTGCTCACTCTTAAGCCTTCTTTGCTTTGCTATAATACTTGCACTGCTGTGTTCAGTGTTCAGTGACAACTTTTCAGCTCCTCTGGTGCCCTACATATTTGATTATTCTTTTTTAACGTACTTGATTTTCTTCTACCTCTGGACCACTCTAGTTCTATCTTTTCTATCTCTTGCAAGCCCCTGGTGGCCTCCCCTTAACACACAATCAAGTCCATTAGAAGAGTTAACCCAACTGTATTTATCCCTCTCTCCCCCATGACATGAGCAAGGACCAGTATTCCTATTTTCAAAGGTGAACCAAGACACAGAAGGCTTTAGGATCCTGTAGGAGAGGCAAGCAAGCCATCCAGTTTGGGCATCAGAAGCAGGTTACCTCAAAGCACAACACCTGTTAATTCCCCTGTATGCTTTCTGACACTGCCTCCTCTTTCTCACTCAGTGGCATGGTCGAAGCTCAAAGCACGGGCGTGGAGGTGGAGCCAGGACAGGGGTTACCTGGAGCGGTGGTGCTGCAGATGGAGCCGGTGAGGGTGCTGTACAGGCCGTTGGCAGCATCGTTGGCATCTCCAGCAAAGAGCACATGCTGCTCAGTGGGTTCACTAGCCAGCACGTGCAGCTCTTCCCACCTGCCGAGCAAGGAGCGGGGTTCAACTGCTTAGTCATCCCCAAAGAATTGAGTATCAGAACAAACCATCTGCACCAAATAGAGAGCTGGTGCAAAACCATGACACCCTTCAAACACTTTTCAAGATCCTGGTGTGTTTAGTCTCAGGCAGTAGCACAGCTCTTCCCAGTGGAAGAGCTTTCTTCACCAACTCTCTTCCTCCATCAGCCACCAAACTAGTGTTTCCTCCATGCTTGTGTTACCATGTAAATTCCCCTTTTCTCTTTCCAAAACTCATATCTAGCACAAGACCATCCCTCACTCACTAGGACTTGCCATTTGACTAGCTGGGCCTCCATTTCCTACTCTGTAGAAAGTTTCATACCTTGGAAACTTGATTCCCACTGCAAAAACTGTGATGTGTCTCTCCTTCACCTGAATTGCAGGCACCACAGTACTGCCCTGGGACTTTCCGTCTGAAATGATGATCAGGACTTCAGGGACACTCGAGTTTCTGCCACCAGGGAATCCCTTACGGAGAATGTACTTCAGAGCCCGACCTGTCTCTGTGCTTCCACCTCTAGAAAGAAGGAGATAAAATCAGAAAAAGCAGAAATCAAAGCTCTTCTGCTATTGAATTTACCATTTGATTTTCAAATTTCCACCCTCTGGTAATGAGAAACTTAGCATATTTCTGCCTGTTGCCACAGAACACATCCAGAGAGATGCCTAATTCTGTCATTCCTGTCATCTTACTATCCATAGTTCCCATCTACTCACCTTTATCTCCCTCCTCTCCAACACAGAGTGGCTGAAAATAAAGCAGAAAGGAATAAAAAGGGGAGCACTATACATACATAGAGGCCTAGGAGGGGAATGAGAAGGTGTGATTGTTTTTGTGAGCTGCACATTTACTCTTGTTGTTATTTCTTGCTAGTGAGCTCTGTGGGACAGGGATTGTCCTCCTCTGCTTTCATGACTTAACTTTAAATGACTGTCAGAGATGCCTACTCAAGATTGGGTACCATGAAATGTCATCAAAATTATATATAGAATTACCATCTCTGTTTGGCTGAGGCAGGAATGATTACATTGTGAGTCAAACATTGAAGTTTTATTTAAGTAAAAGCCATGGGTAACCTAACAGAGACCTTGGAGTGGAGGTACAAGACAGTCTCACCTCTGTCTTGCAGGATGAGGTTTGGTGGACTGTGCAGCTGGATCCCAAGGTGGCTGGGTAAAATCAGCCCCAGATGCCCCAACTCCCTATATACCTCCCCCACTCAGAGACTTAGACTACCCAGGCACCCCAGCCCCTGCTGCCAGCCACCTGACGCAGCCAACTCAAACTTCACATCAACCACCTACGCCCCCCACCAAGTCATCACCAGGCTAAGGCCTTGCTACAGCACAACACACTGGGCAAAAGCCCTTCATCCCCTGTAAAAACCAAGGGCAACCTACACTGCAAGTTCTTCAGCTGCTGTTGCCAGCTTTGATCCCTGTCTACAACACATTATCTCTTTTTGTTGCTGGAGGGCTAAATGTTTGCTTGTCTCAAAGGAGTAAATCCTGCATGGACATGAGTCACCCCCTTCCATTCTTGGTAGTTCTCCATCCGTACAACATGAGAGATCTGTAATGTGCCGTCCCCAACTGAATATTTGATACCAGAGAGAGCCCAGATCGCTGGGAACATGCTCCAGACCTGTTGATAATTAAGCCACCAAATCAAAGGAGACAATTCCAGCTGTCTCCTAATTCTGTCCAAGGAGCTGTGCTACAAATCACTTCCTATGACTGCCTTTTAGGCCTGCTTTTATTGCCATCCAGAGGGAACAAAACCAAGTCCTTTCTTGGAGGCATCATGTTCTCCTTTGGCTGTGTTGACACAAACACATCCCATTTGCTTTCTGAACATCCATCCTTTGTTTTTTCACCTGCTTCCTGATTTACTTTTTGCTAGAAAAGCATCTGATCATGCTTAAGTTCATTATTTTCCATCTACTCTCTGATTTTCACAGAAACTTTTTAATTCAGTACCTGCCAGGCCTTTTTGCTTTAAACTTCATTTAGGCACTTCCTCCACTGCACTCCACCGTTTCAAAGCACACTCAATGACCATGTGTTCATATCACGTCCAAATCTGCCTTTTCCTGACCAGATGTCAGTAGCTGTCAGATGCTTCAGTGAAAAGTGCTGAGCATAAGGGGAAATATATTGTGCACGGTCAGTTTGATGACTAAATCCTTATGAATTCAGTAAGTTGTGCCCATGAGAGTTCTGAGGATTAGAAAAAATTAATAAAGAGTGTCTGCACCAAAGCTCATTAAATTCAGTTTCTTACTGATTTGCATTTGGAGGTTCACTGGTTTTTGACACAGTGAATGTGTGTTTAAGTCATTACTCCAATAAGGATTTTCTGAAGCCAAAGGAGATTTGGACTTTACCTGCTGCCTTTCCTCAGAAACAGCACTAAGGTGGTTTCTCTCCTGTGACCAGCCATTGACTTGTATGAAAGAAATTCATAAGAAGTTTAGCTTCTGACATTACCGCCACATTTAATTCAAACTGGCCAATGAATTCAAAAGCTATTTGGACAGGATTCACAGAGAGAAACCCACAGTCTCTGAATAAATCACAAAAGCTTCACTTCAGTCTGGTGCTGCCTCCTTTCAAGTGCTCTGAGCTCTGTGCACGGAGTGCAGTCAGGAAATGCCTCACTGGCCAAAGGCTCATCAGAAGCACATCAAGGAGCCTCTCAACCGAGACGTCAAACACCCATTTTTTTCAGAAGCCAACTGGAATCCATCCGTAACTATTTTATTATCTACTTTGAAATGTCAGCTTTTCATTTAAACGAGATGAAACAGCTGAGCACAAGGTCATTACTTCTGTTTGATCTGTCAGTATCCATGTGCTGTCATCAAGGAATTTCAGTTCCAGATACCAAACACTGCTTCACTTTCTCTACTCTCACAGACTTTCAAGCAATAGCCAAAGAGGAGTGTATCTTGTTTTCTAGTAAGTTTTTCTTGTAACATTAAACAAGAGGTTTTCTTGATTTGATAAACTTATCAGAAGCAATACAACAAAACCCAGCCAATTGATCTTGCTTGAAAAAGTCAAAAGTGATCACATTTACTTGCAATATGTACACATCATGCTGAGAGCAGCAGACATCCATGAGAAATGATGAGCTAACCTTTAGCCCTAATGAAGATCAGCTAAAGAAAGAGTAGACAGCCACAGACTGTACCAGTACTTCATCTATCGTCAAAACAAGTATTATTTTGGGGTGGTTTGTATCCTTTGTATGTCCAAATGTATTTCTCTGAGATGAAGAGTTTGGATTTTGAGGGGCTCTAGGGACAGTGTGCTTCTTTGGGCTTCTGGCTCCATTTCCTGAGGTTGTGGGAAGACATCCAAGTCTTAACATTCAGGAAGAAAAAAGATTTCCAACTGAAAACCCAATCCTCTTGAATTCAGCAGACACACATGCACAGATATCCAGGGACCAGCAATTTATCACTACCTCATAGGACAAAGGAAACTGTAACCACCAAAAAATGAAGATGCATGCCATCCTGCCTTTGCTCAGCCATGCAGGAACACCACACTTGCTTTTCCCTACAAGGATGTAACTCACCACCTGGCACAAACAGCCAGAAAAACCTGCCAGGAGGGTCATGGAAAACTCTCCCCTATTTAACACATTATAGTGTGACACTGAAAACTTACTCCCCTATCAGCTTTCACTGACAAAGACAGATTAGGTTGCACTTTTTAAGCAGACTGTAGATTATGGACCACGGACGGTGTTCATCCACCCCCCTGCCTGGGGACATCACATCGGTGTATGCACATCAGAGGTGGAGATGTCTGGACCTCAAAACACTCTCAGACCAGAGATCATTCATAGCCCAGAAAAAGAGAAAAGCTGTAAAATAAGCTGACCTGAACACAATCCTCTTGATTGTCTCCTTCACTTCTTGTTTGGTTAGATACAAATCCAGAGGGAATTCAAGGTGGGGAGTTGAGCTAAACTGTATCACTCCCACACGGACCTAAAGGAAAAGGTTAAAGATTATGAAAGGTATCTGTGAGAGATTTACTCTTTTGATCAATTTACAGATTTGGGAAGACTAAATTGTGTTGAGACAAACTGTTTTCTCTAGAGTGCCACTGTCACTCTAAATGAACTTCAAAAAAGAGCGCAAACCACAGCATTACCTATACAGGCTATAAACAAGGCCAAAAAGTTCAACTGCAAACAATGGGAGGCTCTGCTGCAGTTACAGGCAGCTCAAAATCTGTATTTATCCATTCAGAGCAGATAGTAGCCTCAAGGACAGTAAGTTTATAAATAACACCTTTTATACCAAGCCATTTATACACTCTGCAGGTAATCTTTCCACTACTAAAAGCAGCTCCCTCTGGAATTGAGCACAGTAGGCAACACAAACCAATTATTTTTCCACTACTTCCTCCAAAACCATTTTCTATAGTTGAAGATGCCTGAAAATGCAGACTAAATTGTCTGTATTAGGCAATACATCCAGAACATTTCACTGAAGCCTTATAAAAAATTTTATGGAATGTGACCAACTTCAAAGGTGAAAAGGCTACCAATTCTCAGTCCAGTCTATGGGAGCATTAACTGAAAGACTCGGGAAAGGATGGTGTTTTAAAAAAATGACCCACCAAAACTGCAAATCTGCTGAAAGCTTCCTGTGCTGTATGGCTGTAAGCTGAGATCTGAAGGGTGAAAGATTTCTTAGATGAGAAAATGATGGAGAGGAATGGTGATTCCAGCTCCCACAGGACCCTGCAACAGGGACAGAGCAGCAGCTTTTCATTTTAGGACATGGAGCAGTGGTGGTGGTAGTTGGTCTGGAGGAGGTTTATAGGTGCGAGTCTAAGCATTTCTGCCATGGGAATTGAGAGCAAACACAAGACCTACCTCTGTTCCTTTGCTCCCAGATCTCTCTGGAGAATCAGAGATGAACCAGGGGGCCTCACTCTCTGTTCTGCCTCAGGTTCCTCTTCCTGCTATGCAGAGACCTTGTGTCTCTGCCACAACCTACCCCAAAAACCTGACATTAATTTGGAAAGGCTCTGGCAGGGAATCATGTACAGCAATCATTCCAGTCCACTCCAAGGCACCTGGCTAGGATAGTGTGATGTGGGACTGAATGCACAGCTGGAACTGCAGCTGGGTCTGGTTTGAAATCCCCTCAGACAAACCCTGGGATGTATCATTCAGGCCAAGAGGTGTCTCAAGGATGGTTCCAGGGAGCAGGTAAGACCTGAGGGAGCTCAGACTGTGGCTACAGCAGCACAGCTCCCATCACTCCATGCAGACACACTGCACCCAAAATTAGACTTTGATTTGAGCCAATGTCCAAAATACGAATGGACAAGAATGAACTTGGCATAGCCACACCTATCCGTTTATCTTTGTGTGTTTTATACTGGGTATCTGGAAACACCAGCTGCTTGGACTCCAGCTGGCCAGTCCTGTGCTCTTCTCTCTGGTGAGCACCAGCATTAAGCACACTGCACAACTAGCAGGTGGGGAGTGCGGTGATATCTTAGAGACCTATGGCAGCATACAGATCCCCAAATGCTTCAGTATATAGCTTGAACAGGTGCCTTGAAATGAACTCCTTCCCTTCTGACCTTTTGGCTTATTTTGGAATAGAGATCTTCTAGGAGAAGCAGAGCAAGCAGACTGTATCATTTACCTCTGTACAAAATGTGATTAATTTCCCAAAGACTAACTTTGCAACTTTCCAGGGGAAAACAACAAAAATATCCAACCATTTTGATCTATGAGCATCCAAATAAAAATCAAAATCTGTAAAAAAAGACCCAAATCACAATCTTTAACCTGAAAGGTTATGTCTTTTCTCAAGACCAAATGGAACTGCTTAAAACCTGTGAAGAATCAAGAAGTATCCTCCAACCCCACTGCTTCACAAACCTCCACTGGATCTTTCTGAATAAATACGCTGACCCCATGGCACCTGCTAGGTTGAATTTTGCAACTTCACTCGGCACATTATCTCTGGCCTTTCCACACATTTCCAAGCTGCTTGAAACAAAAATGAGACATTCTTCACACTCACCCTGTCCGGACGGATGTCCAAGGCATCACAGAGCTTGCCTGCGAAGTGCTTAGACCTTTCAAAGCTTCCTTTGCCAACGCTGTAGGAGCCATCCAAGAGGAAAAGGACATCTAATGAAGCCGAGCACTGCATCACTAGGAGAAAAAGACGTACCCGGTGAAACTGCACTTTATAGTCTCACTCTCTGGAAGCAGACAGCCCAGACCAGAAAATCCAGACAAACGGACTTGCTGAGGACAGACTGGGGCAGCCCGGTGTTCACAACCCAAAGCCTGCCTGCACTCCTGCTCCGGTCTGCAGGACTTTCCTCTTAGATTTCAGGTCCCCAGCCTGGCTTCAGCAGTTCGGTGAAAGCACGGGAGCAGCAACTCCAATGAGCCGATGCAGTGCGGTATCATCAGCCGCAGAGCTGCTCTCCCAGCGAGGGGCCGGAGGGCGAGCGGCAGGGAGAGGCGGCTGTGCCCGGCGGGACCCGCGGCCTCTCCCAGCCCAAGGCACCGAGGTGAATCTGGGAAGTATTTGCAAAGTACACAGAGTCCCGCGGAGCCAGATGTGTTTCATCTGCAGCGTGTTTTTCAAAACACTCTCTGATTTTTTTAAACGCAAACTCTCTGAACACTTAACAAAAACCTGCCTTTTATCCCGTTTTCAGGGATGTGTCCTTGTATCACACCTGCCTGCATAAACATGACTGCTCCCAAGTACAAGTTCCTGAGATGCTTACGCTGCAGTGGAAACCCATAATTTCACTGACAAATAATTTTTTTTTTTTTTTCAAAGACCATAGTCTGCAAACTCTGAAGAGAAATTTTCAAAGCATTTACAGAGAAATTTTAAAGTCACTTCTGCAGTATTTACCAGAACCAATTTCAGGGGAAACTGAATCCAGAAGCTCAATACAGGCAGTGAGCACACCAACCTTACAAAAGCCCTTCTGACTTGTGCCCTTTCTCTATCCCCATTATCATTTTATTATCACTATTCTTTTTCCGAATCAGTCCTGCCAGCAAAAACCTGTATTTATAGTTAGGGGTTTCTAATACCAGACTATAAGTAACTGAGAGTTGTAAAGCATTCCCTTCTGGGTCGCTGGGTTTTGCAATAGGGCAACCAGCCTTGCCCTGGAGCACCACGCTGGGGAGGAGCTGGTGCAGCAACCCCGGGTGCTCGCCCACAGTCATGGACTGTGGCTGCCTGCCTAAGCATGCACAGAGAAAACTGCTGTGCCCCCCATCCCAGGAAGGTCTTGGAATGGAGAAATGGGCTTCAGGTTGCTCTGAAGTTCAGTGGGATGAAAAGCTGCAGCAACGCAGCTCTCTTGAGGACACTCATAAGGAAGATGTCTGCAGCCCACCGAAGGGCTCTTGATGATGTGCATCAGTGAGAAATGTCCAAATACAGCACATCAGGATGGAAAGTTTGAGCTGGACACATGATGCTATGGGATAGGGCTGGAGTGCATGCCTGGCATAGAAAAAAAAAAAATGTAATTTATCACTTGATAGAAAGACAATAGAAAAGAATGACTAGACGGAGAATGAGTGATACAGGTTATAAGTAACCAATTGCACATACGTCAAGGGAGCTGTAGGGGAACACGGTCTGCTGGCCAGCCAGAGCCCAGTCGCCCCTACCAGTCACCGTATTGTGGCTGGTGCTGGCTTTACAGCCTGAACAAATCAGCCACATGAGAGGTCTGACTGTAAATCAAGTCTGTAATTAAACACAGCTCTTTAAATCAGGATCGCATGAAACAGGCTCTGAAGGAACTGACAGGAACACCAGTCAGCTGGCAAATAATCAATTTGGGAAAAACAGAGCAGATGGGCATCCCAGAAGAGCTAATACCAATGAGGGGAAAAGCCAGGCTAGGACAGAAGCAGCCACAACACTGTGCTTGCCAGAGCATTGCTGGGGACTTTACAGACTGAATGGGGTCCAGTAATCAAACAAACAAACAAAAAAGTAAAACAAGAAAAAGAAAAAAGGAATTCAGACAAGAGAAAATACTTGCTTTAAAAAGCAAACTTACACTGGCCAGCAGCTGAGATCTTGCTGATTATCTCCTGGTCAGCATGAATTTCTTGTATACTCAACACCAGCAAAACTGTGGGATCAAACAGACAGTCACCCATTAACACTAGAGACTGCCTTTATATATTAAAAAAAAAAAAAAAAAAAAGACATAGAGGCTTTAATCTACAGCAGCAAAACCACTGTTTCACTGTATAGATTTCACACTTGCAAAAAAATGTTTGGTGACACAGCAGTGTATCTATGGGAGGAAATTCCTTCTAGCAGGGACACACAGAGCATGAAAAATGCCAAGGACCTGACTCCAGAGCACGGGAGGACAGTACCTCTGCTCTCCGCATGCAGGGATTCAGCACAAGAACGAGAGCTAGGACAGGCTTAGGCTTCAAAGATTACAGCCACAAACACTGGAGACACCAAATAATTGCATTGGAGAAATGTATGAACTTTTGATATCATAACAACATCAGCTTTTCCGATATCAGTTAAGACACTTCACATACAAATCCGTTAAATGTGTTTGAATTCTCAGAACAGCTGTTTCTCCAGGTACTATTTTCTCCCCTTCTGTGTGAAACTCTGTTTCAGAGGCTTATCCATAAACCTCCTGCAGAGGCACTGATTCAGCTCTTGCTCCTCAGAATGACCATCTCCAGCCAGAGGTGGGGAAGCATCCAAGACAGAAATCACTGATGCAAAACAATGACTTTAAACGTGCCTTGGGGAAGCAGGAAAATGCAGATGGACTCAAACAACAAGAGGACCATGGTGACAGATCTGAAAGAAAAAAAAAAAAAATAAAAAGGAGAGGAATACTCATCCAATTCCTAAAGCTGGTTTCTTTACTTGCAGCTGATCATCTCCTTGCTGGTTATCTCATGTGTTGAGTTCAGAAACATGTGGTCAGAGGGGCAAAAGCAACTCCCACTCTAGGGAGAAGGGGGTGAAACAGATAGAAGGAAAAAGCATGAAAATGAGGGAATGATAGAAAAGAAAGTCTCCCTACATACTCATCTCCTTTCCTATCAAAACCGGAGAAAGCAGGCGTTGCAGGGGAGGGAGTGACTGCTCAGCCTCCCCTCCTGTCCTTCCCTCCATGGCCACCTGAACCTCTACTCTTCCTCCCTCCTCTTCACTGCACCTCCCTCTCAAAGCCGAGTCCCACCAGGGCCCCCGCTGCCCTCGAGGGGCTGGTGCAGAGCCACACACGGCTCCTCTGGGGGTTCACTGAGCACACGGCTCCTCTGGGGGTTCACTGAGCACAGGGCAGAGCCGCGTGCCCCCAGCCCCACCATCGCTTGGGGCTCCAGCTGAGGGGTCCCCGCTGTGGAGCACAGCGGGGGGGGACGTGTCCCACGGGGCCTGCCTCGGCCAGCACTGCTGCCCACCCTCAGCGCGGGTCTTCAACAACACTCAACCACAGGCTCTTTCACGCCTTACATGTCCCGAGGACTGGCTTTCTGGGGAGATGTTTTTACGTATAACTCTTCAGCAAAGTCAAATTTCTGCTCGTTTTCCCTCTGAAATCAGCAAGGCTGCCATCTCATCGTAGGTGGACTTCAGTGACACTTTCAAGCATACCCAGATTTAGACAAAGCATGTCTGGCAGAGGCCTTGGATTTCTATTTAAAACACGTATATTTATTTTTTCTCCAGCTTAAAAGCACTGGGTGTACTCACTAGAGCAAATTTGATCAGATTCATTCTAAGTCTCTGCCTCATTACAAAAGCAGATTTTCTTCATGTAGTTAAATACAAATAAGTGTATTTCTCCATAGCCAGCTCTATTAACCAATTATTTTTCCAAGAATGTAGAGAGGTTTTTTTTTTTTTTTTCTCCTCAGGAAAGACTTGGCTCTGCAGTAAATGATATATTTAATACGTAGCCAGGAAGAACTGATGCTTGTCAGTGAAATCACCAAAATGGGGCCATTCCCATCACTTCAGGTACCAATTCTTTGAAAGCATAATCTGTCAAACCTCGTGATTTAGGACTGTGGAGGTCAGGAAATGGCTTCCCCGGGGCCCCCACACTGCCTGTCCCAGTCCAAGCTTCCACTGCTACCGCCCTCAGACACATCTCTGTATATTAGCTCCTGCAGGAAGGAACTTATTTAGTCAGAGGAAGGAGCCAAGGGGTGGTTTCTCACTCTGTTTTATTGTTTGACCTTGGATTTAATGTTCAGTGCTGGTATCTCTCTTCCTCAGTTTCCCCAATTTTTGAGACTGGGTGCCAGCACCCTCTGTGTTTCCATAGGTAGGAAGACCCTGTCAACACACAGGCACACACTCCCAAGGACACATCAAACATTAAACCCCAGGACACAAGCCAAACTTTAAGCAACAGAAACTTCTCCCCTGGGCAATCTTTTCTCTTCGGAAGAGTGGGTGAGACACCCGAAGTGATGGGCTTGTCTTGTACTACAGCATTAGTCTCTGACCCTTCCCTCTGCCAGGGTAACCTCTAGCACCCATCCCAGATACTTTTGGTCAGAGCAAGGGCCCATTAAGCCCATGCTTAAAGCTGCCTTCACTTACACCCCTCACATCAGACAAGACAAGGGATTAAGAAAGTGTTCTTAGGGATTATAGACACAATAACGCTCTGTGTCTTGCGGTTCTTCACCCAGTACCAGGTGCTTTACAAGCATCATCCTTTAACGCATCCTCCCCAAACCCCCACTAGACTGCCACTGCCAAATTAACAGATCCCAAGCTTGCTTAAGTAAAGGGAGGTAAACACAAAACAAGACTTCGAGTAAGCCCTTGGGTCCCTCAGCAGCTTCAAGCCCTGGCACATGCCACTGAGATAAAGTCATCCTTTTGTCATGTCCCGAGGACATTCTTTATAGGAGCTAATTCCAGAGCACACAACACCCAAAGGAGGACAAGCCTCTGCTTGCAACCAGATGTAACAGGTGTGGAGGGATTTCAGGTTGTTTTCATACAAAACATTAAAAGGTAAAGATGTTCCTACAACTTGGACTAATCTTGGGTTTAAATCAACTAATTTGCAGGATGAGTTCTTTGCCTTTCAGCTCAGCTAGACTCTTAGCAGCAGGAATTGAAAGAAAGCTTCATCACCTGCTGCTCATCAGCATGAGCCCAGGATTAGCAGCAGCCCAGGAACTTTAGACAGCAGCTTTGCTGGGTGATGGAGTGGTGAGTGAAGGACCTTTTCATTTTATCTCCCTGGCCATTAAGAAAGAGAATTTCAAAAACGTCTGCATTAGTAGCGAGTCAAAAAATTTTTTAACCACACTCAGTCAAAACTCTTATTTTTTGTACCCAGATTCTCACTTGGCCACGTAAATATAATGACAACTTATGCGAAGCTAAGTAAGAGCGTACCTTATTTGGAGGAACAAGACAAGAGACTGGAGAGAGAGACAGAGGGGGAAAAGCTCTTGACAAGTATCTTCCCAACATGTCTTTCACCATCTGCAAAATATCTGCGCTTGCTTATTCTTACTAATGAGACAGAACCAAACTGTGATCTGAAAACACAGTGAACCCACCACCACCGGCCATTGTGGTCACCTAGACATCGAACCAGCTGCACCTACCATGGGGCAAGCACCTGACTGAAAAGGGATTCAGTAAATACTCTGGGCTGGTGTCTCTGTAAGAAAGGAAAAAGGCTTGCAGCTGATGTCATATATCTTGCTAAACTTGCCTGGCATGAAACACCACCATGAGATGCTCTCCTGTGTACAGCCATAAGAACACACTCCATTTTCTAACTGTTACCAGAACAGTTAATATCATGTACGCTACTTTGGGGGAAATATTACTCTTGTACTGGGACAAGTAGAAGATATGTAGAAGTACCAGTCAGCTTCTTTATTACCACCTGTCTCACCACAAAATGCATGTCCAGCTCATTTTTCAAACTGTCCCCCTTTTTTTTAATAGTAGAGGAGAAAGCAGAAAAGATTGTGCTGCATATTCATTAAAGCATGTTCTTAACAAGCCAGGCAACCCCCCGTCACTGCAGTTGTAACTCTGTGGTTCCCTTCAGCGTTTCTCTGTCTGCTGGGGAGGACATGGCACCAGCTTGCTGAGGGGAGCCCGCTGCCAGGGGCTCATCTGATGTTTAGGTGTAGGGAGGGAAGAGAGGAGGCCAATTTTGCTGTCCCCATTTTTCAGTCTCCCTCAACCTGTCTTCCATAAGTAAATTTTACATTTTTCTTCTTGCCCAGGCTTAAAAGCAGTGGGCCACCTCTGCTGGGAGCTCCAAGCATCCCCTCTGCCCAGCCACAGGCACTGCTCTGGCTGGAGGCAGATAATGGTGGGAGTCAAAACTGAAGGGAGGAGAAAGAAAGCTACAAGGAAATGTTCTACTTCTCCTTAAAACTAACAGCACAAATTTCAGTCTAAAATCTTTAATAATTTTTTTCTCCAAGTGATAAACAAGATTGAATTTCCATAAGATGATCTGCAAAACCAGCTTCTTTATTCACCACCTCCTGGCTCTCCAGCGAGGAACAGTTTTGACAGGCTCTTTTCCCCTGCGCAATAAGGACTCCTGTACATAAAGAGACCTTGATCTTGCATCACTGCTCACATGGGGCACTGTCAAAATCAATATACTGCAGCTCAAGTCCTGTACAACACACAAGCTACAGAATAAAAGACATTTTTCTGACCCAAGAGCTTGTGCTAAACTTTTTGTGTAGTTTCTTCTGACAAAAGTGTTCATGCAACTGACTTTGCCTGTGGCTAGAGCAGCAGGGGTGTCTCCATTAATGTCTTATCTTTTTATCTTTTGCTGGATGCCATATGCAAGACCACTCAAAGGATCAAGAGCCTGCCTCAGCATTGCAAGCACTCCACAGCCAATGCAGGTGCTGGTAAGAAATGTCTCCTGGAGTGGCTGAGAAAAGGGGCACAGTGATCTGTGGGAACTTGGTGTCTTAGGACAAACCAACAGCAGCATAAGAAAATAAAGATGCAAACAATATAACTATATTGGGGTTATGAAAGAATGCAGATAACTTGGTCACATATCCTTACTGAGAACTACTAATTCAAGGCTATGAGTTGCGGTGCAATTACTGTAATTGTCCCCTGTCATCCCCCTCCTCGACCTGTGCAAATCTGGGAAGGCTACAGCTGGGTGCCTGGCTGGGGGCCTGAGCTGCATTGCCTTGCACCAGCCAGAAACATCCACAGCTGAGGTGGATCAACTACTGATCCACCTACCTACACCAGGAGCAGCTGTGAATGGTTCCCAAAGAATGAGGTGGGTGAGGATCACACTCCCTGTACCCTTGCAGCTGGCAGCTTCCTTGTACATATCAGCAAGACAATATCTCTCTGCTTTACTCCTTAAATGCCTTTGTCCAAAAGCTTCATAGCAGACGGGAAAACCTTAGGTTTGTCACCTCATTTTACAAGACAAAAACTCTCTGTTACTTCACTTGGTGGTATCACTGTCCCAGAGCCTCCCCTGTGTGTGTTCCTAGCAGCACTAGAAGGGGTGCTTGCTGTCTGCGGCAGAAGCAAAACCCTGGCCAAAGAGCATCAAGCTGATTGCTAACAAAGGCAGATCTCAAAGCACAGACACCTGCTGGCAAGTCTCACAGTACCACAAGCAGGAATAAGGACTTAAAGATTACTATGACAACCCTCTCGAGGAAGCAAAATTCTGGCCTGCCCTTCCCCAAACACCCAATACTGCAGAAGAGGAGGGATTCTACCTTTTCAAGCCAGTCAGTTGCAGTGATTACCTACAGCAGAGGCTGGAGGGTGAGAGGAAAAATCCTTACCTGACATTTCAAGTATTCAGTTTAGCCCTTGAATCATGAGGCAGTCTGTCCTCATCTCAGCATGCATGACACCAGGATGTTCATGATCATCTCATACCCAGCCCCTTTTACAAAACTAACCCTAATTCACACTTCATCCTCCTGTTGCATCTCTGAGAGCCCCAGGGACAAACCACAGCCTGGGAATTTTCTCTATCAGATCACTTCTGCTAACACATACAAGCTGTTACCTGCATGCCCATGTCTGTGGGCCCTTCCTAAAGGACCTCAGAAAGTGGGAATGTTCCATGGGTTCTTTGCAGAACTGGGGTAGGGACAAAAGAGATTTTTTGAAAGTCATTCCATCTACTTACTCCTCTTAGAGTCTTCCTAGGAGACCCAGACATCTTTAGGAGCACACACTGAAGAGGACATGGTTAACTACCCGAGCATACAGTACATGAGGAGTGGGTGAGCACACACACAGCCTCTCCAGCACAGCCCTCTCTGAAGAAAGTGAGAAAATGTGGTTGTATATGGGACTTGTCTCCTGGTGATGCCTCATCTTCACTACACAAAATAAATGAACGAAAGGGAAGTCATCTTAGCAGAAGCCCCCATGCAATCATCTTCACAATTTCCAGGTCGCATGTTAATGTCTGCCTTTTCCCAGCAAACGTAGAAGCAGGGTCCTGCTGCCTCTCTCTTTCCTTTCCACCCCAGGCCACCAGGGAAGGCAACTTCATCTCTCCCTAACACGCACAGAAATCAAGATACAGAGAGACAAAGGAACTTGCTCACAGGTGTGTTAATTTGCGGCATAACTGGGAACCATACAGGGAGTCCCCCTCTAGCCACTACACCACATCAGGAAAAACTGCTGTTGCGGATACTCAAGAGACAGGGGCTACTCTGATTTCTTTAATAAAGTACAAGTGTCTGGGTATATTACAAATATAATTCCAGGTCCTTCCATCCTTGCTTGATCAGGACTTGATTAAGCTGTCTACGTATCTTCTGCAGAAAGGTTTTCACTGGGGACATGAGACAACCTGTCTGAAAGCCTGCCCTGGCAAGTTCAGCACTTTCCCCCAGCCCCACCCCAAAAGTGATAGAAAACAAGTCAAATAAAGCATTACAGCGTGGTCTAGGTCAGGTTTCCAGGGTGGTGGATTTTTTTTGTTATTTTAATAACCAAACTCCCTTTACCGAGAACAGGAGCAAAGCCCTCAGGGCCACCCCGCAACTAGACCAAAGGCAAATCGCCCCGAGGCTGGGGCTCAACCTGCCCATGTTGCCAGAACTTCTCCTGACCTGGGACGGGGCCTCGGCTGAGGAATGAGGCTTTCGGGTGCCTTCCACCATCCTCTCCCCGATCCTGACGGGCTGTGAGATGCCCGCCGCAGCAGCGGCGTGTCCCCCCCCCCCCCCCCCCCCGCCAGGGCCGGGAAGGCTCCGCCGCCGCCGCCCCCCGGCTGAGCCCCGCGCCCCCCCGGGCCGGCTCTCCCCGCGCACTCACCGCCCCGGCCCGCTCGGCAGCCGCCGCCCCCGGAGCCGGGGCGGCCAGAGGAGGAGCCGGGCCGGGGCCGCCCTCGCCCCCCGCAGCCCCCCTCGCACACCCCGCTCCGGCGAGCGAGCTTGTTCTCAGCACCTCTGCCTTCCCACAGATTCCCTAACCTT
Organism: Tyto alba; assembly: GCF_018691265.1. Classification (NCBI taxonomy): domain Eukaryota; kingdom Metazoa; phylum Chordata; class Aves; order Strigiformes; family Tytonidae; genus Tyto; species Tyto alba. The sequence goes on from NW_024881261.1 coordinate 9,816,316, forward strand.
TAATTCAGAGGTTTAAAATGTTATCAACTAAAAAAAAAAAAAAAAACAACAAACAAACCAAACCAAACCAAAACAAAACACCAAAACCAAACCAAAACAAAAGAGTTGCATTTTACCTTTTCTCAGCAATAGTCAGTGCTGCACAGCCCTTGCACACCTGATGGGTTTGAGCAGCCTCAGTCACACTCAGATTTACATTGTTTTCAGCTGCGACAGCCTCTCCTCCCCCTTCATCACAGCCTGCCCTCCACAATAATGATTTGGGGGGAAAAAAAAAAAAAAAAAACAAAACGAAGCCAAGAACACCCACCTTGTATCAGCTCATCCAATAGCCAAAGCGCAGCTGAAGCTGTCAGCATGCCTGGAGCACAGCTAACAGGCCTGGCAGCAACACCCCGCATGAGTAAAACCAGACTGCAGGTTACTTTGCACGTCCAACAGGCACTTTCCAAGAGCATGGATGTTCTAGTTCAAGTGTTTCATATAATATTCTTTGTTGAGACATAATTCCACATGGAAATTTACTTTGAAATTAGATTCTATACTGGTATTTAGATAAATATAAACCATAGCTGACAGTTTAATCACTTCAAGAACATATTTCAATTACAGATTAAAAGTAGCACAGAAAAAAGAAAAGGCAAGAGGAACCCAAGGCCACATCAAAAAGTCCAATAGGCTTCCACAGTTCTTGCTTGATTTGTCCCTGCATCAGTGTTCCCAAATATTTCACCTGAAATTAAGGAGTGAATTAAGTCTCTGTACCATGTTAAAGTCTCTTACTTCTCCTTTCCTTCCACTGCCTAGGATTAGTAACAGATACCTTTGTGCTGCACCATACATACATCTCCAAGTGAAACACAAACCACTGCTTTTCAGGGAGTCTTGCCCGAGTAGAAAAAGCAAAAATTCACTCTTCCTTTCTCCTGCTCATAGACAAAGTGACTGCTTTTGACGACGGCAGTCAAAGTCATCTTCTGAAATGCAATGAATAGTCACTAGGAGAGGTGGTATGTGGAAAAGTGAACAAAAGTCATGGAAGGACTAAAGCACCAGCAAGTTGCTTTGCATGTGGACAAGTGCTTGTGGAAGTCACTTGTCACAGGAAGTCAAAGGACACTTGAGCCAGCCACACTCTTGGGTCAGAACCAGAGGCACAGAGAGACCCAAGTGCAAGAACTTGTCTAATTATTATATACTGCAAGAATATGGCAACAAAAAACTTAGAGGCAGGAAAAAAAATGTTTTGGTACACTTAAATTGTCTCAGATTTAAGACAAACAAAAATATTTCACTTTCACAACAAGTTTAATCTCAAGATCCTTCCAATTTGCGCAAAGCCCGAACTTAAAATATATAGTTCAAGTGGACAAAAAAGCTGCAGTTTCAATAAGCAAATGTCTACTATGCTCTATGAACAGTACTTTGGTATTCCTTAGTAATATTGCCACTTGGTTAGTCAGAAATGACAACTAGGTATCAACTACATCTTAGAGAAACACTGAAAATCCATGAATAATGTGATTCAGTATTTTTGTCCTATTCCAGAATGGGACTTTTCTATTATGATGTGAAAAAACTTGATGGGGTAGAAATCATGACTAGCTACAGACAAAACAGTTCTAATACAATTTACTTTAAAACAATATTCACAGATGCATATTACAAAGTGTAACTGTAAATAAAGAACTGTGTGCATTTAAGTGTTTACTGATTTTAGAGAGAACTACCTATATGCAGTCCGAGAGAAGATTCAGCCTATAATGATACTGCAACCAAGTATATGAAGAACAATTTTCAGTCTAACTTCAAACTGGAAATTACATTAAATTAAAATACTAATCAAGATAAGATACAGTTGTTCAAGTAAAATTAAATGGTACCAAAGTTGAAGTAAGTTTTATGATTATTATAACTTCAAATGTAAGTTTACAGAATAGACTCACAATACAATGGCTATTCCAGAGTTATGTGCGTTCAAGAGCAAAATAAAAGCAAAAAAGCTTAGCAGCACACTGATGTAAAACAAAAACAGAACAGAAAATTTAGCTTGCAGCTTTGAGATCCTTCAAGTTACATACTTTTTTCACAATAATCCAGGCATACAGATAAATACAAGTACTTAAACAGCAGAATTTATATAAAGCGACTCTTATTTTTAGGCTGATGAATACACTCGCTCTTCCAAAAAGAAAGGAACTGCCGCAACCTGGTATACATACAAATGAAACTGCACATGTCAGACTTCGTGGTCCAACAGTTTTTTCATTTCAGTGAATCCATCTGTATTCTCATACTTGTTCAAGAGGAAGAGTAGGATCTGATCATGCCTTTTAAGCTGTGGAATAAGCAGAAAGAATTAGAGACATAAGATATTTTTTTTTTTCTTTTTTTTAATTTGCTGGTTTCAGATTAGGGTAGATCCTAAAACTACAAACTCAGCTACATCCCATATCAGTTCAATGAATATACAGTTCCTTTCTGCTGTAAAGTCTTCTGGAGGGGGAAAAGGACAGCAGAATTGTAGCTGACTTCCCCCTGGCCCTCCCACCCCTTTTTTTTTTTTCCTGAAGCAGCAGCTTCCTCAAACCAAACTGACAAAATACTCAAATTAGGACTGAGATGAGGATCTTAAATTTGGTTATTCACACATGTCTATTTCCTGATGTTTTCAGTCATATTGGAATCTTCTGTCTTCTCTTCCTCTCTCATGAGACACTGAGCCAAACTTATTCCAGTGAGGAAGGATAACAGAAAACAGAAAGTGACCAAATTCAAGTCAGAAAAGATATTAGCTAGATCAAACTGGAAGATCAAAGAGATAGAGGGGGGAAGGGAAAAGGAGTTCAACAGCCTACAGTGGGACAGAGAAGTCAACTACATTCAGGAACAGCATAGTTTTGCTGCCTTTCTGCCACTAACTCCTGGTAACTATGCTTACTCTGAAGCAGTAAAGGTCTAAATGACCTTGAACAGAAATGCTCTTTTCCTACCTCTAAAATATCAATAGTGCATATTTTTGATTTTGGACCTTGCTGCCTCTGGCTTTTTGAGCCTTGAAAGGGGTTTCTGTCTTCAGAATTCAAAGTTTTGCTCTGTCCTCTGACAAAGATCCCACTTTGAGAAAGACTGATGCATCTTTTCTGGTATACTTTGTATTACTTTTAGTATTCCAAAATTCTAATTTATCATAAATAGCCTAAATTAAAATCTCAGCCCCAGCTCCATGACAAACTCTGGCACTTATTAATCTGTGCTATCTGAAATACACATTGCAACAATTTTCTTACATATGCAGCTGTCTGCCAAATTGTATCCACAACAAAACACATCCATATTACTGAAAAAACCTAGTTGCCCTTTGTCCAAATGACACAGTTTATGCAGAGCACTGCAGCTAACTACACAACAGACAAAAGTAACACTCCTGAGTCTTCATACTCCAGGAAAAAAAAAAAAAGAAAAAAAAAAAAGAGCTGTATGTGTGGCAAAACATAGAATAACGAAGTCTGTAATCTACACACTATCCTCCCTCAGTTTCAGGGTGCTCTAATTATTACCACGCATAAAAAAAAAAAGCAAAAAAAAGGCGTTGGGATAGTCACGTAGTCCATCTTCAATGTTTTGGTTAGCTATTATCTCCCTACTCCCATTTGCTTCCCACATAGGCCTTCTTTTAAATTCTAGAAAAGTAAGAAAAAAAAAACAAGTGTTGCTTGGACTGAATCTTACTTGCATTTTTAATTCTGTGCAGCAGCATTTGGTCTCACTTCCATTCCCTACAAAAAACAAAGCAAGTGAATGAGCAAAATACACACGGACCCTGCTTCCCTCATTTAAGAGGTGGCACGTGGAATTCTCTAAGACTTTTAGAAAGAAAAGTCACTTAAGCATTCCACATTCCCACAGTTCTTCAAATTAAGTAATTAAGTGAAAATATGTACCTTGATGTTCAGTACGTAGGTTTTCAGTACTGTAGGATTTGACCAAACCTTCCATTACCAGTTTGTCAGCTACATTCAGACTACCATTTTCACAAAGCTTCTTCACTGTTACTAGATTAACATTTCCATGAATCCCTTTCACTGTAATTGTGACATATTTATTCAATAACATTTCTTTCAACTTGGCAAGTAATAATGGAGACCACTCAGCTTTCTTTATTCCTGAAAACAAAAAGTACAATCAAGTTTGTTCTATAAAGAATTCCTTTATGATATGACTTGAATCTTACACATAATGCTATCACTGTTTTTGAAAATACGATGCTAAGTTTTCCTAATATAAGCAGCTTAGATTCTACAGATAATTAACTAAAAACATACTTTCTAAACCAGCTTTCACATTATTAACGAGTACACTATTTCAGCAGATCATGCTGTTTATCAGTATTAAGGAATGTACACTATCATAATAAGTACAGATTTATAGTATTAAAGAAAATCAATCAGGGCTTTAATGGGGTGGGTTGTTTTTTTTTTTTGGGGGGGGGGGGGGGGGGGGGGGGACATTTTTACCTGCAAGTGAACACATAATAGTCTGAAAAGGCAGCTTTAAGTAGGAGGCGGTGATCGGCAGCACCTTTGAAAGAGGTAAAGTTTCTGTGTTCCCATAGTCTGCATATAGTACTTTCACTACTGACTGAGAAGCTTTTAGAACAAGAGCTCTGTACCAATGGCCATCACCTGAAAAGATTGGGACAAGAATCACATGTGAAATACCATCTTGTAAACACAGCATATCATGAGAACAAGAATCTGCACAGTTTTCCAGGAGTTTTTAAAGACTCTGGTATATACAAAAGGCTACTTGACAAGAAGCAAGTCCATAGAAGCGAAAAGTTTCCGATTGCTGTATTCGTTAAAGTGTTGCTTTCAGAATTTTGCTCTAATTATGCAGCTAAGTTTTTTACAACACTGTTTTAAGAGTGTCTGCACACTGTATTTCTAGCTCCGTACCTCTGTTTTCCAAGGCATACTCCTCAAAAGATAACTGAAATTAAAAAGAAAGAAAAAAATATCTTTTTTCCTCAATAATCTTGAAGAACCATAAACAACAACAACAAAAAAAGTGAAAGTTAACAACAACTGTCAAACACTTAAGTATCTTCCTGGGGTCTGCCTAGTATTTTTTTTTAATTCATCTATCCTGTCCTCCATGAGCTGTTATCTGATCTAGCACCCAAATTCATTTTCAGCATTTAGTCAGATCTCCCGTAACAATCCACATGCAGTCAACATTTGTAAGTCACACTACTTTTTTAAAAAAATGGGGCTAATGTAATCAGCAGAGTATCCCCTCTTCTGAAAGACTAAGACAATAAATTAAGTTCCCTCACTGTTAAAAATGCTTTTGACTTGAACTAAACAGTTCACTAAGCCTGCACAGCTTGTTAGGCTAGCAAGGCTGAATGATCAGGTGTCATAGCCAGCGTCACTGCTCCATGCTCGCACAAAGCAACAAGAAAAAACCACCCAGGCACCCACAAACCAGAAGTGGGTCTGTACAGATACAAGTGCACTATTGCTCTGCCATGAATTTCATGCCCTTGTGACTCAAACACAAACAAATTTCAGCTTAAACACTAACTAGCTTGCTTTCCTCTTACAGCTCCATACATTTTTCAGGGCACAACTTATTCCTTATTTTCTCTTCCAGACTGTCAGTTTCTTTGCCCTACAGATGCAGCCAGGTATCCTTTGTAACAGAATTAAGATATCTGTAAGCACTTTAAAGTTGGCGGTTTTCCTTTTTCTAAAGCAAAAATGAAAGTTGTGTTTTACACTGGTCAAGGAAATATAAGAACAAACAACTGCCTCACCTGAAAACCTGGCACAACAGGCTTCACCCAGTTTTGGTTTGAAGGGTTGGTTCTTACAAGACTTACAATAGCCTTCTAGTTCCATCAACTGCCTACGTAGCTTTTCTTGATCTACAGAGAAAAAAAAAAAAAACAAACAAACAAAACAAAACCAAAACATTTGATAACTAACCACATTTGGGTATAACAAAGAACATACTTTTAAGCTCCTTTGCTTCCACCTTTGGCATTTTTTATATTTTTCTACTGTCTGAGCTACCTTTCCACACAGTTCAGTTTCCTATAGGCATCCATTTTATTAGCCAGCTTGCAACAATGACTACTGATATTAGGAACAGTAAACACTACTTACCTTTAGTTTGAACTGGTACAGCGTAGAACAAGTCTGGGCTTACAACTTCTGTTACACAGACAAATATGGTTTCATCTATAGCCAATTCAATCGACTTCCAGTGCATCAATGCGGTTTCTGATAGAAATAGTAAGAAAATGCAGTGTACCACTTTCTTCCAAGCACTTACATATTATGAGTAACTGTTACAGAATATCTCTAAAATGCAGAGACAACTGAATGTCTCCACTTCGAGACATCTAAACCAAGATAATTCTTGGTTCATAACTCTTGTTCATAAACTATTAGCATATTGAAGTAGCTAAAGTAAAAAACACCTCAAAAGAATAAGGTATTGGAAAGTAAACACGGCAAAAGCTTTAGTTGTCATTTGTAATTCTCTACTATCAAATATTCAAATAGCATTAATGTAAAACAAACCCAGTGATTTTTATCTTTCTCTTTTTGTCTATAATGCCACCTGCAGGGCAACTTGTGTTTAACTGTAAAAATGACCATATAATCAAAACTATGCATGTTTATTATTGATATTAACTAACAGTGATCTTGCTTTTTAACTATAAAGGCTGTAATTCAAAAATTTTTGTACAGCCTAAAAGTCAACGTTCATTTAATTACCTTTTTTGTCAGACCTGTTTGTAAAGTTATTTTTATCTTGTAGAACTTCTTTTACAGCCAATTTTTCAGCAGTTAGTATCTCATTGATCACTTTTGGATGACCTGTGGAATTGTCAATAAGCTCTACACCTGCCCCATCTCTGGAAAGGGAAGTTACTCTGGCTTGAAGCTTTATCCCTGCAGTGTACGTATGAAATCTTGCTGTAGCTTCTGGAATCCATTTGCTATTACCAGGCTTTATACCTAGGAAGTAGGACAACTGTTCAAAATGCCTCCATTAAGTGACTTTCTTCAGTGTTATATTTTATTTTTAAAAAATCCTTTTTTTTTTTATACAATTCAAAATACCAAGGCTACTTTTACTACCTGAATGATACACATTGTACTTCATCCTATTAATTGCCTCCCTCTTCCTCCTTTCCTCTAAAAACACATTTCCTCAGCACTTCCAAGTTTTGTTTTCTACATTTTATGATATTCTACCAAGTAAATCCTTGTGTCTTAAACAACACTGTTAAGACTGTTTATGAATCCATTTAATATAGCCTTATTGTCAAAGGAGCAGAAAAAGTGTTTTAATAGATCAGAATAACCCCACCAGAAGACACCTTGATAAAATGTGGTTTTGAGCTTTTTCCTGTTTCCACATTTTTTTTAATTTTAAACCAAGTAGACTACGTTACAAAAAAAGAATAATTCTGTAGAATTTTGAGTGACTTGGTATGGAAAAGGAAGGGGGAGAGAAATAGTAGAAGACTGAAAAACAGCAGCATAGTGTCAAACTCCCCTACAGAGAACTGAAAGGCCAACTTCCTTCATAAAAACAGATGAATGTTTCCTGCAAAAATTTTGAGAAACAAGTCGCAGAAAAGCACATTTGCTCCTAGCAAGACAGCAACCAAAAGCTAATAAGCACTACAGATGAACCAGAACTAAAGAGACAAGTTCCCTTTGACTGGTAAATCAGTAAGTAACCTCCATGCAGATCACTCCACAGCACTGTCAGAAGCTCTGGGAAGAGCCACCATGTTTCTGTTAAATGCCAGTCTGCTGTGTAGTAACGCTAAAACAGTGGCTCCCACAATTTCCAGAGGCTGTAAGCAATAGGCATTTATTCCAAAAAAAAAAAAAAAAACCACACAAACCAAAAAACCCACCCCACAAACCGAAATAATTAAAAAAGCCCCAAACCAACAAAAACTAGTTTTGTGAAGCATACCCTGTCATCACCTCCTTCGCCCAAAACAGCAAGTCTCTAAATGCTATAGCTCTTAAAAGAGAAAGAATCTATAAGAATATCCACCTGAGAGCCAGCATTTAATTCCTTGAAATGGAAGCTTTAAGAATGAAGATGAGATCTGCCGTATTTTATTCAGTGGTACTTCCTCAACATTTCCATAGTCCACAAAGCATACTTTGACAGTTCCATGTGAAGTGACATTTTGCACCAAAGCACGGTACCAGTTACCATCATCTAATTTTAAAAAAGTTAAAAAAAAAAATTACTGCACACATTTAGTACGTTCACCAGCATTTATTTTTTAATAAATAAATTCAATACTTTGCTATCCTCTGCCAATTCAAACTTTTTTTTTTTTTTTTTTTTTTTGCTTTATGTTCACCCTGTAAAAACAAAAATATAAATATTTTCGTTTCTTACTCACCAGAGAAAAAAGCACAGCAAGGTTCTCCATTCACAGGCTTAAAAACATCTGGTAGTGTTTTCTGACAGTATTCAGACAATGACTTGTTAAGTAAGGTTAGAGCAAGTAACTCTGAAAATTAGAACAAAAAAAACCCCAAAGACAAGATCAGTAAAATAAGCTGACTTAAACTTTATCTATATTGTTCACTATATAGAGCTTACTTACGAAAGATTTGATGGGAGATCTCTGTGAATTTTAGAATTTCATAAAAAGAGCTGTTGATGCTAGGTTAAGTAGTTAACTTACTAAACAGACTTATTAGATGGAAGAAGAGAGGTAACTAATATTTACTGACAAATTAATTCAGTATAACAACAAAATGACCAGTAATTCTTCCTCCTAATTCAAACACACCTTCACTCCAAAATCTAAAGTATATTTTACAGCCATATAACACCATGGGAATTATCTAGCTCAGCCAGTTCATATAACAGATTATTAGATCTCACTCTGCTTGCTTATTTATTTTTTAATATCAAGTCCTTTAGCCTGCTCTATAACATCACTTTTAGGGAAGAATTCAGTCATGTCTTAAAGGGAATATGCCACAAAGAATCTATTACCCTTATCTAAATCAAGGGATAAACTTCTCTCACTTTTTAAGATCTGCCCTGTATTTTTGGTTTGAATGCATTTAGCTTCTACTTCCAGCCACTGTAGTTCATCATGCTGTTTTTCTAGTAGGTTAAAAAGCCAATGGTTATTAGAAGCCTTTATAGATGCTAAGAGAGGAACAGGACTTTTTTTTTTTTTTTTTAAATTATCCAAGGGAAAGTCAAGTATCAAAAGCTGCATTTTCTCATTTTCATGTTATTTTATCTCCTTCTGAATTTAAGTTTATACAAATTAGAACAGGAGTACTAGAACAGAACTCCAGTAAATATTGTACGGGCACAGGAAACAACATGTCTCTTATTTGCTATCTTCTATTTAGATATCCTTTGTCTATGTAATCGTAACTGCTTTCACTTTTCTCTACATTCTTAGATTTTTGGTCAACTGCTTGCCTTCAGCATTTTCAGATTTCAGCTTCACAGTCACTACATACCAGGATCCAATTTCTTCATCATTCCACTTGTATTCTTACATAAAAAGACTTGGAGGTGCTATAAGCTCACTTTAAGCAGTAATGCATTAGAACTATAATAAATGACGTCATTTGAAAAATCTGAAGCAAATAAACTTGCAGAAAGAAAAAAAGCTGAATAAACTTACCACTGTTATTTGAAATCTGACAGTAGAATTCTCCAGGATCGTACAGTGTACACACTATGACATCTACTGTTTGTTTAAGAGTTAATTTACTCCACTTGTAAATTCTTTTGTTTGTTGTGTCCTCTAGAAAGAGGAGATGAGAGAGAAGAAGGAAGAGAAATTAAAATAATTTTTACAGGAAAAAAAATTATACGTCCTGAATGCTCATTCATGTCCTCAAATTTCTTGTATAAATAAACTAATTACCAGTGAGAGCCTCTTTGCAGAGTAAAAGATAAATATGCCAGTTGCTTAATGTATCTTATCACTACTGAGAGGGGCAAGCCATCAATGAACAGGGAAGAGCAATCACACAAAGAGGTACAGACTAGGTGGCAATAACCTGAGCAAGAGGGACTCTGGGGAACCCTGGTTCCTGGGAAACAGAGTAGGGGGCATAGAAGAGGGAAACAGTTGTCACCATACTACTGGAAACGGTCTAAGGAAAAGAACGAACAAAAAGATTAATAGAAAGACTTGTAGAAATTTGCACTGTATACTAAAGTACCTGAAAGCAGCTTATTATTTAACAGAAGTTGGCGAATAGATCATGTGAAAACTAAGTTATGGTACATTGGAGATGATGTCATTTCCACCATTGGCACATTATTAAATCTTCCTGTATTTTTCATAGCTGTTAAGTTTGTTACAGCTTATGGTAGGCAGCAGCATGCAGAAATACTGTCAGCCTTTTTAAGACTTGAGTCCAAGTGGCTGGCTTCTGACATTGGTAGACCTTTCCAGTTTTAAGTGTTTGTTATATTTTCTAAAAATGAAGCTCAATAAAGGTTTGACCTTTAGGGATGGCCATGCTGAGATGCTGCTCCATCTGCCCAGCAGCGTGTCCAACAGATTACTGTAGGAAGTCGTATTGCCAATGGGCAAAGAAAAAACCCACAAAACCATCACCCCATCACCCTCCAGCCCCCCCTAAAAAAAACAACAAAAAATTCAAACCAAGCTCTCAATCTTCTTTATTTTCAGTGGAATACAAGTAAGCTTCACATTGTAAGCAACTGTCAGATCCCCACTAGAAGGGACAAAGCACAGCTGACATTTTGAGAAATAGGCTCAGAATGGAAGCTAGTTGAATTTTCCACTCCATAAGGAAGAAAGATTGACAAGAAAAATAAAAATTAACAAGTTACTCAAATTTTGAGAAACCTTTAGGATGCTTAACAACTGAAATATAATTGTTTATTCTTTTCTGTGATGGTGAGATTCCTAAGCAGTTCTCTAAACCAAAAAATACATTGTTCCTTAATTTCTGGCAAGCTAACCAAAATCTACTCTTATACAAGGCTAGATCCAGCAGTCACCAATTTAATCGGTAAGTTTAAATAAAGCAAACAAGTTAATGAAAAACTATTTTGCAAGTTGACAGAGAAATATATCTGTTGAAACTCCAATATAAAAATAACAAGTTTTAAAACACGTAAGACAAAAGTTCATAATCTGTTTAGAACCTGCATTCAAAAGCTCCCACTTGGTGCAAGAAACTGAAGAAGGTGAGAAGTAATCAAGAAATCTATGAAGATATAAAACAGATCTAGGATGATGGCCACAGATCAAAATGTGTTTCGATATAACCATGAAAGTTACCGCTCATCTGAATTTTATACAAGATTCCTTACCATTCCGAACAAAGGTAAGGAATAACCATGTCTCAGCCACAAAGCGTCTAGTGAGGAAGATCAAAATTAAGGGATTTGGACATAGCCTTGACAAAAAGACTTCCCTCAGTTTTCTGTACAAACAGATCAGGAGAGAATACATAGTTTTACAGGACTGAAAAAAGCTTAACATGCTTCGTATGAGAGAAGCTAAGAATCTTCCCACAATACGAAGAAATCTGACAAAATCTGAAAATTTCTCAAATTGAAGCTTCAGTCACTAAAAGCAAAAAAAGACAATTTAGGCTTATCCTTGAAGTCATATAGGCTACTGCTGTCAAATTTTCAAGAACTAAATATGTGCGTTTAGGTGTAAAGTATAAGATAATGAAGATGAAATACTGTTTGAACTAAAGGACAAGGGCGTAAGAACAAGCAGGTACTAACTAGCCATATCCTACTTAAATGGAACTCATTAAGGTTTCTAACCCTAGAAAGTGAAATACTAGTATGGTCTCCCAAAAATTAGCAACTGCAACTTTGTTACATATGCACACACACACATATATAGACACATACAAAGACACAAGGAAACTCATGGCAAGAGTTGCCATGGCTAAACTTCAGCCCTCAGAAGGCTAGACTTCATGAGCCAGACTGGAAAACTTTTACCAGTTAAGAACTTGTGTTTTTTGTGCCCACTCTAGCAGGGGGTTAAATAGTGCCAGTTCAGCAGGATGTGCTCATACTCACCATTTGCTTGCTTAACATCACTCATTCTGACTGCTGGTAATGCCATCCTTGATTCCTCAGCTGCACAGCCTTTCTCTATGAAATAGCTTGATATACTTATTACTGGAGTGACTGATGCATCTATAAGCTCCACCACAGATCTATAGCTCTCTTTATCCACGACTTTTACTGTGAACACTTTTTCTTTCACCAGTTGGTTCATAAAAGAAATAGCTTTTGAGGTCCAGGATCCTAATGGTGGCTTCACACCTAAAAAAATCACATAGTATGGAAAGGTTCTAAGGAAAATTCAAGTCTCAACAATATGTGGAAAGGTACAATACTGTTTGAAACAACAGATTATGTAGCAGATACCAAGTAATTCGCTCCCACTCTTCATGATTGTAACAAGATTTCAAACAAGATAACTTAACTTTTGAACTTTCGGAGTACTTTAACAAAAAATCTGACAAAGGTCATGTACAACTAGTCTATTACAGAGATGCATAAATTCAGATTTAATACCTGTCTAGTACGAATGTCTATAAGAAGTGTCAGTCTTTGGGTCTTATGAATACAACCTATTGTTTTGAACAACATTAACCATCTCTCAGCCAATATATCTGCTACTATAAGCTTATTCCTCCTTAAATGTTTACTCTTTGTGCTACTAAATTTATTTCTAAAATGTAAGTTATAACCAGAACTGGTATAGTAGCAGATTGGCAGAAGTTGCCTTCCAGAAAGATGTATTTTATGCAGCAGTAATCCTTGATTCCAATCACAAAACATCTTATCTGATCACTTTTTGTGTCCATGTTGTGTTTAGGACCTTTCTTAGAACACTCATTATCAGCTATGGGCATCATGATTTGCCCTAGAAAAGAGATTTCTTTAGATCACATTCCATATGCATTGGTTCCATCTCTACATACACGGGACACATTGTTTCATGGTTTTCCTTCAAAGTAAGAAGCTAGAATGCTGCTCTGAACTTTACCCCAAAATTGAAAATCAGGTTAAATACCAAGTATTGTAAAGGAAGGATAGGCATCAAGCATTCTAAAAGACAGGTACTGAAGCAAAGGGGTGGACTATCTTATATAGTGATGGAAACAGAGAAAATAAACAAGTTTCCAACAGCAGGTTAAACAAGTGTGTCAGGAAAACAATGTATGAACTTGACTTGAGGCAGAAAGACGAATGAGGAAGTGTCAATGTCCTTTCCAACTTGACAGATTTCACAAGCCTATGGAGAAAAGTCTACCAGTAGTTTCACTAGATTTGCCCCCAGGAAGGGGGACAGATACAGTTCTGAATTTCAATGTATAAAATGAAATTTTACCTTTCCCCGCAGTGTTAGAACCACAACAGATTTAGGAATTCCAGAAATCCAGTAGATAACTGAATTTTGCTTTAAACAAAAGCACATGCAAAACCTAACAGGTGTGTTAATATAACACAGTTTTCCAAACATACAGCTGCAGGTCACCAAGTACATTAGGAAACATTTGTCACATTTTATAGATATGCCATAACAATTTAGAATTCTGGAAGTAACACTTAACTGTTATATTGAAATATGGGAAAGGATGGAGATAAGATAGTAGAGGGGTGATCATTATCTAACCCCACTTATTTTGCCTCTATCCCATTTGAAACAGCCTATCATTTGTTTCATACCTGCCAAAGTACATCTTATGGCTTGAGCTGGCAAATCCATTAATCTTGGAATCATAGGACGAAGTCTAGTCAATGGAAGAACCTCAAAATTACCATAATCTATATAGCCTGCCAAAACAGTATCTTCAGAAACATATGCTATAACAGCAGCACGATACCAAAAATTGTCTTCTAGAAAGAAAGAAACAGAAATTCATTGTACTTGCTTTTAACTTCTGACAACAGAATGATTTTTGTGGCAGACCAATATGAAAACACGTCAATTTCAACATAAAACAGCAGCATTATAGTTCACACAAATTTTCACAAAACCCTTATGGACACAATACCTACCACCATCGCCCCTCATATGAGCTGAGTGTTGCAAACTCATTCTTTCCATAAAGAACCCCTCCACCCCACAAAAAAATACTGCAACAAAGAACTGACTACATTATGTGGATGTAGTACTTAAGCTTAATACATTTAAACAAACAGCAAACAGTAGCTTAGCTGACCACAACATGCAATTCAAAAGCCACACAAGAGATTTAAGTATTTTAATTAAACTGAAATACTTGAGAAAAAAATACAAGCTTACTCAAGTTTATCAAGACATCCTCAGTACTGAACTGATGGCTTTCCCTAGCTCGGCAGCTGAAACCAGCGCCCATTCAAATGCCAAGACAGATTACTGGCAGCATTAGCTTTTTCTGAATGTGCAAAAAAACATTTATTTCAGCTTATCTGTTCAGTCCCGCTGCTATTTATTCAAAGCAGTAAAGCCACAGGAAATGGAAATAAATGACCAGGAATGTTTATCAATCACATTAAGTTACAGCAGCAACATTTCTGACCAGAAAGAAGGCATAAGAACAGCAATGTGTAGAGGTTTTTTTCTTGTTAAAAGGATGATTTAAAAGGAGAATGATCTGTGATCAAAAGAGATTATCTTCATCCTACTGCACTCAAGGAAACGGGACTTCAGATTCTAATAAAAGGTATTTCCTTCATATAGACTTACTAATTCCAGAACACTGCTTTATACAGAATACCAGCATATATTAAGGCAAGATTCAATTTTGTCATGAGGTAGAAACAAAGTTATGAACATAAAATTCAGTACTACCAGGTCTTGGCTAAATAACGTTTTTGAGAAGACTATCTGTGCAACATTGTTATATATTATCCCATTTCTTCTGTCCCTTTTTTGGGGTCTAAAATTCCAAGTCTGTATTTTTTTCTAGCCACAGGAAGTAATGCTTAGCAGCATATAAGAACCCAAATTTCTTCACGGTGTCTTAAAAAGTTCCTTTATACAAAAATCAACCCAGTGTTAAGTTTGCTCAATGAAGGGACCATTTTATGGTTTTTCTTACGCTAGTATTTTATAGGTGTCATCATTTGCTATTAATAATTTTTAAAAATCACTACCAAAGTCTATCCACAGCTAAAACCACACACAGATAAAATAAACTCTGTATGAAACATTTCTAAACATAATTATAAAAATTGTTTATTTTTTGTAATAAAGTGACATAAATTAAGAGACATACTTGCGCTCCCTTTTTACCTGTGAACCGGGCACAGCAGACATTTCCAGCAGCAGGATGGAAAGCTGGACTACCGGGAAATTTGTCACAATATTCATTGAGAGACACTTGAAGCTCAGCGAGTTGACCTGATGTTAAAATACACAGGTTTTAGGAGCACACATTGTCTTGTAATTTTTACAGAAGTACACAAATCTTAAGCTCAAAGCCTGGAAGAACATCTTATAGTATAACGGACATTATTTCCCGTAACTTTTAACATAGTACCAAAATAGTGATGAGACTAGGATTCTTCAATCAGGAAGATCAAAGAGAGTCCTCATGTGAGTCTAAGGAATCACAGTGGTAAAGGGAATGAACTGGGAAAACCGGTCACAGACATTTTCAACCCAGGAACAAAACTGAAGCCAGTAGGAATTGAGAGCAAGCTAGTGGCTGCATGCTAGAAAGAAACCAAGACAGACAGCTCTTCAAGCAACCAGCAGAGGATGAGTGCCACTTCTTACTGAAGGACACACACAAATTCAAAGGCTGCACAAGTACACATAAGATAAAGCCACTGTAGGAGATGCACCAGACCACATCCAGGTGCAAAAGCTCTTCTAGCTGAAATAAAAAGCTAGCTTGGAGAGCACTAGGAGGACACATCCCACAAACTTGCTCTGCTCTATTTTCCCCCAGTCATCTGTTCATGGGCATGGTGGGAGATGCATCAGAAGTCCCTGCAGCATAGCACTCTGGCCCATACAGTGTTATTTACAGTCTTATATTTTACTGTATCAGAAGACACCAAAGCAGGGTTTGGGCACTATTATCTGACCTTCTAGTACTTGGATATTCTCCCCGTATTACGTAGCAAAAGTTCAGTTCACACACCCAGCCTATAAGGAAACACTTCCCTCCAGTGGTAAAGCAACAAGGCATTATAGGAACAAACAAAGTAATCAAACTCACACATGTTTCTGGAACATGTGAGAGAACAATTTAACATTAAATATTTGTGATACAAATTGACTTCAGACTTCTAAATTCCATGCCACATTATCTTTCTACTTTGCACTACTCATAACTGCCCACGAATTACCACCTTACAGGTTAGTAAGCGATATTAGCAGTTAACATTGACAAAAACACCCTCTGTAACACCATGGCTCTTAAGTGACTGAGGCATGGCCTAAAGCTACAGGGAATCACCATTTCGGGTCAAACTACAAGACCAGCAACACCTCTCCCCAGCCACTCTACAGAAGAGAAAAATGCTGTACTAGGTATCATATCCCATTTTCAACACGTCACTTACGGGCACTGTTTATCTGCTGACAGAAAAAGTTCTCTGGATTTTGAATGAAGGAAACCACACCAGAAAATGCATCTCCAATACATACAGAGACACACTCTGCAACTGAATTAGCACAGTGAAAAAGTTCTTCATCTTCAGGTATTTTTTCTTTACTTCCCTCAGAATGGTTTTCTGCCAAAGTACATAAAAAAAAAAAAGAGTGTTGCTAATCAAAAGCTAGATGACTCTGAAAATGTAAGCACACTGAAGCAGCTAGCAGTTCATTCTTTTTGCTGAAACTTTGGACTTTGAAGGCTCCTGTTATATTATCCATCAAACTAATGTTCACATAATCATCATTAACAAATACTTTACACTATTAAAAATCATACATGTTACTGTAACTAGCGAACTGAAGGAAGCTCCACTAGCCAACATTTTTAAGTAGGTGGTGATGGTAGTGAACAGCTAGAATATTTACTACATTCAGAGTATCATGCAACATTAGACCTAAAACTCGCAAAGCTTTTTCTGTCTATTACTAGTAAGTTTGATTTGCTTGCTTACCTCTTTGATCGTCTGCTCCTTTGGCATTACTATCTGGAGTTAAACTAGACCTCATTTCTAAAGATACTTTACCTAGGCAGTCTCCTAAAATACATATACAAGAAACAAAGTTATTTTCCATACAAGATAGTCCGAATTTAGTTTAATCTTCTGAGCCTAACCTATATTCCTATCACAAGGTGAGGATGCTCTACTTGTTTGTAGAGTACTTAATATGCTTAGAATGAAAAATAAAAGTAGCTTCAGAGTCTACTTGATTTTTCTGAAGACATTCAGAGCTCAGACTGACAAAATGAGCAAAGCAGTAACAATCAACATTGACTTGTAGACACTTGACTGAAAAAAAGATTACAGCTTTTCAGGTACAAATATTCAAAACTTACCTTTGTATTTACAACAGTGAGTATCCACTGAGTTACCAATATTTACAAAGAAATCTTGAGTTTCTTGGCTATTACGTATTCCATTTCTGATGCATGAAACAGTATTTCAAGCTTTCAATGTAACTATTTTCAACTGAAAACCTAAATACAGGTGTTTAAGTTGCTTGTAAAATCACAGAATACATGCACATAACATTTTATGAATGCAGTGATATTTTTATGATCTTCTTTCTGAGAGGTTGGCAATTTACACTGTTTTGCCATTATCATGCTCTAAAGAAACCAAGTGTGAAATATGCCCAGCATAACCCTGAATCAGTTGAATTAGACAGGAACAAGGAGAACCATCATTTTATAGATTGCAGGGACTTTGACATGGAGATAAGCTTCCTGAACGTCAGGAATTTTAGCAAGAGGATCAACCATCCTTTCCTTCAGAGTTTCTGTATGTTGCATATCAATTAAAAGAATATGCTCTTAGCACTGTACTGTTCTTGCTCTGCTGCCAGAAAAAAAAACACACAAGAGTTCTCCAAATAATGACAAGAGGCAGACTGTCCATGTATTGATCTGGTTCCACAATAAAAGCTATTTCCCCAGCTCAACTGAGAATCTGAATTCAGATCTCTCAAAGCTCAGGTGCTCTGCTTGTCTCTGCAGAGGCTTTCTAACTTAGAAATACAAACATACTTAGAGCTCTCCAATTAGGTAAAACAATATCCAGTGGTTGCAATTTTCTCTAGGATATTTTTTTAGTGAGCATGTATGAAATATAACAAAAGCTGGTAAAATCCTTAGTGGAACTAAAAACGGATACTATCACTTTTAAAGAATTAAAAATGTACACGATAAAAGGAACAACATGGTCCCAAGTCTGCATGCATCTATTAGAACAGAAAAATATATGAGATAATCTGGAAAATGCTGAATTTATTATAATTCTACTGAAAAAGTAACCTTACTAAAACTTAAGGTTATTAAGTATAACAACATACTTCAGGTACAGACATATTAAAGTGACTTCTATATGGAAAGGTGAAATAAATGAAAACTTAAAAAATAAATCAAGGGGCAGGCTGGGAGAGTGACAAGAGGGAAGAGAGTAAATGAAAAAAACCTCTCCTCTTTTAAAGGTATTGGGCAGGGGTAGGGATAGTAAACATGAAAGAATTATCAACTGTGGGTTTTTACCCCACACACACACTACCAAGTACTTACCAAAATCAGTATGAACAACATCTACAGCAAAAGTCAACATCATTTCGTCCTGTAATATGTCAACAACAGTTACTGAACAATGTTTTCCCATAAATTGCGAAGAAAAGTTTGTGATGATTTCATTCCATCCTTTTTCTTTTGGATCATAATTAGCAAAGGAACACTTAATGGCCTGGAAAGAATTACAATTAGAACAAGAGGGGATAGGAGGTTATTTGCCCTGTAGAAAAAGCGACTAAATAATTAAGGCCCTCAGAAATATTATCTTGCATATAAGTTAAAGCTGCTGTTGGAATTCTAAGCATATCAATTCTTTACAAGAATTAAGAATTAGAAAATTAAGTTCAAACTGTGAACTACATTTCCTCTGATTAACCCACTATTTATGTTGTCTTATGTTAGGCACAGTTGTATCACATCACATCCAACCACAGGTGCATGTCCTAACTTGCCCTCAGAAGATACTGAGGGCTTTAAGCCAACATTCAAACAGTGCTCAAAATCTTTCATGAACCCAGCAGAAAGCCTCATGAACAAGCCATGAAAAATTATTACAATAGCAGCTAATCATAGCTGTCACTGGTTGAAAGAATGCTTCTCTATTATTCTTTGTGTATAGTTAAACATATTAGTTTAACTCCCAGATTAAAGCTAGACCATCTATTTTGTAATGGAAGACATCACATAGTATGGTAATGAACTCAGACCAACAGCTGTCTTTACTGCAGACAAAGTCTGCCTAAACTACAAGGGATTTTTCACTACTGTGTGAGACCAGATTAGAATACACAGGCAGAACAATTTCCCTACTGACCTCTAGCATATAAAGGACATTTGGACCTAAATGCCCTGAACATGGCTTTTTTGTTTTTTTTTTTTTTTTTTTGTTTTTTTTTTTTTTTGTTTGGTTGTGGGTTTGTTTGTTTGTTTGTTTGTTTTTTTTTTGTTTTTTGTTTGTTTTTTTTTTTGTTTGTTTGGTTGTGGGTTTGTTTGTTTGTTTTTTTTGTTTGTTTGTTTTGTTTTGTTTTGTTTTATTTTTTTTAACAGCTCAGGACCCAAGAATTTTGAGACTAGGAAGAAAAAAAGGCAGGTGACCTTCCTCACTCCTATGGAATAGCTAGTAAACATTTCAGAAGGTCAACTTCGTATAGTACAGTAGTTTTTACACATTGCTTTCATTGAACGCGAAATGATAATGACAGTTACACTGAGACATGAATAACACTCATTTCAGAGCTATTCCTTTAAAATACCTTAGCTATTGTTACAAAAATAGAACTCACGCATGGAGGAAACAACAGTTCAATGTCTTTGTGCAGAGCTTTAATCCAGGAGAGGGGAATATTTTCTTCATTTCCATAATCTATATAGAATACTTGTGCTCTCTTTTGCAATATATCCACATCTTTTACCAGTGCTCTATTCCAGGTCTGTGTAGGAATAAACCATAACCTTAATAAGATCACATTATATTTTGCTTCATCAGGTTTGTTTATCAACAAAGGCACTGACCAATTCAGAATCAACTCTGATGAAAATAGCTCACTGTAGTGTTGACTGCTGAAGATAAAATTCTACTCCTATGAAGAGTTGCTACCATACAGTAAATCAGGAATCTGCTAACAGTGAAGGAGAAAAAAATGGGAAGATATACAAAAAAGGGGTGTGAAGGGAAACAGGACCTAGATGTTGCTATAGAAATGCCACCAGAAGAGTCAGGTAAGACATTAAGTAAAAATAACTCCCTTAATTAACTGGAGTCATATTCCAAGCTGTTCTAACTACAGTAGGTTAAATTTGCTGAGAACACACACAGGCTTCATACAACAGTAGGACAAACAGCACCTATAGGGCTCAGCTACATAAACACAAAAATCAACTTGGGGGGGATGGCAGGTGGTGGCAGTGGGGAAAATCAGTACCTTAAATTTGAGTTCTGTATGTTAAGCTAGTTACTACCACAATTCCACCACAATTAACTGATCTCTAACTAGCAGCCTTCACTGGTAGAGACATAGAAGTAAAGCATGCAAACATGATGAGCTCAACACAGAACGCTTATTTTATGAACAATCAGATGTTACCTCATCCAAAGAACACCTTGCAACACAGACTTCCCCTCTGATAGCAATATATTGCTCTTGAATAACCGTGTTAGCATAACAGTCTTGCAGTTTCGCAGAAAGTTTACTGATCTGGTCTAAAACTTCTGGAGAAGTCATCTGTATGTAAAATTCACTTGGACTCTTGAACTCTCTTACTGTACCCTAAAGAGAAAAACCACAGTAGATAATTATGCAAAACCAGTATATTACTCAGGACCAGTGTTCATTTCAGTAGAGGCTTTTCACCCTATACCTGGTTTTTTTCTTTTGTTTTGAATCTAGCAGTAATTAACTGCAGGGAACAAAACAAAAGAACAAAATGTTCACCTTCACAGAAATAATCTCACTTTCTCCCCCTGAGCCCTTCTTGCATTTACTCATCTCTATAAAAATAAAGGAATTTTACATGTGAGCAGAATTAGACAAAGAGCTGAGATGACATGCAGCTACATATGCTTAACAAAGCTTCAAATGCAACCTAACAAAGCATTGTAGTATTCTTCCAAAATACAATTACCTGTATTTTTGTAGCTTTTTTGATCCCTAGAGTCTGGAGATCTGAAAGCATTATTTTCTTGATGTGCTCTTCTGTCTTGAAAGAATCCATGGAAGTTGAATTACCCTATTTAAAATAGCTACAAGTTATGTTTAAACTGGAGCTGTTCAGCTGTAGCTCCTTGTAGTAACAAATGGGAAAAGAACTTTTTAATAATTTCAAGAAACATGTAAAAAAGTGCTTTTTGTTGACCTTCAATAAGAACTCTTACAGACTTTGTATTACTCTTGAAAATAACTTAAAACGTTATCAGAGATATACTGACCAGACAATGAAAAACGACTGCTAAAGTCTCACACATTCACCTCTTCCTTTCACACCTGTTTTACAGGACAACTGCACTGTACTTCCTGTTTGTGATGCTCTCATAAATAAAAGGAATTGAATTCTGCCTGCTTCCCTGTAGCTTTAACACCACAGAGTAGATTATAGCTACTGCTCTAAGTGCAGTTATCCATTTCTGGTATCCATTCTGATATCCAACTGGTATCCATTTCTAAAAAAAGTCTAAACATTTAGCGTGACCAGCCTAATGCATACCATCTGTACCTGTGACGTTCTAAACGCATTAGAAAAAATAACCTCATACACATGCTTATGGAAAACCTCTTTTACATTTGGTCCAACATACTGCAAACAATGTGTGATGACCGAGATTACTGTTGCAACTGCGAAATTAATTGTTTACTTGCAAAGATCCTTCTAGGAGATTTTCTAGAAAAAAACCACATCTCATAGCAAAATACATTAAAAATTGAACAATATGCAATATAAACTCTCTTACTTCCACAGAACTTACTTAAGTTCCAGAAGATGAATCAGAGAAAAATAAAGACTTCTGTTATTTCAAAATAAATCAGCTACAAATTGCTTATTCATATTGTACATCATCTTGATATAAGGATTCCTCTCTATAAGTTGATCAGTTTTATTAGAAAGCAGTCACAAGTACACACACAGCAGAAACTTATCAGGATGAACTAACAAGTCTTATGATCCAAAATGAAGCCTCCTTTTTAAATTCCTCCAAAAAGTTAAAACAGATGAATGAGCTACTTCAAAGAAGTGCATGACAAAGGAGTTTTCCTGTATAGTGCAAACATATGGCTAGTTGAAAGCTTGCACATTCACCTGCTTTCACAAACATCATCCCAAGAAACCATGAAGACAGCAAAATTATCTCCTGCAGTTCACAGGAAGACTATATGATCTCACTTTCACTTTGGGTGCAAGTAAGATCAAGAGAAGCTCCAAAACATTACAAAGCAGAACTGCACCATCTTTAATTCATGCTCCAGTGAAGAAACAAAAACTTATCTGCATCTGTTACTATACAGTACCACATTAAATGCATGTCTCAGATAATTTACAAAGCTCCAAGCACCAACCCATGAACTACACAGAAAAAAACCCAGAAATTTTCTGGTGGACAAGCTACATCTGTTTCCTTCCTAAAGTATTTCTCTAGCAACATCACATAGGTCTTGATATTTAACTTTTGTAAAAGTGGGGTTTTTTTCACAGAAAAACCAAGTTGTCTGATAGTGTTGCAATGGGCTCTAGAAGTGACATATTTTTGAATGCTTCTCCCAGTAATTTTTGATTTTAAGCACTGACCTTTCTAAAAAGGAGTAGATTATAATCTTTGGAACTTGTTCCTTTCCTGTACAGCTGAAATTAATCATATTGCAACTAGCTCACATCAGATCTACTCAAGAAAGAGTGAAAATTATATTCTATACCTTAACATAAACTCTCTTCTCAGTTTCAGCAGGTAACTTGCCTCCATTATTAGTTCCACTGTAATCAAAGAAAGAGGTGTTAATTTGGAAGAACCAAAGATAGACAAGTAACATATGTAACACCTACTTGCAGGTAGAACAAAAAGGCTATGTTTGTAGTATGTGTTTTTTGTCAACCCTTACTCCTCCTCCAAGAAAATGCAAAATTGGAAGTCTGTTAGTTCCCCATCATGCAACATCTGTTGTGTTTTTCCTGATATCATCAACAAAAAATAAATTAATTTTTAATAAAACAGAGTTGTTGTGGAGTTCTGCTAACACTGTAATCCCAAGCCTACCTTAAGAACTATAAAAAATGCAAAAAAAAAAGTTGCTATTTCAGTTGAATACATAAGTAATATCCAGATAATATATATGCCAGATCGTCCCCGTGTTCCCTCCATTCAGTCACTGTAGCAAAACTGGAAAAAAAAAAAATTTCTTGTAAACTTTGATTTCAGAGACCTGGTTGCAGATTCACTGAATTGTGATCGTCATTCTTTGCTAGAGATTGTCAGCTGAAATGCTCAGATCGCTCCCCTAAACTGTTCCAAAGCCAGCCAGTCAATTTGTACCGTGTCATAACCTAATGGTGCTTACTTTAATTGAAACAGATGAGTGAGTGATCTCTCAAACATCTAAACCAGCATGTCAAGAAGCAAAAATGAGCAGCTAGAGAACGGCCTGGCTGAGACAACTTCTTCGAATTGCAGCCGTGCTCTTCGAAGATAAAACATCCATGAAGTTCACTAAGGCTACAAAGGGTGCCTCTTCAGAGTCTGTTAATGCAATCCATTAACCATGCCACTGCTGAAAAGCACAGCCTCATTCCTCCTCCCTTCCCTATACCATCAACAGCAATAACAAAGTCATGTGATTAGCTGGTATTCTTACTGCATGCTCACATAGTTCTGACGCAAGTAAAAAGAATGCTTTTGCTTTAAGTCACACTACAGAACACCTTAACAACTCCAACAATATCCTTCAAGTCACCCTTCTAAAGCAGCAAAGCTGAGTTTTCTGACAAGTATGAGATTATGTTGTACTAGCCTAAAAATAAGCAACATATTTTACTGTAATAGTGCCTTTACATGGTCATTTAAGTTGCATTGTGAGGAATACTGTCTTTCTGTAAAGATTATTTGACAGAACTTTTAACAAACTTACTTTTGCTTAATTGGCTCACACACAACACTGTGTGCTGGCCAATCTTTTTTCTGACAATCTGCAGAACAATAGTATATTTGCTTGCACTGTGAACATCTGAGGGATCCTAAAAAAAAAAGACAGAGAGAAACATCTATATCCGAAGAGACAACAGCTGTTAAGGCCCCATGTATTATTCCATAACTGCTTTACAAGACTGTTCCACTACA
The DNA here is from genome assembly GCF_018691265.1 of Tyto alba. Taxonomy (NCBI): domain Eukaryota; kingdom Metazoa; phylum Chordata; class Aves; order Strigiformes; family Tytonidae; genus Tyto; species Tyto alba. Next base: position 9,840,892 of record NW_024881261.1, read on the forward strand.
GCTCTAAGCACATACAAATAGATATTTGTATTCACATATTGCTATCAGACATTCCTGCCCTAGATATCTCAAATTCCTTCTATATTTAAGAAGGAAAAAAACCCACATTTTTGATTAAGGAGATGTTCTCTTCTGTTTATAAGTTCCATAACCCCAACTATGTTCTGAATAGTCACTATACTTGCATCTGAAATAAAAATATACATCATTTTAAGCCATCTTTGAAAAAACCTTCTGATTTAGTTCCACTGAGAAGTATACTATGCATCACAGACTACAGGACAACAGGCACTTACCAAACAGACCACAGTGATGGCAAGTCTTCATTTGAGGTGGTGATGTTGAACTGAAGAGACTCTTGTCATAGCCAATAGAGAAAACATTGTCAGAGGAATATTGACATTTCTTTGGCTTCTCATGAATCAAATCAGAATGCAACATCTGTGGAAGAAAAATCTTAAGTGATTCTTACTAGAAAAAAGCTGCCCATTATGGTAGAAATATTCCAATATACCAGAGTATGACAACAAAGAGTCGAAATATCAAAACTGTAGAAAGAACAATATATGCTGATCATGTCTGCTATCTAAAAATGCTCAAAATATTTGGAGCAATTACAAAGTGCAGTAACTCACAGTATTTTCTTTATCAGCTGCAGCTGTGAACGTCAAGTTCCCTCCACCAGTTATGTCTTCCATGGAACTTCCTAGAAACAGAAGTATTTGCAAAGGGATCTGATTAACAATGCTAATGCACGCCTGTATTATGGAGTATGTCCAGGAAGACACAAGCCTCTTATCTACTCTTACCATTCTGCTAGCATATTTGAGCAAACAGAGATGCTAGGACCGTGACACACTCTGGAAGTCACTTCCTGTTATCGCTCTGATACTACATTTATTCTAACTTACTATCAGTGGTATTATTAAAGCAACAGTTTCACTGCTCTGTGCTTCTCACTCAATATAAGTCCAAAAATTCGTTTCAATTTAAGTTGTTCAGTCGGAACAAAAAAAGTACATAATTTCCAACATCCACAGAGCAAAAATTCACAATAGGCAACTTTACAGTAGCTGAAACACTGTAAGTTTCTTTCAGTTCTCTTGAACATGTGGCCTGTGTTAAGTTTATACTTGCGCATATTTTTGTCATATCAGCAAGCATTCAGAAACAAAATACTCTGAAACAAGAGATTTGGACTTTCAAATGAATGCCTTATAGGCCTTGTGGTCTTTCCAGTGAGTTTATTCTTTATGAAACAACGCTTATATGACAAACATTCACCTAAGCCTGCATACCAATATACTAGGAACCATGTTTTTAAGTGGGCAACTCATGTACCTACAAAAAACTTGTTTCAGTTGTAGAGTACACATGCCATTCAAAGCTTGTTCCACTCTGGCAGGCTTATTAGCCCAAGTTCTCTACCAGGCCAACATAAAGCTTACGTGGCTTTTTTTCCCTACCTGGAATCAAGTTAATCTCGTAAACTTTGCTTAAACTAAAAATCTTGCTTAACATGAAATCAAATTCCATGAACTCTCCAGACTCAAGATGGCAGCATACCAAGCTATCTTGGATCCCCCAGAACAGTCATGCCTTCCCCCCCATTTGGAGTAAAAGAGAACATGGCTCAGACTGTACTGAGGTACTGATGAAGGCAAGAAACAATGTTGAAGGAACAGCAATTCCATCACTGCACATCCCCAGTACTCGAATTACCCTGTTTTTTCAATTATCTAATACATTCTAGTCCACACAAGTTCAGATAATTAGGAGTTAGGTTCCATATGCATACTGATAATGTTTATCAATAATCAAGCATATACACAATTACAGAAGAAAGCTAAGATACTTTTGTTAAGCTTTGGACAAAGTCTCTCTTTTCTTGCACTTGTGCTGCACTTAAAACTTGCTGTACTGTTTCTGCACTTGGCAAGAAATACCCTGTCCTCTTTGCTCACATAATACTGATTTTTGTTAGATATTTCAGAAACTCAGCCTCGAGATCAAGAGCCTTTCAACAGGAAGTTGGCACTTGCGATTCTGCTGCTTTAAGCCTCCACCTACAACTTTACTACGTTTGCTCTTTATGTGAAGTGGTTCTGCCATCATGTAAACATACACACCAGTATCATGAAGGGTGCCTGTAGGCCAGGTAACTACAAAAGCATGAATTCAAAGATTAATTCAGGCAGGCACACAAAGTATTTTTAAGTCAGACTCTGAAGCTATATTTAAGCATCCATTTTGAAAGGCTAATTCTCTACTATTTCTTTAATTTACATAGGAAAAAGTAAAATACCTTCTGCATGACAGATCTCATCAACGAACACTCCAGACTGAACAACAGAGTCCTTTAGGAGAGGAATGCACTGACCATCAGGAGTGGCCACCACCACTTCCACGTTAAGCTTGCTGAATTCACAAGAGATGTCTCTCCGGAGGAGAAACTCTATACTCTAGTTTAGATAAACTGCCCCTCCACTGAAACACAAGCTGCGCTCATCAGTTCCTCAAGACTGGGAGCACAGCCCCGGGCGAAGGCCCAAAGCCCTGGGACAACAACTGGTCCTGAGCAGGCACAATGTCCAAGGGGCAACTACTGTGCCAGGCTCTGCCAAAAGGAACTTTTGGCACCTGCTTTCCAAATGCTAACACGCAATATAGTTATTGTAATTACAAAAATCTTGTTATGTTACATGGCAGAAAGAAAATGAAAATCAACTTACAAGTAAAGGAGGGTAGTCTTTGAACTGATACTACAACCAAATCAATCAGAATCAAGCCTTCACAACCGCAGCGGTGCAGCACCACTAGGCACTATTTTAATTAGCTCAGAATAAAATCAAGCGACCCCCACCCCACGGCCTCCCAGCCGAGGCTCGGCCGGCGCTCCAGAGCCCCGCTGCCCACCCGCACCGCCTCTCCTCCCTCAGCGCAGAGCCGCGCCACGCCGGGGGCCGGCCCGGCCGCTCCCTCCGGGGCTGGAGGGGGAGCCGCGGCCCTCAGCGGGGATGAGGCAGCTCCTCCCGCCGCTGCCCCTGCCCCTGCCATCTTACCCTGAAAGCACCGGGCAGAAAGCTCCCTGGCACGGCCTGCTTTAGAGCGACGCATGTTTAATCCGTGGTGAAACCACAGGTACGGGGGTGGAAAAGACCCTCAGCTGCGGCCGGGGTGGGTCAGGCCCCTTCAGGAGGTGGGTGGGCACCGTAATTGGCACCTCCTCGTCAGGGGCGCTGGGGGCATGCGGGTGTGCCCGCGCTTGGGAGCTGAGGCGGGGTGGTTGTCACTTCGACTATGGCATGATTGTCAGAGCCCTGACTGAAACCACGTTGGTGGTAAGTTGTTTTGAACGATTTGTTAGTCATAGTTGGCGCGTTGCAAGAGACTGCTTTTATTTTACTACTCAAAAGCACCACTGATTTTCTCACTTCAGCAAAGTTCGGTGAGGGGCGGTGAAATATGGTTGCATTAGTAACCCCGTGTGTTCTGCGACACAAAAAGGTGGAAGAATAATTAAGAGTTAGAAGGCACTAGCTACAAATAGCAATGAGCAGCACCGTCCTTAACTCTTAATTTCAGAAAAAACCTACACTTTATAACTGTGACTGTGCCTGAGCAGCCTTGACCTCTCACTTGGTCTGTCAGTGCTTCACAGCAAGCAGGCATACTCACATCTTGGGCCCAATGTTCCTAGTTCAGCAGCAGGAAAGGTGTATAGCTGCTTTGTGTAATTTCTCCAATAAAATGAAAATTCTCTCAGGACATAAGTTAGACAACCTTTTTTCATATAAATTCAGAAGGTGTCTATAAGATTATGCAAGAATGATGAAATTTGATGCATCAAATCAATACATTTGTATTTTAAAATTTTTAAATTTTGCCCTGCAGCGGAAAAAATACATCACTTCATCTCCTATTTCCAACCTATTCTATTCTTAAAATTGTCCTTTCTCCTCTTTCTTTTCAATACTCTTTTATTTTGTTTCCTATCCTCATGTCTCTACACTGGAAAACATACTTCATCCTCAACACTGCTGCAGTTATGCTACTACTTAGACATGCTCTCTGGTGCTCCCAGTGCTGTGCAATTAAACTTTCACCAAAAATAAATGATCTGATCTATTTTAGTGCCTATGCTGTTGTACTTATTAGTAAAGTGTATAAAATCAGTAGTGGATTTTATTCTTAAAAGTTCTGTGGGGCAGCAAATAATTATCTCTGTTCACAGAAAAGAAACTGAAGCACTGCTGTTTTTCCTTGAAGTCATTTGAAGTCTGGCTTGATGGCGTTTCAGCCTGAATCTTCCGTGTTTAAGTCTAGGATCCTGTCTGCCAAACTACTGTTCCCTGCTAAACATTGTCAAAAGAAAAAAAGAACAATACATCAAAGGTTTGCAGAGTTTTTTCTAGTTGGTTTAGATACTACCTACCAAAGTCAGAGGAGAGACTTTTCCTGGCTCCATCCATCAGCTGCAATTGGAGCAAAAGCTGACTGTATTGGAGGCTGCCCTGAAAGCAGGAGGGGAAATAAGGTAGGATTAGGTGGAATTTCATGAAACTCATCTGCCAAATTGCCCGGCATGGCGTATCAGAGAGGTACAGTTGTACATGGGAGGTTGTGGGGAGACAGAGCAATTGTGATCGTAAAGCTTCCATTACCTCCCTGCACCTTGTTCCTCTGTCCCCAGGATTAGCCCCAAAATCTTCATGTCTAAGAAGCACTAATACCAGTGAGGCATCAAAAAATACTCTGCCATTCAAACCTGTCAAAATTAATTTGTAGACTGTCATTGTGGCTGAAAATATCCATGTTTCTAGTATATTTAGCTGGCTAGTCATTTTGATCCCCAAGGCCTGCTGAATCAAAACAATGCTGCCAGTCTGAACAGTCTTTTGAAGTTACACTAATTAACACTATAGACTGTGCTGGAAGTATATTGACAGGATGCAATGAAAAGGAAAATCAAGTATCCCACTGGAGACAGAACTTTATCAGCGTGTCAACTGGCACAAAGTTTTCTTGCAGTTAGAAGCTGCAAAGAATGATTGAGCCAGGGCAAATGTTGTTTTTGTTGGGTTTGTTTTTTAAGTGTCAGTCATTTGGGACTTTATATGCCTCAGGATACTGCGACAAGAAAGGGCAGGAAATGACAGCAGTAAAATTAATTCTAAAATGAAAAAAGAACAGGTCTGGCTGCAGCAGTGGAAAAAAATGTGAAAGAGTGTCAGAGGTAACTGGGGATAGTGTTAGCACAGAGGCTGATCAGGAACAACATCACATGAGTTGCAGGAGGTTCATGTGGCTTGCCTGCAATTTTTAGCAAGAGCTTTGGGCTTGCCTACATGTAGGTTCTGTAATAACTGTACCATTGTCTCATTAGCTCTATTTTATAGAATCTAAGTGCCTAGGAACTAGCACACCATTGTGCTACATGCTGAACAAAGGACAGTCCAAACTACATATAATGAAAATAGTCTTTTCCAGGTATAACTTACTGAGAGCACTTGTATAATCACTGTCACACTTAGGATTTAACTATACTATGCATATATCAAATACATCAGTGGTGGCAAGGCATTAGCACCAGGCTGCAGCTTCAGCAGAGATGCTGTCCCTACCTGACACAGGGAAGATGTGGCTCCTGGGGCTTTGTGGTTAGTGTTCCCTGAAGACCCCTGGCAAACCATGACTGCTTAGAATAAAAGTTAGACAATTAAAGTGATTCCTAATGAAGAAAATAATAACTCTGTATGTAATCTTGCCATGATGTGAAATGCAGAGGATGGGTGTCAGGTAACCTGGACTCTGCTCCCAGCTCCTCCTTGACAGTGCCAGTCACGGCCCTCAGCCAGTGGTCCCAGTGGAGTGTGGGGTGTTCAGCACATCTGCTGCTTCAGCCACCTCATTGTTCTCCCTTACAGTGGAGTTGCTAACACTTTATTAGTTGAAGGAGAAAGCATAGGATTGCAAGACCCTTCAGTAGGCAAAGCTATAAAAATGCTATGTATAATTAACAAATGTCACCTGGAAATTGAGCAATTACATGAACACTTACTTTTCTTTTTCTTAGATAACAAAGCATGAGCCAAAATCCAGAACTACAACCTTTTGAAAATACAGGCCAAATTCTGCTTCTGCCTCTGCAATGCAGAGCTTATGTCTGCAGCAGAATAGCAGTCTGTTGTGTATGACTGTCTGTATTTCAGATGGTAAGTTCTCTCAGAAATTTCTTCCTCAGCATTTCTACACGCCAAATGAAAGCTATGTCTGGCTAACTAAGAGTTACAGTAATTCAGTCATTCTTAATTAATATGAATGCAGTTTGGGGATGGTGCTCTCTGTGTCCTGTCATTATCATTCCCTAAGTATCTGTGGCTGCTTCGTGGGGATAAGATACTGTCTAGATGAAAATTAGGCATAAGCACAGGTATTATAAGAGTCAGAACTGTCTGAGCATCACTGCTGGGACTAGAGCTATGGGGAGTCTAGCTGACTATAAAAAAATGCTTTTCACCTGCCTTTAAAGTAGAACTCTGCTAATCAGACTAAATTTTCTTAACCTGATTTCAGTCCTGCTGAAAAAAATGTCCAGAATAAAAGGTGAAAAGCAGCTGAAATTCTGCCAGGTCTGGTGGGACACACTAAGCCACACTGATTAACATCTGTGGGACTGCAAAGTGTACAGCAAAGCAGAAGCACAAACCTTAGAAGGACTGGGACTAGAATACGGTGGTGTCTCTGCAGTTGTCTTTGAATAGCTGGAAGAGAAGACCAAATAAGAAGCATTTGGTGGCTGTGTTACGGAGCAGCAAGCCTGGGTGAACTTTGCTGCTCAACTGCAGAACAGGAGCAGGAGTGGCAAAGAAGCATTTCTGAAAGCAAAGCTTAGACTTGGGCTACATGGCAATTGGCAAGTGAGTGTTGCATGGCACTCCTTTCTGAAAGTGGACAATTTTTGCTTACCTCTATTCCGCACCTGATTTTTTATGTATTTTTAGCAATATGGGATACACAGCATACTATGAGCAAAGCAAGGGCTAGATTTTTGCCTTCAAAAAATTATTTGGAGGTTAAAGCTGAGACCATGAGTTCTCTCCACAACCTACTTTATTTTATGCTCTCACCTAAATCATGTTTTTAAAGACATACGCCTTCATCAGACTCCTTCACTGCTTTAGAGGCGATGGTTAGGATATTAATGTTTAATTATCTGAAGCAGTATTATCTTTTCCTAAGTAATGAAAACGCAAAGGCTTCTGGTTGAGCTCTGAATGGCTTGCGGATTGATTTCCTCCAAGATCCCAATGTTATTTTTAAATATCTCTAAAAAGGTTTAAAGGGAACCGTTTCTAGGACCCCAAAATTGGCATTTGTGATTTTGAAATTCCAATTACCTGGAGAGAATATGGAGAAAAATAACTTGCTCTGAAATAACCCTCCCAAGTAATGTTTGTAAGTAAACCTATGCAGCTCATTGTATTTTCAAAGTTATCCAAGATATGAACTGAAGGAACCGTTGCTGGGTTTTATAAATATAAAGCATATAGGTATGTGTATGACTTTATATGTACATAAAGTAAATTAGCCAAAATAAAGGAGCGGTCTGATCTAACATCAAAGCTAGCCCCGCCATGTGTAGGAGATTGGGCTTGATACGTTCCTGAGGTCCCTTTCAACCAAATTATTCAATGAATTGAACTTGCTTTTATATTGTTACGTTTAAGAAGTTCCTGCAAGAAAGATGTCATTACTTACTTTGCCTGGTCTGCTATAGTAAATATAACTGTTTCTACTTGATGGCTTCTCTGCTGAGGTAGTTTTGTCAATTTATTTTTTATTAAATAAAATGAAATGACATTTATGTTGTGCTCTGGATTCCAAAAAGCTTTGTGTTCCACGAAGAAATTGCTGCTCCCAGGACTGAAATGTACTCCACATTTTTGATGCCTGGCAAATTTTTCACGTTTTTTTATCCCATCAGAATAAGGGAATGAAGTACCATCAGGCGTTAACTCAAGCTGGACTCTTTTTTTTAACGTCACTGGATTTACTGTTACACAGTGTGTGGGTGCAGAGGCTTTTGATGCCGTTTGTAGGGGTTGGTTCTGGAAGACGGGATGTTGTTTACTTAGGGAAGAAGAGACTCTTAGTCATTACTTGTGCACGGAGAGGGGAGGCGTCTTTGTGACCATCTAAGAGCCGTTGGGGTGAAGAAGTCCTCTTGTGTGGCAGCTTCTCAGGGCTGTGGGAGCTTGCACCATGAAATCCCTGACACGAGATACCTTGCCCAGAAAGGTTGTATGTTTGAGAAAAAAACCCTCCCGAATTAGTAATACACATACGCTCTAAATTATCTTCGGTGTGAAATGCATCGGCCTCAGATCCCACCCTGTCGGCACCCTCAGCTGATGGCTGGTGTCGTCCCCTTCAGCCTGTCTTTCGGCAGCCAGGGCGGGAGCAAGGGAGAGGGAGGCGGCGGCCTGAAGGGTCACGCCGTCACCCACCCGACGGAGATGCCCCGGCCCCTCCGGGCCACCGGCTCCGGGACCGCACCGCCCTCGCCCCGCCGCGAGCATGCGGGGCAGTTTCATCGAAAGAGGCAGGAAGGGTGCGATCTGGAGGAGAAGGGTGCTCGTCCAGGGGGCTGACGCGAGCGGCCGTGCGCCCCCCCCCCCCCCCAGCCCGTTCGGCACACCAACGCTCCACAGCCCCCGCCGCCTGCCCCAGGCCCCCGGGCCCGCCTCTCCCCGCTCCGCCCCCCGGCCCCGGTGCTGGAGCACCGCCCGCCGCCGCCATCTTTGTTGATGTGTCAGCTCGCCGGGACGGTGGCGGTTGTGCCGCCGCCATGGGGGAGCTGCCGCTTTCCCTGCCGCCATCGTAGCGAGCGGGTGAGAGGTGGCGCCGGGCGCGGTGCGGGCGTGCTGCCGGGCTCCCTCAGGGGGCGGCGGTTCCGGCGAGACGCTTCGTCCGCCTCCCGCGGTCGTGCCGGAGCCGGTGGGCCATTAACTGCGGCGGGGGGGGGGGGTCGTGGCCGCGCCGGCCTCGCCGGGGCCGTGGGAGGCTTCCCACGGGTGTCCTGCCGCTGTGAGGGGATCTGCGTGTGCGGGTGGGGGCGCTTGGCGGACAGCGGCCGCGCCGGGCCCGCGGGGGAGGCTCGGGTTCCGCGGGGAACAGAGGGGCGAAGTGACACGGCGTGCGGGGGTTAAAGTCCTGCCCTGGCAGCGCCTTCGGAGTCAGGACCTCCTGAGCAGGTAGCTGTGGCGCCTGTGATGGCTCGTAGACTCTTTGTTTCTTGACAGCTCGCTTCTCCACGTTATTAATTAGGTTGCCTCCTTTCGTTGGTTGTGTGTTGATTTCACTATATGGTTAAATAATTAGAGAACAAAACCCAGCAACTATTACAGCAGTACGAAGGCTGTTTTTTAGAGCCAGCTGCAGTGTTGCGGTAGAGTACGTGCCCCTGTTTTTGCAGATGGTATTTGCAAAAGCTGCTTGCGCTTCTAGGTTTGAAAGCAGGAAGCTTTGCTGCAACTTCAGCGAGATGATTACGATGTAGGCTTCTGGATTTTGGCTCTTGTCCTGGAATATTTTCTAGACTATTTTCTATTTTCACACTATTGTCTGCACAGGTGAGTCTGATATGTGTATATTTCCAGTGAGACTCTGTTCAGACTGGGAGAAGATCTCTTGTGGAACTGAAATCTGTGTGTAAGATTAGAAATATGGTAGTCTGGCTTTATTGTTGATTTGCTTTATCCTGTAAAACTGCTTTTCATAAGTTAAAATGTTGAAAGCAGAATACACTAAAAAATCACATGTGATCAGTGTCCCCATATGTTCTGTTGTATAAGGTAATTGTTGGAACAGCATGAGCCACAGCTGCATTTCTATATCAACAAGGAAATGTAATCTCTCTAATTACTGGCTGCTATGAATGCTTACGTTGCCATTGACTTTAGGAGGAGATGGTTAAACTCTCAGAAGTATGAGGAACCGAAAGTCTGAAGATGTTTCAAAAGACTATCAGTTTGAAATGTTACTCATTTTATTAAAAAAAAAAGTAAACTTGTTCTGCATTGCCTTTGAGTCCTTCTTTTTCTGAAATTCTTCAATCATTCTTTCTTGCCTTGGCTTTAAAACAATAGTTTCTATTGTTTTAGAAGACTCGATCTGGAGTTGTTGACAGATGTTTGTTAGTATTGTGAGGGTCAGTATTTCAGAGTGTGGAGAAAAGGGCTGAAGGACCAAATACAGAGAATGGTTTATTTGGTCCTCATTAGCAGGGATGTTCCTTATCACTACCCAAGACTAATATTGAATTTCCTGAAGCTGGCTTTTTGAAGAGCTATCGAAAAAAGCAAGGACTTTCTGGATGAAGTAGCATTATTAGGCAGCACAAATATGTTAAGTCAGTAGTCTGCAACTTTTGTTAACATGCAGGTTTCAGTACTTGGCAATATCCAGTACTTAGTTCTGGGTTGGCTCACTCTGAACTTATTTCCTTGTTGCCAGAAACAATATTGGAATGCCTCACAGGTGGTTCTTATCTTCATATCATAGACCAAGACCCTGCTGCCTCAAATTGAGGGGTGTGGGGATGGGAAAACATCATCAGAAACAAATTGGTGTCAGAATCAAGGAGAAAAGCAGAGTTGAAGGTATGATGCTAAAATCCTAAAAGGCTACAGTAGTGCTTTTGCTGATACTGCATTGGTTGCCGAGTGGTGTAGGTAAGACTGGTTTTATTAGAAGAGTAAGAATTGTTCTGTGCTGAAGACGCTCTATTAACAGATTAGAAGTCTCTGAGTAAACCCTTAAGTATCCAAGTCTCGTTTGAAGTTCACAGTTAAAAGATGTTGTTGCTAGTATATTGTTTTACCCTGAGACTTGAGCTAATCTTGGGAGTAGTGTGACAAAAAACAACTCTCTCTCAAGGTGTACCCCGTCACTTGAGTTGTGGTGGGAACAAATCCAGTCCTGCTCATTAAAACTTAACTGATAAACTTTATTTTGGAGTTGTGCTGTTACTTGACTCCATATGTGAAGTTAATATGACCGTAATATTAACCACTTGCATGAGATTGGTAGAAAACCTAGTGATGCCTTGAAGGAATTAATACAATATTGCTCAGCTATCTAACTTGTGACATAAGCAAAGAAAAGCAAAGATAAAGTTTGAGTTTGTCTTCTAAAGTACTTGACTCATGTTAGAAGAATTGTTAGTAATGCTGAGCTTTGCACTTTGGTGTTGTATGCGATCTGTGTTTATATAAAGCCAGATTAAAAAAGAGAAAAATAACTGAGATAAGTATTAAACTGCTAAAAGCAAGGAAATCCTGAGAGTATCCTCTGTGTGTATGCACCATTCCGCTCCCCTCCCTTCAAGTTGTGTGCATCAAAGCAAGTCTTTGTGTGAGTTGAATCAGGGAGCTGTGTCAAGTTATGCCGGGGCTGGAGGACTCGGTGTCCCAGAACACAGCCAGTTTTACCAATTATACTGTGAGTCACAGTTATCCTGTCTGATATTGCAGTCCTCTAGCTTTTCTGTGTAGGGACCATGTTACGTTTCATTTTCTTTCTCAGAGATACTGGGTGATATCCCAGTAATCTTTTCTCCAAATTGGAGCAGTATCTTTTATTTAGTCTTGGACAAAAGTGATTTAATATTGGGAGAGCTGGGGTAGATGGGACTCAAGTGTATTTATTTTATTTCTTTCATGAGTGATCTGTAAATATAGGAAGGCCATGTATGAGACCTCATGGTCACCATCTATCTGTTTTGTATGAAATACAGGCAGTGGTGATCAACATCATCTCTTCTTAAACTGTTTTTTTCTGACTTAGGTGTTGTGATGCTTTTCAATCCAGTTAATCTCCTTTTAACGTGTTTCATAACTTCTAAAGTTGGATGGCTTGCTGCTCTGATTACCCTTATGTGTGGAGATGTAACCAGATGCATTTCAAAGAGTCCTTCTGGCTTCATGTTTATACAGCTCATGTTAGATTATGTAAAACATCTGGTTTTGTGGACCTTTCTATCCCAGTCCCTTTCGATTTAGTTGAAATCTTTGATTTGTTGCTCTGCACATCTGATACGCAATAGAGCTGCTTTTTGTATCTTGTCATGTAGAACAGAACTACTTTAGCTGAATCCTCATTTCTTTATAAACTTAATTTGAAAACAGAATTATCTCAAGGATTTGAGTTTCCCTCTTTTGCAGTGTTACTTGGTGGTGTAATGCTTGTCTGGGAAGGTCATTTGTGATGGAGTTCTTATGAAAGATATGCAAAATACAGACAAGTTGGGTATTAGTTGGAAACAACAGGAAAGTTTGTTTTGCATGTCATTGTGATGAGCAGTAGACAGTTGAGGATATTTTGCTTTAGAAAAAAACAAAAAGCCTCACCCAACAAGTGAAATAAAAGGTGTGCTCAGTCTGGTCATGTTAGTTTAGGTGAAAGTATTGTTAGAATTACACTACAGCTAACTGCTAGCACAAACTGTAAAATTTCTCTTCTACTTTATTTTTAGTCTTATTGTCATGTAAAATTTTTAGCAAGAGCTCTGGTGCAATGACAGGTTGGCACTGACTTGAAAAAGCATTTTCGTTTGCTCAAATGATTATTGTCTAGTAAAGATGTGAAAAGTTTGGTCTTGAAGAGATGCATCTTGGGTTTTACAATGAACGGCACAGCTGTAGGAAGAAAAAAACGTCGTCATATCCCTAAATCAGCTATTTCATTAGCAGTCTTGTTGGAGTGTCATTGCACATATGATGGCATGTAAACTGACCTACAGCTTCATCTCTCACCTGAGTGTAATAGGTTGGAAACCAAATCTGAATTGAAATGAAGTGGAAGTTCCTGTGATTCGAATGGTTGTCTGGTTGTCAGTGGTTACTTTAATGTCTCTGTCTTAGAATAATGTGTTTAAAGATAATAGAAAGTACTTACTATTCTATTGTGATCCATCTAAGATTATGTTTCTAATAGAGTATTTTGTAGTGTGATATTTAAAGGAGAGGAATAGTCCTTTGTGGAACAGACTATTCAGACAAATAAATTACGGTCTTTCTAATAAATGCTGTGGCATTTGTGAAGCTTTTTTGCATATAACTTTTTCAAGTCTGTCTTTAGTTGCTGGTTGCTTCATATGTGTGGGACTTGTCAAGAAAACTCTAAGAATCATTATAATTCCCTCCAGTATTCTTCAGCCAATAAATTTTAATTAACTCTTTGAAATAAAGTCCGTCTCCACTGTTACACTGAATTATATTGCATCTCATGTTAACACTTGAATTTATAGTTGAAGATTGGTGAAATCCCTTGTACTCTGTCTTTTTGTTGCCCAGGAACCCACAAGAGGGAAATGGGTCTGGAACTGAACAGTTATAATCGTTCCGATGTGTGATTTTTGCTTTTGTTGAGGTCTTGTGATGAACATCAGAGCTTCATCGAGAAAAGCCATTTGACTGTTGAAACTTCAGTCATATATCACTTCACTTCATAGATGTGTGAGTTGAAACATAAGGTGATAGAAGTAATAATATAAGTAATCTCTTTACCAGAGCCTTTAGTCTATACTGTGGTGATTGGGGAAAGAGCCAACACATATTGAAGTATAAATGATAAATACGGTTTTGTTAAAGTTACGTATTTGCTTCATGAGCTTTAGTTGCTGCTTACATGGAGATGTGCTTTTGAGTTGGGAGTCTGCTTGAGTGTAATGAGCCGCTTGTAAAAATCAATCTGTGGATTGGAATTTAGTATTACATGTGCTTAACATGAGTGAATAGGAGACAGAGTTGTTTGAATGGTGGAGTACATACTGATTACACATTTGCACGTATGCTATAATGTGACATTACTCCATTTTAAAATCACATTTACTGTTGAATCACAATTTCCAAGGGATGAGTGTGAACCTGCTATCTCAGGACAGATTTAGGACATTGGTGATCTTTCTTTATATGAATTTTTGCAAATCATATCAGAAAAAAAGGCACATTTTGAAACCCATGGCTCAATATTACTGACTTAGGATTCAGTCCTTGTTGCATGCAAAGTAAATGTTAGATTCCATCCTAGCAAAAAGACCTGAAGTTTCAAACCATCTTCAAGTTGCGTATTTGCTAATGAAGGGGAACTTCTAGTGCTCAGTGCTTTTCAGGTCAAGTCATGGAACAGTGTCAAGACGTGTAATGGAAGTTTCATTTGTAGTTGAGTCTGGGAGATCAATCTGTGCTGGTAAGTGTGGCTGGGCATGTTGCTGAGAGCTTTAATTTGTAGTTGAAGGGCTGGAGTAATGGGAAAGTGTATTACAATGTCACTTGAGATGTAAGTGTGAATCTTCAAAATAGCTGTAAAATGCATTTGATTTCCTCTTGGAAATTGACATGGCTGCATTTTAATTTGCTATTGAGTGATTCAGAAAAAAATTCAGTGTTTTCTTCGGCAGCTGTAATTCCATAAGGATAATGTTTTTCATTTTTGAAAAAAGTCTGTCTTCCAGACCTCCCAATTCTAGGTTTAGTGGTTTGGATTGTTTTTTTTTTTTAACAGCCTTTTTGTGTGTGTGTGTCTTGGATTTTTAATTATTATTTTTATTACTGGATCAGCTCTGAGAGGTTGCATAACTAAGTTGATAGTATTTCTATCTTCAGATATAACACATATCAATGAATAGACCTCTTGATGTTTGGAGAGCTATTAGAAAGCTCAAGTAATGAAAATAGACGAATCAGTTTCTGGCATCTGTTTAGACCAGCTACAGTTTCAGGTGCTTCAGTGCTCACTTTGCTCTCCAGAGAATTGCAGGTGGACAAACAGGGCAGTCATCATGGAAGCATTACATTTCTGACTGGTTTAACTGGGCTATAGAATTTTCTGTATATAGCACCTGGGCTATACAGAGATAAACCCCACAACTTTCTAAATCTGTAGGCAAGCTGTATGTCCACTTTCCTAATTTCAGCTTTGCCAAAACTGGAATGATTAGTAAGTGTCTGCATCTGGTATCTCCTGTATCAAAATTAAGCTATTCTTTCCTCACTCACTCCCACAACATTGGGATCTGCTAGCAAAAAAATTGGTGTAAATCCACAGATCAAAAGAACATTTTTTTGGTTGGAGAGGAGGATACATAGGAGCAGAGATATTTGTAAAATAAATTGGGATGTGGTACACAGAAAAGTAACACAGCAACTGGGATAGACAGCTGGTTGTTTGGGTTATGTAGTGCTGCCCAAGTCTTCTGGTCTAGTTAGTACTAAGGAAAAGAAGCAGTGATTTGCTTTCACTGGGTGGGTTGAGGATGTCAGGAGTAAACCCCTTTTCTAGCTGTCTTCATAAGAAGCTGGCCAAAGAAAAGCATTGTCCCTTCTCCCAGTAACCGGCAAGGTAAACTGCACGATAAACCTGAATTGCATAGTAAATGAGATAAATGTTTGCCAGGAGTTCAGAAACCAGAACCAACGTGGAAGGTTAGTATTACAGAGCATTTGAGGAGCCTGTTGCTTAAGGGTGTTTATTTAGATTTTTATGATGAATTTCCAGTGGAGCTTATCTTGAGAAGGTACAATCTTGAAAAGGAAAATAAAGAGTAACAGCAGCAATTTTGTGAGTTATAAATCTAGTACAGTTTGAGAGAACCAGGAAATAAGGATCTTAAATTACAATGTGAAGAGAAAAAGTAGGTAGGATTTTTCCTCTAAACATGTAAATTTTGCTTAGACGTATGCAGTGTTTCCTTAGCAAGTTTACAGCACAGGCTGCAGTGGCAGTTCAACTATCTGAGTGCTGAGCTGACATCCATGTAAGAGCGGTAGGGAGTTCTGGGAACTTGGGCTGCTTGTGTTGGTGTCACGGGATTTTTCTGTCACTTAGCTGCTTGCTTGGCCTGGTCATGGTACTTTGGGCCGTGCTGACTGTTGGGGCCATCTGCCCATGAGCCATGGAGTGCTTCATCACTCCTTTCTTTGTCCTCTACCTACTCTCTGAAATGAATCGTATCTGTATCTGTATTGCAGCTTTGGGTCATTTTGAGATTTCAGTCTGTTACTTAAAGGAAGTTTGAGTACACTGCTGTGATGGATATAAGTAGAAGGGGAAAGAGGATATCTTTGTAAATTTATTAAAAATGAGCTTGTTACATATCCTATAAAACCTGTCGGGATACTTCTTACACGTCCCGAGGTGAAGGTCTTGGCTGATGTGAGAACTGTGTTTTCACTGTTCAGTGGATTGCATGTATACTTGTTTGGAGAGAGTAGGTGATTCTCTCTTTGTCAGTGGCTCTGCTGCAAGGTTTCTCTTAGGAGCACATCTAGGAGTGAAAAACATCTACCCAAAGATGATACAAAACCCCTTCTTGTTGAAAAGAACTGACATACTTAACTGCTACCGGCCGCTATGTTATATAATGCATGGTTGAATGTGTCTGGTGTCCAGTGAACTGCATTTACTGTATTAACTTCTTGTTATTACTCCCCTTTCAGAAGGTCTTGTGACTCCAAGTCACTTACCTCAATGCTCTTCACTTTCTTTCAAAATCCACCCTGGTTTGAACAAGTTTTTGTATACACAGACCCATGAATCATTAGTCCCTCCTTCTCTTTTTTGCCCCTTTCTCTCCAGTATGCTTAAGCTTTGTAGCTTACATGTATTTCTTCTCTTATAGCAGTGATTTTTATTTCTCAGGACCTTGACCATCAGTCTGTTTGCTCACAGAACCACCCCAGGCACACACTTCTGTCATTCTTTAATCTGTTTATTGTAAAGGGGCCCCATTGTGATAGTTACTAGGTGACAAGGCACATGCTTCCTTTTCTTCCATTCTTGTTAGTGAATTTTTCTAGATGGCCCCACCTCAGCAAATGCCTCCTATAGTTGTCATTTAATATGTTTCCTTAGATGTCACCTAACATGTATTTTGAAATTGGCTGAGACAAAGTCATTTCTTCCTTCTCAACTATTTACAACGTAAGTGTTGATAATTTGGGTCAAGTTATCTGTTTTATGAAATCAAATGCTAGTGTTAATAGTGCATTTGCTTAGGAAAGTCCTTTGTAGTCAGGAATTTAAAAGATTCATGTTTGTGCTCCATAAGAAGATTGAAAAGACAGGCAGTTTGAAATGGCATAATATTGAATTAAAATGTACCAGATTGTCAGTGCACGTCTGTAATAACAGAATAGCAGGCTATAGCTGGGAAAGGTTGTGTTCCTAATTAGATCTGTACGGACAGTAGGAAGCATACAGGAAACTGCTTTCATCATGAATTACCTTCTAGTGGCTGGAAATTAGCAGTACTGGAATGGGGGGAAGATTTTCAACTGGTATAGTGGATAAGCTGGTGGACAGCCAAAGAATGAGGGTGTCAACAGCTTCCTTAAAGTCAGAGTGTATGTACGTTTCAGCAGAGGAAAAGGGAGAATTGACTTTTAGAGAAACTGCTTTTCTCCATGCCAGTGAATGGACTCTCAAGTGAGAATTTACTGTTAAAGCATGTATGGAAAGGAACAAATTTGATACTCCTTTTTTTTTTCCCATCCCTCCATCTTTATTGAAGCATTTTTTTTCACTTTATAGTGGGTAATGGGTAGAAAGAGGGGGAAGAAAAGAAAAGAGAGGGAGGAAGAAAGAAAGGGCTTAAATTTTGATGTTGAAATGATAGATCTGAGCTCTCTGCTAATATAGAAAAATACGGAGTTCTTAAACTTTCAAAATGTTCTTCCAGTGAAGTTGAATAAAGGAGTTAATATGGTGGTTCAGTGTAGATATTGATTGAAATATTTCATTTGTAATCTTGTTTCTATCTGTAGAAGCTTCTACCTGCAGAAGCTATCTATCCATTGCTGTTTTTTCTGACATCTGTGTGTTTGATGTTGTGTCTAACAGTATACTTTGAAGAGTGATGCTAAAACAGGAATAGCTAAGCTTACTTGATTATCACATGTGAAGACTAAGTCTCATAACCTAATTTATCAATCAGAATGTATAGTTTTATTAAAGTCAGAATTTTAATTGGAGGAGCTTTTAAAATGAGCGTCATGTATCTTCTCGATGTTAATTGGCTTTTCATTTCTACAGGTAATTGCTATGGTTTTAGTCCAGGAACTAAATATTAATGTCTGATCACATACTTTTACACAGTTATTTTACATAGCTTAATAAATCTTAGGTTAATAAACAGTCCAATTAGTGTTCAAACATGATATCAGTGGCTCTTCTGGAAATTCTATTTTAATTTCACTGTAAAAAATTAAATTATAAACAAGTACCTCATTACAGTCATTATCATAGTAATGATGTAGTACCATTATTAGAGTTTTTCATTCCAGAAATCTAACTAACATGATGTATCATAGTACCTTCTCAGCTTGCAAGAGTGAGACCAAATCTTACCTAAGAAAAAATTATTTAACTTGTCCACATAGTGAATTGATTTAATGGAACAAGTTAAGACCTTTGTCTTACCTGTAAATTGCAGAGCAGGTCTATACTGTTAAAATAGCTAAGTATTAAACATTATTTGCCTTAAATTTAAGTAACTTTAAACTTCGTCCACAAGTAATCTATCTCAATAGAATGTAAATGGAATTACCCAGATAAATTCCAGTAGCTTGTAGATTTTATTCATCTACCAAGTTTTACCTTTTTGTATGCAATGATACTGCAAGATTTTTGTATGTTCATAACTTCATATCTGTGATTTTCTTTTTTTTTGGTGTGTTACAGGACCGTGTATCAAGGTTTTCGAAGTTCTCCGTAGATAATCAATACTTATGTTGTATTAGATACTTTGCTGAAGAACTTAAACCAATGATTGTCACGCTTGTCCTTATTTTTATAATTTGATTAACAGTTAATAGATGTTTCTATTGTGTAACGAAGTGAATGAAAAAAATACTATTTCCTGAGTCTTTGATTTTCCTTAAATATCTGTGAGGCATTTCTGCCATAAAAAGTTGGTCTCCTGTCCACTTATTGTGCTGGCAGGCTCTCTGCTCCCTGCTTTTGATTCCAGGCAGTTGTGCTATCAGCACTTTAGCAGATAAGCACCTCTCAGTTACAGTAATGTGAAAAATGGTTGCAACTCATGCCAGTACTAGCTTTTTATGCTGTGCGTCCTGTGGCTGCAGCTTAGTACTTCCCCAAGTACTAATGTAATATTTAAAATGGACATCATATGCGCTGATGCAGATCTAAACTTACTTTTTTGTGAATACTGTGACAGAATAAGGAAGAGTATGTATGCTCCTTGCTTCTTTGAAGAACACATCTATGATGAGAAAAACAGTGTCTGGTTTTGTTTTTTTTTTTTTTTTTTTAAAAAGGCAGTTTTGGTCTTGAAGGGTAGAACTTCCCTATATTCTGATGTATGTATGCAGAGAGGCGTTTTGTTTCTGTAAACGGCCCATGGGCCCATTATTGCTGTACGGGAAACTCGACTGAGCTGTGTTTGTGTTTTTCATTCTCTGCTACACCCATCAACAGGTTTTTAATTGATGGGTTTCCACTTGCTTTGCTTTGTATTACTGCATAGTGGGGGAACACAGATGGCTGTCTCCTTAGCTTTAGAATAGGGACAGGAAGGTGGGGAAGGTGTCTTAGTGTCAAACTACTTGTGAGCTGTGAAACAGAGGAGGAGAAGGAGGAGGACTGGTCAAACCAGTTGTGTGAGCAGTAAGCATCCTGTCACAGGAGCAGAAAATGTTACAAACTGGTGACAAAGTTCTCCCCATGCCACCCTAGATGTATGACACAGTCTCGAGGGATGGCTGGTTATTCAGCATATGCAGGCAGGCAAGCTTGGGCTGGGCTTATCCCAAAATGGTGCTTTGAGAAGTTCATACTCCGGATGTTAAAGTTGATTTGGTAGTGATTATATTCTCCTGTGGCATAGGCAGCAGAAAGAATATATACTGTGAGGGTGAGACAAGCATCACATGGAGGGGACTGAGGAGCAAAATACTTTTGCCCTAGTGTTTAGATGATGATCAGCCCTGAGGAAGGAGCACAGCAAGTGGCTGAAGGTAGAAGCTTAGCAAGACAGTGCAAGAAGATCTGCCAGTCCTCACCTGCTGCTTTGCTGTCTCTCAACATACTGTATGCTTGTCTGATGCATAAGCAACATAACATTACATAAAACGGTTCATCTGCTTGAGTCAGGATTTGCCTTTTTTTGATTGTTTTTGACACCTTTTGAAGATTGGTAAGTTTTATTTCTGTTTAAAAGTTAGTAATTAGAACATGGAAACTAGTACTATTAAGTGGCAAAAAAAAGATCTGCATAGGTCATGAAAAGGTGCAGATGGATCTAAAATCCAGTGTGTTAGAATCGGAAAGACTGGGAACTTAATGTGGTAAATTATGTCCTAGGTATCACGGAAAATTAAAGTAGGTCTAAAGGGAACACTGAATCATCATAATTTACTTTTCATGCTTTAACTGATTTGTATAGACACTATTAAAATTCCCCATGCGTTTGATACAAAACCTACACTTTATTTATGATTTATATTAAGTGTAAGATATTCTGGGTATGGAGTTGGTGGCATTTTATTGTTCTGTGACTGAGTTATGCAAATAATTGTATTTCTGCTTCCACATAGATTAATTTTTCTCTCTAATTCACATTATTTATAGAAGGAAGTCACACAGTAAGATGAAAACTTAATATCCTTCCCATTTACTGTCTTAATAGGGCTGTATTTTTCATCTGTTGTTTTCATTTGGAGAGAAATGCCATCCAGTTTGGTCTGGAAATTTTAGGTATAGCAAACAACATGGAAGCTCATGTATCTGATTTTACCACTTCTTTTCTTGTGGGAGTGATGAACTGCAGTAGCTGGGCCGTAAGGAGCAACTTTGAGGCAGTAATGCATCAAACAACTGTACATTTTTTTAGGTTTAATAACACTTTAAAAAGTACTTTAGAAAAGGCTTGAAATGAGCCAGAGGAACTCTCTGATCATTCCAGAGACAGTGTCAGCAAAAATTTAGACTAGAGTAACCACTATAAAAAAAATTGTATGTCAGCTTTATACTAATACAGTCTCTTTCTACAGCTGGGTGTGTGGATTATAAGATACCTGTGACAAAAGGGATTAGATACAAGAAGGTGATTTTTTTCATCACTCTTAACTGCATCATTTACAAATTTTCTTATGGTTATTGACTGTATTAAATTCACCAGTCTCAAATTGTTTTTTTTAACATCTTTTTAAATAAGTAGGAATTAATGTGTTCTGCTACTATCAAACTGAATGCTTTTCCTTGCAGTTCATTCTCTTTTCTTGCAGATTGAGAGTGCCAGTGAGATCTGTTTCTTTTGGTGGTTTTATTTTAGAATAACAGTAGTACATTGTGTACTTTGATTACTAGCAGAAGTTATCAAAAAGTGGATAGGTACCAAAAGAGCAATTGTTTTGGCTGCACAAACCAAGTGGATGGATTTGTTGGCTCCAGTGTTGACCTAAACACAAATCCTTTGAAGCAAAGGGGAGTCAGAGATTTTATTAATATCAGATAAGATTTGTTTGTAAACTGTGGAGTCCTTGTAAAAGTTTCACATTGTATATAAACTCTCATAATCTCTGTTCTCATTTGTAGCTTTCCTTACCATTTGCTTTCTGGTTCCTATTGATTTCTACTGGTTTAGGTGCCATAGCATTGAGATCTTTTTGCTTTGAAACAAAAAAAGAGAAGTGGTTTGCTTATTACTTAAAAATGTATAATTTTCATTTGATGATATGTGACTGTTGTCCAGTTTTGTCATGTTCTCTTTCATACTTTCAGCCTTGTGCTCAGTTTTCCTTATGCTTTCCTCTTGTTTATTAACTGGCAGTTGTAGCCCAACTGTTGGTTTAGATACTAGCAGTAAGTTTTTCATTTTATGGTATTTCCTGGTAAAAACAGCTGGACTGAGGCTTCTGCTTTTTTTACTTACCTGATTTTTATACCTAATAGTGAAAGGTGATAGTGGTAGCAATTAGTCATAGACCTAATGGGATTTATGTATCCCTCTGTTTTAACAATGTAAGCGTCGTACTAAGTGTTGGTTAATAAGACAGGACTCTGGAAGAGTGGAGCCAAGCAGCACAAAGTGCAGGCCCTAGAGCATGTACCTGAATGACTTGGACTGTGTAAAAGGAAGCTAAACAAATGGGAAAGTATGAAAGCAACCTTGATGTTGCAAGATGGCAAGGTTACTGCTTCCTTTGAGATAATTGTTGGAACAGCAGAGTTGAATTTCAAAACAAAAATTTTCCCTTCTTTTTAAATAGTCTAATTTATCCAGTATCAGGGGATGGGATTGCATCTAAAAGTTATGACTAGTGTAATGAATGTCTTCTGATGGAAACGAAACAAGGGCTTCTCATGCTGGCTAAAAATGCCAGCAGTCTTTCCAGACACCTGACCATCTGGGATTCCTAAAAAAGGATACAGCATTATACCCAGGCTCTTCCATAAGTTTTCTGGCTATTTGGATCTCAATATGGTGTCCTTCCAGTAGAACGCTTTCTACATAGCTTTTCAACTCCTTAAATGTTTGCTCTGCAAGGTACTTTGAGAGAGCAAATCTGCCACAGACCATCTGTGCTCTTCCAGCAAGGGATTCTGGCTTCTTGAAAACAGATGGGAAAATAGAATCTCACCCCCAGCCTCCCCCAGCCCCTTCTTCTGAGTTGCTGGGTATAGATACATTTTGCTGTATGAGTGATGAGCGAGGATGTGACAGTAAGGAAGTTGAATATTCTGGCTGGAGGAGGGAGTTATCCTGTGTTGTAAAAATGAGTAAGTCAAGGCATATTGTTGCTTTCAAATCACTTACAGGAAAATTAAAGTTGTAAGGCTCTAGACTCCTTTTTTTTTTTTTGTTATGTCTGAAATGTTTTTCAGAGGTGATTACTTGCAATTTTTGTGGATTTAAATGATAGAATTATTAATGCTAAAAAGCTCTGCTCTTTTCTTTTTTTTCTTTTTACTGTCTTGGCATTTACTATCCCACTACTACTTGTTTGCTATCCTTGTAGAAAAACTTGTATTGGAGCATTTAATTAAAAGTCAGGCTGAAAGATCAACAAACTCTGCATAACATGTATCTAAATATTTTTGCTGTTTGAATTTTACTTTCCAGTACCCTTTCTTTCCCCTCTCTCAATCTCTTTTCATTCATTTTGGTTTTGAATATAATATGTTGTATATTATGAATTCTACTTCTAGATTTCCAAAGAAAAATGATGGAGGGATATTTACCTGAAATGCAAAGCATGCTGGAGCCAGTCAGTCTGTCAGATGATGCCTCTTCCAGGTCCCCGAATAATGAGAAGTCTGATAAAACATCTGGAACAAAGGACTGCTCAAACATGAGTTATACTGGAGATGATGCTGGCATCTTGGAAAGTGAATCAAAGTGGTTGTCCTCGGACCAGGATTCAGCAGCTATTGGCATAAGCAGCAATGGAGCCCTGGCAGAAAGACAGGAGCAGCAGTGTGCAGGGATAGACTGCTGTGCCAGTATCTGCTCTGAAAGAAAGGTAGAAGGCTCCACAAAACCAGAACATTTATCTAGTGAAGAATTTGAACAACAAGATCCAAAAACTAATCAGGCAGAGAAATCATTAATGGAAATATTACAGGAGCTACGGGAGGAGTCTGACTTTGTGAAAAAATCAAGCGACAAAATCTATTCAGAAAGCCCTTACGACACAGACTGCACAAAGAAGCTTATTTCCACAATACATCAGGCTTCCTCACAGGAGGATTTGCTGAAGGAAATAGAGTCTGAACTCTTATCTATAGATTTTTCAAAGGAACGAAAATTCCCAAATGGTGTGCGGAAGGGTGAACATGCCTTGGCTGTGTTTGAAAAATGTGTGCAAGATAAATACCTAGAACAAGAACAAACTATTAAAAAGTGAGTATTTGAGTATGCTCATCACAATTGCAGGTGTGTACCGAACAGTTTCAGTTGCATGTTGTGTGCGACTGCATACAACATTTTGGTATGAAACAGGTAGTCTTTTGTGAGTTAAGTACAGTTAATGAGATTTTTATTTAAATTATGCTCTTCAAGCAAGTGAGGGATTATTTTTACTTGTGGTATGTACTTGTAAATAAAAACGTGTGTTTAGATATCTGAATTCTTGTGGAATTTGGCAGGAACTAAATAGCCAATTGTTCAGTTGAATGGCCTGCCAATGTCTAGAATTACTTAAATACTATAAAGGCAGTGGTGATATAAAAATAGTCCAGGATTCATTCAGTCCGTATATGTATTTGGAGAAATGAATCTGTGTAATTACTTCCTCCTGCAATGTGCATTTTGGTTATGAATTTGAAATTGTTTGTTTCTTTTTCAAGTAGTATTCAGTCTCCTGTCATAATCCAGCAAAGTTGCTAATCGGTTGAGAGCTATTATTTGAGTTGGAAATGTCATATATAGATAAACTACTGTTTTACTGCATTTTATAGGAGAGCTTTTGAAATGCATGGCTTATAAACTTTGGTATAATAAACTGGGCTTAATAGTTCTACGCGGCAGTATACTACATGAAGCATAGTTATGTTCATGAAAACCCAGTTCATGGCTCAATTTCTTGATTCTCCACTTGGCGTTTCATATTCTTTTACCCCTTTAGAAATGTTTTTTTTGCTAACAAAATGTAGCCTTTAACTTCAAATTTATTCTTGCTTGCAGGGCTGGAAATGTGTCCTACGCTTCATATAAGGCACTCTGATACCATGGTATGGGCAGATATCAAAGGGAGGGAAACCAGGCAGAGGGAGAGATGCCAAGTAGGGAAAGCATTCTCTTGCATCTCACCAGTTAACCTCTGCCAGAAATCATAAATGTGAGGAAGGTCAGTTGATGACAGGAAAGCTTGGGAATGCATAGTTAGACATTCAGTAATTATGGAGGAGGAGTGGGAATCTGAAGTGGTGGGTGTATTAGATGGTTGTAATTCCAAGAGATCATAAGTTATAAGTTATTTGGGTTTCACTTGTTTACAGTAAACTCAGAGGCAGGTCAGTGTTTTCGGCCATGGACCAATTACCTTTGGAGACAAATGTTTGTGTAAATATATGTATTATGTATACATACAGCAAGTTTTTTACATTAACATGTCTTTGGTCTCTTTTTTTTTTTTTTTTTTTTTGCCAGCTGCTATCCCAGCTGTACCCCTTTGACTCTCGGGGACTTGCCTCAAGAGTGTAAAACTGCTGTGGAATATATTATGTTTGGTCCAAAGGGCATTCTGGGTTGTGTTGATTTTGTCCCTTAGTTTATGATCAGCAGAATTTCTTGAAACATTGCTCTGAAAATAGCCTAACTGTCTCCTGTGATCACAGATCTAAGAGACATAGGTGAGCAGCAATTGTGTGAATTAAGAATTTGTACTTCTGAAATACTCATTAATAGATTAAAAAACAGATTGGAAGTGCGAATCTCTTTCACTGATGGTTTTGAATTAATTCCTTGTAATTTAGGAGACTAGGTTTTTAGAGGTTTGTTTTTTTTTTTTTTTTTTTTTTTATTTTCCCAAAGTGAGAGAGATAAAGATGAAAGTATATGTGTAAAGGGTTATTTAAATATCTTGTTCAGGTAAATTCATGCCTCCCACAAATTCCTGCAATTAGTGTCCTAAAATATCCACCATCTAACTGTGTCTTTAAACATTTAAATGCAGTTGTGACTCTGTCAGAAGTTACACTGTCAGAATTGCTGAGTTTTATGTGTAACTATCTTCTGTTGCAGTGCTAGAAGGTCAAACTAAATACCTGTCAACTTCAACTCTGGCTTCAAACAGCTAAGCTGCAAAAGAACAAATTATTGCTAAAAAAATTGAACTTTATAAGGAGTATGAGCATGGACACTGTTGTAGTTACATACCTACTTAGGACTTAAAAAATCAGGGTTCCATTTCTTAGCAGGTTGTGGACTTAAAGGGCTGCTCTGAGCAATCTGTGAAATGAATACAGTATCTGGTTTTCACACATTTGACTGGTGAAGCTATCTGACTGGAAGTTACTGTCTTATAGGTACCTTAAAATTATTACCACTTACAGCTCTGTAGTTATGTAGCAGTACCAAGCAGTTTCCTCACAAGGAAGATGCTGCTTGCTGGTTTGGAGCCAAGTTTCACGTGCACAACAGAATTGTGTTTTGTTGTTCTGAGGTTTTCATGGATTTGATTAGTTTTTCTGGCTGTAAATTAAAAACAAACATAAAAAAAAACCCCAATATTAATCTACCTTGGTTTTATTTTTTTTTTTGCTTTACAGATTAATTAAAGAAAATAAAAAACATCAGGAACTGATTTTGGAAATTTGCTCAGAAAAGGACAACTTAAAAGATGAATTGAAAAAACGAACAGAAACAGAAAAGCAGCACCTCAATATTATTAAACAGGTACAAATAACAAAACAGAAGTGCTGGTTAGTATGTCACTGTGCACGATGTCACTATTGACACTCTTTAGCAAGACATCCTTGGTAGCATAGAAGAGAAGGAAGGAATACCTGTGCTTATTATCCTAAGCTTTTTTAAGAGGATAAATCTGCTCTTCCATTCTGAGAATATTCATTGGCTAAAAGCCGATGACTGCCTTTCTAGATTCACATCACTTCAGTGTTTTGTATCTGGGAGTCTTCTTCAAGCCAAGAGAGTTCCTGTTTTGTGGGTTGCCCCTGTTCTGTGGGCTTTGTGTACCTCGGCTGCCTGCTAAAGGCAGTGTATGTTGAAGGCCTGTTAGATCTTCATGCAAAAAATGACACATTCAGTCTTTTATCCTCATAGGATGATTTATTTTGTGTACACATACATAAAGGAGATCTTAATTTTTGTCATCTTTATCTTCTGTTAACTGTTGCATCCGCTAACAGAAGTGGATGGGGTGTAGTTACAGTTGTTAAACGTTAACGATATGTGGAATGTGTATAAAGAGTAGAGCATGTTAACTGTGGTCTTGCACGTTATTTTGGTATCGGTTACTATATACAGACATTTCCCCAGTGAATTGTTAGAACCATGACAGGCCGAAGAGGAACATAGTGTGCATTGCTGTAGGCTGGTTTTAGTGTGGGAAGAAAAGGTGTTGCATCAGGTGTCACTGCTTGTCTGTTACAAAGTTATCTGCTAATGGTCCTACAGTGGTTGGCCAGCTATATAAACTGATTACAGATTACGGTTTAGAAATCTGGCAAGAGATAGCATTTAAAATACTCATTTCTGTTTGTCAAAGTGCTGGTGATATACTACCCTAGTTGTCAGGTTTCTCTGTTAATGTCTGCACTGCAGAGAAATCTGTTCTCAAAGCAGTGTGTCAGGCTTGTAGTGTTCCAGAGAAATGTATTCATGTATATAGAAGCTTCATCTGTCTTTGGTTAGTTTTAAAGAGTGTTTGAAAATCCATGATGCGATTGAAAATGGAATTAAAAAGTCTTATTTTCAAGCTACAAATTGGAATTGCATTTGCCTGAATAAATCAGTATGAGCAGCTTACTTGTTCTCTCTTGTCTGTATTTCCGTGGTAGCACTCTGTTATTTCATGAAGCTGTGTCATGCAGCAATTGTTTTATCCCATTCTGAAAAGAAAATATTTGTGAGGGAGTGTTTTTTGCTTTCTAGTCAGATAAGTAGGATCTGTGATACTACATTGCCTACAAGTGATTTCAGAAAATACTGATTTCAAGTGTAATACTTTTATATTGCACTTGAAGTAGCACCTGGAGTTGTAAGAAACACTTGAGTTTTTTCATTTGTAATGTGTTTTATTGTTACAATTTCTGATTTAGTGTTTTCTGGTAGCTTTCAAGTAAATGAAAGCTTGGCTGCACTCAAACTGTACGTGTTTGTGTAAAACTTTTTTTTTCATATGAGCAATGATTCATTTGCAAAGCTGAACAGGGTGTGATCAATTAATTTTGTGGTAACAGAAGCATTTAATGTTGTTATTGCCTTTTATGTAGCCTTTTAGAACTGCACAAAAATGTAAGATACTGACCCTGAGACTTTGTAGTTTTTTAAAACCCATCCAGCCCCCCAAAACCAAACCAAACAAAAAAACCTTAACCTGGGTGAATTGGCTTTCCCCTGGAACAAGAGGATAGTCGTTAAGGCACAATACGAACACCCTTTGGGCAGCATTACAGCTTACATAGCCACCACTTGCGCTTGGCTAGTGCTGCTGCTTCTTGTACTGGACTTGCATGGCTGTGCAGTGAACATGCTCTGGGAAGTGTTCCAGTTGAACATTGGTAGTTATTCTTCAGCTGGATCAGGTCCCTGACTCAGTTCACTGGGCAGCTAAAAAAAAATGCCAGCACAGTAACTAAGTGCCTCTTTATTTGCTGAGTTATTTTTCAGTGAATTAATTCTCAGTCCAGTTCAGTATGGATGCATGACTGTTGCTGGCACGCTGGAGGGTATGGCACAGGTAAAGCAACAAAAGGGTGGAAGGTGAAGTAACTTCAGATAGCAGCTAGCTCTGCTCTGGCATCTCAGCATTGCTGTCAATCTAATTTTTTGTGTAGTAAATTAATATGCTTCGTGTTTTACTTGATGCCTCTTCAGTCTCACTGAAGATGAGAATTGACATCTTTCATGCTTGTACTGTAATGCAAAGCTAGATGTTGATATGGATAGTTGCAGCTTGACAAGTGTAAAATACAGGTAAATATCTGTTGAAGCATCTAATTCTGTGTAAGATGTTACTGCCTGTACAAAACGTGATCAAAGTCTTATTTTACCTATAATTATGTCATAATGTTGTCTTTCAGCTGGAAGCAAGAATGGAAGAGCTTAATAAAGAAGTGAAAGCTAGTAAAGACAAACTTTTGACTCAAGATGCAGCAGCCAAAAATGCTATTCAGCAGTTGCATAAAGAGATGGCCTTTCGAATGGAACAGGTAATATGGAAAACCTTTAATTATTGAACATCTTATGAACAAACTTGGTTCTTGAAAGAAACATCTAGCCTTGGTTGTTAGATCACTAGGCAAGGCAAAATTTAGCAAAATTGAAGCCATTAGCCTGCAGTTATATATCCATTTCTGATGAGTGGCATCAGTGAATTTCTAAATAGCTATTAGCATTCCGGGGTGCCTGGTAGCTCTTTTTAATGTGTATATTTATATGTATGGAATTCATCCCTCAAGGAAATGTCATTTTCCTTGCCTGTAAACTGATCTTGATTCAAAAGGAGGTAAAAACTGGCAGTAGCTTTTTTCAGACAGGTTATCACAAAATATTTTTCTCAACTCCAGCACAAAGCTCTTATTTTGTTTCATGTATTACTGAGACCTGAGATGATTTTATTTTTTTTTCCTTCTTAATATCAAGTATTTTCCTATTATATGAATTCTAAAGCTTCAGTGTCTGATTTGGTTTTTAATTTTGAAGCAGAATTTCTTAGTGCTGGGGTGAGGGAAATCTGTAAAAATAAACCGACTGAAAAATAAGCCACTGAGTAATGATTGTGCAGTTGGCATGTGGATGAGGGAAGACCGAGGACTGTAATACTGAGAATATCCAGTAGTGTCTTATAAAAGCTAATTATGAAATACAAGATTGATTCATTCTATCTTAATACTTCTAAAGGCAAACAAAAAATGTGAAGAAGCACGCCATGAAAAGGAAACGATGGTAATGAAATATGTCCGAGGGGAGAAAGAGTCCCTTGACCTCCGAAAGGAAAAGGAGATACTTGAGAGAAGAGTGAGAGATGCAAACAAAGAAATAGAAAAGCATACGAATAGAATCAAACAACTTTCTCAGGAAAAAGGAAGATTGCACCAGCTCTATGAAACTAAGGTACTCTGAGTATTGCTCTATGACTTGAGTGAATGTTTAAGAGCACTCTCAGAACAACCTTATGACTTGTTTGCTGTTGTACTTGGTGAAAGAAACCTGTTTTCGTTTGGTTTGCCATATAGCTGTGAAAACCCCTTTTCTTCAAGGGAAGGGGAAGAAGCTACTGAGTTCTCATTGTCATTTCTTTTTGAAGTTCCTTTTAATCTTTCCCTGGATATTAGTTTGTGAAACATTTGGGGGTGTTTTTGACAAAACTGGAAATACTGGTGGTTGCAGATACCTGAAGTTTGAGGAAATTTTTTTTTTAAGGCTATAATGGCATAAATTATTTCAGTCCTTTTTGCTATTTTTCTGTGTTTTCACTCTGTATTTTTTCTTTTGTACTATTAAAAATCAGTAATAAAGCAGTAGGATTTTTCAGGCCCAATCCCAAAAATTTGTCATTCTTTTTTAGAAGCCAGTGAGAGATTCCCACAAACCTCTTAAATTATCCAGGTCTTTTTGTATTGTGCTTCACAATTCTATTTCACGTGAAAGATCCAAAAATTAATAAATCAGTAGGGTTCAGACATTGATTTGGGCCTCTTCTGAGCAATTGTAATATGCACAGAAGGGTTCAAAAAGTGCATCTTAATAAAAGTCTTAAAAATGATGCTTCTGAAACAAAAAATGATTCCAGTGTCCTCTCTCACACGAAGAGAAAGTGGGAGCATGACTTCAGGTTTCCTAAACAAAACTTAACATACTATCTATCTTCATAACTCCTGAGGATTGCACTAGAGCCTTACAGGAATTGTACTGCCCTCATATGGTACTGCTTTAAACTTTTTTTGGTAAGATGAGCCTATTACTTCAGAAATAGAATTTGGAAATTTGGCTTCATGCAGTGGTTTATGGACACTGGTATAGAAGGTTATGCCAGCAATGTGATTCTGTTACCATACTTTCTTGGCACAGGTTAGTGATTTGACTTGCATGTATTTTGCTGTCAGTGCTCACACTAGTCTGCACCTGAATGGTTGGTAATACCATTCCATTGGTGCCATGATTTTTTTTGTCTGTAGTGTTGCATAATATGTGACTTTACTACTTTGAAGCTGTGTTTCCTCATCCTTTTGCTAAAAAAAGAACAAAGAGGACTGTGCAGCTTACCCAGGAGATACTTACTTTAGATCAGAACTCTAAACTCTGCTTTGCTTTTTAACAGATAGGTAACTTGAATGTATACCTACAGTAATGCAGCCTTACCTTGCTATTTAAACCAGAACAGTAATGTAGGTTTTTTTCACTGTATTATGGATTAGAGCATCATTGAGCACTCTCAAGTATGTGCATGCTTTTGAAAAATTGAGACATTAAGGGAAAAAAAAACCAAACACAACCCTGTGTCAAGATGACACTTGAGTAGGAGTATTGTTGTAGAAGCACTGGATGATTTAAATCCATAAAATAAAATCTATGAAATCTTCTTAGGATGGTGAAGCCACTCGACTCAACAGAGAAATAGAAAAACTGAAAGAAGAAATCAATTCTCATGTTATCAAAGTAAAATGGGCTCAGAACAAATTGAAAACAGAAATGGATTCACACAAGGTTAGTGAGATGGTACTGGTATCATGACATGAAAATAGTCAGAAGAGTGTAGTTGCTGTACTGTTTACTTTTTATACAGTATTAAAATCTGTTTCTAAAGTGTTTTTTGTTTAATTTGAATACATGCAGCAAAAGTTCAAATAGTGCTCTTAAAGATACTGATACTAAAATGAAAATGTTGAAAGAATGTGAGGGGAGGATGTATAGGGGAGGGTCTGTTAATCTGGTGATAAACTTTTAATATTTTTTATTAATTAACTGTTGTCTTAGTTTAGTTTTTATGTGATTGAGTTAAATATCATCTGAACATATGCATGGCGCGTAACCAAGAGATTTTTTTGTTGTGCTTTCAGTGTTGAAACAAACAAAATTGCATAAAGTAATAGCTGAATGGAAGCAAGAGGAAAAATAATGCTGGGCATATTTATTTTTGTTGTGGTTGTAAATTCTTTCCAGACTGAAATAGGGAACTTTTATTATAAATGCTTTTCCCATATTGTTAGATAAATAGGTTTAGCCCATTATTTATTACTGCTTTTGTAGGAAACCAAAGAACGCCTCAAAGATGCAACAGCAAAATTAACTGAAGCAAAAGAAGAAGCAGACCAGATAAGGAAAAACTGTCAAGAAATGATAAAAACCTATCAAGTAGGCACATTTTTTCTCAGGAGGTGAAATTAGTATTTAGCATCTGAGTCTTCTTTTTCTTCCCTTTCTATCTTAAGCTGTAGCAGGGAAGAATTATCCAGTGTGAGCTACAAAGCTGAGATGACTAGTAACTGGTTTCTTTACTTGGAAAGTTGTTAAATAAATGGGAATGTTTGTCTTGGTGTGTGCATTGTGGGGGTCTTTCTCGGCATGTTCAGAATTTAGGTGTGCACCTACAGGAAAAACGCAGTGATGCAAAAAACTGTCTGTATTCTCATAAACTAGAAAGGGGAATGTAAAAGTCTAAAATTCTACTTCTATTTCTTCAATACTTTTAGGAGTCAGAAGAAATTAAATCAAATGAATTGGATGCAAAATTACGAGTAACTAAAGGAGAACTAGAGAAACAAATTCAGGAGAAGTCTGATCACCTGGAGGTAAATAAGTGGTGTGTGAAGACAACACAGTTGGCAACTTAGTAGTTAAGAATACCATGAGTTTTTAATTTTGCGAATCTTATTTTAAGCTGCTTACAATTTTTGCCAAACATTTTTCTTCTTGGCCTAATACTACGTACCAGGTATCTGCCTCCAGCCCAGCTTTTTGGAGGATGTTTTTAGATATTACCTTGGATTCACTTCTTAAAAACAAAGTTATGGGAAACATATGATATAATGAGGACAAAATAATTGCT
This sequence comes from Tyto alba, assembly GCF_018691265.1. Taxonomy (NCBI): domain Eukaryota; kingdom Metazoa; phylum Chordata; class Aves; order Strigiformes; family Tytonidae; genus Tyto; species Tyto alba. The sequence goes on from NW_024881261.1 coordinate 9,873,654, forward strand.
CTTTCATTTATAAATATGAATGTTGTTATAATTTAGAGCACAAATTCAGATGATGGGCAGGCCTTTTTCTGACCGATATTTTGCCAAGCTATGTGGTGAAGAAAGTCAAGGAACAGCCTCAGTTCTCTGTAGAGATTTGCTAGCTCAGAAGTTAAATTCTCTAATGATTAATACCGGCTCACAGCTCATATGTGCATATGCCATCTTCAGAGTTAACCAAGTGTGAGTTTGCCTAGAACTTTCACCAATGGATATTATAGCATAGATTTGTACACCTAAAACCAGAGTGTGTAATCTCACTTTATTCTCGGAAGAACTGAGAACAAAAGAAGCTTTTAGGTGTTGCTTTGCTTTTTACTTAGTAAAACAAACTTTTAAGGGTACCTGTTCTACCTCAGGCCCTCTCAGCTGTCATAGTAGCCTGCATTGGCCTAGATATTTTTGACATCCCAGGAGATGCCACTGTCCATTTAGATTTCTAAAGGAGCTTCTTATTCTTTAAAAAGGTGCATCATGCAAAAATAAAAGAACTGGAAGACTTGAAGAGAACATTTAAAGAAGGCATGGATGAGCTTCGAACACTGAGAACAAAGGTAACGTGTGCTGTGTGGAATTCCAGTGGGGCTAAAGGCATAGTGTTGGGTTTTGGAATAAGACTATATTCAATCTGTTAAATTTTTTTTTTTTTTTTCTTTCGGAATAAACAGTGTGATTAGAGACAGGCTGGCATGAGACTAGAAGGATTACGTAACTGTTGACTCTGGGTAGTCTTTCTTAGGGAGTATCAGTTGATCAGTAGTACAGTATTTCATAGTATGCACCTCATTTGACTGAAAAGTCAAGAGAAACTTTTTAGTAAACATCTTCTAAATTCAGTAACTTTACAAATATTTTTAATTTTTCAAACTTTTCACACCTGTCAAGCTAGTTTTGCAGAGTTCATACATCTGACCTCAGGTAAGGAGTATATGCTATCTGTAACTTCTGAACAGTCCGTAGATTGGCATGCCTGTCCCCCTCTGTCCAGAGCAGGGATTTTGCTCAATAGAATCTTAAAAAAAGGGAGGAAGACATAATAAAGGGTTGGCTTGGTAACTGGGGAATGATGGTGTCTTTGGACAAAACTGATGTTAATCACACCTGATTATTATTATTGTTTTTCCTTTTTTTTGTTTGTTTATTTTTCTGACTGTATTTGATCTGAAATACTTGGGATATTGTTCTAAGGGACTTGGAACCACCAAAAAAGCCCACAGGAGCTTTGTACAACAATTTAGACATTTGATCAGAATAATTCAGCTCTGAAGTTTGGGAGCATAAATAGTTTCTGATTTTTTTTTTTTTTTTTTTCTATTTAGGTAAAGTGTCTAGAGGATGAGCGTTTAAGAACAGAAGATGAGTTATCCAAGTATAAAGAAATCATTAATAGACAGAAAACTGAAATTCAGAATTTGCTGGACAGAGTCAAAACTGTTGATTGTCTACAGGATCAACATCAGAGGTACAGCTATGCACTTTAAAGAATGATGTGGAAAATTTTTATTGAAATAATTGATGCTTTAAAATGCACTGTAATTTGAAGAATCCTTGTCCTAATTTGAGTGGTTTTCTAATCTAAGTGTTTTTCAAATCAATATTTCTAGTACTGGAGATAACTTTGGTGACCTCTACTAAGACAAGGGGATTGAGACTCCTAAATCTAATTCAATGTCTTTCATTATTCAAATAAGAAGTGCTTGCTTTCTGGCATACTCTGTAGGAAGTTTATGTCTTCTCAGTGTCTGCCTAGTGTTTGTTTTATTGAAAGATTGGGGAAAAGCAACTAAACTGGAAAGATATATTGCTTCAAAATTGTGATGGACAAATGAAAGTATTTAACAAAAAGGATTTTATATATTTGACAGATGCTGTATTCAGATAGTAGGGAGCACTTGTATTTCTAATGGACCTGAAATTCATTCTGCTGTGTCCAAGTTTGCTCATTTAAGAATGTGAGGGAAATAATCTCAGAAGAGTTGGGTTTGTGGACACTTGAGGAGGGTCTGAGCATAGTCATGTTTCTATATGGTACCTAATGGACTAGAAAATGCAAATGCTATCCACTTCACTGATTTATAATGGTGTTACATAAATGGAGATAGACAAATGTCAAATAAGCAGAACCACCCATGTGTTGCTCCTGTACTTTTAAACAGTTCTTATTTATTATTGAAAAATATTTCAGTGATTATATGCCTTCCTCAGGGTTTAGAGGATGAAGCATTTTCAGTTGCTGTGTGCTGGTCAGCTGTATCAGCACTGTGTCATCAGCCTTTTTAGGGAAACTGCAGTATGTGAGACAACTGAAGCTTACACTTTGATCAGTAACAGTTATTTTTCACTTGGGATCTTGCCAAATGAACTAAAACGACTGTGATCATAGTGTGAAACTACAAATGTGTTTTTCTAGTTACGTTTTCCTCTCAGTAACTGAGACATACTTAAATATCTGTATCTCATTGGTATTCAATTTGGATCTTTTTTTTAAATATCCTTCCTGTGCAGCACTTACTTGGTGGGAAGAACTTTATGGCTGAGCTGCATACTGATTACCTCCAGTGCTGCCTGGTCTCTCATTGGAGAACTTTAAGGATAAGCTAGAGATCTCTTGTAGGATGGTCTAAACACTTACTTTTGTCTGGTTCAACCCTGACTGTTAACTAGAGATTTCTCCTGTCATAATGAAACAACATATTTGGAAATGCAAAATATGAGAGTAGAGTTTTGGCATAGGTTTTTAAATGGGAGCTATGGGTGAGATATTTTACAGGATAAATGGCTGGGGGGAAAAAAAAAAAAAAAAATCAGTGCTGTAGTTGTTCAGTCTTAAGTTTCCTGAAAGGTGGAATTAACCTAAAAAAAGACTATAAAGTCAGGATGTCATACATTTCATGTTATCATTTGGTAGTGCAATGCTAGCTAGCTTCTGTTCTCATTAACCGCATGAACTCCTTGTTTTGGTAGCTGGAAGCATGTACTTTGTAGTAATGGAGTTCTAGTAGAATTCAGTAACTTAGTTTTGAAAAATTATAGTTAATTTTCAGAATTTTTAATGATTTGGATTGCCTGAGCCTCATGTCTACTTGAGGAAACATGTTGATACAAGGTTGTTGTTTTCAAGTGAATTGAGCCTCCTGGTAATTACACTGTCTGACAGGGAATTAATGAGATATGTGCCCTTACACTGTATAACTTTATTTTTAAATTTGAATATATGCACTCCCTGTGAGAGGGAAGGAGGTGAGGGTTTTTCTGCTGATGTTGGAAGGTAAGGGTTTAGAAAGGTGTATAAAATAATATGATTGAAGAACTAATGAAACAATATTGCAAGAGCAAATGAGAGGAGGACATTTTTAGTCTGTAACTTCAGCAGCTTTTTAATTTTGGAATTAATTTCAATCCCTTTCTGCAAAACTGAAGATACGACCTTTTTCACTCAAATGGATTGCAAAGTTTTAGATCAGAAGTTTGCTAATGAGAGTGCTTCAGTAGAAATAAGAACTTGCTTTGTAGAGGATTGGGGGAGGGATAGTGAAGTAAGCCAGGTCTTTTGAATCGGAGCTGCACTGGTTGGATAAGGAAGTCACTGTGCTGCTGTCCTGTAGAAGCTCAAAACTAGAGTATTTCTCCATTTCTTAGACAAGTCCTCTTACATAATGACCCTTTGGGTTTTCAGACCTTACTCTTACCTACAGGATCTGGTTTTGAGGGTTTTGTTTATACCTTATACTGAAGCTCATGAAGTTGAGTACAGAGAGATGGTCTTCATTGATGAAGCTAATGACTGTGTGGCCTTCTGTGGGATTTCTAAATATCTGTCACTTCAGCACTGTAACATGGCGTGAAATGGAATCCACAAACTCTCTTGACATTTAAAATGATCCAGTGCCAAACCCATGCATCAGGGTCATTAATTGTTCCTCTGCCTTATTTGGTCTTGACCCGAATGCTTTTATTTCAATAAGGTTTCATATCTTTAAGCTTGTGTTATCCCTAATGAGATATAATTGTTTTGACAGAGATGAACAAGAAATCAGTGCTTTAAAGGAAGAAGTAGATGGTTTCAATTCTCTGGTTGCTGATCTCCAGAAGGACATTGAAGGTAGTCGGAAAAGAGAATCTGAGCTATTGATATTCACTGAAAAATTAACCAGTAAGAATGCACAGCTTCAGTCTGAAAACAATTCCTTACAGAGCCAGTTGGATAAGCTTTCTTACAGCGAAAGAGAGCTGCAGAATCAGCTGGAATGTGTTCAACAGACTAAAGATGACCTGGTGAGTACAGTGTGCAGCTTGTTTTTTGCACTAGTAAGATGTCTGATATTAATAAAGATGTCACATGAATTCCACCCTGTGTCTTTACTTACCTGACCACAATTTCTCAGTTTGATAGGATAATAGAAGCAGGATATAAACACCTCATGTTTCTAAGGAAAAAGAAATCCTGAGGCACACTGCACTGGAATGAGGGGGTGTTACTGTGTTGCTCCTTTCTGGGAGTACGAAGTTGTTCTCTGTGCAGCTATCACTGAAACAATCAAAAGGTTGTAATTTGTCTGTGAAATTTATTATCGTAAACTGTTTCTTAGGTCCTGTTTGTACTGTAAGATAAATGTAATTTTTAATAAACACAGGGTGTCATGGAAGGTAATGTGAGTGCACTGTACGGCTTTGGCTCTACGGTATCATGTAGATATTCTGGAGATAGTTCAGGAGTCTTACTGCAGCACTGCACTGTGCTTGCATACTCATTTGCTGTGGTAGTGTTTAGCCTAAATAATAAATGTAAAATGTGAAAGATTCTCAGGTGAAAAGTGCAGAGTTAGGGCTGTTGAATATATGTATGGGATTTTTTTTTGTACATGGCTGAAAATAAAACTACAATTTCAGACCATCAAGTTGCAGAAGGAGGAGGATCAGCGAAAGCTAGAGGTTGAGACACTACAGGCTCAGCTGGCTTCAGAGCAGAAAGAGCTAACAGCACTGAAGACCCATGTGGATGAACTGAAAGATGAACTGTCTACCCAGAAGCGCAAGCATGCAGCAAACCTGAAAGATCTCACAAAACAACTTCAGCTAGGTTGAAATTATTTTCAGATATAATGAGTCAGCCCCATCTGCAAGCCCCTTCACGGTGTCTGGTAGAGACTAGGGTCCTGTCTGCATATGTGTATGGGTGTAGCCCTTCAAGATCTCCTTGTCCCTAAAGGCAATGAGAGTGTGTGAGCAAGGTAGATCTTATAGAAACTGCAGTTACGGGAAGCAGGCCTTAGTGTCAATTTTCAGTCTTAAATATAACTTTTGAAATGGGCTTAGACATAAAATGAAAGATTTATTTCAGAAGAACTTGGTCTTTGTTATCATGTATGTGACTGATGAAATGTCACTGGGTATATATGGATCCTGGTCTGTGTAGGAGTGTATTCAAAAGTTGCTAGAAGTTTCCTAGTTGCTGACTGTATCAGGAATTGCTGGTGACAGGTTTTTTTAGTATATTAAACAGAGCGCTTCAGTTTTTAAAAGTGGATATGGAGAGACTGATGACTAACTGTCAACAAATAGAAATCATTAAGTACCCAGTAATGCATATGCTCTGAATGCAAATAGATTTGAAAATAAACAAATCTGTTTGAAAGAAGAGACCCTGTTGGCATTGTGCAAGACAAGTTCCATGTCTGTCTTTGTACATATATGAACAGCTGTGCACGTTCCCCTCTTGATCCCTACTGAATGAGTGGTACTTCTGGCACAAATACTACACTCAGCTCCCAGCAGTGATATAGTTAGGAGATCCCAGAACAGAGTTGCCATTCTGTTATTCAGCAGTTGTTTACATGGCAGTCCTAATCAAAGGCAAAATCCAATTTAAATCTTATCGTTTCCAGTTAATCCTATGTATGACATTACCCCCTTCAACTGGAAATTGCTGCAGGGTGTAGGGATCGTGGTGGGTGTTGCATCCTGGTACTTCATGGTTGGGGGCAGTGAGAGGAGGGGGACTGTTGTTTGTTTTTTTTTTTTTAGTTGCTACTATTATCTTCCAGTTGTCAAGCCATGTTAAATTAGTGCAGATCAGGGAGGATTTGAGTTTTTGTATGTTGTGTAACACTATGATTTTTGGGTTTTAATCGGCTGTTGGTAACCATCATTTTGTTACACTTTTAGCACGGAGGAAATTGGATCAGATGGAAAATTGTAATTATGACAAAGAAGTCAGCAGCATGGGGAGCCGTTCCAGTTCATCAGGTAAAATAGCACATAGCAGGGCTGCCAAAACAATCCTTCGATCTTAATAAGGTTGCCATGGTGTGCTGCCGTGAGCCTTGCTCTTTCTGTGCTTTGTGCATATGCAGTGTGTGGGCAGCCTCCCATTAAAGCTGACAAAATAGCCTTTAAACACCAAATTGCACTTGGCTGAATGCAGTTGTAGGTGCTTATTCTCATTAGGAGATTAAGGTTCAGTGTTTGTAATGTTGATATATTTTGGTTCTTTTTAAATGCCTACCTTTTTTATTTTGTTGCTTTTATGTTTGGAGGAAGCTCAGAAGACTCCAGTTTATAAGAGGACCCTCTTAAATGCTGCCAGAGGCAAAAATGAGCAATGGCTTCCAACATTGTTTAATTGCACTATTGACAGTTGCAACTGTGTAAATGATAAATCTATTAGCATGTTTAGAGGCATCAGTACATTTGTGTAAAATTCATTACTTTCTATCTGATTAGAAGTTGTTATCTTTAGCACTGAAAACAACATCTGTTTTCTTCCTCGGTATGTTTGGGTTTCAAGTTGAGTTAGTTCTGTCAAAGTGTCCTGTAATCTCACCGTATGAGAGAGGTAAATACTTCGAGACGAACAGAGGGAAAAGAAAATACTTCAGGATCTAAGTGATGAGTGCTGCAGAGTGTTTATACATAGGGCTTTTGTCAGTCTGTACAGTTTTCATAGTGTTGTAATTTTAGTCAACTCCAGATATGTTTAAAATCAGCTCAGTCTTGTACAAAGTAATATTAATGCATATGAAGGTACTTATGCAAGAGTAAGCATTACTGAAGCAAGCACACTTACGTGGAAGGATCTGTGCCCATGCTAGGGGACTACACTGTTGTCAGCATGTATCATATACACAATCCTTATACCATTTAAGTAAAACCCCACTAACATATAAGGGAAACTGACATTTCAGTAGATTAGGATATTTTCTTCAGAATGTAATGAATGCATGCATTGCACTAGTGGAGACATTTTACGTGATATAAAAGCAAAAAGAGCTCTTACAAATATGGATGTCTTGGCAGGATCCCTTAATGCGCGCAGCAGCAATGAGGATCGGTCACCTGAGAATACTGGATCTTCAGTAGCTGTGGATAGCTTCCCTGAGGTGGACAAGTCTGTCTTGGTTGAAAGAATACTAAGGCTACAGAAGGCACATGCTCGAAAAAATGAAAAGATGGAGTTTATGGAGGATCACATTAAACAACTGGTGGAGGAAATCAGGAAAAAAACAAAGTATGTTCCAAGTTCTGTTCATGCAGTTTTTCACTGTAGAGCTGGTGCACTAGCAAGTATTCTGGAGTTTATGTAAGACAAGTAATTGTCTATATAAAAATATTTAAGACAAAATATTGCAGTGACAGTAGATCTCAAAGGTAGGATTAGTCTTGGGACTTTTTTCCTTATCTTTCCTCGGCAGTTACGGTAGTTGCTGAGTTGTTTCCTAATGAATTTTTTCAGGAGTAGGCTGGTGCAAGTGTTTTTTTGGTAGCAAAATGGTCGCCAGGTGGCTGATTTGAGGTCGACTGCTGCCACTGGCTAACAGAAGAGTCCATTCTCTTCGTGTGCTTAAAAGGGCGCTGATTTTAAGTGTTTGTGTTGAAAGGAAAACTGCATCGTTCCAGATGGTCGTCTAGTATGCATATCAAACAAACAGTGTATCTGAGCCAAAGGTGGTCAGTATTTAATGTATGAGACAAGATTCCACCTACTTGGGAATCCATCTTGCAGGATGATGTCTGAAACTTGAGTTAGGAGAGGAAGAAATTGTGGCATATACCTTCCTCTGGAAAGTACAATGGTCTGTTAAGTATAGCCCTTGCTTAACAAGCCTATACATTTATGCCCATCTGATACCATTTCACAGAACATGATCACAGCTTGTGAAGACTCTTGAGCAGAGACTTTGTAATTTTTGTCTTGTCTGTAGAAAGCTTAAGATCCCCTGTCTGGAGTCTTTCAGCAAAGAAATGTAGAAGCATTTTTAAGTAACTTTTTTGCTCCAGGAGCAATATTACTTTCTCAAAATACTTCCAAATTGTGGTGTCTCGGCTTACCAGCATCTCTTGTAGCACTTTTGGTATCCCAGGTTTTCCAGTGTTCTAGAAGTTGCAGGAGTTGATTTTTACTGCCTTCTCAGTAAAACAGTACTGCTTGAAAATAGAATTACTCTTATGTCAGGAATCTGAAGTTACTTCAGTGTCTTACTTCTCACTGCTATGATGTTTTTTAATTTCCCCACCCTCCCAGAATTATTCAGAGTTATATTTTGCGGGAAGAAGCTGGAACACTATCATCAGAGGCCTCGGACTTCAACAAAGTACACTTGAGTAGACGGGGCGGGATTATGGCATCTCTGTATACATCTCATCCCGCAGATAGCGGTCTCACATTGGAACTCTCCTTAGAGATAAACAGGAAGCTGCAGGCTGTGTTAGAAGATACGTTACTGAAAAATATTACATTGAAAGTGAGTAGCTATGCCAGTTCTTCCATACGTTGTTGTGGTTCTGAGATACTGCCTTCAAAGACATGCATGCTGTTAAAAGGAGGAGGCTTTTCAGGAGTCAGCTCATTGTGAATTGGTGCCCCTGATAGCATTGGGTTAATCAGAGTTAATGTAACATGATCCATGCTGAACCTCCAATTTGGGGCCCTCATAGTATGCTGCACTAATGGGCTGCTTCTTGAAATAAATTCTGGGCTGCTGGTGCTTTCAGTGGGGAAGAGCCTCTCCATGCTCTCCCCCAGTCGTGTGGAGCCAGGGGCACGGGTGCCTACCGGGGGTCGGTAGCTGGGTGCCCCGTGGAGGTGTTGGGGCAGCGTGGCTGCTGCATGAGTAAGGTGGCAGGCAGGAAAACATGCAGGCTGCCAGCTGGACTGCAGTGTTCTGCAGACGTTGGAGATGTCTTTCTATAATTATCATTCCCCTTGATACTTTCTAGACAGCCTGTAGAATATTAGTAACTGCAAAAAAAAGACTTGCTGAGAGCTTTGAATCCTTTATTGAAATTAGCTTGTTTTTCTCCAACTCTGTCTAATCATTTGCACTTGTTCTTGATACTTGAAAGCATCAACCTGCTGACATAAACAGTAATTTTAACTTAGTAGTGTGTTTTGTTCTGATTGATTCATTTTCCCTGTATAACTTACCCTATCCTTTTTTTTTTTTCCCCCCAAAGGAAAACCTTCAAACTCTAGGAACAGAAATAGAACGGCTTATTAAACACAAGCATGAACTGGAACAGAGAATAAAGCAGACATAACTAAAACTTTTATGGAATAACCAACATGCAGATGCAGAAAAGGCAGGTGCTATAGACCACTGTTTTTTACATTTTTCCTGAAATTTGATTGCCTGCCAGCACAAGCATCTGGAATTTTGCATATACAGCCTTTAACCATACAGGCTGTCCTTACACATGTGAGAGAACAGTGGGGTTTGGCATCAGCGTGGTTCTGTCTACTCAATACCAGCCTGAGGTGCTGCTGAATTTCACTACGCACTACATTTATCTAAAACTTTGATTTGAAATGACATACAGATGTTTTGCAGTGCATACTATGTTTTGAGTGAGTTGCAGTGAGATTTTAATTTCTGCACTATGTAATTAATCAGTCTCTTAATGATGGAGCTTGGAAAAAGAAAAAACAATTAGGTCTTAGTTGCTGTTGAACATATCCGGTGTTATTGGGCTTTTAAGGGCCTTCAGACATTATTTCCTTCCTTGCATATTATTTCTGATATTTAGGTTGATTTAAGCATTTTTGACATATGCATGGGAAAATGCTTTGTCACAAAATTTTGGGTTTAAGTGGTGGCCATGACTTTGCCTATTTTTTGCTTTAACATTCAACTGGTTAGTTTCTTTATTCAAAAGAAGTGAAAGAACAGTAAAACTAAGGGATTAAGAAGCTTTCTGACTCAGTTGTTGGGTATATGTAATTGAAACAAATGTCAGTTCAACAAATCCTGTAAACCCTTGATCTTTAGACACATGGATCTTAAGAAGTCTGATATCAGATAATTGGTTAATCAAGTTCTCTGGCCTTCAGCATAACTAATAGCACTTAAAAAGTAAGAGTTTTAGCTGCCCTTTGTTAACATATATACAGGTAAACATCGTGATTGCATCTGTTCTCAGATGATCAGAAAAATCTATTTTCAAAGACAAATGGAAACTAAATAAATTTTCTTATTAACTGTGTCTAGACCAGCTACTGAAAGTAAGAAAGGGGAAATACATCTAATGGGATTTTAATCTATTGGTTGGACTGTGAAAGTGTCACAGAAATCTGTTCGACTCCTTAATTTTACTGTTGTGAATAATTAGTTGGTCAAAACTAAGAACTATTATTTAGTCAGTCACTGGTTGAGAAGGTGATGGAGGAAGAGCATCAAGGTTATAAGATTCTGGCTATTCACAACATCATGTTCACATTTTAATTCCAGGATAAGTAATTCACAGGAATATCTCTATTCCAGCAGTAAATGCATAGATTTCTGTATTTATTGCCTTTTGACCAAAATTTATTGACCAGATCACAGTGTAAATATATACTTCGGATTTTTATTAAATACTTGAACTTCCTATTATCATGAAAAAGATTCAGTGTACATTTACAATAGCGATGCTTTAGCTATTTTAATTAGAAAGGATACTTGGGGTGGGAATGGGAGGTAGAAGTCTGTCTTACTACAGGTACCACTTGCATCACACACAAAACAAGGGGCCTGAATCTGGCAGCACACAGGAGGGGAATTTAGCAAAGCATCCAGGTGATTTAGGGGTGCGTACTCCATTTTCAGGTGCCACTGAGTCACTTGAGCTTTGTAGTGAACCAAATAGAGCAAAAGGGTCAGATTTGGTTTGAGTAGTTTGTTTCAAGACAGTGAGACTTCCTTTTTACTTTGAAGATAGACACCTCTGAAAGCCATTGCAGAATCAAGACCTGGTTTGTGGTCCAGAGAGCTTCAGGAGTCTTGAATGGCAGGTCCCTTCAGTGTCAAAGGATTAAATAGTGAATATTAGAAAGGGAGGGTGGAAACAAATTATTTAAAACCTGACCAAGCATTGTAAAAACTGTGAGCCTTTAATCTGGGTGGGGTTTTATACATATATTTTTCTAATTCTGGAGAGCAATGGTTATCTGAAGTGTTAGGGAATTTGGACCAGTCCAGTCATGGGACTACTACTGCTTTACTGTTGTTTAAGTGATGTGAAGAGAAAAATACCTGGCTCTGCTGAAACAGATTTTTCACCAGCTTCCAAGAAGTGAACAGGCAGTTGTTAGTGACTGAACTAGACCTTCTGCTGAAAGAAAGTATTTAGAACAATTTGCATGTCAAAACATAGCTTAGCTCTTGTATGTTTGTGTTTTCATGCTTTAATGTACCAGATCTCTGGATATTTTCAGTCATTCAGCTGAATGACTCCAGTATTTTAGATACCATGTTAATACTGTAATCATTTAATGTATGTTCTCCAGGTGTACAATGTGAATGAAGGAGAGGTGTGGTGCAGATGGAATAAGTGCAATGACATTGTGGAAATTCTTATTTCTTTTTCGCATGATTGTTTCTCCTTTTAAGTTATTTGAGAAACCTCGTTAGTTGTCCTCCTGCCCTGCTGGAAATGCTGCTTCCTGTCTGTAGCGCTAGTAACTTCTCAGACTTCTCTTCTTGGTTATGGAAGCACACAAAGCAGTCAAAATATAATTTATTGTGAGTGGTATTTTCATGGGCCCAGGCAATCTTTTACAGGCATTATTTTAAACATACCTGTTAAAGATGGAAGTTCCATTCTAGCTCGCGCGCTGGCGGGTGACACTCTATCCCGTAAGGCCAGAATGTGATGAATGCATGACAGAGCGTCAGCAGCAACTTTGCTTAACAGTGTTGCTCATTGCTGAGAGGCAGGGGTGTATTGGTCATAAAAATGTTGCTGGCAGGTCACCTGCCCGTTGTGTCCACGGGGGAGATTGTCGGGAGTGTAATGCTGTTGGTGCCCGTAGCAAGGACACTGCTGTGACAAGGTGTGCTGCTGTGGGGTGGCTCGCACAGGCGAGCACCAGCTGGCGCAGAGTCAGTGCAAGGCTTGCATAGCAATCGTGTTTCACTTACCCTTGTTTTGGAAACTTTATATTATGAACCTGAGATTGAAAACTGTCCTCAGATAAACTGAATTTTACAGATAAGCTGATAAACTAATTTTGAAGGCGGCCTGGAGCAGTTAGCTGCATAGCTGTGATTGAAATTCAGTGTCCGTTAGACATGTAATTGCCACAGGCTGCTTTTGAAAATTCCAAGCTTGTAGCTAGTTGTGTCCTACAGACTTAAACATCTGTTTCTTAAATATTCAGGGTGCTCTTTTAATTCAAACATCACACATTCGGATGTTGTTAGAGGCCCTACAGGAAAGCTGCCTATGCTTTTCCACCCTCTGTAAAATCCAGCACTGTCATTGTCTAAAGCCAGACACTCTGAACTGAAGAATATCATTTCATGCTATAGAAATGACTGGCTTCCTGCCACATAGACTTGTGCAATATTTTTAATTTTAGTCTCCAGAAAACAGTGAAGATTGATCTGTTCCTCAGATATGTTCTTACCATCTTCACTTGTTGCTGGCAACACCTGCAGTATCTCCAGCTAATAAAACTGAAGTTAGTCTCTTGAAATATTTTTCATTACAATATTTTGGTTCCTAACTTAAAAAAAAAAAAAAAAAAAAAAATCAGATCTGTGGTTTCCATTGAATCGAGTGTAAAGCTGAGTGCCCGCATGCTGCAGAGATGGGAATCTCGGAAGGGGTTCAGGCAGCAAGGCCTGTCCCAAGGAGCTTTCACCCTTCCTGCCAAGTGGGAACAGCTGTGATGGTAGATGTCAGCAGTAGGTGGCACTGGAAATCACATTTACCGTGTCTCTGCAACGACCTGAAACCTGCCCAAGGGCAGACAGCTGCGTTGCAGAGGGAGCTGGGTGGTATTTGGGGCTTTTCCAAGATGGGGGGGCGGTTTTCTTTCCATTTTTGTGTCCTAACTGAACCTATGTTGAATCTTCCAATATATGTACGTACCTTGTCTGAATATACACAGAATGTCTATTGATTTAATTTTGTAGATACCCATTTCTGTATAAAGTTTTTGAAGATATCACTATACCTTATGTATATATTGTACTTTGAAATAATAAACATACAAATGTATGAAAGTCTGGCTCAGGTCTGTGGTTTGTAGCGGTACTGCTGCCTCACAGGGGATTGCGCTGATAGCTCTCGATGGCGGCAGCAGCAGGTGCTCCATGCTGGGCGGGCATCGTCTCCCCGTCGCACAGTGCAGAAATCTCCTCATCCTGCCTGTGGACAAGTACGTTGGGCTAAAACCAGCTTAACGGCCGTCAACCTGTTATGGGTGCTGGGAGGGCACCATAAAAGCCCCTTCCCTCTTCCCCTCAAGAGGACGTAACTATATACAACTATATAGGATGATCTGCAGCGGGAGGCGTTGCAGCTACCCGCAGCGCGGCAGGACCGTGCCTGCCGCCAGCCCGTGCCTTCCTAGTGCACTGGCCAAACGAGGCGGCAGCGCGCCTTTGCCGTCGGCCTCAGCGGCAGAGCCGGGGGAAGCAGGGCTGCCCGCCTTTCGTGCTGTACTACTTCTTTTGGAAACCGGGGTGAGACTTTTCCATCCTAAGGACAGGCGGTAGGTGTGCTGCAGTTAAGTACTGCTGTGAGCTGCTGCCAATCCCAGTAAGGGGCCTTGATGCTGGAAGCCTCTTCTGCCTTCTGTAATGTGAATTTAACAATCCCACAGTCCCAGTAGCAAGGGCTGGTTTCCTCGGACACCGCTCCACGTTTGGGACAGTTTGCTGCTCTGGTTTATTTATTCCCTTGAAGAGATATAATGTAGTTTGGTTTTTTAGCCATGATAGTATTGGTTGGGGCGGGGGGTGGGGGGTGGGAAAAGTGTTGCTGTCATGTTGCCTGTTGTTCATTGTGACTACACTTACATCAGAAGTCTGGGAATCAGGTTTGTATGAGGTGTCCTGCCCTTGCAAACTGATCGTAGGGAGATGGAAAAAGGAATACCGTGACGATGATAACTTACAGAGTTTATTCTAGTATCTTTCAGAGTACCTTAAGTGAGAGAGGTAGCCTATTTTCTTGAAATTTAATGGCAAACTGCCACTAGGTTCTGAGGGTCAGTGTGAAGGCTCCCGGTAAGCTTTCTGGTTACTGGTATGTGGGTGAGCCTTTGCTGGAATTGTTTTGCAGTTCATTATTTTTCTTCCAGCCTTTTCCACAGACAGCAGATACAGCTCTTGTTGACAGATGTGACCAAAAATCAAGATCCGTTCGTGCTGCCCAAGTACTTAGTGCTGCTGTTTGGAAACAACAGCCTGAAGCTAAACTTCCTCACATAACAAATCTTGGCTTTGATGGCATTTGCATGTAGCCATTTGGCAAACAACTTCTCACCCCTGTTTTACAGATAGGTCTGTATTTCAGGGGGACGCAGCACAGCTGTATTTGCAGAGGAAGGGTTGTCCCAGCACAGTACTGTTAAGTACTCAGGCCTGAAACAAGACAGTCTGATAGCGGAGTAATAAATAAATAACCCAATGCTAGCAGTTTACTTGTCTAGCTGACTGCAAAAGAGGAAGTCAGCACCGCTATTTTTCTCTCCTTGAGGGGATTTTTAAGAGAGAGGTATGGTTGGGTTTTTGTTGCGGTTGGTTTTAGGGTATTTTGCCTCAAACCACAGTGGATCTGTGCCAGATTTTGCAAGGATTTTTGCATGCATAAACGTAACTTGTAGTAGAAGAGTGCTGCTGAACAAGTTGTTCTCATCTGGTGTGTATAAATACGCTGTTAGATGTGTTTGTTGCTGTTCTGCTCCGGTGGATGCCCTACAGTCAGGAAACCCTCCGGCCGTCGGGTTTTGCAGGGTTCTTTACCACATGCAGCCGCCCACCGATCCCGGCGGGGCTGCTCTAACGCCTCAAGTGAAGCACCTCGCTGACTGAAAGGCTGAATCCATTCTGATCTGAACGCCTATGGGCTTCTTAGCAAGTTTCTATTTAAAACCAAGCCTACGCGTGTGGAATAAGGAAAAGCAGCAGATGAAAGCATGGAGAAGTCTGCGAGCTCTGACTGAAACGCTGGGGTTTGGCACAACGTAGGTGAGCCCAGCCTAGCAGGCACAGCCCTGCCCATCGGTGCCGCTGGTGAGTCCTTAAACGCTGCCCTGGGCCCTCCAACCTGCCGGCATTCAGGAACCAGTGCTGCCTTTGAAGATGAAGATGGCTTGAATGATGTGGCTTGATGGCAGTGTTTTTCAAGCTGTGGTCTGCAGCCCGATGGAAGGATTTGTGAGGCTGCACTGTGAAAGCAGCTGGTTAAAAATACTCTGAAAATTATTAGATCTGAATTTATCTTAATTCCAGTCAGCGCCTGGCACAGGAGGGAGGAAGAAGGTGAGAATCCCTTATATCAACACTGTGGGTAAAAGCAGCATATGGCCAAGTTATGGGCTGGAAAAACAAACCTAGCGCTGGTCAGCTTAAACCTGTTTCATGGGTCTGTAAATTCCCTGGAAACTTTGTCAAGTCATAGAGGTTGAAAAACACTGAACTTGGGCTCAGAGCTGTGACCTGTTAATGCTGTAAGTGGCTTGTACTAATCAGCTGGTCTGGCTTCACCTTAGTAATTAAATTGTTAGAGAAATATTGATTAGATGGATGTTTAAGGGCTTCACCCTTCTGGAGAAGGTGTGTTCAGCAATATGGTGAAGGGAGAAACCAGAACGAGCTGCTGTCAGCTTGTCATGGGCTTAACTTTGGGAGCGGCACAGGCTGCTGGCAACTGGGCTTGCAATGTCCTTCCCCTGGTCGCTTCCCCTTGCCACGGGTGGATCTGGCCCTAGGGCTCCATCAGCCAGCGGGGACAGGACTCCTCTGCGGGGGGGATGGAGACAGGACTGTCCCAGGGCGAGGCCACGGCGCACAGCTGTCCACGGGCTCCCAAACTGTGCCGTTACTCAACTGTTGAAGCGGCTCCTGCCACGCTGCAGGTCACTGCTCAGCCTTTCGAGGCAAAGCAAGGAGTATGTGTTTTCCCTGGCAATGCTGCGGGCTGCAGCGCGTCGGAGGCGGTTGCACAGCTCCCACATCCTCCCTGCTGCAGAGACAGGACGCCTGGCAGCAAAACTCCTGCACGGCTCCAGGTAAACCCTCCCCCCAGCATCCACAGCCCCTTGTTTCGCTTGGCTTTAATCAGACATTTCTGGGCTCTAGAAGGATCCACCTGGAGCCAAGCAGGCGTTTTCCATCAGCAAGGACTGGCAGAGGAAAGCCTGTGCCTCGTAAACCAATCTGGTGAAGTGAGCAGCTATTGGTCTGGGTATCTGAGGCCCTGGGCGGTGTGCTTCGAAGCCCTCGTGGTTTTTCTTGGGTCATGCAACTTCAACACTAAATTCACCGAGATGAGCTGCTGGCAGGGAATGACTACCACACTGCTACTTCAGAAGTGTAGGTGCACCTCTAAACCAGGACCGGACAAAACATGGCTTGGGTCAAGTTAACCTTTGCTCCCAAGGCAGGTGAAGCCCTTGGAAAAGAGATGTGACAGATTTGGCAGTAAGCCTGTAGCACAAGGCTTGCAGATTACATTTTTTTTTGTTACCTGAATTACGTCAAACCGTTTCCCTCTCTCAGACTTCCCTTGCAATCTTCCAAGGCTGCTTGTTGACGGTGAAAGACCAGTCAACTATTTCAAACTGATTTGACCTTGCTTGGGTTGGTGACAGAGCCCAGACCTTGCTGGTAGTGGTCACCTTGTAATGCCAAATCCACTGAGGAGTGTGTCTCATTAAAGACAATGTTTAGGCAACCGCAAGCCATGCCAAGGCACAGTGACGGGTGAGCTCCCTCCCATCGTGCTGAAGGAGAGCGTGATTTAGGTTTCCTTGGCTTTGGCAGTAGCTGAAACAATAGAAATGTCCCCAAAGGCCAGGGCATGCAAGCCAGCAGTGTTTCTCTAGACAGCAACACATGCAGGCACTTATGTTTAATTAATTGTGTATCAGAGCAAACACTGGAAAAAACCCAAACCAACCAACCTTCCCAACCCAAAGCAGCAAGTTTACCACTGACTGCTGGGGGAGGTGTCTGCCAAGAAAGCAGCCTTGGATCGGAGAGCGAGGAAGCGAGGCCCTTCCAAAGGGTGACTCAGAGCAGCCTCGCAGGCTCCTGCGCTGGCACCCCGTCCCCACCGTGCCGGGCCGGGGTGCGGAGGAGCAGCTCCCAGCCAGGCACTGTCCTCTGTGCCCGCGCCTTGTGACCAGCGAGGAGCCTGCCCCGGACACGGCTGCCGGGGAGGTCAGCTGGGGTCCTGATCCCTCATATATATAGATGAAGATGGAAAATTCATGTATTTTCCAGCATGGGATAGTTCCCTCGATTTTTCAGTCTTCTGGCTGCCAGGCACGTGATACATGCAACAGCACAGGGATGTTGAAGGAGCTCCTGTTCCCTTAACCACCTGCCATCTCATCAGCTAGGGCAAACCTTTGAGTGGGGACAAAGTCAGCCAGAGTAGTCAAGGAGAGACCAGACCTGGCTTTGTTAGTTGAGGCCGTGAAGGCAACCAGAAAACCCAGCTCGCGCTGTCAGGAAGGTGGAGCAGACCCTGCGACCAGCCTTTCACTTGTGGGACTCTCCTACCTGCAATTTGCCAGTGAATTGAGGAATTGGGCTGATCTGTGACACATTGAGGCTAGGCCAGAACAAAGACTTCATTTCATGAAAACATCATGCTTGGAAAAAAAATGTTGCTGGTTCACTTTGGTTTTGTGCCCTTGATAGCTTTTAGAGGAAAGCAAGATTGGGCTGGGCACCATTAATTATGTATTCAGGAAAATGGGCTAGCTGGGATTGCAAAAACACTGCAAAGAAGTGGTGTGAGCAGCCCCTGTGCCTGCTTCCCCCTGCCCAGCGCTCAACCTGTGCTGGCTGCTCCGCTGGGCACCGCGGTCTGGGGGGAGCTACTCATCTGCAGTACACAGAAAAGACTTAAAATCAGTCTACAGGGGAGAGGAAAGGGCTGGGAACTGTCTAGCTGGTGAAAGGCGAAGAGATGGGGGGTGGAAAAATATTTTTTTTTTTTTTTAAAAAAGGCCATCCTGGCCCAAGAGCAAACACCACTTGCTTTTGAAGTGTCACAGCCTCTCCTCCCTGCAGAATGAACTTGGGGCACTGCAAGCCCAAATCGGGAGCACAGCTGACAGCAAGATCTTAACTTCTCCTTATTCAACCCTGGGGCATCCACAACATGCACTTTTGAGCAGATATATATGAAAAAGAAACAGAAAAGTCTGTCTCTTTTTGAAAACGTGGCACAAAAAAATGGCTTGCACAATCGTATTTACTTTGGAGGTTCCTTTTGGGAAGTGACTGCCTGCGCTGGGCTGTGTGTCGGTTCCCAGCCCCATCAATTTTCCCTTCCCCTCTTTCTTCCCTGTGCTTCTGGGAGTTTGCTGCCTGCGCAGGAGCCAGGGTCCCCAGCCCCTGCCAGACCTCACTCAGCTTCGTGATTACTCACATTGTGTTTCCACCAAGGAGCAGGAGACGACGGCAGCACAGGGACCGTCTGCTGGGTTAAACCTTGTGCTCCCAGTACCGCTTTCTTGCAGAGTAATCGCTGGGCCAAGATTTTTCCTGTTTCTTCTTGTGTTTGCTGATAAGAAGTTACGAGGACGGCACGCTGCTTGTGTTTTTAGTTTTCTACTAGGCTCCTGGAGGCCAAGAGTTTGGCAAATTTTCTCTGTGTGGTTGGAAGGATGGTACATACCACATTTGCCCCCGGCACATGGGGCTATGCTGGGAGCCAGCGCTGGGCGTGCTGGGGTTGGGTGCTGCAGCCACGGCAGCTGAGAGCTGGGAGTGCTGGGGCAGAGAGCACAGAAATAGCAATGTATGGGCAGGGGGAAAGAAAAGAAAGATGAAGGTTCTAACTCAAGGCCTATATAGGATTTCTGATGGATTTAGAGGAGAAAAAGATTGTTGTTGGGGGGTGATCGCTTTGTTTTTGTCTTTCAAAAAGCACAGGCAAGAAATATAATTGGTAATATAAGAAAACACAACTCTGTACTGACAAACTATACGTGTTTGATTTGACTGTCAGCTCTTACAAGAAAGGGCAGACTGCGTTATAATAGTATCGGGGATGAAAAAGGTGAGGATTTCAATGAATCAACCAGAAGCCCTGCACTAATGTTCTGGGAAGCTGGGGACCCTTTGAAAGTAGAACTGCCAGGAGTAAGGAGCAGGTTTTGCTAAACGACCCAGGGAAAAATACAATCCTAAATCCATTCTGTTGGGAAGGTGTGCACTCATGGAAGGACAAGCAAAATGTGACAGTACAGATGTGGATGCAGTGATGAAAAGCACTCAAAAGTACCTTTTGTACTGTGAAAGATTTCTTTGAAATCCCTTTGCACGGCTGCTGACAATGGTCTGAAAATGATTAGTGCCAAGCACGTGCATCTATCATGCTGGGTAATGCTGCATCATCATTTCCTGATGCTCCTGTTTTCCTGTCCATATCCCTCTGTTGCCCCATGTGAAGGTTGGAGCAGAAGTGCTAGGGGACCAGGAGTTTTGGGTGTCGCCTGTGCAGATACAGCACAAATTGTTCCTGATCCTTGCCTGGATCTCCTAGGCACTGCTATCAAAAAGAAAACTTTAAAGATTTCATGTAGTATAAGGACAACTTTAAGCCAAGATAAGTACTGACGTATGAAAATTAAAGGGGAAGAGAAATTGCGTTAGCTGTTGCAAACAAGCAAGGAAAGAATTGCAAAATAACTACTTTGCAGTTGGGATTTGCAGAGGCGAGCGCAAGGTGCACAGAAGGGGAAAAGAAGTGTGCCACTAGCAAGTTTACGTGCCTGCAAAGATGCCCTAACTGCAATGCCAAGAAAATCAAACCTACAGCCAAGAAAAACACCGTTAAAATGGTGCAATGACATAATCTAAATGCTGCTAGTGGAATCTAAATTGCATGCAAAACAATGAAGAAGGAAAACACCAACTACGTTACCTTGTGTAACAGGGATGCAGACCTCACAACTTGCAGGCAATGGGAGTGACAGAAAATCAGACACAAGTAAAACCAATGTTAGAACAGAGGGGCCCAATGGGGCAGATGTGGCTACAGCTGCTTTTCCTCTCTCTGCGATGAAACTCACCTTCTGAGCAAGGGAGGGACCTGACCTTACCAAAAGCATCAACCAGGCCAGTCTCTGAAGTAAGCATGAAGACTGCATGCTCAGGTTTCTAAATTTTTAACTAATTAGTTTAAAATCCACCACACTTGAATCTATCCCACTAGAACACAACTGCCTGGTGAGCAGAGCAAGCCAAGAAAGTTGCAGCTCAGCACCAGGACGCTTCACCTTGTTCAAACAAGAAGCTGGATAAGGACATGATTAGGATTTTTTAAAAAAAGAAGGAATATACTTCACCAAAGTCTTTGCTTGAAATTGCTGATTTTGCTTTGAGATTGCTGATCGTGAGGCTTGTACCTGTATGATATGTACTGGTGGTTGCACTGCAGGTGGGAGACAGATGAAGGGTATGTTCTCTAGACTTCTGCTCCATGCCTTTTATAGACTATGAGAATTTTGTGGTGCCAGCACTACTTATAGTAGCAATGCAGTCAGGTTATAGAACTATACATGAGAAAATGCAAATGTCAATCTACACAAAAATACAAACATCCTGGCTCAGACCTAACACTGTATTTTGCTAAAAAGCAGTGAACAAAAATGTCTTGAACAGGGAGTAAAAGGCATATTCCCTTTATTAATGGAATGTGCTTCTGGAGTATCTACGGATGAGCAGCATTTATTATTCATTCTTCACAGCTTCATCTGTATTTTAGACTTTAATATAAGCAACACGATGCAACCCCTGATAAGTGGGAGAGGGGAAATGCATACACAATACAAGATGTTCCCATCAAAATCTCAGTTCCTCTTAATGCAAAGAGAACCTACAGGACAGTGTTGCTAGGGCTCAAATACAAACATCCTATTCTCTGAGCAGCCCCTCAAGTTAGGAATGAGAGATTGTCTGGTGTTTTTAAACACAGCCCTCAGCTACCATGTCCTCAGAAACACCTGGGTGACTGCCAGACTCAGCCTTGGACAGGGAACCGGGGTACAGATGCAGGCTCGTTTGAGGCTGGTTGTGGTGGACCCCAGGCTGGACCCACAGCACTGCCCTTGCCCCACGTGCAGGCAGCAACTCAACGGGGAGGCTCTCGGCAAAGACCTTTCAGTGTGAGACTCCAGAAGGGCTCAAACCCACGGTCAAGTCACTTCATACTCTGACCTGCCCTCCTTTTCCTCTGCTGAAATGCCTCTTTGCCTGCAGCTTTGGGACCTCCGGGTCTGCAGGCGAGAAGGGAGAAGTAGTGTCCAGAGTCATCAGGCTACAGAAAGTACCCAAGAACAAAAGATTAATTTTAATGTCCCAGCTTTGAGCAAGCTTGGCCGTTAGCTTCAGGAAGTCTTCATCATTTATGCAGAGGAGGAAGCAGATGGAAATCACAGAATTAACTTGATCTGAAGAGATAGTGTTCTGGAAAAACACACATGTCAGGCCCCATTACTCAAGAGTGCAGGCACAGGGGCAGGATAAGCCACTCGCGGTGTGCAAGTGTGAGCATGCTGGATGCCGATCAGCGGCGTCAGCTGAACCGCCCGTTTCCTCAAGTGAAAGGCCTGGGTCAGCTTGGCACAGGGCTGCAGCGTGCCCCGGCTGGGTGGGCTGCTGCAGGGCAGGGAGCCGTCCCTCCCCTGCAGCCGTACCCAGAGAGGGTGGGTGCCATCAGAAATAACTAGGGGGAAAGGGGAGAAGAGGAGGGTCTGGAAGGGCAGCTCTGGGCCTCTTCCAGGAATGGAGGTCCCACGTGAGAGCTGAATCCCATGGGAGACGCAAGTCTTCTCTTTCCAAGGCCCTGCAGACCACACGTGAGCGCGGCAGCTTGCACTGCATTTAACATCACGGGTAGCGATGCAAGCCCAGCTTCTCACTTCTTTCCATTGCACAGTAAGAGCAAAACCACGAGGTGACAGCTACAGTGACAGCTATAGCTACCCGATATGGAGCTGGGGCTTTGCAATGCTCTGAATTTTGTGCAGAAGCTGGCGGAGGTCGCAGCAGGCCATGCTGCGTTCCTCTCACTTCACAATTGCTCTTAAAAACATTGAGTTCAAGGATCATTTGTTCTGAGCTCAGTTCCCCATGTTGCAAACAGTGACCCTGGTGGCTTTTTAAAAGGGATGTATCCAGTTCCTTTGGCTAAATTTGCTTGTGGGTCCTTGCAGCCAGAAAGTCCACCTGGTCTTATAGCTCACATTTAGGATGTTTGCAAAGACAAACGCAGTGCAGCAGAGACACTGGAGAGAGCTGAAACCTACCTACCATGGTCAATAGGCTCCTCCTGTGAGGCTGACACCAAATTGGCAGCTAAAGCTACACTTGATATGCACTTACTCCTTCTGTAGATGATATAGATGGCTTGGTAGATAAAGAGTTCATCTGAACTTTCCCATCTCCCCAAAAGCCAGACACTATGTTTTGCTGTG
Source organism: Tyto alba (assembly GCF_018691265.1). Classification (NCBI taxonomy): domain Eukaryota; kingdom Metazoa; phylum Chordata; class Aves; order Strigiformes; family Tytonidae; genus Tyto; species Tyto alba. The sequence continues at coordinate 9,896,620 of NW_024881261.1, forward strand.
TGACAAGCAGACACAGGACCTCTCCATGATGCCTTGGTGTCATCTCCGCACACTCCGCCCCAGCCATGCTGCAGTGCAAACCCAGGACAGGGTTTGACTTTTCTCAATGCAGAGGAACCCCAGAGCAGCAGCTTTTGGGAAATCAGAGCCAAGAGACTGGTCTAGAGGGGGTTGAGGACATGTGTCCCACCATGGTTTCAATGATACTGAGAAGACAGGCCAGTGACCAAGTACCAAACTAGGTCGGGGAAGGACGTATGATTTCCCCTTGCACAAAGGGAAAATGTTGCAGACCACAAAGCCTTGCAGACCGTGTCAGGGTTGAATGCAGAAACGTTCCTCCCAGCCCTTGGTCTGGCACCACGGTGTGCCCTAGCAGTGCTGTGCTTCCACATGGACTCAGCTCAGCTCCAAGGCCAAATGCTGCACATGCAACAGAGCCACAAACTTCAGAACAAAGGTTAACACTGTGCATGTGTTTACCACCCTTGTGGTCTGAGCGAGTACAAATAGGTGATGCACTAATTCAGTGTGCTGGTAGGCTTGCAACACTGTTTGGGTCATGTTGGGGAGTTGTAAAGCAGCTGCACTTTCTATCTCTCCCTTTCCTTGTGTGAGGAGCTGCCTTAGTCCACAGCTGCCAGCCCTCCAGCGAGAAGGGGTGTTGCTGCAAGTCGGAGACATGTTAGACAAAGGAAACGGGAAGAAAATGTCTTGAGTTTATCCACAAGGCCAGTTTCACTCAACAAACTGACGTTATTTGAAGTGCCACCTCTGCGCTGGCATGGGCAGAGGAGGGAGAAATGGTGCATTTCACTGTCAGGTGGAAGGACATCCAGACCAGGGCTGAGGCCAACCTTTCTCCTCCCAGCTCAGGCTGTGGTGCTGCAAGCGTTCAATGTATCGCAGCCAGGTAAAGCGCAACGGGGCGATGGGGGCTTGGACAACTGCAGTACTGAGATGCTCAAGGGCCTTCTCGCACTTGGCACAGTTCAGAGCATGGTGCAGGGTGCGAAGGGGGTTAGTGAGCACAGGCAGCCTCTCAAACTGCTCTAATCTGAGCACCCGCCTCCCTCTCAAAGCAGAAGCATTTTGTAAAATGACCCCATAAGCACTTTCAGACAGCCATCATCGTAGTCTTGAAGTAGTTGAACAGTTACTGGAACAAGTGCCTGACAAAAGCCTTTCTAGCCCCATCTTCCCCAGCACCACTTTTGGATCCCATGATTTCTTCCCTGTTTAAAATGATTCAGCAGTAAACTCTCAGATAGTCTCTGTCTGGTTAAAAATAGTTGCTTGCCTCATATGGCTTTAGCAAGGTCCTGTCAACTGTAAAATGTTCCACCTTCCAAAAAAGTAAAGTGAAAAATGAAAGTGAGCTTTCACACATCATTACTCTCTGTAGTTAGACCTTCAGAGCTCATTCCAAACCCATCAAAGGAGGAAAGGCAAACTGGGAGGGCGGGCAAGCAAGATGCTTGTGTCACCGCCTGGTGCCCCGCAGGTCCTTGTGAAGCTTTGCACCCTACACAAAAGCAACCAGGACGATGGTTCACTCATTTCCCAAAACAAAACACTAGCTTATTTTCAAGAAACATTTATTGGTTGGATTTCTGGAATGTAAGAAGGGCTTAGTCATCGCAGCTGGATGTCTTCTGATGTCAGTTAGGGGAACACGCTCCATCAGGGAACAAGTATAGCCCAGTTAGCTGAGCCACATTTCACAGCCAACCCATAACACTGGGGCAGGAGAGCATGAGAGCCCGAGAGCCTGTCAGCCATCTCACAGCTCTTGGGCTCTGAAGGCATGAAGGTCAGTGATGGGCTTGCACAATGTGACTGGCTGTCCTGAACTGCCTGTGTTCTGGGGGAAAAAAGGGGTAATTTGATTGCAGTGGTGGATAAATGGTGCAGGTGGGCTATTTCACTTGGGTCTCTGTATCGCTTGAAGCTTGAACATGTTGGCATTCAGGCCCAGCTGCTGGAGGGTGTGCAGTGAGACCCTTCTGCCCCAGAGGTGTCACAGGGTGGTGGTAGTGAGGCACAGCAGGGTGAAAAATGGCAAGTGCTTCACATCCAGCCTACCAGGAAATCAACTGTTTCTGCAGTGCCTGCAGCCAGCTCCTGATGCTCCTGCCTGAGGAGGGAAGCACGGCATAGAGGGAGGGCTGAGCTACAGTTTCCCCCCATAGCCCCAGGTCAGAAGAAAGAGCCACTTGCAGCAGTCAGCAGCTGAAGCATTCATCATCGCTTCTCCCGTTTGATGAGCAGCAAACAGCCTTGGTGGTGTTCACTGGCTCCCAGCGCCAAAGAACTTCGGAGAAACCAGAGGACATGCAGAAGTATCCATTGCTTTTCACTGCACACCTCACAGCACCAGAAGCGGGCTTTAGCAGCTGTATGACAAATTGCTGGTTAATACCCACATTAATTCATTTTTTTTTTTCCCTAGAGTTGCAGTTGCTGTGCATGCTGAGCCATCCTCTGCTCTTATCCTCAAGGTGATATGCTAAATCCTGTTCCCTGGGCGTGGCGAACAGCTATTGCTGGAATATGATCAAGCTGCAGATGGCAGCCATGGGAATCACAGGGACTCTGCATTGCTGAGCACCACGGTCAAATCCTGGCCAGTATCAGTGGGGAAGCATTTGACCACAGAGTCAGATGTCCCACAAAGACCTAAGAGAGCCAAGTGCTGCAGCCTTCCCGTGGGGCCTCTCACCACCCGTCTCTGCCCCCAGACAGCACTCTCCGGTGCTGCTGCTGTGTTTCTAAGGTCTTGAAGCATACCTGTCACACTGTCACATTGCCTCGTAATGATAACTCCATCATAAGCATTATGCTCTGGGTCACTCTTGACCAGACAGGATGAGCTTAGAAATGAATTATGGCTACAGAAAATGAGGGCTTTGAAGGAGTGCAGAAAGGGTCCAAGTCTTCTAGCTTTGGATGCCTACTTGTGTACCAGACCCCAGGAAATACCTGTGTTTATGGGAAGGAATATTTTCACATGTCAACAATTTTCATGCGCACCAGGCCTCATGCAGTTTTTCTCTCCACTTACAATATTGCGTATTTTATATGATAAAGTTTGAAGCATGGCTTTTGTGCATGAATGATAGAGTTTCCATAATATTTTTTCATATGCAGAGACATTTTGTTTTGATCTCATGGGGCATGAGTCAACTCCTATTTGAGGCCACTGGACTCCTTCCAGTGACCTTCCCGGAGCCTGTCTAGCAGGGCAGTAAAGGCCTGATGCGTTGTAGGTGCAAGCTAGCATGACCTGATAAGGCTCAGGGCAGCTTAACAGAGCAGGTCAATCAAAAAAAAGCCTAGATCAGAAAGCTGTGCCAATAGCCTTCAGTGTGCTTGGTGCAAAAACAAAGTCTCTGCCCCAGAAATGCACATGCTGCAGCATCACGAGTGCCCTTGGACAAGTTGTCAGCAGTGGGTGTTTGGCCCTGCAAGATCTCCAAAGTTTTCCCATCCAAAGCAGGTGCCAAGGCCCTTAATCTCAAGGCTGCAGGAGTGAGGACTCTTTTGGCTGAGCTCCTTGAGTGGGACAAACATGACCCTGAGTTGCCTGGATTACACAGGCCAGGTCCTGCACCCTCACAAAAGCAGCAGCTCTGAGGACCCGACCTGGCTGCTCGGGAGTGCTGCCTGCACGATGATGCACGATTGCACAGCAGAGCTGGGTTCAGACTCCAGCACCACTTCCCATGAAGACCCCGAAAGCATGCCAGGCTGATTCCCATGAAGACCCTCAAGCCCCGCCATGCAAGTGTGGGATCCCACACAAATTCAGGCATGTGCACATGCAGTATGCATGAATTTTATTCTCCTTTCCTAACGACTGTTGGAAGAGTTATTTCCTTTTCTGGTAGGAGAAAGTTTCGATGGTGAAATGTCAGGTTCCCCAATTCAGCAAAATTCTGGCAATTTGCCCCAGCTCAGAAAGGTGCCCCTGTTCTGAAGGGCCATCAAGGAAGAGAGCGCACCCAGGCTCTGGAAAACACACGTCAGACCCCAAAGAGCAACAAAGAAGTCAGGCCCACAAAACTACTCCTTGAGCATCCTCTCCGTTTACACGGCTTACTCACAACTCCAGAGCTCTGTTATCGATGAAGAGCTAGCGAGAGGTGTTTGTGCCATGCTGCTCAGCACACAGCATCTCTGTGGTTGCCCAGAAAGCGGTCAGTGAATGGCACTGTGGAGAGGTTCAGAGCAGGGAGTCAATGAGAAAGGTCCAGCAGGTGGTAGCCTCTGCCTGGCACTGCTGCCAGGGACCCGGGACTCAGCTTCAGCCCTGCGTCCCGCAGCACGTGGCCGCATGGGTGGCTCCTCCACCGCCGGGCCTGCTAAGGGAATGGCACATGATTTGGAAATGAAGCAAAATATTTAGTGTTTATGAAACAGCTCCTAAGAGTTTTAAAAAGGGACTAGTGGTGTTTGCACACAAGCTGGCCAGGCTCTAACACAGTGCACGCTCTGTTGTGTCAACTCCCACACCTGCTTAAGATGTTTTTTAAAATCCCCATGAGATGAGGGAGCCAAACAACTGAGTCTAATCAGCCCTGTCTCGGTGCTCTCACTAGAGCCACACTGAAAATTTTTGCTAATGGAGTTGCGGGATGCTATGGAAAACCTTCTCTCCAAAGAGTCTCTGTTCACATCTGAAGCTAAGGCTGGTGAAAAGCAGGGGGTGGGGCTGGGAGGGGGCTGCTGTGGGGGCAGCCTGGGTGCAGAGCCCTGCTCCTGGGGCTGATCCAGTGCTCCCTGGGAAGAGGGCAGACCTCCAAGGGTGTCCAAGCCTTGTAGCCCTGCAGCCCTCTGCCTGCTCAGTGCAGGAAGGGGAGAGCAGCAGCTCATCTAGCGCTGCCTCGATCCCCTCCCAAGCAAAGAGAAAACTAGGTCAAAAAAGAATAAGGCTGAAGCACATTTTCTTGTGCTTTCCCCAACTACCAGAATTGCCAAATGTACTTTTCACTGTGTGTTTTTGTTTTCTATGCCAGAAAGTTTCTGGACCCCTTCTTAGCAACGTGGGTCCCCCTCTCTCTTGTATCACTTGCAGAAGGTCCTGCCTGGACCGTGTTTGCTTTTAGGGTGACACCAGGATTCAGTCCATAAAAGGTTATTGACCTGGGAAGAGAGATTTTCTAGAATTTAAGGGCTGGGCAACTTCTTGGAAATTGCCTTATCAGCATGGCTACAAGCTGGAGCTTTAACAACCCTTCCTGAGCTGCACGTCTCGTGTTCCTATTCCTGCAGTTTGGTATTCGTCTCTGGACACGTATGCTTACTTTGCAATTTGTTATTTAAAACAGATTTGGTCCAAGATTGCCACGAAAACATGAAGCCAAGCTCAATTGCTTTGCTGTTACTGAAGTTAGGTGTCAGCATAGTCCCAGAGCAAAGCAGCAAAAGGGAGCAGACATCTGTGCACAGACTGTGTAAAGGCTGGTGCCACGAATCTTGCAGGTCATCCTTCTTCGCTGGTGGAGAAGGGTATTGCTGGGGGGGTGCTGAGGGTTGTTATCAGCAGAAGCATAAGGTGGTAAAACAGGAACAGAGAGGCACTGACTTTGCATAGCAAGGAGCGTCACCAGGCCACAGGCTGGTCTTTAAGACCAGTGGAGGAGGACTGAGAGGAAATGGATGAGTGCAGCACTCCGGAGATTTAAAACAAAACCTGATGATATAGTAACATCTGCTGGAGGTGTGAGCCCACGCTTACACAGGGACAGGCTCGCTCTGAAGTTTCACAGCATCAGGAGGGGTTGGTTCACCGTAAACCCCATGGGGATCTGCAGTGCCTCAAGCCTTCCCTGGCAGAGCAGATCTGGCAGTCCAGCCAGGGCTGCCACCCCTTGTCCTCCCCCAGCTCCTCCGCCAGTGCCTTGGCCCAGCCCAGGTTTTGGGGCGATGCTGCTAGCTGCTGCATGGCCAGGCAGTCTTCACCCCACCTGCAACTGGGGGGCTCGGGCAGGCATCTTTCCAGGAGAGCTGTAGAGAGCATGGGCTTTGCATCTGGGATCCAGTCCTTATCCCCAAGGGGCATGGCGCAGATCTGAGCGAGGATCGCAGGAGTTGGCCAGCAAAGCCCTTCGGTGCTGACGGCAAAAGCTAGTGTCTGCCTTGCAAACAAATGTCCACAGAGCCATGGACACGCAGTGCCAGTAACTTCACCTCCTGAATCACTGCCATGATAATCCTGTTTGCTCAGTCTTAGTGACTGAAGAGAGCCCTAACCAAGAAAAACAGCAGGATTATCCTCCAGCACCTGTTTGCACTGAAAGGATTATCATAGCTGGCTGCACCAGATGACGTCCTCTAGGTATCACCATGAAAGCAGCCTGAGCGACATGGCAACCCACCAGAAGAAGACCTCTCTCTGCTTCTGCATGCCCCTTTCCCAGATATTTCCAGCACAGCAGCTGGAAGCAGCTTGCAGATGGAGGCCAGTTCGTGCGGATACAAGTGTAGTGTTTGCATCTCTCCAGCACACAGACTTGTTCTCCGAATAGCATCATCTCCTGTTTGACTGTCTAACAGGGAGGCAGCGTGAAAAATTTGGGCTGTAAGCTGCGGAGCTCAGAAAGTAGACAGCAGCTTTAATGCACTTTAAAACAAGTTCTTTTCCCTGTTCATCATTCCTTATACTTTTGTTGTTCAAGTACAGTGATCCATTCACATTACAACATGTCATGGCTCTGTTGTGCTGCATTTGCATCCACAATACAATGGTAACTGATGTAAGAGCTATTTCACTTCAGGATGAATATGTTTGATTGCAGAAAAAGAGATCTTCCTTAGAGCTGTTTACATGGGAAAGCAGGAAAACCAAAAAGATCCAGAGAAATTTTGGAGGGACTCAGCTCATCAGTGAATGGTTAGCTCAGGCAACAGGAATGTAACCCTCCTGTCACTGGAGGACATCTGTTTAACCTCACCTTCCAGACATGAAATTTAGTCCACTGTGCTCTCTCGGCTTTTTTTTGGGCTCACCTTGAATGTTAAGGTTAGCTCAACTGCCATGAAGTTGCCACCAGGCTTTGCGGCAGTGCCCTGAGGGCTGGTTGTGCCACCGGTTTCAAAGCCTGAAAAGGAGCTTTAGGAAGTGAGGAGGGATGCTTTGGAGGGGAGGTGGCCACCATCTTCACACCTGTGGAAATGATTTAAGTGGGGGAGTTTGAGTGTAAAAGAAGTCCCATGTGCCAGGGGCCCCTCTGGTCCTGGAGTGTTGCACAAACGTGTGATTCCCTGAAGCAATGCTAACGTGCTGCTGTCATCACACTGCAGTGGTGTCACACAGGCCTGGGAACTCGGGCTGTGGCCAAGCACTTTTGCTCCCACTCTGCCAGCACCAGATCAAGTGTTCTGAGCCCCTTCAGGGCAGGGTACCTCTCAGCGGTGGTAACTTTTAGTCCACTGTGGAGCTGCAAGGAAGGCACAGTGTCCCTTAATGGTTCAGAGAGGTGCTGCGGCTGCCCCAAGGCCTCCATGGCATGAGGTAACTCCTTTCCCATCATTCTTCTCAAGAGCATCCTCCTGTCCCTTAAGCAGAGGCCTTGGTGAACGAATTACTGCAGTCACAGATGTTTTTTTCTATAATGGAATGTAACATTAAACTAAACACTGGAACACAGAGACAAACAATGCAAAAAAATCAGTGGAATAATCCTTAGCTTGTAATGATTTTTGCAAAACATTGTTGAAATTAGGTTTTATTGGAACAAAAATGTATTTATCATATCTGTCAACACTGGAAAATGATGTTTAAATTAAAACTTTATTTTAAACCCTGAAGATGTCCCAGAAGTGAGATGATATTTATAAATAGCTTATCAAACACCACAGTATAAAAAGTACATTTACCCTCTTGCTATTGAGTCAAATTCATTGTTATGTATGAGATGGGAATTAGTTTTACCCTTCTGACTATCAAAACAGAGAAAAAAATTAAAACCATAGGGAGAAGAGCAACAATACCCCACGGGTCAGAGTCTCATGTGAAAAGGACCATAGGAAAATTGTCCCCGTTGGAAAAGGCCACCCCAGTGACAAAGCTTGTCTAGATCTGGGCCAAGATTAGGCAGTAGCAAGCAGCAGAGACCTCTGACCCCTGCCGTTGTGCACAGGATTTCAACCTCTGATGTGCTTAAAAGATGTTCTCAAGCCCTGAGCCAGCCAGGTCCCCATTTAAACTCATTTACGCTGTGGATGGGTGGCTCTTTCCAAAGTCTTCACCCTGTTGTTTTTGGCCATGGCTTTGACAGGACAGCAGGACTGCAGACAACTTCTTGTGCCAGCTCAGCTTCAAAGCAAGAAATGTCCTGTGGTCCTGATACCATGTACTGCCAAGGCTCTTCTGACATGGCTGAATAACGTATTTTATAAATCGGGCATAAGACAGACTATACAGCTGTTTTACCCAGCCACGAACCTCCACGGGGCTGCTGACACTGGTGTCCTCCTCCCCAGTGCTTCCCATGTTCCCAGTGCTTCCTGGCATCTCTCGTGCTGTGCTCAGCTACCAAAGGGTAGAGCCCACCTGGGTTTTTAGGGGTGCTATCTGAGATATCAAGTAGCCCCACTGCAGTGGTGACGATGCCTCTGCCAGAGGAGACCAGTGGCTGCCAGGTGGTGAGGGCTGACACCCCCTCCTCCCCGAACCAACAGCTGTGATTTAAGGGTCCTCTTACAAAGCCTTCTTTTTACTGGAGAGGGGATCAGAAATATTCTCCGTGGCTATTTCAGTCTTTGAACCTCAGATAGAGGAGACTGCATTCCTTTATCCTGGCTCCATTAAAAGCCCATTAAAAAAGACAAATGTTTTCTTTCTTGGGGCCAAGCAGAGCCAGTGTGCTCTGCCCTGGTCGTGGCTGTGGCCATAGCCCAAATGGCTACGTATGTGGGGGATGGAGACAATGGGCTGCGATACAGCCGCACAAGTGCAGCCCGTCGGGATGCTGGCTGGCTGCAGGCCATGCAGCAGCCCGGGCCATGCCGTGCAGAGGCCATCACTGAAGCGGCAGGCAGCCAAGGATAATGCTGCGAAGCTGCCCGGAGAGGGGAGATGGGAAGCTGGTGGGCAGAGCCGAGGCCCGCGGGGCGAGAGGCTCCGAGCGGCAGCGGCCGGGAGCCGAATGGTGACATGGGGAGATAAGGCTCTTGATGGATGGACCTCAGAAGGTTTGAAGGTTTTTGTTCTGTTTGGATAAGCAGTCAAATATTCACACAGATAAGCTTCAAAAATGCATCTGATCTGAAGCCCTTTGTATCTTAAAATGCAGGGCTGGAAATAGAACAAGAGAATTCCTCTGGAGCTTTGCTGGCTCCTGGGCTTTCCTTCACCAGCACCAGACTATCCAGAGCTACCCATGCAAACAAACCAACAGTCAGGAGAGCTCTAACAGCCAGAGCCTCCCTGAACCTCAGGCATTCAACTGTGCCTAGGTACCAACTTATAGCTTGGGGGATAGGGGAGGTGGTCCTTCGCTTGGTCACTCTCTGTGCTTTGTCATCTTGGTCTACATAGCTGCTGCAGGTGGTTTAAAACATTGTTAAGGAAACGCCCTCGCTAACATTTGTGTATATCTTAACATATCCGTTGGCACAGAGTTCATATAACATTGCCTGGCACCTCCTCACCAGCAGAGTTATACCCACATTGAGCAGCTCATTGCGTGCAAAGTTCTGCAATGACCTGCTGATGAACGGTTGATGGTGGCAAGACCAGACAGCACCACAGATGACCTTGGCAGACTCCCACCCTCCTCGTGCACCATGCTCAGACCTAGATGAGGGCGGCAGGCAGCACCAAAGGCGGCCAGCAATCATCCTGCAACTTAAAATTGTAGTGCTTGAGTAGAGTGCTTTTGGAGAGTGCATCATTTCCTTGGAAATAAATTATGACGTTGTGCTCTACTCCAGCGAGTTTCCTTGTACCATGAGTTGTTTAAACAGTTTCTCATTATGTATTTCCCATTAGGACAAAAAAAAAAAAAACAGACCAGAAAGCCTGAGGCACCAAGGCTGGTAGAAAAAGGAAATCCTGCTCTGACCACCCGAGTGGGCAGAGAGCAGCTCCCCGGCTCTCGGTGGGTGCTGGTGGATCCAGTGAAGGTTTGGGGGAGGAAGGGGCAAGCAGGAGCAGCAGCAGTTTCTGGCTCTGCAGAAAGTCTTCAGATGACCCGAACACCTTTCAGGTTCACCTTTGAGCAAATACAACTCCCGATCAGTTATGCAGGGTTTCTCTCTGAGCATCCCCCTGCTTTGGAATGTCTTGGGGAGGACCCAGGTCCAAACCCAGAGGGCAGAGCCGCAGTGGGCTTTCAGCAAGCCGAGGGAGTCCACCCCATCCAGGGTCAACTCATTGCTTCCCCTTTCCCCTTGTACCTCCTCAGCCTTCCCAACTTGCTATTTATATCTTTGCCCTAATGAGTCCCCACCATCCACCCGCTAGCTTTAACCTCTTCCTTGCCAAGTGGTGTTTGGAGTTTACATGAGAAAGTTGTTTATGTTATATAGCTTTGTAATAGTTTCCTCCTACACCACCTCCCTTCCTTCCCCAATAAAAAGCCCTACAGCGCACTCAGAAAAGCCCGTAAACAAAGGAGGAGTTTGGGGACCCTTCCAGCTTTCAGTGAACCCAGTGGGGAAATGATGTCTCTCTTGAAGGATGTTAAAGCCTGAGCTCATAATAGGAAACTAGTGTGCACCCTAAGTAAGGCATTGCCTACTTGCAGCTACCTAGTATAAAATACAGATGTCCATACAGCAGGCCACAAGTCATCACTGGACATAGGGGATTAACACCGTGTGCCTTTCTCAATGGTCAGGATGGCGTTGATGGTGGTAAGCCGATGTGTTTTCTAAGCTCCAAATACTTGACATTGTGACAAGTGAGCAGGAAAAGGAGAGCACAAAAAGGCAGCAGTGTTTTGAACTCACCTAGATTGATGAACAGAAGCAGAAGGCAATGAAAATCCATTAGCCTGACTGTTCCCTGCAGAGGAAAAACAGGCACACAAAATCCAATTCATTATTCTCTTTCTTATTTAATGCTAAGTAAGTCACTGAACTTTACTACTTGATCTATCCATTTTCTTTAGTAGTAGGGCTGCAGGAAATCTTTCTCTTCTCAAAGGCGGTTTCAAGTTTCTCACTGATATCATGTAAAAAATACTTGGAGTATAAGAGTAAAAAATAACCACATTTCAAAGGGAGCCCAAGCCATGCAGATAATGATAATTTTTCTCTTCTGAAGTGCAGAACCGAAGAGTGGAGGTCCCTGGGAACTCAGAGCACCATTGTTCTTCTTCCAGGCCGTTATCTGGAGACAGGTCCTCCGATAGACTCCGATGAGGCCACTGAAGGGATTATCTGCTCAGAGTGCTAATGGCATACATTTGACAACATCAACCATTTAATTTATGAGGTGCCTTGTAACGTAAAGGCAAAGATACCCATACAAAGCCCAAGCACATCCGGTGTAATTAAAAAGTGTCCGATCAAAGCCCAGCCTGCTCTACAGCACCAGTTTCTTAATTATGGCTACATAAAAATGTGCCACCTTCCTAAAAGGCACCTTAGCAGACTTTGGACAGTGATGGCAGTGTTATATAATGAGAAATATATTAATGGAAACGATCCAGCACTGAAATCATTCCAGACTTTTTATCATCACATTCCTTGTTCCTGCATGAGTGAAGTGCACAGGAATAAAAGCAGTTAAACATCATCCACCAGAAGACCCACACGATGGGGATTACTTAAAAGGTACTAATAGCTCACTGGTGCCTGTCAGTGTTGGGATCCACACAAAGACATCGGGCAAACAGAGCTGCTCTTCCTGGGGAATTATTTTTCCACTGACCATGGCTCGTTGCCATGTCACCCTCCTGCAGCTGGGGACAGCTTAGTGCTCTCACCCAGTACCCGAGTTGCTCTTTCAGCTCCCCTGGTTCCAATCTCTGCCAAAAGTTGAGGAGTCCATCCCATGCTCTTCACTCTGGTCTAGCTACGCAGCAGATAATCAGACTTATACCATGTTTTTCTTCTATCGCACAAATATTTGTACAAAACTAAATTTATTTTCACTTTTCACATGCAATGAGAAGCTTAATGGCTTAGCCACTAAGCTTCTGAATATAATATTCAGAGCGGTCCCTGAAGGGAGTGAACATTTGGGTGGTGAGTCCTGCTTTTCCAATGCAGCTCAAGCAAAACAACAGGTCAGAGGGTGCTGGTCTGGGTGTCAGCTTCTGCAGCATCACCACCAGCCATGAGGTTTGTGATCACAGCGATGGATCCAAATCAGGGCCACTACCAAACCAGACGACCTCAGCCCCATCACCCTGCATGTTCCCATGCCCCTCGTGCCATTACAGGTGTTTGTGCAACCTGTGTGGATCAGCTGAAACAAACCTTTTCAGAAAGGGCTGGTTTTCAGCCAGAGGAGCCCATTGCCCACATGGTTACACAGGCAGCAGAGCCAGTCCGGGCAGTGGGACGTGCAATGGGGGGTTGAAGGCTGGGGAGGGTGCAGGCACCAGCCCTGGGTTGGATGGGCTGATGCCAAAAACCACAGACATGCATTCACCCTGTTGCCAGCTAGCTGGTAACCACCTGGCAGCAAAACAGGAACAAAACCTCTCCCATGGATGCTCTCAAGGTGATTTAGAGCACTGTTACAATACCTGTTGTTACTGGCAATGACTGCAGCAGCATCTGCCTTGCACCGAGTATTATATAAAAGCTTCAAAAAGCTCAAGTATTTGACACAAGCTGATTCGCGAGCAGATCAGATGCTCCTGTGTCAGACCTGGGATTTCAGGTGCAGCCTGGGCACACTGGTGTTGTGGCCGTCCTAGGCTGGTGATGGGAGCCTGCCAGGGTACCAGAGATGCTTCACTCGGGGGGGCAGGGTGAGCAACAGGTTGCCTCCTCACCCCTCCTGCCTCCCCCTTGCCTCTGCCGCCGTACTGCAGTGAGGGTAGCTGCCTGCCAGGGAAAACATCCCGCACCGCACGTCGTGTCGTAAGCGAGCTAATTGAGAGCTTATTTGACGGGTCCCAAGCGAGTATTTAGGGGAAGAACAGACAAACAAAACATCCCTCGCTGAAGGCCGGCTCTGCAAGTGGGCGAGCTGCTAAACAATGGGAGCTTTGTGGGACGTCTCCCAATTTACCTGCTCCAGTCCAAGAGGAAGTGCTCCTCCCTCCGCAGCACAATGGTGGGTCGGCAAGCCCCGAGGGGGGACACAGGCTGGCACACACCTTTGTGTTGCAGGATACCTCCTCGGTCCCCTCCAATGCTTGGGTAGGTGAGGGGGGGCAAGTTGTACACCCAAATGGGAGCAGAGGGAGGGTGGCTAGGGGCAGCGTGTGCTGTCCCTGGGGGGTGGCAGCACTTTGTCCACCACTGTGGCTTGCACAGGGTGCCAGCAGCATCTGTAACTCTCACTGGACCAGTCAACGAGGGGCTCTTCATCTGTACGTGGGAACTTTAATCCAGAGTGTTGTTCTCCCTTCCCTGCTAGGAAATCCTGCCAGGGGCTTGTCTCAATTCCTTCTTCTTAACATGCACTCTCTAAACTTGGGTCACAAAGCACTGTTTAAATTTTATTGCATGGCAAATCTTTTGTCTTGAACTGTCGTCCCTGCATTTTTTCCTTACAGTGGCAGGGTATTCTGCAGTCCCGTTTTGAGGGAGGGCAGCTGACAGCCTCTCATGGGGCTGCAGCACTCACCTGGCCCTGCAAAATGACTTGTTGGTAGCTGAAATATTTATGCACCTAGCAGCTGCTGAGATTTTTGAGCTTTTTAGTGGCTCTGATTGCCTCTTTTGTGTATACATTTAAATCTGCCTTTCAAAGCGCTGCGCCAATGACCTTAAAAACAATTACCAAAAAAATTTTGGTAGGAAAAATTCTAAATATCATGGCTTTGAGAGAGACACTGGGTCAGGCATGGAAAGGTACATCACTGCCTAGAGACACACAACATCAGCTAATGGCTGGAGCACCAAACTAGTAGAATATCCATTTAATCTCATTAAGGACAACGGAATTTGATGCATTACACAGGATCAGAAGGGAAAGGCACACCTCCAGCTTCTGTTTTCTTCTTCAGGTTGTGGACCTGGAGGTCAGGGCTTATTTCCTATTTTTCTGTGACTTTTGCACTTTGGTGCAGCTGGTATTAGTAACTCTGAGCATCAGACATGGGAGGAATGGGTACAACCAAACCCAGACACTGCCTGGCATCTGGTACTGTTCAGATCTGGATGCAGACTGCTGCCAGGGCACAGCCGAAAAACTTGTGCTGCTGGGTGCTAAGGCCGAGCAAGCAAACACTGCCACGAAAAACACGGGAGCCGAGCGGGTGGGCAGGCAAAATGGCGAAGCAAATGTGTGTACCACGCTGCCAGTTGTCTTGAACCAGGAAGCCGATCGCCAGTTTACATAACAAACCCAAACACGCTTCCATTTCCAGCACGGCGGGCCCGATTCTGTCACTGGTGTTTGCGGGAGGGAGCAATGACTCAGGGGAGCGGCGCGAACGGCAGCTTGCACCAGCACGCCCGAGGCAGCGCGGGCGCACCCTGCACCCTGCAGCACCCACCATGCCAGAGGATGACGGCTCCAGGCTGGGTGAAGACTCCAGGGTCTGTGAAACTTGGTGTAAGCTGGAGCCCCTCGGAGAGGAGGGGAAGATGCAAGGCAGGAGGCATGTGTCCTGGGAGCCGTGGATGGCCAGGGAGCTGCGCAGCATCACTTCTGCTGAGAAGCTGCTCAGGTTTGCTTTAGTCTGCTGCTCTTATCCAGAAAAAGTAAGAAAAACTTTTAAGGATGTTTGAGGCATGTTTCAGCTGCCAGTCCCTCGGTGGCATGGTCCTGTATGGAAAGTAACTTACCTCTCACACTTCTTAACCTGCTTTTCTATAACGCATCTGCTTGGTACGTCCCTATGCAAACCAGTCAGACTTTACCAGCAAAAGATAACACCTGTAGTATGGTAAAAGATGTCCCAGTTTTTGCTGTTTGCGGTAACAACCCTGGGTTTGCTCGCCAGCATCATCTTTTTTATCCTTTTCCCATCTCTGTCACTTTTTTGAGCACAGTTTGACAGCCTGAAGTTATTGAATTGCACGAATAAATCACCTGCTGTTACCACGGCTGTTCCTTGCAGATGGACAGGCATACAAACGTCTCAAATAAAAAGCATATTGATTTCTTCTGCAAGATGATTATCACAAATATTGTTGATCTTACATTATATCTGATTGTTTATATAAAGAGAAAGACTCCTTACTTCCTCCTGGGGTGTTTTGGAATTTGGCAGGCTCTGAAAGCAAGTCAGTGGTGCATAGGGTAATGCTCCTCGCAGGGAGTGTGCTTAGTGCTATTGCAGGAGATCACATTAGTGCTTTTGACACGATCAAACAGAAAGTTCCAGCTGAACAATGACTTTTTAGGATGAAAAGTGAAATGTTAAGAAGGTGTGTACGTCTCCATGAATTTGCTTCATTTCACTCCCTGATGTGGCGGTAACAGAACTATTTTTAGGTATAATCCTTCAAACAGAACACGACTTCTCCTTTCTGATTAGTACAAAGCTGGCTGCTAGTCAAAGGATAATTATTTCCCAACACATCACCTAACACACAGCAGCAAACAAAACACTCATTATTTGAGCTATCCAGTGTTAACTGTTGTTTAGCAGTTAACATTTTCTTGACAGCTTTGAATAGGACTAATTGCTCCAGCTTCATTAGCAGAGGTCATTTACTGCTGGTAACAATACTTTTCTGGAGATAGTCTCTCGTGTAAGATTAGATTATCAGGTCAAATTCTGCTCCCAGTGGCAATGATGTCTGACCGCATTTGGCCTCAAGAAAGTCTGCTCTTTCAGTTCATAGCTGCACAATTTCCAGCCCTGCAGCTGATATATTACATAAAGGAAGTAAGTGCACTCCACCGGATGGGAAATCACAATAAATTAGGAAAGTGTGCAGCACAAGGAAGGTTTGCAAATTAGCCACTTAAAAGCTATTAATAAAACCTCAACTTCAGATAGCGTTTAGGAAAAAAAAAAATAAATCTGATAAAGAAGTTGTCCTTATACTTGAAAACACGTGCATACCTGAAAGGGAAAGCAGCGTTTGCAGAAGAACCGGTGCGTGCTGTATGACAAACACCCGGCTGATGCTGTCAAGTGCTGCGTGTGCCATCGGCACAGTGCAGATCACAATTTTAAGCCACATTTTTTGCACATAGTTTAATGTGTTCATCAGTTACTGCTTGGAGCTACAGTCAGTTGACGCCGAGGGTTGCGGTCTCAAGGCGCAGTGAATTTGCAGGAGTGCTTTTGTGCAGCTCTCACCGGTGGGGAGGTTCCTGCAGGCACTTCGACAGCCTGCCGTGTGGCTGAAACATCCTTAACTTTCCTGAACACACAGAAAACTGAAGCCAGGCTTTCCACCCGATATATTCCCATTTAAGCACGTGGAGAGATGCAGCCTTCCTTTCAGAAGTTCTGAGCAAACACTGCTCAGAGTGCAGCCGGCGCCTTTGAGAATCAGGCGTCTTGCACGTGGAACTCTCAGGCACCCTCACCGAATAATGTTGGTCTTGGCAGGCACAGGACGTCTTCTCCAAGTGGATTTCTGTTTTACCTGTGTCTCCCTTTCCTGCAGGCCTGTGGCTCTTTGCTGTTACTTCCCTGCCCACGTACGTGTGCAGCCGCATGCCTACCACCTATACTTTCTGACTTGCAGCTCCAATTGCTAATCCACGTCTGGTTTTTGTCAGAAAAAAATATTCATCCTGAGCGTTTGACTCATTGCCTCCGGAGTATTTCAGCTGCCCCGTAACACTTTTCAGAGTATCCTTCTCAGCGGAGAACAGCCTGTTCTGAGCATGATCCATGGCAGACTGCTCGCCAGCAGCCTCCCCTTCCTCGCACACATGCATGCCATATGTCCTGCTCTGTCCGCACCATTACTGTGCCACCGTCTTTTTTATACCATGCAAGACGGACCGGCATCCGTCATCCACGCTGCCAGGTGGATTATTTTAGCTGTCTCTGAAGGGACTCAACGTGCCAGCCTCCAGATTCTTCCAGCAGGTCCAAATCCTGACCCCTTCACTCACACAGCTGGCCATACTGAGGTCAACAGGCAAAACTCAGCCCGCCTTTCACCTTCCCAATGCCATTGCACTCGTTTAGGGGAAGCATGACCCAGCATAGCTATTCAGCAGGAGAAGCCAAGCAAGTTCTGGCCATAAATTTCCCACCTAAGTGGGAACCCAGGGTCCCAGGGTCCATCCTGCCGAGCCAAAACTTTCATCACTTTTTAAAGTCTAAGGACATGAGCATTCAGATGGTTAAAATTAAGTAGGTGAACTGATCTATGAGACGACAAGCCAAGTCAATTAGACTGTCCCACCCCACGCAGCAGGCACTGTGCTTCCCCAGGATCCAGCACCCTGCTGAGGACGAGGGTTCGACAGCCACTTTAGCTCCCAGGCGGGTGCTGGGGCTGGATCCTGCCCTGCTCTACCCTAGCAGGCTGGGGTCTGGTCCTGCCCTGGCTCGCTGCGATCCCCAACACGCAGGAGGAGGGCAGCGCTACCTCCCCATCCTGTCCCGACCCCGACATGCGCAGCCAGCATCTTATCACAGTCACTGGCATCAGTCATTGCCATCCTGTGAGCCCTTTTGGTCCTGTTGTCTTTGCTAGAATCACAGACAAAACAAGATTTAAAAGAAAAAAAAAAATAAGCATTTGGTGGAAGAACCTACTCCACTTAGTACCTGATCTGACATCACTCCAGCATTTTACAGAACCCATTTCACTATTATCAAGGGAGACACCATTAACTGCAGCTCACATCAAACCCTCATAACATCAATGGAAAAGTATTATTTACTTCCCTGGTTGCTTTATTTTGTCCTTGCCTAAAAGTGTAACATTTTTTTTTTTCCTGAAAATACATCATTAGAAATTGCAAAGGACAAATTTCTTGATTTTTAAAACAAAAAAGTAAATGAACAAATGGTTTCCAAAACCAAACCATTGGCCACCACCCTAAAGAACTTGATTTGGGTTGTCCTCTTCCTGGGATCTGATTTCTGATTTAACTATACTTATGAGTTTAGTAAACCTAAAAATGGCTTCACTTTATTCTGCACTGCCTTTCTGTTGCTCTGTCTGCTATGTATTCATTGCAGTAATGAAAAACTTTATGAAACCACAAGGATACAGTGTACCTTCATAAAGCAATAAAGGAAGACAATCTTTTGGACCAGGGATGCAAATCTGCAGCCCTTCTGTTCACAGTACCTCCTTACTTGGATCAGTCCACAGTGTAACATTCAGTTATCATAATCTGGCCCCCAAGGAATATGTGACTGTTGGCAACACACTGAAGCCACACTACACATAACTATTAGCTTTATGATCTACAAACTAGGTAGTTTTATTTCACCCAGTGACACAGAAGAGGGTTCAGCAGTGTTTAAGTCTGTCCCAGAATCCGATCCTGCTCCAGTTATGCCCCAGCCATTCCCTCAGAGAGAGGTTACTTCCTTTTTTACAGTAAGAGGGAACCAAAGTCTGGACTCCTGCGACCCCGGCTGCCATCTCCCCTTACAGGGCAGGAGCCTCCTCAAGCTGCTTTTTGGGCAGGGGGCTCCTCCGACCTCCACGCCCAGCGCTGGGACCCGGTCCCACCGAGCGCGCACCCCCACCTCGCTCAGGCAGGATCAGGCCCACTGTCAGCATGAGGTGGACTTACTTGGGGGGTGGCGTGTACCGCACATGGAGATTTCTTTCTACTCGAGACCATTTTTAGCTTTCAAATTAACTATCCTCTGTAATCTTAAATATTCTGGTCCCTTGACTCCCAGCTATGTACTCCTAACAAAAAAAAAAAAAAAAAAAAAAAATATTCCAGAGAGGAATAGTGACAGAAGATGAGTGTATTCATTATCAGAGTGGAAACACCTTGTCATTAGCTATTAATTTTAAGGGAAGTCAGCAGACCTCGATGCAACAGGAACACAACCTTATTGGGTTTCAAACACTTTTTTTTACAATACTGTGTCAGGAAAAGCCATTAAGTAGAGTTGTATTGGTAATCTGAGCCATCTTTGGAGAAAAACAAATGCTGTTCTTCCCATTATAGGTAAGTATTGTTTCAAAACCTAGAGACACGCTTGCTTGTGCTCCAATGGTATTTATTGCACATAGACCAATTACTTACACAGTAGTAAATTGCACCAGAGTATAAATACGTTATAAAACACACACAGAGAGGAAAATGGAAATGACAAACAAGTGCTAAAATAACAGCAGATTCATGTGGGCATTTGGAAATAAAAATAAAAATTATAAAGTCTCTTAAGATATTTTAATTTATAATATGGATATATTTACAGTACCTTCATAAAATAATATTTAAAAAGTCACTCTCTCCATAAAACTATAACAGATCAGACAAAACCACAAATCAGGTTCAGGGTCAGTGTTATTCAAACCTCCATTTCATTTCTAATTTGCGTGTGTGTACATGTGTGCAAGTAACATCTTCAAATAACTTTACAACTCCTAACACTGTGCAAAAAAATGGCTTTGTTGCCATTTTTTAAAAAATGTGCAGTAAATTTTTGTTGTTGCCAGGATTTTTTTTTCCCCCTGTTCACCTGTAATTACAATGAACAAGCCTGCAGAAGGCTCCTCGCCCCCCCCCCCTCCACCCCCCCGTCCATAAAATACTATTAGTGGTATGTAAATATGCTGTTTAATATAAACATGGTCCGTTTATTCCCCTGTACAATATGCACAGTTTGAGGTAGAAGTTTCTCAGCCTGACTGCTATTGTCCGGCCGAAGGAGATAAGCACAATAACTCACTGCTTGACGACGCAGAGGGAAAAAGCAGAAGAGTGTGGGTTGGGTTTTTTTACCCCCCTTTCATAATCTACCTGTGCTCCTCGTTACTCATTCTTTTTCTCCATCACTACTCTGCGGAAGAGGGGAGCACAGCTACTCCGAGCTTAAAACTCATCTCTCCCGCGGGGCCGTACTCTCCGCCCGGAGCACCTGCAGCGCCGACGGACCCTGCGCTTCCCCGAAACTGCCCGGTGCTGCGGGTGAGGGACTGAAACCGGGGGTGTCCGACAGCCCCGGGCGAGGTGGGGGACGGCCGGGCCCCGGGCTGCGGCCGATCTCCAGTGCCTCCACGCTCAGGCTCAACCACCGGCACGGTCCTGGGGCAACTCACCCGAGCGAAGGGCGCCGCTGCCACAGCCCCTTCCGAAAGCTGCTTCTCCTAAATATAAGCCAGCTATCTGTGGGACAGGCTGTTTATTTTATTTGTTCCCCGGTCAGTGGGTTTCCTGCTTGCTGTAGTTTCGGATGAGGTATGTCGTGCGTGAGTTCACCTGCTTTTATTCCTAAGTAAACACCCGCTCTCTCCCCACCGAGACAGGGATCAGTTCTGCTTGGCACTAGCCTTACCACCAGCAGTTGCTAGGGATTTCTCTGCTCCCGGGTGTCTCCCTGCCTGCCTTTCCCCCTACCCAGGTCAGACGTGGCCCCCCATGCCTGCCCCCCCCTATACCTTGGACTCCGAATCGGACGTTTTGCTATTTCTCTCCTCCAGGCTGGACTCGCTGCCGCCCTGTGTGCCCCCGTTGCAGTCAGACCAGGTCCCTCCCAGGCTGCGCTCGGGGGAGCCCACGGTGCTGATGAAGCCCCCGGGCAGCGGGGCCAGCTCCCCACCGCTGGCGTGGAGCCGCCGGTCGGCTTTCCTGGGGCAGCAGAGCAGCCTCTTGAAGGCCTTACGAAAGTCAGGGCTGCGGCAGTAGATGATGGGGTTGAACGCCGAGTTGGCGTAGCCCAGCCAGTTGAAGAAAACAAAGAGCCAGTCCGGCACCAGGTCCCTGTTGAAGACGTTGACGATGTTCACCAGGAAGAAAGGGAGCCAGCAGAGGGTGAACACCCCCATGATGATGCCCAAAGTCTTGAGGGCCTTCTGCTCCTTCATGGCCATGATGCGGGAGGTCTTCCGCTTGCTGGCTCGGCCATTGCCGAGGATGGGCTGGTGGTGAGGGGGCGGGGGCGGCTGTGGCTGCTCGTGGCTGCTGTAGAATCGGCCCTCGCACCTATCAATCTTCCTGATCTGCTCCTTGGCCTCTCTGTACACCCGGAGGTACACAAAGATCATGATGAGGAGGGGGATGTAGAAAGAAATGATGGACGAGGCGATGGCGTAAGCCCTGTTGGTGACAAAGTCGCAGCAGCCCGGGTCCTGGTAGCACTCCAAAGCCTGGGGGTCCTCATCCCGCCACCAATGCATCATGATGGGCAAGAAGGAGACCAGGGCAGAGATGGCCCAGACGGTGCAGATGATGCCCTTGGCCCGAGCCTTGGTCATGAGGCTCTGGTAGCGGAAAGGCGAGGTGATGGCCAGGTAGCGGTCGATGGCGATGACGCACAAGGTCTCGATGCTGGCCGTCACGCAGAGCACGTCCAGGGAAGTCCAGCACTCGCAGAGGAAGGATCCCCAGAGCCAGGTCCCCCGCACCACCAGCGTGGCCCCGAAGGGCACCACCAGCAGCCCCATCACCAGGTCCGCGCAGGCCAGCGAGGTGATGAAGAGGTTGGTGAGGGTCTGCAGCCGCTGCGTGCGCCCGATGGCCGCGATCACCAGCACGTTCCCGGCCACGATGAGCAGCACCACCAGGGCCATCAGCAGGCTCATGCCCACCGCCCACTGCTGCGACAGCAGCTCGGCGGGCAGCTGCCTGCTCCCGGGCGGCGGCGCCGCCGTCCCCCCGCCGCCGGCGACGGAGCGGTTCTGGGGGCCGCAGTCGGGCGGCAGCCACCCATCGCCCATGGCTGTGCGGGGCGGCGGGCAGGAAGGGCGGCCCCGGCCCCGGCCCCGGCCCCGGCCCCGGCCCCGGCCCCGGCCCCGGCCCCGGCCCCGGCCCCGGCCCCGGCCCCGCCGCCGCTGCCGCCGCCGCCGCCCCGGGCTGCCGCATGGCCCCGCGCCGCCGGCCCGCCCCGCCCCGCACCGCCGGCGTCACCGCCCGCCGCCCAATCGCCGTGGCGGGGGCGGAGCAGGGCCGCCCCTCCCTGAGCGCGCGCTGCCCGCCGCCGCGGCCCCTCCGCTGCCCGCGCCCTGCCTGCTGCCCGCACAAGCACACGCACACGCGCACGCACAGGCAGACACGCACGCAGACACACACCCCACCTTCCCCCCCACACAAACCCCGACACACCTCCCCACACACACCCGCCCACCCACACGCACACCTCCACGCACCCGCACCCCCACCTCCCCACACACACCCACACAAACACACCCCCACCCACACAAACACACCGTCTCACACACACCCCCCTCCACACCCCCCCACACATCCACACCCCCCCCCCTCCACCCTCGTACACCCACACCCCCTCCCCGCTCACCCACCCACCCGCAGGTCCGTGGGCAGCAGCCGCGGGGCAGGCGGGGGGGTGTGGGCAGGGTGGGCTCCTCCCGCAGGGCCGCGGGGGCGGCCGATGCTTGCGGCCCCCTCCGGTGCTCGGTGGGAGCGGGCTGGGAGCAGCGGGAGCGCGCTCCAGAGCGGGGCTTGGGAAAAGGGAGGCTTGTGCCCCGAATAGTCACCGCCACCCTGGGTCAAAGCCAGGCTTTGCCACCTCCCCTGCAGCCCCGAGGGAGGTGAGCTCTGAATCCCCCGCATCTGAACGGTGGCAATACCGTCCCACGCCAGGGACACCCCGCAGGCCTCCACTGCCCGCTGCTGCTGGAGCAGGCGCTCCCCCTCTTTACACCTTTGGTAAAATACCAACTACCAGCGCTGTCAGCAGCGACGCTCCACCGAAAAGCGATGGACACCCTCCCACGGGAAGTCCCCACCAGGGACAAGCCCCACGCTCGCAACCTCCCATCACCAGTGCCTCCTGCCCCAGCCCCGCTGGCCGGGACCCCAGTCTCAAACCTTCTGGCTCAAGGGATGACGCTACCAGCCCTACGCAGGGACCGTGGCCGTGGCTTGTCCCGTGCATCTCCCCACCGTGAGCCCTCTGCTCCAGCTTCCTCGGCCCTGCCCGACCAAGCCACTGCGGGGCTGGGAGGTGGAGGTCCCAGCTCCCGTTTCTGGCTTTCCTCTGTTGCATTAGACAGGTCCCTCTGGACATTTTCAAATACAGCCAGTAGCTTTTACCCAGTCTGGTCAAACCACACTAAATTTAGGGACTGATCTAAGTATTAGTACTGCTATTTGTTAATGAGCAATAAAGTACATGAAGCATCCCAGGTCTGCAATGCCCAGATAATGTACTCCGAGCAAATCTCTGCCCAGCTCCCATCCAATTCCATGAAACTTACTGAGAAGAACTAGTTGGGCTGGATTTTCATTTACTTGCTCAGCCCTCTCTTCAGATCCGAAGCTGGAAGATTACTCTTGGGTGCATTTAACTGTGGTTTACTCCTCTTTAAAACCTCTTAAAATAATGTGAAACAGCTGCTGGGTAAATGAAAGTAAGGTCTCCTTTTTTTTTAATCAGCACATCTTACAGCAGCATCAAACGTTCCCCACAGCAGTCTGGGAGCAACTGGAAGGAACAGTTATTATTTTTTTTCCCCCTATATATATATTTATTCTGCTAAAACTGTTCTGCTGTTCCAACTGGACCGTAAAAATCCCTTCTAGGCTTAGACTTGATTTACAAGGTCACAACCTGGGAGAAAATTATTTATTTATTTACATGTTGTTTATTTAACCCTGACTAAAGGCCACACACCAGCGCGGACCTGCTGCTTGGCAAACCATTCCCTTGTGTTCCCATGGACTTTGCTTTGCTGCTTGTGATCTGCTGGACCAAAGTGTGACCCCGTTTGGTGGGAAGGGCAGGAGGCATGGCATCTTCAAGAACAGGGGGAGACCTTATGATAAATAAAAAGCAGAAGGATTGTGGTTGGGAATATTTGTCCAGGATTGGTACCTGATTTAAAAAAAAAAAAAAATCTGAAACCAAGTTAGGACAGTGGAGCTGTGTGATAGAAGCAATTTTTTATTTTCTACATCTATCTAGAACACTTAAAGTATGTACGAGCCCTTCAGTGCATCACCACACCAAAGCTTTCACAGCTGAGACGCTTGGATGAATTTTGTGAATGTGCACAGTCCATTTTAGCACAAAATCAGCCAGATAAAAATCTGATAACGTCTTAGATACTTTTTTCAAGATGACACTGACAGTGGGAAGCAGTGTTAGGGATACCATGTAGCTGTTTTGTTTGCTATTCCTGGAGGACCATCCATCTGTTATCTGTTCAGAACCATTATTGCTATAGTATCTTTATACAGTTAATAAATACTGTGAAGTAATCAAATGACAGCTCTTTTCCTATCAAGATGTCCTATCAGATCTCTGGATGGAGATCCTCATCCCACCATAAGAGAAGATAAACTTGAAGTTTGGAGAAGGAAATTACTAGCAAGTATGTGATAAACCAGAAGATGTATAATCATGTACTGCTTCCCAGTATCTTTGTTGGTTCAATAAGCGTCAATCTGGAATGCCAGATCAGAGCCGGAGCCAGAATGTCTTTGGCAAACAATGCATCTCCAAAGGAAAAAAGTAAGCAAATTTAAGATTTCTGTACAGAACATCCTTCTGGCCCTTGCAGCACAGAACAGCCAAACAGTCACTGCAGGCTTAAACCCTTTCGGAGTCTCACCTTTTGCAAATCTCCTTTAACTCAAAATTTCCTTGGCTTCTGCATTTCAGACAGCACCTTAACATGATTTTAATATAGTTCTTTGATTATATATTATTTAAGGTTGTCAGATCAAGAGAAGAGCTTCCAGAACTGAAATGTTTTGTTTCTACTTGCTCTCCAGATCACAATTTTTAATGAGCAACAAATTTTGTTCTTCCTTTGCAAAATCATTAAAATAATTAAAAAAAAAAAAAGCCCAAGCTCTCAGTAGTTATTAAGACAGATCCATCTTATATTGCATAGAGAATAGTGGATAGAACTGATGAAAATCAAAATGTATTGGATTTGAGGAACCCTTTTGGCATGAGCTGTGAAGTTTCAACATTTCAGGAACTGAAGTGGGTTATCTAGGTATATTTTTAAACCCAGTCCTTTGAGATGCTTTGCACAGCTTCCTGCTTGTCTTCTTGCCTCTCTCTCCATGCAAAACAGATTGCAAGATGCGGGTCCTATTGCACGAGTATGCATCTATATGCAGAGATCTGCGCTGGGGAATGTCAGCAGCACCGGCAGTGGGGCAGGAGACTGGGAATGGGGCTGGCCACTGGGGCTAACCCCTTCCGTCGTTGTTGCAGTGGCTAAGGCAGCGCTGGGGGCAGTGGATTTGCTGTTGCCAGCTCTGTGTCCTGGGGACAGGCAGGTGACTTACTGCTGGAGATCATCCCTGGATCTCCAGGGATGCTCTGGGCTCTGTGTACGGCATCTTGGCACTCTTACATGGCCCGTGAGGTTGGATGGAGAGGGAGGATGTCGGCGGGGAGGGGCTGAACATTTAAAGAAGGATGGTGGGGTTAGCAGATGAGGAGAGTGGAGAGGCAATTTTAGCTTGTTGAAGTCATAATCTCTAAATGTAGTTGGAGGAAGAAAAAATTATCAGGGAGGGAGAGGATTAATTTAGATGAATACAAGGAGATTTAATGAGTGGTAATGTGCTGAAAGGGAAAATTTGATATGAATATCTGAAAGAGCTTTTAGGGCATCAAACCCATTAAATTGCCAGGCGTAGCAGTGGATGTCTCATCACTCGGGCCTTTATAGTTAGGTTTGACAAAACTCTAATTCTCAGTTTTGGATTAGAACATATTATATCTAAGATCTGGACATTTCCAGCTCTTAGTTTTAGCTTTAACATGGTTTCTTACCATATCTCAGCAATTTGTGTCTTGACAGGTAGCCTTCAGTTTTCCTCATGCAAAGAAAAATAGATTTGGTCATCTTTGCTATTGGGTAACCAGCTGCATTTAAGGAATATTTACTGAAGAAATGGAGTGAAGGAACAGTTTATCTGTGGCTGTGAGGCAGGCGTGGACAGAGCAGAAATCTCCTGTGGGCCAGCGGCAGGGGTGAGCAGTTGCCTGTCAGACGCAAGGGGTGACTGTGCTGATGCTTATGACCCAGAAGGATCTTGTCTTCCTTGTCCAGCCTCGGTCCAGTCATGCCCTCACTGAAATCAAATTCAGGCACCACCATTATCAACATAATGTCCTCTTAAAATATTAACTGTTTGTTCTCTTAAGACATTAGTGAAAGCCCACTGAAATGCCTGGAAGGCCTCCCATTGACTTCAGTGAGCTTCATGTTATTGTCATTCTTTCTCTGGAGAAAAAGAGCTATGTAAAAGCAAATTTAAAATCCATTTGATCTCTTTAACTTTCTGCTGGCCTCCTAAATTTCTTTGTAAACTTAGCATACATCTGAGAAACCATTTCATTTTGTATTCATTACCCGGATAGTTTGGCTAAAACCTGAACTGAAGGAAAGCAGATGAGAAACAACTCTTCAAGTCTTCATGTGAAGTGATCAGGCTTCACCCTCTTCATGTTGTCCCAGTAAGAAACTGTCACTTGGCTCTATTCATGTCGGACATTTGTTATTAGAGAAATAGAGACATGATGGAACATTGCCACAAGATCCCTGTCTCTTGTTTTTAAAATAAACATCTTGGCTTTGACTTGATGTTTATTTTCCATAAATGCCTCAGCTTCAATTTGGCATTTCAGCAACAGCGGGAGGCTGTTATCCTGTGACAACATGCAATTCCATTGACATTATCTCTTGATTACATGTGACAGTGTGCCAAATTCTGTATGTAGTTGTTTTTAGTTAAACAATACCATGAAAATATAAAACAAATGCAAGAAATGATAGAGGCGGCCATACTTCCCAGCCCTATACTCTGTGTGTGACACCATAATTACATGAGGTATGCTATGTAGTAGTGTGTGCTACATTAGTAAGCACACTCTAAGTTTGACTTAAGGGGTCCAAAGTAGCGAATGCGTATTAATTCCTGTTGACTTATGGGCTGTGGTTGATGTGTTGGTTAGCGTGTACAGGACCAAGCATACCAACATTTTGAAAAGCTCTAAATCAATCTGAACACAAACAAGTAACTCCTGATTCTCTGGAAGACCCTGCCACAATAACTCAGCCCTTGTTTAAAACATTTCCTCATCAGGAGACCCTCTTACAGTCATGCTGATTCATTAATGCCCTTCAGGTGGTAAAAGAGATGCCATGACTATATGGCTTTCTGTCTCTCATACATTGAGTAAAAAGATGCTGAGAAACAGCCAAGCCAAGGCTGCCTTGTCTCCTGAAATCTGTGTTGCGTTGTTGCTAAAAAGTCAAAACTCATGAAAAGGCTGAGTTTGATCAGTGAGTTCAACTCCATTCAATCCTCCCAGAATGGACCGAAGATTCTTTTTTTCCTAGTGCTCTTTAGGAGGGCACAGATGTTAAAGATCCTCTGATTTCCACTGCAGGATTGAGTCCAGGTTTCTATTTTTCCTATATTTCATGAGAATTGTGATGGTTTTTATAATTATACCCTCAATTTTAAAGAAGTGTAGGGCCCTGTACTCAAAGTCTTGTTAGGGGAGTGAAGGAAAGGGCTGTTGTGACTCTGTTGTGTTCCTTTTAGAAAGTGAGCTTGATCTTGTACATGAAGAAGAAGTTTGAACTGGGAGTAAAACTTCTGGCTCATGCCAGATATATTTATTTGTTATACGCAAGCCTAATACAAAAGGAGTTACACCAATTTACATTAGTTGAAGACCTGGCTCTTTGTCTATCTAGCTGGTAGCTTTCAACATTCCCTCCCTCAGCCTTACTCCATCCCTCTCAGAGGAGGTCTGCAGTTCAACTTCGAAGTATCTCACCCAGGAGGAATTCTTCTTTCACCTTTCTCAGTGACACTTTGCCATCTGCATGATCTAGACTTGCTGTTGCTGACTGGGCCCTGACTGATGTCCCAGTTCATAGATTGTTTTTATCATTGTGTTACCGTTCAACCTGAAATGCTGAATACTTCTTGGGCAAAAGTAAAGTTCAAACTTCATTAAGAACAAGTTTCTTTGTTAAAAAACGAGGTTTTGTGTTTCTGGAAAAAGAGTATTATTTTTGCTATAGATGGAATTTCTGTGAAGTTAATACTCATAATTATTTGTCAGAATTGGTTTATTTACAATCTGGACGAATATTAACCTGGAGCAATAATAATGCACTCATTAATCCAGATTATACCTAAACCTTTAATTGCTCAATTTGCCCAATCTCACTGTCTGCATCTCCCTATACTTTCTTGACATCCTAACTCCTCAACAGAGACACTGGCACTGTGAGAAAAGCCTTACTAAGGCTGCCTCTTTTTTAAGCATCAGCGATTCCTTTGAGAGGGGTGGCGAAACATTTTACAGCAGGCCAGAAAACACTGCGGTGGCCAGAGCCTTTGTTTATACAGAGAGACTGTGGTTGGAGATGAGAGCAGAGGAGTGATGACTAGGAGTCCTCTGAGATTTTACTCTAGTCTATTCCTGTTTCAGTGCATACTGGCTGCAAGAAATTGCTTTATTTCTCCATCTCGAATCTCATCCATCTGTAGGATAAAAGTTGCACACTTTGGGAACTACTGTATCACATTTTAACTGGAGCAAAAAGTTGAGCTTTTACAAGCACCTCTTGAGGTGTGGACGTGAGGTGCAGTGGAAAGGCACACTGACAGTGTCTTGGTGTCAAGCAACATGCTGGTTAGCAGCGTAAATCAAGAAACCATTTCTTTTCCCTTCACATCATAGAGGACTATGGCATGTAAACTAGTGGCTGGAATGTGCAAAAAGACTAATTCTGATGGCTTGGGGTGGAACCAGCATTTTTAGATGTGTGGGAAATCTGTATATATGTTCTGGATGGCAAAAGACTGACTTGAGCAGCATGCATGGGGGCCCAATTCCATCTGGCTGTGATGGTGGGTGCGTGGCTAAGAATGATGTGGATCCCTGGGCAGCCCAGTGTTGTTGGCTGAGTGCCTCCAGATGTAGGAGTGAGTCTTTGGATTCTGTAGGGAAATGGGTTAGGGCTCCCACTGGGAGAAAATATATTCTGGATTTTTTTTAAAGCAAGAAAAGTCAATTACAGTTCATGCTAACTTAAGGCAGTACCCTGGGAAAGAGCTCTGAATAGCTGAGACTGTGACACAACATGTGAAAAAGCTGAATGGTTATTCCTTTGGTGTCATTAAGAGTGCCTTTTGAAGCTCTTGGGGTATGTCGAGTTGCAAATCTTATTTTTCAAACCTGTCTTTCAGTCAGTTCATAATGTTCAGTGACAGGTTTTTGTAAGTAACGATCCTTCTAAATTGTCTTGGTATCTTTTAAGACAAATAGGATTTTTTTTGGTTAAGAGGAAGACCAAGTCTTGCCTTAGATTTCACAAGCAGTATTTGCTGCCTATTAGCATCCATCTGTAGCCCTGTGTGTCCTCTCAGCTTGCTATCAAATACACAGCACTAACCTGCCATGCCACATACTCAGGTAGATACTGTCTTTACTACACACTGAACAGAGCAAAGCTACTTTAAAGTAATGAGGAATATACCACTCCAAAAAGTGTGAGGATACTGATTGCTTTTATTTGGTGCAAATAATCATAGAATTAGCTAAAAGAGGAAGAAACGGTAGGATATATCAGTGTCATATGGGGGGCTTGCAGAGCCTTGTGAGGTTGCTATTATGTAACATAAAAAAACCCCAAAAGCTAACAGTTATCTTTAAAAAATCCCTCCATGCAAATCTATTGCAATAACTTTGGTCTAATTTTGTGTTGTTTTTTTTTTTTTTTTTTCCTAACCTGTTGCTTTGGACCTCTCTGATAAATGTCTTTGATACCCGGTTCTGGAACCTGCTGAAAAGGTTTAAACATCTTTAACGTCAACCTTAGATATAGTCAATGCATGCCATTGAAAGAAAACCACAGTGGCTCAATTGTCACAGAATAAATGGTTGACTTGCACCTATATCAGGTCTGGGTGAACTAGTCTGCTACCAATTAATGTACTGCCCTGGCTGGCTTGCAGACCACCGGGGTCCTCTGGCAAGTGGGAAAGAAGTGCTGGAATCCTGTTGTACCTACTTCTTCTGAACTCATTCACTGTGTTTAAGTCACTGTGCTTGAAGTAACACATCTGCTTCTGCTAACCAATTCTTACTGGCTACAAGATACCTCTGCTGACCATTTTTTGGTGGCCTTGGTACTGCTGATCTGGATTAGGCTATTTGTCACCTATGCATGTTTTGCTCTTCGATAGTTGTGGACCAGGACATGCGCTTTTTTTCTATCTGTCATAAAATCATGCTGACATAGTGATAAATTGCCTCACTGTTCACCAGTTTGCTTATTGATTTGTAATAAAAAATTAAATTATGATATTCCAGCTCTGCAGGTACCAGCATATTTCTGATGGCAAATCCTCTGTTTAGGTACCACTCATTGGGAAGTATCTCTTCAGTCTGGATTTAGCACTAGACACCTGATATGATAAGGTGAAGTGCTCAGCATTCCCCAGTTTCCTGGAGGTGAAGTGGGTAAACATGTGCTCTATACTTCTGAAAATCTGGCCAGAATTTAAAGCTATATAACAACATCTTTCAATAAAATAACGATGGTCTTAAAACACACCTATAACTAGAAATAAAGATCAAGTGACCCCGGGGTCTGGCTTTGGTCTCAATGTCTTTCTTGTCATCATAACTTGTCCCAAAGTCTTTTTTGAACTAAATTGCTCTTCTGTATTTAAAGCCCTGTGTTGTGGCATTGGAGTCAGACAATGATCTTGTCTGACTATAGTCTTTGTTCAGAAATTTGCACTTGATTTTCTCTCTCTGTTATGGATTCCATAAACTCCCAAGCAGCAGACCATGATCCAGATGTCAGCCCAGTGTTGGCAGCTCCAGTCTGTCCCTGTGCCTTTCCTGACAACTGTGCTGGTGGTGCTGAATCGGCAAAGGCTTCAGGGCTCCTTCAGAGATGGTGAAGCCACAACATGGGTGAAGTAATAAGGTTAACAATCTTAAGGTCTGAAAACTAGAGAGATAGCAGAGAGGAGGCCCTGATCCAGACTTGTAGAGCTAGATCAGATTCCCAAGGATTCGGGGAAGATTGGATGGTACTTGGCACCTTGCAGGATTAGGCCATTAGTGAACGCCCCCTCCCACCTCCCAAAATTACAAAGTCTTCTTGTCAGACTCAAGATGCAACTAGTTTAAGCTGTTTTATGAAAGAGGAGAGAAATTATATGTAGCTTTAATGTTAGTAACCTCCTCATCCTGTTGCCTCTTCATGTGGATGTCTCAAGTAGAATAAAATTTATTTCTCTTGAAATGATATTGCCTTTGACAACAGATCACAGTGTTTTCCGCCTTAACCATTCTATTAATTTTTACGCTTAGAAAAATTGCCTAAGTTCTAGCAATTATATCTTTTTGATTAAAAAAGATGCAGAGAGAAGGGTAGTCAGTCAGTGTGGGTAAATCACCAAAGTCGTAGAGGCTTCACTGGAGCTGTACTGGAGGCATTTAACACAGGTCTGCCAGTCCTGTGCTTCTGTAGTTTTGTTCAGCATCTGATGAAACATCATTCTTGAGTCCTATCTCAAGGACTAAAAGCCTAATTTTGAATTCAGCTTAACTAGACCTCCCTTTTCCCTCTCCTCTTCAATCAGCAAGACATTTAATAATATACAAATACCTCATTGTGGCTTCAAGCTAAATTAATTTATGACCAAGTGACATAAATGACACTTGCAAGAAATTCTTTACATACCTGCTGCTTATATACAATGCCTTTGGACTAAAAGGGAGATTAACTTTTTTTTTTTTAAAGTTTTCTCTGTTAGCTATTATACTTAATGCATATAACTCCCTCATATCTGAGTAGCAAAAACTTACACCTGCCAATAAATTTTTAATGCATTAGTAACAATGCCATAATTGCATCTAATAAATACTCCCTCTGCCCTCACTGGGCTTTTGTGAAACTGAATAGATGTGAACCACTTCGCAGTTCTCATCTGAAAGGTTTCCTATAGACAGAATAATATTACTATTTTAAATAGCAGAGCTGTTATTGAGACAACTCTGTGTTCAAGCTGTTCTTGACAGTAACCACAAGCTACTCACTGCAGCCTCGAAATCTGAAACTGCTAAGCTTGTAGTTAGCTTAGCTATTCTCACTCAGCCAACACCTTGTTCCTTATGATTTATATATCCCTTTATTCTGCAGACTATCCAGGAATAAGATTGGGTTTTTTTACACATTAATTATTCATAATGATTCAAGGACTTCATTTATGCAAACTTATTTCAGGCCACAGGCTCTCTGTGAACTCTTTGCCTTCCTCATTACTTTGCGTATTTGCTGTTCATCATGTGTTGTATACAGAACTCATGGATCACTGCAAACCATATCACATGGCATTGCTTTTGTTCTCTGAATGATGAGCCTCAAACCCAGGAAAGGCATTTCTGGAAGGCACAGGAGGGCTTCTGACATGAATATTAGGGCATCTTGCTGTTTCCCAGCTCGCTGCAGCTCTCATTCAACAGTTTCTGAAACTGCAGATTCATTTTTGGAGACTGGGCTGGGCAGCTGGTGTTGCTCTCAACATTTTACTTCAGTTGTTACTAGCATCTGTACTACTGTGGAGGTCAGAGGTTTGTGTGAGATAGGAGAATGACTGAATCTGGCATGTGGCAACACAGATGCCCTCCTACAGACCTAAACCAGGCTAGTTAGGTCAAAGTTAGGAAAGGAATCAATGGAACACTAGGGTTAAATGACTTTCTCAGTGGCATCTGGAAGGACTACTGCAAGGTCAGACTGCAATTCACAACTCCAGCATCTCCACCGGTGTTCAGACTGTGGGATTACTGCCCACTAATTCCACCAAACTTGACTTTTTCTCTTTATACCCATTTCCTGCTCTTATTACTCTTGGCACCAGCTACTGTACCATGAAAAAACATTCTTGTGGGAGTAGGACTAAGGGGGTAGGGCCCTTGTTTCTCTCTCAGTGAAAAGGTCTGATAATCCTGACATGCTCTAAGGTCTCTGGGGAGTGGTAACTGCTGTTACACAAGCATCACAAGCAGGAGTTACACGCAAGACATAAAACAATCCCTCCACTCTATTGAAATGAAAGTAGAAAATCAATGCCTGGCTTTAGTCTACTGGCAATGCCTGTGTCCAGATTTGGGTGCCAACTTTTAGAAATATGTGAGTCGAATGACATGATCCCAAAAGCAAGCACTGACAACAACCAGAGACCTTGACACTGTGGTTGGAGCGGAAAGACTGAAAGAATTGGGTTTGTTTACTCCAGAGACATCACTAAGGGGACACAATGACAACGCAAAATGTTCCTGCAATGAGGAGAGGAATAAACTATTCTCTACTGAGTACAGGACAAGAAGGAATGGACATTGCAGCAAGAGCCATTTAGGCTGCAGCGGAGACAGCTGGACTCCAGCCTGGGTTGCCTGGGAAGGGAATAACTTTGTGCAATTAAGTGATGTCTATAGGTTAGGAGCATCACTGAATGTTAGAATTTAGACTTTTTCTATACGTAGTAGAGAGAGAGATGTTAATTCTGGCTGTGCTTCAACTGTCTTTGAAGAAGCTTTTATCTCTACATTGACTAGTGATGGAGCCCAGTTTCCTACATTAGTAAATTCTCTTAAGTGCCTATAGTTAAATGGGATGGATCTGGGCCACAGTGACTTGCCTTTACGCTATGACTCATCATCAGACCCCGTGGGTCCTATGTCATAGTCTCCAGTTTCTGCTTTCATCATTGTTTTTCAGTTTCCTTGCAGCGTTCAGCAACGAATCTTTGCTTTACAGAAGTTTGAACCTTAGCATAAGACATATTTCCTGCCAGATAAAGGGAAATTAGATTTGAGTCTCAGTTTTCAAAGATTATTTATAAATATGATGGAGTAAAAACTAGAAAAAAAATACCATGGCAACATCTTAATAATCTGACTGTCCTACCAGGTCAGAAGATGTAGCATTAAAAAAAAGTCTGTCTATAACCCCATTACTGTGGACTAAGGCAGTACTGGGAAATTGTCTTAGGTTAATTGACACCAAACATTGTTTTGTAGCAGTGCAAATATCCCCTCCCCAGAATAATCATATGAGCTTAAAACTCTTGAGGTTGTACATTTAAAAAAAGTGACATCTGTCTCAAATGCTCTCTGCTTTTTGTTGTTTTATTGTGGGGTTATTTTCTGAGCCTTTGAGGTGTGCTTGTTTGTTGTTTTGTTGTTTTGTTTTGTTTTGTTTTTTTTTCACATTGCATGCCTATAAGGAAATAAAAGATGAGGGTCTTCAATAAACTTTCTGGAGCTGAAACTGGGAAAAGCATGGACCTGAGATTTAGAACTGGAATCAAAACACTTGCATTGGAAAAGCTGCTGCAGCATGACAGGAGGTCTGTAATATGGCAAATGCTATACCCATGTTTCCATAAGTCCCTGTTAGTGGCAGGAATGAATGCTGATGAGATGACGGCAAAGCGTGATGATGATTCTAGCCTGTCTTCTCAGGGAAACAAGACATAGACTCACATGCTCGGTGATGTGCGTACATGCAAGCCTTTCCTTCTGATGGCTAATTTCAACCAAGGTTGAGAAAGGACAAAAGGTCTCTGGTAGAATAAGCTTCTAGAAATGATAACGAAGGTAGGAGTTGGGTAGAGTGAGGAGAGCCTACTAGTGCCTCACTTACGGAAAGGCAGCTGCAGAGCTCCTTTCACAGCAAATATCAAAGAACCCACAGAGCAGAGACCTATTTGAAATGAAACTTCCCACAATTTTAACTTTCACAGGAGTAATTGTATAAAAGATATTTGGTTGGAGTTATGGTATGTAAAGACTCTGCTGCCACCTGCTCCTAGTCTACCCATCCCCAAGTGTTTTGAACCCCTTTGCTTCCTATCAACAAATTAAAGAAAAGACAAATTAAAACATCTTTTGAGAATGGCATTTCTCTGTCCTATATTTGCTCCCTACAGTTAATATTTATTTCCTACGCACTGCAGTTATTGTTACAAAACAGAATTGACTTTTCTGATTATCAACTCGACCAGGTCTACCTGATAGCTTATAATCAAGATGCCTTTTTTTTCCAGCTCTATAAACAGTGAAGCTCCTGGACTCAGCTAGACCATAGCTACTTCTCTTACACGGCTGTAAAGGCATGAGCTGTATCAGAGCACAGCTTGCTCCTGCAGCTGCTTTGGCTCTAGAGGGGTGTTTGTGTCAGTAAACTAATCACACATGACTTGGACAAGAGGCAGGCAGGAGCAGATAAGGGGCTGTTTTTGCAGAGACCGTTCTTTGTCCATGACCATGTTTTGGTGAATGAAATCATCACAGTGCAGACACCAGTGTGACTGAACAGGAAAGGAGCCTGGTTGCCCCTTAGTTACAATCCCCACTTGGTTATGTGCGAGGAGCCTTGGACAAGTCAGTTAACCCTTGCATGACTTCTTTGAGCAGTAAAATTTTGTGTAAGAACAGTGGCCTGTTGTCTAGACATGAAGAACTTTAATACCTTTAAAAATTACATATATACTAGACAGCCAGGCAAATAGGAAACATGCTTTAGTTACCACTTAGAAAAGAGAGAAAAAAAAAAAACCTTCTCAGTGATTTCCTTATATGTGTGAGAGAATATGAAGAAATAGTATTTTTTGGTAGTGCAAGATTTGTTCCTCCAGTATGAGTGGTAAGCTAATAACTGGGACATTGTTAGTCCTAGTGCCATGAACTACTTACTGTAGCTAGGCACAGTGTAGTTCTATTACAAAGAAAATATGCCATCTCTCTTCCCTAGATGCAACACAAATAAATCAGTAGTTTCCTAGCTAAGAAGTTCCCACATCTGTCATTTTGGTGAGTGAAATGGAGGTGGTCTGTCTGTAGGTGCTGCTCACAATGTACCAGCCTGATTTTCTCCCTTCAAAACAAAGACCTTCCTTCCTAGACCCTGCTTTGAAATGAGGGAGTCACCTCTTATTTCCCTGGGTAAACACCATGACCATTTGTAGCTTGATGTCCCAGGTAAGTAACAATCATTTATTCTTGCTGGTTTTATGGGGTGCTCACAGTGGCCACCCCTCTGGCCTGTGACTGGTTTTGAACCACTGTGAGAAGAAAGGTGGCCAATGAGGAAAATTCTTCCAGACACATTGGACCTCCAAGCCCTTGACATCCTGCACAGTCAACAGAATGGCAGACTTCTTAATGACAAAAGGGAACTTCAAAGAGAGTAGTCAAAATACCTGAAGGGCTTTTGTGGCCAAATTGAGAGGTAAGACCCCAAAGTTCACTTGCGTTGTCCAAGGGGAAGTGAGACATGTTCTCAGTATGGAAATTCTGGTTTCATCAGAGATGAAAACTTACCTCTGGTTGAGATCAGAAGAGCTGGGACTCCTTTTCCGCTGCCTGGATGCCCAGCAGGAGCCATTCTCAACAGCCACAGTGGGTGAGCTATGTGTGCCCTGCAGGGCTTGAAAGCAGGTGTGCCTCCAAAACAGGACCTAGTTTTGAAAATGTGATCAACTTCATGTGTTCTTAATTTCGCAGGAAGATGATTGCAGGAAGGAAAGGGGCTTGGGTGAGCTGCAAAGGGAAAGGAAATAAACACTATGTGACAGGTATCAGCCCTGTTGTGCTTCTGAAGAGGACTGCAATGAACACAGATGGAGAAGAATTTGTGTAAAAGGGAGTGGGGTAGCAACATAACAGGAGATGTCCTGAAAAATGGCCTTGAATAAGACACTTGTACGTACCTAGGTCAGCCAAAGATGGAGGAATATCAAGCAAAACTTCCTGCTAGTGTGATCTAGTAGGCCATAGTGTAGTCTTAGAGAAGCAACAGAGATCCCCCAACATTACAAAGCAGAACACAGATGTGATCAGTCATGCTAAGGCAGAAAGTTATGGGCTATTCCTGATTTTAGAATTCAGCGTAGTAAGGGCTGTCTGCTTTGAGAGAGAAAGACAGCACTGAGACTAGAGGAGACTGGCTAGAGATTTATTTTTGTAGAAACAGAAGACCCATAGACAGGCTGATCCACACAGTTTATTAAATATGGCAGGCTGGCCTCCATCATTCCTTATTGTTTGGTATGTCTTCCCTGCAAAGCTCAAAAATATGAATCTCCATCAATTAAACAATGCTGGATGTAGTTTTAAAGCCTTGCTCAAGAGCCACATCCAGAAACTCAAGACAGCTGGCTGGATATGAGCCAGTGGGTTTTGACTTGAAAACAAAGAAAACCCTCCTATGAACTGAGAGGTCTATTACTATCAGTTTGTCTTTGTTCAAAAAGAACCATTATCTGCTTCCTTAGGATCAAAGGTAAATAGTTCATGAACACAAGAGAAAAGGAAAAAGAAATCCTCTATCCAGAGAGCTGTATATTTTGAGGCAGCCTCTTGTCAGGTCATAGCATGGTGTTCCCATTGTCACTGATCTGATTAAACAGGGAAATAGTTTTAAAAAAATGAATAAGGTCAGAATTTTTCATAGGCACAGGCTTCTTGCAGTGATCAGCATCCAGGATCTTCAGGTTGTGACTGTCAGACTTGTACACTGTCTCTTCAATTTCAACTCATCCAGCCTGAAGGGAAGATCAGGCTGCAAAGGAAGCTCGGATGAGTAGTGGGCTTGTGAGAGATGTGGAGAATACTGCACCAGGACCCACACTTAGGATTTGTGTTTCTTAGCACTTTTGTTGAATTCTCTTCTCCAACTTCTCTCCATTCCCCACCTCTTTTACATTCTCAAGACATTAGACTGTACTATGGGTGCAATCCAGAGGTACTTAGTGCATCTTTCCTGGTTGGATGGGTTGAGTGTGGCATTGCAACCATGCAGAAGAGTCAGTCTGCAGGTGTTAGGTCAGGCTGGATGAGCTTCCCCTGTACCAGGTGGGTGCACAAAGAGAGAGGGCAGGATAGTACTGCATGTCCTCAGCTTCCATGCCTGTCCTTCCCGATTCATTTCTATTTACCCATAGCCTGCAGAGGCAGGGCAGGGAGTTGGGATCTTGACCAGGCAGGCATTGCTGCCTCACTGCATGGCTGACCACCCCGTGTGCTGATCAGCACAGGTTCTGGACTGTCTTGTATGTCAGGGAGTCTGTTATCAGAGGGAGGACACATAACTGCTTGGTATTGAGCAAAAAGCCTCTGACTCAAAGTGCTGTAGGGGGCACGAGGGAGGTATGGAGTTTTCTCTAGCTGGTGGTGTTGAAAAGACTGCTTGCTGCCTGTAAGCAGACAGAAGAGTAAACAGAAAGTCCAACTATTATTATCACAGTTTACCTCTTAAGCCCATTTGTAACCAGCCGGCCTAAACTTTGCCACGTGATACTTTTCCCCCAAGTAATTATTTTCATCACGGAACCTGTCCTGATGCTTCTCCCCTACAAACTCAATAATCCAGTCACCATTGTGAGTGGAGATCTACATGGTGACACTGTAACCCTCATATTTAATTCTGCAGACTGGCATTTAGTCTGTAGAATAGGTTTGGATTTTTCTGGAGACTCTCTTGTTAATTTAGGAGGATTTTTGATTCTTCCATGAGACCTAGGCTGGATCGTGGAAATAGCCTACACAGACCCTTTTCTGTGCTTTGTGGCACTAGAGCACTAATGTCCGTCAATACATATACAAAAGTTTGGATCACTTAATCAATATCAGATAATTTGTCTCTACTATAATTAAATTTCAGACTCTCTGCTGCTTTGCTCCTCAACACAGTGACATCTATCAAGTGTTTATTGCTGTCCTGGCTACCTTTCTCTGAACGCATTAACCATGCAGAGAAAAGCCCAGGTTTTTATCACACTCATTGTCATGACAACATGCTTATGCTCTGCTGTTTTCCATTTTATAGCCTCTAAAACTGAGGAAACAACACTGTTGCACTTCAGCTCTAGGAACCACAGGATTTCACACTCTTCTGCTCTGGCCTCTTTCTTGAACTCAGATCAACTTCTATTTACTTCTCTGGGAAAGACAGGAGGAAGTTAAAGCATAGGGTGATGTCAGGATGGACCAAACTAGCAATGAAGGGAAAACAAGAAGTGGCATTAAATTGATTGAGACAAATCTCTACCGTCATAGCACTGATATATAGGACAAATCCACCCATCCTCTTCTCACTTTCGATTCATAAACGTGACAATATATTTAGGTAATCCATTGTCTCTCAGACTTCCCTTTGCTGCAAGATGTTACAGCTAGATGGAAGAAGGGAATCCTTCCTGAGTAATTTTTTTCTTCCTTATCCTCAGTTTTCCTATCTGTAACCAAGGAAGCAATTTTAGCCTACTTTAATATGCTGTATGAGCCAGTGATTATGTTCCTATAGACAAGGAGTGTCTTCTGATAATGGGATCATGGCTAGCACAATATTCCGGCTGCTGTTCTTCTAAGCACTAAAGACCTCATCTAAATTACAGAAAAATGCCAGTGATTATGTTAATAAATATGACAATCCCAATGGGTTTTAAATAGCACTTCACAGCTTCGACAAGCTTGCCTCAAAATTTCCTTGCAAATGAGAAAGTTAACACCTGGCTGGGAAATTTATTAAAACTACAAATGTTAATTTGCTTCTAGCTTGAGGTGGGTCACTCATCTTCTGCAAGAAAATTGCACAGAGAGATTTGACCCAATACACTGGATTATTTGAAGAATACTTCAATTTCAAGAACATCTACATTGGTGAAAATTTTAATGGAAATAATTATGTTCTTTAGAATACATCGATCAGAGACTACTTTGATGCTACAGAGTTTTCCAAAATGGCCTGGTGGATGCCTCCAGGGACTTTACTTATGATGACTTAATGGAAAGTTTCTACTACACAATTATTATGTTTTTTTTTCCCTAAGAGAACTTGTTTGTCTCCTGGCACTTGCAGCGCCGTAGCAAAAAACATTTGAGAGTACCACTTGTGGTGAAGCAAAGTTGTGTTTGACACATAATGATGCGTAATTGGAAGTGGAGTTGACTCTGGAAAAAGAATCTGCAGCCTTAAACTTCCTCCTAAATCCCCATGACTATAGAACTGTTTTCTGCATTACTAACACATAACACAAATGTGTTATCATATGGGCAATGAAAGGGGACTGAAAAGCGTTTCAGCCCTTGCCAAATGAAAGGTGCCACATAGTAAGATCTGAGTATTAAGTCTGATGGAACATCCTTTCTTTGGCCTGATCCAGTGAGGATCTAAATCAGTCACATCTCTGAGTTTCATAATCTAATTTGGTACCTCAAGCCATGGCTGCTGGGTTTGAGGAGGATCCTGGAGTAGAGCATCTGCAGCTGCCCTCATTTCAACTCCCGTAACTCCAAATTGTTGTTGCTCATCAGGGTGACAGGCTGGAGTAAGACTGGCGGACTGCATCTCCTGGTGAGGTTCTTGCCACCCCTATTTTCTGACAACAATGACAAGGTTCTAACAAAAGTGACAACAAAATTTGGCTTGGTACAAGTATCTGTGTTGTATTTCCCCAGCACACAGCAAGTTCTGCCCTTCCTGGTACACGACCTAATTTGTTCCTGTACCTCAGGGACACAGATATCATCCCAGAGGATCTGTCCGGATCTCTCCGGCTGTGTCCCTCCACCGGGTGAGGCCATTTGGGTGCCAAGACTTGCAGATCCTCCCTCTCAGCAGCTGATGTTACTTCAGCGTGAAGAGAAAACAAAGTAGGTTAAGCTTGATTTTAATTAAACATTTCCTGCTTTCACAATGAAAGTGGAAAACACATGTGGGTGTCTCCTCACTAAGCATGAAGGACAAAACAATGCTTTATAGGAATGGCGCAGATGTTAAACCCTTTGGCACATCTTGTCCAGCTCACTTTCCTTTGAAGTCAGGCTGGGGTGATTTACTTAAAACGCTTCCCTCCTGTGCGTGTCATAGGGTCCTGTAGATGATGAGGAAAAAAGAAGACATCCTTAGTGAGCATGCTCTTTCAAACAGAAAGAATTCTTCGGAGAAATAGTCTGTTTTACTCAATTCTTAGCTCTGCAAGGAATGATAGGATGTGAAATATCATTTAGATTCAGTCTCAGAAAATGATATGCTATTTTGATTTCAGGATGGCTGGAGGCAACTGATTCTTTCCTGGAACTCTGTGTGTACAAGTTATAATGCTTCTACCTGAGCAAAACCATCCATGACTGCAAGATGCCACTATTGCCCTGCTGCATTCCTGACACTTGCTGATATCTGGAACTACCTCCAAAGGTGCCTTTCCCTAGAAAGGAGATGATTGACAGGGAAATACACAGGGGCTGTCAAATAGCAGTCACAGCCTGATTAACTAGATGGGCTACTGAACTGTCTCAATATGATACTTTATAGTGTCATATTTTTGCATATCTCATGGATGTACTAAGGGACACTTACATGTAAGACTACATTTCCTAGAAGACATGGAGTTAGAGGTTGTATCTATTGCTGTTTTAACTTAAGTCCTGTAACTGAACCCAAACTTGTTCATCATGTGAACCGATCAACGCTCTGGCACCACGTTGGAGTAAGTTGGCCTCTTGAGCAGAGGGATTAACTGGGGCACTGAAGGTCAGTCAGGGATGTTGTCCTTGGAGTGCTGCCTTCCTCTTTATGTTGTGCAGCCCTGTGGCAATGAATTAAAATGAAGACACTCTGAGGAAGTACATGGAAAACACACTGTTGTCCTGCACAACCCATGATGCTGCACAAGTTGTGTGGATGCCACAGGCTCTAACCCCATTTGGCTCTGAGAACTCAAGCCCAAACTCCTGCACAGCAACCAAAGACATGACCATGGAAAGTAGGAGAGGGGGGCTCCCCTGGCCCCTGCCCTTCCTCCTGGGCAGAACCAGCTTTGCCTTTGCCATTCTCACTCATTCCCCACTTGTTTTTCAAAATCTCTTGTGCCGCAGACTCTGTGTCATCCTCAAGCAATCTACTGCACTGCTTCCTTACACTTTCAATTAAAAGATTTTTCCTACTGTCTGAATCTCCCATGTTGCAACTGATGTTTCAGCCCAGGTGTTCCCAGCCCCATGCACAGCAGGTTTACTCCACCTGCCTTTGCAGATCAGGCTCCCAGCCTGGGCAGCCCAGCATGCTGCCCACCTCCTTTGCAAAGGGACAGCATCAAGCTCAGTTTGTAATTCAGTTTGGACTGTTTTCTGCAGTGATGTCTGATTATTTCTGCCCTGCTCTAGTCCTTATTGAATGATCTTTTTTTTTCCAGATTTTTTTTTTCCTATTTGCCAAGATATTTTGGTATTTTAACTGTGACTGACTTGCAGCCCCTCTCAAGTTTAGTGGCCTCTGCAGATTTAACAGGTATAGTCTGGTTTGGTGGAATTGCAAGGTTTGAAATCCTCTATATAGCAAAGCTTTGAAACTGGAAATGAACCTGACATCCAAATTGTCAAGCTCTCCCAGAACCCAGGGGGCACTGGCTGAACTTTTTCTTTTAATAGCCTGCATTAACACCAAGGAATACAATTGTGGCCTGATACAAAGCTATTGTTACAGATGTTTGCACTTTCCTAATAGAATATAAATGTCCTCAGAAAACAAAGCTTCAGTGAAGCTTTAGTAGAGCAGGCTAGTGAAGCTCAGGGAATGGAAAGGCTAGCTAAAGACTTTCAGGTGTGTACCCTTTTTCTTGTCTGTTTGCAGTTTTATTCCAGTGTTCATATTATGATCTTGGCACAGAGAAAAACTCCATTTGTGTGTCATTGGGAAGAAATACTTACTACCTCAAATCTGGATGGTGCTGCAGGGGACAAGAACATATTTCTTTCTTATGCCCACAGACAAATGTTTCTGGATAACGTGGATTATATCCAAATATTAAGGAAACAACTTCCAAGATTTATTTCTATCCTTCTTGGTACAAATCTTCAATCTACTCTTTTTTTTTTTTTTTAATACAAAAAGACTATTTACTATTACTTTGATAAGGTCTTGTGAGATTTGCAGCCCTGCACTGTCAGGCATGAAGAGTTTTTGTGACAGCACAAGCCATAACGCTATACATCTCGCCCATTTCCCAAAACACCCAATGAGAGCAAGCAGTATTCTTTCCACTTCTTGACTGCTTTTACTCAAAATAAGCAGAAACTAGATGAGAATTTCTTGAGGTCATGCAAACTGAGTCAATGTAATCCTGACTCCAAACTCGTTGCCATTAAGATAGATCTATTGCAATTGCAGATGATGATGACATTATGATGGCATTCATTTCTGTTAAACAACATGCTGCCCTTTCACTCTTGTTCCCTGGGCTCTACTTTCCCTCTTAGTAAGGCAGGTCCAAAGGCAGGGACAAAGACCTGAATTGTCCTATCAGGTTACCCTAATGCCCTGTGGGTCTCCTTGCCAAGTGGCAGAAGAATCTGACTTGGAATAAAAATTGTCAGAGCTCTCTGATTTCTGTAGAGTCAGGATAATTTGTGCCAGCAGAAGTTTTCTCAGGACTCTTAAGAGGAAAGAAACTAGAGGATTACAGGGAAAACTGTACTGATATTCATGGAAAAGGCTAATTTTGTGTGTAAATATGGTCATGCTCTGTCTAAAGTAATTGCTGGCACTAGAGAGTAGCAGAAGTTAGAGTCTGTCATTGAGAACAATCTGTCCTGGCTCATCTTGCACTGGTTATCATGAGAGTTGTGGATGGAGGCAGATTATGCTGATCCAGTCCCATCTGGCGGGGCTGGTTTGTCCATGATCACAGTGCTCTGGGGACAGCACTGGAGGGATCGGTGCAGGAAGCCCATTTGCCCTTGTAGAGCAACTTATCTGTGCTCTCTTGTACAGTCTTCTGCAGAAGGCAGCAGCAAGCAGAACAAGAGAGAAGGCAGAGGATGCAT
The DNA here is from genome assembly GCF_018691265.1 of Tyto alba. Taxonomy (NCBI): domain Eukaryota; kingdom Metazoa; phylum Chordata; class Aves; order Strigiformes; family Tytonidae; genus Tyto; species Tyto alba. Next base: position 9,940,680 of record NW_024881261.1, read on the forward strand.
GGTGTCCAAAGACAGACAAGCTCTTATCCATGGTTTTAGTGAGGCTGAGCAACTGAGACTGTTAGCAGGTCTTGGTAAGACAAAACAAGAGAAGGGGAACTGTTGCAGCGTTCATTAGAGGAGAGCCCATCCAAGGTTAGACACCCAGCCGTGTAACAGAAATGCCGGCAGGGATAGCTATAACTCCAAATTAAGCTGGCAAAACAAAGGGTTGGTAAATGTGCTGATATACCCCAAATCTCATCAGAAGTCAGAGACAGAGCCAGGAAAGGAACTTTTCCAATGATTGATGATTTTGTTTATTTTTAAAAATTATTAAAATCCTTCTAACTCCCCACCCCACAAGTTTCTGGAATATGATGTAAAGAAAACATTTAATTTCAGATTCGAGCATTGTAGAATGTTCTAACATCTATTTTCTTGAGTAAAGGGGAATGAAATTTCTAAATGAAGAGTCATTTCCAACTGGAAACCAAATGTTCTGGCTGGACTTGCCAACATGAAAAATTTCAGCTTTCACCATTTATTGTGGTTTGTTATTCATGGACAGTTGAGCACAACTGAGACAAATTCACAAAACATTTACATTGCTGGCAGGTCTCCTCATGCTCTGTTGAGTCCCATCATGAGGAGCAACTCCTGCATGTGGCCTGCCAGAACAATTTGCTTAACCTACAATTCTCCAGTTGGCACCTGCTTTACCAATATTATTACCTGTGGCCTGTATGACTTGACATAGCATCAGAAGACAGGATCTCTCCTAGACATTCAAGAAGGCTTCAGCTTCCCAATCCCAGAAAAAGGAGAGATTAAACTCTCTACAGCCCATATCTTTATTAGCAAGTTCATACTCACCTGATTTTTAAAACCATTTTCATAGATATGTTAAAGAGAACTTGATTCTTTTTGTCACAGAAATACCACTGTAGTGCTAACAGAAGCTTATTAAACTGGATATTTGAGTGGAAAAAAATGTTTGTCAACTGTTTGTAGATGCATGTGGCTTGACAGATATTAAAATGACATAAAACTGTCTCCTTCAGACAAATCTTTAAACTTTTTATAGCTATTAGCTATTTATCTATTACGTGTTAGCTCTTCATAGCTGTTTATAGTATCATGTAGTGCACTACAGGGACACAGGACTGCAGCACCATTGGGAGTTACCATGGGTTTTGCAGAGAACAGAACATGAGGACCTGAGTTTTGGTACTGTTTTCATTTTGCAGCACGTGCACACAGATGCACACACTCACACACATACATGCTCCTGGTGCCAGTTACCTGCTAGAACAAAACAATGGTGTGCCTAGAAGAGCACTCATTTACATTAGCAGGTAATTCCGTCTGTATGATTTATGCCATGCTGATAGCAAGATATTTGCTGAAGATGGGAAGGAAAAATCTTATATGACTTGAGCAGCTGCACGAAGATAAAACTAAAGTGCATTAACATCTGTATGAAGGTTTCAACAGCTTTGCTGTTCAGTGATGGTCTGTACATGCTCCTGGGCTCCTGGGATTTGTGTCATAAAGAACATCAGAAAATAATGAAAAAGAAACCTCTGTCTCTGCATAGAGAACACAAAATCTTGAAAAGGGGAAAGACGAATTGACTTGTATGACCAAAGTTCAAGCTGCTCTCTGTTCAAGAAGAGGAGAAATACAGACTTATGCTTTTAAACATGGGCATTTCCTTTGCTAACACACTTTTTAAAAAAATAAAACAAAACAAAACAAAACACAAAACAAAAAACCAAAAACAAAACCAAAAAACTAAAATAAAAAACCCAAAACAAAAAAAAAAAACAAACCAAACCAACCAACCAAACAAAAAACGCAGAAAGAACTCAAACCAGAGAGATTTAACCTGCAATAGTGTCCACTGTTTTTTCCATCTCTGACCATTTTGGGTAATGACACAGATGAACAGAACTCACTGGAGTCTGGATTTAAGCTCCTGGCTCATGTTCCAAGGACTGTTGCCAGCTTAATGAACTTTGCCCCAGGTTCTGTTTAGATATTTCACCCATGGTTTGACAAAAAGTGAAATGTATTAATGATCTGATGATTTAGTGCTTTTCATCTAAGATGCCAATGCTATATCATCAAGCTTCATAAAGAAAGGGCCAGATTCTTATTTATAGTTAAGATGCTTTGTGCACAAGTCAGAATGTCATGCACAGAAACTGCATGAAGATTGCTACTATATTCCTCTGATTTTTTTCCTGCTTAGCATAGGCTGGTTCACCTGCGCTGTTTTCGAACTGTCAGAGACGCTCTGCCTTACATTACCCTTCCATGGCAATAAAAGGCCAGAAACAATTCAGTCAAAGAGTGAGCAGAGGAATAATGGCCATACAGTTCCCATAGCCTCCCATAGAATAGAAACTCTTGTTTTACTCTTACATAGCCGAGAGATCATCCTTGCCCTGAAGTGACCTACACCAGGCTGGAGTGTTGTTGTAGAGAGCCTGTGTCTAGAAGTGGGAAACCATGGCTTTACACAGGGAAATCTAATCCTTGTTCACTGGGATAATTTAAAAATATACTGATATTTCTATTAAAATGCATAGAGTTTGGTTAAGAAATTAGGCTCATTATTTCCCAGCTTTATTCAAAAGAGTATAAGATTGGTTAACCCAAGGAGCAAACAATCTTGATTTTATGTCTCCTCTGAAATGTGCTACGTGTGAGCTCTCTTGGACACTTGTTTCCATGGGGAATACCATGGTCATTTGTCACTCGCTGGAAAAATTCTCTGTTAACATATTACCAAGAGGCTAAAACCCAGGTTTGCTTCTCTTACAACAGGAACAGTCATGTTAATTTACTTTCATTGCCCAGTCAGGTAAGGAGTTGGATTTCTCCTGAACACTGGTCAGAGCTACTTGGTAAACTGTTTTTATTCCCAGACACACTCGTTGGATAATATTGCTATCATTCTTAATAGTGAAATACTCTCAAAACTTCTGAGATATGTGTAACACAGGCAAATCCTGCTGTCTGAAATTGTTAATAAATCTAGGACACATGGAGTTAAAGCCTCCTAAATATCTGGAAATCACCACCATAAAACCTTGTCCTACCTTTTGAGTCTGAGGACCAGTAATGCTTAGCACTCCACTTAGGCCATTCAAATCAAAGAACTTTGCAGGATTGGCACCTTTTTGTCTAGGCATCAGTGACATTACAATGACATAGGCATTTATTTTTTTCCTTTCATTTAGGGTAAAGATGATTCAAAGACATCCCAGTGTCTGAGAAATATCTGAGAAATATCTGAGAGATGCAATGGGCTTTCTGTGACATATTGTGAGTGGATGTGAGGAAACTGAAATATCTAAAATTGGCAATAGTTGGTGTGACACAAAACCCATGCTCCCAGCAAGACTTCCAGTGGTTGCAGTGAGCTCTGGGATGGTGACGTCTCCACAGAGCCCATGGGGACTGATGCTGTCTGCTGCTGTGGGACACAACTAGAAAGGGAACTGCTGGGAGCCCTTGATGACAGATCATTGATTTCCTGTTTTTTCCCAGCTTATCTGAACCTCTGGACTCGCTTGTGTGGAGAAGAAGGGGAAAAAAATTAGAGCTGACACTTTCTATTGTGTTTTCCTAGCTTTTTTTCCAACTGACCTGTGATAAAAAAAATAAATCCATTTCAGCTTAGAATAGCAGAAATGGTATCAGAGGGTTTGTAGACAAAAGGAACTATCTATTTTAGGCACCGTTATATTTAAATGGATTGTTTTCCCTAAAGCAAATCATCCTCTACATTTCCTTCAAGATATCTCACAGCAGTAATTGGAGATGTTTCCCCTGTGTAACACATGGAGCTGAGAATACTGAGACTGTGTGCTGTGTAGCTACCCATGCATCAGCGTGTCAGGTGCTTTTGGTAGAACACAGCTGTGCTGTCGGCTTAGGAAAAGGAGTGCTCACCAGAAGCTAATAAATATATAGGAAGGTGAAAAGATAAGATGTTAAAATGGGAACTGGAATAGGATACAAATGCTGACAGATACAAAGGGCTCAACAGAGATCTGTAGAGAGTGTTGGTGAGGACTTTGGTACCAGGTCTCTTTGCAGTGTGAAATGGTGCTGTGGTACACACAGCACTGTGCGTTGCACTGCAAGGCGGGCTGCCTGGATGTGTCTGCTTTCTTACTACAGACCCAGTAAATCTCCATCTTCCAGTGCCTTCGCTTCACCTCCCACCTGTGGTCTCAGTAACCACTTTGACAATGACCTGGAATGTTCTTCCTATTACAAGTCTTTGTAGAGCTCAGAAGAATAAGACCACAAGCCCCAGCTGGACACTGATGTTGCTAACATAACTCTTCCACCAAATATAATACAGGATTTCAAGATTCTTTGTTAATGAATTATCTTACCTTCAGTCATGTTGTCTGTATGTATACAGCACTGTATGTAAGCAGAAAAGTGTGTGGTTTTATTAATGATTATGTGGGTAGTAAAATTTTCACTAGCACCAAACATACAAGTCACAAATTCTTCTTTCATATTTGGTTTCTGCTGCTGGTATCTTAAAGTTGTTTTTCACCTAACATTAAGCTTTTAATTTTTTGCACAAACAAATATTATCTATATTAATGTTTATGTAACACCAGCAATTTCAGGTCTTTAAAAAAGGTGTTTTAAAAAGTTTAAAAATCAGGGCAGGGAGGTATGTTAGATAACCTTCAAGTCCACCTATATAGAAGTCCTGTGCAGGCACATACACATAGGTATTTTCCATTCAATCAGCACTTCCCATCTAATGCTAAAGTTTGCATGGCTCCATTCTGTTAATGAAGATTTACTAGATTTTATTAGAATAACTAAGTTTTAAATGTTTTCCATGGAAGGGAGGCAGGTATCACACTTGCTGTGGGGCCAGAGGTTGAGAACTGGCAGCCTTAGTCCACATTTTTATTAACTGTGCAGTGGCAATCATGCAAGACGCTTTTAGCACACAAGAATTATGAAAAAGTTCTGTCCCAAAGGATTTTCTACCTTAAGTCAGTTTACAAACAGAAGGAAGAGTATGAATTGAATCCAGCTGTCACTCTTAGCAAAGTGTGGCTGGCACATGAGATCTGGGAACCTTTGGTGTTAAGGATCACAACACTCATTAAAAAGGAAGCAGTCAGTCCCCTTCCCCAAAAGACTATATATCTAACTTTTGTGATTGCAGAGAAACTTGAAAACATAATCTAAGAAGACAAAATACATAGTTTTTTAAAATCCTTTTTGATTTTAACTCAAATTTTTGTCCTGGAGAAAGTGTGAGGGGGAATGCATCACATTTTTTCTGCATGATGTCTGTCTACTTATTGTGAAATTAGGGGATTTTGTGAGAGGAGAATACAAATCTACTTTGGAGCATTTTTGTGATTTCTGTTGAATTTGTGAATTGCACAATAGAAACTGAGTCTGTCAACCTGTAAGACTTTTGAAAAGAAATGAGTGTGTTTCTCCTATCTAGTTTTATTTATAAAAATAGCCATCAGCTGGCAAAAAATGAAGTCTGTGTATCTCACACTGACCCAGAAGTTGCAAACAGCATCTAAATGCAATCCTGACAGGCCATGGAGATGCTGTGAGCCAGAAGCTGCATCTGTTCACTTCCATCCTGGGAAACAGATAAGTATGAAGGCAGGGAGTGGGAAATTTTTCTGGCCCATTTTTCTTTTTTGTTGTTTGTTCCAAAGAAGTGATGTAGGAAAACAAATTTTCTTAAACTTAAGCGGGCAGTTTGAAGGTAGGAGAGTGACAGGACTGATTCCCTGTCTTCTAGCTGAGGATTTTGAGTCTTTGGAACAGTGCTGCAGTTTGTCCAGGAAGCTGAATTATTTCTGCCCTTGCAACACTGAAACAAAATTAGAACATAACTCAGAAGCCTTAATTAGGATACCAAGTGGATGTTGCCCACACAGCTTCTTCAAATTGGCAAAATTCTTAGAAGAGCACAGAAACACAAAGCAATACAGGAAAGCCCATGAGGTGTTAGGAAGATGCCTTTGGTCTTTGCCTCACCTCCTCCCACTGCAAAACAAGAAAGTTAATTTGCAGCTTTATTTTCTATTAGCTAGTTATTTTTTACTACACCTAATCTGTAATTGATGGCATAGATTTTACATTCTGCAAAGTTAAAATTTCCCTAATAACTGATTTTGTAAAACTTTACAATGTCACCGCGTGCCATTTGAAAAATATACAGGATTCCTGAATGTTCCTTCAAATAGAAATCAGAACATCTGTGTAATGTGATATTACACCTATGTTGCACGATAATATTGCAATCATGATGTTTAAACTACAACTCACAAGCAGTTAGAACCAAAAACTGATGCCCTTCTCCAATTTTAAAAAATGTTAATAAGAGTATGTCAAATTCTCCCACACCTCACTGAAGTACAGGGCAAACTTTATATCCTGTGGACAGAATATAACAGAGCTCATAATATTTCAGGGAGCTATTTCCATCACATTGATTCTTCTTTCAACCTGGGACACTTTCTGCTGACTTCTGCATGCAAACAGAAGCTTGGGAGTTCAGCACACCGTCAATCTGTTGCTCCCTGTGTCTCAGAGTCCAGCACACGGGCACAACACCCGCTGTGTAACTCTGCTCTTCTGCTGCAAAGGGGAGAAGCTGGAGATCTAGGGGCTGGGTTCTGACTGGTCTGAAAGGCAGAGTACCACCCAGGGGTCATAACTCTTTGTTTCTAACTTTGAATGCATCTCTTCATGCAGGCCTTTAGCCAGATCTACAGTGAGTCAGGCGGTATGGTTAGATGGTTAATTAAATACATCAAAACTCATGACTGACACTGTGGCCTTGCTGTATTGTACAGTCCTCGTGTCAAATCCCTAGACCACTGTTTTCTTCTCACCCGTTTACCACCATTCGGATAAGCTTGTTATTAACTCACCTCAGCTGTAGATCTAACAGCTGACAACCGTTGTGCCAGCTGCAAAGGTTACAAAGGCATTTTTAATATCTAGAGCTGGCTAATGCATACAGTACTCACTGCAGCAGTAAAACATTACAGGTGGGTGATTTGAAGCTACTTCATTCCCTCATGGTTCAAAGCTGCACCAGGGGAGGCTTAGACTGGACACTAGGAGACATTTCTTTACCGAGAAGGTGGTCAAAATCTGGAACAGACTTCCCAGAGAGGTGATTGACGTGCCAAGCCTGTCAGTGTTTGAGAGGCATTTGGACAATGCTTTTAACAACATGCTTTAACTTTTGGTCAGCCCTGAATTTTTCAGGCAGTTGGACTACATGACTGTTGTAGGTCCCTTCTAACTGAAATATTCTATTCTATTCTATTCTATTCTATTCTATTCTATTCTATTCTATTCTATTCTATTCTATTCTATTCTATTCTATTCTATTCTATTCTATTCTATTCTATTCTATTCTATTCTATTCTATTCTATTCTTCTTATGCCTATATGCCAATTAAAGCTAAAAGAAGAGGCTGTGAATGCATGATTAAATATATGTGGGAAGTGTGTTTGTACTCATCCACTTACGTCATGTGTGTCAAATAGAGAAATTTGCTCTCACCCCTGGTTACCTGACATCCAAAGCATTCATTTTCCATTTTTCACTTGCCACATGGAGACTCCCTTCTCTGTCCTTTAATTGTAGTTGGTTTCATGGTGTCTTTTAGTTACCATTACTCACAACTAAAACCATATGAAGGCACACAATGCAATCTTTTCAGTCACCATAGGCTTTGACAGCTTGCCCGCAAAACCATTTATTACTTAGTTGTGCTGTCATGTTGAATGAATTCTGCTGTCCAACATAGATTTTCACATGCATTTCTGACATATTTAATAGGTGAGAATTCATTACCACAAGCTGTAATTTCAGCCAAGTGTGGGATATTGGACCTGTGTATGGATAAAAACCACCACCTCAGGCTATCCCAATCCTGTACAACCCCAAGATGCTAGAGGAAATATCAACTCTCACGTTGAGGCGGTGTCACCTCAGATTGTACCTCTCTGTGAGATCTTATAAGGAGACAGAAGTAACTTCCTCAGCTTCTGTACTACTGAAAGATTAGTACCACATCAGATTGACAGGGTGTTAAGCTTTGTGATTTAAGGTTCCAGTTTAAGAAACGATGCAAATACACTTGCATTGTTTTAAACACACAAATCCCTAGGAACAAAGAGCCAAATCCTCCTCTTCTCCAATGTAAACCTTGCACAGTCCGAAGTGCCAGAAGTCCAGTTTATTTGGATTTGTACTAGCCAAAGAAGGATTTGCTGGGCATTTTTTTTTCTGAGATTTATTTCTTTCTCCTGTTTGGTCCACCTCTGATGAGGGTTTAGTACAGTAAACTGAGTAACAAAAGAAAAATAGCTGCTGCCCAAACTACTCTAAAAACACCAACTTTCCCACTTCCTTCACCATCTCACTTAGTGTTCCTCATTATTAATAAGGGCAAACTTCTGCAGCCAAGGTTTTAAAAGGTAGTCACCTTTAACCAGCTAAAAGAAAATTAATTTGCCAAGTAGGCTGACAGACTAGTCAACCCCAGCAGCTGTGTAATCCCACCAGGGCAAGTTCCCAGCTCTGTGACAGCACTAGTAATGTTGTATCTGCTGAGTTGATTATGTTTTCTGGTATGTCAGACTTAACTAAAGAAAGAAAAGAGAATAGAAATTTATGTTGGCATCTGCTGCAAAGATCAGCAGTAGAGTTTACGCATTAAGGAGTAGAAAGGAGTAGAAAATAATCCCAAATTGATATTGCCTGGATTGCTTGTTATAATTTAATAAGCTCCCTCTGGTCTCCTTAATCCTCTCAATAAAAAACCCTACACTGACACATAAAAAGTAACATACTCTTACGTCTACAGATGCTATTCTTCTAGCACTGCATTTTATTGCAGGATAGCAAGGAACCAGAGATATAAGCTTTCTTCAGTGTTTAAGTGGGCATTTGAATCATAATGGGATTCTCTGTAGATGGCCTTTCTGAGGGCTGCAGCTGAACTTACTTCTTTAAGATTTTATGGACACATCTTTTGGGCATGGTTGTCAGTAGACAGTCCTTCTGTTATAAACATCTGAAAACCTCTTACAGCTATTCTCTGATCCCTCTTAGACAAGGACTTGTTCTCTTTCTCCTCCAAGGAGAATTAGGGAATAGAGGAATGAAGCTACTGCTCTGGATGACCCAGGTAGTGGTGGGAATGAACCCCATAATTCAGTATTCAGTCCTCTGGTCTGGATATTATTGATTTTTCTGGGACAGCATTTTTTTCATGGTGCATCAATGAAATCCAAAGGCAGCCCATCACAAATGAGCTACATGACTTGTCTTGGAAGGGAAAGACAGGATTCTTGTCTTTGATGACTCTGCCATGTGTCTAGGTTATTGTCTATATCTTTTCAACATATGCGCCTTGGCCTGTGATACTATTTTCAACCACAGGACTCTTCTCACATGGAAAAAAATTTACTTTGAAGAGCTACAAAAGTAAACCATCTATAACTAGAAGATACAGGACAGAAATAATTTTATTAATATGACAACCACATAGGTTCAACAAGGATTCTAGTATTTCAGCCCACCACAGAATACATCTTGCCTTTAAGGGAGAATTTTACATTTTGTCTTTAAGAGAGAATTTACAGCAAATTTTCTATTTAGTCCTCCCACAACATTGTATATAACCAGCTGTACATGGGAAAATTCTCCAAAGTGTGACAAATCTTTTCTTGCGGTACCTGGGAAACCTTTAGCTTCTTAGCATTAAAAACTTTGAGAAAAGATCACACAGCAATTAGCTTATCGCTGAAAATTCAACACCTCCTTGATATTTGATGCATTTTTTTGCCTGTCACAGGGATGTTTTGGATGTGAAAAAAATAAATTCATTCCAGAAGCACTACCTACTATAAATGGGCATATAAAAAGTATTACAGAAGCTTGTCAAGTTTGTGTAGTGCTGTATTTCCTGGATGAAGACAGTATGTGCAACGCTGAAGATGATCTATGAGAAGAAACAGAGCCTAAAGAGATCTGAAGATACAAGGCAGAAAGCTTTGGAGGAACAGAAAAGCAGGTATCAAAGCAACTGGCCTTGGAACAGAAAGTCCCATGCTGAACAGCTCTTTTATCTGCCTGACTGGTGCTGGCGATGTAATCATGCCGTAGTTACACTGACACTGGCAGTGAAAAGAGAAAGGATTGATATTCTCTTTCCTATACTGGGAAGGGACACCATGTAAAAATATGGTAAAAAAAAAAAAAAAGACTGTAGGCAGAAAAGAACAAGCCAAATCCTGAAATATTAAAACCAGTTTCCTACTGAAATTCAAAATGTACCATAACTGCAAAAAGAGGAAAACAACCCTCAATGGATCCAATGAATGAAAGAGGCAAAGAACTGCAGAGATACCATTAGTTTTCCTTATATGTTTTTTTCAACATAATTTAAAAATTCACCTATATCTTCAGTGTTTATTGGTGAAAGAGAGCATAACTATATCTGATACAACAATCTTGCTACTTTTAGTCATACTAGAGTAAGCACAATTCTTTGATTCTTGGGGAGAAGGTAGACTTCACACAGTCACAGAATGATTGAGGTTGGAAGGGACCTCTGGAGGTCATCTCGTCCAGCCCCCCTGCTCAAGCAGAGTCACCTAGAGCAGGTTGTCCAGGACCACAACCAGTGGATAATGTCCACTTCAAATATCATGTGAATTGCTATGATGGGGTTCAACACTGACATAAGATTTTTCATCCTGTTCCTCGCTTGAGTATTGTGCTCCATTTTGCTGAGATAACCAGATGTTCTAGATCAGCAGAAGGAACAAGAATGACAACACAAGTGAATGAAGTTCTAGGGCATGAAAGAAAACACAAATCACCTTGTAAAGTCATTACCTCTGATTTTTCAGTATGTAAAGCAGAGATGCTAACCCTCAGATAATTTGTTCGTTTGTTCTTACGAAGGCACACAGTACATTTTATACTGCGTCAGCCAGTCCGGTATGCTCCATTTACAGCATCAAAGGGACGTGAACTTGAACCTCAGCTGAAACAGAGACCTTCTAGATAGTGTCTCAAGATTAAGCAATGTTTTGAAATCAAGTTCAACATAAGTCGTCTGTCCTCTATGGAGTAAGTTATCACTAGTTCTGCAAACAGAAAATGATATCTTATGTTTCCCAGAGTAAAAAGGGACCCCACAGACTGAGAATCCAGCCAAAATTAGAACAACCTCACTGTATATCATGTTTATTTTAGCTGTATATCTTGGGCTAATGAAGTAATTACTTTTGCAGTGGGCAAAAGGACAATATTTATAAAGGTTCAGGCAACCAAGCACTTATGATTTTACTGTAGATGCATACATCTTTCTGAGGCAACAAACATACAGCAGACTGAATATTTTTTCCCACTTGAAATAGGAGGAAAGCTGAAGAGGTTGAAGTGCCATTGTGTTTTAAACACCGTGAAATGGATGGGTGTTTTTCATATCTATATTTAGTAACAATAAACATTGCACACAGAGATTCATAAACCTAAAAAGGGTACTGAAACCCTTTTGTGCTCTTGAAAGAAATAAAGTGATACCTGTTCTCCTAGCAAGGCAAAATGCAGCAACTGTTTAATGTGAAGAAGGAGCCATAACAGTTCCCAGGAAACTATCTTGTGGTTAATGTGGGTATTAAAAGACACATTTAATTCATAAATCCTGTTGGAATCATACGCCATTCTTTTTCCTTTATATTCTCAAATGTGACGATGGGAGTCAAAGTCAGTTCACATTCTCACTTAATCTGAAGAGCCCAGCGGTCTGAAAATTGTGATTCGGAGGCCCAAGGAAGACAGATTGCAAAGCTGCCAACCTCTGACACCTAGCCCGAGCCAGACCGCTCAAAGTCCTGTGACAATGTGTGCCATTTATGTGAGTGTGTTATCTAGGACGCTACTTCTCCCACAATCCTCAAAGGCCAGTGTCTAAAATGTTTTTGTTTACGTGGGTTCAGGTGAAGCACTTCCTTGCGTGCCTAAATTGGTTAAAGAAGAACATAAAGTCATGTAGGCAAACCTGCACTGGCAGGTGCGGTCACTTGTTTTGCACCTGCACGTATTCGAGCATGCCACAAACACCGGACCTGCCTCCCAACACTGCTGTCAAAGTAAAAGCGTGAATCTGAGCAACAGCTGGAAGTAAAATCTTTTACTAAATTTAACCGGGCATGATATTCAGTATTCTGCCTCCTTTGCCTTTGTCTGTGTACAGAGGTATGACCAATGTGCCTGGTGACTCATACCAAGAGACAAGAATAGCTTCAATGAATTACTTGAGTGTTTACGACAGGGCTTGCCAGAAAGGTGCCTCGTTCACAATTTTAGATAAGACTGCAGCTGCAGTTTGTCATTCAATGTTCAATTTCTCTGAAACCTGTAAAACTATGACTTTATTAAACTTGTCTCAGCTAAAAGTTGCTATTTCCCTATCTTACGTTACCTGAAATTCTGCATGGTTTTTATACTATTGCAAGACTGTCAGAAATCTCTCAGCAGGAGCAGTAAGCACCAGTGAACTGTAAAAGTGAACCATCCATTTCTAATAGCATACTGAAGGAGGGTGATAACTTGTTGAGTAGATTATCATGAAACTTTCTTAAGTGATAAATCTCTTCAGTCATTCAAAAATATGGAGGCACTGAAAAAAGTCTGGAGAAAACAACTTATGTAATGCATATCTTCCCAGAACCTTCATACATTTCAGCAGAGTTTTTCCTCAATCCTAGCTTTATTAACAGACTGTTGCGACAACTCTCCAGAGAAGACTATGCACACTGTATCTATGAATAATGTAATTGTGAAACAAAGGTACCAGTTCAAAAGTTTACTGTTGTTCCTGGTACTGGTACAGCAAGTTTTCCACAGAGAATATGCTGGTCAGATGCAAATGCACTTTTATTAAATTTTAATTTGAAAAATATTTTAAATCAAGTTAAGTTCAGTGGTAATAATCCCCTAAAAAGACAATGGGTTGCAAATTATTTCATCTGTGAGTCTAATACTATGTACAGAGCTTTATCTTTAGGTTGTTCCTTAAGCAGACCATACCTGGATCCCTCTTAGAAGAACTACAAACACAGATGAAAAAGAACTATTGAGTTCCTCCAGAAATCTCCAGGAGAAGAGTAAAATGTTTGACATTTTTAGTGGTTTTAAAATACGAAATATGCTCTTCTCTTTTTACTTCCTGTGGGTTATTATGAAAAATAAATCGTTTTTAATCAAGATCTATGTGATAGAAAACTCCGAGAACTGCAAAAAGGCTGCTCTGGGTCTCTTCATCTTCATTCAAGGATCTCTAATGTCTCCATGCTCCCACAATCTGAACTGCTTTACACAAATGTATCTACAGACAGAAACACTGTTCAGGCATAACAATACTGGCTTGTCTATGTCTGCCATGTATAGCTGAGCTCTTCTTTTTCCTTTAGCTTGTCTGGTAAGGCCACTGTGGAGTTGCTGTTCCTCGTGACAATTGCATGACACTTTTGAGGTGGTAGCAAAGCCTACTTCTCTGTGAGTCTGCTGTGGAACTTGTGGTTTCATAACTTAGCAACTTCAAACAGAAACAGGTATGATACTGCTCTTCTACCTCTAGCAAAGTAAATATTAAGTGCCTGAATGTGCTGTGACTGGGTTGACACAATCAGGTGTTGTGGAAAAAAAATAGCCCTCTCTTTGCAGCCTTTCATTTCATTCTTCTATTTCCCAATCCCATCCACTCTTCTATGCTTGTTCAACATCTGATCAGTTCATTAAACAAAATATTTTAGTTCTTGTGGGTAAACATCTTGGAGAATATATTTTTCAGTGCTGTTCAAAATAAGGGCATAGAACGATAGACTCACCATTCCTGACCTTCATACAGTCCCTAGCTACTACTTGTCTAATGTTCCTGTCCAAATATTGTTTTTTCAATCACTAAAAAAGCTAAAACTCAACTCCCCATGTATTTTCCAGTACTTCACCATTCTTAAATGCACAGTCTGTTTTTGCTCACTTTTTCTCCTTTAGTCCTCAGTCACTCCAGGATTATTGCTAGACCAATGAAGAGGAGAACCCACTGTGCTGGTACTGCATTTACAGCTGTTCAACTACCCCTTGCCTTTGAGTTCTTAGCATCTGCATACAACAGGCAAATAAAGGGAAAGAAGTGGACAAATGGTGGGATGTGCAGTGATGGTCACGTACAAATCCAAGTCCCTAGTAGATCCTACTTCTTGCTCTAAAATCCCTTTTTTTTTTTTTCCCTTTCGTGCATCATGTATCTGGAAAGCCTTTATTTAGCTCTGAAGTTTTCAGGTGACAGTAGCTCACTTCGAGTGTCTTTGCAGTAAACTTATCTCAGCTGAGCAAGTGGGAAGACCTAGGCTGAGCTGGGAGAAAACTGTCACCAGTGTCTGTGAATCACACAAACATAATTTGCATTTCAAGCTGACCTGGTGCATCTAGCTGTTTCTTAATGAGAAATTTACTGAAATGATGCTGTATCTGCCTACACAGCTCCCCATAGCAAGGAACACATTGCATTTGGGATCAGAGTGATCAGCTTTCAACTACATTTTGAGATACTTGCCAGTTAAAAAAAGAAAAAGAAAATAACTTTGTTTTTTTTTTTTTTTTTTTTTTTTTTAACTGAAAAGCTGTTCCTCAGAGGAAAAGAAGCAGTGTTGCTGGTCCTCAGAGTACATTTTGCCATGATACTTACTTAGCCTTATCCTGCCCCTCCAGCAACAGTGAAGCAGCAGGTGCCTTTAGTTATATTAAGAAAGATGGCATTTTGTGGCCATAAAGTCCTTACATATGGGAAAGAAGACTTGCATTACCCAAAGACTGTGTTGTCAGGGCAGCAGATTGAATGCCATCCTGCTTCCTTATGGTCAACAGTTGTTTTCATCTGAGGCTGCAAACCAGTCATCAAGACTTTGTTGGATTTACACTAATTCTTAATGGCCATCTGTCTGCATTACAGAACATTTTATCAAACATGCTTTTAGCAGAAAGGCTGAAGGAAGAACAGGCAGGAAAACTAAACTGCCATGTCATCTGCTATAAACACTCCCCTAAGCAGAGCTACAAACAGATGAGTGAAGCTTGCACTGGCAAGTGGGCCTAGCCAGGTCTAATAGCAAGAAACTTGTGCCTCCATGGCTGTTAATACAACACTCTTCCACTAACTGCAGCCAACCAATTTCCTTCTGCATGCTACAACCCACTGGGGGTGTGAGACGCTGAATTTGCACGTCTGAGCCTTGGTAGCAAAGAGACATGCTAAGCGACGGCAGATGTTTGCTCTCAGTGTACACGTGCAGTGCTTACATAGGCTTCTGAGACAGGAAAAAAAAGAATAGCACTGAGTGCAGTGATACAGGCTTCCCTTATTTTTGGTTTAAAGTTGGGAAAGATATAAAACAAGATAGCTGGAAAACTTCAGGAGGATGGTGACTGAGGTAACAGATAGACAGTACCTATTTCTGGATGAGATGACTTTTAGGGGGACTGTAACTTGTATTGAATTACATCATAGCTTATGGCTGAAAAAGCTGATCGAGGATTTTTTCTTAAATGTAAACACATTTTCCTTTGACAGTTTTTAAAATGAAATGCTTCCTCTTGGAAGCGGTGAAACATTTTTTATTTTGATGCTTTCCAAATGAATCTTCCCCATTTGAAAAGGCATATTTTGCTTAAATTGTATTTAAAACTAAATGTCTCAAAAAAGAGCATTAAATGAATTGAATTCTTCAAAAAGTAGAGCTTAAAGGGGAATGAAACATGTTTGTGTTCCTGAAACACATTCTTGCTTCATTTTGTTCAGAATTAAACTACCGTCCTCTGACTTTAGAGTTGGGATACACTGGGTGAAAACCCCCTATATTTGCCTACAGAGAAAAGGAAGTCAGTGTTACAGAACAGGAGTGAAGGATAAGCTTTGCAAAGGCTGAGCAGAGACAGATGGCAGCAATAAGCCTTTCCAGACACTGCTGCAAAAACACGCCCTTGCCACTGATTATTTTGTTTGAGGAAACCAAAGTAAAATGGTTTGGAAAGATGATACACTGTGTGTCATTGGCACTTGGAACACACTGGAGATCAGCAATGGAAAATGTTCTCGCAGAATATGCTGTATCTGCTAGGGCTCTTTTGTCCTCACAAGCGAAGTGTTAATCAGCACAGCCAGTAGTAAAGACTTGACTTCTGGGGATTTCACATAGTTGAAAACCAGTGTAGCTGTGAAGTTGACTTCTGCTGTATGCATTCTTGATGTACAATGCTTGGGGAGGAGGGGAATGCAAAAAGCTGCATGGTGTTTTCTGACTTACTAACTAAACAGAAGGTTTCTCCCAAATTTTACTGTGTATTCAGATAGTTGGACCTAAGTAGACTTTGTCCTTCAACTAATCCTCTGTGTCAATATGTAATATGAACAGAAAACTGGAATTGATAGTAAGTTATAGTATACTGCTCACAAACTTGCTGTGCCAAGTACACGCCGACTTACCACCTTTCATATGAGTTCTCACCCTGCAGAAAAAGCAAGCGCGAATGGGGCATGGTGTCTTCCTCGACATCAATGAAGAAAGTAAAAGGACAGTTCCGGGCTCCCACATTGTCACTTTCTGCTTTTTAACATGCAAATAATTACATGAGTACACTACACTGGTATATTATTTCTTACATCTGTCTACATACATTTTTAGCACAATTCTAAGCCATGATGCCACTAAACAAACCAGGCACTTGATCCACAATATCTTCATTCAAGCACCAGAAGGACTTTGTGGTGGCACTGAATCTGTCCCTCGCTGTGTGTCATTTAACCTGGTGACAAGGCATGTCGGTCTCCATCTCTAAGCTAGACAAGCTCTTACACCTCTTAGGAGGTTGTCCCAGTCTCACAGAGCTCTCTGGAGTACCCACACCACCTCTGGTTGTGCTGTGTATGGAGTACGACTGTCCCGAGACCTTTATGGATAAAGTGATCAACTCAGTAATTTTTACCTACCTGATCTAGGGATTTGGAGAGCTATTTATCAATGTTAAATGGAGAACAGAAGATGCTTTTCCTCCTTTATGGTTTCAATATAATTTTTGAAGAGTTTTTGTCTTGGCTGTTATTGTACAACAGAGAGTAGTTTCTTCACAGGCCAATTACTCAGTGGCTGAAAGGCCACAACATGACAGTATCTATAAGATCAATACCTTTCCTTCTACCTGTTATGAAGCAAAAAAGTTACTCAGTTCTACCAGTCCTCCCTATATGGACTGAATATCAATATTTTGCTTTGTAACTTTTTATGCAGCTGAGAAACACAATGCATAATGGAGTCACAACAGCTTACTCAGCATATCAGTCAGTATGCTGTTATTTAATATAAATATAGGGGAATCATCCTCTGTGTGGAATGCATTAGGTTTCATTTTTATTCATCAAAACATCATGAAAGCATCTCTGTTAGATGTCTAAAAGAGTACTGAAAAATGTCAGGAGAGTGGTGATTTTAATAGCAACCTCATACAGTTTTTTATAGGTTTATAATTGAGGAGACTACATATATTGTTTGTGTATGTATGAGAACACTTACTTCTTCCCCGTATATCTAGTAGACAATCAGTGTAGTAGGATTCTGGAAATCAGGGGCTTTAATTTTCAGCATCGCCATTAGCCTGGTAAGTTGGTTTTGACCAAATTAATTTTCTTTCAGTGCACATCCCCCAAGTACTTTGATTAAATTTCAACCTGATCAGGATTTAGATTATTGACAGTGTTGCTGAATCATTAGGAACACCTGATCTAACTAGTATAAAACGTGGAGGATGTTTATTTCCATTTTCTGGGTCCAGTGGAGATCAGGCAAGGCAGATCAATCTGATGTCCCCGTCTTGTGTATGCTCTGCAGCGCAGCTTTGAGCTGGAGCACAGACCAGTTCAAGGCAGTGGAATGGACCTGAGCAAGGCCAGGGAAATCCTCAGGAGTCAGTCATCCCAGCTGTGCCATAAGGGTTGGCTTGCTCTGCATGTCACATTTTAGCAAGAACAGTAAGTGATAGACCAGGAAATCTGGGATGGTCCTATAATTAATAGCTCGTGCTTAAAATGAAAAATTATGCATGGCCGGTGTCCATTATTGTAGGAATATAGATGGTTCAAAAATGTTTTTCTAAGCAAAGGAATTAAATCACAGTGAGTCGAACAATTTGTGGTTACTTGACAGTGTGCCTTTCTCCAGCAGAAAACAGAGAAGTCTCTTTTAATTGATGTCTTCTTTCCAGAGAAGAGTGTGCTTTCTCCTAGTGCTTGCATCACAGACAGGCCTGAACCAGACCACCAAGCAGAACAAACTTTGGCTGGTGGCTGATGTAAAAGCAGACTCAAATCCAGATCTATAAATCCAGGAATAGGTCCCACCTCTGTCATTTGTCAAATTCCAGCAATTTGGGAGTGTACAAGCTCCAAAGCTTGTGAAATCCCATGATTTTCTCTAAAAGGCTTAACAGGAACCAGGAATTTAAACACTGTTTCATGTATGCAGACTAATGCAGGAACAAACTTAGATTTCAGGAAGATATTTCAGATTGATCCTGACTTCTCAATCCTTATATTCACCTCATTTGAAAGTTGCTCTCAGTAATGGAGGAGAAAAAGAGGGAAAACATGCATTTTCCGATCTGAGAACCTCTTTGGAACATAAATAGGGATATAAATGGGGAGATGGGCACAAGTCTATCCTTGCTTTATTTCTGACATAGTCTGTTCTGCAGATGCTCATCAACATGCTAAGTCTTATGAAATACGATGTCTTCTTTATGCACCAAATTTCTATTTAGCAGTAGAAATGCAAGGCACTGTATTAAATCAACAGTGGTATCTCGTGGTCACGGCATGGTATAGACAGTCCTTTCCAGCCCTCTCTTAATATGTGGAAAACAGCAAGCAGGTTGAGCATAGCTGCTATCCCTGCAGATCTCCAGCTGTTTCATGAAATAGTCTATCAAAAGGTTGTAAAAAGGAGATTCTGTCTCTGGTTCCTAAGTCACTGCTGGAGACCAACTGTTCCCAGACTTACTTTATAACCTGCCTCCAGCTTGAAAATGAAAAAAAAAACCCAGCTTTTTTTCACATACATATTCCTAGGCTATTGCTTGGTTTAGAACAACATTGTATTACGTTAGATGTTTAATATTAGCACAGCACTAAATCACAGTTACAGAGCTGAACCCACAGAAAACATTTTCCAACCCAGACAGTTAGGCCAGCAGCTTCGCTGAGCCTGCAGCTCGCTCGGCGGCTCTCAGCAGTTCCCTGGCGCGGAGGAGGCCACGGCAGGCGGGTGGGACTGGTGAGGAGCACCACGAATTCCAGCAGCGGAGAGCGAAGGGCAGGAGAAAGGCAGAGGCAGCAGAGAAACAGCCCTTCAGAAATCAGGTTAACTTCTTACCTGAGGTTGAGCTTGAGTATTACATGCTTTCAGCCTCACACTTTAGAAATGTTATTGCTGGTTATACAAATATTTTTTTTGCAAGACAAAAATGGTGAAGAAAAGATGGGTGATGGTCAGATGAACTCTCCAGCTTTGATAACAAAAAGAGACTATGTCCCATACATCCCATACATCTGTGGCCAGTACAATACCTATGCACAAAGACAAGTTTTATCTATGCTTCAGAATCCATGCTTGACTGAGATAGAGTGGGAGAGTTCGTGCTTCTCAGGCTCTGTTTATTCCTGGTAGAGCTGGAGAAATGCAATATCAAGCACTCGCTTCAGTGTTCCTACCTAGCTAGGGCCTGGGGAGAAGGAACCCCCTCCATTATATTCAGGTGGGTTTTTTGCAACACGAAAGGACATGAGTAATTACTTCAGTTAGACACTTTGGAAGCCAGCTGAGTCACTGGAGAATCATTGGTAGGGAAGTATCACTTCGATCCAACATGCACACACCATGAATACAAATTGCCAAACAGAAGTTTAAGCTCCATTTTAGGAGAAAGTTCAGCGGGAACGTGAGAGTGACATTTTTCACAGCAGCTTGAATAAACCTTCAGGCTGAATTGAACCATCATGTAATAAAGTTTTTGCTAATGCACTTCATTGCCCATGGCCCAGGTACTACATGTGCCTCCTATTCCACATGCAGTCACTTGGTCTCTTCCCCTTGAGTAAAGACAATAGATAATTTTAGAGCCCGTTACTTCTTTGCTGTAATTTCTTTGGTTCAGGGTTAGAGTCCCTGTAGTTGGCCATGATGATGTTCATTGTGAAGGAGGTGTGAACAGATTGGTCTCCTGGGACAGTTCTTGCCTGGGCTTTTTTCCTCAAAACAAAAAAGGAACAAAGAGATTGTCTATCGCTTGCCTAATTAACACAAATATGTATGGCTTATCAGGGTATTTAGATGTAAGGAACAGTAAAGAGGAATAAGACTTGGCTTTTCAAAAGGATTTAATTCAGCCTGCAATGGTTTGCAGATATCCAGCAAATCTCCAGATAATTAGGTCTGTTTCTGGCATACCAAGGCAAATTGTTTATATCTTTTTCCTTTTAAAATCACACTATCTGGAATGCCCTCATTGATAGCAGAAGGATGAAGCTCAAAGGCATAAAATACTTTGTGCAAGACAACACAGCTGTAATGGTCTTTTCCATTACTTTCTGTTAACTTCATCCTCTTTTTTGGATAGACTGCCACAAGACAATCAGGCAGCTTTCAGAACATGTGCCTTTCCTACCACTGCTGAAGTGGTAATGTGGAGTAAGAAGGGGCAGCAGCATCTCAGATGGATGCACAAAGAGCAGCTCAAATGGAAAAGTACTGACAGATCACTGCTCTCTCCGTCTGCCTTCTCAAGGCCCTCTAATGTATTGTTACTTCCATTATTACTGAAATAAAAGCACACAGGGCTTTCCTGCTTATGTAAGCTGAATGTATTCTCATCTATCATATACATGTAAAGCCAAGACAAAATTAGTAAGAACTTCATTTTAATACCATACTGAGAAGGTTTTATTCACTGAGTGTCCTTGCCTCAAAATATGCTGCTGCCATAGAGCAGAACTCCTACACATTCTGGTTTATTACCAGAGCTCACATTTTATAGGCAATTCTTAATCTTCATGCTATTTTGTTACTCAGACAAATTTATCTAAATCTATCTGCAATTTTTTGCAAATACAGACTATACTGTCTGAGGTTGGAGAAGTCTGGGACTAACTGCATAAAGGAATATAAACATCATGGTTTTCATTTGCTTAAAAGTTACAAGCCAGGAAACCCATCAGACCACTTGAAAACTCCCCTTTGCTGCACTCGTGAAGGCAAAAGTTGGCAAAAAGAGGCTTACAAACCCCACCACAGTCTAACTCTCATGCTAGAAAGTGCTCTGAACTTATAAAAAGGGAACTTTTGTCTCTCTTACCAACCGTCACTTTTTAATTCGGGGGGGGGGGGGGGGGGGCGCTACCCTGCAAATTCTTTATAAATTGATTTTATCATATCTAAAATGATAGATCAAAATGTGTCTTTACCCTGTACAACGACATCTTCAGATGTGACAGTAGAGTATATGACTTGGATCTCCCTTTGATGTGAGTACTGACCTCTGCCTGATCTTCTCAGTTTACCACAGCTGAGGATCTGCCCAAATAAGTGTAAATGTTTCTTCATAATAGCTTTTTCTTCACCAGCAATACATAATTTACATGTGTCCTTCTGTTTTTCCTTAAAAAGGTCAAAAATCTTATGCTTTGCTGATTCAGAAGGATGCAGGAAAGAGGGTTTTAAGAACAGATTTGGGTTGTTAGTATGCATTTTAAAACTACCTAGAGTTTCTTTGAGGTCTATCAGAAAGGTTGAAAACACTGTCAAATCTTATTAAAATATTTTAAGTGGAAGGCTTTCCAAATGAAAGCTAAATAAAATAAAATATGCAGTGGAGAAAAAGATAATGAAACCATTGTTTCACATATTTTTTTATTTGTGTGTTTGTAAAATGTTTTCCAATGGATGCACAAATCCATTTAATGCAAATTGAAGCAGACCCACATTAGACTTAACACTTTCAAAGAGCCTCAAGTGATGTTCCACCAAACCACAGGGACCCATGGGTCATTAGGTAGAAACACTTGAACTAGATTCCTAAATATTTCATTATGCTACTTACAGATACATCCTGCTACATTTAAAGAAATAGACCTAAAATATCCTATAGTTTACACAGTATGCATGTTATAATTCAGCATGGTAGAGAAGAGAGTGATTGGCAGAACAGCTCAAGGCATTGTGTACTTACTGCTTGCCATTAGCAATGGGAAAGAACCAGTGCTGCAGCTGAGTTCTGATCTGTCACTTTAATGTCAGCCTGAAGCAGATGCTCTGAAATTAATGGATTTGCACCTTCATGTTTGAAAGCAGAATCTAATTCTCTATCTACAATTTAGTGTGGGATCACCCTGGTACCTTGCTATTTTCCAGATTTTGGATTATTCTAGAGTGCATCCTGAAACTTTAATGTGCATCATTGATTCATGGAAAAAGCATCATCATTAAAATAATTTGCTTTAGACAATTCTATTCACCTGGAATTTTCTATTCTTTCTATTCAATTGAAAGAATAGAAAAGAAAGCAAAAGGAAATGGACAGATTCTCTGGAAAATCAGGGACTTGACTTTAGCCATCATCTAATTATAGTGTTGAAGTAAACCACCAGCTTTACATTTCAGGCTTTTTCAAAATTAAAGTTGTAGAACAGAGATTGGTAGCAGTTACAGTGAGAATTTGTATCTATATGACAGATACTGTCTTGTAAAGGTATTAAAAACAGTTAAGACATGGGTTTGTGTATAAACTATTAAAAACTGCACAGGAGAATCTCAACACTAAGCAAATGACAGTGCTCTGGGCTCCCAAATGCTCTCAGCAGTATTGCTAGGCTTATACGAAAGTAAACTTCATTATCATTAATTTTCAAATGTGAAACACAGAGGTTGATCAAATGATACAGCTTTTAATTTTCCTCTTTTAAATCTCTGTACAGCACTTGTGACTTGATATCTCATCTCAAACAGTCAGCCAGAGGGGAACACTGATGTATAATGGGAGGTTGCTTTCTCATTTTCAAACACTGAAGTAACCAAACACATACACAGCAAAAAAATCTGTAAAAGGGGAAATAGATCCATTTGGTGCTGCTGAAGGCTTCCCATTAAAAGCTCTACAGAGATGTAGCAAGAATAAAAATAACATGTAATAACTAGTCTGGACATTTTAATGGAAAGAAGGGAGAAAGGCCATATGAGTCTTTTCACTTCTAAAGCCCTAGACTGAATTGTGATAAACAGTAACATGCAATTTAACCAACTTTTGTTGAAGTGTGCTGGAGAGGGAGGATGCTCTCCCTCCTCCTATCAAGTTCTACTTGCTAGCTCATCCATTTTACTCTTGTTTTTAGAGATGCATCTTAGTCATAAAATCTGATTTTGAGAAATCACCATCTATGAATGCCACAAAGGGTAATGTTTTCCTCATGTGGATTCATACATTTCTGTTAGGAAGACTGATATTGTAAAAACATGGAATCTGGTTGTTCCTAATTACTAGATTATCCTCAACTCTTTTGTTTACTGCATACTGTTCAGTGATGGCAACAGAGGGAGTTCTCCTTTAGATGAAGTTTGCTATCCTCTTAAACACCCAGCTGAAGAGCCAAGGAGCCCTGGAGTGGGCACATACTGGATGCCCTTCCAGGAAAATGTAACCTAACTCTGGAAACCTACAGATGGCTTTAAGATTGAAAACTCATGGAGTGGGTCTGTCCCACTTCCAAAATGAGTGTAATTGTTAGCTCTTATAACCACCGATATTCTCAAATGCCACTTTAACATCCCACTGACATGGACCATCTGCCTGTTCCTGTTGGAGCCTTGGTGAGTACTGGACCACCACCAGTGGCTGGGTACACCCTCACAGCTGGCTGCTGGAGTGTACCAGCTCCTGGCAATGAAGAACTACAGGGAGAAAATATTTTTATTAACAGAAAATAATAAACATAGGGAAGGAGGCATGTGTAAACAGGCTTCTGGATGCAGCTCTGTAAACGAGAAGAGCAGTAGGGCAAACAACCCTTGACACTGTTAATGAGTCACACACTGTGTAAAAGACAGTGATTTTGTAGAGCTGCTATTTCACAGTTACTCTACAGAAGATAAAATCTGCATTAGGCTATATTTCTTTTGTTTCATGATTCAGGAAAAAAAAAAAAAAGGTGTTACGATAAAAGCACAAGATGGAAAAGAGATGAGGATTTAATTCTGAATTCTGTTAAAGTTTTTTCTTTTTGTGAACCAGTTATTTTCTCTCTCCATATCTCACTATCTGAATTAGATCCTCCTGAGACAGCTATACCCATGATACAGCTGAAGTTTGATGCATGGATGCTTGAAGAGATATTTAAATAGATGTGAAAGGCAGATACACATTTAAACTAAGATATATACACATCATTACTGCATTGATTACTATTCTTTGTATGCAAACTTCTAACACCATTGAGTTTAGTAGGGCTATTCTGAATTCTCACTGTCATGAATACAATTCAGATTTCATCTTGATTAAGAAATGACTGTAGATATGATAGGGTTGGGCAGTCTAATTTTCATTCACTTAGTATAGGGATATAAAGCTATGTCTATAGATTAATATCACTTGCAGGAAACTTTTCAAATGCATGATGCCAGGATGTTCAAACTTCTCTTTGTAGACATATGAAAGTGTATGACGTCATTCTTTTGGGGGTTTATTAGGAACACAGGTCAACAACAGAGCACATACATAAAATGTCTATAGAAATGTTGCTGGTGTTCATGTGACCTGTAGAACTTAAGGTCAAGCCTTAAAACTCAATTTAAGCAAACCAACTTTCTTCAGCATGGTTTCTACTTCTTCAGAAAGTTCCCTTAGCTTATTTTTCCTCTCAAGAAAATATTTAATGTTTAGACTGTTTTTGTTTGTTTCTGCTTCCCTTACTGCTATTGAAGGAAATTTGAGAAGAAATCATGGCAAGTTCAAGAAAAGAGGGTAAATATTTCCCTCTGGACTGGAGAACCATGACTCCTTTAGAATTGCTTACAACACACCAGCAAATCCAGAAGCCAGAGAAAGGGAAGCAATTTTAAAATTTCTAAGCAGCTCTGACTATCCCTCATAATCAGCACTGCTCTCAGTCAGATGAGGATTGAGAATAGAGTGACAATTCAAGCTACTTTTTCCCATGACATTTCAAGCACCTCTCAAGATGGTTATGACCTGCAAGTAAAGTAAGGATGTAGTATTTTTAATATTATGAGCAAGTCTTGAATAACGCTTTTTAAAATGCTGATATCATCACTATGAGGTGCAGACGAGAAAGGAAAGAGAATAAACAGTGTATAAAAATTTCCTTGGTAATTCTGAACAATGCACTATTAACTTTGTTGTGGAATGTCTCCTAAAATGTGCACTGATAAAACTTGAGTCTTCAAATTATATTGTGTTATTCAATGCACTTGATCTATCTGGAGAAAACCTAATTTCTCCAGTGCTAGAATTACAGAACCCAAGAGTGGAAATTAAGTAGATGTCCCTGCATTGATCAGGATCATATGGTCTTGTATCTTTTTTAGTGCTTTGTTTAGCCTCATTTGAGCAAAGTAAATTTCCACATTACATTCATTTCCATACAGCTCAGAAACAAAATAATTTACACTTAAAAGCATGTTCCAAGAACAGAAAGAAAGAAAGAAACCTGTAAGTTTAATAGAAAATGGCTCTAGTGTCTAGAATATTTAAGTAACATGGCTACATTAGAAAAGTTATTGAGGTGGTGCTTTCCTGTTCTCAACTATTATAATGGAAAGTACATTTTAAGTCAGAAACGAAGGAGGAGGTTAAAAAAAAAAAAAAAAGCACAGAGAGAAATAAAAAGCCAAATAGCCATTAAAAAAATAAAATAAAATCTATAACAGAGTTGGAAAAGCTACATGCCAAGTTTCAGCTAAGGACATTGAATTTCAGCTGACAGGTTCAGCTAATTTACTGCTTTGTTTTGGACATCAGGTTAAAACTCTTTAAAGAAAAGCTGGACCAACACAGCTATGTCTCCTGAATTTTCCAAGCATGATGAGCTCAGTTTGGAGAAGGAACTGAGTATTTGACCTTACTGTGAAGAATTTAGATTCTCAATTTTCTTACTTTCTTATTATTTTTTAAAAGAGTTATTAAATTGTGTATCTTATCAAGATAATATGTTTTCAGGGTGAGGATTTAAAAGCTCAAGATGGACTTCAGACAACACTGAAATAAGGACTTGTGCTTAAGAGTGAAATTCAGACTGCTTATTCAGGTGGTGTGTAAGTCTGGTCTTGGAGAGCAATCAGATTGTTTGCACTCCATCAGTGCCCAACCCCAGAGGAACCTAACCGCCATTTCTATATTTGGCTGCTGAAATCTTAGCACATATTTTAGGCACCCACGTGTGTTTGGGGGATCTACAGTACTGAGGTGCTGGTGCTTCCCTTCCCCCGGGACAGCAGCAGTGGCCCAGCAGCTCTGCTCCAGCACTCCCACTCCACTGCAGGGCTCGTGTGGGGATGGCCTGGCTGAGTCCTTGATCAGTTAGGTGGCTGTCATCTGAGTGAAACCTATTCATACTCCGAATATCAAGTGAACAAATGGATAACGACCAGTCCTGACTGGTGCTCATGGACAAGAGAAGAAAGGGATTTTAGATGGACTTCTCATGCAAGGCATTTTTAAGCACCTAATTTTCCTGTACTATCTGTGAAGAGAGAAAAAGGTCCCACTTAGGAACTGTTGGCTTTTCCTACAATTGTGTAGAGAAGTCATGGCATTTTTTTTAGGTATTCTCAATCATCTGCAGGCATAGGTATCAGTTAGCAGTTGTGGGATAAGGCATCTCTACAGTTTAGACATTATTGGTCCCTACACTGGGGTGTATGACAGAACAACTCATGCAATTGGGTCTTCTTAGAGGTCAGTTTTAAGCACATGCCTAGCATCTAACCTAACACCATTACATTAATTATTCCATTGTCAAATGATACTCCAGTACAAGGCTCTGTTATTTGGTAGTCATTAAAAAGCCCTAGCAACAGAGGTATTATCTCCAGATTCTAGCTAAGGCAGCTACTTTTACTTTAGCTACATTTTCCACATGATAACATGGCAGGGAGCAATACATTTTAAGTTGCTATGCATGTCATATTCCTGTATGACGTGTCATAAGATTGTGTTTCCATATGATAAAGTGGTACATTAATATGTCAGTCTGTGTTTGTATAGCCCTTAAGTGACTTTTCAGATGAAGGGTGCTATGCAAACTTAAGTACATGTTAAGAACAGCAAACTCACTTCCACAAAGCCTTGTCTCAGTCAGCTCTGTTGAAACTTCAGCTTGAAAGTTTAGTTCACAACTGAAATTATTAGTGTCATACCCCATGTTCCAGACCCTAACAGTAGGAGACACGCTTGACATATGGACAAAAAATTCCTGTCCCACTTTGCAGTAGATTAGAAAAATTTCCCCCACTGCATAGTGTGTCTCGAATGAAAGTTAGAAGCCCAGGTTGTTACTTCTCTGCTGTTTATTCCCTGTCACAGCAGCCAAGACTATCAGCTTCAAATGGCATGCCCAAACCATAATGAGCTGCAGAACCTTGCAGACTTCTTTTTGCAACTGATGTGCATCTAGCACTGGTTTGTCATTGCATCCTATGTCCAACTTCAAGAGCAGACCATGAAGGCAAATTAAATTGCTTATGCAATTCTATTCTTTGTGGGCATTTGTCCTTTTTTTTTTTTAAACGACAAACAAAAAACCCTAGATGAAACATTTTGAAATGCTGCGGCACGACTGTAGCACTCAACCCCAAGGATGTCTAGTAACCAAATAGCAAGTGATGCTGCAGATGATGACTTAAATGAGCTGGCAGAACAGCCTAAGATCTGTACACTCTGTTGCCTAGCCACATTTTTAAATCATTCTAATTACCAAAATAGTCTAGAAAGTCTGCTCTGTCTTTCACCTTCCCAACATAAATAAAGGCATGCTCATTTTGGCTGGATTTAGTTTGTGTATCTTTGCTTTCTGCACATTCTTTCTGGTTTGGGCTAGAGG
The DNA here is from genome assembly GCF_018691265.1 of Tyto alba. NCBI lineage: Eukaryota > Metazoa > Chordata > Aves > Strigiformes > Tytonidae > Tyto > Tyto alba. The sequence continues at coordinate 9,968,939 of NW_024881261.1, forward strand.
TATAGCCCTCTCATCCACAGAACAGGCCCAGTCCAGGCAGCAGCTATTCAAGATTAACCACATCTGGGGGATGAAATGTACTGCATAAAAATGGGTGTCATTTTCTCTTCAGCACTGTGCTTTAGCTCAGTTCTAGAATGCCCTGCTTAAAGGCACTTCTCTTTCTCACTTTTCTCAGTATTACACATTTCTGCTGTCAGCCTAATGCCAATTAGCTATGATGAAATATTCCTGGAGGGTGGCTGCATGACCACTGACAGTACACTGACACCACCAATAATAAGTATTAAATAGGTATGAGGTGGACAGTGCTTGTTTGCTTCCTACTTGGAATACTCTTGGCCAATAAAAGTTCTGGTTTCTCACATGAATGAGCAGAGTTTTGGTAGATGTAACTCAGCTGAAAAAATTACCTATATGAATGACACCCGCAATATTATGGGTCCCTTCCAACTTGAAATATTCTATGATTCTAGTATTTATGAGTGCTTTTGTTGTCTTTAACACCACATCAACTATCAGAAATCTTGGTTTCACTGTTCACCGATATTGTTACATAGCTGCTGCATGCTCTTCTGCAAACTTTGCTTGTCATCTTTCTCTCAGAATTTTAAATCAATTTTACAGGGAGCTAAGGTCTAAGGATTTGCAAATGTAGTGATTTAATCAACTCCAGAACCACATGCCCAGGTATAGATTTTCCTACAGTTTCAAAATAAGTCTTTCATAACTGGGTGATTCATTCACTTTCTTGTCTGATGTACAATTTTATCAATGTTACTCGCTGAAGAAGAAAACCAGCAAAGGTCAAACTTTAGCTGGAAAGCAATACGCAGTTTTGAGGCACTTGTCATAGTCAGAAGAAGTAATGTCAGAAGAGACAGGGAAATGAAAATAATTTTTGGATTCCAAGGCTGTGGAAGCCTTTGTTGTTAAGTATTTGCATTGTGCAAGGTTCTTAAAAGTGGCATTCTTCTAGCACCTTTTTTTTTTCTTTCTATGAAAAACAGTCAAGTTGCGTAAAATTTCTCAGTGAGTTTGTCTCAAATTTACAATACCATTCAGGTGACTTTAATTCTGTTATTGCTGCCACCTTGAAGCTGTGGTCTTCTGGTCCACTGCAATTGCAAAGTAATCTAAGTTACTGTGGCCTTCAGAGTGTGGCCTCACTCAAATAATCCTGCTGGTGATGTGGGCCACAAATGTCCAACTGATCTTCTTAAGCTGCTGTAATTTGACTTAAGGTATAAAATGTTTAATTTTTTTCAAATCACCGTAATGCCCTGATATGCTCCCAGTTAAAGTTTGATCCCTGTGACAGTGAGTCAGTGACATTCTCAAAACGCACGAGAGCTCCCACTGTCACTTCCACCACTTCAGGGAGGTTTAAGTGTGATGCCAAGACCCTCATTTGGGTTGGTGATTTCCAGCAGTCCTGGGCAGTTTGGTGCTCACTGGAAGACATTTCATTACTGTCGGTGCTCTTTCGTTTGAGTTTAAGCTCTCCAAGGATCCCCCACAAACTGCTGACTTATGGATGTGAAAAACTGCAGCCACATCCATTCTGGAAAATGTTGTCCTGGCCATCTAAGCAAATTTAAGAAAATCACTGAAAATAAATCTTACAGTATTTCCTTTGTATATAAATTGGTATCCCTATTTCCCATTTTTCCTGATACATGTTATTCTGTGATTTATATCCCACACAGAAGCAAAGATTTTTAAGTATAAGAGATCTAATGATGCACAGCTGTTAAAAATTGTTTGCAGTTAAACATATCAAAAATGTGTTCTACACTTAAAAAAATGAGTGATCTTTGTTGCCTCACTTTATAGATACTAGAAGAAAAACAGCCTGTTGTTCAGAAAACGTTGAATAGCCGTCCTTCGAAAATTAGATCCATTTGAGGGTACATTGAGTTAAGAGTCACAGAATTGAGTGCTTAAGTCACTTTAAAATATTTAGGAGAGCTCACCTGACAATCTGGGAACTCTAGAGTGCTCCCAGGATTTGCAAAGATGAAAGACTTTATGGTCGACTAGCACTGCTTTGCCAGATTCCTGCTTGATATAAAATTTAATTTTCAACTTAAAGCTGCTTAGGTTATTTGATATTTTATTGTGTTTACTGAAGGATGTGCTCTGTGAAAGTGTTCATAGATTTCAAAATCAAAGGAAGAGAAGGGTTACAGGAGATTAAAGATGAGAGTGTATTAACCCCTTAGATTTAGGATCACAGAGCATTGTACAGTGGACAATATCTTGCTTATAGGATGGAGACTGTGTACTACCAAACTGGCATGCGTAAAAAATTTGACAATAGATATTAACCACCTGGCCATACCACTAAAAGAATCTGTTTTAAAAGTTTATGTAAATAAACTTTGATAGTTTGCATAATAGCATGTTCTTATCATTTCTGGAGCTGATGAGTTCAAACAGCAGGACATGGGAGATTAGCAACATGAGTCTTTCTTTGGAAGTGAGATTCAAATTCATCTGTACTTTGAACAGACTGGAACATTTTTTGTCACTATGAGAAACTCTCATAGACACGTTATAGATTTATTTTTTCTTTTTGCATTTTTACATATTTATTTTGTATGTTAAATGGTATCTACAGGCTTAATTCAAGGCTTTTATCTCCTTTTTCACACTGCAGAAGGTTTTCATTAAGAATGTGTAAAATGCAATGCAACCTTTCAAATATCAGTTTAAGAAAAAAAACAATCTAGGAAATGTTTTTTATGACAGGGATATTTAAATATAATCACATATCTGTCATCATACAGGCCTGCTTATACCAGGTTGTCAGTTCTCCTGGAGAGCAAGTGAGCAGCAGTCAAAGGTTTCAAATAAGTAAGAGTGTAGGATTTAAAAAAAGTCTATAATGAGCATCTAAGAAAGAATCCGCAATTTTCATCATTATTTCTATTAAAGCAACACTCAGCAATCCCAAGTTAGGACTAGAGCCCCACTGTGCTAGGGACATGAAAAAAATTAATGTGTGCTTATGCAGCTGTGTGTTTGTTTATGGGCAGCTACAGTGAATAAGCTCTTTGCCATCATCTGCAATGTGCCTGGACAATGAAGCATGCACATAGTTTTGACAAAGTGGAGCCCAAGAAGTTGACTCTACAAAGATCATAGTCTTCCAAAACAAATCTTTTGTAGAATTTGTCTCGTAGGGTATTTGGTCCCAGAGACTACGTCTATAATAGCAAATTAAAGCTGTGTAGGACCTTTCCTTGGCACTGAGAGGACCTGGTATGGAAGAAAACAGATGCTACTAGACTCTCTGCTTGTAAGCTGCCTGGCCCTGCCAACAAATTGACCTTACCTTGGAAATTTTGAGAGCGATGGTACTTGTAGGCATCATGCAGGCCAAGGACTACTCTAACAGCTTGCTCTTGCTTACCATGCTGTTCTGATATGTCTCAATTTTATTTTATTGCACTCTCCCTGTGTGTAATATCCAGCTCCTCCTTCTTAGTTTATACTGAAATTGTTGGTTCTTCTGGGCAGGCAGCTCTTACTATGCCTAGTCCTTCGCTTGCCATGGCTGGGCATCTGGGCTCTGGTGCAGCACCTCTGCATGTACACTTCATCAGGGCATGTAATTTTGTCTCTGGGGAAATGATGACACTTAAAAACGAATTTTATTTCTCAGTAGGAAAAATAATATGAAAACAATTTTACTCTGATCTAGAAGTGATTTCATAAGTCAAAATTGAGAACATTCCCCCAAAAAACAAAAGATATTTTCAACTGAAGTTAAACAGCTAGATATTAAGGGTCAGGGGAAAGATAAAGTAGCCTAGAAAGCTTGCTCAAATATTTTGTTTACATTCTTCTAACTGAAAAAAATTCAAATGCCATTAAAATTGTCAGAAATTTGTAATTTGATGAAACAATAAGCAGAAAAGCTTGCCAAAAATATTAGTAAGCCAATACCAACAGGAACAGTGCTTAATTATGGACTAGAGGATTAGGAAATATATGTAATCAGAGAGAACAAGCTACTTTCAACTCCCACTGCTGTAACAGACAAGACCCAGCTTGAGTTCTGTTGTGTTTTATGACAGTTTTGGTTATGCAGCCTTTACATTCTTGACTAAAATATTAATTGTATTAGCTATAGGTTTTTATAGTCTTAAAAGATGTATGTGTGAGTCTCCTAGGACTGTAAAATAAATAAATCAAAGTTAGGGAACCTGGGAAAAAAAATAAAGTTCCTAAGATAATATCTTAAAATTTTTGCTGAATTTTATGGGTTTTAGATTCTTATTTCCCAATGTTGATGTAATGTACTATGTGCTTTACACTTCAAGCCCCTCCATTTTACAGAAAAGGAAAACCAGAACATTGTTCCTTTCAATATTTTCCTTAGATACTGTATTATCTTAAAAGGAAAGTCAACTAGGGGAAGGTGTGAAAGAGTTAAAAAGACAATTTTTAGTGAAAAGCTAAGCTCAGGATCCCACACATTCTGGAATGAGTTTTTGCAGTTAGTTCTAATAAACCATGAGAAAATAAGGTTAGAATATCAGACAGGAATGCTTCAGGATTAAAGTTAAAAATAAATCAGGCCAGGACTGGCCAGAAGATTTATGTACAATTGCAGAAATTCCCCGAGAAAAGGATTCCTGACCATCTATCTGTCTGGCTATTTACGCTGCACCTGGAATGCTCCGGGATTCCTCATTGACACTGAGGTCTCACACAACTCCATCTCAGGGCAAGGCTTTCCACCTTCTCTTGTTGCCCAGGAGATGTCGATCCTGGCAGACTCCTGGCCCCAGTCATAAATGCCTTTCACCATCTCTGCCCTGGACAGTAGCCGTGCAATACTGAAGATGAAACCATCACTGCTTCATGAACTACAGTGAAGTCACGGCACAGCAGTATGTCCCAACAGCAAAGGAGAGGTCATTACGTGTCTTCCTTCTCTACTGAGACAGTCTTCCCATGGAAAAGTGCCATCTAAGCAGCATTAACAGGACTCAGACCACTGCCTTTCCTCAGAAGAAATTACTTATCTTCCAAAAAGCCAAAAGCCTCCTCCTGTCAGAGCAAGCTGACAGATTCTTGCGAGGATCTTCTCCATCCTGTGCCACTCTGCAGGAGCAGTGGTAGTGTGTGCTGCCCAAAGGATATGGGAATGATGGGGAGCAGCTTCTGGTGCTGAGCGTGGAGAAGTATGGAGAGAACAGCTTATACAGAAGAGTAGAACTGTGGCTGAGGAGATTGAATCCTTCTGCTCAAAATACCGAGTAAAATCCATTAAATTGTTCATGATCTTTCAGATGCTCATTGCCTAGCATAAAAAATTCAGGTAGGTGTTAAGAAAGAACATTGATCAGTCACTCAGATCTCCACATAAGGGTAACAAATAGCAGTTCAGGAGACATCCTTATGGCCTGTCCAAAGCCATGGAGTGAACTTCTATGGGACTTAAACATAGCCACCCATCTCTCCTCCTACAGACACTCCAAACGCACCCTTTGCAATAGCCCACAATGGGAAGGTCCATCCCTTCACTCACATGTGTTTAGGATCTGTTGTATTTTGGTGGAAGACAGAGTACCACAGTGCAGGATCAAATCCTATGTCCAATGCTCTTTTGTTTTTTATCCATTCCAATCAATCATCTCCTTATCCACTAGAACAAACTAAAAAAGCCAATAAACATCGTGGAGACAGTTGCATCTCTAGCCAACCTCAACATTTTTTCAGCATGCGATCAAACATCTCTATAAAAAGCGTGATAAAAATCTTTGGATCCTTTAGGACTTGAACCTGGAGAGATGTCCAGCTCACTTGAACTCCATGCGCCGTTCCGGAATTCCTGGACTAAGGACATAATCCCCCCAGTTCAGGAAGGTTTTTTAATTTGCTTGTACATTGCTGAAGCTTCAGTGGGGCAAGCAATGGGAGATTCATCTACAGATAGGCAAGAGCAAGACATTGGAATGATGGAAGCAGAACTTCAAATTTTGTAGAACTAATTTATTTTTTCTTGCTTCTGAATCTATTTTAAAAGCTATTTTTCTAAGATTAAGCACTGCTAGGGAAATAAACCTGTCATATCAACTGTTATTATCATTTATATTACCATAGTGCAGAGGAGTTCTTCTCGGGAAAAACTCCATGGCATTAGGTGTTGTATAAACACACAGGGAAAAGAAAGCCCCATATCCTCTGAGAGCTTAAAACTGATGTACAACACCAGGCAACAAACGATACAGTGCAGCCAACAGACGGAGCCTGACAGTGAACAATGAGACATTGTTGGTTTAAGACTGAGTGATCCTAGTCCAGGAGAGCCTAAATGTTGACAATATTTCAGTGTTGTAAGAAAGGCTTTGCCAGTGTTGATGAGGAAATCCTTTTGAAAATTAAGACAAGCCTCAGAGGTACTTTTTGCAACATTTGCAAGATTAATAGTGGACAATGGTGCAGAAAGATGAAAAAAAAAAAAAAAAAAAAAAACAACAACAAAAAAAAAAAACAGAGGCAGGAGTTGGTATCTTGAAAATGAATAAAACCTCACAGATATGATATGACTATGCTGTGAATGGCATATTGAAATATGCGGAGGTGCAGCATATGCTTGGTACTAGCAAGTAGGATGAGCTGGCAGTTGGATTCAAGAAAGTAATGTTTCAGTCATCACCCTTTGGGCTATAAAACCAACACTTGACAAAGTTGCATTTTGGATGGGTAAGAGCAGGACAAGATTATGTTAAGTAACACGGCGTGTTGTAGCAATTGAGACATGAGGTAGAAAACCTCGAACAAATGTTCAGACTAGAGAGAAAGAAAAATGATGGGAAAAAAAAATATCCGCAAAAATTCAGATACTGTCCAAATGTAAGGACCTAGTGGGATGCTGAAATTTGAATGAATGATGAAGTTCTAAGACTTACCTGTAATCAGCAGGATTGCTTGATAAAGGAAAGGAGTAACATGAAGGAATAGTGAAGAGGCGATTAGGAGTTTTCAGCTGTATTAGATTTTATAAAGTCAAAGATGAGACTTAAGTTTGATAGAAAGAGACTGTTCTGGAGGAGAGGGGTTGGACTCTGACTCCTTAGCACAGGTGATTGCTGAGCCTTGTACTATCCAGAGAGAAAGTTTGCAATGGGAAGAGGGAAGGAAGAGTGGCAGTCCAGGGGAATTCCTACCAAAAGCTGGAGATGGGGATCACAAGGACTCTTCTGCCTAGGATATGGTGAAGAAGCAGTTTCCAAAGTATGCAGAGAGCTGGAATAAAGGTAAGTACAGAAGCAAACAAAGTGAACACTGCAAAACTAAAAGACTGGTTGTATATGTTGAAGGCAACTGGCAGGCCAAGAAGATTGAAGATATTTGGCTAGCAATAGATCACTAGAAACCTTGCTGAGAGCAATTTCAGTGGTCAGCATGGGGACAGTCAAATTAGTGGGATGTAATATAGAAGGGAAATAGAGGAAACAGGAGCTCCTGCTAATGGCACACTTCAGGTGCATAAAAAAAAAGGGAAAGGGATGTACAGGTTAGGAATATATTTTTTTTTTTTCAGTATAAGAGAAGCTAAATTACTTTTGTGGGTGAAAAGAGCTACAAGCAGATAGTGGGCTGCAAACTTTGGGAAAACTAATTAGAGAGGTGAAGATAGAGTGAAAAGGTTCACATGATAGTCAAGAAGAAACTCAGCAGTGATTAAGTAGAGGGGTGCAACAATGTAGGGCTAAATGCATCTATTTGCTGCCTGAAAGTGTAAACTCCACTGTCCAGTTAGAAGCAGGAAAATTTATTCCACCTAAGGATTCAGCCTTCCCATGGTTCGTATCAGAGTCAAACTTACTACTGAATCTCAGTCTCTTCCCAAATTGAGGAAAATTCAGTAGCCTTTAATGCTGAGATGTACTATTGAGATGCCACACTGGAACATAATCCTAGTGGATTTTCTTCACTAATTTCTTTGGCTGACAAAAAAAAAAAAAAAACCAAAACCAAAAACCAGATAGGATCTGTCATTGCTTACAATAGCCCTCATACTGTTAAGCTGGCAGGTCAGATTTGCTTTAGAATAACTTGATCCCTTTTTCTGAAAACTTCTTTACTTGACTCTATACATTTCTGAGTTTAAAATAGACATTTTTTCTAGGCTAACAACATAAACTCGTTGGGATTTTCTGCAAATAGCAAATCAGCTCTTTCCTGGGACCACTTTAATCATAACTATAATTTTCCTTCAAGACTGTGAGAAGCATGGTTTAAATCCAAAAGAATCCTGATCATTTTTTGCTTGTCGCTGTATGAGGTACTCCACAAGCTTTCTGCATGCTAGGAGTAAGTGAAAAACAATTACTATGACAGGTTCATCTGAACTAGACTGTTCTTGGAAAACAGAAGCATGACTGCTGTCAGATGGCTATAATAAGGTAGTTTACTATCGAGACCAAAACTGTGATATGCAGAGTCCCAAAGGGCATCATGGTAATTAAGCTACCACGGTACGTGAAAGCAGGAGAGACCCTGTACCAAGCGTATAAGAAAAATATGTAATCTTGTGATTATAGGGGATGTACTTAAATAGACCAGAAGCAGGTCAAAAAGTTGCTGAAACTCTCCATCCACTAACATTTAAAAATACATGTTTTTTAAAATCAACAACCTTATGGTTTATTAGAAAAAAGATGATTACACTTCTATATAAAATATACCATCCACCCTACTTCAATTCTCTTGATAATGTTCTGCATTTTTCCTTATTTTATGCACTTCTCTGTAAAGAGAATTGATCTATTCAGCATCCTCAAGTAAATAAAAAATTTTAATCCCCTGCTAGTTTAAATTCATAACTAATCCTGTTATGATTCAGTAAACATTTCATTTTACACTTACCAGTGAATTTGAGAGGCAAATTTTGTCACTCTTTACTAGGGACTCCTTTTCTGAGTGTCCCAGTACATCCTCTGCACTTTCCCCATACGGTCTAAGAAGTTCTGCCACACGCACCTCCTTTGATTCGAGTCTGCGATAACAACAGCACTTTATAGCACTTCCACTGCTAAGAGCAAGGCAAAAATGCTAATTAAATCCATCTTCTTCACTCAACTGCATAAAGAAAAATTTAAATGACAGGTTTCTCAGTAGCCCCCAGCAAATTTCCCTTGGATTTAACTGCCATTTAGGCATCGATGCTCCTACGCACTGCTTGGTGCATTTCAATTTTATATTCTCCTGTGATTCCATTTGCTGAATGTATTAAGATTTTGAAAAACAGTTACATCTCTCATTCTTAGTGATCTCAGTATTTTAGTATCAACCCCAGATAACAACTTGGAAAACATCACAGCTTTAGTCAAGTCATGAGTGTGTCAGTGTGCATGAGGAGAGGGAGGGAAGGTGCAGAGGCCCTGAGGTCGCAGTTGCTTATCCTTGCTGCTGACCATTAAACTGCTGACTCTGCTTTGCTTAAAACACATCACACTTACGTGCTGTCACCTCACACGCAGGGCTCAGACCTTTTCTGGGGGAGTGACGTGCTTTCCCAAGCCCAGCTGTATAAAGAAGATATTAAACCTGATGTGCTGCCTTCTCATTAGTAGATAAAGATGATGTTAGAACAATTTTTTAGTTCCCAAGGACAATAACTGCAACAAGAGCTTCAAAGATCAAAACCAACATTGCTCTTCCATGGTGGATGGAATTCACAAGCAAATTTGGGGTAAATTTGACTAAGTATCTGGTTTTACTGAAGCAACCTCTTCATTAATATCTAACTACTCCTTAATCTTGCAACTTTGTTCAATGTTCGGAAAATATATCCACTATTTACAGTCTGTTGTTAGGAGCTCTGGGCACTGGTAAGCCCACATACTCTGTTTAAGGGAATGCCTGAGATAATTAAATGGCTCCATATTTTTCTTAAGGGTTACAACTCGTTAATGCTTTTCCAAAAAAAGACAGAAACAACATGTGCTGCTGTAGCAGTACTTTAGAAAGCTATTCTTTTACACTTGAAGGCTGAAATTCTTACCCCTGCTTTAGATTTCTGTGCTTAAGGAATAGGGAAAAGGAGAATAAACCGGTTCTAGAAAGCCCTATTACAGAGAGGGTAGAATTTTGCTACACGCAGCAGCATATATAATAGCTATCAGGTATTGTTCTCAGTTTCTGGTTGGATTGTGTACATGAAATACCAGGGTGACAGGCAGAAAAGATAAAATTCAGATGGGGCAGGAGTGTCCTGATTTTCAACAGCCACAGGAAACTACTTCAGATGGGAAGGACAGGGCAGGGAGAGAAGCCTTTTAATGTCCCATCTACCCAATCTCTGGATAAATTCATCTTGGCAGGAGATTGCAGAACCCTTTGCAATAACAAGAAAATATCTTGGCCCCGTTAGTGAATTTAAAATGAAAGACTCTTTTCCCTTGCTTTTAGAAACAACCTAATTAATGGTTTCCTAGAGCAGCAGCTTTGCAACCACAGAAATCTCTACCGGGCAGCACCTCCCTGGCTTCTGGCAAAATGCACAAGTCCAGCTCAGTCACATAAATGCCATTACACACGTAGGCATCTATAAGTTTGCAGGCAGAACGTACATGTCTGTGTACACACAGGATTAGTTTTAAGAACAATTAGATAAAAGTAGGTGGTGGTGTCATTTCAGAGATGACGACTGAAGGCAAGTAAACTATCACTATCAGCTTTATTACCCGAGGCAAATGCTCACTAAGATGCTGAGAGATCACACGACCTTGCCTAAGCTAGCCCAGTTAGGCTTGGCAGAAGCTTTAGATGCACTTTTGTAACAAAACATATGAATTGCAAATAGGTTTGTTCAAATGTTTGTCAAATTCAGACATACTGCATCAAGCTAAGATGAATGCATTTAATCTGGATGGAAATCAAAGGAAGTTAGCCGAGTTTTATAAGTAGTATGTATGAATTTATGTATATATAAATGTTATATAAATTTATATATATAAATTTATGTATATATAAATGTGTATAAATTTATAAGTAATATGTAGAAATATTTGAATAGATGAATAATATGAGGAATAATCTTTAGCAAGGGGAGAAAAAAAATCAACATAGCTACAACTACTATTGCTGGGGCTCACCTATATAGTAAATATGCCAGCATTTTTGGCATACAATGCGTCCATTAATGATAAATCATTGTATCAATAAAACCATGATGAGCAGCATAAATAAGGTATGATCTTCGTAGGTACGTTGGTATCGGTCCTCGGTTGTGTTGGTGCACACGAGAAGCCTGTGTTAGTACTCTGCATCCATATGTCCTTAGTCAAAGCTGCAAAACTGTTATCCGAGTAAAACAGTTATGACAACACAATTATATTTTTATAGAAGCTGCTGCTAAAATACGGTCCAACCGTAACTGTTAAACAGGCACCCACATAGTGCAACCTGTGGCACAGTTTAGCCACAGCACTAAGTGCTTCGCAGCGGAGCTCAGGGCAGCGAGATCTGTTCCCGCGCCTAAGCTTGCTCTGGCATCTCCGCAATAAACTGAAGGCTACAAAACAGTCAGTCTGTGACTCATGCAGTACACCATTTCTCATCTCTCTTACGTGCAGACACAGAATCAAACCAGCTTGTTTCCAGATCACTGGGTAACTTTGAAACCGGGGGGGGTCTCCAAGACTGCAGTGTTTTACCAACTGCAGGTAACCGCGTAGCCAGCTGACACCCCCGACTGCAGAGCCCTGTGGGAGAGAGAGTGTGAAATGAATAGTACTTGTTAATTAAAGGATTTTAATCAAGCTGTAACCCCTTACGTCAGGCACATTTCGTAACTTCTACATCTATGTTGATGTAAAAATTGACAGACAAACCCAGACTTGAAAGAAAAGATACATTTTTTAATGTTTATTTTTCCATGAAAAAGCTTTACAAGGAAAAAGAGGTCTCACAGGAGAAAGAGTACATTCTTTAATCACTGTTTATTTGTTGAATTGATTCTGAGGCTGACATTTCTAGTGTATTTATTTGTTCTCATAATATTACAGGACATTTACCTATTATTTAAAAAGGATCATCATCCATGAATACTGTTAAGAACATTATTAGGCAATGCTGTATGTGAAGAATTTACACAACCTACATCAGCTGTAGATTAAGTGCCTACAGTTTTAATTCTTCACATATTTTGTAGTAACAAGTATAAAATACATCTTTTAAATGTTAAGATATTTGAAAGGCTTTGCATCACATGTAATGGAAAAACAGAGGTTTAGTATCTCAAATAGCAGCCAAAAATATTCCAGTGTTCACAAAACAACACTGAAGTTCTCAAGGAAGAAAAAAGTCCCTGTCCTTACCCTTAAACCATAGGAGACATTTATTAAGGTGTTAAGTGCTCAAATGTGACTTTCTTCACTACCATTATACTGCTAGGATTTTTGACATCCCAACATCATAACCTAAATGAAGTTATGTGGTTCCACAGTGAGAGAACTTGACCCTTCCTAGCCACCTCTACTCACAACCTTCTGCCATTTAAAGAATCCTGGCTGATCTGAAGAACAGGAAAACAAAACAAAACAAAACACCGTAACAAAGACCAACTCTCCACCTCTCAAATACCAAGTAGCATCACCTTCTTCTTTTTAGATCAATGATAGTTTTGCCTTCCATCTCACTCATATCACAATTTCGTCACGCTGCCAAGATTGTTCTGAAGTATACAAAAGAGGTAACAACAGTTTCAGAAGTAAGTTCACAGGACTGAGAAAAAAAAGCACTTTAGAGTACTTCTTAAGAAGAATAGCTTGAACAAAAAGCACCTTAATTTTAACTTAATTAAAAAACATGAAAGAAAATGAAAACTCTTCAGTTTCAGAATTAGTAGATTTAGCAGAATTAAAAACCCCTGAAACTTACAAACCACGAAGCTCAAATACCTTATTTCAATCAGTACTCCAGCATTTCTGTAAAGAAACACTTTCAAGTATTGCTATGTAAGGCACTGATTTTTTCCTTCAGCCATCATGACGTAATGAAAATGCAGAATTTCTGTCACAATGGGCTGAACTACTGGCCCTAGAGATATTTGCCGCTAACCTTGGAGCACCTGGATTTCACCCAGTACCAGTTTTACATCTACCTTATTTTTATTTATTAATTTCTTTATAAAAGCACATAGATCCATCACAGGTTTTAATGATACAATGATTAATAGTAATGATTTACAGAAGAGAAAGTTTTAATTCCACTAATTCTCCTTTAAAAGTGAAAACGGACAGTTTTGAGGTTAAATATTCAAAATTTAAAACATTTAGCAATCTAGTTCCTTTACTACCAATTCTAAATTTTTAAAAACTGGAAGCCAGTTATCTGATATAGGCAACTCTCAGGACAGATTCCTTGACAGTATGGTTCAAAATCAAGTATTTAAGTTTAATGAAAAGTTTGAAAACCAAGTTCTTATTTTTAAAAAACATGAATGTAAAATCAAATTTGCAACTGTTATCTTGCTTTCTTTGAAGCCTGACAATGGACAGATGAGTTGGGTTTCTAAATACTCATTCAAAAGGGGAAAAACACAGTGTGGAGTATTGCTCTTCTGAGGCATGCTGAATACAGAGCATTACATGAAGGCAGACTCCTGAACAGTTTTTTACAAGTGGGATTTCCTTACCTCAAAATTGTTGATGTTTCAAAGCAACTAGGCAAGACTTGACAAATACTTGCAATTCTTTTGCTTAGCCCTAGGGCCTGCAATTGGACAAACAGTTCTCTGGTATGCTTGAAAGCAATGGACCAACAATGAGGTACACTAAGCAGTAAGGAATTATAGCTGCACAAACACTCCTCAACTTAAATCCAAGGTTTCTAGTTTTGCAGCTGTGACAAAAACGTGTTACCCTTTGAAAATAATTAAGCACAATCTGCAACAAGATAGCAAACCGGTGTATCTTTTAAATCACCTAATAGCTGAAGTATCTGATTTATTGTATCAAAGTTTCCTGAAACTAGGAGCCATCAAAATCCCTCCACAGGCTACTCAAGTTTTATGGGATGCTCTGGGAGATCTATAAACACCTTCAGGACCTCAATGAACAGGGCCAGAGGTAAAGGTAAAAATTTGATAATAGCTGCATCAGTGTAAAGCTTGAGGAAGTTGGCCTGAGGACATAATCTTATTCTAATGCTACCTAGAAGCATGGGGGAAGGTCCAGAGAAGTCCTAGATTCCAGTAATTATTACCAGGTTATCTGAAGATAAAGAGTACTAATGAATCAATTAACTGGAGATTTTTGCAGGAATAATAAGGCCAAAATTCTTGCCTTCTTTATAGAGCATAATTTTGTAGGCTGTAAAGAGAAGCAGACCGAGGAAGCAGTGTCATGGTATATAACTCATCCTGAAACCTTCACCTCATTTCCACCCTTTCAGAGTGAGCTGACGGGTATGGTATCTGTATATGGGACACCCCTATTGCACTTGCTGTTTACTTCCCTGTCCCCAGAGCAGGACAGGGGCAAGGAGCTGGTGGAGGGAATTATCCTACTTGTATCCCCCCATGGTAACAAGAAACTGGCTGCATTTCCTTCTTGGGGAAACTACAGGAGGAAAAGATAGATCCAAAAACCTAACCAAAATCCTCCATAATATTATGACAAAGAAACTAAGATAAACTCAGAAGCTCAATCATAGATGTGGTGAATCCTTAACAAGAATGAATCCTAATCCTTAATGAGAGTATGTGATTTTACACGATAGTACAAAAACTGTAAAAATGCAAGAACAGCTGCTTCTGAGGGAAGACAGTAGTCAAATTTGGTTATATGAACATAATGGAATGTCGTATATTTGAAATACGATTTCTAAATTCATGATCTGTTGTAGAATACTAAGACAGATGTGGTGGTTTAATTAAAAAATAACTAGGTCTCACATTTTCAACAACTCCAACTAACTGTTACCATTTTTACACCTTCCCTGCTTGGGACAGAAAAGCTCCTCTAATCCCTGACATCTGATTTTGATTAAAATTATAATGATTAATTCTAAATACTAAATCTTTGCTAATGTGAATCAGTAATTTTAACTGATTATATGAACAACTGAGCTGACAGATTTGAGTGGAGAGTTACTGTGTGTGGTTGATAAGCTGCTGTGCATGGTAACTTCTCCTCAGGTAGCGCAACTGCAGCCTGGAAGACACATACACACAACATGCCACAGCATCTCTCACGTATTATACAAGCAAGAAAACTTACTTTTGAGCTGCAGTACAAAGTTTATGAACACACTTCTGTGGGAGTTTAGCTGCAATGTGTTTCTGAAGTCTTAATGAATAACAGTGATTTTTAAAAACTAAAGATCATAAGAATGTACATAAATCTCCACTACTGTCTCCTAAACCATAAGCCATTTTCAGCTAGATATATCTCTCATAACTCTACAAAGTCAGACATTTAAAGCTTCCATATACACAGAAAATCTTGTTAGGAATCAAAAATTCAAGAGAATCTGTGGTCAATAACACAACTCTGCTAAAATAAATAGTTAATAAGGAACAGAAGGACAAGCCCATGCACAAGAAGGAAAGTCCCTTCATTCTGATCATCCCCTCCTCTGAGCAACAGATAAGGAATATGTTTTTCTTGACATTCTCACAAAAAATAGTTTTACCTATGGTTTAAGCTACAAGATTTGTCCACTGGAATAAAAAAAGTGTATTAAGAATACATACAAAGTACTGGAAGCCATATGCAACTTTTCTAAGGCTAAGCAGATAAGGCATTTACATGATGCTATAAAACTACTTTCCCATATATTACCCATCTGGTCTGTACTTGCTTTGTATATCATGACATTACCACAGCATTGTACAAACATAATGCTCTACAAGTGGAAGACATGAGAGGCAAAACACGAACTATGAAGAAGTACGTCCAGCAGAAAAGCCCTAAATGACAGGTGAGAATCTAACACAAAAAGAGATCAACTAAAAATGTATGCATAAAAATATGTGCCCATCAACAGGTTTATACAGTCAGCATCCCTACTCTTCCTTCAACAGAAGGGCACAAACTACAGAAAGATACTACTGAATTCATAGAACATGAAAAAGCTGTCAAAATATATTACGCTCCCTCTTTGAAACCACATTATCTTTTTCCTAGTCTAATTAAATAAAATATCTAAAAACTCTCATGGAACTA
The DNA here is from genome assembly GCF_018691265.1 of Tyto alba. Taxonomy (NCBI): domain Eukaryota; kingdom Metazoa; phylum Chordata; class Aves; order Strigiformes; family Tytonidae; genus Tyto; species Tyto alba. Next base: position 9,985,138 of record NW_024881261.1, read on the forward strand.
TTAATATATTTATTCAAAACCAAAAGCTGTTCCAGAAAAGCAAACACTACAACTAAAAACTGCAAATGCCACTGAACTTATTTCCATTATACAATAGAACCATGACCAATATTCTTTTGAGATTTGCTACAGTAACTTATTACTTTATTAAGGTCTGATGCAAAACTTATTAAAATCAGTAGAAAGACATGTTTTGAAAAGGCCTTGAATTACATACTTTTACAGTAAGATACAAAAAGCAGTCATCAATATATCTGATTTTTCAGTATTTAGCAGAGCAGTAACATTTTCTATTTTTCTGAATCGTATTTTGAAGATGCTTTCTGGTACTCAACTGAAATAAATTTCTGTAACTTGTACATGATATTCTGTTTGTCTGTCTTGGTACATTTATGGTACTTGTTGCTATACCGTAAAAGCATCTTGTAAACCCTGGAGGAAGCAAAGGAAATAGTACCCCTAAACATCATAAGCTTTTAAGAAACATTTTTTTCTAATTATAGAACATTCAAATGTCTGTATACCACAAGTGAAACAGGAGCGACCCTGGAAATGTGTATGCTATTCCTTGGACAAACAAGAGCTAGGTGTTTGGCTATATGACAAAAGGCCCATCACAGTGAAGACACAGACTGAGCGAGGAGCAGAACAACCCCAGTAACCTCATCAGCGAGAGCTGGGGCACAACTGGAATCAGCTGATAGATAGATAGAATAGAAGATGATGAAGGAGAACAATTAGAGCAGTGTCCCTGTGTGAAACCCACTAAGATGAGTCAGGAAAGGCAGCTCTTCACTGAAAACTAAAAGGGTTACTGACTAAAGGTTTGAGGACCTACCGGATGCAAGAGCAAAGCATTTTGAGATACACAGCTTTTCTTTGTGAATGGTGGGTTGTGTGTCTTTTTGAGGTGGTTTCACAAATTCTGTCTCTCCTTTGGCATAGAGCCATTACAATGCAGAAGCAAGGAATGCTCTGAGGCTTTGTAGAAAGAATAGTAGTAGCACAGATATAATATACTAACCCCCACTCCCCTAGTTTACATAAAATTCAGTCATCTGCTGCAAGACATGGGCTTAAAATAAAAGCTAAAGGAAAAACTGGTTCAAACAGATATATTCCTGCTCTCTCTTAGTAAGGCTGAAACTGGTTTCCTTGAAATACAATTCTTTAGCATTTGGCTACAAATAATTATTTAAAGGTCCTTTACAGTTTGATCCTGGACTTCAGCTTGATGCTTATGCAACACTTTTCCTACTACCTACTATCACCCTTTCCCAATAAGCTTATAGTTGTTCTGAGTGTGCCTAGATACAGTGACTAAAAGTCAAAACTAGAAAACAAAAAGGATATGACACTTTAACACACATTTATATATGTACATTTAGATAGAAAACACATCTACAATACTATATTTAAATATTACATACTCTTTCAATAAGAAAAAAGATTTGTTGACTTTTTTTTTTTCGAATACTAGAATACAGGCAGAATTTTATGATCACATCTGATTGAAATACACAAATATAGTGTCATTCTAGCTGAAAATGAGAGAAAAAAAATTCTATCTGCTGAATTATATGTTCAAGAAAACTGTAACAGTTTGTTTCATTATTCTGAACTTCTTAAACTAATGCTTGTTTTTTTGCAGTAAGCAACAGAAAATTTGTGAGCTTGCTGGAAGCTGATCTAAGGTTTCCTGGCTACTATCCAAAGCTAAAGAAACAAACAAAAAATTCTGAAAGACTGAGTTGCACTAAAGTGTAAAAAATGATAAATGCCCAAATCAGTTTCTTTACCTTCCAATAGCATTTGCAATCTGTGAACAAAGTAGCAAAGCTTTCTCCTACTTCAAAATGGCATGTGAGAATTGAAAGGCTTACCCAAAGGAGCTGAAGCACCGCGTTAGAAAAGTTCCTTAAAAAACAAACACAAGAAAAATAATAGCACAGCACTTGCCTTGCTGACAGGTGAGATAATAACCATTTCTGGTACTACAGAGAACTCGCACATAGACTGGCATTTCAATGGAAGGAAAAAACACACCAGTCCATATGGTTCTCTTGAAACAAAAGCCTCTAGGGTTCATGACCAACATTTCAGTGAGCCTTTAAGTAAGAAAGAACAAAACCAAATCATACTGGGGATTTACTGATAGGTGTCAGGAACAATGGTGATTGTTTTAGAAAAGATTACATAAAGATTATTTCACTACTGTACTTTATAATATATGTAAAAATACTAACTTCGAACTTAAAACAAAATCATCTTCTCAGAACTGATCCTCATAACCAGAGCATGAAGTCTAATCCAATTACCACTTAAGCACTGTGGAAACTCTTCCAGTTCAAGCAAAAACTTGAACCCCCTCCTGTATTCCTGCTACTTCCTATGACAAATTGAAGGAATTTTACTTGCAAAACACTTAAATACCTAGGGCAGAGTTTTGTAATACAGTTTTAAAGCACCTTACTCAAACATCGGGTTATCAGTTTTCTAGCAAAAGCTCAGAACCTCTAAATATGAATGTAAATTAATTATTATTAAATATACAGTTCTGGTTGAGTAGCCACTATTATAAATCAGGGGCTAACAGTGACTTCAAAAGACTCCAAATCAGACTTCAGGAGTATAATATTCTTCTTAATATTATGTGTTTGCAAGACAGAAGTCTTCAGACAAGTCTTTACAGAGAAATCATAGAAGCTGGAAAGTGATTCACTATGCTCAAAATGGCTGACATCTCATTTTTGCAGTTTAGATATTCAACCATTATCTACCACTTAATATAAAAACGTAAATTGGTATGCATCAGAAAAACTCCAGCATGGTTTTGTGGTTTTCTTTCTTCATATATATATATATATATATATAGACACACACACACAGAGGCACATTCTTTGTTAGAAATCAGCAATAAATTCTTCCAGAGGAACTTGAATGTTTCCTTTCACAGAAATTTTTTCATTAAATTATGCTTTTCATACAAGGCAGTCATATCTAGTTAAGCAAAACACTCAGTTTGTGTAAAATTAGAGCTACACCTAGTTTAAGATGTACTTTCAAAATACACGTGTCATAAATGCCATTACAGAAAATTAAGCAAGATACTTCTTTTACAGCCTGAAGAAACTATTTGTTTTGACATTCTAATAAAATTCAATAGGGGCACAAAAGGAATTTGTTAGTCCAAACTGATCCAGCTACTCTAACAGTATGTACAGTGCAAAAAACTTCTTACAGTAACATTACAAAGTAACACCAGCTCTTTCATAAGGACTCTAAAAATTGTTGCTCATTGCTTAGAATGGCATACATCCAATATATTCACAATTGGCAACAGAGTCTAGAGTATTACAGTATTATTGCTGTTACTGTAATGAAAAGAAATGAGGTTGTGATGATAAATTTTCATGTTAAGCTGTAGGGAACTCTACTTCATTTTACCAAGTATATTATTTCTTAGCTTTGTCATAAGCTCAAGGAAAATTAAAAACAGATAAAAGCCATCTATTAATATTTTCTTTTACAGAAATGGTGGATAGTAAAATAAAGTACGAAATTAGCTGGCTTTGGGTTAGCTCATTAAAACGTGTGTATCAGTTCAACTTGAGTCAAGTTGCCTTGGTCTGTAGTAGCCACCTGTAAAGGCTGACTGAATGAGATTCCTTTCATCATACAGGCACTGCTACCTTTGCTGCAATAGTAGAGGCACGCTTTGATAGCCAGAATAGCTTCAGCTGACAGACAGCTCCTGGGTAGCTGAAAGGGAATGATAGTTTGACAGGAAACATCTTTTATTTCTCCAGACACACACTGTCCTTGAAGCAACCATGTATTATCTGTAAAAGAAGAACAAGTTATACCATTAGCATATTTAACACCGTGTCTGAAGCCTACAGAAAACATTAATTCTACCTATAGGACAACATGGACTTTCCTTCCATATGCAACATTAGGGGAAATTTCCTTCCTGATTTTCCTTCCTCATTTTTGGCCAGCCAGTTGTGGACAAAAAAGAAGGAAAAGTAATTTACAAATGCATCATTAGCAGTCATTTAAAGATGGAGAGATCAATAGCTTTGATTCAGAACTATAGGCATATATATAGTACATCTTATTTAAATGCAATGGATCTGCAATTTGTCCTATACACTCTTAAGAGGATATTAAACTTTATTCTGAGATATGCAAGAAAACTCCTTAAATTATCAGGCTGATGTACATTTGTATCAGAGGTCTAATACTCCAGGTAAGTTACCTGCCATAAATGCATAGAACTGCAGATAAATTATGGCATTTCCAAACAGAAGTGTTGGCTATAAAAGTGGGTTGCTGCAATTTAGTAATGTTCAGGCTGACCGTTACAACAGAACTTGAGTTTCACATTTATTTAAATATTCAAGAGTATGTGAACTGAAAAATTAACTGCACAACAAATGTACCTAGCTCATTGCATTACACTCTGTATTTTACTGGAAGTGAGATGGATGAGGTGCTCTTTTTGGCATTTTTCAGAAAATACCTGAAAGTTGGATCTAGAATTATAAGCCTGAAACAACATGTTGAGTTAGTTTGCTTACATTCTCCAATTTTACTAACCCTTGGAGCTATCACATATATTTTTACTTCAACAATATTTGGAGATTCTGTAGGACAAAAAGTATTCCAGCTCTCCTGGAAACAGTTTATTTGTACTCCAAAAGCACAAACTGGGATGAGAAACTACTTTAAATCATGAGGCATATAAACAAATTGCAGTGCCTGTACAGTATTTGTTGATTGTTTTTAAAAGCAGAAATATGCAAATATGAATTATGACAAAGTAGGTTCAAAACAGTTAGGTATAAATGTACCTCAAGTACTTTTTGGAAGAGACAAGATCAAAAACCAGAATCTCTTTCAGGAATATGTTTCAGCTTCATGGCAAGCTTTCTCAGAGAAACAGAGGGTAGGGCTGTGGTAAGCTGTCCGTAGAGACAGAGTGGAAAGGGCAAGCATCTAAGGGGGATCAGTACCTTTGCAAGCCCTCACTGGCAGCTTGTTCCAAGAAAGTTTTTAAAAAAACACCAACAATAATGTTGCATTTATTAATTCAAACCAAAAGCAGCCTATCAGGTGTTTTTTTTTAAATTTCACACTCCAGCTATTAAATGTTATCAACTCTAAGTAACATGTATTGCATCACAAGGTCAAATGAGAACACAGGACTGGGCAGGACATTTTGATTCATCAGGCCAAGATCCCTTGTATGGCAGGCATGTCCTGACATAGCCCACTTTGTACCTTACCTACCCCTGTTCAACTGATAAAACAGCACAGGCACTTTACCTTCTGCTGTGATAAACCAGGAATTGGGTGCTTCTTCATTCAGTTTTGAATCTGGAGGGAGTGTCAACTTTAGCAAAAACTGAATTGTCTGGCCAGGAGCTACAGTTAATGAAGGAAGTTGAACATTTGGTGCAGATTTAGGTAGTTTTGGAAGGTTTTTTATCTTATCCTTTTGCTCAGGCAGGTTATCTGGAACATCGCATGCTTCTGGATTCAGGATAGGCAACTATTGATAGAAATAAAGCAAAATATTTATTTTTATTTGTACTGAATGCAAATAGGCTTTCACAATACAATCACAGTTTCAAAGCTGAAATGGACTAGGAAAACTAACACGTGATAATATGACTATTGGACTAACACTTTCTGACAGAGTGCAACAACATTAAAACAGCAAAGAAAAAGGGAAGGACAACATGATTTTTTAAAATGAAAAAGATAAAACTGATTAATCCCAATAAAAATAATGTTTACTGTTACAACCATAAAATTCACAACTACTCTAGAGTATCCTTTAATTGAAAATTTTAACAGTTGCATTATATTTTTACTTTAAATAAAATTTAAAGGTATTTTATTCTAATCTGATGGTAAACTGCATGCCTCAGTAATGAAATCCAAGATTTTAACCATGCAGATTGCACAGTAAATGATAATTTCCCAGAAAAGTCACAAACATGTTATATGATCATGAAAATTTAAACACACATTAAAATCATGTACTATTAAATGCAAGAAACATACAAGATGGACAGTTGGACCATTATGTCATATACATACATATATATATATATACACATATATATATATATATATATGAAAATGTTAAGACATAGTGCCCCTGTAAGATGGACAGGAGCATGAATATGTTTTGCCTTCATGTTTATAAGCAAATACAGCAGTGCTCAATTATGACAGTGGTTTTGATTTGACAGCTTGGAAGCCCCCTATGTATGACCTCCCAAAGTCATCTCTTACCGCTTACTTATAGGACTTGGTAATCAATTATAACTTCCACTTGTTACAAGGTGCTCATGAAATGCTTTTCACACAGAAAAACCGGGCTGTAGTTTTTAAGAAATCATGTTTCTGTATTATTCTTTTCTACAAGATCATCACTTTCTGTTTTCATGCAAAAGTTGCCTTTCCAAAGACTAAGGCTTTCAACAACTGTGCTAGCAGGCAATGTTTATTTGCCAGATCACCACAAAACGTTCTGTGAATATAGCTACGGTACCCCAAAAATTTATTACCTATATGATTTTTATACCGCTTGCTGTCTGTAATAGTAATTTATATCAAGAAACACCACTATCAGCCTGTTTAGTAAGTATTACTTGCCATGGAAAGAATTTTTGTTTCGAAATCCAGCACTTTAATCTGATGATTGTTTGTGTCTGCAACATACATCAAGCGGCCATTTTCTTCAACACACAAACCTCCCGGTTCATTAAAAGTTGACTGTGCAAAGCTGGAGCCAATAACATTGCTTGCTTCTCCTGTGCCTGCCAGGGTAGCACAGTTCTTCATCTTGGGATCTACAACTTTAATCTAAGATAAACAGACACAAAAAACTTCTCTGAAAAAAAACCACCAGGATTTAGAAGTTCTGCATTATCTTATGCCCCACACTTTCAGAAGCCAGCAGTATCTTTGAGTACCTTAGCTTCCAAGTGTGTATCCTAGAAGCTAAGTTATCATACTTTACCAAATTACATGTCCCATCTGAGTACTGTGCTCAGTTCTGGGGCCCCCAACATAAGGAGGACATGGACCTATTGGAGCAAGTCCAGAGGAGACCACAAAGATGATCAGTGGGTTGGAACACCTCTCCTATGAGGACAGGCAGAGAGAGTTGAGGTTGTTCAGCCTGGAGAAGAGAAGGCTCTGGGGATACCTTATACCTTCCAATACTTAGAGAAGGCTACAGGAAAGCTGGAGATGGACCAAACCAAACACAACCTTTGTATGTTCCTAAAATAGTCCTTCGTAGTAGTAAAAATTGCAAAGTCTGTATATAACAAGCTACTATATGCTTACCTTATGATTATAGGAATCTGCCACATAGAGCAGTTTTCTCTTCTTGTCCCATGCTACTCCTAAGGGATGCTGCAGCTTTGCATTGATGCCTGCTCCATCCACATCACCAAAGGCAAACAAATTCTGAAAGAGTATTTTATTAAATTAATACATTTGATTATTCAATGTTGACATGAATTTAAATGACTGTAATCAAATGGAAATTCACTGACTTAAAAAAAAAAAAAAAATCAAGACAACTTCAAAACAAGGATACTGAAAACTTGGAAGTGTGGATGCTAACCATGGAAATGGAAACTCTCACATTTATCAATATGAATCCAGCTGGCTTTAATGACCAAACAATGCTGAATCAAGTTGGCTATTTTAAAAATAAGTAGTTTGCTATCTGAGGAGCAAGAATCTGCATTACAACCTGAGCATCACAACTGGCACACATTTGCATTCCAAGCAGTGAAGTTAAGAAATTGATGGCCACGGAAACTGATTTGCCCTCTCACCCCAAAAGTGGTTCCTCCAGGTCAGGCTTGAGGAATATTAGTAGGGCAGTGTGGGGGAGTTTGAAGTGATTACCAATGGATCTCTCTCTCCTCCTACAAGGTGCTTCACTGCTCCGTCTTTCAGAGAGATGGTTCGCACAGTGCTGCTCTCGCTATCTGCTACGAAAAGGCAATTCCATGGTTCCTCAGAAGCCAGAGAGAGACCTGAAGGCTGTGCAAAGCCTGCCTTATGTGGGTATGCATTGTTTCTGTTCTCTTCATTTCCACTCCCAGCGAATCGAAGGCAGACTCCTTTCTTTAAATCACTAAAGGAAAAATGTACAAAAAGAAGAAAAGTTCAAGAATGAGTTTGAAATACTTCAGACATTACACATAAACTGAAGCTACAGGACAAGCACTTGTGAGTTATAAAACCAACTGTACTGCAGCACAAGGAATTATTCAGTCCCTTTCTGCTAAATTTTATTTCACCTTAGTATATCATTCATTACTAGATAATTCAGCAAATGCAATGAAAAGTAACATTCAATTATACGAATGTACCTTACCAAGTCATAGTTTTATAGCAAAAGTAGTATCTTTCATTTCACCTAACAGATGTGGGAAAAAGCAGGCAGACTTTAAAGGTCACACGCCTTTTAAGTCTGAACAGAAGCAGCAAGCTTCAAGCTAAGTACAGTTGAGAAAAATTATTTTCAGTTTAATTTGATTATCTCTCTCTTTGGGGTTTGAAAGCTGTTTAGCAAGACAAACAGCAATTTCACATGTCTCTTATTACAGCTGCTTACCTTCCCTTTGGTAGTTTTCCACCTTCCAACATGAGTGCCCATACCTGATGAGTGCCTGCCATTGCTATCCATAAAACATCATCTTCCTGGGGCCCTGAAACTTTTAAAAATGGACGTATAAAAACAGATGAAAAACCAAACTTTTTTGAATGTTTTATAAAACAAAGAAATCAACAAACCAACCCTGCTGTCCCTCCTACTGCAGCTCACCTTTTGCCATGGGGAAGAAAAAAAAATCCAATCAAAGAACAGAGTAAGAGAAGAAGAGAGAGAAAATGTCTTTCATCTACCAAAAACTCTGCTATTTTTCTTCTGTTCTCTTCCCAAGGATATAAAAATTGTGGTTTTAATACACTACTGGCAGTTGTTTACAGGTTTTGAGGGAAATAACCACTGCAGTACCACTGTACATTATATAGAGTACATAATGTTTTTAAGATAACGGTAACTGATGCTTGCCTGTTATGCAGATTTACACTATGGAGAACAAAACCTGCTGTTTATTTAATCATTAGATGTGATGTGGGCAATTACTAATTTTCCCCTGCACTAACTATCCAGTTTCCAAGTTGTTTTCCCTATGCACATCCAGTATCACAAATGCAAGATGCAGATCTGCAGAACAGTGACCTGATCAAGAAGTGTTCAAGTTCGTGTCAAACATCTAGTTTTTTCAACTCAAAGTATATATGCACCAACACAAATCTCTAAATTACACAAAGTTTGCCCAGATAACACTTCACAAATAAAATGATACAAATGGAAAGCAAAGAACATATAAATGCTCTATAGCTTTAAACATATCAGATTACAGCATAAAAACAGCATAGAGACAAATTGTGAAAGACCATTTACAAAAACCCCAAACCAAAAGAAATTTACTTATTTTAGCCTTTTCTGAAAATCTTAAAGAGCAGAAAGTTGACATTTTTAAACTGCATTAAAATGGGGACACTGTTATCTAACATTTTACTAGTTTATGGACACTTTATACAACTGTCCCACCTAGTCAGAGACAACATCAAAATGTTTCTCTAAATGAGGGTATCAGGTATTAGAATAACTACTAGCCACTCAACAGAAAAATATCTTAAAATTGCTTACAGAAACGTTTTATTCACATGAACTTATAAAACATTATGCATCTCATAGCTATTCCTGCAAACAATCTAATGGATACTCCTTCTCCCCTCCCCCCCCCCATATTTTGGAGTTTCAAAATAGAAGCAATTATATGTAAAATTCTTGCAAGCATTTTATACCTGAGAAGTTAGTCCAAATCAATCTTCCTAAAATGAAATTACCGTCATTCCCCCAACTGAGTCCTGCTGTTTTTCTTCTAATCCAAAACTTTTCCTACATTACACACTGCAAGAGGGGAAAAAAAAGCATCCTTCTGTCTCCAGAATCAATTTCCTCATACTGTGAGCCCTCTTCAGCATAGTACTGGTATGATTTTAACAAGTTTATCTTCAACCTTTTCTGTTTCTTGAATCAAGTTTGGAAGACTTTGATCATAGGAATTCTGCTGGCTCTTTCCTGCACCTCCACATGGCTCCATGTTTTTACGCAAATTAGAGCTCTAAGAATGAAAGTCAAACTTTCAAAGCACCTCAGAATTTTTTGTTGAGAGAAAGGTTTGCAAAATGAGTTGGAAAACACACATTTTATGAGTCACAAGAATGTCCAAACCACCATTAAAAAAAAACCCAACCAAACAAACACAAAAACAAAAAAACACCAAACAGAATCACCCCTACAGAATCACCTTTGATTAAAGCTTGTTTCTAAGAGATTTAAATCGAAAAAATGGCCTACAAAATAATTTCACTACTTCCTATATAGTACATGTTCAACTTCAGGATCTTATGTTTCCAGGATTCATACCTTGTACTTTTCAGAGGCTACTATTCCGAGTACCCCAGAATGAATAATGCTAAAATCACTGGTCAATTCAGAAAGTGAACTTTTATCTTGCTATGCTGTGCAATTCATTCTGAGGGATCTTACAAAGTGCTTTGTTAATTATTTAATATTCACTTCATCTCCCAATGAAATGAAGGAGTAAGACTTGAACTGAGCACTTTAAAAAAATCTGTTCCATTCATCTATCCAATTCTCTAATCCCACCCACTGAAGACTTCCTTGTGGCAGCTATACGTTGAAAAATTGAAAAGGTTTCTTACTGTAATTCTGCACACTGAAAGGCTTATCAAATATGAGACACAGAAAAAAAGTATCAATATTAATTTCAAATTTTACTGAAAACGTAAGATCAATAGAGAGGAAATCCTTTTTTTAACTAGAGGAACAAGACAGAAAAAATAAGTAAGAACTCCATAACCATCATAAATTTTATATGCAATTTAAATAGTTTCTACTGGATGACACTTAGAACAAAGAGAATGGATGCAAGCATGGAAACAGCACAAGCATACTGAATTGTGGAAAATATGTCAGAACTTTAACAAAAAAATTTATACAAAACCAGAAAAATAAAAACAATGCATGTAGTTGCACAGCTAAGTTATTTTATCACACAGTGGTTCTGACACTACAGAGTTTAATGCTTTATGTTCTGAAACAAAAGACAGAAAAACCTCTTCTTTCAGGATAAAACAGTCTGAGGATAAGTCACCATTGTCATCCTTGTACTGTTTTAGCAGGAGAAGGGGGCCAGGGAGAACCAGCATGCTAAAATTATCATAATGCCATCATTATCATAACTTCTTATCATTCTTGAATGGAAAGAATTTATTTTTAAGGAATTTATTATAAAACAACATAAAAGAACAAAGCAATTCTTTTACATGTATTCAATTAAGAATCACATTCCAACCTATCTTGAGCTGTTTTAAAAATCCAGTGTAGTTTCTCCTTATTAGGATATGTGCTTTCTTATCTTTAGTGCTGCCTGTATCAAAGCAAAGTATGGCTTGCAAATGTGATATACTTATGTTATAAAGATTCACTAATAATGAACTAGAGCTCTGAATGCACTGCTGTTCCATATTATATGATGTTTTAGTTATTATGCGATGATTCAGTTTCTGAATCTGTCTCTGCTATATATCTGTGTTTTAAGAATTCACAGTCCTGTTCGCACACATACACAACTTCAAACAGTTGAGCAATACTGCTGACCATTAACAGTAAGTCGATCTGAATGCACAGAAAAGACTATTTTGTACCAGTCAACAACAAAGTTTGAAGAGATTCCACTCCCGGGACTACACACAATTCCAACTCCCCTGACTGGGGACTGCATACTTATTTCTAGTCTGGGAATTAAAAGCCTGGGAATCAGTTACATTTCGTGGCTGGCACCACTGACATTTTCTAAATAGACTTTGTTTGAAAATATTATTCATGTCTACTAATTTTATCTTAAAAAAAAAAAAAAAAAACCAAAACCAAGGAAGAAGTATGTTGGTACACTCATCCTCTGCAAAAACACAAGGCAAAAAGGGCTGTACAACATGCCCTCCAGTTTGTAGATAGGCACACCGCCTATGTGCACATGTGAATGCAAGTCTTGCCTTCACTTAAATAAGTAGAAGTTTAGCAAATTAAATCCAAATCCGACTGACAGAACAACTAGAGAATCATTCTTCTTCAGTGAGACAGATAGCAAAGCCCTGAATGACCTTTTTGGGAAGAGTGAAAATTATTTTTCTTCTCTATTTCCTATACTATCTGACACTCTTCACATAGTGTTACATCATGCAAAGAGCATAACCCTTTATTAAACAAAATACCTCTCTAATTTTCCTCTTTAGTTAACTTACCTGCCCCCTCAACAAGAGAAATCCTTGCACTGAGATAGCAAGAGGATGTCCATACACTGGGAGGTAGTAGGAAGCTTAAAAATTATTACTATAATTAAATATTTTCTCTTTCTTTCCCAAGTTTTCTAACTCAGGCCTTCTGACTGTAATGGCAGTAGATACTTAAAAATACAAAGTAGAAGCGATAGCATTTGTTAACATAAAAGAACTAACCTAGATTATTTAGTGTTGGGATACATCACTACAACTACAGAAAAAGCTAACTGGTCATGTGTTTTATTCATTCCTATATAAGCACAGCAAACACATACACTTGAGGGTAATTCAACACTGCAGCCCCTTCTGACTCCCAACACCCAAATTCCATATTCTAAAGCACTTTTAGCATCATCTGAGAACAGTTAAAAACAGTGTCTCATTCTGACCCTGGCATGTCTGACAAAGTCTCTGTAAGACTTGTTAAAGATGTTTATTTGCAGCAGCTCTGCATCTGGAATTTTGCATTAAAACCAGTATCTGAACTAGTGTTTAGCAATCTGATTTGTAGTTTTAACTTCTTTATCATATGCATACATTTAATCCACAGAACAAGACTACAGACTGTGAAACAAAGAGAATAAGAAGTCATCATTACAGGTACAAATACCATATTTTTTCATAGAAGGCAGCTTCAAATCATGGGTTTCAAACAGTTACTAAATTTGACATCTGTTAAAATGATAATTTTACTAATCCAAATGCTTCTTTTTACTGCAGAAAGTTACCATATCATCCATTTTGTCAAAACGTCAAGAAGTCCAACTTACTAGAAAAGCAGTCTGTCAGACTAAATTGTGTGGGATTACTATTGTATATTCAGTCACAGCTCACACTACATCCTTATGTTAAGACTTTAGTCTCTGCATGTTTCTGTCAAAGGCATGTTTATACTAAAATACTAACATAAATATCTAATATCTTGACTTGTTTCTATAGTGAACGTGTGAAATATTAATAACTTTTGTTGCTATTACTATTAAGCAATACCATAAACTCCTTAGTTTTGGGTTGGAATACAGAATCAGAGCATTCAGTCAACAGTTTAACCAGGTTCCTGTAGAGATAAAGTCTGTTGGGTTCATCACACAAAAAGCTACTAGTTCTGAAAGCTTATCCTTCCTCAGTTTTCTCTCAAATGCTTACAGGAAAAAAAACAAATGTCAGTTTAAGAACAAGATTGGAAGTTGATTAGGGGTGACAGAAACCATACATAAATTATGTCAGGATATGTGAAAACTTCAGTTAAATCTATTTGTCCCTCTCTGTGATTTTGCCAACAGTATAAAGCTGGTTGACTCAATCAGAGAACATACAGAAGAAAATAATGCGTGTCAGAAGTCCTCCCAAAGCAAGACTGGATAACATCCTACTTCACTACAGTCCTTCACTGTATTTTCTTAATGTCATATTTCTCAAAAGACTTTTTCTCCTTAAACAGTTCTTACACAGAAATAAAACCCTGTAAGTCTTCCACTTTAGCCCTAACTTTAATGAAGAATTTACTTTTTCTTTGAAATTTAAAGTATTTAAAATAAAAAATAATTACCACTTACAACTAAATTTATGATCTAGATCAAGAAGAGAAAACAGACAATGCTGTTTCATTCCAATGATGACTCTAACATGATTTTTGGTGTAACTGAACTTGTATGAGGGCAGATGCAGCCCAAAGCTGAATGGTGTATCTTTGAGTTTGTACTTTGCATAGGAAACTGCTAAGGAGATGAGGTCATTTGCATTCCAAGTAAATCTACATTGCTACATCATGCAGTCATATTACATATGCAGTGTATGCTTAGAGTAATTAAAATTTTGAGTTGTCCAGAAAAACAGTTCCTAATTAATCCCTGATGATCATAAAAGCAGCTCTTTTATTTTCAGCTATTACCAAGGAAAATTCCTTTCACAGGATGGTGAAGGCTAGAGCTTCAATGACAGAATGAGACCAGACTAGAAGGAAAAAGACAAGTGACGTGAAAAAAGTGTACTTTCAAGACACAGACCGTTCAGACATAAACAGCTCATATATGGTCTGAGCTCACACAGGAAGTGCTAATTGCTTATTGCTGAAGTCATTATTGCTTTTTTTTTTTTTGTAAAATTAGGGAAGAATCTCCATGAGTAATTCAGAAAAAAAAAAAGTGTTTCCTCTGGAATGCAGTGGGACTAAATAACCCTCTAGCAGAAACACAGAGAGGAAAAAAAACTTACATATTTTTGCCTTTTAAGGGCTATAAAAATGGTACCAGTATGATAAGGTATTGTACATTCATTTAAATAATATCTATGTAAAATCTAAATTGACGTAAAAATTTCCAACTAGTTTACTGAAAGCATGGTCAATACTGTACTTGGGAGTTTCTATAAATAGATTACAATCATGCAATTTAAGATCAGATTTTGGAATGTGAAACACACAGTTATGTCACCAAGCACAGGTCATTGTCCTGTTCCTTCCAGCAAGAATGCAGCTATCAAGAACATTTCACGCTCAGATCAACTGTGCATTTAAGTATCACTTGCTTTCAACACCCACTGAATAAAAATAGAAGGGGACAACAGAGAAAGCTAAAAAAGCACCCAGTAATTCAGTAATGTATTTTAAAGCTGATGGCCCTCCCCCTGTATTTCCTGCACAATCTATGTCAATGCAAATTTCAGCACCAACTTCAATGAAGCCAGAATTTAAACCCTGGAGTTCATTCAAAAATTTTAATGGGGGAAGGTAAAACATGAGCTCAGTGGCCACAACTAAAGAAATAAAAAAGATGACAAGGAAGAATACTGTCTGCCTGAATTCTAGCATGTGTTCTGTCTCCATTAACTCCCCTACCTTAAGGAGAGACATTTGTGCCAACTTTCTTTTAAATGGTACTTCTCAGTCACTTAAACTCTTTGCCTAAGACTTCAGCATCTGTATAAAATGGGGAAACAAAAATCTATTATCCATGAAAGTACTATGAGGATGCTTAAAAGCATGCTACTTAATAGTATCTGTTCTGAATATTAACTTCTGTATGCCCTCATAAGCTTTTTTCCTCAATATTTTTAATTTCACAGCAAACTATACATTAAAATTTTAAAACGTAAACAATGAAGTCTTTTAATTGATCAATACATACTCAAAGCTGGATGTAGAAGTAATCTCTTAAGAGGTAACCTTTCCCTTTGAGACTTTGAGAAAGGTCAGCATAAGCTGTTCAGTACTATCTAGTGTAATATATAAAACTTCTTTTTTTTTCTCCCTTTTGTGTTCTGGATAGCATGGCTTTGGACAGTGAAAGGAAACTCACAGAAGCATCACTTGTTTAAAAACTATAAAATCAATAAATTTAACTTCTGAAAAGAAAAAATGCATCTTGTATACAATTTAAGCTACACAGATCTAAGGGAAATGGGAAAGTTGATGTTACTTCCCATATGCCATGCCAGTTAAAACAAAAGTCAAACTTAGGAATTTTGTAATAACAAACCTAAGCTTTGAAGTGTACATTTACCTCCTGCAACTTACACAGACACATATATGTAAAAACCGGACACTGCTGTGTAGATGGGAACAAAAGTAATTTTTGAAACTCTCATCCACTACTGCATCCATCCAGATGCAGAAATAGGTGTTGGCATACCAGTTTTAATATAGTGCTAACAAGGTATCTACTTGCTGGACAGCACACTGAGAATCACCAGCAGAAGGCTGGGTACCTGCCCAGGACAGTGAAGATTTCCAACAAAAATGTGCTTTGCATGTATTTACTGAGTAAAAAATGCATTCTAAGATACTGGACAGTAACAAAATATCCTACTAGGCTCAAGGAATGTGCAGCAACAAAAGAACTTTGACAAACTCTGCTGCAGTGTTGACAAATTATTCTGATGTCTGGTAATAAGCTTAAAGAAGTCACTGCAGCCCATGACAGTATCTATGCTGTAAGACAAATGCACTGTAGATTACAAGACACAGTCCTGGCTCCTCATGCTCTGGGACAGACTCCTGTTGACATTCTACTCAGTATAGCCCTCCATTTTGACAACTCTCTCTGGTTATAGTTTTCTAAAGAGTTTTATATAGCTATTATGGTAATTTATATTTTTCCTAGCTTACTTTACTAACACAAAACCATATAAAAAAAAAAATCTTAAAAAGAAACTGAAAGCACACACATACCCCCCACCCCCCACCCCCTTTTTATCTATTTGGTCTACTACCCTCTCAAAGAAGGAATTTATATTGATCTAATCTCTTCTTAACTGACAGGTTATATTATATTTTGTAGAGATCTAAATAGACGCTGACTGGTAGATTCTAATTGAATATGAAAAAAATCTATACTGGTCTGAAGAGACTGCATTCAGAAGATCTGATTTTTATGTAAATGCTTACAAAAATTCAGCAGTCAGTGTTGAGCAGTGGAGATGACTAATCCTCTACAGGTGACTAATTCAGTAATTATTATGTTCATGTTGATAACAATCATATCAATTAACATTTAACAAGCAGAGCTCTCAAAAAAAAAGTATCAACAGATATTCAACTACTGGCAGAAGCAGAAGAAAGCATCATGAAAAATGAAAAATTATAGGATATTTTTAATAGTTCTGTTAACCAGCTTAAGCTTCTGAAGCACTGATGAGTTGCTAGTTTCCTCCTTTGCTGATCTGAGAAACAACTCTGACATAACATCCCATGGATATCAGCCTGCTAGTTCAAGATACCTTGAAAAGTATACCATCTAGTCACACATCTGTCTACTGGTTCATAAAAGGAAAATCAAATTGGATAAAAGTCAGCAAAACTCATTCAGCAAAACTCATGACTTTGTTAACAGCAACCCACATCTGATGAGATTCTCTTTCAGGTACTACTTTCTCTTGCAAGTAGGATTCCATACGCTTAACACAGACTGTAAAGGTCATTGACAAAGGCTTTGGGAAAAGTGCGTGTGCGTGTGTAGAAGACATGCTATTTAAAGTGTTAAATCTAAAAATTTATGTCAGTTGCATATTTAAGTAGTCAAGGCTGCTGGTGGTACACTGTCTATATTGACAATGTATTTGTACCAGAAGACTTCTATACAATCAGCATTTATGAACCAGCCTCATGTTCCCTTATACTTGAGTGTGTTTTCCTCCCTCATAACTGAACCAAGATTATAACAAATGCTTCCAGGACAGTAAAATGTTCTAATCTACTAATCTTACAAAGCACCTCTAATATAAAAAAATTACACTTAAATAATGCTACTTCCCCATCCCATTCAACTGCAGATTCAAGAAATCCTAATATTGGAAGTCAATTTTTATGCCTGAAATACTAACCTAATCATTTTACACCACACTAAAGCATTGTTCTGTCACTGTTAAGAAACTGGCATCTGCAACTTCTAAATTATGTTGAAATGAAAACATAAGAAAATAGCACATGAACTCACAGTTAATAACAGTTGAAAACATGGCAGTTATGTGATGTCAAGCTCAGGTGTGTTTTAAGTGAATCAGGAAAGCAAGCTACTTAAATCCTCAGAAGCTGATGCAAAGATTTCATTTTTACTCCCTGATGCTTGCAAGGTTTTTTCTGAGGTACTCCTCTCCTATCTGATTGACTCTATCGTGATCTTGAGTCTAATGATTTTATGTTACCTAAACAGGAATAAACAGATGTCCCCAACTAAAATTATTTTATTTCCTAAACTCAAATATTTACAAGTGGTCAAGGAAAGGAACTTCTAGACAATGAGCACTTCCTGTAAAATGTAGCTGCTTCTTAAGTGATCCTGGCATAAAGCACTGGCCTAACGAAAGCAATCACAATTTCCTTCTGTATTTGAATCCAGTAACCATATAACTCACTACAAAAGAATTTTTCTTCCATCAAGGAACAGTTCACATTTTTTCAAGATCCAAGGCAGAACTGTAGATATCACTTGCAAATGAAACCACTGGTTTTTAGACTCAGTTGTAAAGTAAATCTTTCCATCTCAGATTATTACCAAACCAGGAAAACATTTAGCAAACAGTCATGTATGTGTAAATTTGAGATATTAGAAGCTCAACTGATACAATACTTGAATTTCCGAAGACCACATCCCACGGAGAGCTAATAGGCTGTTCTTCTCCTTTTGCTCCACCTTCCTTATCAACACCTTGTACCCCGACACCTGCTACAGTGGTCACCACCTCTAATTCCAGATCAATCTGCAAGAAGCAAAATTATACACACTGAATGTACAAAATTAACTTGACTGAAGTTACAGATAATTTGAGCCAGATGTCAAAACCAACAAGTTTTTGCTGACAAATAAAACCCAAATCCTAACAAATTTCAGGTATTTGTTTATGTAGGAGAATAATTTTACCACAATGTTTGCTGATGTGGGCAGTAAGGGAAGTGGAAAAATCACGTGCCTGACATTCTCTTTCACACACAAGAAAAATTAACACTGCTCTGGCAAAGTTTGCTCAGCTGCTGTAGAAGAAAGCATCAAAATTTTCTAGGGAAATACTCAGATAGACAATGGATGTGGATGTCCTATTTTAAACTTCTATAGGAATATGACATAAAAATTCAAATACTGTAACAGTATCTCCCATCTCTATATAAAATAATCTGCACAAAGCAAATTATTTTATGCTCTAGAGCAAAAAATGTTTTTATTTAACTACTGCAACGTAAATCCTTTTTTTTTCCTTCCCTTTTTGCTTATTTTCTAAATAACTCCCAATACCTCTCATGAATGTATCGTGATGTTCATGCAAAAAGGGAGTTTCATGAATAGAATTTTCTAACTTTTGTAGCAGTAAATGCATTCTTTTTGCAAGGCCCATGGCCTGCACAAATATTTGAAAGCATGTCCTGTAGCTATTGTATTACTTTAATTTTTGGATACACTCATGGCACATT
Source organism: Tyto alba (assembly GCF_018691265.1). Lineage (NCBI taxonomy): Eukaryota > Metazoa > Chordata > Aves > Strigiformes > Tytonidae > Tyto > Tyto alba. The sequence goes on from NW_024881261.1 coordinate 10,004,522, forward strand.
TAAATAAAAGAGAACATGTAATTATCATGAAAAATGCTGAAGCAGCACGATCAGATCTTCAGATGTTTCTGTGCTGTCTTTGCTACCTATTACACCTAATTTCCTGTGGTCACCATGCTACAGTGATGAATATTAGTAAGATGAGGACCCTGGAGCAAACCGTTCATTTTTAGTAATATGTTTCTTTACAAACAGGGAGCCTTGCTCCTTTCCAGAATAAAACCTGGTTGCCAACTACAATGAATACAGTGCAGTGAGTTTGTGGACTAGTGCTCAAAAATGAAACACAGAATGAACCTATTTAACAGTACAAAGGCACCCTAAACTGAGTAAGTATGTATCTCCTCTGATCACTAATCAGACATACTGATGAGGATCTGACTACATGATCTTCCAAGATGCATAAAATACTTTTAATAATAAAGTAATATTCTATTGCTTCAACAAACTTAACTTATGATTATTCTAAATTTGACCTAACCATGCGTAAGATCCAATGACAATATATACAAAAAGTAACATTCCTACATGCTAAAACCTTACAAGTGTTTAATCAAAAAAAAAAAAATCTTCATGCAGACAATTCTGATATTAAAGCAGTTACCTGTACTTTAGAGATCCAAACAGCTAACAGAAGTTTAGATATCCACTGAACCAAAGTAGTACAATAACTTTAGATATGAATCTGATACTACTATAAGTGAAACAAAAACAATTTACTTCTAGTACTAAGAATAGATGTTTCTAATAACAGGAAAGTAAGAGTCACTAGGGATAAAAAAAAAAAATCGGTTATGCTACAACAAGTAGTGCATATCATCTTCATTTGAAAGGAAGCACAAAAGCGTATGTAGTCCTTTCAAAACCAGAACTGCACAGCAACATTTTTTATACGATATTGGGCCAAATTTCCTTCCTGATGTTGAGGGTATTTGGAGAGTAATGTGATATACATTTTCACTTGTGTAAGTAGAATAAGGTATAACGGATTAAATTTTGAATTTCCTTATGGAAAATTTACCTTTCTAATTAGGTGATTTTCTGTATCAGCTACATAAATAACATTATTTTTTATAGCAATTCCTTGTGGTGAGTTGAAAGCTGCCTCTGAAAATCTTCCATCTCTCCTTCCACTGTTTGGACCTAAAAATGAAACAAAGCAAACTCAGGAGTAATTTTATAAAAAAAAAAAAAAAAAACACTTCAAAATAAAGTGCATACATTTAAACCTGTAAGAGAATTACATATTCTAAAGAGATGCTTTTCTGGTAAATGTAAACCCTGTACAGTTTACATTATTAATATTTTGTGCAGTCTCATTTTAGTCACTGTGTTATATAATTCCCATAGCCTGGTGCTATTAAGTTTTGAACTCATCCTCCACAGGTTCTCTGCTTCTTTAAGCTCATCTTCCAAAGAGAAGACTTAATAGGGGTTTAAATTGTTCCTGTTCCTTTGCACTAAAGGACAACAGCAACAACAGAAGACAGAAATAAAAAAAAAATATCTTTTTTTATTCCTGACTACACCAAAGCAAGCCAGTAGGAAAAACTTTAATTCCCAAAACACAAATTAATTTCAGTGGTTTAGATTTTGGTGTAACCACAAATGAAACTAATATTTCATTAGCAGCATTTTCTCATTAATAATCATTAGGAAAAAGATGGCATGGAACTAGCTACACAGAACAGTGAGAATGATGGAATGACAGTCTTTTACACAGAACAATCAAGAAATAGAAAGGAACATGACCTGAATATAACAGCATGAAGGTAAGGATTGAATTTCAGAGGCAGTAACATTTAAAGTGCATTAGCAGTATGTGTCAGCAGAAGACATTTAGATATGAGTTATGTGTGCATCATCATTTATGATGCAAATATAGTAATTTCAACTTTTGTGCATGCCCACATTTAATACTGTATTATCAACTTCATTACATTATTTGCTGCCCACTGAATCATTTAACTGAGTCACTTAAATACACAAACTTTTACAACGTACTGTCAGAAGACAATTTAGACCCTCACAGACATGGAGGACTGAGGTGCTGGTGTGTCAGATTCCAGTAGTTCCCCTTGTAAGCGTCAGGGTGCCCATCCCCAGGGCAGGCAATAGCACAGAGTGCCGCAGGAAGGACAGGTACCAGTTCAGAGGTTGGGACACTTCCCTCTGAATTGCTGTTTAATGACTATCTCAGAACACTAAAGGGTAGCTTGTCTGCAGAGACTTCATCTCACATATCAAACAGAAACCAAATACTCATAATTATGACTTTTGTCATAAGAAATACTGTTTGTACTTTCCTTAGAAGAAAGGTATTAAAATTAATGCCTTTGACAGCTTAACTTGGATAATTAAGCTGTCTATCCAACGTACTGTTACTTCAAAGAGCAAGAGATTTTCTTCCTTTCCTTAAACAAGAGTGCCACTGATATTTTTATGAGGTTTGTAGGACTAAGTATTATAGTACACATCATCATACAGGTCCTGATTTTGACACATAAATGAACCATTGTTTTAAATGATTCAGGGATTCAATCACTTCCCAAGTCTGTCTGGTATGGCTGCTCATAGATGGACTGTCCTAACAGCTATGTACTTGGTGCATGAAGATATATCTTTGACCACTGTAACGGATTAAAAAAAAAAAAAATAACAAGTCTGAATGTTTAATTTATGAAAGAGTAAAGCATAGAAAGAACATGCAAATTTTCTTGATTTGCACTGTAAAGCAGACAATAATTTTACAAAAAGTTAGAGAGATTAGCTTTTAAAGCTGAAATGTTACTAACAAACATTGTAACAAATGTAACTAAATTTAAATACTTTCACTATGTTCATAACTTGTTTATGTTACACCTCAATTTTGGTGAAAACACAGGCCTTTTCATATATACTAAGGCAAATTTATTTTCACGTGCCAATGTACTAGTGCAATGCCACTGTTCATAATAATTCTCCCCTCCTCTAGAAACCAGAAGGAGATGCCATATAGGAACGCCCTTCATTAAAAAAAAAAAAAACAAAAAAACAAACCCAAAACAAAAAACCACCAACAACAAGCAAACAAAAAACACACCCCAAAAACCTCCCCATACACGTCCACCACCATAATTCAACATTCATTTCTTCTATTGGAAAGGGAGGCATTACTGTCCGTTTTCTTTTCCCCACCTTACTGCTGGATGTGGATGTATGTCACTTAAATCTAAACCCATTTCCAAGTCTCTCAGAAGAATACAGAATGTATTTTTTATAATTCATATTGGACATCACATGTAAATACAAACTTCAGTCAATGGAACAAAGAAAAAAAAAATTAGACATCTCAACCAACTGCATTAACAGAATCTTCCACTGACAGTACTGTAGTATATCCCCTGATATCCAGTAAAAGTGATTTTAGTAGAAAAATAAATTCTGGCAATGCTTATAAACTGCTAGGTCCTCAAAGAAAAGAATCAGCCTAGTACGCCCAGTGAACATACTCTACTCATAAAACAAAATTACTATAATAAACTTATATACCCTTACCTCCAATAGTGTGTAGAATTTGTCCATTTTTTCGAGTAACCAAAATCCTATGATGTCCAGTGTCTGCTATTACCAGCCTTTCTCCTGAATTATCTACGGTGACTTTACCAGGAAACAGCAGGGGAGAAGGTGGGAGGGAATCTCTGTATAGCTTTATTCCAATGTTGTTATCTTTGATTTGTCCTCTCTCCTTGTAGAATTTCAGTGTTATAGAAGTAAATAAAAATAACTTCTCTCTGTGTCCCTCTCCAACAAGTGAAAACAACATATTTCTACGAGGCCCGAGAATGACCAGAGTTGGCCAACAGGACACTTCTAGTTCATGCCACAGGGTTGCATCTGCATCATTTACTACAGGGTGGACAATATTATACCTTAGAACAGCACTTTTAATGTTATCCAGGACTTTTTCATTTGGGAATTTCGCTGAATGGACACCAACAATAATAAGACCATCTGAAAGGAAAAATAAAATTGTGCATTGAAGCATATTTTGCATTTGAATTTTAAAAAAGTACTTCTTGAAGGTTCTTAAATCAGACTACTTTGTGCTCATACAAATACTCACTGCAATTGAAAATGTTGTATTGTGCTACTATAGACAAAACAGGTTTGGTTGAACAGCTATTAGATTTATATAAATATGATACAATTTAGTTATAAAGGCAGATGTGCAATGCGCATCTCTAAGTAAACAAGCTCTATTATTTGGTGTTTACTCTAATATTCTTATGCTTTATCCTAAACAAAAACCAGTGGAAATAGCCCTCGTGAAAGGACACTCATCTGGAAAAGAAAACTTTTTCAATAAATGTTTTCTCAGCAAATTATGACCTCAGAGTATGAACTGTTTCATTTACTTGTAGTAGCACATACTTAATCTTTAGAAGGCATTTTTTTTCTCATTCAAATATAACCATTTGTTACAACAGGAAAAGACTTCATCAGTTTATCACAAAACTAATCAGAACATAACCTAAGTATTTTCAATCACCTTGCTAACAAATTCACTTATCTTCTAGGTTCTCATAGTTGTTAGAATAAATATCCCTCCTTCCCTGTTTTTTTCTCTTCACTCTTTCAGTTGCAATTGCAATTATCAAAATCCAGAATTAGCTCTCTGAGAAGGAAAGCCGCATACAATATAACTTTTCGCAGTTCGCATAATGCACCTTTCTCCTTATCAAATAATTTTATTTAGCATTCTAGTATTTTGACTTTTAATTGACAAGAAGTGTATTTTTCTGCAATAACTCACCTATCTCACACATTTTATTTCCTTTAGCATCAATTGTTATGGGTCACACAACAATTCATTCTCAACTGGAAATTCACATATCAGATCATTACTGTTATTTGGCATTTACTACCTAATCCATTAAAATGCTTCACTGTTTGTAAAACTTCAAGCAAATACACAAAAAAAAAAAAAAACAAAAATGCTTTTGTAAAACAGAGTTCCAAAAATCCTGCAGTTGCAGTCACTGGAGTTTACCATTGTAAGAACAGTTAAATGAGACCTCTGATCAGAGAGGGCCTGAACCAGGGCCCAAAAAACTAACTGGAAACAACTGCATCCAAGGACAAGGTCTGGAATGGAAGGTAGTATTTACTTTTATGCTTTTCTCCTACCTTCTGCAATCTGGCTAGCTGGATATCTTTGTTCTACCCTCACCTCTGGTTTTGTGGTAGAAAACCAGATCGGTGGTATTTCAGGTCTTAAATAGTTGTATTATTTGAGCTCAGATGAGTTTGTTTCCTTCTAAAAAAACCTAATTTAATCACAAGTTGGCTTTTTATTTGGTTACAGATAAACTGAAAACTTTTTTCACTTGTAGCCCTTTTCCTCAACCATTAAACAGGTTTAATGGAGAAGAACGTCATCTTCAATGTGACAACAGGAAATGGTAAAGTGCTGCACAATAAAAGACAGTGATTTTTTAATTCTGTACCTGTGAAATTGTTATATTCAACTATAACTGATACAGTCTTTATCAATCCTACAGGCACAGCACGTTGCATTATCAGACAGCTGAAGTTGTAGCATCATTGACTGCTGAACTCCAAACAGCAGGTCAAATATTTTAACTGCAATAGGATCAGCAGCAGTGCTTATATTTGTCCTTCAAAATGTCATTAAAGCTAGAAAGACAATTCTATACTTAACATCTGAACAGCACAAATAAGCTGTAACATCCTATGACGAAGAAAACTCTTGTGGAAACTGATGGATGCTATGCTGAGATGTAAGAATATGCACACTATTTAAAACACTTTATTTGAAGGATTATAACAGAGCACAACAGTGGCCTTATGCCAAGCTATTTCTGAATATTAAAAAAGTACTCCCTCTTATAGAAGTAATTTCTGGACTGCTGATAACATGAACTGAATATGCACTGGGGTTTAAAATAACTTTCTGAATGCCACTTGAAACACAGAAATAGCACCACTGAAGATAGCAGCAAGAACATATCAGATAAAGATGCTAGGCGACATTTAATCCTATGGAAAGCAGTCTTCATTTTGAAACAGATCTCCTGAAATTCCAGACAATAGAACTATGTGCATATGTACAATGATATTTGTAATGGTTTAGGATCACCCTAAAACTACAGCTTCTTCTGTTCAGACTTGTTACCTCTGATCATTACACTGCTGAAGTTTCAACATACTCCACATAAGAGGGCATTTGAATCACATTAAAAAAAAAAAGTAATCAGAGTATCAAAAATGTATGTATACAGTGTACAATAAAAAAAGACATTATATCAATATTGAGGTTTTTTCTTAGCTATGTAGAAAATATAGGCAATATTCCTTCAAATATTCAAATGAGATTACAGATCCAAATGCATTATGAGATAGATGCTTTGTCAGAGTAAGAGGCTTGTTTTCATTCTAATACTGTCTACTAGGTCAGCATCCTCTGTCACTTCTACAGCATGGTAAATATATACATGAAATGTGTAAATAAATGCTATGTTTACAAATCTAAAGTTTAGTAAAGGTGCTCTTTCTCTATATATTTAATCTGACTTGCTGCTGCCAAAAGAAATCATGTTGCTCATCTTTTGCACCAAATCTGGTTTTCTGCAATCACAGGTGACAGATTGCCAAACTAACCCAACCAAATGCGAAGGGACTTCCATCAACTGAAGAGCAGAGCACGTTAAAGTAGAATGAAACTCCAGAATAAGACTGACTACCAAGATACCTGCATTAATATATCTAGACATTCTTAAAGCATTTTTGACGTGTCCGACATAATTTCTGCTTTAGTTTAAATTCTTCCAACTTTTATGTTTCTCAAGTTTCTCAAGACAACAACTCTCCCCGCCTCTTTTTCCTAGTGATTAGTAAATTGTGTTTGCCTTTGGTGAAGAAGATGGTCTTATATCAATGTACATCTAATGAATTATTTTTCTATGGCTTAAAAACCCACAACCAAAACTGACTTCATATATTTATACATATTACTGTAATGCTAAAATTTACACATTTAGCACAGCAAAGAAAGATTAAGCAATCTTGAAAAGGCTGATAATCAAAACATGAAAACAGCAGCAAACAACCAAAAGGGAGATCTATAGTGAAAAAAAAACCAATGTATTTTTCTTTTTGTTTGAACCATCAAGCATCTTAATCTCTTCCTGAATCCAACTGCTATCTTCTGTTTCCTAATGGATTAAATTTAAGATTAATGTTCCACACACCTGCTCTTCTTTCCTTTTACCTCCACTTTTATCCCAAGTATCTTTTATCTCACTCCAGTCCCTGTAGGAACAGGATAGCTCAAATCCAAAAAGAACTTATTAGAATAGCTCAAATGCAAAAATAATTTATCACCTATCAGCAAAGTACTTTCCTCAAGTAATAACTCCTGTGACAGGAAGTTTAATACAAATCAAACAAAAAAAACGTGTCTCCAAGTGGACCTTCAGTTCAGTTCAGAGTGCTGCAGCCTCTTCTACACCAGTATAGAGACGTTCAAATACTTTAAAGAGAAACCTTGTGGGAAGAGGTTGTTAAAATTATTATTTTGTTATCAAATTACTGAACAGCTTGGTCTTAAAAAACAGATTAAGGATATGACAGCTATATTAATACAAGAACACTATATTACAAAATGTTTATCATTGAGACATATTATTCATTATATGATCAACACAATCTTTTGAAATCTCAATTTATACCTTCCCCCCAGCATGCATGCCTGATATCCACAGCAGTCTATTTACCATTTGCTAGCCACACCTTACACTTAAAACTGCCTCCCTCCCAAAAAAAACGCCACGACAGTTTTTTTTAATTAAAGTTCCTCACATCTGAAACATTATACCAGATCTCAAATTTCTCCAAAGTAAATAGCTAAGATTTACAAGACAGAAAAATTAGTTTGAGTCTTCTGTAAAGCACTATGTAAACCTACAATATAAAAGTGAATTACTTAAAGAACGTGAAATTTCAAAGACACTGTAATTTCTTTTTCTTGTGAAAGAAGGTAACACATGAAAATAAATGCTGCCAAAATTAAAACCAGTCAGAAATGCCATTGGAGAATCAGAGACTTCAACATTATAAGATAACATTATTTACCACATATATATAATCTATTATATTTAAAGGGCTGAAAGTAACACTGTTTTTCATCTCACTGTTCAGTCTATTAAAATATCTAAGATAAGTGAGTAGCTGATACATTCTGTGTAAGACCACAGCTTATCTCTGACAAGTCATCATGATGACAAGAGACTGCATTCTAAATAGCAATTACCCTGCATTTTTATTCACTCAGAGAGAGAGAGAGATTTCCTCTCAGATGTGTCTTTAAAGACCTTAATTCTCTCTCCAGAATACAGGACTACTAATGGTATATAACATGCTGCCAATACCACAAAAATTCTAAACAAAGCTTACATATTTTGTTATTTCAGTTAGAATGGAAAAAAACAAGTAATCTTAAGTATACCCATTCTACCACCTTTACTATACTCTTCTCATAGTTGGTTCCTAAGTCAAGTGTAGAGGATGACATACTTGTATCAACTTTGAGCCAGTATGTTACATCCTTGTGTAGCTTTTTGCAAATAGCCTTATTTATGAGGATATCAGATTTGGGCTTTAAGTACATATCCTGTTTCTTTAATTATACAGACACAACAGATACCTTACTTAACCCCATTTAAAAATGTGATGGGACCATACACAGTCACCTTTTTTAGGCTACTTAAAAGATTAGAAGACATTTTTAGGCACCCCTGAAATTTTGCCAGCTGTTTAGTAACCAGCAACAAAGTGACTCAGCTACTCCATCTGCAACACTGCCAGGAAATTCTATTCCAAGCAAGCCAAAGCACTTTTACCTTTATCAGAGTACTGGTGCTCTAATGCGTGGAGATCAGGCAGCAGGTGCAAGCAATTGATGCAGCAGTAAGTAAAGAAATCCAACACCACAACTTTTCCACAAAGGTCTTTGTGAAGAGAAATAGGACCTTCAGTGTTTAACCATTGTAGATCTGGAATTCAGAGACTGGTTAGAGGAAGGGTAGGGAAAGGAGACAATTACACCTAATTTGCACACTACCTCACAATGTTCCTGGTACATTTAACTGAAAAAAAAGTTCAACATCCCTTTCTACACAGGTAGAAAAGCAAACCAGAAGTCTTGTATTTATCCAACTCATCCTTATGTTCCATAATTCTTCATAATTAGTAAATGAAAATAAATATTAACAAGATTTACTGTAAAATTGAAAGTGCCGTTTATATATATAAATAGGCACCTTTTAACTGAAAGAACCTGTAAGCTTCAGAACAATTTTCATACATTTTAAAACATGATCTACATTATTCAACTCCTAACAATGTCATACGGGTAACAATTAATTATTTAAAACTCACTTAAATGCTAGTAAACTAAAAAACTGCTAAACTCTTAATGATTTTTCAAACAGTCTTGTAAAGAACTAATTTCTGAGATTAATTAAATATTTTGTGTTTATCATTTTGATCTTGACTTTCAGCTTTGTAATGACAGGTATAAATTAATCCTGTTACATGGGAAGAAATACAACCTTTTCAGATATACCTGATAGTACTCCTGGTCATTTATTTTAACCACTTGATATGAGACATGAAATCATTATTTTTTCACTGGTAACAGATATTCCTCTGATCCCATTAGACACTGGTATCAAGATAAGAAATATATATCCTAGAATAGGGTCTGCCGTCACTATCACTTAACATTTCTGAAAATAATGGGTGGGAAAAGATTGATGTGATACAATGCAAAGCTGAACTAAATTTTTGGAGGCCTATTTTTAAAAAACGTATGCTGACTAATCTAAAAATCCTCAAAACTTCCACTCTGACAGCTTCAGCAAACTAAGTTCTTACTGTCTCAGAAGTTATTGCTGCTGAAGTCAGCAAGGTGCTTGTTTTCTGTTGCACTAAGAGGACGATTGACCTCTAACTATATTAATAAACATAAATGGATGCATACACATTTAGATTTGGTGAGAATAATTTATTAAGTATACACATTGTTCCCACAGTATGAGAGCTATACTGTTTACTTTTTAATATAAAAGAGTAGGTTATTTATTTTGCAGCATTGCTCCCCTTTCCACTATAATTAAAATACCTTTCATTAAAAAAATACTGGAAATTAAAAATGTTGGTTACCTATTTGAGCTCTTTTTAGAAAAGAAAATAAGCTTTAACAGAACACAGAAAGTGAAACAATACTGATGACAAAAGTGAAAATTCAGGGCCTCAAATCTAGACAGAAAGAGCATTCACTTTGCTTCATTGGTTCAAAGCCAGAATTCATTCCCATGATACACATGTGATTTTAACCCTGAAGTTCACCTCCTGAGGTCTCTGACACGCAGTCAGATGTGAGCTCTCTCAGTTGCTGAGAGCCTCACTAAGGTTAAGAGGACCCTGAGCAGGACTTACAAGATCTCGCAAGACATAACCTTTGATTTCACACTTAGCACAGGAAGAGATAGAGAAATGTGTGATATGCGTGAAAGGGAAATGGGCACAGCAGTGAAGGAGGATGACATCTCCAGCACAGTCTGTATTATTAGGGACACAAAATTATCCCCGTATTATCGGGGCAAGCCCAGGTAAACTATGGGAGAACAAGCTGGGAAACATCCGAAGCAACTGCAATGAGACCAAGGGACCTCAGGAGAAAGCTGTGTGAGTTGGTAAGGTCCTCACTATGACCAGAGGAGAGAGATTATCAATATACTGTATAGAAGGAAAAGGCTTTATTTAAGAAAACAAACCAAACCAAACCAAAACTGAATTAAGCTAGTAGAGCTATAGAAGAAAGGCGTTAAAGAACAGGGTTTTGCAACCAGGCGCAGGGGGAAGTATTTGTAAAGGGGCTCTTTTTTCTTTTTTTTTTTCAGGAGTGACACCTCCTGTAACTAAAAGAGCCTTTTAAAAAGGAGGCTAACGGGCCCGCAATCACACGGCCCTCACAGGCAGCGGGACTTGAAGGAAAACGCCACAGGCCGCGCCTCGGGGCTCAGCCCCCTCCCCGGGGCAGCCGCGCTCCGCCGCGGGGCCGGGCCCGCCCGGGCCCCGCCACCCACCTGCGCCGAGCTCGGGCACCGTCAGGTCCCGCTCTCGGCCGTCCATCTTCTTCAGGTACTGGTAGACCAAGTTCTCCTTCTCCTGGGGAGTATCGGCGTCGAGCAGGGCGTACTCCAGCTGGGTCTGGGCGGGCAGCAGCCCCGCCAGCCCCCCCGCCGCCATAACGCCTCCAGGACGGGCCGCTGTTTACCTGCCGGCCGCTTCCGTGCCGCACATTCAGCACCTCCCGCGGGAGCGGAAAGCTATAATTAAAATAATAAAACAAAACAAAACAAAACAAAACAACAAAAAAAAAAGAAGAAAAAAACCCCACCCACAAACAAACACACCCACACAAAACAAAACCAAGCAATAACGCTTCTGTCTTAAAGGGGGAACTTCTCATTCATTCCGTGTTTTTACATAGCTCTGATATTCACAGAAGCATATTCGTGAAGAGAATCCCTAGCGGTGATTCCAGCTCAGCAGATTCAACACAGCCTGCTTTTTCCCGCCCAGTTCCTTTTTTATTTTTAAGTGGAGTAGAGGTGAAAAATAAAGCAATACCGGGACAAAGTCCAAACAAGGTGCCAATAACTTAAGTGTGGGATTTTTTTTTTTTGGCGGGCGGGGGGGTGCGCGTTGTGAAAGAAGCGGAAAGCTGGGCGATAGCCGCGGTGACGAAGCTGCGGAAGCGAATGCGTTGCTGCGGCGGCGGGCGGCTGAGAGGCGCCCGCCCGGGGAGCAGCCCGCGACCCCCGGTGCCCGGGGAAGGAGGCCGTGGGGAAGGAGGCCGTGGGGAAGGAGGCCGTGGGGAGGAAGGCCGTGGGGAAGGAGGCCGTGGGGAGGAAGGCCGTGGGGAGGAAGGCCGTGGGGAGGCAGCCGGCCTCGGTTCCCGCGGCAGGAGCCGAGCAGGGGGCCGCTGGTGGCGGGAAGCGCGGTCCCTCCCCGGTGCCGGCGATCGGCCTTCGCCGTCTGGTGCTTCCCGGCAGCGACCCCGTAGCTGAACTCTTCGCCGTTTTTTTTTTTTCAAATCTTTCTGTTTCGGGGCAGCGAGGTGGCAGGCAGGGAAGCGGGGCCAGCTGGGCTTCACCTTCCGAGGCCGGCTCGGGTGCTTACGGGGAGGGGGCGGAGGGGGGTAGCTGAAGGAAATGGCTCGCTCTGCATCCTACAGACTCAGGTTTTATTTAGCAAAGGTAATTACAAGTACCCAAAGAGGCGCTCATTAAATTATTTTTTAGGATTGGATCCACCATGCTTCTGTCCCATCACGGACTGCTGTTTGGTGTGTGGCCCAGTGTTGCTTTTTTAAAATGGAGTTCAAGTGCTTTTCTTCACATAGTGAAGGGGGGAGGGAAGAGAAGACACACTAGTGTAAGGAAAGATAGATTTGTGAACTGTTGCTTGAAAGAAAGGAGAATATTTCATGTGTTGCCATGTCTGAAGATGCTTTATTGGAAGAGGACATTTGGGAGTATAAATCCATTAGGAAGCAAAAGCATCAGAGTAAATCAGAGAGCATCTCTACACCTGTGGAGAAAGTAAGTGATGGCAAGTGCAAGCCAAAAAAAAAGAGAAACAGAAGGAAAAAAATATCCGTAGAAAAAACTGATACACTTCAGAAAACCGAGCAGAGATCAAGGCTAAATCAGGATGTAGATCAATGTACAGATGACAGTATTGTGCACTCCCAGGAAAGTGTGAGTAGCCTGACGGAACAGAGCTCACGGAATGCAAAGCCTGTTCACGATGGATACTGCCCCAGCTGCCAGATGCCTTTCTCTTTGCTATTGGTCCAGACGCCTCGGTGGCATGTTGCTGAATGTTTGGATACTCCAGGATGCGTTGAAAAAGGTATGAACAGGGTAAGAAAAAAAACCTTCAGAGAAAAGTTAAAAACTCCTCACACAATGTTGCTGTAACCTTGGTTTTCATATTTAGTTCAAAATCAGATGGTAGTTGATATGATTTTTAGAATGTTATTTCTGATAATTTATCAGTATTTTCATATGAGATTTTTGGTTCTTTGTGAAGAACATGGAAATCTCATATCAGAATCTAATCTCAAAGCAGTGATAAACATTTGTGGTTGTTTATCAAGCTCCAGTTTCAGTAATTTCTTGAACAAATTGAAGGTGTATATTTGCCATTTTAAAATAATGGAACCTGTTTCAATTACTAAATCAGTGTCAGGGAAAAAACCTCCTTCAATTAGGAGGCTGCTACTTTTGACACCAAATTTATTTCTCCTTGAGTATAAATTTTGTTATCCTGTATCCACGGTGCTGTGTGACTTGTCCAGTTGTCCATGGACAGTTGGAAGCTGAAATCAGTCTGTTAGGCCAACTTAATTGAAATGTTGGTCCCAGATCCAGGAAGCTTTAAAGGTTTTATACAGAATTCTGTATGAACGTTCCTGTATCATAGGGCAATGCAGTTTTATTTTGAGCTGTGTATGAGAGGGATAAAATTGACTCATTCCAATTGCTAGTTTCATGTGGGGGAATACTAGTGTTTGAACAGGTCCAGGTATCCAACTTATGTTCTTAATACACCTCATAACTTTTGAAAAACAGAAAACATACAGTCGGGAAACTTGATTAAAGGCTGTTTAGGTTACACAGTCACTTTTCTTTTTATATCTTTGTAACTTTCCTTGAAGTTTCTTCTTCAGAACAATGAAATGTGAGCCCTTTAATCTCAGTTTTGGCAGTGGTTTTAATTGAAGGCAGGTGTGTTAACAGCTTGTTTCCATCTCTTACTCCCGTAATTTCTTACTCCCATAATTAACAAATGAAAAATCTTTCTGATTGATTTATGCATTCACCTTAAAATCCTCAGAAGTGAGGCTAGCAAACGCTCAACAAAAAAGGCTTAGGGAACAGCCATAGTTTTTTTTTGCTGGCATCTCAATCCTTAATACTTTCATCACCTACGTAAATACTTTTTTTTTTTTTTTAATTGAATGTGTAACCCAGTAGACAACTTGAAATGCAATTTCAGGTTGATTCAGAACTTACATTTGGTTTGTTTTGAAACATATCTGCTGGCCTTTTCTGGTGCTACTGCTCTGAGCTCATTGCTTGCACATGAGACAATTCTGAGCTAGAAGCCATATGCTTACATTAGCACAGCGCTGAAACAGGGTTTAGTACCCTTGTTTTTAGGGGGCTGTATTAATTCAGGAATAGTGCTGTATTAGCAGGAACAGTTTGATTTTAGGCTGGATTCTCATTTCTAGCCAACTCAGGGCAGTAGGCCTCGGCAGCTTGAAAATTACTTTTTACTTGTGCCTTCTATCCTCCAACAGCTGCATTTATAAGAAAAGACTTTTAAATTATGTGTATTGTGTGATTTTTATTTTAATAATTATGCCAACCATATTTGCAAAGATATTAATGTTACTTCTCTGTTTATTTTTCATAGAGTGTCCTGATGGTTTACTGTGCACGTCCACCATTCCGTCTCACTACAAGCGTTATAGCCATTTTCTACTTGCAGCAAGCAGGGCAGGAGATTATCTTGAAAATTCTTCAGCAAACACTTTGGAGAGGAAGATGACATGTTCTACTGATGCAAAGCCCAGCTGTTCCCCAAGTCATGTAGAGGAAATTTCACAGAATGAGAAACCATCTAATAATGTAAAAAATGTCCTGAATGACTGTACATTGATGGTACAGAGTTCACCGCAAATTAAGTCTCTAAATGTAATCGGTGAAAGTACTTCCTCTTTTGCAGATGTTGAAAAGCCTCAACAGACATTTCATCTTACACAGACCACTGATAATAGTTGTAAATTTGAGTTTTATGACTTTGCATCCTCTCAAGAAAGTGGAACAGGAGAAGATCTGTGTAGTCGGAAAGATACAGATCAGCCAAGTCTACTACAATCAAAAGCAGACTTCAGTGACTGTGAAATTTCTTATTCTCCACTGAGCACTTTTGAGGAAAGTGAAGAGGAAACTGAGGAAGAGGAGAAGAAAGTAAAACTATCACAAAATAATTCTGTGGTGTTTAAAACATTTGATGGACTTCTCTTACAGCAGAAGCCTCAGTATGAGGATACCAAAATGGGAAATTTCATAATTAAAAAAAAACACTGTGAGAAAGTAAATACATTGAACCTTCTAGATCATAGCATAAAAACTGTTTCTGAGAGTCACATGAACAGCAAGCTCTGTAATTCAACATGTGTAGATAATCAGCATCATCAAGAGGTGCTAGCCAGTGTGTCTTCTTGTCCTTTTAATTCTGAGGAGGTTGAACAGCCAAAATTTATTTCCTCTGCTGCTAGAGCAGGTAACACAGAATCAGAAGATACTGGTGCTTGTGCTTTGGATTCTGCATACATGAATTTTACTGAGGCATCACCACTGCTAGTCAGAGAAGATGCTGGGTCTCTTCTGGCACAGAAAAATAATGTTTTGAGGGATCCAAGTAACATTTTAACTAATGCAGGTAAAATGACTGCCAACGCAGAAAAAACAGCTTGTCAGGAGAGTCTGCGGTCAGTAGTGAAGAAAGAAGAAAACCTTGATACAGCTGCTGTGTGCTTTCCCAGCACTGTTTCTGAAACAGTAACATCTCTTTCTTTAGCAAACACAAATGCCAAATCCAGTTCTGCCAAAGAACTCAAACAAATGGACATTGGTGTTTTCTTTGGGTTAAAACCCAAAGTAAAAGAGGAAAGCAAAGGAGAGACGTGTTTGAGTGAGGGAAAGCAGATATCAAGCTCAGAATCTCCCAATGGAAGGAGGCCCAGACAGCAGAAAAGGAAAGCTGAAGGGTCTGTGGAAGATGTAGAACTGGTTACAGAAAGTTCAAATAAAAATGGAGCCTTTTCAGGTGTAAGTTTTGGTGGCCAGCAAAGGTGGAGAAAAAAATTTAAAGAATTATCTACTACAGGTGAAGGAACAAGAAAAAAACACTGCCCTTTCTACAAGAAAATACCAGGTGAGGGGCAACTTGCTTTTTGTAGATGTTAACTAATTTTGGCTTGAGTTTTGTATTTTTTTTTTTTCTAATTTTAGACTTCAATATTCTTCACTCTTCATAACCATTCACACTGCAGCTCATAATGAATTTTCTTTCCTCCATCTAAGTTGATGAAATCTTGTGTAGGTGCAGATCTTGAAAAGAAGGTGATTGCAGAACCAGTCAGCAACGGCTGAAAATAGTGAAATACTTATCTCAGGAAAATTATTTCAAGGATTGACTTCTGAATGTTTTTGACAGAATGAAAAACATAAGCAGTATGAAAAGATGGATCTACTTTCTTAAATGATTTTGATTATATATATTTTAATTAGGAATGTTAATATTCACTCCTAATTTTTGAACTTAATCTTTTACATCACTTCAGTTGTGCCTGAAAATAGGGCTGTTAATAGCAATTATTTCATTACACTAACTTAAAAGAATTGGGCTTAATTTTGCATATAAGATTCAGTAGTATTAGAAATATGATTTACTACCACTGTGAAAACAAAGAAATTAAAACTAATCAGGAGAGTTTAGTTAAGGAAACAGCCAAGAATTTCTCAGAATCTCCTCAAGCAATGACATAAATCAGAGGATGATGGATCAGCAGTCTAAAAAGCTTCAGATCCTCACAGTTCTGTTTATCACTGAAGAATTGTCTTAGTCTTGGGTAGATATTTGAGGAAGTCAAGTAGAAATATTTTAGTGATCCTAAGTGCCAAGGTGCTGCTTGCATAGTGACTTGTAAGTCTTTGTGAGGCTATACCAATATCATGGATTCCATTGGCTTAGAGAATTTTCCATATATAAAAAATTTGAAGAGCAGACTCCAATGCCTACAATACAATTTTAAAGTTGTTTTGGTTTTGTCTGTATTATGTAGAATTCTGAATTTTGTTACTACATTTGAAATATATTTGACTGTATTTTCTGCGTTGCTGATGATATTTGTCCCCATGTCTTAGTACAATTCAGCTTTCCTGAAGTTTTGTCTCAAACACTTGGTGATGTTTTGGTTTGTGATTTTTAATTATCAGACTGCTATGTTTTTTGGAGTTGCAAATATGTGACTTTTTAGCCTCAAGTAAATAGAACTAGTTCTAGTTCTCCTAGAAGATTTGGGAAATTTGCATAATGTAAAATGAAAAATATTTTAATGCCACCAGGTGAATTAGTTCTATGCACTATTTGGTGGTTTTAAGAAACTGTAACCCAATGTGAAACTGTAACCCATTTGTTGGTATGTTTACATTTTAAAAAAGTTACATTTGCAGAAGAAAGAGCTATCTTCCATACAGCTGTCTTTATGCAACATCTTTATACAAACAGCACCTCATTGAAAGTGTACAATGGCAAATCAGTCACGTTTCATCTCAGCAGATACATTCAAAGACTCTAGATTGCTTGCTTGATAATTATATGGTAGAATGTTTTAAGAGGAATATTAAATGTAGAAAAATTGAAAAATTGCAGTTTGACTGCAAAATGCATTGTGTTATGCTGTGGTTATCTTTTATTCTGTGTTAAGATGTTGGTGTTAGATTTTAATCTACATCAACTTTTAAAAATACCTGCTGAAAGCAGATAAATGTCTTTTATTTGCTTAACCAGTTTCCATCTGTGGAGGGTGGCAGCTGAACGACATACTTTGGAGGCCTGTGAAAGTTTTTGTGTGTGGAGACTTTGTCACTAACATAATAATTTAACAATTTTTTTTGTGACTGTTGACTCATGCGCAAACCATGCTCATCTTTAAATGGCTCCTTCAACTGTATGCAGTGCAACTGTATTCCTTTTTAATTTTAAAGAAAGGAAAAAGAACAGAAGGAAAATTTAATCAGAAACTTGTTCTGAACTATGCATGTTTACTGACTGGCTTCTCTTCCCTTCTTGTTGTAGGAACTGGTTTTACAGTTGATGCCTTCCAGTATGGAGAAATTGAAGGCTGCACAGCTTATTTCCTTACTCATTTTCACTCTGATCACTATTGTGGGTTAACAAAAAACTTCATGTTTCCAATCTACTGTAATAAGGTAAGATTTCCAAGATTACTAGATATTGTCAAATCCCTATTTATAAAAATAATAATTTTTATACTGATGAAAGTAAGTAGAAGATTAGATGTTCCTTTGTTGGGTCAGTTAGGCACAGTGGATATGTGTAGGGGAATTTGGGTTTCCCTTATGAGAAATTCTTACCCTTATTTGAAGGATGAAGAAGATTAGTGAAACTCCCCTGTCTAGTTACCATGAAAAAAATCACGTTTAAAAGGATGTTTAGAGGTCATATAGACCAATCTCCTGCACAGTATGGGTCTAACTTCAAAGTTAGATCAGACTGCAGAGAGCCTTTGTCTGTCAAATTTTGAAAACAGGACAGATTCCTCTGTGTACCCTTGCAATCTGTTGCAGTGCTTACCCACTCTGAAATGTTTTCCTAATATACGATTGAAATGTCCCCTTTTGCAACTTGAGATTGTAGCTTGTTCTTTTTGTGTGCATCCCGGAGAAGAATCTGGCTCCATCTTATCTATAACTATTCGAGTGATGGAAGTCTGAAATCAGATTCCACTTAAGCCATCTCTTCTCCACATTAAGTAAATGGAGTTGTTTTAGCCTGCTCCTGCATGTCCCGTGCTTGAGGCTGCTGAGTGGCCAAGACTGCCATTAGCTATCATATGTCCAACGAACTCTTCTTTACCTGTAATGTGGTAGGGCACCTTGTCTAATCAACCCATTCAGAACCTGCATCAAAAAAACTATTTCTGATTTACACTGGAAGTCTCCTGCAGTGCTTGTGTCCCATGTTGCCCTTCCAGTAGATGTTGGGGTGACTGCAGTCCTCTGTGGTAAGACCCAGGGCTTGTGACCTGGCAACTTCTTCACTTGTTTAAAGAAGGCTTTACCTACTTCTTCTTTTTGACTTGCCAATCTGTAACAGATGTTATTCTCCTTGTTTGCCTCCTCTCTGATTCCATTCCATAACCTGTTGACAGGCTTTTAAAAGTTTGCTTTTTTTAAGACATCTTTTTTTCAGTTTGCTTTTTGAGAGGTGAAATGCTACTGAAAGGCTTGATTATACCCAGGATCTCATAGTTTCTCTCTAAGCCAGACAGTCTGGCTTTGAGAGCCTTTGTTTCTAAAATAAACAAGGGCTTTTTTTAGATTTTGTTCCTATTCCATATTAAATCCTTTCCTTGTTACAGATAACTGGCAATCTGGTGAAGAACAAGCTTCGAGTCAAAGAGCAGTACATCCACGTGCTGCCAATGGACACAGAATGTATAGTGAATGGGATCAAAGTGTTGTTGCTCGATGCCAATCAGTACGTATCATTGCATTTGTTGTGGAATATTTGTATGTATAGAATATTAAAGATAAACTGTATCTGTACAGCTATTTAGGTTTTCATGATTTTTAGGTTTCAGTCGATCTGAAAAAATAAGTGTGAAAATACTTCACATTCCTGAGTTGGCTTTTTCACTTTGGAAGTGAATTAGGCATGTAGGAGTCTAAATTTCTTGCAAGTAGATAGGTTTTGAAATAGGTGAATTATCTGTGAAAATGATACTTAGGTTTTTTGATAATTTTAACTTTATTTTGTTTGCTTGTAATGAGTACATAGGGTTAGCCACTTATAGCTCCATAATTTTTAATCTTGTAGAGAGTTTGAATGACTTTTCTAGTGATCTGGACGCTTTCATTTTTGGTGTCTAGTTGGGAACATTCTAGATATGATTATCAGATATGTTAGGTTTCCGTAGCTTCAACTGGAGATAGGGAAATCTTCAGCTAAAGAAAAATGTGGTACTTTGGATCCTGTGAGAGACAAAACCTAGCCAACATTTTCAAAACTGAACTTCAAAGAAAAGCCTGTTGAAGTCTGGAACAAGTCTTCTCCTGGATTTGGTGATAACGGGTGAGATTTTTGTCCATTATGCTGGCACTATGTGCTAATGCTGGATTTAAAGTTCAGTAGTACCTGACTTCCAGCTCTGTGCTCTTGCAGTTCTGCCTCTTGGTACCTTATTTGGCTACAGGCTAGAGGAAGAGTCCTTTCGCTGAAGTATATATTGAAACACAGCACTGTGCACAGCAGTTTGAATATTACTTATCATAGGATTTGTTTATAGTTGGAGAGATAAGATTCCATCAAGACCTTTGAGAACCCTTTCTGGGAATGAAGGAAGCCTTGTTGCTTATATAATTTGGACTCTTCTCATTTTTCCTGTTTGTCTCTCTGATCCTCTTCTTTAATTTAAAAGGCATATAAACCTTAGGTACAAAGTTCAACTTCTTGGAGGGTTCACCAATTCTGTCATTTTAGCTCTGATTCATGCCAGTTTTTCTTTTTTTTTTTTGAGATTTCATTTACCCTTTACAGATGATTCATGTCCAAAATAGTCCCACTCTGGTTTTCCAGTCTGAGCTCTTGCCCTTCAGACAGCTTTGTCGAGGAACCACAGAAGGTGCAATGGATTTGCTGGGGCCAGTAAGAGAATTGTACTTATAACCAGGGAATTCTGGATGGAGGATAGTGTTTAAAACCTGCAAATAGAATTTAAAAGGAAACGCTTCAGTAAGTCCTGCAGGAATGAAGATGCATCTGCAATAATACAATTCTGTTTCTTTTGAATAAGAATGCTGCTTCTCTTTGGTGTGCTGTTTCCCCTTTGAATCAAGTAATAGAGCCTCAGAGATTGCAACTGAGGCAGCATCCCAAAAAGGCAGTTAATGCTTGATTACTTCACTGGTGGTGTGGTTTTTTTCTTCTCTCCATCTCAGCTGAGGACTCAAGTCAAGCTTGTCTACAGCCATAAGATTAGTTTCAGAATTCCTTTAGAAATTGGGAAATTTCTAGCTAAATTAGGCTGCAGAGTAGCTGTGATTTAAAATGCTGTTCTGCACACCTTTCTGCTGCTGAAGGGTGGTGTATCTCATAAGGCAGTTTATCAGTATAGAGAATAACAATTTGTGTGGGGTTTTTTGTTTGTTTGTTTCAGTTGTCCAGGTGCAACAATGATCCTTTTCTGTCTACCAAGTGGATCTGTGATTCTTCACACAGGAGACTTCAGGGCAGATCCTTCTATGGAGCGCTACCCTGCTTTGATTGGTCAACAAGTCCACACCCTTTACCTTGATACCACGTAAGTTGTGTTTAATTTTATTTTTTTTTTAATATAACCCTCTTTTCTGTTTAGTAAGACTTTATATGAACCAAATAAATGCAAGCATAAATGACATTACTGTTTTAACACTTGTTAGTTCTAGTTAGTGTTGAATAAAAACAGATATTTATTGAAAGTCCATGTATGTCTAGCTTGTTCATCTGTTATGCTGTTACATAAGAGAATAAAAGTGGGCTGTAGAAAAGGTGCTAAAGTATTTTCTGAGATGACCTTATTATTTATAAGTGGTATTAAATTCTGTGTGTCAAAACTCATACATTAAGTGTTCAGCTCTAAAACAAGAGGTTCATGGAACACTGGTTTTATGTGGATTCAGTTCTATTATGAAAAAGAGTGTGGGGGAATTCAAAGAGTGAAAGAATGCCAAATGGTTAAATCAGTTGTCCAGGTTTCCATTAGACCTTTCTCTGACTCATGTATATGAAATTGTTTTTCTGTGTATGATGACTAATGCCCAGCTGCAGTATTTTCTTTCTGTTCCATATGTTTCTGTGAATGAATAATGCCTTATGTTATGTTTTTTGTGCATGACAAAAATAGACATAAGGATGCAATTAGTATGTCGTACAAATATCTAGCTTGAAAGAGCACTTGGTATTTATAGAGGAAAAAAATGCAGAATTGAGTGTCAGTGTCAGACAAGTGAAAAGTTGTAGAGAAAGAGTGATATACTCAATGCAAATTTTATTGCAACAGTTTCATCCGGGCGCCTTAGTGGTTTCTAATAAATAGCTTTCAAGTAGACTGAAATTATAGAGAAGGTTAACATCTTTTTCATTACTTTCTTATTGTATATATGCAGTTTTGAGGGCTGCCTTGGTAAATTCAGATGTCTCCCATCTTGTGTAATGAAGTGTGTATCTTGTTCCCATGCCCCAGATACTGTAGTCCTGAATACACTTTTCCTTCTCAACAAGAGGTTATCCAGTTTGCTGTCAATACTGCTTTTGAGACAGTGACTTTAAACCCGCGCACTCTAGTTGTCTGTGGCACCTATTCCATTGGAAAAGAAAAAGTTTTTTTAGGTATGTAAAAAAAGTGTACTGGATCAAATAATAAATATCTAAATCAGTGTTAAAAGACCTTTTTAATGAAGATATAAATGGTCACTTAGTCCTGATCATCAGATATTGTGTAAAGAAATTAAATATATTTAATAATCTACTGTTATTTTTTTAACTTTCTAATCAATGTTTTAACTTACTGAAAGAATTGTTTTTCTGCCATGTTTCTAAACCCCTGGAATATACAGAAGGCCTATTTGGATACTAAATGAATGAACCTATTTAACTGATTGTGGTGAGAAAACTGCTCATGGCAATTAAAAAAACCCACAACTATAAATGAGGTCTTTATGACATTTTTGTTGTTAATAAATTCATGTTGTCAAGAAACAGCAAAGGGATATAATTATTCTTAAACTTCTATTTTGCTAACATTTTTTTCTTCCAGGGTTATATTATATATTTTTCTAAACATTCATAGCGATCGGTTTTAACAAAATCAATTTTAACAGAGCATTCCCCAAACCAAAGCACGTCTTTTCTGATTTAATGAAAATCTTGCGTGCTGTGCTTCTCTCAGTTACAGTATTAGGAATCAATATGATTGCCCAAATGTATACTCTAGAGCAGGCAGCTGTGTACCTTTTGTGCTTTTGAGTATGTTTAAAGTCATAAATACAAGACTGACTTTCACCAAAATTTAGTCTGTCTTTAACGTGGGCTGTTGGTCACATATTCCAAAAACTGCACATGTTTCTTGGCATCTTTCAAATAAACACCGGTTCTCTTCGGTAACATTCTACCAAAGAAATATGACTTGGAACTTATCAAAGTACTACTGTGCTCTTTCCAGTTGTCATATACAATTCTGCTGGTAAAATGTAGGAACCAGAGCTTTTTAACAGCCATTAAAGGTTTCTCTTCTTAATTTTAGAATATGAAACACTGTATCCTGTTGAATATGGACTTTTTTCATCAGCAAAAATGATAGAGTGCAATAATTAGGAATATCACTAAAACAAGCACAAAATGAATTCATAATTTTCTTTATCTGATTTCTTCCTGATTAATTCCTAAAGCAATTGCTGAAGTTCTGGGCTCAAAAGCAAGTATGTCCCGTGATAAGTACAAAACACTGCAGTGCTTGGAGTCAGCAGCTGTTAATTCCCTCATCAGTATGGACTGGGATGGTACTTTGCTTCATGTTCTTCCCATGATGCAAATTAATTTTAAGGTAAGCTCAGAAAATATCCTCTGTTGATTAACCTTCTGGCTAATCTTACTGTTGGCTCCTCCCAACCAATGTTGTGTTTGGTGCTTTTTAACATCTTGTCAGGTCATATTTATTTAGTAAAGTTTTGACATGTAGCAATACGTTGAAAATGAAATGCAATTAAACATTAATATCTGTCTCCAAACATGATGCACAGAAAGTGTAATTTCACTTCAGTGTGGTGCTTCTACAAGATAAGATGCGGTTTGTTCAAAGGCTTGCTCTTTGCAGGCCTTTTTGAAGTAGGTTTATGTAATGACTGCAGGATCTGTCCTATTAGCAATTAATGTATTGTGACATGGAGTCCCTGTTGTTTTCAGCCTGTCTTTTACCTGGTATGATGTAGGAGAAGACTAAAACGATTTTCTGCCTGTGAGTGTCTCTGTTTTGAGGCAGCCTGTGAACGAGGCCAACTTCCAGTCTGGTGTTTGATAAAAAAGGAATAAGCTTCTCCATGTTCCTCTCGGTTCAATTTCCATGTATTTATAATCACATTTTAATCTTTTAAAAGAATATTCTCTCTGTGCTGAAGGTTTACATGGGGATATGGATACTTGAAAGTCAATGAAAACTCACACATAAACAAGTACACGCAGTGAGTGAATTGAAGGACACATCATATATACACATTAGTTTTTCCACACACAATCTTCTCTCATATTTGAAGCAAAAGCAAGTATAGCAGTTTATTTTAAGACATTGTTTCATCTAAGTTGACTTCAAATGTACATTTCAGTTGAGATTTGAGACAGCAGGTTGTTGTTGTTGAGAGTTTTTGTGGGAATTTCTTAGTTAGGAAAGGTGACTAATGCCTGGGGGGGAAAGTTTTTCTAAATAGACTACAAAATACAGAATGGCACTAAGGCAAAGCAGCAGGCTCTAGATTAAAGGTAGCCTGGGAGAAAGAGAAAAATAGTGGTCACTTACGCCTTACAGACTTGGATTCATTTTCCTGCTTTGCTTCAGGCCTGCTGTGCCATCTCAAGCAAATCCTTCAGAGCAAGATGGTATTTAGCTGCAGGACCTGTCAAGGTCAGAGCTGACCTAAAAAGGAGAAAAAGAGGCTATACGATTTGGATGGGAGCTGCAGGAGATGGAACTTAATATCTTAATGTTTTAACGTTGTTCTATAACCTTTTCCATAGTGGGGCAGAAAATGAGTAATGGAAATGTGTATGGATTTATTTTTAATGTGTTGTGTTGTCTTAAACAGCAATATATTTTAGTTCCTTCTGCAGATTTTTGGGTCATTATGTGATCCCGCTGTCATGTGTCCCAGCCTGTATGGAGTACTCGCGTAGTTGGACTTTTTCAGGCAGAAGGTGTGATTATACAACAAGGATGTCTAGATGGCCTTACTTCTTGGAGAGTGGCAGTTGTATTGTGGGCAGGGTCTCGTCTCTGAGAGCAGGAGGTGCTAGACAAATCTACAGTGTGCCAGAAGTGATGCCGGGACCCTGGAAAGGGCCAGGGAAGATTAAAGACACAGTGGCGGACAAGAGTCCTGGTGTAAGAGCCATGGCCCTCTGTACTGGGGCTTTGACTTCATGTGTGAAGTTGTTGGAATGTGGTCTCACACTGTCATTAGTAATTCTGTGTCCACGTAAGATAGGCATGCTAGGTAGACTTCCAGAGTGCTAAACATGGTGCCGGTAGCTAGATGAATGCCCAGGTGGAATGTAGTATCAGTGAAACATGGAGAATGTTAAATGCTTAAAGATGAGTTCATGTCCAGTTGTTATTTCTGCTCCAGCAGCATTAGTAAATGTGATCTCAGAAAAAACAATATTTTTAAGAATAAATTATCTGATCACTTGTAATCTTGTTCTAGTTGAAGAATGATGAATGTTATCATCCTGGTTTTGCAGACCATGTAAATGTTGTTGTCATCTCCAGTTGCATGTTTTTGTCTTGTACTGGATTATACAGGTTTTGTCCTGAATTACTGGCTCATTACTGGGAAAGCCAGAATTTTTTAGTGATCCTCATCATTAAATGCCAATGCCTTTGTTATCTTCTGGGTCTCTCCTACCTCTTCTGTTCTATTTGATCCCTAGCCCTACTCAAAACCACAATTCTACCTCTTAATTTGGGCTAATTTCCTGCTCCTGTAGTTTCAGCTGTGAACCTACAAATCCATGAAATCCTTATGCAAGTATTCTCAGTCAAAAGCTCAGATTCAGTCCTTATTTAGTAAACTGAGTACGTTTGTGATCTTGTACATCAGTCACCTTTTTAGTAGCATGCAAATAGCGAAACCCTGATGGTATATTGTAGCATCAGCTGGAAGCCCCAGTTTTATACCCTTTTTTTGCCTGTTACACTCTTTACTAATAGAAAAAAAACCCCTAAACCTGCCTGTGCATCAGGCTTGATAGTTCTAAAGAACTGTATGCATGATTTTTTTTGCCATTTATTACTGAAAAACTGCTGTAGTCTGTTTCTAGATAAAGAACCAAAAAAAGCTGTATAAAGTATGTGTGCTTACCACAACCGAAGCCTAGTTTGCAGTAACTGTTGAAAAGCTGTACCTGCCAAGGAAGGCTTCCATGTTTCCATAGCTGACTGCTCCCAAGACTAAATCTGGGTGCCTCCAGCTTTCCTTTCTATCCTGAATAGAAAGGAAATGAAATCATTGTTTTGAGATGCTCCTGCATATACATCGCAAGCTTTGTGCTGTGATCAGGGGCTTTCTTTTTTTCTCCATCACTGAGTCTCCAGATCGCTGGAAAGTTTTATGATTTTTTTATTTTTAAATTGATATTTTTTTGAGTGCATATTCAGGAATTTTAGAAATATTTTTGCAGTCTCTATGTTGTGAATATTTTTTCCTTTTGGTGGTATTGTCCAGCCGTTTAATTCCAGTTTTGGGGCTATCTGAAATCTACTTTTTTCCATGTTGATTTTCAGGAGTAATATGAAGTAAGTCTTTTCATTTTGGAGTCAGCTGTTTCATTATTTGTGAACAACTAGCTTAGTTGTTCATGTATGATTTATAAACACTGAATTGATTCAGCAGAGGATGTCATTCACCGAAAAGCCACAGGCACTTAGAAAAGTGCAGAAACCTCTCTGTCTTTCCTTTACTTACCAGAGTTTAAAGACTAAATTTGGTACCTTCTGCCTGGAACTGAAGCAAACAAAAATGGGTAGTGACCATAATTTTTTTAAATCCACTCTGAAAAACAGGTTGATCAGTGAATGTTTTTTTGACAGCTTGAAAGATGATTTTTGTAAACGCACAGCATCGTATGTGCTAGACCCTTGATTTTCTCTTGGCCAAAGATTTGATGACAATAACGTACAGTGCATTTCCCTGTTCTGCCTGAGCTGCCTCGTGTCAAGACCTGCACGTTTATATACACATGCAGCCACACTGAGGGAAACTGTGCTACTTGGCTTGAATGTTTCCATACTTTTTAATCTTCAGATATGTATTTGAATATTGAAATCTGGGCAGTTTTCTATTGCTGCATAAGGAGTTGCCTCACTGTCCCCAAAATATGTTGAAGAGACCAGTTAAAATTTGAGAAGAAAGCATATCTTTTCTGCTTTATAAACTTATATGGATAGTCTCGATTTGTAGTTAGGATGAAAACAGTCCCATTCATAATATTGACTACCTGGCCAGGGATCCCTAGACTTGATGTATTTAATCCAGGCCTTAGGACAGCCCCCTTGAAAAGAGCCAGTACTTGAAATGAGTGTGTTTGGTTAGGGTGTGTGAAGTCTGAAGGGTAAAACTAGAAAGAGCAAGCCATAGGGGATCAGAGACAGCAAAAATACAGTGGCAGAGGAGTAAGATTTTTGTGTTGTTGTATTACTGTTGGAAGTGGTGGGGTTCTTCGTTCATTCAGGGTTTTTTCCTGGGTGTAGCTCTGACTTTCTTAAGGAGCTTGTTTATTAGCAGTTTGATATCAACTTTCTTCAGGTGCTACCTGGGTCAACAGTGAGACGACATGCTGTAGATTCATGTTCTGTATATTCTTAATGAATAACAGTTATAAAAATTTAAAAATTAACATTTAAAAATGCTTTTTATATGTGTGATTTTTTTATTACAATATTTATAAAGTGAACCATTAATTGCTGCAGTATTGCAAGTGGATTTGATATATGAAAAGGAAAAATTTCTGGAAAAAAAAAAAATCAAAGAGATGTGGTACTTCACTGCAATACTTGGGTTTACGCCAATAAAATACAGGGATTGTTGTATGTACAGGTGAATAGCTGTTCTTGAATAAGCCAAATAAGTTTAAGTGGTGGTAGGGCTGATTATAAATTAACTGTTTAATTACATTTGAGTCTTCTACCTTACGGAATCTGTTTGGTTGTACTGCTGACTTCAGCAACTCTATAGATAACAGGCTGTCATGGTGATTGAAGGAGGTTGATTTAGCAATTAAATGTATTTTCCATTTTAAAAGGATGAAGGTTTAGAACAGTGTTGGCTAAAGCAATAAAAGAAATTGGAATGTGTATTTAAAGTAGACTTGTTATGAATGAACACTGTAGTAATTTGTTTTGTGGAAAGGGTCCATCTTTTCTAAAATTCATGCATGGCTCTTTTGCAATAAACCATTTTTTGTAACAGTCAAAAATTGAGGCTTCTGCCACTTGAATATGCAGTGGAAGATTTTCATAGAACTGGGGCCTTCAGGTCTGTGCACCTCTTTTCTGTTGCTTAGCTCAGTAATGTCTCGTACTAGCACTGAGGTGAGATTTTCAAAAGTGCCTGTGATTGAAATGCACAAATAATTTTATAAGATTGAAATTGCATCCTTATTGTGAATGTTGCACACGATTTCTAATAAAATTTGAAAGCAGACTAGCATTGGTTAATGTAATAATCATTGTATTTGAAGTACAGTATTTAGATTTCATTAGAGCAAGAGAAGCAAATATGTGAATTATTACATTAAGATATGTTAATCTTCGTAAAGTTAAGTGTGAAGGAGAATTAGACTGCTACAGTTGTATCTTTAATCTAGTGAAGATCGAGCATTTGCAGTGTATTAACAGTCATGGCAGCTAGCCATAATTCCTGCTGCTGAATGAAACATGTTGTGGTAGTTTTTTTTTTGTTGTTCTTTTATGTGCTTAGTTCGATGGATTCAGTAGGTTGCTACTGGATGTTGTACTGAAGGTGCTGTTAAATGTGACACTGTCACAGGCAGCTTTCTTCTTCCCTGTCATAGTTTTCAAGTATCTGACAGGTTGGTTAGTGTTCTATCACAGCCCATCTATCCCCCTCTCTCCACTTTTTTTATCAGTCTTTTGTATCAGCAGCAGGAAGAGAAATACAAAATAAAGTTTCTGATTTTGAGTTCTATAATCTTGTAGGGCTTTCAAATGGAGAACGTACCTTTAAGATTTTATACAAGACACACGAAAGAGACCTTCTGGTTTTGGTTTGAAATAACACTGACTTGACTTTATGCAGAAATAGGATCGTACATTCCTTATACTTCCCTCTCATCCTTTTCCCGATCTTAGCTTAAACTACATTGAAGGCTAATTGAGCCAACTTGGAAACTTTTTCAAGTTGGTGGGTTTTTTTTTAGAGTGAAGAGATGAGAGGTGGTTTACCTTCCTATCATGAATGGAGATGTGGTAAAGCATGGTTTAGTGTTCAGAGCAATGCACTGGCTTGCTGCAATTTTTGGGGTAATTCACTTAATTTCTGAGGGCTTTTGGGCATAAGCAGATGTCAGGATGTCAGTGGCACTTTTAAATTAACCAGATGATTTTGCACTGAAGCAGGTTTTCACCATCTTTTATCACCACTCAGCTGCAAGAGTGCTGACCTCCACCTGGGAGGAGGAAATGAATGGCGTACAGGGCAAGAGCTATAAGATGATGTGAATATGTCTTGTGTGTTCTGATCTGTCATGCATAGCTGTTAATATGTGTTTATTCAGATGAAGCAATTGAGGTCCTAAGGTACAAGGTACTCTGCAAATGTAAATATTTGTCATTAATAATTTCAAGGCAGATGGTATTTAAAATAAAAAAGTTCATATCAAAACATGAAAATAATATTCAGCTGGAAGTTTTTCTATCATGAAATCTCCAACCTTTAGAATAATGAGCTATTTAATGGGATTAAATATACGCTATATTCTTTTCACAGGGCTTGCAAGATCACTTGAATAAGTTTTCTGAGAATTTTGATCAAGTGCTGGCTTTCAAACCTACTGGCTGGACCTACTCTGATTCATGCCTTTCTCTAGTGGATATCAAACCTCAGACAAGAGGAAAGATCACCATATATGGTATAAGAGTGGTAAAGATTCAGTGCATTTAGTTTTGTGTGGATGATTTTCATATTTTTATTCTGGAAACTCCTACTGTTCATTGTAACCAGTGCTTTTTCTGATAACTCATTGAGAAACTGAACAGATGGGTCTCTCCAGGAGAGATCTGTGAACTGAGTAATTGAGAACACTGTAAATGCAGCTTTTTACATATATTTTGCTCCTGTCTTCCTCTTGCAAATAACAGCCTTTATCTGATATATGTAGAGTCTCCAGGGATGAAATCTTTGCCCGGCTGATGGTGATGTCGGTGCAGTTCTAGGGATTTCACTGCATACCTTACTCATTTGTGAGAGACTTTGGGCCTTCCTCTTCCTCTCAGCTCTTATCAGTGGGTGGAGTTGACTCTCTTAACATTAATTTAACCAAATGCTTCGTGTCACTCAGTTTGCACTGATGAATAACTTGGTAACTTAATGCAATGTAATTTTTCCAGAAGGAAAATCTGAGTTTTCATTTTCCAGAAGGAAAATCTGAGTTTTCATTTTACTTTGGCTATAAATTTTATATCTCAAATATAAATTTAAAAATATGTTATCTAAAGTATTTCTTATCTGGAAGACTTGCAAAAGTATTTAAATATTTTGGCAAGAAGCTAAGTAGACTGACAGATTGCTGTGATTTGTTTCATTTCAGGGATTCCTTACAGTGAACACAGCAGTTACCTGGAAATGAAGCATTTTGTTCAATGGCTGAAGCCACAGAAAATCATCCCCACTGTAAATGTTGGTGACTGGAGAGCCAGAAGCTTGATGGAGAAGCATTTTAGAGATTGGATGATTGAGGGCAGTAGGCATAAATAAATATGAGGAATAAAGTATATTTCAAAGGCGGTAGGCTGGAGTGGGAACTGTAAGTTCCTGTGACTTTGTTTTAACTCCTTTTTCCATGGAGCTTTTTTTAGGGAGGACTAAGATGCCATTCTCCTGAGAAAGCTGAATTTGGGGGGGAAAAAAAAAAAGGCACCTTGCTTTCTCATGTACCTACTACTTATTTTTCTCATAACTTAATAACTTTTTTACAAATGCTTATTTCAAGTTATTTTTATCTTATTCCTTTTTCTCTGATTCTCAGATTATGGAGATGCCCAGATGTTTAATGCTGGGAGAGAAACTGCCTCCAAGTTAATAATTTCTGAAAAAAAGGTATTGTAATAAATTAGATGATATTAAGCTTATGTCACATGCTGTCAATTCTGGCTTCAGAGAATCTCGTTTCATGAGGCAGAACTGGCTGCTGTGATTTAAATCTTGTGAACAAAATATATCTGTGAGAGAGGATTGGCTTGGGCTTTTGCAGCATACATACTTCAGAGAATGATTTTTATACAAGACATTGATATCTATATTCCGCTCAAGATTTTCTGATTTTTAATTTTTTTTAAAAAATAAAGAACCTACATGAAGCCTGTATGTTCTTTCTGAGCGAAATGCATTTCTTTAGCAGCTACAGTACTGAAATCTGAGAAACCTGCCTGTAATATCTTTGGTGAGTGTTCTGTATATGTTGGTTGTGTAAGATTGCTCCTGTGTGCTGGTAGTGCAAGTTCTCAGCCCGTGGTCGAAGCACGGGCATGGTTCTGCTCCATGTAGTCCCCTGCAATGCATTTTGGTTTGCAGGGACATACGTACAGGTTTGTTACTTGACTTCTGGAAAAACAGGAAAGGCAAATATTAGTACTGGCAGCAGAAAGGTAAGTTTCATTTTGCATTTTTTCCCCTGAATCCTACCAGATTATCAGTGCTGCTTTTCCTGTGTCTACTTGGTATTTATGATACTAAAGTATGTGGTTGCATGCAGACACACTAGTATAATTTTAAGCACTAAAATAAAAAAACGTTCCAAACTTCCAGGACTTATAAAAAGTTGCATCATGCATAAGAAATCATCTCCCAACCCTCCAGAAGAGCTCATCTGAAAACTTCAATGCCATTTTTGTTGGGAAAACATTTCTTTAACAGTTAGTGTAAGTATAAACAGATCTTCATCTTTGAGTGATGAGCTCTGTAATGTGAAGTCACTTTTTCTGTCTTCTGAGTGAAGTATCTGTACAAAACTCTGATGGGAAAAAAAGTTCATGTACTGATCCAGAACTCTTTGAGAACATTCACTGAAATACGGCACTGTTTTTATTTTACATAATGCATTATGATAGCTCTCCTTATGGCAAGAACTGCTAACTGTCTTGGATTGGCATGCTCACTCCTGGAATCCCACTCCTTGTTGGAGTAGGTGTGTGAAGAATCTTGTACAGCCCTTGCGAATACTGAACCTGAATTGATGCCATCTAGCTGATGAATCGCTTTTTGGCCTCCTGAGTTTTTTTCCTGACTAATTGTGCACCACGTATGAGCAGCTGGAGTAAGCACCTCAAAGTCAAAATGTTAATCACAGTTCTGACATCTTGCTTCCGTGGCTGCATTTCCAAGAACGAGTATCCCTGCAGGGAGTGAGTGTTCGTGAGGGCTCTCAACACGCAGATGCTGCTACAGGTCTGCGGTTCCCTTAGTTAGCCTGCGTGCGAGTGGCAACACAGAACCAAAATAATCCGGCTTTCAGTGCAACTGGTAGGTGTGAGACACCACCTGTGACTCTTTCCTTCCTGCTCTGTTTGTACCCTGTTACCCAGAATAAAGGGCTGGGGTTTTTGTTTTTTGGGTTTTTTTTTTTTTTTTTGCTTTTAAAAGCAAACTTATTTCTGAAACTAACCACAAAAATGATGTATCTTGGAAGACACTGACATTGGCATCTGCTGGAGTGACCCAGTTAATACCGCCCTGATTTGGAACAGATGGTGACGGGCTCACTTCAGTCAGCAAAGCAGAGTGGCTTTTGTGCTGGGTGCCTTTTTTTGTCTCTGTGTGCTGGGGTCTGTTTCCAGTTGCCTGCTCTGCTGTAGGTATTCCTGCGTCAGCGCGCTGGTTGCTTTCATTCCTCCCTCTTTCTGGTTTATATTTGTACTTCTACCAGCTGTTTTTTGTGGGTAGACTCAAATTCTGCAGCATTTCATCCACCTTCATGTTAGGAGATCTCCATGTCATTCAGTAACTTGGCCTCCTTC
The DNA here is from genome assembly GCF_018691265.1 of Tyto alba. Taxonomy (NCBI): domain Eukaryota; kingdom Metazoa; phylum Chordata; class Aves; order Strigiformes; family Tytonidae; genus Tyto; species Tyto alba. The sequence continues at coordinate 10,037,478 of NW_024881261.1, forward strand.
GTATGGAAAAGTCTTCAGAATCCAAACTCTGGAAGAAATTATTTCTCATTATTGTAAAGGAAGAAGATTAATAACAGGTTTAAATTGCTTAGACTGCTAAGAACAACATATAATTGAAAATTTCCATATGATGGAAAACCATTTCATTAAACAAGAATTTGGGGGGAAGATTTATAGCAGGACCTTTTCTCTTCACTTGTCTAGGTTGTTCCAAGGTACAGCGCTCTGATCACAGCAAGTTAAGCCCTTTGGGGGCACAAAGCTGTGATAAACCTGATTTCAGCATCATTGCACAGGGATAATTATTTAGGGAGTGGCTTCATAACGAAGGAGTGAATGTTTTTTTCAGTCTTTTGGCAGTGTTGGCATTATAGATGCATGAATGAAAGCACTTGTTATTTTGGATGAGAGTGTTGGCTCTAACTGCAGTGAATCTACCACTTTTTCAAAGGCAATAGGCGGGGACTTTTGGTCTCTGTGTTCAAGAAAGACTAGGCCAGAGTCCTCTGGACAGTGGGGTGGATGAGTCAGTCCGTGTCCTTACCTTCACATCAAACAAGTGTCACATGTTGATCTAAATAATACCAGATTTTACTAAAGCAAGATGGGCCTGTGAACATCCCAGAGGCTCTTCCAGTTTGCCTAGTGCTGACAGACTCGGGGCAGAAGGCAGAGCAAGCGAAAGGGGCAGCTGTAACACTCGCTTGATCAGTGCCCAGAATGGCTTTCAAAGCCAAGCGCTCTAAAGAATCACTTTGTATTTTCCATCAGGACTCCTGCTCTGATTACATATCGCCCCAATAGGCAGATAAATGAGCCAGAAGCAGCACTGTTTGGAGAGGGGAAAGGGGAGAGGAGGAACGCAGCTCACTCGCTGTGCTGACTCAGGCAACCGGTTTCAGGCTGACTGAGATAAATGAAAGTGGCTACCTGCAGCCCTGCCCTGTGGTGGCCACTGAGGAGGCTCCTGGGAAGGCAAATCTGAAGATACTGAGAAATAAAAGCATCCGGACAATTAAAGGGAATGTCAGGGTGCTGGGTGTCTTTATAAACCTTGATGTGAAAATGATTGATAGTAACTTGGAGTGGGAAAAGGAACAGAGATGTCGTTGGGATGGTTAAGGCATTTCTTTGATCAAACCTGTCTACTCATATGTGCTTAGTAAAGGCTACGAAGATAAACTGCCATTTAAGTTTGTTTTTTAAGATAGCGTGACTTCAGATACATCCTTCAAGCAATTCAGAATTGTTTTCTACTGAGACTGTGTTTTGAATTTGAAGGCTACTTAAGGGTATTATGTGGGATACTTGTTACCATGTCAGGCTAAAGTTACAGTTATTACCTTGATGTGTTTTCTGTGCTTATTGAATAATTTCTGGTGTGTTTTCTTCAGTAGGGGACAAAAAGCAGGTGAGTTTTGAGATGAGAATGCAGCCCAAACTTTTCCATCCTCCCCTTAGCTACAGAAAGCCAGCTGCTTCTCATTTCAGAATCCAAACAAATAGGAGCATCTCTTCTGAGGGTGGGGCACAGGCTGTTCTGTGTCGTTAGGATTTATAGTAAAATGATGCAGTTTGAAATTGTATTTGATATCTGCCATTTCAACTCAACCGTGTTTGCAAAAACCAGTATTTGTAAAAAACACAGTATGTAGGGGGGAAATATGACAGGGATGAATGAAGTTCACAGGAATCAGTAAAAGTTTGTCAGTACAAGTATTAGAAATTGGAGCTCTTGTACTTAAGTTTCACATATTGGTTCAGACTGTAAATGTGCAGTTGGAGTGCTGAATTCAGTGCTCTCCCCAGAAGCTCATAGAAAAGCTAAAAGGAGCTTACAGCCCTCCAACAGAGAAGAAGGGACAAAACGGGCTGTCACTGGTTGCAGATAAGGAGAGGACAGAGGCCCGAGCTGCCTTCCTGCTGCAGCTAACCCAGCTCTGCCCACGCTCTGCGGGCACGGGTGTCAGTGGGGGAGCTGCAGCCTGCAGAGCCCGGCACTGCCTGGATGCCTCCTATTTCCCCTTTCTCCTCTGAACCTTTACTCACTGTTGTACAATGGCACCTTGTTATCGAATCTACAGCAAATACTTTGGCAGGGAAGAGGCTTTTCCACTCTGTCACATCTGCTCTGGTATCTCCGAGCAGATAGTGACTTGTTTGTGCCAGTTTCCAATAAGCACTTACATAAAACAAACATTTTTTTAAAGCCTCTAAGCTTTCTCATTTGGCATTTGAATCTAACTTTATTCACCTTCTGGATGTTTTATTGATTGTTAAGAATGGAAGAGGAAAAAAAATTCACCATCTTGGGGGAGAAAGACACCAGCAATGCACCCGAGGAAAAGGTGACACAAGGACACAAATGCAAACAAGGGTGACTTTGGAGCTGACTTCAACAAGATCAGGGCTGGCCGCGGGGTTTTACGTGTACTGACTCCCACTGCTGCCTACCCACCTTCCTCCAGACGGAGAGATGGATTTCACTAAACTCTGTTGTGAGAAGCAACATTTATTTTTTTCTGATCACTTCAGTCCTTTGTCAGCTCCTGGCAGAGACCTCCCCAAATGCAGCACTGCCAGCAGCAGGATCTAACCCACTTTTCAGCTCCTGTTTTGGAGAAGAGGTGGATTGGGGCATTTATCCCAGCAGGGCTTCCTCAATCAGAGAAAGACAGGTTGGATTTCGCTTGTTACTGAAGCTGTGTTATTTGCTTGGCTCTCTGCCCTGCTCTTGGTTGCAGATATTGCCTGAACAGGGAAGTTAAAGCTGAAATTCAGTTCTTCGTGCTGCTACCCAGCGACCGTCCGAGGAACTGAGCTCTGCAGCACAACAGGAGCCTGTTTTTTCTCTAACACCTTCATGGTCACTCACAGCACAGCTCATTCCTCCCAGCTCTTCAGCAGGGAGAGTGTCAGTGGGGCCCACGTCCAGGCAGGGGAGAGCAGCACCCCGGGGCATTGCTGGGGCAGGGACCCCCAGCCGTGGGGAGGGCAGAAATGGGGTCCTGGGCCACGGGGGGACACCCTGAGCGGGCTGGGCAGGGCCACTACGGCCTATTGGTGACCTCAGGGCCCTGAGAAGCATTTCCAACAGCGTGTGAAGGTTCCTGGATTTCTGCCATGTAACATTATTCCCACAGCGGAGCCCTCTGTCTTGGACAAAGCAGCAGCAGTGACAAACAGAGAGGGACAAGCGCAGCAGGGCAGCGGTGAGGGCTTGTGACTAACTACCCCCCTGCCCTAAGAGGTTAAGGGGGTGGGGGGAGCAGGGATGCTGTCCAGCACAACGCTGGAAAAGCCAGAGTGGGAGGCTCCGCGGAGCCACTGTCAGCTAGAGCTGGGGGTCCACAGCTGCCCCACAGCAGCGCCCACACCAGCACCTCCTGCAGCACCCCCCCCCCCCCCCAGTTACTTGGAGGACGTTTGTCCTGCCTCACCTGCCCTGATGGTGTTTCTGCCATGTCCTGGCTCCGTCCCGCCTGGAGCAGCAGAGCAGGAACCTGCTGTGAGCTCCCCCCGCTCCAGAGAGGCCGGCGCTTTGAGACCTGGCAGCCGTGCTTGGGTCCGTGGTGTCTGCGAGGGCTCTGGATGGGGCAGCGCAGGAAGCCCAATGGCCCGCGTTAACCGGGTTTCCACACCAAACACGGCCAAAGGGGGCAGCTGCCATCCACAGAGCTGCTTTCGCTGCCTGATTCGTGTCGCTTCGGTCAAATACAACCTGCGAGTTGGTGCCAGTGGTCTGCCCTCGCCTGTGAAGGAAACCCAAAAGCTCTGGGAAAGAACCGGGAGACATCATCAGGCTCATAAAACATCTCATCCTCCAAGTGATCCAAATCAAGTAATTTCCTTCTGTTGACGGCACTTCTTTCTTCCTTTTTTCTCTTTACTTCTTAATCTTGGAGGAGTACTAATTTTGGCTTGAGATGCTCATGTGCAAATCGGAGTCCAAGAAAAAGGCAGACAGAAGAGGCAAGGTGTATCTGTAACAATTACGATAGTGTCAGACCGTGCAGAAGCGAGTGATGATTTGAGAGGGTTGCACGCTCTACCAGCCATGAAATGTGACGCTTAATCAATTAGGGAATTACACAGCAATGGAAATGAGCGATCAGTGACTTCAGTCAGAGACAGCAGGTGTTTGGGCTCTCATGTCCCAGTTCGGTGCCTTCCAGTTTGCTCCCAAGATGTTCATTCAAACAAGCAGCCCGATTCCTGTGCCTGCTGGGGACAGCAAACATCTTACCTTTGTCTGCTACAGATTTGGCCGTGGCCCCGGGCTTTTCATCAGGAAGCACCAGGAACAAACACAACAAGGCAAAGGCGAGCAGGAGCCCACCACACAGGACGGCTGCTTGCTGAGATGAAGAACTGTGGCTCACATCGTGCCCCCGGGTACACCTTGGAGCTGCTACTTTTTTTTTTTTTCTTTACCCTTCTTGGGTGTTACAAGACGGTGCCACAGCCCCTGGGACGCAGCAGCACGTGGGTCCCCTGCGGGGAGAAGAGCAGTGACCGTGCCCTCCCGCAGGCACAGCTATCCTCCTGGCTCCTTGCTGCAATGCCAAACCCCCCAGTGCTGCTCCCGGCCTCGTGACCGTCAACATCAGCAGTGAGTGCAATTTGCAGGGCTTAAATACAAACACATGGAAACTCCCAGGGTGCAGGACCATGGAGCGGTGGATCACGGTGCCAGAGAGAACATATTTACTCTATTTCAGTGTTTTAGCTGACCTTCAAGAGCAGGTACTACTGCCACTTGTCTGATGCTAGGGAATAACCTTCAGTTCTTTTTTTTTTTTTTTTTTTTTTTGTTTTGAGTCACTAAATATAACAAATGTATTTACAGCAGAGAACTCCAGTTTTATAGTCTTTGACTTGATTTTTTCCTACCCCCCCCAGTCCCTCTTGCTGTTTATAGCTATTCCTCATGTCTGAGTTTTCCTTCATCTCTGTTTCCCTCCAGCTACCTTTCCACTATTGGAGAGCTCTCAGAAATGTTACGCTGCTATAATTCACCTTTTTTCTTAGAAATAGGAGCACAAAGACATTTGCTTGGAAAGAAAATGACATCTGTGAAGAATGACATGGACTTTGAACACCAAATAAAATAGAAGAGGGGCAAGTTAGAGGGCAAAAGGCCAGAATTTCTGTGGTGCATCTAATCAGTTTAAGAGCATTTAGCAGGTAAATGAGGTTATTTTGGCAAAATTAGTTCCTGGTGTGGGATGCATGACTGATAAGTAGGGGCTGCTGAGGAGCAAATACTTGAAAACATGGGGTCCTCCTGGGAGAAAAATTGTCCCACCTTCACGGCTGAAGGTGGTAGTACCCTTCCAACAGTCCTTGAGGGGGCATAAACCGTGGGTCTATGCTGTGTTTTATAGGCGGAGACAGAAATTGATTTCATGGGAAAACTTAGAGACAGGACACAAAAATGAATGTAGCTTGGTGATGACCACTGTGGTCAGCTGGGTTTCAGAAGGATGTTCTGTGGCATTTTGATGTCCATTCTGCCATGCAAAACTCACAGCTCTCACCGGATTTACCTCTCATGTCAGTAACTCGAGACCTGGGGGTTTCAGAGGGGAGTTCCCCAGCCAGGGCTCTTTGCATGGAAACTGGTTAGAGGACGTGTCCCTGTGCTCGTGCCCCGCAGCTGCTGTGCTTTGCTGGTTTTCATGTGTCTGCACAGACCCTCTCTGCAGCACAGGCATGCCGGGACTGATGCTTCAGAGAACACTGGTCGGTGCACGGATTTAGGATGCTCAAGTGCCCAGAAATCCAGGGCAAATGTAAAAGATCCTTTCAGTCCTCCAGAACAACATTTCCAGGTGGGAGAGGACATCTCTGAGAAATTCAAATATGCAGTGGGCCTTTCCAAATGGGTTTCACTACATAAAACTAATAATTCAGTGCTTTTCATAGAAAAACCAGGGCAGACAAGGCATATGCTCTAACTCTTCCAAGATTTTTTCCCCTTATCTCATTTTTCTTCAGGGATTACAGGACATGGAGGCTTGGATTGATTTGTTTGTCTCTTCTGGAGCAAAGGCTTGGGGACGTCACTTTTACAAGGAACTTCTGCCATGTGGAGAGAGATCAGAATCCTTTTTGCTTTGGGTTTTTCTTTTGATTTTGTTTGTGTGTGTTGTTTTTCCAGTTCCCAGGGCCATGGAGACCTGGCTACACCACACTGTGGTGGTTCCAGGTAGATGCTGTGTAGAGCAGAGCTACAACAGAATCGGGCTCCCGGGAAGGACAGTCTCCATCTCCAGCTATTTGGCGGATCCAGCACTGCTGAAAGAAGCAGCAGCATCCTTAGTGTTCATGGCAGCAGCTGCCTCAGATTTGCAGCCTACAATTACAAACCGTGTAATTATCCTACAGCACTGCCTGGGATTCTGTGTGCTTAAAACTGTATTATGCAGCAGCAGTTTGTCTGGCACGATCAGCATTGATGAGCCCTGTTGCTGGAAGTGTCAGGGCCAAAGGTGGAGCAAGCTCGTGAGCGGCTCCTCTGCTCTCTGGCCACCTGGGAACTGCTTGCTGGACTTTGATCTTGGCTCTTATTTCTTTTAATCAGCGTTGTCATCCCTGCTTCCTCGTCATGATGGAAGAACAGAATCAAACTGGGAAGGGGAGTCTAAGGAGACCTTGCAGACCTAAGCTCTGGTCCCATGAAGAGGGTTTGCTTGCTTTGGTGGCAGAAGGGTTGAGTTCTTCAGAGAAGAGACCCCTGGGCTGGCAGCCTGAAACTAGGGCTCTGGATCAACTCTTGTATGATGATAATAGCAAACATCCAGCATTTTAAAACACAAGATTAGCACCGCTGATAGCCACGGTCTTAGCGCTCCCACTGACAGCTTAACATCTTCACCTCCACTGCTGGCTTATAAACAAAACAAGTTCTCAGGCACAAATCATCCCAGGCACCCCAGGATGGAAAATTCAACACAGCCAGACATGTGCTGCTGCAAGTCCAGTCCCACCACAGTGGCTTGGTGCCCCCTGAAGAGTTGGTCCTGCTGTGAGATGGGACTCCTGAGTCACTGAGGAGCTGTTAGCAGCAAGCAAAGGGCTCCTGGCTGCTGACCATCCTCGCTGCTGCAGTGTGGAGACGCAGTTTCTCTTAAGGTGCTTTTGCTGAATGAAAAATTTGCATCAGCCTTGGCTGGCCTCTCCTTTTCTTTAAATGATGCAATAAATTAAAAAGTGATAAGGGGCCAAAGGGAACATTTGAAATTCCAGTGGCATTTCTAGGAACTGTCCGGCACACTCCAGGTTCCTCTCAGCGACTTGCTGACCGGCCCGCCGGAGGGAAACGACTGGCTATGGTGAGGCACGTACAGGGGATGGCTGTTTGTCCCTGGGAAGAAAATCAAAAAAGCCCTCAGTGCATCTCAGATTACATTGTCAGCTCCCCAAACCTGAAGGTAGACGGTCCTGTGGTTAAGGCTTTCTGCTGAGGATTCAGTACACTCTTTTTCTAGCCCCTGCGCTAACAAATGGAGCAGCAGCGAGGATGTACCCTTGTAAATATTAGTATGTCCCCTAATGTGGCCTGCAGTACTGCGTGAATCTGTTTGACTGAGAAGATTCCCACAGACCCTGCTCGCTGCAGCTCTCCGTAAGCAGCACACACCTGGGGTGAGCCCGTTCCCTGCATGTTCGCTCGTGGCGGTGCTGTCTGCAGGGTGACAGAGGGTAAGCTGGCTTTCTGCAGGACATCAAGCACAGCTTCTCCCTTAGCACCGAATGGGCACATCAGCATCTCTCCCTAGCATGGGGCACAGATGAACCAGCTCCCGTGCCTGTAGCATACGGGTCTGATGGAGGTGTTTCCTGCGGGTGCTCCGGGAGGGAATGCAATTCAGAGTCTTGAATGTGATGCTGGAGATCGCATTCACAGTAAGAGATAGCGCGATGCAGATGTGCCTGAAACCACTTCCTGAATTTTACTCAGTGTGCGCAGGGACATGGCTCTCCTGAGGTCTCCAGAAAACTTAGGGCAAAACACAGATTAAGCACCTGGTGTGCCCAGCTCGCCGCTGATCCACTTTCCCCCCCGGTGTGCAAGGTGACATCGCTCTCCTTCGCTGCAGCTGCTCCTGTTGACTCCGTTTGCTGAAGCCCAGCCACACTGAAGCGTGTCTGGTTGGGTACCCCAGGTTGGAGGGACTCTAAATAACACCAGACACCGCAGGCCCTGGAGCTTGTCTCTGGCTCAGCTCAGGATGGACACGGGGGGCACAGCCAGCCTTTCCTGCCTGGACGTGGTCTCTTGTGGGACTCGTGCTCTCTTGATGGGTGTATGACTCCAACCCCAGCTCTCGGTAGTGATGTCCTCGAGAGGAAGTGCAGGGGGTCGTGTGGCCTGGTTTGTTCTTGCTGTACAATGGGCTGCTTGTTTTTAAATTCAGTGACCTCACACCAATTTGGAGACTTCTCTTACCAATTGCCTTCTCCCTGTGCCAGAACTTGCCTTTCTCCCAACAATTGACATTTTCCTTCTGGAGAAAAGTACTAGAGTGGTAAAAAGAGCATGATTCATATTTGGGAATTTAGGGGGGGGAAAATTAGCAGCCACTAATGAGCGACTGCAGCATGGGAATGTACCAGGAATTAACAGCCAGGGAAACAACTTACTGGCACTGGCTGTCTTCAATGACAGGAAATAAAATAGGTAGCGAGTAGCATGTTAATCGTTAGCTAATCATGTAATTTGTGTTGCAGTCGGCTGGGTTTTGTCTCTCTTGCACACCCAGTTTTCAGATGGTGAGTGATTTAAAGTGGCATGTGTTGCAGCCAGCAACAGCCCCTGCTTCCCAGCAGGTTACTTCATGGAGTCAGTAGGGCAAGGAGGTTTCAGGATCTGCAGCCTTCTTCCAGCTGTGTTTCACATAGATTCACTAGTCTGTGGAGTCACTGAATTTCAGCTCATGTCAATTCAAACATCTGTGTCAGGAACCCTCCATAGCCCAAAACTTACCGGGAGACCAGCAAAGAAAAATTTTGATGCCACAGAGCATGCTGCAACAAGAAGCTACAATATCACCTATTTATTTAAGAGTACACAACACATTTAAAATCCCTATAGGTGATCTTAAAAATTACCAGTTGCCCCTCAGAAGTCATGGGTTTAAAGACATGCCCTTCAGGTGTTCCAGGACCAAAAGTGAACACTGGGTAATACCGTGCATGTAGGCATTTCCATTTGCTGTTGCTTCTAGAAGCAGCCCAGAGATTTTGCAGAATTGGCTCATTTGAAGAAAGGTAAAATTTTCCCATTGGGAAAAATGTTTCAGAATGAGGTCGATGTTTTTTCAGTGTAGGTTTTTTTTCAGCTGCAGGTTAGTGGGAAGTTACAGGTGTTATTTGGAGCACAAGGAGGGGCTGCGTCAGGAGAGAGTGAGGTATTCACAGAATACAACATGTTGTAAAGCATTAACACATTTATTAATCGTATGTGGACAGACAACTTCACACACCCTACCAGAATTTACTATACTGATGTAATTTCCATACTACATCTATGTGTTATGAATCAGCCAATATGTGACATTAATTATCTGCATTTATCATTGCGCAAACTGACATAATGATCAATTACGGGCTAACACATCAGTAACTGTTTACTGAAGTACAGAAGTAATCCCCCAGTTTTCTGAAATATTCTGGAATCACCCTATGCATGCTATAACTACCCAAATCCTATTTTGGTCCCAAAGTAACATTCTTCCACAGCCGAGAGGTGCAGCATGCATTGCTCAACACCTGCTTCAGCAGCAATGACATGTGCCGGTTCCACGGCAGTGGCTCTCCTCCCACCACCATGTAGGGTTCATAACCTCTTCACTAGTTCACCTCTCTTTGGAAATGTTTCTTTATGATGTTCCAGGAAATTGCTTTATGGCTGTCTCACCTCCTTTGTCTGGAAACATGAGGTATTTGTCCTGCAGTTCAGTGACATGTGACTACTTCCAGGAAATGTTCGAGAAAATGTTGAAAGAATGCAGGATGTTTGGTCTAATAAAAAGAAAGGAAGACAGAAAAAACAACTTCCAGATAAAAGACTTCTCTGGAGACAGCAGAAATTAAGCACTCCCCATGCCAGCAGAAAACATGGCAAGAAAAAAAATCAGGTTAATTTTCTGAAAAAATCATCTAGGATAAATACCGGGAAAAAACTTCCTAATTATAGAGAGATGAGTCTCAGAACAACACAGGAAGGTTTGGACTTTCCTTTTCTAAAGTTCAGAAGAAGAGGTTAGGCAAACCTTGGGCAGGAAAGGTTGAGGGCAGCAGCCATCTTAAACTAGATGATCTGTGATCTTAGGATTCAGGCCTGGAGGACTGTCCTAGCAGGCTGACAGTGACAGGGCTGGAAGCAGCCCTGTATGGTGATAGCTGGCCATCCCATCCCGCAGAGACTCCTCTGGCAGAGATGGATTTGTTCTGCTCAAAGAGGGAACAAAGGAGTCTAATAGCAGCTTTGGAGAAGAGCTCCCAAGGAATGCCTTTCCTTCCATTTTCGGCCTCTGCAGTTCCAGAAGTGGGGTTTCCCTCTGTCTTTATTCAGAATTCAGCACAAACAGGCCTTTAAACACCACTGAAACAGAAATATCAAAAAGTGATCCTTTCCCACCTTGAAAAAAAAACCATGTCCCAAACACTCTTCTCTCAAAAGCAGAAGAGACAGTCTGTGTAAACGTTCAGTCTGGAAATTAATCTTCTGAATAGGAGCTAAATCTGAATAGATTGTATAAATATTCGTGTGTCTTTGTTTTGAATTACTGATGTTTTAATCTCTGGCTAAATAAAATTTTATAACAATTTTTTTTTAAAAGTCCAGACTGGATTTTAAAGAAAGCATACAAAGCACATTTGCCAAATTTACTACTGGAGTAAGTGGCACCAACACTGATTTTAATGAGTGTAGTTTCTTACTGTAGTAGCTGACTTGGCCTAATTCAACTGAAAGCTGGACAAATACCTCCTTTGGGCAAACCCACTTTAATCAAAACTTATATAAATCTCTTAATATCAATCATCCTATGCCTGCTAAGCCCAGTAGTTATTTTGGTTGTATCTGGCAAGATAAAATCATCTGTACCCCAAAACAGTGATTCAGTTCGTTGCCACATCACTGTACATTGATACAATCTATCCTACAGTGATACATATGTATGTAAATACACCCTCACACAAACACGTATATACAAATATGTACACATCCATATAGAGAATAGGTGTGTGTTCTGCACACATGCCATATCACATCATGTTTCTGTAAGCAACAGAGGTCACTGTAGTACAGGACAAAGCTCCCTTTTGGCATCCACTAAAGGCACCCCTGCAGGCAGTGCCATATCAAGCACCAACATCTTTTGGTGTGATACTAGCTGAAAATCAGTCATATTTCTACGACAGAAATGGAAGCAAGATACATTCACAAAAAAATATTTACAGGAAGTGTCCTTGTTTGGGAAACAAATGAGCAGTTGCTCTGGAAATGCTGTGGTACCAGTGACATCTCTATGGCAGGACTTGGTAGCTTTAAAACTCTTTCAGTGAACTCTGCATTGGGCAGAGTGCACATGCCTTCGTACACACCACTGTCTCTCAGGTTTTCCCAGTTTTCTTTACCAGTAACACCTTCACAGAGCTGGCCAGCCCTCCTCTCTCCCAAAACCATTCATTCACTTAGGGCTTATTTTGCCTGCCAGTGAAACCAAAGGTGCTCCACACATTCCTTTTCTCCAACCAGCTCTTTTTCCTGTCGCCCCTTGAATATATTTTTGTGGCTGTAACATAAGGACGTAACACAAAAGAAGACCCCACTGAATCACTACGTGACACTTTACCAGCCTTCCTTCCAACACTACAGATGTCAGCTTCCTTTTGCCTTTCTGTAGCTAAGGGGAAACAAGGGAAAATATGGCTTTGTTCCAAATGTAAGTTGTTTCCACACCCCTGACTGATTAGGAGTTCAGTATAAATCAACGTAACTCAGGGTAAAGAGGTGAGCAGAAGTGTGAAGCAGTACTGTCTACTGAAATACAAAGTATATACAGTGCAAAGGCTTCATAAATTTGACCCTCGTCTTTTTTTTCATGTAACTGAAATACATGTCAACATGAAATACAGGACAAACACATGCCACTCCTGTCAACAAAACAAATTATTAGGACATAAAATGAAATCCATGTTCTCTATTCTTTGTAATTCCACAACAAAAGATGTCTGGCAGCTCTAGAAGATAAAGATTACCTCCATACGCTATATATTATATTCTTCTCCCTGACCTTTTCCCTTGAACTTTGGCACTTACTTAATCATTGAGGTCTTTTTTCAGGAACATGAGCAGCCTTTAACATGGAAGATATCTGAATGTGGAATCCTACATACAGTAAGTTTCACCTTAAAAAAAAACAACACAAAAACATTTTTATAGCTTGTTATAACTGATCAACAGCTGTGCTACTATCTGACTTGTATTTTAACTAGTTAAATAAAAGTGACCAATTAAGAGAGATAAGCATTTTTTCCTTGCTGAGACTGGCTTTCTTTAGACAGCAACAGCATCTGCTGACCTCAACTTTCTCAGCAAAATTCAAATATGAATGTGTTCAGGTATGGGTCAGAGAACCTGGATACTGAAATAAAAGTCCAACCAAGAGAAACATAGGTATCAAGGCATCACTTAGAAATCTCCCATATTCTTCAAAAAAAGTTGTATCATACAAGGAGATGTATAGTGCTTGATAACCAGCAGAAGGTAGGAGTCCAGGGCTCTGCCCTCAATACCCAAAGTCACTATAAGGAACTACACGTCCACTGGAGGCAATCATTTATTTCCCAAAGTCTGCAATTCACAGGCCTAAGCTAAAAAATACCAAGTAACTCTAATTTATGGTTGCCCAGCAGTATCTGTTGGGGTTGCTCTGACTCTTTGACACCAAGTCCTCAAACACAGCAGTGCTGACCTTGCATTCCCCAAATAGCCCAGGAATAAAAGATGCTACATCAGAATGGTGCTGAGGAGCTGTTTGGTACTGAAGTTATTTGTGCCAAACTTAAAACAGAGTAAACTGGTTTGAATGGAATCACTTGAAATGCAGAAAGCAACTTGCTTTCTCACTTGGCTTGATTCGTTTGATTATCACCTTCAGGCTGGTCAAGCTTACCTCCTTTCTTATGGACCTGCTGATGAAGAAGTAAGCCTCCTCCACGTCCTGGGGTTGCAGGTCATTCACCGCCACTATGTGGTCTCCGTGATTAAACAAACATCCCAGTTGGCAAGGACCAGTCCACTGTGAGACACTAGGGTATTTGAAGGAAACTGTCGTCGTTTGAGCCTGGTCAGCAGCTAAACGCCCCGCAGCCGCTCACCCACCCTCCCCCCAAGCGGCAATGGGGAGGGAATCGGAGGGGCAAAGGGAGACTCGCGGGTTGAGATAAAAACAGTTCAATAACAGTAACAGAACAACACGCTGACAGCAGTATCAGCGGGTAACGTACAGTACAGCTGCTCACCACCCGCCTGCTCCCGGCCGGCCATCCCGAACACAAAGGCCCCGCAGCCACACTCCCGGAAGTGGCAGCCTCTCCCGGCCCACTCCTGCCTTTATATAGTGAGCACAATGTCACATGACATGGGATATTGGCCAATCAGGGCCCAGCCCTCCAGCTGTGCTCCCCCCGCCCCCGCACACAGGTGAGGGCACTGGGACCTGGGCAGCCCCTGGGGTCTCAGGGGGCTGCAGCTCCTCCCGCTCCCAGACCAACGGGAACTCTAGGCCAGCCCCAACCAGGACAGAAACATAGGGGATATGCAGTTACTGGTAACAGAATGGCAATGGCTGAACAGGATTGAATTTATGATAGTGCCATCTGGAAATAACACACAGGTTAAATGGCTTTGCAACTTTCTGGTCTGGTTCTAGCTGAAACTGATCTGCTTTATCCATCTCAACAGGTCCTCCTAAAAATGTATATGATGCTGATGTTTGCAGCACGTTAACAAGTGAGACTGGTGCTAGCAAGGTCGCAAGTGAAAGTTGGTGATTCCAGTCCAAAAACATTTACACTCGCTGTAGATATTTTAGCCTGATGTTTGACCGAGATGATTTCTGAAGTCACCCCAAAAGAATGAAATTAAAACTTATTATCTTCTGTTTTATCTATGATAAAACTGCAAGGATCAGAGATCCACTGCTGTCCTGATGGGATCCTTATGGAAATTCCAGTATCTCTTTCCTGCTGGCCTCTGATAGACTCTCCTTGATGACAAGTCAGAAAGAGCAGAAAGGAATCATTGAAGTACCAGCACACACTGACCCAGCCCTGTTCTGCACTGCCAAAACTGTACATGGATGTCTGTGGTTGTACACTTCTGTTCCTTACTGTCACTCATTCACATCTGACAGGCACCGTCACAAGACATCCAGAACTTACCATATTTGTCCTGCTGCTTCAGTAAGTTTTAGGTAACTGTTAATATCAGCCAGGGAGACAAAAATATCCAGCTTCTGCAGTTGGGTCTCATCTGTGACTCGACTGTGAGGGGAAACATCAGAGACCACAGAATCAAAGAAGCGTAGTTGGAAGCGACCCATAAGGAGCATTCAGTCCCACACCCTGCTCCTCTCAGGACTACCTAAAACTAAATCATGTGACTAAGAGCTTTGTCCAGATGCTCTTTGACTCTGACAGGCTTGGCAAGCTCCACCAGTACCTCAGCTGAAACCTATGAATATGTCTGTCTTCTCTAAAACAAAAATGGAGAAGACACTTACCTGAGCAGTATAGACAACTGAACCACTGAAAGTGGTAATGAATTTTGCCTTCTCTGGAGGGCTGGCTGCTGGCTGGTGGTGATTTCTGGGAATTGTAGGTCTCTATTTGCTTCCAAGTCTCTTGGACATGTACTGTTCTCCTGGCATTTGGGAGGAGACGGGAGCCCATCACGTCTGCACGTGAGCTGGCAACTCTCATCCAGCAACTTACTGAAGAGGAATGGTGATAAAAAATGAACTGGTTTGACCATTCCAGGCACTCTTGCTGCATTTGAAACTGGATCAAATAGCCATCAGTGAAGCAAAGAATAACAAGTTCTTGTAGAATATCCAATGGACAAAATTACATCTAAGTAAAATAAACAGTCCTTTTAAAAATGGACCATAAAACCCAAAATAAACTTTTTCAGCATTGAAAGACTATTTTTTAAGCCTGAAAACATTCCAGCTAACAACATGCCTTGACAAAGAAGCTGAGGACAGATTCTTGGCCTTGGCTGTACTGGTTTCTGCAGGGATGTAACACTGTCCCACGGGAGATACAGTAACTCAGATGTGTTTGAACTCAGTTTAGGTTTATTTGGTGAGCCTTATAATGCCTGAAGCCAACTCCTCTTCATGTCCCAAACAAGACTGGGGTTAGTAGGAAAAGCTGCTCTTTGTATACTTTAACTCAGATAGCATAGGCTTGTGAGGTTTTTATAGTAATTCCCTCCAGGGGCTCCCAAAGACACAGACAAGCTTGAATAAATCTATTGGAATAAACTGGTTTGTGGGTCTGCATTTCCAATTGCCTCCCACTATGTGGCATAAGACCTGACCTTCTGTAGGTGGCAGACCATAGCTGACAGCTATTATTGTGTAGGCACACCTCTCTTGGAGTATATTGTACTATATTGTGGAGGTTGTAAAGTTTCCTTGAGGTACTAAAGTGGTGGGCTGTTATGTCATGGAAACCTAGAAAAAGGATAAGCCAACAAAAAGTGCTGCATCCTCTAGTCAGAGCCTGTCTAAATGCTTGAGTTTGCAAGGTGAGTTTAAAATTCACGTTGATGAATTTGAATTTCACTCTGGTATTCCCACGAGTTCTGGACTTTCTGAACCAAGACCAAATAAGGACTCTTTCAGACAAGATGCAGTCTCTAGATATTGTTATGTAAATACCGCAGATGACAGCTCTATCTGTACCACTATGTCACTTTTAATTTGCTAAACCTTGACGAAGTTGTTACTTACAGTGATTTCATTGACATATAAATGTTCTCCTTTACTGGGTTGCTCTGCACTGGCTTCTCTTGCACAGGGACATCAGACCCAGCTGTGGAGTCAGGCTTTGATACTTCAGTAGCACACTGCTGGAAACCCAGAACAATGTAAGATGTTAATATCATTGTTCTGCCTACAGATATTAATTTCCTTATTTTGTTCAGTGCTCACGCTGTTTAAACACATTGGCTAATATAGCTTGGCTTTTCCCAAATAAGTCAATGAGCTGGAAAGGTGATTGAAGTTTACAAGTTAATGCTATCTGGTATTATTGACACTTTCAGATTGGGACATAACCAACTATATTCTAAAGTATTATCACAACATTTTTGTTACATTTTAATTTAAGCAGAGTCAAAAAAGACTCCTGTACTTTGCGTGTTCTTAAAGCACTTAAATTATATGACAAAATCATATTGTTAGTGTCATTCAGTTAGCTGTACAGTCTTGGGAGAGAGTCTGTGACTTCTGCAAAATACCGACCACTTAGCTTCTGATGATCACTAACTACATGGGAAGCCTAGAGACATTAGCCTCTCAAATTAGGTGACAGAATTTGTTTATAATTACCAGTATGATTCCTTCTGCTTTCTCGTTTCACAGTAAAATGTAGATACCACAGTGTTTCACAGAATTTTTAAAGGATTGATTCATTTTATACAGCTTACCAAAGCTTCAACAGAATTACATTTTAAAATATATAAAAATAATGTACTATTACATTTTCTAAATGAAGTTTACACTTTAAAAAAACCAAACAAACAAACAAACAAATCCTGTTATACAATAGGCAAAAGCTATTTACAATGAAACAGTCAATTTGGGGAATTTCAACAAAATCAGCAATGTTTTTGTCAAAATGCCCCTTTCTACCAGAAAGATCCTTTGAATGAGCCTAGTGTATTTTTTCTTGTACACATAAAAGCTCTACTACCTACTGCTTTATCTACATATTTCTTTTGCAAGGTACTAGTGGTTCCTCATACCAGTTCCTCTTTGGCTCACTAAATGTCTCCCATCTCCCTGGAGCTGTTAACAAACCAGCAGAACTCACAACAGATAAACTACCTTTGCTAAAATATTGGTGGGAGTTTGGTAATAATCTTCTTCATCCTTTTTGATGTCTTCATCTGTGTCTGATGACAGCAGTTTTTCCTCACTCTTTCCCAGATTTTGATCCTGTTAAAAGAATGTTTTTATATTTAACAGGCTCAGTTATACAGATTGTTTAGCATGTATTTTTTCATTTACATGGAGAAGTAATAGCATCAGCAAATATCAACAGAGAACATGGGAAGACATGTTTCTTCTTGAAGCAAGATATGCTCAAAACCAGTTTGTTTTAGAAATGAGGTTTCTGTATTTGTGCTTCTTCTTGTATTTTTGAGATCCACTGCACATGGACAAAACTGGCCACTGGTATTAGTACTTCTCACAAATGGATTTGTGGTAACCAGGCAGTTGCAATCAATTGCATGTTCACAACCTGTTATTTTGTTTAAAAATCAAGTGGATTAAACACTTCGTGTATGAATCTGCATGCGTTTAGGGTCACTTGTGTGGAAAAGATTTTTTTATTTGCATTTAGTTCTGAAGTCCTTATACTAGGAAAAAAATCTGTAGGAAATCTAGAAGTGGATCAGGATATATTTTTCCTTTTTAAGTACCTTTTAACTGCTATCAAGCAAAGAATGAATTTGGGACTTCCCTGACTAATGAGCAGCCTATTACCTCATACTTCTCTATGAACTGGACCATACCCTGGAGGGCTGGAGATCTGACACTGAATCCTTTGTGTCCTGAGTGATGTTCTGCCTTCATAAATACCTGAAATACTAAGTTTGTGTCAATTTAGTAAGTCAAGCAGAAATTAATCACTCCACCAAGTTTACCTTTCTAAGTCACAAAGATAAATTATTCATTTTAATGTCTCCTTTTTGACTTCACTATAGTGAAGAGTATGGTAATGAGTATTTATCTGCCTCCTAATGCAATTCTCCATGCCATGTTTGTGATGCAACCGTTTTTTATCTCTTCACTTACATCCTTGGTTTCCATGGTGATCACTTTAATAATTGCTAAATATGCCACAGAATATATTACTGTTTTCAAGGTAAAGGAAATTACACTAATTACTCTCTTACATGTAAAGAGAAGAAACTGGCATTGAATAGAAATTAAAGCTGATGGAATGTATTTTTGTTCCTTGTTGGTATAAATGACAAAAAGCAACTTATGCAGTAGGAGTCAGAACAAACCTGCAAACAGTCCTTCAAGAAGTGCATAACAAAACTGCAGCAGGAACAAGCCTGGCTCTGCGGTCATGATCTAAAGTAATGAATGAGTTTCATAGTGAATTTTCAGGGGCTTTGCATCAATCAAACCAGGAAACACTTAGGGAGAAGTGGGAAGAGGAGGTGATTTTATGAAGTCTTGAGATCCTCTAACTCCTAGGAAATCTCAGGGAGCAGAGAGCACTTACCAGCTTCCCAAGATGAGCCTTCAACCACTGACAGTGGCTATGTTTTACCAAATGCATAGGGTTTCTCCTTGGCACCATCGCAGATTATAGGGGCAATGGGAAGGAGAAAGTTAACGTGCAACAGCACTGCATTTTCCTAAAGCAGTTTGCCAACATCTTTGTTCCTCCAAGTGCTTTACCACCAGAGAAGTGCAGTTAACCTCAGTGTACAGTCATTCTCAACTGTACAGCTACAGTTCTTTAAACCTCTGTTGAACCATGATGTGGATTTACATTAGAGAGAAAGTAGATTATGGAGAAAATTGGCTGTAGCATAAGATGGAAATGATATCTGGAGAACAACTGAGTAATTGCTAGTTATAGGCTCCTTAGGTGCCTAGGTGCCTGCAGTACAGTAATGTGCAGTACAGAGTGATGCAAGTCAGGGCTCCTTATTTTGATGTATTTCAGGTATTGAAAGCTTCATATCAAAATAGCTGACACTGAATTGATGAGTCAGATGTGGTTTGGTAGCTCCAACATGTGGGTTGAAAGGCAACAAGGTCCCCAGACCTCTCCAGGGTCCCTGACTGTGTGACTAGACACAACTGCCATTGAGAGGCCTGTTTGCATGAGTAACAGCTACTGACCAAGGAGTTTTCAAGATCTGGGCCTGGGTGAGGGAAGCACCAATAAAAAGCAAAACAAATCGGATACTAAAAATGTGGAGTCATACTCCCAAAAGGAAGTACATACAAGGGATTAATTTGGAAGTCAGCTGTCTAGGCATCACTGAGCAGAGAATAGGTCTGGAGATGTTATCAGATGCTAAACTTATCAGGCAAGTGAAATATTTTTATTGAATGAACAAAAGTTTTTGTTTCTTGTTAGCTGTATGGCAAGGTTATTTATTTTCACTCATGCTGAAACAGAAATATGAGCTTCCTGCTATTCCCCCTGCTTTCAAGCTAAAAGGTAAAATCCAAATTCCTTATCTTTTAACCATCATGGTCAGTCTGTCCTAGTCCGAACAGCTGCGTATAATACATGCTTTCTGAGGTATCGTAAGTATGAGAAGAATTAATGAATGAGACAGAAAAGTCATGCATATGAAGGAGACAGAAAGAAAGCCTTGGTATGCGTCCAGAGCAGCCCTAGTTAAAATCAGACTAAGGTTTATCTCAATGCATTTCACAGCTCAGACTCACAGCTGAATTACTGCAGCTTCATAAAGTACCATATATCAGCTGAGCTGTGCTAACTGCCCATGATATTGCAATGTAGTTTCAACTATTTTCACTTCTTTTCACTAAATTTAGCTATATTGTCTCATACTTGTTGCCAGCCTACATACATGGATGATGACTGCAGCATGTGATTTACCACCCTGTTAGCTGTGATAGAAGAGATTCTTCTCCCTCTGTCTCAGCCACTCCAGATCACAGTCCAATGCATAAACTGCCAGTAAAGATGGGTTTAAACTCAGCTAGCAAACTGCATACTGGTATGGTGGAGCCTTGGTTGTGCCTTCTGTTCTGTTGACTTTGCTGCAAAGACAGTAACCCAGGGCAGAGGATGGATAAAAACTATCCTGAACTGCTGCAGGTATTTGTTCAGGGAACACCGGTCAGAACATTTAGCCAATAATATTTGATAACAATTATCATTGTATCTTTTTAGATAATTCCTGCCGGATATGGAAGCTAAATTACTTGAAGTTGTATTTGTGTTGACAGAAGGTCAGTCCAGAGGAGTCTCTCAATTTAACCAGCCCTTGTTCTGTAGTTCAGTTACATTGATTCAATTGCTACCGGCAGAGGCTGCAGAAAGAAACCATTTAGGAAGACTGTGGCCTGGCTGGTAAATGTGATGGAAGGAGCAAATGTGCAAGCAGTGCAACTTCAGATTTTTCTTGATCAAGTTTGTGAGAGCTGCCACAAGTTGCAATTGCTGCACAGAAACTGAGGATCTGCCTCCAAGAAGCAAAGTAAACAAAGGGTATTTCAAGAAAGTTCTTAGAAGGTTATTTTCAGCGCTAAATGAGACAACAGACTAAATATTTAGGAAACTTTCATAATGAAAACCAACTCGGTTTGCTGGGAAAGTAGGTGGATAATCTATAGTTACAGATACTCAGGTGAGATAAGAGCCAATAGTAACTTCTGCAGACTGAACAAGTCAAGAGCTGTTTGATTTGTTCTGCTCACCAGGCTTGGACAAACTCCTCTTGGTGAGTCACACTGAGCCTGATGAGGGCCAGGATCTGAATTAGGCCTGTTCTTGTCTTCTGAGGAACCACTCTCCTGTATACAAAAGAAAAACGGTGACTTGTCCTAAAGATACACTGGAGGCACGTCACCTGCATTCAGGTTCCTCTGAATGGGTCATTTGCACACAGCTTTGTGACTAGAGAAAACCAGCAATTACTTGGCTGCTATTCAGCCTTATACCAGAGGACAGGGACTGCAATTGCTCTGGGACACCAGCAATGCTTTCCTTCCTATTTAAATACTGAGGGGGAAGATCTGGAAGCACATAGGAACTGGATCTGAACTCCCCTCTCAACTTTACAGCCTGAAGAGAGAGACAATGAAAAGCACCATCACAAAACAGGAGGAATGTGGCTAGCAGCTGCCAAAACAATCATCACATAGCTTTGCCAAGGCATGTCATGTCAAAGCAAATCTTCAAGGGCTTACTTCATGCCTCCTAATCTTTGCCAGTCAGTTGAGATAGCCAATGAATATAATTTCTCATTGCTGTCAACACCTGTCTTTACTTACATGCAGATTTTCCTCAAAAGACTTTCCTTTGTGGGGACTCTCTGATCTTATCATCCAGGTCCTACTCAGGAACCCCACCAGAGAGCAGAACAGACCACCCGGGAACCCATGGCACAAGCTCTGAAGAACTTTTGATGGAAAAAAGCAACTAGACAAATCAAATTTCACAGTCATCCCTAGGAGCAAACTGATTATTAAGGATGGCTAATCTATTTACCTCCTGGTAGCTTTGCCTTTCCGGGAAACTGGTTGTACCTATAGAATTCAAAAATAGTGGCAAAGAGGAGGGCCGGCTTCTGATTTCTGGATTTGGAAGATCTCGGTTCTATAAATAGGATAAGAGCAGTGTAAGAAGACAGGTACGTGATGGGCATGGGCTACAATGTACCAATGCATCCAACTAGTCCAAATTTTACTTCTGATGAGTTAGAGAAATTGCCTACATGGCATTTTTCAGGCAGACATAAATTTGGCCTGCTGGCACTTTGAGCTGACTGGAAGCTGCACGGTTCTAAGTAGTTTAGTGCTGAGTCTGAACTAGTAGGCCTGGCTGGCTGAAAAGGTGCAGAAACTTGGGCCTGGGCTTGAACTAACAAAGCTTCTAGCTGGTTCATAACACTGACAGACTAGATGTAGATTGGTTTGTAAAACAGCATGTAAATATAACAAAAAAGCACATGTTAAAAATAACACACAAGTTTTCATTCTGATGCATCAAAGGTGCAATTCATTACAGCATAATGTCAGTCATCTCCTAATTTCCATGTGGCTTACTCTTCAAAGAGATTCTTTCACTGTAAAATCAATCACAGCACAGACAGACTGCAATGACTGCTTAATGCATAAAGCCAGGGTACAGGATTTATATGGAAAATTAATTTTTGATTAACCACCGCAAGAGCCAACTTCCAAGGCCAAAATCAGGAAAATTCCTTTGCACAGGTTTCTAGCAAAATTACAAAGTTCTTTCTTTCTAAAATCAAGTGTAGTAACATGTCACCTCGGGGCAGCATCCACCTCTTTTGGCTTCCCTGCAGATTGAAGATATCACAGTGACCCAGTCCTCTGTTTCCTGCCTGTAGGTTGGAACAACAGAAATTAAAACCTACTCAGAGGTAAAACACATGGAAAACCCATTTGCCTACCAACTTCGTCCTATGGCTCCAAAATAACACTTCCTGAAATCAATGGGAAAAACATGCACCTTCCTTTCAAGAGAGAGTGCTCGAGTGGCCATTATCAGATGGCAAAGGTTGACCTCAGAGAGGTGCATCTGAGGACTGGAAGGTATGCAGGGGGGGGCCGTGTGTGTGTGTGTGTGTGTGTGTGTGTGTGTGTGTGTGTCTGTGAAAAAGACACGGAGAGGGAGTGAGACAGAGAGGTGGGACCATGCTTTCTTCTTCATTTTCCGTGTGTAATGCTGCTCTGCCCAGTCCTGCCATAAAGACAGCTAACAAGGCTTGGGAATGTGTTTGGGTGAGCAGGAGGAGAAACACGCCATGAAAGGATGCCTGAAGCCCTGCTTCATGCTTGTGGTGGATTTAGTTGGATAAATCTGGAATGCTTCCCAGCAAGTGTGGGCTGTGAAAGCAGTGCCCTGGGGGAAGGCGTGGGGTGGCATGCTCAAGTAACACACAGGTATGTGTTTTTCTTCAGTGCTTATCAGCATTTCACACATCAGCTGCTCTTCTGCATAAAGGCAGAAAACCCCCTGATATGCTTGTGGCTGGGAAACTGAAGAGGAGAAGCTGGGAAGCAGCAGCAGAGGAGCACTGTGCCAAATGTCCTCCCTCACTTAACCGATCTTTGGCCAATCACCTGAACAGCAGCAGTTTCTGCCCTTGCTGAGGACTGGATGGCAGCAGAGGAAAGCAGGGAGCACACCACCCTGCTGCAGTAAAGGCCCCAGTCATTTATTTTGGGATCTGTTTTCCCTTGGGGGAATTTTCCCCTTCAATCCGCTTCCCTTGATTAACAACCTACTTTCAAGGACAAGATTATTCTTGTGACTTATCCATAAGGAGCAGAAGCTTTCCTAACTCCCAGGAGCTGCTGAGTGAGAAGACAAAGTTCTCTGCTCTTCCTTGGCCCTTAACTGGTACAGTCTGACATGGCACTGACACAGTGATGTATTGCTGCTGCTGTCCCCTCTCCCAGCCGCATACTCCCACCACTTCCACATGTCGGACGTTATACCAGTGTGGCTACAGGGAAGGTTAGCTCACCTGTCAGAACCAGCAAAAATTAACCTGGCCATGAGGGAAAAAAACAACATAGAAAATAGCAGTTTTCCATTGGCTCAACCAGCTGAACTGTTTTGTCCAGGAGCTGCGCCATCAGGACCTGAGACACAGGAAGGGGTGGGAATGGCTATGAAGGAGGAGGATCTTGCCTTGGGGCAGTGGCTTGGTGTTACATCAGCTTAATTGTAATGTCATATTGCATTTGCACATCTTTCTATGCCTACCTACTGCTCCCAATGAGGTAGTAGCATCTGTTTCCAGTACTGATGGACATCACCTGTTCAGGAAGGCATTTAAACATTTTCCTCACCATTTCCATAATTTCAGAGTTGCTTATGCCAACTTCGATATTTATGATTCTGTTAAGACAACCATATGAAACATCCTATATAAGTATACATATATACATATAAACACACACATACATACATATGTGTATGTATGTGCATATTTTACTCAAAGCACAGCATAATACAATCAGATCTGCATGGGAAAAGGTAAACATTTTTTCCACAGAAAAAGTTCTCAAGCAAACAAGCACACACATTCAAAACAGATGGTCTTTCAAGGAAGAAAATTTCCAAACAAAAAAAAAAAATAAACATTTGCGAAGATTTATATCCATATTTTGGATCCTCATTTCCAAAAAAAGGGGCTGTTGGTCTAACACAGAATCTTGAAAAGAAATGATAGTAAGAAAAATTCCTGGCAGATGTTTCTGAACCACTATAGAACAATATATTTGATTTGAAACTAATTGTATATTAACAGTGTTTTAATGTAGGGAAAGAGGAACAGACAAGAAGTACTCTTAATGGATACTTAAATGGAAGCACTACTTCCATTAACTTCCAAGAAGTTAAATTAGTAAAAATAATAACAATAGTGATGGTAATGGTGTAACCACATATCACTGAGCAAGCTGGATTTTTTTTTTGAAAGCTTCACAATATAAATCCTTTTAATGGAAGAAGCACAACAGCAATGTGAGTCCAGTGACCTCCATGCCCAACAATTCCAGAAGCCTAGAGTATTAAGGTCCAGGTCTGACTGGTAAAATCTTTACATTTCCCTTTACATTTACTGTTTCTCTTCTATGTTTCTCATGCCACATGTGACATGGTAAAGGGTGCTAGCATAAAGCCAATGACATTTAACCTTGCTGCAGTGGGCACTGTACTGAGAGGAATGAAATGACCAACCCAAACGAGCCAAGCAGAGCAATTTCTTGGCAGAGTAAGAGTCCGTGGGGAAGCCAGCACCAGCCTAAAGGGCTACGTGTCAGCCAGGAGATCCCTGCACAACTTGCCAAGCACTTTGTAAAGCCAAAAGGTGGGAAAGGTTGTGTGCCACAGTTAAGAGCAGCATAGCCTTATTTGCGTGTGAGTGAATGCATAGCACTGTCTTCACAAGAGACAAAATATCTTCTACTACGGGAATGCAGCCTTTGGGGTCATGGAGCCAAGATGTCTGGTTTGCAGATACCACATCACCACAATCACTCACACAAATGTATCAAATTTCGTGAAAGCAATGTAGGATTTTTTCTTCGGCATATATCATACACTGTAAGTTGCACCCAAAGCCTACAAAAGCCCAAGGGACTCTTTTCTGAACTTCAGTGGGATTTGGATTAAGAACCTCAATCAGGAACAAGTGTCTGTACAATCAGTGGCCATTTAAGAGTGTTGATATATGACTTAAAATAAAAAGGTGATGCCTTTGAGCTACATACTGATCAACAGCTATGGATCCTTTTATGTTCTGGCCTTTTAGATACTTCAAGATGTAATTGCCCTTGCTGGTTTTGGACAGGATGAAAAAACGTCTTTTCCAGGAATTCTGTTGAAGAGAAAGTAATTTGTCTCTCATTAAAATTCAGGATAGCAGAAGTAAAAGATGCTTGTTGAGGGATTACTGGAATATGACTAACTTGTGCTAATATACCTGTGAGCCAAAAAGTTGAAGAGGTGGTGATTTGATGAGGAATCCATGCTTACAGACTGCATCTTCAGGGCAAAATGTATTTTGAGTTCTCACTAATCAAAGAGAAATTAACAGCACCATTACTTAATTTGTTGCCAATTCATCTCCTATAAATACCTGCTTGAACTGGAAATTGTTGTTGAGCACTGGGTTTCTGTGCTTAAATGGCCATAAACCACATTACAATTTGAGAAGAGAAACACAAAACAAGGCTAAAAAATATAGGGCCAGGTCATGCTTCCCTGATGTCAATGTTACTGCTGACAACTGGCCCAGACTGTAAATAAATGATCGTGACAATGCAGGGGGCTCCTAAAATATCATGAGCCTCTGTCTTATTTAACTGATCTTACTTAACTTTTGGAGTCTGGTCTTATTTAACTTCATATTTAGTGATGTGAAAGATGGTAACCAGCCCCCTAATGAAATCTGTAGATGGCATTCAATTTGGATAGATTGCAAACACAGCTAAAGACAGATCATCTTACACTGTGAATCACCGTGTAATGATGGGAAAAAGTCTTACAAGTAAAATACGAGCTAAAACCTTGGGGCGAAAAATTCCTGAATGTATTTGTTCATGACCCTGCATACTCTGTGGCTAGCTGTAGTTTGAGATTCACGTTTTCTAATCACTGTTGGATTTCTGATCAAAATCTCAGTTTTATTAATGCACTTTAACACCCAACGAAAGGAGTGGCAATCTCATTCAATTTTTTATCCTATAAAATGTGTATGGGAAATTAAGATTTTTTAAGAATCCAGTGACTGAAAGCACATTCAACCGCATTCTGGATCTTCCTGTAAGGGATATCAGGGAATACACATAAATTCTGTGAAACATAACATGACCAAACTTTGTGGTGATGGAAGAATCGCTTGGTTCTCAAATCCTATTTACTACTGATTTCAGTGGATGTAAGGTTTCATCATCAGTGCCTTGGATGTATCTTTCAGCTCCCAGTTAATTTTTAAGGATTTTAACATTTTTTACAACTGTCAGTTCAACTTCTGTGTCAGGGACAAGAAAAATTCTGAATTTAGGACAGATTCTTTAAGGAAGGAAGCAGAGGGGCAGATTTAACACACAGTATAAATCCAGATAAGATCTCCAAATTTTTCAGTATGCTATTTTCCCCTGTTTTTCACCTATTGTTTACCACAAAATCACTGGCAGGTGGAGGACAAAGAGAATGGCATCATATAATGATAAGAATGGACTGAAACCTGATTCAACCTTACTACTTACAAATCTTAGTAAATGAAATTTTGTACCTGCAGAATTTCTTTTACTTGGAGAAGCCATCCTGATTGTTTCTTCTACACAGATAGTAAAGAGAGCAAAAGCCTTGATGCTAAGTCCTTTTGCTTTGCTTGCTGCTGAGCAGCATTCCACTGTACACACAGTTGCCTGAGAAAGTAACAAAACTCACAAGTGTTTATTTTCGTAGTGATGATTAAACTATATAAAATAAATACAGAAACATCTATTAAAAAACTATAAAAATAATTATTACTCATGTAAGCATACTATTATACATCATACTTTATATTATAAAGTAAATGAGACATGCTATCATATTTATTCTATTCTAATATAATTATAAAATTAAAAATAATTAAATTTTTAGTTTTATAAGGGCCAAAGAGATGATTTGCCTAGGAAGTGGTGAGACCTGCCAACAGAACTTGATTTTGCCCCTTCCTTTGCGCTAGACACAACACCTGTAACCTAGAAATATTGCATCCCATATATGTTTCGAACACTGTCTTAGCAGTGTGATCAGCCCGGTATAAAATAGGCATAGTTTGGCCTAAAGAGTTTAAAGTTTATTTAGAAAATCTAGTCTAATACTATGGTAATTATAATAATTTGCACATCTGTGGTATTCTTAATACAATGCCCTTGGAGCAATTTATAAACAGTGACAAAATAAACTTCACAGCTTTTTAAGAGGTGGATTAGTATTATGACTTTTCAGAGGGGTAAACTGAGAGTATCTGTTTTGATTTATGTCAACTTATTTGTGCAATGTCTCCTCCAATGTTACCAGGAAAATGGGAATTTCACTGTAAACCTGAGAAGAAGTTCAATAACCTGATGATTGGCATAGCCAGGCTGTGGCAGCGATGGGAATAGAGGCTGGCAGGGAGGCAGAATGCATGTGTGCATTTTCATGGACTTCTCTGAAGTTTTGTTAAATAAGTCTTTTACAAAACACATGGGCAGTGACCTGTGGGATTTGATAAGTGCAGGAACAGAGGGATGGAGCATTTAGAAGATAAAAGGCGGGTTTGGTTAATGGGCTTCCATTGGGGTTTTTTTGAGCTAATTTGCCTCTCAGTGCTTTCCTTCGAATAAGAACAGCATTTGGGTGTCAGTATAACAGAGCCAGACCTCCAAAGCACTGCTATTTCTTTGCAATTCGTATGTGAGCTCTGCACTCCTCCCAGTTGATTGCATGCACGGCACTACGTTTTACACACTGGACAGTTTTTTATTATCTCACAATTCCTTTCTTGTTTATTTAAAATCAGAGCTACTTTCTTTAAGATACTTACATTTCCCATTTGTAATACCATGTCTGTTTGTAACATCATTTTGTAAACTTTTCAAAAGATTCCCTTTGCCTTACCCCAAAGCTCTCTTTCCTTGTAAAATCAAATCCTTTCCTTTTAGTAACTTGGCTTGTCTGTTAGCTACAAGATTGCAGAGTCTCCAACATGTGTGCCATCTGAAAGCTGCAGAGCCTATTCTGAGAAAATCTGAAGGATTGAAAATGCAATCTAGTTCTTTGATGAGCTCCCTGGCTGGACTGAGAGACCTAAGGGGTTTCCTTTGCTTCTGTTTCTTCAGTGATTTACTCCCTGGTGTCAGAAGTAAACATGGTACAGTCAGGAGTGGTGGCCAGAAACTGTTGGTTATTTTCTGGTCTCACTCACCTAACGTGAGGTGGGTTACATACAAAATTTTACCTCTGACACACAACCAAAGCTATACACTTCCAAACTTCCTGTTGCAGGCAATATCATGCTGTAAATGAGAATGACCCACTGCAAACTTAAGTCCACTGGAGATCTCTGCAGAGCATTTCTGCCTGTATTTTTCTGTGATTTTTTTTTTTTTTGGAAGAAAGATTTGTTGTACAAATGCTGTGACAGTGCTATAAAATTTACTGCTAAGGATTGCATCTATTGCCTACCAAAAGAAAGGACAAAAAAAGCATTTTCTGAAACTAAAAATGGCTGCACACAAAGTCAAATTGTTAATGTCAATAGTAGGGTCACACGCCTGGGGTTGGAATGAAAGACAATGTAATATTCTTTTCAATGTGACTGACAGAGTCACCGCAACTGGCAAACAATGCAATTTTTGCAAAACTATGTTCCAAGAGCCCGTGACAGGATAAAAGTGTCTTCTAGGTTTCAGTAAAAGTCAAGATTTTCAGGTGGGAAGACAAAACCCCTTGTGATTAAAGTTGTGCTATCTCACTCTGCATTTTGGGAAAAAGTTTTTAATTGTTGTGTTTAATTGTCTTTTCTCTTCAATGGAAAGCAACATTTTAAACAGGTTATTATAATTCAGAATAGACAATGCCAATTCCATGGTTATACCCCCTCAGATTTTTGTATGCCTGGCATTAAGAGATTTGATTGCTTTCAACCTTTTGAAATGCAATGAGGCACTTCTGTGAAAAGGCTATTATAAAACTTCACAAACACAACACCAAGATAAGGAAAACAAACTGTGTTACTACTTACATGCAAGATGTCTTTATGGTGCAGAGGGTTTTAGAGATAATACATCTTTAAGTATTTCCAGATTCCCTGTGTTGCCTCCTGCAGCAAAACACGACATGTCCTTGCCCTGCACTGTGACTGCCTTCTTATAGTCTGTGTATAAATACAAACACCCTGAAATATGACCCACAAGGAAATTCCTGTTTCTGCCATGGGAAGCAAATTAAAGATTGTTCTGAAAGGGGAAATCCAGAAGATTAATAGTTACTTACAAGCAATGAAAAATTATGCACATTTGAGGCAGCTGTAAACGTCTCCCATGCAGAAAAAAGCCTGGAGACAGCTTTTGTTGGTTCAGCTTTCTAAACAGTCCATTTCCCCTGAGCTGTGTTTAAAATACAGTATCTACCCATGACCAGAAGATAAAACAACATTAAGAACCCTAAAAGATCATAAAGTACCATAAAATGTAACCAAGTTCAGATTTAAAGCATAGCATTTACTAAAACATACAATGGTGAAGCTGGATTTTTTATGCTACCTATGTAACGACAACGTATTTTCATTGTAGGATCAGGGTCTGTCTTGGTTATAGGTGATTTTTTTGGATTGTCTCCAGAAACATCCAGCATATCATTAATGATAATGATTTTACACACTAAACCATTTTGCTAGTACTCCAGATGGCAAGGGAATTGCTTATATACAGAAAACAGTTACAAATTTGACCAGGAAATAAGTTAAAATGTCCTATAGCTTACAAATTACTATTCAGCTACCGCCTTGCTCAAGTGAAAAGGTCAGGCTTCCTTATTCTGAATGGGTTCCTTCAGGTTCTTGGGCTGGCACAGCCCTCAGCATGTAAGTATCACCAGTCAGACATGGTGTCTGTTGGTGGGAAATTTTCTTCTTGAATTATATTTATGTTTTTTGGGCATGATCTAAAGTAATGCTCCAACTAGCAGAGACACTGGTCCCGACACAAGGGAATCTTTTTCTCTTTCTTCCACTGCTACGTTATCTTTCCCAGTTGTTTTCCTCTCTGGCAGTGTCTTCAGGTATTTTATGCTGATCTTTGTATATTTTATATACTAGAACTAGCCCAAAGGTTGTTTAAGATTCATCCTCAACTTCTTCCTTTCATTGTAAGTCAGCAGGCAGAATTGCTGTGCTCCTTTGTGCTATACTATCATCCTGTTCCAGGAAACCTTTGGTCTACCAGGAGACCTCTTGCAAATGTTGAGAGTGACTTGTTGGCTGGCCACATTAGAGCACTGAAGAGCTTCAAATAGCAGTACTACTTTGCTTTTTTTCTTAGACAGACAACTACCATTTCACCTATCAGTTGGAAATTCCCAAGCTGTCCTTACTTAGTGACTTAGTGTTCATCCTGGTAAATGTA
The DNA here is from genome assembly GCF_018691265.1 of Tyto alba. Taxonomy (NCBI): domain Eukaryota; kingdom Metazoa; phylum Chordata; class Aves; order Strigiformes; family Tytonidae; genus Tyto; species Tyto alba. The sequence goes on from NW_024881261.1 coordinate 10,068,161, forward strand.
CATCAAAATCTGATAAAGACCTGCTCTGCCCACCTTTTTTTTTTTTTTTTTTTTCCTTCCTTTTAGATGTTATCTCCAATAGGGCAAATAGCTTTTCCTACTTAGAGACTCACTAATAGTCACTCCTCTGATTCTTTCTCAGCGCTCCCTTGTAGGCTGGACCAGGGACTGTTTCTAGTAATTTTTATATGTCATAATGCTATAAGTTAAGATAAATTTGCTATAGCTTTTTTTAAAATAAAATATCATTGTCAAAGAACCTTTAAGAAAAAAGCACTACATAAGAGGAAATGTACTCCTTACCTGTTATGTTGTTACATTCCTTGGCAATATTTTAAAAACTTAAATGACCTGTTTCACAGCCCCTACTTGCTTCTTTATTGTTCCCAAGGCTCTCTGGCTTCAGAGTTACAATGCATCTGAATAAAAGGATAGTTTTGGAAACAGGGGAATAATGTTAACAAAAATTTTAAAACAGGCTAAACCTTAAGCAAATAAACACTAATGAGTGATAAAGACATGAAAAAGCTTCCACAGAAGTAACGAATACTGAAATGTTGACTGGATGCATTTCTCATGGTAAAACAGGAACATCTCTAATGCCAGAAAATACTCTCAGATGGAGCTATCTGACAGAAGTAATAGGAAGAACATTTTCATACGAACAGCTAGACCAGCGTACAGTTTACTTTATAGACATGTTATACACAGGACAAGATTAAGTGCTGGTAGATCGGGGTATTTCCATTAAAATATTTTCAATAATTTTGGTTTACTCAAAGAGATGATGTGGCCTGCCTAACCCAAGTCACCCACTGCCAGCTTACTTTTCTAAACTACTTTTCAACTGACACTGTAAACTTCATCTTGAAAAGATGCCGAAGATCTGCATTCTTGACTGAGAAAGGTTTTGGGATGTATTCTGGTTGGTTTTCACTGCACCAGATTGAGTGACAAACATGCAGATATTCATAGGAAATTTTAAAAAAAGGTCTTTATTGATTTCATGCTCAAGACGTCCATAAAACAATCATTTATTTAATTCAAACAACTGTAAATTTGATTTATGAAAATATAATAAAATATATTCCTCATTATGACACAGTATTTGTAAGAAAATAATACGGTAACTTGGCTTTAATAATATGCACTTATTTTCTTAGTAGATTTCAAAAGAGTATAGAATACATTAACTGGGCAAAGGGTGAACACTAATCATTTGTCAATGTAACCAAATCAGTAAACTTACTTTTTTCAGCTAGCTACCAATTTTAAAGAGAGTATACAAAGTAGGAATATAAACATCACTGACGTAACTCCAAAATACAAAATCAAGACTGTACAGTATCTAAAAAGGCAATTCTGGTTTCTGATTAAAGTAAGTATTTCCAGTCTTGGCAAAACTCCTCACAAATAGAAGCTATATCTAAACATATATTTTTTACTGGAAGATACAATTCTATCATTTTAACATTAAATTTTAATGTTTTATAACAAAGCCTTGGCATTAACTTTCTGTTGGTTCAAAACTTGTGGATAGAAAAGCAGACAGTGTTATTTCTGCAAGCAGAAAAACTGCAATACCACTGTTTCAGGCTGTTCTATAAGTTAATTGTAATTTGCAAGGCAAAAATCTTTACAATGGTGCTTCAATAAGGCATCATCCAATTACAGTTTGCCAATCTTTCACAAAGAGTTTCATTCTGATTTTTCTATTTGTTACATTTCCATACTATTCAGATAAATCATCTACAAATGCTGATTTTTTATTTATCCATCCTATGCTAGAGTGATAACTAAGTAAATTGACTTCCAGATTAAGTACAAAGCAACCATTAGTCTTCATCAATAACATTCATAAAAAGGAAATGAATATATTAGACTAAGAAACACCCTTTTAAATAGCTACAAACTGTTTCATCACTGGACATACCCATAATATGATGGTCTTTGGAAATATCCGAGGAAGTTATGGTTCCATGAGCTAGCAGTGAAAGAACAGATGGAGTCTCACGATTTAATTTTTTTGCTCTTAATTTACAATCTGTTTTCTGGAATAAACCCTTATGGGTCAGGTAGCTGACTCTCAGAACATCTTCAGTAGCCATAAATCATGACAGCCACACTAAGGGAAATCAAGATGCAGTAATTAGTATTAGCTGTCAGGCTGGCACACAGCATTTATTTTAACTTTAAAATCTTGCTTGTTGTCTATTCATCAGATACTCCAGCTTATACAATATAAAAATTTATTGTAATTACATTTCTGTTATTAAGAATGTGTTACTCCATTTTATAATCAAATCTCCACCCAAAGCTGTATCCTGATCTTTCGTCACTGGTTGTATTAAAATATACTTTCAGAAGTAAAGTTCCTTAGTGAGCATAGAGACCACGCAGGGAATTTGCTTCTTCTCACTGAAGCGTGGATCATCTGACTGTGATTCAAAATTTGTGGCAACCACATAGTTGACCCGTGTGAGGATCTGCATGATCTCAAGTTGTTTACCATGCTCATTTAGCACAGAGCACAGAGACTGCACAAACCAGGAGCCTCTTCCAGGATTCCTCCAGGAGTAATAACCTTACAGGAAAGACAGATAAGAAAGTACATGGGGTTACTTTTCCTCTTTTTTCTTATTATCTTGTGCTGAAGAATGGAATGGCAGAGATAAGTACCAATTTGTGTGAAAGGTTTTGGGCAAAAAGTAACAATGCACACACAGAAAGTTTAATTCTTAGCACTTGTATCACATATCCTATTTCACTGAAGTGTAAAATAACGTGTAGTAACTCTCCAAACCTCACACAACTAAAGTACCATTCTGTATTTTTGCATTTGGGGAACTACAAGAAGTAAGACTTCACGTTTTTCATCTACAATAATAAGTTTTGTGCCATAACTGCTCCTTTTCCTGCCTTCATCACACAGGATTCCCAGAAAATAGTTCTGTCTTTGCCACCTGTAACATCTGTGTCTTCTCACCTGCCAAATCTGGGCTTTCTCCTGTTTCCACTATAGCTAGTGTAAAAGGGGTGGGTACAACACACTGGCCCAACATACACTGGGCCTTAGTGTTTTGTCCATCAATGTACACTGTATCATCAATGAGGGTCAGTCTACGATCAAGTCAATATGGGTGGTAAGTTTTTAGGCTTCTATCCCCACACTGACCCCCTTTTCTTTACCTGGCACCGTGGAATATGCAAACAGGAAGTCTGCTTCTACTGGGATTTTGTATCTTGGATTGGCATCTGTTTCCAGAGTGTCATTTGCGGGTCCAGAGTCAGTTTGTATACCTTCATCAAATTCAGAGCCTCTGCATGCCTGAAAGCAGTGAAGACAAAGAGAACTTGTCCAATAAGGAGAAAGAAGGTGTTATAAAAATAAATACTCATTAACATTTTCTAATAGATAGTTTTAAGCAGTACTTTGCATGTATTAAAAGAAGAAAAGCAATTCTGGGAGACATCTAATTGTTCAGTGATAAAATTACTAGCTTACCCATTTAAAATTGTTCAGTGATAAAATTACTAGCTTACCCATTTAAAACATCCTGTACAGTAAAGTAAGGTAATGGTGTTGCAGGGTGCGGACCTCAGTGGATTGTCAAAGTGCCAAGTTAGCAGTAGCTTATTCTAATCATGATTAATTTTGCTAGTCTGGAGTCATCCTCAGCATGCAATTATTACATAATGTCTTGTGCAGCATGACGTCTGGACATTTTCTTATAGTGGACTACACATTGGTTTTGGTCCTGACACACACTGCTGTAGCACTACATTTCACAGAATAACAAAATCACATCCCGGGATCATCTAGTCTAATCCGGCTTCTCAAGCAGGGACAGCTACAGCAAATATCCAGGACTGTGTCCAGTTGGGTTTAGAATATCTCTACAGATGAGAGAATCTACAATCTGGGCAACCTGTTCCAGTGTTTTACCACCCACTTCAAGTATATTGAATTTTGAACATTTTTCCATTTCTCTTTTATTCTTAATTTCCTCTTAATCATGCGGTTTGGCTAAAGGGCACACTGGGACCACACACTAGGCTGCTAAGCTTCACCTCTTGATCAGTAGCTTTGACTGACAGCTCTTGCAAAAAAATAGCAGTCTGGTGGGCTTAAATAATACAAGTTGCCTGCCTTTATTAGGATAATTTTAAAGGCAACAAAGTACCCATTCCAAACTTATAATAAACATAACTTTAGTAGTATGAAGAGGCCGAAATAGACACAGTTTTTACTTTGAGGTGGAGGATTAACAGATGGAACAACCTAGGGAAAACCACATCTGCTGCAACTCCCATACCTACATAATACTATGATAAAAAGAGAATTTGGACCCATGGTATGTCAGTTAATACTGTTTGAAGCAGCTGTCTTTAAAAGCTTAAGTAATATACAATTAATTACATGCTAATACAATAATGCAATATACATTTTTAGGCTACTGAGGGACAGAAAAAATACTTGTTTTAGTAGAATGCTGTGATTTGTAGAGACAGTCTTTCTTCAAAGAGACCTGGACAGTATTATTTCTATTGATAATCATGTACTGTCCTCAGCTCTGTCTGCACAAGAGGGAGTTTATCTTTCTGCTTTGAAGTTTGTATATTACCAAGCACAAAGAGAAACTATGTACAAAATTACAGTTACATTATATTCTTTACATCTGTCAATCTTCTACATAAATTATCTTTTAACAAACAAGTCACCCCCAGTCAACTACTCTCAACACATTTTTTCACAAAACCTCCAGCAAAATTCAGTAAGTTAGCCTACAGGGCTCTTCTACAGCAGACAACCAACATAGCATGTTTCCCCACTGCAGCAGTAGGATACTATATTTACCTTAGGGCTATTACCTGAATGAAAAATAATTTGGGTTTGCCTATAAGGCTTTTACACTTGTCTCCTCTGAATAGCGCAGTCAAACTTTTGATAGCCATGGGTCCATCAGTTCCATAGATGAGGCCTTCTTCCCCATGGCTTAGAAGAATACAGGCAAAACAAGCAGCATCACTGTGATTCTCCTCAGCAGCTACAAATCAAATACTTCTTAGTCAAAAGGAAGCAACATTTTAAATGAAAATTATATTTACCAAACACATTTTTCTGAGAGTAAATATACATTGGGCCTCTACTGGGAGGCATAAGGAGGAGTGGATAAAGATGACCCAACTCACTTTTTAGTAATGTAATGAGCATGTTGAATACCTGAATGCACCCTTCACTTGACTCCAAATCTAGCCCACTGGAGTCAAAAGGCTGGACTCTTTATCTAATATGACACAGCTCTTCACCTAATACACAGGACAAGTGCTTCCCCTAATATGGCAACAAAACTGTATTTCTGAACTGACATTGGAGGAAGAGGTGGGGAATTAAGCCTCATTCATTCAGAAACTGTACCCTTCTATACAGAAAGTTGCATGTAGTTGGGCCTAAGCAATCTGTTCTAATTTGACCTGCTTTGAACAGGGAGTAGATGCTTTTACAAGATGACTTCCAGAGGTCTCTTCCACTCTGAATTATTCTATTATTCTAAATTTTTACCTTGCTTCAGTAATTTTTCCATATCATCACGGCTTCGGTCATTGTATGTGCAAACCTCAAACCCTAAGCTTTTAAAACTCTTAGCTAGATCTCCAGCATCTTTATCAGTGCCGTTGCGCGTACCCATTCCTGTCAGAAAACAAAGAATATGGTTGATTGCACATTACACAATTCAAAATAATTCACGTGTCCAAAGGTAAATTTTTAGGTTTATAATTACTAAACCTAAACAATGTCATGGTGACATGATTTTAAAACAATCCTCTAACAGCATTCTCAGCATTGAGAACAAATTGTGAGATTTGTTTTAACACAAAATAATGCAAGGTGCAATGTTAACAGGTATCTTATCCTGAAAAATGTTGGCATGCCTCCAGCACCTTGCAACATAGGACCTCTATGGATGATTCTATCTCCTTTTGGTTATGCAGTGTAACATATGCATAAGGCATCCCAAGGAAAAACTGTTGAGAAGCGTCCCTATGATGCCCACATGAAAGAAACTGATGTAAATTCTTTGGAGTAAACACTTCATTGAATGTGTTTGCCAAGTGTATAGGAAAAGACCTATGAAGTTGACTACAACGCAAATATCTGTCTTTGAAACTGTACATGGTCTGAAAAGTTAAATGCAGGAGTGTGAACAGAACACAGCTACAGCTATTAGCTTTTGTAGCTCACAGCAGTAGCTCAGGGACAGAGAAGTTACAAAATGGGCTGCAGATTCCAAAGTTCAAATTTTAAGGCTGCAGCCTTAAACTCTGGGACAATGGTTTGGTTTGAAGTTGGTAGAGCAAGGTGACATGCTCTTTGAAACATACTGCAAAGAAGCTTAGCAGCCTTGCAGCCACTCTAATGTAAGTGTTAAAGGACAGGAATATACTGTAGGAACAGCTATTTCTTAAAAAAGATAAATGTATTCATTAAAATTCCATGTCCTAAAAATAAAATGCTTATTAATAAAAGTATAAAAATTATGAAGTCTGTAATGAGTATCATCAAAAAAAGAACATTACCTGTTTTATCTTCAAAATTTTTGTTGTTTATAATAATACATTTGCCAACTTTCTTGTAGTCCATATTATACTGGAATGTGGGTGTAACAATTCGGTACTGATTACTGAGAGAGGACTTTGGCTGTTCTTCTCCATTCTTCCTTTTTCTAGGTGAACCAAATGAAATTACTGTTAGTGGCCAGTCACATGCAGTGTGCCTATTTATCTTAATTCAAACCATTCCGGCAGCCCTACCCAATGTTTTTTCTTCTCTAATGTTTGTTTTCTGTCTTCATATTTCAGCTAGAGGCATAAAGATCTTGTGATTTCCATGAAGTGATTATTGTATGAAACTGGATTCTGAAGATGGCAAAATGACTCAAGTGAATTGCAGCCAACAGTACTATATGCAGATCCTGACCCACAGATAAAACAAATGGCCTAAACATGAAGTCAGGCTGGCAGTAATCTTTTGCAAACTATGGTTCTAGACATGTTTTACTTTTACTATAAATAATTCATGGAAGGACAGACAGTTCTCTCTTAATAATTATTACAAGCACAAAAAAATACACCATTTACCCAATGGCATGATAGGATTTGTTTATTGAATCACCATCATCCCTAAATCCTCTGAAGGTTAAGACTGAGCAGTAGGTAGTGCCTACTGATAAAGGCTATAGATATGAACAGGTCATGTGTAAATTTGGTCTGCCAAATATCAGTCTGAACCTGTGCAAAAAACTAAGCACATCTTAATGTAATCATCAATATCTGAACGTTACCAAAAAAAGCAAACCAAAATAATATGAGTTATAAATGTTCTCTGTTGACTATGTACTGATGTTTCTGCTATGTGCAGGAGTCTTAGATTGAATTAGAAAAAGATGCAAGGGGCTAGGAAAGACATTACTCACCAACTTACTCTAAAACAAGAATTAAGAACAAATCTATTACAGCCAGCATGAATGACTGAAATATAAGCATAAGGAACTCAGCAGTACTTGCTTTTAGAGGTGGACTTTTTGGTCCAAGCAGGTGGCTTCAGATTTTGGTAAGATCTCCTCAAGCAGAACTGAAGCCAGTGAGAGCCTATCAAGGGTCTGATTCAACCTCAGAACTATAAACACGCTGTGGAGCAAGACCAGTTAGAAACAATGCTCAGGAAAGGGCAGAAGTTATCAGCACCTGTCTTACTTATTTGGTCCAGCATCCTGCTTCCAATAGTATTTATTGCTGAAGTCTGAGAGGAAAACATAATCTACTTTCACAGCACAAGTAACTGTATAATAGTTCATTTTTAATAAAATTAGATTTTTCCTGTAATCTCAATCAATTTAAGTACTTTCACTATTCTCACTCTGACATCTTTCTAAAGAATTACTAAGCTATTTGCTTCAATAATAACCTGTAGACATGAGATTGCTGCAAATTGATTAAATGTTGTTTAGGTAATCTACTTTCTTACCTTCCTGATTTAACAACTGTTGTCTTTTAGTTTTAAGTGTCCTCTTTTTTATTACTACTGGACGAGACTAATTGGAGACTATAACAAACCTTCTCTAGATGATTCATCATGTTTAAATGCTACTGCAATTCAATTTTAAAACAGCTTCTTCTTATCTTTGAGTGTCCTCGTGTTCTGTTATAAACGGCTAAATTAAATAGCTGCACCCGGCAGGCTTTCTCTGTACTCTTTTTACATGTGACCATCCTAATAACATCTCCTCTCTTAGACTTCTCTTAGAGACTACAAACCAAGATATTGAATTGTATCTACTTGAGGATTTTGTCTGATGGTCTGGAAGTACAGTTTTTTTCTGGGAAAGTGCAAGTGTTGGTATTCTCCTTGCTTACGGCTTCCTGAGGGCTCTGGGAGCAATAATTAAATATGCTTCACCTCAAGAAAAGATTTTAACCATTTTAAAGAAATATCCACAGCTGTATGATGTTAATATTACACTTGACTTTCAAAGAGATCTTGGATTCTTATTTTAGCCTAAAATTCCCTTGGTCCTACATCACTAGACAGCTCTCTGGCAAAGAGAGAAAAAGAAATTTCAAAACAACAAATAACCACTCAGGTCAATGAAGAGGCTAATTTCCTCCATCTACACTGGATTCAAGTTTCTACAGATTTATCTGACTTCACTGACTTCCTGAAAAAGCTGTATGATTAACAGAGGCTGCTACACACAATGGGATATTTTCAAGGGGATTGTACACTAACTTCTGTTTATGTCCAGCCCATGAACAGTTGTGAACACTCGGGACAAACCCACATGAGCAGCACAGTATCGTGTTTGCACTGGCTGTTCTCCAAAACCACTGGAAGTGATTTAATACTAGTCCAGAAGTCATACAGCCACGTTACCCCACAAAAAGCTTTCCTTGAAATAGCAGCTTGGGTTAAGTGGCACAATATAGCCACGCAACTTCCCGCAAACCATTTCACTTCCGAGTTCAATAGTTCGCACTCATTCATGCACAACTACTTGGGAGTTTAAAGGATGTAGCTACTACTGCTGGTATTACCAAAAGTATGCCAGCAGCTCTATGCTGGTTAATGCCAAATGTCACAGACAAGCCTTGTCAGCATGGTGGCACACATAATTTTATCATTTTCCCATTCCTTTACAGAGGATAGTATGGTTTTGCTCTAATGATTCTTTCAAGTTGATCAGGCTAATAAGATATTAGGCAACCACAGTGTGCTTTGCAGGGTTATGCCTATCATTTCTTTACTGGCAGACAACAAAAAGTTCCAGAAATCTTTTGGTTTCAGTCCAAACTGAACAAATAAGGAAGCAAAGGTTGTGGAATATACATATCCTGGGCCTTCAGTCCAGAAATTGTTTTTTGAAGATTCTGTTTTCTGTGCCAAATTAGTGCATTATGGAAATAGCCTGACTGGACTAAACTGACAGCATAAGGGCCAACTCTTCTGTTTCAACAAGCTAAATCAGATGTTGTAATAATGACTAATAAATTAATAAATATGTAATAATCAGTCCTTGAAGGAAACGCTTGTCAGTGACAAGCTGGCTTATGACTGAAAGCCTAAAGCTTTCCAGCTAAATTTTTATTTTCTAAGCTTTGAACTGGACACATGTTAATATAAACGTTTACTGTTGTTGGTCTTACTGAGCTTTCTAATCACTGTATTTATGAAAGGGTTTCCACAGGTTAGTTATGTGCTGTTATAAAATGTTTTAAACTATTTGCCCTCAGTTTTATTTCACTCTGCTTCTCTGACATCCAGTGTCTTTAATTTCCCTCTTTTGGGATTCAAACTTGCCCAGACTAAATAAAAACTTGAATTTTATGACTGTTTACTCTTTCTTCAGCTTTTAATTACAACTGTGCTGTAATTCCTCACTCCGCTAGTGGTCACTGATCTTTCTCCCTTAGACAGAAATATGCTCCCTATCAGTGCTTTCACATATTTCAAGTTCTCTCCCTTCGGTCAAGAGTTCAGTAAACTTGAAACTCACTCTGGCACTCTCATACAGCTTGCACATTTTCACCCTTGCTGTGTCTCTAAATCCAGGCCTTAGGCTTGACAACAGTATGTCTGGGAATGTGATTTCATCAAGTCTATACTCAACTGGTGTCAACCCTGGGAAAATCATTATTATCAACTTCTCACTTTTCAAATATAAAATTACCCATGCCAGTTATCATTTTGTTACTTCACTTTTAAATAGTAAAGGCCAAATTTCTTATCACCATGAGAGGCTAAAATTCTGTTGAAGTCAATGGAGATACATCACTTGTAACAGTAGTGAGCTTGATTGTGAAAAGGACTGCTACTTATCACAAGAAACTTTGTTTTCTGCTAAACTTTGGGCAAATTATGATTTCAGTATGTACAGATATCAAGATTTAAGGATAAAAATATCACTGTTAACATTTAACTGTACCTGAAGATTATTTTCAATAACAATTTTACTGAAAGCAGTGTCTCTTAGCAGCTGAGATTTCCTCTTCATTGCCTTATTTTCTGCTGGCATCCTCCTGCACTTTCTTTACTACCGTGTATTAGCATGCCATACCAACATACTAAGAATCCCTGTGCAGGAGACCGGCTTCCTTGCAGTCTCTCATCATCTCTCCCACCTGCTACAGCCAAGCTCTTGGGCTCCAGAGCAACAAGCATTTCAGTGAGAACCAGCTGCTTAACTTCAAGTGTAGTGTGATATATTTCCATAGGGAGGGTCTTCACATTACATAATCAATGTCAGCTGTGTAGTCTGGTATTGCCTACCTGTGTCCAAGGTGTAGGGAGCAGTGACTAAAACACCCTTCTGCTCTAAGAAAGTAGGTCTGCTGTAACTATATGGACTCCCCTTGGAAGAGTACCAGCATAATGCAGGGGAAGTTCTCAAGAGAAGAGCAGATGAAAAGGAAACATTAAGAAGTAAGTGCAACCTCTAGGGTAGGAACTGCTACATCAATTCATTTACTAAATCTCAACATTAACAATGATTAAAAAGAGCATGACAGTAACTGACAGACAACAGAGCTCTTCTGAAAACACGAGCTGCTTGGCCTGAAGAGCAATCTGACACTTAGCACGTAGAAGAAACAGCTCTCCCTGGAAAGGAGCAGTCACTTAAATAGCCTTATGGACTGAGGATGAGATGAATAAAGACAAATTTCATGATCATCACTTCCCAGTCACAGGATGGGAAGAGTTCCCTGTTTGTTTTTTTCCTGTTTGTTTGCTTTTCTAAGGGGAAATTAACGTGTTAATCAAAATTAATTTTAAGAATGATATTACAGAGGGATATATGGGCCTTGAAAACAGCTCTAGTCTCTTTCTCTCCCAGGAAAGTTAGGGACTTTTGTTGCTGTACTGAAAAATGTAAGATTTAAAAAAGCTATAATTATGATACTATTCAATTTAAGGAAGTTGACATTCAGAGGTGGGTGGAAAAAGCTAAACTGATTACATTCATTGCTATTTGAAGTTCACACACACACACAAAAGAAGAGAACTCTGTCTTGTTCTATGAAGTTCAGTAAATTTGGGCTTTACTTGATAAAGAGTATCACAGAATATTGTGGTAGTTTTTAGTCTGACATGTTTCTTGAATACAATGTGCAGTCATATAATTTCTAAATGATTGATAAGAGGTTTCTGTTAAAAAGAAAACTTGCCTTAAAAAACATGCTATCTTTAGAGAACATATCATCTCAGTGTCCCTTCTGGAGTCCCCCTGCTTCTTGGCATTGGAGAATGGTTTTACTCTAGTTTCTGTCACGTGGTCAGCCTTCCTGTTGAGTCCAGGCAGGAAGATCATAGCAGCGACACAGTGACAAGGTCCATAGTACAAATCTTCTCAGGTAATTCATCAACATCCACCAGAACTTTCACACCCTTCATGTTGTGGGATGCAAGATATCTTAAAAGGGCAATGCTCTTTATTCTAATACAAACAACTGAGATATTTCCCTCATGACTTTTACATTTGGGGACTTTTTTAAAGGCTTCATTTGAATAAATTCCCCCTTGAGTTACAATACTGTGAAATAAGGGTACAGGACAATACATTAGTTTTAATATCTCTGAAGAAACTGATGTAGCCTATATTGCTGATTTAATTTGATGCAGTTTGTGTGGCTCTATGCTGTTCTTTCTGTCTAAAAATCCCCACTCCTTCCATTATTGCATGCACAGTATAAATTATGTTTGTGGCTACTGCTCATCACAAATGCTATGTTTGCTCTCCTGGGGAAAAATCCTGGATGGGACTTTTTTCTTTTTAAATAGGTAAAGGATAGACAGGAAACAATGAAAATGCAAAGAGGATTGTATCTGAATTCACAAAGCATCATCAAGCTATGTGTAGTAAAACTGAGTGTGCTGGAGACCAATTCAGAATTATTCTTCCAAAGGAAGTGAACAGGAAACAGAATTAACAAATCAGACAAATCAAGGTTCAATATTTTGTTCTATGTTTCTACCTTAGCCTCAATATTTAGTGGTCTATTCATATGTCTGATACTTTCTGATGATCATGCATTAATATGACTTACTCCTGCATAAACTTCTCTCCAAACTGCCAGCTTTAATACTTTTATCCATCTTTAATACTTTTATTTGGTCTGTTTTCACCACATTTAGTACACCCCTAATTACTGTACGCTCTCCCCTCTTTGACTTTTTTTCTCTTGAAACCTATTGGCAATAACAAGCAAAAGACACTTGTTAAACCTGACTAAAGCTTTTTAGATCTTAAGTTCTTTAAGGCAGACTCTTAGTTCTTTGTCAGATTCGTTTTGGTAAAGTGTCATGCAGATTTAGAGCTGCATGCAAATAGTAGATTATCCTGTTGCCTTTTCCCATTAATATTGCATCAGGTTGGTAGAGCAGCAACATTTCTGGACAAGAAGAATGTGTCACTACTTGAATTGTCTTTTCTAAAAATGAATATTCCTTTACTGTTAAAAATCACAGAGCATAAATTATATTGGATAAGGACTAAGCATTAACCATAGGGGCTAGGCCAAATACTAAACTATTACACTGCATCTGATGGTGTGATCCTGGGTCACACACGAAGGAGGCTGCACGCTAGAATATTAAGTGAAGCCTACACTAGAGACTCACAGGAGCCACCGCAGAAGACATCGGCATTTGGGAGATCTCAATTTTATTTCCAACCTGATTGTCACATGCTACGGGCTCACAAACCTTTTCTCCTGAACGTACTCCAAAGGCAGGTGCAATTTCCATCTCTCTTTTCAGACAGATAACACCTTACAAAGGACTCTTTTGCAGCAGGTTAAATATAATTGCAAACCAAGAAAATAAATATTATCCCTCGCAATCTTTTTTTTAAACAAAGGTTACTCAGGCTTCCAAATTATGTGCCAGTAGATAAACTGAAACACAGCTTAATAGTTGAAGCAAAAATCTCCTGATGAAAAAGGGGCAATACTAATTATATAGGAGGAAGTTCAAGTAAATATTGCATACTTTCAGTTTCCCTACTGAAAGTTATTAGCAAATGACTGCTGACTTTGATAGACTAGCACCAACAGAATAACCAGTCCTTAGAAGGCTATTTTTAAATATGCTCCAGATAAATGTAAAAAGAAAATGTAAAAAATTTCTAATACTAAGGTCAGAATCTTTTCAGCATAATAGGAAGTCTTAATTTTGAAGAGAGAAGTGATCCTACAAAATTGAACATAGAAGCTCCCCAAAGACCATCTAAACATTATTTCACTTATATTTACTATGGCAAGGAGATGTCTTACACAAAAGGCATGAAAACTGACAGCTGCAATTTAGAATAGCAAACATAAACAACATAAGACAACACCCTCCTCCAAACATTAAAACAGAAAACCCAGTCAAATGGTTGTAGATTTCTATTCCCTCTAATGGTCTTGTTTCGCCTGTTAAAAAACATTTTAAATTATGGCGAGACTTGCCAAACTGGTAATACTGGAGCCTGAAGTTCATATTTATCAATGATGTATAAAGTCTGTGCAACCTTGCATCTTCATATATTACTCTGGTGAAGTACCTAAACCTTGAAAGTATTTTTTGGGAAGGGGTCGAATAAAGGGAAATGGCAAGTGTGCTTATTTGAACACCACAGCCCCTAATGAACACACCTCGCTTTCCTCCTGGGAGCAGGCCTAATAAAAGCAACAGTAGTAGTCGGGCAATAAAACAATGCCTGTTTGTAACTGTTCTGAAGATCAGGGCAATAGTAATTATATAGCTTCCAGCTTCTTTTTGAAATGCCAGTTAGTTCATGACTTCTTAAAGACATCTTTGGAATTAGATTGTCAGCTGAATAAACAAAGCCAGTTTAAAAGTTACCAGAAACAAAGTCTTTTGCTTGAATGAATCTGAAACTACTAATCTAATGGAGACAGGACCTCTTGTTTCTCTGGAAACCCATGTTCCAAGCCTTCCTTATAACTGTAAATGTTAATTTTGAAAGGAAAATATTGCTATAGCAGTCCTGACAGAAAGAAGTTAGGTAAACAATGGGATTGTTTTCTTGAACTTCTAAAGATAATAATAGAGCTGGGCAGGACCTAAGATATCATTAACAAATTCTTTGCCCAATACAGGACTGAGTTCATTCATTCAATAAAACAGTATCATATTAAAAACCTACTTTTGTTCTTACTATGACATATGCAGTAGTACTGTTACAAATGTTGCAGAAACTTCACAAAATAAAATGCTTCAATTTTTTTAAAGATATCCTGGAATTTCCCTAAGTTTCCTGTAGAACGCTATCTCACCTCCACCAGTAGAACACAAGCCATAAAATATTTATTAAGATTATATGCTACCTGTGCTTTGCTCCGTTAACCTGATGAAAAGTACTGAATGAATCAAAATGCTCAACTGGGGAGATACATTCTATTATCCTGGATGAGCCACTTAGTTGTGCTCTGAATGGAGAACTGAGTGTGAATCTTGCTTCTCCTACTGAATAACTTCGGAAAAATAACTCCACATCTCTTGGTCTTAGGTCTTAGTTTTTCATTATAAAATGGAGCCTAAACAAATTTATTTCATAAAACAATTGCAGATCTCATGGCTTCTCTCCAGGGGGATAGTAGTGTACAGTAAACTAGAGAATTCAAAGTCTGTACAATGTTTACATCCAGAGTGTGTGAGGTAGTTTACAGCCACATGTCTCCTGGAAAAAAACAAAGGCATTCTTACTGTCCACTGTGGAGGTTTACAGTGTATCTCAGTTGAGAAACAAATTCCTATCTTTGGTTACTGCACATTAGCCTCCCTGAAGAGATAAAACTGCTAGTGCCGGCACACGATTATTTAATGTCAACTGCAAAAATTACAGGGTTGCAGTCCACAGCATATGGCGTTTCCCAAAAGAACATTATAGCCCTAAAGGCCTCTGGGATCTTGGCTTAACAGCCAAGATATCACAGCTAACCACGTTGCAGCTATTCAGCTGAACTACAGCAATGGCTATTTGTATGTTCCTTTGAAACAACAACGTAAAGTGTATTAGCTTGAATCACAATCAGGCCTCCCCTATCACAAAGCTTCACAACTGCAACAGTCTCAGAGATGAATAAAATCATCTAGTGAGCTGCAACATGCTAATTGCAGTAACCGACCCACCTGAGTGTGAGCATACTTTCCATCTGATCTCTTGCAAAGCAAGCCACAAACCCTTATTCAGTAGTTTCCATAAACCTGCAGCTTCTGTTTAATCTGCAAAATCTAGATTCATACCCAACCTTTTTTTAATAGATCCATTTTTGAATTCTTTGCTTACAAAAAGTGCATCCTGTCTTCTGAGCTTCCATCATCTATATATTTGTATAGTTCAATATATATTCGTATAGTACGAGCTAATTATCTTTCAACTTTAGAGAAACCAATTATATTTTAAATCCCTCATTATAAGACATTTTTTTCAGACTGAGCTACTCTTGTAGCTTTTTTGTCCCATTTTAGTTTTGGACACTTCTCCTGTTAGGAGCAAGAATCTTCTCTAAGAACTTGCAAAACAGAGAAACTCACTCCAGCACAACTCATCGTGTAATGAAAAGAGTTGAGCTGTTTGAAAAAGTAAGCCTCGGGCAACTTCTGTCATACTTTGTATATTATATATATCTTCGGAGTTCTGATAGTTACATCTAAATATGTCTTCCCCTCCTTTTAACTATGTGTTAGTGATGGTCTTAACATAATTAAAATCAAAACCATGGCTTCAATTTTATTTATTACATACAAATGAAGCAGATCAAGTGCACTGGGGCTAAGCCTGCTACACTTTGTAAAAAAAGTTTCAACATAGACTATTATGTCTAACATTGTCCACATTTTGCATCAGTTAAAAAAAGGAGAAAAAAAAAAAAACAAGAACAAAAACACAACAGGTAGCAGTATCCTAGCCTTTGTGCCCTTAATATTTTAAGTGTCAATTATAGCCTACGTGACAATTTTGTGCTGTAACACCTGCAGCAGGAAGAACCAAAACAGTTTAAATTCTAAACTCTCAACCACCAATTTGTAATTCATCTTCAGCTTTCTAGTTAGCTGCATGGTATCTGTTGTGCAGACCTCACAGTATTTTATGCAACATACTATTCAAATAACATTCCAAATGTAAAATTTTAGAAATAAAGAATATTGTCTGCTGAAAGGTTTTCTGCCCATTTCTAGAAAACCTGCACATACATACCTTCCATGGGTATTCTGGAAACTGAAATCTTGCATGATCATATCCTAGGTAATATAATGTACATAAGCAATTGCCAATTATATGAAAAAAAAAGATAAAGCCTCTCATATCTTATAGGTACTAAGAGCAATTAACAGGTGTGTGTATATATATATATTGCTATGTGGACTGCTTGAAAAATGACTCAAAATAAAGCAACACCCCCACAATACTATTTCTCAGGGAACACTCTGGATAGAATTAGCAATTGTAAAATGCCAGTGAAGTTACAATTGGCTTGATATAAGCACTGAAACTAAACTCTTTTAGGGTTTTCATTCATGAGATTTCCAGACAGGTGGCAGAAAATGAAGGAGATAAAGAACATTCTACAGTACCTTGGCTCATCATCAAATGGTACTCCACACTGCATCTGAAAACAGCTTCAGCTTGTCCTCAAGGGCAAGTCTAATCTTCTTTGCTAATGCTAGGAGCCCACCATGCTCAGGGCTACATTGGAGAGTGAAACAGGATGCTCTCTGTGTTCAGGCCCAAAGATTCGCATGTGTCAGCAGCGGGTCACGCTGGACTTTTCTATGGGGCTATTCAAACCCTCACAGCTATCACCCTGCAAGCTGAGGTCACGCAGGCCTGATCTACCTTTGCTGACAAGCGGAAAACATACTCCCATCACTCTGATTCTATCACTGTTCCCATGTAAGAGTGTAGGAAAATACAGCAGATCTTGAGATGGATGTGGGACAGCAGATTTCACTTTGTAATGTGTCTTTCTTCCTTCTCTCAAAACCCAAACTACCATTACTACAATATTTAAACATTATTTCTAAGAAAATAATGCAAACTAACACACACAGTTTACAAAACCTCTAATTCATAGAACTATTCCCTATATACTTACCCCTAAACAGTTTTGGTTTACTATACATTTGACTTAATTTAGTTTTGATTCCTTTGAAAGCTTAAAAATGACACTACATAATAGCTTGCCTCCAAATTTTATATGATGACAGACCAGAGTTTGTTGTAATGAAGGAACTAAATTACTACACTAAAAAGGAGTTAGGATACTTGACTCACTGTTGTGACTGTTACAGATACAGATCATGGATACCCCAGTGTTTGCTGTCCTTCACAAGATAAAGTCTCTGAGGAGACTGGAAAGAAGTATTGACTGTGAATTAATGAGTTCTTACACTTTAGACTAGACACTATTTCAAGATATGGTATATCCAGTAAGCATCCACGGGAAAGTACAAGCACTGACCACAATTTTCACTAATTATTATGTACTCTTGCAGTGTTCCCCAGAAGTTGAGTTCCAGATCTAACAAAAACTGCAATAACAAAAAATAAAAAAAAGTCTGGCTTAAAAGAGAGTAATGAAAATGAAACACACCTGTTGGTCTATGTTAAAATCTCTTCATTGTCTTTGTAGGAATTAACTTTGACAGACTATAGATGCCAGAACCTATTGCTTCTGAAATTTTATGTTCAGTGCTTTGGGGGAAAAATACACTGACTGTTTATCTTGTGCAAAGCAGAACCCACAAAGTCCAAACAAAATTAAAATTGTATTGTGCTAGAATTTGGAGTCAGGATAGTAAAAGAAAAGATCGTCATCTGTTTACAGGATAGACTATGGTGCACAGTGATTTGCTTAGAGACATAAACATGAGGCCGAACTGAGAGTTCAGTTCAGACCTCTGAGTTTCAGCCTGGAGCATAACTTCAGATAATGATTCATCAGCTGTTATTTGGTTTAAAGTAACTTGCTATTTTTATTGTAAGGATAAAAGACATACTTTTCTTAGAAATATTTATTTTTGAAAGGTCTGTAATATTGTGTCACTGAAAAACCTGTAACAGAACTGCATTTTCAATTTTAAAACTGAAGAAGTATTGATAAAAAAGATGAGGTATCATTCAAGGCATCATCTGGATTTGGACACATTAATTTCAAGGCAAGAACAGCTGACATTCATGCGGTGGAGGCCAATACAGTTTCTTCATAAACACACAGTGCTAGCAGTAGTACTTTTTCTGTGAAGCAAGCAATTAATTTATAAGATCAGTGTATTGGGTTTGCGTGGCAAGGGTTCGGTAGCAGGAGGGCCACAGGTGGGATTTCTGTGAGAAGCTGCAAGAAGCTTCCCTCATGTCCAATAGAGCCAATTCCAGCTGGCTGCAAGACAGACCTTCTGCTGGCCAAGGCCAAGCCCATCAGTGGCGGCAGTAGCACCTCTGGGATAACGTATTTAAGGAGGGGAGGAAAAAAACAATCAGCAACTGCAGCCAGAGAGGAGTGAGAATATGTGAGAGCAACAGCCCTGCAGACATCCAGGTCAGTGAAGAAGGAAGGGGAAGAGGCTCTCCAAGTGCTGGAGCAGTGATTCCCCTGCAGCCAATGGTGAAGACCATGGTGAGGCAGGCTGTGCCCTGCAGCCCACGGAGGTCCACAGTGGAGCAGATCTCCACCTGCAGCCCATGGAGGACCCCACGCCGGAGCAGGGGGCATGCCCAAAGGAGACTCTAACCCCGTGGGAAGCCCACACTGGAGCAGGGTCCTGATAGGACCTGTGAACCTGTGGAGAGACGAGCCCATGCTGGAGCAGGTTTGCTGGCAGGACTTGAGACCCCACAGGGGACCCACACTGGAGCAGTCTGTTACTGAAGGACTGTACCCCATGGAAGGGATGCACACTGGAGCAGTTTGTGAAGAACTGCAGCCAGTGGGAAGGACTCACACTGGAGAAGTTCAAGGAGGACTGTCTCCTGTGGGAGAGAAGACACGCTGGAGCAGGGGAAGTGTGCGGAGTCCTCCCTCTGAGGAGGAAGGAGCGGCAGACACAATGTGTGATGAACTGACCTTAGTCCCCATTGCCCGTCCCCCTGCGCTGCTGCAGGGGAGGAGGTAGAGAAACCGGGAGTAAAGTTAAGCCCAGGAAGAAGTGAGGTGTGGGAGGAAGGTGTTTTTAAGATTTGGTTTTATTTCTCATCCTACTCTGATTCAATTGGTAATAAATTAAACTAATTTGCCCAAGTCGACTTTCTTTTGTCCAAGACTGTAACTGGTGAGTGATGTCCCTGTTCTTATTTGACTCACAAGCCTTTTGTTATATTCTCTCTCCCCTGTCCAGCTGAGGAGGGGAGTGACAGAGCAGCTTTGGTGGGCACCTGGCATCCAGCCAAGGTCAACCCACCACAGAGCAGGCCCAGTGTTTCCAAATGGCCCAAAAATATAAAACTGGCAACTCTGGAAAACATATGCCTCTGTGTTGCTGTGAAACTTATTTGTATAGTTCTACCTGCAGAGCAGCTTCTTACAAACCAAAGAAAAAGAAGCTGTTGGTAATCAGAAGTGGATGGGAAAGAGCTCCCCAAAAGACAGAACAACAACAGAAGAGCAAAGTGGAAACAAAGACAACTTTCTACACCTGTTACATCTCCAAAGCTGAGGTTCAGCTGAGGCTAATCTCAAAAATGAATATGTATTCTTTGAAGGACAAGGCTATTTATTTTGAGAAATATGGCTATACTGAGACAAGGATCATGAAGTTCAAATAGACATGTTTGGTAACGTGTGCTTCCTCACTTTGATGCCCTCTAACCCAAAACCCACGGTATGAATGAAAAGAAAACCAACATATCTGAACCTTTTTGATCTAAATACTAGTTTACAAACCTGGTAGACACTGTAACCATATAACTATCATAACTATTGAACTACAGAAGGCAAGATACATACTGATGTTTCCAGCAAACTTTCAAATTAAAATGAAAAGTTTAAAACTTTATAGTGGCCTGACTCGGCTGAAATAAATACCTTACAGATATTTTGGGTTTTCAGTGTTAAGCAGCTGAAGTACTCTTGATGACTATACGCCAGTGTATCCTACAAGCCTCTCAAATTCCTCAGTGGGATTCTCTTACAATATATTTCATGTTCTGTACTAAGATCACTACAGAATGACACAGTTTCAATAGTAACTGGGTATTTGTAAGAATTATTAAATATATATTAAAATTATGTTCTCTGTTTTCAGATGAGAAGGGGAATATTGACTGTAAAACAAGACAGTATGGCTGGTGTAGATAAAAGTAATCAGAGGGCAAATGGTTCTATACAATTAAACTAGAATAAAACTGGTACCTAGATACTACTAACAATCACCCTCTTCTGCATTATGCTTCTCCACTGAAGCCCACAAACAGTCATGACTATTGACAGCACAAGTGTGAGTCTACCAAGCCTTGGAAATTTTCAGAGGCAGCTCTTTTAAAAAAAAAAACAAATTTCATTAGGAGTAAGAGAAATCATAGTTCTACTTAATACAATGGAACCACCGCTTTATTCTGTTTCGTGTTACATTATGTTTCCTGGATGCTAAAATAGGCTTGCTGCTATCAATCTCCCTAACAGAGTTCCCCAATAAAATACAAAAGATACCAAATGAAGATATTAAATAATCATGTGGAGAAGTGAGACTATTCTTAAAGACTCAAAAGTGTAACAGGAGCACATACAGCATAGAAAAGAAAAATTTCTATGGGAAAAATTCTATTAGTTTCTATCACATAGAGAATTAAAATACACGTCTGAAATCCTCAGCTCAATGTTTTTTTAACCATGTTTTAAAATTCTGTTGTGCACAGGCTTAACAGTGTATCCTGCTATTTCTGCTTTCTGAAACAACTTTTTGCTCAACTGCAACACTCCCTAATTTTTGTTCACACTCTTGCAGTAAACAAAATTGATATCCTCCTGCCATCTAGTGGCGAAAAGCCCTTAAATCAAACACCACCAGCAGCTGGTAATTCAAAACTCACTTCTTTCAACTCTTTTCTCCACCAAAGAGTTTTTCCTCACCAACATTAACTAAGTACTAGCACTTTTTTCAAAGAAAAATAAATATGTAGAAGATAATTCCCCTAAACTGTGGTGCAGCCAGAAGAACCTGCCCACTCTGTGGCTTGTTCAGAGCCTTGCAGCCTCCATGGTAAAGCAGGCTCACAGACTTCTTGGAGGAAAATATGCTGTAGTGAATAAGATTTTCACTTATTTCTACTTACTGCTCTTTCTAGATCCAGTCACAGTCAGAGAATGGTGAATTGGAGCTGTGAAGCTACTGGAAACAGCCAGTCTTTCTGCACCATTGCTTTGAATTCAGTTTCTCACTGCTCTGTTCTCTTAAATTAAAATTAATGTGCTTATTTAACAATACAAATTACTTGTTTTTCTGTTGAGCTTATATATTTTAAGAAACACAATGTAGAATTTCACTGAAAGTACCACACAGCTGGTAAAAACTAGGTTGCTAAAACATAACAAGGGACTAAACTGCAGTCAAGCTAAAGCTCTCTAGACATCTTATTTTATAGCTATTAATTTCATGTCGTCAAAATGAAGCCTTAGCAATCAAGACACAGAGCCATGCTGGTTCCAACTAAAAGTACATCTAGCCTAGTATCTGGTACTGACTAGTAATGAGTTTTAAGAAAACAAACAAAAGAAACTGGATACAGAATATAATCTCACAGAAACCTGATTTAAGAATGTCTTGTACCAAAGATTTTATTATCAATATTACCACTGGACTTTATTTCCACAAATACATCTGATCTCTTCTGAACTCATCTGTGTCTTTTAAGTTCTACAATTGCATTCCGCACTATGTGAAAATCACATCTTACTGGTCATTTTAAACCTACTGCATCAACTTTTCATTGGATGCCCCACAGATATCCTGAGACACAAGGAACCATCACTATCTATCCACTTTCTCCTCCATTACAGCCACGGTTTTAGATCACATCCCATCTTCCTTTATCATTTCATATTCCTTTCCCATCTTCCTTCAGGCCAAAGGGTTTTAGTTTCTGTAAGACAAAGACCTTGTCACTGCATTTGGATTTTTAAGCCCTTCACTGTCACCCAGCTCATTCCTCTTTAGGCAATCACCACCTTCCTCATGAAACTGATAGATTTCTTAGACTTCATTTTTTTCTACAAAATCTAAATTGAATCTTCTCAATGACCTCATATTTAATCTCAGTAACTTTTTACTTCTAAAGAAAAATGTTTCAAATTGTATCTTCAAGGAGTTCCCAAAAGATGAATGCCTCAAATTGGTGCATAGCCAAATTATTTGGAAAACTTCTTACAGAAAAAAAGCGACAGAAATGCTGATTATTGCTTTTCCGTCAGGAATTATTAACTTTGAGTTGCATAACTTAATAATAGTATTAGCATATCACCTCTTATAAAGAAGACCAATTTAGATATTAAAACACATTTTATAAAGTTTAAAAGAAACCTTTGAAAAATGTTTGTCAAGATTTAGAAACAAATGTTACATTGTCTATTTTGCATGATGTGATTCTGTTAAAATTAATAACACACATACACATCATAAAACATATTTGAGGAATGATAAAATGAGACAAAGTAAAATGATTTGCTTAACATCACATCAAGTCTTCTAAGACTAAAGCATCTTCACTTCTCTCACAGATCTGTTACTCCATCAGACTCATATAATAAGCAGCAAAAATAAAATTATATTCCCCATGTACTTTCTCTGAATTACTGTTCACTTGAATGTGAATGTCCAATAATAAAAAAAATCAAAACCAAGATTGTAAATACAATAGCCTTTGAAATAAAGTTCTCGCTTCCTATATGTTTAATAAATGTAAGCTTATGCCTCAGTGACACTACTATGTTTTCAAATGCAAGGCTTTTAATTTATTTTGTAATGGGTTACATCTCTAGACCCAGTGAGGCTCCTTTGTGCTATAGCGTAGATGGCACATCCAGGCTTTAAACTAACTTAAATAGTCAGCAGGGGATTCCAATGATATAGGAGATTAGCTGAGCTGAATGCAGTAAAATAGATAATTAATGGCATATTTAATTCCCAGATCCACCAAAGGGCAATGTTTAAGATGAGGGACTATGATGTTAAATGAACTTTGTGGCCTCTTGACTACCAAATATAGTTTATGGGAGATACTATAGGTCTCCCTATAGGGAGACACTACAGAGAGATGCTTTAAGGTACAGACCAAACGCATTAAAACTATACAACATAAACCACCTCCCTATCCAGCCCATCTATGACATTGTGGACACGGCTTACTGATCATCAAAGTCCCATTAGAAGGGTAGTATGACAGCTGATACAACAAAAACAGGAATAAAAGTAGTAACTTACTTTTCAAAAAGTGAGAATCTGCTACTTCTGTCTGGCTTTGCATCAACTACATCATCGCAATCTTCATCAGCTCCCTCTTGAGTAGAGCGATCAACGTGCTGATCTCCCGACATCTAAAATAAAAGTGCAAGAATGTAAGTGCCCCTTAATGAAAACTACCATTCTAGAAATACTTCTATAAACCAAACCATTAAACCAGATACATGTGGGGTCGTTGGTCAATTATACTGTACAATACTTCATCAAGTAAGAGTGGCTACAGATTTCTGGCCCTGAATTATCATGACATTGCACATGCTCAGCTGTCTGCATTACCTTGGGGCAGTTATCAGAAGTGACTTGTCTAATGCCACT
This sequence comes from Tyto alba, assembly GCF_018691265.1. Classification (NCBI taxonomy): domain Eukaryota; kingdom Metazoa; phylum Chordata; class Aves; order Strigiformes; family Tytonidae; genus Tyto; species Tyto alba. The sequence goes on from NW_024881261.1 coordinate 10,092,489, forward strand.
CTCAAAAATGTAGATAAGAACAAAAGTACAAGTCATTTTATGGTAAAAGGTCTTACAACTAATTCCTAGAAAATCTGTCATGGTCAGGAAATTGGTATGGTGAGAAGAAAGCAAAGACAACTATCATCAAAATATTTGTAATTGTATCCAGTACTGAGACACCCAGAGAGCTCCTGTTTTCATTTGCATATACACAGTCAGTTGTGCATAAGAGAAAAAACCTTGTATTATCTTCCATGGATGGGATCTTAGGTTTTCATTTCTCTGTTTTGTTTATATGACACTTAATATGAAATTTATATTCTTTTAATGATTAATACGTGTGTACAGCTGCTAGGAAAAAAAAAAAACCACAAACCAGTTGTGAAGCGATTCTTGGAAATTAAAGGGTATTTTCATTACATGAAGCGGCCTCTTACACAAACTGCTGTATTTCGGCCATATTTTTTTTTTTTCTCTGTTACACCAGTGTAAGCTTGGAACATCTTCACTCATCCCAAAAGCGACATGGGACATCGCTAGACAACAAGGCTGAGCTGATCTAATTACTTTTTCCTGATGAAAAAATGATCTCTCTCTCCTCTCCTTCCATGCACTGAGTTGCCCACACAGAAAGTTTATTTAGATCGTTAAGCTGGCAGAAAACTACAAGAAAAAAAAGTAGTCATTTTTCTGATAGCACAATGATCTGCACCATCCCAGCATGGGGCAAGCAGAGCAGTGGAGGAGGCATCGTGGGATCCCACATTCGCCTGCGGTGGGATCTGCCAAGCCACGTTGTCCAACTCCCACTCCAGGTTTCCATGAAGAAAAGCAGCAGCAATTCCTGACCTTTCCCAGATTTCAGCAGATTAAGCGCGGGTTTCTAATACATTTCCTCAGAAGAGTACATGTTTACACCTATCTTGTAAACCGCCCTGATGACCTTGCAGCAGCTCGGAGGCTGCCCGCTGGGCCCCGTGGCTACATAGCCGCCAGCAACTCCCCACAGCCGCGGTCCGGGACACTGACTGAGGCTTTTGAGCCCTGAGAGTAATAGCAGTTCCCAAAACCTGGGGTCTGGATTCGCCTGTAGCAAACACACACATTTTCTAATCATCTTTGAACGAAATAAGAACCGAAGAGCGCGCAGGCCGACAGTAAGGCGGCAGCGGAGGAGCGTGGGGGCCGCCCCACGGAAGCAGCCCCACACCAAGGAAGGCGCAACCCCGAGTGGCAGAAGCTCAGCACCGCCAACGCTACCAACACCCACCGCAAACCCCACCGCAAGTGCTTCTGCCCTCTCTCGGGAAACGGCTGTGGTGCCGGAGGGGGCAGGAGAAGAGAAAGGGCGGGCGGAGCGGGAAGGAGGCGGCCGGCTGAGGGGAAGGCGAAGGCGGGAAGGCGGCGGCCGGCTGAGGGGAAGGCGAGGGCGGGAAGGCGAGAGGCGGGAAGGCGCCGGGCCGGGCCGGGGGCGCAGGGGAGCGGCGTGGGAGCCCTGAAGCGGCCGGCACGACGCGGAGGGGCAGCGGGCTGGGAAGGGGCCGGGGTCCGGGCTTGCCTTGGCGCTGGGCTCCGGCGAGCGCAGAAGCGAAAGCGAAAGCGACAGCGGCGGCGGGGGTGGGACGGGCCCGGGCCTGCGGAGCCCGCCCCGCCCCACGGCCCGACCGCGGGCCCGTCCCCCGGGGCGGTGGGGCCTCGGCCGCGGTGGTGGGGTGGAGGGGGAGGTGGAGGACGCGAGAACTTCTGCCGCTCCCCAGCCGGCCCCCCTGGCAGACGGGCTCGGGAGCTGCCCCCGGGCCCTCCTCGCTTCCCGCAGCAAGAAGGAAATCGCCACTTTTTAATAGGTGTGCGCTGTCACACTCCCGCGAAAGAAGAGCCTTAAGTTTCATGGTGACAGGAGATTGTCTAGATCTAAGGAAAATTTTTCCCTTATATAAACTTCAGTGGCATTTCCTTATCTTTCCAATTATTCAGTGTGTTGCATCTCTGCTAATTAAGATATCCTACTGTGTAGCCGTTGCATCAGGCCCAGCAGTCCAGTAGCTGGACTGCAGATTAGCGCAGTGTTGCTAATTACTCCTGGATGCGGGCTCCAATCCTGCAAAATCATACACCTACCCAGCAGTGCTTGGTGTTTAACATTCACTACCTGAAGAGATTTACATCAAAGCGACATTTTTCAGTGTAACTGCCTCCTAATTGGCACAAAACACAGGCATGGTAACAAACAGCCTTTTGCTTCACGACAGGTCACTGCTTCGATGTGACGGAGCAGTGTCTGAACAGCGCGGCGGCTCTTGCGGTGTGTCTGCATGCTGCTGCTGGGGCCCGTCTTTGCTTTGTGGGATTATGCCTGTAGCTCCTGGTTGGATACGTAGCCAAAGTTTTCTCCTGAAAATCAAACTAGTAGAATCCCATGGTTCCTCTCATGCCATCTGTTAGCTGTTTCTTTTCAAGACGACAGCACCACCTCCAAATCCGTAATGGATCATTATGGACAACAGAGACACTGGAAATGTATAGATCTTCAAGTAAATGCATAGAGAGGAGATGAGGGAGACTGTGCTGTCACCAGAAATGACTGAAGTGGCACCCGAACTTCAGAACATCCAAATGTGCTTTCCTGACGATGTGTATGGGGGTTACCTAGAAAATCCAGAAGCTACTTGCCAGCTGTGACCTTCTGTATCTTGATGAAAATGTTATCCATTGCTATCTGTTCCCCACAGCCAAATTAGCAGACCTAGGAATGGCTTTTTTTCTAAAAGTCATTGTATTGCTATTGAAAAAATGTTATTGTACATGATAATGCTTGATAATTTTAAAGAATTTACTAATAAAATTGTGTATGGGGAATTTCTGACTCAAACTGTTGACGAAACCCCTATTTCTGTTTTCTTTTTATGTTGGTTGCTGGCATTGACAAAGAAATGTTGATTTCTCAGTATGCTGCCATATCTTTCTTAACTATGTATTGGATTAACCGATTTTAATGCAGTATAAGGTGCTAGATTTTTCAGGAAATCTTGCTTGTTTTCCGTAATGAGTAAGGGAGAAATTAAAAAGATAGTAGAAGGAAGTATCTTGCTTCAGGGCATGGAGTGATTGCTACCTGGGGAAGGGTCAGGAAGGGAAAAATTTCTCATGTATAATGTTGCACAGCTGGACGTATGTATTACTGGGCAGGGAGAACATCCAGCAATGTGATACCTATAGCATTCCTTTTCTTATCCCCAGAGACTCACTCTACTCTCTGAAAACATTAATAATGAAGCCTTTGACTGGATATTTTATTGTAGAAAATAAGTGTTTAACTACCATGTAAGCATCTGCATGATGACGAGGGAGCATGCCTTTGGGAAATTGAAAGGTAGATGGCAGGTACAAACTAGAAGGCTTGAGGCAACTAAATAGTACCTGTCTGGAATAATAACTGTGTGCTGTGTTTTGCACTACATCTGTGAAAACAAGGATGGGGCTTTGCTGAGACCAGGGAGGCAGGTGTGGGAATACTTTCAGGATAGAGGATTTGAGCGACTCGCAAGGTGTTCCCTCCTAAATGACAGTTGTTAAGAATTTTATATATTTTGCAAGAAAGGATGGATGGTTTTCATATGCTGTAGGGAATATGGGAGCTGTACAGTGTGATGTGGCAAACCACAACTTTATGAAATTCAGTAGAATAATGCATCTCAGTCAGCTTGGTGTATATGTTTGGGTGGGATTTCTCTGTAACCAGGCAGAGATGATCTGTCGCACATGCCACATTTTACAAGATTTAAACGTGGGTCTTTTTTAGGTTATAATACATGATAAATGGGAATATCTGGACACTGGAGATCTCATTGTATGCACATGGGCTATGCTGTGCATGCTTTGCACACATTTCTTCAATCTTTCAGCTTAAATTTTGCCGCATCGTCACCATTTTTCTCTGCCCTGTAACAGTGATGCCGTCTTGGCCTGTTGGTTCTTTTTCCCATTTCTCTCTACTCCCTCTCTGGCTTTCTCTTGCTCTGTTAGAAGCATCTGCAAAATTCCCACACTCTCGTTTCCCAACACTGGCAACACAGGGAAAGTATAAGCACAACTCCTTTTAGTCATGAAATGTAAAAAGTTGTTGCTTGGTTTCCAAAACAGCAAAAATGTAAAAAGTTCCCGTGAAGTTTGGAAGGCAGTCCTTTAGAGGTTTGTCTTCAATCTTGAGAGATTCTGGTGTTAATAAATCTTTTCCAGCTTTCTTTCAATATTTTTGCAAGCTGGATTTGCTACTATGCTAAATTTGATTACCATGGAAAGGTTATATGAGAGAAAAGGCACTGAGCCCAGGTAACTAATTAACCACATGGTTCAGAGAAAGTTATGATGAGGCTGGTCTGGTGTTTGAACTTTTACAGGCAGCTTTTAACAGTGGATAGCACCCCCAGATTGTGTAGTGAAACAGCACCTTTTTTTTTTGCAGAGTGAAGATAGGATTCCTATAGTTTGTGGTGTCTGGCTTCTGGCCGTTCATGTGGCTGGAAGGGCACAGCCGCCATTCAGGAGTGACAGAGAAGGTGGCCTTGACTTGGATATCTGTTAGGAGGCTACTTTGGGTAACTAGTGTGTGCTTTTTAGATTCAGCTTCGGGATGCAGACATGCTCCCAGTTTGCTATGCAGTTAGTTCAATGAATTTAAGGAGGTTGGAGAGGTAACAATGTTTCTTCCTAATAATTTGCACTTTCAAGGTACTATCTCCTTGTACTTTGCACGTAACTACAGTACTTTTAAACCACATTGATTAAGGTTCTACTGTTAAGTAAAGCCTTTTAAGATTTTCACTGATATCAAAAAGCCTTTATGGGGCCTTACTAAAGGAGGAAAAAAGCCACAATGAGCTTTTAACTGAAGAGAAAATGTCGTGCTAAGATTTGTCAAGATAACAAACTTGCTCTGGTTTTATGATTTAATTCCTTGCATGATCAAAATGCGGTGCATATTTTGTAATGAGGCCATACAATGCTTGTTTTTCAATAAACTCTCTTTTCTGTTAGCAACTCAGTTTTATTCCAGGGTGATGAAGAACAGGCTATGCAACAGGACAGTTCTGAGGTGCTCAGAAATGGGGAAATCTTCGATAATCTCCAGCAGAAGTGATGCACAATGGATGTGAGTGAAGTAGCATGGCTGGGAAAGACAGTAGCTGTATAGGGCATTGTGGCTCACTGTGCTTCTCTTCTTGAGCATGCAGTAACTTGGGAGAAGCAGGAGAAATTGGAAAACATGTTTGCTGACTTCCAGCCAAGCTGATAATATGTGACACTGTGAAAAGAAACAAACAGGCTTTGTATATCTGGAAATGAAGTAAGTTTTATCTGTGAAATAAAGGGCTTCTAGCTGTCTGACAGGCCTCTTGGAAAGAACACAAGGCCTCATTCTTCTCAGGGACCTCTAGCATGCTGTCTGGGTGCACAGTGCATATGGGCTATATATACTGATGCTCCAGGCTGGGGTCCTGTTCAGATCATTGGTGTTCAGGTGACTCCTCGATGAATTTTTTGTTCTGTAGTTGCCAAGTCTTTATGTTTTTGTGTGGTTCAGGGATGTCCTGCTTTCAGCACCTCTCAGAAGTCATTTCAGGAGGGCCTTAAGCAATGTATTGTCTGTGCTGGGACAGGAGCAGGTCATGTGTCTTTTTTCTTGCCAGATTATGAGACAAGGGCTCTAGCATGGATTCAGATAGCATGAAGAAAACTAGGACTATGTTGAAAATTTACAATGTGGTGACTCTTGGAGTAGATGAACACAAAGAGGCAGTAGCTGGTAGCGTGCCCAGTCTAAGTAGGAAGGGGACAGCCTGGCCACTGTGACCCTTGCATAAACAGAATGACAGTCTGGGAACAAGATGAAAAACTATGTGAGAAGGGAACTGGAAGACTTCCAAACTATTTTGGTTCACAGGTGTGAGCAGGGTAAATATTATTGTGATGTAACTTGGTCAACATAAAATCATTCTTGATCCTGAAAGGAATAACATGTGGTGACTCAGCAGTTATTTTAATACAAGAAATTATGTTGCGTGAACATTTTTTTTTTTTATATGAAAAGATGAGTTTATATACTGATAGTAATTACTTACTTTGAAAGGCCTCAAGTGCTTTCAGGACTTGATGCCATAGCCATTGCTCTTCAGATTAGAGACTCTATTTTCAGCACACCAGTTGCTGACAGTATGTTGTGCCAGTACATTGTCAGCATTCAGTAAAAGTAGTAATAATAAGTTAAGCAGAACTGTGTAACTCCATGAAGAGATGAATAGGAGGCTCTCTAAGCATACCCAGAAGGTTTAGACAGAAATTATTTTGATTGAATTGTTTGTAGTTTATAGAAAAGGGAAGTGCTTAACAATATTCCAGGACTGCTGCGGGCATGGGAAGTGGTACAGATACAGGGATGACTAAGTAGACTTTTACTTAGATTGAGATAACTCTTAGCTATATCCCAGGGTTGTGGAGCCCTGCAGCTGAATGTATTATGCTTAGGTGAGATGTAAATCTCAAATTCTGTCCATTTGTAGCTGGTAAAATTTAATACCTTCTTTTGTTCAGAGCAGACTTCACAACCCTAATAACTTGCTTGAATCCTGGTATCGGGCATAATAATTCCTTATCATTATTTGCCTAAGTAATTTTTATATTCTGATCTATGCCAGCCTACTCTTTGTGAACACTGTTAAATAGCTTCTTTGTTCATTCTATTCAAAAGTAAATGGTTCCTTTCTGAAGTTTTTCCTGTAGGAGATAGATGTTTGGATTTGTACCCATATTGTTTAGAACTCTTTGAGATAAGAGGTTTTGCCCATTTCACTGTGCGTCCTCCTATACCTGGAGATGGAGTGATAGGTTGATGAAACAGAAAGACACGAGAAATGAGTGTGCTCTGCTCTGCTACTCATAACATACAAGGTGAAACTGAGCTGGCACCAAGGGAGAAAAAGAATGATGTGGCTGGGACAATGGTGGTGTACCTCTTCTAGATCTAACCAAGGGTCAGGAAGTTCCAAAGCCATTTCTGGCCCATGTCTCTGGTGGTACCTTCTTCTAATATGAGGCTATACCTACGCCCAGACTAGTCCTCCATGAGGTCACTTGCTGTATATCAGGGTGAGGAGAGACTATGATAAATTGCGGCTGCTGCTGTATATACTTTACTCTTTATCCTGGGCTTATGACAACTGGCTTTACAACAAAACTGAAGTATGAAATGATCAGACTCTAATGTTCACATGGACATGATTTGTTTCTGTGAGTTCATTCTTCTATTTAGAGAAAGATATTGCTACCCTCCCTTACGCACTGACACAGTTGCCAAAATAACCGCTCTTACTAACTGGCAGCTTTAAAAGCCAGCCTGCAGCTGACTTTGAAACAGAAGGTCAGCAAACGGAGCAACAGACTTCAATTCAGAGCTTTAATGGGAGCCATTGACCACAGCAAAAGGCCCTGACTGGAGCGTCTAGAGTGTGCTTTGCACAGGCCAAAAAGTCACTTTCATACTCTTTGAACCTTTTGTATAAACCTATATATTTTTCACTCTGTGGATTTCAAGATGAATGTGCAGCCGTGTGCTAGATGTGGCTATGGGGTTTACCCTGCTGAGAAGATTAACTGTATAGATCAGGTCAGTTCTCTTTCTTTATTATTTTGGACTATAATAAATGTACAGATTGGCACTTTTAACACAGTGCAAATCTCTTGGTTCCAAAAATTCTGTACTCATAACTGGGTTCAGAACTGAAATAAGTTAATAATAGGCATATATTTGAAGAAGAATTCCTCAAATTGATGAAATTAATGTTAAGGATCAATACTGAGATTTAAAACTCAACAGAAAAATAATGAAATACAAATCATGTCTGTTTGTTTTCTGTTTTGTGGTACTTCCAGACATGGCATAAAGCCTGTTTTCACTGCGAAATATGCAAGATGATGTTAACAGTAAACAACTTTGTTAGCCATGAGAAAAAGCCTTACTGTCAAGCGTAAGTGTGCTTCCTTTTTTTTTTTTTTTTTTGTTAAACAAAGGTTTAAAATGCCAAACCATTTTAACATAATAGAAGATCACCATTTGGACTCAGTCTGGTTGCATGTGTGATGTAAAATTATGTATTGTTAATGCCTTTATGCATATCTTTGGATTTACGTGAATCGCAAATGATGGGAAACTCTTGTTACTGTATATCAAGCTTTCTCATTTGTTCAGTGTGTTAAAAGATACCAAATTAAGTTCCATTTCAGTATTGTAGGAAGAAAAGAAACCCAACTATAAAATTCAGTGCTTTCCACATCAGCGGTTAAGAGTTAACAAGGTTGAGCTAATCACCAGGAAAATGTATAAAATGCAGATTTTGGAGTTGGTTTGTTCCAGGAAGTTTTTTATTTTATAATGATCAATTCCTGTCAAATTTGTCAGCAGAAAAAGGAGAGATGACAGTTGTTTTTTATTCTATTATTCTCTTTTGTTATTAGAAGCACAGCATTGATATGACGATCATTAAAATTAATTTTGCTCTAGGCACCTACTCCATACAATAATAACTTGAATGTAATCTGAGATCTGAGTGGGGGAAAAGTTATGTACAGAGGGATGGAGGCTGGTATTGTGTTTTTGTGTGCTCAGAGAAAACCTTTCTGGTGGGTTGTCTGATACATTCCTAATACCCTTTACGCTTTCCTTTTTTAGGCATAATCCAAAAAACAATGCGTTCACAAGCGTATTTGAGACACCAATAAATATGAAGGCAAAAAAACTGTCGGAAGTGGTAAGTGAGGTAAGAAGCTCGAGGGCCAGATGTATTTAGCTTTGGTTTACATTTTGATATCATATTTGTGTCTTATTTTAGAAATATAAATATATAATCTTTACTTACCCTCCTGTGTTCTATTAGAGCAGTAAGATCCCAGCCCAGGTTTGAATCATAATTTTCATAATGCGTTCAGTCATGAGAAAGAAAGGTTAAATTTGAATTTGCTTCTGCGTTCAGAAAAAAAAATGGATTATCAGTTTCTCACCTGTCATATCTGATAATCCATATGCAAGCATTGTTTGCATAAACTGCCCAGATCTATGTAAAGTTAATATCTACGATAGGGGGGTTTACACAACCATTGGAAACGAAAATGACCTACTTGATTTATGTTCTCTTCTGAAACTGACACTAAAGAGCACAAAACAACAAATAAATTCTGTATCAGTGGGATGTTGGCAAAAGTTCTCCTGAATAGTTTGTCGAGCATTTGTGGCAAACAAGGGGTGAGAAAACACGAAGTCCAGGGAACGTTGTGTGGTTTTACTGAAAATGTTTCACTAACACGTTTGGGATGGACTAGCTTTCCATGCCCTTTTCACTGATCTATCCTCTAAGAGGCTGCTGTGCCCCGGCAAACCTCTTGGGGTGCTCAAAGTCTTCTTTCTTTTCAAATGCCATTCTCTTCTGTCTTGCATTGTTTTCCTTCCAGATACATGTTTCAAACTTGAAATTCTAAGAATTTAATTAAATAAGAAATATAGAATCAATAATTGATAGATATCTCACTTCTATGTGTAATACTATTTTCTTGAATGTCATGTCTTTTTATACTCTAAAACAGTACCGTTCATTGCATGACTATATTTAGTAGGCAAATCAATGTGTTTTGACGTGATTAGCCATCATTAAAATAAAAGAAGAAAGTTGTATTTCTTAGATTATAGCATTCTAAATTCATTCTGATGTTCATTAGCTGCACAAAGTTGATGTACATTAATAGCCTTTATCAGACATTGTATCTTTTATCATTCCTATACAGTATTCTTATATATCAGTTTGTGCAATATCATGGGCAGTACCTATTTCAGCAGTGACTATCGCCCTTACTTTAAACTGTATGTGACGGATCTGGTCAGGAATGAGTTTGGGATTACTGCAGGGTCTATTTCTGGTTTTAGGCAGTGATATGAGACTCTGATACTTCCAGTGTATGTGAATATACACGCCAGACAAATTATAGCTCAAAGATCACTTTCCCTTGTTTTTTACACCTAAAGCACCTTCTGTCCTTTTCAATCACATAATGAGGTTCTGTTCCAGAGAAAAAAATGCTAAGGGTAGTAAAAAAGCTGATTCTGCAGTATTTACTTAAAGGGAGTACTTCTGTAGAAATTTTGAGTGCAGGAAAACTTTTTCATTGGTAATTGTATAAAATAATGCTAACTTGGGAAAAGATTTAATTTGCTACTGTAGTTTGGGGTTTTTTTAGGTAAGATTATTTTTATGAAGAAAATTTAATGTTTCTTCAGTCCTAATACGATGGTATCACATAAGTCTTATGCTGAGACACTGACTTGAATGCGGAGATAAAAATTCAGCTCACTCCCTCTACACAGAATTTCTATGTGAGCAGACAAATCATTCATATCTCTGTACCTCTGCACTTATTTTCTAAAATGGGAATAATGGTACACATGCTCAGTGATTTTTTTGTCCAGTCAGTTTAGATTTTGCACTCTTCAGGACAGGGACTGTTATTTTTTGCATCTGTAGAGTGAGTTGTATAACAGAGCTGTGATTTCAATTATATTTCTGTATGCTGTCATGATAAAAGTAACAGTAGGAAGATGATGACACATGAGTAAATATAGTAGTCATTTACATTTACACAGTCATGACGTTTCTTGGACACTGTGCAGGGAAATAGGAGAGTAGAATATTGCCCACGAGGTAATAGTTCTTTCATCTAATATTACAATGATATGTTCTGCTTAAAATTTCATAGGGATTTCAATCCTCATAGATTATTTTCCCCAAAAGTATTATCTAAAGACCAAATTATTTTTTAAGAACTTCATGCCAGATTTCAGGTGTAGTATGCTGCTCCTTTACAGATGTGCAGCTCCAATAATAGCAGAACTTTTAGGTAGAAGCTGGGTGTGGATTAGAGGGTAGAGTTAGATCCTAGGGCTAAATGCAATCTTTTCTTCCATGAAAACTCCTTTGCCAAGAATGGGTGGTATGGAGGAAGTATATATGTAGTCTCTGCATGGCATAGAGCTGCAGGCTATGTAGCCTTTTTGTACATAAGCAGGGTGTAAATGGTGTTGATCTAAAGAAGGAGAAGGAGGAAAATATGGAGTTTTGCAAGGTCTCAAAAAGTGGTTGGTATTTTCTTGTGGGCTGTGGAGATTTGGTGGATCAAGTGTGCTTGTTATAGTCCCTTGGTTTCTGCATTCAAATCACGTATACATGTGTCTTCAGGGTGAAATTATTAGTTGGCACTGAAAACTAGGCTGGTCTGTAGCAGTTGGAGATCTAGCACACAAATGCAGGTAAACATCATGAGTAGAGTAAATCATCTTAAACTGAGCAGTGTTGATGCTGCTACCCAGAAATTTAGTTCTGTGCAGTCACATTGTTCCTCTGCTTCTGTTGTATTTGCGTTGGTGATTTTTACAGTGAGGTGGATGAAGGAACTGACATAGCTGAAAGCTAACATAGCAAAAGCCTACTTACTAATTCCCTGATCTAATTTGCCCACAGCTGCCTGTCTGATGGTGTCAGTCACCTAGTAGGGCCAGAGGTGTTTTTGGAAGTAGCCTTCCTTTAGACTAGTTTAAGGTACAGCCAACACTATCAGGCACTGAAGTGGATTTGTTATAGTGGGAATTGCACTGTTTTTGATGTTTGTCTTGCATTTATCTCCTTTTGTTTCTGCAGTTCATGCAGACTCCATATCACTGTGGACTAAGACTGTTCACCTTGTTTGTCACTCTTCTTGTTCTTCTCCTAAGGGGGGGATATGTTAGTCTGTACTAAGAAACTACTAATACCAAGTAATTTTTTTTTTTAGATAAAATATCGAGGAGAGGGTGAACAATTCAAATCAGTCTTTCAATGGGACGTAAGATCCAGAGAAATTGAAGCTGCCTATAAATCCCAACAACTGGCCACCCAGGTAGGAAATATCCCTCAAGTCATCAAGCCACTAGCCTGCAGGAGACCAAGGATCAGCCTTGGCAGTCCTGATCATTAGGGTTTTACTCACAGCATTTCAATGCTAAAAAAGCCATTGCTTCTCATTTGGCTGAACTTTTCAAGGCAACGTAGCTCAAATATAACTTAGGGTGCAAGAATTAGAAGATGAGGGTGTACCTATACAGATAGCTGTTTGGACTGCTGCTTGTATAGCCATACTCAATGTGTCTTCTTTCTACTGACACTGAAACTTCAGTTATTTTAGTCTCACTCCAGGATTCTATATCCTGACATCTTGATGTCAGTTCTTGTCATACAAGTTCTGCCCTGGCATTCTGAAGGTATGTGGAGTGTGGACCTTGTGCTGTACATCTGCAAAGAGTAAATTTCACTCTCACAACATTGTGTGTTTCCTTTTTTACTGTCAGATCAGGTGTTTGTGTATTAAAACAAGGATGAAGATTGGTAGTTATTTAATTTTTGTTTTGTAGAATGCTTACTGTGCTGCCTATGAAGAAGGAAAATCATGGTACTCTGGAACCATCCCAGATCCTGAGATGGTCAAGATAACCCATGCACAGAAGGCTCTGAATGATGTAAGTGGGCTGATGTTTTGAATAACTTTATTTTCATAGTCTCTCATATTCTGAAGACTTGCAGTACATAAAAGCCAACCTTTGGTATAATGTTACCAAAGGAGAGACTGACATATTTACTTCTGTCAGTAATAATATTTAACCGTGTAAGAGATTAAAGTCACATAACAGTGCTATTGCCCATCCTGGAAATCATGCATTTATGTATTTATGTAACTGAGAAGCACTTCAACTACTGACTGGTGATATGTGAGGTGACCTGATCTAGCAGGCAGTGCTATTTCCCTCCGTAGAGCAGAACTCATGATGGACAACATGTCTTATTTTCCATAGAGTAGACCTTTCACTGACTGTGTTTCCATGCCTGATGAAAATCACTGCTAAATTATGACTGATTGTCTATGCCCAAACAATGGGTTAGTGACTCAGTCAACATAGCTGATTAACAGCGGATAACTGATATGAATGGGAAATGTTTTCTGTTATAAGTGGGAAATATTTCTACCTAACAAACTTATAAGGTGTAGGTTCTTTAATTTGCTTACTTTAAAATAAAGTGATACATACATTTAAGAAGCAGGCATTAAAAGAGGAATCACATTGAACTACAGTGGGTTGTTCTGTAACAAGAAAACAAAAAATGTTCATTTTCTAGTTTCAATATACAGAAGAATATGAGCCACGGAGAGGCAAAGGCAGCTTTCCCGCTATGATCACTCCAGGTTATCAGGTTGCTAAGAGAGCCACCCAACTAAGCAGTAATGTAAGTCACAGGTTTTTTTAATTGTAAATAAGACTTCTGAATTTGGAGAATCCTGCGTTTGGGCCATTCACTTTAGACAGTAGGTTCTATGACAAGTATTTGTTGTACTGTTAATTCTACCAAGTGAGAAAACTTTAACATGATTCAGGAAACAGGGTTAACAAACTACTTGGCTTGGAAAGACAATCATAAATGACAATATTGGTATTTCCTGAAAGATATAACAGCTTTTGCTGTAATTTATCACAACCTGAAAAAGATTGTGAATCACTCTAAAATGTTTATTTAATTCATTACCTTTATTTTCAATTTATGGCTATATTAATCTATTTATTTACACCTGACATTTTTTGCTTGCTTTATTATTTGAAGTTTAATACCTGTAATATTGAATTTAAATCATTTACAAGCTACTTTAAATATATGCACAGAAAATTGCTTATTTATAGGAATAACGATTCAACTGAAAAAGATAAAGTAAAAATAAATCCTGTAAAAATTATTTTAAAATATTGCATTGTTTTCTGCAAGCTGTCTGAATTGTTATTGCAGTATGATCTTAATCGGGCCATTAATGACTATTCTCATGATATTTTAATCAAATTATCACTCACATAAATCTAGCATCATTTGAAAATTTGACTGTCTGGGTCCATTTCTGTCTGCTTCTGACCTATGTGAATTGTGCCTTAAATATACTGATAGCTTGACTGCACAGTGGGGTGTGTCATGACATACAGTAAATGCATATTTGCTGCTTATTGTGTGTAATATGTATTTTATATGTTTTCTCCCTTAGGTAGAATATAAGCGGGGACATGAAGAGAGAGTTTCAAAGTTCACCTCTGTTGTAGACACTCCAGATATACTTCATGCAAAGGTTGGAGGACAGCTTGCAAGTGATGTACGTGAAACGAAATAGGTTGACCTGGTTTTGACTCTGCGAGTGGATCTTAGGACATTTATAAATCTCTTAAAAATATGAACGTAAAGAAAAGTAAAGAATTAATATTTTAAAGGCAGACACATTTCATCATTAAGTATTTAATACTTCCAGTTATAAAGACCATGTTCAGTTCTAGGCCATTTTAGGGACTAGCTGGCTGTTGGAACTGAAGGCCAAGAACTAGTCTGTTCTATACCCAACAGCTGGGTGCCATGCAAAGTAAGGAAGGAAGCTGCCTGACTCTAACATAAATAGAGCACGCATCTTTCAGACAAGTTTATTATTTTCTTTAAACAACTGTGATCCATACTGTACCCTGAATGAGACACAGAGCTCCTGCAGAAGATACGTGATCACGTAGTTAAAGACTACATTGTAAAGATTCAGACTTCATGGTTCAACTTCCTTTTGGCAGATGACAGCCATTGAATGCTTGGCTTTGCAACTTTAAGAATTGATTATGTGTGCAATCAAAGATACATTTTATCTAATTGCCCCTGAATTGTCTTGAATTTTTACAGTTGAAATACACAGAAGACTTTGAAGAACGGAAAGGGAAAGGCAGCTTTCCTGCTATGATCACTCCAGCTTATGAAATAGCCAAGAGAGCAAATGAATTAGCCAGTGATGTAAGTATCCAAAGCAAAATCTCTTCTGAGGAAGAAAAGAATAAATTGTCTCAGAGTTTTTGGATTAAAATGTTTACCAGCAGAAATTCCATGAGCATTGTGGAATTATGTTATCAGTGCCCTTCATACACAGATTTTCAAGTGGTTGTCTTTTGCAGGGACAAATTTGAGTCTTATGCACAAAGAGAAAATTGTGAATCAACACTCTAAATTTTTGTGGGCAAAATTTATCCAGCCTCCTGTTCCATACAACTGAGAAGGAAGACAATAAGGAGTCAGCTGGAGGTTTTCGATTTCAGCCTGCCCAATTCAGTATGAGTTAGAGGGGCTGAAGCACAGCTCTGATTTACACAGCTACAGTATTTCTGGGTGACCTTGTATCAGGGAAGGGCTGTGTTTGCAGAGCTCTGCTTTGCCGTGACTTTCCATGCTCCCAGTGGTTCCTTACAGTTCATTTTCCAATTCCTTCTTTTCTGCTATTGCAGGATGAGGCCTTTATGAATGCAAGAAACTAGCTTCTTGAATAGCAATTATATATATAAAGTATATATACACACACAAACACATGCATATATTTGACATAAGTGTAGATTTATAAAATGTAGCTCTCTATTCCACTCATTTTGCTCTCCTTACTGTTTTGTTTTTTTTAAACTCCTTGGTGTACAGCACCCCCGTATTCTTAAAAAAATATTGTAAAAGGACATTAGTTTTGCTTCAAAATGTACAGTTAATTGTGTTTTGTCATTGGAGACTGAAAGGAAAGATCTTTTTGTTGAAGATAACATTGTGTTAACTCAATGGAAGAGAATTTAAAACATTATTAAGAGTCATTGAGGAAAGTAAGAAGAGATCTGTAATTTTGAAGGCAAAAGCAACTGACTCTAAAACATTTGAATGTTTTTGTTTGCCTTTGATCTGTGGAAAACCCTTTATTTGTGTCAGCAAACACACATGATGATTAAAGGGCAGCATCAGGTTACAGGCATTATTTTGACATCAGCAAAGGTAGTGCAAATCTTGGTCTAAACTTGAAGGTTGATTGCCTAAAATTCCCTTGATCACTGGGGAGATCAGCATCTTTCAGAAACAAGCCCATTTATTAATGGTGTTCAGATGACCCTGTGGTAAAAGAAGTGCTCTGTAGTAACCATGAATTTACATTACAATCAGTTCTGTTTTTTTAACCTGATGGAGCATCAGGGATTAGCCACTGACAAGCAGGTGGTACTGAGCACAATGAACCTAATGGTCTGGGTTGAAATGGCAAGTCCCATGTTCCCAGTGCATTATTTAAAAGTAGGCCACTATTTTTCTTTTTAAATCTTCATGTGGCATATTTGATTTCATGGATTGGTGACAATAGGAATTTTGACAATCATTTATTGTCAACATGTACATGTCATTGATTTTTATTTATTGTGCAACAGCTGTGTACCAGACTAAATTAATCTGGATGATTCTTTCCCTTTTCTTTTTCCCTGTTAGGTAAAGTATCATCAAAGATATGAACAAGAGATCAAGGGAAGAGCCAGCCATACAGCTGGAACAGATGTTACTTTTGCAAGAGAAAATGTAGATCAATACAGCCAGGTATGCAACATCCAAGAAATACCCATGTTGATGTGGATCATTACTATGGTTGTTTGCTCAAGACTTTAGAAACTGCAGTGAGGCCTATTTTCACTTTGCTTTCCTGTATGAGAAAGCAAGGTCTCAAAGGAAAAGTGGGTGTGCAACAGCACCATGCTCTGAATGTGTAATATATTTGACATTGGCGCTTACAAGATGAGACTACGAGAGATGTGTGCACTGTCACTGCATGATCCTTACAGTAGGGTCATTCCAAAAGGTAAACCTTACCTTGGCAAATTTTGTCTGTGCACATGTATGCCCCACACATTTCTTTTGTGGTGTTGTTACATATCGCACTGAAATGTGTTTGCTTGTGGAAACTTTCACATACCAGGAGAAAGAAAATGTAAATCAAGTTAAGAGAAAAAATGAAAGGGTTGTGAAATGGTAGAAAGTTAGTAGATAAGCATCTTTTCCCTGACAGTATTTTTAGGAATTTTAGCAGCTTTGCATCTCTAAATACATGCAAGTGGCATCGAAGATCACACACTAGCTCTTAGATTTCAGTTCTTCTACAGAAGTGGTATTGTAAGCTTGAGAAGTTGTAATTCTGCATTTGTGGAACCAAATAAGCTTTAGTTCTGTTTTGGTTTGTAGCATTCCTTTTGCTTTTATTTAATTTTTAAGAGAATGCAATTATTTTTCTGGTTTCCCAAAATGCATCCAAAACTTTATTCCAATTAAGTTAGGGAAATAGTACAGCTAAATAGAACTGAATACAGCTAAAGGGAATTTGAAAGGAATTGAATAGTGGTTTTGTATAAACAAAACCGTATG
This sequence comes from Tyto alba, assembly GCF_018691265.1. Lineage (NCBI taxonomy): Eukaryota > Metazoa > Chordata > Aves > Strigiformes > Tytonidae > Tyto > Tyto alba. The sequence goes on from NW_024881261.1 coordinate 10,109,807, forward strand.
GTTAGTCTTTGATTTTTCATCCTAGCTCCTCACGAGACCCATATACACTGGAGAAATAAAGGAAAAGGGAATATATTGTCCTAAGACATTTGGGATTTTTATGTTTCTTCACATCTTCTGTCCAAACCTACATCTTGTAATGTGTGAAAAGGAAACCATCCTTGAAGAATATGAGTTCAGAATATGTAGCATTGAAGCCCTCAGTTAGTTTCTGTCTTCTGAACTACTACAAGTTTTAGTAAGAATAAACAATTAAAATTAATTTGAAAAAACACTAATTGCATTTTCAAGCAGAGGAATTCTGATATCTTTACAATTAGTTTAAGTTTTTTTTTCTTTGAAAGTATCTTTGAAACTTCAGTCACAGACTTCAAATTTAATTTGAGTTTTAGTCTTCGCAGATTAGATTCTGATATTTTTATTCAAAAAAAATAGAGCTACTGAAATTAATGGATCTTTCTGAGTGAAGTGTGACTTAACATGGGTAAAGGGATTAGATTTCTAACTGTTGAGATCATAAGGGTACATCATACAACTACATCTATATATATGTATATATGTAAAATGAGACAGTTTAAGGAATCTTACTGTAAAATTCCCGTGTGCTGACCACTTGTTTTGTTCATGTTTAAAAATCTTAGAAGTGGCTAAAATTAATTATCTGGAACTTTGAAAATACTGTTTTGTAATATGAGCAATATTAGAAATCATCTAAAAATGTATTTGAGAAAGAAGAAAAATAAAATGGCAAGTTAGTCTGAAGAATTTAATCATGAATGGCATTTTAAAAAATTAACTCAGCTGATTAGTCAAGGATATTTTTTCTTTTCTGTGCCTGTTTATAGAGTTATATAGATGCAGTAACTATAATTACATTATATTGTTTATAAACTTATGATATGAATGATACGACCTATCTTATAATGTGGCATTGATGGTGCACAAAATGAGTAACAATGGATTGTTTTGCATTGTGAAGTCACAAGAGAGGTACTCCAAATATTTATAGTCCTTTCTATCTGTGCTCTCCATGACATTCTTGACATGCCACACATTATTTTTTCACTTGAACTGGCTCTTTACTACAAAGGATTTACAAAATATTACAAAGAAGACACATTATGCTATATCTTACTTGTTTGTATACTTACCATATTCTTCCCAGATCTTGCCAAAGAAAGCTTTGGGATGGTCATTGTGTAATACTGTTCTTTAAAAAGCTCCAGTATTTTGTCAAAAGGCTTTTCAAATTGTCAAGCATTTACACATTAACTGATCTATGGATAGATTTACTACTATTAACTCTGAAACAATTATTTTTTTAAACCAAGCAAATGGAATTTTGTGATTTTGTTCCCTAAGGAATTTGCCACTTTAATGTCTAGATATTTATGTTTTATTAATGAATCCATCTTCAAAATACATCATTACACTAGAGAGAGATTATTTTAATCAGTTATAATGGGAGAAATGGCCATGGAGTTACCAAAAGACTTCTGTCACATCACAGAGGAAGGCTGACCCTATGCTGAACTTGTAAAGTTTAAGCAAATCTCCTGGCTGCTTAAACCATTAGATATTTTTATAGTTTTCCAGGGAAACATATATTGACAAAGAGAGGGGCTAGCAGCTATCATATCTGTAAGAAATGAAGTGAGATTGATAGGATGTATATCATTGTATAATTGAATCCTATCTTGACCACAGCTGATTTCTACCTAAATTTCTCTTGCAATGCAACACAAATAATTTTACAGGCACAGTTAATTTAATGGGTGATATTATTCTTACAGTTTGTTACTTTAATCTCTTTTTCATAAAAAATAAAATAAAATGAAGGAAAGGACTTTTCTACTAACAAGGAATATTGGGCTTTGTGAAATCACCCATGGGCCCGCATGCTCGTGTATGACGAGTAAACATTCTGAATTTTCTTCAGGATTATATGGATGGGTATGAAGAACGGAAAGGGAAAGGAAGCTTTCCTGCTATGATCACTCCAGCTTATCAAAATGCCAAGAAAGCAAATGAGTTGGCAAGTGATGTAAGTATGAAACCTGAATCAATACAATTCATAAACAATTATAACCAGCAGTTTGTCAAAGCAGTGCCTGGGAGGACAATACTAAAATTACACTTGAGAAGTAAACAACGACATTTCACTGCGTTGCTGGGAACTGGGTGGATCAGGGGATTAATAATATCCATTAATAGAAGGGGACACAGCTCCAACTTGCATGAGGGAGGAGATGGATGTAGCAACTAACAGGGATCCCTACTGTTAGGTTAACCCTCCTGGCAAATCTGCACCTGTATTATTAATGAAACCTTCAACTGACTTAATCATCCTGTGGACTGCAGTGGTATTCCCAGTAGTGAATAAATAGAGGATGAATGAGCTGAACTGGTTTTGATATTTTGATATATCATGCCTCTAGCGCAAAGCAAGTCATATGGAGGAAAAGGAACTATAGAGTACAACACTGTCACTTCACAAGACTGAGCTTATTTGTAGGCTGAGGATTTTTAGTTTTGGGTGGTTAAGCTAAAGAATCTGCAAAAGAGGTGCTGATTTGTGGTTCTTGCATGTGGTCCATTGATTAAAGAGCCTCAGTCCTATCTGAGGAGACCATTTCTAGTAGTGACAAAAAATGGGTCAGTCTGTAGGTCACTACCCTGTGGCTGCTGTGAAGTGTTCCTGCGAGTGACAACCTTCATAGTGTGGACACCTATCCCTTATGGGGCTGTCTGAGCTGCTGGGCTCTGTCTGTTTTCTGGGGAGTTAATGGATGGTTGAGTCTTCAGCTTGTACTAGCCTGGACTAGACACTAGCAGTAAACTGGAGTGAAAGAATCGTCATACTCTATTACCTGAGCCTATGGCTGAGAGAATATAAAAAACCTGAAACCTTCAGTGCCAAGTCCCTATTTTGATGAGAAACTCAGTGATCCTCTGTTTAAACAGGGAATATTTAACCTTTCAAGATAATGATGTCAGTTTCGTAGGTTTGCAAAATGCTAATGATTAGTAGTTCCCTTATTAATTTGTAATACCTGGAATGTGGAGAAGGGTTGGTTCATGTAAGCAACATTTACACACTAGAGTGCTTATCAAGCTGCTTCATATCTTTAAAGCCTGAGAAATTGTGTAGACTTGGAAAATAAAAACCCCAAACACTTTGTACTTCAACATGTTTAAAATAATTTGTTATTTTGTGCATTATGAATCTGATTTTTGAAGCAGTAACATAAGATGAAGCACATAAGCATCTACTTGTGTGCAAAAAATATTGAAATATATTTCCAACAGGGTTGTTGCTGGACAAAGTTTGGCAGAAGGCAAATATAAATATTATTTCTCTTCACCCATCCAAGCTCAATTTCAGTTAACAACCTGATGCCTAAATTAAATTAACAGATCCTTTATTTCAATCTTGGTTTGGTAGTGAAATATAATTCTCTTAAAAACATTATAAGTGCAAAAAGATACAGCTTTTTTAAAAAGCTGGTTTCTATGAAAGGAAAAGTTCACAGAGCACTTGATGACTATCTGTAATTCTCCAAAAGTCTAAAATTAAATTACTGAGAATTATCTTCAGTATTAGAAGAGCACACAAGCTCCAACCAGTCACTAGCCAAGAATCTGCTATTTATCTGTTCAAGCTATGAACAGCCACCAGTGCTGTTCAATCTATGTAAAAAATGGATTAAAAAAAATGCTGTCTAGTGAAGTGGCTTGACAGGGGTTGTTAGGGCTGTGATTTTATATGTGGTCTATTTCGGGAAGTAACAATTTGCTGTGTTTCAACTTAGCAAGTTCTATTTGCTTATCAAAGCAAGAATAGGAAAAATCTTATCCCAATTCATGAAGCCAGTCTAAATAGAAATGGTGAAAATGGTAGACATCTATTTTATAATTTTTCCTACTTCTTTTCAGATAAAGTACAAGAAAGATCTTTCCAAGATGAAAGGTGCAGCTCACTTTCACTCCCTAACGGCTGAAGATAACTTAGTCCTTAAACAAGCCCAAAGTGTTAACAAGCTTGTCAGTGAGGTAAGGGGTTGAATCGATCTGTTAACAAGTTTAAGAGCAGCTCACACAAACATTTGTGTCTGATGGGTAAGGACTACAAATATAAAAAACTGTGTTCTTATTGCCACATATGTAACAAAAATGATCTGTATATAGCACAGTAACTGGAGAGAAAGGTGCAAGAACAGATCTTCAGGTGCTGTCATCAGGCACTTCCAATGATCTGCGTGAAAGTATGGGAAATTAACCCCAGAAGAGCAGTTCTAATTCTGGCCACATGAAGAATAGAAACCTAAAAATCCCAACCCTGAATTGTGCTCTTAATGTGCTGTGAAGTTATAATCATAGACACTTTAACATGACTTGTGTGAGTACCTTAGAGTCTTTCAAAGAATGTTCTACCGACAATTAAAAAATAATACCAACAGAGCAAAAATTTGTACTATTCTGCTAATGCAGGTTTCTATTTTCTTCCATCATGTGAAAGACTGTGAGTTACTGATAATGCATTCTTCTGCTTGGAAAGGGAAGATTGCTAGGGAATTCTCAGTAGATTCTGATTTATTAATTTATTTATAGTGTCATATCAGCTATCAAGCTATTAATAAATGTGAGTTTCTAGAGCTTCCCCATGGCAGTTTAAAAACTTATACACTTGAGATGTCAAAGTATAAAACCTTCAATAATGACAACCCCCTGGAAGTAGGACTGGAAGGCGCCTCCTGGGCCAATGATTCCCAGCTCCTGCAATTTCGGCACAGTATTTTATAATCTGCTGCCTCTAATTTCTATTCTACATTTATTTCTGTCCACTTTATTACTATTGTGTTTTGTGCCAACAATGCCCTTTAGTTTAAAAAGTTCTTCTCCCTGCATGATTACCTTTCTGAGTTGTTTACAAACAGATAGCATTTTCTTCTCTCTGCCTTTATTTTCCTAGGCTAAGCAAGCCAAATTCTTGTAATCTCTCAGTCTTTCACTGCAGCTGTTACAGGCTGAGTGCATGTTCCTTAAACAGGAATGACTGTAAGAGTACGTAAGTTCTTGATGAGGTCTTGCTGGAACCTGGTACATAGGACACACACTTCTCAATGCCTGCTCAAAAGTCTCTTGCTTTTGCTTTGGACTGCATTTACCTTTCTCATGGCCGTGTTACTTTGGCATCTCACCACCTTTCTGTGGTCAGCCTACATATGAACACTTTCTTAGCATTTCCAGGTGATGAGCTCTTATAGCTGAAATTTTTATGACTACTCCCTATGTATATTAACCTCTACATTGCTGAATTTAGTCTCATTTCTATTACCTCTTTTAATATCACCCCCAACATTCCTACTTCAGAGCAAAGATACTTAATGAAAATATTAAACTAGTTCTGTTTAAACATACTCTGAAGAATTCTGGTAAACTTCCTCCTGTTCAATCCTTCCTGAAAAATATCCATTGCTTTTTCTACTTTAATTTGTTCCACACTCACCTTAAAATTCCATCATAGATCCTTGTTTTTATTAATAATTTTCCTCATGGCACTCTCATACACGTTGCTGATGTCCAAATGAATGAAATAGATTGCATTTCTTTTGTCTATGAAATGAGAACTGAGTATATGAAAATCATCTTCATATTCGTTTTCATCATATGCTATCTGATGAAAGCCATGTATCAAAATCTCTGAACAATGGGTCTGGCTAATAAAAAGTGTGTGGAGGAACTTGGCAAGCAGGTTGAGGTTTTACCCTATATTTCTCTTATGTACTTTTGTCACTAAGGTGGAATATAAGAAGGATCTTGGAAACAACAGAGGCTACAGCATGAACTACTGTGATACTCCACAATTCAAGAATGTGAGCAAGATCTCAAAATTCACCAGTGATGTAAGTTTTTCAGTACCTTGTGTGTGGCTTGCTTACCCTGGCAGCTTCTGGAATCACAAGTCATCTCTACGTGTGTTTCAAATAAGCATGCACTGGGAATTTGTTTATAACTGATTTTGACCCATGTCTGTATAGCACCTATCCTAGTCTGTCCTGACGGATAACAGGGGTTCATTTTATATAAGATTATGAAAAGAACTGTTATGATATATGGAAGAGAGGATACTTATGATGGACTGCTAATCTGACCAAGTAGCTGTCAGTTGTTACTGTTACCTATCATAATTACTACTTATTTCATTGTGTATATCCATTTCCTGACTGGAAAGGTTGGCAGAAGATAGTTTAGCAGAGTTAATGTCAGAGAGAAACACATTTACTGTGTGAAAGTAATCAGTATTAATAATTATACCGATTGTATCTCATGATTGCTTTATACTGCTTGCTATTATTCCCTGAAATACAGGAGTAGTAAATCTTTTGCCATACAGATGAGATAGTAGAGTGGTTAATTTATCTCGTTGTCAAACTCCCTACTCTGGGCTTGGTGAAAGCTGCACCAAAACAGTCCAGTTTTGGTAGATGATTGTTTTCATTTGTTAATGTACAAATAATGCTTCCCTGATACTTCATTCTAATATTTATTTCTAATGAAATAATATGCAGCAATAGAATGCAGATGTATCTGCTTTATGTGGCATCCAGGTGAACTGAAGAATATGTAAATGACATCTTGCAAAATAGGAAACTCACAGAGGGTTTTAGGTTTTATTTTTTGAAGTAGTAAGGTTGTTGCAGTCTCATGAGTTTCTGTAGAGATGCAACACTAGTAGACCACAGCTGTAATAATTTGTCTCACTGCTATAACATACAGAAACTCATAGAAAAACGAAATATATTTTCTCAGAGTATTTCTGCTTTTTTTTTTGTACAGCTTAAATACAAAGAAACCTACCAGAACCAGATGAAAGGTCATTATGTAGGTATTGGCATGGACAAGCGAATGCTACATGCCATGAAAGTCGGCAGCTTGGCAAGCAATGTAAGTATTTTTTAATCACATTTACATGGCTGTTGCCTTCTTGTCTTTAAGTTTTTCCAGAATTAAGTTGGTAGAAAACTTTGCATCATATTGTATTGGTGAAGGATAGATACGTTGAGAAGAGGGGAAATTCTGAAAACCCTTTTGCACTGGTTTATAGCTCACTATGTAGATGAAGTTAAAATAAGCAAATTCAGTGATCTGGCAACATACTGAGCTCGTTCAGTTTTCTTTGACATCAGTGGGATGCTGGAGGTTGCTTGCCACCACCGCCAGGGTCAGACCTTTGCTGAAAAAAGTCTCTTTAATGAAGATTTCTGGGTTCCAATTTCATGTATTCTGTTAGTCAAGAAGCTATTTCATTACATGTCTTTCCTTCAAGTATGTTATTTACAAATCTGTAAGAAGCTTGAGAACTAAGCAGAAAGATAAAAGAGATGTGTCATAGGTGGAAGTTAAGTTAATGCTCCCACTGTTGGCATTGGATTAATTGAGGAGCTGAAAAAGAATCAATTAGTGGCTAAACTATGCAAATAATTTCGTTTTCTTTGTCACTCATGACATTGAACTTACTTTGTTTCCTGCATTTAATATTAATATTATTGTTTCTCCTTTCCTCTTGACTGATAATTATTCAAACATATGACAGCTTAAAAAAAAAAAGTGATTTTTTTTTTTTTTCTTCTCCCTCTGTTTCAGATAGCCTATAAATCTGATTACAAACATGATGCTGTTGACTACAATTACCCAGCTACTCTCACGCCTTCATATCAGACAACAAGGAAGTTGGTCCCTTTGAAAGATGTAAATAATTCTGTGGTTTTTTTTTTTCCTATGACTTGCATGGTTCATTGTCTCTCTGTAAAAGAGATTGTGATAGATTGCTTCTGTCAAATGATGATTTAATCATGGGAGCAAACAGCTAGAGATAACAAAGTTAAGGCAAAAAATTGCAGGGAGTCAAGAAAACTTAGAGGTACAGAAAGTGCTGCCACCTCCTGGCATTGCCTTCAGTTCAGCACAGATTGTACAACGATGTGAAATGAGTCAGTTCTGCCCTATCCCTAGTCTGTGTTGCAAAATGTCTCACCATCCTGGGCAGCTTCAACATCAGAATTAAGCACTGAAAGGACAGGGAGAGTTAAATAAGCTTCTCATCATTTGTGAATTCCCTGAAGATAGGTGTTCCCCTTTGAAGGGGAATTAATTGGTCACATAACCTTCCTTATGCCTATGGTCCATGTGAGAGAGGTGCCTTCTGTGCATGGGCTTGAGTTACTGATAGAACAAGGTGAAGAAATTTGTATACTGCTGTGGTTACATATACTCTACAGATAAATGCAGGACATCAGGCTACCTGTAAAGGGTACCCTACTTTCACCGCTCCCAAGCATTAAAGGCTTTGATTGACCTCATCTAGCATTGGGAACTTAACCTTTGCCTTAGGAGCACAGTCACCAGGCTTTACTTATAAAATCAAGAGGAAGAGAGCAGCACTTTTGCAGGGCATTTCTGACTACCAAAGATGTATATAACCTGTCTTTCCATTGAAATGGCAAGAAAGCAGGGGTAAGAAGCTTTAGAGAGGCCATTAACATTACATGAGATTTATCTGGGCCTAAATGGCTCTTCCAAGAAAGAGAGAGTAGCATGAAGAGGTAGAATTGAGAACCCTGATGTTTTTGAGGAAGTATTTGATATGCTTCTGCTGTAAGAAGCACTATTGCCTCTTCAGCAGTAATTTCATCTCTGTCTTTGAAAAAGCTTAAAAAAGTAAAGCTCAGTGTTTGATTGCTTAGTGTGTGAAAGAGCTGTATTCTTAAAGAGTTCAAAGTAAGCATGAATTCATGTCCAAAATGTACAAATTAGTTCTACCCACTCTAAACATTTCAGCACTTTGCGTGGCTCTACAATTCACACTCAGCATCTGGGTCTGGAGCATGTGAATCAATTGGACACAGGCACTCAGTAACACTATTCATGATCATCATCTAGTAGTTTGAAACAGTCCCAGGACTCATCTGCTCACTAATAACCAACATATTTCCTTTGAACTCTTTAAGAATACAACTCTCTCACACTAAGCAATCGTAAGTAGCAATAAATACATGATTTCAGTAAAAAATAAATTATCCCTTTCTGTAGAATGAAAATTCTCTCTGTCTGTAAAGAAGCAAATTAGCTGTTTTATGTACCTTAATAACTTTTGACCTGTGAGATAATTCAGGCCTTTTTCCCTATTTTTTGTCATGGCAGAAAGAACAAGTTTACGTGACAATACCCAAGATAAGAAGGTTCTCATTAAAACAGTTGCAGTAACACAAAGTCTCTAGAAGTATACTCCACTTTACTGGAAAAAAGTGCTCTTAAGAAACTAGTTTTAAGCAATGTGATTTACAATGTTTGCAAAGTGGTGATTAACTACAGTGAATATTAATTAAAGCCTACAGAGAACAGTAATTGTGTCCTGCAGTGTAGCACTGAGTCCTTTGGCAGTAATGGGTTTGAAAGAAAATGTAACTGATTTTTTTATCTTGCATAATTCGGGGATTTAATATGTTTATTTTATATCTTATTATTGCTGCTACCATGTTAACATGTTAAGAATTTAGTGGGCTTCAATCCTATCAATGGCTGACATTAAAATTACTTATTTTGTACCATAAATATATATTTTTCTTCTCTCATCATCCACACAAAACTCAGGGAAATGCTGTGATTAATTGTTACATTAAAACTCAGTAAAGACAAAGTGTAAGAGAGTTCACTTGCTCTGTGCAGCATTACACTGGACAGACCTCTTAATAAGACAGTTACAATGTTCCTTTACAAAGATAGTCTGATAAAGATAAAAATAATCTAAGTGATGGTTAAGAATGTCAATTTTATAGGAATGGTTTGGGGAGACAAGCTGAAACGTCATCTTTTTAAGAATTTGTGGTTTTGAGGGGGAAACGTTATAAGTGAAGTTCATTTTCAAAGTGGAATAAAAACTGTGACCTCAGAATAGGAAATTTTCAGAGCATTAAGTCAGATCTCATCCAAGATATCCTGGCATTTTTCCTCACCTCAGTTTATCGTGGTTTAAGTAATGATTTATCCAGAGTACTAGCTAACAAAACTTTCTCTACCCAATCTCTCATTTTTCAATCTGAACATTTCTTCCTTTATTAAATATTTTTTTTATATTATTCTATCTTAAATTAGGTAAACTACAGGCAAAGCATAGACAAGCTGAAGTACAGCTCTGTTGCCACTACTCCACAAATTGCTCAAGCCAAAATAAATGCACAGCAGCTCAGTGATGTAAGTTCTGTCATAATTAGCTACCATTGTTTATTAAAATGATGAGATAATTTCATTTGTAGCACTTAAATGTTTTTATTCTTGATAGTTCATCAGATTTATAACCAAAGTAAGAATACAAATTGAATGAAATCACTTCCAAAAATGTGGCAAGCATACCAGGAGATCTAATATTTTCCTCCATTTTTAAGATTTGTATTAGTGTGCTTTGTTAGGGATTTATCTTCTGCGTATTTATTAATACATATTCTTATTTAATATATTTTCTACTTACAGATAATCAGTAACTATTCTATTTATAGAATAATTATTCTACTTCCTAGTACCGAGGTAAAAGTTATAATTGCCTTATTGCCCTCATATTTATGTCAGCCATACCTATGAGTGTATCTATAACATATGGCACTAATAGCCTGAAAGTCAACAGCAGTCAATCAGTGTAACAGTCATATTTTTAGTGAGTTAAAAATAACTGAGTTTGTTGACTTTTTCAATATATGGCAGGTGAACTACCGAGCCCAGTATGAGAAGACAAAAACAAATTACACTCTACCTCAGGACGTACCTCAGTTAGTCAAGGCAAAATCCAATGCTGAATTATACAGTGAGGTAAGCCAAGTGATGTGGAAATACTGGTATTCATGGTGTTGTTTATAGACAGAAATGAATTTAAAGATGATGATGACACTGTTTCTGGAAGCGTTAGGCATTTATCATCTGTCTTTACTAAACAGCATGAAATATGGTAACCAGAATAGATAGGGGATACAATCTCAAGTACAGTGGAATCGCTAGACAATTTTTTCCAAGATCTTTTCAGACTATTTGATTTTTTTTAGTAAATGAGTGTTCACTTCACAAAATTAACTGCTTCTGAGGTGGTATTTGTGTGAGGAACCAACATTTGCACTGTTCTAATAGCTCAAAGCCCACTGAAGTCAATGGAAAGAAACAGCAAATTCAGTGAACTTAGATCAAGCCCAGTGTTGCTGCCATTCATAATTAATGACATTATGTAGTGATTTACTTAGAGACCTCAGTGTTAATATCAAGCACTTGCAGGAAAAGTTTAACTTCTATTTAATTTTTAAAGTGTTTTTCAGACCTTCATTGTTGTAGATAATTTTGGAGGGAAAAAAGCCCAACAAGACAAATAAATGCAAAAGCAGAAAAAAACTCCAGACTTATTACTGGTGTGACTGTTATTTTTGAACCAGTTTCATAATTTTTCATCATTGTGAGTTGGCATTACTGCAAGTTTTTCCTGGCATATTCATACCTTGTTATCTTCCCCTAAATTTTATTTGAGTTGCATTGGTGGAGTGTTGTGGAGCAGCACTTTTTGTGGCTATGTGTTGGGATGCATGCTCATTGTTAGATACTGGTAAAATATAACCGTATGAAAAGCCAAATCCAGAAATCAGGGCTTCCTGGATACTTCATTAGGTGCATTGCATGAAGGCATACTAGATCCTGCTCCAATGGAATTTCAAATGGAACCTTGAAAAAGAGCTTAAAGAACTAGTGCTTTAACTTTCATTAACTTTCAAAAGTTAAGCGTGTGATTTTCATGCATTTCATCTACATTTGTGATATAGTGTGGCTCATGAGCACGCTTTTGAAGCAAATCTGATCATAAGGGTTGCTTCACAGAGCTTTGCTTCATATTGTGGGGTGGTCTTGGAGCACATGTGCTGGACTCCTGAATGCAGCCAAATGGAAAGATGCTCTACAGCAGCTCACATAAAGAACTGCAACTACAAGCAGGAGTTCAGTGCATGGGGCCTGACTAGCTCTAGTTTGGTGGGGTGGGAAGAAAAATCCTGAAATGAGTAGTGTGATGTCTGATTCTGAGCACCAGCTGTTCTGCCCTATAGATTTGCGTATGTAGATGTAACCACAGGCACTTTTGAGAAGCCTTCCTTCCCCCATGCCTGCTTATAATTGAGAGCTAGTAGTGCATGTTCTGGGATTTAAAGTGCCTGTAAACTCTGAGAATAAAATTCTTGACTCAATCTGGCCAATTAATTAGCTCAAAATGATAATGAACTCTGATTTAAGAAGGTTCCGGTTTGTGGACTGAGCATATTTATACTTCTGGTTTACTCTTAGTAATTTTCATGTTCGTTTGAAGATCCTGTGTGTTTATGTGTTACTGACATGTTGCTGTCTTTCCTTTCTCAGGTTAAGTACAAAGAAAACTGGGAGAAGAGTAAGGGCCTGGGCTTTGAAATGAAACTTGATTCTCTGCCTTTACTTGCTGCCAAAGCTTCAAGGGATCTTGCCAGTGATGTATGTTATATTTAATTACCTAGGAATTATTCTTTATATAAGTTGCTATAGCACAGGGAAATAAAGCTTAGCTCACTTCATCAGGACTTGTAAGTCCTGCATTTGTCTGTCCATCTTTCTAAACGACTGGTGAACAGTTGGAAGCTTTCCCAGACTCTGCTATGAAATTTTACTCTGAAAATTATTTTTTTAAATACAAGTGTACAGAAGGAAGCAAAATATGCAAAATAACCTCATAGTAAAATTCAATGTTTTGAATTTTTTATAGCCTCAAAAATACTGTTATATGCATTCCCTTTGCAGTGGATTATTTCTTTAGTCTGATTTAACATGAACACATGTATATAAAAAAATTTCCAAGCAAACTCTTTTTAAACAACTTATCTCATGATTCTTAACCTGTGGAGAGGCAGAAAAGGAAAAAGCTTTTCCTGAATCCAGAGTGTGTTCAGCAATGATGGTGATTCGGAAATCCCTCCTCATTAAGAAAATAAAATCTTGAATTCCTTGCTTTGTTTTTAAATGATTGATTTCTTATCTTTTGCTTTAAGAACCAGATAATTTAACTAATCAGAAAATTTTAAGTTTATAAGCATGTCCACCTCAGAGGAGTAAGCCTTAAACAATGAGGTTAAAGACAACATAAATGAGACCAGCCTTGCACCTTTGCAAATTTCTGAAAAAATTTGGGAAATCTGAAGTGACAAAGTGATAATCAGACTAAGCCCTTGTAAATTTTGACCATCCAAATCACCAGTGAAAAATATATTGCTTATATCTTGGGTAATTGGAAATGTGCTTTGACTTACACTATTTATTTCACAGATTAAATATAAAGAAGAATATGAAAAAACAAAAGGAAAAGCAATTGGAACAAAAGATACAAGGCTTTTGCACTCTCTGCAGGTGGCCAAGATGAGTAGTGAGGTAAATCATTTATTTATCTTACTCAAAAGGTGTTATTCATAATTATGAATCTTTCAGCAACAATATGCAACCTACCACCTTTACTGCTTTCAGTAGAAGAAATTCTTGGAAATGTTTAACAAAAATCACTTTCCTTCCTAAGTCTGTTAATCTGCAGTGATTTCACAGTATTTTTGTTCTCATAGGGAATTTTGGTTTGATGATGTCCTTATTTTGGAGCAGGAAAAAAACATCCTATTAAAGCCCCAATATAAACACTTCTACATAAAACTTTCAAGCAGTTTAAAAGTAAGATGTACTGTAATAGAGGAGATGTCTCTAGAGTCTGCAAAACTCATCATGCCATCTGTTTTGTGGATCCCTCACAGGACCAGATTTCTACATGTGTTTTTTGCATAATCTGCATAAGGACTCAAATATGAATGGAGATTTAAGATAGCTTTAACTTTGCAATACACTGATACAGACAACTTATTTTCATTCCTTCTATTTCTAGATTGCCTACAAAAAAGATTTTGAGGAGAGTAAGACCCATTTCCATCTGCCTATGGATATGATAAACCTGAGACATGCTAAGAAGGCCCAGGCACTTGCTAGTGACTTAGATTATAGAAAGAGCCTCCACGAATACACAGTGGTTCCAGAGGATATGAAGACCAAATGGGCAAAGAAGGCCTATGATCTCCAGAGTGATGTAAGACAATGTATACTCAGCCTATTACAAGCAGTACGAGTGTTTATAGATGTTTTCAGTTTGATATTAATTCTTGTTTCATATGAACGCTGTTTGATTTGCACTATAACTTTTTAAAATGTCTTTGCAATGTCTTTAAAACTCTAAAGGGTTCACATATTCACAGACAAACATTGTACCCATGTTCCCCATGCCAATAAATGTAATTTTCCTTTACAGCTTAGATATAGGGCAGATCTGATGTGGATGAAAGGAGCTGGCTGTATCACAGAAGGAAGTCTTAATATACAACAAGCCAAAAAGGCAGGAGATTTGGTCAGTGAGGTAAGCAAAGTGCTCAGGCTTCTGTCTGTTGTATATTCAAAGGTTTATGCACACTCATTCCACTACATTATGTGGAATAGGTAAAGAATTCCTAATACGGAAAATCTGAGAAATGGAAGAACTGATGGATGCCATTTAGTTATTGTGAAGTTTAGGAGATCCTGGGTTAGAAGTTAAAAATATGTTTTCCCATCATATGATTATTGTGTCAAGTTTCTGAAGCAGAAGTCCCTATAACTGTGCTTCCACCTCTTCATTCACTTGCCCATTTTGCAGAGCGGCATTGAAAGGAATTAGAATTTCCTGTGGTACATGCTACATGAAGTTTAAGGAACAGCGTTGAAAAATTAGACATTTGTTAGCCATGTTTGGAAATTTCCTTGCTCTTTGGCAAATAAGGGCTGTGACTTTACTGGCAGCTTCAGCTTGTGCTGTTTTCTTTTCTTTTGATTAATTCATGGTTTTGCACTGCCATTAACATTATGGAAGTATACTTCCTCAGCTGCTTAGCTATGGTTGAGTCATCTCACTAGTGCTAGGAAACCTAGAGGACAGGTAGAAGAATAAGTATGGGGAAGTTTAACAAGAAGGATAAAATCCCACTTTGTGCTGGAGGAAGGAACAGAAGCCAGTTAGTTACTGGAGATCACATGCTCTGATACCTTGGGTCTCTAACATCCTCTCACTGCTCCTGCAAGGGATAAAAATACATCTTAGAAACAGAAGAGCAGCTACTCACAGATCTATCATCTTGCTAGGAATAGACTGATATCTGCTGCTGTGGTATGTTGTAGTAATAATCACTTCCACAAATATTTAATCCATAATGATCCGCCTTTTCATTCTAGTGCTGCGTAAGGCCAAGAGATGGCTGACAGTCACTTAAACTGGAGACTGGTGGATATTATTTTAGAGATCTCTGTTGCCATATAGAGCCTGGTATTTTGTCATTTCTTTGCAGAATGTCACTACATTGTGTTCCATGCAATGTGACAAAACATGCTGCTTTTAATCTGCCTCCCTTCCTTCCAGGTTCCTAAAATAAAGCAATGAGCACCTCTTTGAAGTGCTGTATGCTTTTTTAACTTCTATTTTGTGTTCCCCTAGCACAGACCCAGCATAAAATAATCTGTTCACCCATCAGTTCAAACAGAAGGATTTCTCTCCTGAAATGCCAGATAATGAAAAAATGCATTTACACTCTTCCTACGTGGAATGCCCCACTTCCTGGTTGAACTGTTAGAATAAGAATCTCACTAAAGTATACAAGAAGTCTTAATCTCCCCTCTCATACTGTGGTCTTGAAATAGGGTGCAGCATTTCTTTGTACTGTCTCAAAGATAGAAAGAGATGGTTAGCTTGCTCTCAAATGAGTGATGCAAAAGGCTGAGGCAGAGACATGGATTCAATACAAGCCTGATCCAAAGCCTGATGAAGTCAGTGGAAGTTTTCCATTCACTTTGGTGTGTTTCAGATGTAAAATGAAAAGTAAGATGGAATAAAAGTAAGGAGTCTTATTTATTAAACTAGAAATACTAGTCTCTATGTAAATTTGTCCATTCAAATAAATTTTATATAAGTACTGGTGCCAGAGAATGAATGAAGCACGATGTTTTTTCCAACATTCAAGACTTGAGCCTTGTGGAGGCCTTTCACAGCTGTTGCTCCCAGGAAAGCTTGACTTCAGTGTCTACACTGAGCTCTCCTTTGAAAAGAACTGGCAGATGTTGGGGAAGATTTTGAATTTAAGTTACTTTTAGGACACTAAAATTGCCCATTCTAATTTAATAGATGATTTAGAAAATTTTAAATAATTTTAAAATATCTCTGTAAAATGTGTTCGGTGATTTGAACAACATACATATATGCTTGAGAAGTCTCATGTAAGAAGATGAGATAGTAATATTAACTGTGTATCTTATGAACTCTCTTGGGTTCTGACTTAAGTCATGTCCAATTTGTGAAGGACACGCATTTGTTGGTGTGCAACCTGGATCTGGTAAGATATGTAGCTAATACGTCTGGCACCAAAGAGTATCCATGCATGCAGTGTCAGCAATGATGCATTTGGCATACTCTTGCATTACCCTCCTCACCTCAAAAATGGTCATTTTGTTGATACCTGTGATAAAACTGTCTTGGGTATTTACAGGGACTTTTGGCTCTATCGGTCATCTACTTTTTGAAAGTACTACATTTTTTGGGGAAAGTAAACATTGTAGAAACTTTAGTATAACCTGCTTTACTTTGATGTAGAAAAAGTACAGACAGAAGGCTGATGCTCTGAAGTTCACCAGTGTGGCTGACAGTTCTCAGATCAAGCATGCCAAGAAAAGCCAGGAACTGCAAAGTGATGTGAGTCCTTGACTGAATTTGTCTCTTTGCAAGCAGCTTACTCATAATGTGGTCATTCCTGAGATATGCACACTGGGGTGGTGGTGGAAGAGAACCCAGTAATGAACCCTTTCAATATATGAAATTTCTTGAGATTTATTTCTAAAGGTTTTTATGTATTTATTTGTTGAATTATCTCATTGAATTCTTTGAACTAGAACAACAACAACAAAAATCAGACCCCAAGGGGAATGAGAATAGGCAAGTGAGGCTTCTCATAAACGATGCCAAAGGCCAGGGAGGGGAGTGGGGGATGCCTCTATAAGACACTCTTGGCAACAAACTTGTGGGTGGTGCAGGCTGGATTCAAGTATGACTGAAATGCGTTCATGAGAGGATACCTGAGTATTCCTGAGATGTTAATATCATCTGCATGAAAATTGGTTATCCATGAGTTAGTAAAAGTGAGGACGGAAGCTAGAAGGAAAACACAATATTCCCAGCTGATCCTCAGTGCTTCAAAGCAAGGTAGACATCAGCACAGGGACTGATACACATCCATCCCAGGTTCTGTGTTTCTCTCCACTGAGGGCCCCGTCAGAGTACTTAAAGATGTATCAGCCTTGTTAGACCACACATTCTTCAGCTATTTCTATTAAAGTACTTTAACTTCACTTACTTTACTAAGGTACTTTACTTTTTGATTCTATAATACTATGATTTAGTAAAATGATAAAATAAGAATATTTTCCCAAACTGGGTGCCTTCAGAATGCTCCCTGTTCTTCCTTGGGGCTAGGCAACCCTGGAAGATGGACTAGACTAAGCTAGACTAGACTAGAATAGAATATTTCAGTTGGAAGGGACCTACGATGGTCATCTAGTCTAACTGGCTGACCACTTCTGTGCTGAGATGGTTCTTCAAAACACCTTGGCAGTATTTACCTGACAGTGATTCACTTTTAAGTTTCCAAAAGAAGGGAAACCTGTTGTTAACATTGCTGACTGACTAATTTTGGAACAGTAGTGAGTTGACAAGTGTTTTTTTTTAATTACTTATAATATATTGTGCCTTGACATGAAGATACTGTCAGCTTCTCAGCTGTTATGTGGATGAAGCATTATTGCTTCTTGATTGGTCTTTTTCATGCAGCTACAATCTTTCCTCCTCTGCAGCAATAAAAACCTGGCACTTACTTGGATGAGTGTTGTGTGTCTCAATGATGACACCAGATTGAATCAGAGGAGAATGCTGGTCTCTCGACTCCTGTTACTTATCTCCTATGTAGTAGACAATGCTGACTTTTTCTATGTGTGTTAAAGTCAGAATAGTAACCTTGGATTTAGAACTCTATAGTAGGGATATTTTTTTTTCCTTTTTCTGTGAGAGGTAAGAAATGTAACACTTTACAAAATGGGACACCTTTTCATAGCATTTCAACAGCTCCTCCAACAGCTTTATGGGCTTCTGAAACAGAGCAGTTCATTTCTCTGTTGATGTTGCCCTGGGATATAGAATGGAGATGTTTGCTACTTGGATCATAAAAGGTCCTTGATATTTTCATTTAAAGTTGGAATGTTAGTCCTCACTGGAGTATTATGTCAGCAATTACATTTAGGTCACAAATTTTCTTTGCAGATTCAATTGCTCAGTGTTCATTTCATGCCTAAACTTCACTGTTTCTGTGTCCTATTAAAGACTTTCTTTCAACCTAAAAAGTAGCTGCAGTTTAATATGAGGTGAAATATATTCTTGCATACATTTTGTACAGAGTATGAATTACTGTCAGCTTTATAGCCAGTTAAGTAGCTAACTTTAGGAAAGAGAATTAAAACATCCTGGTATGTATGTTGTTTCACTGCTTCCCTGAAATTTAGCCATGAGCAATTTTATCAACCTGACTCTGTGGGTCAGCTTTTAAATTCATATTTGGCAAAAAGAGTCATAATGCTAAAGATTAACTCACCAAATAAATTAACCTTAACAAATCCTTGAATATTTTGTATGTTTTAATCAGTATTATTTCAACATTAAACATGGACTACTGCTTGTTAACCGTGCTTTGCTTTCTGTGGACAGGTTGCCTACAGGTCAGGAAAAGAGCAGTTTCTTCATCAGTACACCATCAGCAAAGATGATCCTGTCTTCATACTGGCCAAAGCAAATGCTGCCAACATTAGTGAGGTACTGTGTAAAACAGAGGTTTGGATTCCCTCACTCCTGTGAATAGTTGCAGCTGCTGTTGAAATGTTTGTTCTGTAGGTAAAAGTTAGGTTCTTTCTTTGAGAAGGTCCAAATGTTTTAGAAGTAAAAACTCTACATCTAAATTTAATACTTGCTCTTAATTAAATACTAGTCACATCAGCTGTTCTGAAGAGTTGTCACTTTTAGACTTTGAAGTTGTGTATTTTCCACAAGCTTCCAGATGAGTGGGACATTGGCAGAACCAGTGAGATAATGGGGTCACAGTAGCCACAGTTACAGTATATAAGTGAAGACCTCAGGATAGGATCCTTAGACATATAGTTGCTGGTCATGGAGTGTACGCTTGTCTGATGTTACTTGAGAGTTTTCACTGTAACTAAAGAACAAATAGAATATGTTGATAGTAATAAAGACACTGTGTTATTGTCATCTATTTAGAAACTCTACAAGAGTAGCTGGGAGAATCAGAAGGAAAAAGGATTTGTGCTTCGTCTGGATGCTTTGTCATTCTTGACAGCTAAGGCAAAGAGGGATCTGGCAAGTGATGTGAGTATGGATTCCATCAACCTTGTTTATTCTTAGGACAGCTGACAGTCCAGGTTGCTACCAGAGTGTTGGAGATGTGTCACATAAGTCTTAGTGCCCTGAGCCACCCTCACTTGATTCATGATGAGGAGCAATGGAGGAGTTGTCTGGGTGATTGGCACTCTGTAATTAGTCAGAACGTTTGCTCTGAGCAGCAATTCATAGTTTTTCCCCACATGCTGACTGTGTTTTCCTATTCTCATTTTGACTTGAGGGTGAATTTTACAACTCAAAATGAAGTGGAAATCTCCTGTGAAACATCATAACTTAATACATCTATGCCTGGCCAGAAAGTTCCTGAAAGAACCTTCTGACCTCAATGCTTAAAGAATGTTGTTTTTCCTAGAGAGAGCCAAAAAGAAAAGATTTCTTACAGCTTTTTGTGAACATATTATTACCGAGAAAGAGTTTATTCTTTATAAACATGAAATTTCTAAGGCATTCCAGTTCTCTTTTGCAAACTTCTTGCTTGCTTGTATTGAGGACCACTACTAGCAGAGTTGTCCATTTGGCAGCTTAGATCATTTACTCATGGTCTATTTTTTCTTCACAGATTAAATATAAGGAAGGTTATGAGAAGATGAAGGGTAAGCTGATTGGAGTAAAAGCTGTGGAGGAAGATTCTCATATGGCTCATTCCCTTCAAATGTCAAAGTTGCAGAGTGATCTGGAGTACAAGAGGGCATTTGAGGATACAAAGAATCAGTTCCAGGTCTCCATGGATATGGTTAACCTTGTCCATGCCAAAAAGGCTCAGAATTTGGCCACAGATAGAGGATACAAGACAGCTCTCCATCACTACACAGCCCTGCCTACTGACATGAAAGTGTCATGGGCCAAGTGGGCCTATGGATTACAAAGTGATGTAAGTCCAGAACTTAATTTATTTGAATACTCTCTCATTCAATCTCTTCACTTAGGGCTGAGTTTCTTCAGATGTTTATGCTTTTAATGCCATGACATGTTTATGCACCTGATTTTTCAACTATTAAACAGTCAATATTAAAAGAATAAATATTAACCACTTATTTGCTCAAGAGATAAAGTTAAAGTGTACAGTGTTTTTGAGGAGAGTTATAATCCTATTTACTAGCATGACTTCTTCAAAGACTACTTCAAATGTTAATAAAACACTAGGATTCATATATGATGTATGTTTATTTATTTTTTTTTTTAAAGTACTGTGCAGGGAGCTTAAATAATTTACGGTGATAAAATTGGTAATAAAATTCCATATGGAGACCACATGCTCAACTGTAACCATCAAATGAACTGTCTGATACTGTAAATGGTTACTATAAGTTATACTTTCCATTCGGAGGCATTAAGTCAGAATTTTTCAAGGAGACTAAGATAGGTATGTGTACAATTCTCGTTGAGGTATAACTGCTGAAACCCTCTGGCTTCTTTGAGAAATGCAGCTGTAGTGCTCGTATAAGCTTTTGGAATCCAGTAGACTGTTGGTAGGAGAGATTTTGTGAGGAACATGAGAAGTACTCTTTTATTCTTCCTTCTTAAAGACACATGGAAAAAACAAAACAAGATGCTTTCTCTCCAGTATAACAAAAAGACAGATGTTGGGAAATACTGTCATTTTATTATCATTGCAAATCATTCACGATTTTTTAAATAGTGCACTATGTACAATAAAACTGAAGTTTTTGCCATGGTAGAGTAGAAATTACAAACGACAGTAAGGTGTAGGCCACTTCTAAAAATTACCTTGCAAAGCATATTGCACAAGTGCTGGTGAGTCCTGATACTTCTATTTCATTCTGTAATTTTTTTGCTTTCCTTGCAACTGTGCAATAGTGAATAAAACAAAAGCAGACACTAATTTGACTTGGTTGTTGTTCCTGAGATGTCTGAATCCTTTAATGGCATTTTAAGTGCATGAACACCAACAATAGGACTTTTTTTTTCTTTGTCAGAACCAATACAGAGCAGATTTGAACTGGATGAAAGGAGCTGGATGGATAGCCACTGGGTCATTAAATGTGGAGCAGGCGAAGAAGGCAGGAGAACTCATTAGTGAGGTGAGATTTCATGACAGCATGTAACAGAATTTGCTGCATAATGCGTGCAAAATGTCTGTATAAAATTAAAATAATTTCCACTCAAAGGGGAAAGAAAAAGGCATACCACATGAAAGCCCTCAAAAACAGGGATAGGACTGGTAATTAGAGGGAAACCAGATACCAAACACACACCAGTAGGAGTCCATATAGCCTTTGCAAAAACAAAGTAGGTGACAAATGATATTATGAATAATAATGGCAATCAAACAGTGCTCAATTGCTACCCACTAGCCTACCTTTTTAATGAAGCAAAACAGGAGAGATGATGAAAAGATGCAGTCACTGGACCCAAAACCTTCTTTTTTAACAGATACACGTTCCTTCTTGCTCCTTTTTCATATATATTCATGTTAGCTATTGAAATTCATATAGGTATCTCTCTCTGTAGTTATCTATCAGTCCAAGTAGTTTTCATCTTTATTTCTCCCTATAACCAATATCACTTACAGGAAAAGGTGAACTCTAGAATCCTCTGTGCTAGTCCCATAAGGCCTTCAAGGAGGTTCTGGTGGAAATGGTTAAAAGATTCATAGTATTCTGTTTCTGTTTTTTCAGAGGGAGTCCTACTGGCCAAATCTACTGCAGTAGGAGATTGAATCCTGTGATTTTAGATAACCACTGGTGGTGCAGGAATCGTCTGTCCATTCACTCAATGAAATTAACAGCATAGCCACTGATGTAGTGTCTTAGAAAAATAAGGTCATCCTTTCACATGTGCCTGATTGCCAACACTATTTTTTCCCTGTGTAATCATCTACAATGGAGAAGGATGATTTTTTTAGACACAATAAACTAAATCCTCAGCTAGTGTAAAGCAAGGTAGCTTCATAAAAGCCAGTACAGCAATGCCCAGCTGGAATAGTAACTGTGAATCTGTACAGGTATACTATTTTGGTGTTATAGTAGTGAAAACTGCTGAGTAGAAATTTGCCCTGCTAGGTTGTTCATCACAACCTCTTTGTGAATACTAAATAATTTTAGATGACTATGAGCCTCCTCCCTTCTAACATCTACACAGTGACTAGCCCTTGTAATACTGCTAAAAAGCAATTGCTGGAATATAATTTATAGGAATTTTATGTAGAAATGTTCTTGTCAATTCTTATGTGTCTCTACAGCTGATCAGGACAAAGTCTAAACCACTTTTGTCCCCAGTTAAACTTAGGAAGATTGCTCATTTTTAAGGTATTTCTTTCTGAAACCAAAATATTGCTCATAAGCTTGTAATACCTTAAAAGAGTTAATGTGTTTTATATTGGTGTTTTGAGTCCCCAAATAATCAAGATGTTGCCTCAAATAGATTTATGTAGATCACAGCTCAATTTAAAGGAGAATTTCATGCCTTTAGACTCGAACACTGAGATGTAAACAATTTCCAGAAGAGCCATGAACATGCTTATTGACTTAGGAGTTCATCACAGGCATCAGGAAAATTTAATATGCACTATTTGGAGAAGAGATAAGAGTACTGATGGGTATAGGACAACCCATGAAGGAAGGGAAGCTTTTAGTGACCTGGCCATATGGAAAAAATATAATTTTGCCATCAACCAGCCTTCATCTTAATTATGTATATATAATAAGATCTCTCAGAAGCTACTATGGGTCATTTCAAGCAAGTAGAATTAATATAATTATCCAGAAGATATACCATAACAATTAGGCACAGTGTTAATAGCTGCACAGATTTCCTATAGGTGTTAGGAGGAAACCTAAACCCTTACACAATAAGTTTAATGGTTGCCATTATTAACACACCACAATTGTATATAATTTCTTGCATAAAGAAACTATAAATAAAAAATACAATCGGTCATACTGTATTTGAAGTAATCTGAAAAAGATTTTTAAATCCTTAGTCCGGGAGTATTTAGGTAGGCAGAATCTGATTTTGAATTGTTTTCCTTATATTTAGGGAGAAATACTTTAATATTAATCGGCAAAAGGTTATTGTTAAATTGAAACAAATATTAATCTGAAAGTACCTAGGACATAAAGATGAGGAAAGAGGAATAATAATTATGTTCACAAATTCACTCTAATCTCCAGCAACCTATGATTTTTCTCTTTCAAATAGCATGAAAGAGCAGCACAAAATTCACAGCTTTGATCTTTTTCTGCTCAACAGAAGAAGTACCGTCAGCATCCATATGCTTTGAAGTTTACCAGTATTAAAGACACTCCTGAGATGATCCAGGCTAGAATTAGTTATAACCAGGCTGTGGATGTAAGTTATAATGTATATACATTATGATTATAAGAGTGGTATCCTCTTTGAACGACCTGATTGAAGCACTGGCTTTCTCTCTCTTTCTCTGAGATTATCCTTGGGAACCATGAAACTTCTGTGTTCTGGTGTGGTGCATCTCACAAAGAGCATGTTTCTAACTTGGAATGGGAAGTCATAGAGATCGAACTAAAGTGAATGGGAGTTTCATGTAAAAAGGGTTTTCTGTCCAATTTTTTTTTTTCAGAAGTAAAATTTAGGAGTAAGACTGACCTTTGACCTTTAGAGCCTTTTGGCCTTTTGAGATTCATTGAGAAAGAATACATTTGGGGTTCTTTCCCCTTTTCAAACAGATCTTTCAAATTTCAGTTTCTTCATATTCTTTGAAAACAAAATGTAAGGCAGCATGATAAGGAAGAAAAAAAAAAAAATATTTCAAGCTGTCATCCTGCCGAGAGAGAAATCCAGGAGGGGTAAACCTTAAAGGGAAGAACTGAGACTGTTTGGTGTTTAAACATGTTTATTTTTAATAGAAGAGCGATTTAAAAATATTGTAGACTTAACTGGGATGATACCGAAGTGAATAATAAGCAAAAGTCACTCAAAAGAGACAAGTTTCAAACATGAGAGCATGTTTTATTGTGAAAATAGATATTTTTAAAGTGAAGAAGAAGATGAAAGACTTTGTGTAAAACACATGCTATTGTAATGCTTATAGTGTCTATGCTTTTGGTTTAATTAGTAAGATCCAAAAGGCTTACATCTTAGGCAGGATAAATATAAGTCATTTTGTTCCACTGCGTCACAGTCAAAATCAGTTTGCTGCTCTACTTCTTCACATGAGGAGTTCTCATTAATTTTCCTCTTACGGAGCCGCAATAAGAGTGGGCCTACTTGCTAAAGAAAGTGGCAGCAGGGTGAAATGGAGAGGTTCATTCTAATCTAGAGGATCTCAGACCCTCACAGAGAAAGAACAGCCTGGGAAAGGCAAGTCAGGTGGTCAAGTTGTGGGTCTTATCTGCACTCATCTGAAAATTATGGTGTCAATGTAAGAAGGAACTAAGCTAGGAAAGAAAAATAATGTGAAAGAGGTGAACAAACTCTGCATAGCTATTGTATGGGAAGTTCCAGTTAACTGCAGAGAACTCCTCTTACTTGTCTGGAGATATCCGAAAGTTAGCTAGTCCTGGGCCAACCCTATATTCCTCCTCCAAGGATTGATATGAGTAGCCTACACAGATACCTGTTTTATGATGGGATCAATCACTTTCTGGTTTGTTTTTTTTTTTTTGTATCTCTTGCATTGACTATTGAGCACCCCCTCGCACCTAGCTCTGGAAATAAATTTGGAGTAATTGCACAGATAATTGCCATCATATTTATCTGCTAAAAATTAACAACTTTGGAGAGATATGTTTGGGGAACTTCAACTCCCCAGATTTCTGTGGAATTTCAAATTGTTGGTGAGCCACTCATGGCTGCACGTTCTTAATAAATGCTGTTTATTCTCCCTTTCTCTACTCACATATGTTAGAAGTCTTATCAAATTAATATTCAAATATCTGAATTTTCATTTACATTGATTTATACACTCAAAACTTCAAGGAGTTCCTCTCTAGCATAATCTAGCTGATAGGTGTATGAGACTCCCAAAGCTATTTGAATACTTTTTGACTGATATAATTCCTTGTATTTATTAATGTTGCTGTCACTTTTCTGTAGTCTTTGCTTTTCATAAGTCTATTTGTTAATGTTTTTGTCTGAAACTGATTGTGTAGTGAGTACTTGCTACTGAAATTCATCTCTATTTGCAGAGGCTGTACAAGGAGCGTGGAGAGAGTGTAAAACATCAGTATACACCAACGACAGACCTTCCTGAAATTCTTCAGGCCAAATTAAATGCTATGAATATCAGTGAGGTATAAATTTGACCTTTAGTATTTTAAAGGAAAGTGAGAAGGTTGATAGTGGTTTTCTATTTGTCCTACAAAGGAAATCATACTAAATTTCTATCCTGTTCCCAGTATATGATCATACAATGATCTAAATGTTTCTGAAGTAATATGAGAAATCAAATTTATCAATATTCTCCCAAATTTGAAAGATTAAGAATGAACAAAGAAATAAGTTTTTATAATGGGCATTTGTCACGTGATTATTCCTGTTGTGTATTGATAGTTTGATTTGTGTTAGCCCTCTGCGTTAGAGTAGAATGAAACTCATGTGGTAACGTTAGTGTAGTAATAAAGCTGCAGTGTCAACCCTCTGAACAGCAACTCTACTTTATTCCTGTTCCGTATTTCCTAGATTCGCTATAAGGAGTCCTGGGGAAAGATGAAAGATGGTGGCTATCAACTGAAACTAGATGCCATTCCCTTCCAGGCAGCAAAGGCTTCGGGTGAAATCATAAGTGATGTACGTGAACTCGCTGCTGATATTGTCCAGTAGGATATGTCAGTCACTCCAGACTGTTTCTGTTCTGCTGAGTGACTCTTGATGGAAACAGCATGTCCAGACAACTCTACATCTGGGAGACATCTGTCCTTGGTCCAGTTAGTTGTACTTTTGGAGGTGCAGCCACAATGAAGTATTATGGTAACTAAGCAAAGGGAGGTCTGCAAAAGCAAACATCCATTAGCAAAGTTGACCAATTTACTGGCTGTAGTGACTGGATAATCACAAGGATAGTTCAGGAGCTGTCAGCCACTCTTAGGTAGGCAAGAATTGGAAGAGAGCTCTTATTCAGGAAGTTCTACACTTCAAGGTTTGTATTGGGTGTCCTTTAAATATTGTAGAGATATACAGATTAATTTCAAATGTAGGAGACCAGTTGTTTTAACTTTGCTAGAGGGCTGATGGAGAGATGCTCCTCAGAGGTTGGTTCTGAGCACCTGTACCAGGTTCTTGTCTTCCACCACCTGTGTAATAGGATGTAACTAACCCAAACTATTAGTAAGTGTTCATTGGTGTATTTTTTTTTTTTTTTGCTAAATAGGATAAAATATTAAAGTGTTAGCAGAGGTGAGGTCCTCCTAGCATACACTAAAGGCTCAGTCTTATTTATTATCATATTGAGTATAGCCAGAATTTATTGTCCATAGCTCTGTAATATGAAAACTCTTTTATTCAGGTTTTAACAATCTGACTAATACTTCCTTCTCTTCACTCCTATTCACATTTCTATTCTTATTTCCTTTTTAGCACAAGTATAAGGAGGCATTTCAGAAAATGAAAGGACAGATGCTTGGCTCACGTGGCCTGGATGGTGATATCCATATTGCTCATTCAGTCCATGCAGCATCACTGCAGAGTGATGTAAGTACAAGAAAGAAGATACGAGCATTTTGGAATTTATTTCCTAACATTGAGTAGTTCCTCATGGAAGATGCATTTAGTTGTGGACTAGCTGTGGACTAGCTTACTATTTAAAACTTAGGGCTTTCTCTCCCACTTTCCAGATATTTTGATATAATCATGATATTCTTACCTAGTTTACAGTAACATTAATTTGACAAAAAAAAAGACGACCATGCATTCTTGCACAATCCCCTGCTGCATACCACTGTTGCCTAGAATAGAATATTTTACTCTGTAAAATTATCACTCAGAGGCATATCTGAGAACTAGTAGTGGTTTTTGTACAGAAGTAAATTAAATTTGGTAGAGATACAAAGTTATTCAGTGATTATTTTCAATTTACTGTTTTCCTGAAAGACTAAAGAATGAATGAGTTAATGGAATTTCGAGTTGGACTTTTTTGGTTGGGGAATGATTCCCTGTTGGTCTTGGGATATGCTAAGAATGACATCATTTGTTCATTGTGTATAAGAATTGTAGCTGTTCAGAGCATTTTCGGTTCAAGGCCAGGTTGGGTGGGGCTTTGAGAAACCTGGTCTAGTGGAAGGTGTTCCTGCCTTTGCAGGGGGGGTTGGAACTAGATGATCTTTAAGGTCCCTTCCAACGTAAGCCATTCTATGATTCTGTGATTCTATGAAATATTTTGAGTGAGGATTTGTACTAATTCTAATATAAATATGGCTGTTTGCATTTTATCCTCAGGAAATAGCTTCACCTCTTTGTTGTGCTTTCTAGAAATACAGTGAATTAAGATGTCATTTATCAGTTTGGTAACTCTATAGATTCAATGTATCCAGTTTTAATAACAAAAAAATATAAATAATATCTTATCTTAATTGAGTATAATGTAGATGGCTACTATCTTGATGAAGAATAGACTGCCATATATTCTAATTGTAAATACTGATCATTCACAGTATAGTTAAAGAAGTTAGGGAGCTTACTTTTAATAATAATTTATACTGGAAAATGGAAGAAATATGGGGAATGTCTCTTCTGATCAAAACCTGAAGTCTAAGTACCATGCTGTGATATCTATGTGATCTGTTTTTAATTTGATAGGTGAAATATAAGCAAGGTTTTGAGGATACAAAGACTCACTTCCATCTGCCACTGGATATGATAAACTTGGTACATGCCAGGAAAGCCCAGTCTTTGGTCAGTGAACAGGAATACAGACAGATGCTGCACCAGTACACTTCTTTGACTGATGATGTGAGATTGCGGTGTGCCAAGAATGCACACAAACTACAGAGTGAGGTAATTGCAAAATATCCCAGTGATATTTCCCTGTTGGTTCTGATGCAAGATAGTTCTGTTCCAAATCATGACAGCTGACAGTATGTATTTGAGCAGCAGTTGGGGGACAAACAATGGCTGTTCTCCCTTGTCTGCGTTCAGGAATGAGACATTTATCTTGTTGGGCAGTTGTACAATATGTGTGATCACACTATACCGAGAGATAAAGTATAGCAGCCTTTGATGATTGGGCAGAGAAGTGTTCACAAGTGAGGATGATTGCACTGTTGGTGAGATACTCTTTTTAAGATCTTTCTAACTGTGCAAACTGCTTACCAACTGGTATTTGAGTTGGTTTGCATCTGGGTGAAATTCATGTGTACTTCCACAAGGAAGATGCCTATTGTTAAAAATCTGATTTGTAAGAGACTTTTAAACTCTGGCCTAAGACATAACCACAGATATTCTAGGAAGGATGAGTTTAGCTCCCTACATAATCTTAAGTAAAATTATCTAGATAACACCTTACAAATTCAAAGGTACCTTGAGCAAAGGGGTTTTAATAGATTACATTGCCTCTGGAGGACTCAGGAGGGGGCTGTGTCTTAAAAACATATCTGGCCCCAAAATGCTACTGTATATCCGTTTAACTCTTTCAGCCAACAGTCTTAGAGAAAACAGACTGTGTTCAAATGAGTGTAAACATCAGCTGTCAGTTGTGCTGCCCTAACTCAAGTGAAAACACATGTGGTCAGAGATTCTGAGGCAGGTTTCCATCCACGCCTCTGAATTGGGAGTGAAATGCTGATTGGTAAGGACAGATCTCAGAGGACAGACTTTACTCTTACCAACTGGTGCTAATAGCTGACAAGAGGTGAGGACCATGCTCTAGCCTTGTCCTCTCTTACTTTCTGACTCATAAAGGATATTTCCTGTATGCAGTACCACAATGCCTTTGAGTCTAGAGATTAGCACTGGACGGACCTGGATGGAAGAGGAGCTGGTTCTGGTCTCTTAGGCACCTGAATAAAATGAAGGCATAGTCCATTTCCATTATAAATGGTTGACTTAACCAAAACGCCTCATTAACTAAAGTTAGTTCTTCCCTCAGTAAGCAGGAGCAGTCTCCACATACCCATGAAGTAGGCAGATTGTGTTTTGATAGTTGTTTGGTCTTTATAGCTCTTTTGAAGCAGAAAATAAGATGATCCTCCTCATCACCCTTCTCATCATCAAATAAAATAATATTTGCCAGTAACCTATTGATAACTTTTGAAAAAATAATACTTACAATATGTCGCTGCTGGGTTTGGTGGTCTTGAAAATATTTTAACAAACTCTGTACTGTGCCTTAGTGCTATTTTTCCTTAGTGTTCCCTACTTCTATTATGGCCATTCAGAACTGTTAAAAAACAAGGCTATTTTGTCTGCAGTTCCACTTATTAAAAGGCTACCAGCTTTTATTTAAAAATACACACTTTTCTAAAAATGTTATATTTTACATATATTTATAAATATATAAATATAGCTGTGAAGTATGTATTATAGGTGAAGAAAATTCATGTGTCTAGAAAAACTTTTTTCAAGGTTACAGATGGAAGTTAGAAGCACAAGTATTATTTGCTGTTCATGAGACAGTACTCAATCTTGCATCTGTACTGTAGATCTGTCAGAGCTGCATGCACACAGACACATACATAAACACAAGAATGTAGTGTAATGTATATGAACCCTTCGTGGTAGATGATACTAATTTTAATGGATTTATTTGGATACCATTACTGTGTATTTTTGGATTAATAAATATAGGGCGTCTCAAAGGCAAACTTGTAATTGCTTCTGCTTGGTTTTCCTCAGAATTTATACCGGTCTGACATGAACTTTATGCGAGGAGTTGGATGTATTACTCCAGGGGCCCTAGAGATTGAAGGAAAGAAGAAAGCTTCTGAACTCATCAGCGAGGTAACAAAAGAGGGTTTTGATTTCTCCACTACAAACAAGAGTTTGCCAGATGTCTTTCTATTAAACTGGGCTGGCAAAGTGACTCACTGGATAATGCTAGGCTCCCTCCCCTTGTGTTTGATCATTCCATTCGTGTCCTAACTGCAGATGGATGAACTTGATGGAGTTCAAGGTTTTGCAGACTTTGCTAACTGTTTTTGCAAATCTTTTCTCCTGTGTTTCAGACTCAGGAGGTTGCTATTTTATGTTATTTATTTTAGAATTAAAATGGGCTTTTTCAACTAAAAATAAGATTGTGCCCATCTCTAATAAATACCTTGTACTGTTTCTCCAAAATTAGACTGACCTGTGGAGTGCCCAATATATTACACTGTCCTCAGCTCTGCTCCTGCTTTATAATCTTAGTCTCACTTGCTGCTTTTGTGTGCTATTTTTTTCCCCCCCCTGGATTTTAATTTCCTGTGTCATATTCTCTTCCTACAGTCTCTCCTAGTTTCAAATCTTGGATCTATTGCCCATATTCATATAGATATGAAATTAAGAAAAATAAGAGTGCTCTTCCTAATTGTGTTCTAGTGAACACATCCCTGCCTGCAGTGATATTGTAGTTATTTTGTTCACAATTCTGACATGGGACCACAGGCCAGGTGGGACCTCATTTTTCTCACCAAGAAATTCTTCAGTGGGCTTGTGCAGCACCTTCTCTCCAGATTGGAATGCCTTTACTGTAATTCCTCTAGCCAGGGTTAATGACACCAAGGAGTGAAATAACCTCATTACTGTACTTAGCATAGGAGCATTTCCTTTTTTTTTTTTTTTTACACTTTATTCCTTATTTACTTTTAATTTCCACTATGAAACTTGAATGCACCAAATTCAGAGTAGCAAAACGTAAATTAGTCTAATGGTTAGTAGACATAAACCCTTTGCAAAGTAGAGTTTTAAGTACAAGAAGCAATACTAGACCCCTGGTATTGGAAAAAGTCCCTTATCTAACAAGACAATTTAGTTATTCTGTTCATTTTTCTTTGTTTGTGAACTCAGAGTAAATATCGTCAGCAGCCACATTCCTTCAAGTACACATCGGTGACAGACTCTCCTGGCCTCCTTCATGCAAAATTCAGCAATATGATTGCTAATGAGGTAGGCTCTCCTAACGTGAATCAGAAAATACGCTTTTCAAAATGCAGCGAGCTAGGAATGGAGGAGTGGGAAAGAGACAACACTGTTCTGAAAGCAAAATGTGTCGAAAGCAAGCATCACTGATTTGTGATTTTTCACAGTTAAATCACATTTTATTATTTCCAAACGTTTAATTTAATTTTCAATTCATTATCTTTTAAAAAGCTGAAATAGTACCCGTACAATAGAGTCCCATTTTCAGGTTTTTTACATGAAACGGAGCCTCAAAAGATCAAGTCTGTGGGGTGTTCTTCAGGGAGCTCATTTGCATAGTATAGTCCACTTCAGAGGGCTCCTAAAAAAAGAATAATTTTTCTAATTTTTGGAAAAACAAGATGAAACTATAGTCAGATTATCAAAATCATCTATAATAACATGACATAAAATTCAAGCTAGAAAATACGGTCAGTCTAGCAAAAATGCCTACCCTTTTATTTAACACACATTCATGATGCCCTTAACATTCTTAGGTCTACATTTGACCTGCTGGGAACATAATGAAAGGCTAAGAATGTAGTGGTTTGGCATCGTGATATCTGTATAAACATTAATGTAAAAGTGGTTTGTGCCCAGAAAAAAACCACATGCTATTGCAATTGCAATGGTATCTTCTTAGCTGTTTTTTTATGCTGGCTGACTATAGTTGTCATAATCATAAAAAACTTAATTACTGCTGTTATATTTTTGAAACAATAGAGAAAATTAGTTGCTATTGTCTTTTTGATCTCTTTCCTAGCGCCTGTATAAAGCAGCGGGAGAGGACAGTCAGCATCACTATACACCAACACTAGGTCTGCCTGAGTTTACACGGGCAAGAATAAATGCAGCCAACCTCAGTGATGTAAGAATTTGTTCTATATTTCTAATACTTTTGGGGATGGAGGATGAATTGTGCAGTGACAAGGAAGATGGATAAAGAGAGGACTTTTTAGGTCTATTCTATTTATTCTTTTCACAATTTGATTATAATGATACTTATCTCCATTAGCATATATATGGTTGTGAGTAAATTAAACCTACATAAAGAACAAGACATGTTTTCTCTGAGTTAGTAGGATTTCTCAAAGATAATTTTAAAAAATCCTTTGATTATGAAGAATGAGACTGTAATGCAGAATAACAAATGAAAGAGGGTTCCTTTGTTTGTTCCTTTGTGCATTTAAAAGTGAAACAGCAATCTACATGTGCCTTTCCTACTTCAGGCAAAATACAGAGAATCTTGGCATAATCTACGTGCTCAAGGCTACAAGCTGACAATGGAGGCACTCCCGTTCCAGACTGCCAGGGCCTCCAGAGAAATTGCCAGTGATGTGAGTTGAATGATTCAACCTTCCTTCTTGCCTAATTTCTGTTAACTTCATGTAAAACAATGTCTAAAGCAGATTTTACTGAATTAAAGCAACTCCATAACCATGTGAGACAAGTGTGAGACAGAATATATTACTTATGAATGAGATTCTTTGTGTGAATTAAAAAAAAAAAAAGAAGAGGGAGAATTGCTGCTAATCGGGAGCCAAGCGTGGTTAAACATCTTCCAGTGAGAAATAGCTGAATTAAAGTATTTGCAGCCAGACAAATCAGAGGGATTCCACTCCTTGCCAGGATTTCAGCTCCTTATATTATAAAGTGCCCACTAATTCTGTCCACCCTGCTTTGACCTGAGTTTTGGAAATGCTTAGTGTTCCTGAAGTGAATTGAAGATGGAAGCTGAGTGTTCTTTGAATCTAAAAATCAGAGTTGCCTGTCTGGTTAGGAAGTGAAAATCAGCGGATGCTCCTGTAAAGATGTGTCCCCTTAATTTCTGAAATAGAGGAAACAAATCTTCTTACCCTTAAAAATATCCTCTCATTTGGATTGTTTGCTAAACACTCAGACGAGATGGTATCCATTTATCAGAAAGCCTAAATTCATCCCTTCCTCACAAGACATTTAATAAATTCTAGGAAAAACTGTCAATTTAACTAAATTTAGTAAAAAAAATCTTCATTTTATGTAGTATTCAGTTGCATATTTTATCTCTAATGAGATAAAATATGAATATATTTCATGTGTATTTGTTTTATGAAGCAACTATTTCTAGCTGTAATTTATAATGTATCCTTAACCATATTTTGCGGAGTGCTTTTGGTTACAGCTTCAGATCTGCTCTAAAGGGTACAAGTCCATAATAGAATTACATCCACTTACAACAGATCTGAATTTGGCCCTTCATCTTGGAAGCACTTTATAAACATTAGCTACTGTAATTTAATCCCCACAACTCTCTTGTGTGGTAGATAAGTGTTATTATCCCATTTCAACTACATTATGAACTCTTCAGGGCCCAGGCCTTTCCTTTAAAGTTCCAAGCACCCTGTTGATGCTGTATAAATAATCATTATCATCATCATCACTATTTCACAGAGAGGATAAATGCAAGATCATAGGGAGAGTCATAGTCCCGGCTAAGATGAGAATGAGGGGTTGCTGGTGCTTATACTTGTGCTCAGACCACCATCTTATGCTTCTCAACGTAGTTATTGATCCAAGAAAAATGAATTTACTCTTTAAAATAGCTGGGTGGCATTTGCAAATCTGAAGGCTACAGAGTGCATGATGTTTCTCTTTTGTATAGATGTTTTTTCTTCTGTCTTTTGTTTGTTTCTCTTACGTTCTTATTCCTAGTGATGGGAATAAAATTCTATGAGAGATAATAAAAGGACATGATCTGAGGTTAAATATGATCAATGCTTTGGGCATATTCAGAGAATGTATTGAGATGCACTTGACTTTAATGTTGCAACTACTGTGGTATTTAAATTTGAGAGCAGTGAGTGAGTCAATTACTTTCTAGTGCCACATACCTTGGCTGTTTTTACAGACAGTATAGGTGTTTCAGTGACTTATCCTAAGTTAGTTAGCTGAATAGCCAGTCTAAATTTGGCACTTTTTCACTTCTACCCTTTTTAATTTTTAGTACCAATATAAACACAACTTTGTGATGGAGAGAGGCAAGCACATTGGTGTGAGAAGTGTTCTGGATGACACCAGGTTGCTGCATTGCTTGCACGCTGCCAAATTACAGAGTGAACAGGAGTATAAGAAGGGATCCCAACAAGTGTGGTCTCAGTACCATCTGCCCATGGACATGGTGAATCTTGTCCATGCCAGAAAAGCCCAGGCCTTAGCAAGTGATCAAGATTACAGAAAGAGACTCCATGAATTTACAGCACTCCCGGAAGACATGAAGATGAAGTGGGCCAAAAGAGCCCACATGCTCCAGAGTGAGGTAAAGACTTTCCTTCTGTTAACAGCAAATTGAATTTAGCAATAACAAAGCTATGAGTGACTGGTACAAATGGCATATTCACATCGGGCAGTGTTTTTAGAAAGACTGTTTGTAAATTTATATATGTGTAACAGCAAGGTATCTGAGTGCTCCTCACATATAGAGGATATGTGAATCAGAGGTTCTCATATTATGTACCTGATGGAAAATCACAGTGGTCCATGTTACTTACTATAGAGCTGAGGGATATACAGTCACCTCTGAGCTGTTTGGATCACAGGCAGTCGGTGGTTTGACAGTTATTAATCTATGTACAGAATTCTTTGAGCAAAAGGTTGAATGCTCAGAGGTTGATTTAGGATATGTTAGAAGGCCATTTTGCAAACAGAAGTGGTCATATTGTATAACGAGTTCCCTAGGTGTGTTTGTAGAAATTGCTCATGCAAATCTAAGTTCAGGCAAACTATGATGACAGAAATGATGGAATCTCAGCATGGGCCGCATCCATGTTCACTTTGCCTTAGCATGTACCCTTGTTCAGGGAGAAGCCATTGTCTGTATGTGCTTTCAAACAGATATAGATGTTGAATACATGCATAAAGCTGCACGGATGCATGTAGCTGTATTCTGACAGTTTAGGGTCTAGTGTCATTAGCTGCTTTGTAGCAGGAAGCTCTGTTTGGGTGGTTTTTCTTTTGTAAGAAGAGACCACGTCATTCAGCAGAGAAATGAAAAAGTTTGTTCAGAAAGTTATGCTAACTCTTTATAGGTCTTTAGAGAGCTGAGCATTTACTGATCTCAGGATTTTATTGTGAGGCAAAGTGATGGGATATTTGGTGGATTCAGTCAGATCTGATGAGCAGATATTTATAGATATTCCAGCTATGAAAATCAGAGTGGTAATCAAAGCCTTCTTTCTTACTCAGTGTACTTGCTATCTGGTATCCCAAACGTACTCTTTATTGCCAGAACTATTTTTTGGATATTCTTGGGATGGTATAGAAGCTGCTGCTAGATGCATTTTTTTGCCTTTCCAACTCCGTTTCCTGCCTTCTCCTGTAATGGCTAACAGATAGCATACAAGTTGTTAGATCCAGGAAGGCAGGTTTTTTTGCTATTTACTGATGTGTGATGATGGTTTACAAGATAGGAAGGTGGCATTTCCAGGGATTTAGTCCTTACACCCTAACAGCATGTACTTCAGACCTTGCCCAGAAAGGGACAGGATAGGAGATAGTAAGAACCTCAGCACTTGGCTCTTTACCTTTAGATCCCACAGGTTAGAAATCCAGAGAAATGATGAAGGTGGTTTTGTCTGATACCCTCACTATCTAGTATAATATTACTTGAGCTAGCTGGCTGTTATGTCCTTTTGCATATTGGAGAAGAAAAAAAAAAAACAAACTGAAAAAATGGATGATTGGATTAAAGTCACACAGTGAGCCACTGTCACTCTGAAGAAGAAGTCAGAATTGTTGGGATTGAAGGGACTTTACTGGCTTTCACTTTTTATTTGGGCTGCCTTGTTTTCTTTACTGGATTAGGAGGTAGAGCAAGCCTTTAATGTGAGTAAAGAAAGAGTAATGTGTCCTCCTAGAAATGGGGTTAATGAGGAAGCATACACCAGATAAAATAATTAGTATTCCTGACTTGAACTCACCTCAGAAAATTATTTCAAAAGGGGTTCTTTTACACCCAGTACAAACAGGTTATTACTTACTGCTTTGAGTCATACTAATTCACTCGTGGGGCCTTCCCTTGTAACTTGCATATGATACATTATTTAATTCCTGGTGGAATGAACAAATGCAAACAGTTTGGCTTTACGATATGATATGTGCATGGCAAATGAAAAAACTCAAAATGTTAATATGAATCAGGGAGTCTTTTTAAAAAACCTTAATAGCTGTGGATACAAAACTGATAGCTAACGATTTTCATTTTTATCAGCATCGCTATAAATCAGACCTGAACTTCATGAAAGGAGTTGGTTGGATGGCTCTGAGATCTCCACAGATAGAAAGTGTAAAGAAGGCTGGAGAGCTCATCAGCGAGGTAACTGATAAATCTTTCATGGAATAGCACGTCTGTAGGAATTGTTTACCATCAAGGCTCCTCGTTACATGACACTTACGAATGTAGCTTATCATTTCCTTTTGATGTGGGAGCCTGTTTATACAAGGTGTAAGTTACCAAGAAGCAGTATGGGAGATGTAAGTCCACTGTGTGACACCTGCTGAATATTTTCCATTCCAAATGAAACACAAGAGTATAAACAAAACATGTAGCAATAAATAAATGCAGTAAACTCCATTATGAAATTCTAAGCAGGTGGTTATGGAAGTGATATAGAAAGATACAGCATTGACAACCACTCTGAAGGGGCATTTGCCTGCTCAGTATCATGCATTAATGGAGAAAAATTATGAACTGTCAAAAGTGTAGTGTTTGAAAGCTTTTTGCATGTGAATTTTCAGTTTCTTGCACACACACAAAAAATGAAGTTTGGTGCCTGGGCACCACAGCAATGATACAGCAGCATCCCCATTCCCTAGCTGAAAGAGCAACTGAGACTAAAGCAGAACAGTCTGTTTTTAATACTGTGGCTTCAGGAAGGTGGCTTTTGTTTTATTCCAGTTATCATACACTTGAAATTGTGATATATCATTAACAGACACATCCTGTGTTTGTTTTTTATTTTGTTTTGTTTTGTTTTTTTTTCCTTTATTTTTGTTGTCTCCTTGCCCTCTCAGATAAAGTACCGTCAGAAGCCAGAAAGTTTGAAGTTCACTGCTGTGGCTGACTCTCCAGATTTGATTCATGCTAAAAACAGCTACCTCCAGTGCAGTGACGTAGGTTTCATTTTACTATAAGCGATCTTAACTTTTGTTGTACTATAAGACATAAAAGACTGGATCTTGGCATTGCTTCCAGTATCAGTTGCATTCGATGACTTTTGACTCCACAGAGGCTGTACAAGGCTGGAGGCTCTGAAGCCAGGCACAGGTACACCCTGCCTCCTGATCATCCAGATTTTATCCGAGCCCGGCAGAATGCACTTCACATCAGTGATGTAAGTAAGCCTCTTACTTTTGGGAGTTGACTTGGTAAACTTGCTTAGGAATGAAAACCTTTCCTGTATGTGTAGAAGCCAGGTTCTCTGAGCCTGACCAGAACTAAAAAATCCAGAGACTGTGGACAGCCAACATGTTGCTAGGTTTGGGCTGAAGGAATCAAGAAATGTCTGTTGATTTTTCTTTTGAGAATTGGTTCTGTTTTCTAGGACAGGAAGCTACTATTAAGGAATTCAGTCCTTCAGTATAGGTATGGTTAGTTACAAATTGAAATCTTTTTACTTAAGTTTCGGTGGGGGAGGAGGGAGAATCCTCTTTCCTTGACTATATAATCTACCCTCATGAGGCTGTGACACGGTGTTGAACCTTTAGGCACAGTTGTCATCAACCTGGATGCAACTGAATGAGTGAGTGGAATTGGTTTAAAGGGATTTTGTTTCCATATTATCCCAGACAGAGGCACTCAGTCTATTCCTAATCTACTCTTCCCTGATTAAATAGCTGTTGTCTTTACCTGTAGAGTCAACCTGACCCTAGTTTGTTAGCAGCTTTGAGTTCCTTGTTTGCTGATAGGTGCTCTGTAGGTGAAAGAAACAAATATGATTTACATTCTTTGAAGCAATAGAGAAGATAAAAAGGCAAAGTGGTGACTGCACACAAATGAAAGGCCAGCCCTAGTCCTGTTAGCAGGGTATACAGTAATGCTTTCATTCCTTCTACCCAGGCTATCTTGAAGGATTTCTGGCATCTTAGTTTACCTTCAAATTCAGCATCACCAAGCACTAAATTCACCAGTGAAACAGAAGAATATATTTTAAAATGTGAAGTGGATTTTGTGCTTGTTTTCATATGGTCACAAACTGCAGAAAGGGTGAATCAAAGACTTACAAAAAGCAAATTAATAAAATCCGAAAAGGACAGCCAAAAATGTCAGCTAAAATATCATGGCTGTGTTACAAGACCTGCAGACTGGAAGCTATTTTAAGAAAGCTACTAATGGAAGAAGAACCAAATCTAGAGCAATTTCTCTGCAGGATGTAAATGTATTTCCCATCCTCAAAGTCAAATTAAGTATGTTAGAACCGGCTGTTATTCCATATGAGTTAATGAAGCCACATGTGGCTGGGGATAGAGACAGGGATCATTTGAAAAGCTTGAAATAACTGGTATTGAAATTATGATGCCATGAAACCCAAGACACTGCAAGTGGATGCATCAAAAGAGAGAATAAGGGCAATATCAATGCAATATTGATGTGACTGATTCATCACAGTTTCTAATACAAATTAAATCACATCAAAAACAACCACATTCAAGTACAAAAGGAAACCCTGGTGGCACTTTTCAGATGAAGCATTTTATCATTATGGTGAATAGAAAAGAAGTTGAAGTGCTATGGAACTGGATCAAAACCTTGGAGATGGTACTGATGACTCTTGATACAAATAAGCCCAGTAGGATAAAACATTTATTATTGCAGTTATGGGACTGCATTTAAGAAACTGCAGGGGGAAATGACTGTTTTATTCTTTTCTTTTCAACACAGAAATTGTATAAAACATCTTGGGAACAGACAAGGGCATCTGGCTATGATTTTAGGATTGACGCCATCCCATTCCAGACAGCAAAGGCTTCAAGAGAGATTGCTAGTGATGTAAGAACTCTTCTGTTTCAAACACTTCCCAACCCTCTTCCCATGCTACTCCCACCCTGTAAAAATGGGTGAATTCTTATGTAAGTGAACCTTGTTTGGGTTTGGAAAATTGGTGACCCAGTGAAACCAAATGCTGGTTAAGTGCAAAGATTTCCAACTAAAGGCTCCCATTAGTAATGACCAATACCAGGCTGCTCTGTTTCACATCAAAGAGTTATTCTTGGCAAGGAGCATATTATGATGTAGTTAAGTAAAATAGGTACTAGGCTATGAATAGTTAGAGCATGGTCTAGAATAAAGTGGGTCACCTTTGAACACAGAAGACCACAGTTTGCAAGAAATCTGAAGATGAAGAAGCTTCATTGCTTGACCTGTGTATTGGATGTGCCCAAGAGTGCAACAATAAGAGGATCTCTGCTTTTGAGTGAGCATTTTGGGATCCCTAAGTCTTTATACTCCTTTAAAAATTAACATAAAGGGCATTCTTCTAATGTGTCTTGTTAGATTAGGAGATGTAATTTGCTATCAAACAAGCCCTTGGTCTTTGAGTGCTACAGGAAGCATAATTGATAGCTAGGGGAGGGTAAGTTATTTCATAACAATTTGAAGGTAATCTGAATGTGAAAATGAGATTTTCCTCTGTGCTTCTTGCAGTACAAATACAGAGAAGCCTTCCTGAGAGACAGAGGCCAGCAGATTGGGTTCCTCAGTGCAAATGATGATCCCAAAATCAGGCATGTCCTCAGAGTGGGGAAACTCCAGAGTGACAACCAATACAGAAGTGGGTATGCCCAAAACAGAGCACAGTTCCAAAGTCACCTCAACCAGCCAGGATTTCTCCATGCTAAGAGAAGCCAGCAGCTTGCAAGCAATGTTAACTACAGGCAGCCTTTGCATCAATACACTTGTGATCCTGAGCAGCTAAATATGAAGCATGCAAAGCAGGCCTACAACCTGCAGAGTGATGTAAGTATAGCTGAGTCACACTGTTCTTCCAAGTGCTAGGTGCTGTGTGTGTCAATGAGCTTCACAGACCTTACCTATCAACAAACCCAGGTTCTTTAAAGAACTACAGTCTGTTTGCTGAAAATGAAGATTTTGTTTATTATTGACTGTTGCTCTTGATGTGCTCTTTTTTGAATACCCAGGACATGTGGTTTGGTCAGAACCAAACAAAATAATACACACTGGTGTATATTTCATTCTCTCAGGTAAAATACAGGTCTGACTTGAACTGGCTCAGAGGCACTGGTTGGACTCCCCCGGGTTCTCACAAAGTTGAAATGGCAAGAAGAGCTGCTGAATTGGCGTACATTCGGGAAATGGGATTGCAGGGTGCTTCTGTTCAGTATGGACCTGGAGTTGTAAGTAAAGTAAAGCGTTCTCACAAATCCCAACAGCTCTGATCTCTAGAAGGCAGACAGTCACACATCCTGTTTAATGCCTTTGAATTCTCTCTGAAGTCTACAGTTCTCCCCATTGTTTGAACAGAATATATATACTTCCCTCACAAAGCTTTATGGCTTTGTGTACACCTTAATTTGAAGAAGCCTCTCAAGAGAATTCAGCACTGTCACGACTGAGGAATTCCTGTAGGGACTAGGAAGTGCCATGGGATAGGATTTAGTTATACTATGGGATGTGTTTCCCTTAACTTGTGGATGTTGACAGATCTCCAAGTGTCCTGGTGCCTCCATCGAAAGCAGTAGAGGTGGAAGGGACTCCCTGTAAACCTCTCCTTCGCTTTTCCTAATTACAGTAAGACACCATGTGTTGCTGTGTAATTACATGTTGCCTTGCAATCTCCACTGGCAACTGTACTGACAGCCTCAGTGTAGACTCCTAACAGAATAATATGTGCTGTGGAAGGCTCCCCAATACTGTGGGGGGCTTTTTGCAATGGGGGAATGCTCCAGCCTCCTCCATCTCTATCCAGCTCAAGAAGCAAGAAATTACAAGATGGGATCTTCTAGGTTTTCCTGGTCCCTACCTCCACAGGGATGTCTCCCAGTCTGCAGTGTCCCAGCATAAGAGAGAAGTCATCCATACAGGGACCTTGTAGCCCTTACAGTTAGGAAGCATTAAGTAACAATAAAAGAGAAGCTCTGCACTTTAAATACTTGTTTCATTTAAATTTTGACTTTGGCAACAAGTCAAACAATAATCCAGCCCAAGAGAAACAGGACACATCTATGATTTACATTCCCATCTGAAAAGTTACTGAGGAAATAAATTATAACTATGGGTGAGTAATGCAGGCAGTGGGGACTGCAGGCAATATCTTCTTAATCCCTGTGTATGATAATGATCTGATCATCCCAGGGAAACCTACAGCTGTGCAGTACACCTGGAACTCAGGTGTTTGCTGGTTTGTTCTTTATTTAGGGCTCAAATTAGAAATTAGGACTTGAGCACATTCAGTCCTTTGATATGTGTAGTATCTAACTTACATGAATAGCTCCATTTTTTGCACTTTTCTACTGTTGAGATTTGTTCAGTGCAGAGCAGTGATTTAGATTTTTGCTCATTTTTTTGCCAGTTGTTGTAATTTTTAATATGCAAATTATTTTATAGAACAGTAGTTAAAACCTTCTCCTGTCCACTGGCTGTCCTCACAATTTACTTGGGTCTGATTTTACAGGACCAGTTGGAGACAGAAGGATCTCAGCAGGTAACAGTCAACCCTGATGCTTCAGAAATTCTGCAAGTCAAAAGAAGGAAAATGCAGCTGTATCAGAAGTAAACAGAAACATGACATAACACAAATAGATTTTCATTTTGTCCCACAGATCCTGTAGCTTTTCCAGTTTTCTGGGAAACACAATAGATGACATCTAAGAACTTTTTATTTTAAAAAGCAATCTAAGCATTGGAATTTTTAACTGATCATTTTATTTTTGTGTGGATACTTTGAGATTTATAATTGTGTGTATTACAGAATCTGATATTTATTTAAAGCTGTAAAAGAAATTAATACTAGGTGACTGGCAGGCTCAGCTTTGTACTACGGATGAATGAACCTGATTGGTAGAATTTAAAATAATTTGTAATGAATAAATCAGATTAATCTTATTCCATACTTGTAATCTTTGGAGATTTTTATGTTCCTAGATTGTTGGCACCATTGACCTAAGAGAATACAAAAGCATGATTCAGGTGGCTTAACAGATGAATGAGACAAAGGGCAGAGGAAGCAAAGTTATCACTAACTAACCAAGGGCACACCTTTTAGCGGACATCAGAGAATTTGTTCTTGATTAACAGGATGTATTCAGATGGCAATTAGTTCTTCAGTCTTTTTCAAATCTTCCAAAGCAAAAAATCAGAATTAGTTTGTTAGAAATTATCACAATAGGTGTAGCTATTGATAGATGAGGTAGCTACTTAGAGAAGGTTGTAAACCCTGGAATTCAGATGAAAGGGACATTACTATTTTAAGGAATTGACTCTTCATAAACATGTCTATTCTTTATATTCTGATTTAATACCAATCCCCTGTTTTTCAAAATTCTGTGCAGAATCATCAGGCAAAAATTGAACAATTTGACTTGCAAAACTTATGAAAACCCAAGAGTTATCCAGGAGCTTTAGACCCATATTTTTAAATGGGATTTAATGCCCCCCTAGAACTCACTGGCATTGAAGTTAAGCATACATATACCATTGCAGATCTGGAGTGT
The DNA here is from genome assembly GCF_018691265.1 of Tyto alba. Classification (NCBI taxonomy): domain Eukaryota; kingdom Metazoa; phylum Chordata; class Aves; order Strigiformes; family Tytonidae; genus Tyto; species Tyto alba. The sequence goes on from NW_024881261.1 coordinate 10,153,143, forward strand.
AATAAGTAATTATCCTCTAGGCAAGAATAAAGTGGATAATTCTAATATTGAATTTTTTTTTGCTTTTTCATTCTGGAATGCATCAGTGATGGAATTTGTGGTTATTTGCCCTACAAAATTGCTTTTAAAAATAATTCTCCTGCCTGATTCTCCCTCCTCAGATAACTCCAATAGCCAGAGTCTTGCAAACATAGGCACATGACGATTTGTATGTATGTGAAAAACAGTACTGGCATTAGGAGTGCACACCAATAGCTTTGAGATGTCAGGGTCTGATGAGTGCAGGAAAAACAAGTTGGACAGGGATATGAGGGGAAGAGGGAAAGGGTGGCAGTAGCTGAGCCTGCAGAATTTTCAAGACTGGAAAAGCAAAACTGGAAACATTGGCAACTGTGCCTTTGATAGATTTGGGGAAGAACTGGAGTTGCTTTACTTTCTGATCTGTTTTGCCTACAAAATATGGATTTATTTCAAAACCCCTCCAGGAAAACTGTCACTGACATTCTAGCAAACACTCTAAGGCTATTTTCAAGATTGAGAGGAAGCCCCATGTAGGCTATGAGGAAATACCAGTAACATTTTTGGTTGGAAAGGAGGCATTTGGGGAAATGATAAAAATAAGTAAATATTTCAAGCTTACCATTTGTCATTCCAAATCTGTCTCCTAATGAAGTGACCTTGACTCAGACCGAATTTTGGATTTAATCCAACTGAGAAATGTTGTCACCTGGGTATAAACTCCTGGCTTGTGTTTTAACCCGCATTCTTCACCCCAGCTTACAAGGCCATATACATAGTAGGAGCCATTTTCTACACAAGTTAGTGGGCCTCCGGAGTCTCCCTGATGAGAAAAAGCATACATATTCCAAACATAAAGCAAAACATTAACCAAAATAAGAATGTTCCTCTCCCATCAGAAGACTTTGAAGCTGTAATTATGTTTTTTTCTTATCAGATGTTCCATCAGGTGTTGCTCAGTCCCTGAGTAGGCTTGCAGTTCTGGAACCAGGTCAAATGATACTAGACTTCTTGGATGTAAGTTTTTGTTTGTCCAAGTCTGTGACGTACATTTGGCAAGGTCGCATGAAATTTCTCAGGCATGCAAGTACCAGGCATTCAGAGCCTGAGCTCAGAAAGATAAAGATGTTGTCCTGGTTTGGGCTCAAACCACGACAGATGTGATCCTTGGTGTAAATAAAAATACTTGATCTCTCCCACACCTGACAAAATAACTTTATTCTGAGTTGGTTGGTCTCATTTTTTTTCTTGTTTTATCGGTGATTTCTATTGCAAAATATGCTTACAGTGGTAGTTTGCACCTTAAGAAGCATTGTTCAAACTCTTCCCTATCTTAGAATATTATAAATATGAACTTGCTTCACATTTGCACTAGCTGTAATGAAAAGAAATATCGACCCTGACTTTCTCTGCAAGTCTTAGCTCTGACGTAGCGAAAATCAGGTTAGAAGTGGGGCTCATGGTAGAGGCCATAATAAAATTGAGAGCAAAAAGGCAAGTTTTTGGGTTATTATGACAAACTGCCTCAGAAGCCAAACTTTCCATGCTAGTCTCTAGCTTCCATAGATCTGCCTGTGGCTGACAGTGACAACATTAGCTCTAAGGATATACATCTCAAACTGTACTGAAGACGATGGCTGTTGAAGTACACTGATGGGAGAAACAGATACATATGCAGCACCCTGCCAAAGCTATTGCTCTGCACAGCCTGACTATTTACACAAAAAATTAGTGTTCAAGTACAGAAAAAGCAACAGACCTGACAAGAATCAGCTCCGGGTCTCTGAAGATTTCCTGCACAAAACATGCTTTCATCCAGTATGTGATCATGTGCTCTGGGTGCATTGCATTTCTTCTGCGAAATCAACTTGACGTTGGCATCTAACAGCTGACGGGATCCTTCATCTATGGGATGTGCATCAAAAAAATTGAGTCATCTTCCTCCCAATCCTGTTACATGTTGTCTTTGTACAAAATATGAGCTTGCTTATCATTTGGATGGGAAGGGGGAAGAGCAGGGGGGATGCATGCACTAGCCTGGGAAGAGAAGAAGTATCTGTCTGAAATGATAAGGGTTAGAGTTGGAGCCTGGAAGCTTCACTCAGGACACCAAGTTGTTGCCTGAATAAAAGCCAAATCAGGTACTCAGGATTTGGCTCCCATCAGCTCTACCCCTGTAATCCTGCTTTTCAAAGGTGCTGGTTGTCTGCAGATCCCATGGGTCCCAATGGGACTTTGAGCTGCTCAGCACTTCTCAGACTGGTGCCATTAGATGTTTTAACATGCAAGCTAATGAAACAGATGAAAACTGAAAATCATGCAATATTTAAGGGCAATGATTAATTACAGTGAATCTAAAGACATAACTTGACATCTAAAGGCAATAGCCAGAGTTTCAAAGCACTACATCTGTAGATAATTAAAGGTGGTTTATAAGTTTGGTTCTGCTTGAGTTTCAGGAAATATTCAATTTCTGCAGTGATTTCCTGAAATGCTAATAATAGCTCTGCTCAAAGAAGGAGCCATCTAGTTTGAACACGTACAAGGTACTTGATATTCTTTGTTGGGGAAAAAAATAAAATTCCCCATACCCTTTTTAAGAGAGACTTTTTATTTGGAACTTTTAAAAAATGTCCATTAAATTCTGTTGGTGCATTCTGATCAAGTGAACACGCTTGTCTCTTGTGGACTTCAATGAGAGTTACATCAGAAGGGAGAATTTGGTCCTATGTATCGTATCAGGCTGTATCAGTCACAAAGCACTAGGACACCTACTGCAGCCTCAGTGACACATTTTCCTTCTGCTGCTTTACAGCAACACATCAATCAGAACATGAGAAAATGCATTTTTCAGAAAATTGCCATTATCTTTTTTTAAGCATAGTAATTTCTCCCCTTAGGATTTACTGCGGGCAAGAAAGGTTTTGGATAGAGCTGGTTGAACTTGAAAAGCTTTGGATTTTTTTTTTTATTTTTCAGTGCATCTGAAGATCCAGATGCTGCTTCTGAAAAGCTTTATCTGACCCAATGAGCTGGAAAACCATGTGAAAGTTCCCATCTTTCTTGGTCCTGTCTTGAAACACAAAAACTATACAATAGCCTCTCTCTTGATACCTTCTTCCTTCTATTGCTGGCTTCAGATGAAACCATGACATGGTATGTCAGATGGCAAGCAAAAAAAATGCATCAGGGATTTTTTCAGAACTCTGAAAGATTTGGTTGGTCTAGCAGTTGGAGATTTCTGCTAATGAGTAATTTCCATGGCAGGGTTTAGCCATCCTTAGTTTTGAATTTCATGTCTTGGTTTCCCAAAGTGCCTAGGTCCACGTTTGGGTATGTCAATTGCTACTGAAAACACCAGCCCACCTTGCCACGGAAATACCCACCAAAATCCAGCTATCCCAAAAATACCTCTCTCTGTTGCACCCCATCCAGAAATGAAGCAGTCAGTCCCAACGGGAAAGAAGAAGTTAGGCAGACATGCTGTTTTCACATACTTTGTTTCCACTGCACAGTGACCATCAACTGGTTTCAATTTAAGTAGTGCTGGAGAGAAGATAAACAAGAAGAAGTATTTGCAGATAATTTTAATCCCTAACCATCTTTACTAGTCTGTGACACAACCTCATGCATACCTGCATATTCCTGATATGCTATTTGCACTAAATGCCTGTTGTTTTGCTCCTCACACACAGTGGCTTCTTCCTGGCCATCACAAATCACATCCCAAAGATTCAAATGGGTCTAAGCCACAATCTGGCCTGATTATTTCCAGAACACAGTCTCAATGGGAATTTTACATTGACTTTAGTTGTAGAGATGTGCTTCAAACAACTGAGGTTGGAGTTGAGCCACATGAATATTCAATAAAAGGGATTTACCAATATCATTGTATGGGACACCATCCTTTTCTCTGTATTTGTTATGTACGATGATCTTCTCCACATCAAATATTTGCTCTTGATGTTCTTTCTTCTTGAGATCTTGCTTTCCAAGGGCTACTTGGAGATTTTCTGCTTCTTGTCTGCAAAAAAAAAGAAAAAAAAAAAAATAGCTTACATGCAAACATTTTCTATCAGTCGTGGTGAAAACTTGCACCTTTAGTATCTGGAAGTCAAGATATTGCTTCTTTTTGTATAGCATGGCCAGATTTCCTAAGATTGTCATAGAAGGACTTAGCAGTGGTATTGGACAACACATGACCTCCCAACTTGTTTCATGAAATAAAGTCATTTAAAGCCACATGAACATGGTTTTCTTTGCATCTTAGGGCAGAAGAGAAGTGTGCACACAGTCTCTTATTGTGTCTGTGATGCTGAGTGGCAACTCATGGAGCCATGGGAGTACAATCACTTGCCACTGTCTGGGCATACTTAAAATCATCTGTGCTGGAATGATCTCCAGAGTGTGATTTAGCAGTTTCCAAGGACGGTGGTTTCCAACTTATTCAACATAAATGTTGAAGGAAATGTCATTTTCTAAGCTAGCTGATACATAAACAATTGAAAGCAAAATGCATATTTTGGCTGTTCTGGAGATCTTAATTATGATGCAAAATGTGATGTTGCTTATGGTACCCCAATATCCCCATAGGTTTTAACGGAGTCCTTCTTTTATACATTGCAAAACCTTGTTACTTTCCTCCTTTTTTCCTCTCACACACTATTTTACCTCATTTTAAGTGAGTGGGGGCTATGCTTAATTTGCTATCCCAGAAAGCAAAATTTTCAAGTATATATATATTTTCATGTATGTGTTAACTTTTTCACAAATAGATTTTCCTTTCAGTTTGATTCTCAGCAATCATTTGGATTGCAAATAATTTGAATTCAAAACTGTCTTTAGTAAGTATCCTAATTTTTATACGTTTATCTACCCTAGACATAAGACATGCACCTACTCAATGCAGTGCCCAGCAGTTAGAACCCAGCATGCTTTAATTAGCACTCCACCACAGAAATGTTCACTCCTTTTTGAAGTCTTTGTCTGCAGAGATGCGATCCAGGGATGTTTTCCAGCTGCAGTCTTAGCTCCACCATAGATCCTCTTGAGTGTCCTTTGAATATCTGGTTGTCCACATGTTTTGAATATTTCATTTGATCCAGGTGGGTCTGTTGGGCTGTCTGTTGGCCATGGGCTCTCTTCAGCTGTATTGAAAGAGACAGCAGATGTATAATGCAGAGATAATACCAGACTGGAGGAGTGAAGTAACAAGGAGTCACCTGCTGCTCTGGACCACCTACACGCTGCCAAACAGCTCACTTCTAATCCTTTACCTGTTCCTGAGCAGGGCGAAACATCACAGAAGTCCCATTCCACTTTGTGGTTTTTTTTAACGTAGCACCAGGGTTTTACATCCTCATCAGGATTCCTGAAGGCAACAGTTGAGAGCATCAGCCAGCAGAAATAGGGAAATCTCCACAAAACCAGTGAAGGAGCTGAGGATGCATAGGGGAGCAGCCTCATGCTCCCATATGAGAGCCAAACCTCCAAAGATACAATTTCATAAGATTTGACAAAGAAGATGCCTGAGATAAGAGAGTGGGGCTTCTGCTATTTTACTACCCCCATACCTATTTTGACCCTAAGAAAAATGAGGGGCTTATTCAGTGAAATGAGAGCTGCTTCTGGAAGCCTCACATCAGTGCAGTGACTTACGGAATGTACCCCTAACATCCTGGTGTTTTATAGACAGGCAGTGTATAGAAAGATGTGAGATCTTAACACCACCAGTTTGCCAAATTCACGAGCAGTTTGTCCTCAGTGTTCTCTTTGAAATAGACCTCTACAGTTGCTTCTTCAAAATATTACCTGCAAAAGTTATGTTCATCGATGCCGTAAGAGTCAGCATCCTCCATAAAAGCATTAATAGGGTAGTCCAAGAGAACATGAGAATTCCAGTGCAGGCAGGTCTTGCCATTCACTGCTTGGTTCACTCGTCCTCTGTACTCAGAGGAGGCCTCTTCATAACAATCATCCAGTCCTGTAGGAAAACAATGCTGATATGAAAATGACTTCTGTGTTGTTCCTTGCCCAACATAGTTATTCTACCTTCCCTTCCTTTACCTGTGTTCATTTTATGGGGATCAGAAGGACCTACTGGGTCACGTAATGATATCCCTTAACTTATGTAAGTCAGAAATAAGACTAATGTCCCCAAATCTCTCCAGCTTGAAGCTTGATTGACTTCAAATGCCTGAAACTTCTTTGCACAATAAAGACCTAGCAGCTAAGAGGCATCTTAATGCCAAAGCAGAATCTATCAGTGGCCCGGGCAAGAAATGGCATCAGGAGGATTAGACAGAAGTGGGCACAGAGCTTCTATCATGCTAGGGCAATGGATATGCCCAAAGGAAGGTTGTGGGGTTGTGAACCTAACCTGTAGGTGAGGTGGAGGAAAAGTCACCTGCAATGTGGAGTGTGTAATGGGAAATGGAGTTTGAAGTGCAATCAACTGTTCAAAAAGAAAGAATCAAATCCTTCTCGGATATATGTGGGGTGTGGTGCCCATGGTGGTGCTGCAGAGGCAGCAGGCTGTCCACGCAGCCTGCAGTAATCCCACGCCCTTGGCCACCCATACATTTTATCAGCAGCTGTCCCCTCAGCCTGGGGAGTCACAGGCAACTGGATGTGAATCTTCACTACATCAGCTTTTGAGTGCTTAAGGGAAGCCTGACATTCCTTCCCCATGGGACACATACAACCTCTGGGAAATGTGTGCTCACTCATTATATATCAGTGGGACTTTGCTGAAGCAGACTTAGAAAACATCTGTATGGGAACTGTTTTGAGTTCCTTTGCCAATGGTGGCTGTAGAAGTCAGCCTCTTCCTCCAACACTCTCCCCAAGGAGGCTGGTGCCCTGGGTGTAGTCAGGCACTCGGTGCAGTGACAGCATCAGTTAGTCTGCTGTAGGGTGAAGCCAGCCCTTGGCTGTCTGGAGTCTTCTCCTCTACCCTCTCCCCCGGAGCTGTGACGTACCGATCTCGCAGAATCTCCCTCTGAAAGGTTCAGGGCACTTGCAGGTGAATTTTGATCTGATTCTGTGCCGTATGCAGGTACCTCCATTTTTGCAAGGGTTTGGCCTGCACGGTGAAGATGCTGTCAATGTGGAAAACACAGAACAGCCTTGTTACTCTGATGAATGCTATACATGCACTTGTATGCCCCATGGAAACTGGGGAGAGCTCTCACTTCACCTGTTGGTTTTGTGTTCTTATGAACTCTTGAAAAATGCTTATCACCGGGAGTTTTACCAGTGACTGAACCACCACCCTGTAAATCAGCCGTGACTCATCACTGACCAGCCCCACAGACGGGAGCTGTAGCAGACTTAGGCTGGACAACTAGGGCAGAACCACCCTCTGCGGTGGGCTGCGTGTGATTTCCCACCACTGACAGGCCATGGTGAGGCAAACTCGCCCCGCTGTCCCCACCACAATTCACTCAGCACCCTGCCGAGTGCTCACCTTGTTGGCAGTCGGGTGTCTTGTAGGGATGATCACAGCTGCACTGAAAATAAGGGGGGGTTAACGTAATCAGACAGTCTCCGCTGTGGCACCTCTTCTCCAGACACATGTCCTTCACTGTGGAGAACAGGGACACAAAGTACTTTGTCGGCTTTTGTGCATGCACAAGAGCTGTGCCCTCACAGGGATCACAGGAAGACACGCTTTCTCCTGACGCTTTGAGGAGGCTTTCATTTGGCTGCTGTGGACTTCAGATTTCTCTACTTGTTCACTGTATCTGTGGCTAAAAACCTGCAGGCCCAATGAGCAGCTCCTCACTGCCCACCTCGCATGGGATAGAGGAGCAATCTCTGCACACCTGAAGCCTGTTTTACTGGATACTGCTTTAGACAGACCTTGGTCTGGATGAGGAGCTAAGTGTGAGATCTGTGAATACGACCGTGGTCAGCTGTCAAAACGCTCAGCCCAGCAAACAGTGGGTTTTTAAAGCCCTGTGTTTGCTTCCATTGATGGAACTGTAACAGTAACATTAGTTGCCAAAATAAGGAGTGTAAATCAGCAAAAGAGCAATTACCTTTCTCACATGTAGTCCCGGCATATGGCTCAGGGCAGAAACAGATGAAGTTGCTTCCTCTGTTTTCACACCTACCGTTGTTCTTGCAGGGGTTGGAGGAGCATGGGTCTGCTGGGGTAAGGATGGAGATCTTTTAGTTTTACTTTCATCTGCTCCTCCTCCATCACCTGCTTTTCCTTCTCTCGTTTTCTGACTGCAGAAGGCTGCCTTCCAGGGCACAACACCTCATGTAACACATGCTCTGCTTATGGATCAGCTCAGCATCCACAGGAGCAGATATGAATTGCTGCAGAGCTTATTGCAAGCTGTAACACCTCACAGCTTTGGGTCTGGAGCTCCTCAGCTCCCTTTTCCATGCCTTCGATGGAGCTGTAAAGGGGCAGGCCCCTTCCTTTGCACTAGGAGAGATTTTAGGGAAAGGAAAGGAAGGGAAGGGGAGGCCCTGCAACTGAGAAAAAAAATGAAATAAAAGGAAACCTGCTCTACATTTGGTTCCCAGCATAAATACAGAACATATATCCCATGAAAACAGCAATTACATCTTACAGTGTTTATAGACAAATAAGCCTGTGGTTTTTTGTAGTAGCAATCAGAAATGTTCTGCATGTTCCGAATCCATCCTGTGAAACCTTGAGATAAAACACAGACTCCTTACAAGGGAGATACAAAGGAGAACACTGCAAACAATCCTCCTAACTCATCCCTTTGATGCAGGCATTTCGAGAGTAGGCTGGCAGGCAGCCTGGGCCTGCCACACTCACGCTGCAAGCACAGATTTTACTCTTTCCTTGCCTCCCTGCCCACCCCTCAGAGGTACCTTTTCTGGTATCACTGTAGCCAAAAAATGTCTCAAACCAGTCAGGGTCCTCCCAGGGCTGCTGCTTGAGGGAGGGGTTCTGTTCCTGTTGGGTGTACTCATCATAGTACTCATATTCGTCAGCCTCATCTGCAGGGAGGGGTGAGAAGAGGGTAGAAGAACAGGAATTAAAACTACTTGAAGGAGAGAAGGTATGAAAGAAGTCGTTCCCTGGGATGGACAGTCCTGTTCTCTTTCAGCTCATTTGGGATGTCAGAAGGTCCAGAGCTTGCATCTCCTTGAGGACCAAAGGTGCTGTTCATCTCCGTGGCACGAGCAGAGCTCACCCCGCGCCCAGCACAGCCACCGCCACAGACCACCGGCCCCGGCTCTGCCCCTGCTGCCGCGCTGGGAGGGCGCGGGGGCCCTGGCTCCCGTGGTGACAGCCAGGACACCCCAGGGGGGACACAGTCACAATCCCTCCGTGTGGTACCACAGCCAGGGGAGGTGCTGACGGCTGTTACCAGCACAGTGAGAAAAGGAGGTTTAGAGTCCTACAAAAGAAAGGGTGTTCTTTGTCCGGCTGCCTTGACCACCAGCATCACCGCTGCTGCAGTGCAAGGCAAGACCTTTGCTGGCACACAGGTGCCTGTTGCATGCGGGGACACAGAAACTCATTTTGAGGGCAACTGGAGGGGAGCGAGGGCCTAAGGCCCGTGTGGCTTCCCATCCACAAAACCCCTTTCGAGGAGCAAGGGCCCGGCGCAGCAGACTCGTGCTGAAAAGCCCATCCAGTGTCCTCCCCGGGAGCCCGACACCGGCGGGACCCACAGCTTTGCCAGCCTGCCTTTGGGGGGGTCGGTTGATTAAAGTGGGCTGGCAGCTCCTTGCACAGGTACGGCTGCTGCCAGTGGAAGCCACTCCGGTGTTTCAAAGACAAGTTATGGTAATGAGCAAAGCTAAGCTACGTATAGAGCCATTTTAAAAAGCTCTCCCCTAGGGCCGGACCGATGGCCCCATGGATAATGCTCTGCCTTGAACTGATTATCAACTGCATTATCTTAGTTTTCTCTCCTCATTCATTCACTTGCAGCCTTCATCTTTATTCTTCCTTTGCTTCTGAAAAAAAAAAAAAAAGAAATTCCACTTTTGTACAATGGGTGTTTTATATTTCATATTAAAATAGAACTGTCTTTTTTTTTCTTCTTTTTTTTTCCTACATGCCAACTCTCGTTTCTCACCAAAAAAAAAAAAAAAAAAAAAGAGGAAAGTTTCACCTCATTTATTGCTATGTCAAGTCAAGACTCCTTTTCCTCAGCTCATTATTTCCACAGGAGCTGAGTCTCGACAGTGTGCAAGTGTTGCAGAAGTGTGTGCCTTGCTGAGGAACAGAAGGATCTCGCTGGAAGATAAGGACATTGTCTATAGTGAACAAAATTAAATTTAATGTCATGTAGTTAGGAAAGAAAAACAAAAAGAGGGTTTTGCCTGAAATGCAGCCTGCAAGCTTACTTTGTCAGAAGGGAGATTTTGCAAGTGGGCTTGAATTTGAGGGAATTGTCTGAAGGAGTCTGATTTTGTTTCCCCTGTTTATTTTCCAAATCTTAGTGGGTAATGTTGGCTTTTATTCCACAGATGCTTTAAAGAAGTATTCTGAGGGATGGGGCATCCCTTTGTATAGAAAAGATATACCTGTTAAAAGTTATGAAGGATGAACAGGGTAGTTGCGGCTGCCAAAACCAGACTGAAAACATGCCCAGTGTGCTTTACAGAGGTTGGCAAGGAATCTCTTGAGTTGACAGAGGAAAAATATGTGCTCTGAATGAACAAAAATAACTAAGATGCTGTAAAAGCTTCTACCACGATTTTTAAACCAACTGCTCAGTGTAAATATGGTGTCAAGAAATGACAATACCATCACTTCATTTCATTACATTGATGTAATTCCTTATCAATGGATTAAACATTTATTAACAACACTTATAAAATTACTTGTTGACCCATTATGGACTATTTTAAGTGCATTGCTGTGGTAAAACCCGAGTTGATCACGATGAAATTCACGTTTTGCAGGATGCCTGCTTCTGGTGGATCTGAGAGGTAGAGCACAAAACCCTGTTTGCACTGACGGGGTAGGTGACCCCCAAGCAGTTTTGGGACAGGCTAATGCACATCTGAGGCCAGGTTGGCACCCAGCAGCCCTTGAGGAGGTCACTTTTGGGTGGCCAGGGCTGAGGTTGAGTGGGCTGCACCAAGCAACCCCCTCATGGGGTGGCAATTACCATTGAGTGAAACTTCATGACCAAGCTGCGGAGTTAAGAGTACATGTGGAAAGGTCTCAGTAAACATCAGCAAACCCTTTCGGGTGTCCTGGCCCCCTGTGTGAAAAGTGGGAGTTGGGGAGCTGAGTTGCCTGGCAGGGAGACCAGCCAAGGTGACGTGAGAGTGCAGCTCATCTGAGAAATCACCAGTGTCCCTGCTTTCTCCATCGCGATCCCTCTTTATGAAACTGTGAAATAGAAATAACTTCTTGGGTCATGCAAGTGATGCTTCCCATCTCCCAGGTACTCCATGTCTTTCCCAGCTTCATGAAGCCGTGAAGAGCAAAGAACAGAAACCCCTGACTTGGGTACATGACATCAAGCTAAAAGATGTCTTCTTATTTATCATTGCTTTGACACTAAAAACTATTTGGCTTCCACATCTCTTACTTAAGAAGTGCTCCCATTCAATTTTTTTAATTATTCATAACAAGCCATGGGTTTAGTAAAGCAAAAACAACATTTTTTTTATCTGAGCACATAATTAACACACAAATTCTGATACACTAGTTGATTTAAACATATTACTAAATCAGAGTGTTCATTCTTTCTAAGTGCTGGAAAAACTTAACATGCTTAAAAAAAGCAGTGATCTGACATTTGTCACTGAAATGTGACTATTACATGAAATTAAATTAGACATCCTGCATGCAAATTTTCAAAGAATAACTTTCCTCTGTGTAGTACAAAAAAATCCCCCCATAATTGATAGGCAGAGATTGACTTTTAAAGCTTCAAATCAGCTTTGAGGTCTGGGTGATCTTTTAAACTGCTCAAGCTTTCATCTGCAGTTTTTCACATTGCCAAGAGCTGTCAATCAAGCGATGGATTTCTGATCAATATCCCCTTGTTCATTAGCTTACATGGGCTCTCTGTTACAGAGAGAACAGATATCCCAACGCTGGCAGTCACACTGTTTTCAAAACCTTTGCTGGATCAAGTCATGACTAATGTTCCGAATGGGAAAGTGATGCATTAGGATGCCATCGAGTGACCTGAATTGCGAGGTAACTTTGTTCGACTGCGGTTGTCAAGATGAGTGATGTGCAAAGTTAAAGCCTATTGCCAACACACATCAAGAGCACCAGAAAGTACCCAGCATTTATTCAAGTTCTCTGAACCTCTGGGGATTGACTGAAATCTGGCCTAATTTAAGCAGGATGAGTTTTCCTACCACCTTTCTAAATACTTTTTGTCTCCAGCTCTGAGAATAATGTAGTGTTATTTTTACGAGGCTGAAATCCTGACTGTATTTTAAATAATGAGATGTCCTCCATTTACCTCTGCAGAGATGAGACCTCATGGTATTTCCTCCCTTCCACACGGGCTGTGGCTGGGAGTATCTGTGGCTTCAGAAAGAAATTGCAAAATAAGTAAGACCAGCTAACAACAAAGCCAGCAAGTCTTTCAAATAGTTTTGTGGCTGTTACTTAAAAGCAGTTTTGCAGCACCTTTTCCTTGGAAGGACAGGCACTGGGCAAAGGTGGACGATGATGGCTAAAGGAGTGGGGACTCGCAGGAGAATGGGGAGTGGGAGGGTGCAGGGACAGTGGAGGGACAGAGGTGAGGACCATAAAGCATAAGGCAGGGAATGAATTAAGAAATTATGAAAAGCATACTCTGCCATCAAAAGGCAAATTGACTAGTTTTCAGAAGGCTTGTGCATAGAGCCTGAAGCCAAGTGCACGACTCTGTGGCCACGTACGTGTAGAAGCCAAATACTGAGCTCCGATGCACAAATGATTTGAAAATTTGTTTTCTGCACATATCATGTTAGAAGAGCAACATTGATTTGGGGAAAGGAGGAGTGCTGTATGAGCTACAGGGCTGCTGGATTTGCAGGTTTGTCCTGGAAGCCAAAATGCTACTGAAATGAACAGGAATGCAGATGAATGCAGTGGATGCTAAAAGCCACATCATTTTTTGCAGAAAAATGAGCAAAACTAATGTAATGCTTTATTAACTATGAATTAAAAACTCAGATCTAGGAGCTGCTGAAATCAAGAAAATGAGGAGCAGGGCTTACCCACAAAAATACTAAACTTATTAATAAAACCATAGGCTTCTAAGTGAACCAAGTAGGCTGCGAAAGGATAGACAAATCCTCATACAAACTACACATTCATCACAGCTTTCCCCTTATCAACATCTTAATGCTATAAAGCTTTTAATGATTTTTTATTTGCATGAGAGTGTAAACACTTTTTGAACCTTCTTGCACTTTGGACAAAATCATGTGGAAATAGGTTCTACAGTTAGTTGTATGCTGCAAGGGAAAGGTAGCCTTCATTTACTCAGCTTTCAGTTTTTGCTTATCCTTCTGTGAGGTTTGTAGCCCAGCACCAATGACCTCTGCTCCAGCCCATGACCTACTGTGTCACCCATGGATCCCCAAAGCTGTGTGGAGCACGTGAAGCCACACAGTGGCAGAAAAGTCCTGGATTAGAACAGATCTGTGAATTGAATTGTAGGTGCAGTCTAGGAGTACCCCATGATCAGCTGCATACTGGTACTTCTGTTGTACCTCTGTTTTGGGCTCCAGTGTGCCAGACACACTCCTGACTGGGACCCCATGTCTCCTGCACCACCATAGAGCACAAGTGGGGGTCTGAAAGTATTCACCATGTTACTTGCCCAAAGTCAGACAGACTTTCTACTTGATCACAGGCTTTATTTTCAGCTCAGCAAAGCTGTGCATGAAATTAATAAAATTCAGTGCTGGGCATTAGCGAAGGCTTTTGATGGACCAGGTCGCCAGCCTCTCAGTTTTGCATGCAGAAGTTAAAATGAAGAAATCAAAACTACTTACCATTCAGCAGCTTGGCCAGGGATAAGAAATGGGAAGCCTGCATGAGATAAAAAGGGGCAGAGAGTCAGTTTCTGGAAAAACAAAAGCCGTCACGGAGCTCAGTTTATGGCACAAAGTTCCTGTTTGCCCCCAGTGCTGGACAACAAGATAAGCTCATTATTCACCTTGGAGCCAACTGATCTGGATTTTAAGAGGTCTTTCAAAAGATTAACAAACTGTCTTAAAATGCCCACTGCTCCCAACAACCCGCATGGGAGCTCTGGCTTTTCTGAGCATCCAGTCCAAGCTGCTGGGCTGGTGTGCTTTGGGAAGAAGCTGTCCTGAACGAGTTACATTGCCTCTTTGCTTATTAAGTGACCATGCATTGTCTATTTGTCTAAATTCTCTGAGATACCGACAGAGGCCATGCTCCAGCCGGCTGCCAAAGCTGGAGGCTGGGAAGTGCTCGGGCTGGGCAGAGCGGAGGTCGGGCGGCGCGGCACAGCTCGGGAGCCTACGCTTGGTGCAGCCAGTGGGATCTGGACCTCCAAGCTGGAAGGCTGTCAGCAATCTTTGGATAGAGGAGAACACTCCTGGCACTTCCCGTGAGGAAATGCCATGTGTCCGATCTCCGACGTGGGGCTCCAGCCTTTCCTGTTTGGCTCATGATCAAGGGCAAGTGACAAAAGGGAACAGAAGAAGGAAAACAGCTCTCAGCCTTTGAAGAGTGTGATTGAGGTTTGTCTGAAAGGAGACACACTGACTCCACACCAGAACACATCCCCCATGTAACAACTTCAGCTTGCTTTTCTTGCTCTAGATCCCAGCAGCGGACAGGATTACCTGCCTGTGATGGGAATATGTGTGCTAACAGCAGGTGTAAAGAAGGAGATCAGGAGCTGCTATTCTTGATCCCTCACATGATTTCTCAGAAGAAAACATATTTCCAAACAATTTAACACATGTATTAAAGACAGCATACATACATACACACACTCACAGAGTGTTATTATGTGTACCTATGCATTGCTACAGATAAAAGTATATGTAAATATACGCCCTGTTTAGTTATGCATTATATACAGAATGTTATGCATTATATAGAAGAAAGACATTCTCAGCTAACACTGGTTGTGACTAAGAACAAATGAATCAGAAGCAATGAATAAGAAACATGACAAAAAATGCTCAGAATTCACATTTGCGAATAATATCTTGAATATATAAATGAGTTTTTGCTTCAGGCACGTTTGCGTCCCTCTTGTGTTTGAGCCAGGGAGAACAGACACTCCAGCTCTCCCCTTCCCACTGACTTTAATAAGAGAGATGTCCCCTGAACCACTCAGAGGAGCCTCTTTCCAGGTGCACTTAAGTGAGCCACACACATACAAAACTAAATCCTTTGCAGCTGGAAGGACACACACACACACAATTGCCCTTCCTGAATGAGTGCAGAGATGATGGTAAATGAGAAGGCTGTAAAAGCTCTGCCCTTAGTGTGTATGTTTCTTGAGGGCAGGTACAGGGTTTGTCAGATCCTCTGCCAGACCCAGTGGAGACTGTATAAAGAAAAGGTCTAATTGCTCCATTTACAATTAGTGGTAGCATTCATCCATAAACAGAGACCCAAACAAACCCTGAAAGTATATTCCTTTCTTTTGAAGGAACACATGAAACAAAGAACGGGGAAGCAGCAACAGGAGCAGTGTAAAGCAAGAAACATTTTGTGTCCCTCCCCAGCTCTTCCGTGGTGCCTTGTTGTGCTCTTTGCCTGGTGAGGTTGGAAAGGGCTTGGGGGCTGAAGGGTTTGACTTCGGCGAGGTTGCCCCCGCACTCAGGGCAGCCCTTGGCACCACACAGGAATGCCAGAGGGTTTCAGCCCCGGCTGAGCGAGGTGCATGACGTGACTGCATCATGTTCTTCTGTGCCTCCGTTTCCCCCAGGTGTAGAGCAGGGATGATAGTCTCACAGTGCCCAAGGGGATGGCTCACACACCGATTAAAGAAGAAAGATGAGAGATTTAGGACTTTGCTACACTACTTTTTTTTCCAGGTTACCCACCTGCCCCTCCCTTCCAAGCACTCCTCCATAGGCAGAACTGACTGAAAAAGGGCAGATACCCTAAACTCCCTCAAGCAATAAACTGGTGCCCATAGACATGTGCAGGTTTCCAGTAACATCATTCAGAGCAGGCAGTGGCTTTTACTCTTATAGTAGCCAAGTCCCAAATTTTGATCCCTAATTTTGGACTAAAGCCTCTGCTGCCACAGTACAAATGTTACTGGGAACAAAAGCTTCTGGAGCACCGCGCACAGAGAACCCAAGAGTTAAACCCAATCTTTACTGTAAGGCTCCGGGGTCCTGTTTTGTCCTGGAGCTTTTCCCTCTCATGAGCCTGTCACAGGCTGCAGCACCAGAGCCACCGGGGACAAAACCCCAAACCCCAGGCAGAGCTGACCTCTGGGTGTGGAGGTTTTCCTCCTCCCTTCTGAGGTCCACTGGACCACTCACCACACCAGACCGGTTTTGAAGCTTTTTCACCTTTCCGCTAGCCAACACAGGGCCAAATTTTAGCCTTTTGGCTCTCTGCATGAATCTTTCCATGGAGGGAGAACCTCCTTCCCTCCTGCCCGCTTAAACTCACCCTTTCCTCTGTGCCCTGGGGGGATGCGGGATGCAGGAGGAGGCTGTTGGGGGGGGGGGGGGAACAGGTTGGGAGCTGCAGGGCGGGAGGTCCAGGAGGGGGCTGCAGTTGTGGGGGGCTGCAGTTGTAGGAAGGGGTGCAGGCAGGGGCAGTGAAGGCAGGGCCTCCCGCCTGTCGTGCCGTATTTGCTCATGGCCAGCAGAGGAGGATCTTGTCCTTCCGACGAGGTGCAATACTGAGCCCAACCAGGAGCAGGATTCAAACAAAAGGAGGAGGGAGATGGGGGGGCGGGAGGGGGGAAGAGGGAGGGAGAAGAAATTAGGCTGCGAGGCTGGTTTCACCAAATAGTTGCTGCAGCTCGACACCGACACTTTGTGTGCTCTCTCATGAAGGAATAAAATCGCTGGATCCTGTTCGTATCAGGTCCGCAGAGACGGGGGACAAAGCTGGAAGAATTTGTGGAGAGTAATTTTAAATTTTATTACTTTAGGCTAATAAAAAAGAAACCCCGAAAAAAAAAATGTGGGAGAGACATTTTATACCGGTACCAGTGCATTGCTGAGTGTGGAGCCAATTACCTTTATAGGGCTCCTAGAAAAAATGGAAAAATGGCTAAAATGGAAAATGGAAAAATATCCTAATTTAACCTGACCTTTGTTGTCATCATCGTAATGATTAGCACTTCACCAAAACTTCATTCCTCCAAAGAACCGTCAAAACTTTGCTAATTAGGCTTTGTACCAAGGTTAAACACTGCTGATACATGATACTCTCCATTTTTCCATTTCAACTCCTCAAGAAAGAGAGATTAATGAAATGTAATAGATTTCAAACAGTAATGCCAGAACCATGAGTTTTCTTGGTCTCAGGACAGAATCCTACGGCTCTTTCTCAGACAAAAATGTCCAGTTAATCTCTGGTGATTCTTTCTGAATAAAGCCAGGAAGATTTGACCTCAAATTCAAGCGAATTTATTTACAGCTGCCAAGGGCATTCTGCAGTTGAACTGTTGATTGTGACTTGGATACATTTGCTACCCCTTATTACAATCAAAATGAATAATTAAACCACAAAAGCAGGTGGAGAAACAGGCAGCACAAAGGCGACAACCCAGGGTTAGGCAGTGAATTTACATGTGTGCAAAACATGAAGCAATTCCAGAGAAAACAGTGTAGCTACTCAAGATGGCATGACAGATTAGCAAGAGGGATGAAAACTACTTCTACACATACACACACTTTGCAACAAGGCACTATAGGAGTTCAAACATTAAACAGCATTGGTAAGAATTTGCCTATTTACTTAATTGCACTAAGTCATGCGAATTGTCCTGCAACTTGCTGCGAAGCGGCCTCCACATCAGAAAAACAAGTATTACCCCATTTGTTCTTCTGTGCAGTCACAGCTTTGCAGCTGAGAAGGAGGTGGGATGGGGATTGAACTGGAGAACAAGGATGGGTATTTGATCAACTTCCATCCACAACTGACATAAGGCATGAAGGAGCCATGAGGGCAGACACAACTACTGCCTTTTCGTAGTGAACCCCTTGATCCCGCTGACAGCTCTCAGTGGGAACCTTTGTCTGGGCTTCTCGCCAAAGGAGGAGGGAATCGACAGCTCTGATGCTCTTACAATCGGCCAGATTTTTGCCTGCAACCATCTTGGGTAGTGACAGTCTTTGAACTTCAAGGGAAAGTGGCTTTTCCAGCAATGACATTGTATTTCTCAGCCAAGGCCATGGTTGCAGTATAATGAAAGCAGGGCACATTATCATCTGGAGCACACATGCAACACGTTGTATTTTTAGCCTGGGAAACCATTCTCTGAAAGGATTCCACCAAAACCTCTGAGTTCTTCACCTCTCTGCTAGCAAGACATCTCCTGCTTCCACACTGAACTGCAACGTGTGCCTCAGAGTAAATGATATGTTCCCCAATGGCAGTCCCAGGATACCCAGAGAAGTTTACATTTAAAGTCTTTATTTTGCTGATTATTTCATTGTGGACTTTTCTCATGGTAGCACCTGATACAAAACCACAGGGATCCAGGGAAAAAGCAAGACCCCTCAGAGGTGCTTCTGAAACCAGTTTGGTTCTCTGCATATGAGCTACCTGTTCCTGTTTTCTAAGAGATCAAAGTTTCCAAGTTAATCTTTGCACCCTGAGAGATAGCCTGGTAGCAGCTGGCTGTTTTTAAAGTTGCTCACTGGTGGATGAGGTGTGCTTGTGCTCCTGAGTGGAAAGCAGGGTCAGCCTTGGATGCCACAGCAAGGGGAAGCTACAAAATCGGTTTCACGGGTTGCTGCAGGAGCCAGCCTTGTCACGCTAACACAAGTGCGCTGTGCTATCAAACACTTTTGCAGCCAGTACCCGGAATGCAGGTTATACTGCCAGACTTAAAGCTTATGCAAAGTCATTAAGTCCCTTTAGTTGCACGGGATATCAACCTACACGCTTCAGGGCATAAGCTGATTGCCTTCGGGGGTCAGCGAGGAACGCTTCCCTCTCGGAGAGCACGGTGCACAATTAGCTGGGGGCACTCCCAAGGCTTTGTTGCTTTCCTGCTGCATCAGGCAAATTTAGGTGAGTGCTGCAGAAGGGCATTGCACCTGGTGGGCCACAAATCAAGATGGGCTTGACAGCATTCACTTCTCTTTGCAGTGATCAGTTTGTGACACAGTGACGCATAAAGCCCTTGTGTGAGTGGTGCAGCACTGGAGAGAGGGTGAGGGGAGCAGAACTGGGAGTTCACTATGGGAATAGGTCTGTTGGTGGGTAGAAAAAGATGTCAGACAGAGTTGACTTCAGAATGCCCTAAAATGTTGGTTTCCAAGCACCTGAGTCAAGGAAAGACCTGTGCTGCTGGTGACAGTTCCCTATCTGCTGTGGGTCAGCTAGCAGATAGGCACTGATGATAAATTTTCTTTGCAATTGTTTGATCTTAATGTGATACTTTAATCCTTCCCTTTCTGCTACTAAGTGCACTTGGATATATTGGACTGGGAATGACAAGTGACTTCAAAACGCTCTCCATCACAACTAAGGGGACATCAGTTTTTTGAAGTTCTGAAATATGCAGTGAAGAGCCACCTCTGCTGCTCTGCCCCCTGCATGTCTTCCTGTCTGCTGCCAGGGGTGTTGAGTTTGCAGGGAAATCTGATACAAGGAAAAAGCCTGAGCTAAACATCTGCTGATTTAAAAATCACTTTCTTTTTGTTTGTTTGTTTGTTTGTTTGTTTGTTTTTTTGGTTTGGTTTGGTTTGTTTTTGTTTTTGTTTTTTGTTTTTTTTTTTTTACCTTCTTCCTGAGAGCAAGTGCTGAAGCACTTCAGAGCATGGTTAAATGGGAGCTGCAGCCTGGGGTATGAGCAGCTCCATCACCCAACTCGGGTGGGACTCAAGTCGGCCTTGTCCTGTTACAGATTTCTCTAGCCCAACTCAGCACAACTTTTAAGTATACCATTTAAATCTATGTGTATTTCAGAAACGTTGCTTCAATAAAAGTCTGCGTAAGGGAGAATACGCAGCTGAATTGCACAACCTGCTACAGCAGAGCTCTTTCGATTTCTCTTTGGCTAAGTAAGTAATACTTAACAATACAATACCTTATGGCAGGCACATTTGTACTACAATATCTTGCTGAGCAGAAGTGTCACTGAAAGTTAAAAAAAAAAACCAAACCCAACCTTAGAACACCTGTTATGTCTGGAGACAATCTTTGGTGCAGTTGCATCACATATGCAAAAATAAAGGATCAAATTTTGTCCTTATTTGCACCCATCATGCAGCTTTTTGCCTTTAATGGAAATAGTTTGGATTCATGCAGGTGAAATCAGTTTCTTTTCAGGTTATATAAAAGAACCGAATGGAAATTTTTGCCTTAGGGTCCTGCTCCAAACCTGCCAGATCCATGAATGTCCAAGTGCTTTCCTGTTCTATTTTGACTGACTCGTTACAAGCTACTGCCTAAATCTGTGTTTGGCTTTTGCTATATTTTACCACTAACATTTGTTAATCAGGGTGTTACTTATAAAAACTCCTAAAACCAGATTTGAGTAAAAATGAGAATAATGAAGATAGATAGTTCTGGTAAAGGATGGAAATAGGAATTTAAGGGTGTTTTCCATGGTTTCAGCAGTCTATTATTTTTAAATTAAAACTATTTCAGTTGAACTTTTTCTTTGGAACAAATCATTAAGGCAAAAATGTCCTCTCATAACATGTTTGTCATGCAATGGTCACGTCATGGCAACTCGTTCCCCTCTTTTTTCCCTGGGATCCATGCCAAGTGCTAAACCAGAAAACCTTGTTATATTAATTATGAAGAAAAAACATGTTTTATTAAAAACTAGACTGCTGAATATTCTGTCGTGCTGCTTTTCAGTGACAGCAGAATTGCTTTTGCATTTTAGCAGTGTTAATGAATTTTCAGGGGTGGGGGCAGATATGTGCTACATTTTCCACAACAATATTTAGAGAAAGATTAGGATTGTCAAAGATAATGAATCAATCTAACACTTAGGACTAGTTAGGAAAAATCTGTGCAAGACTTCATGTTGTGTAAGACTGCACCTACACCTTCCTCACTGAGTGTGAATTAACACAAGCAATTCATTATGAGCTTATTTATATTAGATTGGGTTCCCACAGTGTCTGTAAAACTGGCATTGAACTACCCTAGAACTGATCCCCTCAGTAAACTGCTGTATGTACCAGTGGATCAAGTGTGCCATATCCACTGCTGTCAGCAAATAGATAGCTCTGATTATACACTAATTAATAAATACCTTATTGCGTTGTAAAAATCACCAGTCACAAATTTACCTAGCTCTTCAAAAAGATCTATAACCCATTAAAACCTCTCACTATATATTTTTTCCCAACTGATTCAATTTAAACATGTCAACATCTGAAATTTTGCAATGCATTTCAGTAAATACGAACTTGCATGCATAGGTACTGTCATTAAGAAAGCAGAAGTTTGAAAGAACCTCAAATTACTTAATGAGAAAATCTACTTGATCACAGTGTTTGGAGGAACAAAAGAAATGTTTTGAAAACTAACTTTTAACTTTGCTTTGGTTACAAATGATTCTTTCAGTCTTCTTTAAAGAGATTAATAGGTTTGGGACAGTATATCAAGCTCTGCTGGAGCAGAGCTCGGGCCATCTCTAGCTGTGTTGAATATTTTGCAATTAACCTTATTACCAGGTTAGCAGCAATGATAATTCAGCCATCCAAAACATACGGCTGGGGTAAATTTTATCTTTTATGAAAGAACTTGCAAAACTCCTAAGCCAGCGCTTACCCCTGACCTGTTTAATCTGGTATTTAGTCCCTTCAGCACGGCGACAAACAGCCCATGCTGCAGACCAGTGATTTGGAGCATTTTGCCATGCCCAGGGCTGGGGGAGCGACTGGGCTCCCACCGCACGTCCCTGGGAGCGGGGTGGCCACCGAGCACACCCAGACAGGCCATTCCTTGTCACGGTAGATATCTGGTCCTAAAAGCCATGGGGCTTCCCTCTTACGCAGCGCTTGCTTGAGCACCTCGGTGTCCTGAAATGTGGCTGCTCAGCTAAATTCTCCCGCTGGCCTGGAAGGGTCCAGCAAGGAGCAGAGTTGTCACGTAGCAAGAAAAATAATATAAAAACATACTCACACACAAATGTATGTTCCCTAGGAGAATGACCAGTGGAAGAACATGAAGGGTCAAAGCACTGTTAACCATCCTTATGCTCGTTTTTTCTGGAAATTAGCTATTTCTTCTTGCCTACGTTTTTTCAGACAAGCCACAATCATTCGAGAGTGAGCTAATTCGGTGCAAATAATTAACCATGCTTCAAATATTGTTTAATGTTCAACAAATTGCCCTGATCAAATAAGCACATCCTGTACAGGTAATCACTGCATTCACTGCTTCTAAATGTTTCAAATCAGTAAGTATCAAAGATGAGAATAGTATAAATTAACAATGAAACAAAGTATTTTCCTTGTAATATAATTCTTTTTCAACTATTATTGTCAATAGAAAACAGGCATGAATCAGACTTACTTTTCTCCTTTACACCTGAAAAAAAATAATGACATCTAGTTATAAAATGTAAGATTTTAAAAAACATGAAAGTGTGCTTTTTATTATTTTCTAAATTTCAGATACACTGAAGCATTTGTCCACAAATGTGAGAACCTCAAATCTTTTTTTTGTAATAAAAACGGAAATACTTGAGTAACCCCCAGTCTTCAGAAGCTGAAGCAATTGTAACAACAGTAGCAACTGAGGAAATCACAATATTATTGCAAGAATAAACAATCTTCTATTGCAGAAATGTCGACAAAGTTTTATTGATCAGATCTTATTTGGGATACATGCTATGAAAACAAGTGAAAAAACATGTTATATCTCCCAGATAGTTTAGAGTCTGAGTAGGAAGAAGGAAGAGGGTGATAAATACAGTGTTTTCACATCACAGCCCAAATTCACAAGGAATTCCCTAGCAATACGTTTTCTCTATGGTTAATGAAAAAATGAATATGGTTGTCTGCTCAGGAGGATGTGAATAGTGTACTAGTAAATAAAATGGATGGATGGAGTGTCCACATGTTGAAATATGAAGAAGAAAACTGAAATCACAAGGGCCTTATCATTTCCCATCCTGAATGGGATTTTCGCGTGAAAAAGATACAACGTGAGAACTTTTTATTACAGACTCTGTGACAAGTGCTGAAATTTGGATGTCAGGGAACCTTATTTCTGATGATTCCTCACTTTGGAGCCTGAACATTCTAATGGAGATTTCATACATCAAAAAGCCCACAAAGAATTTAGGTATGCTAATTATGCCACACGTGCATAATTTAAGCAGGTGCCTACAAGCAAACATGTTTGAGATTTAGTATGTTGGTGACCACACATACAAGTTTAGGAGGTTCCAGATTCTTTAGCTAGTTAGAAAGACAGCAAGATAAAATGAGTTAGATAACACACGACTTTATGTAATGTGTCCTTGAGTAAGCTGATTTGCACTGAATTTTAATGGAGCCCTGATTCATCAAATCTCAAACAGAATTAAAGTATGGACTGGATCCTAATAACATCATGCTTTATATCCATGAAAGATAAATTAAAGGATGCAAAACTGCTATTGACAAACATTGATTATGTGTACTTTGATGGACTTTGAAGTTGTGCCAGATGCGTCTTGTCAGCCTCCAAAGTTTTCTTTTAAATCTCATTGCATAAGGCTTTTACTTTTTAATTATTTTTTTCCCTCAGCCTCTTTGATCAAGAAAAAATGTAGATCATATTTGCGTGATGCTATTTCCTATGCATTTTGTTAAAATATGCCCTTGTGCACAGCTCATGATATGTAAAAAAATGTTACATGGCACATAGTCATCTTACCCTGTTATCCTGGGTGGCATTTAGCACTTAATTCACCTTCTCAAGCTGCTGAGTGAAATCTCTCCATATGCAGAGGGCTACCACAACACTCATGTTTTTGTGTCACATGAATCTACAGAATAAGACGCAAGCGACAAGGTTGCTGGGTCTCTTTGTTCCCAGGAGAATTTTGACTGGTGTGAATGTTCTATGGATCCATTTAATTCTGTCCCTCTGTCTGTGGCAAAGTGGTCCTCGCAGACCCTATGGAAAGACAAACCTGCTTGCAACTTCTGTGGATTTTACAAGATGGACTGAATTTTAAACAGGTGAAAATCCTTCTTTCCTATTTGTGTAAATGTCTTGTCAGCAGGGAGCTTCAAGAAACTGAAAAGAAGTTTTGGAGACATTTTGATTCTTAAACGTTGTGAGCCCACACATACCATTTTGCTTTCCTTGCTCATCAGGGTATGGCCAACACTTTCAAGGTGCAGGAGTGAATAAAGTAGGTTGCTGTGAATAGCAAAAGGCTTCAAAGGTGGTACAGGATTTGGGTGCAGGTGTTATTTTTTGGGAACCGTCTCACCTGCTACATCTCCAAGCCCATCTTAGTCATGATGGTTTGCTCATCAGACATGAAGAACTTGTCTGTGACAGTCTAGGTGTTTTCAAAAGATAATTATGGAGTAAAAACCAGAGAACAACTATAAAATCCTTTTAAATTGAGAATAAATAGATGGAAATAACTGTTTTAAGCACTGGGTCAGAACTGTGGTGAACTGGGGTGTTTCTGCACAGTTTCTGCAATAACTGCCTTGAATAAATCATTTACTCTCAGAATTCATTAGCTTTCCACTTGAAAAGTGTGGGTAGTAACTTACCTTCTTTCATTGTGTATTGTCTGTTTAGACAACAAACTCTTCTGGGTCAGTATTTTTTTCTATATTAATGGGCAGCTCCAGGCACAAGAGGTGCCCTGTCTTGGCTCTGATGTCTAGTATAAAAGAAGGAAAAGAATAACCTAAAAGACTATAGTCTCAATGATTTATTTGAAGTTACTACTAAGTATTGTACTTTATAATGCTTGGATAGTTTTGTTTGCCAAAATAAACAGCAGAAACATTACTTTGTCTTTTTTTTTTTTTTTTTTTTCTTTTTCTTCCCTAAAATGGGAATTTCCACTGAAAAAATATTTCCCTTGGACATTTTTCTCCTACTGTGCACAACACTTGAATTCTGATCCTGGAAAGCATTTCAAGCCCTTCCTGGCTGATTAGTCTTCTCTGTCCTCCAATACGAGCAAATATTCTGTGCTGGGTCTACTTACATGTGTCTGGTTTGTGTGGATTATTACAGTGTCAGATACAGTAACTCCAGATCTAGTTATTAACACCAGAAGAAACAAATCACCACAGCTGTGAGTGAAGACAGAAAATTCCTAAGGTAAAAGAAAAATACAAACATCTACTATGCAACTGTAATAAAAACAGCAGTTCTAGAAATACTTGCCTGCATCAGCCATCAGCACCATGCCCACAAGAGCATAAGCCAGTCTCTTTGAGGGTCAGGACATTTTTCTTCAGTCTCAACAGCAATGCCATGGAATACACAAAGATTGATGCTTTGACTTTGGTCTTTTCCACTGCTACCATTTTGTGGCTTTCTCTAATTAACCTAATAACTCAAAAGCCCTATACATGTTTGCGCTTCCTTTTTAGTGTTCCCTACACTTCCATTAAATACAAGCCTTTTTCAAACAGCAAATGAAAATAAGAAAGCAGAAGCCCTATTATTCCTCTTTATACAGAAGTACCAGAGTTGAGTGAGAGTATAGGGAATTGACTTTTAATATAAAATCTGGAAGGGGAGGAGGGGTATTCTCTTTGTGAAATTCATCTTGGTGCAGAAAGCCAGCATGAGGTCTAGACACCACTTAAATCAACATTTAAAGTGTTGCGGTTGCATTTTGTTTCATAATTCTCTCTAGCAACACATTCCCAGCGATGGTTTCAATTCTTGGGCTCAGATCAAAAGCATAGTAAAAATTTAAAGACAAGCAAACAAACAAAAACCAGAATAAGTGCAGGCAGCAGAAAATTCTGTTGGACGTGTAAAAGGGCTCTTCCCTTGTCCCTGCCGCTATAACCCAGAAGTAACTCTTCAAAGGCTTTAAGCAAGCTCAAAGCTAGTGCAAGAAAAGGCTGAGCTAGTTAGGAAGAGAGGCAATCCCACTCCAGAGGTACACACCAGAACCAGCAACCTCTCTCTAGCTCTGGTTTGGTACCAGACTCTTCCTCTGAAGGTTCACAAACACCGCTGAGTCCCTGAAGAACAACCTGCCATGGTAGACCTTTGTTCCTGTCCCCGGTCAGATACTAGCATACGCCCTGGCTGTAAGGTTTTCTGTCCCTTTCAGGCCTCTTGGGTGTTCTTTTAAATCTTTCCTATAACAGCACCAGATATTCTTGTTAGCCGTGCAGCTTTCTGAGCCTATTTTTGTGTCTTGGAGCTGCCTGCTAAAAACATTAAAATTGTAAAGTGATGGACAAAGGAAAACAGTTTTGCTTTCAAGCTGAAAACCACGCATCAAAGCCCCTGTAGTAAATTTACAGAGTATTAAAACCAAACAAAATCTGACCATAGGGTAACATCATTTTAGGAAAGATGCAATGGCCTACCTCAAAGTCTACATTTAACGTGCCCAGCTCTCACTTAACCTGCTTAGGCTATAAATCCCAAGGGCCAAATTCTGTCCAACCATCCTAAAACAGAGATATTTTTACACTGCAAAGGTAGAGGTAATATAGTCTCTCTGCTCTGATTACCAAACCCCTCCTCACAGGCAACGCTGGTCCTTCTCCAGACAAAGCGGAGAGCAGGGAACATCAGTTTGGGGGAACACGTACAAGCTGTGCCCCATAAGGTAAGCTCCGATGGGGGAGTTACAGGTGGGAGCAGTCAGGGGAGAGCTGGCAAGAGCTGGCAATGTCATCTTGCTGCTTTGGAGGAAAAGGTGGGTTTTCTGAAATGTGCACCATTTGGCTTTTAATCTGACAGCAGCAATAAGAGCATAGGAAGGAAAGAAGAAGCTGTAAAAGCAAAGACCAAGTGATGCTGCCGGACCTGAAAGAGCCTGACAGTAGGGCCTGGCCCTGCATGCATGAGGATTTTCTTCACCAGGCAGTGAGGAGCAGCAGCACAGAGGGGTGGCCAGGCTCAGCAGGGCACCAGGCAGCAGCTTGCACAGAGGTGCATGGACTTACCCTGTGCTGGTCAGAACCAGGCACTCCCAAACCATGTCAGGTAGCAGCTGGCAAGTCAACTGAGGGTGGGGGCCCCTGCTACCCTCCTGAAAGGTGGCCCTTGTAGCACAGTGGCACAGACCAGCTGCTGTGGGCTGTGCTCGATGGCCCAATCTGAGGTGGTCCTTCGCCCACAGACTCATGAGATGCATGGGGTTGAGAAGAGACAAAATGGGGCTAGGGAGAGGTGCATGGACTTCCAGGGAGTCTCCATCTCCTTTCTGTACTCTGAAAAGGGCACAGACCCCACTGGCCACCCAGGGCTGCAAAGCTGTAACCCCGTAAAGCTGCAGCCCCCCAGATCCCCCAGGAGATGCTTCTGCACTGCCCAGCTGCAGGAGTTGTCACACATCTATGTGACACTACAGTCAGCATCCTTGTCTTTTTGCCTCTCATGCTGCAGTGTAGATGACATCACCCTCATTACTAATTTATTTTTACATTCCCCAAAC
Organism: Tyto alba; assembly: GCF_018691265.1. Lineage (NCBI taxonomy): Eukaryota > Metazoa > Chordata > Aves > Strigiformes > Tytonidae > Tyto > Tyto alba. The sequence continues at coordinate 10,180,889 of NW_024881261.1, forward strand.
AAGCTGAATATGGTGAATATTATGGTAACTACCAAAGTCATAATGAAGTCTGACCCCCATGATATTTTTCAGGCATTTAGATGCAAGCACAAACTAGGAAACACTTGGATTTAAATAAAATGTGCCTCCAAAATAGGTCTTTAAAAAAAATTATTGTAATTTTTTTTGATGATTTTTTTTTCCCATACACCACAGTGTTGTTACTTTAAACAGGAGTCACACATTGTTCAGTGGAACAGTGAGATATCATCTGTTTCCAGGAGCGGAGTCCAACAGAATGTCATACAGTAATATATATATTAAATATCTGGGAATTCTTTGGCAGAATAATTTAGTATGCTGTTAAATTAATTACCTAAATGACTAAAACAACAGAAACAAATAACTTCAGGTGCAACAATTCACAAGTGTTATGAGTACAGCTGTGCAGTTCTTATAGAGCCAACAAATCTTACATGAGTAAGAACTATACAACTACTTTACTCTCTTTAGGTGTCTGTTTTTCCTTGTGCAGTGCTCTGAATAAGAATACACAAAATACTTTCAATTTTCATTTATTTACTAAAGTTTACTACTACACATTGACAGAGGTAGCCAGATGAATGGCCAGCTGAAAAGGTGCACAACTGAAGCAGCATGCGGTTGTAGCCCTTGTCCTACCTCCCTGCTTCTCATGTGTGGAGGTGATGAAATGTGTAACAGCTCTAGTACTTATGTCATGTTTATCTTGGCTTTGTGTATAACTTGGCTGGCCTAACATGATGAGCAGGGCCAATCTGGTGGAGAATGAAGACGTTGATTTCATTTCAAGCCCAGCTTCCCCAGGTTACAATTTTTCTTTTTGATCCATCATCTCAGATCTATACTTTGACCCCAGGTTTTCTTTCTGAAAAGCAATTTTTCTATGGATACCGATCCAGTATTCAAGTTATTTTTTCACATAGTTGAAGTCAAACAAGTATTTTTTAAATTTAAGTCTCCGAAACTTATAACAGAAGCAGCACAGCACTGTTTGTGCTTTTCTCCATGTAGCAGTGGCAACCACAAGTAAAATTGATTACACTTTTTATAAGACTGTCTGGGATAAGTAAACTGTTTCTTGAGCAGCAACACTAAATGTGAGCTCCAGATCGATAACTGTGGGGCTAATAGCTTGTAAACTAGTCATTGGAATTGTGAGCAGATCCCAAGGGATTTTGTGTCCTACTCCCACTGAATTCCCCCTTACCTTCCTTTGAAAACCCCAACCACCATTCCTGCCCCTTACTCACTGCATTCAGCACTATGTGCCTGCTTCCCTCTGGTCTTCTTTAATAAGCCCTTTTTTGACTAAACTGCTCACAAATCTCTTTGTTCCCTTTTCCACTCTCCACTTTCTATTCTTCTGATTGTGGTCAAACTGGTCATCTTGCAGGCTTTAAATTTACACTGATGGGGGGTACCTGGAGCCAGACCCAGCAAAAGCAGTGGGAGCAAGGTGCTTGCAGCCCAGAAGGTCTCTGCACCCAGACCACCAGCATAGCCTCTGAAGGGCCAGACTGGGAATGGATAGACCTGGTATTGCAAATCAGCATCTGAAGTTCATAGAGGGAAATGCAGACATTGTCCAGAGAGGCTTCCCTCATTAGCAGCCAACAACTGTATCAGCTCACTGTAAATTCAGCATAGTTTTCCTGCTTCAGAATCCTAAAACAAAAAGTGAATATTTTTAAAGTTGGGAAAATTTGGTATGAGCCTACCATTGCAATGTTTCATGGCAGCAGTAGTCACGTTCCTCCTTCCCTAACCTTCAGTAGTAACATGGACCTCCTGGTTGGCAATCTTCCTGTGATACATCATAGTCTCCCAAAAAGAAGAGAACAGGTAAGAGCCACCACGCTCCTAGGAAATGCTTCACAAGAAGGATATCAGTGAATCCTTTTGGATGTGGTTAAAAAGATCTTTCCGTGAAGAAGTTGACATTTTGTGTGGAAAGCAGTATTTTTCATACAGTATGTTTAGATAGGCACCTAACTTTTCACTGCAAATTTTCAATGCTGAGGTGCTGCTATTGGTGGCAGCATGTATCAGTGTTTACATTAAAAATAATTACAGCAATGTTATAATCATCCCTAATCCAGGCATTGCAAAACTGAATAATTTATTGTTAAACTTAATTCAGATGTGCTCCAAAGTGGAACTGGTTCCTGAACAGCCTGAGCTCTGCTCTGTAATGACATCCTGAAGCCAGCAAAGCAAAATGGTTACATTATTTTAAAGTCTGTGGTCTGTGCTTAGAGTACACAGTTTTTTAAATGTGTATTTATTTCCTCTTTTCCCTTTCCCATGGTGCCTCCCTTAAGCACAAAGGCTTCTCCACTCCGACACCCGTTCCCAGACATTCTCTCCTCTCCCCTAACACCTTCTGTGCACAGCCCTCACCGTGCAGCACACAGCTCTGCTACAGCACCTGCACCTCAACCCCTCTTCTCTGGGTTCCTCTTCTTGCTGGTCCCCACACATTGACCTGAACATTCCCTGCTCATTGGGCTGGCTCAAGGAACAGTTAAGTGGAGTCAACGCCTCCAGTTCACCCCTCCAGCTCCCAGAGGAAACCTGCTATGTATCGTCCTTGTCTATGCTAGTGCTCTCATTTGTGCACCTAATTGAGTGAGACCCAAAAAGGTGAAGTAAACGATCCCCATGAGGGAAGCAGTTTTCACACCACGTACAGGATGCTTTGGGAGAGGAGGCCTCAGGCAGGAGGACAAGTTGGAGAACTCGGCTACCCTGGCCCCTGAAGCTGCAAGGCTCCCATGAGGGAGCTGCCCAACTCCTGGTGTCACATCCAGCAAGGGGTCTGACGGACAGGCACTGCACATAAACCCCCTTCATTCTGCATGTCTTTGGGGCCACGCTTCCAGCAATGAACCTGCATCCCACCCCCCACCCCCATATATTCAGTGCAAAAATAAATTCCTGGGGAAGGAAGTAGCATGTCTGAAGTTACCCCTTTCCTTCTCTACCCTTCCCACCCCAAGCAGATGTACCCGCTCCACGTCCCACATTTGCATACTTTTTGCTTCTTTGAGACATTTTCATACTCTGAAACAGCATCATTGAATTTTGCTTAGTTAAGGCAAGACGGCACATGTCAGAAAATGTTTGCTAGATTGGGTCTCATTTTGTAACATTTCCCCTCAAAGGATCATTCAGTGATGCATCTTAGAATCAGATTCCAGAGAGGGAGCTAAAAGAAACATCAATAAAAAAAGAAACTGTGAGGAAACTAAATATAGAACAGGCCAATATGAATTAAACAACATCCTAGAAATCTTCACACAATAATTGATTTGCTCATTTGTACTTCTTTCTATTCTTTAATCTTTCAGCAGGGCTTCAATCCTCCCCCCATTGCTTTTTTAATATTCTCTGTTCATCTGTTGTCTACAATATTGTTTCTGATCTCTCTCATCCCATCAATCATCTATAAAAAGAGACTAGTCCACACACTCTGGTCTCCAATCCTAATGACTGTAAAGAACTAATCACCTAAACTGAGTGATGTTCATTGTTGTAAGTGTCTCTTTGATTTATTAAACATCTCAGTATAAATTCCTGCATGTTTTGCAAGTTGTTTCCTAGAACCTGTATGAAGGCACTTTGAAATCCTAAAACTGTCTGCTTATGGGGTTTTTGGTTCACCTAATAAATGGATCCTTGTCATGAAAAATGAGATTTTACTTAACTGAAAGGACCTCTCAATTCCAAATTCAGGTCAGATCCTCGGTTTGAGCTTTCCCTGAATACACAGAAAACTTACAAAGGCCACTCATATATACTTTATATTAATTTGAAAATACTGTATGCATCGCTTCAGCATGTCTGCCTGCTGACGGAAAACCACAGACACTATGGAAATACTCCTAATGATGGCATTTTCCCTAGCTGTCACTTGCTGTTGCAAGCTCTTCAGTTGAGCAAGGACACTTCCAATAGTACTAAAAAAAGTTTAAGAACTAAATATGTTCGCATTCTGTCCTAGTCAAAACGATGTATTCAGGATCATGTCGTCAGTGTGCAAGTATTCCTCTCAGTGATAAGGTTTGATTTGAGTGCTGAAATTGGCCTCTTTGGCCATACATCGATGCCAAGTCCACCAAATCCCCACCAAAGGATCTCGGTGTCACCAAATTTGGGGATTCTCAAAGGGGTTCAAGATCCAGGTTCTGCCAGTAACGTCTGTCCTGTTCTCATGTGAAAGAGAGACTAGGGACAGAGCATAATTCAACATGAGCAAGGTATGTCTGAAGATAGTATGAGGCTTTTGAAAGAGCCCGACATGATATTCTCATGAGTTAACTGTGTAAATGAGAACTAGGCAAGATATTACATGGGCACAGCTGTTGGTAGAACCACACTCAGGGGACAACACTCAAAATAGAGAACTAGTTTGACCAACAACTCCTCCCTGGAGTTAAGCCTTAAGACTTAGGCAGAAGCCTTGAGACTTGTGCTATTTATGTTTTTTTTTCTCTGGCACCTTAGGGTGCAGGATTAGAAAGAAAAGGTATAAAATGTTTGACAGATGCCATTCTGGGAAAGATTCTGTGCCAATGAGAAGTTTATAAATTCCATTCCCCTTTCCCATGCTGGATTTGCACAGAATATCAAGTACCTGCTAAAAATAAATGCATATTCCTTAATGTTCACCACACTCTTTACAGCAGTCGCTGCTAATGAACCAGCTACTGTTACAGGTGGGTGAGTTTCATGCATTGATTGCCTTAGTGCCTCATGCTAAGTAAAAAAGACGTTAATAAACTTATTATTACAGAAACATCATGGAAACTCATAAATATAGATTCAACAGTTAACATCACAAATACGTGAAAACCCTTTTTTCAGCACAGTATGGGCATAGTTATACTGGCAGGCAAAAGAAGTGGGGAAAAAATGATGTATAATTTATTCTACAGATTTGCCCACTTTTTCTGTTTACAAAATGTGCATTAATACCTTGCAGCTTTTGTGTTGAATAACCATTAGCAAAACAGTGTCCTACAACCCTCTGGTAAGGGTGGATTAAGCTAGGCTGGTAAATCGTGGTTTGGTGTATAGAGCTCATATGGCTTTCCTTTTCACTGCCTGATTAGCAGATTGTCGAGTGTTACTCTTAGAATGAGATTTTGTTTCCTTACATTCACTTTAGCATTTAAAATTCACTTTCTGCAGGTAGCTCAGGATGTCATGCAAACATCAATGTTTTTGTGATTACAGCTGTCAGCTAGAGTAACCATAGAAAGTGATTAGCTCCCCCACAAGTGCATACACTCATAAAGGGCTGCAACATAGAAACACAGCAGAAGAGGGGATTTCTTTCTCTCTCTCTCTTTTTTTTTTTTTTTTTTTTTTTTAATTTTATTTTAAGGAAAATATGGCAGTGGTGTTTGGAAAAGAAAAATTATATTTTTTTCCTCAAAGAACTGAAAAACTTCAGAACAAGTAGATTTAGATTTCTGTTCAAGCAATATTCATGGAACTGATTAGTGAAGTTTAAAAAGGCCCCATCATCTGTACTCATATATGTAAGGTTGCTGTAAAAAGATAATTCTATTAATATCAGGTGAGAGAACTCCATTACCCAGTCATGGGAACATAAATAAATAATAACCACCCACAATATCGGTGTCAGCATCTTTATCATAGACGTTGATTTGGGCTAGATGATTTCCAAACTCTTAGGAAACAGAGACTCATTTATATTCCAAAAGGCTCCTACTCAGAGGATCGTCACACAAATGGACAGAGATTAGGAACAACTGACAATTTATACATATGCAAACTCACTGCACTACGGAAAGGATTGCAGAGAAATGTTTTTAAAGAGCTTAAGAAGTAAAGCGCAGGCAGGATAGAAGCTTTACATTGCAAGAAAAAAAGCATGAACAAGACAGTTGAAAACACACGAATAATTTAACCTCCAAGCAAGTCCAATCAAAACATTTCATCAGTGTCATATCACACCATTCTGCAGTTGGATCACCTATATTTATACTGTATACTTAAAATACCTGTTGGTGATAGAGTCTGTCTACAAATTTGGTATCAGTGGTTTCACTGGGAAATGATCTGTGATTTTTCTCTGTGCAACAACACCGACAATTTAAAGACTATTATCTCACAGCCTAACTCGATCTTAAAAATGAGTTTTTTCTCTCTTTTCAAACAAATGATTCACAAATCTCTGTGGGATAAATACGGTGATGATTTAAGCTGTTTGCAGTCTATTGAGCTTTAAAAATGTCAGTTCATCTAAGAATGGATATTATACATTTTATAGCTCTGGTTTGGGAGAATATCCTACATCTTGAAGAAAAGAAACAAAGACTTTCCTTTTCTGATTGTTGTTTTTTTGTTGTTGTGTTGTGGAGGGTTTTTTTTTTTGTTTTGTTTTGTTTTTCTCAGAAAGATGGTTACTGCTTGAGAGGCACTGAGCAGTAAAGAAGGCTGGAAGTATTTAGTCTTGGTGGAGATGAACTGTACGGTTAGAGGGCAGAAAAAGAGGTCAGAGGTATATATGATCAATACAATATTGCACAGGAATTGCCACAGCGGACACCTCATACCTACTTTGTGTGTGCACTTATAAATACCTGTCCGTATCGCCAATCCCTGGCTCAGCTAAAAAAGGTTCTGTATCTTTGACGTGAGGCAAGAAGATCTCCATCCCTGCAGTTCTACTGAGATTACTCAGCTGTGAACAGATAACTCGATACAAAGAAGAGGAAGAAAAAGCAAGGAAAAAAGTAGAAGCAGACAATTTCATAGAGCCCAAACCAGACAAGACTCTCTCTGATGACCAAGGGAAAAGCTTTGATAAACGGTAGGGCAGCTCCTCAAATCCAGGTCTCTGAAAGTGGGGGTGGAACACTGCAGGAAATAATATGAGAGTCCCTGCTGTGGGAGTCAAGGGAGACAGGGAAAATAGTTCAGGTAATAAAAAAAATGTTAATATTACAAGAGTGGAATGCATCTGAGTATAATTCCAGACTTTTAAGTTCAGTTTTCAAATCTTGGAGAAAGAAAGAGACAGCCTGCTGCCATCTCACTAGTTTGTCACGTTGGATTTAAGGTGTGGAATAAATCAAAACTTTTTTTTTTTTCTTTTTTGGAACATGGTACAAAGAAATGCATTAATAATACATGAAAAATGTTCATCATGTTGGTGTGCATCAGTGGAAACACTATTTTAAAGAAGCTATGAGCAACACATGAGAAGACGTGACCTAGGTTTCACTTCTGATGTGTTGGGGTGGGGGCAAGGCAAGTGTTTCTCTTACCCACTGATGTGCTATATCTGTGACTTCCTGCTTGGGTAGAGAAGTTGGGTTCCCAAAGCAGGGATGATTTTTTTTTTTTCCCACAAGCAAGCAAGGAAGTTTGAATCCTCTGAGCCATCCCCTCTAAGTGCATGCAAGAGGAACAGAGAGAGAAATAAAACAAAAACTCTCAGCTAACTGGTAGCTGCCATTCCTTTTCTTCCTCTACATGCTGAATGTTTAAATGTCTAAAGGCTCTGATGTCTGCCAAGAACAGCAATCATTTTTGTGCTCAGCTCTGCACACTGTAGTGCAGAGGACTGGGACACATGCACATGCCCATATCCTGTGCCCTTCTAAATAGTTTTGATTTCCTTCTCTTTAGCTTTCAGATATGCGCTTTGGAAAAAAAAAAAAAAAAAAAAAAAAAAGTTTTTCTAATTAAAATTATACAATTGCTATTTATGGAAGAGAGTAGCTGCAATAAACATTTGTTTCTAAGCTAGCTGAATCTATCATCAATTGGAGTGTGGGAAAGATCAAAGGGAAGAGAAGATAAACACAAAAATTACATTTGTGATTCGGATTGCGGTAGCGCCCAAATGCTCCACACTAAACTGGGGCCTCCTGCAGTTGATGCTGTACAGGCCAATAGCAGGATTTTCTTGTCTTCTGAAGTGCCAGCAGTCTCAACAGGAAAACTGGACCCAAGGGGGATGAAAACAGATGATTTCTGTTAGTGACCAGAATGAAGAAATGCTCGTTTTGCCAGGGTGTGTCTGCTCCTGGGACTAATTCTGTTCGCAAGAGCTGTGGGCACCCTCTCCTCAGCTGGTGACACAGTGACAGGAGATATTTGGGCCCTACTGACACTGGTGGGGCAGTGCATCCATGTGACAACCCTTCAAAGACCTTATGCTTCAGGAATGGAAGAGCTTTGGCTCCACTAGCTCATCCATGAACAATTTGTACTCTCAGGGCTGGTCAGATGCAGTTGAGCTGGACAAATCCTCCACTCAGTAGGGTGGTCACTTGGCTGTGCAAACCCACACTGCAGTCTCTGTCACACCTGCTCTCCCAGATGTGTTGGAGGACACTTCAGCCATGCCCAGGCAAGCACAGAGGGAAAAAGTGTGCTCTGCACTGTGTCCTGCCAGGTGGAGGAACCACAGCTGATGTGTCTTCATGTGGCACTTTGCATGCCTTTCATTACTCTCGTCCCATGCACTGCTGCTCCATCACTTTCCTCTGCCTCTGGGGAGCCCGGGGGCAAGCGTGGCTGCTGTTGGACCATGTCACAGGCCACACGTGGGGATGTGGCCATGGGACCTCTTTGCAGTGACCTGCTGGTGGCCATCACCTCCCCACTGAGCCAGCAGTGCAATCCTCAGCAAACCCATAATCCTGAGTAAGGAGTGGCTCAGCATGCAAAACTTACCCTGCCTTTCCCTTCCGGACCATGATTTTCTGGTGGAGGGTATAGGAAAGAGGGAATTCACTGCTCCAGCGGACGCTCATTGCACTCTTTATATATACCTTAAGCCTGTTGTCACCATCATCATTTGTAGTTTTGTGAAGTACTTTTACCTTATTTAATAGACTCTCACAATAGGAATAAAAGACCCTAAGGAAAGAGAAGATGAAATTGTTACTTTGCTAAGACCTTGCCTGGCAAGTTTCAGCTCAGAAACCCCAGAGAATGCAGAAGAGATTAATGAAAATGCCGAGAATCACCATAATAATTCCAACTACCCACACCAGTGTCAGCAGGCTCAGCAGGGCCTGTCATTAGAAAAGCCCCTTTTAAAACGGGTGTCCCTCCTATTAGTTAAATTATCTAGACTGTGGTGAAGAATATTCCAAGGTGACAGAAATCGGAACAGTACAGACTGCTAAAAATGAAAATCAGATAATTGCTCATAAATTACTTCTGGGGTCTTTCAAGATCTTTCAGTCTTGCTGACTGAAAGGCAAGTCATTTGGAATGCAACAATTAAAATAAAAGCTGCAACATATAGGAAATGTAGTTGGAAAGAAGACATTAAGAGATATAATGTACCTGAATAAATTATCATCTGTTTTTCAATAGCATCCTAAATTTTCTTTTATTCTCCTTAAAAGGCAAGTAAGGATGAGAGCCTTGGCATGGAGACCAACCCCAGCTCTGGTCCCCAGTCTCCTTGCTGGACTTCACACATATTCCAGTTGGGTGGAAAAAAGGGGCTGGATATTATTGTCCTTCTTCATACTTTTTCCACGGTGCTGTGTCTGGTTAATGCTCAGTGACACCCACCCTTGGCACAGGGGACCAGCAGATCTTCAAGTGTGGCCCCTCATGGCTTATGTCCCTCTGGAGAGGGAGACTGACCCACTCACAGGGGTTGAAGGGACAAAGCAAAATTTCCTCCCTTGGGATGGGACCTTGAGGCTTCACCAGGAAATATTTTAAACAGAAGGATTTGTCTCTTAATTTGCCACATCTGAGGGTAAAATTAATGTCATTTGGTGTTCAGCACAGCTACCTCCATATTAGGTTTTTTTCAGTAGTTTTAGATGAAAGCTGCTTAGAGACAGAAGAGGTGCTCTGGTGAGCTGAGGGTCAAGACATAGTCACCTCTTCAGCTGTATTCTCTCTTCTTTTTCTGATCATCCCACACAGCTACCAACTGTTTGGAAGAGGATAGCAGCGTAACTCCAGAAAATGTCTGTTAAAAATCCCTTTGACACTCATTTACTGCTGACCACGTTTGGTCTAAAAACATTAAGAAATTATTTCACCCCTCTTGGCATTTACTGGACTACATGGAGATGTTTTTTCAGACTTTTTTTTTTTTTTTTTAAAAGCCAGACTATATTTTGTTAGTTGCCCAGAGGATTTAATACACGGACTACTCTATAAATAAGACTTATTATTCCCCAATGATGAATGTGGTTTCTTTCTGAGAAGTTGCATAATAGCTCAAGTGGGATAAACAAGAATTTTCTGATGGTGTTAAGTTTCACAATTAAACAGGGGACAGTTCCCGCTGTAAGAGGGATAGATAACCAGTTTTTGAATCACCTTTTTATTTTGTACTGAAGCCAGCATGTTCTCTGCCTATGAGTTACAGCTGGGCAGTGAGAAGGGGAGGACATGAGCCACCAACTTGTGATTCTCTGTGGTTGTCCAGAGATAAATTTGGTTCTCCCAACCAAATTTGTAACTGGGAGGAGGTAAGGGAAGCTGTAAAGTCTGCCACTGGGCTGGCACTATTATGCTGGTCTCTGCAAGGCCAAGGACCGTATCAGCAGCTGAAATACTCTGTGCTGTTCAAGACGAGGCAGGAGACAAGCCTGTGGGACAGTGACTCTGCAGCATGAACAACACAGTCTTTTCCTGGGCAGGAAAATGGGGAATTTGTGTCTTCAAGGCTGCTTCTCTGCACATTTTTCCAAAACTAAATTAACCCCATGAATATAGAACAAACGTACATATATTATGGGGCTTCTTTCATGAATAAAGGATGCCAGGTCACATAACCTCCATCCAAATGAGCAGTACAGGAAGGGAGAGAGGAGAAGTGAAGGTAATTTGAAGTTACAGCAGCGAAGAGACAGAGGTTTACTTGCATCTGAATCATCCGACAACCCAATCTGTCAGAAATCAGCAAAAATTACACAAATTTGCATGGCTTTTGTCAATCTGTTGCCTGCCTTAACATTGCCAGAATCTCAGATCAAGGTCTTCAGAGACCTTGCATGATGGAGGTATCACAGCCTCCTGGCACAGCCCCTTCCAGCACCAATCTCCCTGTGACGCCGGATCTCAGCACATGGGAGGGTCAGGGATGATTTTTCCTGTTATGACATAATTTCTCCACAAATTAAGTTTTTCCCCAATCCCATCACCTAAAGCTCTTTTAATACCTGGTGGTTTAGCACATGTTCAAAATTTCCATTAGAGTGAGTCTTTACCATTCTTCCTGCTCTTTAGGGTTAGGAAATACTTTGCATAGGATTCAGAGCATGAGAGTGTTCTTGTGGGCTGACATTTCTATAATCTGTAACTCTCAGTGGTCACAATTTCACCTTTATCTGGAAACTTACAGGAAAAGATGTCTTTTGGAACCATGAGAAAAAGGCTGATAAAATAACTACTCATCAGCTTTTGGGATGTGTGAGAAGAAGGATGGTTATCCCTCAGTGAATGCCTGAAATCAGCAGTCAAGAACAAATAAAAAACTCACACTCCTATTTTAGGACTAGATCGCAGCATTACATTGGAAAATAGTCAGCTATACTGAGTGGTATCTTAGCCCTTCAGGGTTCGACCACAAAAAGCACCACGGGGCTGATGCTCAGAGGCACTATGAGGTGTGTGTCTCCAGCATGTGCACCCACTCATAGGCACATTTAGGGTGACAGGGTTCCTAGCTAAATGCATTGAGATGGATGGTGTGTTGTCATTATGTATGAAGTATGTGTGTGCAGTCCAGCGGATATCAGATTTATTTGTACACAGTTGAACTTTGAAGTCTTTCAGTGTGGAAACCCGCTAGAGAGCAGAAGAATATCAGGCTGCAGAGTTGGTATTTTATGATAGCTTTCAGTTCCAGCATTACCAGGCTCACATGCTCCTCTTAAATTTCCCTGCTTCTTTACCACACTGTTTTCACATACTTATTATTGAAAAATATTTACATGGAGAATGTTCACAAGGGAGAGAGGTTAACAAAACCGTCAACTGGGCTAAAAATACTAAGAAAATCTTTTCCAGGCTCCATGAAGTAACAGATTTCTAGTGTTGCTTACTTGGGACATCTAACACACTACTGTACTCACAGGAGGGTGCTTTCTAAGCTTATTTTATACATCAGCTCCATGAAGAATAATTGTTTGCTTCTATAAGTGAGGAACACACATTTTCTGATGGAGATTGCCTACCTCAAGGACAAACGAAATGCAGATCTTCAGCTTGGAGAACATTAACTTCTTGTGCAATTTAGCTAGAAAATGTGAAAATGTGTTTACTCTTGAAGATTTTCTTCAGGCTGGAGCAGATACATCCTCAGTTAAGACTGTGAAAATGCGATGACATTGAGTCTGAACTCAAAGCTGAGTACCTGAACACGCATTAGCCCAGGTCTGACAGCTCCATTCGCATGCATTGTTTAAGAGGTAGGTAGGCCTTTACATTCATCTCTCTACTCAGATATGGTTTCATTTTCCCCCACCAATAGCAGGAACTCTTTCTTTTCAGAGAAGCATCCAGCCACCTAAATCTCTGTATCTAAGACAGACATACAGTAAAACTGGGACCATTTTGTCTGCCCTCCCACAAGGCAGTCCTTTGTTTTCCATCTACACTGCCTCTGCCCAAGTGATCAGGACTCATCCCTGCACCCAAGTGAACTGGGCCATATTTTTGGTGAAGAAACAGTGAAGACAGAAGAGTGGGTGTCCTGTTGTGCTGGCGGAAAGAGGCGGATTAGAGGGAAGAGGGAGGGAGGGAAGCTGCCAAACGCAGCTTCAGCGTATGACATTGGGACAGACAGCCTAGAGGGGACAAGTACTCATGGGATAGAGCAAATTTTGCAGTTTGTTTACTCTGCAGTGATGAAACAGAAAGGTCAGTTTCTATACACCCTGGTTTATAGGCTGGCATATATGATTCATATATATGTATTTTAAATCTTCTATATCTCTCTAGCTCAGGCTGCCACTTGTTTCTAGTCCTCTAACAAGCAGGCTTTTGAACAGCATTCATGCTCACTTTTTAAGTTTTGAAAGAAGCATCTCTTGCTGTAGATGCTGCTGCTGCTAACGAGAGATGAGGGAAAGTGAGGAGACAGCTCTGCTCTAGGTAGTCTCTGTGTTGTCTCAGATGATAGGAACGTGCTCCACTGCTCTGGCTGCGCCGGTGGGTCAGAGTCTGTGTTAGCACACAAGTAACCATTAACCTGGCCTTTGCCGCTGGCTTCCAAAAACATGTCTGAGCATTCACCTCTCATTCTGTAAATAACAGTTGCATTGAAGGAAATGTCAGTCAGCAACAAGATCGGGCTCACTAGAATAGGAGTCATAGAAAAGCAAGGTCACAGCAATACAGACTTCACTCCAATCTGTGCAAATAAAGAAACTCTCTCTCACCGGCTTGATCTGTGTGAAGGACTGGCAGAGCAACAGTGCATCTGCACTTCAACTCACAGCCACAGGAACGGGCTGCAGCCACAAAGACCCTCCATGCATCCCACCACTGGGCACACAATAGACATTTGAATGGCATGACCTGCAAGATTGTGTGGCCTGCACTGGGAAGACCTATTGAAATGGGTGCTCAGCATCTCTTAGCCCTTGGTCCTTTGGGATTTTATTCACAAAGCAGAGGAGTAACTCCTTTCTCCAACCACATCCACTTCAGACTCAACACTAAAGGTATTGGAAATACTGAGGTCTGAAAGTAAGGTATCCAATACCTACATGAAACCTACCCTGTTTTATGATTCACAAAATGTAGGAGAACTGTGTATGCACAGTATGATTAATGGCTACAGCAGGGCTGTCTGGCCAGAATTCTTGGATTGTCCCGTTAGAAGTTCGCCTGCTCCTGTGGCCCCATCTGCTCTGCTCCACCCTCTTCAAATACATTTCTTTTTAACAAGGCTGCCAAAGCTCAGGGATTGTAAAACTGGAGGACTGACAGTGCTGATTCCTCTCTTCTGAGAGGCACCAGCCCAGACCTTTAAGCTGTGGACACTGACAATGGTCCTGAAGCCTGTTGTTTGGCCCATTCACCAGTTCTGCTCAGCAGCTCCTGCTGCAACAGAGATAGGCATTGCAAGGCCCTAACTCCCAACCCAGTCTGCATCTCTGCTGTGACCCCCAAACTCACAAGCGGATCCCTTGAGGGTCTGTCTCCAGGAGCAAGCCAGTCATGCAGTTTTGTGCTTCTGACAGAGGGGAAGATATTGAAGGTGCTGGCAGGGCTTTGGTCATGACCTTAACCCAAAAATCTGCATTGCTGCATCCTGAGGTGAAAACTATGCTGACTCCCTTGAAGCGAAAACTTGGCCCGTTCTGACTCTGCATAATCCCATCATAAAGGATGGGGAAGAAAGGAGATCAGCCCTTTCTGCAGGTGATGACTAGCAGTGTTAGCAGTGAGCCTAGCACGTGCCTGAGTGGAGTTACCTGAACCTTCTCACTAAGCATCACAGGAGAGCAGAGGTGGGTGCAGGTCACAAACACAGGACCTCTCCCTCAGTCACCTCAGGAGGAATGGGGTTTTCCCCTTGGGAACGTGGGCAGAAGTGTCAGCTACCTGCAATTCACTGCTTCTGTCACGGTAGCGCCTAAGGATGCCTCTAACCCTGCCTCAGTTCCACCAACACTTTGTGATCCATGACCAGGAAGAACCAGCACAGGCATAGAGGGTCCCAGTATATCTCCTCTTCCTCTTTTCAGAGAAACCTTTATAAGAAACATCCCCACACCAGGAACATCAGTTCAATATCAGCAGGAGATAAAACCATTTACACGACAGCACCTTACCGGGAAGTTCCCACACCTTTAGAGGACATCAGTTAACAGAGGAAAAATTCTACCCATATCTGCTCTGACTTTGATTTGCCGTGTCCCTCAAAATGAAAAGTGATGTCTACACAGTCTCGCAGAGACCTGGAAAATAGAGGAAGAAAAGATGACTCTTGTTCAATTAAATTTTTCTAAAAACCAACAAGCATTCTCTGCCTGCTCTCTCTTTCTCAGCACAATGCTTCAGGGGCTGGGCAATGCACTGCTTGGTAAAATGGTTATACTAAACATTTATATTCTCATTTACAGCTCTCCTACCTTCAGCAGCATTACAGCAGCGATGAATTTCACCTGCAGTACAGAGCTGTGAAATTTATACACCCTCCTCTGTCTTAAAATTCCCAAGCTGCACTGTACAAGCAAGGAAGCAATAAAAGACACAGTGCACAGACAAGACTTACAGCCTGCACTCAGTTCTGATGTTGTAAAAAATGCCTAGCTGAAACAAAGATCTAAGTTTCACATCATTTATTTAACTTTCAAACATCATATCCTAGGTTTTACGGTGATGGGCACTACAGAAAACACGATGAGAAATAGATGGGTAATTATGGTGGTGGTTTTGACTTTTACCATCATCTAAAACTGTAGTAAAGTCAGAAGACACGGGTTTATGCTTCTTGAGATATGTGTTTAAATCTAGTTTGTGTCACAAGTGATCTGAATGTAATGGTCACAGCTTGACTCCTAACCAGGCTTAGATAAGTGACTTCGATTTAGAATTAGATGGGGTTTTCCGTATCAGAGCACGTGTATCAGAGCACGTGTGCTGCACAGTTCGGTACAAATCAGTGTGACTGGCAGCAGGTTTAGGGACTGGGACATAACAAGAAACTTAATTTCTGAAAGAAATTTGTAGACAGTGATATGTGTGGGATGCTCCCTGGGCAGCTGCCTGCAACCTGCCTGCTCCTCAGCCTGCAGCCCCTCACACCAGCTCCAAGCACTGCAGTCTGTGAGAGGCACTACTTGGTTTGGGAGGAAAGGAAGGGGCAGACAGAAGAAGCTGGTGAAAAAAAAAAAAAAAATGTTAAAACAGAAAAACAGAGGGGAAAAGTATTTTAAATGGCATGTACGTATAGATCACAGCGGAACTCTGAAATGCATGATTAAGTATTGAAATGGCCATCATACAGTCCATAACCCCTGGCTGTCACAGAAACCCCACGCAGGGAGGTACCGCTCGGGCTGCAGCATCCTTTGATGTCCAGGTACCTGACAAGAGTGAGCGTCATCGCACGGCGAGAGACAGGACGGACCAGACCTGCTCCAGAAGCAGGGTCAGGGGCAAGCACTGCCCGCAGACCGCGATGACGGTCCGTGCTTCCTCCCCGGGCAGGTGACAGCGAGGCTTGTCTCCTCTTCCTTGGGTGGCCCTGTCCTTGCAGGGGTGTGACCCAGGGCACAGGGACCTGCGTGGAGTGGTGACACCCCCACCAGCCTGTGTGGCCCCAGGGGGACACCTACGCTCCGAGGTGGCAATGCCCACGCTGGGTTGCTGTAGGGTGCTGGTGTGGCTGGCCCTGCCAAAAGCACGGGAAGGTGACGTGGGCTGGTGGAGATTCCCACCCGGGGGGGATGCTGCGTGGGAGCATCCCTGGGTAGCACTGTCCTCGCGTGGGGCCGCCTGTCCCCCGTGTCCCCGCGGTGTGCGAGCCACGAGAGGGCACTGAAACATAACTGAAGTGCTGAAACGCGCTCAGCCTCTTGCGCCGAAGGGGGGTCTCCCGTCTGATGCCACTGCCTTCCCCGTAATTATATCTTTAGATAAAATTCCAGAACAAAGGACCGTTACAAGGGTATATTCATTGCTGTGTGTTTCAACTGTCCGTTATGGGATCCAAAACAAAAACAGGGTTCATAAATACCCTACAATGAAATGCTTCATGTGTCGGGAGCTCATACGATGAAATATGACTTTCTGTTGTAGTTGTTTGTCAGGCTAAAACAATAATTGCATTGAAATTCATTTTTAATTAAACTGTTTGCTGTGCTCTGGGAATCTGCATTGGCATTTATGTAGTGTCCTTCATCACTATATCGGTATGCTTTATCTGCACAATCAGTTAAGCTTAGTATATTTTAATTGAAATTCTTTCAGTCTTTCAGCTGTTACTTCCCCCTTCAGATTATCATTCATATTATAGCTGCATTTCATGCTTATCCTATCTGAGTGATTACAAGAATTATTCTGCCATTATTTTTAATTCTTCCTTATTTTCCCCTCACTTTCACAATTCCTTTTCACTATAAACTCTTGCTGTTATGAAGGAATTTGGTGCAAATCAGTTCACACTTTTTTTTTTAAACTATAAACCAGATGTAAGAAACCCCAACATTAAAAACATGCAGCACTGAAAGACTGTCATTCTTGAGAACTGAAAATATGCCACTAAGTAATATGAAATATTTTAAAATGCAACTGAAATATGTAAGATGTAAGTACTGAAATTATTTTAATAAAATATACCCTTAAAATTTCCAAGAGACAACCTCATCAAAAAGGAATGAAAAGAGATTCTGTTACTGGTTTTTTTACACAACATATTTTCTTTTACTTCATGTAAATTAAGTTTCTTTTAAAATTTTTGTTAAGCTTTCTTTGGTTCATTTTACTATAAAAAAAAGGGAAGAAGAAATCAGGAGATTCACAGGTTTCTTGCATGAAAGAAAAAGGTTAAAATCAAAATTATTTGAAGAGAGGTTTTGATTTACATTTGTCCAATAATTCCAATATATTAACTTAGTTAAAAAATAAGTTCTGCATATAGTTCTATCAATTAATACTCTCTTAGGAGAGCATTTTTTACTGAAACCCCTGGAAATATATTTTTTAAATCTCTGTTTGATATTCATTGTCTCTCATCTCACCAATATGGCACTATTTACATTTTAAGTGTGAGTCTTACTTCTGAAACTCCCGATCCTGAACAGCTTGCATTCCTAACCTCTGTTAGAAACAAAAGAGGCAGGATGTGGAGGGAAGCTCAGAGGAAGGAATAGCATCGGAGTTTGTTTTTACTTCAGTGGGAAGCACCACATAAGTAAGAACAATTTATGTGAATAAGGTTTCACAGGACAACAGTCCACATCTGACACTGGCAAGGGAGAGGACTTAACCTAGTTAATAGTTTATTTCCACATCTCACTACCACAAGACTAAGTAACATCTCCTACGTTCAGCCTGAATGAGGCATTTATTTCAACTTCTGAGAGCTAAATTCTTCCCGATCGTAACAGCATCGTTCTGGCACTCCGTGTGGACCCGCAGCTTCTGTCAGCATCTGCAAGGGCCCTGAGAGTAAAACCGTACAGAATAACCCACGGACACCCATTCAGCAGGATTACAGGGAATTTTGCCATTCATTCATCAAACCTTTAGACCTCAGGAGTTTTTATATATCTAAGTCCAGGTCACTTATGTGAGTGTGTGTGTGGCAGTATGGTAGGCGAAAAAATCTTCTCTAAGAATCTGTATTGCCTGATGATGGATTTCCAAGGAAAAAGTATTTTTTTTGTCCTCGTTTGTGCTATATTTTAGAAATCTCATACCAAGGCAAAAACGCATCAGAGATACCTCTCTGTGGTTTCAATGTAAGCTGTGGAAAATTTTTTCTTGTGCTTCCAAACAGCTGATTTGCATCCACAATGTACCTCAAAATATAGAAGAAATATATAAACGCATAGGGACCATACTTGTGTACATCAATGCAATATATATTATATATGATTATATATTATATATTGTTATACATAATATATTAATATGTTTGAATTATATATGATTGCATGTATGGAAATTCTGCCTACTGGAGAGGGGGAACAAAACACTGAAAATGCATCCCAGTTTAATTCCTGGTTACTTTGATTAAGGAGAGTAGAGATTTGTCTGGCTCCTGGGCAGATGACCAATCTGTAGCACACTCGGTATTTTCCAGCTTTAAATCTCCCACAGCCCATAAAAACCTCGGCAAGTATTTCTTATTGTTAACTGCGGTATCTCGCGATGCAGGTAGAGCTGATCTCTTGAAGGATTTCCTCCCACCGAACTACCCAGCAAAGCAAGCCTGACATTAGCACACCCATCTACACACGCTTCTCTTTTGCACCACTGAGAAACACAACAAGCGATATTCTGCCTGCTGGGAGCAAACACCGGCCCATCAGTGCTTGCGACGCATTTTCCTTCAGAGGAGGGGGGAGGAAAAAAAAAATCTTTTCAAATTCTCTAGGAAGATTCGACTTCTTCCCCCACCTTCTTTCCCCCCCCCCTTTTAAATGTCAGACTCCTACACAGCTTCTTTGAAAGTTTGAACAGTTAGTTAGATCAGTCTGGAAGCAAAACAAACCACAGCACATTTCACCTTTTGCAGAACTTTCCAAGAGACAGCATGCATTTCAGAGTGGTGACTATTCAGCATTTAGCTCTCTGGGGCTGGGGTGTAGACCTAAAATTCAAAACATTTTTTTGGACATCTGTGTTGAATCAGGGCTTATTTCTGATTAAGGTGGCTGAATTTTTAATATTAAATTCTTTTTTAAATTTATCACTGTTGTATTTAGGGACATCAGATGGATCATACTTCTGCTGTAGCGTTGCTCACTCTGCTTAGGATCCAAGTTAACTGAGTTGGAAGGTTTCTGATTTTTCCTTCAGCTGTGTTTTGCCTGAGGTACAGCCTGTGACAACAGAGCCTAAACTCTTTGACCTACTCGTGGCATTTTCTTTCACTGTGTGTGCTGGGACATGCTCAGGCTGCTGCACTTTCCCTTCTCCTGATGCTCGATGGGAAGTTCATCTCCTCCACCTCTCCCTGCTCGGGGGAGGCTGGGTGCTGGAGCATCCCAGGCTGATGGTACATGGGGAACAGCTGAGAGAGGGCTTCCCAGGCAATTAAGTGCTATGGGAGGTACTGGTCTGGTTTTGAATGCTGAGCTTCAAAAGGAGTTGCTTCTGCTCCAGTTTTCTGTGATATCGGAGGCAGAACAGTGATCTCTGTAATCAGCCAAACCCACCCAAACAGAGGGCATAAAGAAGGGGGTACAGAGGAGATAAACAGGTTTGAGTCCTTAGTGCACTTCGTGACAAGAGGAGCTTGTGTTTCCCTCTACTCCATTCCCAAGACCAGCATCAAGCTGAGGCTGAACTAGCAGCTAGTGATCTGCCAAAATCATCTCTGGCATTCACTGGTTTTGCGCGTGTCATCACCTCAGCAGCATCAACTGGGAGGGTCCCTGACACTTTTTGGGGTGCACAAGTGGACATTGATGTGAAAGGTGCCTAATGAGAAGCAGTGTGCCTGAAGGGCCCAGATAACCATGCATAGCCAAGTCAGACAACATTGCCAGCTCACACATCATACACACAGGCTGTGGGAAGTGCTCAGCGTGATGCTCTGAGCACCATTTGCTAACTGCTAAATGTGGGTTAGCATGTTTATGCCGTATCCAGGAACCAGCAGGATACTCTCAGGGCAGCAGGCTCACATGATCCACAGTGGGAAAAGAGAAAGAGCAGCAACACCGTGTGTCCAGTGGAGAGCTTAGGGCAGAGGAAAGTCCTGCTCCCAAGCTAAGTGAAAGAACTCCATTTCATAGAATTATAGAACAGTTTGGGTTGGAAGGGACCATAAAGATCGTCCCTATCATGGGCAGGGACAACTTCCACTAGACCAGGTTGCTCAAAGCCCCGTCCAACCTGGCCTTGAACCCTTCCAGGGAGGGCACATCTACAACATCTCTGGGCAACTTGTGTCAGTGCCTCATCACCCTCACAGTGAAGAATTCCTTCCTTACATCTAATCTAAATCTACCCTTTCAGTTTTAAGCCATTACCTCTTGATCTATCGCTACATGCCCTTGTGAAAAAACCATCTTCAGATTTCCTGTAGGCCCTCTTTAGGTATTGGAAGGCTTCTATAAGATGTCCCTAGAGCCTTCTCTTCTCCAGGATGAACAACCCCAACTTTCTCAGTCTGTCCTCACAGGGGAGGTGTTTCAGCCCCCTGATCATCTTTGTGGTCCTCTTCTGGACTCACTCCAACAGGTTTCTGTCCTTCTTATATTGGAGGCCCCAGAGCTGAACACAGTATTCTGGGTGGGGTCTCACAAGAGCAGAGTAGTGGGGGAATATCCCCTCCCTCAACCTGCTGGTCATGCTTCTTTTGATGCAGCCCAGGATCTGGCTGGCTTTCTGAGCTGAGAGTATACATTGCCATACTGAGCTTCTTATCAACCAACACTCCCAAGTCCTTCTCCTCAGGGCTGCTCTTAATCCCTTCTCTGCCCAGCCTATGTTTTGTGCATGGGATTGCCTTGACCCATGTGCAGGACCTTGCACTTGGCCTTGCTGAACCTCATGAAGTTTGCACAGGCCCACCTCTCAAGACTGTCAAGGTCCCTCTGGATGGCATCCCTTCCCTTCAGCGTGTCAACCACACCATACAGCTTGGTATTGTTGGCAAACTTGCTGAGGGTACACTCAATCCTATTGTCCATGTCACTGACAAAGATGTTAAACAGCACCGGTCCCAACACTGACCCCTGAGGAACGCCACTTGTCACTGTTCTCCACTTGGACATTGAGCCATTGACTGCAACTCTTTGAGTGCCACCATCCAGCCAATTCCTTATCCATTGAGTGGTCCACCCATAAAATCCATGAGTAACTAAAGAGTGCTTAACAGTAGTTTGGATTCACCAGGACCTGTCACTGAACATTTGCAGCTCCCATTCCCCTGAACCAGGGCTACCACAGCAGCTGCCTGCCAAAACCAGGATGAGGGAACAGGAACACCTCCGGCCATCTGTCTGACCCTCACGGCCAGGGTTGGTTTGTGCATAGCGTTTATGGCACAAATTCAGAAGAGCTGAAAGGTAGGAGGTTTCTGTGCCAATGTTAATTGTGCTCATGTCAAGTTTCAACAGCTGAGCTTATGGTTAGGGAGGTGAGGGCATAGGTGTAGGCTGGCAGCAGATAGGCAGCATGCTGGGGAGCAGAGCTGCCTTATGGCAGAACCACTTGGATTGCCTGGCAAGGTGGTATGGTGGGAGGGGAGTGACAGGGACATAAGTTATGTCTGCACAATATTGGTGATCACAATATATTGCAAGTCATCTCCGGCAGCGCTGCTTGCCTGGAGATAGTGGGTGAGTCCACCTCCCCAGTATTTTCAGACTATTCCATGTCTGGTGTTTGTATGTGCTGAGATAATGAAGAATTGAAATATTTATTTTTTTAAAGGAATGCATCATAAGACTTAACAACGTAGAAAATACTGTGATTTATCTATCTTAATTCACTGATTTGCCCATCCCTTGTCAAACTTTGTTATTCCCCGTCATCACCCACCATGCAAGATGAATGGCCAAGGACACCCTTTTCTTATCCCCCAACCCTAATTCTGTGGCAGCCTAACATTTTGCCTTAACTCTTAGCTCTCCAGACAGAATCCCCTCATCTCTGAATTTAAGAGATGACAGAAGCACTAAGAAGAAGGGTCCTTCTGTAACAACTGTGACTTCACAATAAGTGCTCTCTTCTTCTCAATATTAACAACACAGAAACATTCTTGCTACCAAGCTCAACCCTGTGTAGTCTGTGTATAACCTTTTAAACAGCTTTTGCTGTAAAACACAAGTCTGTGTTTGCTGTAACAGAAGCATTTCATTCCTCACAGTAGAATAAAAGAGTTTGCTGAAAGAGAAAGGGCACTGCAAGTCCCTGCTTTGTGCTCTGAATTCTTTTCCAGCATCTTCCTTTTAATACATCGCAAAAGGGGGGAGAGAAGAAAAAAACACATTAAAAAAAAAGTGTTTTAGAGTGTTTTCCCAAGAAATATCACACACTGAATTGAAACACCTTATCTACAAGGAGGTCCTGGTGGCAAGTGCAGAAGCAACACAGGAAAAAAATCAATACAGCCTGCAGAGATTAAAAACATACTGGAAAAAACATAAGAAAAATGCAACAATTAATGCCAGGTGTACATATAATATGTGAAAACAAAGCAGAGAGGCATTAGTGTCTACACACAGATCTATTGGATAGGTAATGCTTTTATCTCAACTTGAAAATGGAAGCTTTATTAGACTGCTTCCCATCAGGAGGCATCACACCAAGAACAGTGTAAAGCTCTAACTAGCTAAAAGCCTCTTCCCCCCCACACCTTCCATCCCAATCACTTTGCATACTGGTGAAATTCAAATGGCTCAACCTCAGACTGGGGTGGTGTCAAACGGGGGTTCAGATCTACCAGCTTGGATGAAATCACACACTCCCCCTCCAGAGTAAGACATGAACAAGCCAACCAAGATGCCTTGTGATAGGTGAGATCATTTGGTCTGTGATTTAAAAAGCTCCTCCATGAAGTTACAGATAGAGATTGTCTTACTGTCACATTGTGTTATGCTGTATCATCTATTATTATATGCCTGGCTTGAATAAAATGTCTTACACAGGTTTTAGCTGTGGAGGGTTTCATAATAAAGAAAGATGCTCACGCACAAAATTTAAGCAAATATGTACGGTGTGGCTCAGTGGAATTATTCCTCAAAATTCCCTCCAGCAGCTTTGCATTCATACAATAATTAGACCAAATTTTAACAATTTACCCACTATCTTGAGTGTAAAGCTCAGGAAAAGGCAAAATATCTAACAGCTCTTTTTTTACTCCACTGCCTAATGTTAAAGAACATCATGAAGCCCAAGTAGAATATTTGCATTCTTATTTTTCTGGATCAGAAACAACAGAGAGGAATACCTCCCTTCTCATAGACACATGCTATCAACATAAGACTCGCAGCAGGGTTATAGATAAGGATAAGCATCAGACAGCTTGGAAATACTGGAAGAGTAGCACTTTAGCTCTCCTTCTGCTACCACCCCATCAAAATAAATCAAGGGTAAAACCTTTCTTTTAAACCCCAGAAACAAGACTTATGGTTTACTCATCCATTTCCTGACACTGGTGAGTAGAGAGGTGGGTATAGTCATGCACACGCTGGTGACTTGGATGCTTGGTACTACTTCAAGGCAGTAAAAGAGCTAAGCTGACTAAACCACCTGAGAGTCCTGCAAGTCCAGGGACTTTAAGAACTAAGAGAGCATAAAACATCCAGGCCTCCAACTCAGATTTGATACAGTTTATATCCAGATACTTCCCCCATACTCTTAACATTGCACAGTGGTCAGCAACATAGCAGCATCTTTGATGGCAGTCTGTGCTGGACAGGCAGAAGCAGGGACAATACACGCAGAGCTATGGTTATACGCTGCTGTGAAGGGAAGGATTTCATGGAGTTAGGAGCTGTGTTTCGCATGGATTTCACAAACAGCTCTTGGAGCTAAGATCCTATTTTGTCCTTGCTTTTTGTGGCAGGGGCACCTCATGCTTTGGCCAGGCTCCCATTTTAGCATCGTATAAATCCAAACGGATAACGAACATACTTGGGCACTGGTGTTCCCACTATGGGCAGGCTGCTTGCCAGCATGGATAAACAAAAGTACTTTTCATTTATTAGTTACTAGATTTCATTCAAACTCCCAGAGTGCTGATTCTTTTACTTTGGACCATATCCCGTGCTTCCACTGAAGCCAGTTGCAAGATTCTCTTGACCACGTTGAGAGCAGATTCATTTGAAAAGCATTTTAAAGTCTCAGCTCTGCCATTCTTAAACAAGAAGGTGTAAAGGAACTTCAATGGGTAATTCCTGAGGATGACTTTGAACAAGCCAAATTTGCAAGATTTTAATGAGCCTTGAATAAGACCGCTAGCTTTTTTTTTTTTTTTCAGTAATGCTGTCCGCTCTCAGCAATAAGTAATAAACATTCACAACACCCCATGAGGCAAGAAGTCATAGCTGGGCCTACTTTAGGATGCATAAGCTGCAGAAAAGCTATTAAGGCTTCATAGCGAGCCAATGCTGGAGCCAGCACTCGGAGTGCAGGCAGTCCTGGATCTTAATGCACATATGAACCTGTTAGTGCTAAGGTTCAACTTTGTCCTGTCAGACGTCTTGAGTGTTTACTAAATCCAGATGGCCTGAGGAAAGAAATGAGATTAAAAAGAGTCTGTTTCATTCTCACACTTCCCAAAGCCCTCTGCAAAGTATTGAGTTGCTACAGATAACGCATGTCCGTGCAGGCAACAGTGCAACCATTATGAACATGCTGAGGACTTCATTTAACTTGTCCTCCATAAAGCTTAAAAGCTTTTAACACTTCCATGCCTGTAAAGGAAAAGAACATGACATTCTGCTTTCTCTGTTCATTTTGACAAATGCTGCCTAACTGCTGGTTTTCACCCATACAGCACTTGGGAAACCTTTTCACTGACCTCTCCAAGAGTCCTTGGCAACATTTTCCAAAATGGGAAGGATGGGAGGGATCCTAAACGACTTGGGAGGCACAGGAAGGACACACAGAGGTCATGGGCTCTGCCGTGATGGAGAGGTGGCAAGTGGAAGCATCTGAGGTCAGAGACTCCTTCACTCACACTCAGGATACACCAGTATGCAGATGGGCTGGAACTTGCCAGCTGTGCCCAGAGTCAGAAGAACATGGGTTTGCTTAGTCTAGCACAAAAGAAAAAGGCAGAGGGAAAACCCTTCCACATATGAATGGCTGTAATAAAAGAAGGATGAGTAACAACCCTCTGTGTTCCCCAGGGAGGTAAAGACAAACTGAGTTTGGGCCATCAGCCCCCTGATGTGGCAGGAAGTTGTAGGATGTCCTTGATGGAGCTGTTAGGGAAGAGATCAGAAATAGGCCAGGAAGGATTTAGGAGTGCTCCATCCCATCTCAGTGAGGGAGCAGGACTAAACAGCCTCCTGAGGCTGCCCCACCAAGTATGTGCAGGGATGAAATTATTCCAGCTGCTCGTTATATGGTGTGCAGAAGGAGAGACAGGGAACTTTGCAGCCGCAGTCTGTAAAACAGCACCTGGCTGTGCTCTGCACTGGCCTGCAGGAGCATGGTGTTCAGCTGCGTGTCCTTCAGCAGAGACCACTACCACACAGGGCCAAGAGCTGCGCTCGTAGGCACAGCTGTACGAGGGTGCATAAATGCCTGGAAGGCACCCAGGGTTCTGGAAGAGTGAGGAAGATGATGCAGTCAACTCATTCATTTCCTGCAAGATCATCTTTGTTGCAAAGATGGTCAAGATCTTGATTTTTTCCTTTCAATAAGCTACTCTTTATTTGTAAGCCCTTCTCAGATCTCCTTCCCTATGACTCTCCTCCTTCTTCATTTTAATATGATGAAACATTTCTCTTTTTGTAAGAAAAAGGCATCAGGTTGAGAACTTCATATAGAATGAGAGGAGGGAAATGTGCTCGGGCTAAGGGGTTGTGGCTCAGGGTAGCCCAGATCACTGCTACTAGAGACTTGGACAGGTCTCCTGCCTGCTCCCCACTTCAGCTCACCACTTGCAAGTCAAAGATAACAGACTTCTTTTTTTCCAGCCATTTGTCTGGAAAGATCTGGGGTTACTGCACATCCAGCAAGAGGTGGCCCAGGCCTCAGCAGAGACGCTGGCGCTTTACCATTGTACAAACAATAGCACCTCTGAGAAGCAAGCCTTTGCTTTGTATATTTACTTCGTTTCTTGTTCAAGCTTTGTTAGGGAACCGAGGCACTTAGGCTGGTTACTAAAATAAAGAAGTACTATAAAAAGAGATCAGCTCTTGCAAGGAAATCCAAGCTGCAAAAACATGAACAGAGATCCGCTGAAAGGCAGGGTTAAATAAATACAAATTAATTTTGCATAGTTCCAAAGTCCTTTGGTCAATACACGCCTGTTCTCATTATTATTCAATAACATTTAGCTAATATATTTGGATTTGCAAGGCCAATGTTTTCAAACATTTTTCTAAATTAGCACAAATCTTCTGCTTCGTCTTTTCTTCATCTACTGTCAGCGGAGCAAATAATCAGAGAACAAATAGATACGTACTCCGTTTATAAATTCTTCTTGCCAAAGACTTGACCTCTAGAGACATGACTTCACATTTGCTTTCCTGTAGAATTTAACAAAATTATTCAAGTGCAATTTGTTGCGTGTTTGTTTCTTTTAAAATCACGGCAAAGCTCAGAAATATCTAGCTCCGGTGATTAAAGGAAGGAGGGAGATTTTATTAATAATGCTTAAGTGGAAGGATATTAGAATGCCAGAAATACTTATTAATATTTTCCACCTGTAGGTAAAAGCTTATAAAATTTCATCTTCTCTCAAGAATGTGGTCATATCCCACTTTACTGTCACAAAGTCAAAAAACAAGGGGACAAATCCTAGAGTCAGATACCCCCTCATCTTCCTGGCTGGGCTGTGGGGTAGAATAGGCCAAATATTAAATTTCATGACAGAATAACGTGCAAAGCACCTGCATGATATGGCCCTACCCTGAGGCACAGACAACCTGAGATGATTATGTATCATCAAAAGACCATCCTTTCCCCTCTTTCTCATTAGAGACAGAGGAACGGACTCTGGTTGAACCATGTGCGGCATTTGGTGCAAGAAGGAGGCATCTGCATTTCAATAGGATACTTGTCAAGGCTGACAGCAACTGGAGAGCTACTTGTTATAATGCTGTGTACTACAGTTGCCACAGCCCTACTGTATGTCTCTGTTTATTGCAAGTACACTCACTTGTCATTTGGAGGCCTTTCAAGCATGTGGCAATAGGGGCTCAAACACCACAGAAAGGCAGGAGAAGCAGAGGACATGGCCAGATTCTTGAAAATGGTTGTGCCTTCATTTTTATGAATCAGCCTTTCTGGTCTCGAATGATAATAAATGGGGGATTTGGAGATCAAAGGTAATTTGATTTATGAAAGAAAACTAACTGTGATAAACATGCTAACTGGGTACGTTTCAAGTCAGCAACATCAGGGAAATTATTCAGTTACTGCACTGATGCTTCTTTAAAAATAAAAAAAAAGTCAGAAACTGGCAGTCCTGCTCTGTTCACTTAGGAGGGACTGTTCAAACCATCCCACACTGGTCAAAGTCAGCAGAGCAATGGAGACAACGCTTGGGAAGAAAGCCAGCTGTCAGCATCTGGTGAGAAATGGTACACAGTCATCCAAGTGATAAAGAATTATTTGGTTTAATGGAACAGAAATCATGTATAGAAAATTCATACCTGTTACAGATCTGGCCTTCTGCATTGATGGTCCTATGCCAGTACTGTATATAATAATAAGTATTACTTCCTAACCCAATGTCGTGGTTTGAGCCTGGTAAGCAGCCAAACATCATGCAGCCACTCACTCCTCCCTTCTCTTCCACTGATGAGAAGGGACAAATGAGCCAGGCTTGGGCTTGAGGTAGGACCGGGAGGGGCAGATCACCCATTATGGCCACGGGCAAAAGGCAGACTTGTTAAGGGAAGAAAAAAATAACATAGATTTATTACAGATACTAACAACAACACTTAACAGAGTAGGACAGTGAGAAGCATTGCCACATCTTGAGAACATCTTCCCCCCACCCCTCCGTTCTTCCCGGGCTCAGCTCTGCTCCCAATATCTCTGCCTCCTCCCCCCAGTGGTGCAAGGGCAGGGAATGGGGGGTACAGTCAGTGCTGCCACTTCTTCCACCTTTAGTGGGGGGAGCTTCTGGAACTTCTCCCTCTGCTCCATTGTGGTCCCCCTCTCACAGGAGACAGTCCTCCACAAAACCTATCTGACGTGAGTTCCTCCCATGGGCCGCAGCGTTCCCCACACTGCTCCATCATGGGACACCAACTTTCTTCAATTGGAGTCCCTCCCAGGGGCTGCAGCCCTTCCCGAGCTGCTCCGGTGTGAGACACCCCTGCATGCTGCAATCCTCCCAGCGCTAAACTACAACAGCATGGGCTACCTTTTCCCACAAGACCCCAGCCTTCTTCAGGCACAGCACCTTGATCAACCATGAGAAACACAGGCCATAAATTAGTGTCTGCACCACAGTAGATCTTCATGGGTGGCAGGGGGAGGCCACCCTGCCATTTCACCACAGAATACAGGGGGGTCTCTGCTCCAGCACACCTCCCTCCTCCTTTTTCCCTCCGTCCCTCCACTGACCTTAGTGTTCACGCAGCTGCCGCAACTCCTCCTCACAAGTCCAACTCCTCCTTACTATGTCCCTTCTTAAATACGTTATCGCAGAGGCGCAGCTGATTGTCTCAGTTTTGGTGGAGAGGTGGAGTTGACTTGAAGCTGGGGGAGCTTTGAGAAACTTCTCACAGAGGCCCATCCTTATAGCCCCCTCCCCTGCTACCAAAAAACCCCACCACTCACTCAAACCCAGGACACTCAACAGGACTGACATTACAGCCATGCCAGCTCTAGGTTGCCACCTGTAAATCAAACAGCATTCAGCCAGTATTTCAGTATTTCCAAGAGAGAAAATTACCCTGTAAGTAGAGTTAGCAGCTCTTTTTTCCAGCCTAATAACCTGGTACTCAAAGGAGCTTCAGCATGGCATGATGACACCTCAGATGAGTGAACCCTCTGAATTTAATTTGAAGAGACACTACAATGGACAACACTGCTATTCACTGACATATTAGAGCCCAGTTGGATCATATATAATTTTGCTCTATAAAAGTGGGAAGTACATTGTTTAAACCAGTATTAATACTTGTGTTGGGTGAAACCAGTACCTGAAACCAGTGTCCAAGCCAGTAGCTGTGGTCAGTTGCTCTCTGCATAATGGGAGCAGAATAGCTAATAAAGTCTCCTCTGGAAGCACATTCTAGTACCAATCACTTAGTATCAGCTGCCTGACTATCCATCTTTCTCTTTTCTTCAATCTTCCCACCTATTCACCTCTTCTTATCCTCTTATGCCCTGCCTTTCCTCCTACCCCTTGATTTTTTGTTACTTTTCCATTACTGTCTTTCAACATTCAGCTTATTCTCTTCTGATTCCACTCAGGGAAAAATAAGTTAATGAACAACATACTTATAGGCTGCTTCAAATACAGATTATCTCAAGTGGTCCATTCACATCTGGGCCATTAAGTAATACCTTCATAAACAGAGCAAGTTCACTCTCTGAAAGATATCCAAGACAAGAACACAGATACTGTCCAGTTAGTGCACGTCCACATCCATGGGCAGCAGACTCAACGGGGAAGGCTGCCCTATGGGTAAACTCACGAAGGCAGGATGAGCACAGCAATCTGCTGTGCTTTTTGCACATTTTTCCTTCCTGTGTCTGACTAAAGGTAAGTCCTTAGACTGCACAGCTTTCCAACAACTGTATCTATAGGTGATCATTCCTTTGTCTGACAACAACCCTTCTCCTTTCTTTGTAGACTAATTCTTAAGTTCACAAACTTTTAAAAATAAACAGCTCCTCCCCTTCTTAAGACACATGGGGAAAAGAAATTTCTTCTTTTCACCAGACAGCGCTGAGCTGCTGAAGGGACAAACAGTTGGGGTTGGCATTACCCAGGTAGTAACAAGCAAGTTGGCAAAAAATTATGTCTTTCTACTCTACCAAAAAAAGCACCTTGTTTGAACAGTCCTGTGCATTTAAGAGAGAAATTATGGGAGCACCTGTGCTCTATTTGGAGAAGTGTAGACCCAGATAATTGTGTACTATAGCCAATTCACTAAAGCCACCCATAAGTCTTTTAAAATACAGAGCAAATTACTCGCACAGTGAAGTGACTCTTCCTGACAGTAATCCAGGAGCCAAGATGCGTTGTTACATTTCGCACTTGTAGACCAGCCCTCTTCAAAGACACAAATGCTTGGTGCAGTGCAGCTGGGCTCCCAGGTACAGCAGCTTCTGTCACCTGTGTGCTGGGCCACCTGGAAATGCTGCTGGAAGGACGAAAACAGGTAAGGGAGCTCAGTGATGGCTTCACTGATCCTCTCTGATACTGTGGAAACTTATTAAAAACAGGGAAAAAGCAACAGGAACCTTATAACCATCCAATGAGTAAATCCCTCAGTGCAGACTGAGCTTTTTCAAACACATCTGGGTGTCCCCCAAACAAAGTTTATGGGCCCTTCTTAGCCACTCCCGATGAAACTCTGGAATTCAGCAGCTGCCATGGCCTAAAATAAGGTCACAGTTTAGCTGAGACCTAACTTTTTCTGGGCTAGGACCTAAATAACTGGGTCTCCAAGCAAATCCATCACACTCCTTCTGTGCATTTTGGGAGCAAATGGCAACCCTTTTGGCTTCCCCAGGTCTTCTGGTGTTCCCAAAGGCAGCAGTAAACTATCATGTCCTCTGATGGGTGGAAATACCCAACAACTCTTGGCAAAAAAGCACTATAACACAGATAAGATGTTCAAAAACATTTCAATAACTTTCTGCAGCTGAAAGCCTAATTTGCGTTAGTGGTTTCAAGAATTTCGCACTGTGCTTCAGGTGAATTCAGAAGATATTGGATGTAGTCACAATCAAAACAAAACTTTGAAACTGGACCTATTTCCACTGGCCTCAGCAGGCCTTGGATCAGACTGATATTTATGTTTGAAATAACATATTTAAGAACCTGTACTAAGTAAGTCTGTTCTGAATATTACCCTAATAATGTGTTTATATGGAATTATTGGGCTCCTTCTAATTTAATAAGCATAACTTCATGATCAAAATACCCAATTTTCTTACGATTCAAGTTATCCAACTCCTTATGGCAGATAAAGATACCTCTTAACCTAAGAGACAGGTGCAGATGACTCAGTAAAGATTGAACTATGCTAAATGTTTTTCCCTCCAGAGATGAAAATTACTTGTCTTCATTCTTTTAAACATAAGCTTTCTAGGTTTGGGGTTTAGGTTGTTTTGGTTTTGGTTTTTTTTTTTTTTTGTTTGTGTTTTTTTTGTTTTGTTTTGTTTTGTTTTTTTTTTTTAATAGTGACATGATTGGCCTTCTTTATCCTTATGAAAAAAAAAGATTTAGAAACAAAACCAAGACAAAATAACCTGCCGTAAGCTTCAATTAGTATGGAAACACCAGAGGCTCAGTCAGCTACTCACAAGGAGTTAAGCTTGCTTGGGAGAAATTGTTAAGCACATTTCAAAATAAATAAATAATTTAAAAATAAACAAATAAAAAGTTTGTCTGTCTTAATCTTCTGTGTTATCACTGTGTTTGCCCAGAAAGCTTCTGTAATTTTAATAATGTGAAAAATCATTTCTTTGTCCTTATGGACAAAAAGCCTTTTTCAGCTCATTGTACACTGGAAAAATCTCAACTATAAGGTGCTTTGTAATTTAGTTCTGATATACACCTTGGCTCACAGGTGTAATTAAAAACCCATTATAATCATCCAACGAGCAAATCAGAGCAGTCCC
The DNA here is from genome assembly GCF_018691265.1 of Tyto alba. Lineage (NCBI taxonomy): Eukaryota > Metazoa > Chordata > Aves > Strigiformes > Tytonidae > Tyto > Tyto alba. The sequence continues at coordinate 10,213,067 of NW_024881261.1, forward strand.
GAGAGGAGCTGAGCTGTGAGAGCCTCTATTTATAAAATCATATTTAATGTAGTCTTATCTCTATCCTGAAAAAAACATCTGTTTAACATACTGTAAACAAAAATATTAAGGTTCCATGGCCTTTTTGTCAGAATGACTTATGACATGATCTGCAACATATGCAATTAAGGTATAGCAGAAGAACTGCCTAATTTCTATGGAAACAACTGCAAAAACATTGTATGTTTGCTCCTGGTTGATACTTTCAGCTCAGGAGTGAGAAAACAAGGACTGATACGGCGGGGGGAGCTGGGGGGATTTAATAGGGGCTTGGTCAACAATTTGCAGTCTCTTATTTTTTCTTATGTTTCAGCCCAGACAAAATAGAGGTGGCAACAATTTTTTTCTATCATTTTGTCTTGAGACTGCAGGGAAAAAACATGTTGCCTCAAGTGTTAATGAGCTCAAAATAAAAAAATAAAAAACCAAAACATAAACCAACCACTACCAGCACCATAACAGAGTAATAAGCATATTTGCATAATCCACTCTCTCCCATGCATTTATAGATAACCATGTCTTATATCCAGAAGATGAGATACAGTTTGTGCTACCATGATGATAAAAATGAGAATATAAGCACTTCATGATTTAAGAAGTTAGACTAAAATAACACATTAAGACCAACAGAAATTGGCCATCAGCTGATGTCAGTGTCATTCTAGGAAAGTCAAGCATGAGGTTAAAATCTTTTCCACCACCCCTATTAAATCATTCCCCCACCAATATAGTGGGTTTAAAATGGGTGGATAGGCACTAAGTAGAGTGCCAGGATCAGGATGGCCATTGATGAGTAGCGGAGCACTGAGACGCTGCTCTTCGTGGGAGCAGGACAGATCCAAACAAGGCCACAGACCAAGGTCTTCTGCTTGTCAGTGGGAAACGCACCAGCATAGGCAATGGTGCTGCACAGTCAGGTTTCCTGGAGAGCTTCATGGACCAAGGTGGGATGTCACACCTGAATTCGTGTGTGCATGAAAAACCAGGATAAGGGCCAATGCTGGGTCTGGCCATGCTCAGAGCAGGTAGACTTGGGAGCTGTTGCTGCTGCGGGAGCCCAGTGATGCCCATGCTAGTACGCCCAGTGCCCGTGGCACCCGGTGCTGCTCTCATGGGTGGGCTGGCTGGAGCTGTGCTGGGAACCTGCGCACCCCGATGCACCCTCTGCTTCATGCTAGCCTGGACCAGCTGCCATCCCAACCTGCTGTGTGGGCCTTTCTTCCAGCCTATGTGCAGTGATTATCTTCTTCTTGCTTTGTTTTTGTCCCTTCATTAGGTCAGAGAGTCCCATTATAACTACATTCCTGGAAGGAATTAGTTTCTCTTTAGGTATAAAGCTCTGTTTCCCTAGTTTATTGTGCCTAGGCTTTGATTGGGGGTGAACATTAAATTCAGCAATAATTATTGGTTTTGAGTAAACAAATAATTGCCTACAATTACACATTGATAAAGCACAAGATGCAGATGAACAGCATCCCAAGAACCTGAGGAAATTAGATCGGAAAAACCTTCACAGCAAGGACATTGCTAAAGATGGAAAAAGGAACTGATACATCTTATACTGCCTGGTTTATTTGCTTCCATTTTCCACTTGGAGACAATATCAGATTGTTTGTATGGTTTCCACTTGCTGGAGACACTCTTTTTGGTATGTTAAATGCCAGCGTATGTACAGGAACACTCATATACAAAATCCAGAAGCAAACAGACAGATGGCACTTCAGGTTCCTTCAGAAGTTTCCAAAAATGGTAAACGTGCAAGGTACACAGTTGCCTGCCTGGGCAAAAAAGATGTCCTTGACCTCCAACTTTCAAGATCATGAAGTTCTGTATTAAACAACTAGAACAGGAAACTGAAACCAACACAGGGTAAGGTAGCAGTGTGTATCAGTTCATTGGGAAAACATCCAATCGTAATATTCCCAAAGCCCAAAGGCAGTAGGTATGCTGTACTAGTAAAGCTCTTCCTAAACAATCCCTTTCTAAGTGCATTCAAAGCTGTGGCTGAAACTCTGGGGCTACTGAAGCCCATGAAAAATTTCTGACCCATGTAATAGCTACAGGATCCTGCCTTGTGTGACGTACCTGTGTTAACGGTCCTCTGCGCAGGGATGTGAAGCTAACTTTCAACATCTGCTCCTGTTGTGAACTGGTGCAGAGGGTATCTTGATTCAGACAGAAGCAATTGATATTTTTCAGGTCCGGAGGTCTCGTGACTGATCCACATACAGCAGCAGAATCACATGCTGCATGTTTATTTCCGAATGGGTAAGTCGGCGAACGGACGGTACGTGGCTTGCTTGAGATGACATAGTTACAGTTAACAGCAAAATACACCAGGTTAAACTACAGGACAATCCAGTTTACAAGTGCCATTTTTTCTTTGAAAATACTTCCAACTGGCTATAGCTACATACATGAGCCGTTTCCCTGCTCTTCTCAATAGCACAGTTGAGTGAAAAGGGAAGGATTTCCTCTGATGTTCACTTGAGCCAAAAAAACAAAACAACCTCAGAGCTGAATTTACCACCCTTTCGCAACCACCAAGTATCAGAAGGGACCGTCTGAGATCACAACTGACACACAAAGAAATTAATTTGGTGTTGACACTTCACAGTGCTTTGAGATTGTAAATCAGAGGCTGCTTGGCGGGTAACAAACACCACCTCCCTTAAACACAGGAACACAGCAGCCCAGGAGACCTTTCTGAGTCATCAAGCACAATCCCCCACTATCATAGATTGCAGTATCTAATATCCCTGCTTCCTTAATAGCCCTCATTATCACAGCAGCTAAGCATCTGGCAAAGTACACAACACTGGCACTGCCCTCCCACAATGATCTGAGCCTGTGTGTGTGCTAGGAGGAAAGAGATATTTGTTTGTACATTTTGATATACCTGTGAACTTCTGAAGACAGACAATAGTCACTTATAGCCTGATGGAAACCTGGGCAGGAAGGATCTTTGAAATATTTCTCAGATGGTTGAGAAAGACAGAAATAAAACAAATTATTCTATCCCACTCCTATACATTGAAGGATCAGAGTCTATTTATGCAACACATTCCTTCCATGCAAAAATTTGGTCCTAGACATTAAAAAGAACAAATAAATCTTTCTAGCCTTAAAAAGTCTGTGTACTCAGCTTAGACAGGCACACGGCTGTGTCAAGTGGAACGTGTATTCCCTGTGATAGTAAATCTCATAACGGAAATCAAAGCCAAGTTGAACTGCATGTTAGGCATTAAGTGTCCCAAACTGCTCATCTTGCTAAACCTTCATAATAAAATAACATTACAGTCTATAATTACATGGTGTAATGATGCCACAGGAGTAAAGCTCAGGAAAAGCTTAATTTTTCAGGCTTTGCAACAAGTGTGAAGTGGTGTGAGGCTTAAAATGCATTCATGATCTGGATCCAAGCCTAGGTGTAAATAGGACTATCATATGTGACATAAACCAGACAAATGGTACAAGTTCATGCCCAGAGTTGCTAAGCAAGCACTGGGAAAGGAAGTTCTCAAAAGCCACACAAATTTATTGGCATAGCATTGAAGCTCCCTGTTGCACCTAAAATGCTGTTTCTGAAAGGCCTGAACAGAGGGATCTGGAAAGGTTAGGTCACTTTTTACACTGTTGCTTCTGACAAGCTATGAAAAGACAACAGCTAGAACTGGGAAATGAAGAAAGATTTCAAAAATACAAATTTTACTTTTAAAAGGATCCTTTTTGCTAAGGTCCACAAATGTGATCATTTGTGTTTTTAAAATTCAGGGCGATCTTCCAAGTTAAGAGAACCTCAAGGCTTTTTTGGCCAACACTGATCTGGTACTTAGACACAGAAATGCAGTAAATTACCTGTAATTATCCTGACAAATGGTGGTGGCACTGAGATGTCTCCAGCATCCAAGGATCGACCCCAGGTATTGCGCTCAGAGCAGACTGCGTCTGCTTCAGTAATTCAGCCATCTCACAGGCAGTACATCCTGCAAGGGGATTTGTCTCCTTTTTTTTTTTTTTGGCAGAGTGAACAATCACCTGAATTTTTCAATACTGTCATCTGATATCCTCCAAAAAATCACCTGAATGTTGGTTTTAAAGTTTAATGTCATAAAATTACACTTCAAATTAGCTTGCTCAGAAAAGAAATGTGTTTTTTTAAAAGAGTGTTTTATACCTACATAAGGTCTAAACACTAAGATAAATCCATTATCTCTCACTAAAGTAACAATCTCGGGGGCAGGATACCATTTTGGCAGACTGGCTGCTGAAACAAAGTGTAAGGCTTAAGTCTGATGAGTGAAACTACAAGGACATGCTCTATTATTACAGAATAATTTATCTGGGACAGGACTTTTGGAAGTGTCCAGTCCAACCTCCTCCTCACAGTAGGGTCAGCTTCAACAGGTCTGGTTGCTCATGGCCTGGCCCAATGAAAGTCTCCAAGGGTAGAAATTTTCCAGCCCCTGTTCTGATGCTTGAACATGCTCACTGTGAAAATGTTTTTTCTTCTATCCAGCCCAAAACATCCCTTCCTCTAAGTTTTGCTTCTTGTCCTTTTGTACGAGGTTTCTAATCTAAACTAGTAATATTGCCTCCCTTTACCATCAACAAAGCTGGAGATAGTCATCTCCATTCTCTGTGGAGAAAGATAGCCCATGCTCAACTGCTTCAGCCCAGGACAAACCATGTCCTGGACTGAGGTGTCTTTTTGTCAGTGCCTGCAGAGGCACCCTACAGGATCTGGGTGAGATGTCCAACTTTCAGATCAGTAAAGTTTAGTGAAATCAATCCTTTTGCTCAGGTTTTCCTTCACTTTATCTTGTAACTCCCTACCCATGGGATACTCCACTGTTGTGAAATCAATATAAGATGTTGAAATTTCATCAAAAAGCTCATGGAACAAATTGTCCAGGAACAAATGCAGTCAGAAGTAGTAAAATGTTTAATTTCAATATCTGACTAAAACATTTTGGGCATTACAGCAACATTTAATTTTAATTCCTTCACTGACCTGAAATATTTTATTTTGAATCAAGACACACCAAAACCAAAACAAAATTAGATCAGTGTTGTACTAAGCTGAAATGTCTTAGACTCTCCAGAGAGAAGACCAGCATTTAGAAGGAAAGCAAGTTTTTTCCAATCATTTTGATCTTGTAATAGCATCACTTTCCCATTAAAATGATCTTCAGAATTCTCTATTGAGCCCTATGACTATGTGAAACGCTAAAGTTTTAGATATTTCTGCAGATTTTTACTGTCCTTATACTCATGTATCAGAATTTAACCCTGAAGCTCCACTTGAAATGAACCTGTATTTCAATAGCCTATAGCCTCAGAAATTGTTTTTTGTGGGTTTTGTTGTTTTGTTTTGTTTTTTTAAACCAGACTTGCTCAAAAAATTTCCTGTGACAAATAGACTCCATTTTACAGAGTTAAAAGATAATAATAGGAATTGATTAAAATAATTAACCCTTACTTACCTATGACTTAAGTGTGCAGGAATTACACATAAAACAACAGGTTTAATTTGCCATTTGGATGCTTTCTGTGTATTCTGCACCACTTTTATGCACCAAACTTTTATTTGAGGAATGCGTGCAGAATAAGCAGCAGATCCAAAAGATGGCCGAGATCTAAGTTGCAGTTCAGAAGGGATAATTTCAACCCGCACTGCTAAGAATGATGAAAATACATCACAGCAAAGAATAGAGCATCAGACCTGAAGGTTCTGGATTTGAACCCAGGCTGCAGAGTTAGAGGAGCCATCCTTGCCTTTCCCTCCAGCAAACACAGGGTAGCATTACTAATCTGCCTTCCTCAGTCTGCTAGAGTTGTATCAGCAAGAAGGAACAAATTAAATTTTCTGTATTCAGTCAATCTGCAAGGCAAAATTTGATAACAATTTCTGTTTTGAAAAAGAATCAGACAGCTGTAGTTTCATTGTTTATACAGGGTACAGTGAAAGCTGTATCTTCTATATACTGAGAGAGATACATTGTGCAGCATCTTTGTAAGGCTCTGAATGCTTTACAGGATAATCACTCAAATGCTTAAGTCCTTACTTATGACTTGGTTTTGGATGCAGACAAGCAGTGCACCAAGAATATGTATGTTTATATATAAAATACATATGCGGATGTTTTTAATAACTCTTAGATTCACCAATGCTCAGTTCCTCTACAGTGATTGTTATTTTTCCTTATATTGCACTAAGGGTACAAGCTGCTGGATCTCTTAGCTGGATTGGGGTCATAACAGTCACCTTGGTTCCTTGCTCTACCCAGTAATGACTAAAGACACAGGCAGACAAAATCCTGACCTTAAAAAGTCCATTATAAAAGACATTCATTGACTTCAAAAGGATTGGTATTTCACCTCTTTCTTTTCCATGGTGCTCAGGTATTGCCACAAGCGCTTTCAGACATATCCAGGGACTTAGGTCTCTTGAGTACTAGTAACTATTTTATTTACAGACATGTAAGACCCATAAGGGTCGCATAAATAGCAATAGGGGAGTCAAAAGGTCATGGATCTCCTACAAAAACTCCTACAAAAAATCCATTACTGGGCACATAGTGATAGGTTAATCGTAGGGTCCCCTGAGCCATGTGGGAGCTCTATCTGGGTGTCTGCACAACTTTCTCACAAACTCCAGCTGGGTTGGAAAAAATACTTGTTATAACATCTTTATAAATGCTTTTGTGTGTAATGGGATGACTATGAGAGGTAAATCTCCCCACAGACTTCTCTGATACACTCTTCTCCTACCCATGCCTCAGATGCTTTTGACAAATGCTAGTGAAAACAGACTCTTGAGGTGTGGGGTTAATTGTTCTCCCTTTTCTGTTTACGTAAGTATTCTGCAGACTAAGAGCTGCTATTTCCAGAAATATACAAATCAATTAAAAGTTTCATATCCCCACCTCATGGATAATTTCAGAGCCTGAATCACCTGGTTTGCAGCAATTAAAACAAAGGATGGTTGCTCTAATGCGTTGTTTTCACACTAGAAAACCCAGTCTGCCTTCAGCTGTCTTTACCAACTAGGAATTCAAGAAGAAAGAAGCTATTAAAGTTTCCTCTACCCAGTTTAAATGTAGCACAACACACATTCCCGGCCAACTTTTCAGACTAAACATCTTAGTAAATTCTTCCTGACAATAGTTAGTGACAAGCATGTCAAAAACAACAAACTCAGTCACATATAAGGCTTATCAATAATTTAGTCTTCTCCCCCCACAAGAGACTGTGTGTTTTGCAATAATGAAATATATGATTTTAAAAATAAATAATAGGCTGTTGTCAGGCCGATTGTAGCTAGAAGTTATGAATTTGATTGATTGATTGAACATTTGACTTCATTCTCTCTAGAAAGATCAAAGCGAAACTCTTCCATTTGCCCAAGGCCACTTGCAATTTATTTAGAGATTGTGTTCATATCCCAGCAGGTAGCAATATTGGACTGAGGTACACAGAAAATCAGCTCTTTGAGGTTTTTTCTGAGTCCAAGGGATGCAACAAATGAGATTTTTTTAGTTCATTAAATCATTAACCACTTAATCACTAAAAAAAACAACATTAGTTGCATTTTCCCTTATCTGGCTGTAACAAGGAAGCAGTCATGGTGTTGAAAACCTCAGTTTTAACATCGGTTCCTTTATCAAATATGACAAGCCTGCATTTTTTATTTGTATGGCTACTTACACCCCACCCCATCCCCCCCTTTTTGGTTTAATTAGCATGGCAGGAGGCAATGACACCCAAAAGTGACAGGCATATGAATTGCAATGAGAAATCCTTCTAAGAGGAACATGGAAAAGAGAAATACATGTGCATAAAAGCACGCAGAAGATGTTTGTATAGCAAATATTGCAAATACCCTAGTATAAAAGAACCCCAAACAAGTCATCCTAGGCTAACATGAAACCTTCAGTCACCATGAGACATAGCCAATATCAGCTGCATTTTTCCTCCTCTCCAGATAGCATTCACATGCTGACTACAGACGTTTGTGAGGCTTTTTCACCAAAAAAAGGGAATCATTCTTTAGCTGTCCTGTATCCACCCTACATAAGATTTGGGGATTAGCAGCATTAAAAGAAACAAAACCCAAACCCAACCAAGAAGGGTCAGTGCAGGCGGCTGAGCAGCAGCTTGTTGGCAGCGATGCACACGCATGCAAATCAGCAGCGGCTGCGCGCGTGGGACCTCAGCAGGGACTGCCAGCAACAAAGAGCCAGCAGCCCCAGAAAGCCTGTACAGACATAAAGATAAGGATGAACGAGTGGGGGAAGGAGGACTTCCAGGAGTCAGGTGAACTCACTTCAGAATGAGAGAGAGGGTTTGTAGGAACCAGAGCAGATCCAACCTGGGCGATCGCTAGCCGAGAGGAGGAATGCAATGCTGCAAGTGTTCAGGATGCCTGGTTCAAGTCTGCAATAAATCATGTCGCTTGTGGCCTTAATGCCTTTTGCCTATGGACAAGACCTATATCTCCCATTCAAGTGGCAGGAAAACACCTCTTGATCTGACAACTTGTATGACATCTAGATTCAAAGCACCCGTTAAATGCAACTTCAATGGGCTTTGTCTACAGTAATGAAAGCATGGCTTGGGAGCAGAGACCTATCCATCCCTGGGTCAATGAGCAGAGGTGCCGGGTCTTCTCCAGAGGGATTGGCACTATCCAGCTGAAGGGCAGCTGGCATCTTGCACTGTCTCTGCAACAGTGCTCCTTGAATCCCTGAACTCCAGCTAACAGAAACAAAATCAGGAACTAGGGATCCAAGTACTTTTTCTCTCTTTTTTTATTTTTTTAATAAAAGATCTACTTGTAAAAGTGATCTCACTGTTAGATCCGGGAACACAACCAAGCAGTCCCAATCCTCATGTTCCCAGTTCTCCTGCTTGTTAGGGAGAGCGAAGGTTCTCCAGCTGTGGAGAAATACAATTAGGCCAATACAATTAGACTGCTTGCAGATAGGCTACTCCAAATCAGGGGAAAACATGGTATCAAGGTTTATCAGGGAAAAGTGACAGTTATTAATTGCTCCTGCTATATGGGAAAAGGGAAGGAAAAGCTGAACAAACACAGCAGTGTCAGAGGGATCTCTCACATACAGTAGCTTTAATGTAAGCATGGAGCTAAAAAGCAAGAAAAAAGAGTGAATATCTTCTCAAAAAACAAACTTCATTAAAGTTTTCCATAACAGACCAATATGATAAGTGGCCAACAGTCCAGCTAAGTAACACTTCAAAACAGACATACAAGATGTTTACCAAGGAATACACAGGCTCTACACATAGTATAGCTCCTTACAGTGATCACCAGTCACTAGAGGGCATTTATGTCCATGAAGCTGTCAGACACAATTTTTTCACTGAAGGTATGATTAGTTAATGAGGCTTGACAGTTCCTAGAGTTCAGCTAAACAGCTGAACTTAATCATGTGGAAGCAAACATGTAAGCACAATTAGCAGAGTTCTTCACAGACTTTCAGAAATGTTGACAGTGAGATACAAGAACAAGCCTGGCTAGTTTTCTTTGTGGTACAGCCTGAAGGTGAGAAAACCCAAAAGGTTTCAGGGGTCCAAGTTAGAATTAGCAAAGATTCAGCTCCCCTTGTTGAAGGGCTAAGAGCAGAGATTCAATCTGCCTACAAAAATGACCCGAAGGGATGGCCAGACCCTGATTCAGAAACAGGAACCTAATACGAAGAATGGAAATAATCTTTTGCACCTCAATGGGTGTAAAATTGTTGATCTGGGCACCTCATCAGGTAGGAAGTTCATCAAGAGCTTACATGCATGTTCCATGGTGTTATGACTTGGATACAAATGCTTTTTGTATGAATCAAATTTTATTTAATAACAGACTAGAAGGACAAAGCTGCAGGCAAACCCAATAAAAGTTTAAGAACTGCCTTGAATAGTATGAAGGAAGCATGACAGAAGCATGCCAAAGCTATTACTTTTTTAAAAAATTGTATTTCCATTCCATCCAATATGCAACACTAACTTTTTTTTTTTTTTTTTTTAAAAATAAAGGCCAATACCCAGGTGATTAATAGAAGAAAAGGAATCAAACTAGACCACTGATACCCTCTGGGACATATGAATAAACTAGATATGTTTGGAATAATTGATGGAGAGATAGATAATAACATTGTTTTTCCATTAAAATATCCTTTTCTCTAAACATGGTCTTCTCACCATTAAGATAAATCATGGTCTAGTTCTAAACTCTTTGTTGATTTCAATGACAGATTGCAAAAAGGTGTGAAACATGGGTTAGTCTTCTATGCCAACACAGATGGTGAAATGAGTATTGTAAGTCAGAGTCTAAGTCACAGAACTGCAGGGATTTATTTGGAAAGTGAGCCTTGAGGTAGCGGGCAGAGCAGATGCTATCCTTTAAAGAGAGGAAAATGATTAACTTAGCCTCACAGAAAGTGATGGAATGCAGGAGCATATCTCTATGGAAGACTCCAGCATTTTTGCCATTTGTGCTGGAAATGCAATTGCTTAAGTTAACAAAAACATTAAACAAAATGTTCTTAGTATACCAACAGTCTTCAATCAAAGTTGTAAATTAGCTCTCACTCTTCTTAAAGTTGCTCATCCATTATTTGTTCAACCATGAATAAATATTCTTGTATAGGAAAAAAATCAACCACTGAATCATTGGGCAACTCTGAGCAAAAACCCTGTAGCCTTCAAAGTCACCTCCTAACTCATGAACAAATTAAGGTCTTGCTAATAACAAAGGATTGGCATCACTGTAGTCCTGTTAGTCTAAAAACACAAGCAAGACAGTAACAGTAAGGAATGACGTTACCTTATATTGAGCCAAAGGGTCTTGCCTCTCCTTGTAGACTTACTTATATACTTAGACAGTCATGGCAACAGCATGGAAGGTGAAGTTCAACATTTGAAAGTGTAACTAGCAAACATGAGGTAGATTAACAGCAACATTTGCTTTCTAGTTGGTTTACTAAAAGGTTTTAGTTACTACCACAAACTGTGCCTCATTAATAACACAATGTCATCTTCCCCAGCTGGGTAGTTTTGCCTTCTTTCAATCCAGATTTCTGCATACCTATTCCAAGGCCAAGGCAAAGGAAGCAAAGTTTGCAGTTCTGTATTCCCTACCTGTCTGTCTATAAATGCAAAAAAGAAGATTCGGTGCAGATAAGAGAAGGTTTTACCATCATCTAAGAACAGCTGAAACTACACAAAGGCTGTTCAGCATTCAGTGTCCAAGAAAGTCCATGCAAGTGTAAAACAGGACTGAAATCAATGAGACACAATTTCAATCCAGAAATAAAATTATAGGCTTAAGGTCTGATGAAAGTTCTTGGGTAAAAAGATAACTTGAAGTTTTGTAACTGAGAAAAAAGAAAGAAAAGTCACATTGCACATCAGTGAGGTGGAAGAAAATTCTGGTTATCTACATTGGCAGGGAAATGGTAATTAATGAAAATCACTCACATTCTCTGTCTACTGGCAACAATGGTTGACAAGCTAAAATTGGCACATAGTGATAGACTGAAAAATGCTGCATGTATTGGCAGCTCTTTCTTTTCCTCCCGGCATTCCCCAGCTGCTGAATTTATTTTTAGTTTGAGAGATTTTTGATTTCTCCACTAGTCTCCTGTTGTTGCTTTGGTACTACAGTATGGTGGGGTCTTAACATGAGTTCCCAGGCATTTAAAAAATGAATAAATAGAATTAGTTGTAGCTGTAGTGGGAGGGCTAATTCAGAGTAGCTATTCATGTTTACCCCCTGGCAACAGCTGGACTTGCTTAAGCAGTCATCTTAATCATGGTGAGACAACTTGAAGCTAGCTCTACAAAGAAAATCAACTCTTGAAGCTGCAGCTTCTAAATTCTTGACCACCACTGGTTGGACTTGATGATCTTAAGGGTCTTTTCCAACCTAAATTATTGTATGATTCTATGATCTAATGAAGGCAGTAGTCCAGAGTTAAGCCTGCAAGAAACACTACCCACCTGAAAACATGAACCACAGAAATCAGGGCTGGGATCATGAACCAGTGGCAAGTGCTGAGGAAAGGTATAGGAGTCCTGTGTAAAACTAATAAGGTGCAGTGAGTATTTCAGAAGAGTGCTTCAACTTATGTAACTACTGAAGCAGGAACTTCTGGTCAGGTTTGCTTACCCTTCCCATCTGCACACTCCATATCTTTCCTATTTCTCACCCTACATATCTGTACAGTTTGCTTTCCATGTCACACAGCTGCTGGAGGCCACTCTTCCTAAGAGCGTTTGTTGATGTGATAGTACAAAACTTCATTAATTGGTTCAAATCAGAGCCACAAATATAGCTTCCTTGAAGGGAGCCTGTGTATGCATAACAGAGCCAAATTTGTCCCTTAATATCTGTAAAATACCCTGGAACGTTCAGATAAAAGGCTTTACAGAAGTTGACAGAGTGCTAATTAAAGCTGACTGCTCCTATTTCAGCCAAAGATACCCTGACCTTTAAGTTCAGGCATGGAAAAGCTGGTAGTCAGAGCATACCTAGATAGGTGCTGTGCTAACTGTGATGCTACAGCAATGTATTATAACAGCAGAGCCCACAGTGGAATTCAAGGGTTTCTCCTTCCAGCGTGTTGTACAACATAAGGCATGTGGGGCTGGAAAACCAGCCACTGTGCTTGTGCTGAAGACCTCAAAGGTCAGCAACAAATCACCACATAGGATACAGCTCCTGTCTCTCCACTTTAGTTTTGTTTTCCAGAGCACACTGAAAAGAAATCAGTGAACCTACAAATGTGCTGATATGACCTCTTACATTGTTCCCTTGGGTTTAGACACCAGTGCTGCTATGAAGCAGCTCTGTGCTGGCATGGTATTGTGGCATTGACATGTAAATGAGCAAAGCCAATAGAATATCTTCCAGTCCTTATGAATGCCTGATTTTTGTTATTTTTTTTTATAGGTTGTATTTACTTTTTGATGCTTTCATAGTTCCCCAGAATAACTTAGATGTATTCCTACTTCGACTGCTACAATTTTTTTCCCCAGAAGACTTAGAGCCTTAGTGTGTGTTTGTTTATATATACATACAGATGTGTGTAAATTCAGCTTACTTTAGGAATAGGAATATTTTAAGCATTTCAACCACAAGAAAAAGCATATGTTGATTCTTTGAAATTCCTCAGTGTAAAACAACTGCAGCTGCCCATATCTTGCTTTAAAATAGTCAGAAAATGAGAGACCTAACACCCAGCAATGATTATTCAGCTCCCATGAACTGACAGTCTGTGCACCATTCAGGAGAGAAAAAAAAATACATTTCTCCCTTCCTCTTCTGGCTCATGGGGGATGAACCAAAAACTCAACAAGTAAAACACTGACTGAAACTTTTACTGCAAAATTATTCCAGAAATGCACTTTTTGCATAGTTTAATTGTCTGGGTTTAGATCCCCCGGAGTCAAACACAACTCCCCTGACCCCTTCTAACAAACATATCTGAAAGAAAAACACTGAAATCCTTAGTGGGCTTAATTTGCAATAAAGATACAGAGAAGGGTTTACCCAATCTTCCAAGTGCTTCAATCCAGAGTTCTGGCTGATGTCTGAGAAGACGCTGAAGCTCAGGATACACTTTACCTTGGAGATGCACAGTGGACAACTGCATCTTTTGCACATAGGCTACTGGAGAATCAGGAACACATTCATCAGGTATGGTTGAATCAAAAAACTTGAGCAGGTTTTTTTCCCCCCCTTAAATTAGACATGAGGGGACATTGGTACAATGAAAGCTGTTTCTGCTGAAATGGCTCACTCATTTTCAGATGCCACAGAGATGTAAGTTGCTGTAAGACTTGTTGAATGCTGTTGGGTGCTGTTTCAAAGAGAAATTACATTTGTACCCTCCCAGATGCTTGTTGAGTGCCATTTCTACTTTCTTCTACCTATTCCTCCCCAAATGGTAACTCTTTTACATTTGTCTCAATTATCAGAAGTGAAACCTGAAAAACATTGTAATGAACTCTGGGCCAGATTTCTCACGCGATCCATCACTTTGAACAAAGCTGAGGAAGCATTTTTAGAATTTGGTAAGCAAAAGGACCTCATGACTAAGAGATGTATTTTAAGGTTTGAATTTGTTTTTTAAATGTATATAGCAATAGATATTAAAGCACTCAGAATAGCTGAAAATTCTACCATTGCTTAATAATAGCATTTATTTTAACATCCTTGACTATATTTAGGATCTTGAGGTTCACATCCAGAGGGAGGGTTTGTTTTGTTTGAACCACAGAACTGTAGTGCAGTGGTCCAGACGATCCTAATTTTATTTAGCTTAGGAAAAAACAGGAGACAAAGTGTTTTCATCTCCAAACATCTTCAATAAACCCACGGTTTATTGCTAATACCAGACCTCTGTGAATCTCATCCCCAGGACCAGTGTTGCCATTGATTACCCTGAGGTTTTCAACAAGCTGGCAGCCCATGATTCCTCCAGAGGATGAGAACAGACAAAAATAAGGTGGGTGGGGTAAAGAGGAAGGGGATGTTTCAATTCAGAGGATGCTCTACTAGGCACAAATTGGCTTGAAAGAACAGGAACGTAAACAACACACCACCCTTGGCAATGAACAATTTAGCAAACAAAAATACCCCAGGACTGGTGCCTGATAAATATCAGAACGGCCCTAGATTTCATTTAAATGTTAGAACTGAATTTGGATCTGAAAACAAAGGATAAACATATTTCTCCTGACATTTAATGTTGTCTGATGACATGCAATTTCATTGCTTTTTCTTTATGATGTAATTTTTGTAAGTGATACCAGTTGTCATCAAACGTCATAAAAGCCAGACTTGCCTCAAGTCATCAGTATTTATTGTTCTCTTATAAGAGAGCCTGTTTTGAGTTTGGTGCGCATGGCTTTAATTGTTTAATGGAAGAGTTAAGCCCAGCCTTTCCTAGTATAAAACATCAGGCCAAGATGGATCTGTTGACATGATGCAATTGAGATATTCTGGCAGCTGGTGCAGCAAATGCCCTTTGAGAGAAAAAAAAAAAAAAAAAAAAAAAAAGAGGGAAGAGATGGGGATCTGGCTGGATGACAGGATTAGTAACAGGATACTGAGCCTTTTGCCTCTGGGTCAGTTATTCAAATCCTCCCTGGGTCAGGAGCACCCACTGGCCCCCTGCCACTGCGGGGTCATTGGGCCCCCGGGTGCCAGGCTGGCAGGTGTCCCCAGCACTACACGTGGCATTAATTCACACCATGGTTCATGGGTGAACAGACCCCTGTTCCTTCAGCCTCTACTTTTGTCCTCAAATCCTCTATGTGATGGGGTCATGGGGAACAAAACCAGTAAAAAAAAGCCCCAAAACAAAACCCACACCTTCTCTTCACTACCACTTGTTCATCCACCATTGTCCCAACCCTACATATCATAGGAAAACATGCCCCATCCCTCAGAGGCACCATGAGGGGTGCTGACCTGGAGGGACATCTCACCCCACGGACACACATAGCACCAGCCTCCCACAGACTTGTCCTGATGGTTTATTCTCTCCTTTCAGGAGATTTCCAAGTGTCTGTGCCCCTCTCCTTTTGTCAAAGGAAAGCAGTTTAACTTCACTGCTCTTTCAGGGCTGACTGGGAGAAAAACTTTTGGCTACGTGCAGTCACTAAAACACAAAAATGAACAGCAAAAGCCCATTTAAAAGAGATGAGGATAAGAGCAGTGGAAGTTTGACAAGGAGAGGGATGTAACAGAGAGCAAAGACGACATTTTTGGAAGCAGCTCTCTGAGCCTGAGCGTCTCTGGAGAACTGCATAAAATTCACTAGAGCAGCTGAAAGCAAGGAATGAAATTCACCTGACTTGTCAAGAGAACATTGTTCACAAAACCCTGCTAATTTGGCTCTTAAAGCACACAGTCTAACTCACATATGCACAGTCTCAGATGGAGGTGCTTCTGCTTCCTTGCCACATTTAGTTTAGCTGGGTCAGCTTTGTTTTATTTATTTTATTTTTTGTCCACACAGCTGGTAGAAGGAGTTTGTAGCAGCTTAGGATCACATTTGTCTTTGTGAATATTTTATGTTACCACCCAAGATATCAGTACTAGATCACTAAACCACAGCACTGGTGTTGTAGAACTCAGTTGTGCCTAGGCTTACACATCCTAAAAAAGTCATGCTCCAAAAAAAAAAAAAAAAAAAGAAATTTCAAAACTTTGCTTACAGTTTTTTTACAGTGGTTCTCTGAGTCTCCTCACACATGGCATAAGGCGGACTGGATTTTGTCCACAGGCCTGCAAAATAGGGCAGTTTGGTCTGGATCCATTAAAACTTGTTTTCATCATGTGCTCTGTTTCCTTTAGCAGCAATGTGAGACTGCATGGTTATATTTATTTGTTATTTTGCATTTATCCACCTTGGGTCCTTCACACACATTCATTAAGGAGATCTCACAGCTTGTCTGTGAAGTGTGTGGCTACTCCTGCTCATGGCATTTCATATATAGGTAAACCAAGCCGAGCAAGAGCTTTGGGTTCTTGGGAAGATTTTTGGCAACTGCGTGGAGTGCTTCCAAGGAGGGGGGACACTGGGAAGTGGTGAGGAGTCTAGCCCTTTAGAGGAAGCTTTTGAGAGAACAGAGAATCTGTGACAGTCACTCACGTGCCACTTTCTTACCTGTGCTGAGGGTGCTACTGTGCCAATAGGAACTAATTAAGCCACTGTGTTGCTTATTATTTGCTCTCCACCCATTTCTGTAGCTGTAAGCCCCCCTCAGGGGTGTGATGGAGCAGGACTGTGTTGAGCTGAAGTGGGGACCACAGAGGGGAACCCCTACCAACAGCCAGCCACTGGAAAGGATGCAGGGCTGAGCCAGGTTGTCAGTGTGATATGGGGTGCAGGTTAGACAGTGCTCAGTTCAGACACAATCAGCCTGCTGGCTCCTGTTGTCACAAACACATGCAGACCAGTTGCTTTTGTCAACACAGGGCTGTCCTGCGCAAGGGGAAGGAAGTCCAGAGCCACAGATAATGGTAATGGGGTTGCCGAGACAATTACTTAAAACATCAGAGATGGTTGTGTGGCTCTACACTTGCATTGATACCTCCTGCAGTTTTTGTAGCCGGCAATGGCCTGCTACAGTCTCACAAGGGCTACCAGCCTGGGGAAGAGAGCACCACAGCCACTCTACTGTAAGGCCCTTAGCAAGGCTTTCCTGTGTAGTAGGAACAACAGAACAACCAAGTTCTGGAGAAGAGAGAGAAAACATTCTGTTCAGTAAACCATGTGCCAGGACCTAATGTGGGGAACTCCCCTTCCTTACCTGGTTAGGGGCAAGATTCGAGATCAGGGTCCAACCTAGCAGGATTTCAGTAAAATCTGCACCAGGAAATCCTAAATCCCCAACCATTGAACCTAAAGCTCTTCACCCTCAGAAGCAATGCACTCTGAAACCTTTCTCCACGAGTAGCTCGGCTTCCTGCCAGGGTCTCCTATATGCCTTCTCTGGAGCTGTGCCTCAACCTAGATGAGCAGCACCTGCCTGAGGGTGGGACCCATCCCAGGTGGGGTCTCTGTCAGGCTACTGGCTGATGGTGCATGAGGAGATAACCCAGGGGAACCAGCTGCAGTTGGCCCTTTTCCCCTTCTGTTCGTTAGGGTGGTCTTTGATCATTTCTGTTTGTTTTATGCTGTGTTATGCTGCTGGGGAAAAATCTTTATCCTCATCCTTGCCCTGACTCTGTGATAAGGGCTTGCCTCCAAGAAATTTGCAGGCAGCTGGGAACTGAGTGCAGAGGTGGTGATACTAGCTCTGTTGGGACACCAGGCTAACATAGAGCTTTTGCTCAGCCTGGAGCCTAGGTGCAGCAAGCTTTTGCATCCGCTTTCAAGAACTATACAGCAGCTCTTCCATCTAGTCTCATTTTCAATTTTTGATTAAGAAGTCAGTGTTTTTCTCATTAAGAAGTCCTGCTGCAGAAGGTAAGGCGAAATATATACTTATGTTTCTGACGCTTCAGATCTGACATTTTTAACAGAAAAAGAAAGGACTGAATAAAGAACATGGACTTTGGTAGATGACTTAGTCCAGAAGATAGTGTAGCAATACCATATTTTTAAGTACTAGAAACCTTAAATGTGGTTCCCAATAGGAATGACACTTTTATTACAAGTTATTTTGAATTTTGGCTAAAATGTTTCAATTTTCCTTTTTATTGCTAAACAGAGATTCTACTAGCCTAGAGGGAGAGGAAAAAAAAAAAGGCCCCTTTCTGGTGCATAGGATTTTTCATTTCATTTTTGAAGTCCAGGTTTCTCTTAGTCGTCTGTCTGTGCGGCTCTGTCACCTTGGAGAATGCTCTTTCCATGACTCTGGAGGACAGCCCCAGAGGAGAAATGACTTGGTAAATAATATGGAAGAGATGGGATGAGAGTTAGAAGCATGCGGGATGGCCTTATAAGTTTGAATAAAAGCATCAATTAGAAGATGATGCAAATACTGGCTGCTTTTTAATGCAGCGCCTTGGTCTATCCTAATGCCACCACTCGGTCTGGTTCCAGTTCAGTTTTTCTAATAATGGAAGGTCATTATACAGAATCATGGTAGCTACTGAAGCATCATCCAGTAGAGGTGATATCTGGTGATCTCTCATTTGCTATGAAGGTCTTAATGTACTAACCTGTAACTGCACAGAACATCATGTTGAATTTTGGGTGAGTATTATATGATGTAAGGACTCCCAGATTTGGTCTGTGAGGATGAATAATGTAGGGACTGGGAAACTGCAGAGCATGAAGGGAAGAAAACTACATTGACTGCTTTTACTTGCCAATGGAAATCAATGTTTTCCTTCCTGTTAAGAAATTGTGGCAGTGGAGGCAATGTAAGGAGATGTTATATATGTACCCTGCACCCCGCTAGGTGTGCTCAGTGATTTGGAATGAGGGTGTATGGCAAATCTTTCATTTGTAAAAAGAGAAGGAACCTCATACTTACACAAACCTATTCAATGAAACACCCTCTGGCAGGTGCAGAGAAACCTGTTTTCAAATAGGTTTTTAATCTTTTTAAGCAACATTAGCTGTCAGCTGTGTGTGAGGAGACAGGCTGCAGTGTCCATGGGGAGCTGATGCAACATCTTGGGATGATAATTGGCCTTTACAAGAGCCTTTGCTTAAAAAATGTATTTACCCAATGTCGGTTAAATATTCCTTGCTTAAGAGAGCTTGGGTATGACCAAAGACAGTGGTGTTTAATCAGGCTGAAGAGCTGTTTAAACATATTTGTGACTGAAATACAGTACAACGTGGCCAGCCAGCACGGAGAAGGTAGGGTCATGCAGTGTGTTAAGAAGCAAACAGTCCCTTCTTCTGCTCCACGCTTGCAGTCTAGGGCTGAGCTGGGGCTCATTTAGCTCCTGACCCAGCAGTGCTTTTGCAAGTGGGTCCTGTGGGCTAATTCCCAGTTGAGCACTGGAAAGTTTAGTTTGTATTGGCAGATGATGGCTTCAAAAGGTAAAATGTGTGCCCTGCCTGCTTTAATAAAACAGACCTGTCCATATGCACGTAACCATCCCAGCTTCTTCAGATCCTTTCAGTTTCTTGGATGACACTGGCTGAATGCCAGACCTCCAGTGCCCAACAAGCCTGTGGCTAAACCCACAGGAGAGGCTGGAGTACCTCACAGTGTTGATAAAGCCAATTCTGCTGAAACATCCAGAATTTGATCTTTATCCAAAACATAGCTGAGCTAGGCCAAAAATACCATTAGCTATTTCCATCCTTATTCCTAATATGCACACAATGAAAAGAAGTGAAACATGATCTTAAAAAGCTTTTCTTTCCCCCCCCCCCAGTCATGAGGAAGGATTTACTCTGGGCAGGGCTTGCTCTTGTCACATTTATCTTCTGTTTTGAGGATTTGATCCTGCAGAGCCCCTGGTTCATGCTCACCATTACTTTTGGCTGTCAAGTTTTAATTATCTAATGAAATTATTTAAAAAACCTCCAAACCACTAAACAACAAACTCTTTAATCTTAAAGCTGTTGCTAGCATGCAGTTTGACAGTCCCTTTGGAAAGATATGGCACTGGAAGGACACCCATTATGAGCTTGGGAGGCTCCGGCTCTGGTCCAGATGCCCAGTGGGCCGTGGCCATGGTGCTCAGTCTCCCCGCCTTTGTGCCCTGCCAGGGAAGGGGGGAACATTGCCCTGTCATAGGCAGCATTTCCCAGGCAGACACGCAGGGTGGTTGGAGCTTTTGCAGTCTGGTATTAGTGACTGCCACTGTGGCCCGGAGCAGCTGCACCCCCAGCAGTGTAACCCACTGATCCGGTGCACAAATGTAGATTTCTAGGTGCGTGGCAGAGGTGAGTCCGTGAGTGCTCCTCAGTACTAAATGCCAACACACATTCCACTGAAATGGAGGAGGAAAAGAAGGACAGCAATGCACACAGTTCAAGATGAGAAGGACAAATTAAGAAAAGTCAATGACACCAGTGCTGAACAGTCATATTTCTAGGCGTTTCCAGTCAGCCAGTGTGTGTGGGAGTGAGTGGTGTGTCCTGACAAAAAGGGATGCAGGACAGGGTTTATAACATGAATCCCAGGAGCACACAGCTTACTACTAATCATTAATAATCTCTTTTGTTCCTCCCAGTCAAGGTGTGGGGCGTTCCAGCTAAATACAGTTTATGGCAATATCCACCTTGGATAAACAATATGAAATGTAGTGTAGTGTTCCTGTAAACTCCTTGGACAAATAATTACCGCAGCTTCTTGTCAGTGGTCTAAAGGCTGGGGGAGTGGGAAGGGCTTCCATGTAGAGAAGTAGGAGACACTGACCTTCATGCAAATACTTATTTCTTCTGCTTCATTTCCCCCTTCCCATTTTACAACAATAAGAATTGTTTTAGATGGCCAAGAAAGAGGTTATTTAGGAATGGAGGTGCTGCATTTTGTTGTGGGGTTTTTTTGTTTGCTTTTTTTTTTTTTTTTTAAGATATGTCTATGTAATTTCACAATTAGCCTACAGCAAAAATTAGCCCTTCATGTAGATTTACACAAAAAAATAGACTGTTTTTACTAGGACTGTAATAAGCATTTCTAAAACAGACGTAGCCTGAGGTGAAGCTATTCTTGTGTTTGTATTTAGAAAGGAAGGGGTAAAAAATTACAAAATGAATCATTCCCGAGTGGATTCAAACTGTAAATGTCTGTTAAATGCAGTCTCGGATCATGTGGGCAGATGGTGCATCCTACTATATAACACTGCTACCTGGCAAAATGAAGTGCAATTTAATTGACGGTCATTTTCAAATCCACAGTAATACACCTTACAGTAACTGAGTTGGAGCCTGATGCTGTAGCCCTTATTCTTGGAACTAATCTTTACTCACCAGAGTAGTCTTATGGTTTCACCTTTTACCAGCTTTAAACTGGGGGGAAAATAAAGAATATCCATGGATAAGTTTTTATCTTTGTTAAGATGACACATTCTCTTCACCCATTCAAGAAATATCGTCCTCTCTTATCACCCTCTCAAGGTCTTCAAGTACCTACATGGGGAAGAGATTTCTAATGGAAGAAGGGTCTTTAATCTAGCAGAAAAAGGCATAATGAGATCCAGTGATTGAAAGCTGAAGTTAGACAAATTCAAACTATCTTATCTAGGAGCTTGGTAGATTCCCCATCACTTTTGAAGTCTTTAAGAAGATATCCAGTCTTGATGTAAAAGATATGCTCTAGATCAAACAGAAGTTATGGGTTTGATGCGAAAATTATTGGGTGAGGTTCTGCAGTCTGTGTTATGCAGGAGGTCAGCAAGGGAATCATAATAGTCCCTTCTGGCTTTAAAATCTGTGAAGCCCAAACACGACTTCAATAGGGAAAAAGCAAGCCACCCTGACGACCTCTTCTGCCCACAGAACTTTAATTTTGGAAACAGAGGCTGGTTAAAGCAGTTCATCAGCCTTACCTGGACCCTGCTTAGCAGAGTATTCGTAACACCTCAGGTTCTTTCAAAGACAGAAATTTGAAAACAGTCTAGTTTCTCTTTAATAAAAGTAGTTGGAAAATGCTGACTGGTTTCTCAACCAGCATACAGCTATTTCTTTTCAAATATAACAACTTCTTTTTATCTTAAATTTTCACAGCAAGTCTTTTGCATTGTTTCTCATCATTTTCAGCATCTATTTATTTGATGCTCCTTATGAAATATTCTTGCAAATGAAGAGGAATTGAACTAATTAGGTAAGATTCCTATTTTTAATGACATTTATATAGCTGCTAAGGGAGGAATAATTAATGTCTTATAATCACTATTTTTATTGCTTTTCTACTCTGTAGCTAAGTTAAGAAACAGCTTTCAAATTGAGTCCCAACAATACCAGGTTTCACAGCTTTATCTTGCAACTTGGATAATTTTCCTTAAATTGTCAGCTATAGAAGTCTTGTGAATATATGAAAATCTTGACATTTCTTTCAAAAAAAATAATCATTCACAGTGGTTTCCAGTAAATTTTGAAAACATGATACTCACTCCTCAAAAGACCTAAGCAAATAGCCAAGTAAATAAACACCTCCATTTCCTTTTTCGTCTTATAATTTTAAAGCAAATCCCCTGATTCTGGAATTTAAACATTTGGGGTTGGCAACCCCCAGGTGTATTGAGATTGAACTTCTTCCATGTGGAAGGAAAAGCTGGCTGGGGGAGAAAGAGTGGCAGACACTTAAAAATCCTTATTTTTCATAAAGAAACCCTCAAAATTCAAGTGCCAACAAAGAGCAAAGACCTAAGCATGAGATGAACACTTGGAGATTCTGACGGCCTCATCTGTGCGCAGGGACTTTGTGTGGGTTCTCCTGACAGCACCTTTCTGTACCAACTGCAGCAGTTTGGAAGGCGGCCACTCAGTCGGCCCTTTGAGCCGTGATGAATGTTTGGGCGAGGATGCAGTGACACACACCACGGCGCTGCCCCCCTTCCCACACCGCCGGCGGTAAATATTCACTTCAGTGGCAGCCAGATGTTTCCTGCACTGGCAGTGTTAAAGAGGCTAAAAACAGTTTTCTGCGACACAGAGATGTTTTATTTGCGTGCGGCTGCTGCTGCGCTCCGTGTGGCTTTTGGGTGCAGGGTTTGTCACCTGCACTGCTCCTGGAGGTGCCCAGAAAGTCCCGGTGCTGCTGGGAGATGTCAGCAGCTGGGAAGGGGGCTGTGGGGGGTGGAGGAGGCTGGATGAGGTGGGAAGGGGACTGTCCCCACATCAGGGCTGGGGACCCGGCGCCTCGCTGGCACGCACAGCCGTTGGCACAGGAAGGTGTGTGTGGGTGCAGGGCTGTGGGGTGGGTGCCATGGGGCCGAGGGCAGGCACGGGCTGGGGGATCCGGCAGCCTGTGCACAATCCCCTCAGCCTGCCTAATCCCCTCTCACCTCAGCACAAGCATCCCCGGCTGGTCATTCTGTAGCCAAATGAGGGTGAGCAAGCCAGTCTGACTTTGCGCTGGGACGGAAGAGGAGCATTCACACAGCTACAGCTGGGCGTGAGCCTTGAAGAAATCTGACCCTCGCTTTTCCTCTGTCTGAGATTTTTTTGTCATTCATGCATACTTCATGTAGATGGGAGCTCAAGTCTTTTCCGGAGGGATTTCTCTGCTTGGGTGCTATCTCAAGCCTTTGACTATCATACCTTCGTTTGAAGAGCAATAGTATGGACTGGCAGCAAGGTGGGCAGAAATTGGGGCTTAAATGCACTTAAATGACAATGTGGACCTGCTCACACTGGCAGCAGCAGGACCAACAAATGGGCTGTGGTGCAGAGGGAGTGTGAAAAATAGCAATAATATGTAAAAGCTTCTTTAAAATTCTCCAGTCCTTAAAGAGGCATGGACATCCCGCAGGCTCTCCCGCTCTTTTCTGTTGTCATCTCACTCCAAACTGTCACAAGATGTCAGTGTTTTCAGATACTCCTGCTATGGCTGAGCTAACAGCCTCTCCGCACTGTCTGGCTGACTTTCAATGGCATAAAATTCATCCATAAAATTGAGCCATAAGGTTCACAGCAGAGTGGTGATACCACAGAGAAACTCAGAATAGGGACCACGTCTGAGTTTCGGCCTCCGGCAGCAGGATCAAGGCACAGTTGTTGTTTCCCCTTGGCCTTGGGGTTGCTCTAAGGCACCCAGTGCTTGAGCTGGGGTGGGTGATGCTTATTTGGAGCTTGGTGTTGGCATGGAAGTCCTCAGAGCGTAAATGCAGCAGAATGAACCAAGAGGAGGAGATAGGGCAAAGCAGCAGACGACTTTGTCTTCCTGTGTGTGGTTTGCCATGTGCTACAGGAATGCCTTTTTAGAGGGATCCTAGAGACGCAGAGACAGGCCACAGTCTTGTCACAGCCTCCCCATGCCGGTAGTGTGACAGACAGAAGGACACTTCTCTAGCATCCAACTTGTTCCTATCAGGCACAGTGCAATGAGCAGAATATGTAATTTCCTATCCAGTGCTGATCCTGCTACTCTGGGACATGGGGGTTATAAAAAATGATGAAGCCTTATACGGAGAGCCCTGGACCTTATCCTCCCAGTGATTTGTAATTCCTACTAACAGGAAAGTTCACTTATAAAATTTGAGGAGCACTTTAACATGAAAAACATCTACGTTTCCAGACCTATTGTCAAGGTCACTATAAAACCAATACATGGGTTATAAAATCAATACGCGATCCTACTTTGGAAGTTTTGAATTGTCCTTTTAGGGATTCATTCATTGTCATCATCTAAATAAAAACAATAATATCCTACTAGGCAACTGATAGATTCCACCAGATAGATACCACTAATGTGGTTTTCCTGGCTGTATTCAGTGACCCCTCCAATGGGGACAAATGGTGTTGTGTAAGAATTTCTTCCCATCATCTTTATGGGAAATTTGTCCTTCTCGAGGCCCAAAGGTTTGTTTTTTTTTTTGGTTTTTTTTTTTTTTTTTAACAGAGACCTTTATGAAATCTGCCTGTGAAGCCATGAAAATGACATGATTTCAGATGGAGGTGTGTTACTGGGAAACATCTGATCCCATTACATAGAAAACTCCTAGGAAAAATAAATAGGTTATAGCAATGTTTATAACTTAAATCCATCTGAGTTTAGCCTTTTGCGTAAATTACAAGGTATTTATTTCTGAGAGATGCTCTAGATTGGATGCTTCTGTATGAGAGGACAGCTGATTTACACCATGATTGTTTGCCACCAAGGCATACTGCTGCCTTGCAAGCCGCACCCTTTGCTGCCATCCCGAGGTTTGGATTTGATTTTCCTTGAGAAATAAGCTTGTGTTTACATTCCCTATCCACCTGTGTTGCCTCAATACAGCACTGTATGTTTCTTGCTTTTTTTTCCATCCCCACTCTCCCCCTTTACCCCCCCTCCCCACCCTGAATTTGCTCTCATTGAGTGGCACGAAGGAAAAAAAAAAGTCCACCTCCTACTAAGAGGACTAAGACCTGGGGAGCCAGCGAAGAGGAGAGGCCGTTGCCTCTAAAGTTCAGAAATAAAAAAAATGACTTGTTCTTTTGAGCTTGCTGTTCCCTGATGTGACACTGTGATCAGTATCAAATGCTTGGTGGCAAGGATTTTTGTCAAGCTTTCCCAGCTAAAATAGATTTAACCTACCAGTTGCTCTTTGTGGGTTTAACAATGTGTGTGACAATAAAGGGCTGCTGCCGCTGCATTGTTAATACATGAATAGTCCCGGTTCTCTGTATTTACTATTGTGCGCTGCAGATTTCCAGGAAGGAGTGTTTGGCGCTGGCTATTGATACGGGTCCTGTTTTGCAGAAGGAGCTGAATCAGCCCCTCAGTGATTAGTCAATGCGAAGGTGCAGTAAGGATTTAATTGAAATAAAGGAAAGCACCCAATTTCCTTTGAACTGCTTGCTGAGCTTTCTCCCCTGCTCAGAGATGCTGCGTCTGGGTTTCGCCCTTTGCCGTCACTGCCTCTGGATGCGAGGAGTTCATCCTTCAGGCAGGAAACTCCCAAAACACCAAAACAAAGGAAGAAATCTGCTCCTTGATTGTGGTTTGTGGTCTGCTCTTGGCTGGGGCTGGCCAACAGTGCAATGGACAAGAATACGAGGCAACGAGAAGGAAACAGATACACTCTGGCCTCCTGGAAAAGCACGGTCAGATGGGTCTGAACAAGAGGGGAGCTGTGAATGCCCTCAGGGAGGCTTCTGGTGACTCCTGTATGTGTCATTTATTCCCATTTTATCTCACACAACACTGCGAGCACCCAGCCAGGACCGGGCTGCCTAGGGAGAAGGAGGATGGTGAGGGCAGGATGGCTGAGCAGGGTGAAGCGGGGTGCTGGCAGCATCCCTGCAGGTCCAGCACAGCAGGGACCGACTCCTGCACCATGGTGGAGGTGTGACCCCATCACTGTAACCTGCTTCACTCACCTGAAATACCCTCGCAGCCTCTGTGGGGCAAGGGGACTGCCCATGATCCCTGGCCAGCCTGATGAATGTCCCCTCAGGAGAAAATCTCAGTGATGCTTTTGCTCCACTGAGTCTAAGGGAGCTCTTCTGGGCAGTGCCCTTGATGGGAGCCAAATCCAGCTCTCCCCTAGACGGCAAGAGCTCCCAACAGTCTTGGGTGACCCGGAGGTGGACACTTGGGTGGGAAAGGAAAGTTGCTCTCAGGTGCTGGGAACAAAAAAAAAAAAAAAAGAAAAAACCCCAAGGGACACAAACAACCCTCCATCCAGGAAGCTATCTTTGCTGGTATTTCTCTTGTTTTCATTTCTGTAACAATCAGCCACTTATTATTAAATCAGAGCTGCTGGGGAAATGGAGTTAAATTAAGGGAGATCAGAGGCAGGAACGGAAGCAATGTCTATATAAATATCTGCCTATATTATATAGAGTACTGTAGTTAATCAATCCTGAGAACAAAGAGCTTGGCTTGAACTAAGCAACAGCCCCAGCCAAGAGAAGGAGCCCTGCTGCGGTAAGCAAGCAAACAGCGTTATCGACAAGGAAAATGTTTCTAAAGGCCTCTCTCCCACTGAAGGAGTTGAAAAACAAGGGTTTTCAGCCCCTGGGGCAAGCGCTGGTCCCCTGGCTCTTTGGGCGAGTGTTCCTCTGAAGGTTACTGAGCGCGGGAGCCAGATGAGGGGACAGCAGCTTCTCTTAACTGAGGCAAAAAACTTATTGATTATACGTTCAATAAAAGGTCAAAACTCCCTTTGAGGGTCACCACAGTTGCAGTAAAGCTCTTCCCAGCCCCTCTCCCTGTCTGCTGAGTGTTTCGTGCCAGTCTCTCCAGGTGGACACCTGGGGTAAAAGTGAGCTGCAAATGAGCTAATCATCATTAATGTGTCGGTAGAACCTGCCAGCCTGACATCCCTCCTAATGGCTGACAAATGTCAGGGTGACTTGTATGCTTTTTTTGTTAATTGAATTGGTTAATTAGGTCCCAGAGGCCTGGCTGCTAATTATGAGCTGCAGTGGAATATGGGTTTAAAAAAAAAAATAAAAAACACAAAAAATGCCACAACAACAAAAAAAAAAACACAAAAAAACAAAAACCCCCATAAAATCCAATGCAAGGAAGTTAAAACAATGAGGGGAAAAATAGCACCCCCCACTCACTCGCTCATACACACACGCACAAAACCTCCTTTGTGTTCTTTACAATCTGTACAGTTACCTTCGCTTAATTTCTGACCTGCCACATGCTACTGCCTTCTTGATGTGTTTTTAAAAGGAGGGTTAGAGAAATTCCAAATCTGCCTTTTTTGACGGGAGCATCTGCTCAGTCAGAAACACAGTCATTAATTTTCTGCCAATTAGCAAAAAAAAAAAAAAAGAGAGAGAGAGAAAGAGAGAGAGAAAAAAAAAAGAAGAGGGAAAAATCCCCTCCAGATTTGCATCTTAATTTGTTACTTTGTAAAGATGTTGTTTTTTTTAAAAGTTAAATACTCCCTCCGGTTTGCCAGTCATAGAAAGTGAAGAGATGATAGCAACTTCCCACCAAGAAAAGGCAATTAATCATTATATTTTGCACTTCTATAGCAGCTTTCATCCCCTGATCTCAAAGCGCTTTGTGAAATTATTGTATTAAGTCTCCTGCCAAGCCCCGGTGAGGGTGGCAGTGTACCAGCAAACTCCTTGGAGCCAAGGTGGTCTTAATCTGCGTTTGCTGAAAAGTGCCAAGGACACTAATAAACTTTATAACAAATAATTTCTAGTCTACCTGTTTCAGGGAGGGGTATGCAGAGGTGCAGGGAACGCTCAGAGCCTTCCTGTAGCAATATGACCCAGGAGCTGGAGGGAACATCTTGAAGCACCTTCCCCTAGTCTCAGCATTCCCACTCCTTCTTTAATAACAGTCTCAACTGGCAGCTACATGCAGAAAGATCTCTGGCATTGCAGTAATTAAATGTACTAGAGCTAGAGCTGTTCAAGAACCAGCTTTTCCACTGTGCAGAATGCCCCACAGACTATGAAAACTGCAGCCACTCTGTCCTGAAACTAAAAACTTGGGAATTCAAACATTCCCTTCTAGGCAAAAGTTGAAAAACAAACACCCAATCACTTGAAACATCTTTTTCATAAACCATACCACTTTGCACCATGTCCCAGTGTCGTAAACTTCTCAATTGATTCTTGTCTTCCTAAAAGAAAATCTCTTTTGCTTCAAAAATCAAGCCTATTTCTTCTAAATTAAATAAGGGGGTTTTTGTTGATGGGATTTGGAGTTTTTTAAATCAGATGCTTCCCTCCAGAACTGGTCTGTGAAGTTTTAAAGCAACATGTCAAAATCTTTACATTTCCAAAGAAAAGGAAAAAAAGTCCAATTAACCTGGAACGACCACTGCTCCTACAATATCCTCTTCCTGAACCAGTTCTGGGATGGGAGGCTTAGTCACTTGCCTGTTTCCATGTGTATTTTGGATTGCTGAGCATTTTTCTTCCTTCATATAACAGAGGGATCCCACTGACCCAGGAAGTGGAAAGCCAGGCAGTTTATCCCTAGTGTTATTTCTGCTGCAGACTTGTTACATCAGCACAAGTCCATCTGCCTCAGTTTCCCCTTTCTCCCCTTGTCCGGGGACGCATGGTGCCCCTAGGCTGCCTCTCTGCCAGCTGGGCACATGCCTTACTCTCCCTCTCTCTCCTCACCCCAAACTTATGGGCACCTCAGGGCTGTCAGGAGGGGAAATTTGTGGTGCTGGCAATGGGCGTGCAGCCCTCAAGTGAAGATTAAATATGACGATTACCCTGCTTGCTTCCCCACCCCCCTTCCTGTTGGATAGCAAAGTTGCCTCACGAGTTAAAATAAATTGCCTCGCGCTCCCCACTGAAAGCATTTTGACTTTGTCTTGAATCGCGTATTCCAGTAGTCATTATACTTCAGCTGCTTCTTCTTCTTCTTCTTCTTAGCATATGACATATATAGCAGTTCAAAAGTTGCAGTGAGCTGCTGCCAGGTCACATTCAAAGGAAAGTATCTGGGAAGCTGGCAGCTAAAAGTATCTGATAAGTTGGCACTGTTACTGCTCAGCGGGAGGAGGGAGAAGTGAAGGAAGGAAGGGGAGGGGGAGCCAGGCATGGGGGAGCAGGGAAGGGGAGAGATTCAAAGGGCTTTTGTTTCTGGATCAGATTCTTCCAGACTCTGAAACTTTTGCAGAGGTATGAGCCAGGGATTTTTTTTCCCCCCTTCTCTTCCTCCTCTCCGTAGTTTAATGCATTAAAATAACCTATTAAAAGGCCTATATTTGCTTTCAAGCAGACACTGAAAGGCGCTCAAGATGTCACTATTAAAACTGGCGCTGCGCTTTGCAGGCGAGGGTCTGTGGCTAGGAGAATAAAGCAGAATTGATTAGCTGCTCCGACTTTGCCAGCCTTACAAAGGCTGCGGTGTGCCACAAGTTGCTAGAGAACAGATCAGCAGCTTCTAACCAGCCCACCTGTATACAAGGGTGAGTCACTTAGAAATCCAGCTTGGTTTTGCAAAGCCTGATGCTGGTCCCACATTCGCACGATGTCCCCACGTTTCCCCCTTCCTGACGTCCTACTTTCCCCCTTTTGCGAGTCATTTGGGAAGAGTCAAAATTAAACCATCATGAAATTCTCTCTGAAACCAGAGAACAAAATACCCCGCTGGGAGGCTACGGAGGGTGTTCGATGAGTGGAGGCCACAGGACCCCAATGCAAACACTGTGGCTGTTGCCCCAAGAGGCTTGTTCCTGTCTACATAATGAACAATGAATATTAGAACAAACAGACTGGAAAATGTCAGCAAATGCTGCACATGGCCAAAAATATAAAGCCAAGGCACAAAGGTAAAGAGAGGATTGGAACCCTTATGTTCTGCATAGAAATGATCTACTCTGCACCTTTGAAATTAAGGAATGGAGTTAGTGTCATGCCGTGCATCAATCTGACAATCCACCCCTGAGTAGTCATTGTCATTATACCACGGGTCACATGTGTTACAACTCTATTAATGTGTATGAAGTTACTCCCAGTCTAACACTAGTCTAAGAAAATCAGGCTTAATTAGATTCTCCTTGTAATTAAATGCAATTTATTCTTATGTTTTGTGTTATGCTTCTGGCTTGCCTGTACTATTGTCTGTTGATTATTAGAAATGTATTTATGGAAGGTGTAACAACTGTGTAAGAGCCATGTTTATAGCAAACATACAATTAGCTAGGCTTGTACCATTCCCAGCACAGCAGGGGCTTGGTCCCTGAATGCAGCTCATGATAGGAGCACTCTGCAAATAAATTGTAGGCACAAGCAAACCCGATCTCATTTGCCTTGGTAGGTTAAAGATATATGGTGTAAAATCAGGCTGAGGCTATGTTCCACATTTATACCTATAATTCTTCCTGAGAAAACCTCCCACTATCCCTGACTAGTGAATGACTAACAGTTTCAGCTCTGCTCTTTCAGAGATTTGCACGTGATTAACCCAACATGTTAAGAACTGGGCCACTGACTTTAACAGAGACTACATATAGAGCAACAAGATAAGCACGTGTCAGTCCCTGCAGGACTGGGACCGTGTATTATTCATACCTGTGCAACTCAGGTGGAAAACACCCTTTTTTCCCGTCACAATTATGCCAACAGCTGCCCAAGGTATAAGCAGAAGAGCAGGTCCAAGGAGAGACAAGGCTGCAGGAGTGGGCTTGCACCAACAGCTGTTCTCCACGCATCCCTTCACCAAAAATTACCAGGCATTGAGTTTTCACACTTTATTTCAAGGAAGTATTTTCTGAATGGTTCTTCCATGCCTACTGAAGTCAACAGAATAAGTGGTAAATAATCCAATACCTTCAGTAATTTCAATTTAAATCAGTGGTAAACTAGGTGCAGAAAGCAACCCCCGTCTTCCTTGCTGCTACTTAAAATACTTTAATAGAGGGAAACACCTTTGCAGGTGAGCTGGCTCAGGGAGGGTGACAGTCCGGAGCAGATTGTGGGAACAGTTATTTTCCCCACCACCACGCATGTTCTTGAATAACCTGATTATTCTCATTAGCACTCCATTCTGATGGCTGCAACTAAATAAAAGAAAACAGGGGTGGGAGCGGGTAGTAAATCCTCCATATATGAATATGATGAGGAGTTTAAGCAGCTCCCTCCCACTCCTGCTAAAAAAAAGTTTTAATCTTGGCCGCTCCATGAATATTGACTGGCTGCATATTGACATGCCACCTGCTGGGGCTGCTTCAGCTATTGATAACCAATGCCATCACGTCTAAAGTTCAAAAACCGACAGGCGGCTTTCATGTTTGTAAACAGTATTGATCTGCATAAATAAGCTTGCCATTAGACTGCCGGATTAAACAAGGACGAAGACAGAACATTTGTGAGATTAAATCCGGAAACAGTTAATTAAAAGCTGAGCGATAAACCCAAGCTGTAAACAGCAGCCAATTAATTCAAGCGTCTGTAGATCTATGAGCAGCCCTTCCCCGCGCTCCTGGCTGTGCCCCGCACCGGTCCCATGTCCCCACACCCACTGCCTGTCCCCAGCACCAGCATCCTGCCCAGCATTACCTCCTCTCCTACACCTATCACCAAGCCCTGCACTGTCCTACTCCCTTGCCACACTGCTGCAGAAGGGGATGAGAAAAATAATTTTGAGATGTAGGGGCACTTTTTTTTTGTGTGTGGAGGAGGAGAAGGAAGCCCTCTGGGGTCTCCTAGTGCATGGTGTGGTTGTGTTACAGTAGAAACCCTCATGTAGCTTCTTTGTCAACAGTGTTGGTCTGGACCTGGGAAAGGACCCAGGGATTCCTGTGGTCTGAGTATCTCTTCTGTCACTGGCCCCCACTTTGTGACCTCGGGGTCATCACTTTGGTGTTCACTTCAGTTTCACCAACTGCAAATGCAGAGGACTGGGCCTTAGGATATTTGGCCTCTTCAATTCAACCATACTTTCCACTGGAGAACAACCAATTTAATGAAATTGAAATGTGTGGGTTTTACACCAATTTTAATTTTTGAAAGAAAAAAACCCCAGTGTTCTCAAAAATATAACCAGCAAGGTTTGAAGATTTTAGGGGTTTTACTCTTCCCTATTGGTTTTCATTCCTTTCTTCCTTTCCTTCACTTATTCTAATAACAACATGAGAATGAGGAAAGAAGGAAAGAATAAAAGCTGCTTAATGGAAGAAATAAAACTTTACTTAACTAAAAACAAACAAACGCATTCAGAAAAATAAATGCAGAAGTTATTTTAAATTTTCCCTTGAAAAGATTCCCACATTTTCTAACAAGTTCTGTTAGCTACATGTCCTCAATCCACGCCTTATAGAATTACAGTTAAGTTGGCTGCATTACAGATGATTTAATAGTTATTTTA
Source organism: Tyto alba (assembly GCF_018691265.1). NCBI lineage: Eukaryota > Metazoa > Chordata > Aves > Strigiformes > Tytonidae > Tyto > Tyto alba. Next base: position 10,246,007 of record NW_024881261.1, read on the forward strand.
TACTGCATGTGGAGAATTTGTAGGCTCTAGAAGGCAGTGCAGTGCAACTGAGTCTATAACCATGTGGGATTTATAGGGCCATGCCCTCACCACATTCAAGAAGGATGTGCAATGTCCTACCAACTTTGCTTTCAGAATCAGGGAATTGGGGCACAGAAATATGGAATACCAGAAAACAAACTCAAACCTCTCAAAACCTTGTCCAACCCTATGACCACTGAGCTATCACTAGCCAGAAAGCAGTGTGAACTGTCAGCAGATCTGCACGAGCCCCAGGGGTTATTCTGCTTGTCTTGTTCTGTCCTGGTTCCTCCTCCAGTCTCATGCTGATTTTATTGAGGCAAACTGGATCCTGTATTTGTAGATGGACAGATGAACGTTTTCTTACAGTGTCTGGCTGTATTCCTACAAATGGTCCCAGTGGATTATAACTGACAACAGTGGATGACAGAAACACCTTAATTTCCCCAAAGGTGGATTTGTGATGATACCAAAGCCCAGGCTTCAGCCCAGCTGAGGTGCCATGTATTGCTCCAGGAACATGGTACGCTCTGCTAGGTAAAATACTTGTAGCTTAGATCCTCCATCCATTTTTCAGGCTTAATCTTAAGTAACAACAAGCTATTGCCCTTGGGGTATTCCACTTATATTGTTATCTCTCTCATGGGAAGAGTGCAAGAAAAAATATCTGATGAGCAGCACTGGAAATTAAATGCCTGTCACTCACCTTTTCACAATAGTGTTCCAATATCATGTACCGGGTCCTCCACTCTGGACAATGGCAAGAACTGACAACAGTAAGAAAATAGTAGGCAAAATATTTTTGTGTGCTGACACTTTCTAGGGGTGACAGTTGCCTATCAGGTGTATAAGCAAATAACACAAAAGCAAGATTGCACAGAAGGGTGGGTAAGAGTCCTTTCTTTGAAGTCCAGGATCAGGAATTGGTACTATCACATCAGTAGTTTTAAACTGGTGAACTTCAGACTTTTAGGAGATGATGTACCACTTCCAGTAGGTTGATTTTTGTAATAAATTTATGATTTTCCCTACCAGCAGAAATCACTTCACTTTAGTAAGCAATACCAGTGCTACCAGCATCTCACCAGACTTGCTGAAATGATGTGGACCAAACCAAACCAAACCAAATATGCCTCCCCACAGTGGCTCAGAGAGCCAGCAGTGGGAGCGGGCTGGTTGTTATGAAGGGTGCGCCTGTTCTGCTCCCTGTTCCTCAGAGATCAGAGCTCACCTTGAAGATCCTGGCTGGAAGTTAGAGATTCAGCGACTGGTGACTCCTTCCTTCAGGCAGCTTCCCTGAAGGGTGTCTCCAGTCCATGTCGGGGGGTGAGTTATTTGTTTAATGAACAGAAACCCACATGCTGGGAAATTAACTTTTACAAGTCGGCATGTTGACAAAAGCGGTACAAATTGCTGTTGCCAGTAGTGACCAGTTCCTCCTGACTGGCTCTGCCCAAGGCCTTCAGCTGGAGGGAGAAGACAGGTCAGGGCTGTGTTTGAGACCTAATAAACCTAATCCGGTCACTGGCTTTGCTTTGGGCACCCCTGACTTGGGAAGCACATGGGAAATGCAAATATAATGCTGAATCATGAGATGACTTTAAAATGACCTCTGAAAGCCCCCAAACCAGTGATGAGATGTGGCATTGTTCTGGGTGGTCAGAAGGACATTGTCGTGGCCAGGAGGGGAAGGTGTAGGGGCTAAGGGAGGCACAGACCTTTCTCCCATCTTATCTTCCCCCCAGGTGCCGAGGGCCCACATTAAGCAAGAGCCTCATTTCTTTGACACCTCTCCACTTCACTTGGGGTTGAAGGCCACGTACAATTCAGGATCAAGAGTAGTAGGGGGCAGCACAGCCTTTGAAGACCCTTCTATTTGGCCTCCCTCCAAGGTTTTATTACTATTTATTACCTCATTATGTTATTACTGGTATTTAATGCTATTATTTTGGCACTATAGTTGTATGTCAGACCCCTGTCATGAAGCAGGACCCTACAGTATTAGATGCTGTACAAGTCCATGGGAAACAGAAAGGCAGCACTTGTCCCCAGAGCTCTCAGCCTAAATATAGTACAGTGTTATGGCCTTCTCCCTTCATTCAGAGACCCGTTTTTATCCTCGTGGATTCAGCTTGTAAATTCAGGTGCAAGGACTGAATTTTTCTTGTAAGAACTCAAGTACCACCGGTGATGACCAGGAATGATTTCTCTGGTATTACCAGTCTGCTTACTGCAATGCCCGGTGGAGCTCAACCATGTTCACCCACAGCAGAGCAGGACCTCTGAAATCAATAGGTGTTCTTACCTGGATAAGGTCAGGCTTGGGATAAAATGGTTCAGGGAAATTTCAGATGCCTGGTGCTAGGGGAGACAGCAGAGAGTTAAGGATGCTGCTGCTCCCCAAAGCCTGTGAGCAAATGAATTCCTCTCTGTCTGGAGACTCTTATAAATGGCCTTCAGTCCAAAGAATCAGATCTGTTTAAATTACAACAATGTATGTGTCACAATATGTAAGAACCTGTTTGGATCATATGGAAATAACTATTCCTGGAACACCCAGGTCTCCTGACATCACTTCCTTCAGAAATAGATCAAATTACTTCCACTGAGAGACAAAAAAAAAAAGGACGGGGTGAGGGAAGAAGAAAAGCCCTGTCAGTGGAAGGTCAGAAAACTCTGCAGGTGGAGACCCTCTTTTTTTTTTTTTTTTTTTTTCTTTTCAGAATTGTTTCAATTCTTCAGCGTAGAGGAAGGAAGGATGGTCTGGTGGATAAAAGCAGAGGTGCTGTTGACAGTTCAGAGTTGGCCCCTGATCCAGCTCTGCTGCAGACATCCTGTGCAACCCTGAGCAAGTCATCACCTCCCAGTGCCCTTCCTCCTTTTCTCCAAAATGGGGGTAAAACCATGTTTACTTGCCTTTCTGGGAAGGACACATCGCTTGGGGCTTCTCTCTCCCAAAATTTGGAAAGGTCTTGCAGAAAAGGGAGGGAAAAAAGCACCAGGATCCAAACTGCAAGCTGGCAAATGTCGGAGCTGCTGTGTGCCCTGCGAGGGGAGCAGAGCTGCCTCACAGCAGACAAGGAGCTGAGCTGGCTCTTGCAGCCCGGTGTCCTGAGGCTCAGCTGCGCTGTGGGCGCTTGCAAGCAGAGGTGATGTGACGTGACTTCAGTTTTGGTAGCTGTGTTCAACACGATAAAAGATGGATTAAGACAAAATACATGCAGCAAAAACTATATGCCCGAACAGCATCGGGGCACAAAACTTTCTGAACAAGACAGGATTCTGTGTACCTTTCCACAAAGTAAATACTACCACATGTGCATTAAAAGGCTCCTATTATTTAGAGAGTGCTGACATGAAACCCCCTGAAAGAGTTAGTATTTTGTTAGGTAAACGTTTTTCCCTCTGAGCGTTTTCCTCTTCTCCCTCTCCCCTCCCCCCAGTCCAATAACTTACAGATGTTAGAACAATAAATTGAATGAATAGTTTCCCACACTGGAATGCCTGCATGCTGAAGAATGCAGAAATGATTTCTGGCCAGTTTCTGACACTGATCTACAACTACACTGCATATATTCTGTTGCTCTTGTATCAAGTCTTGAGCTGCTCCCTGCCAAGAATTAAGTGCTTGTTCCATAAACCTGGTGTAGATTATCACTTAGCTGTATAGATGTATCTAATAGAATTAAATAGTTTGGCTCCTGACCAGTAACAGATGTGCTACATATAATGTAATAATAATGAGACTGAAAGCACCATGTTATGCCAAGGGAACATTGTGAGATAGCTCACATTTCTTCTGTTGCCCAGTCAAACCTCTGTGAAAAGTAAATCGAAAGTCCCATGTTTATATGAACAAAACAAGCTTTGGCTTTCCTTCTTTTTTCATTTTAATCTTACAATGGGTTTGTTATCCAGCCCATGCACAAAGGCGAGCACGGGGTCAGCTTTTGTTTCTATGGAGCAATGGATTTTTTTTTTACCATAGTTTTATTTTTCACTAAAGTTCTCCTGTAACTTAAACGGTTATAATGAAATAATGTTGAACCAAGTCATAACTATCTGCTCGGGACATCTGAGCCCATATAACTTGACCAATATGGGACAGAATGGGTTGGGTAGGAGAAGCAAGATCTCAGTTGTACACATAAGATGATATTTTATTTTCTAAAATAAATGCCCGGGGCACAGCCACCTTCCCACACCACCATTGCCTCCCCTCAGGTCGTGGCGGAGGCTCAAAGATGAGCAGCAGCAGTGATGGCAAGGACGTGACCTGCCCGCCAGCTGAACTGAACCTGCATTATCCATCACGGCTTTGATCAGCACCACCGATACCAGGTGGCAGGGCTGGGGTGGAAGAAACTGCTCCACCTGGAATCAAGACATCCAGCGGGTGCAGGATATCTCTGGAAAGTGCAGAAAAGGCATCCAAACAAACTATTACTGGATGCTGGCAATCTGGCTGCGTTGTTTCTGTTCTTCAAGTGTGGCCATGGTTAATGAGAAAGTTGTGAAGGGAAACGAATTCCCTGAGTACCTGACTGTCTCAGCCTTTCTTGACCCATGTCGGTCTGGGTACAGGTGGAGTATAGCACAGAGACTGCACTGCACGGGCAGTCCAGGTTACAGATGAATATCAGGGATCCAAGATGTTATTGTTAGATCTATCAGCTATCTTTGATGCCCTGAGGTATTGTTGAGTTGCTTTTGATCCTCAGCAAGAATAGATGGGACTGTGCTCTGCTCACTTTTCCCTTAGCTTTCAGAGAGATCTCAGAAGGTAATTTTGGATAACTGCCCTATTTTATTGACCTTCAGGGAATGTTGCCTGATGTTTCATCAGTGATGTACACAAAATCAGTGGGGGTGATTAATGAATTGATACTTTTTTCTAATTCGCTTGGACAGACAGAGGTATAATTAGCATTGGACAAGTACCTCTGAATATATTCTGTGACCATCCATTCAAATACAACATGGAAAGGTGAGGCTGTTGTAGCCAGACAAAACCAGTCTCTCCAGCTCCTGTGGGAAGACCACATAAGAGAGTGGTTGGAGGGCTGGTGCTGTAACAGAGAGGAGTTATTTCCTTGGGAGAATAAGTTGAGTTGGTGCTCACTGATTGCTAGAGCTTGGATTCAAGACCTGGAGATGATGTACCCAGATGGACAGATGTAATTGCTCTTTCTTTCTGCTTTCCCCGTTTGAAGGGAAATGCTCTGGGTGACAGAAACATGAATGCGACCATTCTTTTAAAACTCAGTTATGGAAAATTCATGCAAAACTGGATCTCCAAAGTTATGACTGACATCAACAATGGAGCTGGGGCCAGGACCATGCAACCCCACCAAAGGCTTGATTAAAGTGAAACCGCCCTACTTGAATTTCCAGGATCAAATGGCTGTAATGCACTGTACAGACCAAGAACCGCTATTCTGTGATGAGAAATTTTGGACCAAGCAACAGACTCACACTATGCTTACAGACAGTTCTGAGGCACAAAAAGCAGCAGCAGCTAAATTTGGCAAATAAATTATTCACCCAGCTCTATTAGAAGCAAAATAAATGGATAGAAAATAGCCATCTGGGAAGCAAGGAAAAGCTCAAGACAATTATCCTCCTTACTGTACATCATCCTCGCAGTAATACTCAGGGAGAATGTGACAATTGATTAAAAATAATTGGAGGTTAAATTAAATGATAATTAGCATTAATCAATAGCAGTGTTGGCATGCCAGTGCATTCCTCCTTTAGGCAATTCACCTCCAATCCCCAACACACCAATAAGGCTGGTGATCTGCAAGCCCAGCATGTGCTCCTGCCATCAGTAAAGAAGCAAGTCCCAGCAGCATTGACCTGGAGGGTTGGAGGAAAGAGAGCATTTCAATGAAAGACAGGTTTGCCATCATGAGAGATGGCTGCTACACTACTCCTGCAGCTAATTGCAGCCAACATCAAAGACTAGGGTGCCCTCAAATGATAGAGGCTGGTAACGACAACTCAATGCCCGCCTGCTTTCAAACAGCAGATCACAGAGAGCCTTGCCTTAGCATATTATCCTGCTTTTGTTAAGAACACTCGTTTCTCTTCCTCTCCACTTTTTTTTTTTTTTTTTTTTTTGGTGGTATATTATTGTGTGGCCAGTGCACAAGGAATAGCCATGATTGTACAGCCCCTGATAAGGCAGAATTACCTCTTTGCAAAGGGCCAGTGTAGCCAGGAGGTTGGGGAGGAAGAGTTTGCTCCAAGGGTGTCATGTACAGACACACAAGTCAGAGAGCTTTTTGCTATAATCTTAATGTTGAGTCCTAATTTGTGGTTATGTTCAAGGGGAGATGAAGTACCACTTTGTTATTCACCCAGAGCCCTAGTTCTGCTTGAACAAATAAATTGCAGGCACTTTTATGAGCACTTGAACAGTGTAGGCACACACATGTATATGTGCCTAATGCCCTGTGCACATCCACCAGCTCTCCAGCACTTGCCTGTCAACAAATGGTGGAGACTCCCAGTCTGAGGCAGGAGGATTTAGGACCAGTCACATGTGCTCACTGAACCTCTACCTGCCTCTTAACCAACAGCTGCCAGTCTCACCACAGTACTGAAAAAAATTTAATCTCAGGAGGCTTAGATCAAGGATTTGTCTAAACACTGTCAACATTTGCATGCCAAATTTGACAGTTCTTGGGAGACTTTTGGCCTCCTATGTTTCCCCAGGTACCTCCAGTCAGACCCTGGAAGCACAAGGCTGTGCTGAGTGGACACTCACAGGAAAAAGAAAGAGGAAAGTCTTTTAATGCTGCTCACATCTCAGGCAGTACTTTGGGGTGAGCACATGGAAAGGAAACACAATTGCTTCCCCTCCCTTTCCATGATCAGTCCCTGCTGGGAGCAGGTCTGGAGAGCAACAGTCTGTCCAGAACCTCTGGGGAGTGTCTCCACTATTGGTTACCTTTATTTTCTCACACAAGCAATGAACCAAACACATTCAGCATAACTCAACTAACTTCTTGTCCCCATCCCCAAAGCTAGGGAACCAGGAACATGAAAGAAAATCTTACGTGTCTTTTGAAGTTTCATCAGCACAGCTCACTGAAATGCAATTTCATACCCACTGTAAGGAATGTCAATATCAGCATTTGTATGCCAATGCTAGAGAATTTTGTTGATTTCCTACTGCAAAACTTTGCTTCGGCATGTTCTGCCAATCTACATGAGGTAGGGAGGGAAAAAATCCTACCTTTAGCTGACACGACCATGCCGTCAGAAATCCTGATGCCAATCGGGACTGGGACAAGATATTCTGCTGTTAAGTGTGGCTCATTCTTACACTTTTAGTCCTTGCATGTCTGCCAACTGCCTAGATTTCCCATGTGCTACTGCATGGCTCTGTCCTCAGGTGATCACCTGAGAGCACTGCAAACATGACCTTGCCATGGTTTTGGAAACCATCTCTAGTCCACCTGCTTCAGACTGGGACTGAGCGATATATTCCTGCTAGAAATGGATATGCTATGCCATGCTATCATAAGAGTTCTGTTGCCTTCAAAACACCATTTAGACTAGGTGGATTTGCCAGTGAAATGGCCTTAATCTTACCTTTTCAGTGCACTTAATTATCAACACATTTATGTCTGTAGCCCTTGTCCTCTCCTTGTGTCCTGCACACTGTTGTCCAGCCTCTCCCCAAATGGAGGCTGTAAGCCATCATTTTCTCGTGAGTTTTGGAGGAAACCAGGTGTTGGAATACATCTCTAGGCAGCACACTTTGGCAAACTCTTCCCAAGGTCTGAGTAGCTGGAGGAACAAATTCTGATCCAGAACCTGGGGATCTACTTCATCATACAGCAATCCTGAGCCAGTAAGTCGTCCGCTGAGAAGAGACTCACCAGCTCCAGCAAAGCACTCGGCTCCCCGCTCAGATGTGTCCAGCCTCTGAGCCACTCAAAGGACACACACAGCAAGTGCAAGTCTCTCTGCAAAAGGCTGTGGTAGACTACAGAGACAACTATCTTGTCTTCACTGCTCCATCAGCATGAAAAGAAGGGGCTGTGTAAGTAGCCAGATATTTAGATTGCACCCAAGATAATGGGAAGAGGACAAAGAGAACCATCTCTCCAGACTAGAGGAAAACATGGCTTTCCTTGCACTGACCACACACGTTAAGCATCTTTGATCAGGGGAAAAGCAGGTGGTAAAAGACAGCATAGAGAAAACTTGGTCATGCCTAACACGTCCCTTTCCAGATCAATATATTCTTGTGAAGATATAATCTTCCTGCTGTAATGCTGACAGGTTAATGACAGCATGAGTTATCCACTATCTAAATGTCCACATCAGTACCTGAGTTAGATTAAACCTGGATGGACTTAACTACTCATGCACGCAACTCCATAACCTGTCGTCACAACCTGATCACCAGTGACTTTTCCTGCCTTTTATTTATTAAACCATCGTGCTGCAGGCCCTTGCCTTCCTCTGCCTGTGTGATTCCGGGTGTTGAGGGCTGTGCTGGCAGCCAGGGAATCCCTCCATCTCCTCCAAGCTGCAGCCTGGTCAGGTCCACCTGTGAGGTGATTCTGTCTCCCACAGGTAAACTGCCAGCATAGGCTCACCGCCGGGTGGGAAGGACCGTCTTTGCTAGGGGGGAGGAATGGACAAATGGAGATACCTGCCCTTAGAGTGCAGCTGAGAAGTGCAATAAAACACAGTGACCTGGTCCTGTCATTCCCCCAGTATGTGGCACCTGTAAATCTGGAGCAGATCTTTAGTTTTTAAAATTAAGTCTCAGAGTTGTGTCTGTGTATTTTCCTGAGTTTGGGTTTCAAGTGCAATCCACTCCTTTGCAAAAGGAAAAAAACAAAAAAATCAAAAAACAAACAAAACAAACCAATGCAGACAGCACACACTGTAATGGTGCAGCAGGTTGGAAGAGGGATGAGACATGACTGGGCCGCATTCCTGGGATCCTGCCCTGGCTTTGGCCCAGAATTTGCAAAGTGGATTACTACAGCCCGTAGCTGGTGTCAGGGTTCAGCAGAATTTGCAGTGAGTAACTGGCACTGTAGCTGGCCTGGGACCCGTGGGATTTAGGCTCTAATCCTGCTTCTGGTCTTGCCCTCATGGATAAACTGGAAGAAAAAGGCAGAAGGTGCAAAATTTTAAAAAAGGAATTTTAATCTCTTGGCTTAAATTTCAATAAAATAGCTCTGCCACACTCCCATCAGCTGCCGGAGAAATTCCACTATTAACTTCCAAATTGCCTCTTTTCCCCCATTTATAAAGCAGAGACAAACCTACCGAGTTGCCTGGCCACTGGATCTCTGGAACGAAGTGTACCCACCGCGCTCCTACAACAAAAAAGACAAAGAGGGTAAATTCAGATGGGCAGGGTGCAAACATCTGCTTCTCCCGCCTGCTGCATTTGGGCTGGAAAGTGCTCGCACTGTTGCCTGGGAATATTAGTAGTTTAACACGAAACTGAATTAGTGGCAAGAGAAAACAAATCACATGTGACTGAGTCTTCTGACAGAAGCAGCTTTGATGTCCTTCTGGTCGGGCTTGCCTGCTTCTCAGCCCAGCCACCCCCCACCTGCACCCCACCCCACCCCATCAATAAACTGTTTGTTTAGCCTCGCACAGATTATTCATTTCTTGGCACAGAGTTCTTGGCTCCAAAGAATTAACATTTGGATTGTATTTACTGGCTAGCAAAGTGCCAGCGATACAGCTGGGATTCGTTGCACAAACTATTTTGATGGGGGAAATCAATGACAAACTGAGAAGAGGAGGATCAAACAGTGAACCCTTTTGCAATCTTTGTTTGAAAACATTGTGTTGGCGATATTTGGAGTTTCTAAAAGGGTGGTGGGTGGCAAATGGGGTAGGGTAGACTTCTCCCAGGTCCTCTTGCTGACTCCCACACACAACAATCTGACCCCATCCTGGTCCTAGAATAGATTAGTCACAGGATATTTCATTTTAAACCCAAGATCATGTTTTTTCCTACAGAAGAGGAGACTCTTTGGATGTTTATTGCTATTTTGCTGGAATTTCTTTTTGGTCAGAGAGGGATTTGAAAACTAAATACATTTCCTGTTGGAGGCCGAGGGCTGTGAGCTGCAAGGAGAAGCATAGCCTTTGGCTTGGTTCAGCAGTAAATAATCACTTGTGTTCCAAAAAGTCATTCGCATTGGCAAGGGCTCCCAGCACCTGCAGATAGAAGCGCCCGGGGCAAGTCCAAGCACTTCATTTAGACTGTCCCTTATTACGATCAATCAGACCCCATTCCTCTTAGCCACAGGAAATTCTAGGCTTAACCCACATGCATTTTAAAATTAAAAAGGTGGAAAGACGTACATTTAAAGACACAGAAAAAGAGATATGGGAACAGAGAAGGGTTTTTATACGTTTGCACCAGAAACTTTGTTTTTTTACTTCAACCCTCCATGTGAAATGTAAGCATACATAAACCTTCATCTTATCAGTATTTTGATCCTTGGAGAAGTCTAGTAGTTTGCCTTCACCTCCATTCTACTTGTCTGCCTTTTGTGTCACCTTGTTTTCTGTAATAGAGGCACACACAGAAGAAACTGTATATCTTTGTCTTCCCAATTTTTCTGTTAAGCTTTTAATGCTGGCTGGGTTAACCAGTTTGGCAAATTCTCTGAGCACAAGTGGTGTCAGAGCACGACAGGCAGCGTGTTTATCCTTAGCTCTCTGGCCAAAAAACTAACATGGTAGAACTTTCCTCTCTTGGGGAAAAAAGTAGTGCAAATAGTAAAAAAAAAAAAAAACCAAAAAAACAAACAACTTAATTTCTTTATATCCCAAACCTACAGCAGTACACTGAGTGAATTCTCTTCAATGGGCCTTGGATCAGGACCTAACAGCAAATCTGAGATGTGTGGATGTGGATGGATTACTGTATGAGTGGTGTTGGGGGTCACGTCTGGCTATGCTCGGGATATGATCCCATCTCCTCACATCTGAAAGGAGTTTAGTTTCACACAATGCATTTCGTAGCCTAGGTGTCACAAAACAAGTGCTGCCAGCAGCCACTTTGGGGTCTGCGATAGCTCTTTGTAGTATCAAAGCTGTTGCCAGAAGACACATTTTTTGAGGGAATAGGGTGAATTCCTTACATAGAAATCCCTGGGGTCTTTACCACTACAAATCTGAACCTTCTTCTTCTCCTCTTAACCACAGTGACATTGTAAAAACCGGGTGTGGGCCAGTGGAGGTTTGACTGGCCTGGGACTTTTCAGCTGTGTCAGGGACACTTGGTGCATCCCAGTGCTATTTTTACCAGTACTAGGAACACTGAGTTCAGGTTTGTGCTGCCACCAGCCAAAGCAGAGCTGGTAGTGCCTTTGGGAGCGTGACTCAAAGCAGCTATCAGCACCGTGGTGTCCCTGAGTACCAAAATAATCATGGATGTAGGAACATCCCAGGCTGAAGCAAGGAGCCGTGACTCACGAAGATCACACAGTGTCAGGTTTCTTTTCTGTGCAAAGATAGTTTACAGCACAATAAAATAGCATCTGCTCCTCCCCCCTCTGGAGATACTAAAGGTCTTTAGCCCTAGGACTCCAGCCTCGCTTAATCTGCTGCTGGATTTCGTACTAATGCAGACCTGTCACTGCAAGCGCTCAGTTGTGTGTGTGCTGCATCACGGCAAAAGTTCACTTCAGCAGGCCATTGCCATTGGCAATTAGGCTGGAGCAAAGCTCAGCCTCCATCTGAAACGCAATAAAAATACTGGAAAGACAGCACCAGGTCCCACTCAGGCAGCCTCTGCAGGTTCTTCTTTAACCAAAGCCAGGTAAGTGGAGGCTGCCACCACCCCTGCTGCTCCGTGGGCGTCGGGGGCACCATCCATCAAAGTAACACCTGAAGAACAGCTCTGTGTCAGCACCAGCTGCCAGGATGAGGGAAACTATCGTCCACCGCTCAACAATACAAAGGGCTTCTTTCCTCCTCCTCCACTAAGTAAACTGTTAAAGACCATGACCCCTGGAAAACATAACAAGAGCAGAGGAATTTACAGTCGTGTGTTACAGGTCAAGGCATCGAGCATTTCACAACGTTGTGATTCCAGCCAAAAACTCCTATGTCTGTCTGCTCTGTGCTGGGGAGGGCTGGAGCATCAGATTAAGTGGGAGCAGAAATGGCTGAGGAGCTCTTGGGACCATCCTCCTTGTCCACATTCAAACTGCACCACAGAGTGCAGCCAGGCTCTCCAGATGTGCCAGACATCCTCTCCTTAGAGGAGACGCCAGGAGCCTCAAAGCTTGGGACACAGCAGCCTGGCATTAGCAGCTTGAACACGACATGAGGCAGGGTTCAGACTAGGGTTTTGACCTACATTAACAAACCCTAAAAGGGAGGTTTGATTAGAACAGCTTTTTGCTTGTTTGGGCAGGACTATTTAATTTAAATGCCTAATGAGCATTTGAGAGAAAGGACTTCTGTGCTAAGGATGACCACCGTAAGCAAACACTACCAAGAGTCCTCTCAAGTGACCTAGAAAGATGAAGTATTGCCAGTATCGTGACAGCAAAAAAGTGAATTGCAAACCTCCCCTTGACGTAACAAAACCTTCTTATCTTTCTACACAGTGAAAAAAGGCAAAACCTTTAACTTCTCAATTAAAACACACATATATGTATATATCTCTCTCTTAAGTAAGTCATCCTCGCTGATCTTCTAGAGTTCAAAGCAGTGCTGCTGTATGATCTTGTCAAACCATTATGAAAGTCTCTTACTGACATTGAATACATAAGACATGGCTACCTCTGGATATCAGTCTGAGAACTGGACTCAAACACGTCTAGGTGAGCAGGGTCAGACTAGCCTTTCCATGAGGGTGAACCATGAAGACTCTTGGAAGCACATGAAAACCTGCATGGTTCACCCCTCACCTTCGTCATCACCAAGACTCAGCCTCCCCTCTCCCAGGATGAGCCCCTGCAGGGCCATCACGGGGGTAGGGAAGCAGTCCCAGCACATGGTCTGGGTGGATAATTACTGATGGAGATGATGAGAACTTGGTTGTATGTCTGACACACTTCTAATCACACAACGGGAGAGGGACCAGAGGGGCCATGGACATGAGGGAACAGCTTGACAGAGTGCTTCACCACGGCCACACAAGCCAGATGAATTCCTCTTGCCAAGCGGGTTGGACCCAAACACTCTCTTCTTCCCTGCCATGGCCTAGAGCAGAGCACAGTGGAGCTCCCCTGAAATGTCTATGATCATCAGAAAAATAAATTTTTCTGCAGTATGTAATACCGGATTAAGCCTCCAATATATGTAGATGTTGTTCTGCATGTCTGTGTTTGTATACAGACACTCACGCACACGTATTTATATTTATATGTGTGTTCAGAGGACTAAACATAAAGTTTGATGAATAGGCATGAGGATGAAAAAGAGGGGATAAGCAGATTCTTAAAACCGAATTAGCCAACAAACTACTAACTCCTTTTGCCCAGGCCTATCCAACAAAAGAAATGCAGACTGGTAGCAAAAGCCCATGTTTTCATCCTTGTTACATCTCCAGCATCTCCATGCAATAATTTCCAGTAATAAAAAGTCTAGCTGCGGCCAAATAAGAGGCCATTGCTGCCATAAAGCAGAGGAAGCAGAGACTGTTCTTACAGTACAGAGTCTGCAGGAATATTTGCCAAAGTCCTCAGAGGAAATGTGCTGGCAATATCTCAAGGGTGGAAAATAACTCCATGCTATACCTGCTTCCCACCTTCCCCTGCAGACGCTTACACACACACACGCACATGAAAAGAGAGGGGCAGATTTAAAGAAAACTGACACCTCTTGCAAATTAGAGGAGGCAGTAGCATGTTTTGGAACAGCTCTGTGTAACTCCTTAACGTGGCTTCAGTTCTGCAAATGTCACATGAATTACCCATCAAATGCTAATAACTGTGAAAGGCGATGGAGTGACCACTATGTAATGAGAAGTCTTTCTTTCCGGAGCATAAGCTGCCTGTGGCTGGTTTCATCTGGGCTTCTCTTCCCAGTGTCACAGAATAGCCCCCACCAGTCCAGGCATTATTTTGCTTCCAGCACTGGATAACAACTATTTCCAGTTGCACCAGTGGTTTGTGTGATGCAGACACCTTGACGCTAATATCCACAATAAACAGGTTCTCTAAGTATGGCCTGCTGAGCAGCTGCTGGGCAGCAAGCACACCCTTCAGCTGCTCAGCTGAGCTCGGACTTACTGAGTCTGGGTCCTCCTGGGAGCTTGGGACTCAGAACAATGTGGGGGCCACGGCAGCGAGACACATGTGGCAGCAAGCGAGGGCAGTGCTGGGTGCCACTCCAGGCACGGCTTGCATGCACCCTTTACAATAAGAAGACAAACACGAAGGCTTTGAACACCTTTGGGTACCTTCTGTTTCAGGATCCCAACAGTCAGAAAATGAAGTGAGGTGCCCATCACCTGAAAAATCACTAAGGCAAATCTGGCATTATGTCCTAGCTATAAGACCAACCTTGCTCCTCAGTATTTGTTTCAGGTTGCCTCCAGATCAAGTTTTCCTCTAATTTCATCACCTCTGTGCCCCAAACCTTTTAACATGAGAGGTAACACCAAACCCAAGGCAACAAGAGAGAGCCAGAAGCAACCTCCTGGATAGTGAGAGGTGTCATATTTGATTTTCCCAGCTAACAGGAAACTGAGATATTTAACACTCTCTTTCGGACCTGATACTTTCCTCTGTTTCTCTGCCTTTATAAACCACTGCTGCATGGGGAAAAGGCCAAAAGAAGAATATCAATTGTCTTTCACAGTGCAGAGACCTATTCAGAAAAGACACCCTGTTCTGCAGGAGCCCAAATGTTTTTTCAAATGCTTCTGGCAGAAGAACAGCGCAGAGTCCTTCCAGGACTGCTCTTTATCTGGTGAGATGGCTCTCTGTAGAGTTGGGGGAGGGAAGTCTGCTATTAAAGTTTCTTCATTTCTTTTCTTTCCTGTGACTTTTCTGCAAGAGGATAATTAAAGAAAAAAAAAAAAAAGGAGGAAAAAAAGAAATACCACGAAGGTATGCTGTAATGCAATCATAGAGCTACTGCTCTAAAGCTTTCTGGAGGGCTTCCTCTTCCAGGCCATCTTGGACTGCATTTGGAAGTGCCTCTATGAATCTTCAAAGAGTTTTCGTGAAACATGGTTTCTTTTTTCCCTAATAGAAAAGAATGAACTAGTCTCTTTTCTTTAAATGATCTAAGCAGCAATTTTTTCTTCTTCACTTAGACAAGCAGAGCAGTTTGCTTCAATTTTCTTTCTTTTATATTTTAAAGAAAATCTGAGAGGGAATTTTCTTGCAGTATATTACAAGCACATACAAGGGTCTGTCACAGACCCTTGATCTCCCAGTGATAATTCTGTAGCAATAAATAACACAGATTTCTGATGTTATGATTAAGGATTTTCAAGGCAATTCATATGATTTGGTTTTAATTTCAACACAGACTACAAGTGCAGTCTTAAAATGGATTTTATGTCAATCCAGGGTAGTCTGCTGCCAAAAGAGGCAATCCTGCCCTCTCTCCTGATCCTGATGTTTTCCTCAAGAATGGACTGATGCTAGTAACTAAAAACTGACCCTCCAAGAGAAACTACTGTTTTCTGATGGATCAGCAAGCCACAGAACAGCATCCATATTTCCCCTCGTGCAGTTGTGCATATGGAGCTGCTGCAGGTGGGTGGCCCTGAGGCCATGAGCTGCCAGGGGACTTGTCACCTGCTGCAGGGATGGCATGGCGGAGAGCTGCCTTGGACATCTGCACCACATACTGCATCTGCGAGCGCTGACATGTGCAGCCTAAACTGCTGATGTGTCTTTAAATATCTTTTTTGCCAGCCTTGTAGATTTTATTTGTTGGTGGTCTTTATTTATAGGGCAGGCCAGAAGCGGTGTGGGACTCCAGCGTGGAGAGAAAAGAAGAGCATGAGGAAGCTCTTCCCACTCTGACAGATTTTCCTCTTTGGTTTAGGGTGTACAGAGGCCAACATGAGTCTTTCTCCTGACTTCAGGGTGCTTTGGATCAGGCCCAAGGTGCATCATTATCCCATGACAGAATAAAGACACATACTTGTTTTTATGAGTGCAAACTATTCTTTCTCTCCATTGAATGGCTGAGATCTGAACACAGCTGCTATTTTGCTCTGTGCAGTGAATCACTTCTGATTCTTAAGTATTGAAACAGTGACATGAATTTCCCCTGCCTAACATGGGGACCTTTCTCCATTATTGTACCATGAGAATAATATAGTAATTCATACCGTCTTTATTTTTTTAGCTTTATTATTGCTGGGACTCCTTTCACTTCAGGATGAAAAAGCATGCAACCGGGGCAGAGCGGAATGCTGACATTATTTTAAAATATGAAATTTCTGAGAATGGGAGATCTCCAGAAGTACTGAAGTATTCAAACATCTCTTCCTCAGCTGGTAAGCAGGAAATGCAGGAGTGGCTTTATACGAACTAACAAGGAGATATGACAAAAACAAAACAAAACAAAACAAAACAACACTTTTTATTAATTGTTAGGTTGTGGTAGGTTTTGCTCTAAAGATGTGTTGGGTGTTTTGCTGGCAGAACTGTCTGTGCAGAAGAGCCTGCATCCCTTCCCCTTGTTCTGGCACATGCCAGAGAGCATCTACCTAATAATTATTAATATAATACTGCAAGAAAGCAGTGCAGTAATTGTAAAGCATTTAGGAGAGATAAACAGAAGTGATCAGAGGCCTGGGGAACAGGAGATATGAGGAGAGACAGAAAGAATGAGGCTTATTCAGTCTAGAGAAGAGGAGGTTTAAGGGAGACAACCATAGTAAAATAAGGCTAAGGGGGATCTTTGGAGGTCAGCCAATCATTCCTCTCCCCTGAAACAATCTCAGCAATATCTAAATCACTCATGATAGATATTACTTTGACCTATTCATAGAGATGCACAGTCTACAAGCTCCCAAGGCAACCTGGCTTACTGCTTCATGAGTGTCACTACTAGAATATTTTCTTACCAGCTTATTCGGAATCATTCTTTCTTCAGATTAAGGCCTATTATCTTATCAGCCATGGTAAATTACTAAACAAAATCAAACTTTCATTTCTGTTCACCACTCCTGTGTTAAAGGAAATAAGATTACATGATTTTTTCTTGACAAACCTACACTGGCTGTTATTCCTTTCCTTTTCCCAGGCATTTCCAAACAACTAAATTTCTTTATATTTCCTGGAGATGAAAATATAGATGATCTGGTCTGTATTTCCCATGTTCCTCTGTATGAAGATATGTACTACATTTGCCCTTTCCAGTTTTCTGGTATCTTGCTTAGTTTTCCTGGCTTCTCAAAGATATCTACAGGTATCTAAGATCATTTCAGTCCACTTTCAAATATTCTAGGAAGAAGTTCATCAGGTTCAGCCAATTATAAAACACGAAGCTTATCTAATTTTCTCACTTCTTTCCTTATTCTGTGCTGAACTCTTATCCTTTTTCGATTCAATTTGCAATCCTGTTAGACTCCTGCTCTCAACTGATCTTTTAAATAATCACTGATACAAAAAAAGGCTTTAAACGCTTCACCCCCTTGGTATCATCTGGTGCTACCTTTCTCTTTTCATCTTATGATAAATGTATTTGTAGAACAATTTCTTGGTACTCACTCTTTGTATATGTAAAAGAGATCTGCAAAGAGAAAAGGAACATGCTATTCCTCATAGCCACAAAGGGCAGGACAAGAAATAATGAGCTTCAAGTAAAAGTCAGACATTAGAAGTATTTTACCTGTTAGAACAGCAAAGACCAGGAATGCATTATCTTGGGAGTTCGCAAAATTTCATATCATTGGCAGTCTTTAAGCATGGGTTACACAACTAATTTCTAGTCTTTCCCAGTCTGTGAACTCCTAGCATTGCTGTGCACAGGGCTTCACATACAGCTGGTTTATCCCAGTTGCTAGTGAGATTTCTACTATTTAGATCTGCCTGAGCCCCACCCCTCCAAGATGTGCTCCACAAAAACAAAAAAGTCTGTGAGCTGCACTTTAAGAATCCATGGATTAGACAAACATTTGTCAGGAAGTGAGTCAGGGTTCCTGCCCATCTGCTTTTCTACAATTCATTGATCCCCAAATTCCCAAGTACTATAGCTGTGTCTTCTACATTTTTGACTTCTCAGAAGTGAAATGAATCTTGGTTTTTGCTGTTTCATTGCTTCCTTTCACTGAACAGTAGCTCTGAAATTTTCTGTACTTTTTAACAAACTTGATAATAATTGTTTCATTTACCTTACAGACCAGTTAATTAGTGACTATTAATGTCTATCCCATTACATCCACTTTATAGTGCTTCAGGTCATGCAATGATGATGTAGCAGAGAAGAGACAGATTTCCTGAACTACCCTCTCCTCCTCCAACCTCCAGATCATTCTCCTTTCCTTAAATCTCATCCATCTGTATAAAGGGAAAACTGAACTGATGTTTGGATAATTTGCATATGCAAATCTGGACTAAAGAGAAACCCTCATGGCTACTGCATAGAAGATTCTGTTAAATGTTATAAATTGAAATGCTTTCCTCCCCAAGCTAAAATAAAATGTGCCCTGCAGGGTATATTTCTGAAGGGTTTGTGACTAACCTGATTAGTCACCCTAAATTGTGATAGATGGAAGGAAAAAGCAGTTGTCAAACAAGGAGGAAATTCCAATAGAAGAGTAAATTTAGGGATGACAGTGATGATAAATTCTTACAAGCCTTAGAAAAGATCAGCCTTTTGTGTAGATCTCATAAGGACCATTGAGTGTTCACTATATAATGGGCTGTTGTTTGGATAAATGTAGGAATGTGGTGATCAGTTTTAAAAAGGAAAAAAAACCACCTCATGTCCAGGCTGATCTGAGTTTATTTTAAGGTACTAAAACCTGTAACTAAATTGTTAAGAACTCCCCTTCCTTGCTGCTCCTGCAGGTGAGCTTGAGACTGCTAAGCCATGGGGATGCACTGCAGGAGAGGATAACACTCATGGTTAGATGACTTCAGAGTAAAACCAGGTATAAATTTTAAACAGTATTGGGAAAACACAACAAAGGGCTTCATTTTTGTCACTAATAATTCTAAACATAAGTCAGATAGTTTTCTAATACATATATTCTATTTGCAGTGGGAACTAGATCAGTGAAGAACAAAGAAGACGATCACAATAAACACTTCTAGGCTCATTACTGGTGCATGATTTCTTCCTTTCTAAAACACATAAAAAATTATCATCTTAAAGCCAATGTAAGACCACAACCAGTTTTCTGTTCCTCTCTGAACAAACCTGATCCTCTGAAACCAGTTTAGTATGACACAGAGAAAGGGAAACTAAAATATTTGCCCTCCTCTGTCCAGAAATAGCTAGCAATTCTTTAGCTGGATGAAAACTGAAGGGAAAACAGCAATAAATTTTACTGATGTTTTTCAGCATTTCCAATTTTCAAGTATTGCCAAAACTTAACAATTCCAGCCATTTCTAAGATCAGTATCAAATACTGATCAAATGGCATAAAATGGTCAAACACACTATCAAATGGTGAATACAAAGGGCTGATATTGCTACAGTTGATAGCAATTGATCAGTTTGAGATGATTACAAAAGAAGTGCATGTAGAATAAATCTTTTCTGTTTTCTGAATAATTTGTTTGCTTTGGCATTTAAATTCTTACCAGTACATGCACAGTAATAGCACCTAGGAGTTTCAGTCATGGAACAGAACAGCATTGTGCTAAGACTGTACATTACAAAAGGCAGTCCGTGCACTGAAGAGCCTCCATGGCTGTCATTTAACTTGACACCAACCCTTAATGGGTATGGTTAGTTCCTGCCTGTGAATTATGTGAAGTTTCAGAAACAGAAAGCCTGAAGTGTTCTTCAGTCATGAGTCTTTCCCTCAACAGTTGAATCTATATCTCTAGTAATGTGGTAATTTCTGATCAATGAGGTCAGAAGTAGTGACTTCTCCCATATATGATAAATGAGATTTATTTTGAGTAAGTCATGATTTCTTTTTTGGGGATGTAAAGATTTCAGACTGTAAAAGTAAAATTGTAACAAGATGGTAAGTGAATGATGCTGTTCCAGGGCTTGGAGTTTGTGTTTCTCAATACCTGAAAATCTCAACCACAGTCTGTTCCCTCTGTAGCTTTTTTCCCCTGATTTGGGATAAAACATATCATCCTGTATTATAAAACTGATACAGAATGCTCAGCACACAAAATTTTTGGACGTTTGTCATAAAGGACAAAATACATCAAGCATCTCTACAGAGATCAGGAACACCACTACAGCCCAAACAAACAGTTTTCCTATCATCTTGCTGACTTAGTCTGAAGAGAGAAGCAGATCAAATTTCATAAGAAAAGCCTGGTTTTGTGAGATTTCAAGCCAAAAAATGCAGTTTTAAGAGATGTGCGTGCCCTCAGTTACACTTTCTGATAAGCTCATCATATTTTCAGCCATTTGCTGGACAAATTGAGAACTATGAAGGGTTCTTTCAACTAAACCTGGCTCTTGGATAGATGGGATAATTGCTCTACTCCTGCTACTGCATGTGCATTTTTGAACAGAGAATTAAAACAACATGAATTTCACTCCATCCAAGATTTGGAAATATCCCTCCAGAACAGTAGATTAAATCAGTATTTCCCAGACTTCCTGATAGATGTATCCTCTTCTAATAAAAGCATTTTTATTTGTTTATTGCCTTAGCTCATTTCCACTAAGAAAATGTCTCTTTTGTCTAATCATAAATCTTCCAGGACTGTAGTGTGAGGATCCTATGTATACATGGGTAGACTATAGGAGAGATTTTTCTCGTGTTTAATGGGACAACATTAAATACAAACTATAAAACAGGATCCATGGGATTTCCTCTTACTTTCAATGACTGGCAGTGATGTCTTTTCCCAAGCAAAATTCTCACTGAAGCAAAAAATTTTAGCAAGAAGACCAATGAAAACCATTGGAATCTTGGCTTATGTGAGAACTGCAACATTAGATACAGGAATGGCCATCCTGGATAAAAAACACATTGCAGATGTTATCTGTTGAAACGTGTACAGTTCTCATCATCAGCATGTCCTTTCTATTGTTTCTGATCTGAATGGCCAGGCAAAATTCCCCGTGATGTTTGCTTTGGGAGGAGGAGGGACAGACAAAGTTTTAAGGAACATTTAAAATCCCAGTCCTCTAAATAGAAGGAGTATTAAAATAACAGAGGGTAGCTAATGAGCTCAAAACCAAGTCCTTTCCATCAGCATCTGGCCTGAAAGCTCTCGCTATTTGTGTCTTTAGTAGGCAAGGCTATCAGCACTGCTGGGTTTCAGTCTCTCTTGTTCTCCAATACAGACACACTCCCCTCCACTAAACAGCTGGCAGTGAAGTTTTCATCCCCTGATTCAAATACCTGTGCAGCAGCAAAAGGCCTGTGTTTTGGCTGAATTCCTGTTGTTTCCACCAACTTGTCCACAACTGACTTCTTTCAGCTATGTGAGAGGAGTGGTGGCAGTTACACTCTACAGCTACAATGAGGTGTGACCCATCTAATGATAATATAAATAATTTCCTTGTGTAGTTAGAGTTTCCATTACTACAAGGGCATGACAGATTGTGGATACAGAAGTCATCTAGAGTTTCATTACTGACCAATGCAGGGCCAGGCACGGTGGAAGGCATCATTCCAGCTCCTCACGTACATTGCTGGTTTCTAAATTAACTGTGACGACTTTGGAAGATGACCAGGACATCACTGCACAAAGTTAAGTGGAAACTTCTGCTCCCTGTGCAGCAGAGGAAAAAATATACTTCTTACAAATACAAGACATGAATCCTTAATATGTAAACGTGTGACAAAGTGCCTTCAACAAGACAATTCAGGTGTTTCAGGATTGGTGGATTGGCAACCACCAATCTAGAGTCATAGAATACCCCTCTAAACTTTCATATATCTTTTCTAAACTATGAAACATCCTCCTCCTTCAAGAGCAGAGTATGGATTGAATATGGTGGTAGATAAAATAGCAGCAATCATGTCTTTGGTAAGTACCCAAGATAGTCTCATCTCTCCTAAAAAGTCAGAATCTTGCTTTTGCTAAATGCCTTGATTCCAACATGTTTGTAAGCCTTTCCCTGGAAGATTATTTGTGTATGGAGAGCAAGGATTGATGCATGTGCTGACCGGAGGGTTCCCTCTGTCAGACCTAAGACCTCCAGACAGATCTTTGCCTGACAAATAATGCATCATCTCTACTGAGTGTGCAGAAGAGATGATACATCCTCAACAGTACTTTGTTACATGTCACAAAAGCTAATATTGACTTTAACAGCGCATGCATTAGAAATACGATAGTTGATATGCTAAGTGATTTTTTAATAGACCTTGTTAAACACATTAGCTTCAGAGACCTCAAGCTATGTAGAGTGACTTTTTTTGTTTTTACTTTTTTAAGACTTAGCAAAGTGAACTAGTTTTCAATATTATGCTCAATAATACCAGGCCCTCTGAGAGGATGTCCTGTCCACAGTCCTCCTCTGCATGACAGTGGGAACTCACCAACATGTCACCTGCAATTGTAACTCCAGCCATGATGGAAGATGGGGCAATAGATGCAATGTGCCAGCTTAATTAGAGAAACTAAACCATGGAAAGGATGAGCACAATTCAGAGAGTTGGGAGTTTGTCAGCAACTGGAAAAACTGAAAGACAGAGGAAAATATAGTCTGCTTTCCTTCTTGTGGGTGAATGCCACCACCTCCTTCCCCACTCATGTCTTGATTTAGACTCCTTCTTTAGAGTCTGTTAATAGCACATCACCTCTACTGAGACTGAATCACACCCCTATTTGTATCTGCACAGCACAAACTAGGAATGGATCCGTCCTGCTTGCTTTCAAAGCTGACAGTGAGTTCCCGGAAACATGGTGGGACAAATGAAATTGTATTTACACTAGAGTTTTGCAGTTAAACTCAGCGTGGAATTCTCAGTGTGGACAAGTTCTGAGACAACAGAAAATCCTTCCTGAGGGGATGAGAGTAGTCCAGAAATTCATGATACTTATCCTCCAGTGGTGACAGCATTTGTTGTGTCTAGGGTAAATTAGCCCATAAAGTATAGAATCTCCAGCTTTTTTAGCAATAAGACAAAGCAAAGAGTTTAGAAATAGAAGTTGAAACTGTCTTTAAACCAAACAAATCCACTGGATCTCACTACAAGTACATAAGTAAGTTTGGGAGAGAGGATTTACTTCTGGTCTCTGGAATTGACAATATGACCTGAAACTATATAATTAAATGAAAGGAAAAGATGCATTTTTTCTGTTATTGATGACACACAATTAATATAAAATAAGGAGGCTGTTTGGTGTTAGTTCGCAGTGATCCATCCCCACCAACACAATGAGAGCTAACGAACTAAATCTGAAAGCATCAGCATAAGATTTTGACAAATGCGTTGTTTGCCCATTGAGAGGGTAGGAAATGATTATAAATGACAAGCTGAGCTTGTTTGCAGGCATGGTCACTCCAGGAGCAGCGGCATTATGGCCTCAGTTGGCTGTTCTCTGTGTAAATGATTTCACACTTCTGCTACTGAATCAATTGGGTGTTTCTCCATTTAAGAATTGCTGAAATAAAATATCTCCTGCTCCACAGTCAAGGCATGTTCTTGGCTCCTAGGGAGGAGGAAGGGTTTAAACATATCTGGGTTTTGTATTTAAAAATGAAGTGTTGGTCCCAATGTAATGCTCTCTCACAATTCAGGATTCATGGGGGTATTTTAAGTGAAAATTTTAAGCAAATTATTAATAAGCATAGTGACAACACAGAATATTGTACAAGAAAAATTTAAAAAACCTGAAGTTGTATTTAATGTTTTTTTATTCTGGGAGAAAATGTTTACTTAAATATTTTGGCTAAAGAAGAAGTCCAGAGATCAAACTAAGGTTAAGGCTCTGGTATAATCTCCAGATCATATAATAGCCAAATGTAAATTAAATTCTGAAATGTCTTACTCCAGCATTTCCCCCAAAGAAGATAATGACCTCAGTAGACATCTCACAACCTAACATTGCTTCTTGTCTCTCTGGTCTGCAAGTTCTTGAGCAGAGACTGTAACAGCTTAAAGTCCCCAATGAGGTAGAAAATGTTATAGAAAGAACAGGAATGAGAAGAGTTTTGGCTGATTTGCTGCTCCCCATTGCTCAGTTCTGCACACATCTGTGCCATTATAAACATAATGAATAATAAATCCAAGCTCATTTTTAGGGCTGCATCCATTGCAAGTATAAATACACAGAGGCAAAGAATTTCTCCCTGGAAAGTCAGCAAGAGGGATTTTTATGTAATTCTTATGAGACTTAATGAAATGCTGAAGATGAAACAATTTCTGTTTTGCCTTCATGGAAGCAGACTTAAGTGAAATGGTACCTTTCATTCCTCTTTACAGAAGGAGGTTCAGAGCATCAGCAGGTGGGCTGGTTTAAATCAGCAAAGTGCAAACTTCACAAAGACTGGTGTCTAGGCACAGTACAGGGAAGCCACATGAAATTTGGATGTTCTCACAAAGCTCCGAACTGCCTATCATGAAGCAAGGAGGTGTCCTCCAGGTTTGCCCAGCCTTCACACTCCCAAAGGCTGGATTCCAATTTGGAGACTCCTCTGGGTTGTGTTGACTTGGCGAAGTCAGCTTCCAACTCTAACTCTAGGTGTGGGGTTGCATGCACCACTCCGGCAGGAGGGGCAGGCTCTGGAACCAGAAGCAGCCCCTCTGGTGCCAAGCACATTCCTGATCCCCATCTCTGCTGAAGAAAAGTTGGTAGACTCCATGGGATCAACATTCAGGACAGATTCAGACTGTGGAGTGGCACCTGGCCCATTTCTACCCTACCTGAAGTTTCCAGAGAACTAAATGTTTTGGTGTGGTAAACCTCCAAAAGCATTTTGGGAAAAAGATGATTCAGGTCCATCAAAGACTGAGTGATGCTCTGTGTGTGTAACCATGTTCTTCCCCTGTTCAGGGGTCTTTGCACTGATACTCGTTTTGTGGTTTAAGTCCAATTTCCAATTAACCAATTAATGATTAAAAATACACTTAAATATTAGGATCAATGAAGTAATGCAATCACTTCTATATCTTTTTAATATATTATATTCCCTCTTGGACTTTTCAGAACCTCATTGTTTCTGCCTTTCTAATATTATTGTCCCTAGACTAAATTTTTTGTTTTACAAATTCAAGGCTGTTTCATTTTTTCCCTCTTCTAAGGAAAAAAATTTTTTCCTTGACTATGGAAAACGTGACAGGTGCCCAAATCCCACTGAAGTCTGTCCGCCTAATTATCCTCAGATTCCTTTGCACAGCTTACTGTTAATGTTTATAACCACCCTGTACTGGCACCCGTCACTGTATTTTCTTCATGGTCTCAAAGCACTCTGCTAAATAAGGTTATAGCATTATTTTCCATTTATCATGCAAGGAAACAGAACAGAAAAAAGACTTGAGAAGAAGAAATACATCTTTCCTGCACTCCAGTCCTGACTTCTGCCCATAGATTTCCTACCATTGACAACTCTTTTGCTATCTGCTTATCAAGGAGGCTTGCCATCTGCAGATACTCTTCCCTAATTTTTCATCAGAGAATGTCTCTCCAAAACTTCTGTACCTGTTTGCTCAGTGTTAGGTTAAAGAGAAACAGGCAGGGATTTATAATCAACTGAATAGAGGGAGTAGGTTCTTGGGAGGAGGAAGTCCACTTGATGTTGAAGGGATCCAATGCTGGCTACCAAATGGTTCTGCACACTAATAGAAATCTTTCTAAAAAACCTTCCTATCTAGCCATACACTTTGCAAGCCACAGGTGAAACGGGCCTGGAGAAGAGGTATGCTGATCCTCCAGCAGTCTCCCTAAATCAGGATGCTGAGTTGCATAAGGAACATCCTTCTTTACACTTGCTACTTGGTACTCTGTGTTTCTAGCAAGCCCAGTATCTTGTGTTTGCTTCCTCGAAATGGCACACAGTAACATTCAACATGCAAGCTAAAAAATACTGGCTTTGCTGAGCTTTAGCTAGTGCAAGTTGAAATGAAGTTACTAATATGACATTTGTGGAAGAATTAGGAGAGTAACCTAGGAAAAAGGTTTGCATGACTTTTACACATTCTAGGTATCCAGTGAGTTTGATACAAGTTTCCCTCCTCCCTGCAGCATGTTCTAGAAACACTGGTGTCACCCAGACCAGAGGTGGAATCCTCTTGGCTTGACCCTCGGACATAATCCTGCAGTTCCCAGGCCAAACTCTATCCCGACAAAGATAAAATGGAGGGAATAATTTTCTCCTACAAACTTCAGGCTGTTTCCTACCATTGTCTATTGTCTCAGGTTCTGACACAAAGTCCATTTTCTTACCCCTTCTCTCAGCCATGCAAATCAGGCACAGCAAAGCAACAATGAAAAGTTAGCATCTTTTCAGATCAGCAGTTCTGAGCCCCCTTGAGAAATTCATAAAGGTCCTCCCTGGAGTATTTAGTGGATAATGCTCCCTCTTTCTGCCTGCGGTGTTTTGAAAAATGTAGCCCATAAAATGTGTCTGACATTGTACAGTGAGCCCAGCTTCCCTGCAAACGCCGTGGCCTCCTCGGGACGAACACGGTTCCCATTGTTAGTCCTGACTTGCTGAATGCAGCGAGGCCAGATGAGATTTCTATGCCCTGCACAGCAATAGCGCATGACTTGGAAGGGAACTTCTCAAGGAAAGTATATTTGATCAGTAATAAAAACCTTCCTGGAGATACACGCTGAACTCTGTGTGAGTGTATTATAGCTGGCACTGTTAACAACACCTATTGCTAAGCTTGCATGTTACTTTCCCATACAAGACCTGGTTCGGTTGCTTATAACCTGCTTGATCAGACTTTAACAGTTTGGGCTGATTTTTTTTCCGTGCAGAACAGTTGCTTCAGGAAGAATATATATTGGAAATTTTGGCTGGGACAGACTAGTCCTTTCTTTAGATTGAATTTACAGGAAAATACATTATTTTTGCCCCTGTTAAATCTTACAAGGATTTTATTGAAAAACTCTTTTTTTACCTCATTGCTTTGGTATTTGTAGGGAAAGTTTCTGTTCTAGAGATATGCCTTTTTCAATATTGTTGTTAACCCTCTCTTCCTCTCCCTGACACTTGGGCTAAGTTCCGAGCTTATTTAAAAAGAGCAATCTCTTCAGGCATGCTAGAGTTTGGCAAAGGATGTCTTGGAGGTTGGACAGGATTTTCCCTATAAATATATCAGCTGAGATGTTCCTACACATGAAAGCAGAGAGCTGGGAAGCACAAAGTTCCCCTTTCTGCTGCCCAGGCAAGGACAGTGCCCAAAAGACAGCTCGAGAGGTGGTTTAGGAAGAAACTGTGGCTTTCACTTAGACAAATCCTCCCCTGCTCCTTCTCTGAGATGGAGAGGGGTTTAGACACCCACCACAAACGTATCCCCTACACCCAGCTCTGGTTCTCAAACCTGAACACGCAGGAGTGTAAGATGAGCTCACGAGGGTCAGGGCTAGCCTTTGTTTCACCTCCCATCCATTACTTCACTTCCCCCGTATCTCAGGTCCGTAACCTTTATCAGCAATGGAACGAATCGCATGAGAAAGTTCAGGGGATGGCAGGAACATCTGGGCCACATACTGTACATGCCACTGTAAGTTAACCTCTCACACGCTGTCAGATGTTGTGTGAAAGTATGTCAGGGACACAGCTGTGCGCAGGGCTTCACACGCACACATGGCTCCAGCAGGCAGGAGCCACCTCGGGATGGAAGGAAAAAGAGAAAAGAGAGAGAAAAGAAAGAGGGAGAAGGGGATGGGAGACAGGAGATGGGAGGAGGGCAAGGCAAGGCAATACAAGATGGATTTTTTCGGCTAAGGGAGGATGCATCGCAGCCAGTCAATGCAACAAATCCTCCGAGAAACCTCCCTTGCACGCCCTGTGTGGAGTGCACTGGCACTACTCTTCACAAGGCAGATTTGGTTTAAATGGAGACAAAAGGGGCAAGATGCAGTGGGAAACAGGAAGGAGGGAAGGGAAAGTGCAAAGGGAAAGAGACTCTCAGAGCACTGAGTTTTTGCAGGCTCACTCCGACCCACATAATCAGCAGGGCTCAAGCTGACAGCAGGGGATTTAAACACTTATAGGGGGAGCTCAGCTGGGTGTCTCAAGGGAAAAAGGGTTGGGAAATACAGTTCTCTAGAAAAGACAGAGATAGAGAAAAGAGCTGTTAAGCAGTGAGAGAGACATCTGCAGCATTGCTGTTCATTTTGGTTACTCTCTGCTCTGAGCTGGCAATGGGAATGAATGAGAAAATGTCTTCAGCATCCTGTTTCTCTCAAGAAGAGGCAAAGGGAAGGGTCCAGTGAGAGCACAAGTCAGACAGCTTGGCACACCAGCAGCCCAAGTCCTGGGCTGATCTCAGGTACCAGAGATGCCACCTTGCGGGAAGGGACCTGCCCTGCTCTGCAAACTGATTAAAAATTCTGCCCACAAGTCAATGTCCCTGCTTTAGTTTTCCATGCCTATATGGGCCAACATGTGACATACGAGGGCAGGAGAGATGCAAGGAGATAAAAACCAGGACACAGCTTCTTAGGAGGGACTCTGAAACTAGGCCACTTGTGAAATGGTGGGCCACTGCAGTTCATCACTGGGATGAGAAATGGTCCATCTTCCGTCCAGCCAGCTACCAGATGGAGAAAGACCTTTCAGTAGCAGAGCTCCATAATAAAACTAAGCCACATGAATTTTGACAGCTAAGTGATTGTTTATTTAAAGATGGGATTAATGACTTAATTGAATGTTCTGAGCAAATGGACAAGTCTGCAAAGAAGAGAAAATATTTGCAGAACCTCTGAAAACTGCTTACCCTCTGAAACGGTACCCTGGCTGAAGAGAAATGCCCGGTTCTCTCAGCAGCAATGGCAATGGGGAACGTTTATCCTGCCCCTGCCCTGCCCACTGCCATTTGCATACTATTCAGTATCCTCTGCAGTTTGATGTCTTCTGGAATCACTTCCTTTGCAAAAAAACAATGGGGTTGAAGAACAGGTAAAGGATGGAGATGGCAATCCTAGGATATTTTTCAAAAAACTAACTTCTTATTTCAAAAAGGCCTTGGGTTTCACGGACCCCCAAATCTTCAAAAACTGCATATCACTTAAAACATATTAAAAGATATTTAGAAATTTTATTATCTCCTTAAGCACATTTTTAAAAATATATGCCTTCAGAAGAATACACGGTCATATATGGTAATCAGGATCCACTATGTAAGTGGATCCAGGCGTAGGATTTTTCTTGCGTTTATCTTCTGCAACAGTAGTATACAACTCATATATGCTCTAAATACAAACATTGCAACAGTGCTAGACAAAGACAGCATCAGAAGAATTTACCCACATGCATGCACATGCACAATTAATTTCCTGCTTGCAAAGCAAATTAATGCTTTATTACTTGTCCTTTCTGCAGCTCAAACTCCACAATGCTCATTAAAACTGACTTTTTCTACCTAGGATGTTTTAAAGCAACAGAACGAAAGTGCATAGTGACCACAGCCTGTTAGAGGAGAGCAACAGCAGCATTTGGAAACAGTAGCTGAGACATGCAGTAGGTTTAGAGTGTGCAGGTAAGCTAGCACATCCCAAACTGGTTTCAGCCCAGCCATGTTTTCAGGGAGTACTGGAGGCCATGGTGAGTGGGAGGCTCCTCTTTGCCCTTGATGGGCTTGTATTTGCCTCACCCCGCTGCTTTCTCCGAAAGGGTGTGTGGCTCACCCCAGGGCTTCTTGAACACCCTGTAAATGTGACCTGCGGTGCTGCTGGTTCATTTTAAACATACATCTTTAAAGAAACAATTACAAAGTACAAATTTGCCTAAACATTCTTGCTCACAGGACTTCCACCAGCCTAAAGCACCATAGATCAGGCCTCAGCATTCCTCCCTGTACCAACTGCAACCTAATCCAGGCTTTGCTGACTACCTTTTGGGCTCAGTCACTCACTACTACTGTAAATGTGTTTTGCCTGTCAGTGGGGTCATCCAGTTTTTGTGCCACAAGATGGGAAGTAATCTGTTTCATAAAAGCAACACATTTTTATAGCTTCTGGAATAACTTCCTTCACAAAAACAATAGGGTAGAGGAGCAGGAGGGAGCAATCCTAAGACATTTTTCAAACAATAGGCTTTTCTTTCAATAGGGCTTTAGGATTTTATAGAACCCCAAATCTCCCAACACTATGTATCCCAAAATATATTTAAATGTATTGCATGCTAGTTAGGATTTATATTTTCTATTTGCTTACATTGTTTGCATTGTGTGCAGACTCTGTTCCCTACCAGGAGAACCCCAAAAGGCATCACCATGGCCTTGGTGCTGCTAGTCCCTTCACAGTCCATTTTCAAGGCCTCGGTTAGGTTGGGGTAATCATGCAGATCATGTCCTTGGCTCAAGAATTATATTATAAAGATAGAGGCAATATCTCCCTTGGCCCCTGGCAGTGATATAGGAGACTGTTGGCACCAGGGTCACCACAATTTGGAGCAAGTCTGGCCCTGCTCTCCTGCTCCCCACCCTGCCATCACTGCAGACACACGTCGTTCTGAGCTGCTGTGGTCCCTTAGGACCTCTTGGCACTTTTGAGAGTCTCTCTCAACCACTGCGTAACCATCACCATGACTTACTTTGACAGGTATTGCTCCTTGGCACCCCTCAGTGTCTAAGTTTGCTATTTTTCTTTTCCTTTCCTAGGTCCTTCTGCACAAACCAGCATGTTCATTTTGCTCAAGGCTGCTGGATCACAGCTTGCTGGTACCCACTCTGTCCCTCGCTGCCTGCTCCCAGCACAGAGCCAGCCCTGCCAATGCCTGACGGCTGTCACTGCCTGTGTCACGAGTGTGTCACTTCTGCTGAACAGGCCACTTTACCTGTGTGATAACACATGCTGCTGCTGAATGTGCCAATGCTCAGGACAATGTTTCTGGCAAAGCCAGCTGCTCTGGGGACAGGAGAAGGCTTTCTATGTGCCCTGAAGGTGCCACACAGTGCAGGGAGGTGGCAGCTTACCCTGGGTGAGTGACACCAAAAGGTTTTTTAGCGGTGAGCTACCAATGCGCTGGGCATGGAGACTGCAGAGGAGACCTGCCTTTAGCATCCACTGACAATGGCATTTATTGGTCTAATGAACCTCGCTGGAGACATGCACTAGTTTTTGCTGCAGCCCCACTGGTGATGGCTGTGACAGGGGTGGGAGGGACTGGTGCTGAGCACGAGGGCCAGTAAGGGCACTCACTCCAGCACAGTGTCACAGCCTAAGACTCAGGATGGACACAGTGTACAAATGAAGCTCTCATTAATATTTCCAGATGATGCAGGAGATAATCTGCAGAAGGTGAGGAGAAAATATTCCTACCAGTGTAAACCAGATAGGACTTCTCTTGACTATACCCCACTTGGGCATGACACCATCCATACAAGGAGTCAGTAAGAGACAAAGTACATTATACCAAATGCTTCAAACCAGATTAAACACATACTGCACCAGCCTACAATGAGGGAGTAACACTATTACTTTTACCACTAAATTTAAAACTCTGAAACTTCATGATCTAGGATAAGAGATCTGGAATAGCACAGTCTTATTCTGGGACATAGGAGCATGCACACAAGGAATTAATTCATCAGTAGTTAATCTGGAATGATGCCACGTGTAGGCAACTCTCCTTTCCAAGACTGTGACAAATATGGGGGAGAGGGGAGAAGAGACTGTACGGTATCTTTAATTCCTTTTTCTCCTACTCCCTGTATTCTGCAGCAGCTCTATCCAGTCCTTCATGCAAGTGAAAGGGAGCTTTACTAACAGCTGTTTTCTCCAGTACCCAATGTGCTCTGCAAAAGAGACTGTAATTACATTGCCTGGCAATCTGGGGATGAGGAGGAGGGCTACTGTGGAGGTCTCAGAAAAAAACCTGTGGTGACTGGGAAGGTTGCAGGCAGGCTTTGCAAGAGGCATGCTCTGGGGCCGCCTTCTACTGCCAGAGTGCTACGGGGAGGGTCCCAGTGTAACCAAGAGCTGCCTCTGATTTTCCAGCCGGGTGGTGGTTTGTGGCATATTGCTTGAAATGGGCACTGAAGCCTGTGCCTGGCCAAGGAACAAGCCAGTTGTTAGAGGGAGAGTTTTTTTCCAGTGTCTGAAGCATGCTGGGCTCATCTGCTCCTGGACGATGGTGCTTGGGAGGCTGGTTTTATTCCTTCCCTGCCCGGTCTGCTTTGGAAGAGTCCCAGGAAGAAACAAAACTGCTGGTGTACAGGCAGCCGGCTCTATCTCTGTTTACAAGTCGAGAGGGGGCTTTTGTGCAAAGCTACCTACCTCCCTGCAAGGGAAGTCTGCTCATACAATGGGAACCTAACAGACTGCATCTGTTTTGTCTTAGTCTAAAGCATTCCTTTCTGGTGCTAACTGGGAACAATTTAGCTGGAATTTCCAATTGAAATGAGCTTTTTAACTTCTATATTGACGATTTAAGTTGTTCTCAGGCAGGGGATCTGCCGTGTATTTTACAAATAGACTAAGCCAAATCTCGATGTTTTTACAAGGTTTTACTCAGACCAAATCTATTTATTTTTCTAAAGTACTGTTCTTTTACTCAAACACGGATTTCAATGCAATGCCACAGAGGGTACCTGGTAACAACTCATGCTGCAAGAATTGGGATTTCAAGTCAACTTGAAGAGGTTGAGAAGGTGGATAAATGACAGTCCTGGAAAATCCTGCTTGAGGAAATTGTTTAGATGCATCTACAGTTACATGCAACACAGCCTACACAAAGAGCAGAACTTTCAGGGTCATTTTTATAAGAACAATGAGACTAAAGGTTCAGCCCTGTGTCTGACAGGGAGTCTCACGCTCTGGGAAAGCATGCAAGTAACTGGGCAGGATTTCTCCTACTGTTTCTCTTTGCTCTGTAGGCTTTTCCAGAACTCCCTGGTTGTGGCATGTCCATCCAGATTATTGTATCTACTAGCACCTCTTGATCCTTCCCTCTATGTCTTCTTCTGATCTCCTTTTCTGGCCCATCTCCCCTCACCACACCCTGCAGCTGCGAGGTCCTCAATTTAAATACATAGATGTTTCAGTGCCCGACGGCATGACCCACCACCCAAGGACCTTTCCATCCCAAATCCCAGGGACCCTCCGGGTTGCGCTGCAGGGATCTAACTTGGGTGGGGCAGAGAAAAAAACCCTCTATATGTTGCTGATACCTGTTGTCTCAGGAGAGACTCAGACACTGCAGAGCACCATGTCTGCTTAGAGCCTCTCTGAAGAATTAGGCCCCTACCAGCAAGAAAACACTGGCCTTGGAGCTGAATTGAGGAAACATATGGGTTGAAAATTATGGCCACTTACTGAAAGTTGCTTATGGCTGTAAGTTCAATAAACTACTTTAAGGTCAAGCAAGCCAGTAAGGCTTTGAAGATGGGTGGCTAAGAATATGAGAAAATTTGTATGTAACAGACAAGGAATGGACACAGCAAAAGGAAGCTACACTGGTGGCTAGGGCACAGCTGAGTTAGAATTGAACACATATCACCTAAACACCATCCCAGGCTTAAAGTGATCTGTGATGCATCAGTCTGGGTAAAAACAGGATATAGCAGTCCTGTAAGAATAAATATACCAAAGGCTTGAAGGTGCTTGTGGGCAGGTAAATTAGAAAAATAATACAAGGTTAGAAGAAAATATAAAAGCTCCTGAATGGAAGAAGAACAAGAGGAGAAAATGGACTGCAGAGGCAAGAGGAATAAAGAGAAAGGGGGAAGGAGGCCTTCCATGAAAGTGATTAAAAAAGCTTCAGAGATCCCTCATAACACCAAGCCTGCAAGTGCAACTCTGGGTTTCCTTCCTGAGCAGGACCTGATGATATTCAAGATCTGATGATACCCTGAAAAGTCGCTGCTTGTTCATTAAGGATCCCTGTGTCCAGGGCCTGGTAAAGCTATTCCTTGAAACCAGAGAAATTGGATGGTTTGAAGGTCTTCCTTCCCCTTGCTCTGCAACACTTCTCTGGTCCTGTGAGTATCTTTACCAATGACAAAAGGACCAAGTGTGCCCTCAGTAAGTTTGCAGGCAACAATGAGTTGGGTGGGAGAGTTGATCTGATGGAGGGTAGGAAGGCTCTACAGAGGGATCTGGACAGGCTGGATCGAAGGGCTGAGGCCAGTTGTATGAGGTTCAACAAGGCTGAGTGCCGGGTCCTGCACTTGGGGCACAACAACCCCACGCAGCGCTACAGGCCTGGGGCAGGGGGGCTGGAAAGCTGCCCGGAGGAAAAGGACCTGGGGGTGTTGGTCGACAGCCGGCTGAATGTGAGCCGGCAGTGTGCCCAGGTGGCCAAGAAGGCCAACGGCATC
Organism: Tyto alba; assembly: GCF_018691265.1. Lineage (NCBI taxonomy): Eukaryota > Metazoa > Chordata > Aves > Strigiformes > Tytonidae > Tyto > Tyto alba. The sequence goes on from NW_024881261.1 coordinate 10,280,556, forward strand.
CTGGCTTGTGTCAGCAGTAGTGTGGCCAGCAGGACCAGGGCAGTGATCGTCCCCCCGTACCCGGCACTGGGGAGGCCTCACCTCAAACACCGGGTTCAGTTTTGGGCCCCTCACTGCAATAAAGACATGGAGGTGCTGGAGCGTGTCCAGAGAAGGGCAACGAAGCTGGTGAAGGGTCTGGGCAACAGGTCTTATGAGGAACGGCTGAGGGAGCTGGGGGTGTTTAGCCTGGAGAAAAGGAGGCTCAGGGGAGACCTCACTGCTCTCTACAGCTACTTGAAAGGAGGTTGTAGCGAGGTGGGTGTTGGTCTCTTCTCCCAAGTAACAAGGAATAGGATGAGAGGAAACACCTTCAAGTTGTGCCAAGGGAGGTTTAGATTGAATATTAAGAAAAATTTCTTCACTGAATGGGCTGTCAAGCTTTGGAACAGGCTACCCAGGGAAGTGGTTGAGTCACCATCCCTGGAGATATTTAAAAGATGTGTGGATGTGGTGCTTAGGGCCATGGTTTAGTGGTGAACTTGGCAGTGTTAGGCTAATGGTTGGACTCAATGATCTTAAAGGTCTTTTCCAACCTAAATTATTCTACGAACCTTACATTTTTTTCCTCCCTGCTTTACAGTTGATTTTGTTACATGGGGCACACGACTGTTGCTATGCCACCACCTGCCCTGTCTTCAGTGCAGATTGTTTGTCGGGATATCTACTTAAAACCAGTGGGCCCGAAGGGTCACGTTCCCCCCAGGTCTCGCACTGGGACATTTCTCCAATGAATTCTGCAGCTGTGCCAGAAAGTCCCAGGCTCCTGCCTAATTCACTACCCACATGTGCAGGGAGAAAAAAAGAACCACTTCCCTTTGCCAAAAAAATTAAATAAGTCATAGGCATCAATCACTCCCTAACATGCACATTTTTATTCTCAAACAGCTTCATTTAGAGTGTTTTAATATAGAACAGCCTGACAGAAACAATGCCTCCTAATAGCTGTATGGGACTCTTTAGTCAATAGTACATACAGTAAATATTTATTATAACGTAACACAGGTTCTGTTTGTTTCTGTTTGTTTTTGCTTTTTATACTTTGCATTTGATGTGAGTGGGAGACACACCAAATATTGTAAATATTTATAAAGTATTCAGATTTGATATTATTTGCTCAGGTACAAATGGCTCCAGTTACTAGACTGTCACAAATGAGAAAACCACAAATACAGAGCAGCACTGAATGAAAACACAGTGGAAACATGACATAACCACATCTACGGACTGCAGTAAACATTCCTCACAAGAAGAAACTAAATAAAGGTGCAAATATATTTTTTAAGAGATGTTTTGGCAGATATTTTAGAGACATCCATTTAGTGACAGGTTTTTTGTTCCCCACCTTCTAAGCGTCACAAGAATATCTTAGTCTAAACTTATGTGCAATTAGCTTTTGGCTATTTTGTTTTTAAAGAAAAACCTAAACCTGGAGAGTGCAGATAGATGGATAAGTTGAAGTGGAGTTCTTTTTTTAAGACACTCAGTCTTGCTTTGCAAAATAAACATCCCTTTAGGTAAGTCACCTGAAGAGTCTTGAACTGTGCTATTTGTGTAAGACAGACAATCAGGAGGGGCATGGACCTGTCATTCCCACATCAGTTGTGGGGGCACTAGTAGACCTGTCCTGCTAGTGAAAAGTATATGGTTACCTTAGTGATTTACTCCATCTCTGACGTCCGTAAATCTTTCACCATTTCACGTGAAGCCTTTTTAGGTTGGGGATGAATTGGAGGATCTGGCACCAAGCTCTCTTCTGTGATGCTAGTTTGGCCATGCCAGGAGAGCCCCCTCCTCCCATCCCCTTGGGGCAAGCCCAGCATCGTTGCCTCCTGGCCTTACACCCTCTGCTCCATGGCACTGATTCCGAACACACTTACCCTGGTGAAGCTGAGACCCACATCTGTCACCACGCAGCAGGACACGGCAGGTTCACGGAGGTATTTGGATGCCCTGGCTCAGCTGGGGGGATTCCCTCTCCCCCTCCAACACAGGAGCACTGAAATCCAGCACTGCAGGACTGTTGTGGTCTTGGTTTCCCAATCCATTGCAATTATTTTTGTCCACAGTTTTCATCAACCACAATTCAGAGGGATTTTTCTAAGGCTGGTGGATGAGCCAGTTTGAGTCATAACCAAGGATCTGAACTGTGGACAGAGTTTCAGGCTGGTTTGTGTTTTATCCTGAGCTATTTGCCCAGTGCTAGTTTCTCTTTTAAACTTACTACAATCAATATTTTTCCCTCACCAATCACACTTGTATATAATTTATTTCTATGAAGTAACCACTCTGGATAAATCATGATGAAGTAAATACCAGAGACAAACACAGAAAGTATCTGGAATGTGTTTTTCTCTCCAGCTGATTCATCATTTCAAAATGTACTTTAAGCTGAACTGGTAGCCCAAACAGGACTAGGTTTTGATCATTTTTTCCTCGCTTTTTGTTACTAATCTTTCTTATAATAAAGTTCTCTTGTTTGCCTCGCTAGAAACTCTCCTCTTGTTTTACAGTTTTCCCCATGACATAGTAACAGCAATGTATTATATTGGCATGGCCTGTAATTCAAGGTCATTGTCATTTCTTTTTTCTAATCTATCCCTTACAAGGTCCAAGAAGGAAGCTAACAACAGCATTAAAACCACCTGTGAATAGTTATTTAAATGCCACATTTAAATTAATGATAAGTAATCTACACCTTCCCAAAATCCTGACCGAGGCATAGGTTTGCTTTCTCCCTATCTAAACTATGGGCTAGGTACTAAAAATAAAGTGAAATAACACTCAGGTGCTAAACAGATTATGACTCACAGCTGGAGGCAAAGAAATTGCAACTCTATCCCAATTACACTAATTTAATTGGGTGTTAAAAAATTCTGGGCTCCCAACAGTAGTAACCAAGGCAAGGTTGTAGACATCTAGCAGGCAAGGGAGCCATCTCTATTTTTTTTTTAATTTTATTTTTGTTTTAGAAAGCTCTTCTGGTGCTGGAAAAAATGCCTTCCCGGGCATGAGTTCTTTCATGTGAAGTTATTACTTAACAATAATGTTTCTCTAAGTAGCAGAGCAATGCCTTCATGTGGGAGGTGAACTTGCAGCCCTGTTTGGCACTGCTGTTGCTGCTACCACTGCGGGCAGAGGCTCTGTGCTAGATGAGACGGGGGTCAAGATACTCCCAGTTTATCCCCTACATGCTCCGGGTTCCTGATGCTGGAACTGACCCCCCCCTGCCATATGAGGACCAAGGGCTTTTTGCCAGGCACAGGGTATTTGGGCACAGGGACATCGATGCTTTCTCCTCCTGCTTGGAAAATTAGGATAATAGCACTGGGCAGGGTCCCAGCACCCAAAGCAGATGTGCTCACTCATACTGGGGAACACACGTGCTCATCCCCAGCCCATCCTACAAGAGTCTGTGGCAGGTGATGAGCCTTATCACAGCCACATAGGGATCGTGAGGACCTTTAAACCCACCCAGCGTGTGGGCACTGTGTGTTGTTATGGCTGGAGATGGCCCCGCATAACCCCGCTGGCCTGGGGAGCGGGAGAGCAGAGACCTGAAGGCAGGATGCACTCTCCTGCTGGGTGGAAGAAAAGGGAATTACTTCCTCCCTGGGAATACCCTCCTGAGGCTTTTTCCTTCCCCTTTGGTATAGATGAAAAGAGACACAGTCCACCTCCTGTGCAGAAGAGTTCCCGTTCCTCCTCTCCCTCTCTTTCCTCTTGGCCTCCTGAAAGCAAAGAGCCGCTGGCAAGAGGAGTCAATAAGTGAATCGTGAACGCCATGGCGAGGGGGACTGCGCTTTTGCTGAGCACCTGGAGTGAGGCTGTCGGAAGGATCAGCCGGGAACCATGATAACAGCCCACAGGGAGCCACCTCCTGATCCAGGACCCCTCCTTGCTCTCGCAGAGCTGCCTGCCCGTGATGGGGCATCACAGGGGGAGCCCCCCCAGGCATCACCCGCCTTGGGTTTGAAGCGGGGGGACTGTGCTTAGGGGATTTCCTCTCAAGAAATAATAAGCAAAGGTTGCTCTGGCCTCCCGCATAATGGCTTTGGCACCAGGGATGTGTTTCTCTTTGCCTTTGGTTCCCGCAGGTTGAGGCTCCTCATCGCCTGCAACAGCATGGCCGTGCCGCTGCCTCATAGCCGCACCGTCCTTTTAAACAGTCTCCTCTGTTCTCTGCACATCGAAGGGAAGCCTTCTCTCACCAGCCGAAGTTTCAGCCTGTGTTGTGACAGTTTCCATTGTGCCAGACACTTTTCCTTCTGTCAGGGGTTTAGACTTAGTGAAAGGGAACAACCCGAAATAGATTAATTCTTTTAGAATATAAATAGCAGCAATCAAACTTTCTGTATCACTAGCTAAGGGGAATAAATAGCTTCAGGCCAAATATTTTAAAACCCTGCAAATACGAATTACTTTAAGAAAAACAAAACCCAAACCTTGATACAGCTAATGCAGAGATTCTGGTAACAAATGATTTATAAAGGGGCTGTCAGCACAGAAACTGAATTACAGAAATGAAGGCTTGTGAAGACCAACGAATCCATCTCCTGACACTGCTGGCTTGTCCTTCATGCCGACATGTGGCACTGGAGGCAGCTCGGAGTGTCCCCATGCAGCCTGGATCTCGCAGGCAGCTTTTTCCCTTTGCACCTTATCGTTCTCAATTTCCCTCCCCTCCCTCCCCCGCCATTAATTACTCTGAGATTTGGCTTATGGACCGCAGCCAAGGTCCACCACCCCAGGAGCATCACCACCTTCCTCCTTTTGGCCCGTTGGTCCTTCCCAAGCTTTTCCAGCAGGCTCCCCACCGGCGGGGCTGTGGTGGTGGTGGCAGTGGCGGTGGCACTGGCGGTGGTGGTGGCAGTGGCAGTGGTGGTGGTTGGTGGTGATGGTGGTGGTGGTGGTGGTGGCAGTTGTGGCAGTGGCGGTGGTGGTGGTGGTGGTGGCGATGGGGGTGGTGGTGGCGGTGGCAGGAGCGGTGGTGGTGGTGGCAATGGGGGTGGTGGTGGCAGTGGAGGTGGTGGTGGTGGCGATAGGGGTGGTGGTGGCGGTGGCGGTGGTGGTGATGGGGGCGGTGGTGGCGGTGGCAGTGGAGGTGGTGGTGGTGGTGATGGGGGTGGCAGTGGCGGTGGTGGTGGTGGTGATGGGGCTGGTGGTGGCAGTGGAGGTGGTGGTGATGGGGGTGGTGGTGGTGGTGGTGATGGGAGTGGCAGTGGCGGTGGTGGTGGTGGTGATGGGGGTGGTGGTGGCAGTGGAGGTGGTGGTGATGGGGGTGGCAGTGGTGGTGGTGGTGGTGGTGATGGGGGTGGTGGTGGCAGTGGAGGTGGTGGTGATGGCGATGGGGGTGGTGGCGGCAGTGGTGGTGGCGGCGGTGGGCCCGGGCTGGGCGACAGAAGGTGGCAGTGCAGTATAATGTAGCAGCCACCGCCAGCGCTTGTGGAGAGCCGACTGTGTCTATCTAGATAAAGTACCGCACTTAGCATTTGTTTATAATTCCTGAGGTCTAGGCTAACAAGTTTAACCATATAAAAAAAAAAAAAAAGTCTTTTTTTTTTTTTTTTTAATGCGCAGATCAAGCTAAAATTAAGGGGAAAGCAGGCAAATCATTTAAGAAAACAAGAGCGAGAAATACAAATATAGATGTGGTCTGTTTTATGCACGCGTACAAAACCTAAACAAACAAGGAACCTTTTGTCGATGCAAGCTGAAAATGTAAGAATTGCAGCATATTGTCATATTCATTCACATATCTCTACACATTTGGTATTTTTTCTGAGCAACTATCCTACAAATTATTTTTAAAATAGGAATAAAAAATTTCCATAGGCTGCTTTCACGTTGTTGTATTCCTTCCATATTTGTCTTTATTTACAGAGCTTATTCTGTTTTTTCCCCCCGAATACTGTTACAGCATCCTATCTTTTCTTTCACAAATAAGGGACAGTACACACTCAGGGTAATGAAGAAAACCATTCTTGACTCCATTTACTTCCTACTGTGAGCCAATTAAATACATGACCCACCAGAAACAGAACGATTTTTCTTTAGTTTTTAACTTCCTAAAACTAAAATAACTCCAGTGTTCAAAAAAATCCGTATCCTTCACCAAAAAAGAACAAATAAAATCAGGCTTTTGCTTTGTGTTTGGTTTACAGCATTCAATATTCATAAAAACTGCTTTAGAAAAAAACCCCGTGGGACATTAACTTTCTAAACTTAAAACCATACATATATATTATAATTATTTTCCCACATTTTCCATTACTTGATCTATGAGATATCATGAGGATAATAATTTAGGGCCCGATCCCATTAGTCTTTCCTCAGAGAAATACTGTTCTTCAACATTTATTTTTTTTCCTGAGCCTGAGGTATTTACCAGGCTGAGTATTTCAGGGACAGAGGGGTTGGGGTCAGACTCGGCGTCCCCCCAGCACTGAACCCACTGAGACTTGGGGGGGTCTCTGAGTCCAGCTGGGCATTACAAGCTGAGTTCTGCGCTCCCTCCTCAGACAAGGCTCCCACCAAAGACACTGGGATTTGATTTTATTTACAGCATCTGTGGTAGTTTGACCTAGGAAAAGGGAACGGGCTGCTCTGGCTCGGGACCGCTGCGTTCAGTGGGGCGAATCCTCAGCTGGAGTAAACGCTCACAGCTTCCCCGACCTGCTGCAGGAGCCTTAGCACTGAGTAAACCAGGAGCTGAATCCCAGTTCCTAAAAAATATATGATATAGCTTAGCATTAAAGATACCCTCCAGAACATTTAAAAATAAAAAAGGAAAGTATTAAACATAGCTTTTAAAGTAAATTATAAGCTTACATAAAAATGCTTCATGGAGGGGGGGGAAAAAAAAGAGAAAGGTCTTAAGTGTGGATGTTTCTCCAAAGCTTAAAGTAAGTCTCTTTTGTGTTAGAAATTACACCCTCTTGGCTGGAGATGTTATTTGTTTTAGGCTTTTTTATATGGTTTCTTGGAAATATACAGGCTGCAAAAGGGAGGAGAATACATCAAGAAATATCATGAGTGTGTGCAGTGGGGGGGGGGGGGGGGGGCGGAGGGAAGACTGACAATAAAATACATCCCCCACTAAATGCATATTCTTCTATTTATGTATTTGATAATGAGACAGAAATGCCCTTGGCACTCTGTAAACAACAGCGCCGTAACCAGGAGGGAAGGGCAGAATAATGCATAGCTATGTTTCAGATTATAAACTATTTCAAGAGCTATTAATATGCCAGACTTTTAGATTATTGGGGATTTTAATTTATTTTAAACTAAAGTTTACCATTCTTAAGTAATGTTTTTATCTTACCTAATTGCTGTTTTTGCAGGTTTACAGGAAGATTGTTCCTTATGAAGCTCCTCTCCTACCAGAAGTTCCCTAGAAGATAAGTGATAGTTGATTTCACTATAATACTCATAAGAAAATTTTTAGCTTTGTATCAATAGAGTGAAATGTTTATATAAACATATTTTACAACATAAAGCTAAATTTAGGGGTTATTCACGATGATGAGTAGGCAACACAATCCAGAGCTCCATAACTTTCTGAAAAGGGGATAGAAAAAGTTCACATTCACAATAAAACTAGGTTTTTTACTTTGCTTTTAAGGATGCTTTTGTGCATTTTAAAATATAACTCCCTCATGATAACAAAATGTGCGTAATGTTTGCAGTGTCAGATGGTATAACTCTATCATATGATTTAAAATTAAACAATATAATTACCATTTGGCGACCAGTATTTAAAGCTGAAGTAACTATTTCTTCAGACATTATTTAGACTGCATTTAAAAAAACAAACGAAAGCTATATTTTTCCTGTACATCCATTTCAAATCCTTGAAGCTGGAGTGCTTCTTTATTTCTTTCCTTTTTAACAAAAAAGAAATGAAACTGTTTAAGAAAAATGGGTTTATGATATTTTGAAATACATGCTTTTCTGCAGCTGTGCAAGAACACTGCTGCACTGAGACTGTGAGTGGAGAGCTGCAGGAGAAGGTGGAATATCTTCAGCTTGATTTTAAAACTGAGTTTTGTCCTATGTTCTGATCACTGGGTATGGAGATGAGAGCAGGGGATGACTGCTAACCACTGGGAACAAGCATTTCTTCATTCTTCCGATTCAGTGTGTTTAACAGTTTCTAAAATTATCACCAGCAACTATAAAAAATCCCCACTAATTTGTATTACACGATGCATATAGGCATCTGCTTTCTTTGAATGTGGCTCATTACCAAAATTTACCACAGCTTTATCTTGGTCCTCCTCTGTTTATTTCATTAATTAGTCAAGTCATCATTATCTGTTAGTTACAACCAATTTTTCCAGGATTATGGATACGTTGAATTTTACATATTTATTTTTAGCAGCCCATCACATCTAAGGGAATAGAGATAAGCAGAATATGGAATTTCTCCTTGTAGCTGCAATTTTTTTCTGAAGCTCAGACTACAGAAAACAAAGGCATTTTATTTCCATGAATCTTCTGCAGCCAAACTAGGAGTCAGAAAGGTATTTTACCTCAAAATATCTGCATGAATTTTGAAACTGATTTGCAACTGGATATGTCAAAATGCCCATTCTTCTATTTTCTTCGTTAGTATTATGTTTAACTCATTGGGGGTTTTCTCTCTATTAAAATATCATTTTTCTCATTCATTTCTGAGCAGTTTAATTTTGTTAAAATAAACAAGCACAAATTCATCACTGTGGTGAAAGACAGAACATTTTGCTCCCCTTTTTCTTGAGTCTTTTCATTCTATAAAGTGTATCAATAAGCAGAGTAGAAGCCAGCAGAGAGACGATCCCCGGCAGCAAAGGCAGCGCTCCCAACCCTGCCTCGCTCTGCAGTGTGCACGCAGGCTCCATCCCCAGCTCAACTCCCCAAACTAAAACCACATTACTTCCAATGCTCATCTCACATGGTAATTTGGGATAGACAAACACTGCTAAAACCATCTCATTAAGGGCTGAGAAGGAAACAATTTTTATAGGGGGTACAAAAAAAAACAGTAAAGGGACATTCTTACAATTCTTCTAGATGCTTGAAGACTGGGACATTTTTGTTTTATTTTGTTAACCTTTTCTCCAATGTTCAGAATTTTCCAGCCCAAGCAAATGATTTTATTTCTATTTTATATTTTTTACTGCCTCATTGTGACTGTAAATGTTGAGTTTCAGGGATTTCATAATAATAAAAATATCAGTTGGAGACATCAGCACTATGGAAGTTTTACAAAATTCTTTTAATAATGGATTAAATTCTTCTGATGTAGACATTAAAATCAAGCAAGTTAAACTATGTCAAGCAATGTCACTCTCATGCTAACTTACCTAATGGGAAAGACATAATGCACTCTCACTAAAAAGATCTCAGATCAACAAATTTTGCTTGCTAACTGCAGTGAGAAATAACCACCACCAAGTAATTTATATGCCCACTATCTCTTCTCCCTACTAATAGTTAACATGTGTATGCCAAGCTGGCACAAAACATTGCTATCTCTTAAAACACTGTGGAGCTATCAGCTTTTCAGTGAGTGTGTGAATCATAAGGCTGTGTTAGCATGAATGCATTTAATTGTGTGAAGAGGGTATTTCCCAGAGTTTGCTTAAACCTTATGAAAACAGCCCTTTTCTTGTCAATTGTCACTCAAGATTGTAGTAGGGAATGAACAGTGAGCAGGAGCACAAGAGAGGAATATTGCTGGGAAAGGTTCTGGAGGTGGGTTTAACAGTAAAACATCAGGAAAAACACTGACAATGTTTTCTTGTGGTTTAATTTCTCCTTCCCTGAAGCGCTCTACTTGTTTTAAGTTGCTGATCTGAGCCCAGAGGCCAGACAAACCTTTGAGCCATAGGTGGGAAGAAGGGGTTCCTCCTGGTCATCAACGTGGCGTTGGTCAACCAACACTTGACATTGCAGCCTGGCTAGGTTGTGGAGCCAGGGTCATGCCTGATGGGGCCAAAAGAGCTGGGCTTTGTGTCAGCGGTCCCCACTGGTCACCACGGGGTGCCCGTGGCACCCAGCCCTACAAGGTGGGCACCTACATGGAAGTTTGCTTCTGGCACTTTCATAACTCATGCGGCGTTCAAGACCCCTCGCTCCTCTTCTCACCCCAGAGCTATGACAAGGACACCATGCTGTCACCATGTCACTCCCAGCAGGATTTGTCTCTCCACAGGGACACTGTGCCGATGGGTCACACCAGACCCAGACCGTATCCTTGCTGCCCTGGATCCAGGGAACAAGGCAAAGCGGGTGGCTGCATGCCGAGCCAGAGAGAGAAACGCGGGCTCCTGCAGCCACTGCCTCGCATGCGCCAAGTAAGAGCTGCTTTTCCCCTTTTCATTACACGGGTTTCTTAATAAAAACTGAAAGAGCTTTTTTTTTTTTTTTCCAGAAAATGAACCCCAGGGGCCCAATCAGTGAAATACATTAACCTTTCAACTGTCAGCCCCCCTCCCCTGAAATTAAGCAATACCAGCCCTTGAAAAGGCTAAATTACCTTCTTATTTTTTAATTGTGTAATGATGGTCCAACAAAAAAGGAGCAACTCAGGACTAGTAAATATTCAATGAAGAAATTTATTGTAGTTCTTATAAAGGGAATACCCACAGCTTTCTTCACATGGACTTAAATCAGGCAGAAACTAGAGCGATAGGCATAAAATGAAATAACGGATGCATTATTTCTAGTGGGATTTACATCACCATTTGGTCTAATTATTCCTGATATTTCACCCATCATATTAGAAGCTTCTTCAGGGAAAGAAATAACAGTTTGTCTCCTTGAGAACAAAGAACAAAGTGTCTCTTTGCTCTCAAGAAGCTCAGCTATCATTATGAAGAGAAAGAATCTGTCCATTATCAAGAAATCCCACTAGAAATCTTGAATATCTTACCAAATAATTCCTGAGCACACTAAAAATACCAGCAAATGAAAGAAGCAGAAACTATGGGACCTTGGAAAATAAATAAATAAAGGAGGGATCATGGATGCTCCACGACCCACTCATTTTTTTTTCTCATAGAATGGTATTAATCCAAAACCCAGACTGTGCCTGGCATGTACAGTTAATCTAAATGAGATAGCCACCACTCTTTTATATTCCTTGTTCAGCAAGGCATACTTTCAGCTGTATCTATGGCCCTGGATTAACTGGTGGGAATGCATTTGCATACATCTGCACAGTGAGTAATTTGCCATGAGTGACTATGTATGGGACCCACTTACAGGACATATGAACTTTTTTAGATTGGATTTCATGAGAACTGGATGGTAAGCCTTAGGAAGAATTTAAAATGGATCTAGGACCATGCACAGCTTTCAATAATATAATTTCTTAGGACATACATAAGAGTTCTTTCTTCTGGATCTTGTATTTAATGCTGCAGTATCTAGCAAAAAGCATTTTAAATGAGCGAATGGAGCCATGGGGTTCAGGTGCACTAATTTGCAACTTCCTGAACAGGTTCTTGCTGGGTCAACTTGTGGACTGGGAATATCCCCAGGTTTGAGGGAAAGAGCAAGTGTTTCCCAGCATCCTGCCGTGATCCTGTACCGCTATAGGCAGTTGCACTTCGAAAAATGAAAGAAAATAAAACCTCAGCATGCAGAGATAAGAGAGCTCAAGATATCATTTTTGTGGAAAACATATTTTGCCATTTTCCTAAATAAAAGAACTTTTCCAAATCTTTCCAAAGGTTTTTTTCAGTGCCTAAACACGGACATAAGCTGTTCAGTCACTGCCAAAAGGGATATTGGACGTATTTGACCTTGTATGTAGATGTTGTTTAAATACATTCAGCTTTTTTGCTTGTGAAAATCATTGGTCCTTGAAAGTAGAGTTCTTAAGTTTAGTGGCAGTGGCATGATTTACACTGGTACATGGTGCTGAACATCTGGGAAACTCCACTAGTTAATCAGGGGTGAAGTATGCAACAGCAGATCTCTGTTTTGGTGTGTGGGAGTGGGGTTCTGCCCCAGTAAGGGGTTTCATGGCAACATGCCGTTACTTTATGAAGAATTAAATACTCCCTCGGATAGTTTGCACAGTTCCTGCTGAAATCGGTAACAAATCTGCCCTGATCTGTGAGAGAACATAGTGTGGAGCTTGGATGTGGACTTTCTGTGGTTACTGTGGTCCTATAAAGAATCTGTAAAGGATTGAGTATCTCGGGGAACTAGCTGCCCTTACCACCTTCTATTGAAAGCAATTGCAAGTGGGATGCATGCCCTAAGATGTGATGTTAGTGAAAGCTGAGCATAGTCCCAGATTGCAAAATCAGGCCAGAATGATGAAAACATTTGTATATGTGCTACCCTTTTATTTTCTTTGGCATGCTCTAAGTAACCTCTGACCTTTTCTTTCCCCATGTAAATCTACTCTTTGTTTGAATGGAAACAGAATGTGAAAATGATGACAAAGGGATTTTTGAAACAAACACAATAGAAAAAAAATGAAAGCAAATGAACTTTCACTGAAATCTAGTACCCTATCAAACTTATACATGTACAAAAAGAACAAGTTTCAGGATTACAAGAGGATTTTTTTACAAAGAAAGGTGATAGGCTAAGAAATATTCCTGCACTTGCATGGGGTGAAAAGGCGCCATGCTGGTCCATGGTGGGGACACACAGGCACACTGCCTGTTTTTCTCAGGTCACAATGGAGCATCCCCAGCCTAAGCCATGTCTCTGGGAAGTGCTATTGTAGCTACCAAGAAACCCTTGTTGGATTGATAAATGTGAATGGAAATTATCAGCAGGCCAAAGAAGCTGCAGCATGAAGAACAAACACAAAGCTGTTTCCCAGGATCTCTCCAAATCTCTACCTGCCATACACACATCAATAAGGATAGAAACAAAATTAATTCCAATTCAGTTAAGAAAGCTTTAGAAGAAAGAAAGTTGAAGTGTTCACAACTGGTTTGAGGTACAAGACACCAATCTATGGGAAGCAAGAAATTGGTGGCATTTTCCTGTGGCTAATGCACAGAGAAGCACCATCTCCAGTGTTAGGTATGGAGAAGACCATGGGATTTCCCCTACTGGGTACACTGCTCTGCTAGCAGTCACAGTCCACCATCTGCCAAGTAGAAACTCCACACTTGCAGGCATGAAACCTTTTCCCAAGCCATCTCCTTTCCTCACAAGGAAATATAATGTTCTGCTTCTTCAGTGTATAGCTTCTGCTCCAACGTGAACTTCCCCTAGTGCTGCCTCAACCACCCCCTATCCCTCCTTGCACCCTCCCCACCCTAGTCTACCTCTTTTTAAAGGAGTAGATCCAATACATTTGTTTTCTTATTCCTCTTCTAGAAAGATTCCCCTGTCACAAAACATTTTTGAAGAACATCAGAATCATCTGGATCCTTCCAACTCCTATCCTTCTCTTGAGCATAAAATGTGTTTAACCAGACTCATCATTAAAGTGTTAGCAACTCCCTTGCTTGGTGACACAGCTTCTTGCAGGCAAGGCATGGGACATGTTATGGTCCTTGTCAGCTGATGGCTGGTGGGTTTCTGCACTTGGAAAATACAATCAGAGTTCATTGATGTGTGTCTGAATCATCATCAATTTGAACAGCCTTGATGTTGTGTTTCAAGTGTCTTATGTGCTGCTGAGTCCGTATAGAGTTAACATCCTGACATCAAGCAGTGACAATTACCTCATTTCAGTTATTCTGATGTGTTTTTTAACTTGGTGTGTGTTGCTGGGTGAGTCTTACTTCTCTTGTATTTGACCCATTTAAAAGATTTTACTTTCTTGCTTCCAGAACCTGTTAGGAAAAAAAAAAAATATCAAGGGATGATATACCACAGATCAATGTGGACTACTGCCAAATGTCTATCCCCAAATACATTCATTGTTGCTCTCAAAAAGATATTGTACAGAAAGGACACAGTGCTTTTTAAATTTATTTTTTGAAAATTGAACTACTGTGTACAACACATTTACTAAGAATTATTAATTAAGCTGCTGGAGAGAGCTCACATATGCATATCCATGCCAGCACCAACTCTCGCTTTCTTTGATTTAAAAAATACAGTATTTAAGAGTGAATAAGGAATCAAATTCTATATTTGCGTATTCAGAATTCATCATACATTTAAAAAAATCTATTCCAGGTTCCAGGTGCTCTGGGAAACGTTAAAAATACAGTCTATCAAAAAAAAGGCTCTGCAGGGTTCAAGGCAAAAACAAAGTAGAACAAAAATATCCAGTTGCTTAGACCCCAATTACTTTTCATGAACTACAGATAATCAGGATCAAAGGCATTAGCTGTGGAGGAGTCTCTTTCAAATTAGAGGTAACTATCATACTCAGAATGAGCAGTCTGTAGGTCAGTAACAAATTTTGTTCCCAAATTATTGACAATTACTAAGTTAGGGCATGTGTGCACTATCTCTTGAGGAAACAAAAAAGCAAAACTTTACTGTAAGTATTTTAGCTCCCACCAAGAAAGGGAGGTACATTTATCAGATGCAGACTGATTCCTTTGAGTAATGTGCTTCTGTTTCTTAGATTTAAAAAGACAGAGAAGCCTGGTAAAAGCTGAAAGATTTCCTTCAGTAGGAAGTTTGTTGCTTTCTAGACAGTGTGAAGGAATCTGGGCTTCAAATCAAGAGTGCTAAGAGTTCCCAGTGCTTTGGGAACTAGGAATCTCATTGTAGCATCCTGAGAATTAGGTACCAAGGTTAAAGGTCTTTAATATAGATGGAAAAACATAGGCTGAATTTCCAGCAGAGCTGGCTATGCTGTGGAGATTGATATCTGTAGTACACAGTGGAAAGCTGAACACTTTTGATACTGTTTTCCATCTCACACGTAACAGGCAGCCCTAACATCTTCCCGTAGTTGGGTGTGCCTAGAGATAGCAGGGACTGAACAGCATCATGAGAAAGCATCCTTTCCATACTGTCCTGCAATCTGGCAGTGCCATGCCAGAAGGTAAATCTGGTGCGGTGCTCCCACAGTTACAGCAGCAATTCCCTGTTGCCTTCTTATTTGTTGTGGTAAAACAGTAAGTCATAGCAAGAAACTCAGAGTCATGTAAAGGCCTCACATCTCCATTGTTTTAGTAATGCATATCTATTTTCTGCCTGAATTATATCATTTTAGGATGAAAGATAGCAATGCCTTAATAGCCTACCACTTTCTAGGAAGTGAATAATTCACCATATTATTGAAAGCACTGGAGGAATTTACTTAAACAAAATGTAATACCCTAAGTAGGACTTTGGTCACTACATCTTGCAGAAAGTGGCACAAACACCTTAAATATTTAAATAGTAGTGTTTTCAAAGTCCTATATATTAACCTGCATCTGCTCCCATTAATGAGAAGGGTAATAAAACAGAAGGAATGGTAAGCACTGCTGAAACTCCCAGGTGAAACTGTAAGATTTTGGTTTTGTGTGTCAATCAAAGGTTGCCTCCAGCACAAATTCTTCCACGTCTAAGCAGGCAGTCAAACAGTATTGAAGCAGAGGGAATATACCACCTCTGAATTACCACACTCGCTTACTGCAGCCCTTTGGCAGTCTTTTGCCAGGCTCCTGCACTTGGCTGTGCTGCTGAGAGCAATCAACTCAATGAGGTGTGACTTCAACCAAGATGCATAAGAAGGACTGAGAGGCAGGATGACCATATTTATAATGTAATAATGTTTCACATGGAAATAGCATGGTTAGGTAGGATAGAGAAAAAGGGTAAGCAGAGCTCCTGAATAGACCTATTGAATGTATTTCCTTCAATAACAAGTATTCTGAGAGATGAGACATATTCTGGCCCAAACTTTATCCCTATCAGGATCACCTTCATAAAATCCTGTCTTCACTGCAAGACAGCTGAGAAACAAACTTGTTTATATCTAAAGACTTGCAATTTTGTGGACAATGTTACTGGCTTGACTCAGCCTTCCTCCTGACCTTTAAAACTACTTGCGAGTAGTTAGCCAGAGAACTGGCAACAGCTCCTCAGGCCGTGCATCCTCTTTCTCTGGTACAAGGCTCCCTGTCCTATTTGTTCAACACAACTTTTCCCTTTAAAGCTCCACAGTTCTGAAGATATGATTGTAATTAAGCCTACAGTAGAATCTTTGCCCATTATTCACATTATTAATGCATAGTTATCTAAGACTTTGCACCAACCCCTTGCAGCAAAAAAAAAAAAAACCTAACAGCAGAGAAACTGGGAAAAATAGTATAAATAAAAAAGCCATGTTATTTTGGGGGTATGCCCTGCTTAACTACTGTTCTACCATGAGCTCAAAATGAAGCTTCTTGTGCAATACAGAGAGGTGACACAGTGCCAGTTGCACAGGTACCCTGTTAAGAAGTTCCCCTATAATAAACACTTCCCTTTGGAAAAAGGAAGACAGAGGGCGTTCTTATTCAAATACAGTTGTCAACATATAGATGACTAGAAATGCTTCTAAGCTGCCTGGACTCTCATGGTTACAATGGGAAAAGATTAAGCCAAAAACTTTCTCTTTGACTGCAACACTATTTCTGGCCAGGGAAGGTACATAACTGCTGCTGGCAAAAGGCACATTGAATTATGATAATCTGTTGCCCACCTTTCAAGACTTTTTCACTTGCAGGTGTATCATTCAAGTAGAGTTGAGAGATGACTCTTCTGAAAGGACTGTAAGGTTTCTTATATCACAGTCCCAACAAATAGCTGCCTCTCTTTAAATACAGGAGTCACAGGGCCCCCTGCAATTCCCTACAGCTGTATCCAGCCCAGCTGTGCCTAATTACTTCATTTTCATAGTTAATGACATCTGGGGAGGAAGGAGTAGTGAAGACTTTGAAGGAGAGTTCCTAGTGGCTGGACTGTGATTTCTCCATCCTAACAGAGCAGGGAGCCTGGGAGTGTATCTACTTCAAAAATAGTTATTTTAGGGGAGAGGGGGTAGGAAGAAGAGTGTTTCCACCAACTCTGCAATGCTATCTGGGGTGCCGGAGGTCCCAGGGGGAGGTCACTGGAGCAGAGATTGCTCCTCAGCACATCTACTCAGAGATCCTTGATGACAATGTCCTGCAGATCTTCCCAGTTTCCGGTACTTGAACATCCTTTTTCACTACTATATCGCTGCAGACAATGGCAGAGGGACACCCAGCAGACGATGCAAACCCATGTGTAATTTTATAATGTTTGATACTATTTTATGTGTCTGCAGCTACTCATGCACTTAAGTGCCATCCAATAAATGATTAGAAAAGTTCATGGAGGGAGCAATCAATCAAATCCCATCTGAGATACCTCTTGGTCTCTCTGTTTCCCCTGGTTCCTTTGTTACACTTCTCACATTTGTATACAGAAAACTCGGAAACTTTCCTAGGTGACCTTTGAATCTCTGCCTTTCTTCCTTTGTTCCATTTCCTGAGTTTTTCACTTAATGTTCTCTCTGCACTTTTTTCCTTCTCTGTGGATCTTGCATTATCTATATCACCACTTAAGATTTTTCCCCTGATGTCCAAGTATTTACTTCAGCAGTTTCTTCCTCTCTCATGGTCTCTGCCCCTGCTAAACAGTAAACCTGGCCTGGCCTACAGCCCATTTATTTCTTTGAATACTTCACTTTATGGATCTGTTTCTGATGGCACGTCGGTTTTCTTTCTGTTCAAATTAATTCCATCCTACCTCTTACTGACATGTTCCAAAATAAGCCCTAAATGTCCAATAAAAGTAGAAACCTCCTACGTTAGGTCCTGCTCCAAAGCTGATGAAGTCAATGGAAAGACTCCATCAGCTTCCAAAGATTTGGTCTGATTTACGCAACTTTCTGATTCTTTGTTGTACACATGCACACAGTTGCTAATTATAAACTGTGGGTTTCACATTGCAAAATACTTGGGACTCTATTCTCACAACTTTGGAGAATTATGAAAAGGAAAAAAGTGGGGGGAATTTTTAGGATGAAAATGAAAATCTGAACCAAAAATAGAGTGAGATTGTTAACCAAGAATTTAACTTTGGATGTAAGTGTTTTTGTCCTGGAGGACAGACTACGTTCAAAAGGCTTCTGCCCTTGGGTGTTTTCTCTTAAAAATTTAATGGCATCATTCATTTATTTTTCACATTCCTAACAAATTTGGAAGATTCCCTCGTGACTTCTGAAAGGGGTATGATTTCTGCAGGTGCTGAGCACTTATGAAAAACTCCTAGCATGCTGAATAACTTCATGCCCTAAACTAAAAGCACCTAGATCACTAATTACTTTTGAATCTTTACACCAATGCATTTTGTTCTTTAGTTCAATATTAGTGATGATGTTATGAAAGTGAAAAATATTCTTATGATTAAAGTTTCCAAAACAGCTTCAGAAACTTTTGAGAAAGTAAAAAAACCATTCAGACTGGGGTGACAAAGTCACTTGACACCTCATCGCAGCCCATCAGTTCTGGTTGACCCTTCGAGCGGCTTTGGTTCATGTTCATCATTTTGGTCTTTGCAGAAAATTGATGAAGCACAGCAACTTGAGAACATGAAGCGCTCCTAAAATAGCCAGAGAAGGCTTATTCCTGCTAACTACCTGGTAGAGACAGTGAGTTTTATCATAGTAGTGGTGAAACAGACTTAATATTAAAAAAGAAAAAGAATGTGGCATCTGAGTTACTGCGGAAATTTTACTTGCAAAGCAGCAGTCTAGAGAGTCAAAAGAAATGTCATCTCCTTGCAGTGTGGCCTTTCTGCCACCATCTTCTCCATTGACTACTTTGTCAGTGACACCTGTATTATTAAGTGATAAGAACCAAATCCTTCAACTTTAATAAAAGCCCTGGAATAAATTCCCATTTGGAGAGAAAAGGTGTTTCAGCATACGGTTTCTTAACCTCCTCAAGCTTTCAGGTAGAGATTCTTCAAGAATAGGATATGGTACACCTAACGGAGCTTTATTTTGTTCTTCTAAAGTATAGAACTAAATAACAAGAAAGTTTTCTGTATTTCTTGACAAAGACCAAATTCCTTCTTTTATAACAGTCTGAGGTTTACACAGCACATTTCAATGTCTGATTCCAGCTGAAGTGGAAGTTGAATCAAGTTTATGTGGTTGTATTGATTTTAAGGTTTGATTAGCAAGGCACTTCAACCTGGGTTTAATTTTATGTCTGTGAACCATCATTGAACTCAGCAGGAAAACTTATGGCCACAATCTGATGTGTATTCATGATCATTTTTTAATGGCAAAAGAAAGGGTAAACATCTCAAACAATTTTAAGAGAGGGTCAGATGTATTAGGCAGTATTGCTACTATACTAAATATCACAGGAACTGGTCTTCCACTGGTAAAAGTGTGAAAGGGTTCACTGATGTCAAAGATATTGGATTTATGGGGTTTGTGTACCTGTCTTGTCATTACAATCTTACTAACAGTACCTGACCAAAAAATGAAAAAATAATTGAATCCCTCCAAAATCTGTTGAAGCTGTTCTCATTTCTTAAAGCTTGATTTGGAAGAAAAATGTTAACTTTCCAAAAGCCCCATTTTGTTGTGTTTTGTTTGGGGGTTGGACAAGATGACCTCCAGAGGTCCCTTCCAACCTCAACCATTCTGTGATTCTGTTTTCTTCCCCTTATCACTTTTGTAACTTTTAAAAGTGATTTCTCTGCCAGGTGCACAACTGAAAATAGTACAGAGGATAATGGGAGATGGTGGCAAAAATCAAAATCCCAGGTGTTTGAAATGTTCTAGCTCTCAAAAACCAAAAACATTTCTGCTGCATTTCACATGATACTGTTTTGGGGTAAAAAAAGAAAAAAAGTAGATATTTTAAAAATATTAAAAACCTGTTTTAAAAGACATTTTCATAAAGAAGCCACTTTTTGACAATTGTAAAATATTCTCTGACATATCTAATGTCAGTATCTGTGTTTTCTCTCATTTTTCTAGTCAGAATCAGAAACAAAACCAAACAGAACAAATGTTAAAATCTGTAATTTTTCTGACAACCTCTGACAGCTTGAAAAAGAAATGTGATAACCCTCCTGCTACTGAAGTCCTCATTTTCGTAAGGGAGCTTAAAATTGAACTTGAGGGTCCTCATTTTGTGAACATGGTTCAGCATCTTCCTTATAGAATGATGACTACAGAAATCACACTTGGGGACCAGCTAACAAAATGTGCAGGCAACCAAGAGAAAGGAAGGAGATTGAAAAAGGGAATGAAAGAAAGTGGAATATTTTTGTTGCGTCTCTCTCCCCCTCTCTTTGTCTTCTTTGTCCCTTAAGGTTCAGCTACGTGGGCCATATTGTATGAACTCGTCTTTGATATCAATGGGGACATGTACTTAAAAATTGATGGCATGATATGGCCCCAGGTATTTAAATTAACGAGATGTTAAATACTCTGTAGTTTTATCTGTAATTAGATGACATGGATGCAACTTGATCCCAAGAGTGATTTGTAATATTCTGGATTGTCCACTTAGGGCTTGAGGCCTGATCCACCGTCTACTGACATCTACATGAGTTTTTCTTTTGACATTTTTGGAATCAAGGCCCCTGGCTCACTCACACACAGCTCTCATTTATTTTTCTATCTGTTTATCAACGTCTATATGCAGATGTCTGATCTCTCCTTCCCACTATCTCAAAATATTTGGGTTTTAGATCAGTAAATGTCGTTATTTTGGGGGTAACTTCAATTAATTTTTAATTGTTTTTTTTGGTTTTTTTTTCTCTGTAGTTATATTTTGCCTTTTCATTCCTGGCTAATTGTCAGGTTTTGTTCAATATTTACAAGTTTTGCATTGAGCAGGATTTCTTATGCTAATCCTCTTCATCTAATATGCTCGCTAGAGATGGTTGAAAAAAGTTGGAAGTTTTTTAGAGAAAAAAATATCTGTAACATTTCAAGTTCTTTCAGGCAATTTTTTACTCAAAATTATCCATTTTTACCTTTGTCCTGCCCAGCAGAAGCCAGTTTCAGTCTCAGTACATATCCTAAGATTACTCACAGGACTTCAGTATTTAAACACATCCTGGTTGGTGCTGCCTGTGCCTGACAGTGTCCTTGGCAGGACTTGGAGTGCTGCGGTGCCAGGAAAAAACATGGCGCGGTCTTGTCTATGGGTCAAACAGATGTCAGTGTTGGAGCCAGGCATGGGAACCCTCTTTCAAACAATCTTCCCTGCTTGAACTAGATCTTCCTCCAGAGAAGAATGGAAGCCAGAAAGTGGGTTAGCACCGCACTCATCACCCCACGCTTAATTTCCCTATATTTGTCTCAGGCTGCTGCAATCTTTTCCTTGGAATCAAGAGCAGAATTGATGGGTCTAGGAGGCTGAGAGCTCCCTGGCTGGGTATAAATGTCCTTCAGAGCAGATAAAAGGCATTAAGATTGTAGTATTAGGAAGCTTCAGATTATGTGAGCATTATTAGTGAATAAGCAAATAGCCAACAAGGAGGGAGAGAAAAACAAAAGGCAGGAGTGCAAATGGCATGCTGATGCTTCCGGGGCATTGCCAGGATTGCTCCCACCAGGAACTTCATCACACTCAGCTCAGCCCCGCTTAAACCTCCCAAGTGAAAGACCTGCTGCAGCTTCTCTGGGGAGGCTATTCCAGGGCTCACTGCCATTAAATGGCCAAAACCAGAAGACCCTGAGATTGCACTTGCGTCTCCCTTCTGCTCTGCATCACCCCATTTCTCTGTAACAGAGTCTGTCAGGCTCACTGGAAAGGACTCCCCTCCCTCCAGTGCACAGAGCTGCTGCATGGGGAGGGGGGCTGCCTCGTCACTTGCCCAGGCTATACATATTTCAGTCTTTTAATCTTTCTCCCCAAGCCAGTCCTAGCAGCCCCTTCATCGTGCTCTCAGCCATCCCCGACTCCTCCAATTTGCCTGCGGTAATGAGATGCCCAGTGCCAAGCACGGTGCTCCAGGTCCAGCCTACATGTGCTCCACACTGGGGGACTGCTGTCCTGCTGACACATCTCCATCTTTTCTTTTCCCACCTTTTTTTTTTTTTCCCTCACTTCAGTGATCATCATTCAAAATTAAAATAACATGGAAAGGCAATGCAACTGAAATCAAAATCTAATGCATAATTAGATACAGCATGAGACAACAAACACATCTTCGCTATCTGCCTCTGTATTGTAAACAATGATTACTTTACATGTTCAATGTGCCATGAAAGAAGAAAGAGCCTCTTGTGATGTTTTGTGAGAGCTTTGACTACATTTGCCCACTTTTCAAACAACAAAAAAATAAACTCACACTAACAAGGTGTATGTTTTCAGTCCTAAAATATGGGGTCACTCTCTGTTAAGGGGTCCATTCAATGATGAAATGAGATCAAAATGGTTAAGGCCACTGAAAGAAAGCAAGAAGGATTTGTCTGAAGTTCTGGTATACTGGCTATTATTTCAACCAAATAAGGATGCCTGGCTTTATTCTTCATGCTCCCTTGCCCCTTTTGAAAAACTGAAAAGAGAAAGGAAATGGCTAAGTTGTATCATGTATTACCTTGATGAGTACTTATAACTCTTGATTCAGAGTTAATCATTAATCCAGGTTTTAGTGATGATTGTTTTAGCTATTAAGTTTCCACATGAAATCTGTGCAGCACATCGGCATGGAAAAGAAAAAGCCAAATATAAAAATCAAATAAAGTGATTAGAGAGGGTGGATGTGCATGTGTGTATAGATTTATATATCCCGCTGGTTTTATTTTAATACACACATGAATATTTGTATATCTGTCAAAACTGCTGACCCTTAAATTGGAAGTGCTTTCTTGCTCAAAACCAGATTGCTTTGATCCATTATTTTTTAATGTATTTATTCATTTATTCTGTCCAGGCTCTGATACTCCTACTTATTCTGAGCAGTACTCTCAAATTGGGCAAAATATTGTTCTCCTAATCTCTTGTGTATTTAAAAATATTTTTTTTGCTCATTTTGACAAATAATGAAAAGCCTGAAAACTTCTGTAAAGCAAAAAAATTATATCACTTCAGGGCTGTGGAAACCTGTTTATGTTTTGATCATTCTGAGACATTTCATTTTAGTACTGGGATTGTTATTTTTGTATGCTAATTAACGTACATTTCAAACAATCTTGTTTTGAACTGAAAAACTGGAATTTTTTTGTTTTGAAACTTGTGTTCCAACAATTAAAAAACCTATTTAATTAAAAATGCAAAAACATAAACATTTTCCATAGAAGGTCTTGATGGCAAGAAATCAGCATTTTTTGACAAAAGGCTTATTTTGTGTGTTTTATTTTAGAAAAAGCCATAACTATCTCTAGCAATAAAAATGTGGTGTGGAAAAGGGGTGATCTTTAGCTATTCCTATGTAGCAGAACTGAATCTACTACAATTTCATATACCATGACTCACTCGCTAAAACACAATAAGATTTTATGTGAGGCAAAAATATAATTAAATGCTAGAGTATTACAGTCTGATGCTTGGAGAGCAATAAAAGATACACTTGAAGAATCCACTTTATGTAAATGTATGGGTGTGAGTGTATGCAATGTGTGTGTGTGTGTGTACCTCTGCACCCCATATATATCATATCTCTCTATCCATCCGTCCGTCCATCCATCCATCCGCCCATCCGCCCATCCACCCACCCACCCATCCACCCATCCACCCATCCATCCACCCATCCACCCATCCACCCATCCATCCATCCATCCATCCATCCATCCATCCATCCATCCATCCATCCATCCATCCATCCATCCATCCATCCATCCATCCATCCATCCATCCATCCACTCACACATGGTTTTCATTCCAGTAGAAATAATTCAATCTCCTTTTGGCAGGATCTGCTCATCTTATTCATTTAAGGGAATAATGATCTGTTGTTGACTTGTTTGTACTCCATCCATGCACACAGCTATTAATTTATTAATTAATCCTCCTAAAAAGTCACACCTCTTCTTTCTAGATTGGTTGTCCTCATTTTCTATTATTTAACATCAGTCCCACTAAACCATCACATCTTGTTTTACTGACTCAGATCCTGAATCAAACATCTATTTCTTAAGGGTTTTCCAGCAAGTATATTTCATCTGTGCACTAAACTCTTGTGGTTAGATTTAGGTCTTGAATGATTATTATTCAGAAACAGCAAACTATTCAGCTTAAAACAAGAGTATGACTTTTTTTAGGTTTATTAAAATTGCATTAAGGGGTTTGGGTTTTTTCTAAACTCAGTACTTAGAATGGCTGGAATTGTAATGTGTTTATATAAACTATATTTCTGCAACCATTGACCAGGGTAATAAATAATTTATTCAATATTTCTTTAAATACTATTTTGTTTGGTTTAAACCCAAGGTTAGACATATATATTTTAAAGCATTGCCTTCCTCTGCCTTTTTATATATAGATATAAAGTATTTAAAGGGTTATTATGGTAAAGATAGATGAAAAAAACCTTGACTTTTCATCTCTGCTAGCTCATATGTTGTGGCCACTCTGGTGGCTAGAAAATAAATGTTCTGAAAATTTTTAGTAAGAAATTAAAAACTGTTAGCTTAGTTGATTATTACATTTACTTTGTGCATCTCCTTCCGCAAAATAAAATGAAAGGATTCAAATAGACATGGCAATGGGCTGGGTACAATATGACCACTGTGAATAAAACACCCAGGGAAGTTGTAATAGTCCTTGTTTGTTTATTTCTGTTAATTGTGAAGAGAAGCTGCTCATGCGGGACCAGGCAGAGCAATAGGAGATGGTGGGCTGGGAACCAGGCTCGGGTCACTCTCCCTCCCTGAGAGATGCTCCCTGATACCTGCACCGCCATCCCCATCGTCTCCTCTGCTCCCCCCAGGCAGGGGCTGCACTGCCCGGCTGTGGAGGCAGTGGGCACGTTCATTGCAAGAACATTCTCTGCAAGAATACTGCAGCTTCCTAAAAAAAAAACCACCAGATTTTCTCAGAGACTAATCCTGCCAAGGTGCTCTGGGAGTGTGGGCTGTCTTCCTCCTCCCTGCACACACATGCAGGTACGCACACACACACACACACACACACACACACACACACACACACACACGCACTTGCCACCCCTGCCTGAACCCCTCGGCCCTCCTCACATCCTTTCAACCCTCTCTGCTATCCTCTGCCCCCATCTGAATAGCATGGTCGATTAAGGGGAATTGATGGATCAAGGCAAAATGCCCAGCAGCTATAATTTTCCCATCCTACCCCAGGCAAAATTTTTCCTACGTGAATGAAGCTGGGAAAAAAAGTAAAGAAAAAAAAGATTTTGACAACAACCCCCAAAGATAACTTGAAGAAGCTGGTACATCCATTTGATTAAACCGCACAGACACTACCAGCTCCAGGGTTTTCCTGGATCTGAATCCCCTAGCACCTCCCATCGGATTTAAAGCCCCATCCCTCAACATCTCTTTGCACCAAGTGCAACAGCAGGGAGAAAAAAAAAAAAAAAACAACCAAGCCATCCCTTGAAACACATTCTAACCCTGATTCCTTCTGCCTCTGCCTGTGCTGAGAAGATGCTTTTGCCCGGTGGGACCCCGAGGTTTGGTTTGGCCCCAGGCAGAGGAGATGAATCTCTGGGGTGGGCGAAGGGACCACGGCTGCCCCCAGCTCTCCCGCAGCCCAGCCGGCAGCCCCACTCCTGCCGCGCCGAGCGACGCTCTCCCGCGGCTTTCACATGTCACGAACAATTGCTCTCATCACTCATCATATTGAAGTTGTCAGGGCTCTCTGACGCCCATAATTTGTGTGTGTTGATCATACTTTGGTAAATCAACAGGTCGCAACCCCTGACCCGTCAGCCCGGTGGCTGGCTGAGAGCCACCTACAAATCTTATGACGGGGACAACAGAGAGGCTGTGAACTGCTCAAGTGCTCGTGTCTGTCAGCTGCCACCGGAGAAGCCGGGCCACTCTGCCCTCCACCACTGGAGATGTGCTTTACTGCGAGCACAACCCCCTCTGTCAGTCCATCTTAATTTCTTCACATCTGTTTGGGTACGTATGCGTGTGTGTGCACGTGAGCATTTTTTAAAATTTTTATTTTCACTGCAGTCACTCAGAACAAACTTTAGCCTCCTCCATATGTTTTAAATAAAGGATCCCAGCATGGGAGATAAAAGGAACACTACTCAAGATCCTCCTCCAGCACCAATGAATTGCACTCACCCTAGTTGCATGCAATGGTTAAACATCCATGGCAGTTTTATGGGTTTCTTTTATAAAACTTTATTGACTCACACATTCTCAAGTGGTGTCTCTGACTCTATTTTCATTTAGGTACAGTATGTATGTTCAAGATGCCTTTGGTCCTCTGCTTCCCTATTTTTTTTAACGTATAATATTCCTGACCGATGCCTTCAAGTACAGACTGTGCAAGGGATGGTAACACAGGCATCTTTTATTACCCATGGTCTTCAATAACTCAACAGCTAAACAAGCCAGAGGAGAAGAGAGACCTATGAACTCGAGCATGAAGGATACTGCGCGGATCAGCTGGAGGGAAGTCATGAATGAAGTGGGTTCAACTTGGAAACTGCAAAGTTGTTGAAAGTCTCATGCCCTGAAGAAAAGACTTGTCCAGCACAGACAGAATTCTGTAGCAACCGGGAGTTGCAGGCACAGCTGCCTTAAAAACTATCACTTCTTATAGGAAAAGGCAAGGAGGGTTTCTTTTTCTAGCAGACAGTGCAAGCATTATCTTTGGCTGACTCTTCTCAAGCATATGCACCCAGAGCTAACTCCTCCACTTTCATGAGTGGTGTGAGTATGGTAGGAAGAGGATGGATGGTGTGAATTTGTAATTCCGGTTACAAAGGCAACAGCTGGCTCTCCCTGCTTTGATTGCCAGGTGTTCATCTGATGCCACATGTTCATTTCTGTGCCTTTTATAAATATGCTGAACAAATGAAAGTGCCCATATTCCCCTCCCTTGCACTTGAATTTAAATGCAGTGATGTGCAAAATAAATAATATAAACTTAGCTGTGTGGGGAACAAGAAGAAATCCCAGCTGATTAGTCATGTAAATAAAGGAATTAAGAGGTTTCTACTGCCCTATACATTTTTCACAGAACTTTACTGTTCTTCTCACACTTGCATTCTCCTGCTGCACTGCTGGCTACTCCCCTGCTGTAGAGAAGGCAGAGCCCTGGCACATGGTATGCTCCAGCCTTGGTCCTGGATTCCAACTTCATTGATCCTCCAAAATAAGCAGAGGTGTCAATAGCAAACTCCATATTTCCCTCAACCAGCACCAGAGCTACTGTGGGAACAGAACCGTTGAGAAATGGTTCCCTACCTGAAAATGCTCATTTTCCTTTACCACATTGCCCGTCTTTTGTTTGTACTCTGTCTCTTTAGAATGAGATTTGAACTAACCAGAAGGATCTGCTTTTTCATTGATTTTATGATAGTGCCTAGAGATCTCTAAGTGCCTTAAGGATCTGAAGTGTGAGCTGTGCAAGAGAGCAGCTTCATGTTGCCCCAAGGAACTAAGGCTTTCCCCCACAGCAGAAGGATGAGGAGCAGAGCAAGAATGTGAAGGATCAGAAGACAAACCAACAGTGAAAAACATCTGCCCTGCTCTACCACTGCCGCGACCTTGCTGTGCTCACACACATGAGCTGCTTCACTCTGGCAAGTCCTACCGATCAGTGCGCAGGAGTGAACGTGAATAGTCTTCTCATGTAGTCCTTTGGGTACACATGGTTGTGTAGAAGACTTACCAGCCTGTGCCCTCCCAGTTACAGCCATGGCAGAAATCCATTTCAGGATATGCCATACATTTCCCATGTCATTGCTACACGGCTGGGTCTCCACCATTTCAAGCACATACAGCATTCTGCAGGCTTCTTGCTGTCCCAAGCATTCCCCATGATCTCCTACAAATGCAAATTACTGTGTTCTCCCCACCCACCCCAAAATACCCAGATCCGTGACTGCCCTGCCATTGCTTGTGAGATTGTACAAAACTCATGTTCTCCAGGATGGGTCCTGGGGTGATGCCTACAGCTGCATCCCAACACCTGAACATCTATTGGTGGAACAGGAGTGTCCATCTTTACCAGATAATGGCTGTGGCAGATCCAGCAGGATCTATCTGAGCCCAGCCCCCAAAATCAGAGACAGATGCATTGGTGACATCCTACAAGGACAGCAAGGCTAATCTCTTCTGCCCTGCGTGAATGGAAAGTATTTCAGAGAGCAGAATGCACTGGGGTGATGAAATGCACACTTACCGTGTATCATTAAAGTTATGGAGAAAGGAAAAGTCTGACCTGCAGTCATCCGTGAAAAGATTTTTTTACATGCAAAACAGCAGCTGAATACAATTGTTGTTCAGCTTGATAAAAAACAAACAGAGGTAGGAGAAATGCAGAGAAATCCTGCATGTTAACTGGCACAGCCGCTGGAAAAACATACAGAGCACAGACCCTCTCTGCCCGGTCAGAAATGAGATGTAATTGGCCCTACTGCACTAAAACAGATGCTTAAAATCTATTCACAGAATAAATATATGTGTGTGTATATGTCTAGGTGTACACTTGTGTAACAAAACTGTGTTTATAACTTGAAGTTCATTCTTCTTCCCTGTGAAATCTTCAGGTAAATTTTGGGCAAAAATAGTGGTTTAAGGCTAGAATCATTTGCACTACAATACCACATTTTTAAAAACTAAAGTAGCTAAAACATTACATATTTGAGTTTTCCCTTTAGCACATCTAATTAATATAAAGTTTAAGTTGAAACTTAAAAAATAGTATTGTTTTGAAAGTTGCTTGGCAAAGGGATTTTTTTTACCAGTATTTTTTCACTATTTTACCAGTACATATTCATTGTTAGTTATTGCCAATGCAAAGTGATTGAGCAGTTGTACCAAATGAGAATGTGTAGTGGTTATTTGATAGCAGAAAAAAACTGAGTTATCAACAAAACAAAATCAATTTCATTCTGTGAATAGAGGAAACTGTTTCTGTCAAGCCAAATATTAAAACCACAACAAAACTAGATTCAAATAGAAGAAATGAAAGATCTGAAACAAAAAATATCCTAGTGCTAGTAATATTTAATGGAAATAATAAGCTAAGAGAGATAAAAGAAGTTTAGGAGTGATAATAGGAAGAAAACTAAGAATGGTTGCCACAGAACATGGCAATGAATAAAAAACTGGCAAATAGATGTTGGGAACATAAATGCAAAGAAATGATAACACTAGGAGGAAGTTCTTATCCATGACTAGCCTGACTGCAGTGAAATTACACATTCATTTTAGGGTGTCATGTCGGCAGGGAGAGACTTCAGACCTAGTGGAAATCAGATGAGAAGCAACGACAATAGCAACATCATTTTTCCATAACTGTGGAAACCAGTTTTATAAATGAAATGTAAGGGATTACCATTTGTGTTTCACTTGGCTAAAAAGTAGATGGATTGCAGATACTGAAGGAAATTCTCTTCTCTTGCTACTTCCCCAGTGTTCACATCAATTTGAGCAGAGCATGCTGGGGGTAGGCAGGAAAAGAGATACTGGGATTAAGATATTCTTTTCTGTCTTGTGGAGAGCAGACTCTTGAGGAGTCATAGGAAATGAGGAAAGGGAAATTTTATGCAGATTTCAGCCTGACTTGTTAGGAGCTTGTCTGAACCAGAACCAGCAAATCTGCTCCAAGCCACACACGGGGCTGTCAGAAAGCTAGGAGAGATGTTCATAGCATGTAGAACTAGCTGGAGTTCTTCAAATGAAAACCTCTTACCTGTTTTGGCTTTTTTTTTTTTTCAGAAAGAGAACTTTTTTCCTTTCTGGTCCTTGCCCCAGATTCAGTAGATTGCACACCTCTATATATTCTTGGCACGTTCCCTTTTTCCAGCTGGTAATTGTATCTGGCTGTAATTTGAGGACTTTGGGCTTCTGCCTGACTTCTGGGAGCCCTCAGACTCAGATGGAGCAGTGGCTTCTGAGGTAGATGGGATCCTCTAAACTGTTTTTTTGCAGAAGGAGCACTCTCTCTCCCTCTCTTGCAGCAGATATGCCCAAAACTAAGAAGAAGGAGGTCTAGTGTGATATGGAGCCAGTCATGTATCCACTATGGGTTCATCTATGAGTTGTTAGTACAACTGATAATACTGTTCCCTTTGAGGTGAAATATTTATGCCACATTACCTAACCACAGTAATGTTTATCATTTGACAGGTCCTTGAAACTGTAATTTAAAAATGCATTACCCTAAATGATAAGCTCCTATCCCTGTTTTAACAGTGCTGTTTCTAGAGCAATGGTGAATTTTTGTATGTCTCTTCTTGACACTGCCCTTGGTGGCCAGCTTGCACAGGGGACAGTTCCTCTTCAGCCTTACAAGACACTTTCCTTGCCTTGGTGTGATGAATTCCTAGCACTGCTGGTGGCTATGTCAGTTTGCTGGTGGCTGGTCCCAAGGCGGGTGAAGCTGCTCACTGTGTATCGAGCAGGGCAGGTGAAATGTGACACAGAGAGATGGAGTGAGGTGGCTTTCATGTGCTTCAGTTCCAGTCTCCAGTGCCCATTCAAGGAAGCAATGAAGAAATACATAAAAATCAGTCATTTTCCTCAAATAAAGAGCGTTATTTTCTGTCAATCAGTATGTTACTGAGAGAGATAGAGCAGAGCTGTAGTTACGCAGCCTGCCAGGTTTATGGAATAAGGCAGCTTTCCCATATAGATTTCCCTATTAAAAAAAAAATACAGTGTAAAATCTTAGCTCCAATGACAACGGGGATCACAATAGGCACCAGCATTCATCTAATGTGTCCCATTGCATAATTCCTGGTGGGGTTGCCCCAGAGAGCTCACCCCTGCATCTCCCATGTCTTATCCACCTGACAGTCTCTTCTCACTGCCTTGCTTAAGGATTTGCAAAGTTAGTGCCAAAATGGCCTTCCCAAGGCAAATCAAAGGCAAGAGACACAGAGAACCTGGGAGGATGGACTCCCAGTGTCCTGACTCAACCATTAGACAGCACAGACTCTCGCCTGATAACAACAAACAAAATTTTACTGCCCTTAAACCTAGACTATAAAGTCTGTCATAGGCAATATTCAGTGGCTTTTGTAAAGATAAAGTTTTTTCTTGTTTGCTTAATCAAATATATGCGATTTTGAAGCAATTTGGAGAGAATGAGGGAAATATTCTCTTTTTATTAGCTCCTGCTAGCCTGGAGGAAAATAACCATTTTTTTTTTTTTTTTTTTTAAGACAAATTATTTTGAAAAGTTGGAAATCCAATTACAAGTGGAATTGTGCCAAGTGGTACTCCAGTATGAGTGAACTACAAATCCTAGTGCTGATTTTGTACTACAGGAGATGGAAAATTGAGAACTTTGAAGAAATGTAGTCTTTGTTCTTGAGTTATACAATTAATTAAGCACAAGACATGTTTAAAAATGTTTATTCTTTTATTAGTGATTCCCTAGAGTGACTTGGTATAACACTGTTTCATAGTATCTATAGTCTGGGTTGCAAATCTCAAATTAGGGTATACTTTCTGTCTTCCCCCCTCTTTGTCTCCTTTACTGATTTTAGGAAAGCAAGATTTTTCTGTGTTTTAATTTTTTCTAATATGTTACATACTGTTCTCTGCACTCCACAGTGACTTCTTGGACATTAGCCTGGGTCAGGACAAGCAAGAGAGTAGCTCCAGGACTGCATAGCCAAGATCAGTGGAGGTCCACCCTCAAAAGCAAGGTGGATGGACCAGGTCATCTCAAACTGTCCACCTCCTACTTCTCCCTAACCAGTTGGATAATAACATGGATTTTATCTCACTTTCTTCACATCTCCACCCCTCCTTCAAACAAAACTAGCAGTTCTCCCTAACAGCCGATGAAACAAAACTTGCTGCATCCCAAGTGAGCTATTTTTCCCCCCTTGAAATTTCTCTCTTTATTGAACAGCTGACCTGGGAGGGTTTTTTGATGTTCATCAGGTGGGCTGGGTAAACTAATTAGCAGAGGTGGAAGGAAGGACAGGTTTTATGTAGCTACAGGTCAGGACTGGGATTTGAGACTGAGGTTCAGTTCTCAGCTCTCCAGCAGACAACTTCACTCATCTTGGTGAGGGTATTTATAGCCTCTTCACTTAATATATGTAAAGGAAGAGGATAACATTTCCCTTTTACTCCTGCTTTGTTTCTCATTGGAGTAGAGACCATCTCTTGCTGTGCTTACAGTCTCTAGCACTATAAACTTGCCCAATTTGGCTTGAGATCTGTAAATGCTAAAATTTAGCAGATGCTTATTGACAATGAAGTGAATCAGATGCCCAGACACTCTGATGTGTCTGTGGTC
Organism: Tyto alba; assembly: GCF_018691265.1. NCBI lineage: Eukaryota > Metazoa > Chordata > Aves > Strigiformes > Tytonidae > Tyto > Tyto alba. The sequence continues at coordinate 10,312,922 of NW_024881261.1, forward strand.
AGATCCTAGTTCCTGGGAAAGCTCTTCTGCACTGATTGTTACCTGTTCCCTTTCCAATGTCACAGCACAATGAGGTGGCTGCATGGTCTAGCAAGAAATTATATTAATTCTCACAAATTTTCCTAATTCTCATACTTCCTAACTACACGCCCTGGACAGGTCATTTAACTTCGCTATTTTCCTAAGCTTATCCATCTATTGGAGGAAAATAAGAAACCTATATTAATTTTCTTATTATTATTCTTATAATGATAAATAGCCCAAGTGGTAAAGTGAACTAAGAGAGAAGAGCACAAAGTCTTCCAGAAAAATCAGGGTATCTAATGCTGTATGTGATATTGTGAACATATTAGATACATTTTCACCGTCACTCTGAAAAAAATCTAAAAACATAGCCTGACAATAAAATTAGAGGCTCAGAAAGGATAGAATTCTTCACTTCTAGGGAGATGATGAATGTTTGCCTTGGATCTGTAACCCTTCTGATGTTTCACTAGAAAGTTTAATTTGATTAGCAAATACAACTCTGGACCCTGATATTATTAACCTTTGGCTGTTTTCAAGGAAACGTTCTTTTCTTGACACTTTCTGTGAGTCCTGCACAAATAATGTCACTTTTATGAATCATTAGTCTCCCCACATGTAAAATGGGATGAACCAAAGAATCAGGAAGAAAAATCTTAACATACCAAATGGCACTTGGTGCCTAAGTCCTGTCAATGATCCATTCTGCATTTGTAAGGAACCTCTCATGAAGTATTTATACTAATGATAACGAAAGTCAAACAATGGGAAAGGTGGTCCTTCTTGCTGTAGGGACTATTCCTGGGAAGCAATGTAACTCAAAAGCTTTACAGACTGAATTAGGTGTAATCCTTACGGGATCACTAGCAGCTCATAAATAACTTTTAATGAGATTTCCAGCAAGTAAAAACGCACATGGGAGGGGAAAAACAGAGAGAGCCAGGGAAAGAGAGGAAAAAAAAAATGCAAGAGAGAATCTCAATAAAAAATTAAAATGTTCATGCTATCCCCCTGTTGTTTCATACGTGTACACAAAAAGAAAGCAGGGATGGTTTTAGTAAGGCATTATTAGTACCTAAAATATTTAATTAACTGATACAAAAAGGGAAAGACTTGCTAAAGGTCACTGCAAATACAGTGACACTGGCCACTAATCTATGGAAACTTATAGAGCTAAATCTAAAGCATGTTCCAGAGTTAAGCAGGGAAATAAATCAAGGTTTGCAAATGTCATTTAAGTTTTCACCTGTCCCAAGATTCAAAATTATTGGCTTCACAATGAAAAGCATATGTTGCGCCCCTTGCCTAGGGAATAGTAATGAAGTGAGGCAGACACTCTCCAGTTCTACACTACCATCTCTCCCCTCTTTATTTCCCATCGAGTAAAAATAATTACTGTATACTTGAGGGAGCATTTCTCTCAGTCTGCCGATAACTGCTGCCATGTTGGCTCTTCATGAGCTGCTCTTCTTCCTTGTGGGACTATGATTTGATTTATGAGAAAATAGTTGGCAAATTGCGATGTCCATCTTGATGGATGACATCATTTGGGCCATTTTGCTGATCATGTATGACTAACTTTTTTTTTAGTGCTGTTGCAATTGATCAAGTGCTGCAGCACAGCTGAGTTAAGGAAAGGAGCAAGGCAGGGAGGATGGGGGGGGGGGGGGCGGGGAGGAAAGAGGTGACAATTGCCTGTGCTCTGTAGGAACTGGAATGGCATTCACAGAGCAGAATCCCCTCTCTTTTGGTTCAGCTGTAATCTAATTGAAGAGGAATATAAATTTTATAGACTGAAAATAACGCAATGTATATACAACAATGGGATTAAATGTAAATGCCCCAGTCCACCACATTAAAATTAAAGGGAAAAAAAAAAAAAAAAAAAAGAAAAATAATAAACCCTGAGTATTGTGTTTTATGCTGAACCCTCTATGTCTAATCCCTTTGGCACTTGAGTTATATTACCACTCATTACAGTTAACTGCTACCGTATATTATATAGGAAGGGAGGTAGATGTATGTCCTCTAGGCCAGATTTGACATCCACAGAGTTATGTGATTTACAGATGCCTGCTTCAAATTTAAAGAGATCTTGATCATGCTAGGTCCCTGCTTTTTCAGTTGAGTTCTCTGCAATCCTTGTACTATTAAATGGTCCCTGAAAGAAGACCAGGAAACCAAATCCACTCCCAATGAGTTGATTAGACAGTAGTCCCCAACACTGTTGGAAGATCTGCAGGTTGATCGGGAAGGGCTGGTAGCTGTGGTTATCTTAGACAGGCCCCAGCCAGGCATCTCTGCAGGCAATACTGCAGAACCAAGTGTGTTCTTATGAACTGTGGGTCAGTCAGTACATACCCAGCTGGCACATGGAGATGGACACGGTGGCTTGACCACCAACGGATCTGGGTGGGAAACAGGAAAAGAAACTTGCAGCACATTTGGAAAGGACAGGTTTGCTTTAATGCCTTTCCAGAGGTTCTCAGTGGACTTTGATTAGTTTTTCAGTTATCCCAACTGCACATATGTCTGTGAAACCAATCTATATACATCGTCCAGTGTTGTCTAGCCTCCTGTGGTACCTAGCAGAATGTTACTGAGAAGACAAAACCAGGATAACAAAAGACAACTGACATTAGCTGAAAGAAGAAACTTTTTCACCATGAGGACAATCAGATAGTGGGATGCCCAGAGAGGCTGAGCTGACCCCATCTTTGGAAGTTTTTGGGACGCAACTGGTTCAAGCCCTGATCAACCTACTCCAACCTCATCACTGAACCTTCTTTAAGCAGGAGGTTGGACTAGAGACATCCTGAGGCCATTTCCAACCTGAGTTAGCCTGTGATCCTACATGGTTGCTTTACAGAGAAGGGAATGTTTGAGGGCACTCTGCACAGCCAGCAAAACTGGGCGTCATACAACCAGTCCTGCAGTTCCCTCAAGCCAGTCTCAACTTGATCCAAGCTAACTGCTCCTCAGAGATGACTGTGCTTTAATATCTGGGAGACCTTGGTAGCGAGGTGCTGACACTTAGTTTGGCCATGCATGTTTCAAATCTTTTCAACCAGTCAAATGTTTAAGGACATTGAAGGCAGCAGTACTCAAGCCAGAGCCTGAAGTTGGATGTTGCTTCATGATCTGCTGAGCACACTGGAGGGCAGCCAACCTCAGGGAGGGTCTTGCCTGCAGCAAGGAGGTATGAGGCCTCAAACTTTGGCTTCTTAAAGGCCAATATACCAACAGAGGCAGTGCATGGAGCAGCTCTGAAATGTCCCTCTGTGCCAGATAGAGACTTTGCACCTAAATTACAGCTACTTGAAGCCAGCTACAGTCCTCAAAATGTTCATCAGTCAGAAAAATAGACTGCTCCTTCATTAATAGAGAATGTCAATGGTGCTAGTGATTAGAAAAAAAAGAGGAAGTATTTGATAAATTTTTCAAAAACTTCATATCCTGCAAAATTACCTCTCAGACCAATACATATGTAAAAGGGATTGTATTAACATTGCCTTCACACAGGACATGTATTTTTCTTTTAAATCAGTTTAGCCAACTGCTGCCTTAGATTTAAAAGCACTCTCTTGTCTATGCTGAAGGCATATTTGTAGATTGGATTTTCCAGTATTGTACCTTCTAAGGGAATTTTCTTAAAATGATGAACAAGCTATGAAAATTTAGGGTCCTGGATGTTTTGATCTTCCAGAGGCTGCTCTGGATTTTTGGTTGACTCTAGGGTAAACATTTACCTGTAGACTTCAATAGACAGTTGATAAAACTGTCTTCATCATGTCTAGGTGTCCTTCTGAGGATGTACCTATAGAACATATCCATTATATAATATTTCCAGCAGATTGGGCTTGCCAAAAGGAGATGGAAAAAGTTCTGGTTTATGACTGAGGAATAAAAACTATTCTCAAAAGAATAAAAAATTAGTATTTTTCTATGTCTCATTATTTCTGTCCCCAATTTATCAATAGTGTTTTTAACTAAATTATTTTTTTTATTTTCTTTTGGCTAGGTCTCCTAATTTTTTTATGGACATACTTAGTGGGGTTTTTTGTTTTGGCTTTTTTTTTTTTTTTTTTTAACCTGTTTTTCATATTTTGGTGCAAGGGGCAATACATAAAAATTTACAAGGTTTAAGTTTTCTTTACATTTCCTAAATGCACGCATCTGCTTTTCTCATTAGTTAACTGCTGCTCACTGATAGACTCTCTGCACTTTTAATTCATGGTAAAACACTTTCTGTACATTTCAATGTTTCGTTGTTTTATTGAATGGTCACAGCCTTTTACCAAGGCTGATTTTTATCTTTAGCTGCACTTCTTCAGCCAACTTTATCATGTTGAAATTATAATTTTCAAAGGAATTTCCTTTCTCCCCCTTCTCTCTCCTAACTGTAATCTAAAGTGCATAACTTTATTGCTATCTGAATCCTGCCAAAAGCACACTTTTATGGTACCAGTTATCCAGCGTGTCCTGTAGAAGTGTGGGACACAGAGAGAACAGAGTGTTTCATATAAACTGCTTTCCCATTAACTACAACAATAATAATCTTGAAATATAGTGTTTCATCTGAAGATATCTCTCTCCCTCAAAAAGCCTCCGTGTTGATAAATTAAAGCTGAGAATCTCCTGGATATGTACAAATGAGCAGGTTGGCTCAGGCTAGCCCTGAGGTCACCCTAACACATTTACAAAAAATATGGGAAAATGGTTGGAAAGGATGTGCCTTCACCCATGCCATTGCTCCAGCGTTGAAAGATTCAAAGCATTTCCTGGTAGATCATGACAGCCCTGTGGCACTGGCTTTGGATACAGCTTCCAGAGAGAGCCAGTGGTTCAGGGCCTGGAATAACATGGTTCAGAAAAAGGACCAAAAGGACATAATTAAGAAGTCTGTTATAGCTGCATGGGCTCTGGAGTTCGCTGGGCCACCTAAGGCCACCAGCCTGTGACTACAGAGGGACCAGCCTGAGGATGGGAAATGCTGAAGCCCTGACACTGCCACTTTTTCCTAATTCTGCATCTGTGAAACACTGGGGTCTTTTCCACAGCTTGTCTAAATTTACTGAGGCATCTTGATGTTTGCAGCCCAAGAGAAGGACGAAAGCGTTGGGTCAGCCTGGTGGGACGCAGACATCCTTTTTGGTGAGGGAGGAACACTCTCAACATGAAAAAACTATCTTGAAAAAACAAGGCCATGGAGGAAGAGCAGACCTTCCTCCCTCCATCCTACGGACTACTCTCTGGTGTCCATCAGCCACCCCAGCTAGTAGGACATGACGTCCACATGCTCTGCAGGTTTCTGGGCATGCTGAGTCCCTGCCAGAAGTGCCTCTGTGATGTAGCCCACCCTGGCTGTCAGGATCACTGGTCAGATGCCCTGAACCCAGCCCAGAAATCATTCATCCTTTCTCTGCACCCCTTACACTATGGGAGACACTGCAAGGAACCCACCTAGTTGCTTGGTCCTGAAGGCTGCTTTCCTTCCCAAAAGCCCAACCTTGAAGTCAGACTGCCTGGACTGGAGCCAGACATCTGGCAAGTCCAAGAGCAGGGACTTTGCCCCAGGGTGAATTTTAAATTTTGTGGATTTTTCTTCCTTAAGCATAGGGTAGGAGCTCTCCATGTAAATATCTAGGAAAAAAAAAATACAAGTCAACATTGCCTACACAGAGAAGGAAACTCCAGCCTGCAACATGTGAAGGACAGCAGGATTTACCAGAATGCCTGAGCAAATAGTTTGATTTTCAGAAGTGCTCTGCCTCTAGGCAGTTCTCATTCAACCTATGTAGGTTTTTCATTAATTTGTATCAGCAGTAATTTGTTTCCAGGTTTCACATCTTTCTTTAAAATGTAATATTGATTTCTCAAACCCACTGATTGTGCTGGAGCAGAGCAACAGAAATGCACAGGTAACTGGTTTCCTCATAGGCACGGCTAGACTCACTAGGTCCATAGTAGCACTTACTTTTCTCCTTATTGTTGTGTGTCCTTCTACCCTCTGTCTTTATCAGAGTCTATTGCTTGAACCATTAAAATACTTTCTGAGGGCCAATGATTTAAAGGAGCACTTAGGGCACAAGCAGTCCTTGACCTGGGCAGGATTTTGCCTCTGAGACAGATCCTACCATGCTTCTGTCTCTTAAATGCCAATACAGTCACACCATAACGACATAACACTGTTCTCCAACAAATCCCCAAGTTTTGTACAAATAAGATCATAAACACAAACAAGCCCCAAACATCCTCATGGGACATGCATGTGAATGAGGGCAGGAATCAATAAGGAGAAATCATCTCTATGCCAATACATGGCCTGGGAAGGAGGGCACCCAGGGATGCTCTGGCTCCCTGGTTCCCAGCCCACCCTCCTGCCTTCACACACGCTTTGTTCTTTCCAGAGATGGTCTACACTGCTGCCTGTTTGCCAGCGCATGGGGTCCCATGATGCAGGAGTCTGCAAGATCACAGCACTGCTCTTAGGAGGCAGTGGATATGGTGTCTGATTTTCCATGGAGAAAATCCAAAGCGGAGGGAGAGGGGGAGGGATAAAATGATCCTGTGGTTCTCATATTGTAATGGTTATTTATTTTGTTTAGAGAGCACACATCATAATGCATCTGGTTAAAAAAGAAACTTCCTTAATTATGTATAGGGCATTGACTCCCAAAAGATACGTTATATAAAAAAAGAAAAAAGAAATCAAAAAACCATCTACTTTTTGGATGCTAGATACATTCAACTGCAAAAGAATGGTTCCTCTCCAAGCCATCATTACCTATGTCTATGCATTTTTACTTGAGTCTCAGATTATTATGGAAGCCTTCTTCTTTGATTCTCAGCCTCTGTACCTTTTCCTCTCAGACTACAGTTTTTAGGAGCTGCAGAGCAGTGAAAATCAAGTGCTACACAGAAACTGCCCGATTTCCCCAGGAATTTTTATGTAGGATCAATCTATGATTCCAAAGAAAGCAGATAAATCAAATCAAATAACACTTGCTCTAAGCATATTGATGAGGGCACGGATCAAGCAGGACAGACATCCGGTTATATAAATGGTAGCCTGGAGAACACAGCTTTGTTAAAACAATTCAGGACAGCTCCCAGGGGCAGACCTTAAGTCAGAGTAACCCAGGATTTCCTCTTTGAATAAAGGTACATCAGTGTAAATGAGAGTAGATCCATGTACTACAAAACCAGCATGTTTTCCCTGTTGGTAGGAAAAGCGACAGCAAAAGCAACAAGGAGCCTTCAAGTTTTTCCTGGTTTTGGTGAATTTTTTATTAATGTCAGAAAGGCCCACAGTGGGCATCCCGGCTGAAGCTGCGGTACCGGGGACACCAGTGGACTGGATTATTTCGGCAAGAGGCACCTGTAGCCACGTGTTGTCTCCTAGCCCACAAAAAGCAATAAGCACCCTATGCATTGTGGGCAGCCCCTGTTCCCCCCATGCCCAGCACCAAAACAGTCTGCAAACCCACCACATCATGTGGTGGAAAGGCAGAAACAAAGCAGCACGTCCATTAGCTAAGAAAACCTTCTGTCAGTTGAAGCCTTTTGGGAAGCCAGGGGCAGTGCTGCCTTCAACCGCCTGCTCCCCTGAGCACAACCTGTCTGAGCACATGTTCCCCACATAACAGCACCTTGGATTTGGCTTTTCACTGCAACACAGCACCACAGGGTCTATGGCACCTTTAGTTTTCAAACTATAACTTTTTAGGAATACAGACCAGATCACATATAAAGAACTGGAGCCATGGATCCAAATTTACTGGCCAATGGCTTTATAATCCATTAAGTTAAAACTTCTTGGTGCAACAGCAAATTCCATTTTTCCTGTCTGCTTTTGCAAAAGGATCCAGAAATATTATTCCTTCTGAGGTTTTTTTCCTTACAGAGATACTTAGGAAAAAAAAAAAAAAAAAACTACACCCAAAACAAAATAAGAACCCACCTGAAAAATCATTGGCAACCTTGCTTGTGCTTTACGTTTTTCAAAATATTATTTATTTTTGTAGTGTTTGTCTGGTCATTTGATCAAGAAATTGAACAAGTCTGTGTTTGAAACAAAGATGATCTTTGCAGAAACAAGGAATAGTTTCTCATCCCTTAAAATGAAGGGGGAGTGAATCAAAATAAAAATGGTTTTGATTATAAAATGAAGGCTTACAGTGAGCAAGATGTATGTGGTTTTTGGCATCACTATTTGATTGAGTAAGAATTGGAGCCAATCCTGCAAGATGAGTAGGTCTGAAGATAATGTAGACTATAAAGAAATATTCCTGTCCCTGCTCCGAATTCCATATGTTAGTTGACTTATTTGCACCTCTGAACAACACTGAATTGAATGTTCTCTCTTAATTGTTTCTGAACTGTTTTTTGTGGGTTTTATGAGCTAATTTGCAGTGTCAATGGCTGCAATTCTGTTTTAGAGCATGTAAAGACATCTAAACAAAGGGATTTTTTAGTCTGAAACAACGTATGGGTTTGGTACATGTGCAGCAGTAGTGCAATACTGGATACACAGAGTGCAGAATATTACAGGCCGTTGTGATAGGGAAAATGCCTCTTTCCTACTGCTATTTTTAAGTTTTAAAAGCAATTTTAAACCTTAGAACTATTAAACTATATTTTATTTGAAAAAGTGGGAGCAGGACAGAAAAACACTGTAGTCCATTAGATGGCATAAGTGTAACAATGGAAATTCAGGGAAATAAATTAGAAAATAATCTTTTGTCTTGTGGATTTACTATTGCCCATAGCTTGTGGTTTCAAAGGAGAAGTGGGAGGTAGGAGGAGGAAGAGAGAAAGAAAAAGACAGTGAAAATTTTCCAACATTTTAAAATGAAAACCTGAAGGAAAACTGACTAAAATTCCAGCTACAAACAGCATTCATCATTTTGAATATTTGGTCGTTACTCATGCATATGTATTAAAAAAAATACACTGATTTGAGCCAACGCCCCTAGTCCAACTTTAGAGGTGTTTAAAGGTCAGGCCTGGATTCATATTGCAGCAAATGAACCTTATCTGCACTGTGCCAAACAAAAGCCACTTGAGTCCGAACAACCCTGAACTTTAAGCTGCTTGAAACCTTTAGCCAGGCATGACTGTGGTGAAGTTTAGCCATTTCTAACCGTACACTTTCATCATCTGTAGAGCTTACAGCATTAACCCTTATGCTTGCGTGATCTTTAAATGGGTGAAGAAATAAAAATACTCTTGAGTAACTGTTTTATATCTGGAAGAATAGGAGAACACTAACTGTTGGCCATAGGTCTTGCTGTCTTGTGAATAAAAATAATCTAAATTAAACAAAAAAGAAAATTATCCATTAAGATTATGTAAAAAAGCATTACATTTCCTTAAGAATCAAGTTACCGAGATACGTTTTTGCAAAAGAAAAAAAGGTCAGTTACCACTATTAAACTTGTATATTGTTTTATACTAAGCCCTTCCAATGGCCTCTCTGAGGGACTGTTTAGTTTGTATTACACTCTAATAAACTCCAGGTGTGGAGGACAAACTGAATAATAAGAACCTGATGGACCAGACTAGTTAAAAATAATGTGGTACATTCCTAGTTCTCTGCATTTAATTTATTGTTAATCATTGTTATTACTTACATTTATTGGGTAGTTTTTCTAGATTTATTAGGCACTACATTTAACAGTGTTATCGCTTGTAACTGACTATCAGTGGAATAGAAAACATATTTTCTTAAAGAGTCTTACCCTAATTAGTAAGTTGTTTCCCTATTGAAATAAAACAGACCCTAGGAGAGTCAAGTTAAAACTGACTTTTTTTTTTTTTTTTTTTTTTTTTAAGTCAGAATAAAAGTTCAGCTAGGAAACCTATTTTTTTCAAGACCACCTGTTGGAGCAGACAAGCAGAAGTATCCACGTACCCAGCTCAGAGCTCTGTTAGGTGAAATACTTGGCTGAAAACCATCAAGTCAAAACCTTGAAGGTTTTCAGCTTGAAGGCTGAGCTAATCAATGGAGTCTTTTCCTGACCAGTGTGAGATGTGGGGGAGAGCCATTAAAAAGATGAACAAAAGCCAGTTTGAGCTGCTTACTCAGCGATCCCATACTATACAGCCAAGCCAGTGGGGCACATCCCACAGCTGGTGGGAGACCCAGGGGAGACCATGCTTTGGGGAGGGAATATGACCCCAAAGGCAGGTGATGGCAGAGCTCCCAGAGAGTATTGTAGAGCAATCAGGGCTGGCAGCAGCTGCTTCACATCATCTCAAAGCCACTCATCACCTGACAAACATCTCCTGGGCCAGCACAGCCCCGTTGCAGGTCACCTGCGACAGCCTCCGGGTGGGAGACACTAAAGCGCTGCAGGAAAATCAAGAGCTGCAGCTGGCTCACCCCTGCTAATCATCTACCTGCTCCACCCAAACCTATTGCAGACATGCTAGCAATCTGCCAGCTGGATATTTGCATCACCTCATCAAAATAAAAGAGCATGATCAACATACGTAATGCTGTGGTTATCTGCTTGGATGGACAAATCAAAATTGCTTCTTTGGTGGCAAGGTCATTAGTCACCACTGATGGAAAAAGCAACAAACCCTCCTAAATGCCCAGGGCTCCTCTTAAAACGAGGGGATGCAGTCTGAACTCACCTGTGCTCTATTCAGGAGGCCACATTCAGTTAAGAGCAACCTGATATTCTTCAGCACCTTCTGTTTCAAGATCTCAAAAGATTTTTCACACAGCACAGGTCAGTTTGGAATCTCGGCATAAGAGATACTTTGTTATGATCTGTGTTTGAGGTAATGGCAAAGTCAGGAGAAAAACCTCAGAGCTCCCAGGCTCTACGTTCAGCCACTGGTAGCCAGAGGCATAGGGTTTTGTTTTAGAGCTTTGTACCTCTGTAGGCACCATTATATTGTGGCAGTACCTTGGGCACTCATCTGCACCTTTGGGTTCCCAGTCGGAGCAGGCTAGGGGAGCAGGATGCATTGCCAGGTGGTATTCGTGACTTCACTTCCCATCCATCAGGACAATCAGTGGACACAGAACACCGAAGTCCTCAAGAACCAGGGCAGGAGTGAGGACAGAAAAGTAGACTGGGCTTCTTTGGGTATCCATGCAGCTGCTCTTACAAAGCATGAGCTCAACTCCTGGTCTCTGGTGACTGCAGTGTTGAAGGCCGAAATGTCCCCTGGTGACTGCTCTTCCTGCGGAACCAAATATAAATCAGTGTTGGAGGAAATGCTGCTTGCAGAGAGAGAGGAGGGGAAGCAAGAGCCAACAGATGATTTGCTGCTCTGCTCATCCTAAATCCCTGGTATTTAACTCACAGGAAAGCAGCAGGAAATCTTACTATTTCGAAGGGGGAGGGAGTGAACAATAGTAGGTTAGATGAATCCTGACAACAGCTCCTCTATACTGCCAAAATGGGGAAAGTAGGGATCATTAGAGTGGTTCCTCCACTGAAAGTACTTAAGTCCTTGCTGCTAGAGACACCAGATCTAAGGGAAGCCATTCTTGGGTCAGCAGGGAGCAGGCAACACCTTCTGATTTACAGAAGCCAGGACATATGGCCCTGGGTGGAAGGGGACTGCTGTTCAGATCCTTGGCTCTTTGCCAGAGACCTGGTGCCACAGGTCCTGAAATATCACCTTCTACAACCAGAATTTCTGCTGCCAGTTGGAAATCCCCCATGAGTAGCACATGGGTTGTCTGAGTGCTCCAGCTTCCCATAGCTCAGCAGCAGCGTGGGTAATATATGCATGCAGATAATGTGAAAGCCAGATTAGCCCTGGTATTCCCCTTCTCCCGTGATGTATGGGGCCCCCACACCATGGTCTTGCTTTTGCTCTGATATTTTGATTCTCAATAATTTCATCTTCTGCCTGCCATTGGCCTTAGATTTTTCCCCTTCCCTTCTGCCCCCAGTTTGGTGGCTATGTCAAGGTGCATGTTAGCAGAGGGTACAAATCGCTCAAAGGATTATTTTAAAGGGATGCTTGTTATTGGACATGTTGCATATATGGAAATGTGTGTTGCTTTTCCAGTTGGTGGTATCTTAGTGCTCCTTCATTATCATGTGTGTTCTGGTGTGCAACTCACATGCCAGACTCTCCCTGATTATAAACCACCCTAAAAATCTCTTGCTAGGAATGCCACTTTGCGTGCTGCTCCTGTTCAAAACAGACCTCTGGTCTCTCGTTGTGCATTTTGGTCTGTGAGATCCACGTGCTGGAAACAGGTTCCCAAATGCCCCATTCAGGCTGTGGGTACTCTAACAGCAGGGAAGGAAGCCAAAGAATTGCACTGCTGTACATGTGCCAGTAAAATGATATCTCAGGCAGTGTCAGACAGAGTGCAGGGTAGTTCATAAATAATAATAATAACATTTCACACTTGTATAGTTTTACACCTCCATTAAGACCCACCAGGCAGACTTTTCTCTTGAAAAGCCCTCTTTTCCTACTTCCCATAATTTCCTCCTCTTTTGCAACACGTTGTTAGTTTGAGGCAAAATGTCTGTATTTAAATCCAACCAAAGCAACAGCTCTTTCTAATCCCCCCATGGAGCAGGGTGTGATGCACTGGGTGTGTGGGGGAGTGGGGTGCACAGGGAGCAGTGGGACATCAGCAGTAGTAGAGCCTCCAAAACCTCCTCCCAAGTCAGGGCAAGCAGGGAGGGAGGCAGAAAAGTGCATTTTCCTGTAGAATGGGAGCTTCTTGAGGGGCAGAGAGCCAGGGAAGTTGAATTCCTTCACGTGGTCTTTCAGCCCTGGGGAAGAGCCACCCTGGCAGAAGGGGCCGCAAAGGAGGAGAGCCTTTCAGGAGGTTGCCCCCGATCAGGCAGTAAGTGGGGCGCATGCATGCAGACGTGCTGTTTTCAACAGTGGGGTGGGAGTCAGTGGTGTAATTGAGGGTTGTCTTCCCATCATTTGGTGTGAAAATGATTCCCAGATGTTGGAGGGTAACCTCCTAAATATACCAAAATGTCCTACCCGAAACAGAAGAAGAAAATGGTATAAATGTGATTCTAGCCAGTCAACAAGCAGTCTTCTGCCTCTCCAGTGGTTCACAAAAATGGCCTTTATAAAGTCCAAAGGGGAATTCCTAAGCTGAGTACCTGGGGAGGCAGGAACAGGGAAAATCCCAAGTTTCCTTTATTCCTTATTCACTCTCAGATAGGAAGACAGACAAGAGAGTTCAGCCTAGTGTGAATAACTTTATCCATTCCTGATATTTCCCATCATCTACAAAAGCGATTTCTTTTGCTGGTCGTTGTTTTGTGTAATTTTCCAAACAATACCCTTTAGCAACGAGACCTCCCTTTTTAAAATGCATTTCCAGAGGGACTTGAGTCCAGATCACACACACACAAGGCAAGTTTCCAGCATTCTTATTACTCCACTGGAAGAAATAACCAGATCCAGCATCTCTGAACCATTTCCCAAACCGTTCTTCTGACTTCACAATGCACTGTTTCTAATCCATTACAGGAATTTATCACAGTACGTGTCAATTTGTTTCTCTTCTTTCCTCTTCTCACTTTAAAATGACATCAGGAAAGAAACTTTACAGCAGGGCTGCTTCGATCCAAGTTTTAGCGACAGAGCACTTTACTTAACTGGATCCTAACCGTGCACATTAAGTTTTAAGGGTATATACTAAACAGATCAGGCTTTACTGTAGTCTAGAATTTCCTTTGTTTCCTTTCTGGTGGTGATCTTTATTGCACACAGTTTGCAATACTAGCAAACAATCATCCAGGTTTCATTTTCTCTTTTTTTTTTTTTTTTTTTTTTTTTTTAAAAAAAAAAAAAAAAGCAGCTTGTCCAAAATAAATAGTTTAAAGCATTGTAATAGGGAACATCCACACTGTAATACAATAGGATGATCCCATTTGGCAATGGTTCTAATCTGATAAAGAAGAGACAAGTCTATTACTGAAGAAATCTAAAATGTATACCAGTATGCTTGTAGGATCAAAACCTTCTCTGACAAGTTCCTACTCTCTTTACTTGCTGGAGTAATGATTGGAAAAAAGATCTCTGTGCTGAGTATATTTCTCTGCCTGCATAGCCAGTAGTTAAAAATCACAATAATGAAAGAAAACACTGGGGAAAACTGCGTCATTGCAAGTTTCTGAAGGGCCCAATCCTACATCACTTATTTTTATGAGTCATTGTGTGAACTGAAGCTGAAAGGATAAATCAAGTGTGTGAGGATTAGTGCATGAGTAGAGATTTCAGGATCAGGACCCTAACTCTCAGCCTCATAAATTTCCTACTGGAGAGGATTCAATGTTATTCATTCAGCTTTTAAAGAGGGAGTGGGGAGGCAGTTGTGTCCTTTTTCTTTTTAATTAGATTTCATTTATTTAGATTGTTATGGAGATGGTCAACCACAATAGGAAACCAAAAGCACAGAGTAGGACAATTCCTAGAAGCCTGTTACAATCAGCATGGGATCATGTTAAGTGCTGGACACTTCATTTTCATGACATGATCTTTGATTTCCTCAGAGACGAAATAAAAATGGACATGACTGAAGTTTATGAAGGGAGACATCTCAGTTCAAATGGGAACATTAAGACATCCCCAGACCAACAGCCAAAAAGGGCCAAAGAATGAAGTCTAGAAACAGATTCAGATTCAAATGCATTCCCCAGAGTAATTGCTGGAGAAACTGGGGGGTGAGGGGCAGAATGGGGGTGGCCATTGAATGGAATGAAAACCATGAGCATTACAAAAAGAAAAGGAAAAAAGGGGGGCTATGGGTAAACAGGATGGAGGGAGAGAGCATGAGTGGCAGATGTCACTGATTTCATTCCATCGCCTTAACTTGCTGTTTGAAAAAACTCCTCGTGTGTGACCTGAAAAGAGAGAGAAACAAAATGAAAACAGGCATCAACAAAGCACTCGCTGTACGATTTCAAAAAAATGTAAATTAATGACTGGCAGTAAGAATCTCCAAAGGAAACAACATCCCAGTTTAAGCATTGCCATCAACAAAAGCTCAACAGCATATGGTAATGTTAACTTTAATATGAAAAGATAATAACAATCTTTAAAAAGTGACTTGAGAAAAAACCTTGCTAGGTGCTCATCCTTTTCAACTTGCCTAAAAAGAAAAGATGTTGGAAGGGTTTTTTTGTATTTTTTTTTTCCTCTTTCCCTAAACTGTTCACATTGTGTAGTTAAATGAGGTTGAGATTGGTACAAATTTTAAATAAAAGTGCCTAGGATCACCAGCTAACAAGGCAGAAAACCAGATTTGTAATGGATAATTACATCTAAACTTATTTAAATGTAGATCTATTGATTAAAGTAAGTTCTTTAGAGCAGATTCAAGGTAGCATTTCCTTCCCTACCCCTCTTCTGAAAGTGGTGGTGTTGTATGGTTGAAAAATGAGCAACCTCTCATGGCCCATGTGAGACTCATCCTGTGCATTTCCAGCTGCTGGCTGCACCCTTGCTCAGCACCCTTCCTCAAAGCTTCTCCCCTCCTTCAGAGCCAGCTATCTGACCACATATTAGCAATTGCATCTGTGAGAAGTTAAGTGCACATGCACATTGCATGATAAAATGTTCTTTGCTCGTGCCATTACTGTGTGGGTTTATGCAAATTTCTGCCTTTCCAGGCACAACTGTTGCCTTTTGTCTTTGAAAATCTCTCCCCTGCTCTGTGCTGTAATCAAACAGAAGGAAATTACTTTATTCAGGTCACCCTATGAAGACCTGAGGATACTGTTTACTCACATGAAAGGCCTAACTTCAGTTTGGACTTCTGTATGAAAAATGGCTATTGATATGATTATGGCACCCAGAAGCAATGGCAGCTTTGCATATTATTCCTGACCCCTGATGAATATCAGTTTCTTAACATGCTTACAATGGGCCAAAGTGACTAATTTTAGAAAGGTAGATATTTAAACCAACAGAAATTCCACGCAAATGTGCATTACACTGCTGTTTTAACCCATGATCTCACAGTGAGGGCTTGGAGATATCATTTTGCAATAAAGAGGTATTTCACGGTCAATTGGCTTTATCCAAAAATAATAGGAAAAGAAGCTTGCAGGGGGAAAACCAACCTAGTTTGGCACAAAATGCTAGCACTACTGGATCTGAGTAGAGAAGAGTTTAAAAGACTCTTGTGCGCTTAGCCGTACGCTGAAAGAATGACACACAAACAACAGCCACCACATGAATGCGTCCATTATATCCTTTATTGAAGATCACAACAATAGTAGCACTTCATTGAAGAAAAGATGATTCCTCTATTATAGACAGGCCCCTCAGATCGCCTAGCTCAGAGTACAACTGCAAGATGTACAGTTCTCTCTGCATTTTCATGTCATTGCCAAAACACACAAAGTATATTCTCAAATGCCTGGGGCTAAATTACAGCCCCTACGAACCACGCTGGAAGTTTGAGAGCCCAGAAAAAGTTCTGAAGGATTTCTCTCTCTCTCTTCATGAGAGAAGCCAAAGCTCGTGGGTACAGTGTTTGTCATGTGAAACAAGGCTATTTTATATCATTTGGGGTTGTTTTATTAATGGTGCTGAAAAATTGTTCACTTCGTTTCACTTTTTGTCTCCTTTTGAACGTAGCAGGATGAAGGTAGAGTGTTTTTAACACATCCAAGATAAGAAAAGAATAGACCCTTTTGTCTCTAGAGCTGTATGCCATCACTATTAAAAATCTTTCATCTTGTTTCAGACAACAAGCAGAGAGCATGACAAAAAATAGGAGAGTCAACAGTAAAAAGTGTGTGGCAGGGGGTGGAGGCTGACAGGTAGATAGAACCACCTCTTTGCCTCAAGTTTCATTCTAGAAGGGTTGGTCAGGGCAAAATTTGTTCCTCTTGGGCAAGTCTTCTCATCTTTTCTATGGGACAAATGTCAGGAACCCGCTTGCACAAGAGTCACCTGTGAGCAGGTGAGGAGAACTGTCCTGAAGGATGGGGGGGTTGAGTCAGCTGACAGGGGGATCTTGTATTACCATGGCATCACCGGTGTCCTATAAAACTGGAGCTCCTGGGGACCAGTGTGATGTTGTTGGCACCAATGAGGGTGAAGTAGAGCCAAGCAGGGACATCGAGAGCCAAGGAGGGACATCACAACAGGTGCTGCAGTTGGTGACTGCACAGGAATGCTCCAGGGCTGCCACGCCAGCAAAACGGCCTGGCCATGTGCTTGTCACTGAATATTCACCAGGGCTGGTTTGTGTTCCCTGACACCCGACACGTGCCATCAATCACCATTCATGGGCGAGCGGGAGACGGCACTGAGTCGGGCTGAGCACAACCTGACATTTCAGCATCCCCACCACCTCTCCCCATGCTGGAGCAGCTTTGAGAGGAGCACTCTGCACAACGGGATGAAAATAATCTTTCCAAGCCAAGAAAAGGTAATTCTGAATCAAGGTTTAGTTCAGCAGATCATCCTAAACCAACATATAAATGAATGTTTAATACATTTCCTTTTGACATTCCGAAATTAAATGTTGGGATTTTTTATTTTCAAAGAACATTTAATTTGGAAATTGAATTAAATTTCCCTTTTGAGGGGATGAAAGACATTGACAGCAGCTGAGGCTGAATGAATTTTTTTTTTTCCAACCTGAAATTAATTCCTCTTACAGTTTGATTTTTCTGATTAATTTTATGGCTACAGGAAGGATAATGTTTCTTTCAGGTTAGCGTGAAATAATGTTGTTCAAATCAGCCAATGATTCAAAAAAAGAGGAGTGAATGCACCCAGCCCCTGTGTGCAGAGCTCTGCTTAGAAGCCCTTTTCCGTGTGTCACCTGGTGTCATCAATCCCGTATCTCTTCAAAGATTTGTCACTCATTCAGCAATTAGAAGTCCAGTGGCATCACCTGTAGGTTTCAGAGATATTTGTTTGCCAAGGTGGACTGCACTGGTATTATATACAAACCTAGAAAAACCTACAGGATATAATATAGATATTCTACCAGGATTTATAAAGATCAATTTATAGACCTCCTGCATGCAACAGTAAAAAAATAAAGCAGCAAAGTATCATTTTTGGCAAAAGAAGGCAGAGCTGAGGAGGTAAATGGTTAAGTAGAAGAGCTTATAAAGTCTTGGAGGTCCCTTCAGCAACAGTGATTTATCTTTTGACCTTTTCTGTTTGTTTATCGTCACATTTTGCCAAAAAATAGTGGTTGCTGTTTCTAACTTTTCTTTTAAATAACCTTGTTCCTCTCAGATTTCCCCGAGATGGCAGCACTAAACTCAGCACAGCTATTGAAAAACACACTGTGGCCTTGAAAATATGTCTGATCAAGAGCAACAAGGTTTCTGCTTCTTTTCTACAGATGCTTTGGTCAAAAACTGGTATCAGCTGCATGTTTACTGGCTTGCTAAATTAGTGGTGACACACAAAAAGTCTGCTTGGAAAACTTTTAAGAAGAGGGTGTGCCATTCAGTTCAATGGGGTGAGACTCCTGTGAGGTCCTCCCACTTCCCAGCCTTGGTTTTAAAGGTTGATCAGCAGGGATGGTACAAAACAGATTTCTCAGCTCATTGAACATTTTTAATTTTTGTTTTATTTCTTCCTGTTGGGCATCAAAAAATTTATACTTTTAATTGACCAATTACTCAAAAAGTATCATTCTTGAACTGTTTCAAGCCGCTTGAATTGTACAAAACTTACATTTTTGATCGATGATTTAAGTTTTTAATTAAAAATAAAAGTAATTTTTAGATTTTAAAAAATACAGCAGAAAACCCCCCCAAAACCCCAAAAAGCCAGCAGAATCTTGTAAAATCTTGGCATCGCCCCAAAATACATTCTTCATTTAAATTTTTTTCCATGAAGAATATAGACAAAAACTGAATGGAATTTCAGGGGGGGAATGTGAGCAGTAGGAAACCCATATCCCTAAAAGCTACATTTTTCTCAGCAGGATCGGTTGCTATTCTAAACAATTTTTAGTCATCAAATCAGTTTGAGGAAAGTATTCATGATGCTGCCAAATGACTAATACAGATTCAGTGTGTGTATCTTCTATGGCAAGTTAATAACTGTGTTTATTGTTCAGTTTTTAAACCAACTGTTCAACCTGGCATCTTTAAAAACTAGTGTTTATATCCAAGGTTCTTTAAAATTATGTGAAGTCAAAATTAAATCACCAAGCACCAACTGACTTAACTGATTTGATTCCAAAATTCAAACTGTTTTCTGAGACAGCAACATGGCAAAATACTAGCAAGGGACTTTCTGAACATGAGGAATTTTTAAATCTTGCAGTTGAAATCACTGAATGCTGAATCTTGGATTACCAGCTTCAAGCCCAAACCTTATCCTAATTCAACTTCAGAAGTTAACCTGAAGACCAAATGGGTCCACAACAAGAGGCAAATGGGGAGAATGGTCTCACCACATCAGCCCTACTTACACACTGGTTGGCCATAAACTGCTGGTTGATGATCATCTCTACAAAATGTCAGGCTGGGTTCAGAGGCTGAGAGGCCAGTGGTGCCAGCTGGGGTCTGTTTGGGAGCATGGACCTTGGAAAACCTCAATTTTGATTCATTTCTTATCCCTGAATCAGGGACCATGAGAAGTTCTCCATGTGCTAGAAGCTGGTATGATGTGTGGGAGCTTCCTTATTACACTTGGTATCTTCTATAGAAGAACTGAGTCTACAAGAGGGCATATACTCAGCTAAAGCAATTTTATTTTTCTTTTTTAGTTTAAAAAAGTTACTTCTAATTCTCTTTACAGATTTGACCCCCTTCCCAGTAGGTCCCAAGAGTGAGTCCTGCTCAGTAGGTCACTGGAGAGGAAGTGAACTGCGGCTGCAGGGACCTGTGCCCAGCTGCTGTCCTCACCACCAAGTCCATGGGTGACTTTGGGCACCTCCCTTAATTCTTTGTGTCCCCTTTCCATAAGATGGGATGACGATGATAAACTCTGTCTCCTCAGTTTTGTTTTATCCTAGTCCCATCAGTCTGCAGACAGGACTGCAACGTCCCGTGGCTGTTGGCAGGACAGGGAGGTTGTGGGGATCCTGACCTGGGAGATGGGGAGCTGCCTGAGGATGCAGATCCAAGCTGACATGGGACGGTCTGCTGGGCTCTGTGAAATGCCTCTCCAAAATGTCCTCCTCAGAATCTCCTCGAAAAAGAACATGCCAGATCACTTTTACTTAACAGAAGAGAAAGAGGGAGAAAAAAAAAAAAAAAAAAAGAAAAAGGCTTTATGACTCAGTGCTGCATCTAGGAAAAATGTGTTAACCCCCTTACCTCCCCCGCCTCCTCTGGAGCCCACAGTTTCTGAGTCACTGTGACCCTCCCAATTACTGCAGGACAAGCCCCTTCAGGAAGCACCAGCCAGAGCTTTGGCACTGCTTAGTCCCCCTCTTACATTACCTGATACTTTGTTGGATGAAACATGACTATTTCTCTCTGCCTCTTCCTACAAGCTGGCTACTGTTGGTGCAATAGCTTCTGCAGCTCCTGCCATCTGGAACAGACTTCCCACCCTGCTGATTTTGGCCTCTGTTTCATTTCAATTCTGAGATGAAACAATATTCTCTTCCCTTGTCTATGACTCTTAATTTCTCTCTAGCTTTGCTATTATGTATTATTTATCCTAGTAACTACTTGACAGTGGTCACTTGTTAGTATAGGCTAAAGAAAAGACAGCAAAATATTTCCAGTCACAAGCTGGTAATTTTTATTTTTTTTTACTAATACGGTGGCTTTCCCTAAGCAGTATCCTTTTTTTTGGCTGAAAATACTGCGTGATCTCTACTGAAATACAATTAACTTTAGTTTGAATTCTTGAGAAAGCTTAATCAAAGTCTCTTTCAACCATTTTTAATTATGTATGCATGAAAAAATATACACATTTCTGCTGTGGAAAAAATATTGTCACACAGCCTTGTCCCACTATATGTTCACAAACACATCAGATGGCTCAGATGTTGGTAAGGCTGGAAAATGGGATATCAAATTAGCAGACAGGAACTTTTATGGACTAATTGGACATATAGATCAGGGAGGGAAATAACACTGTGTTTCTCATAAAGGAGGGAGGATTATTTTGTTTCTTAGCTTTTTCTCATATCACAAACCTGAGAAATAAAACATGCCCAACATGCAAGGAAAGCTAAGTTTGCACTAATGAGAAAGCAAAACCCCAAGTATTTTGGAAAGGGTTTAAGCCCTCATTCTTCCAGGCACAAAGGAGGCTTCAGCACTGGGGTCAGGGAGACATTTCGTGAAAGGTCTGCTGCAGAGCCTTTAATAACATCCTCAGAAGTATGGGGTAACAGCCTCTGCTTGAGACACTCTTTTATCCTACTGTTTTCTTCTGCTCTTTCCATTCTTCTCCAGCCACTGAACAAAGATGGGTCTTTGTTCCATCACAACAACATCTCTTGGATTTGAAGGAGTGAGCAATTAGTCTTTGTGAAGCCCATCAACAGCATTCTCCATTAGCCACATCGACCTGGCAATGTTCTGCTTGCACCCCCCATTTAATAAGAATGTCAGGAAAACACATTTAAAACTGAGTCATCAGTGGCACTCATTGCCACATGGTATCATCAAGGCCAAATATTTAATAGGATTAAAAAATCAGAATTTGTACGTACTTGTTTGTAAGGACACCAGCCAGTGACACTGGGCAGGACTGAGAAAAGGCAGAAGACACAAAGGCCTTGGTGGATGTAGAGCACCAACAGCTGTTGTGTTAGGACTTAGGAGCCTTAGTGGTGGATGAAAACCCCTTTGTGAAAGGAGATGCGTGAACATGGAAAGAGACAACAGCAGTGACCTGAGATGGGAAGATGACAAGGGATAAGGCACTGGGACTGGTCATCTCCAGCTGGTGGGTACCAGCAGGGGCCAAGCAGGTGTGAGTAATATTTGGGGAGGGCTTCTGGGGGAGAGGAGGACCTGTCTGGAAAGGGTGCAAGTGGGAACAATGGCAGCAGTAGAAGTGAGCACAGTGGGTCACTGGTGGAGCAGAGGGGCTGGGAGGTGGCACAGAAAGCAGCGTAGAGAGGCAAGTATGGGGAGGCCGAGCTGTGGGGAGCCTTGTGTTTGAAAACAAGAAGCCTGAAGGAGAGATTTGGTACTTTAGGGCTCCTCTTGGCCTGGGAAGCATGAGACCTTTTTGAGTAATTGAGCTGGGAACCACAGGGTACCACAGGAATGAACCACTGGACCCTGATGGCTTTGCTTGATTTTTCGTCTTCCATTTGCTGCTCCTCTGTGTTCTTCTCTCGTTTGACTGTGGTCGATTTATGGGGTTTGTTTTTCTTTACTTCATTCCACCTTTTCTCTTTTCTTTTATGTCCTAAATTGTTATTCAGCTGTTTTGATTTAAATTATGTTTATGTACAGTTACTCACAGCTCTGACTGTTGCCTCCTCCCTCCTGCGACTGTCTCTGATGCTTGCACATTCACTTTGGCTCCTTTACAGCAGATGCCTGGAGCAGTAAATGAAAGCAGCTCTTTTATCAGTGAGCCCTTTCACCTCCAATTTTTTTATTTCTTATTAAGGCTCCAACCAGTCCTAGCTTTCTCTTCAAACGTAGTACACACAACTCTAAACAACAACAACAACCACCGCCTCCACGAGGAACCCAGCTAAACTGTAAAATTATCGACTCTTCTAAACCATCCCTGGCCCCTCTCCCTTTTTTTTTCAGCAGTGTAGCAGTGTTTCTTGTAGAAGGTGTTACACGGACCCCACTGTGGCACTGAATACCACATGTGACCAATCTAATTTAGCCTATGGCTAAACAAATCCCCAATCATGGAATAAACCTGCTTATGTTATTAACAAGTACTGTGAGAAAATGTTTAACATGGCTTTGTGAATTAGAAGTTAAAAAAGAAGGCTCATAATGTCTTCCAGGGCACAGAAATGTCATTGTGGTCAGCAAGTCACCAAAATGGGAATATTCAAATATATATATGATTCAGTGTTTAAAAAAATTGAGGGGAGGGGTATTTTCTTTTACAGGAGATTGCAAACATCAACACTGAAAATCTGGAAACTCCTTGAAGATTTTCCAAGAAAAGTGGACAGAAGCAGTTCAGTTTTGAAATTAAAGCCTCTGTGCTTCCCAAAGGGTTTGTGGGTTTTTCATAAAATGAGATGCTTTTCATAATTTTGAAAAGAGATGCATCCCCACATAAATCCCATCCACAAGAGTGCCCTTCTACAGATGAACTCCATATACTAGTGTTTGAAAGGAAGATGAAAAATGCCATCAGAGTTAAACATACTGCTAATTCACAGAAAGGTATTTTTTTTATCTGGATATTATGCCACATTACCAAGGAAGAAACAAAGTAAGAAAGAAACAAGAAAACCCACATTAGCAGTAAAATTTCTAGCAAAAACATGTTTAGAAGAAAAACATAACCAGCTTTGCAGCAAAAACTAATGGAGTATCTGAGTCAAGAACTGAACTCGCAAGTGCTTAGTCATATGAGTTGTCTTTCTTGTCCTTTCAAATCACTGAAGAGAAATATCCCTTGTAAGCCCATAACCAGCCTCACTAAAGTTCTTCTTTGTCCTTTGGAGACCTTTGTTTCACCTTGTATGGAGATAGTTTTATCCCTTATTTGGAGTGAGATCTTACAGGTGTAGAGGTACAAGAACTGGATCCAGAAGCTTAAACTTGCAATAGCAGAAAAAAAGAGCATTGCAGCATGGTATGCTTGGAATGCCATCAAGAGGTAAGTAATAAAGAAAAGACATTTTCAAGGAAGCATAATAATAGAGTAAATACAGCCAGTTAGCATGGATGAATTTCAAAGAGGGAAGAAAGGAAACATCATGTAAAGAACTGCATAACAATGGATCTGAAAGATATCCAAGTAAGAAGAAAATAGCAGTCCTGTCCCAAACATTAGAAGGCTTCTGCCTGTCATTGTGGAAGATTATGCTATTATTCTATTACATAATGGATACTTATATAATTCATCCAATTGTAAACAGATTCTTTTAAAATCCATTTTATCCTACAAACAAGAACATATTTTTTATCAAAAAAACACTTAAACCCTTCTTCCTTGTATCTCTGCCTGTAGAGCTTATGTTTTTCGTTAACCTGACTAGGTGGTTTTCTGCGTCCTTTCTGATCAGCACCAGTGAAGGGATGTGAAGTGTCGTTTTTCCTTTTATCTTCTTCTGAGTCCCAGGACTAAGAATGAAAAATTCCCTCATGAGAAGACTCCCATCTATCCAGGAAGCCAGAAGCAGTGCATCCTCCAGAGCTCCACATCACAAGTGACTAAGTTGTTCCTGAATACCAAATGTTCATGCAGCTAAGCATCAAATGTTGTGAATGATTCCTTCAGTACATAAACTGCACTCCACAAAACAAGATACAGGTGACTTACAACCCTTTCCAGATGACCTGTCCAACTGCAGGGAGCCAGGTCAAAAGCACTGGCAATTTCTCTTGGTGGTTAGGACACAGGCCTGGGACTGACAAATCTGAGTTCATTTCTTCTTCCTGCAGCCTTCCTGAGTGACTATTGTTAGTTTCTTGCAGATTTAATTCAACCACCTCTAGCCTAGCCACCTTTTTGTCTTGTCTCCTTAGATCGGGGCTGCTGGGAGATTTTGGGAAACAGCTCCCTTTCCACTGCACAATCCTGCTCAGCCTGGGATCCAGCTGTGCAGGGGATGCTGCTTCTCTGATGTTCAAGGCTGAGATCTGGGGAGGACACAGTGCAATGGGGTGAGCACTGCTGTACAAAGGAATTATGAATAAATTACTCCTACAGAATGAAGACAGAGATAACTAAGTCATGGGCAATTCTCTAGTCTGCCCCAGCTTTGGTACAGGTATCCTCTAAAAGCAGGCTGTGAAATTACATCTGTTTATAGCATACCTCCCATTGCAACCTATACATAGCTATGATTGCAACCTCTGAGAAAGAAAAAAGTAGTTTCCAAGTTTCCTACCACCTTGTGCCTTGATCCCTGGTGTCTTGGCATGGACACTGCAAAACTATGGATTTATTTTTCCCACCAAGGAAGGATTGCCAGGTAAAACTGGTCCTTGTGCATTCCTTCTACAAG
Organism: Tyto alba; assembly: GCF_018691265.1. NCBI lineage: Eukaryota > Metazoa > Chordata > Aves > Strigiformes > Tytonidae > Tyto > Tyto alba. Next base: position 10,338,027 of record NW_024881261.1, read on the forward strand.
TGCTGGTTTCTTGCCAGCCTGTGTGCCTAAAGCACACCCTGTATTGATGTGCGACCCTGCCTTTCTGCCTAAGGAAGAAATGCCAAATCAGATTGATTGTCCTCTCGGTGGTTTAAGAATTAAAGTGGCCTGAAGCACAGGTGGAATTCAGAGGTTACATTTGCTTGGGGAGGCATGGTGGCTTTTGTAGTACAGAAAAATTGTAGGTCCTGGTGGAGGATACACTGAAGAGGAAGAGACCTGACGGGGTACTCAGCTAAAAGCAGAGGAAAAGCAAGGAAATACCATAGATACTAAGGGTAAGAAAAGAGCTTGTAGTGAACATATTAATTTCCAGACCCAAAATAATGCATTGGTTTTTTAAGAGTTAAAACATAAGTGCAGACAGTAACTTTAGAGCCCATTCTGCCATAGCAAAATTCACACCAGGTGGTGCATTTTCAAATGCAACAACGCCAGTGCAGAGAACCCGAGAGTTAATATAAAAATAATTTTAAGAATGTATAATTTTAAAGGCCTGGAGATTGCTGCCATGAATACCTTTCCTCAGGCCCAATTGCAGGGAGTGGTACAGATTGGGAGTAATTAAAAAAAAGGAAATCTGCTTTGAGTGCTCACCCACAAAGCAAACAAAAAAAAAATACAGTTGCCAAGTGGAAGTTGATGTTTAACTACATGTCATAAAAAGTTGTACTGAGGAGCAGGGGGATGCTTCAAAGTGGCTGCTCATGACAAGGTCCTTCCTGTAGGCTTTGCACATGGCCAAGCATGCACACATGAATAAGACAGGACCCACTAGAGAAGACAGATGGAAAGCCCTCTGAAGATGGGAAGGAATCAAGAGAAAAGAAGTTGATCCAGCCAAGCTGGCTCAACTCTATTAACAAGGGATAGCTGAAGGCTAAATGAGGGGGGAAACACATTATTATCAAGATACAGATTTGTCATAAAGGCTGCATTATTAATTTCAAATATTTTAAAATATTAAAGACACCAAATGTGTACATAGGTGTCCATAGCTCATCCACACAGATTAATTTGGTGAAATAGTGAATATTTTGGGTAATCCTATTGCAGAAGCCACATGACAAAATAAACTGTATTTATTGTGCCTTTGTTATTTTATGGCACACATCGTTCATTCAAAGACTTAAATACTGACTTGATCTTCTACTTAGGAAAATAAGAAAAGCCATTTTTTTATTCTGCACTGAGAAACAGGTACCTTCCCAAGGTCATACAGGAAGTCTGTGTCACAGAAAAGAATTGCTTTCACCTCTCCTGAGTAACATGCCAGTGCTGCCATTTCCCAGAAATTCTTCTCTATTCGTGATCAGTGTTTTCTCTTCTTAGCTGTGGAAAGATAGGGACAAAATGCAATACCTATCTCCTCCACAGATGGGTGGTTCAATTCAGTTTCATTGTTCTGAAATAAAAAAACTAAATAAAACAAAAAAACAAAATCAAAAACAAACAAACAAAACCAAACCAAACAAAAACAAAAACAAAAAAAATATAGAATTTTGAGGAAAGATTAATTAAAAACAGAAGAAAAGATTGGATGCATTCATCACACTGTTTTGTAAGGGGTGACTGGCAGACAGCATAGGACAAAGACGAGCCTTTTGAAAAGGATTCCTCTCAGTCCTGTAAGTGTTTCTAAATGGTAATGGTCTCTAACTATATGTCAACTCTTTCCAACTTCATTCATCAAATAGCACCTCTAGAGAGACCATGTTGATCCCCATGGCTATAAAATTCCCTCAGTGCTGTAATGATCTGAAGGTACAAAAATTCCATGGAAATAAATCCCAATTAAATACCCATTAACAACGATGGAAAGATCACTGGGGATATTAGAGGAAGCCCTAAGACACAGTAACCACACACAAAAAATTGTCCAGCTTCTTATTTATCTGCTTTAATCACTGTAGTGCAAAGAAAAACCTTTCTAACATTTCAATAACTAGTGCTAATTTATTGCAATTGAACTCAGTAGCATTTTCACAAGGCTTAAGTACTTATTATTTGTATCACGGAAGCAGCTAGCAGTCTCAATCCAGATCATTCCCTTTTCCTCTGTATTATAAGAGAAGCTTCTGCTCCCCTTCCTCCAGAGCAAGAAACAATGGAAGATGTAAGATCCCAGTTTTACCCAAACAACACAAAGAGTTGAAGCAATTTGTCTCATTTCCCTTGGAATGCTGTGGAAAAGTCTGGAACTGAGCACACTTTTACAGAGTTTTAACTATAGGAGACTCCCCTTTAATAGTAAGGCGTCTTTAAACTCATTGCTGGTAATAGGCTTGGTTCCCAATTGTGCAGTGGTGGCTGATTTCTGTCATGTTCCAGAGATTTAACACAGAATTGAGTAAGCAGACCATTGTTGAAATGCCGACTCCCATATTGCCATTCAAACACAACTTTGTTCTTTGAATGTTCGGACACATCTGATCCCAAATCCAGCTATGCACCATGCCCCTTCTGAAAATATGACAAGGAGGTGGTCCTCAACCTCACTGGCAGTCCAGCATCATTCAGGATGCTGAGCACAGGTCAATGCCCACATGGGCTCGGCCTATTTATTTACTGATATTGCAAAGGCACTTTCCTCCTGCACCTGAAACCTTTCTGCCATATACAAGTAGAATGAATCCTCACCACCCTGTGACAATTTACACCAAATAAAAATCTGGTCTTTGCAACTTCTTCAAAACCTCTCTGCAATTATAGCTGTAGACCCACAAAAGTCCAAAACCTGAATATTCCTGATATTGAAATAGACTGTGCCATCCTGACTGCACCATCACCTAACAAGCGATGTGATCTGTGTGATACACTCTAGTCCAGGTTTTGATCTCGACACAGCACACAGAGAGCATCATTGAAAGTGACATGTGATATCTTACTGAATTCTGGCTCAGGGAAATTGCCAGTACTTATCTTGCTTGACCAGAGTGCAGCCTTCAAAGCAGTAATCACGAAATCTTATTACTGTACAAAGATTGGAATTATACACTGGTATCTGTGGTTCACACTTTTTGATTGGTTTAGGCCTTACTTGACGGGGAAATACTAGTTTCTGTCACTAGGAAACTATTCCTCAGTACTGTCTTCCTTCTGCCAAACACCTACCTGCTCCAAAGGGGCATGCATTACACACAGCTTCAATAAATTTTGTCCTAACAAGCAGAAGCACAATTTATTTGGTTTTCCTCAAATCTAGAAGGCCACCTACACTCTCTTATCGAAGTGCCATGAAATCAAAGTAAAAAATGAATGCTTAGCAAGCAAGCACTGTTAAAAATCAGAAACCAATGGCTCTGCATTTTTATCCACTGCCTTAAAGCTTTTGCTCCCACTGCAAATAATTGACTAATCAAATTAAAACTTCCTCAGGAAACCAAGTGGTTCTGACCTGGCCCGTGTACTTTCCATTTCACACTAATAAATCGATATTTTTCTACTGCCCTTTGCCTTTCTTCCTGTAGGTTATCAGTAGTCTTATTGCCCAATTGCTGTTGCCTTTGTCAGCTGAATTCTGGCTTTTCCTTTCTTTTTGCTGGCACCTGTTTTAAAGCTTGCACATAGCTCCAGGACAGGCTGTCCATCAACCAACTTCAGCAAAGACTTCTTTTTGCAGTGCATCATGTTGTATTCCCTGGTGCAGGCTTCTGCCCTAATGTTCACATCTGGTGGGCTTCATGGATCGGTTTTGAAAGCAATAAATCGTTACGTTTCCCACCTAGCTATACCAACATATTTCTGCAGACCGTCATGTGTGCTACATTTGATTAAATAAGAAACCCTTAGACTTCATTCATAGCCATGTAATAAGCCTGTAGAAACTACAGCAATCAGCTCTAAGAAACAAGATCTTAAAAAAAGTGCCACATATTTTTAGTGTCTTTCAATACATTTTGTCAGTTGGAAATGAAGACAAGCTAAGATTACATGACCAATATGTTTCCTGACAGATACCTCAGCATCATCATGGGGCAAACCTCAGCATCATCATGGGGCAAAGGCTTCTTGTCAATCATCAGTTTAGAAAGTCAGCTTTGATCAAACTCTGATTATTGAAAAAGAGCAAATCCTGGAGCTGGCTAGGAGCCCCAGACTTTTAATTTCTACCGAGAATATTCAATATCTTGCACGGATCTGATTTTTTGATGCTTTTTTTTTTTTTTTTTTTTTTTTTTTCTTTGTAGTAAGCCTGATCAACCAGATATAACACTTTCTAGAGCAAAGACTTTTAATCTGTGAGAACAGAGATACAGCATGGCTGGTACAGTTGGTATAGATAATACGTAAATTTTGCCAAGCTTCTCAATGTAAAACTCTGAATTTTGTAGGTTTTGGATTTCCCAAAATGTAGCTGTTTTGGGTGGATTATATTCAGCAAATAACCACCTCGTGCTGACTTTTCTTGTGTAAAGTTTCAACCAAAATGACTGTCCTGGGTTGAGTGAGTGGTGGAGATTTTTTTGGTGGTAGGGGAGGGGGCTATAGGGGTGGCTCCCTGTGAGAAGCTTCTCGAAGCTCCCCCAGCTCCAAGTCAACTCCACTTCTGTTTGGAAAACTGAGCCAATCAGCTGCGCCTCTGTGATAACATATTTAAGAAGGAACGTGGCAATGTGCAGTCAGATTTGTGAGGAGGAGTTGCTGCAGCTGCGTGAACACCAAGGTCAGTGGAGGAACGGAGGAAGAAAGGAGGGGGGAGGTGTGCTGGAGCAGAGACCCCCCTGTATCCTGTGGTGAAACGGCAGGGCGGCCCCCCCTGCCACCCATGAAGATCTACGGTGGAGCAGACATTGATTTATGGCCCGTGGCTTCCGCCTGATTGATCAAGGTGCTGTGCCCAAAGAAGGCCAGGGTCTTGTGGGAAAAGGTAGCCCCACTGCTGTAATTCAGCGCTGGGAGGATTTCAGCATGCGGGGGAGTCCCACGCCGGAGCAGCTCGGGAAGGGCTGCAGCTGTGGGAGGGAATCCAGTCGGAGGAAGTTGGTGACCCATGACGGAGTAGTGTGGGGAACACTGCGGCCCGTGGGAGGAATTCATGTCAGAGAAAGTTTGTGGAGGACTGTCTGCTGTGAGAGGGGGAACCACGATGGAGCAGGGGGAAGAAGTTCCAGAAGCTCCCCCCACCGAAGATGGAAGAAGCGGCAGCACTGACTGCACCCCCCATTCCCTGCCCTTGTGCCACTGGGGGATGAGGTAGAGATATCGGGAACAGAGCTGAGCCCAGGAAGAAGGGAGGGGTGGGGGGAAGGTGTTCTCAAGATGTGGCAATGCTTCTCTCACTGTCCTACTCTGTTACGTGTTGTTAGTGTCTGTAATAAATGTATGCTCTTTTTTTCTTCCCCTAACGAGTCTGCCTTTTGCTCGTGACCATAAAGGGGGATTTTTTCACCATCCCAGTCCTATCTTGAACCCCAAGCCTGGCTCTCTGTCCCTTCTTACTGCCAGAAGAGAAGGGAGAGAGAGTGGCTGCATGGTGGTTGGTTGCCAACCAGGCCCAAACCATTTCCCTGAATGGGCTTAGGAGGATATACATTCTTTTTCCCTTTGTAGTAAATGGATTGCTGGATACTTGTCCTTCAGGAAGCTGTGCTGAGTCTTCCCTGGGAACAGATACACTCAGGTGGGGTTATGCACTCATAAACCTGTGCCTTTTCTTACTGGTGAAAGCTGGGTAAGTTTAGTGTAGATGGAAACCCACCCAAATGTGTTGAGGTTCTTTGGAAAGTTACAGGTTGCACAAGTTTACATGGACTCATTATATGCTGGATTCTGATTCTTAACAACTCCACTGTACCACGTGGTTTCCTCCTCACCTCAGTTCTCCCGTCCTGACCAGGTCATACATATGGTGTCCTACAAAATAAATAAAGGAGCATCTCCCCATCTGGGCTCTGTGGCCACATTTCCCTTGTCCTAGGAAATGGTGAGAGTTGGCATTAATGTGGACTATTGGAAAATCAAAGAGTCAGAAGGCATCTGCAGTGCTGGGCTGGAGCAGGGGAAAGGCTGGTAGGGAGTTCTGGGAGGTTGGAATGGAAAGGGCAGGTACAGAAAAGCAGGTACAAATTCAAAGGAGTGCAGAAAAAAGAGGAAAGGAGGATGACTGGGTGTTTGGGAGAACACAGGCAGTACTAGTTCTAAGCTTCTATAGTCCACACTGTCAGAAAGTAGCAATAAAAACACACAGACAAAACATCTCAGCTAAATTAATATTAAATCCAGAAGAGGTCCTTGGGTCAAATCCTCTCTTGTGCACTTCAATCCCTGTCCAGTGCCTGAGGAGATGTGGGACTGTGGGAACATGCTCCATCACTGCCAACACATTGAGCCAAGAAGCACTTAAGGCAGCACCAGTGTGAGTTACTTTAATATGGAAAGCAAAAACTCCTGTCCTACCTGCCCCACTCACAGCACTCACCACTGCAGACTTCTTCCCTGGAAGCACTCTCAGAGGACTGAGCACAGCTCACTGCAGCAGTGATAGCTGTGGTGCCACCTCCCACATAATCTGCAGCCACAGTAAGCAATGAGAGAGCCTGGCCAATACCTGGGTCACCCTCGCTGTGTTTCCTCTTCACCCTGCAGCATAGTGAGAGCACATTCCCCATGCAGGGGAGTGCTCCAACCCAAGCCACGCGGCAGAGGTTCACCACTCATGGGGGACACAAGGAAAACACCAGGGGGAACAAGACTGCAGCCTACAGGTCTGTGAGCTCAGTGAGGCATGGGAGCCTTTGGCTTGATCCCAAGACTGTTGCACGAAACAGTCATTGAGCAAATTTCTTCTGTACCCCAGCCTCATTCGATGAATAGCGCGTTATACAATATTTCATTGCAACACATAACTCCATTATTGCTAAGAGGCATGAGGTGAAATTATAGATATTCCTTGACTCCCATCCTATTACAAGTATGAGACAAAATGATACATGTGCTGATAAAAGGATTTGAAATGATGGTCTGTGTGTCAGAAGTGTCAGTACAGTCAGAATTATTTTTAAAAGATTATATTAAAGCATAAATTAAAAGGCTATCCAGAAAGAAAAGTAGATGACTTCCAATAGGGTATAATGTCTATCAAGGTTTAGCATATAGTGTGTAGTTACCCTTAATGGGCTCAGTCTTTCTCATAGATTATTCACATATTCTGTGGGAAGTCCAGCTGGATCCTCTTTCTATCCCCTGTAAACCATGGTTGATAATATCTTTCCATTATATTCCTAAGGTGTAGCTATTTCATTTTTACCCAAGGGATCCCAGAGCTATTGTGTAGTCCCTAGAAAGCTTTAAAACAATTTGTCTGTGTAGCAATTCTCCTTTATTCCTCCCCGTTGCACAAAATCCCACATTTTCTTAATTTGATCATATGAAATGTTTGGGCTTGACTACTGAAAGAAATCACAATCTTTTAAAGGGGAAGAAAAAAAAATGTCTTGAGAGGTTACGTGTTGTCTGTGTAATGCTTGGACAAACAGTGCTCGGACAATCCATTGCTTGATTAGATACTAATTCCCTGTGGTTTATCTTAAAGGTACATAGTTCAGACTTTTAACAAGTTCAGTCTTAAAAGCAGCACATATATCTGGACAAGCCAATAGAAAAAAGTAACAATGCTAATAGAATGAAAATGTTCAGTCGTCTTACAGAGGATTTTGCTTCATAAATACTTCTAATTTTTTTTTTTTATTTTTTTTTCCCCCCTACTGAGATTTCCACAAATTACCCAAATAGAGAGAGCATCTGCTGGTAGAACAGTATTCCAAATGACTGTTAACTGCCTAAGAATTGCCCGCAAATACATTTTTGACTTTGTTTTGCCTAATAATGACTCATTGCTGAATTATCCTTTTCTTTATTGGATATGAGGTCAAATTAACAAAGCAAATGGAAGTGCTCTAGACTTACATGTGTGTTATCTTAGGCCTGATCAGCTGGCTCATTGAGGTTATTTCCTCTTCCCCTGACTTCCCTGAAAAACTCTTTGCTTCATCATGGGAAACAGATTTCTTCATACATGCTACTATTCCCGAAGCCAATGAAGATATTTTTAAAACACTGTTAACTAGACTACATTTGGCCCTGTCAGACCAGCCTGGGACAACTGACAGGTGTATCAGCATGATGGGAGTGGATTAAAATGCTTACAAACACATGATTCCCCACATGGATACTTGCTTCTAAATTGGATGGATCTGCTTGGGTGGAACATAACCCAAGCTATGAGATTCTCCTTCCAAAGCTTTCTTACCTCAAGTGATCAAAAGTGTCCCACCACTGTTAGTGCTGGCAGAGCTTCCCCAGTGATGGCAGACATGGGCCCTAGCTATGAAGTCTCTGACTGGTTCCCTCATTTATTCCTGGTGGGGGGACCCTGCTGCCCTGCCTCTGTTGTGTGACGCTGGTGGCACTAGTGACCAGGTGGTCCTAGCAGGGACATGGTGACATGACTTGCTGCACTTGTATAGGATCCAGCTCAGGTTCCTGGTCCCAGATGAGTTTTTCGTTGGCTGGGTGGGGACTTTTCCATCCTGGAGCTGCAGAGCCAGCAGGGATGGGGCTGACTGTCAGGTCCAAGTTCTGGAAGGTTTCTGTTTCACATGGCAGATTTGAATGTTATTGTGTGAGCTTTTCCCTTGTCACATCTGGATCCCAGAGGGGCTGGTTGGGAGCACTTTAATTACGAGGGTTGCAGCATCAACAGGCTCCAGTGCAGCCGGTGACTTGGAAAGTGTCTGATCGAGATGGCTACAAGCTGAAAAGCTGAGTCCTGGCATGCCAATGGGGCTTGGCGCTGCATCTTCTGTAGCTGATCTAATTCCCTGTAGCTTCTCCTGGAGAAGAGCTGATGCTCGCACTTCTGCCTTACAGATTTTCTCAGTAAATCTAAAGACACAGAAAGTCTTTACAGCCACCTTCAACTTTAGTCTACCACAGTCTACTAAAGAAGTCTAACCAGGTAGTTTGAGAAAGTAAACTTCACTGCAACAGGTATTAGTTGTAATTAATTTATTATTATAATTAGCCATATTCTGGAAACCGTGTCTCCAAGCTTTTTTGTCTGTAACAAATAAGAAGGGAGAAAGAAATAAAGAAAATTAAACCCCCCATTTTTTTTTTCTTATAAAGCAGTGAAATAGAGAATGAACCTCTATAAATAATCCTTTAATACAAAGAACAAAAACTCTGTTATCCTCCTCTTATATATGTAAAGAATATGTTTTGACTGAGAAGAATCTATTTTGACTGAAAAACAACAAAAAAACATGGCCAAGAACAGGAACACCTCCTGTGAGGAACAGGAACTGAAGTAGCTATTAATACAGTGCAATCAAAAGATCAAATCACAACTTCAGCTTGAGTAGCCCCATTTTAAGAAAATCCCAAATCTTCTCCAAAACTGGACTATATAACAAGGGACAACAGGACATCCCCAATGCTCCTGGCTTTCAAAACCTGTATCACATCAGACAGGTCTGAGTGTTGTGTTGGATATGTTAGTGGGATAGTGCTGGTTCAGAACAATGAAACGTCTTTGATTAACAAAATTCACACTTGTGCTGAGGGACAACATTGGACCTGCTCACCACTTAATTCTCATCTAAGCCCTCAGGTTTAAGTGAAACCTATTTGCCTTTTACTTACATTCTGCACAGGGGTGGATTTAACTCTATGTGAGATCTGTCTGTGCAACATAACCTAAGAGGTAAAGAGGAATGAGAAATATCTCTCTCCATTCCCACAACATGTCCCCGATTTCCTCTTAAAATGTCTCTGATAATTGCTTTCAAATGCTGGCATGTACACACCCTTTGGAAGAGGCATTCATTCAAATAAAATGTGCAAATCTCCAGGGCTGATTTGGGTTTTCAGAGGATGGAATTCCTTAAAACGAACCCTTAAAAAAAGTAGAAGTTGCTATTTCTCTAATGAACATATCTGAAGAACATGACATATCCTTTTTTTTTTTTTTTCAGTCTGACAGAATGAAACGTCAATCCTGAGGAACATTTGCATGTAATTACATAGCTCATCTAGCTTTTCCTGATCGAGTAATATGGCATGCAAGCCAAGCACCAATATACAATAAAGCAGACTAAATCGTTATTGCCAAGATTAACTTCAAACTTTGGGTTTCTTGGTGAAAATGCACTTTCAAGTCAGATGATGGCTGCATATTATTGTCCCACTAAAAAGTGTTACAAGGGCTAAGGACTTTAAACTCCAGCTATTTCAATAATTTATTCCTTTTGTTGATCTAAAGATGCAGAAGTCCTCATCTTCTCATCATAACTGACTTAAAGAAAATCTCTGGTGACAAATTGATTTTTTCAACTTGCCAAGTTCCTGTAGTAGATTTAAAATGAAGCAATCTTTAATTTATTCTTAACATTTAATCCCAATAAAACACTCGAACAGCAGCTTCTGCTGGCATTCAGAATGCAGCTGTTTAATAAAATAGCAGCAGCAGTTCCAGTATGTGGACGGGTGCATTTCTCTTTGTCTCTTTACACAATAGAGTATACTCATAGTTAACTGGGTAACATGGTTAACCCCAGAACTGACTTTACCATGGTGTATTTTATTTAAATTATGATAGTCCAGCTTTCACATACATAGAGCTTTCACTGAAGTCACATTAGGCCAAAGCTTAAGAGATATTGAAGAAATACATCCAGTCTAGTATTGCCATTTCATCACCCTTACATCAGCTTGTAAGGAAAATTTACACACAGAAGCAAAGCCAACCTCAGTGAAATTCAGAGTTTTCATCTCTCATTTACACAGGACACTCTTCAGAAGATTCCACCTGAGAAAGAACTACCAGCTAAAACGTGTGGATCTGTTCCTGTAGCACAGTGCTTTGGGACAGAAATCTACTGTTACCTACAGAAATGTAATTTGAAATACCATCAAACCAGACACATACAGTGCCAGTGAATATTCTCCGATTCTCAGAGTCTGTGCTGGTTTTTGAAATAACTCACACACATAGTAAGAAAGTTCACATTTTCCTGATATTCAAGTGTTCAATGCTGACAACAATGCTGCCAGCATCAACCCTGTTGCTCTCCATAGAGTCTTTCACAATTTTAAATCACATTTTTGTTTTCTTCCATCATAAGCTTTTTTGTTCACTGTTGGCCAAATAATGTTGATAATAATCCCTTCTAGGGAAAAAAGTTTACAAGCATAAAAATTACCTTTGTGTCTTGTAAGGCAACACAATCTCTAGCTCCCCATGGTCATTTGTCATAGGAAAATGAAAGTGTTTAATGGTATTGACCAACACTACATCCTCAATCTTCTCTGAGAGCCCAGAACTTTTGGTCATGGGTTAGATACTAGCCAGCCGTGCATGCCACATCTATATAAAACACAGATCTTTAGTTCAAACTTTCCACTTTAGAAAAACTTACATTGTTCTGGCATTTTTCAAACAACTACTACTAATTACTGTATGTTTGTAATGTTTTTTCTAAGTTAACCCCTCACATCTCACAGAAAAGTCATGTGAGGGGGGAAAATTGCACATGGGGCCTCATATCTCTTACCAACAGCTTCTGACCTCACAGAGGTGAAGGCAAAGGGGAATCAAAATCCTACTCAGAACTGTTGGAAGACCTAGGTGTAAGGTACACAGTCCTTCCAGATTGGTCAGATAAGTGTTTCTTTGGTCATGGCCGGACATGAAAGTGTTAAAGAGAGCATAAGGAAGACAGGTCTGCAAGATCTGAATCTGAAGAAGAAACCACTGAGACAGCTGCCATCATGCCGACCTGTTGTGTGTCCTGGTTTCTTTGCGGTTCTCCATCTGTCTCTGTCCATCTGGTGACCCTTGCTTTCTACTTTGATTGCACACTCTTGGGGTTTTTGGAGCTTCTGGGGGTTTGGGACTTTTGGAGCCTGTACTGCACTTGGAAGAAGTCCACGTGTCCCAGTCACGAATGAGGGTCCCTCATGTGACGATATTGATGATCGTGATAAACCAGAATTCCCATCCTTTGGGAAATCCTGGTGGTGTGATTATTTTCTCTTCTGGAACCAAAAGCAGATATTTTTCACAGAAAGGAATTTATTAAAAAAAAAAAAAAAAATGAGCACCATTAAGATATTTTATCTGAATGATACCAAACATAGGTCTGCTAAGTATTACATGTAAAATAATCAGTGTAGTATTAACAGTTGTTAATATGACCTAAGAGTGTAAATAAAACTAATTGAAATGCCAATGACATAGCAAACCTTTTTATCTTTGAAGGTAAGAAAGATTTTGTCTTACTGTTAACAAAATGTTTCAGTATTACTAAAGTAAAATTATAGTGTCGCAATTATTTGTTTCAAATTCTTATCTTTGAAAACATCATAAGAGTTGACACATTCCTGCAAAATATTTCATAGTGATGAAGCCACACTTGTTGGATGGGAATCTGTTCTTTCAGAAGAGCTCTACCTCAGAGAGTTTGGCTTTGGCCTGATGCTAGAACTCTGCATAATGAAATCACAAGAGGACTTGCATTTGTGACAGCCCTGGGTAGAAGCACATCTTTGAATGAGTGAACAACAAAACTCTCCCTGCATTAACATTCAAGATAGATCTAACGAGACAGTGTTTCAGCCTTCAATTATTTTCTGCTAAGCACCCAAACAGAACCAGGGCAACCTATAAAAAGCTACACATCTGTGGTGAAATACATACAAGTAGAATAAGAAGCAATATCAACTCTGTTGTGCCCAGACATAAATTCACTCTTTTTTTAAAAAATACCCAAAGATGCTTGAATAAAAGCATTGTTATTAAGATAGTATCTGATAAGTTACGTGGTTATGACCTTTGCACTGACAGCTTACGTAATCCACCATTCAGAGGGTTTAAACAATTCAGCTATTCTCATTGCCTGGTGGATAATTCTTCAGAAGGGAGAGAAGTTGTTGGTTCTGCCCATTACTACTTCCCTAACTCAGGTCTAGCATTTCAGAGATATCAGAGATGAATGCACTGTGAAAACACCAAGTCCACTATTTCCATAAATGCATAAAATTCAACATCATTCAAGAAATAACAAAATGGGAGTGATGGGCTCTGTGCAGTTCTTTGCATGCATCATCCTCAGAGACACTTCACAAAAGCAGAAAGTGTCATTTTCCTAGCTCTCCAGCATCTCAGTCTTGGCTCTGTGCTTAAATAAGAAGTGAATGACTTTTCTTATATTATCTTATTAAAAGAGAGAGAGAAAGAAAGAAGCAGCAAACCCAAACTGATTTCAAACCAAGGACCTTTTCCATCTCCCATAAAAGATTCACATTCTTTGGCTTTATAAATAAGTTTATGTTAACAGAGTAACATCATAAATAACAGCCCGGTTTGAAGCTGGCAAAAAGACGAACTGCATTTATTAAATGTGGCTCACCTCCATGAGTCTAAACTAGGCTATGAAAATATAACTGACCTGATTCCACAAGACAGCCATGAAAGACAATGTGCTGGGCACACACGCTTCGCCTCTCAGGACACTGCTGCTGGAGCACTGTGTGAGAGTGAGCATGCCTCCCTTAGGAAACCAGCTTAGGTATTGAGGTGACACAAGAAAAGGAGACTCTAACTGGGTGATTCATCACAGCTTCCTTCAGAGCTCTGGCTCCCCATACAGATAGCAGGGGGATGTAGACACATTCAGAAAATGTTTTTTTCCTACTTCTCCCCAACCCAGGGAACTGGAAACCTCATGACAGTATGGCAAGGCTTCTGCCGTGGGCCAGTGAAGCACCTACGGCCAGCCCAGACCATGCCACCCTCCCAAAACCCAAGATCTTTAGAGTCCCTCAGGGTTTGGAGCATCCAGTGTCTGTGAGAGGAGATCTACTGGGATCACCTTCTTATTTGTAATTTAGTGGCTAGCAAAGCCCAGTGTTGTCACAATAACAGTGCCCTGATTAGCCCACATTCAGCTCCCCTCCATCCAAGGAGCCACAGTGCAGATCTCGTGCCCCAGGGGTGAGTCCAATGAAGCACACGATAAGTCAAGTCCCCACGAGTCTTCTTTGGAGAAATTAAAGAGTAATGGAGTCAGGAAGTAGACCAAGAAATACCAGTGTCCTAGTCAGAGCGCTCTGCTTTCGAGGTCCTTACTTTTCCAATTGCTCCAGGATAAAATAAACCATCTGTGGGAGAGATTAAACACCTTGGTATGGAGGACCACTTCTCCATCATGTTCATTACTACGGTTGCCTGTCAGCATGCTGCTTGAATCAACTCCTTGTTCACTCTTTTGCCATTGATACTTTCTAACCAGCCTCTAGCCAGTTCATCATAAATGGCCCCTATCAATCCAGCCTTCCTGCCTGTGCAATACTTTCCTAGCAAAGTCAGACCAGGCAAAATAGACTTGAAACTTCAACCAGGTTCAGCTCTAGATTGGAGCCAATAGAGAGTGCCGGGACAGCACAGACCAGGGCCAGGGGACAGAAGATCTCCTACCATCAGTTCTCACTCTCTGTGTGGCCTTATGAAAATTACAATAACACTAGACCAGACTGCGGTCTAAGTTACAGGCAAGGGTGTTAAATCTGTTGCATTCACATGTAAAATGTGCTTGTAATACTTTGTGAGGCCCTCTGATATCTGCACAGTAAAGGTGCTAGGAAAACAAGTACAGTTATTCACGGAGATCCAGAAACCAGAGCCAATAACTGACTTCTGTCTGTCTTCAACCCTAAGCAGGTAAAATTTGCCAGTTTTGGCAGAGTTTCACTGTCAGCCTTGATTCAGTTGACCTTAATCTCCTGGAAAGCAGGAATCCACAGAAATAAACCCTATATATATGTATGTGTGTATGTGTGTGTGTGTGTGTGAGAGAGCGAGTGTGAGTGAACGGTTGCCCTACTGATTTTCAATACCTCAGCTTTAGCTCATGTGCTTTCTCCATGGGTCTAGTCACATAAGCAGCTCACCACAAGAAATGCTAAAGTGCAAATCTGCAGCACGTCAGCTGCTCCACAATAACTGTGTGAGCTTGCAAGCCATGATGGACTCAAGGCAGTCCAGCTCTCACTCTTTGACAGTTAATCTACTTCGTATTTAATGCAATGGCTTACCACAGCTCCCTCATGGGGCCAAGTGCAAGCACAAGTTACCGCAGACTAGCTGATGTGCTGTAAATTTGCACCGTATCACAACTTGCTCTAGAAATGGGTAGCTGATGGGTATGAAGATGATGAGGGCAGCAAAACTGGCTCTGCACTCCCCTGGTTCTGCAGGGTCTTGACAGCAAACTGCTACAATACAGAAATGCTCTGAATGGCCAAACCTGGGGCCATGTTCAGCGAGTGCTTGCTGGAATGTCCAGTCGATCTTGGTGCACCACAGATCCTGTCTCCCATGCCAAGTGCCTGATCAGTGTCAGCACCAATGGTGCAGCAGTGCTGTCTACACATCTTGCCAGGGATTCACCCAGACCAAGGTCCATACGTGTCTACCCATGTTGTGTAGATGTGCTCCTGGGCTCTGCATTGGGACCACCAGGTGACTCTGCAGTTTTTGAGGTGTTTTCCCTGACCTGTGAGGGCCAGGCATCAGGTCTCCCATGCAGAACAGCAGCCACCAGATGGTAGACCTCATTACAGGATGAAACCTTTGAGGTGAGGCTGAGCTCAGATGTGTTGTGGTAAAGGGGTGGGGGGGTAGCTCGGGTGTTGAAGGAAAGCAAATCCACCTCCCACAGCCACCTTCCTGCTCTTTTTGTAGTTCTATGAATCTTTAAGGCCCCTTTCCCTACTCCTGTGCTCCCACAGTCCCCACCTCAGCCCAGCTCTGCACCCCCAGGTCTCTGTTTCCTCTGGGAACCACGTGGGGACAGCAATGTCTGAATATTGTTGCTGCATGGTACATTTTTGATTGCACAGTTGAGAAACCTGATGTCACTTCTGCCTGGATTGTTTCATGGTGATTTGTTTCTGTGGACATATACCAGTTTAGTGATCTGGCTACTGGCCTTGGTGGGGGAACACTCTAGCTCATGGTAGATAAGGATAACCATCCTGAGTTGTGCTCCCAATATCTCCAAATTAAGGGATAAATGTAAAGAGTTTAGATACAGTCCCAAGGACAAGGAATCCCAAATCCTGAGTCTGCTATTCTTGGCCTTTCACAGTGACATAAAAAAGCCAAATTTTTATGATAGTGATTTCTAAACCAAGACTGACTTCTTGGAGGTGTTGCTTTAGGTCCAGCTCTGATGGATTTCAGGCGCAAATGTTCCCTGACAGTGAAAAAGCCTTTTCAGGTGTCTCAAGCCAGGCATCCAAAATCAGTGACCACATTTGAAAATAAAAACGTAGGTCTGGGAACCCATTCCCACTAAGTTTTGTTTATGTGAGTGCAGGGCTACAATGGACTGCTTGTCTGTGTAATGTCCAGACTCTGAGTAAGGATTTGCAGAGTCAGCCTCTTAATCACAGCCAGTGGAATCCTGGCCCTACTGAAATCAAGGGAATTTTCCCTTTGACTTCAGCTGGGACCTGGATTTCACCTTCTGTGTTCCCACCTACAAAATGTGATTAACCAGGCTGCTTTTTTTACAGGAATGTTGGGAAGCTGTAGTCATTAGTGGCTACAAAGCATAATTTTATTTCCTAGGGTAGAAGCTGCTGTTGAAATCCAAAACATTGTTAATACAGCTTTTTAAATCATGTTGCTTCTTGAGCATTTTGCAAACAAACAAACAAAATGCCTGAAGCTCCCCAAAAATAAAATAATTTCACCTTTACCACTTGAACTTGGAAGTACTATATGTCAACCTGGGAGTGCAAAGTCTGCATTTCATGAGCTCCTTGGGGGAGATCTAGGGACCGCCAAAAGTTCTTTTGGGGGACTCTCTTTTGTACCGAAACTGGGGAATTCTCAGCGGGCTTACCCAGCTGCTGGAAATTCTTCCACAGACACTGATGTGCAGTGCTGTTCCAAAACAAATATCTCCGAGTCCCACACTTCATCCATCTGTTTCGCATTTCAAGGAGTTAGTGTTCCACACACAAGTGTGTTAAGAGACTGAGAGAGCAAGCTGGACCAACAAAGGCTCATTAAAGAGGTAGGGGGGGGTGGGGGTAGGGGGTGGGGGGTGGGAAGAAAGAGAGGGCGGAAAAAAAAGGAAAAGGAAGGGAAGACAGAAAGCAAGCTACTTTCCAAATATCGTATACAGAGCCATTGGGCAGGGTTAGCATAGAGCTGCAAAGGCCAGTGAGAAACTAAAGGATCTCCCTCCTAAAACCCCTCTGAAATATAAAACATTAAGTTCCAGTTCAGAACAATACAGAGAACTCAAGCAGAAGCACATTAATGTCAGGGGGTAGTGCAAGTCAAACTTGTCCCTGATGTCAAATCATCGACTAGAGAGCAGTTACACCAGGAATGAAGGAGGCTGCAGGTTCCTATCACTTGACCTGACTTCTGCTACATTTAAAGTCATAAAAGATACCCGGTTTTATTGCTGACCAATAAAAATTAAAAGAGAAGTCAGGGTCAATTTTGTAGTTCCCTAGGTCTGATGCAAGCCTTTCAGACTCCTGGAAACCTAAGTGAACTGCTCTGTAGCTTTTGTTTTCTGTAATTGTCCCTCACACAGTGCACTGTGGGGACTGCTGAATGCATTTCATACATTTTTTGGCAGCAGCGTTCCATGTTGTGTTAAGGGTTCATTAATCTGCTTGCCACTAGGCCCCTGTGAAAAGAGGAAATTGTTTCACACTTGCTGAAAGACAGAGAAAAGAGTTTAGAGAGGAAGGAGAAACAGATTAAATGGGAAATACAAGAGATGGAGAGACAGGTTTGGGGTAGTGCTTTGTCACTTTTCGAATTGTACAAAGGCTAACATGTGAACTCAGGGAATGCGACAGGCTTTTGTTCGAAGAAACTGTGCTACTGTGTCATTAATTAGCCCAGAACGGGAGATTTGGCTGCAGCTCATCTCTGCTCAGATTGTGTGAGCTGAAACAATCGAGGCCCATTTCCAGGCTAAGATGGCAAAGGAAATGAAGGGGGCGTAAGAAAGACATTTGTAAAAGGAGCAAGTAAAGAGTAAACTGACATCATGAATCAAAGAAACAATCATTTCAGGGGAAAGAGGCTGGCAATGATTTTCCTGAGAAAGACAGGGTGGCACTGGTGCATGTTGTGTCTGCCAAGTGATGTCCAGCCGCTCAAATAGGTTCACCCAATTAACTCAGTCCAGAATCTCTGTGTAATACCCAAGCCATTCCTGCAGCCGAGATTCAGAATTAAAATGCCCTCAAGGCCTGGAGATACATTTCATCTCCCAATATGCTTTCTAAGCCTTCATCTAAACTCCCTGGCACACAAAACAGGGCTGGAAAGAGCACAGAGCTCCGGGTTTCACACCACTGCACGGGTGTAGGTGGCTGGAAGGCAACACCAGGGGAAACGTTCTCCCAACTGGACTCAAACTTTGTGGTTGCCCATCAGTAGCAGCAAGTCCTCTGTAGAGGCAAAAGCAAGAGCAAGAGCTGTTGTCACCATTTTTCACAGGAAACAGCTTTTTGGGAACAGTCCTGTGGGTCTCACTGATTTGGATGCCTTTTGTATAGCTACTCATATATATAAGGGTTGCAGGATCAGGGCCAATACTGTGCTAAAGCGGTGAAGATCAGACATGCAGTAAGGATGACATATTGCGTTTTCACAAAAAATAAACAAACTGCTGTGGTTTCAGTTTACAGGCCTATCAAGCATCCCTCTAAAGACAAGTGGAAATTCTGATAAATGGTTTCAGCATTGCCTCACACAAAAATGTGCTAACCAGGGTGGGCTTTAGTTTTTCTCAGTGATTATGAACTGGTTAGGCAGAACAAAATTTGAGAATAATTTATACTGGGAATAATCTATTTTATCTGAACCATAAAAATACAAGACTGGAGCTGCTGAATAAATTCTCGTTGTAAACTAACTCTAATCAAGAGCTTCTTCCCTTGCTCTTCATGAACTTTAATAGAAGTAAACTGGTTGCACTGGCCAGGTGGTGGTAAGGTTTGCAGCATCAAGTTTTATGTGTTTTAACATTTTTTGGCTGGTTCTGAGTGCAGTCACCTCTTACAGAGAGCCACTTGGACTCTACCCACAGTTCAGCTACTCAGAAAGAAGTCCGTACATTGTTTACTAAGAAACACTAGCATTTAACATTTCACTTTGTACTTCTATTACAAGGCAGTTTTGTTGGTACCTCTGCAGAAGGAGAGGATGTTTTCTTCAAAAGTCTAATAAATGTTCCTGCCTTACCCTTTTCATTCTGCAGTGCCTTGCCTGTTTGACAGTGTTTAATTTTTGCACAAAGGTAAAGGAACATGAGGTAGGCAGGTGTAATTGTGTGTTACACATAGCATTTGGCAAGGCACACTTCATCACTGCTCATCCCCGGAGTGGACATTTTTTTTTTTTCTTTTCCTTCTTCATTGGTGTTTCATGGAAATTTGCAATAGGCCAAATGAACAAGAATAACCCATGACATTATGCCTTCCACCACTGAGTCACTGCTGGTAGGACTGGGATGGAGTCGTGTGCTCCCGTACCACAAAGGGGCCTATAGTTTCTCAGATACTTGATTGACTGTTAAATGAATGGCAAGCACTTCGTTCTCTGTAGTGTGACATGATTAATTCATCTTCTCATACCCTGTTGTACACACCGTAGTGGGCTTCATTCATGAACAAAAAAAGACCTGAGTAATGCTCCCCTACTCACAATTTTGTTTCTCCATAGAAGGTCACAAAATATACCATGGCTGCAGGTGGTCTTATGTAAACAAAGCAATCTGGCCAGAGTTCAAGGCTCAGCAATATAATATTGTCAAGTGATCGTTTTGTTGAAATAGTTGGATGCCTATAAAACATCTGCAAATGCTAAATTTAAAATACAAATAAAGCCCAAAGTTGGAAACTCCTCAGACTTCTGGTGAAAACATTGTTTTGTAGAACACAGCTCCTCTTGTCCCATGTAAATCCAATGCTGAACGTGGACAAACAGCCTAGCTCCTGATAGTGCCAATAAAATAGGCTTCGCATGGGTGCAGAGTTCTTTTATTCCTGCAGGATCATAGCCCAGCTTCTCAAAGAAAAAAAATATAATAAGAGAGCAATAAAACTCAGCTTGGGAAGTGGGGGGAGAAGGCTCAGGGTGATATTCTTGTAGATTGTGAAACCTAAATTAAACAGAAGAATGAAATCATCTTTCTGTTACTTATTTAGCACTTGGCTGAGACATTAGACCCTGTCCTGAGAAAAGTCCATAAATGGTATCACCCCAGGAGCAGAACGGTGAAGGCATTAAGTCATGGGGATGCTCATCTGAGATAGAGGTCCCTGCTGACTTTCTGCTGGCCCGTAAAGGGACAGTCCTTGACTGCTGGAATAGAGGGAGATATAGATGCCACCTCAGTCTGTCCCCACTCCCACTCTTGTTTGTTTAACTGTACACTGCAAAGCGAAGTAAGGGACAGAGCCAACGCTCCCTCAGTTCACCATCTACCTGCTCCAGACAAGTTGAGGGCTTGCATCAGCACAACATTGACTGAAGGAGCAGTGGGAACTGAGGGAGGGAAAAGTCAGAAGGATACAAGGACTTTAGGAGGATACAAGAACTTTCACAGGAAATGAGCTTAAGAAGGGTGGCCACTACCTCACGTACCCTGGAGATGAAGGATAACATGGATAAACCCTCCCTACAGGTAACCAGCAGGAGCCCTTAAGTTTTGGTTTAGCACATAACAAATCTGAACCGGGAGAGAGAAGACGGGAATGGAAAAAAGGAGAAGTGATTTTATACATATTTATCCATGTTTGGTTTTCAGCCCTACTGACTTTTCAGCTAACACCTTTATTCACATTTCCCAAGTAAGATCCACTTCTGAATACTTGGGATTAGAGGACAAAGTCTCTTTGCTGCCCTCGGCGTATCCTCAGCAATCTCTGCTGTCGAGGAGACACCGTGCATTGAAACAGCAGGTGGTGTTGCAGGTTAGGAGTGAGCTACAAAGCAAAGTTTTACTCAGCTCTTGACTGCACAATGTCTGGCTCCAACCAGTGCTATTAGTCTCTGAGGCCCTGTCCAAGCTACAACTTGAGCCGTGCTCGTGCTCACAGCTGTGCTGTGTTCAGAACCGTCATCAGAGGTTTCCTGGCATGGTTTTGCTATCCAGCTTTGCAGCCTGGGATTTCTCTAACAATTGTGCGAGCCAAAATCATGCTCTTGACTGTCCCTCTGGGTAATATGTCACTTAATTGGTTAATATGCTTATAATATCACTTAAAGTCGTAGCAGGCGTGGACACAAATGGCTTTAAAAAGCAGCTTCAAATGCAATTATAAGCCTTATTGGCTTTTAAAAGAAGAAGAGAAAAAAAATCCCCCCTTCTGTTGCTAACACAGGTGGGAGTGATCCTGTAGATGGTGCAAGAAAGGCCTTTGGCATTTTTACCGTGGCGCCAGGTCTCTGTTTCAGGCAGTGTGTAACGAGCATTTTCTCTGATGGGCAGCCCTGAGCAAGGTTAGATGATGCTGGGTTTCCAACACCTTCCGCTGCTGAAAGTACCCTCTTCCCCGTGGCTCTCGTGAGGTTCAGCCATGGGTTGCGAAAAGCGGGCAGCGTCCAAGGGCAGCAGATCCCTTGGAGCCCCGAGACGACCACAGCTGTGCTGCCGAGCCCTCCAGCAGCCCAGGGAGTGAAAAGCATTTTGGATGCTGGCTCTGTGCTAGCATGGGCATCTCCCCCAGTTCCCATTGGGTGTCTCTGAGGAGCAGCAGTGCTCCCCACAGGCGCAGGCAGGGCTGGGGCCACACTGCTGCAGCCAGCATGTCACCCCTATTCTCAAACAGGGCCTCCTAGTCACATGAGGCATAACTCTCCTATGACAGTTGTCATAAATGGATAAATAATTGACCAAATTCTCCCTTCTTGGTTACCAGGCAAATGCTCTGTGCTTACCTGAATTTTCTAGACATGTAAATGTCCCTCAAGTATTAAGCAAATATTGCTCTCCAGCAGCCCACAGAACACTGCCGCCTTGCATACAATTCATGTGAGAAAAACATACACATTAATGATATATTAATGATATATTCAAACTGTAACAAAGCAGTTAATTCATTTGCTAATACATCTTTTCTGCTTTAGAGCCTATCAAGTAATGAACATTTAATGACCCATTCTTTTTCCTAAGAACTGCTGCATAGCACGGTGGAATCAATACAAAAGATGACCATTTTCACGCATCAGATAATCTTATCTACAAGGTTAAGATAATATTATGTTAATGGTTCCTGCATTATCTTGCATGCTTTTGACTCCTTTGAGAGGGATTCATTTGGTTTTAGCAGCTTTTTCAAGCATTTTTACTTCCTGGATGATTTCAGTTTCATTTTAGCTTTACAATTATTCTCTGCATTTGGTCAGATCCAGTAAACAGTAGTGAAAAAACAAACAATAAAAAAAACAAAACAAAACAAAAAAAAAAAAAACAAAAAACAAACAAACAAAAAAAAACCCACAAATGGTGCAGGCAAATGTTATATATGACCTGTTTTAACCTCCAGTCCGCTCTGTAAAGCAGAACTGGAGAAGACAGTAAAGAAAGGCTGAGCTGCAGCTGAAGTATAGTTCTTGAACTCGCTTCCAAGTGCTCGCTATGAATAATAATTGAACGTAAATTAAAAACAAACAAAAACAAAATGAAAACCCTTCAGACTAATATCCCTCTCAGCCTTCAGTTTGTTCAAAGCCAAGCCTGGAAGGCATGGAGGCCATGCTGTCCACATGCGGATCCTCTCACAGCAAGGACCAGGTCCTCTTGGAAAACTCAACCTCCAGCTCCACCCGTGCCAAGGATGGAGTCCGAGGTGTCCCGTGGGCTGGGGGTGGCATCCCCGGGTGTGCTCTACTGCATGGCTGTGGCCACAGAGAAGTGTGCTGGGCCAGCATGTGTCCATAACACACGAGCATGGCTGCAATACACTCCCTGCCAGTTGTGGTAAAAGTATCTAGAGGTGCTACTCGGTGTGCCTTACGCTGTAACTCCAAGGTGTAGCCAGAGCCCTCACGTGCATTCATGGTAGATACATAATATGCACATTTAGGAGTCCCAGAATACTCGCTTGCCTCTTTAAATACAACAAAAAGGCTTGTTATATGCTCTGTTGGGTCAAAATACAACTTTTTTTTAAAAGTCCCTAAGCATGGATTTTATCAGTATGCCTCAACAGCTCCAACAGACATTCCTTTAATGCACCAGATAAATAGCATGCATTAAAACGTCTCTGAGCAACATTGCGAGGATTGCTGCACACAAGGTCGCGTGCAATAGCCCGGCTCCACACAGCCCTGAGCCCCGCTGTCAACTTTGGAAAAGAAGGGTGTTTTCATCACAGTCACCTCCGCTTTCCTTGGGCTCCAGATGAAACTGAGCGCAGACAAAGCTCCAGCAGTCCAGCTACAAAAGCCCAAGGCCGAATTAAACGTCGCCACTTCCATCTCACTGTGTATTTCTTTTCTGAATCGCTTCTTCCTACAAGTAGCACCCAGGATTATACGATCGGGCAGCGGGTTTGCAAACACAGAACATGCCCACGGGTAGAGTGCAAAGGAGGCACATCCACGCGGCCGCTTGCCCCGCGCTCCCGCGGGAGCAGCTGGACAGGCAGCTCCCCTCTGCTCTGTGCAGCTCTTTCATACAGCGACCTAGGAGAAAGAAATATTTGTAAAAACTGGAAAAATGAGCTGGCAAATCCGAAAAAACCTGGCAAGTGAGCTCAGTTTGGTGTACTGCCACAGCCTGTTTCTCAATTCTGTCCTTTTTGTGTATATGTTGCCTACCATGTCTGACTAGGTCCTTAGCTGCTACCCTTCTAAAACAAATAAACAATTTTATTATAAAATGAACACTGATACTGCTTTTTCAAGCTAAATTCCACATCAAGGTGGCAGGGACTGCGAGCTAATGAAGGCATGAACACACTTCCACCACCAGCCGGTGCTGCCAGCTCCCCAGTTTTCTATCAGGTCTTGCAGTCCTGGACATGCTTCCTTCAGTCCCAAAAGCCTGCAATCCACGGAGCTCAGCTGTCAGTCTGAGTACACCTTCAGTCTCTGAGATGGTGCTGAATCCAGGAAGTAAGGGTTGATCCAATCCTGCATCTACAAAAACAACGCACAAACATAAAGAATGGCAAATGTTGTTGTTGTTGCTGTTGCTGTTTTATCTGGAGGAGACAATCTTGCATAACATCAAGGACACACTGATATTACAGAACCAGTGGAAGGAAAAATTAGTTTGTCATTTTGTCATGAAAGTTATTTTTCTTTCTTTAATTGTAAAACACACTGAATTTTTTTACCAGAACATGGCAATTACATTTCAGGGTCTTGCTGTAGTGCATAAAAGTAGGAGGCCAGAATGCATATACATTGCCCATCCTGCCTACATGTAAAAGAAATACAAAAAAAAACTGCAAAAAATGTTTCTGCTTTCTTTTATATTTGCACAACACCAGTATTTTAACTCTGCTGAGAGTCAAGTAATTCTGTAAGTATGATGACTCCTATATGCAGGCAGCTCTAGCAGGACATGAGATGTAATCAGATGGGCATCCCTGGGGACTCTTTCTGTAGCATAAAGAATTTTATCCTGTCTGAGCACAAATACCACTCTCAGATTTCTTATGGGAGAGGAGAGGGAGAGGGAGAGGGAGAGGGAGAGGGAAAGGGAAAGGGAAAGGGAGAGGAAGAGAAAGAGAAGGGAGGGGGATAGGGATTTTTGCATGCAGGTTTTTTTACATTGGTCCTGCAGATTAGGTGATGCTGGACAACAGCTTTTGCAATGCACTGTAATAACAGAGTTATGGAAAGTGGAGTGGGGGAACCACTAATTGCAGACATACCTAGCCAACTTTTTGGGGAATAATGTTCATATAAACTTGTAAGGTGCTTCCATTGACTTCCTGTGAGTTTGAAAAAGATCCTTTGTCAGTGGCTAAAACTCATATGATTTACTCGTGCTTGCAGATTAGGAGAGCAAAGGATTCTGCTTGCCGTGAAACAGTAGAGAAGCATAAACCAAAAGCAAACCCCCGGTTGCAGCAGGAGGACCTAAGAGCAGCCTGCACCACTGAAATAAGCCACAATGATTCTATTAAGACAAATATGCCCCCCTCCTCTGGGGAGAAAACCATGTTAGAGTCTAAAAAGCCTTCCAGCAATAGCTATACTTCTGTAGTGTTATTGCACAACCTCTGCTGTAAAGTGGGGGGGGAACCAAAGAGAATACAATAAAGAAGCTGCCTTGAAATGAGAGGAGAAACCCCTTGACAATTGGATGATTGGTTAAAATTAGTCCCACTACACAAAAGCAACTGTTCTGATCAAACCCACGAGAATTAAGCTCTAACACGGAGGAATAAAAACAGATAGAGAGACAGGTTGAGAACACAGTTTTTACATAGCTCCACAGATCAAAACTGTCTACTATTGCTTAGAATAACAGTGACAATTACTAGGAAGATTTTTTTAAAGGAATAGGCACTGGAGAGGCCCATAGTAATAAAAAGGGAAGACTGAATTTCTCGACAGCAGGGCTGAGAACAAAAAAAAAAAAGACAAAATGAACTTTTCCAGAACACACCAGGAAAACTCTGTAAGATAGGGTCCTTGAAGCTAAAAGGCCTGACAGGAAATGGAAGTTTGGATGACTAATTAAAATTGATGAAAACATGGCAAAGACGGATGAGTTCTGTTTCCACTCTCCCAGTAACTGACAAGGTGAATGCCTCAGTTTTCCCTCTTATAACGTACATGGGCTAATCAGTTCTCTGTCAACAGTGAGGTAGTCTGGCATTAGAAATGGTTCAAAATTGATGGGAGAGCCTTGGATGCTAGGTGTTATATAGATTGTACTAGATTTATTTCTGGGTCTGTTGCTTCCAGAGCTGAATCTATGAACAGATGGGACATTCCAGTAAAGGGACCTCCTGACTTTCAGCTCCGTGCTCTTGACCTCACCGTTGCAAGCAGTACCTCCTAAATGTAAATAACCATTTTCCTTTGCTCTTACCGACCTTTCTAGAATTGCCTTCTCCACTGGCTCTTCTGTAACAAAGCACCAGCCCCCTACTTTTTCTGCCCTTCATATATTGTCTCTGTTCCTTCTTTTTCCACAGACTGATCAGGAATTGGACTATTGTCTTTCAAGCTTATGTGAATTGTTGTTTTTCCCCCTTACACAGTGGATTCTCATTGTTAATATGTGAGTTAGATGATTACCCACAGCTGGAAATTCACTTCTGTAACCATATAGCTATTTCCTGTATTTTTAGAAATGGCTTTTTCCAGCCCCTCTTACATCCAGTCCCAGTAGTACCGGTTTTAAATAGAAACTTATATTTATCTACAAAGTACTGAGTCCTGGCATCCCTCAAGGGACATAAGAATCATTCCCCACCTCACATATATGACAGCTTTACAGTGATTGGTTTGCAATGGCAAGAGGAACCTATAGCTTGGCCATTACTCCTCCGTGAATGGGCATCCCAAGCACCTTTGTTCTCTTGGGGGACATAATCAACCTGCAACCTGCAGCTTGTGTTTAGACATTCCATTCAGTTGCTCTCAAAAGTGCACTGCAAAGAGGTTGCTTGCCAGAAGCATCTTAGTTGCGTTGAGTGTTGTACAAGATAGGAAGCTTATTTGCTCGTTTTACAGCTATCAGCAGCTTTTCTGATTTTACTCAGAAGGGCTCTTCCAGGTGGCCTGACATGAGTTTATAGGACAGAAAGAGATGGCTATTTGTGGAAGATGAGGACACACTGCTGCATTTGGTCTTAAAGCCTAGAAGGAAACACAGTGACCGAGTGCTAAGACAAAGTGAAGATCTAATGCAACAAAGGCCAAGAGAGTAGGTGATAGCCTGTACTGGATGTTCATCCCTTATTAGAAATGCTCTGTGTGCAATAGAAAGGTGATCACAGTGTGAGCACACAACTTCCAGTCTGCAGGCCATTGCAACATCTCGACAGTGTACATATGTCAGCTAGAGGAGAAACCAATATAGTGGCATGCTATTCTTTTTAAAAAGTAGTGTGATTGTGAACAGTGTGCATAAATGATCTATGGGGTAATAACTGAAAGGTTCTCTTGTTCTGCATATTAGGCCATTCAAGAAAAGCAGAACATGACACAGGACATGTAAGAGCTGGCAGAAACACATAGAATGTCTGTAAATTTTGTCCCTCTTCCATTTGACCAAGATAGTGGAGATGAGTCTGACATCTATCAGTGATTCTTATCTCTCCTTCCTCTTTTTCCGTTAAAGTTGACTCCATAGGTACCATAATAGAATGTGCGTAAAGGCCTGAAAAAAATGTCAGTACAAACACAAATGACTGCAGGCAGCCTTATGGTTTTTGGTAAAAATATAACTGAAAGAGAGCAGACTGAGAGAAAGATGCATTTGTCCTATGGCCAAAAGGATAACGCCTTTTTTAGTGCTGTTAATTTGAGATCACACAATTGACTTGTCTCAGTTCCATAACTCCAAAAACAACAACTGCAAAGGATAATGAAAGGTCTGAAGCAAACCCAAATCTCCTCACCTGACTGCAGGAGACAAGCTCCTTGCTACCACCTGCCATTCATGAAACTAACCAAAACACAGGGTCTAATTTCTCCTGATTCAGAGGTTACTTTTAAATGTTACAGTGAGCAGGGCATGCTTACCTTTACAAAAAACTCTGAGGTAGTATCAGCCCAACTGGTAGGTTTCCACAGTGCAACGTTGTCTGAATGCATTAGCTTGGGATCGGGCACATTAAAGTCACACTTGCATGGAAAAACAGTTATGCTGTTCCTGGATCAAATATTGGTTCATATTGTGGGAGACATCTGCGTCTCTGCCCCACACCCTGAGCTCCTCTCATGCCAGGGGGATGCTGCACAGGACACCCTTTGTGCAGAAGCAAGTAGTTATAAAGCTGAGAGATCACACCCTGATCATCTGACTTCTGCTGTGGGATTTTTTTCTTTTAGGCCCCTCTTACAAAGACAGATAACATGAAAAGGCTCAATTTTCCACAAAGAAATATTTTGCCGTACAAGTGTTCCTGTGAAGACATCATTTCATGACTGCCCCAGTTCAGTTTAGAGAATGCGTGCAGGGAGGAGGGGTTAAAAATACTTAAGAAGAAAGTTTCCCCAGAATTACTCCCTGTTGAGTACACAGGGGGGATAAGCTTTGACAGTTTAGTTTTAAACAAGAGATAACATCAAATAGGCCCATGGGACTGGTTCCAATTATCAACCCAAACAAAAAGAACAGCTGCACCCAAAAAGGCCTGTGCTTACAGTCGTATTTCATTTTAACCACATTACAAAGAAAAAGTCTCATGATATACAAGGCTTTCGGGTTTTCTTTTTAATTCCACAACGTATTTAGTAAGTCACCACATCATATGGTATAGAGATGCACATTCAGTTAAGCAGGCATTTCATTAACATTGCTTCTATACTCACATCAAAATGTCTTAGGTTAATCAAACCATTATATTAGAAGGGAATGCTACAAAAAGGAAATAACTGACAACTCTACCTACAAAACCCATGACTTGATGTCAATATTGTTCATGGTTGCCTGTCAAGGTAAAGTATCTTGGGATTGTATTTCCTTGGAGTTTTCAAAATGATAATGAGAACAATTATATTTCTCCATCTGGAATCCATTAAATATGATTATGATTGCTGACTTTCCTATCCTTATTACTATCTGGATTAGCTAACCCCATTACAAAGACCATGCTCCCAAAGCTCACTTGCAAATACTGTTATATGATTTCCTGTCATCCAACCAGAGCGTCTTTCTCTCCCTCTCTCTCATCTTTCTGTTCATGTACCATTTTACAAACTATTTTGCCCTTGTCTCAATTATAAGAACCTTAATAGGTTCAAACTCCCAGCTGACCTGCATTTGCAGGTGTTTAAGTGGGAGGCGTTGGGGGGGGGACACGTGGAAATCAGCTGTCCTGCGTGGTAATGACTCTTGTGCTGCTTCAATCAAGCAAACGGATCTGGCCTGTAACTTGCAGGTGGTACAGGGTGGAAGCTTAAGTGTCCTGACCATTTATTTCATGCAGAATACATAAAGATTAAGTAAGGTCTATTAAGAGAGATGTTATTACAGAGAAGGAAGAAGATAGCGGTTTTGTACTATAAACTTAGCAAGCAACCTTTTCGATTCAAAAAGCTGAATTATTGGCTTAAGGTTCCTCAAAGTCTCTGGTTTTCATTCTGTGCTCATTTGCACTATTAGTAAATGCAGAGCAATTCCACTCGTTTCATTGAAGTTGCTCCAAATTTAGACCAGTATAATAAGGATCAGAATGTATCCTTATTTATCTGGAGAGTTTCTTAGGAATTTTCATTAAGGGGTCTGTTAAAAACAGAAATGTTATTGGGTAAGGGTCAATTCACAGTGTTTTGGTCCTGTACCAGATTTATCTCAAAGTCTGTGTGTCTTCAGCTGCAAAGTTTAATGTGACTATTTGTAAATGACAGTACCTGTAATAGCAATAAGACCCACCAGAACTGTATACTCATCTTTGCTCCCCGACACCAGAGAAGTGTCTTTGGGTCAAAGCTGCAATGGTCTCCTGTAGGGATCTATGAAATTATTTCAAAAGAAGCTCTTACTTTGCCTATACCCCTGTATCCATACTTTTTCCTTATTTACTACTTCTGCTGTACATCAACTCTCATCTACTGATTTAAGTACTGATTTAGGGGTTCATTGATGCATTATAGCTTTGCACAGCCAGCTCAGAACTTTCAAACTGTTTGCTTTGTGCTTTTATTATGCATTCATTTTGACTTGAAAAAGGATTATATAATAATAAGCAGCATTTCAACAGAAGCCAGTTGTAGCTGTTTCTATCTGTAATGATTGTTTAATGACTATTTAAGATGTGCTGCCTGGGGTTGCCTAATAAGCTGGTTTTTATTAGCTTTCAATGAATTCATAAAGTGACACCTAATCAGTGGTAAAACTTCAGTATTGGGCAAGGTGGAGTTTCATGTTGGAAAAAAACAAAGGTCAAAAATTATTATTTTCCATTATTAATTATTATTATGGGCATTTATAAGTCAGCTATTGTCATGACATCCATGAAAAAGATACATCAGAACAAATAACGTTTTCCTGGCCTACATTTTCTTCATTAAACCATGGGAAACTGGGTTTGATTACAAACTTCTTGAAGTGAACAGAGAAAATCACATCGGTGAGTTCACTGCCTTTGGATCAGGCTCAAGGTAAGAACAGTTGTTAACACTTTGCTACTGTTGAATCCATTTTAGCTGCTTTCTCTTCACAGCCACTTTTAATTCTTTTTCTTACTGTGCCATCGTGAAAGTAATGCCTTCATAACAATTTTGGGAAATTAAAACTCTGAAGGGAATTTGGGAACCACGTGTCTTGGCAAAACACACTAGGTGATCTAAAACATCATGTATGTGTTTCTCCCGTGTTTTCCTTCAGGATTCAGATATTTTTAAATTACTGCAGTATAATGAATCCTTTCTACTCAGCAGCTGAGCACCAGCAACTGACTGTATGCACTGTTTGTCCATTACAAGTATGAGCTGAGAGATGTTTGCTTAAAGCTCACTGAAAGAGGTTTACACTGACTCACTATCTCATGTTTGTGACCAGCTAAGGGCGCACACATGCCACTTCCCACCGCTCAGCTGACATGCAGTAGTTCATTAAGCCACAGTAACATGATCATGCTTTAAGGATCCTAATTGTCATAACTGTGGCTACCACTAATTTGCTGTGGTCACACTGAAATCTATCAAGTACCACCAGTATGAAATCTACATAAAAAAGTAAAAGCTTTTTAATGAAATCTCCTTTACTGCCCAAATTAAATATCCAAGTTGCTTAGTGACTCATTTCCAAGTGCCAGCAACCTGGATCTTCTTTACTGTTTAAAACTTCCTTTTCTGTTTCCATCTTGTTTCTGTCCAGATCCTTCTGTTCTTTTCTTTCTTTGTGATCATCCTTGCTAGTGATACATTTGCAAGGCCACAGCAAGTTACCCAGCACAAACATTATCCACAGTGGTAGGAGTGTTAGTGTTGATGGACCAGCAGAATCACAGTTGACAAGTAGATATCTGGCCTAACCAAAACTAGCACTGAATCACAGGTTGGCCTTCATATTGTTTCCTACTCAAGGAAAAACCTCTTGCAGCAATATGGGCACCTCAAACGTAGCACTTATGAGAAATTTGCAATGCGAAAGACAGCCCGTTCTCTTCCATGATGTGGGCTTGAATCAACAAAGCATTTGGACTGGTGCTTTTCTTTATATGCTGAAAGGCCTGGAAGAATTGTAGCTTCCATTCTCATAACAGTGGATATAACAGGACATGTGCACACTTCACAACTTGCAAGATCAACCTATCATCATTTGACAAACAAATAAAGAAAGCTTCTTCATGTCCTTATATGCAGATCAACTTGCAAAGGCCTCCTCTTGGAGTCACCTACTGAAAGCCAAATTCACACAGCAAAATCCTATCACAAGTTACATGTAAAGTTTTTATGAGATGAACTATGAACTTTAAAAAGTCTGGAATCTTTAGCAACTGCTTATTGCCTGCAGGATAGATGCAGTTAGTATAGTGCCTTGTGGGCATGCCCTTAGCTGCAATCCTTATTGATGTTCCTTTGCTACTGCGTTCAAAACTGTTAAAATTCCTTCGCTCAAGTGTTCTTAGCACTTATGTTGATAGGGAATACTTCAAAGGATACATCTTTACTTTATCAAATCTGCTCTAATTTTGTAGACGGAATCAAAGAGTTTCATTTTAAATCTAGTCAAGTTTTCCAACTGTCCTAAGCTCAAGAAATCAATTCCGGGTTGCCACGTAATCAACCTAAATGAGAAGCCTGGAACACAACAGGGCAAACTTCTCCTTGATGAAACTACATACACTTCAGCACATTTACAGTGGAAATAATTTTGTCCCACTATTCTTACTCCCACGCTTTTTCTATTTCTCCAATTCTTCTTAAAGCTTCCCTGATATATTCAACTCCATGGCTGTATTGATGAGCAGCTGACACATCAGTCCCCAAACATAGCTCTCAGTGGTGTCTGTTGAAAGTACAGCATCATGTACTTGCTTCTCTTTCTCATAGAAGTCTCCTCCGGCACAAAGAACTTGCTGGGTGTTCTTACAACGTTATTACAACAGCAAGGTATATAATGAGGGTCCATGCACTTGGCAACCTTTAATGAACAAGTAGCAAAAGACAAAACAGGAGTTTTGCAGCTGAAGTCCTGGGTATTAACCTTCACCTACTGCAGTAACCAAACCACTTTTTTTCTCTTAACAACTTAAACAAAATTATAAACCTTATGTCAGTGCTACTGACTTGTCCTTCATGTCATGTTTGGTGCCACATGTAGCTGTGCTTCTAGTTGAAGCTCTAGCTTGAGTTATTATGAATTCTATAGTCATCATACAAAAGGGATTTTTTTGTTTGGTTTTTTTTTTTTTTTGTCTTGTAAAATAATTGTAGAGAAAGTCTATACTAAAGGAAGAGATCTGAACACACTAAACAATTTTTGCAGGAAAAATTTATGCAGAACCTGTAAAGCTATGAATCTTTTCGAGCAAGGTGCTTGTCCTCGTCTGGGACCAGATCAAGTGTGCAGAACAGAAGTTACATAGAAGGCTTATAAAAAATCTTCATTCCTATCCCAGTTGCATGAATAGACCTTTAAAAATTATTCATACCACAATGCGGGACCTGGCCTACTTCAGACTTTAGGAATCACAAGATCAGTTTGGGTTTGTTCTTTTTGAAAGTCTTCTCTCAGGTGTAGGCTCAGAAATCTTTTGTCTCAAGTGAGACTCACAGTCTTCAGAACCGTTATTAGGGTCCTCTGTAATACATCTTGCACCACATACAACATACTGAAGATTATTACCCTCTTGGAAAACCTGTCTATTGGAAGCTATCCAAAATCAATGTAGATTCAAAGATGCAAAATATGTGGCAGAACTGTTATATGACTTCTATTAAAAAGACCTACAGGTACAAGATTAACCCTGTCTCAGCAATAACAATTCACCCTACAAAGTATCCCCAGTTTCCAGAAGGAGAATGTTCTCTTTCCTTATAAATTTAACCTCAGAAAGTTTTCCCTGATATTTGGTTTCAGTTTTAACGTTCAGTGGTATTTTGATTAGACCATGAAACACTAAAATACTGTGTCCCGTGCTAATGTTATATTCACATTAAAAACCCATTAGCACAAAAACATCCACTAATGTTCTTACCTTTTCAGTATGATTGAAATCAAAGCCCAACCATGATGCAGGCAATGGTCTCGCTCGTGTTGACTTCAGCCAGGTTTCCATATGAAAGAAGACACAATCCATGAAGATTTTAATTCCTGCTTTGTCTTCTACTTACATCTCTGACAAGGAACTGACTTTTAATGTGTCCTGGAACCTAAAAGAGATGACAAAGCAAAGTCAAGACACCTACAGCCACTTACATTGCCACCAACACACTACTTTTTTGAGTGAAGATAGTTTGCATGTTCTCATCAGCTTAAAGTTGTGGTAAGGTCTCTGCAAAAGGCCAGACCAAAAAAATGTGTTAAGAATACACAGGAATATATAAGCATATAAAAAGAAAAGGGTTGTAGCATAGCTTAAATATCATTTCCTTTATCTTGTGCTCCCACTTACCTGGCTCAAGGCCTTCAGTACACATATAGAACACACGGGGTTCAGGATTCATGAGACTGGGTTGCAGAGCAGAAACTCTGTGTAAATATAGATATACAATTAAGTGCATTTGTTCTATTTAAATACAATTATGCCCCATCTTCTGTCTGAGTATTAAAGGATGGTCACTGAAGTAAATGACCATAGATTAACTTTGCCACGTTAATACCACATCCAGAGGATAGTATGTGAGGTGTATGTATATGTCCAGTATGCAACCACATGCGAATATACCAGTATACATAGTATATGGGTATTTGTGGATATCAGTCCATAAAACATCTGTGTGCTTTCATGGAGAATACTCTGCGTGAAAGGACACACTCATGCCTACCTATACAGTGTACATACATGCATAAGCAGTCATTGGCAACTAGATGAGTGTATAAAGTAAGCATGTACATGACAATTAGGCTGACAGCTCCCGTGCTGATGAGACATGGCTCTGAATCCTGCCATTCTAAAGAGGCTGCGGTGAGAAGCGGAGTGGCTGGATCCACAGCCATGTGGGAGACAGGCAGCCGGCAAAGAGGGAGCATCGACGTGATTGACACATAAGCATTGTGCTGCTCTGTGAGTCTTTGTTGTGCGCCTATATGGTCTTGTTTATTTTTCATGGCACTCCCCACAATTCATTTAGTGGCAGCACCACTTGAGGAGACTGTGGCATCTGGTAAAGAGGGTAGGAGGGGATCCATTCAAAATAACTTTTAAAAATAAAAGTTCTCTCAATATTTTAGTTGTCTAAATATTTTACAAATGCTTTTGTGTTTCAAACAAGCAAGAAGGTGAAGGGATTTTCACCTCTGTCCATGTGGTGATGAAAGCAAGCAAACAGTGATCCTGCTGTTAAATGGGCCCCTTTCCAGAGTTTAGAAGGATTCTCATTTGATATTCCCAACAAGGGATGTTCCTCATTATTAACCTTTACATTAAGTTCGTACAATTCCTTGAGTGCTTTCCTCCAGACATTCCCTTATGACTGTTTTTCCTCTTTCTTCCCTTTTGAAATGGGAGTGCAATAAACATGCAGACTGACCCTGGTGCCAATGAAGACACGGTGTCCCCTACATCCCACGCCTACCTCGAAACTTCCTTCTCCTGGGGCATGGAGAAGGAGGGTTGCCCTTCCAAAGGGTTAAGGCATTTTCGAATACAGATTCATATCTTGGGCACAGAAAACAGCACGTTGAGATGAACAAGAGAAAAAAAGATCCTGTTTAGTTTCAGTATGTGACATTTGCCTGGGGGAAGAAAGTGCAGAGCTCATTGGAAATCCTATTGTTGAAACTCTGACCAGTCAGTTATAAAGTGTCATGATTTAATATGCCAGAGTTGTTTCCATTTTCAGGGTCAATCACTCCATCTGTGTATGTGTGTGTGTGTGTGTGTGGTGAGCCTCTGCATTTAAAGAAATATTTTCAGGTTTTATGTTGCTTAATTTCCTTTACAGGAATTCATTTTGTTTTCAACAGAACAGATCTCCAGCAAGATTGCTTCCTTAACAGCATGTGAAGACATATTTTCCAACATCAAATTCCCCAATCAAAGCAATGAAAGTTAGAGACTGAAGCAATAATTATGACCTTGATCAGGGTTTAGTCTGTTACATGATTAATCATACATGATATTTAAGAATATCAGGTGCCTGCCTGCTGCTGGCATGAATTTCAACTGAAAACACCACTTATAAAATAGCTAGAAGAAAGGTCAACAAATCTGAGCTTGTTACAGCAACCTGCAAGTCCTACACATTTCAGTGTTTAGACATCAGTTTACAATATCTGTTTTCTTTTATGACTCTGGGCTTTGTTACTAACTTACCATTAATAGGGTTCAGCCAATGCAGATCTTTTGACTCTTTTTCTCTCTCTGTCCTCACCTGTCAGCCTCCTCTTCATCAACTATATTTATTACAATCAAGCCCTGTCAACTGTCACAGCTTACATACAGTCTGCCAGTAAATATGTCTTTCCAGTCATTAGACATTCCTTCCAGTCACCTTGGGATTTCTACCTTGTCTATCTCACTCCAAAAAAACTTTTGTTCAGAAGTATTAGACTCCCACAGAGCAGTGTCAGCTTGGGGCCATTACTGTAGGAAGTGACAGAAAACACCAAACTGTCACTCATTAGGATCTAGTTTTTCCAGAGTTGATGTAAGTCAGATTTAGCCCCAAAACGAATCATGATTTATTTAATATATTTGCTTCTACAAGTGTCAGCTCATCAACTTAAAATGTTTCTCCTTTAACTCTATTGAGGCCTGTACAGAAAGTTTTCTTTGAAACCTAGTTTTTGCTCTAAGGCTCAATAATTAGAACAGAATCGAGAACAGTCAAGTTTCTGCTCTACAGGTGCACTTTAGTGGCCCTTGGTTATATAATTATATGTACAAAGCATTCATGTTAGAATTAAGGCTGGACACGTGAGAAAATGCCACCTGGTGGGTAAGCTCCTTTTATGCTGGCTCCCAAGTCCGAGGTGAGATAATGTAAGTCTACGGATAAGTTTAAAGAGAGAAAAGCAATTAGCTAGGGAATCAAGGATGAATAAAGAAAAAAATTCCTATTATTTCCTGGTTATGCTGAGAATTGTCCCTCCAAAGGATCTATAGTCCATCCGTCCAAAGCAATACCAGTGAGGTATATTCAGAGGTACTTCTGCAACTGCACCTACAGTAAAAGCCTTTGTTGAGAGGCATAAACCCCAAATGGTTCCCTGCCTCCCCAGAAGTATGTATGTCGATCTGGGTTGGTACTGGGATGTGTACTAGTATCTTATCCCATGTAGAGTTGGAAAGAGATGAGTAGAGGGACTTGCAGGTCAGTGGATCACAGGGAAATGTAATAGGTGGCATCTCCATTGGAAAAAGTAAGAGGAAAGAAGGGAGGTATGAAGGTCCAGGATTGCTAACCTGAAAGATTTGGATTGTTTGCACCTCAGCCACCAGAGTATGGGAGTCAGGTCCTTCACTGGTAGAAAACAGCACAGCTCAAATGACTCCAGTGAATTTACAGAGCACAGACTTACAGAGCTAAGTAACACAGAGAAAATGTCAGTAGCCAAATTTCGCATTCAGATAAGGATACCATCATTAGTGATTCACTTACGTAGCAAATATTACAGACTGTAGGGGACTATGCAGTATTAGAAATAGTGTGTTTATACTAGTGACTTGGTTTCACTATCAAAAGGCAAACATCTCTGAGGTAGAAAGAGTGTCTATAAAATCGCAGGTTATACTAAACAGGAATATATACACAAGTGGTGGAGAATAAATAGACTGCCCCATAAATCATGAGTCACCTGGGATTTTTAGTGGACACAATTACCAACTTCTCATTCTTTGTTTTCTGGCTGTGAAAAAATGATTCCTGACACAAATTGCCATCTGAGATTAAATGTGGAGCACAGACTGAAGGGAGTGAGCAGGGTTTATGAATCATCTAAGGATTCCCAATAGCTATGACTGAACAGGTTTGACCCTGACAACTGTGTGAGTGCGAACAGGTGTCACCATCAGGGATATTGAAAATTGTAGGTCATTTGAGGTTTCCATTCTAAACCATGGGTTCCATCCAGTGTAACTCCTGACCAGTATGGGGCTTCAGCAGTGCCAGGATGCCAGCACAGGGGCAGCACAGGGACATTTAAAACTACTTGCTTGGAACAGCATGTTGGGCAAAAAATCTTTGGGAAACCACATTTAAATGTGTGCTGTATTGAAAAGGTGATCCTTCAATACTGCTCTGTTAGCAAATATGATCAGCTATAAACGCTTCTGACAAGGTTAAGCTCATTTTCTGCCTTTTCATATGGCAGCTCTAGAATGTCCTCTGTTTAAAAAACAGATGTTTTTTAATGTTTTGGAGATATAGGAGAAGAAGTTGGTACTTATATTTTTTAGCATTGAAACCCCAGGTTGCAGCTGCTGAATATTGTGTAACCTTTCTTCTTTTTGACCTGGTGAATGATGAGGAGCCACTACCTGCTGATAACTAAACATAACACATCATAATTTACAACTTCTTACTGAAAAGATGCAGCATTAATTATAAAACAAGGAAATGGAGGGTAAAATGTAGGGAGATACCATTTACCATGAGGTGAGAAAGCCTATTATCTGCCAGCAACACATCTCTAGTCCTGTATTAATTTTACAATATTTAAAGGTATATCAGGCTCCTAAACAATACAGGGATCATTATGTCTAACGATTTTAAGTCCCTCACCACCCTTGCCAACATACTTTCTGCTTTAGAAGTGCTTTTCCCCAGCTGGATTTCTCACAGCCCCTCCTGCCTGAGGGTCTGCAGGGGCACACTGTCTTCCAAGTTGCGTACTCACTAAACAGGCTTGCCCATACAATACCATGCATAGGAAGGTCTTGCTGGGCTTATGCCAGTTAACACCTTTTTACATCTCCCAGGGAGGCTGAGTTGAACCCGCTGAAAACATCAGCCATACCAAAGCCTGTCCAGAGGTCCCGACAAAACTGGCCAATGTCTCCTTCTTTCATTGGCAGGGAATAATTGCATCACACAGTTAACAATGATGGTTGTTATGCCAAGGTGGTGCCTATACCCAGACATGAAGGAAGAGACTGACTAAATTTTATTATGCTCTTCTTTTGAGAAACAGTCGAAGATACAGCCTGTGGGATGACACTAATATGGTGAGAAGGTCCAAATCCAAAACCACCAGCCCAAGGGCCATTGCAATAGTCTGAAATATTGCTGATGTGCAAAGTAATTATAAAGGAAGTAGATTTTCATTAGTAGGCCTTCACTGAGAAAGCTTGTCTTAAACAAATATACCAGCATTAACAAAGTTTTTCAAGCCTTTTGGAAATAGATGCACATTTATGTGGTTGGAAAGCAGACATCAGAGGATTTAAGGGACCTTTCTGCAAGACACACTTGCTGCTGGAGTTGCCCTCAGACTGCCTCCCCAGTTTTTGCCTCTTGGGTGATCTATAAAACCAGCCTAAAAAAACCTATCCCATTACATCAGACAGACCCCTGATGAAGTCACCATGCTTTGGATCAAGTCTAAGATTTGAAGTTTATACATGAAATGGCAAATAAATTGCAAATAAATCGTCACACAGTAGTTTGAGAAAGCAAAAAGTGACTACAGATATGCCAACCACACTGGGAAACAAATGAAGGACCCGGCACACTCTGCAAAAGAGAGGAGATGGATAGGACATGGCAACAGCATCCTCAGTGTGTTCCTCAGAAAAACCCAAAGCAAGATTGTAACAGGAACATCCTAAGGAGGTGGGTGTCAATAACACAGCATGATTTCCACCCACCCCATGGGATCTGTAAGAGCTACCTTTTCACAGGAAGGCAATAATTCCTGTCTTCCTCGGCCTCCCACAGGGAATCTGTCCAGCACCCTCTCAGAGGACAACGTGACTCAGCTGAAATCAGCTGCAGACCTTGTTGAAACTCCAGTGCTGCATTGTCATTCACATCATACCTTTCAGTTTTAAGCACTTTTTCCCTCAAATATTTCCTTTCATTCATTACATAAAAAATCCTGAACCAACCTAAAACTCTTCATCACTGGCTCTAAAGAGGATGTCCTAAAACTGAAACACTAGGTTCTGTTTGACAAATCACCTAAAATACTTACATTAACCTGACTGTTGCACTCAGTCTCCTTGGTATGAAAAAAGACTAAATAAATGCTTGCATGTTGACTGCAGCAACACAATTACAGAAACTGTTACCGACAAAGAAAATAATAACTGCTGGAGGTGTAGACAAGGGAAGCAGTGGGGGGAAGGAGGAATGAAGGGAACCTCAAGGTTAAATGAGCAATGGGTCGGGGCACACAAAAAAAACATAAACAAGAGAAATCTTTCAGCATAATTTTGAAAGTAAAGGCAGACTGAATCATATTATGCAGGTGTACAGAAAGCACTTTGCTGCATTATGCCATCTCAAGTTCTTGCTCCTATTCTCTTTTGTCAAGAGGTCTTTGATTGAAGACAAGATTGTCTTCCAAAGAAAGGATAAAATGTCATGTGAATAGCTCAAGTGATAGACTGCAGTATCTTGGATGAAGCAAAAAAAAACCAATGCTAATGGATTTGTACAGTGAATAATATGGGGCAAGAGGGAGAAACAATCAGGCCTAGCACAGGTATAGAGAACGCAGCTTGAACCTCCATAATTTGCAGTGATTGCCATGGGTTATTCAGCTCGGTATACTTCAGCCTAGAGGAGAGCTTCCAAATTTCCCCCATAAAAATCAGAGGGACACATTAACTGCGATGTACCTTAAGCCCCGATTTTTTAATTACCTTTTTTTTTTTTTTCTGATCTGCTAATTTCTCAAACCTGCTTTTTGCAAAACGTCTATCCTTATTCCTGAGTTATGGTGCACTCTTAATAGATCACAGCAACTGCCTTGCAAGCTAGGACAAAGAAGTCCAGAGACCTGCCTCATGTGAAGTTTTGCCAATTCAGTGGGAGATAAGGACCTGCTAAGCAGGCATGAATAGGTTTTAAATGAATCCCAGGAAAGGAAAGTAAAAATCACTAGCTGCAAACATGCTGTTGGATTACCCAAAGTAGCCTTGTGAAGGACTGTGCTCTCACCAAACAGGGAGTAGTAGGAGGGGTATGGAGGTGAGCTGTGGCTTAGCTCACACAGACGTGACTACACCTTTCCAGTCCCCCTACTTACCTTCACCCTGCCGGCCCCCCTGCTCTGCTCTGCTCCTATCCACTCACTACACACGTACATACCTGCCTTTTCAATCCTTCCTCACCACCCTTTCTCAAATGTCTATCCAGTTGTATACATACCCACTCTCCCTGGCTCCTGCTCCTATTTTCCCTGTGGTTATCTACTCCTCCCAGCTCCCATCTCTGGCCCACAACCCTGCACACATTCTCATCTGCTCTTCTCACACCCACCAAACCTTCCCACTCCTGCTTCTTTCCTTCCCCTCTTCTGTTTAGCCCTGGGCTCAGATCCTGTTCCCTCAGAGGCTTGTCCTCATCATAGTGGCATCCATCAGCATGGCTGCCTTCCCATGCCTCTTCTGAGTCCCAGGCACCAGCAGAAGAGATGCCAAATTTCTACCTTGTTGGCATCTTAAAAAAAAATAAATAACAACATGTTTGGTTGTTTTTGTTTGGTTTTTTTTTTTTTTTTTTTTTTTTTTTTTTGCCTCAAAGCTATTAATGTACTCGGCTTTGATCAGTGTGAATTTTGTGTCACAGGTTTCACAGCCCTCAGTGTTATTGTGTTCATTCTTCTAGTTGGTGTTGGGGCTCCATTTCTCCCTGTACTGCCTAAAGGCTGCCTCAGAAAAAAACACCTGTCTGGATGAGGAGAGATGGCTCCCTTTGTTAGTATCCAACATGACTCGCTCCAGGGGAAAGGTGGACAAAGGGGGGTGCTTTGAGACATTTTCCCCCTTTTGAGAGGAAACCCAGACTCACCACCAGTCAGGGCAGGACAGCAACCAGACTCAAGTTTTGGGCTCAGCTTTTCATCCACCAGCACATAACAGAAGGCCTTTCTGAACAGTTACGAATATTAGGTTTCAGATAAAAAATAATACATCCAACTCCCTTTGGCCTTTTGGATGAAATCAGTTGTAGTATCTGTTTGAGATCTGATGTGTGCTGTATCGGGGATGACAGCACTCACTGGCAGGGGCATCATGTGCTCTGTGATCTGACAGATCTTGCCTGTCTCTAACTCCTCTGATCCTACGATTTGGCTGCCCTGTGGGTACACTGCACACTTACCTGAAGATGCACAAGGAGCTGTGGGATGCCATCACACTGTCAAGATGCTTCGTGAGATACCAGCAGCAGAAGACTTTCTGGAAATGGCACTACATCATCATCCACTTCACGCTGCTAACTTTGTGGTGCTGTTTCCTGGAGCCACCTCATCCTGTTCGGGAACAACAGACAGGGTAAAAGAGGTACGAACATTAAAAGCACCATTATCTGGTTTTCTAGCTATTGAGAGCCTAGAGTGAACCCCAGGACTTCGAGTGCCTCTTCGATTGCCAAGCTGACTCAGAAAACTCGGGAGGTGGTAGTGGTAGGAAACTTTGTAGGCCACTAAATCAAACCAGAAACAGAATGTGTTACTCCTTAAGACCTGTCTGGAACACATCAAGGGGAAGAACTGCACTGTTAGGGGGTCCTCAGTTTGGGAGGCATATGCTGGAGGTCTCATGCAGCTGGCAAATAAAGCATTACTTGGATTTCTCAACAAAATAAGACAGAGAGAGAAATAGAAGTACAGAGGATAATTCCTTTAATGAGAAAGGTACAGATCCAGTACATCATTCCTGACTGCCAGGAGTTAATCAGTTACAGCCATGAAAGATGACAGTCACTAAACACCTATAGTTGTACCAATGGTATAAACAGGAGAGTCCAAGCAAATAACATATGTAGTTGGCTCAAAACAGCTAATTAATCAAAAATAAATTGAAAGGAATAAGAGAAGAAGACAGAAAAATGCAAATGAAGATTAGAGGTACTTCATAATGAATTTCTTAAGCAAGATAATTATGGAATTGCTGTTAAGTTTAATTCGTATACTATTTCAATGGAAAAATTGGTATTTGCAATACTGATAAGGCACAGGATGAATGGGTGAAGAGCTGGCTACTTGGCAGATCTCCAAAAGACAATTGTCGACAGGGAGTCATCACTGAATGGAATTTTTCCTTAATGAAATTTAGCAATGAGTAGTACTGGTCTGCAATTAGCTGATGTTTTCTTCAGTGGATTCAGTTAGTATACATCAATAGCCTCATGCATATGAATTAGTCTTAGTAAAAACTACGTCCACATCAGAACACCTCCACAAATTGTTTTTGGAAAATTTCATCTCACTGAAAATGTTTCTGCCCTG
This sequence comes from Tyto alba, assembly GCF_018691265.1. Taxonomy (NCBI): domain Eukaryota; kingdom Metazoa; phylum Chordata; class Aves; order Strigiformes; family Tytonidae; genus Tyto; species Tyto alba. The sequence goes on from NW_024881261.1 coordinate 10,380,806, forward strand.
CTCTCTCAAAGTCTTTGCTGTTTACAGGTATGGGAGAACAGAGAGCCTGACAGACAAAAGAGGGTGCTGCTGATGTGGGGCTGGCACTTGCAACACACTGCGACTCTGGCAAGGTGGGAAGAATTTTAAGAGAAGGTGTTCTGATATACCCTGAAGGGTATATATGAAATTACATAAATGAGAAAGCGTGCCCTTCTAAAGTATCCATCTCTGGTGACTGTGGAAGGAGCATGGGGGATGAGCAGAAATTAGATTACTAACTTTTAGATGCTAAAACTTCTAGTTTGGCTAAGCTTAGGTGGGATGTTTCTCGCCCTCATAGCAGAGAAGAGAATAATCAGGCTAGGGAGTACACCCCAGGTGAGCATATGCTAGACTATGGGATCCAGTTGTCATGTTAAAAAGGACATTATAAAATTGAAGAAGGTTCAGAAAAGAGCTGCAGAGATGATTTACTGACTGTAGATAATGTTTGACAGTGAGAAACCTAAAGATCTCACACTGTTTAATTTATCAAAAAGAAGATTAAAAGGTTACTTCATTGCAAGCATTATCTCATAGGAATGCCACGTACTGAAATGCTCTTTAATCTAGCAAGAATGGCACAAATATTTAACATTGAGAGTGATTAGCCACTAGAATGAACCACCAAGGGAAGAAGTGGATTCTATCTCTCCTGACATCTTCAAATCAGGTCTGAATGCTTTTCTGGCAGATGTGCTTTAATCAAACAAAACCTATGTTCTAGTCAGATGCACATTACTGGTCTGAATGCAGGGGAAAATGGGTGAAAAAAGGTTGCACTCCTGGCAAAAATCTACAAATGTGTGAATGCCAAATGCAATTTGAATGTACTTGCAGGAATCAGTGTTCAAAATCTGCTCCACTTTAAGGGATAGAAATCCCAGGAGAGTGGGTGGAGATATGCTCCTAGTGTTTATGAACAGCAACTAGCTCAAAAACTCAGTAACTCACCCAAAACTTGTCACTGACTCCTTCCATGGCCCTGGCATGACCACTGCTTCGAATAGGGCTATCAAAAAAGAGACATATCAAAACGGTCTGATTTTCATAGGTGGTGGGCAGGCATATGTGTGGCTCTGAGGTCAGAGGGATTTGTCAGCACTTAACACCTATGGATGTGAATTTAGATACTTAATGAAAGGGGAACACTTTGGAAGTGATTTCAATAGCATCTGAAAGACGTGGGGGAAAACCAGCCTTCACTTTCAGCAGTCATTGTGCTCCTAGATCAGAGCAGTGCTTTTAAAATTCCTGCTTTTTGGCATCACCTTTCTTTGTCTCTGTTCTCTCAGTTGCAAAGTAATCACATTTCCTGGACTGGACAGCTGAAAGGATTAACATTAGAGTGCTGGTTTTCAACCTGGGTGTCTGTAGACCTCCGGGGACCTCTGTGGTCTACTTCTAAGGTGTCTGAGAGGTGGCTAAGAAAAACAAGTCCATTTATGCTGTACAGCACTTTAAGAATGTGCATTTCAAAAGGGACCCACTCCTCCGGAAAACACTTCATGGCCCACAAATCAAAAAAGGTGAAAAACACAGACACAGATCCTGAGAAACAGCCTGTAAGTGACCGAGCGGTGATTTGTAGCCGCTTTCCACACGCAGCAGCTGGGAGTTGCTCAGCACTGTTAGGAGGGGAGGCGAGGAGCCCCCCAGGGCTGCACCCCTGCCTGCTCCTGCCTTGCCAGGCAGCACCAAGGGGCTCTGCCCAAGGAGCCCGTCCGCAGGCAGGGGGGGAACGCCGCCTCCTCTCCAGCCATGACCAAGCAAGGGCAAACGATGCAAATAAGCAAAAAAGGCCGTAGGAAGCCACTGCATCTAAAGCATCCCCCCCAACTCCTAGCTCCCCGGCTGACGCCTCCCACCTCCCACCGAACTCGGTGCCAGCTGACAGGTTTTTGATTGTCTCCTCTCCGGGGTGAGCAGCGGGGCCCGTGGCGCTGCCGATCGCTCTCCCAGCAGCCTCCGACGCTGGCGCATTCAGGATCACTTCTCATCTTTGTCTCTAGCCTCTGTCACTTTCACCTATTCCCGCGAGTTTGGAGCATTTCCCCCCCTTCTTTTTAAAGAAAAAGCTTTGCTTGTCAAGCAAGTTTTTTTCTCCCTGAACTCTTAGACTCCCAGCCTCAACACAGACATAGAAATACTATTCAGAAGGTGAAAGTTTACAGTCTCGAATAACAATGCCAGCTGCTATCTTGGTAACAAGTTCCACTCCTGATGCGGGAGGGATGAGAGGGTGGGGAGTTGAAGCCAGCAACCTGGATGCCTAATGCTGTGAGACTATTTTGGTACCCGAGAGCTGTAGTCTAAAGGTGTCCGTGTCTCCAGGTGGTCTGAGGAACAGCTCTGCATAGGGAGAGAGACTGGGAGACTGGGCCTGGGCACGGAACATCTGCCTGGCCTTGGGAAAGAGCATCCACCTTCCTCATACCTCTGCTGTCTGAATTGTTAGGAGGAATATAAACCCTTAAACCCTCTGTAGCTGGTCAGGCTATAAGCAGAAAGAAAAAAAAAAAAAAAAAAAAAAAGATAGGAGAATAGGGTGCAATAAGAGAAAAGTATTCAAACGGCATCATTTTGGGCTTAGCAGCTCCTCCAATGATAACTTCTGTGGCAGGCATAAGACTGTGCAGTTCATTTGCAGCTGTAGAAAGGTTTTTCTACTATGCATGCTTTTTGAAGCATTTTGGACCATTTCCTTTCCAGTGCTGATTTTTTTTTCTTTTAAATCATTTCCAAAAAACCTCTGAAAATCAGACTGACAATACACATTTACAAGAGACATTCACCTCACTTTTTAATCTTGGAATCCTAGTTCTTTAATCTTAATACTCCAGCTTTGTATTTGAGCTTTGAATTTGCATACAGAGTTTAAGCAAACAGTCAAGGTATCAAATAACAAAGCACAGAAGCTCTGAGAACTGAAATGGTAAATACGAAACATATATCATGATACTCAGACTTGACACTGGACATTTTGAAATACTATACTGCTGAAGGAGAATTCACAACACTGTTTCATTGACATCTGACTGCGAATTCTTTCATCATTTTGACATTATCAACTATAGAATAAAACAGGCTTTGGTGTTTTTTTTTTTGTTTAGATACATAATTTATGATTTTATCAATAAAGTGGTTTTTGTTTTTATTTTTTTTTTAACAAGCAGAAAGCTTTGTGCTGGCTTTTTTAAAGCATCAATGACACTAAGATGTATATATCTAGTGCAATCATGGACCTGCCTTTCATATTTATTGTATATATATGTGAGTATAAATATACATATACAAATCTGCTGTTAATGATGTTTTAAAAAATCTGAAGTAAACATTTCTTGGGATAGTTTTTAAGAGCCTGATTTAAGAGAAACAAATATATGGACACAATGTAAATTATGTATCTGAACCAAACTGAAGATATTGCTTTCTTAAGGAAGCTCACAATAGCAGGATGGCGAGAGTCAAGTGCCAGGAATGAGTGAAGCTGTGTTTATATGTGTATGTGAGGAATGGCAACACGTCCTGTGCTTGGCATGGGCATGGTGAGCGGAGGAGAGGCTTTGGGTCTGCACAACCCCCAGCCCCATCCAGCTGTGGCTCCAGCACCCTGCATCAGTCCCTGTGCTAGGGACACTGGGCAGCACCACGGAATGGGAACATGGCAGTGCCCCGCGCTGTCCCCCCTCATCCTCCTCTTACACCTGCTAAGGGAAGGAAGAGTTAAAGCTTGGTAATTTCCACCCCCCCACCCTCTACCCCCCCTCCTTGCTACTTCCTATCGCTGCTTGAATTGCTGGAGCTTTGAACATCTGGTTCAATTCATTCCCAATGATTCAGGTTCTTGTTTTTCCCCTCCCTTGGGGACACCATTCCTGAGTCTTGCTGCACAGCCTGACCCCGGTGCCAGCAGGATGGAGCCCCAGGAAGTCCCAACAGCCTCATCCCGACTGCGAATACCCAGCTGGGTTTTAAACGCATTGCATCAGAGAGCAGTAGGTCACCACATGAATCAGGAACTCTGAAATCCTCCGAGACACCTTGTTGGGAACAGTTACCGGGTTCTGGCTAGTCTTAAACATAATTTAAAAGACTTTGGGGTTATTTTAAGGTTTTTCCTTTCCTTCAACCCTATCTCTATGTAAATGCTCTCTTCCACTTCTCACTGCTGACTGCTTCTAACAGACATATTATTTTGCTTCTCTGGCCTACTTTGTTGCAGACAAACTTTTGACTATCTGAGTTCTTTTTTATTCCATTTTACATTTTTAATGCTATGTTGTAAAACGTCCTTCCTCTTGAGCAGTAATAAAAACCTTTTTTTCCCCCCTCCCCTCTTCAGATTTCTTTTATAACACATTCAGCATTTTCTGGGACATAATTAAAACATCAAACAGTTTTCCTGCTGGTTATGCTAAAATCTGAATGCTTGAGTCTGCTGGCATTATTGAAAATTAAAATGTACTATTCTTGAGTGTATTTAGGATGCCCTTAAATAACTATCAAAAATGGTTTTGTTCTGCTTTATATACAGACTGGCACCTTAACGCTAAAATACCTGCATTAAATAATGTCTCTAATTGGTAGCATGAGGATACTTTTTAAAGGTATAAAATATGTATTTTTGTTCACTATTTTTCCTAGGCTAATGTGTCTAATTTTCCCATACAACTTTATCCCCAAGGAAAAATATAGATGGAAAGACCATTACCAATACATGAAGTTCAGTGGTTCTCTCTCTTTAGATGTAATTGCTATCAAGGAGGCTGGCAGCAGAGTCATTTTAGTTCAAATGAATACATAGCCTGAAAAAGGATAAATCAACCTTTGTAGGTCTGAAATTAGATCCCAGTGTGGGATTGTTCTAGCTAAGTGTACATCAGGTTCATAAAATGTATTTGTCAGAATGAAAAGCCCCTAAAATCCAAGGGCAGTAGTGAGCATGGGGCTGGAGGGGGAAGGTTTCATGCCCTGGTAGATGATCTCCTTCCTCCTCCCTTTGCTAGTAATGGCCTGAAATTACTTTTTTAATCAGTCAGTGAGTACTCAATCCTTCTCCCATTCAAGGCAGTGGAAAGCCTCCCACAGTACCCAAAATCCCTTTCTCAAGATGATTAAAACCTTCAGTCCATATTCACAAAGGAGCTGAGAAGGGAAGAACTGATTTCATTGGAAAGCTAGAAAGGGATATCTTTACCAGAGTTAGTCACCTAAATATCCCTATAGCTCTGGGCCTAGGGTCCCAATAGCACTGACAGGTTAGATAGCTGGGATAACAAAACCTACATTTCACCTTAAAACATCCTGCAAGTATCCTTGCAGTGGAATTAACTCTCAATAAAGTTTTTATTTTCTTTTCTGTGTCTGCCTTGGATATGGTGAGCAATTTAAAAAGGGGGATGACAGGTGCACAACACAGAATTTAGGTCACACCTCTGCTTTGGACTTTGTGATGTTTCTTGTGCATTTTTTGAACCCAACTGTACAGATGTGTTGAGCCAAATGATGAGAGATGTGTGTTCCTTATGTGTGTGTGGGAGGGAGGGGGTTAGCGGGGTGGGGTGTCACACAAGTAGCTGCAAATCTGGGTACCCCACTCTTGACACAGTTCTGGGAGTGCAATAGTTCCCGACTTGTAACAAGGAAAATCCCCTGTCCCAGGAAGAATCTAGAACAAAAGATTTTATTGGAAATGCAGGATAGCAGTGTCTGTATCCCAGATCTGTCCTACAGCATAAGATGTAAGATCTTGCTCACGCTCAAATTTGACCTGCCTATTTTTTGCTACGGGTTCCATTTTAGTCAATGAAGTGACTCCAGCTTCATAACTGTAAATTTTCAGCAAGACAGTGTTCCGTTTTTTCCACACTAAAGAGCGTTTTATTAAAAGCAGATATGTCCCAGTCAGCATCACTTACTCACCATGACTTGGAAAGCCAGGATGCCTACGAGGCAGCAGAGCCTCCGCTGGTTGCAAAGCCTTGATGCTTTGGAGAAGATCCCTTGCACTATGGTCCACACCTCTTTATCAAAGAATGAGTATTAAATGGGAAATGTCATAGAGGAACAATTTTTTAAAAATCTGCCATTCAGTTGCTTCTAGAATGAACCTGAATTTTACAGATACAAGATAAAATTGTAGATAAATGGACGTCCCAAACAATTCATGATGTAATTTCTCAAACAACCTCCAACAGCCATTCTGTGGACTGCGTTTCAAGTGCCTTTCTTAAGTCATTTGAGTCTAAAAATCTGGGTACTGCATGTCAGAGTACATGGGTTATGTACAATTAACTTATATAGAGGTTCAATATTTCAATTCATTGTAGATACTTGGGCAGATGCTAATCAGTTCCCAAAAAGTCAATTGATAAAAGCATCTCAGAAAAGTAGGTAGGTGACTGAAAATCAAAGGCTATAGGTGGCTCCTTTCCTGAAATTATAGCCACACAATTATAGCTACTTCTCCTGATTTTGAGGAGGAGGATTTGGCTCAGACTTTTCCGCTCCTGCTCTCAGCCTCCCACTAAACATGGACAAATAATTTTCTTAAAGGTTAAAGAGAGTCTGCATAGCCTCATAGGTACAGCGTGTCTGCTCCTTGACCTCAGCTCTCAACATTGTCCAAAGTGTTACTAGAGCGATAAAAATAATAATAAACCCCCCCAAATGCAGAAGATTGCTGAACACATTTCTTAAGCCAAAGACTTCTGTCTCACTACAATATGCTGAAGTAAAAACATATCCAGGAGTTGTCCCTGGAGTCTCAAATCATTCTCTCATCACACTGGGTTCAAAGACAATGAGAGTTGTGTAGCGTAGCTGAAAGTATCTGCATAAAGCAATTCCTCTATGATGTTGTTTTGTTTCTGGCTTGCTTTTACCTGGGCTATCTGAAGACATTGTTTGAGGCTAAGGAAAAAAATATGAATAATGTTTGGGCCTAGAGATCAAAAAATCAGGCTTATTTCCATAGTCGTTAGTAGCCAGTATCCCATGTGAATCTCTTCTTTTCTAAAGCTGCACTGAAATGCTGGGTGTATTAGGAAGGATTTCTTTTTATTTTTATTTTATTTTTCTAAGAGTTTGTTCTTCTTTATTTTGAAGATGCTGAAAGCTTTTTGATGTCACAAAACCAATCATAAGAGGGAAAACACAAATTTAAATGTGAGATAAAAGGGTCTTTGCATGCATGCATAACAAAAAATCGATTGAACAAAACAAATTACTTACCACCTCCACAATGGCTCTCTGCCTCCAAGGGATAGGCTGGTTCACAATGAGGAGGTGATAGTGATAAAGTCACTGTGATACTGTGATCAGAAAAGCTGCAGTAAGAAAAAGAAGAGTATATAGGGAAAAGTAAACTACAAAGAAGGGAGAGTGCAAAAAATGGCTCACCATTCCCCTGGGACTGTGAGTGACTTTCAGTATTCCCCAAAAAGTTTCACTTCAAACATTACAAGGCCAAAGAGGTCTCTTTCTATGTGCCAGTTCTGGCAGCTGACAGAGGAAGGCAGAGGAAGGAGGATGGCTGAATTTTTCATTCAAATAACTTTGTTCCTGTTTGGTTATGCCTTGTCTGGAAACCCCATTGATGGCAATGAGCTATCAATTTTCCTGATTTGGAGGGCAAAAGTGATCTCTTGGATCTAAGCTTGTTTTTAAAAGGTTTGGTTTAGTATTATATTTTTTTTTCCATTTACAACTCTCCTTTTCTTTTACCGTTTTAAAGCCATGAATGATGAGCGCTAAGGGTTGGAGAAAGGCCAAGAGAGAGATGTAGTTATAAATTTCCATTACTGTTCTATGTTTCATTGTTTGGGAACCACTTCAGACTGGTTAGCAAAAAATACTCTTTCCTCCAGTCCCCTGCTTCCACCTCCAGACAGGGCTAGGTCACACTGGACACAATCCTTTTATATGTTTTTTTAATGTTTATTTTGTTTCCCAGGGAAAAGCACTGCTTTTTAGGAACTGAAAGTCTAAGGATGCCTCAAAGGATATTGTATCTACTACAGAATAAGAATATTAAAGATATTTGATTTGTAGGACTGAAGTTACTTTGAAAAAAATTGAAGAATTTTCTGAGTACAAATACTTACCTGTACAGGTCTTACGTGTAAGGTGTCCCCAGGGCTGTTATAAGTGAAGCCCTTCCCACCTCCCAGGGAGCCCCACTCCTGCTGCGCTGTGGACGTCTCACCTTTGGGAGGTACCAGCTTGCACAAGGGCTCTCCATGCCCCATTTCTACTGGGGCTCAAAACCAGATGAAGGAAAACCCACAAAACACACTGAAGTCATTTCCTTTCCAAAGGACATAGAATATGCTCAGAGTGCCTGGAAATATTTAACTTCTTTTCATTTTGGATTTTTTGTCTTGGTTTCATGCTTTTCCACTCTTCTTCTATCATTCTCTATATTACCTTGGTCACTGAAAAAGAAGGAGTTAGGAGAAAAAAAAGAGAAGATGATCAAACAGAAAAATAAATTAAAGGTTGACTTGATTTTTGAACAATGAACAAAAATCTGAAACGCTTCCCTGAAGAGTTGTTTGGGATTTTTTTTTTTTTTTTAAATCATCGAGATTTTTTTGTCACAGTATTTTGAAATATGAGTTTCTTTTCTTTCTTTACATGCATTCTTTCACTAGTTGGTATCTTTATTACATGGGCATGTAATTTTCCTACTTGCTGAGTCATCAGCCACACCAAGTTCCTCTTTTACTGTTCCACCACAGAAAATTCTTTGGTCACGTTTTGATGGTCAGCAACCTTCAGCTTTCATATTTCGGCTACCTATGAAAATGGCTACTGTCAAAGAGTTTGCTCAGGAATCCTCTGCTGTCAGTAAAAACATATACATGGCTTTCAGTGGGGTTTTGGGATCAGATCTGACCTATTTTGGTGGACCACTGATCAATTCTTCCTCCAGCATGCTTACCATAAGGCCATACTTGCTGATATATGCTATAGAAGTTATCCTTGGTTCTTGATATCAAATAATTGTGATGAAGGGTGTTGATTATCACATCAAATTGAAAATTATAGATTTGAACTAAACTTTACTTCAGAGACTCCCACTGTATTTTTGGAACTCTAATTTTATTGTCAGGAAGGAAATATATCTCAAGTACACAGAGACAACACCGAATGGGTAACAGTGTTGGAAGAAGCCTGAAGGAGATTCAAGAATCCTTCTGGTACTTCAAGTAAGCATCTCTCTGAAGAGCTGTTTCTTTTACCAGTAGTACTGTGTCTTGAGGATCAGAAGAGATTTCCATCACTGAGAGGAGCTGCAGAGAGTTATGCAATAATCACCTGCAAATTTGACAAAGCAATGTCAGGATCTTAATACTGCAATTCATTTCCTTTGATACATTATCTGTCATCTCCCCCCTTCCCACACAACCTCTTTATACTGAGAGGTAGATGGCACATCCCCTATTGCCTTGACTGTTGAGAGAGACAGCTCTTTCTCTCCCCTTTCTCTCTCTCCTTCTCAGTCTCTTTCTCTCTCTTGTCCTTCTTCCTGCCTGGTTTCTTCCGGTTGTTTCTTCCATCTCTCCATGCCTCTTTTTACAGCTCTTTCAAAGTAGAAGGAAGAATCTTATTTGCTTCAGCTTGACACAAAATACTACAGCAGAGAGAGAGCCCATGATGAGGACTTTGGCTTTGTGGCCCACAACCAAATGAGGGTGTCCCAGTATGCTCCTTCAGGTATGGCCAGGCTGTATTTTTAACCAAAGGTCCAAACTCCACTCATTTCACTTTCAAAGAGCCTGGATGGGCCTTTGGGGAGCTCCGAAGTCCAGGGGAGGAGAAAGCTCACATTCATGCTGCCCGCTGTGCCGGGAGGACAGGCCTGACTGTGGACGTGTCTGCACACCTGCATTTGCCACCCAACAGCCCTGGGGAGCTACAGGGCATGAGATCTACACGGTGCAAAAGAGCCCAGAGCTGAGTGATAATATTTATACAACCAGCCTTTTCATTACCATGGGCTTCTTTGTCACCAGCTCTTGTTGGCTAGCAGAGGGTAAAGAAACCTCAGTTACAATTCATTTAGTATTTAAATATCTTCTCAGACTTTACAAAGTAAGGACTACCTATGGTTTCAAGTGTGATTCACACAGAATATCTGGCCCATAATTTCAAATAGACTTAAAATTTTGATAGAAACTCTGAAGGCTACAAAACTGAGGTTTATTTATATCTCTCATAATCTCTGTGAAATTCTAGGAGTGGAGTCACCCAAATGAGAAGTCACAGTGTTTGGGTTCTTGTCTAACCAAGGCTCATTGATTTTTAAGCGCATAAATTCAGAAACTCTAAAGACCCAGCCAAAGACAATACAGCAAGCAGCGCAGTTTGGAGATCCCCCGAGGGAGGAGATGTGGTTGTAAACACTTGAAAATGTTTAAATCCAGTGAATGCTCTAGTTATATTTGGTAGGTCTGACAGGACAAGCAGTCCTAACAATCTGAAACACTGGACAGAATGGAAGGAAAAGCTTGCCAAAGATAACAAAACCCTCACAGCCCTTTTCATATTGACTCCACCAGGACATGAAGCTATCATGGTCTCCGTCCTCCTAGAGATGTTCTTCCCTCCAGGCAGCTCTAATCCAAGGGACATGGCAGATGTCCCTTTCATTGCAGGTTCACCTGGTGGGGGCCTCACACATCACTCAAGGAGTGAGGAAGACTTCATGGGGAGCAGAGCATGCCACAAAGAAGCTTGGATGACAAAGCCCTTTGCATGGTGTCCGACACCCTCAGCCACTTCTAAAAGTCTCTTTGCAGCTGCACGTTACAGATGGGTTTAAATCAGCATTCGTACAGATGTGGTACTGAAGCAGGAATATTAAATGACTTTTCTAGAATCTCAGGGGAAGTCTGTGAGAGAAGAAAGCCTTGGTCTGGGCTTGTCCATGCCAAGGACCAGTACCCTGCCGCACAACATGTCTTCTGGCAGTGACCAGTGCTGGGCTCCAGTCCCTCTTCTCCCGGCAGCGGTGTTACATGGGGTAGGAATGAAGCCCTCTTAGGAGAGGGAATGGAAATCTATCTGTGCAGAAAAAAGTTTGAGACTTCTAAAAACAGTTCAATTCAAGAAGCCTCAGAATCCCTCTGTAAAAAAAAAAAAAAAAAAGGAGCAGATAATGTCCAAAGACATGCTGAATATAAGTGGATTGTGGTTCAAAACCAGGACTCTGAGGTTTGTGAGCAACAGACTTGAGTAGCAAAGAGACCAAAGATGTTAGCACTAGATAGATGAGTAAGGAGAACAAGAGCATTCACAAAAATACCAAGGGAAATGAAGTACTAGCAAGAAGTTGAATCCTTCAGTAAACCAAGAGACTCAACTCTTTTGAAATCTGACTTTAAATAAATATACAAACACAAAGTTTGAACAACTAGAAAACACTGGAGAAAAGTAAACCTGTAAAAATAAAGATAATGACAAAGAATGGGTAAGGGGATATAGAAAAAATACGAATATAAACAAATCAGCTTTCCAGATTGCATACAACCCAGAACACTTAGGGAATTGAATAAAAAATTTATTGTACCAACAAGAACATTATTTTTTGACAAATCATGGGAGATTCCCAGGGCCTGGAGCAAAGCAAATATTGTGCAGATTCTTCAGAGAAGAACTGAAGCGTGATCCTGATAATTACCATCTCATACGTCAGTTTTCTCTCCCTGGTAGTATAATAGCACAAATAATTTCCTGAGACCTATGGGGCTGACTTGCTCATTACCCTCAGATGATCCAGTATAGTCCAACACAACACTGGCGCAGGGCTGACTGACAGCTAAGGTCCCAACCAGGGGAAAGGAGAATGACTTGCTTGGCTGCGATGCATCCAGCAGCGTGTCTGAATCCCACAGAGCAACCCTGTGCAGAAAATACACAGGATCATGCTAACAAAGTAATTTCCAAACTATAAATGATGCCAGTTCTCTGCCTAAGATAATTAGTTCCAATACTAATTTACCTGATCCAAAACTCAGTGATGCTGTGGAAAGCATGTGTTTACATCCATGAACAGCCCGTGAGGAAATAATCCCAGCTCAGCCACGCGCTGTAGGGACAACCTGCCTATCTCACTTGGATCCCACATTCCTAGAAATGCATTGGGAAGGAATTCAGAGAAAACTAAAAGATTTACAGATGGTCTAAAAAAAACCCCACATTGTTAATATAGTGAAAAAAAATGTAGAGACAATGAATAAGCAGCCACTGCTGCAGTCAGGCTAACGCTCATAGCTTGTCCAGCTTCTGGGAAAAGGCTAAGACAAAATTCCATTCCTTAATTTCTTGTTCCACCCAAAGCCTGCTGGTTTTGACTTTGTGCAGGGTATATATATTTCATCTCTAATCGTTATTTGTAGATATTTTTTAGAGCCAGGAGGGACCATTAGATCATCAGTTCTGGACTCCTGCATAACACATGCAGTAGAATTTCATCCAAAAAGGTAATGAACTATTCACCTTGGCTGTGGCCGTGGATGAGGGCTGAACCCGCGACTGTTTAATCCTGTGGCTTTTGGGGGGATTGCTGATGAATGTTGACATTTCTTCCTATAGATTCTGCAAAGCATCACCACATGGAAAATCCCATGCGATAAACAATTCTCTTTTCAAAACAAACCACTACTTGAAGAAAAACGGGGCAAAGGAAGGCGGCGGGGGAGGGAATGGAAGCCCTCAGTATAAATGGAAAAATTTAGAGATTATCAGTTTTTCCTAAATTTCATATGAACTTTTTTATTCTTGCCCTCTTCCTAGTTAACTTTTGTCAAAATAACCAGACACAAGCATCAGGCAAACTAAATGATAGTTTAGTCTCCAAAAGAGGGAAAAAAAAATTACTGAAATGTGTTTCTATAGTAGACTTTATACAGCTATTCAGTGTGGTCTAATGTAAGTCAGGCTTTAACAAATATTTTTGCTCGACTTGGTTCCAGGATAGAATTGTAGAAGTTACTAAAAGGTGAAAAAACCCCTCAATCTATTCAACTTTAAAAAAAAAAAAAAAAAAAAAAAAAAAAGACATTTAAGGGGGGTCTAACTGAAGTATACAAAAATCTTAGCTGAATGGATAATATCAATGCATGTTACTACTTTTGATACTGCACAGATGACAGGATCGGGGGCATAAATGGAAGTTCAAAAAACAAATTCAGAGGAGACATAAGGAAGTGCTTTGTCACTCAAAGAATAATAAATGTTTGGAATGGCCTACTGGGCAAGGTTGTTGAGGCAAAGACAGTGGGCTCGTTCAAGAAGCAATTAGATGCTATCCTGGGGGAAACGCTGTATTACAAGAGACAAGCATCAATGTGTTGAATGGCCTTTTCTCATTCCTAACATTTTCTATGTTCTTTTCTCCAGCTTGTACTCTTAAGGGTCTGCAGTCTCAGTGTATGATATCAAAACTGAAATCAGGCCCAGCAGTGTTCTCCACTAAACTGGGCCAAGAAGCATAATAAAGATTTGGCCTTGCTATAAAAATGTGCCGCGCTGTACTGCTACCCTGCTTATTCCATGCTGGCTTCTGGGCTTCTAATAAAGGAACAGGCGTTGGGCAAAGCACCCAGGGTTCAAAGATTTGTTTCATACCTTGTGTCGAGTCCAGAGCGCACTTTCAAGAAACTGGGGCACCCTGCCCTTCAGGTGGGAGCACTTCAGAGGTGGGCCAGGACAATTCTAGCGCATGCAGGGCTCTTTGGATCCTTCACAACTAAACTCAGTATTCAAATGTGCCTTTATTAGCAGATATTAATATTTTTTTGAGAATTTCTCCATCCCTTTCAGCTTACCCATCCGTTCTAATGTTGTTTCTTCTCCCTCCAAGCACAGCTCCGATCCTTTCCCCGCTCTTGTCCCTTTTGTGCATATCAAAAGGGAAGTAAAGTTTTTATTTGTTCTTCGGTGCATGCAAGGGCACACACAGGATGAGCGAGCCTTTAGAAGGTTAAATAACTTACGGTGCGTTGTGCCAAAATGGATGCAGAACTCGCAGAGCAATCAGTTGAAATGGTGCAATTACACCCCACCACCCCCAGGGAAAATTGCAGCCCCCTCCATACTGAGGTCCCCTCAGCTGTCCCAGCACTGGTCACCACAGACCCACATGCTCCTGGGGCAGCAAAGAGGGACCCACAGAGGGTCCTGCTGGAGATGCCCCACTTGGGACACGTCAGGTTCAGCTGCTGAGGAGCACAGAGCTGCTGGCACCCAGCTGAGCAAACTGAAGTCCACTCAGAAGAGAGGGGTAATTCAGAATGTATCTTAGATTAGCAGTTGTATTGCATTTGTCTGATTTATGGGTTATGGAAGAAGCTTCAGGGGCTCTCTGTAGCAGGCTGCATTGAGGCACTACGGTAAAGATGGTCTCGCTTCCCTAAATTTACTGGGTATCCTACAACAAGAGGTAATAGGCAGGCACAAGTAGGCAGTGAGGAAGTCCTTGAGGACATTCATTTTACTACACACACAGGACTGTGTAGCTCTTATCAAGTATTTCATAAGCAGCTCAGCAAGGGGGAATTTTAGGGAAATATTTAAAAAATTCTGCATCTGTAGATGTGTAGTTTTATATGGGAAGCCTCCACCTAACGTAAGGGGCTGCACAAGAGAAAGTATTAAACTATTTTGAGGGATGGGGTGGGATGGGGAAATGTATGGGTGTGCAAGAAATGCTCAGCTAAGAAAGCAGCTTAACGATGGGAGGAGAGGGATGGCAGCCTCTCCCTCTCCAGACAGGGTGAAGGAAAAAGGAACCTTGAGCTGCTGCCCCCACCCAGGAGCTAAGGCAGTCCCTAATTCAGGGCCATTCAAACAGAAGTTTAATTTATGTGAATTGCTGAAAGGCTCACACAGTCTGTCCTTTCTTCCCCTAACTCTTCTGCAAGTTTTTTTTTAAATTTATTTTATTATATTTATATTTTTTACTGGTGAGGGATTCTTTTTATTATGATACTAACCTTCACTACAGTGGCTTTGTGCCCCAGAACTCCAGGGGAAATACATATTCAGAATAGCTTTGCAAGTGCTGCCGAAGACATTTGATGTCTGTACCACTAACTAAATTATTTGCTAACAAACTTTGAGACTTTTTGCCCTTCCAAAGGAACTATTTCACATGTGGTTTTTGGCTTCCTTTGCAGTGGCCCAGCAATATTATTTTATCCCAGCAAAGAGCATATTATTGTTTAATATCACTGCTATATTCCAATATGTTTCCCAAGATGATAAATGTTGGCACAGAAAAGAGGCAACTTTTTCAAACAATAAGTAATAAATTGTGGAAGGCTGAGGTAAATATTTTTCCATGTCCCCAAACAACTCTGAGTACATTCCTGAGGAGTGTATTGACAGTAAAATGTTTGAGAACAAGAAAATTTGTTGGATCAGGTTGTGGTTGTTGTCCAACCCATAAAATATCAAGAAAATTCCTAGCTCTTTCTACCATCTGTTCCACTGTGTACTTCTGAGTGCAGCTTTAAGCAAAGCATTCAAAATGTCTACTATAGCAAATATGAATATCAATAAGTTAGTGTGGGAAGATAAACTGCATTGTTCCAAGGCTTTAGAGAAAAAAAAAAAAAAAAAAAAGAAAGAAAACCCAAACAATTTGAAACACAAAGTTTGTCAGATACATCCAGATATCTTGGCAATGAATTATTCAAATACCTGGATTCACTGTGCCAGTGAAATATGCCATACTGTGAGCACCCATCCCTGCATGCAACCCACCCAAGGGAGGTCAAGAGATGTCACACACAGTTTGCTGAGGACTGAGCATGTGCAACGAGCTGCTTGTGAACAAGTCACAGACAAAAAATGTCAGAAATTGACTACTAGAAATATCACCTTAAAATTATATTTGAAAACCATCCCTGTTGGAGGACAAGCTACAAAGAGAAAAGGATGACCAAAATCAAAATATGATTACCTAGTGTAATGTTTACCTGCAGGTAATGACACTGCAGCCATCCTTGTGTGCATCACCTCCAACACCACAGATGTAACTGTCTATCTCTACCCCTGTACACCCCTTTGAATCCCACCCTTACAGATTCTGTCCTCAGGCTGGCACATTCACCCGGGAGGAGTGCTCACCTAACTCACCAGGAGCCAGATGAAAAGGGACGAGTGATCAGGAGTGAAGCTGCAGGTACCTGGCCCCAGTCACAAGAAGGTGTGCACCTCACTACATATAGAAAAGGCTACATAATTTTTGCACTGGTTTCAAAGGTTATTTACAATTTTAAAAATATTGAATAGGGACATATTCAACACCCTTTTGGGCCAGTATCTGACTGTTTAAATGGAAACTACTAACCCTCTAGCACTATAACAGGAAGACATACTCATTATACATACTCTGTACTTGAGACATAAATAATAAATGCAATTTAAACTGAAATTTGAGCAGACTTTCCATTAAGTAACAGATCACTGTTGGATGGTCATGGTTTTTTATATCTGGCAGAGGGCTGTATCTCTGATATGTAGACATCATGTAGAGATGGGATATTTTATACGAACATTAATAATGATGTTCCTACATTGCTCATGCTGTGGAAATGCTTCCTATTCATCTCATTATCTTCTGGTCCCACAATGGCAGCATGATGAGTGCAGAGAAATGAGTGAGAAGCCTTCTATGTCTTTGTGTGGTGGGTATAAAATGGTTGCAAACCAGATGAATGCTTATATACATTATCTCTTTGACATTTAGCACTACCCTTCTGGAAAGACCCCATATATTTAATATCAAAAGGGCAGAGACCACTTACCATGGGAGAAAAAGAGAATGACTGCTTTGTCCTGCTATCTGTATCCCAGGGAGCAGATCACAGAGGACCAAGATGGTTTCCCTTGTGCCTTGAAAGGCGCTGATGAGAATCCAGAAGCACCTAGATAGAAGTCAGATTTGTTCACTTATATCAGTCCCACAGATCTGCTCTGAGTCTCTCTTCCCAGTCGCCTCCTCCAGGGTTAAAAAGATGGCACAGCAGAGTGTGCCAGAGAGAGGTTGCTCTGAGTTACTGTTGTGTATGTTTTGGTGGTCATTCCTGTCTCCATAACCCCCATTTTAATATAAATCGCTTCTGTTTTCACATTTTCTCCTGGACTAGTTCCACATCCCAAGGACCATTCCCATGAGTAGCTGTTGAATTTAGGCCCCTAGATCTTTTCTAATGACCTTTCACAACATTGGTAAAGGCTTCAGCACTCACTGAAAGCATCAAAGGGCCTAATCTCATCTTTCATGGAATCTAATAAGAATGGTGGGGCTGTATAGTCACAGAGCTGGCACTGCTTCTCTGCATGTCCTTGGGCAACTCCTTCAAAAGCTGCAGGGGTCTCCATGTCGGAGGATGGGAATAATGACACCGGCCTGCCAGCCATGAAGGTTACAACACAGAAACACCTCAAAACAGTCAATGCAGGCAGAAAACTTTGCAGGAAAGTAAGAGGTACACGCATTCATGGAGAGAGGAGTAATGTGCCTAGAGGTGGCTTAGTTGCCACCCCAGCCTGTAGCTCTGAAATACAAATGATGACAAGACTGCAAGCATGAATATCCCAAGCTTCACTCATCTAATTTACATCAGTAGGCAACTTCTTGTACAGACTAATCTCTGGAATAGGCCCCCTTCCTGCATGCTATTAACAGAACTATAAATATTTAATTTGAAATATAAGATACTAATAAGCATCTTAAATAAAAGAAGATTGTGATAGATTGGCAGACTGCCATACTCATCTCCACTTTATACAGTGCTTCCTTCTTGTCTTGAACTGCTAGATGACATCCTTCTGATGGAATTAATTAGCCTCTTTCTTGCCCCATGCTATTTCTGGTTTAATTATCTTGCAGTTTGGCCAGCAATGGATGACGTTCTTCCTGTCGCTGCTCCTTTGCTCTCAATGTTCTATGTTGGTGTGGGGAGATTTTTAAATTCAGTTCCATTTTCCTCTTACAAGTTCCTGACCAATATTTTGTGACATTTTCTGCAGAAAGAACCATTTAGATCCCAATGCAAAGTGAGTTGTGATCAAAATCCATTGGTTTTAACATCTGATAGATCGTATTTTCACACCTGCCACGTGCCTCAGCAGTCATAGGACAAATTATACATTGGAAAATGAAGTTGCACATGTGAGGAAGAAGAGATGACAAGACTGATTGGAAGAAAAGAAACTGAGTTTCTGTTTTCTCAGGAAACTACAGCTTGACCTCAGGTTACTGAAATATTTCCATTGACTTCATGGCTTTTCATTTGCAGATATATCAGATATTAGATCTATCCAGTGAAGTACGTTCCCTTGTAATTATCAAATTACCGAAGTGCAAAAAGTTACAAAAGAGATTAAATGCATTTTTAAATTAGCCAATAGGTTTTTTGGTTATTTTTTACACTTCTCTCCATATACTGATTGACTTTTTCCATTACATTATTTTAAACTGTTAAAAATAAACTTAAAAATTAAGTCAGAGGAACCTTTCTGGATAGAAAGAAGGAAGGAAAAGGAAAGTTCAGCTTACAAGTAAACCCTCTTTCCTGGTAAACAGAATGGGTGAAAGGGTAATGAGTTGAGAAAATATGAAAGCCCTTCCTGAAAAGTTTCATAGTCACGGAAGAGCATAATGTCAGGCTAAAGCAAACCCATACCCATCCCAAAACCCTAATTTCCATCTTTTTCCGTTCCTAGGAATCTTTCAGAATTCACTTTTTGTGACAGCTGGTACCTGATTTTTCCCATACCATGACATGTTGCCTAGTGTACATGCTAAGCCAGTGCCTTCTTATATGACCTGCCACAGCTGGTTTAGTCTGTGTCAGGGAGCCAAGTATTAGTATAGCTGGGGAACATTCTCCTAGATCAAGAGAATATTCCTGTGCTATGAGCCAGGTGCTGCAGCTACACTTGAGACCAGCCATGGACACATACTGCACTTGGCAGTGGTATTTATAGGTTTGTTAACAGTTGAAGAGATGTGAGGCACAGCCCTGTAACAGTATTTCCTTTGCCTTCAAAAAGCACTTCTCTGAAGTGCCCGGAGACATCCTGTCTTAGGGGTTATTCCCAGTTAAGATAAACCGAGTGAAAATGTGCAACTACTGTCAAAAGAAGAATAATGTTAGTGCTTACAAAAGCTCCCCTTCAGATATGAACACCGCACCGTTATGCATAACCTCTGCGTTTGATTTCTCTGTCATATTTTCTCACACTGGAGACAGTCCCAAAGCAAACCTCTGAACACAAGCACAGAACATGATTAAGAATCAAAGCCTAGAACACCAGAACATATGTTTGGCTTCTTGGTTATATCTTTATAAAGGTCCAGCCAAAAGCCTCAGTGAAAACACCCTTGATTATTTATATGTTTTGCACAATAGTCAAAAATATTCATGCTTAATATTATTAACCTTTTACTGACTAAACCTTTCATACAAATCTAGTAATTGTTGTTGATTCTGCAGGGGAAAGAAGCCCTGTTTGACCTGAATACAAGGCTAGCTCAGCCTTGTGTTAGTTCCCCCGATATTCTGATTGCTCCTTCAAGACAAGAGAACATTACTCCGTACTACTGAATTCCTGAGGTGGGTTCCCATAATATTCAGGCCCTTTGATAAAACTCTGGGGGTGCAACACTACATGGTATGGACCCACCATCCTTACTTCAAAAGGACCAGATGTGGTGGTTTCCATTGGAAGCTAGTGGACTGTGATTAAGACAAGAGTAAAAGACAAATTTCTCATTCTAGGCTGGTTTACTTCTAGCAAGAAGAAAATTGGATAGCAAAGAGAAAAGGTGTTCAGTATAACCAAAAGTCTATACACATATCTCTCAAATCTAGAATGTACCCATAGGTGTATTCCCCTTGGAACTTCTTTTGTGAAAAAAGTCGAACTTACCTGCAAATTCCACAGCTGGAGGTCTGACATCATCAGATACCTCCAACAACCTGGGCTTTTCCTCTGTCCTCCTTATGTCCTTGTGAGGCTCTCCAAATTCTGCTGAAGGTGTCTGCTCTCCCAGTCCTCCAGCTTTCTTAGACATGTCTCAGCAGTCTGCTGACATCCCATACAGTTCAAGAAAAAGTGACAAACAAGTGATTTTTTCAATAGACCAGGCTTTTGCCCAGGTTTAGGTATTCACAGTATTTTCCTCCTTGAGGTTGTTACTGACAATCTCACTAAGTGAATTAATGAATATCACAGATATTTTTACACCACTCATGTAAGACTAGGAACTACCCAAACTATTACAAAGTATCTGTAATACATCCTGGCTACTACATTGTGGATGTGATACAGTGGACACCCTAGCATATTTTCTTTGCACAACCAAAATCCCAATGAAAATAAGATGATTTAGGACAGAAAAGATGAAACAAATCTCTCATTTAAAAGTTACTCTAGAAAATTTCAGCATGGAACAATTTGATCATATTAATTAATCAATAATCCAAATAAAATCAGATGTCTTCTCAAGTGAGAACAGAGGAAAATTAGGACAACATATATCTGTGAAAAAAGTTAGACTTTTTTTATTTCAGGAGAACTCAACTAAAAGCTCCCTCCATTCAGGCACCTGGGTTTCGTTTCATAATAGCTTCGGTCCATTGTTCCTTATTATCAGAGCTGACTATGTTCAAGCTAAGGCAGATCTTGTTCCTAAATTTATGTCTCTGTGTGTGACCACTACAATATGTGTTTTGTATGCTTTTTCCTGAAAGCCTAATATAGTGATACCTGTGACACGGCTTGGACTCCCCCTTTCATGTATATTACCAACTCGAACTGCAACCTGCTGGTAGATTTTTCTTAAACTCTAAAATGAGGGTCTAACCTTCTCTTCTTTTTCTTTTTCTTCTCTGTTACCTATAATCTTGATTTGACTCACACAAAAGTGACACAGTGGGAAATCCACTCAAGAAGACTTTGACAACTAACAATGGAAACCTACCTACACGAAAGTTGACTGGTGGCGTTTATAGTGAAAAAATGTATTCAAGTTTAAAGATGTCATCTGTGTTAACTGATCCGTGTTGGTTTTGTGTGTTTTTGTCAAAAGAAATGTGCTGCGGAGTCACCTCTGTTAGGGTAAAGAAAACTAGCCAGAACAACATCACCACTAAAAAAGAAAGGTATATTCACAAGGAAAAAAAGATGTCCCCACATTATTTAAGTTTGGGTAAATATTATTTTTAGGTTGGACCAAATCCAAAGGACTTCTCTGAAACAGTGAAACTTGAGCATATTTAAATGCAACTAACATATAGAATTACTTATACTCCTGCTCCTTTTGACTTCTCTAACATGAAAAATACTGTTATTTGATGCAGTACCAAAGGTGTGCTAAATTTATCTCATAGATTAAATTTAAAATAATATCACTGTAGATTTTTCAGTAGTAGCTACTGATTGTTTTGGCTTCAGTTTTAGAGTTGAAGTTGAGACAGTTTACACAGACTCCTTTCCCCCTAGAATTAAAGGAATCCAGTGCTTGCTGCAAACCAGATTTCTTCATCAAATAGGACACCCAAGGCCATGAGTTGCTACTGGAAATCTTGGACATTTCATCCCAGAAAAGAGAAGGGATGCAAGTCGGTACAAAGTTCAAAGGTGCTAAAACCCAAGTAAAGGATCTTGACTGAACCTATTAGAATATTAAAGCCATTGATACTGTACAATCAGTCCTCATACCCTCCTCCATATTACTAGGTCTGCTCAACTTGGCCAGATCTTGTTGCTGGTCTCAGCTGACCTGAAGCAGTTTGTTTCACCAGTACATTCACTGTTAATAGACACTTATTGAAACATATCAAATATTCTGCAAATGTGAAACTCAACCCAAAATGTTTCTTTGGTTCAGGTTACAAACATGTGAGGCGGTGCTGATGCTACTACAACAACCCCATGAAATGCAGGACAACAGGTAAACCTGGTGGCTGTTGGAATGAACCTGAAGTGATGAGATGCAACGGTGATGAACACTGTGTAAAGTGTGAATGGAACAGAAGGATGTGAAGGAAGAAGGAGGCAGAGCGGTTGTTGCATCCCCCAGCTCATTCATCCAGGTCTGAGTAGCCTGAAGAAAGGACAGAGTTCAGAGGGGTCTGTACCATTGTTGTCTACGCTGTGGGTGGTCTCTGGCTAAATAGAGGGCTTTAACGAAGGAACAGATTTGTGGATGGCAAATCTTTCCTATCTGTGTATTGCCTACACCTGAGTGATGTCTGTTAATATAATATAAATTCACTTGAAAGAGGGTGGGAAAAGAAAAAGATCATCTCTCAAAATGAAACAATTTGAAGTGAAGCCACTTTGTTCAATGGTTTTTCACTAATCCAAGTTCTTTGTCAGCCCTTGTGATGCAGAGAATATAAAAGCAAGCCACTTGGCTGCTTCAGGAAAATTCATGCAGTAAACAGGGAACTAAAATACATCATTGGTACAACAAGGAGTACTCCAGAAAATCCAGTGAGAAGCAAATGTGTTGGAATGAGTGACCGGAGAAGGAATTTCCTCTTCCACTGTTGTGGCAACCCTTATTTTGCTGTGCAGCTCCGGAGCAGGCTTATTACAGAGAATAAGAGATGTGCAAACCAGTGCGCCTCATGACTGCATCTTTTTTACAGACATTTTAGAGCCATGTAAACTGAGGGGCTTGGTTAATGCATATCCCAGACTGCTAGTCTGCAATTTGGGCGTCTTGTTTCATTTCAGTCATTAACAGGCATTTTCTGGTGTGCTCCTTCATGCACATGGACTCTCCACCTCAACCCCGACAAGGGCTATTGCAGGACCACAGCTCTCATGTCACCCGCCTGATTTCTCCTACAGCTTCACAGCCAGAGAAGTCTCAGCATCAGACCTCCATGAGATGAAAGCCAGCTAAATTCTTCAATGAGAAACCCCCCAAAAGTTGTGCGATTAAACAAATCAAAAAGCCCCCTTTAAATTCTGCTTTAGAGAGGATGTCTTCGACTGCAGAAGGGGGTTACTGCATCTGTTATTGGGTAGTCGGAGTAATTGACCCAGCGATACCTGCCCAGAGGAAGAGACAATGTTTGAAACTCCAGTTAGAAACAATTATGTACTTGACCTTAATGTATGGGTCTTTCTGCTTTCATTTTTTTTAGGAGGGTATTTAAAAAAAAAAAAAAAAAAAAGAAAAGGAATGAAAAGGAAAGAAGAAAAGAAAAGAAAAGAAAAGAAAAGAAAAGAAAAGAAAAGAAAAGAAAAGAAAAGAAAAGAAAAGAAAAGAAAAGAAAAGAAAAGAAAAGAAAAGAAAAGAAAAGAAAAGAAAAGAAAAGAAAAGAAAAGAAAAGAAAAGAAAAGAAAAGAAAAGAAAAGAAAAGAAAAGAAAAGAAAAGAAAAGAAAAGAAAAGAAAAGAAAAGAAAAAAAGAAACCCAGAAATACTCCCAACTCTTTGAAGGTTCTGTTTGTGCTGAAACTGGCTCTGTGAATTGGTAATTGGCCCCTCGGAGCCCAGGGGAGATGAGGCTGAGGCAGCGTTCCACAGCAGGCAGGCACCGCTGCCATGCTCAGCACTTCTGCAGCCGCCCGTGTCCCTGGCCCTGCCGCCGGGCCCCGGCTGCAGTGGGACATGCCACGACCCCGGTCACACAGCCCAATCTCAGCACCCTCCTTGCTCAACCACCCCTCGCCTCTCCCAGCCCTTCTGCAACGCTCCCATCCCTTTGCTCCATTGCAAAGGGCTGGAGAAGAGGTCACACAGAAATGTGGGTGATGTGAGGATGTCAGCCTGTGGGCAGAGCGCTCAGGTCTTAGCGTTGCTGGAGAACACGGCCTCTTTCACAAAGTGGGCAGGCACCTACCTCCATGGGTAGCCCAAAACAGAAGCAAACGAGCAAAGCCACAAACATGAAATTTGTCTGTTCTACAGCATCATTAACTGTTTCCTGTTAAACTAGTACCTGAAATGATGCAAAGTCTCTGCGGGTTTTGCTTACCTCAGGAGACAGGTGGGGGATGCAAACAGGAGGCACCTGCTTTGCCTAGCAGTACAGTCAGACCTGACCCCACAAGCAACTGTCTCAGACGTCCAAGCTAGGTCAGAAAGCAGCCCTGCTTCTGGGCATCGGTCCCATGAATTTTAGAGGGAATTCACTGCTTGATGTGTAGGGTGGCCCAGGGTCCCCCAAGGCAGCACAACACCAGAGGATTAGGAGGCATCAGGGAACTGCCTCAGAAAATGGGAAGACATCCACACTGGTCGTAACTTCTCTGCAGGACATGCCTGTTCCCAAGGGCTTGCAGCATTTCACATGTTGCTCTGGAGGGCTTTGCCTTTCACCCAGGGAGGGCCAGCAGTTAAGGAGGGGGAGGAGGTGGCCCACTGGCTGCACAGGGAAGCCTGAAGCTGATGGCTGAGGAATTGCTCAGGTTTTCTTGGTGCTGACACTACCTTGGCTCGGAGGCAGACAGCATGGCAATCGCTGCACACAGACACACCCAGACAGGTAGGAAATTTCTCTCCTCCTCTACAAGCAGTGTCATTTCAGCAGAAGGATGAGTAGCCCAGAGTTTACACTTGTCCTGTCCGCCCTCATAACCATGTGGATTAGAAATAAACAACGATCTTCAGCAAGACCATGAGCATTTCATGGGCAGCCACTTTGTCTTCCTGCTTGATCAGGAGAGAAGACACTGGCTGGTCCCAGCAGTGTCCCCGCGGCCTCTCTGGAAGGGAAAGCTTGTTGTGAGCCTGGAAGTGGTGCACAGCGTTGTCCCGTGGGGCTCCAGCTCCGGCTTCCCCTCCAGGGCCATGGGTGAAGTCTAGCACACAGCGCGAATGCACACACAGGAGCAGGATAATGCTCGTGGCTGTGCACAGAACAGGCGATTTCAACCCTGCTGGTCCTGGGGAATTCGAACCATTAAAAAAAAAAAAAAAGAGAATTAAGCCTCGCCAATGTCTTTGCTTTAAAAATCAAAACAACAATAACAAAAAGACCAGTCAGGTTAATTACACTAGAGCAGAGAGGAATCTCTAAGATGTAAATACATTTCCATGAACATTAAAAGCAAACCCCTCTCTAAAGTGTTTTTCTTTCACAAGCAAGCAAGAAAATGCATTGGATAAAACAAACTTTGCTTATTTTAGTTTCGACTCAATTACCTGTTAATGGAAAAAATCTGGCACCACTAATAATGAGGCAGGAATGAGATCACTGTTCTGGAGGCCTGGCTTGTCAGGGAAGCTTGCAACAAGAAGTGCATTTATCTGCCTTTCTATAACCCTTTTCAAGCACTCTGTCAGGGAGCCCAAACTGAGCAGCCAGTTTAGGAGGAACTTGGAACCTGCTCCAGGCCCCCTCAGCCCTCTGGGAAAAGGAAAATTATTGTTGGCAAGTCTGCCTGGCTCCAGAAGTTGATCCAGTGCCCCCCACTTGCCCATGCAGCAGCAGACAGAGCTAAGAATTTTGTTATAATTAAATAACAGAGTGCTGATTGGTTGCTGGAGGTGGTCTTGAAACTGGTGTTTAAGGCAGTGGAGAACAACGGTTACTATTCATAGAAAAAGCAGAGTCTTAAAATCCATCTGTTTCGTTCCAAATTTAGGCCAAAAAAATGCTCACTCACTGTCTTTAAAAATACCACCTGCTTAGCTATTTTGTATAATGTGCCATTATATAAGTTTGAAGGAGGAGCAGGCAGGGAGGCAGCAGGGGCTGAGAAGAGGTGGGGGTAACAGATTAAAAAGATATAGTTAGAACCAAAAATACCCCAGAAGCATATTCAAAAGGGAACACAAGATAAGGGAGCAAAGGAGACATTTTCTGAGGAAGATTAAAACCAGGGTGTTTGCTAATGCCTGGGAACCAGCGACTACAAATGAGTTTGTCTGCAAATAAGATAATAATCTTTTTTCTCTTTTTTTTTTTGGAAAAAACCCCATCCTTCTTGCTACACACATCCAACTCTGGTCCTCATCATGCTACAGGGATGTGAAAACACCCTAAGCCTTTCCCACCCTGTAGACCTTTTGGGGGCGAGTGGGCAGGCCAGGGCATTGCAGCCTGCCTGGGCAGAGCCCTGCCAGCAGGTACCTCCCAAGTGGGGCTGTGCTTCTCATTGCTGAGCTGGTGCAAGCAACAAGTCCATGGAATGAGACAAGGAGCTGGTAACACCACGGCGTCTACTTTTCCAGAGCAGCTTTGCTCTGCAAGCAGAAACATTAGCAAGGCCTGGTGTCCTGCAGATGTGTCTCCTATCTCCCCACTGTCCTTCCCCTCCCCTTGCTTCCCCACTGCAATCTTACATAATAATACATATTGCAGCTGCAATATTTCCAGTTTTCCCTATACCCTTAACTCTCTCCCATGTCCCTTGTTCCCTCCAACACCCCAATTCTCTCCATGTCTCCTACCTAATCTTCTTGGCCTGCCAGCTGGGCAGGAGAGCGCAGATGCTGGTCCAGAAGTAGACGTGTGATAATTGGCCATCTGGACACTGCCAGAGAGAATGGATAACAGCTGAGCTCTCCCTGCCTTTTCTTCCACAGTGGATCTGGAAAGCCTCTCTTCTCAGTGCCGGCAGAGATTTCCCTGGAACTCAGAGGGACTTTATCATCTCCAAGAGTTTGACTGCCGCTGTCAAATCTGGTTCAAAATGCCAGAGGATTCAAGAATTATCAGGAGAGTGTCGAACAGATGGACAGACAGCATGACTTCATGATCTCCACTGCCTTAGAGGTCTGGGCTAACATCCCCCCGCCCCAAATTAAATGCATTTCCAACCTCAGAAAAAGAGCAACTCCTAGAACACGGGTGCAAGTCATGAGTGAATAATTTGGATTGATCCCTGAAGAAAATCAGTCCAGGAGTTGGAAGATTCCTGTCCTCAGAAAGGCCTTAAAACTAGCTGGTGACATTATTGACAATGATGGGTGGTGGGTATGCATTCACTTGTAGCTGATCTGCCTTAAGTCTCAAGATGTTTTCCAAGAACATCTTAAAATGAATGCCAGAGTACCTGTCCACCCTTTTTTTTTTTTTATAATATAGCAATTGCTACAATCTCTGAGCAAATTTGCATATTCATACTTTTAAGGCTTCAAGCTCTTTAGCCTTCCTGTCCAACAAAGACTGCTGAAGCTCAGTGTTGGTCCTGTACCGAGTGTAGTCTTCAGCTGGAGCATCTCTCCAGCATCCAAAATCTCTACCCAGAGTCTTAGGTGGTAAAGCACTCCTATGTGTACTCCAGTCATATCTGGGAAGCACTGCCATACATGTTAATTTTTATTATTTTTGTTTGCTTTCATGATTGCTGCAATGGCCCATGCAACAATTTTACTGTGAACTCTCTTTATGTCTTTTTATGGTCTAATTAAATGAACAGGACTCTAAAGACTGCTTTTTTCTCTGCCTTTCCCTTCCTTTTTTTCTTTTAAGCAAAGCTTAAAACCATGTGGCACTGCTTTATTGAGTCAGCAATTGCTTAAACTTTTTAAAATTCCATACACTAAGTGAAAAATGAGATTTACAAAACTAATGGAAAATAAATGTCTCCCGAACATGCAATACATTGACTTGCTTCCGTGCCTTATCCCATAAAAACAGATGGAAGCAATAGCTACAGTGAATTACCTCCTGTACGAAGGGCCCCATGCTGTCCCGTGGCAGCCCTGTACAAGGACAGAGCGTGCCAGTTTGTCACCGCCCTGCTCTGGAGGTGGCATGTGTGGACCTGGGGGGTGAAGGGGGTGATCAGGCCATACCCCAGGGCTATTTCACCCCTACAGTGTATGGGAAGGGCTGTCATTCCACCGTGTTTCCACTGTGCCTGGTTTGATGGGGTCCTTGGCTGTGACTTCTGGGCAGAAAGGGAGTACATTTAAATAACAGTAATATTCTCCCAGAAGCCTTGACCCAGCCCAGGTCCTCTAAGCAAGGGAAATTTGGAGACAAATCTGAAGGCGTAAGCCCATCAAGGGACACAGCCAATGCACAATCTACAGCAAACTCAAGCGGTTGCTTTCGCAGGAATATACCATTGTTTTCCACAGCAAACAAGAGTTCCCAGCACATGTTATCCACCACTCTCGAGCTCTGCTCAACGTATCTTTCGAACACATGCCTTTCTCCCTGAACACACAGAAGGAAAACCACTTTGTTCAGGAACAGTGTTTTTGGACTCTGCTTTCCAAAGGCTTGCTAATAAAGCAGAGAGCAAAGAACACACTTTTTTTGCTCAATATATGAATCATACCTTGATGGTGTCTCCTTTGAATCATGGCATTCAGAGATCTCTCCGGAGCACTATGTTTTACGTTAGAAGGGAGCAGTTATCCCCAGCAGAGAGAGCACATGTGTCTGGCTGATGGATGGCCATGTTCTAGCAAGAGTCAAAATGTTTAGGAGAAAGAAAGAAAAAGTATTCCCTAGAAACCTTAACTAGCAGGAGAGTAATTTGAGCATCGCGTTCAATTTGCTGGCTACCGACAGCAGCAAGATTTGGCATCTTCCACCCAGGCTTTGCACCAACACCCTTTTCCTCATCAGAGTCCCGTCCTGCCACGCTGCCCACATGCGGGTCACGGGTGACAAAGGGACACGTCCCACTGAAATCAAGGGCACCATTGTGTTACACAACAGAGGCAGCATCAGGCCGGGGATCAAAGGAGATAAATGGAGCTTGGTAAAAAATTCACCATGACTTAATCCATCTAATAGGAAATATGAAGCAGTACTCATGTATATTACCCTTTATTAATGTTTGAAACAAAAAAAGGCTTCTGGCTTGTAAACTAGTAAGTTAAAAAAGTGGTAGCAATTTAAAGTACTATATACTCTGTTTAAACATTATTTAGTCCTTCACCCAGTAATTCCCAGTCCCTCTACAAAGCAAATTCCTTCTACAGCCAACAGACAACCGCTTTGCAGCCGGTTTGGGTTTTATCGAACTCCACAGTGAGGGACAGCACGGTCTCAGCACCAGGGCTGGGCTTCTTGAAATGGCCCCGTTCCCAGGTCTCTGCAGAACATCACCCATTTTCACATAGGAGGAAGAATACTTACCCTTCCTGCAGAGTCCCTCAAGACCGACTGAAGAGAAGCGCATTACCTGAGCAATACACTGGCACGACAGCAGGGGACAAGCCTGCTCCGAGACCTTTGCATTCGATTTCCCTCAAGTGCCACTGTAGA
Source organism: Tyto alba (assembly GCF_018691265.1). Taxonomy (NCBI): domain Eukaryota; kingdom Metazoa; phylum Chordata; class Aves; order Strigiformes; family Tytonidae; genus Tyto; species Tyto alba. The sequence continues at coordinate 10,410,050 of NW_024881261.1, forward strand.
AATTGCTATGGCTGAGATTTTCCAAGATGACTGGGGCTATGGTGACATCCACTTGTGAGAGATTCCTGGAAATTACAAAGCTTAAATTTCTACTTGGCTTAAAAAAACCCCAACAAATCAACCATTTAATAAAAATTCTTGCATGGAAGTTCACTCTCATGCCGCAGCATCTGCATGCATTGCTGTATTGGGTGGATGCTGGATGTTCAGCCCTGAGCACAGGCTGTGCTGCAAGGTCTCATTACATAGAAAAAAAAAAAAAAAAAATTAAAAATACATGTATCAATATGCAAAACCAGACTCAAATTTATCTAGGAGATAAACCCCACGGCCAGCACAAGGACACTGACTAATAAGGTCTACCTAAGCTCTACTGCATGTCCTTCATAGTGCATCAGCTCTGTGTTGTGGGATCACCAGGTCAAACAAAACTGTTTTAAAATTATAGGTACCATCAGCCCTCGTCTCCTGTCCCCCCAGTCAGGATCACTTCACACAGAGGGATGACATCACTTTAGTTCACAAGCCATTTGTCTTTTGCCGAATCACAGGCCACTTGCTTTAAATAAAGAAACCTTGCTGAGCAGGGAGAGGGCTAGTGCAGAACAAATTTACCAGGTGGTAGCACAGGAGCTCAAAGGAAATCGAAGATTTCTCACAACTAGACCTGGCTGCAATTTGACACGATTTTCACAAAATTTTTTTGAGGAAGTTTTCCACTCAGGCTGCAAATCTTTTTGGCCAGAGTAAAATGCAGTCAACGCATAAATGAGTTGACAAGTCATTCTCTGCACATACTAAGTTGCTTTTATTAATCCAGAACTGCATGCTACAGATACTGTACAGCATGAACATTTATTCATTACAAAAAATGGCTTCCAAACCATTAAAAATGAAAATCGGAATAAGAGCATAAAACGGAACAGTAACATCACAACTGTTAGGAAACATTCAAAGTATTCACAAAAAATGTTATAGTTAGCATCTTAATAAACCAGAGAAAAATCTGAGACAGTTTTACAATCGCTTCATGTCAACTACAATGGCACTGAATGAACAGATGAACAATTTTTCAGCTTTATACAGCGTTTTTTGCAACATCAACATGCCTAGGTTTTTTTTTTTTTGTTTTAAGTTTGCTACCTACCTGTATGTAGTAAGTGTACATAAAAGTGGCAGTCTGATTTTCCTTTTATGAATAATCTAATATACAGAATTTGGCCCTTAAGGGTTTATACCTCTTCATTTTAAATGCTTTCCGGACAATCTGCTACCAAACACGTCTGTTATAGGTGACATTAAAACTACATACATATCTACCTATGTAACATCACAGCAAAACATGATGAACAAAAAAATTACAGCATTAAAAAAAAAATAATAAAGTTGTCGGGAGAAAGTTAAAAGTCACTGAGAATTTTGGCACATAAAAATTTTGCACACAGCCTACAGTCCTAATGTCGCAGGGGATTCAGCTGCAGTTCTGAACGGGAGACACTTGGACCTTGCTATTTTTCAAACAGCGTTGCTAAAAATTCCCTTGCTAAATTTTCAAGTCTTTTTCTGTGTAATGGCTTTTAAAGCAATTTTTTTTTTTCTTTACACTATTGATCCTTGAAAAAATGCATCTGTGAATGTCCATTTGGTGGCAACTGTGTTTCATATAGCAAAAAAAAAAAAAAAAAAAAAAAAAAAAAAACCAAACATAAAAAGAAATCAAAACCAAAAATCCCAGAAAAAATATATATATACACATTTATATATAAACTTAAAAACCTTGTACAAATGAGTTGTTATATATAAGATGCTTACACTAAGGGAAAAAAAAAAAACCTTTATACAATGTTTCAAGAAAAAAAGAAGAAAAAAACATTTAAAAGGGACAACATACAGATACAACAAGCAATTTCTAAAGCAATAAATACTACTGGTCCAATAGCGTTGTGATACTTTTAATTGTTGAGTAGCGTTCCCTCCCCCAAAAAGAACAACACCATGGAACAAGGTATATTAACACATTTTTTTTAACCCTTTGTTTCTGTACATTTAAACAATAACAAGTAACATCACAATAAAGGTTGTTTCACACAAGGAAGAAAAAAAAAAGAAGTAGTAGCGGCACCGCATTCGTTGTGCCCTTAAAGGTTTAAAAACCAGATGTAAAATGATTGGTTCGCAAGCTCGTATTTAATACAAATAATAAAGAACCAATGCCTCCGGCAAGGGCTGCTTCAAAATTGCTTCTTTTTTTTTTTTTTAATTTTTAAAATCAGTCTTTAAAACTAAGCTATTGGAACTACATAACAATTATGTATATATATATATTTTTTAAACGCTACAAAGACTTTAAACAGCTGTTGATAAAAATTTTGGCAGAATCATGAGGCTTTTCTCATCTACATATTTAAAAAGGAGAAATTGAAATAAGAATGGGTCAAATATTGACCAATGAACTCGATAAAACATCAACTAATGTAGCCACATGGCACGAATTAAAAACGAAACCGAGAAACGACGACGAACAGCGGACGACGACGAGGAGGAGAAGAAAAAAAAAAAAAAACAAAAAACAAAAAAAAACAAAAAACCAAAACACAAAACAAACAAACGAAAGAAACCAAACCCAAACCGAAAAGGAAAAAACCAAAACCCCAAATCCCAACAGAATTCAATCCCCCCGAAGGAAACCGAAAGGGCTAACGAGGCTAAAGCTATTCTAAGGACTTGGTTACGAGGGAGAGCGGCTGGGGCTGTGTCCCCGCCAGCGAGCTGTGGGGATGCAAGGAGGACGTGGAGGGCTGTGCTAGGGGTGCGGCGGCGGCCGGCGGGAGGGCGGCCGGCGGGTGGTCCAGGGCCCCGTTGGGGCAGCTGGCGGCAGGCAGGGCGCCGGGCTTGCTCGCAGCGCTCTCGGCGAGGACGAGCGAGGATGGCGGCGGCATCATGACCAGGTGCGCCAGCGGGTCGGGCTTCAATGAGAGCGAGAGGGGTTGCGTTTGTTCAGTCTGTGGTTTCGAGTCTCTGGAGGGGGAGGCGAGCATGGCGGGGGAGGACGGAGGAGAGTCTAGTAAGCTTCCATCTGAAGAGGGTGGGCTGACGCAGCTGCCTTCACCTTGTATGTAGCGAACGCACTTTTTTTTTCTCCTAGAAACAGGGAGAGAGTTATCTGTGAATAAAGGGCAGAGACGCTGCCGGAGACAGTTATCTAAAGCAAAGAGCCATCCATTAGCTACTCTGGGCTCTGCGCGGGCAGCACCCTGGCCCCACGCGCCGTCCTGGGGGTCTGGCGGGGTGTCCTCAGCACCGAGCCCGCTCGGGAACCTCCCCTTGGCTAAGAGATTGGGAAAGCATTCACCAATTGCCTCTTCGTCCCCCTCCTCTTCAGGCCGCCTCCTTTTCTTAGTCATTTTAATAACCAGAAAATCAGGTAAGATGTTTTTGGAGCCCACTGTGCTAATCTACAAACTTGGCTTTCCTCCGGAATAAAAAAAAAAAAAAAAAATAAAATTAATCCTTATAAAATAAAAGCTCTGGATAGTTGATGGTATCTCAAGATGTCCCATAACGCTGTCCAACTCAACGGGGCTATCTCTACACCTGTGTCACCTGTCGTCTCTTACGATGCACTGCCCGTGGGAGGCAAGGATGGCTGCAAACTACTGCTCATTGCTTTCTCCTCTGTTAAGAACCACACCAAATCCAGAAATGTCATAGTCAGACAGGAGGGATATATAATAGAGAGAGCAAGATAGAGGGGAAATAAAAACAAAACAAACAAACAAAGCAAACAAAAGATAAAACAGGAAAAGAACAGGATAAACAGCGTATGATCCAAAATAACAAGAATAACTGGTTGTATGGCCTGCAGGTTGTGGCTTTAAACCGACTCAGTTTTACGTTTTGTTTTAAGGGACAGTGGTCGATTTAGGAATCTGCTTGTCTGCGTTTTGGGGAATTTTCCTCTGAGAGGCCATCCATGTAACTCCAGAGTGGGATCCAATTTCAGTAGGTGAAGAGCACGACGACAGGTACAAAGGTGAGGAGCAACATGGAGCTTATTTCACACCAGGGAATATGAGTCTTGCAAGAGCTGCTCATCTTCAAATGAATAAGTGACCCGACAGAGATCTTTTCTCCTCCCTCTGTCCACTTAATAATGTAAAGGAGCAATGAAAACAGATAACAATTTCACACCATCTCTCTTGCCAAGTATATGCAAGACAATTCTACCAGCAGGATGGAAATAATGAGGCAAACAACCACAGCATCTGGCAGAATGACGTTCAGTGGCCACCTTGACCCTAATAATGATGGCTCTCCAGCCCTCCTACTCACAAGCACACTTTCCATGGGAAGTGTTGAACTGCTGACACACAGCCCAGAGTACGTGACAACGTCTGTCTATGAGCAGCTCTGCCACAAAAACTCTGGACGCTCAGCTAAGCCGCACAAAGCCACCAACGTGAAGGAGTAGGTTGCTCTCCCCTTCCAGTGGATACCTTGGCCTAGCTCAGCAACTTCATCAGAGGAAGGGCCTGAGCGTGGCACACTGCTGAATGTTGCTGGGTGACATTCCCCACTCATGTAGGTGCCCCAGTTCCACTGTTGGTCGTCAACGTTCTCCCCTAGGTATGTCAACTGTGCTTGACTTGGGTTAAACCAAGGTCTGCTATCTAGGCAATAGGGCTAGATGTTTCTCAACTACAAGGGAGATCTAACCGGCTTGATCCTGGAGTTAAAAAGATAACATCACCCATAGCCAGGAAGGGAACAGCAACCCTGGCACCCCATCTTTCCACCAGCTTCAGTGAGGGACCAGTGCTGTGACATCCCTCCAGAGACTCAGGCTCTGCTCTCAGGTTCTGCTCCACATTCCATAGGGCAAGATAAGGGGTTAGGGCTATTAAGAGTTTTAACCACGTTAGCCTGCAGATCAATACATGCTAAAAACTAAAGACAACCATGCAACTTAAATGTTAAAAAGAAAGAAAGACAGAAAGAAAGACAGAAAGACAGACAGAAAGACAGACAGAAAGACAGAAAGAAAGAAAGAAAGACAGAAAGAAAGAAAGACAGAAAAGAAAGACAGAAAGACAGAAAGACAGAAAGACAGAAAGACAGAAAGAAAGACAGAAAGAAAGACAGAAAGAAAGAAAGAAAGAAAGAAAGAAAGAAAGAAAGAAAGAAAGAAAGAAAGAAAGAAAGAAAGAAAGAAAGAAAGAAAGAAAGAAAGAAAGAAAGAAAGAAAGAAAGAAAGAAAGAAAGAAAGAAAGAAAGAAAGAAAGAAAGAAAGAAAGAAAGAAAGAAAGAAAGAAAGAAAGAAAGAAAGAAAGAAAGAAAGAAAGAAAGAAAGAAAGAAAGAAAGAAAGAAAGAAAGAAAGAAAGAAAGAAAGAAAGAAAGAAAGAAAGAAAGAAAGAGATAGAAGACGGCAAGTGAAGGCTGTAAACCATGCTTTATTAGAGCAACGTTAAAAGACAGAAAAACATTAATTTGGTGGGCTCAAAACAGAACCTGTTAAATCTTCTACCATCAACAAACAATGGGGGAAGCCTCTGGCTCTTGGCTAAAGACAGTTCTGCTGCTCTTTCTCCCCTCTCCTCTTCTCTGCCTCACCACTTCTAGCTTCAGCTGTGTAACACTACCAGGGCCACAGGTCATGTTTGTACAGCTCCAGTGGCAAAGCAGAACAGTGATGCTTCACAAAGCTCACCGACAATACTTGTGTGGAAAGGTGGGTTCTCAAACTTTGGAGACAGCAGGGCTCCCACCTATCCCCAAATTAAAATATTTTGCAAGCAGAGGCCCAAGCTCTGCCTGTCTCATTGATGGTGGTCCAGAAGCCATTCAACTGGACTGCTCTGAGCCTACAAGTGTAGTTAATTATTTCACTGGAGGCTGTTTGAATCTAGTATGCCAAAAATTCAAAATTATTTTTTTACTATTATTTAAGTTCTGTGGCTTGAAAAGAAGAGTACCCATGGCAAAGCAGACTTATACCAGGTCTACCTGACTTTCTCCACAGTTAACAACCTCTTTAAAACTAAACCCACTGGTCTGCTACGTGAAGTAATTTTCCTTTGACTAGGATTAAGGGAGCAGATTGCTTCCTCCGTTTCTGTTGCATATTAAACTCTTTAATAGTGTGGACACTTTTAGTGTGAAAAGTCATTTACTTCAATCATGATGGCTCAAGGTGGGGACATTTCTCCAGCCTGTGCCATTCCCACCATGTATTATCCGTGGTCATGCACGTGTCAGGGTTTGGTGGGACGTAGATGGTAAAACCCCAAAGCCTGGCAAGCCAAATTATACCAGAAGCGAGCAACACCAGACAACTTTTGTTAAGGAGAATAAGTAAACATCCACAGAACTCTCTGTGTCTCAGTTCTGGTTTCCCAAAAGTGGGAACAAAAATACTACACATCTGCTCTCAGAAGCACTAGTGAGGATTATTCACCTGTGCCTTGCTCTGAAAGCAACAACTGCTACATCAGTCTGGCAAACACCAACAGATCTGACTCCACTTGAGCTGCCCTTGAAACTAGCCCCAGGACAGCACTGGGAAACCTGTAATGCTGCAGTTGCCATGAGTGAAAGCCACAGAGGATGACAAGGTTTTATTCAGTTGCTGTGAGCAAAGATGACTCAGTTTCTATTGTGGTAGCAAACTGGACACCTTTAGCACCTACCTAAGATGCACTACAAAACACTACCATGCTAGCAAATGCAATGTTATAATGTTTAGGACCAGAACTAGGAGAGAAATGCTCTAATGCCTAGTGATAAAATGCCTCCATGCATTAAAAAAAAACAAAACAAAAAAAAAAAAAAAAACCCAAACAAAATAACAAACCCCTAAAAGAAAAGCAGTTGACTCTACATCAGTAAGTCTAAAGCTATCAGCTACACCACTGAAGTAGTCTCTGATGTGCTGCAAAGATTTCTGACCAAAATCTGGCGTAAATTGAGAGGCTTTACGCTTCACATGTAACCTAAGCATGTACAGACCACATGAAAAGTCCCCTTGCTGATAAAATGTAGTTTTAAAAGTGTGCTGTTTATTTAAGCAGCTAGGGAAAGATAAAGCAACACAAACATGATGTGCCCCTGGTTCTGGTATTTGGCATACAGAGCCTGACATGCTTCAAATACTCTGTCTCTAGACTACTAGCAAATATCTGCTGAGAGTGTGTAGTGAACTAACCACAGAAAAAAGCCTAACTAAACACAGAATTCGAGTCTTTGGCTTGCATGACTCAAGCCTCCTGACACAGGGAAGTGGCTACCTAGTTCTTCTGGACTGAACCCTTCTTCCTTTAAGCTTTAAGAAACTTCTGCTTTCAAAGCTTGTGTAACATATGTCCTAGTACTGATATCTAAGACCCCAACACCTGGTCCTAGCATGCCTTGAATGGGACAATATGCAATCCGTTGAACACACTTCAGGTGCCTTATCTGGTATTTTGACATACACCACCACCCTCGATCCGTGTTTTCCTTGACACTAAGCACAAACAAGACTGCGTGCATACACAAAATACAATGGACGTCTGATCTACATTCTAAATGAGATGGAGCACATGGGACTGGCATGAGTAAGAGGGGAAAATGTGGGAGAGGAATCACTACACACAGAGTGTGGTTTGGGTTGAAATACCTACCATCATAATATTCCAAATTCAAAGACTGCTTGTATCAGAACAAAGAAACAACAAATTTAACCAAATGCGATTATATAAGGAAAAAGGAATGAGAAAAGAACTACTCAGTATCCCTCCACCAAGAAAGAAGTACGTACTGAGTTATACATGGAATTAAACTCCAGTAGAACATGGGCTGTCGAAATTTGGGCTCTGTGATGTCTTTCATCTCCTTTTAACGCTGGAAACTGTCCTACTGAAGTTGTAATTAGTTTTGTCTAGAGCTCAGGCGTTTACAGCTCACTTGTTAGGATAAAATTTAGGAAAAAATGTATTTTTGGAATCAGCAAAAAAAAGATAGCAAATCATTTAAAAAAACCTGATATCTACATAAACCTTACTGAGGCATAGAAGCCTACAGGTAGCTATTTGATTTTGCAGATAACACCAAAAAAATGAGTACAATATAAGCTGTAAACACTGGCTTTTACATCTCTAATCATGAGAAAAACACTAGTGCTGCAGATCCTAGAACCTTTTTTAAAAGCTTTTGGAGGCAGCAGACATAGACTCAAATGAAAGACAAAATATAGATGGCCAGCTAAGCATTCATTTTGCTGACAATCTGGAAAAAAATAATAAAAAAGCCAAAAAACTGCCAGCTTTAAGGACTTCAAGTTTCCTTGTTCCCAGTTCTACCACCAGGGAAAGGTTATTGGTAAAGAAAGAGAGAAAATGGCATTAAATTAGCAAGAAATTCCAAAGATCAAAGATTATTAGCAATTGATGCTGTGGGAGAGAGAAAGGTGGGGAGTGGGGAAAAAAGATTAAAAAAATAAAATCACACAAATGCACTAAGAGGACAGATTGCTTTTATTTCCCCAAAGGCCTAATAGGTAGTATTATACCTGCATGGTTTGCACCATAAACTCTGTCGGTCAAGCCCGAACAATGCCCGACACTTCTTTGGAGTATTTGCATCTGTTAGCATAAGGTAAACACAAAAAATACAACACAATGGTGGATAGAGCTCATTCGGTCTGTGTCATCTTAGCTACAGCTACGTTTAGCTTTCAATCACCTCAGTTTTATTTGGTAATCTCCCCTCGTACCAAGGGCAGGAATGAAAACAGGACTTTCACAATGAGCCAAAAGAAAACCAAAAAAAATCTCCGACACGGCCGTGCATCTGTCCAGTGTCGGTGCCGCGCTCAATGCCGTGTTATCAAGGGCTTTGGGGGCGACTTTCCTTGGGTGGAGGCTTGGAGGGCAGAAGCGTGGTTGAGCCACGGATCAGATGGGCTTAAGGCTGATGCTGTTTTACAGTGGGTTTTTGGCTAGCAGCAGCAAAGAAGAAGGCAAAAAACCAACCAACCAAAAAAAAAAAAAAAAAAAAAAAAAAAAAAAAAGCAAAACCCTTTCAGAGAGACAATAACTCATGGCAGTGTCCCACTCCCTTGTGTCTTCTAGATCACAACACAGAGCTACAAAGCAACAAGGCAGGAAAAAAAGGGGAAAGTACCAAATAAACCAGCTGCAAATCAGCCATAGCGAGTCTGGGAAAACTATACACACCTGCAGGGGCCGCACCAGTTATTCTGTTGATCAAGGCCAAAGCGCGCTCGGCATTTCTTAGGAGCGCTCAGGTCTGAATGAGTTCAAGAAAAGCGAGCAGAAAAGGAAGAGAGGAAAAAAAGAAAAGGGGAGAGGGGGGGAGAGAGAGAGAGAGAGAGAGAGAGAGAGAGAGAGAGAGAGAGAGAGAGAGAAGGGGAGGAAAAAGAGAAAGATAAAAATAAGGAAAAAATAAAAATAAAAAAGGGAATAAAAATCAATGTCCTCGTTATTAATTGCAAAATATTGACTTTTGATTTAAAGTTAAAAAAAAAAGTGATAATCACATTTTTATTCAACTCTTGAGATTAGCTGTTGCAATTAAAGCTGCAGTATCCCTTTATAAAGGACTGTTTCTTTCCCTTTTAAAAGAGCAGTTAGAGGAAAGTCATTGTAGCTGGTCTAGCAGGATGTTTCAGGCAAGATTTATTTGGGCTAGTTTTTTTTATTCTCTTTTTTTGAGAAGGGGAAAAAAAAGGAAGAAAAGAAGCTGAGTATGGAAGTTAGATCCTGAACATGCTTTTTTCTTCAACTCACATACAAAATAAGAGAAAAAAAAAAAAAGAAAAAAAAAAAAAAAAGGAAATTATATCTCCTGGGATAATGCAGCTTTTGGAATAACATTAAATTTTTATTTGTTTTATTAATTTGTATATAAAAGAATGGATAAGAATAAGCAGATTGCGGAATGAGTATGTTAGTATCAGCCAGAAAATAAAACGTAAAGCATGGCAAGGTGCTGAGTTAGTACAGCTAGTGAATTGCAATGAATAGAATTGAGCAGAAAGGAAAAAATAAAAAAAATTAAAAAATAAAAAAAATCAAAAACTAAAATAATAATAAAAAAATGCGTATGCATGCTAATGTGAGAAGACTTAGTGGGAGCCATGAAAAATGCCATTAGATTAAGGAGGTTCATTACTGACTTGCTTCCATTCTTTATCAGTCTCTTTAAAGAAATACTGCATATTCAATTTGCACAGTTAGTACAACTCTTGCGTTATTTTTACTGAATTACTGTTTTAATAGCAATTGTTACAAAAACGAAAAACAAAATTAAAAAATACTATCAAACATATAATAGATATAAAGATATATAGATAATAAATACTATCAAAACGTGTGGATGGTATTTTTTTCTTAATGTCATAAGTGTTTAATGTTAAAATCTATAATGGCAGGAAAAAAAAATTAAAAAACAGTTTATAAACTATTTTAAATGACTCAAAATGACGTTAGCACCTGTAATCGGAGGAAGTGAAAGGCAAGGATTTAGGAAACATTCGCTGTGTTCTGAAAAAAAAGAACAAATTATACAAAGGCTTCAAAAAAACTAAGTCAGGGCTTCTTCAAAATTGACTATGAGATTGCCTATGCAGTATTTCTAATTTCCTATATAGAATGGCAAACCTCCTTAATTTAAAATGGGTGCGATTTACCACTGTAAGGCATGCATCAGAACATACAGGTACAGCCCAAATTAATACCAAACACATACATACGTACGTACACGCACACATATATGCGCAAAATAAGCAGACGACTTTATAAATGATGGCATAGGCATTACAACTATGGCTCTGAAGTTAAAGGCTTCGCAATTACTATGTACAAATTCAGCTAACGTCACAAGAGGCTCTTACATGCAATGGCTTGGTTACTAGTTTTAGCAGGGCAATAACGTGTAAATAATTAGGAGTGCATTAAAAAAAAAAGGCTGTCTAGTATAGGGACCGGCTCCCTGTGAGGCCAGGAGACTCGTACCCACCTCCCCCGTACCTAGGAGCATCACACCGGGGCTGCCACACTTCCACTAAGCAAGAGATTTAGACTTATTTTTACTTACCATTGGTCTCTCCTGGCTGCTTATCCCTTTTCCTCTTCTTCTTCTTTCCCTGCAGGAAACATACACAAATGAGAAGGATTTAAAAACCCCCAAAATGCATGTCCTTGCATGATGGCACCGAGCGATGGGGCTGCGGCAGCTGTGGGAAGCTTCCCGGGGAAGACACCAAAGCACGGAGCCAGCTCACCCTCGGTGCAGGGAGGCCTGGGGGGTCCCCAGGGGATGCTGCACCCTGGGGATGGCTCTGCCTGCCCACCTTGTGACTTTTTGGACAGCCTCCCTGCAGCCCCCCCAACACTAACACCCACCAAAGCTGTAAGCAGCTGGGTGAACAAGAACAACTTGCAAGATGCTTCTTTTTTCATAAAATCATCATGAAGATGAAAATATTTGACACTTGTACGCTCTTGCATCTGGAAGTTTCAAAAATCATTCATGGTCACATTTTGGCAGGGCAGGGAGGGATAGAAGAAGGAGACTGAAGGGGGGACAGTGCATGACTGAGGTCAGATTGAGCCCCTGGAGTTCCTCAGCACCCAAACCTGACCGTCACAGCATATGAGGAAGCCACAGTAATGAGGAAATCCTAACCTGCAGATTTATAAGCACTCTGACAACCTAGGAAGCAAAGCCAGGACAAGAAAAAAATCCAGATATAACTAAGAACTTACCCATATTTTGATCTATCACAACGAAATAACCAGTAATATTTTGCTAAACTGTGTCCCTTTCCCAAATACTGTCCCACAAGATGATGCAATTTGTTACAGTTTCTGACTGGAGGGAGAAAGGCCCTCTCTCCATTTCCCTCCAGCGATGTGGGAGAGGACAACCGGGAGCCTGACTTCTGTGGAAACTCAACAATTGTTTTCCAAGGGAAGAGTTATAAAGTAATAAACAAAGCTTAAAAGAGAAAAGCTATTTTCTAAGAAAGCTCTTCTAACACTGAGCTACAGGGTTTGCAGAGCAGTACAAAAAGACCAGTGTAGGGGACAGAGTCATTTCATTTTCACAGCTCCCCAGATGCTAAAAGCAACGACTTTTGGGCCAGCAATGTCAACTGTGAACAGCACAAGAGATCACGGCTTTTGAAGATGTGGTAGTAAGAGAAGTTGGTGAAAAGACACCAGACCAGCAGTCTCTTGTGGTCAAGAGGGAACAAACATGTCTTGTAAGAAGGAATCACACAGCACTTCTGAAGGGTTAGACATATCTGTGGGGAAGCCAAAAGGTTCTCCCACATGGTGGACATCTTTCTCAGCAGGTTGGCCTGGCTCCCAGCTAAACGGTTACGATGGGCTTCAGCTTGGCACATCTACTCTAACATTTGTGACACACTATGATAAGTTCCCTGGAACATATTATTAAGAAATTCCCCCAACGTGAATGTTGGATTTTGATTTGTTGTTGTCATATTTTTCCTCCCCAAATGCCAGCTTTCTGGCACAGGGTTTCTGTACTCGTTCCCCCTTGCTTGCTCAGGGTTGTAAACTGCCACCCTGCTATCCAGGCTGTGACAAGCACAGTCCTGTCCACAAGAGCCTTCTGTTGATGGAAAAAGCTGTGTGCACCATCCATTTCAAAGGACTTTTAAACAACATGCATGTAATTCTGTCACCTGGATGCTACTGAGAAATCATCTCCAACACCTCTGAGGTCATTTTTGAAGATATGGAAAGTTGTCGCTCTGAGTCAATTGCTACAGCAGCCATCAGTCTAACATAACAGGCAGAAAAGATAGACAAGCACTCCTCCTAAAGCTCTCTGAGAATATAATAGGGAAAAATGTGGTATCTTGAAATCCACATATCACATAAAGATACAAGAGGCTCAGACTCTGCTCCATCTATATTGATCTATTTTGACAGTAACTCTGTGAAAGTCATTGAATTTTTTCCAGCTTTACAACAACGTAACCAAAACCAGACAATTGCCTCAGGACCATAAGCCTGATTTTTATTTAATCTCAAGGAAGCCACTTGCATAATTAACAGACTGCATCTGTGGCAAATTTGCTTAATTTTTGCAGTACGTTTGGGAATTCAAGGGCTATTTCTATTTGAGACCTTATAACTTCTTCACATGAGGGCCAGCCAAAAGAGAGGTCAGGAGTCACCTGCCCTTTACAAACTCTTCAAGCCAGGTATTAAAGTACTATAATTCCTTTAGGGAGCAATCTGTTAAAAATAGCCGATATACAGGAATGTCAGACAGGAACCAGGAATTTCTGGTTCCTTTTCAACACAGGCTTTGAAAACTGTTCCTAACAAAGAACTGACAGAGGCCCCACTACCTTCTTTTACACCCTTTTCAAAGGAAATAAGGAGGAGAATCACTTGACTTGCTTGTTCAGTTTCTGTGCCACAAGAAGATATTTGATTATGTAGCTAAATTAAGAGAGTTAATAAAAGAATTATGGCAGGAGTTTTCCAAGTGCTCTGCAGAAGACATGATTTTGCCTTTGCCTCAAACTGTCCTCCTAAGACCTGAGCAGATCATCTGTAACATTTTCCACCATGATACTACACAAATTCTTATGCTGCAAGTAAATGTGGATACAAATACCTGCTAACCATTTTGGCAGCTCCCTCTACACAGCCAAACCAACACGGGTTTTGACAGGACTGCAGAGTTCTTTGGTACTAATTTTCTAGACAGGCAGCAGGCGAGGTGACTAGACCCATACGTACTTCTGAGTCCAGCACTCAGCACCACTTAACATCTTGTATTAGATCTCAGGAAGAGCAAATGTGCCTCGTGACACCAACAAGCCACAAGGGATTCCATGAATCCTCTTCTCTTATTTAAGAGCCGGCTGAAAGCTGCGTTTCTTGAATGTACTGCTCCTGTTTCTGAAGACCTGGGCCTCATCCTCCAGCCTGATGCGAGATGCCTAACAAATTAACCATTTCAAGCAGCCCAAAGGCACACCCCTGCTAGATGTGTGAAGGGCCAAGACCCTACAAAATGCTGAGGGAGGAGAGGAACTCGGAGAGCTCTGAATGGACCAGGAGAGGAGAAATAAATCAATCCTGTGCATGATGCAATCGTATGATGCAAATGTACCGTGCTGACCTCAGGCAGGAAGGTTCCCCCTGAAGGTCACTTGGGGGTACAGCGTCAAGCCGCTGGGAAAGCACCGGCTTTCTCATCCTGTCCTTTTTAGCTTGAGAAGAAAGGGTTTCGCAGTGCTCACACGGCGAGGACAAAAGTAAAAGGTCCTAAACACTGAAGGCTTTGTACACGCCCATCTGTTGGTGGCAGTCACTATGCAGAATGAGCGTTCCTGAAACCTCGGTGGATCCTACAGTCCCTCCTGAACGCTGAAGAAGATGACACTGCACAGTGACGAAGAACCAACCCAAGCCTATGGTCTGACAGTCTCAGGTCAGACTATGACAAAAAGAAAGGGAAAATGTGTTTAAGCAGGAGCAGTTCCTCATTGGGCTTAACGAGCTCTCCTCTGAGGAGCATGCACAGCTACATGTGCAACGGTGAACAAAAGAGGAAGTGAGGCAGAGCCCAATGGAACAAAAAGATGATCAAGAAAGAACAGAAGGATTTGAAAACATGTCCTTAAGTACATATTGCTAAATAAGAAAGCATGTGTATTCTCCACTCCTGAAAGAGTGGAAGAGCACAGAGAGCTGCTGCTGCTCTCAGCTTTGCTGCAGACTCTGAACTGCCTTCTTCCCATCCATGCACGTAAAAGTGCAGATTCTCACAGAGGTAAACGTTGCCATATACTAAGCACACAGTTTATGTGATTTACTGCAAAGCAGGATATTTATGGTAAAATAGGCAGTGATGATGATGATGATTGAAGAGACAGAGTTCAACAAAACCAAAATGTTTAACACTATACATAACTGACCAATGCTGGTCCCCAAACCTGTAGGAAAGTCTGCCTGGAAGGTAGGGAGCAGGGTTTATTCTGGAGTTAGAAACCTTGAAAGTTTTAGGTGATTTTTATTTAAATTTAAAAGAAAAATAATCAAGATGCTGCTTTAATCCTATTAAAGAGAGTTTAGAGCTCCCATCAATCCACAAACCTGTCAAGAATTTATGAGTTTAGGATTGCAAACACTTACTACCAGCTGCATCGCTTATCCTTCATGGAAGAAGGGGTTATATACTACTAGTAAATGGTCACAATGCTGGCCTTATGTTTTTAACAGAAAATTCTATCACTTTTAGCTACAAAACAGGCTTTCTGAAAGGTGGAGGGGTGAATCAATCTTAAAACACCCCATGAATTGATCACAAACTCCAAAACACTTCTTAAAAAATGAGGGGGGGAGGGGGGGGAGAGATAACATGGCCATGAAAAAGCAAGACATAATTGAAATACACAACAGTAGAGCGTGGAATAATTAATTTAACCCCACTTGAGAGTAAGACTTTCAAACGAGTCATGCTTTTGGTTTTGCCAGTCCTTCTCTGAAGCTAGGATAAGTCATTCTTCCACTTTCCACTATACTCTCACACAGATAAGCACAAGACACTAATTATTCATCTTTTTGGTGGAAAGGAGAGGAGCCATACTGGGGGAAATTTTAATTTTGTTTGAAAAAATGAAATTTAAAATGACCAGCAAGCCAAACAGCATTTCCAGATGCTGGTAAAAGTGAAGGCAAGAGTTTCTTCACAGAGCTCTACTGTCATGCCCCAACTCTAACCTTTTACTAGTCCCAGCCAGGAAGCCTTTTCCAAGTGGAGGGCTGGGACCTATCCCCAATAGTTTTAGTATCGCAGAGGGAAGCGTCCGTTGTTGTTACCAGATTGGGATCCTGAGGCACGCTTTCCAAGTAGTGCTTGTGTGCAATGTGTGGTCGTAGTTCAGAAGGTCACATATACATTTCTACAAGCTCTACGACTAAAAAAATTTCCACCTACATAGGAACCTACATAGTTATCCCGTGCGGACCAGCCCGGGTACAGCTGCATATGAAGCTGTCGCTCCTTTCTTGCTAGTTCATAGTATTTCGCTTGTTCTTCTCTGGATAACGCATGCCACTGAGGTGAAGAAAAGAGAAAAAGACAAAATAAAAAGCACAAGTGGTTGTTTTTTTTTTTAAGTGTGTTAGCAGTGGAGTGTATTGTTTATATATAAATACAGCTAGAGTTGATTTTTATAAAAAAGAAATAAAACCAGATGATCTGGCATGCTGACACTCATATTTTATTTATAACTCCAGATTATAACTCCAGTTAATTCAACTGAGTCACAACTAATCATTTATGTTCACTCAGCCCCTTTGTCTCCTGATGAGAGAGGAGAATTAAGAAAACTAAACAAAAACAAAGAGCAGGGGAGATGGTCCAGAAACTGAACACTTGTCCTGAGCCAGATGTCAGTTACAGGTTTAGGGAAGGTCTCCCTTCCCCCCTGGCACCCCCTCTCCTCTTCCAGCTCTCACAGGTGCTGATACTGGTACTGTACCCAAAGGCTTTTCCCCTCCCCATTTACTTTTCCACCTGTTTTAGGACAAAATAAAAATCTGAGATTTTTCCATCTACGGGCCATGGAAATAACACTGAAATAACACAGATATTAACTAACACTCCCTCTTCTTCATGAATGACCCCATTGGCAAAAAGTGTCTGTGAAAACCGAAAATGAAACCAAGGCTTTTGGTTCAGTAAGTTCTATATACATTATCAAAATATCAGGAAAACACAGTTTATTCAGAAGGTGTGAATCCTACCGAGTGTCAGCCCCTGCTTGTGCTTCTCCCTTGTTACCTACCCTTCGACCGAGGATTTGGTTGATGGCTGCACTCTCTTTCAATGTGCATTCTGCTACAACTTTTGCTCTCATTTCCTTCATATACAACATAAATGCATTAAGAGGTTTCTTTATGTGTGGCTTCTTTTTCTCTTCTTCTTTTTTGGAGTCCTGATGTTTTCTGAAGGGTAAAGATACAACAAACAGAAAGCTCACAGTGAGAACCCTTGTGAATTTATTAAATTAATCCCCTCAATCTCTCTAGCATTAATCCTCAGAAATCTCTAGGAAGAGGACCAGAAGGTTCTCTAGAGCCTTCACCCTGGCTGCTGTATGAGACGAGTTTTAAGAGCATTATAAGAAAACCCATCTCATGTTTATGCAATATCACCAAGTATCCTCTGAGCCCCTAGAACAACCTTGGAAGGACATGGGCACCCAGGATAATGGGTTCATGTGGAGGGCTTGTAAGTATGATGGTAGAGGAAATAATTACACCCCATTATCGATGGGAACCAAAATGGTGTCTTTCTGTTTCAACCATGAAATGGAAGGCAAGAAGCACCAGCAGCACTAGAGGCAGAGGTAGACCAGGGCTCTCCTTGGTTCAAACCCAAACTTGACACCAGCTCTCTCTGAAGCTTTGAACAAGACATTTCTGCTCTTATTTATTGTTTCCTGTTGTGTATCCGGCATCTTACAGCTTCAAACTGGGCACTGAGTAACAGGGAAACTGGTCAAGAAACCTGAATCTTGATCAAGAAAATTTAACTTCCTTGATAAAATAGGTGAAATTAGTAAGTACTTGTCTGTTTCACAGAATGACTCTAAAAGACTGTTACTATTTTGACACACTTTGGTAGTTAAACCACCATTAAATCAATTAGAACAGAAGAGAAATAGCAGATTGAAAAATTATTTTACAGCAAAAACTTTCCCACAAATCTAAGCCTTTTTAAAAGCCACAAATGCACAGGTGATGCTTTGGGTGTTCTAAAAAGAAGACACGGGAAGCAAGAACTTACGAGCTGTGGAGTGAGCCGACGTCACTCTGGGAAGATTCCTGTTTGACTGTTGGTGTGACTATGGCCGGATGAGGGATTCCAGTTGTATGTAAACTATGATGTGGCGGGACCATGTGTGGAGGAAACCTAGAGGAGAGAAAGCTGTGTAAATCGTCAGAATAAAAATGAATGAATGGGGAGGGATGTGTACACACATTAAAAAAAAAAAAAAGGCATATAACAAGCACATGACAGCTAGACAAAGCATATGAAAGCTGGCAGCATTAATTAGCAATAAATTAAACATAATGGCTCTTCTAATGTCATTAAAGCCAATCTTCCCCTTCATTATCATTACTGACATGAGACATCATGATTTTTAACATCTTTAACAAAAGGAAAATTCAACTGGATGAACTTGGATGAAAGTGGAATTTCAGCTACCTGTAGGAAAATCCACCACTACATTTATTTGCTCAGAAATAATCTGTGGCAACCAAGGAATAAATTTTTATAGTTCTGAATCATGTTTTGAATTTGGGATGACATCTTTTATTGCACATTGACAGTAAAACAAAATATTAATGCCAACACAACCCAGATGCATTTTTGGTAATTCTTATAGATGCCTCATTAGCTACATTTTTTTGATTTGGCAAAAGAAAGTATTTATTTCTGTCTAATAAATCTCTGAGCCACATTGATTTAACAGAAGATGGGAAGACTGTAGAATTAAGTAAATTTTGACCCATTAAGGTAACCTAGGAAGGCTTAAATTAATGCAAAAGAACAGTTTAGCCTTTCTAAGAAGAAAGAAATGTTGTCAGCTTTATGGTTTATGGTCATATACATGGACAGGTTCCAGTCCTGCAACTGGATTCAGAAGGATGTGCCATCCTTCTGCAAGAATCTAATTGCTCGGTTGGGGTCACGGCACAAATGTGGCGCAATCATTCAAACTTTTTACATTTTAACCGAAATGAACACACTTCTCAAAAGCAAGATTGACTTCTTATCATTATTTCTCAACAGTCTCAGAAAGGTTTTGCACTGAATAAGAAAAGCACACTACGACTGACTGATTTTCCTTTGGAAAACCCCTGCTTAAGTCAACAGGTTTCCAGGGAATGGAATCTAACCTAATTTTGGCTCAGAAATAACTTCCCCCAAAATTCCAAAGCTGAAGTGATCTGATAAATGATAAGGTATCTTTATAATTGAAAATCCCTACTCTCATCTCAGATTTTGAACCATCTTGGTCCAAATAAAATATCCCAAGAATATGGAACATGCAATGGGATAAAGAATTATTATCAATATACACTGATTTTTTTCTATCAAACATGATTTAAAATGGGGTGATATACCATGGATAAGTAGACTGTGTACAAGTATCAGAAATATAATGGTATTTCTTTTTCTTCCCCATCCCCCCAGTTCCATTACTGAGCTTAACACCCCGCCCGAACTGCCTAGATATTCCCTACATTCACAAGATGACACAGTAGTAGTTTCATGAACAAGAGGTACTGTCCACTATGAACTCTGAGGACCTTTGTCTATCAGCTGGTAGTACTCAGGATCATTAGACAGAGGCAGTGGCGGGAAGAGCAGGGACTGACAGGGAGAATGTGAAATTGTCCCAACTGTAGAGAACTGTAGCTCCTCACAAAGGCATGGAGGGAAGGAAAGGCGGGGGGTGTGATGGCAAGGGAAGAGGAGAACAGGCAGCAAAATGGCCTTTTCTACTTCCTCTAAAGACTCATGGACACAAATCTCCAAGTGGTTTGTTAAATGCCTTCCCCACTCTGACAAAAGTAGCTGGGAGAGCAATGCATGTTTGGGGAAGTGCTTTGGTGCATGGTAGGTCAGAACAGAAGACAATGGCGAGGCTGAAAGGAGACCGATATTCTGGCCCCACTTCTGCCACAGAATTGCCTCACCATCAGCAAGATACAAACTGAGCCTTTATATTTTTTTTTTCTCTTCTCCCTCTCTATTATTTTTGTGTGTATGTATTTTGATTGGACATACTTAAAGTTTGTTCACACAGTGCCTGAGGCCTTCAGTCACAGTACAATGCAAACAATAAAAACTAACAGTAAGAGCTCTTTTTTTAAAAAAAGTAACTTACAAACATGGGCGAAAATAAAATCCATGGCAAAATCCTGATCTCACTGAAAGTGGTATAAGCATAGTGATAAAAAGTTGACGTGCATCCTATCGAATGACTGTCTTAGGCAAGACCCAGCGTTCACGAGAGGACTATGCTACTGGGTCTAGCTAGGGTTCAAACCGGAACGAGAGCCAGCGACAATGGGACAATGAAGGATGAAGATGGAGACACAAAGCCTACCTTCAGAGAGCAGGCAGGGAGAGCTGCGCTTGTTTGACATGAGGACACAGTGTGAAGGCCAGTGGGCATATACCAGCAAGAAGAATTTCTGAGTGCAGTGGTAGTACAAGGACAGAAGGGTATGAGAGCAGACCTGAATAAGATTAGACTCATCACTGGAGAAGGGCTCCCAAATATCACAAAAGACTGATTATAGCTGGAGGTAATGGGGACAAAAGATGCGTGCTTGTTAAGCTTCTGAAAAGGATCCCGTGATGGGGCCATAACCGGGCCATAGACTTGCTCCTCAAATAAGCATCTGGTCAAAAATCAAAACATACTTCACAATGAACTCTGCCTACATGGTGGATTGCTGTATGGTCAGGATGTTCAAAGGAAACAAATTCAACAAAAGATAAGTGGTTGTTTTAGTCATTTATTTTTGATGAAGATTTAAGTACCTCCAGCTAACAAAAAACTGAGAAGGGTGAAGAAAATCTGCAAAAAATGTAACTGCCCTCCCTAATTATGGGAAAAATGTTTTCCTATCTACTGTTTAGAAGAAAGAGAGTAAGCATTTGCACATTGGAGAGTGACCAGATGGGGAGAAAAGGTAGTGGAGGAGAAGACAACATACGCATATTGTGTGAAAGCCTAGAAGATGGTAAAGCCACTACTGACTTCATCTGGGCTACAATTTTAATCACTGAGCTCTACACTTCAGAGACACAGGAGCCTTCATCAACAGGCAGCTACAGCTCAGTAGTTATTTTCAGGGTGGCAGTTTCCCCAAGGAAGTTGTGTTCATTATCAGTGACCGTTCATTATTTCACACCGAACTTCTCTCCCTCCATGACACAAAGCTGCCTATTGGCCTTACACACCCCTTCCTATGTTTGGGGCTATAAAAACATCCTCCAGAACCCAAAGTTGCTCTCACAATCCCATGGACTTCAGTGAGCTGCGTGAGGGTTCAGCCCAAAGTCTGAGTGCCTACTTATTTCCATGTAGACATCCACTCACTTGGCAATATAAGTTGGGGAAGAGTGTTAATTTTTAAGTTCCTGGCTATACTCCAGCTTCAGTAATTACATTCAGCAAAAGTGAATTTCCCCTGAAATTTCAATTACAGAAGGTATTTTCCACTGCCACCACTTAACTGCCGTGCAGTGTTTGTCTGGTGTAATTCTGCTAAATTATTTCCTTATTTCCTCTCACAGCAGTTGTTTTTTCATAGTGGGTCCACTGTTTGCCCATCAGTCAGTTAACCCGGTCTCAATTTACATTAAGGGAATATTATAGAAGGATAATGAAGGATTGAGAGATGTTATAAGCATGTTGCACGCATACAAAGTGAGCGGGGTGATGCTATAAGCAGAGAAAAGAGTTGTAAATGGTTAAAACAACCTGAAGACACTACCTTAATAGTCTAAACCATTTATGAAAATCACTATTAGTCGCCCATTAACCTTTTATAAACTATTCATAAGCACACTCTAACTAATGAACTGTAATTACTAAGCTTAGGGAATATTCAGGATTGGGAAGCATTATATGCTCCAGCAATCTATACCGTAATGCAGGCAAAGACAGAAATGACTTTTAAAGGAAGGCTCTTGTAAAACACAGATGGAGGGGCGACACTGGGGTCTGCCCTGGCTTCAACATTTGGACAAACCCAACACAGTGACCCCAAGGATTGTAGCAGGGCCCTGCAGGGCTGCTGCCCGGAGGCCAGCCATGAACGGCGTGTCTGCAGGCAAGCGTGGGCATCCCCGGGCACACCAGCCCCATCTCCCAACTACGCTGGCTACTTGGGGCGAGGGCTGTCCCACGGCTGAGCTCAGGCGCTCCAGCTGATACGGCGGGCGTGAGAAAACACGCGTTGAACCACGTATCAGAGCACGGTCTGCCCAGAGGGTGTTCCCAGGTATGGGAAACCAAGAGAGTTTCTGGGCTGAAACAAAGGATAAACATCTTAAATCTATTCATCAGTCTGCGTGTGTGTCTGAGTATGCGTATGCGTATGGGCTTATGTCAGAGACAAAAAGAAAGGCTGTGTGCGTATATGCACACTCCTCACCTTCGTCTAAGACATCCCCCCGTATTTTTTTCTCTAAAAGTATTCTGTGAATTGCAATAAACACCCTAAAAAATTCTAAGCAGCTCATTATACACCACTGTCTCCTTTTATGGCTCCAAGCCAGAATATAATGATGAGTCTTAACTTGTTAAGGACAACTAATTTTTTGTTCCTGGCTGTCTCAGGGGCTTCTCTCTTACTCACTCTCACTTTACTTCACTGTTGACATGTTTCTGTTAACTGGATGTCATCTGCCTGCCTTGATTTTATGCACAAGCAGTGGGATGCATTTTTCTGTGCAACAATTCTGCTTTGAGTTGCATTAGATTTGTCATTATTCTCTCATTTTCCCCTTGCACTCGTAACATTTCATCTATTCCTGCCTTATTTTTTGAGCCACGGTGCACCCACATTATGGTTTATACATGATCTTGCTCCCTTTGAAGCCGGCAGATTTCAGAGCCAGCCCTCGTCAGGAGAAGTGCCTGCTACCAATTTAGCAGGCTGAGGGCCCCGAGCTCCAACAACTCAATCTAAAGGGGGTCACAGGGTGGCACAAGCGAGTGTCAGCAAGTGCTGTTTAATTGCCAATCTAGGCTTCTCCATGGTGTTTAAAGTATAATGACCCATCACTTAATTCTGAGAAGTCCTGGCCCTGCTGCTGAATGGAATGAATATCAAAGGATGTGCTAGAACAGGGCAAGGAGCCTACATTTCCTATAACTGCCATAAGTATAATAGACCTCTACTTCTGTCGTCCCATTACCACAATAATGTATTTAATTTGCTGTGTACTCTTTTTAACTAGATACCTTTCATAAAGCCTATCTTGGGAATATAGCCTCCCCCCTCCCACATCTCCCCCCCTCCCTCAAATGACTAGCCTCTCTAATAATAATTAAACTAAATCAAGCTCTACTTTGCCTCACACCATGCCTGCAAGTCTTTTATAGATATTAAAAAAGATTAAATGGAGGGAGGGAACCATTGTTTAAATTTACAGCTCTTTCCGCAACCCAGGATTTTTTCTTCCCCGTGCTGGGTCTGTTTTTTTTTTAAAGTTGATTTTCCAGTTGTCTCTCTATTTGCTGGAGTAACACAGGCAAATTTTAATTTTTCGCTTTTACTCTACTTACCTAAAGCACACAACACACTACTTCCCTCCCATTCACTCATGAGCTCTAGTCACAGGTTTCCATTTCTCAGCAAGGTGTTTTTCCCCCCAACCCTCCCCCTCCAATCTCTTCCTCCTTAAATCCTCTATACACCAACCTTCACATATTAAACTGCAGAGATGGAGAGGAAGGGACAGAGCAGGGAAGAGACGTGGAACCTTGCTATGTAATGCATGCTAATTTAATTATGTGCCATCATCAAAATGGATTAGCTGTTTCAGCCCATCAGGAAAGTCTAAACCTCCACCGATTTAATTAACCAGACTGAAAATCAGATGAACAGAAAATAAAACTATCATTAGGAGCAATTAGTGATTACTTAAACATAGTGCTGCCAACCAGTTTGTAAATAAAACTAGCAGCCCCTGGTAAATTAGATGGAATTAATTGGAGCTAAGGAGAGGGAGAAATATATACTTCTAAAGCTTTAGAGGGTCAGGCAGGCCCTTTTATGTTGACTATCAGTGTTTGGAGCTTTGGTAGGGGAAAACACAGTGCAATAACCTTCCTCCCAACTCTGCTTGAAGAACAGCCCTCCTCCCTCCCGAGACTCCCCTCTTGCACACAGTGCGCTGCTCTGGGTGACAGCCACCAAGAAAGCAAAAGGTATCATGACTTCTCCTCCTTGCTTTTTCAACATCACATTCCCCCAGCTTTTTCATTTAGTTCAGCTTTTAAGGATGACTTCCTGCTCCTCCACCTCTCTGTCAGAAACAAATTCTTAAAGCCCAGTGACAGCAGTAGGAAACCGTCTTCTGAGATGGGAAGGTACCCCTTGCCCTTTCCTCCTCTGCCCCACTATAAAACTAAGGATGACCATTTAATTGAAGTGATTTCAGACATACGCTTCCTAGATGAAATGCCCTTCTCTAGAGAGGGCAGCAGAAGGCGTTACATTCGCTCTTGATTCAGGACCTCAGCATTTGAACTCACCTTGACATGGAAGCATTGACGGTCAGAGCTGTTGGGTATGGGTGGCGGAAACCCCCTGTTGTGATTGGGTACACTGGCTGACCTTGCCTGGCAAAAAAGAAGGGAAAGAGAGAATGAGAGAAAGGAAAAAGAGTTTAAAAAAAAAAAAAAAAACCCACAACAAAAAACTTCTCTCTGCACAGTAAGCTTTATTCTCATTTGATCAGAACAAAAATCTTGGGGATTGTACAGCAAGGATCAAAGGAAAGAAACACAGAACAATTTGAATGCCATAAATCTGATAGGAATGGCTAATTAAATTTTATAACCTCTGCTTATGTCAATAGAGACCCTCTCCCCAAGCTGAAACTAGGTGTTTTGTTGTAATAATTAAAGGCGAAGTCTCGCTTGCTTTAATGGAGCCATCACACTAATTGAGGGCTACACATCCAAAGGAAAACAATAATGAATGTAAATTTATACCAAAATAAAGTACAGTGAATCAAAGGACTTCAGTTGCGCTTTGGGCCTCTTTCGGTATTTAGATCTCGGTGAGAAAACATTAAATTAACAGAGCTTAATTTGTAGCCTTTTGTCAGATTAACAAGTGTTGACAAGAGTTACCGGGGGAGAGTCCCCAAGAAGTATTGTGGGTAACCAATAGACAATCACACCTCATTACAATAATTAAAAAATACAGCAACATGCAAAACAGCATCCTCATGAAATACACACAACTTTTTCTGATTGAGGTTTGTCTGTGCTGGCTAGTTCTTTTCATCTGTCCTTCAAATATATCATCTGAGTGGGCAGGATGCTTTCGGAAGGGTACTGTGCTAGCGACATCCAGGCCAGTTGAGGACAGATGGGTTGGGAAGTTGATGGTGAAGCACAAGTGGAAATGAGAAGGGAAATTAAAACCTTGGGTTACTTCTACGAAGTTGGCCATGCTACCTTCCTAGAGCAAAAGCAAATGTGATGGCATCACCCCTCAACAAAAGCCACTCAGAGAAGCTGTAAGAACTGTGGGTAGGTAAGTATGTCATGGGTGTTGACTTGTTATAAACCAGCAGTGATGACAACTGTCTTCCTGTGACGGAGGTGGCCATTAGCACCTGCCTGATGAAACTGGCCACATGTGGCAACATTCACGTGGTTTGGCAGCCATGACATGAGGTTCGAGGAGGACAAACCTGTGTCTGCACACATAAAGATGTAAGGCTCTGAGACACAGATGAGCAACAAGGTTCAGGTCAACAACAGTGAGGAATTTCTTCCCTCCACTCTCATGGCTTTAATGTTTCTGACTTTTGGCATTAGCTGAGTATGCTTGTTTTAAATGCTGAGCTCTTACTGTGCAAACTTGAGCTAAGCAGTGGCAACAGAGGAGCATGAAATGGCTGTACTGCAGCTTGGCCCTGCATGCAAGAAATAATTAAAGGAGCTGACATGCATTCTACCAGCGTTCAGGGTGTCCTACATAAAAGTAAATCACCACAAATGAGGAGGAATTTAAGATTTCAGGGAGCTATGCTCTGGGTTTTTCCTCGGCTCATGCTGTGGTCTTCTGGAGAAACAGCCTTCTGCAGAGAACTGATGGACATGCTTCGCCCTCAGGGTGGGAGAGCTTCTACCCAAACAAGTTGCACGACCACCCTGCCAAGAAGAGCGGCCTGCAAAGCAGCCAGAAGCGGGATGCTGTGGCTGCAGCCCCAGCTCCAGCTCTCCTGCATCCACACTTCTGTGCTTGAGAAAGGCCCCCAAAGCCTTTGACACCAAACCTTCTCCCTGCCCAAGACCTGGGTGTGTGTGGGGACCTCCTGCTCTGCCCTGGTCTCCTACGGGGTGTGAACTCCACTTCTTATATGGAGGGCAAACTTGTGACGAGGTATTTTAGCGCAGCTGGACAAACAACCTCAATGAGTAACAAACTATTTCTAGCTTTGGGAAATTAATTTCTAAAGAAATATGATCTCCCCAAACTTGATGAGGCTTGTTATATCAGAAAAATAGAGTAATACTCTTGATTTGTAATTCAGAGAACTGTTGTATCTCGCAATACAAACGTATTTTATAAGTATTTAGGTCAAATATACTGTACAAAAGGCCTAGGCAGTGCTTAAGTGCATTATAAACTCATTGTAGAGACAGCGACGTATGAAAAAAAAAATAAAAGGCCTCAGTTACTGGGGGGAACCCAGTAATACTGAACAAGGCTCTGCAAGTGGGATATGAGGAGCTGAAAAGAAAACAGAACCCCAAACTAACTTTCCATGGCTTTTTTTCTTAGCTAGTTTTAAAGTAAACTAATTCCTCTTCCTTGTTTGCAAGAAAATTCCATTCCTCAGATGCCAACTGCCCAGCCACATCTCAGCCAGGAATGCTGTTCACTGCCCAATGTAAAGCTCTACTGTTTCACAAGAAAAATGAAAAGGGTTTCAATGGGGAAGGCCAATGAAATTTAAAATTGCACATTTATAGTGAGGGTGGCCCTGGTAAAAAAGAGTCCCTGAGAACCACTCTGAGCCTACAGAAAACCAAATCTGAGAAAAACCCATGTGGTGCAGTGTAAGGGCATTAACAAAAAAAGGACGTTTCTGCAGTAGTGTATAAAAATTCATGCTTCGCGAGCCATCAGCTGGTTGAGAGGACATGCATGTTTCCAAGTACTCATGTTTGTTTAAGACCACATGACCTGGCATAAGTTTTAATTAAGCTTCATGAGGTAGGTAAATTCATAACTAGTCAGTGAAGTGGCAGTTGGCAAACAGACTTATCTCAATGCACACACACATGCGCAGGCACACACACATACACGGTTTTAACATAAATTTTACACAGCAAAAAATAAAAAGGAAATAAAAAAAATGGAACTCCTTACTGTGGTACTAACCATCCTAGCGGATGGGGGATTTGTCCTACAGTGCCCGGTGATAACGGATAATAAGGAGATATATCTGGAGGATGTGGAGGCCTTGGAATTCCTATGGAAGACAAACATAAAGCAGCATTAGTATTGAGACATGGAAATAAATAAAATATAAAGAACATGAACATATGTTTCTAAATTGCTACCTATTCATTTTTATTACAATACTCATGGCTTCACTTTGGGTTTTCAAAGGCTGTTTCACAATCTTATTTTATAAAGTAAGACTCTTGGCATCTTGCTAAATGAGATTCAGCCAGTAAAAACGATGTGATTCCCTCAGTCACCTCTCCAATCGGAGATAATTATTTTGTTATTTAGGATGAGAATTTAGAAGTCTCAGCTATAGTTTTGGTGTGATGCTGTGCTAAGTGCTGTCTTAAATGCTCAACAGAAAGATGGTCCCTGTGTCCACTTCATGGCTATTTTAGTCTCAAAGTCATCAGAAGAGCACAGGCCCTACCCATACGTTGACTGGGCACTCAATAGCATGGCGTTATTCCAAAGTAACCTCCAAAACGAGTTACAAAGTCACTGTAATTGCAAATGATGTTTGTTTTTGAGCAAAACTAGGAAACCTGTCCTGAAACCTCAGAGTGGAGGTGAGAGCCCCTGGAGATGCTTAGCAAAACCAGGGGCAGATGTTAAAGGTGGAGGGGAAGACAGAGAGCCCATCCATCCTCTCTGAAACTGATGCAGTTCCTATTCGGAGAGCAGACACCAGCTCCAGACACAAGCCTGAAATCTTAATGCTCCTTACCTTACGAGCAAGTAGGAGTAAGTACTCAGAGGAGTAAGGGTTACAAGACTGTGTCTTTCAATTAACAAGCCAGAGCAAAATTACACAGCAGAGCAAAATGAAAACAGAGAGCATTAAAAGGAAGGGGTACTGTATTCATGGCTAAAAACTATTTCTTTAAGTCATTCGGGAAGCTTTTAATCTCTAAATTAAATCTCCTTGTATGACATTTTCATGAAGACATTGCTTTTTCTCCATTACAAAACTCAAACAGATTAACTGCGCTTTAACCATCCGGTGAGCTATTTGCACACTTGAAAGAATGTTCACAGAAGAAAAGTAAACAGTCTACAGACGTTAATCATATGTTTTACGATAACCATTTAAAAGCTATTCCCTCTACTACGATTATTTAAATGAGAGGTTGACTATGCCATTCACTTGCAATACCCAGGGATGTCGAGATGGATTCCTTTTAAGCCATGTGAAGTTAGCATTAAGCACAATTAAAAAGGGGCCCCAGTTGAAGTGTAGGGAGTGAAATCCAGCTAATGCACAGCCTCATTGAAGGGCTGGAGTTTAGATAAATTATCTGCATACGTTAGGGCTGACACAGAGTGATTCCTTTGACGTGAATTCAGTTTCTAACTAGCTGGGATTTGGATTAACAAAAACAAAACCACTGTCACTAGGAACTCAATGCCGCCTGAAGAAAGAAGATTGACATTGTTTGACTTCTCTGGACCCTCAGGTTAAACAGGGACTCTTAAAAAGTTAGAATAACATGTAAATTCTACTCTGTAACACCAATAAATCTAGTCAGGGTTTTACACGGTGCTCTATATTCAAGAAGACTGCCCTTCAGGCTGAACTGAGAGTTGGGTAGACTTACACTGGGGAAAAGAGTTGCAAGTGTAGAGCTGGAGCTAAGTAGTTAGAGTGGATGAAAATTCAACATTATAGGAGAAAAATGGCTGAACTCCTGACACAGAAACAATGGGATTTGGGGAATTAAAAGAGATTCATTTTGAAACCGGTCATGACCCACCACCTTTAAAATTCCAGCTGCAATTTTGTAAGTGCAGATCACAGAATGTACATGTTTAATTCTCTGGGTCATGCATGCAAACCAAGCACTTGGTAGATCAAACTATTAGGTGGCATATCACGCTCGCAAAGAAACACACCTGCAAATGACCTCACACATGCAACTCTGGTGTCACCCTGCAGAAGCTTTATGAAAATTCACCCAGTACGTTTCCTTCTGAAGCCTAATTGGCTTGAAAAGAAACTATTTCGTCTGGGTTCTTGCATGCATTTGACGTTTTACATGTCCCCTTTGGTGCTTGAGCATGAGAAATCCTTCCTCCCGCACTCCTTCCCCCTAACATGCAAAATGGAAAGATCCACCCACCCACTCTCAAAAAAACCCCAAACTATTTCCCACCTACCTGTTTTGGGATCTACGTCAGCTGGTAAGTGTGGAGGAGGGTTTCCCGGTGTGAAGTGCTCATTGCTGTACGTGATAAGCGGCGTAAGAGGGTGTACATGGTGTGGGTGCTGCACAACTGGCACTTTGTTAGACTGTCAAAAGAAGAATGTCGACGACGTTAGAAGAGTGCCAGGTACTCTCCACTGCAGCACGAGGCATGACACACAGAAATCTGAGTACCAAGGATTTCAACATGGTCCTCAGACTTTTCCAGATCCCTTCTTGGCATCACCCTTGCAGTCTTCCCACCCTCTTGCTTAAAACCTCCTCACACACTTCCCCTACTCTTGAGTTTCTTTAATCTTTTTGACCTGTCATGCTCCTGTACAGAGCAACAGCAATTCTTTAAAATTTTCCCTTTTATTTTAGAATCTTGTGCTTTACCTCCAAGACGCAGGCAGACTCCTCCAGTGAGGGGCTGACAGAGTACCCATTAAATTAGCACGAGACCCAAATGCTTACTGACCTGTAGGTCTTTTCCTTTCCCCTTCCTGTCCTCACTTTCTGTTCTGCATTTTACTGCACATTGCAAATACTCCAGATAAAAAGCCTTTGTAGTGCTAGAGTATTCCCTTCATCAGCAAGCATTAAGCTGACAAGCGATCACCTGCATATTTTATATATATATATATATATATATGTATATTTTAGAAGAGCTAATTAATTATCAATTCATCAGAGAGTGCTAATAAATAGAAACTGGATACTGACGAATTAGGCTACTAAAATATTCAGCTATATAAATAATGGCAAAACCACAGTTAAAGCCATTGAAATTAACTCTTGGGGAAATAATCACGCAGATATCATGAGGTTTTCCCTGTCGCATTCCTAGCTCTGGGAGTAAAAAAAAAAAAAACCAAAAAACAACCAACAAAATCTTTCCTTAACAAAAAAAAAAAAAAAAAAAGGAGTGAATGAATGAAAGAAAAAGGCAGATTGAACTGTAACTTACCCTTACAAGATCACAAAGAAAAAATTAAGCTGAAACAAGCGAACTGCTGGACCATTTACTGCGAGTAATCCAATTGCAAAAAACCCTATTCCCCATAGAGGATTTTCACTAAAATCCTACAACAGGGACATTTAACCAGATTAGGTACCAGCAAAGATAAAGAGGCTGGTATTAGATGATGAATGGATTAGAGTCAGGTTTCATTTTAGAATGTGTCTTCATTTCCTTTTATTACTTTAAGTAAGGAACAACTTGCATTAACATCAAGTAAAAGGAATCACATTAAAATAAAGTAGTGATACCACGGTGGCCCCCGATAGCGCCGCTGCCGTTCAGGATCTGCCAGTGCTCCCCTGCTCACCCTGACCCCACCGCCTGCTCCCCAGCACCCCCAAACACGCGTCCCCTTGCCACGCCACTTCAGACAAGTTATTATCTGATCTTGGTTCGAACGGTCCAAGCTTCCCTTAAAAGCATTTCAAAAATAGTGCAGTTGTTCTTTGGGAATGAGTTTCTAGACTAGGGGGGAAGGAAGACAGAGTTAAGAGAAAAAGAAACATCAGTGTTCCCTGAATAAAGAAGTCCTCCCGTCATGCTTTGGTCAAGCCAAGCTTCACCTTCAGCTCTTGCAGCCTCCCTCACCCGGAACGGCTCCTCCAACCCCTGCCATATGTAGCTATTTGACTCACCCCTTTGATAACCTGCAGAAAAAAGTGTGCATCCAAGAGAAGCAAGCCAAAGAGCAGTGCTTATGCTTCGCACAAATTTTACCATGTGTATCTCTTTTTGCAGCCCTTCCACGGAACGATTCCCCTCTACCACCATGCCCGTGGCACAGCAGAGTCCCGCGTCAAGCGGCCACCACGCAGGACAGAGCGTGGTCATGACAGCCAACGCTATGAATTGTAGCACGTGGTGTTGGCTGGGTTGTAGGTCAGATCTTCTGCCAGCTGTACAGCCAAGGACAACTTCTGGCTGCACAGATCCATAATGGTCTCACATCAAGAGAGCTATAGGGATTCAGCCCCTTAATTCAGAAAGCTAAACAAGATGCTCTGACCCCAAATTCGTTCTCTTCCAAGTGAATCAATCTAAGCAGTTGGAAAGTTTGGCACAGGTTTCACGTAACAAATCATATTACACACCATATATACCAAATGACCACTTGATCTGGTTCATAAAAAAACAATCATTCCCAATATGTGGGATTTTTTGCTGGCCAAGAATTGTGTGAACTCTTGCTGTTAGGTGACCCACAGCGTGGCCAGTAGCTGCTGTAGCTCTGTGCTCTCTCAACTCCACCTTCACATCATTGCAAAAAACCCTCACCCAGACCCTGACAGACATTGAGGGTTGTCTTCCACGGAGAGCTTATTTTCCTAGAAACTGGAACTGGTTAGTTAAAAAAATAAGTAAGTGACAGAGTAGCATTAGAGGGTCAGACTTAAACCGACAAACAAGAAACAACATGTGAGAAGAAAGCTGGACTTATATGCCTGTATCACCAAAGCCAGATATACCACAGAGTGTTACATGTAAACTGTGGGAAACTACCACCCACTACTCTGACACACCAAGACCCCCCACAATATCTCCACAAAATGGCATGAGTGCTAAATTATTGCATATTTTACTTAACACTTTCCAGAGAAAAATGAAAAGCAAAAGGAAAAAGAATATTAAAAATCAACAACCAAGAGTTTGAACTTTAGTGTACAAACTTTTCCCCGGGTAAGTAATTTTTATTTGTGTGACTGTCCTGCACTCAAACAGACAATTCATATAAATGTAGTGGATGTAAGGGGTAGGATACTTTTTTTGCCACTCTAATGATGCTGGGGCAGAGGTGTGGGGAAAATGTACCAAGGGAAAAGAGGAAACTGTCATCTACATGCTCAAAAATATGCTCTCCAGGACACAGAAGCGTGATCCACTGCCCCTACAAATCAGTCTGCATCACTACCCTGGGCTAAGTCTGTATTCCGTTTTGTGCTGTTTATCACACACCGGGAAAAGGGACGTAACTGTTCAGAACAGCACACACAATTTGCAAGCCAAGCTAATCATGCATAATATGCTAAATAAGCTGCTCTTTAAAAGCAGCATTCCTGAAGTTCACTAAGCTTCCTTGGAAAAGAGAAAACGAAAGGACTAGCTGGGAAAGAGCAGGATTAATCCCGCACATGCATCTTCCTTTGAAGTCAATGGGAGCTCTGCCTGAGTAACAAGTGTGGTCCTAACCCCATCCACTGGCAATGAAAGGTAAACCACAGAAGCCATCAATAGGAGACACCTATTAGATGACCTCAGCCATCCCCCTGCAAAAGGCCCTTCTCCAATATACATTTGCCAGTACTTTATCAAGGGTAGTTTTAAGCCAAAAGCCATTGTGAGATGCAGGAATTTCTCTGGCAACTTGAAGAATTCCATTTATGGCCGTGTCAGGCATGGAAAGGGGAACTGCACTGGTACGCACAGATTAGCGTCAGGGCATGTGGCAAGAGGACAGGAACAAGTGGAGATTTCTAGAGGGAAATCCCAGCGTCTACAAAGTACCAAGTCTTCTGCTGGTAAATCACTCCCCTCCAGTGAAAGCTGGGGTCTCATACACTGGGTTAGAGGGCATGGTAAAGAATTGCAAAAAAACAACACAAGTTTGCTTTTCTTGATAACCCCTGCCTGAAGCAAACCAGAGGAAATTGTCCCCATAGGGACTGAACTACTAAATCTCTCTATATGAATTTGAAATGCTTCTGGGAGTGTTTAAACACAGATGACTTTAAACAATAATGGGGCTCTGGAATAGAAAAAAAATAAAACAAAACAAAACAACACAACAAATTTTGGACTGATATATGTTTGAGTGGGATACTGAGATCCATTTAGCCTAAATTCTGATAGGTGCCTTTAGGGAACAAAAAAAATATCTGTACTTCAGATTTAAACTGCAGGGGATTGTGTGTATAAATTGCTGTGTATTAGTCTTTGTTGCATGGTAAGGACATTTCATTAACAGGATGAAAGATGCTTCTATCTGTATACAGCCCAATTTAATACACCCCACTGATGAATACTCCCCATTTATTGAAGAAGTTAATACATGCTGTATAAATCAATAGTTCCTAAGTCTCTGAAAGCA
Source organism: Tyto alba (assembly GCF_018691265.1). Lineage (NCBI taxonomy): Eukaryota > Metazoa > Chordata > Aves > Strigiformes > Tytonidae > Tyto > Tyto alba. The sequence continues at coordinate 10,443,636 of NW_024881261.1, forward strand.
ACATAAGACTTGCACGAGATGAAATATTGTATTGTTGAGCACACAAAGAAAAACCAACCTTTAAATAGGAAGAGTTTGTTACTGCAATTTCTGTTTGCAAATTCATAGCTTGTTTGGCTTTGGTAATAAAAACACAGTATCAACCCAAAGTCAGAGAAAAACATGCCACTGCTGGGATAAGGTGGTGTTAGTAAAAGCAGGTCTGTGGAAAAGAAAAAAAAAAAAAAAAAAAAGCCACCCAGGCTGAAAACACACTATCGTGCCATTGCAGCACCGAAGTGGCCAAACCCTTCGGCCTCAGACGAAGGGCTGGCGGGAGAGGCCGCTCCGCCACATCCCCGGCCAGGGCAGGGGGATGCTCCTGGCCCGGCACGGCCTCAAACTCTGGCAGCCGCCGGGGAGGGACCCCCTTCCCCCGCCCAGGGAGACCTTTCAAGTTTACTTAAAGTCTCATGTCCTGCTCAAGAGGCAGGGATGGGCCACCGCTGCCGGGCACCCCCTGACCGCCCACCACCGGGAATGTGGCAAGGGAGGGACTGATCAGGCACTTGCACCCGGGACCCCCAGAGCCCCCTCCCCTCCCTCTGCTTCCAGCAATGGAGAAGGAATGAGAGCTCACCATTCACCTTAAAACCTATTAATCAACAGACACTGAAAACAAATGGAGCTAGAGCTCCGCCTGTCTTTTTTGCCATGTCCTCCTCTTCCCCGTTTCCTCATTGCTTTCCCTTTCTGCAGAAGAAAGATGGGCCCTGAAAGTGCCTTTATGAGCCTAATACAATAAAACAAAAGCGGCACAGAAGAGGGTTTGTCAGTCTTTCCCCCTCCTCCAGGGTGGATGCAGAAGGTCGACAGTGGTCTTGAATTAGCAGGCCCTCCCGCAGTTGCTTGCTGGGCTTAGCAAAGGGTACCATTCAATATCAGTTCACATTAAAAAACAGGTTTATAACTTGTCTCCCTGTATTTTCCAGATGGTGCTATTGCAGTTATACTGACTATGGTCAGTGAAATGTTAACAGATGTTAGTGAGCTGCTCTGCAGCTCCAAAGATGCTCATAAGAGGAGAGTTTCTTCTTTTCTAAAGGTTGATCTCTCCTTGGTTCTGCCTAGGAACCACACACACACACACACACACACCACCCTCCCGCCCCCCCCCCCCCCCCCCCCCCCCCGCATCAGAAAACTATGTTGCAAGACAAGGCAAATCCCCAAATACTGCTGCAAATATTGGAATATTCTTTCACTTCCAGCCAGTCACCAACACCCAAAGCAGAGCACCCATCAACAGGCACCACTCCGGCCCCAGGGATCACCCACATCACCAGCCGCTCCAGGTGGCACCCCAAACTTCAACTGCAAACCACTCAGGTTAACTGAAAAGCTAAAGCCAACCAAATCCACCAGCTATATGTAACTTGGTTCTCATCCCCCTTCCCAAGCATAAAAATTCAAAGCCAGTGATGAAGCATTTCCTGAAAAAATTGAACATTTCATTTTACCCAGCTCCATTTAGCAAGTGGAGTCACAGTGTATTTTTTTAAGGATGCTTTCACACCTGACTAAGCATTTTCTCCTGAAAACTACTTCCCCTTGCTCCATTATGGCCGATACAGTGGCCTGAGCCACTTCACAGTTTAATGTAGCTGATTTCTGCCTAAGGTCCTGCCCTAAGCTAACTGCCCATTGTAGCAGGAGACAAGGCCTCCATTGATAATCAGAACTTGCCCTGATAAAAAAAAAAAAAGGCTCATTTTCTTCTTTCACACAAATGATGACAGGAGCACTGACAACCATGTGCTGGGACAATACCCCCCCTAGACAGAGCTTGACAAAAAAAAAAAACAAAAAACAAAAAACAAAAAACCACAACCCCCCACCGTCTTCCTCTTAATAAATAAATAAAATAAATGCGGGACACACACACACTTTTGCATCCTTCGGCTTTTTCCCCCTCCCTCCTTGACCACTTCCCAGGCCAGTGAGCGCCTACCTGCTCCTGCAAGAACAGCCAGCTTTCCAATAAAAACCCTGTGCTCTATTAACAACCTCTCAGACCAAACAACAAAATCAGCTTCCTGGCTTTAAGTGTCCAGCAATTCATTCAAGAAAAGAATCGTGTTGTGTGGTTTTTTTTTGTTGTTTTGGTTTTTCTTTTTTCCCCTTTAACTCTGATGAAGTGCCCCCTACACACCGGAGCACTAAACCACGGTGCTTGACATTTTCAGCATCCTTCCTGCAAGGGAGTGAAGGTACCAAGGGGAGGGGGTGGGGAAGCGAGGGTTTAAGATGTTCAGGAAATTTCCACTTAATTTCGCCAAAAGGCAATTATGTGAAATGATCTGGTGACAATTACCATATGCCAAATCCTCTAGCGCAAAAGGGAAAGAACTGGGATTTAGCTATCTAATTACTGCCTGTTAGTTCTTATGCAGAATTAAAAACACTATTAGTAAAACATTATTATTAAGTGTGCTCACACTTTGCTTTCAAAGCTGTTGTGGACTATGGTATCTGGGCTGTTTTTTGAAGTTAAAAAAAAAAAAAAAAAAAGAAACTTGTGGTTTTAAATACAAGTGCTGCATTCTTGGACCAAGTGTTAACCCTAATGTCAGGTCAGACCCAGACAAGCACCTGCTACGCAGCTCTGTATTTTGAGATCCTGCAAAAACACTTGGAATTACATTTACACCAGTTAGATTTTACCTCGCTTGTTCTCTTAACGCTTTGTCGATAAAGAGAAATCACTCTGCTGCATCTGCTCTGCCTGATCTCGGCATACAAATTTGGACACCAGAGTTACCCCAGCCTATAGCCCAGCAACAGTGGCCCGCACATATCCAGCCGAGCCTTGCACCGCATCTCAAAATTAGAGATGATTTGATCAACAGGTGGATTCCCCTGTACAAGGAGGACAGGGTAGTGCTCAGACTCCAAGTTTCAGGCATCGAGGTGCTGCCCAGATCTATTTCTTCCATTACAAAAGGAGAGGTGAAGTTTCTTCCCCAACCTGACTAATACTCAGTGCTTTCTTCACATAGTTTAGTTAAACACTAGACAGATACTATCTCTGTGTAGCAGGAAAGCCTTCGTTCATGTCTAACAAGGCAAAAAGCAGAAAGACTTGCCATACATTAGACTAAAACCAAGAAACCACTGTATTCTTAAGCAGTACCAGTATAAGGTGAGCTGGATACACAACCACTAAGCAAAGAGACTGGTGAAACGTAAGCAGGTCTTCAGGAAACGGTCCTGAACATAAAGGGGGTGGAGAGGGGAGAGATACAGAGCAATAAAGCAAGCACAAAAATTCAGAAAAGATGGGAAGAAGGGAAAAGTGAATATAAGCAAAAGAGTGCTTTTAATTTCCCTGATAGATCTTATTTGTTATGTGCTTTGTATGAATACCTAGTAACGCATTTTTACTTACTGCCTAGCATTCTCTAAAATGCCACATTATAAACAGCTTTAATTCTTGCATATAAATTGCTGATTTCAGCACTAGACAGACATATACTGTAGGAGAAATAGCTCCACTGATTTTGCAAGGGTATCTGAGACTTCTGCCTACAGTAAGAACTTGAATGTGAGGCTGTTAAAGAACTGCAAGGAATGAAAAAAAAAAATAGCATGCATGCCTATAAGCACTTGTATCTGGCAATTTCAGTAATAACAGTATTATTTAAAAACTAACATGCATATACATGCCTTAAGATATGATCCCAAGTTTTCAGTACAGCTTTTTAAAATTCAGTATTCACAAATAATAGCGGACTGGGTTCAGTACTGATACACAATATATGTAGCAAATTTATATTAAATAGCTTAACAAATAACAAAGCTCTAAAACACTTTTCCTTTTTTTAATGTGCTAAAAACATTACACACCACCACAAAACAACTGAGTGATGAAATTAAATAAGTCCAGATCAATTACTTCCTGAATAAATTCAACAAAGTTTCCCTAAAAATGTGATGTTAAATATTTTGGAATAAAAGAAACAGGCACATTTATGCAGTGCTGTCAGGCCTTCTGCTCCAAGTCCCAATAAAAAGAATTTCTCTAAAGGTAAAATGCTTATGAGATCTCATCACCAACCACGTAAAACCTGCATATGCAATAACACGCAGTGAAAGAAGAAACATCTAAATAACCACCCTTTCAGATTAATTCATTTTAGATGAATTCTACAGAATTTTATCCCTTGTTTTATACCACAAAAGGCAAATAAATCAACTAAGATACTCAGGTGAAGGTACCAGAGAGTACTGAAGTGATAGAAATCGTCCTCCTGGATCGAGTGACTCTGTAAGCAAGCTTGGCAGAGTTAGAAAAGAAAACAGCAGAAAACTCAAGGCTCCCACAAAACCTCTGGTGAAAATGAGATGCTTTCTAAAATTCTTAAACACATTTCTGTTTTCTCTGTCTAATTACAGGCAATGTACAGAACTGGATGAGGGGTAGGTTTACTTTCTGTAATATAAATTAATAAGCGAAAAAAAAGTCTCATGGACTTCTGATAACGAACACAGAACCACTGTGTCAAAACACAGGTTATCTCATATTTATCAACATTCAGTATTATTTTTCATATTCTTTTAGCACTGGGCAAAATAATTTTTATGTAGTGTCCCTAAAATCTTCATCTTTCACATTACAGCTGAGCTTTCAGATGAAACCAGAAAATTTATATGAGCATCTACCAAACACAGGATCAAAAGTAAATGATTAAAAACTACTACATACTCTTTTTAATAATTTCAGAAAAAAAATCTTTTTTTGTGTATGACAAATCATTCCATCTCCAAACCCCCTTAACTGTAACGTATGTGCCCTGCTGCAAACCAACTTTTTCTCCTTAAAAAAAAAACCAAAACAAAAACAAAACAAAAAAAAACACCCAAACATTTTTACCTTCATGATTTCAGTGTTAAGGAAATATCGTACTGAACTGAAGAAAGCTTTGAAGTGGCCCCCTCTGCCCCAAAGGAGAAAAAGAAAAGAAAAGCTAGTGATGTCATGGTCACTGTGTGAATGTATGACTGCGGATGTAACGCGCAGCTAATACACGCGCGCACGCTTCTCCCTCGCTGGTAACCATTGTTCAGCATCCAGGAATCAGCCCCTGAAACCTGCTGTACACCAGGCTCCGAAATGCCACCCCCCAACCCCCCCCCAAACACACCCGGATCCCACCCTGGATGCATGAGAAAAAATTCCACACACCCCCCCCCCGTTTCTGTAAACCAAACCCCAAAATCAGGCGGAGGGAAGGGCAAAGAGGAGGAGTGCAACAACTCTGCCCCGCTGCACCATTGTGTCGCGACAAAACGGCGCTCTGCCGCGCGCTCCTCGCCACTGCTGTAAAATTAAAGTGTCAATCAAAAAGTCGTGCTTCCCCCCGCTAAAAAAGATGATTAACAAAAAATAAATAAATAAAAACAATGTCGCTAACAAAGGTCACAGCTGGAGATGCTTGCTTGATTTCTTGCCCCCAACGCCACCTTTTTTTTTTTTTTTTTTTTTTAAATTCCACACAGGAGGAAAGAAAAGGAGAGGGAGAAAAGTCACATCAGAAGTTCAATGGTCAAGACGGAAAGCGCGCACACAGAAAGTGCTACTCACCCAGCAATTCAAATTGAGATGCCAGCAGCCGAACTGCTGGAAGAGCGAGAACCCAGAGGCAAGCGCTCCTCCTTTACCACTCAAATCTTCCATTCCCACTAAAATTGCATCCCTCGGGTACATAACAGCTTTGTCTTTCCTTCTCTTAACCTCAAAAACTTTTTTCTTTACTGTCTATATGCCAATTGTGCTGGCTTTGTATTATTTTCCTTGCAGCTTTTCTCTCTCTTTTTCTTTTCCCGCTCCCCCCCTTCACTTAAAGTACTGGAAAAGCTGTCTTAAAAGATCAAGATGTCTCCAGTTTTTTGGCCTGGTGTTTTCTGAATGCTCCAAATCCATTGTCATGTTGGCTGTGAGAAGTGTCTTATTTCTAAATTGTCGGCTGCCGTTATCAAAATTTAGAGAAGCCTCCTGTCTTTTCCGATACAGCACT